>NC_140066.1:28794888-31216264 GCF_963513975.1 Fringilla coelebs | reverse complement strand
GCCCTTATCAGGTTCAGGTACCTTCTCTCTGCCTTTGACCTTAAGCCCCAATGAGATAAGATTTGATGGCTGTCCCCATGGCTGAGCAGGATGTTTACCTGTTACATTACACATGCACTGCATATGCATCCTCTGGAGCTCAAAATGATTATACAAATGCTAATAATCAATTAAAGTCTCACAAGTCCTGAGATTAGGAAGGGTTATTATCTTCATTTTACAGATAGGAAAAAAAAAAGCTTTGAAAGGTTAGATTATTTTTTCCAGAGGTCACTTGGGTTGTGATATACACAGGGCTCCTGAGTATCCAGGCTGCTCATAAGGACTCCCTCACTTCAGTGTTAAGGCCTGGGACAAACTCAGGAGTTGAACTGATCTCTTAATATGCTCCACATCTCCCTGTAAGTCGTAAGATTAATGCTGATTTAGTTATATCCAACATGTTTAGTACCATTTCATAGCCTAACACTGATGATGAGTGTCTGAAACTTCTGTTTTTCCATCCTCTTACTTTTGTGAGACATTAAAATCTCCTTACCACCTGGTTAAACTGGCAAATATCAGCTTAAACACCTGTGTTCCTGATACATCTATTAATATCACAGCATGCAGCACATGCCAGGTGCATTACTTTGAGAGGCTTGGGATAGGGATTCAGTCTAAAATGATGCTGGTCTCATTAAGAACCATGTTTTCCTCTTTCTCACTGTGTTCCTCTAATCTTCTTACAAGGCAAACAAGCCAGGTGTTTTCTGAGTACTTGTGAAAATACTGCACTTTGAATTCAGCTTCAGATGTTCCTAGACTGAGTTTTGTGCAATTATGTTATTGTTTGTATGATGCACAGTCTGAGAGGGCCAGCTGAGAATAAAATACTGCTCTTTCCTTCTTTACATAGCCTAAAGAGTAATAATGATTTTGTGGAGGTTCATAAATCATTTCAAACGCACAGAGCAGTAGTGCAGCCATTTAGCAACTCTAAATACTGAGTTACATCTTAAGAAATGCTTTTCAGTACATACAGGCTGTACTTTTATAAAAAAGAAAAATTAATTTTACAGGAAATATGCAAAGAATTCGAGGTGGGAAGGAGTTGTGTGGCAAACAAAGCTTATGTGAGTGACTTGTCACTCCAGAATGAAGTTAAAGGCTGCCCAAAAGTTGTGTGAACACAGCACTAAGTCTCTCATTTTAGAAACATTGTTGGATAACAGGAGCAGATTCCAGACTAATACAACTGCACACCCCTCTATCACACAGCCTCCAATTCCTAGCAAATTCTGCAATATAGTGACAGTAATGGAAAGCAAAATGATCTCTAAATAATGGTTTAAGATGGTTACTTGATAAAGGGCACCGCAATAATTATGATCAATGGAGCATGGATTCAATATATATTGCCCATTTAGATGCACCAGATTAGCTTAACAGCTTTCTTTAATGTTCTGAGTATTTTGTGTGTGTGTGGGGTTGTGCATGTGTATATGAGAGGGACAGCACTGCACATTTTTGGTGTATTCCTCATTACTTAAAATTTATCAATGCAGCTGAGCACCTTGCTGCATGGGAAAGCAAAATGGGAAAGTTAAACTACCAGCTGCAAAGACAAAGTATCAAGAGTTGTGTGGTGGAGTTTCGTGGTTTTTGCTTTTGGTTTTTTTGGGGTTTGTTTTTGTTTTTGTTTTTTTTGGTGTTTTTTTGTTGTGGATACAATAATTGTATGCTCTTACTGCCAATAATTGCAGAAACAGTAATTTTTCTTTAAAAAACAACACGTACAGAAGGAAGGGGATAGAAAAAAAAAAGTGCAGCTGGACTAAGTGCCTTTTGGTTCCTCCAGACATGCTGAAACACAATGAAGGCTTGAGAAAAAACAGAGGCACTAATGGGTTCTGACTCACACAGGGAGGGCCTGGGGAGGCACTGCAGATTCCAAAGTTTCTAGGAATTGTATTCCTTCACAACACAAAACTCGCTGCTGATTTTCAGAGCCCAAAAGGAGGATTTGAATTATTTCCCTGCCTGAATATTTTGCCCACTGAACTTCCATGGATGGTCATCCACGGCTCCAGCATTCCATGGAGCTGAGAGTGGGGCTGTACCATGAGGCAGAATAGGCTTTGGCTGAGCATAATTTAGTGCAGGAGCCCTTTCTGCTCCTTGCTGGCCGTGTCAGAGCAGTAGGAATGGCTCTCACATTTTAAGAAGGTGCTGAACAATTTATCCCTAATTCTGCTTGAGAAACTGAGGCACGAGAGGGACGAGATTTTTCCAGAAACACACAGGCACTGTTTTTGCTGGAAACAGATGGCTGAGTTCCCACTTTCAGTCTCATGCTAACCACTGGCATATGCTGCCTCTCATTATGCAATGAAATAACTATCAGATGAGGTTTTATTCCACACTGAACAAGGACATAATTTCTGTGTCCTAGCTTTGACAAATTTAGGGCTGTATTTTGACAGAGCACAGAAGTACAATGGCAGATGTCACAGTCTCTGTTAGACCTCAGCAGCTAAAGAAGCAAAGCTATTTTTGAAGTGTAGACTGAAGGCAAAATCTAACTATGAACCCTCCTAAATGAATAAATGAAATAAAAGCCAAACAAAAAAAAACCCAACTTTTCATGTAGATTATTCAAGGATGGTGACAGAGGACCAACATAATGATTTTATTTCAGAGGTACTACAGCACAGGGTTTGGATGAACCCTGATGCTGAATTTGGGGAATCCAGTTTGGCAGAAGCCTCTCATGGCATCCATTCCAGAATAATGGGCAAAGCAAATGAGCATTAAATGCAATGCTTTAACTGCAGCACCACACGCTGGCTCTGCTGTGTGAAAAGCCATGGCAATTGGTGAAATGATAGTAATGTGTGATATACAAATATTTTGGGTGAAATATATAATCAGTTAATTGGTTTATTAAATTATAAAACTTTTGTTTGCCTGAAAGAGCAATAAAACTAACTGACTAAATGAATATTCGCCCCTTTGAAGACTTCTTACATTAATTATGTTTATGCATCACTTGCAGCAGTAATGTTAGACAAAGGAAGCTTTATCTTTATATGCCATAGCTACATTGTATTGTGGTACAAATGATGGCACCGACTTTGTGTCTACATAATTACTGAAATCTTATCCCTTTGTGTTTGCACATCATTTTCAGTTTTTTGGAATAGTTAAACTCCATTTTACTTTTTAATAACATTTTAGAAATCATTCTGATTCAGGTAAACAGAATTTGATTGCTTTGATGGATTGAAAATGGTTAGCTCAGCCAGAGCTTATTTGATTTGTTTCTTCAGGGATTACAAAGAATAGGATTTTATCTATGAACTGACAAAAGAGGCAATCTCTGCATTTTTGCCTATGAAATAGGAGATCCACTAAGCCATTGCTCCTTCACATAGTGAATGTATTAGTCACGGGGTTGCTTTTTATTCATTTTCAAAGTTTTTATTCCACATTGTATGGGGTGTCAAGCTCCTTTGTTCTTAAAAAAAAAATTAATCTGGAAAAATAATACTGTCAAATGGAGTTTGCGGAGGTTCAGTAGCCCATTAGATTTAAAGCAGATTTTAAAAACAAACAAACTCTTTGTCACCAGTGACGGACATCTTAGACAAACGCTCTTCAACTAATGCCATGGATTTAAAAGCCTGAAGTACCTGAATGCTGATTACCTGGCAAAGTTCAGGCTGAGAGTTCTCCTGTGGCTTTCCCAGGAGCTCAGTCCCTGACCCAGTCAGATTATGTGGTTTTCCTGGTACTGCTCTTCATTTTATCCTGTGTGACATGACATTTGCAAAGCAGACAGCGGCAAGAAAATGTCAATATACGTTATAGAGATGATACAAGGCACCCTGAATAATGTGGTTGGAATTTTTCTTTCACTGGCTGGTCTCTTCAGAGCTGCTGCTGCTGGGTTTGGTTCATGGTGAAGAGACTGTAGCTTGATATGCAGAAAACCACTGATTTTTTCAGGGAATTTGTAATTCACAAGCTCAGTGTTTGCCTCACACTGGGAAAAAATGTTCTGCAGATAGGTATTGGAGGATGCAAACTAAGCACTGAACTTTCACGGAACTGTTCAATAACCCTTGATTTTTTTTCAGTGTTTCTCCCTTTGTTTCTGCTTGGGCTAGCAAAGAGAGAGATGTTTTATCCTTCAAAGTGTCAAATGTTTAAGCACAAATTCAATTTTTATTAAGAATTACCCACTTGCTTAAACCAGAAGTTTTTGTAGTCTGGGACCTTGTCTACCAACTGTTTCCAGATTTCATCCTCATGGTCTGACTTTTGGAACACAGCAGGATTTCCTGTGTGCACTTAAAAGCTCCATTAAGTTTTGCATCTTATACAGTCAACCCTCAAAAAAGTCCCTTAACAGTAATAAGGGGATATTCTTTCTCAAAATTCCCATTTATGGCCAGACACGTTGGGAAATGTACAGAATTTAACATCTGTATTATCCCTGTTATGTGTGAGGCTTTAGATTTGCTCTGTAAAATTTAACAGGGAGTTTTCAAGTGCCCCAGATTAGAAGAAAAGTGAAAAAGAAAAAATGAAAATCAGTTTTGATCCATTTTCTCTTTTGATTCACAGTATCTGGAGATTTGACCCAGCATGGGGTTGTTTCTCTTCCCTTTAATACACAAATATAGGATGAGCTACTGATTTTGGTAACTCAGGTTCTGGTAATTCAGGTTCTGGAAGAAAGCTTTGGGGAATAAGCACACAACTGCTCTAGGAAAGCTCAGCTGTACCACGGGGTCCCTGCACCCACAGCTCTAACCAGGGCAATTCCTTACCCAATACCCCAGAGATGACACAGGATGGTGTGTGCTTCAGAAAGAAATGCAGGGAGTCCCAACACACCCAAGGCTGTTATTCTGTTTTATTTCAGTCCAACAGGAATGCTCTCTGTCAAGGGTTAAATGTAAATTGCTTTTTTCTTTTTTTTTTTGAGAAGAATACTCATTCTTGTGCTTACAGAAGAGAGAATTGTTTCATATATACCTCATTTCTTCAATTAGGTGCCCTTTTTTGCTGATTTATGACTTATTTCAGCTTTAACTAGTCTGTGTTTCTGACGACAAAAAAGATAATCCATGCTTCCATGGGAGCTTCAAAGAAATGCTGATTATCTGCTGGGGCTGATCCCAAGCCCTGGCAGCAGAAAATTAGGGGGAGGAAAACAGTGTGCTGATTAAAATTATTGAAAACCTCCTCAGGTCACTGTGGTAGCCCTCAGAGCCCTTAACAGCCTCTCTGACATTGAATTTCTTCCAAAACTGGCAGTGAGACTTCATCTTCCTCATTTTTACCCTGATTTGGGGAGGGCAGCTGCAGCTATCCAGCACCTCTCCCATCCTCCCACGCTGCTCCATTCACAGGCAGGGAGGGATTCACCAGGAAAGAGTTAAGAGCAGTGGCCCTTCCAGAGCAACAGGCACTTTCTGCTGTTTCACAAGGCCAGGTGAGCTCATTCATGAACATCAGAGAGTTCATTGCCAGCTCTGAGCTCCCTCTGCTCTAACCTGAGCCTGGAGTTGCAAACGTCTTGGGCTTAATCCTGTATTTAATTAAGTGAAGGTCAGGAGGAGGGTCAACTAGACTACTGAACTTAATCCAAGACCCACAGGTTATACAATAGCTGCTTTGGGGAGCTATAATTGTAGATAGGAATTGAGACAAGAAAAGACAATATAATTGAACAAGTTATACGATAAAGGAGGAGGGGAAAAGCAGGATTAATTTTTTTTTTTTAAAGGCTGTGTGGCACTGGATGTATTTTTAAGAATAGCCACTAGATAGCAGAACGGGCATGATGCTCTGAGAGCTTCCTGGGCCAAATGTAAGACAAAGAGTGACTTGGCCCCAACAAATGCAGAGTGTGTGACTGTGCTCAGCTGGCACCACTGAGGAGAGTTTTTAAGGTGGAGGAGGATTTTTAAGATGCTTTCCCATTATTCTGCTTCCTGCTTCTCTGATCTTTGAGCATTTTTCTTCCAGCATGCTGGAAAGGGAGCTAATCTCCTGAACAAGCAATCAACCCTGACTTTTGTTCTAGGGAAGACTTTCTTTATGAACGAGCTGATCATTTGCTGAGGTCAGGGGGCAGCAGCCCACTGGAAGTCAGCCCATAAACATGATCTTCTCATGGTCACACTTAGAGAGAAAGCATCTTTGAACAGCTGGGTAAGGCAAATTGAAGTGGGTTCCCACCTATCTGCATCTCTGATGAAGCAATGAAAAGCTGCAGTGGCATTGCAGGGGTACAGACATCTCAGTCTTGCTGCCTTCATTCATGACCTTGCTGAGCTTGAAGCTGTGCCACCTCTCCCCTTCAAGACCTAAACTGCAAAAGTCTTTTCTAGATCAAAACATTTTTGAGTCCATTGATAGATGGACTCCTCCAGCCCCCCAGACAAGGGTCTAGATCTTCAGGGGAGAGTTGGAGCACTCTTCTGCAAATCAGAGGAGCAGAAAGCACCCAGAGCTTTCCCAGTGCCCCAGGTTTGCTCTGCTCTGTAGCAGCCTCATGCGCTGACTCAAATCCTCATCTCTAATTCCTATGCAGCCAGACCTGCTTGGGAAAGTCTAGAACTTAATTATGCAAAAACATTCCAAGATACCAATAGTAATTGATCCTCATTACAGATTCAATTTGTCTGCAATTGTTTCAACTAAATAACGGAGCTGTTTTTCAGTTACAGCAGATGAGGGAAGGGGGGCGTGGAGACTTAAACAAGGACACACTTTCTAACTCACTGCCTCAAGGGGAAAACAAGATTTTTCCAGAAAAAAAAAATGTTTTAAAGTAATTAGCTCCTGAGCTGAGATATTTTCAGCCTGCTGTGAATTTTTATGACAGTGCTGTAAGACTCCTGAAAATATGGTTTCCAGTTCATCTTCCAGAATTTCAACTACAATGTGCAAGTAGTATTGAGCAGAAGGAACTAATGATGTGTCTGTAGCCATATACACACATGCATCTATGTCCCCAGATATTTTAACCTGTCTCTTGCAAGAACTGAACCTCTTGTGCTCAGTATAGAATGAGCTATACTACACTGCACTTTAATATTTTATCTGTTTAAAAATGAAAATTAAAACAAACCCAGAGAAGATAATCTTGCTTCAAGTGGGCTGTTCAGTGAATAAGGGACCTGCTGGAGGACCTGGTCAGAGAATCAGCTTTCAATGCTCTCCCACTGCCTGACTCTGGACGAGGTGTATTTGCTGTCTCAGCCTCAACCTCCTGGTTTGCAAATTGGGGATAATGATGCCGAACTCATTTGCAAAATGCTTGGCAGCGGTGCTGGAAGAAGCCCAAATGCTCTTAGTTGATATGAATCATGTAATTCTATCTAAAAAGAAAAGAAATATTGTGCTGGACCCTCTTGGGTCCCCAGTCCCCTCAGTGCTGAGCTGCAGACTTTGCCAAGCCGCGCCTGTCGCCGACGCGGCTCCGTTGTGAGACCCTGTGCCCAAAGCTCACCTTGACTCTGCAGGGTCACTGATGATGCTCAGGCATCCTCCATCCCCAGCCTCTGTCCCCTTCCACAGCCTGGATCCCAAAGCAATCCCTCTGCACCCAGAGTGGGGATGAGTTTTGATGTCAGCAGCTGTGCCACACCTGGCTGAATGCTTTAAAGGAACAGGAAGGGTAAACACAAGAAATATATATATTTTTTTCAATAAGCCAATAGTCCAATTAAACAAACAAACATGTGGAGCAGCCACAGCAGAGCCTCTCTCCTCAGAGAACAGCTTTCCCTGTCCATACTCACCTGCTCATGGGAAGCATCAGCCTGTAGGTGACACCAGGAATCTCCAGCCTGAATGAGATAACAGTCAGGAGGAAATAACACTGTCCTGCCTGTGTAGTTAGAGAAGCTGATGCATGAATCATTGTTATAACGAGTTTAATTATAAACATGATTAAATAGGCAATTAATGAGTATTCTGCCCTGGATAAACAGAATTAAATTCCTGCAATATTAACATCTTCCACAAGGTTTGTTATTAGATTGCTGCAAGTCCTGCGTTGCAGGAACATTTTCATGCCCTTCATTTGTTGCCAACCAACAGCATTTTTTATTTCCATTTCACCTGATGTAAAGGAGAAAATTTGCCACTCCTCTAAACTGCCAGGGGGTCTGGAAAAACACTATCCTGTGCATTTAAAAAACTGTATCACAAAATAAGTCACAGGTAGTGCAGGCTTTCCAAGCTTACCTTGTGACAACTCACAACAGCTACAGCTGGTGATGAACAGAAACACCACTGAGTCCTAGGCAGGAGGCTTTTCAGGGGGTATATTTTATTTCCTGCCACATGTATCTGTACAGAAAGATACCTTCAATATATAGGCAGTATTTTATCTGAGTAGCTTCAGAAAATGGTATAAACATATAAACAGCTTTTACTGTGTTGTGATTAGTGATTTGAGAGTGTAGAGGAGACAGAGAAAATGCTGAATGTCCACCTATCTCTCTGCAGATCAGGTCCTGGGAGAAATGTCCAGTTAGCAAAATCCTGAACTGGTTTTAAGATAGTTTTTAATTCTGTTTTCAGATTAACAAAGATGTAACAAGAAACTGTTTGAAACTGGTTCCAGCTCCAAAAGGACTTAAGCACTTTTTTCTTTTCTTTCTTTTTTTTTTTTTTTTTTTTTTTTTGCAGCAGCAGCACAGTCCCTGTCCATTTATACTTTGGTTTTCCTTGAGAATTTAATTTATGTTTTCCCAAGTTTCTAAAAATTTAAAATTCCATACCTTGCCTCATGCTGCCTGGACAAATGGGATGGGATTTGCACCAGTGACTGATTTAAAGGTCACAAATAAATGTGTAGGGGAGCTACACATCTTGTTTATTTGTCCTATTTGATGTCACATCCTCCTTAAGTGCAAAACTTTGGGGACAGCTGCTAAAAAAAAGAGGAAGCTGCTGCAGTAACATTTAGCTGTAATATCACATCCAGTGTTATTATTCCTGACTGTTGAGATAACCTAGATTCTTTCTCTGCATCTTTTATAATTGCCCTGTGAATCCAGAAAGGATCCAAAATAAATTGATATAGCAGCCATATGCATAAATCTGTGTCAGCAGAAATTGATTCAGCAAATTTCCTGCAGTAGTGAAGCCAACCTCTCCACCCCTGCACATTGTCCATTGTACGCTCAGCTTTTGGAAAATAAGCAGCATTTCTATAAGGCTGTTATGCTGTGCAGTTAACATCTTCAGCAGTGATGGAATAAGCAAGCAGCTGGTTTATGGAGTCTAGGGAAAAATCTCAATTTGGATAAGAAATTGCCACAAGTAATTTTAGCTCTACACTGCCACAGTCCCTTCCTCTTTCATGAACGAGGCAATCTTCGTCTAATATAGCATGGCATTCACATCTCACAGGACACATCATGATGCTCACACCACAAGGAAATCTGTGTCTCCATTTACAGCTGTTAGTGATGCTCCAGCATGTAAATCCTCAGGTGGATGACACAGGCAAATCCCAGCTCTCTCCCAAATCAGAGTGAGGGCCAGATGCAGCTCTGCTGCTCAATTCACTGTCAGTGCAGCTTTGCAGTGCCCAAGCCAGCAGGGAGTTCTGTGCTGGAAGGAAGGCAGGCAACACTCCTGATTGATGCAATGTTTTGGGATTTGGGTGAGGAGAGTGCCCTGGCTTTAGGCACAGAGAATTCTCCTGCCTGTGCCCCTCCCTGGCGCTCCAGAGCCGTGCTGGTGTTATCCCTGGGGCTGATGCTGACCTGCTGCACAGGAGTGAGCTCCAGCACGAAGCCCTGGGGAGAAGGGCCCTTGGTGGCCCCTGCTGGGCTCAGGAGCAGCATTTTCTGCTGGAGTGGCTCTGCTTTGGGTCTGTGAGCACGTTTATGGCAGGGAAGGCTGCACAATCAGGCACACACTACTTTGTGGAGATGTAACACTGAGCTATTTCCCCCAGAGTTAGCAGAGCCCTGGCTCAGGAGAAAGCTGCCTCTGCACACACCCCTGTGCTCAGCCAGCCCCTTATCACATTGTCAGAATCAGCACCAGCTCCTGCTTTCTGATATCAATACAACACCAACTTGTCCTGGGCCAGCATTACCTCTTCAGGAGCAGGGAGGAATTTCAGAATTCCCCAAGACATAAGCACACTGAAAAGCCAACTGAGTCCCCAAATATGCTTCTGCTCAAACCCAGCAGGTGTACTTTTCTTTCTCTTATTTCTAATTGAACTTCTTGGCATTCTAGTCAATGCTCCTGAGTGTATTTTGGAAAACAATAAATCCTGGTAACATGAGACCCTGCTGCAGTATTTCACTGTTAAATCTTTGCTGAGATTTGGGAAGAGTGTACTGGGGTTTGTGTGCTGAATTATGGGGTGTGTGGATGAATGATTTTCCTCCCTTCACTTTTTCCATCACAGAATCAGCACACAGGGAAATCTCTGATGAGTCAGGTTCCTACTGTGTCTGCATTTGAATGTGCACTTCAAATACATTTTAAAGTTTCCTTGGACATAAATTATTATTTCCAAGTAGAGAACACTGATGCACTATTTTGCAGGGCTAATCAATGTTTGATTTTGTTCAAATTTTAATTTTGACAACAGTGTGTTTTCTCCTTAAAGGAAATTTTAGCTTAATTCTCCGCCTGGAGTTTTTCTTGTTTAAAAGTTCTGTTTAGAATTTTTAAATCTTTTCCAAAATTCCTACACAATTCTTGAAAAGGAAAAATATTTTTTCAAGCATTTTTTAATTTAAAAAGTCCCCTCCACTTTCCCTGGAAATGCTTGGAGAAAGAAATAATTTTGGAAATGTCACCAAAACCTTTGTGTTTCACATTATTTGATTATTGGGCCTCCAAATACCTTTCTGTTTAACTATTATATCATTGCTACTGTGACTCCCTGGAAAGAAGTCAGCATATTTCTGATATAGTCACTAATTTGGTATTCATGAACTTCCTGAAACTCCCTGAAATGGCAGGTTAATGAACAGCATTTTAAAAAACCAAACAAACCCAAAAGCAAACTTGTGAAGTTTCAAAATCTTGTATATACTCTTAAAGACCTATTGAGGCATTTTAATATGATAGTGGGTGAAACATCACTGAGGTCTTCATCTCACAAAGGCATAAGGAGACAGCAAAGAGTTACCCAAGACTCTGCCCTAACAATGATTAAAAACTGTGAAATTGTATTTAATAGTTTATAGTCCATATTTTAACTGCAATATCATGAACAATAATTCTTTTTTGACTATTTTTTTCCAATTTAACATCACTATTCTTCAAGAATCAGAGAAGCATAACTCTAATAATTTTCCTATTTCTGAGAAAATTGTTATGCTGCTTTAACAGACTGTCCTAAATGAGCTCAACTCTTCAGACTTCAAACACTGTCCAAACTTTTTACCCCAAGTTGACCTGGAAGATCAACTCTAAGTTTCCATTCTTCTAAAAGGCTTTATATGTCAAGAGCAGCACTCATAATAGTATGTTGGGTTTGTTTTACCTAAGCATTTTTGGCCATTTACAGGGTCCCTCAAGTTCAGTCATTAATCCTGGAGCTTGATCATAGCATGACTATTAAAATTGAAGATTACTGGGAAAATAGCATTCATTCTTTCCAAATCTCTACCCTGCAGTTTCACATCCTCACCGACATTAGATGCAGAAATTAGGATATATATATATATATACACAAAAACTTAATTTTTGCCTTTATTCTTGAAACTTATGGGAAAAAAAGCACACAGCCCAGAAAACCATTTGCCAGGTGTAATATAAAGCAGGATACTACAGAAACTGAGAACTGGTTATGGCAGATATCCTGTCAAAGGAATGACTTATAATCTGGAAATACAAGCAGTAAGAGAGGCCCACCAGCTAGACCTGTATCATCTGAGGCAATCAAACCCTGCAAATATAAAGCAATTTAGTATTACCATTTCCAAGTGCTCCCCACAATAAGGACTCTTGTATGCCAAAGTTTAATATTCAGAGCAGAAACCACAAGCTCCAGCAGCAGCTCCTGGTCAGGACAGCCAATAACAGTTCCCAGGAATGGCACAGTTGGAATGGTTTTGCACAAAGCAGCTGGGATTTACTTGTATGTCAGCTTCTACATCTGAGCACCACCGTGGGTCAGACATCCATTTGCTTTATATATTGATATAATTTCATCAGAATTTATGATGTGGGAATTATTGCACTGGCAAGAAATGTAATCTAACCTTCATCTTGCACAATGTAGTGCCGATATTATGTTTTGAAAGAAATAGACTGACTTGTTGAATCAGATTACTCCCAGCACATTCCTAATGGATTTCAATATTCCCTTGGATAAACCAATGCTATTTGCTTTGTATTTATTACATTAAAAAAAAATATACAGAAGATAAAACCTCTTCTAACACCATATATTCTTTCATTTTGCAATCTACAAACATACATTTTTTCATTAATTTTAATGGCTAAACTTTTCCCTGGGTAGCAGTCACGGCATTTACTCAACTACCTATATTTCAACTGCACACTTTAAATGTATAAAGAATTTCAATTCTAAGTATTGACAACTATATTTTTTTCTCCTTCCTCTCCTGGATTAGGCAGCTTGTCCTTGCATATCTGTGAGGATCACACAGTGTAATTATTAGTGCTGGGATATTCCCAAATGCCAGGGCATGCCACTGCTAATAAGTGATATATTTGGAATATTCTTTATTATGACACTTCTAATGTAACATAACTCCAGGGGATTTTACCAAGAGATAAAAAAGTTGGATCAGTCCTGAGGCTGCTTTATATCATGAGTCAAGAATGGGGAAAATAATAATAGCAACAAAGATTTATGTAAGAGAGAGCAGGATCTTGAGAGGGAATCCTTCAAACAGCTCTGAAAAGACCTTAAAAAACCCTATGAACTCCTGTCCCTGACCCATAGTTAGATTATTCCCAAGAAGAATAATTATTTTCAAACCCCTCTGTATCATAAATGTGTCCACTGCTAAGTTATCTTCTCCAAGCTCTCATTTTCCAATAAAAAAATACTGGTGAGTGCCCCTAAGGAGATTCTTCTCTGCTGGTGGAACACTCAGCCTGGTGAACATCCTGTGCTGAGAGTTCTGGGCAGGAAGCACCCAGGCCAGCTGGAAATGGATGTGCACAGAGCACACCGTGCCTGTCAGCTCACCTCAGCTCCTCCAGCAATGCTGCTGGGCTCCAAAACTGGAAACAAAACTTCAAAGAAGCAAAGCAAGAACTCCATCTCTTTTTAGGTGATGCAGCTTTATCCTCCTCAGCTGTTGGTCCATAATTCCTGTGCAGAGAGTGTGGCACAGTGAATAATCTCTAATGGTGGAGGGAAGCAAATGTTCTCCCAGACAGGAGAGCAGCTGATGGAATCACCTTTCACCACCCTCACACTCCATCTTAATCAACAGCTACTGAGTGGAAAGGGCTCCTCTCCCACCCCATTCAGAGAGCTCCTCAGTCTCCTGGCTCTTCAACCAGCAGATTGTTTTATATTCCTGCTTCATTCTATTGTCCTTTCCTCCTGCTGTGGTGATCAGACAAGACAGAATAGGTTTGTATATCAATAGAAGTGCAAACTGCTGTGCATAGTATGTAAATATTGATATTAGGAATGGGGAGACTGAATTAATACTTCCACACACTGCCAGTTCCAGGGTACTTGGTCATGTCTAGGCAGTTTTATAAACAAATATATAATGAAGCAACAAGTCATTCAGACAAAGATCTTATTCCTTGCTGTTATTCATGCTTGAGCAAGATTAGAGTCAGAAGAAGAAGGAGACAAGACACCAACACCTGCTGGTGCACAGCACTGGAAATTGCATTTTAGTTGGAAATTCCCTTCTTTGTGAAGAGCTTCACATTTTTATGGTCCAGTCAAGCAAAAGTTGCTTTACCATTGACACTGGGTCATATTTTAAGTTCCAGACAATATGAGACATAATCATGTGAGAACATTCATTGGAGCATTTGTAAAAAATTACCTTTTCAGCTCAGAGTACTGCAGCCCATCTTGTTCTTATTCTCCATTCAGGGTGCTGATTTGGTGATTCCACAGTGAGGAGCTTCATGAGTGGAAATGCTCCTCAGAGAACAGAACTGAAAGAGAAGTCAGATCACAGAGATGATTGCCTTGCTTGAATATTTTCTTGTAAGAACAACCAGCCAACATCCCCCCAAAAGAGCACACAGGGGGTTTGTGTGAGCCCCAGGATGGGGGTTTCTATTGAATAGACATTCAATAATGGATGGAAAGAACAGATTCAGTGTTTTACCCTTATTGAGTGGCAAAGCCATTATTACAGGGTCAGGAATGAGATGAGAGATGATTCCAACACTCCCTGGGCATGGGTAGAAGTGCTTCTGAACACATGGATGGTGTGTCCTGAGATGGTCACCACTGTTTCACTCCCCTATTCTTTATTGTCCTTTGATGTTCATGGAAAAGAGGCATTATTTAATGATGCAGAAGCAATTGTAGCAGACCAAACTCTCCTGAGGTTTGGTTGATAATCTCCTGCTTGCCTCACTGCTCTGGCTTCCTCCTCTTTGCACCTGAGTCACTCACAGGTGGCAAATATCACCATCCAGTAGGACAGTCTTGCATTGATAAGATTTTCCTGGGAGGAGAAGGTCTGAGTTATGAAGTCCACTTAACTAAATCATGGCTACTATTAAATATTGCACTAGGAAAAAGGTTTCAGCCCAAAATAAAGGGGAAAAAGAATAATGGTAAAGTTTGGCTGTGCAGTCACATGAGTACATCTGTCTGTGCTTTGCAGAGGCAAGGTTGAGGTATTACCTAAAAGCATTTATTTCAAAGCAGTGTAGTGAAGCCTGAAGGAGCACTATTTTAAAACAAATCAGTCAGCATTTTATTGGTGTCGGCCCAGCTTTGTACTAAACACTCAGATTAATGTTAAATCACAGCTCAGGAATTATTCATGAGATCTCATACAATGTAATTGCTGATTTTGGCATCAATAGTCTGTATCCCTTTATTTCCTAGATTAGCTTCCCTTCCTGAACTACTGTATGTCATGCCAGAGACAATGATTTTATATGACATATTTAGGAAAGAGGAACCCACCTATTTTACATAAAAGAACATCTGAGAAATGTACCCTCGTTGCTGAGATGCCAGTCTGTGCTGACACAGTCCTGTGAGAGGCAGAGCCTGCTGGGAGAGCAGAGAGCACAGTGCTAAATGTCTCCTTTCAAACTGTTGACTGAATGGTTAGTTTTATTCCAAACCTTTATAAAAACTAATGAAATTACCCTTCACCTATCTTTAAGGATTAGCATTAATGCTCAGAACAAACTGCATGACTACTAATCTCTTAATGTCCCTAAAGATATGTACAAAATGAAATTTATAAATAATAAATGAAACCCAACTTTTGCTAGAAATACTCAGTCATCCTGCTCCTTCCCTCTCTCTCTGAGAGTTGTGTGCCTGTGAACAAGGTCAGGCTGATACAGGGAGTTGGAGAAAGGTGACTTTGAGCATGGAAGTCAAGGAGCTCCACTCTTTGGACCTCCACCATTTTTTCTCCTCTAAAAATACTTCCTCTCCTATCTACAGCAGCATGTTTAGATTTAAATATCTTCAGCCTCTCCCCTGTTTCATTCCTTCATGCTCCAAATACCTGCATCACATGGGTGAGCAATGAGAGCAGGAGTCCCTGAAGAAGAGAGCATTTCATGCTCAGGTTGCTCCATCCTGCACCTTCCAGAAAAGGAACACCACCACTCACTCCATCCCTACATCTACATTTTCATCTGTACAAAAAAAAGATAATTAAATTCTCAGAGTTGGCGAGAAGAAACTGTTGAAATTTATGAGAATTCATTGCAGGTATTACAAGAAAAAGAGTTCCCAAGTGAGAACCCAGCTGTTCTCTTAATGGGAAGGCAAAGCCCACATTTTTCTAAATGATGATACTGCAGGAATTTGTCAATCTGATTTTGTAGTGCCTTCAGTCCACCCACTGCACTTTCACCCCTGCTTATAGACACTCACACTTGCCTACTTGAGGGTTTTACTATCTACTATTAAAGACTTGCTTTTTTGGATGTAGAAAATGAGTGATTTTGAATTTAATAGTGAAAGATTTCACAGGAAAGATGTCTCTGACCTCCATCCTTGGGATGTTTGTTTTTGCAACAAGTACACCTGAAATGTTTTTATCACACTTGTGTGATTTTAGAGTATTTAGTGTTTTTATCACACTTGTGTGATTTTAGAGTATACCAGGCACAGGAAATATATTAGTCACTGAATAATTGATATATTAGCTTCAGAATGATTGGGACAGCATCACTTTGAGCTGATTGTAATAATACACTTTTGACGGAAATTTGCTCACATTTTCAAGCCCCCATCATTGCGGGCCAAACAGAGTTTGCCCAAGGGTTCCTCCCAGGTCGTTATTTGATTTACATTATCCCCATTTCTGAGAATCCTCACTCAAGGAAATGCTTCAGAATCCTCACTCAAGGAAATGTTTCTGGCTGAAGATTTTGTCCTCTTCAAGGAATAAATCGTAGAGCACCGAGACTCAAGGCTCAGTAGATCTTTGATTACCCAGATTGTCTGAGACTCATGCCCTCAGCAAAATCTGGGACTCTAAACGAGGCACTTAGGCTTCACATCCAAAGCAGAAGCAGAATTTCGTGCCTTGTGGAGGAAATACACAAAACCAGTAAGCTCCAGAGCTGGCAAAAGAGGAGTGAATTTATCCTAAATCCTCCCCTGTGCCAAAAGGGGAAGGACACCTCCTTGACTGTCAAAGAAAGTGATCCCATCATCACCTTGTTTTGGGGAGGCTGATCTAATTGGGCAAAATTAGGCTGTCACCATCACCTTGTTCCCTCTAAAATCAACAGTCCCCACTACATTTGTACAGGCCTGCTTTGATATTTAGATCAATTGTCTCAGGCAACAAGGTGGAGAAGCACCAAACCTGTGGATCCCAGTTGAGCCCAGGCATTTTTAGCTGAGGAGTGGCAAAAATCAGTATTCTGTGCATGTAGAGAGGCAGAATTTTTTGAACACTGGCAACTGAGATCACACAGGCAACCCTCAAGAGCTGGCATTACTTGAAAGTTAGGCAAGAGTGCTATGATGATGATACAAGATTGTTTCACTCCTCAATATTGGGTTCCTTTGATTCTGTAAACAACCATGGCATGAGAAAACAGGAGTGCTGGTTCAGACTTAGGTTTCTAACCCAGCCTCTTCCAAAATCTCAATTTCTTTCAGCTCTATTTGGACACTTAAGGCCTCAGAAGCCTAAACTTGTCTTAAGCAGCGTTTGCAGGAACTGTTGCAAGAAAATCATACTTATCCATGATAGAGAACCTTACTTTGTGGTAATTTTGTATGCTCATATATATAAAAAAAGTCATTAAAAGTGTTTTTTAAAAAATACTTCCCAAGTAATCATTACTGCTTGCAAGTCAAATAGGGATTTTGTTAAAATAAAGCAGATCTATTTCTGAAAGTTGTAAGACTCCCATAGGCATTGAATAGAGCTTTAAAGACTCAGAACCCAGAAAAGCAACAGCACTTATTTTTATGCTCTTAATTTTGCAGTGGCCATGTGTACAGTCTTCTAACTTTACAAAAATTGCATAAATTAATGATACAAAATAAAAATAGTACCGTCCAAATTACCTAAAGGCTGAGCTACCATGTGCCTAATTTCAGCCCAATTTTCATGGCTGTGTTATCTGGGCCTGCATATTTATAACAGAATTATTGACAGCCCCTTTTTCATAAGGAGTTCCTCCTGCTTAAAGATCAATATGAAAACAGCCGGACAGATTTCGCACGCAGGAAAACAAAAATCAGTGAAGATTTTGATACGCAGAAAAATACAGAAATGACAACGTATTTCTGACTCTGTACAAAAACATGCATTCATCTGCAAATGATTACACTTCTATCTGTGGCAGAATGGCAGTGTGGGGCATATGAATCTCACCTTCAAAAGATATTCTTTCGTTCTACAGAAAAACGCCGGCAAGCACAGGAAACTTCAATCAATGTCTTATATTCGAAAACTATGACACTGTCAAACTGGTGTCATTAAAGCTAACTAACCATATTAAACGAATATTAAAATATAGGTTTCTTTGCATAACATAATGAGTAAAACTGCTTTTAAGTTTTTCCCTATGCTTTGAGGTGTAGGTGGCATTTTCATTCCAAAACTTTGAAGTCAGAACAAAATGTACAGGTAGAGGGTACTAGATCAAATAATAATCAACTTCAAAAAGCATTTTGGCTGTTAGATGTCCCAAGGCTAATTTCCTCTAGACATTTTAAATGTAAATGTCTAAACTCATTTAAAAATTGTAAATTGGTCTAGGTTCAATCAAAAACCATCCTGACACAGAACAGGGAGACTGGGCTAATTGTCATTTGTTTGTCAAATGAATTCCATTTGGAAAGCAATGAAACCTCCAAGCTAATTCTTTTAAGGTGAGCTGGTAGTTGTATTATCAGTTAAATGCAGTAAAATGGATAATCACATGATGATAATGAAAACTGAACCTGTGTTAGCACTCAGGCTTAGTCTGCCACAGGGCATATAGTGATGGAACTTAAGTACTGTAATGTTCCACTGGGCACAATGGCACCAAGTCTGCTCTTTAGCCTTACAGACACTTTCTTTGCATTTTAAAAAACTTTATCAAAGCACCGTGGCAATGTAGAAAATGTCAAAGTGAAATGCACTGTAGGCAAATTGAGATTTCATTAAGTTTAAATTTATTGCTTTTGACTGATGTATTACCATGCTTGTTAAGAACCAGTAATTTGGAATATCTGCCTGCCTGGTAAAATAGCTTTGTCTCCTTGCATAATACTTTATATGGACTTTGAAAGACCGCAGTAATTCAAAAAGAGTGTGGGTTATTTTATTTTTCTAAAGAACAATTTCAAATATTTTCAGGTCCCTGACCTAGTGGATCAATAGACTTCTACATGTGTCCCAAGTGTGTTGTTGATGCACTTGGTAGAAAATTACAGCACTAATATGTTATTTTTTGCCTTGGTATAACACTGACAACAGAACCTTAACAATTCTGCTTGTTCTGTCGCTCTCTGATATATTGGAATTAAATGAAAATATCTGTGAGAGATAAGGAATTGAAAAATTGGTGGAGGACTGTGCACAGATCCATAATTTTTTATGTAAATATATATACACACACACATAGATTGTATGTCCAGATGAGTTTGTTCCTCGATTTATTAGCAGAAAAAGCAGAAATACAGCTGTGTCTGTATCAGGGCAGGCACAGGCATTCTTGGTGTTGCACAGTATAGATGTTATTTAGTTTGCTTCAGCTGTGGCAAAAGCTACATTTGAGATGTTGACATAAAATCTCTTAATGTACATCTCTTAATGGTGCCTTTCTTACCCTCAGAAAAGGATTGAATCAATACAGTAGAACTAGCAGAGTTTCTGCCAGATGAGGAAGGTTAGGCCTTCAGGAACACATTACTGCCCTTGGAGAGAGACCTGGATTGAATTTAGTATATCCTAGATATATTTACTCACAGAGGGTGCCAGGGTTTTATGGCAGAAGTGACAAAGTTTGTGAAACCCAGGAATGCATTATCATGTTATCTGGTATCTTAGATGGACAGTCAACATGAACAGACTGCAGACACACCTGCCCCAGTATCCAGTTCACCAAGTAATGAAATGGAAACAATAAAAGTCTTTGAACAAACAACAGACATTTGAGTCTTTGGGCTTAAACAAGAGGATTGTAGAATTCAAATGGGTTTCCTCTAGTGCTGCCAAGGCAGCCATACCTGTATTGGTGCCAATGCTGAGAGCCACACAACAAAGCTTGGCTTGTGTCTGCCCATGGGCTTTTATCCCACAGACTATGGATATATGTTCTTCTTGGGGTGGGGGCTGAGGGAAAGAAAAGAGTTTTAAATTATACTTATTTTATCTACAATTTCAATGAAACTTCCAGTTGAAACCTGAGGAGAAAGTGACGTGTGGGGTTCTATGAGTTTAAACTGCATTTTGTTTTCACCATGTTTAAATGGTACATTCTGAGGACTAGGGTAGGTCGTGTGAATTAATTGAATTAAGACACAATCATTTGTCCCTGGAAAAACTTATTTCTCTCCTCATGTGGAAACAACCTTCACCCCTCCACACCAGAGTTCATTTTCTCTCAAACACTCCCTGCCTGTGACTGCAGGCTCAGATTTACCAAGGCAGGACTCAGCTGCATCTGCAGAACTTAGCACAAATCCACCTAAGAGCAATTTCCACCAGGGGCACTGACCCCTCTTTCCCCAAAATCTCCTTTTTTGTACTCCTCCAGGGCACAGTATAGGAATCTCTGTCACCAGGCCAGGCTGAGCAAGGCAATTCCAGAGCTGGAAGAGATCCACCACAAAGTCCTGAGAGAAGAAGAATCCACCAAAGGTGCATCCAAATCTCCAACCCTACCTACAAACAAATCTTTCAAGCTTTGTTTGTGCACGTTGTACAAAAGCTACACCAACTCTCAAAAGGAAGGGTGCAAGTAGGAGCTGAGGTAAAGCTTTTTATTGGATAAAACATCTGGGTTTTTGCTTTGAGACACACACTGGCTGGTCCCTTTGAAGTCCAGAGGAGCAATGCAAGTCTACACTTGAGGGCAGAATTTGGCCCAATGTGATAACACAGGAGCCTGCAATTGGAAAAAGGAGTGTGTTTATTACATTTTAAAGATTTTGTGGGTTAACTCAAATTAGCCAGGAAGAACTAATGCCTCTGAATAATTCTCCCTCTCAACACACACTTCTGAATGCTGTAAGAATTACAACTAAACTCCACCTTTCTTCTAAGGCACTGGACAAAATTTGCATTTTGGAGTGAGCCACTAGCTGGAGCTATAGACCTGTAGAGCAAATTCAGAGGAAAAAAAAAAAAAGAAAAGGGGGAAATCCACAAACCTGAGGAGAAATCCAGACTTTTTAAGGCAGGCCTGGAACAGATTTTTGAGTGAGTTGTGGATACTGACTATCATCTGTTAGAAGGACAGAATGATCAGCCTAAAAAAATGAAAACATCCATATTCCTGGTTTGATGGCTAGCTGAACTAAACTGTGCAATTCTGGTATTTAACAGAAGAATGAATCAAAACAAACATATTGAGCTTTTAAAAGCACCCAAGGGAGCAGTGAAGCAATGAAAGCTAAGAAAATCTGACTAAAGAAGTAATTAAAGGCAGAAATTGTTAGTTAACTTGTTTGGAATTGAGGAGGAACCACCTAGAAATAGAGAAAGAGCCTAACAAACACTCTGACCTATTTAATTTTAATTATTGATATTGCAAAGGTTCTTTAATATGCAATTGTTTAAACATCATCCCGAAAGATGCGTTCATGGGAGCAGAAGAAAAGGTGTCATTTTGTAGATAAAGATCAATTTATCTTTGGCAATCAGATACAATATATCAGGTGGGAACTGAGCACTCTCTGGTTTTGAAGGGTCAGAGCGAGCCAGAGAAACACAAAGAATATCCTGCACATTCTCCCAGCTCAGTACCAAACACACAGGGTTTGATCTTCCCATGTACATCGTGGCACTGAGATGACTTCAGTGAAAACACAAATCGCTCTGAGTCATACAGCTGCAAGAAAATGTAATTCACTCTCTCAAAACTTTCCTAAACATCACCAAATAAATGCCTAATGTGCTAAATGGGATTAAAAGGGCCAGCTTTCCCTGCAGGCTTCCACAGAGGAAAACCAGGAGTAAAACGCTGCTGGGGAGACAGTAAACATTTTATAAGTTTGTATTTGTGCCTGCTGTCCCCTGAGCTGCAGCAGATAGGGGCTGGCAGGGCGGGAGTCACACCTGGGGAAAGGATGGATATGCATAAGCTCAGTGTTCCCACAAGGGTTACACGTGTCACGCTAATATCATGCTGCCCTTGCCATGATTCAACAAAACACTGAAATACGAATGCAGATTTAAACACTTGGTGAAGAGCTCTCCTGGAGCTGCCTGATAACTGCTTCCTCCTCTCCAGCCAGGTGTTGAATATGTGGCTCAGTTTCTTTATGGAGGCATTTGTTTTCCACAGCAAATTTAGCAAATTTAGCAAATTTCCACAGCTTCCAGAGGGTCACATACACATCCTGGAAATGGCTGTGGCAATTTCACCATGATTTTCCTAATGGAAGTCCTGTTCTTTGGGCACCTGGCATTTACTGGATTCCTGGAGCCAGTTTGCATGGGCAGCACTCACACCAGCAGCAAGGCAGCTCCCAGTTTTCAGCAGGAGCTGGGAAGGCACTCTGCACTCTGGGCAGTGGTGGGGTGATGTTTTGAAGCAGCTGTGTATGACAGACTATAACCATCCATCTGCTTGTTACATTGAATGGGACAGATTCCTTAATAATTTTAATTTGCAACTTAATATTTTTTAATATGTACTCCCCCTTTATTCATAGCACTAAGTGCTTTACACATGGATAGTTACTGTACCTTGAACTGGACCTTTCGTTTCACTCCTTAAATTTAAACAGAGCTGCTTTCACATGTGAACATGAGACTTTCTTTCCTGACTCAGGATTGGAATTTTTTTTTAAAAAGCAATTTCCACTCAACTACTTTCCCAAACCAATAGCCTGCAGACATAGTAAACAGCTACATTTTCTCAACAATACCACAATTCTGACCATTTCTCCTTTTCTTTGAATTGTACAAAAAACCTTTGAGTTAACACCACCTTCAGAACTCCTTTACAACACTATGCCAAGTGTATTTATATGCTGCTCCATAGGATTCACAGAGAAATCACATTGTTTCAGTGCTCCAGGCAGCATTGCAAATAAAGCTTTCATATTGATACATGCAATGATTTAGAAAAGTTTCCTTCTGGGTCAATTTGTGGTGTCTTGAAGTTCTGAAAATCAAGACAGCAAAAGACATAAAAAACCACAAGGAGTTCTGTGTGTACTTATATACATCCTACTTCAGTGTTTGAAAAATCCAACCAGGAAAAAGTGCACACTCCTGAAGAAGTGACTGCTTTTATCCCATTGCACACACACACTTTGAAAAGTCCTGCATCAGCCTGAACACAGGAATACCTTTTTATATGTCTAGATAGTGATAGGACAAGGGGGAATGGCTTTAAACCTAAAGAGGAGAGATTTAGATTAGATGTCAGTAGGAAATTCTCTGCTCAGAGGGTGGTGAGGCACTGGCACAGGTGGCCCAGAGATGTTGTGGATGCCTGGAACACTTTCCTGGCAGTGTTCAAGGCCATGTTGGATGGGGCCCTGAGCAACCTGGGCTAGTGGGTGGCATTCCATGGATATCCCATGGATAGCCCATGGATATCCCATTGGATATCCCATGGATAGCCCATGGATAGCCCATGGATAGCCCATGGATAGCCCATGGATAGCCCATGGCAGGGGGTTGGAACCAGATGGTGTTTAAGGTTCCTTGCAAGCCAAACCATTCTATGGTTCTGTGAATTTAGAATGGAGCAGGTCAGACTCAGCTTTACTCAGGGCCCAAAGCTTCTCTAGTGAGGAGATTTAAACAGCTGAGACGTTTCCAGAGGAGGAAAACTGAGAGGAAGGAGCCGCAATTCCAAGGAAAACGCAGAGCGCCTCCATTTCCCTATGGCACCCTGCGTGAATTCAGAGTCCATGGGCAGTTGTGGCACATCTGGTCCTATCTCTTGTGTGTATCTGTGACCACATGTCATTCCCTAGAAAGGAGAGGAACAGCCCTTTTGAGCTGAATCCTGTCCAGCTGATAACGCGCAATTTTTGGAGCACGGGTGGGAGATGCCGGCGGAAAACCAGAGCCGTGCCGCACGGAGAAGCAACACATGGTGCAAGAAGAGCAGGTCAGGAGCAAAGGCTGAGCAGGGTGTTTGTTTTGGAGAGGAGAAGCAGCAGAGGATTGAGAGGCAGCAGGCACAGCATGTAAGGAACACCCGGGGCTGGCAGCGCCTCTCGGGCGGATCCGTAAGAAATCGCGCCCGTGGCACAAAGACATTGGAGTCATTGACACGGCCCCGGCAGGCAGCGGTGCGAAATGGCTCCTGGTGGAGTCAGACATTTGGGAGCAGATAAAGCCCCTGAAGAATGCTTCTTTTCTCCCTGAGAGATTAATGTAGATGTGAACGCATTAGCGCTGTTTAAGGCAGAGTATTCTCTTTGACAGATAACTGGGATTGGGAATATTAGATTACCAAATAATGGACCTTTTAAATTCTGTCATCATTACTTATCAGGTACATTAGTTTAAAACCTGCAGTTTTGAACTTAGCATTATTGAGCTTTTGAAAGATTAAATTACTGAGCTTTTGTTTGTGAATGGCTCTGTGAAATTTCCTGAAAAGGATAGTCCTCGTCCTTCATTGTGTCAATGTGAATGCCAAATAACATACTTTATTGATATTTACAGACATACAAATGATAGTACTAATGCACCTTAATGTCTGTCTCCCCCGAGTGAAAAGCCAGAGCTCTGTTAGATAATATGGTGCACTGTATCTCTTTTGTAAACCTGTTTGGAAGAGTTCGTGTTTACCCCCCTTCCCCTCCCTGAAAACCTCATTTGCACAGGTAGCCTCACATATGCAGGCTTGCAGCACAGGCTTCCCTCTAAGGGTCACTTTCTTTTACTCATTAGACAGACCAAGAAATACAAAAGTTACAGACACAGCTTGCATGTATAGGCTGGCAGGAGGAGCTGTGTCCAATATGTAAAAAATGAGATATTCCTAAGCACATCCAAAATTGTGTTAGATAGGGAGGATAAAGCCCCATATTCACTAGGATGAGTCTCAGTCAAGGGTTTAGGAGCAAAATTTAAACTGTTAAACCTCCCAGCTGCCTCCAAGGGGGTTCAGGAACAGGGTTTTCAGCAAGATCTGCTCTAAAAGCCATCACAGGGAGTGCCCTGGTGTCACAGGAACCATCTGTGTCCTGGACCTGGCAATCTGTGACCTTCCCCTCCTCCAGACTGAACTGGGAGATTGAGTCTTCAAGGCAGGATTTTCAAAGCTAAACAAGGAAATTAATCTCACAAATCCCTTAGACACAGCATGCAAATTGGGTGTTTTCTTTATACCAACACTTTTGAAAACACACACTGACTTTCTTAAAGTTGTTTGGTGAGAGCAAGACTTCTTGTTTTTCAAACTTTTCCAACTTTTTAAGAAGTCAATAGAGTAGCGAGCCAAAAAATATGAAGAGTGATAAGCTACTGCCATGAAATGCAAAAGGAATGTTTGTGAGAATATATGTTTGTTTAATGAGGTAGGTTCAAATTATGCTCATAAAACAAAATCAGAGAAAAAGAAAAGATATCCAGGAAATATCCCTGACACTCCATTAGACCCCAAATGTAGGTACCGCCTCTGCCTAAACAACTCAAAACACTTGGAAACAGTTTCAAATACATTTTGTTTTGCTTGTTCAGTCTTTATGTGGTTTGGTTTGTTTTTTTTTTTTTTAATTTACCACATTTTTTCATGCCTCTGAGATAAAACCTGTTATATTTGGCAGCCAGACTTCAAATAGATGAATGTTCTGTAAATGTTAAAAGAAAGAAAATTATTTCAAAAACAAAGTCTCTTCTTCTGAATGATGCTTTTTTTTCCCTTTTTCTCCCAGAAATGAAATATAGTCTCAATTCAGATGAAAAAAAAAACCTGGACATCTTTCTGACTCACCAATTCAGCCAACAGTGAGGAGCAAATTCTAGCCACAATGTTAATGAGTTGTTTATCAGGTCAAGCCTAAAACTTTTATGCTTTTGTATGTTCTTCAAAACTCTCCTATGTTCTTAGGTGTCTTTGCCACAGAGAGAAGCTTCATTGTTATACTTGGATACTTGTAAGACTTGCAAAATGTCACATATTCATTCAAAAAAAAGCAACCAAGTTACTCATCAAAAATCAGTTTCATTCTCTCCTCAAAATCGTATTTCTCTTGTTTGCCCTCACTGAGAAAGATCATGATAATATACTTGTACTTATTTTTAATTTGGAGCCATTTTGTTGAATCTCACCTGAATTACTCCAGGTGTAATCTGTGGCACATAACAATGCATTATTTTCTATAGATTTAAACTGCATCAGCTTTTTATTTGACTCCTAAATCATTGACTGTACAGCACTCTGTACTGGTACATTTTGAAATGTACCTTCCACCTTCCAATGGAAAATGTCCCTGCTTGTGACAGGGGGTAGGAACTGGATGATCTTTAAGGCCCCTTCCAACCAAAACCAGTCTATGATTCGATGAAAAGATAATAAGGATGTGCAAACATAGGAAAATATAATCACTCCAAAATTAGTATAGTGATTTCACAGCCCAAAATGAACAAAGCTATGGATAAGAACACCAGAATATGAGGTTGGAGACACGAGAGCATCCTCTTTGTGTGTGACATGAGGGGTTTAGTGCAAAATGAAACAAGTCAATATGCCTCATTCCAGCCAAGGCTAACATCTGCTTTTGTATTTGGGGAGTAATGTGACTCAGAGACCCACAAATGCTTTTTCTTGCCTGTACAAGCTCTTTTCATTATGCTAAAAGCTCATTACCATTTTAATTTTTAGATCACGATTCTCATTAATTGCTACTTAAAAAAAAAAAAAAAAAAGAAGGCTTAAGGTTTGAGCTGTGTGTAGTGCTGGGGAGCTTGCATGAGAATCCAAACTGTTTTTCCCCACAGTGCATGGGAAAGAATTCAATGGCTCAGCAGATACTGGACTATCCAGAAGATAAGGGTGGTAAAACTGTTTCCTCCTCCTCCATTGTTCATGAAGGTTTTTGCACCTTCTTTGAAAGGCGTGGTTAGGAAGGGATGCTAAGATCCAAAGAAAGATTTTAGGATTTGGGGGGATATGGTTTAGGGGGGTTATCATGGTGCTTGGCTGACAGCTGGACGAGATGATCTTGAAAGTTTCTTCCAGCCCTGACAATCCTGTGATTCTGTGATCAGTTACTTGAAACCAATTTTCTCTGGGGTCCTCCTTAGAGGGACAAGGTCTGTGTCCCATGGGTGGTGAATGTCTTCAACTCACAAGCAGAACTGCTTGAAATGAAACCTTTTAAAGTTCAAGAGGAGTGGGAATATATTCAAACTGCTTGACATGATCTTGCTCAAATTCACAGAAGCCTGTTTAAAGAACACATCCTACTTCTAGGAGTAATTTTTAAGCATTTCAAGCAATTTTTAATTCCCAGAGCAATTTTTAAGCATTTCAAGCCATATTCTGCTGACATGTACAATGCCACAAACACCCACTGCCATTCACACAGGCTAAATGAATGAACACCTTCTACCCTGTGGAATTTGACTGTACTCCAGAGAAAATGATGGGAAAGGAAGGGGATCCAGCTTTTCATTGCTGTCCCTCCTTCAGCCTCCTCTCTTCTGCTCCTACAAATCTTTGCATACTGAATGGATGAAATGAAGTCTTTACCCTGAGGTCAGCTGCACACTGGCCTTGCAATGCCCAGCAGGAAAAGCCTTTGAGCACCTCACTGGAAGAGTACTGGCACTAAAGTTATGTGCATTAGGCACCAGCACTGTTCTTTGTGCCCGTTTATAAAGAGTCTTTCAGATAATGACCGACAAACGTGCTTTAGTTTAGGGCACAGAACAGAAAGATGACATGCTAATGGCAGCAGCCAGGAAAGAAACATGATAGGCAGGCACAGAGAAGAGTAAACAAGAGAGACAGAATTACAGAAATACTCCACTTGAAAAAATAAAATTTAAATAAGCTCAGGCCCCAAACGCCCGTGTTTAAAGCTCAGGTACATCTGAAGTCAAAAACAGAGCAAACGTTATTGGAAGAGAAGATGCAAATTAGAGAGTTAATCTCTGTGCAGTGATCAGCACACTCACTTTATCAGGTTTCCATCTGTCATCTGAGCTGCAAGTTTACAGGCAATGTACTGTCTGTCCTGAAATCTACATCTCTGATAAGGCATTTGGGTTTCTGTACTGGAGTCTCCTCCACCGAGATAACCAATCTTTTATTTGGGGAAAAAGGTAAGGGAATTTATTCACAAACATATTGGAAGACTGGCAGCTTGTCTGTCTGTTTTCACTTTTAAAAGAATGTTGCAATTTCAAAGTTTTCTCCTAGAATGGGAATAAAATTTCCAAGCTCAGAAAAAAATGTTTAGAATAAATGATTTTTTTTTCAGATGATGGTTAAGAGTGCTGTCAGTGGAACTAAATGGAATTTAAAAGACCATCAGATAAATAAATTTTTCTGAATAGTCTTCCTAGAAGTTATTTTTCTAGTATATCCCAAAACTTCCTGTTAAGGACTCAAACATATTATTAAACAACAAAATTAAAAGCACAGGTGCTAGGGTGCCATGCTGGCCAGAAGTCTCTCTGGTGAATGTTGAGGAAGCTGAAATGTTGACATTTCTGAGTACTGAGCACTGCTCATACAGGGAATTTCAAAGGCCTTTTCTCATTTTATGTGGGATCTAATTTCAACCTAAAAATTGTTCTATGCTTGCAATAAAGCACCAGGAGTTGTTAGCAACTCTGAAACCAGTCTGTAAATGAGACATCCCATAGACAGAGCAAAGTTAGAAGTGTTTTGAATCAAACCTAGCTAGTCCCAAAAGTCAACTGTGCACAGGATCTGTGCTTTATGATGACTGTCAGGTAAGACTGACCACAGACAACTTGAGTATAATTATAGCATAAAAAAGCTGAATTTATAAATCTGTAAAATTTACAGACTTTTTAATTTATGTATATATGCTTTTGCAAGAGGAAATAAACACTACTGAAATACAGACCCTCTGTGAGCAGCCCCCTGATAACACATCCAAAACCCCTCTAAATAAATCTATGGCTGCTCTTTGCGCACATATTAAACAGGATTAAAATAAAAAAGTAGAAAACCAGAGGGCCAGAAACTTGCATAAAACTGATTAAAACTCATAAGCCCTTTGTGCAACAGGTGTTAAATCTAGATGCAATGTGCATTAAGTTACCACCTGGGCTCATCTTTTTCTGGCCAAAACAATATCCTCTGCAGGTGTGCAGGAGAAGCAGGAATGTAACAATGCTTTAGAGAAAGGGGAGAAAGAGGCAGCTTTGGCTGAGGATTTCACATCAAGTGTGCAGTCAAGGAACTTTGAGCTGCACAGCAGAGGAGGAGCAGGTCTGAATGCAGAGATCCCTGTGTGCAGAACCACGTGCAGATGTGGGCACCAAGAAATACCTTTTTGCCAGAAACATTTCTCTGAGTACTTCTGCTGACCCAGCTGGAAATGCCAGCACATGCCAGCAGCAATATTTCCCGGGATTAATAAAAGAAGGATCAATTAGACAAACATAGTCTTTCATATTTATCATAATCACCATATTTATGAGATGATTCTGACATTTCTTTTTCTTCCCACTTTTCTCCTTTCTGCTGCAGGAGTAGCTGGAGAATGCTGATGAGATATGAATGACAGTAATTCAACCCTTAGCTGCACCCCGTGCATAAAGTTCAAACCCAAATGAGAGGGTTGTGGATAGAGAAGTAATAAATTTCACTGCTGATCCTGGTTTCTCAGCTTCTGTGAAGCACCAGGTCCACCAGGAAAGTGCTTGTTCCTTCATGAATACCTGGTGTTTCTTCCTCATCAGTTCAAAATTCATTAAAACTGTGAGTGAGACTCTAGAATCTTAGACCTTCTGCATTATTTCCTCTATAGGAAATGTATAATTAGCATCCCTCTAATTCAGCTGAGAGAGGTTCTCAGCAACATTTCTCCACAGTGACCTGCATCACTTCTCCACAGCTATTTGGAAGGTAGAGCATCCAAGCCAGGGGAAGAGCACTTTGAGCATTTGCAAGACTTTGTTATTCAAAACACAGTTTGAAAATGGCTGTAGGAATTTAATTAGAAACTTCCATTAGGAGATTAGATGACTAGAACAAAGAAAACCAGTGAAAAGGCTTCTTATTAAAACCAGTAGCACTGCAGAATATTGATAATATAACAAAGGAATGAGCGGATATGCATAGCAAATTATTAAAGGTTACAGATAAATGTCCAAAATTTGCTTAGTTTCTCGTTGTCCTGGTAGATAGAGAAGCCACTGAGAGGAGATGACACAGGGTCCCTGCCCCTGCAGAATACAGGGGCTGAGGTAGCCAGAGGTGTCAGAGCACAAGGCTCAGCAGTGCTGTGCAATGACTTGTTTGCACCTTTCCAGCTCCAGTGCGTAAGGGAAGCAAGAACAAACACACACAGGTGCACAGGCTGCAGCAGGAATTCCAGCCACAGAGATTAGTAAATGTAAACTCCCCTGATAAAGGATCATGCCTGGAGGAAGGTGAGTATGTGCCTGGAAAAGGGCTGGAGCATGAAGAGGCTCACAGTTCTGGATGCTGCAGAATCCCTAAATACCATCACTGGGCAATGCCGACTCAGGCGAGCTTAAACCCCAGAAATTGCTGCTCAGAAAAGTGTCTGAGCAGATTCCCTGGGCAGAGAATAAGAAAATAACCAATGAAAGATGTAAGATCAAACTTGAAGATAATTTGATTGGGTTCACCTTTCTGGCATGCAGATTTGTGGTCAGTACTTAGAATGTTATTCAAAACAGTCCTACTGTTTCCATCCGAGAGTGGATGGAAATATTATTGTATTCTCTAACTATCCAACCCCAAGTTCTTATGGTTCTGGCCTCTACAACCACCTCATTGTGCCTAGTTCTATAATTTTTATAAATAGGAGCTCAGCCTTATTCAAATCAATCTTTCTGATGCAGTCTGGCCCACTTTTGAATCAGCACTGCAAATTTTCAGGACTCAGCCAAGAGCAGTCAGTGGGTTTGCAGTGTGTGGACAAACAGCTGAGGCTCAAAGCATCTTCCTTTTCACACCAGAAGTGCTGGATTTGCCCAGATATCAAGGGTTGGTTATGTCTGCACAAGCTTGCAATCCTGAGCTTGCCCAGGGCTCTCAGCCAGCTGAGCACTGTGCTGATGGAGGTGCTTTGCTGTCAGTATCTGAGTTAGGTCATGCACTCTGATCAGAAACCATGATACTTCAGAAAATATTGAATGATGAATTGTAATTTAAAAAAAATGCATTTTTACCAATGATGAACAGGTTCCATTTATATGAATACAGATAAATATGCCCTCTATTATTGCTCGAGAAAGAATCCTTAAATAATCAAGACAAAACCAGTACATGAGTTCAGCCATGCCTCAACTAAAGATCATCCCATGTTTGCCACATTCCAGAGGGATCCAGTGAGCCAACACCGACTGCCTTGTGCCTCCTTGCACTGCTGTGAAAGATCCTTCTTAATGAGAATAATGTGCCTTCCTACCACCCTGCCCAGGTGGAAGTCAAAGTAGCAGCTGCCAATATTTGGACAATTTTTACCTATAAAAAAGGGGAATAAACCAATAAATTAGCACACAAAGATTTCCACAGACAAGTTTCCTCTTTATTAATAAAATACAGCATTTTAGTGGTTGCCAGTTACTAAAAGGTTAACAAATTTGAATATTTCCAAGAAAAAGTAAGGGTATTACAAGATGAACAGATAGCTAGATGGATGACTGTAAAATACTAGAAAATTGCTGATTGCTTTGCTAAAGGGCAGAGGCAAATTACAATCATTGCCTTTTGTTCTTGTGAACCCAAGGCATTCTTTTTTTTTTTTCCTTTTTTTTCTCTTTTTTTTTTAGTCAAGTTATTTTAAAATGAACCATACCAGAAACTATGCTGTCCTAGGAAAAAGTGAATATAGCCCAGGATATTTAAATGGGTCATGAAGCCAACCTGGAGCAATACAGGAACACCCCAATATGTTTGCATATTTCAGAGGCTTCATGCAGTTGGGAAAAGGCAAGAAAACATTCAAATATCATTGTAACAGTACTACAGCATCTTAAGGTCAATGTTATGGAAACACAAACTTCCTCCCCTTTGAACACAGAGAAGAAATTGTACAGCTACTGCAATACAAAATCTCATCTGGTTTAGGAGTCCAAGAATTAAAAAAATAATTTCTTCTACAGTACTTGCTGATGAAACTAGATGGGCTTATCTGCTTAGAAAAGCAAGAACTAAGGAGGAGAAGCATATAGATTTTTTTCTATAGTAATTATTACTAATTATTATAATGTTTATTACTACCCTTCTGAAACAAACTAACCCCTCACATCCAAACATCACAAGCCCTCCACTTTTTCAAAAAGCCTTTGATAGTTCCTGAAAAAAATCTCGGTTATACTGTGACTATTTCTTTCAGGAACTCAGAAGAAGCAAACTTTCTGTCTGAAGAAAAATGAACCCATCTTCAGTCTCTGAGGCTGTTACACAGCAAAGGTACAGCTGCCTCAGCTTCTCACCCAGCAGCCATCAGGACTAGAATGCCTTTTGATTTGAGTACATCCTGGTTTTGCCACGAAGAATGATTGAATCACTGCTGACAATGATTTCATGCAGGATTAGAATAATAGCTGGGAGCCCATCCTGGCCATGGCTGAGCTCCCTTGACCTGAAGCTCAGCAAATGAAAGTTCACTTTGCTCTCCTTGGTGACCACACTGTGGGGAGCAGGGCAGGGAGGCTCTCCTGGCACCATTCCCAGTGATGCCAGTCAAGCTCAGGAGGAGCCTGGCAGCCTTTTCCAGAGCCAAGGGGTCATTCTGGAGGCAACTGGGACCCTTGGAAGTCAGCAGCAGCCTTGGGAGTCTCTTGGTCCCCTTCTTTAGGCAACAGTTCCTGAAAATTTCACTCAAAATAACTCTACTATTCCCCCAACCACACAACAAGTACTTGAAACTTATGTTTATATGGTAATATTTAAATTATAAAGCATTGGCCTTTCACCTTTAGGTTCCTGACTGGATTCAAGCCCTCTTCCTATGGGAAATGAGTTTGGTGGCCTGAGCAGAGTCTCAAGTAGACAAAAGTCTTTATCTCTAAACTCCAAACATAATTCAGCACAACATGTCATGATTGGGATTCCCTGCTCAGGAAAAGACAAGGAATGAGCTTGTGTCAAAAGTAAATTACCTAAGTAAAATCAATGCTGAATTCAAAGTGGAAATATCAAAATTATCAGGTGGTGCTGTGGAGGCTACAAAACTGCTGTTTAGCACAATGTTTTCCAGCTATAGTCAAAATGAGGAATATCATTTAGAGCAGATAAACTACAAAAAATGAGGTCAAAGCTGCAAAGAAGCACTAGCTGAGAACCTTAATAAATTAAAAAATTTTCTTGGATAGCACCTTATCTCCCCTAGAAGAATTCATACAGTCTGGACCTGTGTATCTTCACTCCTCACAAGTATGAGGCAAAGAACCATGATCTCCATCTCAGATACATTCAAAGATGGCTGAGCATGGGGTAGAAATCACCATTCAGAGGTGAGTCCTTACAGAAATTCAATGAGTTTAAAATTGGACACTGCGTGTTGTGACAAAATACCTACAGATGAACTCTTGTAACTTTAAGTTAAAAGAATTCAAGAAAATGCAAATAAGTACAGTCCCTTTCTTGGGTTGGAGGGGATAAAAAGATGTAACAGGCTATGAACCTTTTCACCTGAGGATGAAAAAAGCAAAACAAAGTAGGTCTTAGCCATGTTGTGATCCTTGAAGCACCGTGTGGTTCACATGGCATCAGCTATCCACCTCATCCCTGGATGTTTGCTCCACAGCCTCTACCTTTAACTCACCACAAAATGGATGACAGTTTCATTACAGAATGGCATCACTTGTCGAACTTTGAATTACTGATCATAAAAATATCAGTTATTCTTTGAAGGATTGTTTGAGCACTCTTTTTTTTTTTTTTTTAAATTTTATCAGCATTGCTGTTTAGTGCAACATACACAAGGGGTTGAGTGGGGGAGCGATGGTGGAAAGAAATCAAACCTGGCTGAAGAGCTAAGAGTTTGCAATACCCTACCCATACAAACAAGCTTCTATCGCAGTTATAGACAGCAGAAATAAAAGGGAGCTTTTTGGCTCACAGCTATAAAAAAAAAAATTATCATAGTGATGAAGTTCCTCAGCCATCAACAGAGCTGTGATAACGCTGTTTGATGATGATTTTCCCATGAATGTTAAACAGCCGCCACTGCGGAGGAAAAGGAGCTTATCTGCACCTAATACTGATCTCTAATTCCTGCCCTTCTTGAACCATCCATTTTCTAACAGCATTAACTGGCAAATTTACATCCCATCTTAATGCTGCTAAAGAGGACAGGAGATGAAGAGTAAATGACAGCAGTGTAATGAGGATGGCTTTTTTCTCCTTTCTCTTTAATGGCTGAAGATTTACACAATTGTCTGTAAGCTTATATAGAGAGCTTACCTGAACCTTTTGCCAGCATGGATTCAACTTACAGGAGCTTTTGTTAACTAAATACACATAAATATTTTTAAGGAGGTTTAATATTGTGACTTCAAAGAAAGCTAAAAGACAGGATGAGAAAAAATATTTTTTTAGCATTTTGATTATGGATAAAAATTGCTAATATTTCTTTCTTAAGCAGATGCAGTTGTATTTACCAAATACAAAAATCAGATCCTAATAAAAATTCTTCGTCTGCTAAAAAAATGCTTGTCTTTTTTCTGTCATGCAGAAGAAGAATTTTTTTTCCAGTTACAGAATTTTAGTGAAGAATTATCTGCAAAACTCAGAAATCAATGGTTATCCAAATACATTATGTAGAGCTGTGTTTCACATGTCACCCACAATATGGATTGCTTTCTGATCATGTTGCTGCCATTGGAATAGAAGGTGCTACCCTGCATGCAGAGGGGAGGGCAAGGAGGGAATGTTCCAGTATAGGAAACCACAGCAACAACACTTGGCCAGATTCAGTCAAAGTGTTTCTACAGCTCCAGATGATAATTTCAGTGGAAATTAGAAGCAGTTCCAGATGTGTTGTTGATATTCAAAAGTCTCTGGGTCTGACTCTGATACAAAAGACTAAATTTAATCAGCAAAAAAACCATTTAAGATAGCTTTTCCCCCCCGTTCTTAATTTGTTTCATATATACTATTTCTCCAGGGTGTGTAAGGAGGACTGGAGTTGAATGGGAAAACAGAAAGTATTGTTTAGCAATACAAGTGTGGAGGCTTCAAATCCCACTCTGTGAGTATATCCCAGGACAGCAAAGGTGTATGAAAGAAATGCAAGACATTGCTATTTTTCAAAGACTTTTGTTATCATTTACTCAATTTAATCTTCAGAAATTTCAGCGGTTTTTTGATACACATTGCCACAATTTCCATGTCAGGCATGTCTCAGGTACTTAATACAAGGTAAATATGCATCTATGCATATGTGCATATATATACACACATACACACCTGCAAGTTTAATAGTGTACCAAGTAGACATGACCAAAAAACCACAAACCATAATAAAATATTCAAAAATATTCATCCTTCTGTCAGTAATACTGGAAACCTGTAAATGTACCTTGAGAAGAGCACCTCAGCAGTGCCCTGTGTGTTGCCATACACCTGCCTGATGGAAGCCAGGAGCCCTGAACCATTGCTGTGCTGGAAATGGGAGCAGAGAGCAGCCCCAGGTGCTGGTGCTGTAGTGGCTGTGGTGACACTTATTCCTGCAAGCACATGAATCTCAGAATGCAAACTTCCCTTACTCTTAGGATAATATTTGGCAGCTACATTTATAGAGCATTCTCATCTAAAAGTCCAGGGCCTAGATTTTCTAAGATGTTTAGGTTTCTAAACTGCTTTACTACCTTTGATTACTTTGGCATTTAATTTGAGGGCATTGGAACGTGCTGGAGGTAGAACCCAAGACATTCAACATGAAATTCACAGGACTGACTACTGAAAGACATACTTTGATATCAGCTATAATGAAAATCTGGGTGCCTGTTCCTCTACATCAATACCTTGGTTCTAAGAGGCTGGTAAAACAAAGCAAGCCAATTTGTGGTCTGTCTTTACTGTCACAAAAATGTAAACAATGTGAGCTTCAAGCCAATCTAGTCAGCCCTCAACCCCACCAAACTGAACACAACTTTCTTCTAACCAATTAAAACACTTTAATTACCTGCCATAAGGAGATCTCAGTGAGTGAAATAAAAGTCCTACATGCACAGAATCAATAAGAGGTTCACCTGAGGCCTTCTGTTTATTGATTAATTCAGAATTTTTTCAAAATAATTGAGCTTTAAGCAGTACATTGCCATGGCCCAACACTAGGTTCCAAAATCAGTGAGGAAGTTGTCGCATAGAGGTCTTCACAGAAGAAATGGAGAAACCTGCATTTTGTGATGTATGGATCAAACCCATTTCAGAGGCTGGGAAGGTCTGTGTAATCCTGTTTTGGTTTTGATTTTCCTTTGAGCATCATCCAAGCCTTCTCTACAGCTGGCTTTTTGGCAGACAGAAGTGTCCTGTCACAGACTTGTTTGTCTCTTCCAAGCAGGTCCCAAACAGAAGCATTTTCCTCACCTTTCAGATATGCAATAACCACATGTTTATTAAAGGAGCTGTCTGCAGGACATATTAGTGCTCTCCAGTCTGACTTTCCTGGCAGCCCAACCTTCTCATTGCATAAAACTTCCTGAAAGAGCAAGGACACAAAGGAAGAGCCTTAAACTCAGAAGAAAATGAGAACCTAACACAGCAGGATTCAGATCTAGAGGATGCTGGAAAAGATTCTAGGAGAAACAACTGCCATTCGTGTTTCACTTTCTCTGCAAGGCTGTAATCATGAAAGTATCTCACTACAGCTGGGTGAGAATTTTTTACAAAATTCTGCTTCCAGGAAAAACAATGCTTTTGTCATAAGAATCAAAATGTTATGATTTTCTCATAAAATCTGAATATATCTGTCAGGCAGGAACTCCCTTTGAATAATGGGAGGGGGTTTGGGGTTTGCTTTTGTTTTAAAATGAAACTGAAACTGATTAATTGAAAACATCTGAATTATGATTCCCATGAGTTCCTGCAGTGTATTGTGAAGAAAAACAGTTCAAACTACACCATAGAAAACACCTGTTTGGTCCAATAAACTAAAATGAAATTTTTAGATTATTTCTATTATTTATATTAAACTGAAAAAATCTGTGTTATATAATGAACCAAGATACATCAAAACTTAAGCACAGCAGATATTACTGTTTTCAGCCAGTTCCTCCACTGACATGCACAAACTTAGATCTAGAAATCAAACTGATTTGCAGGTAGAAGGATGGCAAGAAGGAGCAAAGCCATGTCAGCATGGCAGTGTTTCCAATGACCCTGCAATGACCATCCAATTTTCATTTTGCTGCCCACCATAAATAGATAGAACAGTATGAAAGGAAGGAAACTAGATGCAAAAGCACATATCCACCTGCACTGCACATTTAAAATGAGAGTAAAAGATGAAATTTTGTCACAAAATTTCAGTGTTTCATCAGGTAGCATCAGAATCACCTTTGAAGTGTACACAAACTCTACCCTACTATTAACTGCAGATCTTTTTCTGTGCACATAATAAACACTTTAGCATAACAGGACACAGCAAAAATGCACCTTCAGCTGTACTTTGCAAAATACTTTGTCCTGGGCTTCATATTTGGGAAAATTAGGGACAGGGAAATAATGGAGGAAAAAATACAGGCAGGAATTCGGGCTTTTAGAGAAAAAGCAGACAGACCCTCACAACAACTAAACAAAGAGCAGTAAGTGCCATCCAGATTGCTTGAATACATCATGAAGCTCCATATTCTGTTAACACAAAGCCTTACAGTGAGAGATGGGAAATGTGATGTAGCATAACTGCATTTAATCAAGGTGAATCCCTCTCTGATGATTATCAAGTGAGGATAGATTTCTTGCTCCACTCTCTCTATCGTTGTACATGAAGAAAGATCCTGAGATAACATCTAAAACCATAATAAGGAAAAGAGATTATGTTAACTGTTGCTTAAGAAATCTCTTTGTACCAGAGCAACAAACAAATTGAAGGCTTTAGAAATCAAAGGGCAATTTGATGTAGCAGTTCTACACAAACACAAAAGAACCAATAAAGAGCAGCCTCCCCTTGTTGCAGGTAGGTCACAGAACTCTCACTGTTTCCAGCATGTCAGCAGTGGCTTCCTCCTGCCACCACCTTCCACCAGCCTTGGGCTGACTGGTTTTGTCTTCAAAACTGGATTATAGGCCATGCAGTTTAGCTTGATTTTAAATATATCTATCTGATAATATCTACTATATTATCTACCTGATAGAAGAAAAATGCACCAGGAAGAAAACATGCAGCATACCTGCATAAGCAAGGTGTGTTTTTCATTTGTGATGGGGCTGTTTGTGACCTACCACCTACCAGAGATCCCTCCTGAAATACAATGGTACTGGATTGTATAACAGAAATGGATTTTATTTGACAGAAAAAAATAAGCTAAACACAGAAGGAACAGGCTGCATCAGAGACCCAGAACAATGAAAATCCCAATAGGCTTGACCAAACTGAAAATCCCTTCTCATAAAGGCTGTCCTGGAGACTGTCTGAAGGTATAGTATCTTCAGAACAATGAACAGCTGCTGTAGTAAGAAATGTTTCTGACTAGAGTGAAGCCAGGGAGGGATTTGCAGGTGAGAGATTGCAGTGACTGTTCTGCAGTGCCACAAGATTCCCCTGCACAGAGTGTGTGGTTCACCTCAGGTGATCACCCTGATCTTTGCCTCTCTCTCCCTCCCACACCCTGGCTCAGAAATGAGGGTGTGGACATTCAGATAGTTCAGTGCCATCATCTCTGAACTTTCCATCAGCCATTCTAAGGCTCTCCTAGAAATCCTCTGGATCCTCCTGAGGCCACATGTACTTCTAGTATGGTTTTTTTGCCTTATTTTGCAAACTGATATATTAATTTCAGTTAATGTGACTAGGAAATAGAAGAAAAAAGAGGAAAGAGGGAATCATGCCAAAGTGACTTTATATCCAACCACTCAATATTGGGCATCCAGACTTGGTCAAATTGATGGTAGCTGTCAGTTAATTTTTTTATACACAAAACCCACTGTTTTTTGCTTGCAGCTGCAGACCTACGTTAATTTTTGTGAATTATGATGCTTATAACACAGGATTGTGGATTCAGCCTCTGCAAAATATCACCAATGGCATTTTTAGTGGTCCAGTTTGAAAATGTGACCCTTAGAGACTTGATGAATAAAATTAGTCAACTCTGTAACTTTAAAATAGCTCTTTTCTAATTAAAGTGTGATGAAGCTTTCAGCCTATCTAGCTAGGGATGCAGAGTGCACGAGCAAACCAATTAGAGATAGTGGCAAAAACAAAATGGTGTCACAAAAAGATTTACCACATCAGTCCCTCCAGTAGCTGTACCATTTCTGCTGATAAAGGTGAAACAACAGCTACTGCTGCAGCTAAGGCTGAAGCTAATGTTAAGCTGACAAATCAACTTTTAGAGTCTTGGGAGATTCAGCAGAGCTATCAAGAGGCACAAAGGCTACTAATGCTTATGTCATACTTCTCAACTCTCACATTTTACCCAGGAGACACCAGATTTTTTTGGCTTAAAATTTTTTTGATTTTTGTATTCTCTTGGGCAAAAAATCAAAGAAGCCCAGTAATTCAATGAGAATTTCACATATCACGCTGCTTGATTTTTTTTTTTTTTCCCCACAAGACTCACACTGTTTGAGGTTGAGAAGTATGCTCTACTTTGACAATGACACCCTGAAGGATAGCACTGGTGGAAGGATGAGCACACAACAAAATCCCAGCTGCTGCCATTCCAGGCAGATATTCAGGCCATTGGATGCTTGAATTCAGGTGGAGAGACCACCACGTATCCCTGCACTGCCATTGTGGGGAGCCTGTACGAGCAGACCCAAATTCAGCCAGTATTTAAAACCCCCAGCACAGGGGAGGGAAGAGCTTGGCCTGACTCCTGTGAGCAAGCACACAGCTAGTAATAATCTGTCAAACATTTGCACGCCTTGTGGTAATCTGGTTCACCACTTCTTAGAGGACGTGATTACATGCTTACTTGAACAAATCTCCCTGGCTGTCTAGTGGCGAGCATTAGTAGCAACGGGAGGAAACAAACAGATGTGATGCTAACAAAAGGAAAAAGCAATGGTTTTTGTGGCAGACTCTCCTTATGTCATTGCAATCTTTCCTATATCAAAATACTGAGGGGTGAAAATTTTTTGCACAGATTGAAGATCTAGAAAAAAGCTAAAAGCAAAGCGAGTGTTGGAGGCTGAGACAACATCTTGCAAGTAAAGTACTTCTCATGATAGGTTCAAATCAGGTTCCAAAAAGCCCAAGAATACAGGTCCTTCGTGGTCAAAAATCCACAGGCTTGGGCACCCTGAGGGCAGAATTACTGGACCTTCTGCAAACTGTGTGTTACCAAAACCACCCAGTGTACTCTGTATTACATGCAATGTTATTCTGCGTGGCAGAATCTTTGTAGCCCAAGATTAGGAAGCATTACTTGGTTTAAATTTTCAAGATCTATATCCAGCTTCAAACAAACACATCCTCCTTTGCTTCAGTTCCAGATAATAGTGTAAAGAAACAGCAAGTGCCTAACATATACATTATTCAGAAATTGAGGTGAGCTATAAATTGAAACACAGATGCAAATTTTCAGGACTCAGCAACACAGTGTGGTTCACCTGTAAAGTTCAGATCTGAAACCTAATTCAAATTGTACACATGTAGCTCTTCAGAGCCATAGATTTATTCCAAGCTTAGCTGAAACATTCTTATTATGAAGAAATAGTAATTAAAAGACTAAGTTAGCCAGAGGAATTGCAAGAAAATGTAAGACAAAGTGTAAATTTAAGATGTAGGTAAATATGGAAGAATGATGTCTAGTTAATTACATGCAGGAGAATAGAAATGAGCTAGGAGCATGACACTATTGAAGGTAATAACATCCAGAAATACATCACAGATTATATAGGTGGAAGAAGAGTAGAATATTTTCAATTCATCCAGAAAAGGCTACAAGAAAGTAACCACCATATAGATTCCCACCTATGGATGGGATATGGAAACTGATTTAGACTATAGCACAAGGATGATGGCTGAAATGCTGTATAATTCCCACTCAGGGAAGGCAGAACAAAAATTGTCAGAAGATTTTCTGACTCATTAGATCAACAATACTTGCAAAACACGGTGAAAACATCTGCATTTTACATAAGATGATGCAATCATAGTGGAGCAGACCTTTGGAAACAGCGACCTGGTGTTGGAAGCAGGAACTAGAGGGCAGAGGTACTAAACTCACAAAACAACAAAAAAATTATAAATTCTCCAAATCAAGATTTGATTTTCAGTCTGCAAAAAAGAGAGGAAAAACATCAGAATAAATGTTATTACATGTCCAAAATACATTCCTAATTGACCTAGGCCACTCAGCCTTTACAATGCTGATACCTGTGTTTCTGATTTTGTCTTACTAAAGACATTTTCTAAAACTGTCATTTTAAGTAGCACGTGCAAAATACAATCTGTTTTTTCCTGGGGCCAGCTTTTTTTTTTTTTTCTCTCTCCTGGGCTCTGAAAGCACAGCTTTGATACAAATCTACATCTCTGTGTGCCTGCTGCATTAGTGATCATACGCAATGGCCTGTCTGCTGTGCGAGATTATGGGGATACTGCAGGCAGGGGGCAAGGGATCAGCCAGGATGTGTACAAACTTCAAATTGCTGGCTACACCCCTGACTGAAGTCTACATAAATTATGTCCACCACGTTCCCATCATTTATTTCTTTTGTCATTCCTTCAAAGAACTCGGTCATATTCTGTCTGACAGGATTTATTCTTGGTAAAACCATTGCTGATCTTCTTTTAATAACCCCTTCTCCGATAAATACCCAGCGCTTTCATCCCTAATGATTGATTCTCGTATCTTAACTCTCAGCAATATATCTGAGGAGAGCTATTGAAAAGCAAGTTTCATCTGCTGAGGCAAGTTTAAAGATGAACTCAGGTGGCTCTATGCTTAAATGTCTGTGTATCTATTTATCATCTGTTAAGGTACAAACAGCTCATCATTACAACAACAAGCACTGAAGATGAAAACGATATCCTTCACTCAGTCAATCCCAAAGCAGGAATCAAGTGTCTGGAAAGAACAGTTCAACTTTTTTGAACATGAAAAGGAAAAATCAACCCTTTATAGCAGACATTTTTTCTGTCAGAAAACCATTTCCCATCCTCTCCCTCACTACATGTCTGCTACAGCTAACACATATGTACTAAAAATGTGACTAGTTTGTTCTAATATAGACTCCCAAGTTTTATAGACTCAAGGTTCAAAAGGCACTGATTTAACATATTTGATTAGTGAGACTTAATGACATAATAGCAGGCAACAATTGGAGCTGTGGTATATTCTAGTATTCATATTGAGTTAGTTACTGACAGGTTTATTTCCTTCTGTTTTAAAACCCAGAGAAACCCCCATGGTAGCTGCCCTTGCTGATGCAGGTTTGCAGGGCTGTGCCCACTCTAGAACTCGATAATGCAATTCCATGTCAGCATTTCGGCCCCGCTATTGCACTGATGAAGAAACTTCAGTTAGTCTGGAAATCAGCTCTGAAATTTTGACTGACACCATGCATGAAAATCACATTACCCTGGTTGTAAAAAACCTTCTCTGGCTACCTGTAAAGTACAGGATTATGTGTAAAGTCCTAGTTATTAACTTACAAGTCCTTAAATTGACTTGGGTTTGAATACCTCAGAGACATTCTGGAACCATACATCCCCAGTCGTTTTCTTTGGTCTCAGTCAATTGGATTAGTTCTTTTTGGCTGAAGACATTGAGCTACAGGGCATTTTTAGTGTTTGCTCGCTCCTCATGGAATTCATTAACCATGGAGGTCAGACTGGCTGACTCTCTAACATGCTCTAAATCTGAACTTAGGTACACATTTTCAGATTGCTTATATTAGGATGTGTAAAAAGTATATGATTATCTCTACTAAGTTGCAATAGTTTTTCACATCTGTACATATCCTTGAGTGTCAGTATTTCAGAGCTAGAATTAGTCATGTCTCAGGGTTATTTTTCCTCTGTGCACCACAAGAAAAAACCCACTTTGTATTATTGCAACTTTCCCCAATAACTTTGTAAGGAACCGCAGAGAAAAGAGTCGGCAGATGGAAATTCAAAGCTTAGACAAGACATTCCTACTTTTAAAGCACATTTGACAACATGATCTAGATCAATATTTCCAGGAAGCACAGCAGATGAAAAAAGGAAAAACTCTCTTTTTAAGTTTTTGAAGTATTTATTGCAAATATTATGAGCATTTGCTTTTAAGATATTTATCACTTTTTTCTCACGAGTACACACCCAAAGCTTGGTTTAGCTGGCCTGCACCACAGTAAATGAGCACTGAATTCAGACAGATAAAATTAAACTCTAATGTAAATAATTATTAAGACAATGGGATCATAATTTTACTGTACTAAGAGGTCTTCTTATGAACCCCTGTGTGGTGTGACGAGGCTCACATTCCACAGTGATACTGCAGGTGGACACATTCTAAATTATGAAAGCATAACAAACTTAAAAGGTTGACTAACAAGAGTCTAAGGGGATTTGATTTGACCCTTCCCCTGTGTCCTGGGGATAAGTCAACTGGCTGCAGAGAGGATGATGCAATCAAAAGAGGGAGGCATGGATGCAGTTAATCCACGAACGTGCTCTCTATATTGGTATATCATAGAAAGAACAATTCCCTATCAGCAGCGTATGAATAACTGTGTCTTGAGCTTGCATGCCAACAGTTATGGGTAGATGTCATCACTTTAAAAAATAAAAGCTGTTTCTACAGACATGCAAGACAGATTGGTGAATTTGCCTGGTTTAAATTAGGCTGAGTGGTTCAGGATGGTGTAAGGAGAGGAAAGATATTTTAATAAAAGCAGCCAAATCAAACCTTCCCTGCCCAATCGACTTTTCACAGAACAGGTTGACAGGGTATTAAAAGCTGTTCCATTGCATTCTGCATGTGAAAAGGGTGCCTAGCATCTAGATTTAATAGAGCCCTAAATAGCTATAGATAATTTATTCTAGTTATAGCTTTAAGTTCTGTTTTTCAGAGAATAAGAGTCTTACAAAAATGGTTTCCATGCAAATCAAAACCAGCTGAAAGCTTGCCAAGGCCAAGATGTAATTTAAGATGGCATTTAAGCTGCTCTGTCTTTTCTGTCTCTAGAGATATCATCATAAAATAAAAGAATTCATCAGGTAATGTTTTCTTCATTATTCAACTGCACAATTCTGAAGTGAAAAAGTTAATTAGACATACAGTGCTGTCGACACATAGTTTATTAGGAGATTCTGATTAATTAGCTATGGTAAAAGGTTTTTATATAGTCATAATTAATTTATATTTCAAGAAAAAAGGCAAACAGACAGTACACAGATTTTAATATTTCTTCCCTCTGACAAATTTATCAAAGTAATTCTGAAGTTCTGTTGAACCTACTGCCCTTCATTGTTACTTTATAAAGTGGGAAACAGACATCTGAGAGCACAACTAAGACTGACTTCCCTGGGAGTCAGCTTAACACTTTCACACCATTTTGAAAAATGCATTTTTTTCCTGCTGAACCAGCAAATGAAACCACTGTGAACTGCTCACCAAGACAAATCTTGGAATACACTGAATCAGCAATGCAAGATTTGGATGTAACACACAAGTCGTCTTCTGCATTTTCATATTTCCTTCTATGCAATTGACCTGACTTATAGTAGGACTCAGGTAAAAAGCTGATTTTTCCATATTGCTTTAATTTTGCATATTGAGTATTATATACCAGAGTTAGACATATTCTCTTCATCTGTTGTCATGTTAGCTCCAGACTCATGCTCACACTCCAGCCCAAACTCCCCTGACAGACCTCACAAGTGATACACACTGATTTATGTTTTGGCCAACACCAGAATGAGTCATCAGGTGCAGCAGGCAGAGAAGGATGAGACAAACTCAAACAAATTGAAGTACAATTTGCAACTTGTTCAAATCATATGGTAGAGAAAAAGTAAACCTTGACTCAAGCACAGACAACAAAGATGAAGCCACAGAGTTTAACTGGTGTATCTTCACTAAATTACTGGCATGGATTAATTTAATCCAAATAAAAGAAAAACAGAGAAAATCTCACTGATCTTGGAGACAACCTTTACACTGCATCGCTGTTTATTGAGGTTTCTTAGCCATAGCACCTACATACTATGATATAAAGACTCTTTTTTGTGAAACAAACATTACGGATCCGTGTTTGGATATGAGGCTAAAGGCAGAAGCACACGTGCAATCACCAGATACTGGTCAGGGTTTGTAAATCACTTATTCTGAGAGGTAAAGTGTCCTCTGGGGATATTCATCTACAACTCCTGGACGCAGCTGGGCTGTCTCCAACAGATTTTGGCTCAATCCTTTGAAAATGCTCAGGTGGCACTTCAGCCATGGGTAGAATTAGAAGGACTGCCAAAACCCCTGTTTCTACTTTTGTTTCCACAAAAATCTTAGTGATAAAAAGTAGTTCAGAAAAGCTGAATGCAAGATTCCAAGTAATGTCCATTCAGTTTCTGCTGAAGCTTATTTGATGCAGTCCATTACTCAGAATCATTTAGAGCTATAAAAAAATGTTACAATAGTGAAGATTCCTGAATAAATAATTCTCAATTAAATGTTAGCACCTAATTATATTAACTTATAGTAATTACTGATTCAATTATGAAATTGAAGATTAACCTGAAAATGCAGACTGGCTAATTTATTTTTATGATAGCTATACACTAATAGCACATATAGTTGGGCTTCTCTGGGCACAAGCAAGGTAGAGTGTTAATTTTAACACTCTTTAAGGAAGGTAGATTGTCTAGCTACACTTGAACAATATCTGACTGGAATACATACTGGATTGTGTCTGACACAATGGTCCATTTATTATTCTATAGTCTCATGCACCTTGCACAGAAATAAGGGAAGTAATAGACCTTGCTTTTTATCATCTCTGTTTCTGGTTTTATTTTTTTCAGTCAAAATTTGCATGGGGCATTTCATGATATCTTAGAGTAAGTACAAGAAGCAAACATATTTCTTAATACATTTGTGTTTTGATTTTGTCTTGTGAACAGGAAAGTTAAAGAATGGGTCAGGGGAGAGGGGAGAACAGGTTCAACTGTCAGTCCAAATGACATCAGTTAGGTATTTAGGGAAAGCTTTTGACTATTAAGACCAATGAAGTAGAGTAAGATAAAAATGACATAGTCAAAATTGCTTTGGATTGTGTAAAATAGACTGGATGAACTTAAAAAGTTCTTTCCAGACCTCAGATTTTATGAAAGTGTGCAAAATAAGACTTCTGGTGTTTTGATCTCTCATGTAATCTCATGATTGCATATTTTCTTTCCATATGGGTATAACTAAGAGCAGAGTTTTGCTACTAATTTGTACTTGAAAGTTATGTGACAAAAAAAAAATTATCAGCATGCCTTGGAATCCCAATCAGCTAATTTCTCCCAATCCAAATTTTCAGTGATGATTTACTTATTGTGCTACTTACAATAAATATCATGATTCTCAACTACAGAGATAACAAGCTGCATTTGTGAGAGGTGCATGTAGCATTTTTAAGAAGTAACAAAGCAGTAAAGATTACTTCACGTGTGTAGATTATGTATTATTTGTTAGTGTGTCACTTCTAGAACTCTTTCTTTTCCAAAGGAAAGTATAAAAAACATGTGATTAGCTATGACACTTTATATGTTAGCTTTTACCCAGATAAATGTCAGATTTAGGTAATCCTATAGGATCTATGCTTCAAATGCTTAGAAACATGACTCTGGAAGTTTAAGAAAATACATACATACATATTATTGAGATTAGTACACCAAATAGCACAGTCCTGCAGTAATAATGTGTGGGGCAGATTGAGAACCAACTCTGAACATTTTCTATGTTGAATCAGTGGAAACCAAGTATATGGGAAAGGGAAGTGGATTATTCACTAAAGGTGACTAATAAAAGTATCATTGTTCCCTTATCCATCTTTATTTTAGCATGTTTTTTAACATTTAATCTCAAGTAAATTCCTAACTTTCAGGAAGATAGAATATAGTACAGATGGCTTCCAAAAGTGACTGCTGTGGATAATTTTGTTCATTACAATGCATGGACTTTTGCACAAGTAATTGGTCTTTCCTCTAGCATCCCTTTTTGTTTATGTTTTTAATAAATTTGAAGAGAATATTTGAAATGCCTGCTGCATAGTACTTCTTTGGCACTTACCTTGTTGCTATACAAGAAATGGGAAAACTTCAGGCAATTTGGGCTTTTGAGGTGTTTCCCTAATCAGAGTGCCAAACTGGAAAAATATAAAGAATCTAAAGGTAATTTTAAAAAAAGCAATTTTCTTTGGTAAAAACCCATTTATGTTTTGAAGAAAGATTGTTCCATGATTATACATAAACCTGTCACTACCCAACACAATGTAAACAAGTTTTACAGGAGCTCACTGTCCCTTTCCACTTCCTGACTCATGTACTGCATGTTTCAGTAACTTCCAAGACACACTGTATTACTCTGCATTCTCATAAACACGAAATATTTTAAGGATTCTTTACTCTTAGGAAGTTGGCAATTTGAATGTATGAAAGCACCACAGGGGTGGAAACTGAGCTTTCCAATACAAGCCAGAATTTGACACTGACTGTGTAGAAGTGTGAACAGCAAGGTTAACCTTGCATTCAACTCCTCCCTTTCCCATTGCTGCTAAAATCTCTTCCTTGCTGATGGTTAACTCACAAATCCAAAAATTACACACCTGTCTGCCAACCACACACAGCTGCACAGATCTCACTGCTGATCCAACCACCTGCAAAATGCAGCAGTCACTTCACTAAGAAATTCAAAGCACTCTTAAGAAACAATATTTTATTTGCCAAGTGGTGCCTGCACCTCAAAAGAGACATCCATTCTTTGGGACTCTTGATTAAAAGCATTGGATTCAATTTGGGAACCTAAATGGTCAGGCCAGCCTGATTTAGGGTTTCTGAGTTTCATCAAGGGCCTGATACAAACCAGCCTGGGTTTGATTCCTGCACCAAAAGACAGGATAGAGGAGTCAGTCTTACTGGTGTCTAGCCATGATAAAGCAGTGGCAGTAAGGAAGGAGCAAACCTTCAAAAAAACCCCAAACCACTCAGAAATCCACATCAGATAGACTTCTGCTGTTTACACACAGTTCAATATATAAAAAATATGTGCTGGGGCTTTCTGACACTTTGAAATAGATGAAATTTAATATATGAAGAATTTAGGGCAGGAACACCAAATTTAGAACTTAAAATACTCAACACTGACTTAAGTGAGCCCTTATCAAAACATGTATTTTCCTGGGAGAAAAAAAAAAGGAAGAAGCAGAGCAATACCATGCAGTTTTGAAGAAAAAAAAGAATGAAGGAAATATCCTGGTTTCTTACAACATAAATGATGGGCTGTTAAAAGATAAGAGATGCTGTAGATGATGTCTCCATCACCTAAACTACATCTTTCTCTTGGAATCCAGCTCTGTGTAAACTGCAAGTAGGCAAGACAATGCTTAAGAATAGGATTCCATTTATTGTAAGCATCACATTCAATTTTTGACAACATTCCAACCCTAAAGCTTTGGAAAACTACTCTTGAAAAATGATAGACGCAATAAACCTATGGTTAAATGTTCTAAATTATGATGATCTGTTTTATGTAGAATTAAGAAGAAACATTTTCCAAAATGTGTGTTGATTTACAACCATTAATTCCTTTCCTTATGTAAACAAATAATTCTTCCTGACATGTTTATTTCTAATCAAAGACCATTTAAGATATTTTAAAAAATTAAACAGCACTCCTTTAATGTGTGTTCAGGACCCTTTCATCCCCCAAATATACGTACCAATTACCTTACCGTTTGCAGTGACTCTTCTATCCCAAAGAATCCCAATGTTCTTTGCAAATATAATTAACAATATGGCATCAACCTCCACTGTTGATATGCAACTGCTATTTCTGAAGCTGTCAGCACTTGGCAATACTGTGTAAATGTTTAAAACTAAAATGAAGAATTGGTTATCAGTCTAGGGGGCAAATATAATCATTGAACTTGGAATTTGATAGGATTAAGCCCTGGGGTTTACAACCCTGCTCTTTTTATTGCATTCCCAAGGTATCTTGATGGTTAGCATCCTTTAGCTGCACAATGAATAATGATATTTGATTGGGTGACTACATCAGAAGGAAGGATAATAGACAATGAAAAAACCTGGTTTATGTTTTCCTTTATTGTTTTCTTTTTAATGTAAGAGTTCAAACTTTTTTTTTCCCTAAGATACCTATTGGTATAATTAAAAGGAAAGCAGTTTTGGGTTAGGGATAGGTAGGGTAGTTGCAACTGTAGCATCTGGAAGCTGCTCACTGCACGTCCTTTCTGGACGTGCCCCCTTTGAAGGGATTAGCAGCAGGCAGCTCCAGGCAGTCCCCTGGCTATCAGCTGGCATGTCCCTGACACACTGCCGACAGAAAAGTTGATTATTGCAGCCACAGAGACCTGACATTTTAGAAGAATCTCAAACTGGTCACTCAGGCTGTCCATACAGCCAACAAGGACTATCACAGGATACACTGAAACACAGCACAAGGCATTGCAGCTGGAATACCCAACGATTGTGTGCTTCACAAATTGTGTTTTATGAAACAATAAATGGTGTTTATTTCCCCTGGTTATAAAAGAGGATCCGGAAATTCCTCGGTTGTTCCAAAAATGTAAAACAGGATCAGCAGTAAAAGATGTTGAAGCAGCAGCGTTTCCCTGAGAAGCAGCCAACTTAGAAGTGGAATATGGATTAGTGTCATCAGGAGCAGCAGCAAGAGCTGCACAGGCAGTCTGATGGGGCATTCCTTTGCACATCATTCTGAGGCTCTACAGCTGAGCCACTCAGAAAATCACAGCTGAAAAAATTTTGTCCAGAACTATCAAGCAGATTTGCACCTTCTCTACACTCTGAATTTTACAGGTTACTGAATAAAGATGAATGAATATCTTATGTAGCAGGTGGAATTTTGATCTCCTGAAAAGAAAAAAATAGCTCCACTACCATAAACAGCAATGGCATGAACTAGAGTTGGATGTGCCACACCAGGTCTTTGCAGAAGTCTGTTAATCTCTTGTCAGATAAAAAAAATAAAAGCTCTTTTTAAACAATTCAGTCAATCTCTTCTTTATTTATTTAATTTTTAAAAAATGTAAGTGGGAAGGCTCTAAGATGATATAACAAGGAAACGCTCAATGAATTTTCTTCTTTAATATGCCATTCTGAGATTATTTAAATATTATTATTAAATATAAACAGAAAATATCCTAGAAATCAGCCCTCCACACTGATTCAGTGGTAGCATTAATTTCAGTCTCTAACTGTCTGCAATCAACAAGCCTTCAGAGAGCTTGTGAATCTCTTCTCTTAGTGAAACTGGCCACCAAGATCAAAAACTATAAAGGCATTGATTACTGAATGATTGATGTCTGACTGGAAGACCAACCAATATTTATACTGGGAGTTTTTGAAGTGGCAAAATATATCTAAGCTCCAGAGGTCCAATAGCGAGGGTTTTTTTAAATTTTAAACAATTTTGAGTTACCATAGGGCAAATTTAGATCACCTGACAAGGCTCCAGTTAAAAACAGTATTCTACAAGTCTGGCTTTACTTTCTAAGACGTCTCAAGGCAGGCACCTGAAATTGCAAGTACCAGAATATTTCAGAAAACATAAGCTTCTATTTCCAAAGCACTGAAAGTTATTATTCTTACTGACATCCAGACATGAAAAAGCCTTATTTATTCACCACACATACTCAGAACCACATGACTTTCTTTGCCCTTGTCTGGATTGAGTTGGATTTTCATGGTACCCTTATTTCGGTCACTTAAGTTTGCTCCTATATAACTTTTTGTGTTCTTATTCACATTCTAAAGAAGTTGAAGAATTCAAAGTAATAAGTTTTCCAGTATGAAGATCTATAGTATTTACCACTACAAAATTAGCTTTTAAAGACCTTCATGCTACCTACAGGCTTAGTAATTCTTTGTTATGCAAAGACTCCTTGTCTTGACATTGAAAAGTTTCATCTGCTCTTCTTTTTAGGTGAAATACCTCTGGCCATGAAGAGCCCTGCTCTGTAAGATGGAAAGGTAATGATAGAGTATGAAATTCCTCCTTGGTCATAGACTGCTCATCCCATGGTGTAACATCATCCCATGGCTTTTACTACCTGGCATATCCTGGGAGCAGGTGAAAAATATAACAATTCCTAATTTCAATACTAAAGAACAACTCTACCCAGAGAGTACTTTTACCCCTACATGTTACTCCTTTGTGCCATCAGGAAACAAGACAAGCTTCTGATTCTCAATTTACACATGGGAACAAACATTGAGGGAGCAGGACCAAGTGACCTATCAAACCTGTGGGTGATTTCAGCCTCACAAGCAGGAGGTTCCAAATCAGGCCAGTAACCTCCAACTGTGATCATAGGCTCCTTGAAAATAGTCAAATGGACCATAGAGTCATAATAACTATGCATTTAAATTAGCCATTTTGCTATAATTGCAAGTTTAATCTGAATTCCATGTGTGTAATAAAATTTAGAACTGCCTCAAATATGTTCCTCTTAGCAGGTTGCAATTTTTAGTTTCTTGACATTGTGTAGATGTCAGGAAAGGGTTACTGCGATCCCTAGGTATTTTAATATGCCCTAGAGATAAGTGAATCAAGATGAAAAAATCCAAGAACCATAGGCAACCTCAAAGTCCATACTCTCTGTGCTGTTCATTTCCTAAGGAGAGTTCTATATGAGGGAAATTATCTATATTATATGTATACTATAGCAGAGCAGATCTATTTTCCATCTGCTACATTTTCCCCCCTTCAAACTCTACTCCCTCTGTTGGTACAATCAAAAGATGGCCACTTGTCCTCAAAGATAAAAATACAGTAAACATCTAAATTTATATAATTTATTCCATGTTTTTCAGCAACATACACAAAAAAATAAACATAATTATGATAGATTCTTAGAAACGAGTTAGGCCTTAACAGTTAGCTACCTCATTTTATTCTAAAATTCAACAAACTCTGAGAAAATCTCTTTTTTTATACAATCTTTTGGATATGTCATTTGCCATTTATATTTGATGGCCTTAAGGGAAAAAAAAGTTACAAAAAGGTATTAATGCAAGTAGATAATAAAGCTGCATTCTATAAATCTATAGCAGCTTACAGTAATCATTAAAGCATGCAAAACTCTTTCATCTATTCAAAAATATGCAGTGCACAGAATGCCTGCTAAGGTGCATGACAAGTCAGAGTTAAATATATATTAATAAATGAATTAGCTTCATAAATAATAGCCATAATGACATTTTAGGAGACAATAAGTCTGAGGATTGTCAGAAAATGGTTGATGTATGAGCTTCACGTCTCAGTGATTCTTCAAAATGAATAGGCTTTGCGAGATAGTTCAGACCCACGACCAGCCTATTTCCTTGAATAATTTACTTGTTGTCAATTTGTACAGCCACATTACACATGCAAATTGTGCTGCCTGTGCAAACACCACTTGGAGATGATAAAAACAAATTTACGAAGGCTATAGAGGAAGGATTTATTTCACTTTCTCGCCCAGGTCAAGCAATACATGTATCTGACGATTGTGTGTACCCAATTTTGTTGTAATTATATCAGCAAATTATTCTTTATAATCTTATTATTTTTAGCAGTCTCCTTGTGCTTGGGATAATTAGCTTTCTTCACTCAGTGTAAAAACAATTCAACTTGCCAGCTAGGCAGGGCACAGCTCCATTATCTGTTTTGGGTTTAAATTTATTCCCTATATTCTTGGACACTTTGTGTAAATTAAAAATTTCATAGTCCCTAATACTGTACACGCTGTTCATTCAGTGATGAATTAAGGTCCCTAAACCTCTACGTTTGCTATTAGATATCTCACCCACTTTATATGTTAATCTGTGCTAATGAATTCCACAACCCCTAGCCACAGCGAGATGACTAAAATTATTACCACTTACAGAGATATGCCTTTTTCATTTAAAGTTCAATTCAAATTGCTCCCATAAACAGTCTGCCACACAAAGATACCTCCTTTAAAGAAGAGTTACTTACCTGTAAGTAGAGTTCTCTGAAGGTAGCACTATCTGTGGATACACATTCCCAGCCACGTGACCCCTGGTTTGTGGCAGGGGGGAGTGGATCCATCCCTTGATAGTTAAGACTTTTTCCTCAAGGCACTTCATTACCTCTGCAGCTCCTGTGCCTCGAGGGTTGTTTATATCACAGCCTGTCAACACAACCACCCCGCACTTTTGGAAGGCCCTGGACCGGGCTGAAGAGCAGAGAGGCTCCTCAAAGTGGTGGCCATTGTGTTGAGGGAACATCTACACAGCGTCTCTGCACTGAGCAAATCTCAGGTGTGTGTCTTCTTCCCTCTCAGGTTTGCTACCTATGAGCCTTCACAGCAAGAACAGCAAATCCAGTGAAACAAAAACACAGAAGGCAAGAAAAACTGGCACAGTCACCATGTAGCACAAGAGTCACCCAAGTGTCAGCTTGCCCATGGTGCAGCTTCTTGCAATTCACAGAAAGCCTGGCTACACAACCAAAATTCTACTGCTCTCAAAAGGAAAATAATGTAAATATTACAGTTTTCTCAAAAAGGAGAACAGGAATACCCTCTGTTGAGCAATTGTGTTTCAAACCAGTAGAGGGCATTGGCATACACAGAGACTAAATAGGTTCCTTACAGGAGCTTGGAAAATCAGCTGTTATTTATAAAAATGAAACAATAGCACACTTCAAATACAGTACAAAGTAACAAAACTAGCCCTTCAAAGTTAAATCAACACAAAAATAAAACGATTGAGATTCTTATAAGACTTTCCAATTATATAGACCTTTATTGCAGTACAAATACAAAACTAATTAATTTTATCTAATATCCTTGAAAAGTAGTTAAAATAGTGTTGTTTGTTTCACAAACTAGACCAAGGAGAGGTTAAGTACCATGCCCCAGCTCTATATCTGAGTGCCACATGAGCTGTAACACTCCCTATTGTACTTCTAAACATCCATTAATACACAAAGCAAAATTCTTTGAGAGGTTAAGAAAACTGCTTTCTGACTCCTTTTGTGTAAAAAGAGTCAGGTGCTACTCCATTTGGTGATATGGCAGAAGGGTATTTCTCTTCTATTACAGAGAAAGGCATCCAAGATCCCAACCCAGCATAAAGATTTTGTATTCATTACAACAAAATTGGGATTTATATATTTGGATCAATGAAATTTATCCAGTGCTAGGTGAAAACCCTCACATTGTCGTGAACTTCAGGTTCCATAAAACATATCCTCCACTAAAAATAATAAATGCAGCAGCAGAGGGGTCAGGTCAGAAAACACAGCAGTCCCAATGCCCCAAGGGAACCCCAAAGGGATGAAAAAATGCCGTGGCACAACAGAAGCGAACTTCACACCCTCACTGCCTGCCCTGGATGGGACCCAGTCGAGTCAGGCTGAGTTTGGTATGCATACGTCTCCAACTGCTCACTGATGCTTTTGCCTTCTGCAAAAAAATTATTCCAGAGAACCCAGATCATCAGCACCTTGAAGTGCTTACACTTTTTTGTCAGACCTACACTGTAAGATTAATTTGAGCAATTGTTATTTGTTCCTTGGCTTGACCCTCTGAAATCCAGTGCAGCCCTGGCGAGACTCTGTTGATGCTCTGGAGTCCAAATGGGCTCAAAACCTTCACAGTTTATGCTGACAACAGACAAGGGTGATGAGAACTCTTCCACCTGTGAGGTATAAAAGTTGAAAATACCTTGTCCATTCTTCACAGGGCTCCTGTGGCAAGAATGAAACCTGAGTACTAATCGTCCAAGCTTCAGTCTGGAATTTTGAACAGGTCTTACTTCCTCCTTGAATACCCACCGTGTGTTAGTGATGTAGAAATTCCTTTTTTAAAGAGTAGACAAAGCAACTTGTTCATGGGCTGCTGATGCTTAAAACCACAGACATTTCTTTCTGATTCTATGGTCAGAATTTTCATCAAAATGCAAACCTCAGAGGAGCAAGGACATTGTAAATGGTGCCATGAAAATATTCTCATTAAAGCTGAGGGCTTGATGCTACATTAATCAGTTATGTACTTCTCCATAATAAGAAAATTTAGAAACATCTGGGCAGACTTGCTTAGATCTTATATAGCACAGTATGTGAGAAAAAAAGCCATCTGTGAACCTTTTAACTGACTTTAAATGTTCATTTGACTATAACTATTTCAAAGGATTGATAAAAAGTATATTTTAAGTTAGCATCAAATTAAAAGTTTAGGAAAGAAAATTCAGAGGCTATTTTATTGTCTTTACATCTCTCTTTCAAATCATACTAATTTTCCTTTCCAACACTATTTTACTGTATTAAAATATAAGCATGCTAGAAAAATTTCTCATTATGTTAGCAAAAATGAATACAAGGTAGATAGTATACTAACACAATGACTGTAATCTGCTAATACAATAAGGCCTTCCTATTATGTTTAAAGAAGAATCCAGTTCTTGATCATTTTTACAGTTTGAAAACACTGCTTCAAAAGGATAGAATGGAAATATGGAATATTTCACTGCTTAAGAATAAGTTTCTTATGTCTTCATCTACTGCTAAAAAAACAGATAATAATGAAAAATTATGTTGGAGTAGATTTCATTTCTGCACTAGGAAATTGTGTATATTTTGTGGAAATAAGTATGTACAGGAGTATTTGTGATTAGCTAAACATGTTTTCAAACCTACATCCAAGGAACTAGTTTAGGCCTTCAGTGTGTTCTATAGCTGGCCTGAAAATGGATTGCACTGTGAGAACCTTCCATGGGGACCTGGCACACACACAGCCATCAGCTTTTCTAGGATCTGACAGCTCTCACCACTTCTGTGACTGGTACTCATGAAGAGAGTTTCAAAAAGAACCCAAAATACATCTGACAAAGTACACTATCAGAACTGGGACTCATGGCAGTGTCTGTAAACACCCCACAGCAGGTAAAGGAAGAGATAAAGATGGATAAAGGGAAAATTGCCTAGAACCTGAAAATCATAGAGCTCCTGGAAGATTCAAATTAAACTTGTTGTTACATTTAATTGCAGCAGTCCTTCCTTCTAAAGTTCAAGTAATTTTTAATAACAGCATCAGAAATATCTAAGCTGTAATTACTGTGGTGTGCCAGTTTGATGTTCCACAGGAATCTCAAAGGCATGACTCGTTTCATTCATGAGAGTCATTGCTTGGCAAGTCTCCAGGACAGGAATTCAAGTGAGAAAGGAAATTAGATCAGTTGACCAAAAGGAAATAAATCAGATTATTTGAATATTTGCTCAATGGGGAACAGAAAATTGCCATCAGAAAAAGTCGACACCGAGTCAAGTGTTGGCCACAATAGCAGCCCTCACAAATTTGATGTAGGGACATCAGGGCTGGTCACAAGGTTGGGCTGCCTTCTATTTTCTTCTGCAGATAAAAGGACTTCACACATTATTTCAACACAAAAACCCAGCAGTAAGTTGCAAATTCTGATAAGTAGCCAGCAAACTCTTTTGTAGTTTGATCAAGCACTTACTTTGTGAATACAAACACTTCTGGACTGATGAAAGTCCAGCAGGAGCTCTTACCACCATTTTTCCTATGGAAGAACCTGTGAGAAGTCAGAATTTTTTTGTGGAAGGACTGGAGATTACCCTCAAAATGTGGCTTTTAAAATGACAAGAACATTTAATTTGCAATTATAAAATTTAGTTAATGTGGATATTTGAGTACTTCATTTGTATGCACCACCAGCACCATTCTTGCTACAAATTGCTAAAAAAGGAGCATGATGTTTGGATACAAATTGTGTTGTGAAATTAAATTTGCCTTCTGAAAATGTATCCCTACCAAACATATAAATTTACAGGTCATAAAGATGTCACACACCTCTTAATTTTTTGAATGTGTTCAAATTGGGTCACATTAAGAAAATACCATGCAGCCTAATGGTCTAGCAACTCGCTAGAACAAATGGCAATGAATATCCAGTATCAATACAGTTATTAATTACCAGTTATCTGTGTACCAAATACAACCAATTATTCAATGTAAATAAAATAACTCTCTTAAAAATTGATTTCCCAGATGAGAGGAAAATCTAGTTAGCAAGCTGAGTGTGAAATTTACATGTAGTTCATGAAAAAGTGATTACTTACGGAATTAATTGATTTTAGAAATGAATCTGAGGATGTAAAATTATGGCATAAAAGGAAAACAATCTGAAGATCTGATTTATGTCCATGAGAAAGGCATTTAGTTTTCCCTTCCATGCACAGCCAATCCCAGAAGTTGGGATCAACCAAGAAATCCCTACTCACAGCCATATTCCCAATTATCCACCTTCATAACCCTTGCCCTTTTCTCATTCCCCTCTTGTTTGTCCACAACTGGGTCATGTTGTGGTTTGGCGTCAGCAATTCCTTTCTCAAAAGTCTCATTATCATATTGAGATAGAGTTTTCAACCAGTCAAACTGTCACTCAAAGGTACATCTTCTCACAGATTGTTTGGAAGATGAGAAACCTCCTGTCTTTCAGATGCATTCCAGTGCTGGTGATGTCAGCCTTGTCCCTTCATCTTTTCCTTGTGCCTCCCTTCCTGTTGCTCTTTCTATGCAAGATGTTCTTGCTGAATCACATTCAGGCTGCTCCTCAATACCTGCGTTGTCTGCCTCACCTAGGAAAGCTGAAAGGACAAAGTGGAACGAATCTTAGAGATAAACAATTCCTTTGCTCTGCACAGACTGCATTTTTTGTGGTTTTCTCTTTACCAAGGCACTACCGGGAATTTTGGAAGGGTTTTTCAATTCTTGAAGAGCATGTCCCTCATCATTCTGCCCCAGCATAAACATTTTGGTGTGGCTTACCCACAAGGTTTACTGTTGGAAGAGATGCCATATTTTTTTATAGCAGCAAGGATTGCTGTACAACTCGATGCTTGTCCTTCTTCTGAAAGAAGCTCAAGTCTGATGAGGAGCAGCTGAGGGAGTTGGGGGTGTTTAGTCTGGAGAAAAAGGGGCTCAAGGGGGACATTATCACTCTCGGAGACTCCCTGACAGGAGGCTGGAGCCACACTGGCATCGGGCTCTGCTCGCCGGGAAAAAGACATGGTGAGAGGAAACGGCCTTCAGTTGCATCAGTTGAGATTTAAGTTGGACATTAGGAGTAACTTTTTCACTGAAAGGGTGACAACATTGGAATGGGCTGCCCAGGGAGGTGATGGAGCACCGGCCATGGAGGTGGAAAGACTGCATGGAGCACCCGGTGTCATGGTCTGGTGGACACAGTGGCGCTGGGCCGTAAGTTGGACTCGGTGATCTGGGAGACCTTTTCCAACCTAAATGGTTGTGAGACTCTTACAAGACTCGGTGATGTGGGAGGCCTTTTCCAACCGAAATGGTTGTGAGACTCTGACAGCCCCTCGGCAGCACACGCCGCCCCGCCAGCCCCGCCGCGCTGCCCTCACAGCACCGCCCGCCATGGCCGCCCCGCCCCGCGACAACCGGGCCCCGCCCAGCCCCGCTGCCATGGCGACCGGCGCGCCCGCTGATTGGCTGCGCCGCCCCGCCCAATCCGCGCGCGAGGTGTTCCGGCGGTGCCAAGATGGCGGCCAGGTAAACACGGCCGCGGGCGGCGGCGCTGAGGGGGCTCTGCGGGGCTCCGGGGCACGGCGAGCGCCTGCTGCCTTCCCCCAGGCCGGCGTTGAGCCGCCTTTCTCTTCGCCTCGCTGCCTCCGCAGCTGGCTCCCCTCGCTTTCCCGGCCTGCCGCCTCCCCGCACCGGCTCTTCCTTGCCGGGGCCCGGGGAGGGGAGGTGGCTGTGCTGTCCCGGGAAGTTGCCCCTGTGGAGGCACGGGAGGCGTTTGCTGCAGTGTCGCCCTTAAACTGAAAGGAGCTGTAAGGAAACATAGGGGCATAGGGGCACAACTTTAATGGACAAGGAGTGGAGGAAAAGAAGAGTAGTCTCAGCCTCTGTAATCAAGTTATCTTCTTCTTTCTGAAATAGTAAGTATTAGGACCTTTATAATGTGCTTGTCTAAAACATGTAGTGATATTTATGTAGGAAAAGCAAAACTATGTCTGATAATGTGTTTTGCTGTTTCTGTTTCTCTCTTCTGCAGGTTTTTTTTGTGTTGGGATGGGTAACCTGGTGTCTTTGCAGTGACTTGAAATAAGTTTGGACTTTATATAAACTGGAAGATGTGGAGTGGGCTGTTACCTCCAGGACTGAATGAAAGCGATGTTGAGCTAAGTTCTGACGATGGAGACGAATCACCTGATTCCTGTTCAAAGCAAGATGCAAAAGAAGATCTTGAAAGAGTTCAAGGGACTGGACAGGAAAGTAATGCCAGCAGTGAACCTCTGGTACCAGTGACAGATGAAGAAGGTGAATCTCAAACGTGCCCTCCTGGAGTTTCTGTAAATATCTGGAATGTATGTATCCTTACAGGTCTCCAAATTGTACTCATATGGCAGATTTTTAGATTAAAATAATTCACTGTTGAATAGTCAATATACAAATCTGAAACTGGGTTAAATATGGTCTGAGTATACAAACCATAGATTGCTTAAAGCAAGGTGAACAGGAATTTAGGAAGGAAGTGATTAGGTGGTCGTTTGGTGGTGATTGAAAGTACAGCAAGTAGTTGTCATAACTATACAGGTGCATAAAACTTGTGTTCTCAGTGGTTTATGGGCTCTGAGCTGCTTGGTAGGTGTTTTCTGCATTGGTAAGGATTTACAGCTCAGTGTTTTGTACCTGGGGAGGGGAGGTGTACCTTGCTGCTTGCTGTAGGGGTTGATTGCAAGCATTCAGACTCAAGAGTTCCTTATAACCTCCTGATTCTGCAGTTGCATGTAAATACTGGGGAAAAAACCACAAAACGTAATAAAACAATGTGTTTTAGGCTTTGGATTCAAAATAAGAACTGGCAAAAAATAGTTGTTTTCTTTCACCCCTCAATCCTTGTAGGTAGCCTGCTGTGCAAGGACCATGCTGTCACTAATTTGTGGATTACAAATTACCAGCTAGGCAATAAAAATACATGGTATGGCTCAGGAGTGCACAACAAGCAAAAGTGTGTTCTGTGTCACATCCCATGGGAGAACTGTCAGATCTGAACAGCCCTGGGATGTAGGGAGGGCACAAAGTCAGAGAGAGGTGATGAAAGATCAACACCAATTCCAGTTTAACACCATCAGAGTCCCATGGTCTGGGTTTATAGGTTGGGAGGTAGTACATAACACAAGGCACTGTGGGTAATTATACATTTCTCTACATTTCTTAAAAATGGGGGGGAAATTTAAAATACTGACTTGGTTTTTCATAATCTTGTAGAAATTTGTGGAGCTTCAGAAGAAACACCGGGAAATGAAAATGCAGGTGAAAGAGGAAAACAGATGCCGAAAAAGAAAGCGCCGCCGAAAAGGTGTTTTTTTAATAATTGACAGAATTTATTTATTTCCAATCAAATTAGTATCAATACATGCTGTTTTGTGGGTATTTTGGGGTTTTGAGGTTTTCTTTCTTGTGTTTTTTTTTTTAATGAAGAATTGTATTCTAGCTGTTACCTAGGATTTTATTTTTCTGCTTGTATGCATCACTTTCAAGGTTGTAGCAAGGTTGTAGATAGATTGCTACATAGAATGCAAGTAATATATTTGTCCTCTTCTTTAAAAGGAGGCAGAACTTACTCAGTTAATACTCATTTGTAATGGTTAAGTGTATTTCAGCAGTTCTATAAAACTTACTTTTGCACATTCTGGTTAAAACTTCAGATATATGGCAGGAGTTTCTAACAGCTAAGTGGTTTAAATCCACATGATCATTGAGTAAAAATCCTTGTGTGTTGATCTTTCAAAGGAAATGTGACCAATTAGAGCTCTGTTAGCTTCATTGGATGCTGTGGGGTATCACTGTGTAATGCTGGATTTTTTTTCTTTTTTTTTTCCCTTAGCAAAAGAGAGAAAGACCGATGAAGTGGCTAAGAGGTATAACCAGGTCAATGGGATTACCTGAGGTCTGTTAGTAGCAGGCAAAACTTAATATGAGCCTGACCACATTCATAGCCAAAGCCTAGCTTTGAGCATTGTGTAAAATATCTTTTAAATTTGCTCAGTGTCTCTGTTGGGGAGGCTGAACTTGTACTGGTGATTGCTTGATGGGGTGTTATTGCTTGATTTTAAAAATCAACACAAATGTATCATTTAATGTAACTTTTAATAGACTTAATGTTCTTCCTACTTCCTTCATACAGTCTCCTGTTCTGCCTGCTCCTTCCCTTCTTTTTGCTCCTTGGCAGTGTTAGATTTATGGTTAGACTCGATCTTAAAAAACTTTTTCAGCCTAAATGGTTCTATGATTCTATCAGCTTGCTTTCAAGATTGTGAAATTACACTTACACAAAGGGGGAGCAATAATTAATTTCACTTTTTTAAAAAACTAAATGGGTAAAAATACCGTGTCTGCCAAGTGGAAGAGTTTATTTTAGCTTTGAAAAGGATATTAGAAGTTGTGGAAAGGGAAGTGGTTATTGTAATGACTTGTTTGTTTGTTTGTTTTTAGTAGTCAGCAGTTGGAAAATGAAGAGAAATGGAAAGAACTTACACAATACTTTGGAATCAATGATAGATTTGAATCACCTGTGGATAGCAGGGCTCCACAAAAGGTGACTGTTATTACAAGGGCAGTGTCAGCTTGTGTTTGGCAGTAAAAGAGCTTGTCCTTAACTGAGATAGGAAACTGAGGCTATTTGAGAGTAAAGGATGCAGTCACTCTGAGGAAAGATGGTTTTGTGAGCTTTTAAAATAAATGTCCTTGAATGGTTGCTGTGCTTTCTTTTAAAACGGTATCCAGGCTTGTTTCCTGTCTGGTTTTGTTTTTCCTGTTTTCCTGTTGTGAGAGACAAAATATTTCATGTGCATTGTTTGACTTCTTCTTTTGCTTTGCTTCATTGTATTTTAATTTTAAAATGTGTCGTATAAATTCTTCAATTGACACCAGGGGCTACAAGAATTAAAGGTGCAAACCTGCATGCATTCTGACTGGATTCACAATACTTTCTGTTCATAAATATTACTGTGTAACTAGTCATATCTAAAGTAGTTGGCACACACAATGGATAAGTTAAGAATCTCACTACATTGGGAGTTTTTGGTAGTGCTGTTGGCTCTATAATATTTCTTATAAAGGTCTCTGTAAGTTCTAGTGCATGAAATGTTCAGCTAGCTTATTTTATGATAATTTTTGTATTTTTCATTTTCTTAAAGTAAGCTTCTACATGCAGGTCATGAAGATTTGTTTGCTTGTTACTTTGGTGGCTATTTAGTTGTTATTGAGGTGGTCAGGATAGATCTGGAATGAGGCCTGAAGTGTTAAAATGCAGATGTTTCATTGTAATTTCAGGGATATTATCACTAGTGGAAGGTATGTCTCGCTATTTTCTGAAAAGGCATCTTAACAGAATTTGCCATCACTGCAACTTCCAATTCTGCTTTTTTTTTTTTTTCATCTACCACCGGAAATAACTCAAGTGCAGTGTTTGCAGATCACTGTTTCTCAAGAATTCCATTAGCTTTTTCCTTTTTATCTCTTAAAAAGTGTATGTTATGGAATTGTCATATGTGTTTTCTTTAGTTCACTAATATTTAAAATCAGTGAGGCTGTAAATTATCTTTTGTTATGAGTGAGGTTTTTTGTGACATTCTGAAGTCAGTGCTACCTGTCTTTCAGTACTCAGTACTCCATCAGAAATTTACAACTATAATTTCCAGGAAATAGTTACTTTTTATTGTTATGTTATTCATAAGTGTTGCCATGAAACAAGTTATGTTTACCTTTGAAAATAAGAAAACAACCTTTAAATCCTGAAGCTTTTTCATTGTTTTCCATAGGGCTGCTAGAATTTTTAATTTATTAGCACAGTGGAGTGGCTTTGTGCCAGAACTCTGGTTTTTGGGTAAAGATAAGATCTTAGAACTGTAACGATACAGTGGTAATTGCCATTCTTCATGTTACCTGACACATATATTTCACATTTTGTTTAGAAAGCTCCAGGGATGGAAGAGATAAGCCAGATCTTCAGATGAAATTTTATTGTGACAGGCATAAACTAGCCCGTGTAATTTTTTTAACCTATAGTATTATCCTGCACATAAGGTGGAACTAATGCAATGATTTGTGCTCAGGTGGCCTCTCAGTGAATTCTTAATTATACTGTCCATTACAATACACAGACAGAGTGATTTGTGGAATACAGAAATTACAGGTTTATGCAGTGTCTTAAAGAATTTTATGAAAGAAATATTTTTAGAAAGGAGGTACTCCCTTTAAATATATTCTTTTTGTTCTAAAGGCATTTCCTTTTTTTTTTTCCCTAGTCTGGCCTTGAACTGAGCATAGAGAAGTGTGTGGCTGAAGGTGACATTGCCAAGGCTGAGGAGCTGAGTGACAGATTAGCCATTCGTGAGGTAAGTGGGCTCTTAACAAAAACTATTTAGTTTTGCACATCAGGACTGAAAGTGTCACGAGTAGAATAGCATTGAAGGTTGTTTGCAGCATCTTTCCTGTTTCCTGAGCAGATTCAGTCAGTGATTGAAGGACTTTGCTGCTGATCTGGCAATGCTTGGACAGCTGTAGCTGTGTTTAAGAATTGAAAATACATCCATGAACTGTCCCAAGTACTTGCTTTAGAGCCTTGCTGCTCACTCCACAACTCGGAGGAGCTGGTATCTGGTCGTCTGTGTTGAACTTTTGTTTTTTCTCTATGTTGCAAGCTAGGAGGACAGGAGTAGGATGTTCCCCTTCATCTCAGTTCCCTGTGCCTCATAACTTTTTTTGCATTACCTCTCCCATAAGCTTAGGAAGCCTGAAGACAGGTAGAGATTTAGCAAGCCTAGACCAAATAAGGACATATGAACCCCAAGCTGTGTGCCAGTACTGGTTTTTCTGTGTATTTATGTGGTCAGGAGTTGATGACTGGAAGAATTTTGAAGAAGAATGGGAGTAGATGGTTGTCTCTCTGTACCACTGCTGTAGCCTTAGAATTGTGTTGGATATTTTTTTCTCCTTGTCATAATTGTTCAGTGTATAAATACATACCAAAGTCAATTGCAAAGTAACAGTTTTTTCAAGATGTTGTCTTGATAGTTGGTGTAGCTGAGAAATTTCATGAAAGCTGTCCTCTCTTTGCCACAAAAGTGGGAGAAAAAAAACCTGTATGTACAGGTCTTAGTGAATACTTAAAACTGGTGAGGAAACTATCAGATAGCTCTGGTAACTTCATCTAAGAAATTGTTCAATTTTTGCTCATAAAGTAGGTGGTAGCAGCTGAAGTCAAAATAGCTGAAGTCCACAGCAGCTGTTTTCCCCACTGCTAGTTGTGCATAGGGAAGAAAATGCAGAGTAAAAAATTAGGTTAATAAAATAGTTTAACAGTTTTGAAGCCAGGTAAGAAAAAAAAAAAAACAACAACTATTTCAGTGAGTGGAAAAGTGATCTTTTTAAAGTCATTTGAGTAGTATGATTTAAACTATAAATCTTCTAGATTTATACTAAAAAATAATTATATAATGTTTTCATTCCTTTATCTTGAATATTCTTCTATCTTCAGAGGTAATGGCAATTACAGAGGTAATGTCAATTTTCTGTCTGCTGTATATGCTTGCAAAATTCAAAGGTATTAGAAAAGGATTATGAAAGCAAAGACAAATTTTAGCTGCTTCTCATTCTCATACAAATATTTTAAATGTTTCTTAAATACAGTGTTTTAAACTAAGCTTTAATGTAAAATTGCAGATTTAAATCTGTTTAATGCAATGTATTACAATATTGTGATGCCTTTAAAAACAGCTTTTGAAGTGGGAAACGCAGTTCTTAAGGTTCTCTGAGGATAGGCAAAAGTAACTGTTCCTCAGTGAGTGTTCTTACAAAATCATTAAACTCCTCCATTTAGTCACTCAGGGCAGTTTCTAATGACTAGGCTCTTATCTGCCTTGTCACCAGTGATCACAAAACTTCAGTCTGCAAAGATAACAGCTATTGACAGTGGTAGGAATGCGCCCTGATGTTCCCTTTAAGTCTGACCAGCTTTTGACTGTTTTATTACCTTTCATGTGTACAACATGAAAAACACTTGCTGTTCTCCTTCACAAATGTCATTATCCCATCTCCTCTAAAGTGGTTGGAGTATTATAATCAATAAAACATACTGAGGTTCTAGTGCAAATTGTTTGACTATAAAAACAAATTAATGTAAGAAGTTTTAAGGTTTTGTAATATTTATGATAAACTGTTATCTGATTTTGGTAGCCATGGGATTATACAACATCTAGCATATCCCAGGTGCTCCAGCAGTGTATTATTATTTGTGGAACATTAGCTCCAAATTGTTGACTTTCAAATATTAGCATGTTGTAATTCTGAAAACAAAATGCTTGAAACATTATTAGTATTCACAGCCTTGACTTGGTTTTGGTTAAGTGGGTTTATCTGAACAAATAATATGTTGAAAGAAGGAAAACTCAAATGACTGGCTTGATCTCTCATGAGGAGTTCTGTCGAGGCAGAATCCATGTGAATTCACTGGGGTTCTCTGCTCTTGTAGAGATGTGCTCCATTGCTCACTGCAAGGTTCATTTTTCTTTGTGATTTTCAGAAGCTTTTTTTTAAGGGATCTTTTAAAATACTGGTTTTTTCCTAAGGAAATTCTTCTAACAGTGACTGTTTCAGTGAAGAGCTATAAAAAGAGGATTTGATTATGGAAGAGGCTGATTGAACAGTCATTGTTTTGTACACAAGTACACTTAATAAAATATTGCTTTTATGTTGTATTCATTCAATTGCTACTTTTCTTCTCTTAGCAGTTTACAGAAATGTCGATTTTAATATACAATGCCTCTAAGAAGTGAGTTAATTTTAAATTATGTGGCTATTTGTATCCCTCTAACTTCCAAATGCAGCCCAGCTCTGTGAGCAAGTCAGGCATGGAACTGCACTGTGGCTGTATTGAAGCACACCACTTCTGAAGTCTGGAGTAATAAGTGGATGAATTATTGTTCTTTTATCTCAACTGCATCTCTTTATGTATAGTTTTCATTTTTCTTGAGCGGTGTCACAGGGCTGGGGACAGACAGTGTATGAGAAACAGCTGTGTGGTGTTTGGGGTGCAGCCCCCCTTGCAGCCATGTGAGAAATGTTCAGTGGGTAGGTGTTCTTTTTGAAATCAGGTGTATGGGGTTTTAATCGGCACCATTTTCTTTTGCAAGAAGCAGTGACTGGAACCTGCTGATAAAGCTTTTGCTTTGAGGCACAGATCCCAGAGTTCTTACAGCCGTTTCCTGCCTTAATAAGTGAAACTAATTTTTGATGTATAACATTTATAAGCCTGTGAAACTGATAGGGCAGCTTCAGTATTTAGAAAAATGAAGCCAAAAATAAACAGATGATGAGTATAGACGGTAGAAACATGTCCTAAAAAGCAAAGGAATGTCAAAATGATGCTGTCAATATCCTGTCATTGTGACACAGTGAGAAAAGGTTTTTTAAAATCAGATTCATTTAAAATCAGTGATGACTTAGGCAATATGCATAATCTAGCAGCTGTCAGTGCATCGTGGAATTTTGTATTCTGAACACCTAAATGATACTGCTTTAAGGTTTTGGGTCTTCAGGTTTCCAGGTGGTACTTGTTGCAGGTTCTTTAAGGAAAATGCACTGCATTAAATGAGCCTTTGGGCAATATATTATTTGTTGTTTTCTTTGTTTTGACAAATACACACAAATGCTGATTTTAAAACAAAGCTTCTCAATCCAGGAGCATTCTTGGGGTGAGAATCAGAACTTGAACACCTCCTGCATGAGGCTGTATTTACTGGTGGCTGCATGGGTGGATTCATATGTAGCTTTTGGGACTGGCTGGTGTGTTCCCCCTTGTTTGTTGGCAGTTGCATTTCTATTATAAAAATGAACTGTATGTGTAACGCTGCTGAATTTTTTGTCGAATCTCTGGACGAGTGTTACCCCTTGTCTTACTGCTGTCAGTCATCAGGGTAGCAGATTTCTACCTGTGGCATCTTTGGCCACCCCCACAGCACATTCTCTTGTGGGGTGTTCTGCTTCCCTGAGAGGTCTGGTGATCCTGAAGTTCTTGATTTCATTATTTTCTACACAAGTGAAGATTTTTTTTCCTGAAAAAAATATGGGCATCTCTGCATTATGTGGTAGAGAAAAATTTAGGCCTTCAGTAACTCTGCTCCTCCAGCTTCTGGCTGGAGCACCTCAGTGCTGTGATGCAATTACAAGATCAACACTGCTTTAATAAATGTGTTGAGCAGCAAAATAATGCAGGAGGGTCATACTCCTTAATTCACCGTAGAGCTTCAAGCACAGTTAGACTAGTGAATTATTTCTTTAATACCTGCAATACAGTACTATTAGTATTAAAAAAATGAGCAGTTCATTGCAGTGTGCATGGTACAATATGCACAGTTAGTGTTTATTATTGTAATCCAGTTGCTGTCTTTGTTATCACATTCCAGAGCTTCCAGCATGGGCAGAGTCCTTCATGTTTTATAGTTGTGCTTTTCAGATGCAGCCTGGCATACCTAAAGCTGTTGTTGGAACATTTCATTTAAGGATGACTTATTTAACTTGAGTGATGCCAATAGAAATGTTAATGTAGGGGTTACTCAAAAAAATCTGAGCCTTTTAGAATGAAAATTATTAAGAGAATAAAGTTCATGTGAACACTTATCTGAGCTGAAATGACAAGATTTTTTTGGTGATGCCTTAGGGTAGGATAGCTGAGATGTAATAGTAACAGATACTTGGGATATGGAGCTGGTAACAGACACTTGGAATTATGTCAACTTCTTAATGCTTTATAAAAATTTTTCTGGAATTCTATCTTGAGATGTAATTAAATTGTTCCTACTGTGTTAGTGGGAATCCACCTAGATTTCTTTAAAGAATAAATGTTGATAAATTAGAGCACTTTGAGTGTGCATAGCTGGATGTGTTTATCCCTTTGAGTAAGGCTGGTATGTGCAGATATCTGCTAATTTCACTCTGCTGTAAATCAGTTTCAATCTGGAGTGATACTTGTAAAAATTATTTTCATAGGTTAACCAAAAAATCTTAAAAGATTCCCCACCACCACTCCTTACATATATTTTTTTTCTCCTAGAGAAAGAGGTTTTTTTCATAGTGTTTTTGTGCTCAAATCATGTTTGTATTCTACAAAATGCAGAATACAGATTTCTTATGGCTCTAATACTGTGAGAACTAATCTGACTAAAGTCCAAACTTTGCACTTATTGGTGGGGTTTTTTTGTGTGAGCTGCCTGGTAGGCAGGTGCCACATTGTCTAAGAACACATTAGCCTGAGGACTGTAACTTGAACACAATTGTATAATCTTGACCATATTAGACTTACCTGTCAAAAGTAACTTCTCAAATATTTTGTAATTTAGTGTGCTAAATTGCTGTAGCACTTGTCAGTCTCTAAATACCCCAGACTTTTTGACAGCACTTCCTGAGTGCCTGGCTTAGTGTCTTCTGGCATTTTGGGGAAAGACTTAAAAAGCTGCAATTTATGGGGACACTGGTATTTAATCCAACTTAAATGAAAGATCTACATTGTAATTGATGAAATTAATTGGCTATTCACTAGAATATCATCCTCATGTTACAGCAAGATCAGCCCTGCTGTTGTCTTTAAAATTTGATGCATCAGTTTTGACCATTTTCTCATGATCAAATTAGTATCTCCTGTCTGCAAGTAACCTCTAGTCATATAAATTAGAAAGGGAAGTACACAAGGCAGTTTGGTGGTTATAACTGCTGAGAATCATTCTGGAAACTGGTTTCCATGTGAGAATCTGGGTAGGAAATGGTTGGTTGTGATGACATTACTGTCAGAGATGGATAGGAGTTAGTACTTGATGCCATTCTGTTGGTAAAATAACATTTCTAAGTTCTGTGCAACATTCACAATTTCTTACAGTGTTTTTAGGTACCTGAAGTGGTGCAGTTTTATGTGGAGTGTAACAAAGCACAAATTAACTTGGAACTCTTGCTGTGGAAGAACTGTCCCCCCACCAAAAAAAAAAGAGAGGTTTTTTTATGTGTGAAGGATTTCCTTTCTTACCTTAGTGAAGGCGCTTCCAAGTACTGCTCTTCATTGAGGTGGTTTTCTTTTAACCTTTGGAACATGGCAGGGTTATCACCTAGAATTACATTCTTATGCTCCCTTAATTATGTATATCTTTTCCTTAACAAACCTTAAAAAAAGATTTCAGATGTTACAAGTCTAATTAAAGAGACAGACAAAGCACAGTTTATACTGTAGATTTTTTCTGCAGTTCAATTAATCAGCATGTTTTCTCTTTTAATTAAAACCATTTTAGTAAATTAAAGCCCACAGCAAAACACATATATAATTTGTTTGTAATTAGCTCTTAATTGGTGGTAGTTGAAGCTTAGCACCCTTGGTTTCTTTCTTCATGATTGCCATTTTATTAGCAGCCAGTCATTAATTAATCTTTTTTTCTAATTAGCTTATAAAACTGTTGATGGCACATTATTGTAAATGTGATTTTAAGTTCAAAGCTTGTTAATAAGCTTTCTTACTTAGAAGAACAGAGATAAAGAAATTGCTGAAAACAGTACTACAGTTCTTTTTTTAAAACTGCCTTTGTTATAAGGGGGCTCTGTAAAGCATCTAACAGCTTATGGTTAATTTTTTAATGCTGTGTTTTCTCGTGAATGGAGGAAGTTACTTGCATTTAAATGTTTAAGTCTAGCAAAGAGCTTAATATTAGAACAATTTTCTGTCCTTGCTCCATTACTGTGTCATCCAAATATAATGTGATGGTGTGATACACAGCATAAAAATACAACAAAGGTATTACAAAGTATTTTAAAGGGGAAGTTGAGCACATCATTGAAAGGGGACAATTTTCACTGCAAAATCCACTCGGTATTCTTGTTTGCTTTATATATTTTATATACGTCAGCAATGGATAACATTCCATAACATAAAAGGAGAAAATCATTGCTAGAGGCAAGCCTGAAATAACTAGATTCATATTTGATGAGAAACTGTAACACTATATTAAAAGGCTGTTTGGCTTCTCTGCTATGATCACAGGATATTTCAGGACCTGTTTGAATATAGATGTTTTGTTGGAGCTTTTGTAGGTTTAATATTTTGTATTTCATACCTCCGTATTTCTGGAGCAGTTCTTGATTCCGTTGTCTCGTACTTGTATCGCTCAGCGTTTACATTTTACAGTCCTATCTTAAAGGCAAGTCTTTGCTTTGTGATATTTAATGTTAAATGTCCTGATTTGCAAGGAAGTTTTCTGGAAGTTACAGTAGATTCTGTTGCAACTTAATAAAAATGTTTACTCTTCTGCCTGAACTTTACATTCTATTTCAACTTCAGCCATTTCTTTGCTTGTTTTAAAAGTGTTTTATGATGCTGTGCAAGAAACACTAGAAAGGGATAGCTGACAAGGAAAAAATTAAAAATTGGATAAAAAGTAAATGAATAATGTCATATTACTAAAAAGATGAGAGGCTAATTTGTGCCGACTTTTTGCTAATTTTGTTCAAGCCTCAAAATGAGGAGCTGTCACCCGTTCTGTGTAGCACTGATGACAGTGCCAATGATCCATGAAATAAGCTGCCGCTGGCTTTGTTCTGATAAGAATGAACAAATCTGCACAATGTACGGCTCCCAGAATCTCATTTTCATACTTGCATGCAGGCTAAAAGAAATAAGCTGTTTGCAGGCTTGATTAATCAGACATTTGAGGGTTTTTTGTCTCTTTGATCTCTTTCGTCTCCTAGGTAACTTGCTTGACATTAATGTTGAGCTTGAGTAAAGACAATCAGGAATTGTAGACCAAACTGATATAAAAATTAAAGACCTTAACACTTTAAGTACTCCAGTAATGGTTCCGCTTTACTTCAGAAAACATCTGTTTTCATTTAATTAAAGAACAAAAGAGAATGGCATAAATATTTTTCATAGAGACCTGTTATTCCATAAAAAGTTAAAGTATGATAATTGGTATTTTTAAATAAATGCCTTGAAAGTGTTCAAAAAGAAGCAAAGCTTCAGATATTTGTTACAAGGTAACAGTTTCAGATGAGTAGGAAATTTTCATTTATGCTGCATTAAACATCTAGAGTAAGATATTTGACATGATTATTGGTCAGCTTCAAAATGGAAAGGGCTTTGCCCTGTCGAAACTAAGTTGTTTTTTAAGTTTGTCTCAAAATACAAATATATATAGTGTTACAAGGATGAACCATTATATCAGCTTTACTACCCAGTATGATTTACACACTTTAAACCTGTAAAATTGAAAGGAATTTAAAAAAAAAATGTCGCAGTGCGTTTGCTTGAGGTTATGCAGACGCTTTTACAAATCTTCCAAGTGGCTGTAAAGATGAATGCCTCAAGGGTCTAGCCAGGGCCCTGCTTTTCCAACCAGCTAAAGCCCTTATCTTAAATCCAAGCAAAGTACCATTAATCTTTTTGAAAGACCTTTTATGGCTTTTAATATATCCCAAATTAGAACATTTTACACCCTTGGTTCCTGAAATATGGTGATAAAAAGCCTTTAGAGCTTAATTTTCCTTACTGCGTGCTCTGACCAATTTGCAGTTCTTTGTGATAATGTTTAGACACCTTAATTAAAATGCAGCAAAATATTGGATGTTCTATATGGAAAATGCTGATACTTTGACTACACAAGAAATTGTTGTATATATTTTTATTCATGCTTTCTTACTTCTTTTAAGATTGTATTTTATTGAGTTATCTGATGACCTGAAATGTTAGTATGGGTTTTTTTTTTTTAAATATAAAATCCATTGACCAAGCTTTTATGGATTTCTTATGGGGGGGGAGCAGGGAGTGAAGATGTGTGTCTGGGTTTGGGTGGGAGCAGAAGACATTTAATCTGACTAAAATGTTTGTGTGTGTGTGTATGCAACATTTGTTTTCATATCTTGAAAATTTGATTCTGTGTAGCCTAGAAATTATAACAATGCTGCAAAATATTTCTGCATTTACTTCCACATACACTGCAGAGGCTCTTATTATCCCATTTTTTCTGTACTTTTGAAAGATGGAAGAACTCATTCTGTCTTCCAGAAAAATGCAGATAAAAAGATTTTTCTGCAGCACTTGCTTAGAGCTCCCTTGTGTATATTTGTATGAGTGTAAGTGCTCAATAGGCCACTAGAATATATTTTAAGGAGATGCTGTTCTTCATCACACAGTAAAAGTTAATTTTCAAGTGTGTTAGGAGGTAAAATACCTCTAATAAAGGCATGGTTCTGCTGACTGACTTCAGCCATCAGATTGCTCTATTGTTTAAACTAATAATTCTGTTTCAATTTAAAAGTAAACATTTTTTGAATATTTTAGGTGAGTTTTCTTAAGCATTTTTATACTGCAATTATATTAAGGTTAATAGCTGCCCTTAAATATTAAGTGACAGTGCAAATAAAAGAATGTTATGTTTTAGTCTTTGACCTGAAATGTAGCAGTTCAGATGTTGGCATTGAATTACTGTTAATAAAAAACGTTAATGCTCAGGGGAAAATCACATAGATAATATAAAAGTTTTGAAGTAGCTGGCCACAGTATTTGATGCATGAAGATAATTCCAAAGGTACATATTTAGGACCTTATAACACATGCAAATAGTGGATGAGACATTTGTTCAGTTTTTCCTTTTCAAATATTATGTTTATGAAAATATATATTTTCCTTTCAAGCGGTTATGCTCAGCTCCTACGTGCTTGTGTTGGCAGCATTTAGAGCCCCAAACAAAGCACTAGCTGAGTTGTGCTTGCTGCCTTTCCTTAAAGGCTCCTTTCTTCATTCTTGAACCCTGAGAGGACCATAAGGTAGAAAAGCTTGTAGTGATACTGATTTGGGTTTTTTTTTTTGCTTTGTTAACAAAATTATTGCCTACCTATTGTGTGTTTGATGGATAGTTGTGGAAGATGTCTGAGTGCATCTACACCTGCAGATGTGTTCTAGAGTTCTCTCTCATCTTACCTGGGTAAAGCGTTCCTCAGAGTAAATATTTGTCTGCACAGATGCTGCAGATTATTCAAGTATATTACCATTAATAGAGGAACTTCAGCCGAGGTGTGAGAGAGTATTCTTCCCCTTGGGTCTCCCATTCTTTGATGCTCCCGTGACATTTTGGGGGACATTGAGAATATCCAGTTTGCTGGATATAACTGTTTGTTAATTTCAAGAGGTTTGGGTGTGGATTGAAGGAAAACCTTTTTGCCAACATCAGTTTGTAGCAATTTGGGGTAAATGAATTGCATGCTTGTCTTGGAGAATAGCAGTAACTTCTAAGAATGAATTCTTTCATAACTCATCATGTCAAGTCAAGGCAGCAACCGCAAAATATAACTACAAGTTATGAATGCTGATTAAGAGAAATAAACTGGTCATAGTTCACTGTATCTTCTCCTATCTTTTTTACTTTTCCCTGCCTTTCCCTCCTGTGCTTGACATTCACTAAAGTGAATTTAATTCTCACAGTCTGCATCAGTTTATGGACGTTTTTCATCTCCATGGAAAGCTGGGATATCACACCCTTGCAGTCTGAAAGCTTGTAATGTGGAGATAGACACTAAGGACGCTGTGTTATGTGTTTTTGGACAGACTGATTAAAACATGGCTGGTGGTTCTAGTGAAAAATGTGTAATGGTATCAGCTCTTCCTGTATAAAAATGTCTTTTTGGGTGTTTTTGACACTTGTAAGACGTGATTCTATTGTGTTGGCATAGCTGAGGTCACAGACTGGTCCTGATTATGTAGACTGTGTATTTGAATGTGTCTGTCTGTATAAAGCAAACAAGCAAAAGGATCCAGTGAGCTGTTGCCCTTTGCTTTTGCTTTTGGTTTTGAAAATGAAGGATTTGGTGAAAAGGATTACTTGCCCCAGGATCCTACAGCTTTGTGTTTCCTTCAAGAGACCTTCTTTTTTGTCCAGTTTTGTAGTGCATCATCAGCCTAATATTTGAAATATATTTTAGTATCTATTGACTTTTGAGAAACAATATCAGACCAAGTAATTTGTGAGGCTTAAATTTCATATGAGCCATTTGCATCTAATCAGTTTTCCTTTGTTCCTTTTCATGTCTTAGCTTGGTGTGAAAATTGCCAAAGCTGCCGCTTGCCGCAACTTTGTAAAAGCCAAGCAAGAAGCAGAGGCTGCCCAAGAAGCTCAAAAGAAAAAGAAGCTTGCTTGGGGGTAAGTCATTTGAGTATGGAATTAAACATTTGTGGCTTCATTGGCACTAAGTGTGTACAATAAAATCTCAGTTAAATGTTTTTTTTTAGTTGAAATAGGCTTGTGCTAATCTTATTTGTTTAGTTTAACCTCGTTGGGTTTTGGTGGGCCTTTTTAGGAGTATCAGACTTAAGTACAGAGGCTTTATCAGAAATAAAGTGGTGGTTGTATGGCTATATTTGTCTTCATGTCTTTATTACAGTATTAAAAAATAAGGTTTTTTTGTTGTTAAGAATAACATGGTTAAATACCTAAAACGCATACCCTCATCATTCCTAATGTAGGTTTTGTGCTCTGTTTCAGATTTGAAGCCAAGAAAAGATGGGAAACAAAAAGCAACATGGGATACATGTAGTCCATCCTGTTTTCCTTGGGAGTCGAAGACCTGTTGTTACTTGAAGAATTTTTGTGGGCAACTTATTAAATCTAAACAGAAAAGCCCCCAAAGCACAACACATCAAATGCCTAGTATTTATCTGAATGTTTTTAAACTGCACTGTCTTGTTTTATTCACTCTTATAAATAATATAACAAAAATACTATCTAAACATCAATACTGTGTTAAATTTTCCTCCTAGATATGAAACCTAAAGATAATACATTTCAGGATGAATTTGGAGTGTGGTAGAGAATTCTCTGAAGTTGAAATAAAATCCTTGGTCCAAATGTGTTTTGTGCTGTACTGCAATTATAATGTGTGGGTATGAGGAGAGGGCTATGTTTGCTTGTGGGGCTACACAGAATTAATACAGTAAGTACTTATTTTCTGCTTTTAAGTTGGAGGAAGACACTAAATAAAGAAGAGCAAACCCAACCTATCTTTTTTAAACCAAGGGCCTTAGTAAATATAAACCCCCCCCCCCCCAAAAAAATGGCCTGGAAAAAGTCCATAAATCCATCCTCCCTCTCCTGGAAGGATCTGGTACCACATTCTTCATAATATTTCAGATTCCCAGTTTTCTTTACTTCCTAAGAACACAGGTTTTAAAAGTCCCAGCTAAAAATATATAAATACATATCTTGGAAAAATATGTGAACTGTTATGTTGTACAATTAACTGCACCCAAGATACAAATGCAGATTTTACTCTTAAGTCAAATGTTTTACAGATCAATTAGGATTCAAATGTTTATGTTATAAGATTATAACAAGAATTGATGATAATGTTTCTTCAAAATTGTTCCCAGTGAAAAGTAAGTACACATTCAGAACTAATAACTTTTCTCCCTGAAGCTCTTGCATATATGTTTAGTCACCACAATGCCTGAATTGAATTGGTAATGTAAATGTCAGTTATTGTTAACCAAGATTAATATGTTTCAGGCCAAAGGTATGGTATTAGTGTAATGGTGATTTACTGTGGAAGTACTTGAGGCTAGAACAACTTGCCAACAAATAGCAATTTGAAGTTTTACAGCAGCAATTCGAAGAGTTCAGGTTTGCAGTCCAAGATGGAATAGTGCATTTTTGTTCATTAGCCCTCGGGATATTTGATTCTTTTTTTTTAGCATCATATTTCTTTCACACAGATGAGAGTTTGCAATATGGTAATCTGCAGTTAGCTGTAATTAGTTATGATGACAGAGTTGAATACAATTGCCAGGATTGTAAATTGGGGGCTAAACAGGTTTCTGCAGTATAACATCATAAATCTCACACTATGGTATACAAACTACATTGCTTTGCAAACTTTTGTGTGGAAGGAAGCAAGTGCTATCTCTAGTGAAGTGATTGTAAAGGCAAATTGCATGTTTGTATGTGTATACACACAGGTTACACCATGACCCTGCATCAGGATCTCTCTCAGTTCCAAATGTTCCTGTCCAGAAGTTACTGGCAATCTGTCCATAATTTCTAGGGTTTGGGTTTTTTTTAAGCATCTGGAAGAACTGTATCTAAAGGTGTTGGATACAGTTGACCTTTGTTATATACTGAAAAGGAGACTGATGCTGATAATTAATGCCAAACACACCAGCAGCATTCCATTAAACTTTTAAAATTATCATTTATTAAATAAGCTATTTTCTTTTTTGCAGTAATTGCTCTTAAGAGTAATGGTATTTGTCAAATGAAGATCTTGATCTAATTGCAAGGATCAGTGTTCTTTGTTTTGAAAATGTGCTTTTACAGAAACCCAAGCCCTCAAAAAACAGCTCTTGCTCAGCTATCTGTACTATTTTAGCCTAAATCAATTAATTTTATGTTAGGCCATTAATTATGGAGCTGTTTAGGAAGTATGCAGAATATTTGCTTTGTGTCACTTGTGCGATGAATTTAAAAATGACCACATTTCAAACCTCTTTATCCACTTAAAGGGTTTGCTTAAAATACTCGTGGATTTCCAGAATTATACCATGTTCAAAAATCTCTTAACAGGGAAAATACAAAAGCCTAATACAGCTTTATAGAGTTCATATAAACACATAAGAAATAAATGAATGCAGACTTGTACCTTTAATAATCATCTTCCTAAATTGCTGATCTGTTTTTTTAAATATCTTGCATTGTGCTGACACCTTTTTTTAAAATTTTTTTTGGACTGTGATGTAAATTTTGGCCAAGCAAGTAAAAGTGCATTCTGAGACTTAATGTTTCCTGTTTAACAGTGTTAAACCAATCCAATTGCTTGTTTTAGTTAACTGAAAGCTTTTTAATCAGCTTAAATATACAAGCTCTTACACTGATCTAAATTTGAGATGTAATAATAATTCTTTTAGTAGATGAAAAGTTTGCAATATCTCCTTGTTTGGCTGACATTACTGATCTAGAGGAATGTACTTAAATTATAAATATCACAAATCTGTTGTGACGCCAAATATTTATTAGAAGTTCATTTGATGCTATCTTGAGTTGGGCAACAGTTCAAAAGCAGCCTTGCCAAAGTGCTTCCTCCCTCTCAGAAGTCCTGAAAAACATAAATACGTGCACTGGTTTTATCCCAGTTTTTTTCTGCACCAATTTCATCCAACATCAGTCATGGTACTGTCTTGGATATCCTGAGCAGCCTTAAGTCTTTTGAGGAAAAATTGTGTAGCTTCCCAAGTGTGGCTCTCTAGAGTAAACCAAGAAACTATCTGGTAGGAGAACGTGCTCTCACAATTTCTGTGTGAGAAATTGTTGTTTGAGCAAGGCTGTCTCTGGAGCATCCTGGCCTGCTCTGTTGGGCCAGGCTTTGTCAGTCTGGCCTCTGATCTGGGCTTGTCACTTGGATGCTGTGCCAGGGTGAGGGCTTCCCTTTGGGGTGTTCAGCAGCCCTAACCACGCCAGGTTGGGTGGCTCTGCACTGTCTCACTGAGCACTGTTGATGCTCCTTGAACACTTCTCACTCGGCTGCCATGTCTTCCTTTCTGCTCCCATCTCATGTTCTGGCAATTCTATTGTGTTTTAAGGCCTACATGAGAAATACTTTTATCAGCTCCTGTGATAAAAAAAATCCAGTTTGAAGTTTGACAACAGCATACTAATACAATTACTTGTATTTCTTAATACTGCATTCCTGAGCTCCTTAACCAAAGAGTGGCTGCAGGGACAGTTTGACAGATAAAAACATATATATAGTTGTTAGAGTTTTAATAGTTTTTTGCCTGCAACCATAATCTGTATCATTATTTTTTTAGTTTAATTCTGTTGGACAAGTTTCAAAGATAAATGTGGTGTGTAATAAGTCTTTGCAGCCTCTAATTTGTGAAGGAGTGTCTGTCCAGTTAATACTTGCTCATTGAAGCAAGGGGTTTTGAAATAGCTGAAGTACGAACTGTAATTACTGATGTCTGTTTCCTATTCACCTATGGCTTCTGGCATTTGATCAAAAACTGTAATGTATTGCTTAATCTCAAAGCATTCCCCACTTTCAAAAATATTTACCTCATGAGAATTGCACAGCACTAAATGACCTTAGCAAAACCAGAGTAGATTTTTATTTTGGCATTGATCATATGTAGCTAATCCACCAACAAGTATTTTTCCTGGTTTTTTTGAGCGTTGGTAATTTAGGTACAGATGTGTCTGTAGTGTACCTTTAGTGCAAGCTCAAAGCATCTTAAAAAGTCTCAAATTTATTAATAATAGGGTGGGATTTAGACTTCACAAATGGGGTGGCTAAAAAGAGGAGTACAAAGGTTGAGCAATTTATGTGAGGGCAAACTCCTGGCTGGCAGCAAAGTGGCAAGTGAAGGAATCTTCTGATTTGCTGTTTTGTCAAAGCTGAGAATAACAGAGAGAAATCAGTCTTGAACAATTTTGTGGCAGGTGCCTAATCCTCTTTGAAAGTCATTGGGAATTGGGCACCTCATTACCATCTCTCCCACCGAGAGAGTAAAAGAACTGCGATATTGAATGCAGATGTTCTGAGAATCACAAGAGTGAGTAAAAGCCCGAATTTCATTTGAGAAAAGTTGTCATTTTTCATGTTGAAAAATGCCTGCAATTGCTTTGATCTGTCTCCAGCTGTGTTTATTTTACCATCAAATCTTGTCTTCCCAGTTTCTGTGGGATTGTAACAGAGTCGAGAGGTTTCTATTTTTCTACTTGTAATTGGACTTGGAGTAAAACATTTTGCCCTAAAAAAAGCATAGGAGCTAAACAGACACTAAGAAATGAAAACAGCCAGCTTTATAAAAGGAGTTCTACCTATTTTACATGTGATTGTGCTTGCCATGCTCATTCTCTGATATTGAATCATCATCCTGACTTAAATAGTATGGAGTTTCCCAGGTGTGCTGGCTGCCTGACTCACAGATGGAAGTGACTTCAGGCTGGTATGAGGTGACCACAGATTGAAATGAGCATTTGTATTTCCATGTCCTAATGAGTCAGCCTTTGGCAGCTTTTGCTGTAACTGGAAAATAGATACAAGAGAAAAGATAGATGCAGAAATAAGGATACAAATGACAACTGGCTTCTTTCTGATAGCCAGAGAGGGAATTTTCTTCATCCTTTTTTCACAGCCTCTCTGAAATGAACAATATATTCAGGTAGCCCAAACAGCAAGTTCAGATATCAAGCAAAGTGTGATGTGGACTCTCTTAACTGGATAGTGTTCATGGTATTTTAAAGATTTCTCTGTGGAGAAGTGGTTGCTGACCTTGTCAGATCTTTAATCCTGAAATGCCAGTTGGCCTCTACTGGTACAGACCAGTATTAATTTCAAACTAGTAGTGCCCTGAATTTACCAGTACTGCTCAAAGAGAAAAAAAAGAATCTGCATCTTCTCTGATTACTCTGATGCTGTCCAGTCATCTACACCTGTGATGAAAAATCATCCCATTATTTTGTGAATTGAAAAGATTCCCAGCATAACCGAGGATCACTGTGATTGTTTTAACATTGATTCCTCTTCTGTGAAACTTATAAAAATACATTTTCCACAATTATATTTGAAGTATGTCACCAGCTCCTCAAACTACCCTCGGTAAGAGCACAGGATTGTGAGAAAGCCCTGAGTAAAACTAGGTGCAATGTGCTGGTATAAAGTGTAAACATGCAAAGAACATCACCAAGTTGATGTATCGTGTGATTCAGCTTCTAATTTCCATCAAACAATGGAGGATGGAGCTTTTAGTTTTTGCAAGTTAATGAAGAGAATGTTGAGAGCAGCTTGCTAGCAAGAGCTGTCCTCTCTGTTATCTGCTGGAGGAGTACACGAGCTGCAAAGGGGGATGGTCAGCCAAATGGGCATTTCCAATTTGAACACTTCCTCTTTTTGGAAATATAAAATGTGCTCTTCTCTCAGCACAGCAATGCCAAGGGCCTTTCTCACACAAATACAGACATCACACAATGCTCTTCGTTAAGAATTACTGCTTTTGCTTCTCTGGCTGTGTTGTTTGTTTGTTTAACAAACTTTAAAATATGCTTAGCTTTAGGTCACTTTAATTTTTAAAGATCAGCTCAGGGAAGGGATTTGGGTGCACTTTGTTAAGCAACAGCACGTTTTTCCCAGCTCTGGGGCTGCTGTTCCATGCCATACTTTTAGCAGGCTTTTTAAAGATCAGTGTCACATCTCACACTGCCTGCCCTGGGGTCAGGCCTCAAGGTTAGATATCAGGTGTGTTTGAGCAGTTGCTGCTTCCTTTCCCATCTCTCCTTCCTCAAGGAAAAGTGCCTTTTTTAAAAGCAGTCCTTTTTCAGTGATGTGCTTTAGAATGTGCATCCACAAATAATTGCACTGAGCTTATTGGGGGAGTGGTAGAGAATGGGTTGAGGGGTGAGAGCAAAAGGATGAGATTCCTGTAGAAGAGGAAAGAGGGAGGGAAAAAATGTCTTATACTGGCATTACCTCAGGTCATACTGTACTCTGAGGGCCCTGTGCTCAGTTTTAGTCTCACAGCATTCCCACTGGAGTCACCTTCATTGTTTTGGATAGCTGATGATAATGCTGGACTTTGTTGTTGTTAAATATAATTACAGATTTGAAGCATAGAATTATCTGATGTAATTAATTTTCTGATTCAATCAAAAAGCCTTAGCTCTAGGAATATACTCCCAGATTCTTTCATGATGGAAGTGGCACAATTTAACCACAGATCCACAATCTCTGGGGATCATATTCTGCTGCCCTCAATCAAGGAGAGCCTTTACTCCAAAATTTGTCAAACTGGAACAAATAAGGGTGACAAAATTTGTATGAAAACAAAGGACTCGAGGGAGCATGAACCTGCATTTGCTATGGGGTGTGGATAATTCAATGCTGACTGCAGAAGGGTGTATAAATCTTTAAAGGCAACAGTTAGGTGGAGAAAATTAGGCAGGCAGTGCGATACTTGGTGCTGCTAAACCATCTAGCACTTAAATGCTGATGCAGCCTGTGTAGAAAGAACTCTCCTACATTTTAACTGCCTGCAGGTGCCTGAGCTCTTCTTCTGCATTAATTTTTAGTGGTCCCAGCACTGCATATTGTCAGAGTTCTAGCAGGTGTTTACAGATCCTCAAAATGAGATTCCCAGTGGATTTAGGGGCTCCATCAAAAATCTGTGCCTCAGCTCTGAAGTTTCTTGAATATTTGCTTTCTCACAGTCTTGAGGAAGCTGAAGTGGAATGGGTTCTGGAGAAGGGACTCTTGTGAGGTGTCCAGGCTTCAGATCCTCCTTCTTTGATGCAAGGAAAACAGTGCATTGAAGCAGGGGGGGGAGTGGGGAGTAACTGAGATCAGAAAAGGCTGGAGGACCAGAGATAAAGGCAAATGTCTTGTGGAAACTCTTCCAGCTCCAGTGATGTCAATGGTGAGAGTTTGTTAAAAAAAAAACAATTTGGTTTCTACAAGTTGAAGGTGCATAACTTGTATTATTTAGGTACAGAGCAGTACTAAACACCTTCCTCAAGGCTGCCTGGATATTCTTTATACTTCAGCATGTGATCTCTGTGAAATTCAACACAACTGCTGCTGCCATAACAAAAAAATGACCTTCCCAGAAATGCTTTTTTGTTGTTCAATGAGAGCTTATCACAGCTGACACATCCTTTTTGTTACTGTCACATAAGATAGCCAGATGACTGCCACCAGAACCTTACCAGCCACCACTGCCACCACTGCAGAGAGGCTGGTAAGAGCTGGAAAAACTCCCAGATAGATCTCGTAGGACACATTTTTGGTGTCACCATGGAGCACATGCACCTTCATCAGCTGAGCCCCTTAATTTAGAAGGAGGAAGTTAATGGATTATACAAAATTTTCAGGTCATCAGTGTAATCTAGTGAGAACATTTCTGTAAATGTCTCCCTGTGGTGATGCAGTATGGAAAATAAAGCTGGAGCACAACCTCGTGCCTGGGCTCCCTCTGGTGTAGACAGAACATGTGCTGCTTGCACAGATGTAAATTAAATTCTCCTGGACTTGGATTGCCCGTAGTCAATGCTGCTCATTCCTGTCCCACTGGCCATGCCCACAGCTCAGTCAGGACAATTCACTCACAAGGGCCCAAGTATTGGGGTGAAAACTCCTTTTATTCTTCCCAAATAAAGGCACAGACAGGTTAGGAAAGTTGGCCAAGGCTGTGGAGAGTGTGACTCACAGGATAGAGAGAGTTGATCTCACATAATTGTAACCAAGCACAGGCACCCTGACATTTGACTTTTACACAGTGAAAACCTGGCTGCAGCTCTTGTGACTCACACCTGCCCTGCAATGAGCACCTATTTTCCACTGCTCATAAGCCTCTTACATTTTCTGCCTAGGTCTTGTACTGAGTGTTTCAATTGACTTCATTAGTGTCCTAAGTAAATGTTAACCAGAACTTTATGAGCCATCATGACAGAGAGGATGCAAATTTTCATTGAAATATGTTTTGGGGAATAATTAATAGACATGCACAATTCTTTTGTTATTTGTTGTGAAATTCATCCATTCTGATGACATTTCAAGAGCTGTTTAATCCTTGTTGCACTAATTTGCTTGTGGGATATGCCACAGACAAAAGATGTGCTTTACCAAGACTGAGCAGATGCTTTGTTTGGAATTTCTTACAGAGCCCAGTATTTCAGATGGAGCATAATGGCACTGCAAATGTTAATGCACCTCAATTGATCCTTCCAGTGCTGCTCAGCAATGCAATTCATCCTCTGAGCACAGAATCTTACTTCTAGAAAAAATTAAGTAGAAGTGCTTAGATCACATAGAGTCCATTAGAAATAGGATGTCCATCTAATAATAGAAAAAAAAATGTGTGAATTGGTCCTGAGGATAAATGGGCACAGATCTATTGAAGCAAAGCAGTCTTTTTATGTAAGTGGAGTTGCACATGTTTTCTCCAGGGATCGGTTCAGTCCACTTTGCCTTTGTAGTTTATGCTGAAATTCTTCAAGATAGGAAAAACTTGCAGAGTATTTGCATGCACTAAATGCTTGGCATAGATCAGAGTCTTTACTTCTCACTTTTGCTAGCAGTACAGTCATTTAAAATTAAAGAAAAAAATAAAGCAAGTAATTAATCCTGTATGAATGTTCAAACATTTGGTTACTAAGAGTTATTTTCTCCCTCTAGACCTTGGACTTCCTCTGTGTATGATCCAAGAAGGCAAGTAAAAGTCCTTTCCAGGAAAATACAATTTTCAAGCACCCTGATTGTGCTATGATACTTGCTCTACCTGAATCTTTTTAGATAAGAGGCATCATGCTGCCTTTCATTTATTTATCTCTGATTGAAGAGCAGGGGAACACAGAAGTGGCAGTCAAGGAACATGTTAGAGGTGTGTATACAGTTTGTGATAGTGAGATCAAGCAAAACTTGTAACAGGGAGAATTTACCTCATCTAGAAATTCAGCTGTGCTCATAATAAGATCCTCCCTCACAAAGGAAAAAAAGAACAATCTGGGAAAAGAAATATCTTCTTAAAAAATATCTGCTTCAAAAAATATGGCCTTTTATATTTTTGTAACCAAACTTTTTAATTAGCATGAATTAAATTTTGGCTTTACATGTTTGGGAAGAAGGAACGTAAAGGCAATTTTTGGGTATCATCATGCAACAAACACCTCTGAAGAGGGCTGCACTCAGTTCAAAAGAGGCATGCACTTGGGAGTTCATAGGCTGTATTTCCAAACTGTACTACAACCAGGGTTTTCATTTTCTTCTAATTCTAAGGCAGGAAGATCAACAAGGCAGTAATTTGCAGGAGATATTGGACATAGACTCTCATTTAGAAATATTTATCTGATCTCCTTATGCTTCTTTAACAGTGGAGCTTATGGTTGAAGAAGCCCATGGAAGGAGCTATTTTAGTGGCTGTTGTCCTCCCTGAAGAGCCCAGCACTGCACAGGGAACTGGCTGGGTCCATTGCTGCAGCTTGTTGTTTCTGGGAATAATGGAGGGGAAGGGATTCATTACATGGTAGTGGAAATAGTAGTTACAATCCTTTCCTGGACAAGTGCAGCCACTCCCAAAGTAAGGAACTATGAAATTAATTTTTATTGTTATTGTGACTGTTTGGTAAAGAATGACTGAGTTTGTTTTTATGCTCTTAAATAATTTTATACATCAGTCCACTTTTACATTTTACAATTCTGTTGCATATTAACTTCAAACATTAATTGTTTAATCACTTGCTTTCATAAAACAATATATGCCTTTTCAGAGTCACCATGTTTATTTTTGGTCCTGGTTTTTGCAGGGGAATATGCAGGGAGGTGCACATACTAGAGAGAGGATGGGTGGGGTGCAGAAGCAGCCAAATTTTTGCTTCAGCATAGCCTGGAAGCAGCTGTGAAAGGAGAAACAAAGGCTGTGGCTGGCCACACCTTGGGAGGACGGCAGCACCCACACAAACCATGGCAAGCTCCAGCAGTGCCTCCTCCTCCTCCCTGCCCCTGTGCAGTGCAGGAATGTGCTGTCCTGCCTTCCCTGGTGGCTGCAGCTCTGCCATTGTCATTCTGCTGCAGTCGTGCATGCCATCGGAATTCATTTGCCATATCCCAGGAACTGGAATCCATCAAAGCGCAGTCACTGGCCTTTTAATTAGTGTTAGATTAGCATTTGAAGATAGGGGTAAATTCCCAAGTCTAACTTTGTTTAAAGGTGCATATTCAATACAGTAGCCAGGAAATCATGTATTCTCATGTACTTATTACCTTAGTAATGTAATGCTGGGAGGGAAAAAGGCAGATAATACTTCCGACAAATATTAAATGTTATTTGTAGAGCTACTGTCTGTGAATTTAAACTGAAAATCATTTCTCATGCCTCGCCATGAAACACACACAAATTTCTTTTGTGGCTTTCATGTTTCATTAAAGCTTTGTATGTGGAGGAGAAGAAAATCTAAATTGCTACTTAATTAAAGGGATACTGTCAGATTAAATATATTTTGAAGAAATGAACTTTGCTTTTTACCTGGGTTGTCAGTAACACCTAGGATTATTAAAAATGAAATATTTTTTAACATCTAATATACTTCTCACCATTTATCAAGCTGGGTCTTTTCTTCTCCTTGGCTGGTGAAACTAAAACAGTCTCTTGCTTTTCCCTGTAGTCAGCTTCATTGTCTGGATCCTATTAGCTAACCCAATATTGGAGAGCTTTAGGTTGTAAATACCACGAGGTGAACCTTACATCTAAACCAAAAAAAAAAGAAGAAAATGTATGGCCCTTTCTTTAGTCCATTAAAATATTTCTCTAAAGCTGGTCATAATGTAATATACTCTCCCTTAATCACATTTTCATCACCACACAGCATGTGCAGAGTGGGTTAAATCCTGGAAAGGGCTGAGCAGTGTTCTGAGTGTGCCTTCCCCTCTCGCTGAAGGCCAAAGGCTCTAAGGTGCTCAGTGGCATGGGAAGGGGTCAGGCATCTCTGTCACAGGTTTGGAAACCAGAGCCCAGCCCCACCCGGCGAGCTACCGACTGTTGTGGAGAAGGATTTAAATTAGGAGCAGGGCAGGATTGCAAAATACGTGGGTACATCTGACAAGTGAAAATGAGAAGTGATGTGGAGCCCCTCCAGCACCTTGGCTTTCCTACAACATCTGCACGGTCCTGTGTAGAAGGGCAGGCAAAATCTTATCCAGGCAGATGCCAGGTGCAGCTGCAGAGGAGCCTGGATTCTGCATGAATGGCTTTGTTGTTGGTTTAACAGGAGCTGCAGAAGGAGGATAGAGAAGGTGTGCAGGATGGTTAATATTATTATATTTGGAAATAATAATGCATTCAGCAATCCCAGAACTCGGCACTATTTACAAAATGGCCCTATCTATGTACACCAGTGAAAGCTGGTTTTGGAGTTTCATATTAATGCACATTAGCATCCTCATGAACCTATCTGATAATACTTATACATGGAGACTTAAGCTCCTTAAGCAATGTTCACACCTCCATGAAAAAGAATAGTTAAGTTCTTCCTTTAAATAAACTTTCTGAGCAAGTCTATTAACAATTATCTGCTATCTGCCACAAGGGGAAACATGTAGACAGTTCTGTAGTGTCTTATAAATCTTGGGCTGCTGAGTATTAGGTAGTAAATTAAATGAGAAGAGTGAGCTCCTTTCACTGGATCCTCCTACTTCATTTTACCACGTGGGAATGTTTGAGTCCTGAGGAAACAATCTGCATCCCCAAGGGATATGTTCCTGCATTCTGACAAATGAACTCCAGTGCAAAGAGCAGTTCAGAATGCTTTTGTAGTAAAGATTTACCATGGCCTGGGCATATATAAGCCTGCCTCAGTGCTGTGCAGTGCTGTATCATTTTAAGATGAGTGTGAGAGATCACTCACAAAATCTGACTTCAAATATCTGGAGATGTCCACAGGCTTCAACAGCAAACAATAGCCTGTGGTTTGGCTCCTGCTTGAGGGCTGAGCAACTGGAGCTCAATTCCCAGGTCAGCTATTTCCTCTGACTGAGCAATTCCCTTCATCCTGCCCTGCTCCACAGTCCCCTCTCATCAAGGATGGTGAGGGGGGTGAAGGAATATATCCCCAACCTTGCAGGGGCTGGGATGGCCAGGGATCTCCATGGTGGAAAATGTAAGAGTCACTGACAGACGTTCTGGGCAGGGCCATGGATGGTGGGAAATTCTGTCTGCTGTGAAATGCTATCACATTGTTAAAAAGCAAACTCTAAAGAAGGGTCGTCATTGTAAATGAAATCCCACAGACTTTTTGGGTTGTGTTTGATGCATTTGTATGAAATCTGACTGTTTTCATCCCATTTACTGCCGCATAAACTTTCCACAGTGGCAGTGGAATTTCATTTGAATAAAAAAATCACCTTCAACAACAGGAGGATTTGGATTCTAACCATAAAAGTTAAGTTAGCTGGATTTATAATATGCCATAATCAAGTAAAATACATAAACAGGGAATCAGACATGTACAGACAGCACAGAACATGGATAATTCCTTTTAGGATTTAGCATATGGCCAGCAGCTGGCAGATCCCAGTGAAACTGAATGAGAACCTAGACATCCTTTGCTGCATGTTCCTGGGTGACAATAACTGGTAGGAAGGAAAAGACTGGCCATTCATAATCTTTATTTTATTTTAGTGAGACTTTTATTTCTGTTTTGAAAGGGAGAAGGAAGACATGGAATGGCAGAAGCTTCCTGGAAAGTAGAAGCCTGTCTAAATGGCACCAACGGGAAAAATAGGCTTTTATTTTCTTTCAAAGACATAAAATTAAACAGAACTTTCCAGCATATGTTAGCATTCATAACTCTTGCAGACCATGCATCAGAACAGAAGACTTGTGATGATTATGAGTCCTTTGTGTTGTGGTAGGTCCTGGAGATCAGGGTACTATTGTGCTGGTTGCTCATAATTAGAGATTGTGTACTCCCTGGAGTAGGGACTATCTCAATAAACAAGACAAAGGGATGAGAAAAAGGAGTTGGTATTGTTCTCACTGCACAAAGAGTGCACTGAGAAAATGGCATATTAAATAATTTGCCCAAGTTCATGCAAGATCTGGCAGAATTTGGCAGGGAAAGCTTCTTGGCTTTTTTGCCAGGTAGGTATTTAGCTGATTGATCTCCTCCTGCAAAAGGAGGAAAACAGGGTTTTAAGTGTCAAAGCAATTTCAGATTTAGGAAATAAATTAATTTTGTTGTCCTCTAAATCTGTTATGTTCACATGAATGTTTTAAGTGTCAAAATAATTTCAGATTTAATAAATAAATTAATCTTGTGGTCCTCTAAATCTGTTATGTTCACATGAATGTCAGGTTTTTATTTTTGAAAATTTTGGTTTTCTTTCCAATTTCTCCAGTTTATTTCCACCCACCTTTCCCTTTAAAAAGAGATGAGTAGGAAAGCTAGGAAAGAGTTGAGAGGCCTGGTGAGGAAAGACAATAAATCAAAATCCTAATTAGAACAACACAACCTCCCCAGCTAGTTTCCAGCTCCATTTAAAAAACTCAGAAAATGGGTGAATGTGAAAAAACCCATTAATTTCGTGAGGGGCAGAATTAATTTTCTCTCTTATTTCCCCTTCTTTTCCCACATCCAGGAAAGCATCTGAGCCCAGTATGAGAGGAAGCCAGCAGAACCTTTTGGGCAGACACCCTTGAGGCTGCCCAGGCTCATCAGCCCAGGCCACTGCACCTTGCCATGACTGCTCCTGCTCCTCTGGGAGAGCCCCAGTGCTCCCCTGCCCAAACTGGGACCAGTGCTGGGGTCAGGAGCCCAAACTGGGCTCAGAGCTGGGTGTGTGAGAGCTCGTGCTGCACGCCTGGGGTGGGGTGAGATTTTGGGAGCTGAGGCTCTGAGCTGGGGCTGGCAGCACTGGGAGCGTTCCAAGAGGAATGGCTGTGACAGGAAACCTCTGACCCTTGGTTGTTATGGGGTTTTGAGCCCAAAATTCTGCCTCTCTTCCCCACCTGTAGCACAGGATCTGAACCAGGCTTCTCACAGCAGTTTCCTGCCACGTCTGTGCCAGTCAGAACCTGCTCTCTGCTTGCAGAGCTCTCGGAGCTCATTTCACTCTCCCAGTTCCTCACGTGGTGTCAAGAGGCCAGAATACCACAAGGAACTTTATTGTTTATGCTTTTGAACGTGAACATGTGAAAGAGAGGTGCTGGATGCACAAGGGAAGGGTGCCTTCTTCCATCCTGTCTCTCCTTTAGCACACTGGAGGCAAATAATGCAGTTATTTTTTCTTACCCTCGTTTTTTGGTGCCAGGATTGCTGTGGAATGACTCCTTGCTCATACTGAGGTCAAGGGTTTCCCTCCAAAGGCAGGGCTGGGGGTCCTTGGACATCATCCCAGAATCTCCTGTGACATAAACAGGTTTCAAATATGTTCTGAGAGCTCCCATCATTTGAATGATAATGATGTAACGTTTTCATAACACTTAACAAGTTCAAAACCTGAAGGAAAAGGAACCAAATTAAAAAAAAAACAAAACCTTTTGCTCAAACTTAATACTTTTTAGAGCACTAAGTTGCCATAACAACTTGATGCAAAAATCTTTGGTGGCAACTTAGTATTTAGTCCTACTGTGGCTAAAATAACCTTACTCTTGTGTTAATACTTAGCCAGCATAGTAAATGCTATTGGTTACAGAAAATTAAAACTTTTAAATAGTGAAACTACTTTTACTGGAGTAAAAGAAACCTCTTAAATCTAAGTGTTTTTCTTCTTTTAAAAAAGCATAATTTGTCAGACATTAAAATAACAAAAGGTCTTTGAAAAAGGATTATGGTTTCTGATGTTTCACTACGAGAATGGATTTACTTTATATCCTACTGATGTTGTAATCTTGAATTCTGAGGTAATGTTTTAGCCCTTTCTTTTCACATAAATAAAGATTTCAATGATAGCACTTCATTTCTTCTGTAGAACTTTCCTTTATTTTTCAAACTACTCATTTTCTCTCGCTTAAACCATTTCATCAGAACAACATACAAATTGGATGCAGCGCTTATTAGGAGGAGGGGAACAGTTAGAAAGGCAAAGCATTTCAAATCAACACAGAGCTGACTGTGAGGTAGATTTTAAATGAACAATTTCCATATTCCTTATTGCTGATATGTTTTTCTCCAAAGTGTACTTTAAAAGAAGTCTTATTTTTAAGATTCCCTTGTAAAACACGACGGTGCATTTTTATTTTTTTAGTGTATTGTGGGGTATTTTTAAGTCACTTGAACTTTCATTGCCATGGAGCACAAACAATTGTTTTCCATCAGTAGTGGATTTTAAGAATCAAAAAGCATATTTTAGCATAGTAACAAAACACTTGCTAATCAGACTGACTTCATCCCTCCTTGAAAAACGGTGCTATATTTCTCTTTGGGCTGCATAGGTTTTAATTAACACTAAGTGTCTTTAAGAGTTACAAATTCCCACCCTTTCTGAAAGGAAATCCACTCTTTGCACACAATTGGGCTGCTTTTTGGTGTTGTTTAATATCTAATAGCAGGGTGAGTGGTGGAGACAGCAGAGCATCTTTAAAAGATAATTGTTTACTACCAAGGGAACAAAGAGTGCTCAGGGAGGCTCGACAAGAGATTTCCCTGCAGCAACTTCATCATTATTATTAGCCTGCTTCCCAAATAGGGACCATTCTCCTGCCTCTCACCCTACAACCTGCCTTTGAAAGTATAGAAAAAGTGCTGTTTATAAACCAGATTTTTATTCTTTATTTTGTATGGCCAAGTGAAGGCCAAAGCCTTTTCCGCTCCAGCAGAACCAGCAGGGAGGAAATACAAGCAGTAATTACCTTAAACAAGGAGGACATAAAGGCAGCTGCCTCTCCAGCCCAGCGCTCCAAGGGTAGGAGGAAATGTCAGCACTCCCAGCCCACAGCAGCTGGCTGGAAATCTGGCATCCCTGTGCTTCTCCAGCCTTCTCCATCGGGCAGGAGTCCTGCCTGGGATGCGGCAGGACAGGGTCCCCAGAAACAGTGGATGGCTTTGTTCAGGTGAGCAATCCCACTTGATGGTCCTTGAGAGGGAGAAGTGACAAAGCATCTTGGAAATCCGTTGTGGAGAAGGTAGAGTTTGGTTCAATCCTCTCAGAATAATTCTCTGTAGAAATTTTCAGTCGCCTCATTTTTCATGAGTTTTTTTTCCTTCCTTGAGTAAGGATCAAATTGACTTTAATTTTATATTTCAGCACAAAATATTCTTCTTTCTTTTTTCCCTGTCTTGCTGGACACAGGAACTCACTGACAGAAGCAAAGCCACCACAAAGGACCTGGGCACGAGACACGGGCTGGGAACTTTGGCAGGGAGCACGTGGTGCTTTGTGGGTTCTGTGCAGAAAAAAGCACGTTCCTCAAAAGTGGTAAAGAGACCAACTGGGCCCCACTCATGGCCTTGCTGCCTCCACCATGGGCCCTTCTGGACAGTCATGTCCAGCTTGTGGCCACCACAGGTGGGATGGGGCAGCACTGGCTGTGCTGGAGGGGATGGGAGCTGGAAGGGTTATCCCAATAATAGGATTTGCTTTGGAGGCTCCCACCCCAAACAGCCAGATCTTTGTTGCCCTCTTGAGATGTGTGGCAGATTTATTTCTACGAATGTTTTTAAGTACAGAGTGTATCTAGAGTACTTATTGCTCCTAATTAATGTGAGAATAAAGAATCAAAGAGGGCATTCCTCCAATGAGTTGTTTTTGAAGAGTGACAAATTAATCCCCTTGGATATGGCTGAAGTCAGGGAAGATCTTTTTGTTCCTCCAACAAACTGCAGCAATTAGATGTCCATAACTCTGCTCAGATTTTAATAACTATTTATTCTTTTATTGTAGGCCCAAATCCTGGGCCTTGCATCCTTCAGCCACAGGTCCTTGCAGGTAACTGGAGATGTTGGAGTGTGTTTCCATTTGTCAGGACCTGTGTGCACACAGTGTGTAAGACACTGCTGTCAGGGATCCATGGAGCCATTTAAATGCAAATTTCGTTAGGCTTTCCCTTAGGCTCTTGTGAGCATTGGACCAAATCCTAAATTTGCTCCTCCATGTTTTCCAGGCCCCGTTTGCTCACACATTTACCTGCACTCACTTTCCCCGAACGCGCATTTTGCAGGGAGGAATTTGATGGCCGGGTGTTTTTGTACGGCTGTCTCTGTAAATGCACAGTGACATTTCAAGGGGATACTTGTAATCTGCTTTAATAAGGATCAGGTTTACCAGAACTCGCTCAGACTTCACGGGTGCAACTTTTAAATCTCCCAGAGTCAGGGAGCTGGGACAGCCCTTGGGCGTGATAAGCCGGAGATGAGACTGACAGCTCCTTGTGCTGATGGGGGCTGGAGATAAGGGACCGGGACATTTCCAGCTGGAATTGTTTCTCCAGGGTGGTGGGGAAGGCTGGGAGCACCTTTGTGCTGGAGGGCTCAGGGCAGGGGCTCATTCAATGCTATCAGCCTGCAGCAGACCCGCGGGGCTCCTGCACCTGCTGGCCCTGCTCCTTTGTGCCACGTCCTGCCCGACACCCCGGGGTGACAGAGCCCACGGTGCCAGAGGGTGCCCCCAGCACAGGGTAATCCTCCATGCATGGTGTTTATTCAGGAGGCTGCAAAGGGGCAGCAGCTGCCGCTGGTGGCCACGGATGTGCAGCTGGAGGTGGCTCACGCTGAGGGAGGGTGGGTTGTGAATCAAAGGCGACTCTGAGGAAGGGGAGAGAGAATGATGCCTCTGACTCCACCATCAGAAGGCTGATGAATTACTTTATTATACTCCACTATGTGCATTTCATCTGCACTGTATCTGCCCTGCGCTCACTCTTGCTCACAGCTGCACAGAGCTGCACTCACCTCTGGTTCCCTCTGACTGCCCCGTGACAGTCCCACTCACACTCACACTTCTTGGCCCTGGTAGTGAACAAAACATCCTCACTGTGGGTAAACCATCTCCACATTGCATTCTGCTTTAGCACAAAACAGGCACAGCAAGCGAGAAAAGAACTGTGTTTTCCTTCTTCTCTGCTTGTCTCACAGCTTCTCTCTGTTCAGAGGGCATGTGAACACCACAAGGGTGGATGGTGGATTTTCCCCCCGTGCCTTGTTTCCTTTTGCTGGTTGAAAGTCTTTTCTGTGGTGCTGTTGATGAGCCCTGTGTTGCCCTTAAATTGGTTAAATCTAATATCCTTACAAAGTTTTCTTAAAAGGGAAAGTGTGGCCCTTCCACACTCAAAGGGAGGAAGATAACGCATATGTTTCACTGCAGCCATTTATGGCAAAATAACATAAAATAAAATCTTTCTGCAGTGCTCAACTTCAGAAAAAAATGATATTTTCACAGGCCTTTCCTTCTTGACTTTTTTCAAATGGGAGCAGGCTCTAAATAGCTGTGAAAAATCATTGAGAAGGACAAAGCACAGTTTATTTCACAGGATGTCACATGAATGCAGACACGGATGTATAAGTTTGTTGATTCTTATCTCATATAATACAATTTAATGGCTGGTTTTTTTCGTACCCTCACTTAATGAGGAGTTCTAAAACTGAATTCTGTTGTGAAATTCTTGAGCTAGAAGAGTCATGCCAGTTCAAATTAAGGCTTTATTCTACTCAGTGCTGTTTGAAATTTTTGGGCCAAATGTGAGCTATTCAGCCTAGGAAACCAAGGTAAATATTGAGGCTGGGTTGGTGTGGTTGTGGTTCTTTGATGTTGTGTGGTGCACTAAAAGGAAATTGCAAGGTCAGGAGGGAGGGAAAATGGTTTTAGAGCCCGAAGAACCAGTGAGGCACAGATGGAAGGTCTACTGGTGTTACTGGGAGAGGAGTGTCAGAGACAGTGGGGACAGCCAGGTGGTGAAAGACTCACTGAAGAGAGAGACAGAAACCCTTGCTCCTGTCCCATACTTAAAGGAAATCATTTGCAAGACTCAGAGACTGCAAAGACTACTTTTTTAAGTAAAACACCAAAATATCCAAGCATGCCTTATAGTCTTGGAAACAGAGAATGCTGCAGTCCCTGGACCCAAGGCTGGACAGAACCAACTCTCACCTCCTCTTTGATTTCTCACTCTCACCATCCCAAGCCCACATCGATTTTCACCCAAATATTATATTGAGAGGGCTGCACAAATCAAGATATTTCTTTTCTTCCTCCTACTTCTTCCCACCTGTGGCTGCTGTGGTTGACACTGGCCCTGCCTTTCCCTCGGCACAAATCCTCGCTCTGAAGAGCCGGGCTCCACTGCGGCGCGGGCACTTATCACTTTATTTTCTCCTAGGAGCACCGAGTGGGGATGTCTCATCTGGTGTGTTGAACTCAGATCTAAGTGCTAAAATGTTTACTGCTTCCAGTTCTGCCCAGCAGGATGCTCTGAGAGAAAGAGAGGCTTGTGAGCCTGCTGCTGAAGGAGCCATCCACCTGACAGGGCTTACGGGGAAACCGTGCTGGATCTCAGACATCAGGCTTTTAATTATTTGAGGGGACTTGTTCCACAAGTACCTCAGATGCTTTTCTATTAACATTTGACAAGATCTCAGCAATTGAAATATAGTTAGTGAGATTGCAGGGTTTAGATTGCTATCTGAGAACTTCTGACCGAATTCTGCTTTCCCTAATTAATCCATTCCGGCACCTCCTTAATGACATTCATTTCAACAAATAATTTCTCTTCTTCTCTAATGATATGCAGCATACTTGGCACTAGAGTATAGATAAATACATATATGTTTTTTCTATTCTAGAGGAAAAATCCATATGCTCTGGATAATGAAGGTTAAGTGACAATTTTTCTTTACAACCACTCAAGTCTTACAGTCTGTGAACTGAAAACTGGATTAACCTTTAATTACCCCCCATGATCTCTCAACCCTGAAACAACATTAGCACTCCTCCTAGTGTTATTTGCATACAGCATTTAATGAGAGAAACATCTGTTTGCATATTTCATATCATTAATATTATGCAGATGAGGTGAGTTTTCATGTTGCAGTGGGCAATTGTGCAGAAATCTCCTTTTCTTTCATTTTTGGTTTATTTCCCTCCTCCAAACAATTTGCTCTGACATGTATTAATTGGAAAAAGAGCTGCCTGGTGCCACCAGCCTTGCATATATAATGCATAGGTGCTATGAGGCATCATGGCAAAATTCTGATGAATTTACAAAATACTCAATATCTGACTTGATGCTGTTGGCAAACCTGTTGATACAGTCTGAGGCAAATGTACTCTTTTAATGAAATGTGCTACTGTGGCTGAAAATTAAATGAATACAGGTAAGATTGCTAACAGGGTTGGGGTTTTTTTTCGACTGACTGCATTTATAAAAGATTTGTTCTGTCTGATAAGATGAAACATATTCCTTAGGTACCTGATCTGAGAGCCATTTGACTGACCGAAATCTAGGTTAAATTGCCATCTGTGCCTCTTCTCTTCTGAAATGTTCCATGTGGCCCTGCAATGAACTCTTTACTTTGTACAAAGCCAAGGCCATTGAAAACTGGTGGGCCACTGTTTGCAGTGAGTGCATAAACCTGAGGTCTGGGAGAAGCTCCTTGTTTTTCTTGAGGAGTAAGGGGAATTTTCCATTTTGTTTAGTCCAAATCTTGTTTTCTTTAAGGTGTTTCTAAGAAGAATTTAAGCCGTTGCTGATATTAAACAAAAAGCATGGCCAGGGAGGGAAATGGGGATTGAACCATGGACAATAATTATAAGGGGAAACAGGGCATTGATTTCCAGTTTGCTGCTTAAAATTCCCTAAGTCCCAGAGGTCACAATTTGCTGAATGTTTAGCCAGCCCAAGATGTGTGTCACATCCTGGATGTATTCCCAGTAAACAAGGTACATTGTCTTTAAAATTCGACTTTTAGAAGAAAAGATGAGGATTTGGTTAGACATTGTTCCCGTGCTGTTTTTGTCATTTTCTGAGGGAATTTCCACTAATTCAAAAGCAGAAATTATTTCCCTCAGAGAGATCAGCAGAATGTTTTCCATAGGTCCTAAATTTGTCTAACTCATCACAAATTGCTTAAATTGCCCTTGTGTGCTGCTGAGCCAATGCCAGTGACAACTGAAAATTCACAAAACTTCTTTTGCTAGACTTTTATCTGGATAAAAGTGAATCTGGAGCAGCATGAAATTCCCTTCATTGCCTAAAAGGACACCTGAGCTGTATTTATCTCCCAAACTGTTCCTCTGTTGAAGAGAATTGATTTGATTTCTGTGACATGGGGTTTCTACAAATTGCTTGGACTAGAGTGCAGAAACAAAACAGTTTTCACATTTGGGAGTGACTTCTATATGGAGACAACTTGTGGTTCTAATTGTCAAGGGCTGGCAAACTTTCAGTGAGGAATAAAATAGAAATTTGAATAACCTACAGGCTTATCTGCATAGCAAAAAGTCAGTATGTTATGGAAAAATGAGATTATTCTGTAAAATGGGTGTTTATATCAGGATGATTTCTTTCCAAAACATTTGTGGTGATCCATGCCTCAGCAGCCTGGGATTAGCTGTGCCCACCTATTCCCAAAATAAAAGATATACCACAGGTAATGCATACTCTGTGACTAAATGAAAATTAAATATGACTGAAAAGTATAGATTTTTCCCCCTGCTTATGCTGCAGAATAATAATATGCCTCACTTCTAATTCATGACACAAATTTCATAGGAGAAATTTTTGGAATGTTGCCTTTTCTGATGGGAATCCTTTTCATGACCAGTTACATGCTTTGTGAGAACATGTGTTCATTTAAAGCAGATTTTCATAGTTTAAGAGCTGCTTTAAATAAGTAAAGCTTGTTTATCTAGAGTTCTGACTTGCAGGTAGGATTACTGTGGTTTTGTACACAAGTCATTGCTTTGGCATCTACCGGGCCTTTTATGCAAAAAAGAAAAAAATCCTTAATGTATGCAAACTGTTGTGCATGCAAATTCTAGCCCTGTGTGTGGAATTTAGGCATGCAAAGGAGCACAATGCTTCCCACATGGAATTGCTCCTGCTTTGCAAATCCTCTCACTCCTGAGCACCTACAGTGCATGGACCAGCTCACAGAGCCAAGTCATCGCTCTGGAATTTAGATTTATTTGGGTAAACAGATTGTGCTAGTGGCAATCAAGATTTAGGCTGGCATAAAACTTTATTTCATAATTCCTTTCATTTCAGGAACTGCTGTGCACGAGGAAGGAGTATTTTCCATGGTCACACAGAGAGACCTGGAGAAGTAAATGAAATTTGGGGCAAGGTTGTATGAAATCTTGACAGAATTTTGGGAACAAGAGAATTGCTATTCCAAAGCTGTGCTTTGTATTTCAGCTACACAAGCAAATTTTAAGTTGCCAAAAAATTTTGGATAAAAACAGATTTTAGCCTATCATGAGAAGCTTTGTTTATCTGACATTATTTAGATTTTTCAGATATAAAGCAGATGGCCCTAATTCACAATAGTGCACATTTGATGGGTGAGGGTTATCTTTGGGATCTGGAGAGGACTCAGGAAGGCAAAAGGAGCTTTTTTTTTTAAATTTGCAACAAACTCTTTGTGCATCCCAAGGCGCTGACACTTCCAAGGCAGGGATTCTTCCAACCACTGACTGCAATCCAGTGGCTTCTCAAGTGAAGTAAAAGTTGTTGATTGAGCTAGCTAAGAAATAATCCCCTTGATTGTTCAAGAGCTTTTGTCAACACAAGGTCAAATAAATTTTTGTTGGCGTGGCTCTATTTTCACACATTGCGACCAAGAAAAACAAAACCTGCAAGTGGTGGCTCAGCACTGGCAAAACAATTCTTGCTAAAATCAGCAGCTTCTGTGCCAGGGTTTAACTGAACACAGGGTGTTTGTAGCAGGTTTTTGTTGGCATTTGATGCACAGGTGCACTCTCATGGCAAATCATGCATTTTCCTCAGAGCAGTGATATCATAGCAATATCTGTGCTTTAACATGAATGAGATTATTTTGGGATTGGTGAAATATTTCTCCAGTTAAACACCTTTTTTCATTTTGCTGTGCAGCTGTTTGCCTGGAAAGCTCGTCTCCATGAAGTAGCTGTGTTTGCATGTGCATAGAAAAAAAATCACTAAACAAGAAAAACAAGAAAAATATCTGTGTAGTAACTGAGTTTAAATGCAGCACAATTTGTATTAATAGTGGCTTTTATAGCCCCTAATACACAGTAAATTAAATTCTATCTTTATGCTTGTATCTAAGATAAACAGTAAGTATGTAATATATCAGTACTAGAAAAACTTTTGGCATTTAAGAAAGAATTGAGCTTTAATGTAAGGACGTTTTTATACCTCAGTAATAAATTAACATTTCAAAAGTACTTTAGCCTGCTGAGATGGATCATTCTATGAGTATGGGTAACACCATGGACTCCAATAATTAGTGTAAATTGCCTTTGAATAATACAGAGCTGGGAACAACTTTCACTGCTTAATGCCCCTTGCAGTACATGATGAAGAGTCCTTAATGGAGCTTGGAAAAACAAGTAATACCTATAAATCAAAGAAGAAAAGCCGTTTTTGATGCATTTGTCTGAGAGTGTGAGTTTTAAACCAAATTGTTAACACTCCTCCCTGCTGAGGGTCATGGATTAGCTAGGGTGGGAGTTTCTTATAGGATCTTTCACACTAACCAGCAGAGGTAGGGGGTTTCAAATACAAGTGTTTTCTTAACCCTAATCCCTGCCTCCCTGACCAGTGGAGCTCTGAATTTCTCTCTAATTAGGTGGAGAATTAGTAGGTGGATAAATGTGTTAGTGGATGAGGATGAAGTGATTAACTTGCCCCAGACTATGATAGTGAGTTCAAGGCGCTACTGAATTCATTTTGTTTCTAATAACTTTCTCTCTACATTCTAGCAGCACCACGGCAGAGGACTTGCATTTATATCTATAATCTTACAGGAGTTTATTCTCTTGTCTCATTCCCATGGCTTTATCTGCTATATTTAAACAGCAGTGCAGTATATTTCCCAATGTGCCAGCTCACATTTATGTGCACTATTTAATTATCTCAACAGTTTTGTAACCTAATTTAGATATATTTATGTTACAGTAAGACTGTGTGTGAGGAAATGTGAATTTTATTGCAAGATAATGAGACTGAAATACTTCCTCCAAGTATTTGCTGACTGTACTTTACAAACAAATATCTGCTGCCTGCTGGCTGCTCTTTGTTCAGTGTGTGGGGCTGTGCTGTCGCTGAGGAAACTCAATTTCACAGGGCTGTAGCCAGGTGTGACTCTGCTAAACTGGAGAGGTGACATTTTCTGTTCCTGAAGATGTGTCCCTGTTGACCAAGCAGGGAGGGGTTTGTCCTGGTGGAGGGCAGGATTTGCTCCCTGCCATCTCTCCCTCCAGCAGGGGACAGGCTCTGGCTTCACCTTGGAAGGTTGGGGTGAACTTGTGCCCTTTCACAGCGGTGCTGCATCATCCCCTTCCACCCTCTTGTCGTTCTTACTCATGGCCACCACGGTGTCTCAGCCAGCCCAGCATGTCCTGTCCTGTGCTCTGCTCAGACCTGTGAATTCACCTGGCCTCCAGGAATGAAGTGTGCTGCTTGCAAAACAAGAAAACCCAGCAGGAAAGGGACAAGATTCCCAAGATGGCTCAATGCTGTGACTCAGACAGGCAGGGATCTGAGAATAAAAGCCAATGAGTTTTTCAGGTGTATTCAGAACAAAGGAGGGTGCTAGAAGATGCCACAAATAGGAGTAAATCATAAAAGTTTATTTTCTGAGAAGACAGTCTGACACCTACAACTCATGGCACTGGATGCTGACCTTAACCAAAAACTAAAATTAATTAGCATCTTTCACAAAAGATCTGGTGCTTCTCAGCACACACATTGAAAGGAAGTAGAAGTGCCTTGGGGAAATGCCAACCACAGCTGTTGGTTGACTATTCAAAAATAGAGGCTGTAGGACATACCAAATAATCCTACAGGTCTGCCCAGAAGTCTAGAAAAAAAATGGGTAAAGAAGTAATGTTGAAGACAAGGGAGAGGTTCTGTGATAGAAGGCAGATGTGAGTGTGTGTGTGAAATGCAGAGATGTGTGTAAGGAGTACCTAAAGAGGTCCTAGAGAATAACTTTCTGCCTATCTCCCTAGGGAGAAAGTTATCCTCCAGGACCACAGTACACATGAGAAGGATGTTGCAGCTGAAACATGGAAGGTTTATTTTAGAGAGTAGCCAAAACACACTACTAATAAAAGGAAAATTAAATGCTGCCTAGCTAGGATTGAAAGACAAAAAATAAGAGAATTTTGAACTCACAGTGGCTTAGAATTAGTGGTGTTAAATGATGGCTATTCTCTCTGCACACACAGAGGTGATGCTTTGTCAAGGCTGACCTAGAACTAGACAGAGCTGAAGAATAAAGCAGGGATTTATTAGGAGGCCTCAGTGGATCCACCCTGGGCAGCACCAGAGCCCAGCCAGGGCTGCACCCAAGATGACCCAAAATGGCCCCAAAATGCCCGGCCGGGCACGGGGTCTCTCCCTGGGATCAGCTCTGCTCCATTTGCACCTTGCAGTTCATTGTCCCATCCCAGCTTCAGCCCCTGCAGTCCCACCCTGCTTGTTTTTCTCTCTCCAGCCCACGGGGTTTGTGCTCCTGGCCTGAGATTTGGGTCATTTGTCCTTGGTGCCCAGCTGGAGCAGGAATTGTTTTGTCTCCCTGCTCTGTGCAGAGAGCTCACTATCACCAAATATAAAACTCAGAAGTACACTCTAAAGCAGCACAGAATGTGAAAAATATAAAATCCAAAACCTGAGGCATCATTTTCCCCTTTAGCTCCACCACTGACACCCCCAGGCTGTGAGAGGGCAGGCTGGGCTGGGTGGGGGCTCTGGGGGTCACCCAGGGTAGCTCGGCTTGCATGACTGAGTCCTTAGCCAGACTCTTGTGTGTGAACCCAGGAACTGAGGCAGGCAGGAAATTTCAAGGGAAGTGTATTTTCTACGCAGTGCAATCAAAGTCTCTTTCACCCTTATCTCAGTTGTTTGCTCCAGTGAGCATCGAGTGCCTGGGGATGGCAGCTGAGGAATCTGAGGTGCACAGGGCTGGTGCCAAGGTGAGCAGGAACCAGCCCTGTGCTGCCAGGCACAGCCTGTCCCTGGGGCTTGCTCCTTGCTACGCCAAAGGAGCTGGGTGTGAGAGCCCAGTTACCTCAATCCCAGGTGTCTGCAAAATCCCTGGACTGCACAAGACCCACAAAATGTCAAAAGCTCCTGAGAACCTCAGCAAATCTTGAATGGGCTGCTCTTCTTTCCTGATTTTGTTTCTTCCTGTCCTTTTTGCTGGTAGAAGCCTCTGCCTAAGTGTCTCACTGATAAAACTCTGAGGTGCACATTTGGGAAGTAAAATGTTGGGGGGTTTTGATGTGTTTGTGACAGTGACTGGCAAATGGTGCTGTGGGGTTTCTGTGAGGTGCCAGTGCACAGCTCCTAGTTCAGGTAAAACACTTCTTTAGGCTCAACATGCCCAGCAGGTGAAACCTGTGTATCAATTTAGGTTCAGGGTCAGCCCTCAAGAGGGTACTTCCCTGGCCCCAGCCTCCCCAGGTGGAAGGATTGTCTTTCTAATGTTCAGCTGCATCCATACAGTACATAAAAGTCACCCTTCATTAGCCAGGATTATGTTGTCTCTTGATCTTATCGGGTTTTGCTCTGCAAACTGCAAAGGAATGTAGCCTGATGCAAGCAGCAAGCCAGGAACCTCCACTGGAAGCAGGAATTTCACTAGCTAAAATCTCTCTGAAGTGACTCTCTACAGAGCTTGTCTTCATTTTTTAACAGGGATGCAGCTTCATTAAAGCCTTGGGAACAGGAATTTTGCTGGGAAGATACAATTTTCTTCATTAAAAAATGTATGTGGAAGTCAGTGAGTGATCCTGCTTTCTAACTGGCTACCCTACCCCTTGAAATAGTTTTATATATTTAAATGGACGAGGATGTAAATTGTACTTCCAAACTATTAAAGCCAATGGCACACATTAAATTATGCTGTGAAAAGAAGATAGCTTCGGCCAGTAACTCTTAAGCCTAAATGAGTTTCTCCTAAGAGGAGAACAGCTGCTTAAAGTACATATATTTAAAATTAAATTTCTTTATTACAAGTTACTTAGCGTATTTTGGACTTATATGTTCTCTCTCTTTTTTTTTTTTCTTTTTAATTGCACAAAGCTGTGGAAAATAATCGGGAACTCAGTTAGCCTTACAAATTGAAAATCAGAAATTACCGAGATGTTTTTTCAGGTTCTCAAGCTACATAGGTGTATTAACCCTCATTAGTCATTTTGTGGCAGTGAGAGATTTGAAAACAGAATTCCATTATGGTATTTATGGTCAAAATCTGATATGATCAAATAATAGGTTTCCCAATAGAAATGTCTATGTGCTATGTAGTAAACTTGATAATTGTAAGAATACATTTAATGCAGTAGAACTGAATACCGAACCAGGAGATTAACATTTCTGTTATATAATTACAAGTTCAAGGAGTTCAGCTTCTTATCATACTACAGTAAGTATAGAAAGTAGAAGTGATCCTCTTTAATTTGTAATTATTTAACTGAAATAGAATGTCTCCCAGTCTTATTCTTACTCTTCTGCACTGAAGACATTGGTATGCAGAAACCATGCACCAAGGAATAGTACACTATCAGAGTAGGACATGTTTGAGTATTCTTTAAAACCAACTAAGAGAAGTTAATCTCATTGAACTTCTTTTTATTCAACAAAAGAGTTAGATGTTTCCAAGTCTAATGTGACTATAATGTTCATTAAATGGACTTCTTCACACCTTTAAATGGATTAACTGTACATCTTCACAGTCTAATTATTATACATGTCGCTCACAAATCACAGATCTAATTCAAAGCACCATAAAAGCTCTGTTTATGAGCATTAAGAAAGCAGATACAGTGAGAATTGAGTGTGATTTTTATCTGGGTCATATAAAAGAATGAGTGTCGTCCACATTAAAGAGTGCACCTTCACTTGTTGAGTTTTCCTTCAACTCTGAACTGGTGAGAGCCTTTGAAAAGTTAAGCCACTTTGTCATCTCCACTCCCTCATTTGTCCAGAATCCAAGCTGATCCCTGACTAAGATCCCTGCAGCTGTGTTGTTCATAATTTTAAAACAATAGCTGTCAGTTGGATAAAGGATGATGTACAATTTTACCAGTATGGGAATAACTGTGATTTAGAGTCTTATCTGAAGTTAGGTTTTCTAATAGAAGATATTGAGTGTTTTTAGTGATCAGATTTTAAACAGTAGCTAGTTGCCTGACTCCTTGGTGCAATCATGCCTGAACTCTTCAAAAAAAGCTTTCATTTCTGTTTTTGCCATTTGCAAATTGTTGTCAGCTCACAGAAGTCAGTGGAGTTGTGCCAGGCTGTGTGGGCTTGGCTATCAGGGTGGATATTTTTGGGAACACAGTATGACAATATGGTCCTCAGTGAAGATATTACATCTGTAGTGGGAGCAAAAGTCAGGTGTTTGTCCAAATTTTTTCACATTTTCATCTGTAGAAGGAAAAAAGAGACCTCAAAATCATAATGAAGATGTTTGGAGGATGATCTTAGGGCTTCACAATGAGAGGCAACAATAACAAAAGTTACACGTATTACAGAAATATGTTATGTATGAGATATATTTCCCCTGAATCTTGACATGGCAAAAATATCCTCATTTCTTACAGACGTGCTGGCAGCAGTTGCAAGTCTGTGACACCAGAAATATTTCCCTTTTCCTCTCAATTACAAAACCTTAGATATTTTTGCCACATTTCTCTCATAAGAGTGCACAGATCCTTGGAGTAGATGAGAGCTCAGATAATTACAATTCTCAATTTGAAGACCATCAGTTCCCTGGCCAGGCTCACAGATCCTTTCAGCCAGCAAGGATCCAAGCTCTCTGACCAGCAGTGGTGTGTCTGATGCTGTGCAAGAAGCACAGGGAGTTTGTTTGGGGTTTTTTTGCAGGGAAGGATATTACAGTGCAAAAAGCACCAACATTCCCCAGTATGACAGGATGGAAAGGGATGAGCCTTTGGGTGCCTGTGGGTCTGACTTTTCTCCTGTCTTTGGACAATACAGATCTGATTTCACTGGATCATCTAGCAGCTGCTGTGAAGGAATCCCAGAAATGTAAAATGCAGCCTCAGCAGCACGAGGTGCATCCCCTTTGTATGCCAGTCACAACCACAGACCACAGTGTTTGGGTACTCAGACTTCAGTGGGCAAAGGCTTTGAAATGGGGAATTTCGCACATTGGGGGAGTTGTTTATCCCTTACACAACTACATCTGGGTGATTGAAAAGCGTTGTTATATTTCAATCTGAAATTTATGGCTGGAAATTGGCTTTTACATTCTTGCCTCGTCGGGCCACCTGCTTCTGTTCCTTTCCATCCTGTGCAAAAGCACTTCAGTTCATAAAATTAATAACTACCTGCAGCTCTCTCTGCACAGAGGCTCCCCTGTCCCCAGATGCTGTCATGCTTTCTGCAGTGATTTGAAAGAAAGCTTTGCTCTGCTTTCCTCATGTGCCTCAGTGTCCTGAGCCTGGTGGCAGGTATATTGGGGAGGATGAGAACCAGGTGTTCCCCCACAATTATTTACTCATTTGCAGACATGGGGGCTGCAACATCCGCTGGAGCAATTTGACAGTGATTTACCTGCTGCTGCCAGCTGCTCCAGCTCCTGGGGCCAGCACTTGAGTTTGATATCAGGGCATTTGGAGGCCCTGCTCTGTCATTTCAGTGAGAAACAGGCAGCTCAAAGCTTCTTCCAGTCTCTAAATCTGTTGCAATGACTTTGCTGATGAAGTTTCCAAGAGTTTTTCTTGCCTGTGGTCTGAGGATGCAACACAGACTCCCACTATAGGGGTGCATCTCAGCCTGGGACAATTGTCTCACTAAGGTACAGCAACATTCTTGTGTGGAGCTTTTTACTCCAGTGAAAAGGTGTTCCCACAGGTAAATTTTGTGAGTTTCTGCAGCAATGTAATATTTCTTTGAAAGTATTAGTGTTACAATGGCATCGGGATCAAGTATCACAAAGCTTTGTGAGCTGGATCTTGATGAAGGGCAGAAAGTATTTTTAGTTTCACTGCTATATATATGAGCAAATGTCTGGATACAATTCCAACCTGCTGGCTGCTCCCTTGGCACCTTAGCTGAGGGAAATCCAATTCTTGCTCACTGTGCTCCTACAGATGCATGGTGTGTGGCTGGGGACTGGTGTAATTGCAGTGGATTCCATTTTGAATTCATGGGGTTTTGGCAGGGAAGCAGCAGCACAAGGAATTATTTTTTTAGTGCTGCCATGTTTTTTGACTGTACCCACTTTGGAGCAAATAGTTTTTATCATTTTTTAAAAAAGTATTTCTTTAAAAAAAGTATTTCTTTAAGAGCGAAAAACAAACTGCTGTGTACAGCAAAGTTTCCCATTAGGTTGAACCAGCTTAGATAAAATGATCTGTCTCTCAGAGTCTGAAGTCTGATTTTCTATAATTATTTTTACTTACACAGCTAAGTAAGCAAACAGATTCTCAGGTAAAGAAGTTGTTTTGTTTTGGTTTTTTTTTCTGTGAGTAAGGATGGGGATCCAGGAAGGTGGAACCTCTGCTGACAATGGAAATTTCTTCCAGAGATCAAGATTAAGGGGAAAAGAACAGAGAGCCTAGAGAAACCCAGGACAGATTTAGTTAAAAATATAGTCTAAGAGAAAATACAGGGTGTTTTTTTGTTGGGGTTTTTTTTTTTTTGAGCTGAAATTTCCATGAGAAATTTGTAAGATTGTGTTTTTTATGCTTTACTAAGAGCGTGGAAAGGTTGCTCACCCTTCAGACAAGAATTTTCATTTCTAGTTTTGTGCATGTGGCAAAATCTGGAAATATTTGAAGTAATTTTGGAGAGAAACAAGATCCCTTTTACTGTGCATTCTCAGTGATTCAAGCTCTGGAGCTTTGTGATATGAAATAACTTAGATTGTCATCCACATGATTTTCCTCTTCCAAAGACCTTCCCAGGTTTGCCCAGTGTCCACATCTCTTTCTTCAGGAAGGGTAAATTAGGCCAGTTTGTAGAATTTGCTCACAAATGATTTTTGCTGTTCCCACTCCCAGATCTTTTAAGGAGTTAAATGAGTCAGTTTAATATTCATGTTGACTAGGTTACCTGCTTATCTCTAGAATATCCATTCTGAAACAATGCATAGGAATAATCTGGGGTTTTTTTCCCTATACAAATCCTGCCTTAAAAACGAGTCCCAGGTCACTTCTGCTCTGCAGGATTCTGGCCCTGCCCCTGGCCCTGTTAACCCAGCCTGTGCCTTTATGATCAAAATTCAAATACAGTTGCACCAACTGTTAAATAACTTGGATCCTGCATTTGTAACTGATCTCAGCAGAGATGTCAATTCAATTAATATTACATTAGCCTACCCACAAGACTATGCTAGTACAGAGCTGATGCTCCAAGTCAAGCCTGGGCTTGTTGTCTGCTACCTGACAAAGCTGAAAAAAGATGAATACTAAATGTAAGGTAACTCCATTAACTCTTTGTTTTCCTGAAGGCATATTCAAATACTTTGAGTGCTGGGAGGCCTGCTTGCAATCTCTCATTTCATTCTGACTCACCACTGAATTTGTTAAAGCTGTTTGTGGAGCAGAAGCATCTGACATCACTATTCACCTTGGGAAATTCTGATCTTAACTGGTTTTTATATATTTCACCCAAAGTTTCCTGCAGTATTGAAAGTGAGTGGGGAAAAAAAAACAAGAAAAACACTTTTCTTCTGGGAACTTTAATACCAACTAATAAAAATAAAGTTTCTTAGAGCAGTGCAGGTGAAGTAGAGGCAGAGTGTCAAGGACAACTGGAGGAGAAGAGGACTTCCTCTGTGGTAGTTATAGAAGGTCTCAAAATATTTGGCATTCCTGAGCCACCTGGGGCTGGGAAGTTGTTTTATCCACTGTACTGACTGTACAGGACCTAAGGGTAGCAGCTAAAACCAGAACACTTTCTTCTGTTGTCAGACAAGCCAAAGAACAACCAGTTCTCCTTTGTAAACAACACACTGCGGAGCACAAATACATTTTTCTTCCTTGCTGACAAAACCTGGGGTTTATGGGTCTGTCATGCAGCTGCTGATCTCAGGGATATCTGACTGGGTGACATCAGTTCTCCCACCAGCCTGCAAGGCAAAAAAGCAAAAGCTGGAAATTTTGTGTGAACATTTCTGGTTTAGAAGACAGGCAACAAACAGGGATATCTTAATTACTGTTCCCTTGATTATCAGACAGAAATGGAGAAGTATTGTTATGGTTCTTTTCCAAGATAATCTGGTTCCTATCACATTTTAGTTCAGTTTTGCAGCTCTGACTGAGGAGTGTCCAAAGCCCTGTGAATCTTGCCCTCTGTGGTCTCTCTCCAACACAGTGGCTGGTTGGTTTTGGGTTTTGGGGTTTTTTGGGGTTTTTACAAGTTGCTGGGTTTTGGGGTTTTTTTCTTCCATTTTCTGTATCATGATGAGCTGCCTTCTAGCTGTTTTGTCAACAGTGCATTTTTCAATAGGGATTTGCATGTTGATATGCTAATTGCCTTGATAAAATGTTTTATCACTTGGATTCCACCCAAAATGGCAGGAAAGTCTTCTCTCCTGCCAGAGGAACTTCCCATGGAAGAAAGAAAATTCTCTTCAGGTGAGAGGATTTGACAAAGTCCCAGGATGACTCTTTATAATTTCTTTTGGATCCTGAATTTTTGGAAAAAAAGGAGTACAAATTCTCACTCTCTGTTGGAGCAATGTCATTATGAGCTGAAATGTAGATGAGCAAGGGAATCAGCTAATTTTGGTGTGTTTCTTTGAAAGGGATAGTACAACTGACAGGCACAGTTACGAGGGACTCCAGTTTTAAAGTTACTTAAATGTTTGGGTGAACACTTTGATTTGCTTGTTAATTACTTTCCTGTTTTTTATTGAGCATGAAACAGTCAGTGCAAGTCTAGTGACTCATGGGTGCCTTCAAAAAGCTTCAGGCTCAGTTTCAGAGTTGTGTAGCAGCTTACCCTGCCTCTCTGCTTCTTGACTTGGGGTTTCATGAGGTTTTTGGAGGAGACTCAGAAGATTTCAAGTTCCCTCATCAGGGTGCAGTATATTTTCTAAAGAACCTATTGATACCTGAAGGTGTCCAAAGACCTTTTTCAAAGCTGCCTTCTAAGCAGTGCCAGGGCATCCAGAGGCTGCATCAGGTCTGTCCAGCTGTGGTCTGACTATAATATGTACCCTAAGGAATAAAATCAAGGTTTTGTCAGTGATGATGTTACAGCTGCTGGCAGTACTCTGAGTTTCAAAGGTGAGAAACATATTCCACTTCTTTTCCTGACTGTGGAGAACATGTCAGTTTTTGAAAACGTGGTGTTATTGGTGGGATATGGGAGCATTTAAGGGCTGAAGGGATTCTGGGCCTTTTAGCAGATGCTGAGTACACAATCTGTGCCATGGAGGTGTAAATCTAATTGAGAAAAAAAAAAGAGAATTTTTATCTCCAGTCTAGTACCTGAGGCACAAAGAACTGAAGCAATATGGGCAAGGTCCACAGCAGAAGTGCTGTTCCTCAGGTCTGTAACTTTAACCAAAAGAGCATGTTTGACTGCTTTGAGAGCCCTGCATGAGCTGGATAGCTCAGCTGGGTGTCTGCTGTCCATGTCCAGAGGAAACACAAGGTGACATGGTGCACAGGGATGCACCACACCACACCCTCACGGGGAAGGAAAACCTGCAGCCTCTGCTGAATGGCAGGTCTGGATGGCACACAGAAAATCATGGAGCACATTCCCTTGCAGCCAGGAAATTGGTCTGGCTGGGGGGTTTGGGGTTTGATTTATGGTGCCCCTGAGTCAGGGCTAATTGTTATTGGAACAGGCTTGGATGGGCTGGGGGTGGGGGAGCAGGGCTCAAGAGGCAGAGCAGGATGGTGGTGGGCACTGCCCTGGCCCACCCTGCCCTTGGCTGGGCAGACAATCCCAGAGAATTCCCCTCTCCTCCAGATCCTCTGGACGGGGCACAGAGCGAGCACAGAGCACAGCGGGCTCTGCACAGAATGGCACAAGAAAGGACTAAAAATAGAGTTTTGATGTGCCTCAAATTTGTGTCCATTAAGGTAATCCTACACTCTGCAACTGAAGCTATGGGTCAACGAAAACAAATTGCAGTTCATTCCCCAAACAGAAACATTAAGACACAGGAAGCTGCTGAATGCTGAAGGTTCTGGCCTTGACTTCACAACCTGGCCAATTTGTGCTGCCTGTGGGGCTGTACAGCTGTCAGGGAGAAAACAAATCTTCTCATACAGAAGCTCCACTTTTACATCATATTCCATTTTTTTTTTTCTTTTTGTTTTTTGTCCCAGACTCCAGCCTTTGTTTCTTGAGAAAAGCCAAAAATTATTTTGCATATGCAAAAAAAGCAAAGGCGACGCTTGTGCTTGAAATTGTTTCAGTCAGGAACAAATTGCAAACAAATGAATTTGTGAGTGCTGAAGCAAATCCAGGGCAAAACCATCTGAAACGGGGAGGTCAGAAAAATACTGGATCCTTCTGAGGTAAAAGCAAGGAGGGTCCCTGCAGAGCAGACCACCAAAGTTTGCCTTTCTTCTTTGGCTGAGGAGGACCCTCACTCCAAGGATGAGTGACATTAGCAGGCTGATAGGGGCAGGGTTTTCAAAGACAACCTAATTTGTAAACAATCAGCATCTTAGCAAGTTGTAAACAGCTGTCTGGACTTCTGGAAGATTTGCTGATGCTTGAAAGGCTAAGAAAATCACAGTGTTTTCCCAAAACCGACTTCATTAATTTGTGGCCTGGTATTCATTAGGACAACAAGCCTCGGGGGGCTACTTACAGCTTAGCTCCCCCTTCCCATCACTCCTCAAGCCCACATCCTGCTGGAAATTCAGTTTTAGGTACGTTCCCATCCAATGGGAGGTGAGGACCTAAAAGGAAAACAAACAGAAATCAGAGCACCACAAAAAAAAAGAAGAGTGGCTGGTTCCTCCTGGCCCAAAGAGCAGGTCATTTATCAGCAGTGCTCCTAGGGCTCCCGTCATGGAGTGGATTCCACAGTGATGCTTCTGCTCCATCCACGTGGGAAATCGAGGAAGGCAAGACCAGGCTTGTCTAGTCCTAAACCAGAGGGAATTTATGGAATTGCAGACCTGGTACCAGCACCTACACCCAGCACAGGAGACACAGCCTGGTGCTCAGAGGGAGGAAGGTGATGAAGTGACTGGGCAGGTAGCAGCCAGCCCCTGTGACTCATGAACACAGGCTCCTTCCAGGCAGGATTTTAAGAGCTGTTGGAGAGATTTTGAAGTTGTGGTAGTACAAGGTTGGTTATAAAGAGCTGTGAGAGAGGCTTTACATGCTGGAAACCTCCCCCCAAAAGGTTGATTTTGTAAATTACAGAGCAAGGGGAAGCTCTGTGTGCACGCTGAGAGAAAGAAAAAAAAAACAGACTGAAGAGAAATATGGAATGGTTTGTTTTTCCAGCATGTCTTAGGTAAACAGAAGTTTTTGCAATTAGATTTCTTCTTTCCAATTCATTAGGGTTAATGCAGTTTTAATTAGCACTTGATTTGCAGGCTATGAGGTATGGTTTAATGTGCCTTTTAGAGATTCCAAACCAAAGTACTGCAAGAATTGAACGCAAATGAGCAAATTAAGATTTTTTTCATACCCATTTTTGTTTGTGGATGATTTTCCCACCAGTTTTAATTTGTAGAAAAGTGATCCTAATATAGAGAGTTCCATTTTTTTTTTTATGGAGGAAGCATTCAGGGCAAAATACTACACAAAATCCTTGGTTCTGTGTCTGCTCTCACACCCCAGTCCTGCCTTCTGCAGGTGCATTGTTTGGTCTCATTGCTAAGGCCACTTATCTTGCCCTGTTGGCACTGAAGACAGCTCTGCAGTGGTGACCTTGTGCTTGTGTTGATTAATTCCTCTCCCTAACTATGCCATAATTACCAACTTTGCAACTGAATACTGGATCACAGCCCGAGAGTTCCTTCTGAGTGCAAAATTTGAGGAATTCAGAGTTTGCAATGAGTAACTCTGCAGTAATCTGCCCAGGTGGTTCTTGTATTGCACCTGCCATCGTGGCATGCAGCTCCTGCACAGGAGTTTCAGGTGCTCCAAGCACATACAAACACAGACTGTCTCCTGCATTCCTTTTGTACTTTGGAAAGAACAATATCCAGGAGGAATGTTTAGAACAAAGCCAAGCCAAAAGCAGCTCAAGAGCGAGGAGACTCTGTCCTGAGTGGTTTTACCTAATTTCTGTTGAACAGAAAATATTTCTTATTAAAGAAATGAAATTGTCATGGTATAAATAATATAAAGGCTAAAATGGGGAAATGTGTCCCAAACACATAAAGCCCTGTGAGTGAAAGGCAGGTTGAATGCTGAATGCTGAAGTGTCAACATTACCTCTGCAGCCCCACAGTCCCTGTCACTGCCTGGGATTTGCAGGCAGCTCAGAACCTTGAAACCTCAGCACGTGAGGCTCATAGTGTTCTTCCTTTCCCTATATAAAAAGGTTCACAGGGAACACACAAAAAGAAAAGTGTCAGCCTAATAAACCTTCAGTGTTTCTGCATTAAAGGTCAGCACTGAGACACAGAGCATCCTCAAGGCAGCCTCGGGAGGGAGAGCCCTGCTCTGCTGGTCACACTAAGGTCAGGGCTGCAATCCCCACTTGGGAGCTCAGTGATCCCTCTGGGTCCCTTCCAACCTGGAATATTCTGTGATTTCAGAGCAAATCCCAGTGATTTCCTGGCTGTGGCAGGACACACGCTCTGGTTGCTCCTCCGGGCGTTTGGGGTGGGGGCTCGGGGAGGTGTGAGGGGGTCCTGGGGTGTGGGGACAGCCCAGCCTGGGCACTGCCAGCTCCCACAGGACTTGGCATCCCTGGGTGGGAGAAGGAGAAGGAAAGGGGGAGAAGGAGAGGGGAAGGAGGAGAAGGAGAAGGAGAAAAGAAGGGGAAGTGAAAGGGAAAGGAGGGGGGAAGGGGAAGGGGAAGGAGAAGGGGAAAGAGAAGGGGAACGAGAAGAAGGAGAAAGAGGAGAAGAAGAAGGAGGAGAAGGAGAAAGAGGAGAAGGAGGAGAAGGAGAAAGAAGACTGGGAAGTGGAAGGGGAAGGTAGGAGGAAGCAGAAGGAGAAGGAGAGGGGATGGAGAAGGAAAAGGGGAAACATAAGGAAAAGGGGAAAGAGAAGGAGAAAGAGGAGAAGGAAAAGGAGAAAGAAGAGGGGGAAATGGAAGGGAAAGGAGGGAGGAAGGAGAAGGAGAGGGGAAGGAGAAGGAGAAGGAGAAGGAAAAGGGGAAGCAGAAGGAAAAGCGGAAGGAGAAGGGGAAGGAGAAGGGATGGAGAAGAAAAAGGGGAAGCAGAAGGAAAAGTGGAAGGAGAAGGGGAAGGAGAAAGGGAATGAGAAGGAGAAAGGAGAAAGAAAAGGGGAAGGAGAAAGGAGAAGGAAAAGGGAAAGCAGAAGGAAAAGTGGAAGGAGAAGGGGAAGGAGAAGGGGAAAGAGAAGGAGAAAGGCGAAGGAAAAGGGGAAGGAGAAAGGAGAAGGAAAAGGGGAAGGAGGAAGGAGAAGGAAAAGGGGAAGCAGAAGGAAAAGCGGAAGGAGAAGGGGAATGAGAAGGAGAAAGGAGAAAGAAAAGGGGAAGGAGGAAGGAGAAAGAAAAGGGGAAGGAGAAAGGAGAAGGAAAAGGGGAAGGAGAAGGAGAACGAAAAGGGGAAGGAGAAGGAGAAGGGAAAAGGGGAAGGAGGGGGAAGGTCCCGGGGCGCCTGCACTACCGGCGGCCACCACTAGATGGCGTTTGTCCCCCACGGCTGCCGCCGCCCCTAAATCGCCTTTTCCTGCCTCAAAACGAGCCCGACGGTCGCTCCCCGCTTCCAATAAAACTCTTTCAATATATGTATATTTTAATTATATTTTTTACAGGGGTAGAGCGCAGGTGAGCGGAGATGCTGTTGGACTGAGCGGTTGAAACAAAGCAAGGATTTGGGAGGGTTGGATGCTGCGGTTCTCGACCTGGTGCACTTCAGCATCGTTGGTACCGTGCCAGGTTTTCACACCAAGAGAATTTCGGAGGGTCCTTTCGGGGATGGCGATCCCAGCCGCGTCATCTTTTGTAAGGCTTCTTTTACTTTGGAACACTCCGTGCCTCGATTTTTTAAAAAGCTGCGTGCTGGGGAGCAGCAGCAGGAGCACACTCAGCCCTGCCCCAGCCAGAGCAGGTCAGGAACCCAAAAGAGACAGAAAAATTATAAACAACTCCAGCCAGGCCACCCCTGGGAATACATCCAGGGGCTCCAAAATGCAGTTTTTATGGTCCAGCTCTCCATACTTAATGCTTCAGCTTCAAATAAGCATTTTGCTTTTTATTTTTGTTGTTGTCACTATGGAAGATGGACAGGACTCTGCCTGCAGCGGTCAGACTCTGATCTCGCCCACTTTAATTGGGTAGTTAGTTCTATCTTTTCTTTCCCAAATTATTTGCAAGAAATTGTGATTTAATCCACTCTGCACTTAAGAAATTAAATCAATCATTAGAAATAACTGCCGACGATAGGAAAATATGCTAATTCATGTTATTTTTGCAGACAAAGCACCGATATAAACAAAACATAATTAAACATGCCCTCTTTATACATTTCATAAAAAGCCACAGTCCTTGGGTATTATAAATCTAAACTTATTTCTCTGATCTCAGGGCATGAAATGTGTTCTGTGAATTGTCTTACTTCTTGTAGGAAAACACTGATAATATTTGCCTCGCAGGCAGCATAAAACACAAAATGTAAAATAAAAATAAGTTATTAATCAGACTAACGGGCAACTTAAATGGAAAGCTGTCTTCTATGTCACATTAAAAATGATAATGAACAACATTTCACAAGGCAATATTATTAAAATAATTTAAAAAAAATAAAAAATCACACAGACTTCTCAACCCATATCTGTGCTGTAGTCTCCAGGAAGCAAACGAGAAGGACAAGTTCTGCACTTGGTTACCATGGGTATGTTGCCTGAGGAGTACCTGCATTTCCACAGAGCCATACCTAAAACAGGTGTTGCTTTTTTATCTGCAGCTAACCAAGCCCCAGGCAGCCGGGATCTTGTTTTTCCAAATTTGCATCTTAGTAGAAACAAAGTTTTAGCTCAATTAAATACCTGTCACAGGAGGGAGGGAAGAGTAGGGATCTGTTTTGACGCATAAGAATATGTTGTGGTTTTGAAAACGGCCCGGTAAGAGGTATTTTTTTAAATGATCTGTGGCAAAAAATAAAGCAAAAAGAAAAACCCTGCCCTGAGGGCAAGCTGTTGCTCTTAGTGTCTCACTTGGGAACTAAGAAACAGAATTTTGGATGAAGTTCATTGTGTAAAAATATAGACTGCTCCCTGGCTCATGTTGTAGGCACCTGCAGGTTGCTTTTGCAATTTTTGCTTTTGTTTTTTGCTATTTTGTTACAGACGTGGGCCAAATTCTGCCACCCTTTTCCAGCATAATTTAGATTGACACTTGGCTTGTGGGAAAAATTCTCATTGTAGAAAGGTTATTAAGGCTCTTGCTTTTCTTGCCCAGTAAAAATAGATGGATTCTTTCATCTAACTAAGCCTCTTGGGTGACCAGCTTGGGGCTGCCCTCTGCACAGGGTAGCAGGTGTGGATCTGGCAATTTATTTTGTGAAGTATTTTTAGCCCTTTAAGACTTTTGCCACCAATCTAATGAGCAGTGACTCAGGGCTGAGCTGGGACTGCACACAGGTGTCTCCCTGACATGGAAACACTTCCCTTCTGTGTTTCTGCTGACTCTGTGCCCATCATATTCTGATTTTGGGGCTGGGATTGGAAGACTTTAAGGAGCCTCTCTTCATTAAAAAAAAAAAACCAAAACCTTAGCAAATATTCTTGTAGGTACATTCAGCTTCCCCACTGCTGAAGAAGTGCTTCTACTTCCCGTACATAAAAATATAGCAAAGTTTATTTTTTCTGTCTTGTGTATTTTTGCAAGAGGTTTTGCATGAGAGGTTTTGCTGGAGGTGTAGTTCCCTGCAAGAGAGGATCCTTCACAGAAGTAATAATTACCTGACTGCCAAAACAACACTCAGGCACAGTACTTTTCTCTGTCCAGAAAAAGAATCCTCTCTTTCCAGCTCACCCTGGAGATCTCAGTAAAATCCTAAAGCTGAGACTTTCTGGAGCATCCTCCAAACCTCTCTGAGTGACAGTCCAGCTATTCAGGTGCTTTTTGAGTTGTAATTGCACTTGAGCTCAGAGCCAGTGCAGATCAACAGGGCTGACTCTTCAGACTGGGGGCTCATGCTCAGCGCTAGATCCTCCCTGCAGCAGGGGCTGCAACTCAGCTTTCTGACCTGCCCCACTCCCCATTTCCCTCTGTGTTTGGTTTGGATTTATTTACCTTCTCCTCCTGCTTCTGTCCAGGCTCAGCTCATTCCACCTAGCAGTTTGTGTCCCCAGCAGAGGGAAGGGACAGCAGTGGAATTCCAGGGCCGTGTCTGCGCGCTGGCACATGGCTGGGATGCAGCGCCAAAAATCCGAGCTGAGTGCCAGGAACCCTGCTATGATCAATGCACCAGGCTGGGGAAAAGGGATGCCAGTCCCAAACATGAATATCCAGGGTATTTCTGTGCTGCAGGACAAATGGCTATACAATTTTCAGCAGAAAGCTTTTGCAAGGCTGAGCTGGATTCTGAAACACCTCTTAGCACTGCTGTGCTAACTCTGCAGTCTCTCTATCTTTGCATTGCCCTGTTTGAGGTTTTTTTGGACAATCTCACAGGCTGACCCCGCCTTTGGGATGACCAGATCCTTCTCTGACTCCAGCCATCAAAAAAACAACTTCTTGCCTCCACCAGCACATTGCAGTGGATATGAAAGTTCTGTTTTAGAAGAAATTATGTGAGGATGAGAGGAGCTCTTTGGGTTCTGGGTCTATCAGTGAATGTTGTGGCAGCTATAAATTATGGCTCTCTGTGTGGTTGTTGATTCACTCAGTCCCTGAAGGGAATTGCTCTGGACCCAGTTGTAAGAGACAAAAATCTACTTGCCATTTCAGAGAGAAGGAAAAATTACTGGTTTTTTGTCTCTGGTTGAAAAGCCAGGTGGGACTAGAATTGACAAAAATTTGTCCACTGAAACATTATTTTTAACTAGAATATAGTTTAATAATCTTAATTTTTTATTTTATTAAAATGATGCATATTTTAGTGAAAAAATGGGGTTTCCTAATTCCCCTCTCCCTTTTAAAATCTGGTTTTAGCTGGGGGATTTGAAACATTGACTTTCCCCTTCTCTCCATATATATATATACACATACCCACATATATGTGTGTGTGTACACATTTAACTATAATATTTTTATATATTTTGGAATACAAGGTGTCAAAAATGTTCAATTTGCTTTTTTGATATCCCCTCCCCACACATCTTGTAAGGAAATGTTTTCCTGAGTTTTCTCTAACAACTTGTGTTTTCTGGGCAAATGCAGTAGAAGCTGGTTCTGATTCTGGCTTCTATCTAGAGCAATCCTGAAATCAACTGAGCCCTTTAGTAAAAGAGGAGAAATTGGCCAACAATAGGAGTTTTCAAGGGTGACAAAATTCAAATACTTCTTTCCATTTTAGTGGGTAGTCCCTTCATATGCATATATGTATGTGTGTGTATATATATGTGTGTGTATATATATATCTAGTTGTCAGGTGTGATAAAGAGAGGAAAGTGTGGTCCCATCAAGACCAAGTCAGCAGGAGCTAGACAGACAGAATATTCATGTTTTGCTTAAAATAGGTAAAACTGGCAGCAAGGTCTGCATCATAGCACAAGACTATATATAGGACTGTAAATTCAAATCATGTTCAATCATGCGTTGCTTTATCTTTTTCCTCACTTAGCAAATATTCCTTATTACAGGTTCTAAATGCTCCTTGAATTGTGTCAGGTTTTGCTTTTATTTGTTGTGAAGTTGTTTTTCTTTTTTTTTTCCTTAATGATGATGCAGCAGCTTCTAGGGGTTTTACTGTTTTAATGCCTTGTTCCGAGCCTGGAAAAGCAAATTAAAAATAGTTACAGAGAACAGAGTAAGGATAGCCTGACTTTGAAAGACAAAGGGAAAAGGAGCTGTAAATGAAATGTAGGCTCCACAAGTGATGTATGGAATAAAGGGCTCAGGCCTGACTGATCCACAGCTACAGAAATGTGCTTCTTGAGGATGAAAGAACTGACAAAACGGGAAGGACTTAAGTCCTCAATTAGTTTAGTGATTAAGATGTTCAAGTAACTCCACAGAGCTCTGCAATGCAGCATCAATAGTTTCAGAGCAGTATTTAGAATTAATGCAGTTCATGTTTTACTGCACATCCTTCCAGGCCCTGATTGTATGGGGGCCCTCTCTTTTATGACTTATGTGTGAAAATAGCTTGTACTTCTAAGAATAATCATTTGTGCTCAATGAAAAGCACAGGCAGATCCTCCAAACCCAGGAAAAGCAGGAAATCTGAACAATGTGCTTCCTATTCTTGAGGCTGTTTATGGAAAGCCGCATTTATATGACAAAAAGCATAATTTTTTATTATATCAAACTTTTCACATCAAATGCTACTAATGCATTTCAGCTCCTCCTGCTTTTCTGTCTAACCAGGACCAGCTCAGTTGCCACTCTCTGGAGTGGAGAACAGCCCAAAGCTTTTATCTGTGGTTTCCTTTTTTCATTACTTTGCCATGCAGTGGAAGTGATCACAGTGAGAGCTCCATCCTGTGCAGAGCCTGGTGCCCCACTCTGGCTGCTCAGGTGGTTCTCTTATCAATTCATCAATTTATCAGCCATATAAATCAGTTTTATTCCTTCTGGAGCATTAGTAAGGCTTTTACTGACAGGACCAGGTATCTGTTTTTCAATTAAGGACTTCCAGATGCATTCTGTCTCTCAAGTTAAAGGCTTTTTCCTCAAGAAAAAAGTTTTCCACAGGAATGTGTCAGTTGTTTTGGGGTGCTGCTGCGTCTCAGGTGTGATTTATGGATCATTTGTACCACAAAGAGGCTTCTGCTGGAGGTGCAATATAAAATGCTGTGTCATGAATTATAAAAGATCTTTTATAATCTTTTCTTTCAATGATGGAAGAAAAAAGTGGAAATTATTTCCAAAAGGACAACTATAGATTTAGGGATATATCCTGTTCTTAGCCAACAGAATTTCACAGAGATTAGAAAAAATATTATTACCATCTCTAGTGCAATTTCATGGCCTTTTTTGAATAGAATATTTTGTAAGGCCTTCACACCTACAACTGAACAAAGAACAGGAGATTTAAAAATTCAGTGTTATTGGCTGGTGAAATTCAACAGTAATGATAAAAAGAGCCGATTTTTTTTTTTAAATTTGTATTTTCTACCTTTGGAAACCCATTCAATTAAGAAAAAGGTAGTTTTATGACAACAAAACATCAACAGTTCTGACTTTAAGGCATGAGTTTTCTTGCAAGCTGCTTCTGAACAGTGGAGGAAGTTGTGTCAATCCTTCACAAGTGGTTTGGAGGATAAACCCCAAATTCACAAATGCTGCTGTCTGACAGAAGGCAGCTCATGTAGCTCCAAAAGGCTTTGTGAGTAGAGTAACCATCCAAGTTGCTGCAATTAAAGGAGAAACCAGTGTTGTTTCTGCACTAAAGAAATGCTCCTGCAATGGGCATGCTTGCTCAGGGTTTACTGGTGTAATCCCCACCTTCCCTCTGGGAAAGCAGAAGGATTTTTGAAAACACAGAAGAAATCTTTCAAGCAAAGCTACTTCACATCATATTGGAATAAAAACCTCTCTTATCCCACAAGAGTTAATATTGTTGCATTGTGCTTTGGAGAGTCAAATAGCTTAAGGACATGGGGCTTCTTTCTTGTTCCCTGGCTGGTGTAATTCCACTGACATGTGTGATTTCTTCTGCTTTCCACCAGATCTGTTTGCCCTGAGTCCGTGTGGCCTCGCCCTGCCGTGGTCCCCCCGGTGCCCCTCTCCTGGGCACGTGTTCCCAGGACATCAGGGTTTGGAAGGAGCAGCACCCCGAGGTGATTCCAGCCCATTCCTCAGCCACCACCTCCCTTTTCCTCCCAGAGCAAGTCCCAGAGGCAGGAGTGGTGTCACAGCCAGCAGTTCCCACAGCGACAGGCCACCGAACAATAAAGGGCTGCGTATTCTAATGATGATTAATTACATCTTCTCCTATCTTTCCATCAATTAACTGGGAATGTTTCTTTGTTTTAATAATTGTCTTTTGGTAAATAAATGTGTAAACACTACTTAAAGCATTTTGGGGTCTAATTATACTTATCTGAAAGTTAACAGATTCAAGATGTGATTAGTGTTTTAATTGTTTTAAATTATGGTAAAACATGGTGTTGGGTACTGATTTTCTGTACAGCTGATCTCTGATGTGAGACAGCGAGGAACTACAAACAATTGTCTCTCAAACCTTGTGGTAATTGTAAATCAGAGTTCTGTCCAAGCCTGTGTTTGTGCTGAGCTTTGTTGGCTTTTCATCTGGTCAAACCAGCCACCCACTGACCAGAGCCACTTTTAAAAAACAGCTCCAAGGGCCTGGCTGGGGAGAAGCATCACAGCCCTGGCATCCCCTGGTGCTGGGGCACAGAGCCAGCCCCAGTGCAGGGACACAGCAGGGACACAGCAGGGACAGCCCACGAGCCATGCCTGACCCTGGGGAGATCACAGCTGAACCCCGTGCTCTGAATGCCCCAGGCTTTGGGGTACCTCACACCCTCCCACATCCCTGCCCTCTCTAATGGCACCTGTCACCCTGGTTTGTTATCCTTGTTAGCTCCCATCAGTGGAACTCTGCAGGCTGGGCTGGGTCCAGCCCTAAGGAAGATCCCAAGGTACATCCTGAGGCTGTGGGAGGGGAAGGGAGCACAAACCCACAGCCTCTGGAGGGAAGGGAGGGGAGGCACCAGGGGCAGAACCTGCCAGCAGCAGAGCCTGCAGCATCCCTGGTGGCTGGGGAGGCTGGCAGAGGGGATGGAGAGGAGGATCTGATGGAGGAGCTGGTGTCCTGATGCTCTTGAGGTGCTCTCTCTGTCACTGTCACATTTTCTGGACACATCCCTTCGCCAGGATTTCTTCTCCTACAAACCTGAGCAGGCTCAAAGAAAAATGAAAACAATAATTATCTCATTTGCTTCTCCTGTGTTTTGCTGCTTTGGACCTGGTTGGAGATTGTTTCTCCAACATGTGAATTGTTTTTACTTAATGACCAATCACCATCAGCTGTGTCAGACTCTGAGGAGTCAGTCATGAGTTTTTCATCAGTATCTTGTTAAGCCTGCTGGAAGGATACCCTCTATTCCTTAGTATAGTTTAGTATAGCATTCTCTAATATAATATAAGTACATAAAATAATAAATTAGCCTTCTAAGAACATGGAGTCAGATTCTCAATTCCTCCTTCACCTGGGGACACAGCAAATGCCACACTCCCTCTGTGCTGCCTCAGAGCCCCCGTGGATCCTGGTGTGAGCAGTGCTGGGTCCTGTTTGCTCCTGCAGCTGCTCTGGCTGTTCTCAGCAGGCTGGGGATCATTCCCCATCCCAGCACAAAGTGTGTCCATGGCTGTGGACCTCTTGGGTTATGAGCCCTCTGTCTTAATTTCCCTCCTCTCTAAAGCAAGGGCAATATTTCTGCAGTTCAGGATGATGTTAGAAGGTTAAAATCGCAAATCTTGAGAGGGGATCAGGCAAGACAGGATAAGGACAGCAACATAAATAAATAAAACAGTTCTCTGATATTTTTTCCTTACTCAAAACTTTTTTGGGGGACTTATTTTCCAGTTAATTTCTTTTTTTAAGATAAGGGGAAAAGAAGGAGAGGAAGAAATATCATCCCACATATGCAAACAGAATTTGCATTTGACTGCATTAAATTTTTTCTTAAATTGCAATTAAGCAATAAATCTTCACCAGTTGCAAAAATAAAGAGAGTGGGGTGGGGGAAATTTATTAGATAATGTAATCTTTCAGGCATTTTTTAATTTCCTTCTAAGATCTAGAATATCAGTCCGAGTCCCAGGTAAAATAGGATTCGAATTTTCAGCCACAAGTTGTGACTCAAAGTGCTTAGCTAAATTAAACAGAACAGATGTGAAAAATAAGATGAGAGCTATGCAAGGAGCTCTCAAACAGCTGTCCCACCTTCCCCTCCATTGAAGAGCCCGGCCCAATTCCCCTTTGTTGACTAAAGTCTGCAATTCGATCCTAAAAGCTTGTCAGAATTAAGCACAATGCTTAATATAAGTTTACATTTTAACTGTTTTTCTTTGATATTTGACAAGGACATGGGAAGTAGCTCCAGAACTTTCTCCTGGGCCAATTTGCCCAAGGTTGCTGTGAACCATGCTTCCCCTCGGGCTGCTTGCCCCAGGGACTGCACTTGAGACCTGGCACCTGTTGGACACCACAGCAATTAATAATTAATTAAAGAAATAACCCCTTTACATGTCACTGTGAAATCAAAGCTTCAGCATAACAAAGAAATTCACCTTTTAGGTTTCCAGGAGTAACCTCTGCCCCAACACTTGTGCAGTACGGGGAGGAACAGATATTTGCTTTTTCCTCAGAGAAGTGACTTTTACAACAAATTAAAAAAAAAAAAAGGAAAACAAAAGAGAGGAAGGAAAGGTCAGCCTTGTTAAATCCTTCCTAGCAAACACAACTCAACTGCAACAATGACAACCAGTATCTGAACATTTAACATCCAAAAAGTAAAAGAAATTATAGACATTCTTCTGGAAAGGAGGATCAGTGGAGCCTTCCAGCTTACATTTCTGTGGGCACCTTCCAGAATGCACTACACTTTTTCTAACTGTTAGTATTTTGGCCTTAGATATGACAAGTGTATCATGGCCTTTTTTAACCTTTTTCTTCTTTTTTTTTTTTTTTTTCTCCAAAAGGTAGCTGCACATTAAGGAGATAAGTGAACTTCAAAGGGCTAAATACCAATCAGAAGATGGAAGATGGCCACACAGAAAGCTGTGCTGCTTCTGCAAGCCCCTTTAGTAGCCAGACAAGGTCACTGATCAGGGTAATTTGCAGGAAAAGTCAATTTCTCAAGTACCCAAGGCAGGTGTTGTGCCATTCTGTGACAATTTACTGAAACTAAATTGAGGAAGTTGAAAAAAGCAAAGGTCATGAACCATGGGAGAAAGGAGGGAAGCAAAGTCTCTTTGACTGTATTTTTAACTCCTTTTCAACCAAAGCATATTTACAAATTACTGAGCCTGTTTCCACTTAAAAAAAAATCCCACTTGTGTAACTCAGATGTGTTTATGAAAACCTGCACTAAAACCTGGCTGCACAATGAGGAACCTTGAAGGGTGGCTAAGGAAAACACAGAGTGACTCAGGGGGAGCTCTGAGCAGAGTAAAGCCTGGGGAAAAGCAGAAGTTGCTTCTTGCTCTGAGGACAATTCTGAGTCTTCACAAGGACACAAAGCTGTGTGAAAGCAGACAGGTAGACAGGATGGAAAGATAAAAACCTGTCTGGGAAATCTGAAGCAAGCCTCTGAAATGACTGCAGAAGGACAGGAGGGGAGTTGATGGCTCAAAAGGTATCTGGCTGTGTCTCTGCTTCAGGTGCACCCCAAAATGCATTTCTAACATGTAGTCCTTCTGGAAAGGACATTCCCAGTGCCAAGGCTGTGAAATAAGGGGGCAGAAATCAAAGTGAAGGAAGTGTTGGACCCTGCCTCAGCAAACTCCCACGCCAAAACAGATCTGCACAAGTGTTGTTGGTCCGAGATGAGGAGCAGAGAAATCCAAGACCTGGTAATCTGAGTGATGTTCAGATGACAAATGGGGGGATTCCAATTTTATCTCCTTCTCCTGTTACCACAGGTTCTGAGCTGGTGACCTCTTACAGAGCAGGAGATATCTGAGAGGGAAAAGGTCCAGTGTTGAAGCTATTTCTGTGGAGCACTCAGTCACTCCAAAACACCTAAACCCACCAAGAAGGAGCAAAACTAAACCAAACCATTCCACACCAACACTTTCTCTCTTTGGCTCCCATCCTCCAAACACCAACCCTTTCTCTCTTTGGCTCCCATCCTCCAAACTGAACAAACAATTTTATTAATTTTGTTGGTGACACAAATACACTTGCAGCTCTCCTTCCTCTTCCCTATCACAAGATTATTTATTTTATGAGAAATTTTCACCAGGTCACTGGCAGTGCCTCTGGCCCAGCTGGGAAGTTTGTGGGGCAGCAGAAGACCATTCTCTCTACTTGTTTTTTGTGGGCTTGAATCCAAATCTAATCAGGACAAATGTCCCCAAATCCTTCCTCAAAGGGAATATTTCGAAAGAGAATAACATTATTAATATTTTGAATAGGTAGACAAGGAGGAAATAGTTGTTGATATATTTATTTTAGACCTACATAGATTGAAAAGAGAGAATTTGGTTGATAAAGTCTGTCTGTGTACATTCCATAGAAGAGATGTATTTCTATGTGAATGTGAATAATCAGAAAAGGTTTTTGTCTGGGTCTCCTGAAAGGGAACTTGTTTGTTTCAAATTGTGTGGGGTTTTGAGTGGGTTTTGCCCCTTTTCCACCAAGCTCCAGCATTGTTTCGGTGCTCATGCAATGAAGTCCAGTAAAAGCCATCTTCTCTTTGCAGGACCTCTCAGAAACAATCTGCACTTTGGGATTTACTGAGCTGGGAGTGACTGGACTTGGTTTCTCTGCCACAGCACAGAAGGCTTGGTAGAAAGATTCATTTAAGTAGAAAGAGGATATAATTAGCCTCCCAAATTACTCCAAACCTGCTGCTGCCTCACTTCAGCTGACTAAAGATCCCTTTATGACACCAGGACATAACTGTTTTATGTGTTTGGGCAATTCCCAAGTGCTGCTGGTCAAACCTGCCCCTCGGTCAGATCTTCTAGAAATACAATCTGTGAGTTCCTTGTAAGTACAGGACTATTTTTATTTAGCTGTTTCAGGGCCCCACTGCCTGGAAACCAATCCAGTTGTTTAACTTTGAGGAAAAGAGCCCTAATCTCTCTTGCTTCTATCCCATGTCTTTTACATCCTGAGACTGGAAACAATCTATATCCTAAACACTCAGAGTTTCAGGAATGTTAAATAAGAAGGCTCTATCTGCACTGGGCAGGAGGACATGAGTTAGTTAGTCAGGCAAATAAACAAACACAGTAAAACACACAAATAAAGCCAGCACACCTGCAGGAATGTTAGATATGTTAAAAGAGGTTGCATCCCTAGGCGAGCTGCGCTGGTTCACTTTTCATCACCAGTGACCACGTTACACATGCAGCTGGTGACATTACTTAGCCTCCAGCAAGGTCAGAGCACGCCATGGAGCGAACAGAGAAAGAACTGTTCCCCTGTTTGTAGCAAAAACATGGCCAGAAGTGATTTGAACTCCAGCTGCAGCTCGGCCTGCCTGGTGAGAGCAGAGCGGTGCTGCTTCCAAGGGCTGGCTCCCCTCTCTCGTGGAAGCATCTCATTGCCACCAGGTCAAAACAAAGATGGGCTTAAAATACCTTTTTATCTCGTGAAACTTGTTTACATATGCCTCCCTAAAGTGAATTCTAGGGAAATTAACATTCAGGAATGTGTCGCAATAGAGGTTTTTGTTGCACTTTGTAGGCGTTGAAATGATGCTTTCTGTCTGGTTGTATCGCAAACTGGATTTAGAGGGCCGGGTTTTGAAAATCCTTGGCAGCTCCTGGGTCACTCAATTGCCTGCTGGGGCTCTCAGAAATGCCCATCCAGCCACATCCAGCTTATATGAAGGACACAGATTTGAGCACGTTTAGAATCAGGATAAAGATGTTTAAGAACGCTGTGGCAATCATCAAAGTGATTCCCCAAGATGAGAGAACTAAAAGATGAATTAAACCACAGACTGATGGTGTCACAACTGTTTACATGAAATGAAATACACTGTACATGGCATATCTGCAGTGAGGAGCTTATTATTTATTTGATTTTCATTAACAGTCATGCATAGGAATACTTAATCAGAGGCACTTGGATTTAGTCACAGGCACTACCTGAAAACCATGGTTCATTCTGAAAAACTTGAAGTTTTACCAATTGCTAAAGGGGTTAATAGAGGCTGTGCACGAGGAAGATAACCTAGGTTTAGAAAAACTATAGTCATCATTGTTCATTTATTCTCTTTATTGAGGTAATTTAATTATCATATAGACACAAACATTTGCTCCCATGCTGGGCTCTTCACATCTGTTAGTAGAGATTTGATTAGGTCTACACAAATGTGCTAGATTATACCATCTAGTTGGTGAAATTCAAGCCACCTGGATATTTTAGCAACATCAATAAGAATAATTCTCTTTTTCCAAATCAGTAAATCCAAGATATATTAAAAAGAATTAATTAATGAGTACCAGATAGGCAAAACAAACATTTGACAATGAATCATATTATCAAAGGTTTTGTGGGAGATCCCTCTCAGCTTATGTTTAGATGTCAAATTATATTACCAAAACTAAACAATCTGTTAAACCGATCTCTTAATGCAATAAGTCTCAGCACCATACTCTCTTTTTTCCCAAAGTCCTTCATGAATGCAGTGCAGCATCTAAGGACAACACTGCTTAAAGCACCAGCAATAATGTTACATTAACAAGTCATTAGTATGAAATAGCTGACTCCTAATATTTTTATTGCCATTAAGGCTTTTTTGTTGTTGTTGGTTTTTTTCTTTTAAATCATGTAGGACCTGATGATGGGAACTGCTAATCACCCAAGGAGCCATTGTGGGTGTGAACCAAGCCAGGGTGAGCATTAACGCCCTGAGTGTGCATTTCTGGGTTCTGCTTTTAGAAAGAGAAAGACCCAAAAGCTTCACAGGGAATTTGTAGTAAATGCAGCTGTTAAGATGACATACAATGATATTAAACTTAAAGAGAGGGGAGAGAAAGCAGCTGTTGTCCACTGGAGAACTTATCTCCAAGTTAGTTTAGAAACTTACACAGATGTGACATTATTGTTTTCCCCTTACTCCAGAAGGAAGCTGCTGAAATTAATTTAGGTAGAGGTGAAGTCCTTTTCCAAGAAAAGAACTTTCAGAGAGAACAAGCCTTCAATCTAGAAGTACTTACAAAAATACTTTATTTTGGTCAATTAAATATCTGTGCATAGAATAACCTGAATTAACTTTTAGCAAGTCCTTCAGGCTGTGAGAGGAGAAGCACAGAGTGGTCAATCTGGCAAGTGAGAGCAGCTCCTAGACCCCAGGAAATGTGATTAGTGTGAGTGCCCAAGCAAGTCCAGGTTAATTCAGCTCCCTTCGTGGCTGACACCAGGCATCTGAAAGGGGGAATGTTGCCCTGATGTGTTTTGTTTGGGCTTTGTGGAGCAAAATTAGCAGAGTTCAGCTCCTTGAATGAAGAGCTGTCCCTCTGGGTGGGATGTGGAGGCTGTGACCAGCCTGGGGGGAAGAACCCTGTCCCACGTCCTTGTGCCTTCCAGAGAGCTCTGTCTGTGTTTGATGTTGTTCCTTCAGAGGAAGGCTTGGAAAGCCAGGGAGGAGGTGAAGTTTCTGACACATCCCTGCTCCCTGCACGTGTCCCGCCAGATTTCATGGCAGCTCAGGAACGGACCCAAAGGATTATGGTAACCTAAGAAAAGTGGTTTTTTGGGTACAGCCTTCTCAGAAATGCTGTTAAGGCTTATGTTGTAACTTGTCACTGCAAGAGCAAGCTGGACTAAAAGCTTTTTAAATCCATATAATTGAACTTAATTGTTTACATAATAAAATTATTTTTAATGGAGAACAATTGAACGATGATGATTCAGTCACAAGAATTTGCTTCTAAATCTCCAAACAGGCTTCCTCTGGGAAGACTCATCATCTGAAAGAAGGATGTGTCCTCCCTCTGAGGTAGTTGGATGTCTCTGAAATACACCTAATAATAAATTAATAAACCTAATGCAGAAAGCAACTGAATGGCAAACCCATCCCATCCCAGCCTCAAGAATCCTGCACAAAATTACCAGGCTTCTTTTGGCCTATTTATTCCATTGAATATAAAAGAAATGGGAGTTATTGTTGTGAACCCACAGGTTATGGAGAGATGCTGGAGCAGCACTAGAGATGCCCATGGAGCTGAAACTGAGGTTGAAGTTTATTTTTGTTGTTGATGAGGTTCAGCTCAGGAAAGGTAGCAGATTTATGGACATTGATTTATGTTCTTGATATTCTGCTGGTAACAGGTTTGAGGCAGAAACCAATCAGCTTGCTGCTGATTTTCTGTGCACTTATTAGATCGTGATTGCTGGTTTCAAAAGTAGCAGGGGTGTTTTTAATGTTTGGAGGAATAGAAGAAGAGAGATAGATTTCACTTTTTTTTTTCAAGTCAGTACTAAAATTTTAATTATTTAATTGCCCTTGACTGTGTTCAATTCTTGCACCAACACTGACCTGAAGAATTATCTTTTTAATTCACTCATTGTACTGTGGGTTGTGTTCCACCACACGGGGCCTAAGGTCCACAAAACCACTGGGTCTGTTTGGCACCACTTCAAGGTTTTTTTCCACTTTCATTATAGCCTGGATATGACTTGAAATCATGTTATTAGCCTGAGTGAGAATTACATGAGGAACAGTGTTATAACAGGGCTCAGCAATGAAAAGGCAGCTCCTCCAGGGCACTTACAGCATCTTGTTTTACAATATGTGATAGAAAAGCCTTTCTGTGCTGTGAGCAGGTGATTTTCCCATCCTGTTTGACACAGCAGTCTGCAGGTGTTGTGTGATCAGATGTGCTTCCTTCCTGAGGCATGTCCAGAACTGTAATTCCAGCAGTAATAGTAATAATAATAGTAATAATAATAATGTGGAAGTCCACACCTTAAGGTTGTTTTTTTTTTTTCAAGAAAGAATTGTAAAAAAATTTTCTGCAGGGATTTTTATGTGTAGTATTTTGTCTGTATTCTGATGCATCCCTCTTCCTCCTCTCCCCACGTGAACACATCTCAGGACAGCCAAAGTGCATCTTCCAAAGTGAAATGTTGATACAGATGCAGCTGCTTTTGTGAGATTCTAGTTCTTGCTCATAGGGCAGGTTGCATTTGAATAAATTATGTCTATGTTTTTTAGTTGGCTGGAGATTACTTCATTTAATAAAGTAAAATAAGAGGCAATTGAAACTAGGACATTTTAACTAAAAAAATCCCGAGGTGTCGGAAAGGTCCATTTTACAAGAAGAAAAGGATTTGGAAAGACACTGCTTTAAAAGATTGGATTTATTGCTAAACTAACCCACAAAAAATCCTGCAGAAAAATTAACTGGAGCTCCTCCAGTGCCTGAACCCAGGGATGGAGGGATGTGCTCTGCAGATGGATCTGTGGGCCAGAAGTGCCAGTGGAGACGCTGCACTAGGAAGGCTCTGTGCTTTGACAGAGCATTGCTAATCAGAGCTGCTGAAGCAATATTAAAATGCAAATGGCCCAATTAGGGTGCTCACTTTTCTAGATCTGTCTCAGGAAACAGGGCTGGGAGCTTGCCTTGCGTGCTGATGAAGCATCCCCGTAATAAAAAGTTTGCTGATGGTCCAAAGCGAATGGGTGGTTCATGGGAGCATTCAGAAAGTCCAGGATATATTTAAATGGGCTACATATTGAATTCTCTAAATGTTTGGGCTCCCTGCTTACTGAGGATCAAAGGCAAAAAGAACTGATTGATACTGAGCCCTAAAAAATCAATTCTTTAGGAAAATGTCTGCCCTTATTTAGTGTTTTGGAATAATAAATGATGAAGTGGTTTCAGCTGTAGGAGACACATTGTGGGCAGCTGCTGGACCTGAGTTCAGCCTTGTGCTATTGTTAAGAGGTAGCAACAGCACAGATCTTAATTGAAGAATAACTGGAAAAAAACCCAGTTAAATATTTTTGTAAAGAACTGTAGGCAGAGTTGGGCTGTTGACCAAACAGACCACACCTAACCAGCATCTTGGATTCATTCTCCCTTCCAAATAGCTTGGATGGTTCACACAACATGTTTATCCAGAGAATGGATTCATCTTAAATATCTTTTATATTCTTAACTTTTAAAAGTAAGCTGGAGAAGGGCTTAGGTAACTTGATAGTAATCTACAAAGACAGAAAATAGGCCTTACTGCCAGTTTGTGGTTAATTATGGTAAACTCCTATCTGTAATTTACTCCTGCCCATAATGGAAAAGAGAGTTTTGCTTGAATGTGCATTACATTACATGGGGTTACATCCCTTGCAGTGACATGGCATTGTGTAATTTCATACACCCAGATCAAATGGGACATGTTTTTTCAATGTATCTGAAAAGAACCCTTTTCTACCCTACATTCTGGTAGGAAAGAGATTTCCAGAGGACCCAGATCAACAAGTGGGGTTTGTGCCAAACCCAGGCTCTAATGGAAATGTTAATCGCCATGTTTTTCTGCAACTCTTGCAGAAGCAAATCCAGAGTATCTTTTAATTGGGAGTCTTTCTTTATGGCCTTCAGATGTTTATAAATATGCACAACCTAATCTGATTAGGGCCAGACTCTACATGCTGCCTGCTCTGACAAAAGGGGAGAAAGTTCTTGCCTGCAGCCTGTGAATTCTGCTCCATTCTACGTCTCCTGTGGTATTAGAGGAGCTGAGCATTCTTAATAAAGTATTAAACAACAGCCAATTCTTTCTTCATCCATTTTCAGTGGGAGAAAGTAGTGTCTGCAGTAAGGAAGGGGGAAAAGCTAATAGGAAACTCTTTGAGGGAACTTATTTTTTTTTCAACTTCAGCTGAAATAAAAACATTTGATGCAATGATATCAATTTAAAGGAGAATATGGAGCAGAAGAAAAAAGTAAGAAGGGATTCATACAAAGCTTGCAATGCAAAAGCTTTCATTTTTGAAGTGGAGATCTTTTAAATTTATGCTGCTTCCAGTATTGCAATAACCAAACTAAAATTTCTCAATGTAGGTGAACATAATATTTCAGTTAGTTAAAGGAAAGTCATGAGGAACTTCTAATTTTTCTGTCTTTCATCCCACATCTGAATTTAATCATATTTTAAAGTAGCATATTCCTTCATGAAGCAGAATGTCTATCCTCCACACAGGTTCTGCCTGGGGAATTTCACTTACTGCTAAGCAGCTCTGGGCGATATTAAAATTGCCTAACTAACTTCCACAAAGGTCTCAGGTCTGCTGCTTGGCTCCTTGCCTTCTGAACTGGCCAGCCAGTAGGAAACAGTAGACTTTGAATATGAGTTTAAATTTGGGCTGTCTGGACACATCCTTGCATCCCTTTTACAAGATTCATTCTGTGGCTCACTGACACTGACTGTTATTAAGTCCCACATCAGCTTACGAGTGAAACTTTGGCTCTTCTGGTTTAATGTCATCCTGTGAAACAAAAAAGGACACATCTTTAGGTGTCTACATGTGGTTTGGGGTCTCTTTCCACCTCCTCACTTCTTCTCCCCAAGAGGTACATAATATGACCAATGGCTGGTGGTGAAATCATAAAAATTCATCACTTGTTCGCAGCGTGGAAGTCAAGAAAGAATGAATGGTCAGGAAGACAATTTTTTAGTGTAAGGTAATGTTGACCTTTGTAGGAATAATTTGTGCCCTTCAGCATCTGCAGCTGTGTAATAGTCACCAGGGAGCTGTCTGACTCTGAATATATATGTATATTTTAAAAAGTGTCAGCCAAGTCAGAGCTCCAAATGCAAAATGTATTGCTCAGGAACACTGGGAGGATTTGTCTCTGACTCTGAAAAGCAGTGGTGGAGAGAGCACTGAGAGTCACAGATGTAACTGGAACATTTTCATATTCTGACGAGGACAGGCTGTTTGCAGTGCTGCTCAAGTTAGGGGAGAGAAAATTGCTCAGTTTCTCTCAGACCTGCAGCTGCAATTTCACAAGGAGGAAAGTCTCTGAAGGGAAATGTGCTGAGGAGCTTCTATAGGAAATACTTGAGTTTTCACCCAAGACAAATGAATTCTGCAGAAACAAATTATGTTATTGTATAATAGAAATAGATAATGCTATTGCCTTGTAAACCTTTATTAGGTAGCTAGAACAGCTTTTACAGCATTGTAAATGAACAGAAACACCTGTCTATAAAATTTAAGAATGTTCCTACAGACTGTCCTTTCATGTCCTTTCTAAAATCTGATGAATTTCTCATAGTCTGCCTTACTGCTTACTCACATTTCTGATCCCTCTTTTGGTATTTTCAGCCTACCCAAGGAAAATTTGTGTGATATATTAGTAGAATCACAAGTAGCCCAAAAGTTGTAATGATTCCTCTTTTTAAACATATGTGTTAAAAAAAATTATCCAGGCAGATAATCCTGGACATCCCAATGAAGGCACCACAGTTATTCAAAATCACATATCAGGGCCCATTCATGGCTTTTGAATGAATCATCTCTACATTTAGAGCAGATCCATAGCTGCTGTATGACTCCACATAAATGAAGGAAGAATTATCTCCTACTTCACTTTGTAGTCATAAAAATATTCATTTTCTCGTGCAAGGCATCAAGGATCACTGCATTAAAGGGCATCATTCACAGGAAGAGCTGGACACCCATATTAAGGACAGAATTTGGCCACCCATATAAACACAACTCAATATAAATGCTAGAGAACTGCTTTTTTCTTCCCTTGATTGTTCTAGTGAGACCAAAAAAATCATCAGAAGGTGAATCAGTCTTGCAGCTGATACTTGCCAAGACATGAAAATATGGGGATGGCCTGTGAAATAAGAGGCAATGGGAATAAGAGTGAAAACAAAGGAATTGTTCAAAAATACTAGATGCTATTGCATGATAATGGAAAATACCAAAACCTATGAAGGTTGCATCTGGATTGCTGTCTGCCTTTCTTTGGGAACACTTATATGTGTTTAAAGTGGAAATTAATGAAGATAAAATTAAAACACTTGTAATGTAAAATATTACATGCTTTCTCATAGGATTGAGACATAGCACTCAAGAGGATTAGCTTATAAAAAGTCAGATAATCCTCACTGGTGGGATAAATATAACTTATAGAAATTCCTGAAGCATGCTCTGCAGAAGCATTTCACTAAAATTGATTTAGCAATAATGTTATAATTCCTGCAGACATATTTTTCAGAAGTTGTTATAGATCCATCCAAGTCATGCAAAGCATTATTTTCTAATGTACCTAGATTTCTTCAAGGACAAGGGCTGCCCTAAATGATAAGAAATTAAATTTAATTGAAAGCTAGGGGAAAGAAACTTGGGTAACTAATCTGCACAAGGGTGTGAACAGTCAGTGTGGATGTCCAGCACCCACAGCTGAAGAACTGGTTTGGACAGTGAGAAATAACTTTAATATTGGCTTAGCAGTATCAGGAATGGACAAAATGGATGAGCTTGAGAAGCTGGAGCAGTAAGAAGCAAGAAAAACAGAGTTAAGGATGGTAAAATAATAATGAAGCAGAAAGCAAGACCTGAACACAGGAGTTGGAGGGGTAGGGAGGTTCTGGGGAGAACACCAAAGATTAATGTGCTTGAGCTGTGATGTGCATTAATGATGTGGGAAAGTGGGGAGAAAACAGAAGAAATAATGTGGGTAGGACTGGACTGGGTTCAAATCACTTTCCTGATCAACAGCAGAAAAGTTATTTATCAACATACTGGAGGCTGACTCTAAATCTCATCTTTGTATTTGGGCAGGGATCACTTGAATCCAGTAAAATCTTGGTTTTGTGTGAGTCAAAATTAACAAGTGGCTGGAATGTGCATTTTTAAGTCAAGGGGGAAAATGTCACAGGGAAGTGCTCTGGATTTATTTGGTTGGGTGATGCAAAGTCTGGAAAATATGATTTATACCAACCAATTTAAAAATATACTGCTTTATTTATCCAAAGGAGAATTAAAAGGTGATTTATGAAATGTCTGCATAGGGGAAAACAACTGCTCTCAAAATCCACTATTTCAGCACAAAAGGTACAGTGATACACAATGCTTAGAAGATGATGCTGGAAAAGTTCATATGAGAATGAAGGTGAAACCTCTTAAGCAATAAAGAAAATAATTAATCTGAACAAGTGTACTAACCCATTAAATTCATGTTTACATCTATTATCAACAAAATCATTACTTTTCCATTAATCAAGGGTTACAGGCATCATTAATTTATCATTTGCAAACTTACTGATTTTAAAATATATTTTATAAAATAATTGGAAAGTGTAACATGCACAAAACTACTTTTTTTTTTTAACACACAAATATTTGGGTAGAAATTATTTTCTTTTATGTGTCCAGAGAAATGGATTCTTTATAACATTGTGATAGGGATGATTTAAACAGAACCTGGGCAGAACAACAGGACAGGTGTGAGGCTGTGAGTGCATAAAACCTATTGTTGTTTATTGTAGCACTGATTTTTGCAGCATATATATCACTGAAATTCAGACTACTTTACTTCTATCCCATGGCCCAGATTCCTCAGCTGTTAGTTTAATTCAGGCACCTCAAACAATGGCAAAATGGCAAAATAATTTTTTTTATAATGACTCCCAACAATATTATTCAATTCTTTTATTATTTTTCTGTTCACTTACAACATGACAACATTGCCTTTGCGTGGAGCCAATGGGTTGAAAAAATCTTTTATGCAGTGCAGAATAATTTCTTGTAGGAAACAGATTCATGTTTATTTTTCCAAGTATAATGGCACTCCTCTAGGTCAGTAAAAAGCCCCCTGTCTCTTTTGAGGCAAACCTCTTGCTGCAGCTGAGGAGTGAATCCCACAACTGAGTAAATATTTTATTTTCATATATCACCACGAGCACTGTAATGCAAACTTTTCAAGGTAAATAGCTTCAGAAATTGCAATTGTGATTCCTGAATGTGTTGGAGTCAGACTCTGCCGTGCAGAATCGAAAGTAAATAGTGAATCCTAAAGTGCTTTGGATTCCTACTCGCTGTAATTTTGGTTTGACAGCTCTGGGGAAGCAGAAACCAGGGGTGCCAAGAGGCACAAAGCTGCTCTACTACAGCCTTAAGAGAGATGCTAAGCCTTGTAAGTAGTTATATCAATTTTTTGCCCAGAAATAGCGAGATTTTGTGTCTGGAGGAGCAGGATGGAGATTCAACCAGCAGCCACCTGGGCTGAAAGACTTTCTGATTAAACTCAGGACAAAAGGTGAAGCTGGGTTTAGCATGAAACAACAAGAGTTTCTTCCTTTTGGCATCTGCAGGAATAAAACCTTAGGTAAGGTGTTTAAGTGCCCAACTCTCGTGCAGAATATTGTGGTATTAGTCACAAATCCTGCTTTGGCACTTGGATAAATGGCTTAATTTTCAGAGAGGTTGGGACTTGTTAATTTTTTCACCAGTAAGTCCAGCCCAGGTCCCAGGGTGAAATGGGTTTTGCAGGAGGGGGGATTTAAAAGAGAAGGAAGGTGCACTGAGCAGGGTCCTGCCTGCCCACAGGAACCTCTGTGGAAATGCAACACTGCAAGGGCAGCATCAGCCCCATTCTCAGAGACTCACTGCAGCTAATGAAACAGAAAAACAGCCCAGTGTGCAATGACTAAACCTTTAATTACCTCTCTGAATGATGGAGAGAGGCTAAAATCTGATAAACATGCTTAATTGCTGGCAATTACCAAAAAAAAAAAAAAAAAGATATTTTTGAAATACAAGCGAGTATTTTGCAATATTGTTTCAACATTGTGATGACAACTGCACTCCTCTTAGGAAGGGGTTGACAGGAAATTTCTTCCCTTAATTTTAGTGGGGCAGGATTAGACCCAGTGTTGCAAGGAATGGACACCTTCAGCAAAAGCTCAGTGTGGGATTGGTGCAACTTGGAAATCTTTCTTTCATCCATTCTTTGGTTAAGGAGATCCCTGTTTGTAAGCTGTGGCTTTTCTTTGGAAATAGCTGTGAGTTCTGCCAGGGAATCATGGCTTGTGTTTGCAGATAAAAGCAGTCCCCTGAGCTCCAGGAGGATTTCTTGCAGGTGACTAAATGGCCGTGGCTGTTATATTGCTCCCCAAACTCTACAGTCCTCTCTTGATCTTTACTCAATTTCTTTACTTAATTTCTTATGAGAAAACTCATGAATGTTTGTTAAAATTAGTCTTAATAAGTTATTGGCAAAACTTGAAAGAAGGATAAGATTTTCACTGATTTCTGCGTTCAGTGAGAGCAATAGTAATAAAAAGGTGGCATTGCCTATAAAATTGGCAAAACCAGAAAAAAATAATCCCCCAGCTGATTTAATACATGCAGCCATTGATTCAACATCCCTAAAGTTGGATTAATAATGTAACCCATCAAAATCTTGTAGTGGGCCATCTAAAAGCGCATCTAATCTCACTGAAACCAGACACAATGGATTTAGAAGATGGCTGAAAAGTTCAGGGGTTACTCAGGAGAGGGAATGAAGCATCAGCTAGTGCCATGGCTTGGGGCTGTGTTTGAAAGGAAAGGCTTGTAAAGGCTTCAAATCTTTCCTTGCCTGATTACATGAAAAATAAAATTTGTAATGGGCATATAACCAGCCTAAGTGTTTCCTATATCACCAGACTCAAGCATCCTCTGAGAACCCCATTACCTAAAATATATTTGGTGTTTCAATGAAGTGGGAAAGAACTGATATCTCCAGATGGGGTTGGAGGCAAAGGTTCTCAAATGATGAATTTAGAGATGGGGAGGAAAGGTATTGAGAGACTGAGTAATATACTGAAATGTGGGCAGAGGAAAGAAGTGAGTCCAGGTGTTCCTGCCCTCTCACCTGTTCTTCTGCTGCAGATGCCATTCTGCTGGGAGGTGAAATTCATCCTGCTGCAGTGACAGAACCAGGATCTGCAGCCCTTGAGCTCTTGGGGAATTCAGAGTCTGCTGGTTCTGCCTCTGCTTCGTTTCTCTGCTTCCTCCCTCTAGGTCAAGCCCAGCTTCTGTAAAAATGTGATGTGCAGCCACAGCAAAGGAAGATTTTTGCAGATGCCTCATCAGACAAAGGCTGGCATTTACAAAGGTGTGAGACCACGCTCTGAAATGCAGTAAGTCGAAAATCTAGCTGGAGCTAGATGGTTCCTCTAAAGCCCTTCACCTGGTCATCAGGTCTTTAAAAAATAGCAGGTGGCTCTTAAAAAGTACCCTAGTGGTGGATACAATTACAGGGAGAGCAGGATGGAAAGGCTGAGGGGGAGAGAATGCAGTTTGTCAGGTGTTGCACTGGAGGGTCTGCAAAGGCCTTGGCAGACAGAAGAAAGGCAGCGTGGCTGATGAGGTGAATTTGTTTTATGTATTTTGTTCTAGGAGGAAATAAAGCTGGGAGCCTGAAGAGAGAGGGGCTGAAGAAAGCTGGAGCATGTTGCTGAGTGTGTGCCTGCTCTGTCTGCAGGGCTGCACCTGCTTGGAGGGGGCTCCCAGGGATCCCCAGGCCAGGGGAAAAGCAGCCTGTGGCTGTGGGAAGGATTGGCTGGGGCTCAGTGGGACACTAAACATGAGGCTGTAACATTTTACTGCGGTATATAAGATGTTCAGTATGCTCTACACTCAGATGTGATGCTGATAAAATGTCTGTGTTTGCCTGGGCTTTTTTAAGAAAGAAAAAGACTTTAAGTGTTACACAATGAGCCATTACCCCAAGCTCAGCATCTCTAACTTCCACTGATGAGATGACAACCTGCATGTGCCACCTCACTTTTAATTAAAAAATCACTCATTAGGAGGCCAGAAGCTTGTCTAGTGAGAGGAGCCTAGTGCAGTATCTTGACCTCTATTTGCATCTGTTCCCTGGCACTCCACGTACAGAAGGCTTTTAAGTGGTGTGAACAATGAGTGCTGTGTGAAACAGTGGGCTCCAGGTTTGATGTGGTATCCTGGGCCTTGGCAAAAAACCACAATTGTTCATCCCTGTTTCAGTACAATCTGTGCAATGGGAGGATGAGGGCTGAGTCCTCACCTGAAAACTCTTAAAGCTGCCACAAAATGTGTTAAAATCACTCAAAGTCTTGAAAACTTTCTGCTTCATTTCTTAGTCTGGGTGGCTACTCCATGAGTGGCTCTTGTCTCCAGCCAGTGAAGACAAATGATTTTGTCCCCTGCACATCTGGATTTGTCTGCTGATGTAGCAGGAACAGCTGTGAGCTCGGACTGGGTGGTGTTCAACCCCACTTACATTTCCATCTGGGAGGACTGTGTGCCCCACAAAGCAAACCTGTGCTTCTTCCCACCAGTGATGAGAAACAGAGAAATGACCTCTGAGTCTCTCATTCCTCCTTGTTTGAGAGGCTTGGTGTTTATTTGGTTGGTTGTTGTTTCACAGAAACTGATTTTGCAGGGTAGCTGGGTGCCTGTGCCACTCCAGGGTCTTATGAAACATCAGCTCACAGTTAAACCCCTGGTGTTCTTCCTTTGGCAAAACATGGGTGCTGTTCCATTTATTCTGGAGTTTTCATGCCTGTTTAGTCAGAGGGTGTTTGGCATTGATTTTGGTAAGAGAGGCACCACTACTCATTTTTTTTCCATGCAGCATCACACAACTGTCCCAGCCACAGGCTCATGAGAGAAGTGATGAAATGTAACTTCAAAATGAAGCATGATTTAAAAACAAACAAAAAATGCAACTAAAACAAAAATGTCTGTTTTTCTTTCATTTTCTATTAGTTGCTACTGATTATTTCTAGAGTCTCTCTTACTTTGCACAACAAGAAATATCTACCTGACACCACTGCCACACACTTCACAATAACCTGTTCAATGCAAACACCAAGTGTCTGGGGTTTAGCAAACTCTACAGCCATGAGACATTTTTATTTCCCTACATGTTGTGGAAGGTCTTGTATTTCTTTTGGAGCCATAATGGAAAGAACAGATTCACAGCTTTGGAATTCATTCTTCCTTGCACTGAAACTGCCTGAATTTCATGACATTCAGACATGTAGAAAGTTCACCTTTTCTCCCTCAGGCACTGGAGAATGACGAATAACTTTGGTGGTGGGGGGGAAATCACTTTTTACTGTTATTATTATTACCTGTCTTACCAGTAAAGGTTTATATTAAATTCTGCTGCTTTTCTTAAGTTATTACTTGAGATTAAGGCTGTGAAAGGAGAAAAAAAAAAATGTCTAAAAATATGGTTTAGATAGAACCAAAAGCATTTAAATGAAAACCAAGTATTACCAAGGCTGGTCAAAGAAAACTTTTTCCTAAGCTAGTAATAAATTCATTTTCTCCCGTGATGGGCATATGCAATGAAAGTAAAGCACTGCAAACAGAAGGGGCGGGCTTCAGTGCCCTTCCCAATAATGTCTCTCGTCATTGAAACTGTCCAGCTCACCAGGAGCACATCCAGACCTGGGTGATTTCAACCTGCATCTTCAGGTCACAAGGAAAATTAACTTATATGGATGGTAGGTGGCTGGAGGTGTTTATGATCTTCTGTTCATGTTAATTTTATTCCTCTAAAAATGGCTTGAAGAGACTGTTATTATATTTACACTGATTGGCAGAGTATTCTCTAGTAAATGCCCTATTTATAGAGAAAAATAAAATTTTTTGGATGTTTCATTTTCCAATAGTGGGAGGACCATATGGTTGGATGTTGCCACTGGATTTCACATAACCCAAACAAAAGTGTACAGCTCTGCAGAGAAGTTATCATTAATAAAGCAGTAGTGGTTAAGAATTCCCAGTTACAGACAGAAATCTCTCATACTGAGTACTCTGTAAATATAAACCAAGGACTAAATTCCTGCCCTCAGTCAGTTCTAGTCTAAGACAAGAAGTAGAAGCAGGAGATGTAGAACAAAAATAGTGAAGTTGTACCAGACAGACAGGGAAGCACAAGGAAATAATTAGGGAAGAATAGACAGAGGTTTAAAAAGTCATTACATTCAGCACCAAGCGTTTTCCTATGGCTGTGTGAGGAAAGGAAATATTTCTAGCAGCATTTGAGAGAGAGCAATGAAGCTGTGAGAGATTCTTCCATCCATGAAGGCTGGCATTAGAGAAAGGGCAGAAGTGCAACAGAGAGGGGATGATGGCAGGCACCACTGGCCAATCCAAGGAGAGAGCTGACATGATGATAACACAGAAAAAAATGATAAGGTGGAGTGTGGGTAGGTCATGAAGGGCCTTTTGAGAGAAGATGAATGGTGTACACTTGATACATTGCCAAGTTCCCAGATGATTCACTGGTTTCCTTCTTGGAAGTTTAAATTTCCACATTATTTTTATTTGATTAATGCTATTGAGTGCTTCTGACTTATTTTCTCTTAATAACACACATTCCATTCATTTTACCAGGCATCTATTCAGGATAATGGATGGGTTCCTTGAGCTCAGTGCAGTTGATGTCGTGACATGCTGGTACATTTCTGTACTGTCACTTACAATGGCTCAGTGCACAGAAGAGGTCATTTCAATTACTTTATATTAATTGTTTGATTGTTCCTGGGTAAGGAGCATCAAACAGGTTGTGGTAGGCTTGGGATAGGTTATATTAATTTCCTGGAGAAAGCCTTTTAAAGACTACAGTTAAAGATTGAATGCTATCCAAAGGTAGCATCTGGTAGTTGGGTTTGTTCGGATGTGTCTGCCTTTTTAACCTGGGCTATTACACAAAGATTTCTTTTTATGCCTTTCCAAGAATAGAATTTTGGTGTGCAGAAGCTGATCCCAGGGTATATTTCAGTGATGAATGTCCTGGTGGAAACACTGGGTGTGTTTTTTCATTCCCATGGTAGCTGCTCACCTCCCTTCTCTGAGGAAAATGGGCAGACAACCCCACAGGGATGGAATGATCTTTATTTACACCATTTTCTGCTACTGCCCAAGTGTTCAAACTGTCTCATCATAACATGTGTGCACAACTCTACATGAAAACTACCTTTCCATCTTCTTTGGAAGCTGGGGTTTCTGTGGGTTGCCTGTATTTGCAGTATGGATCTCAAGTAACAAATCTTTGGTAAAAGGATCTCCTTGGTACCTGAGAACAAAATCTAAAGCACCCAGGAATCTCAGTTTGACCAAAGATATCTCCACTCATATGAGCAGCTGGCAATGCTCATAAGTTAACATCTTTACAAAATGTCTAACCACCCTTAAAACAGAAACTGAAAAAGAAGTGGAGCCTTGGCTTCCTGAGGCAGCCTATTAACCATCTTACTGATGCTCCAATTGCTGATAAAGTCAAAGAAAATGTTAAATGTCTTCATCTGGGTAGGACAAAGCCTGTAATCCTGAATAGAAACTTATGCAAATCTTGGTGAAAATGTGCTTGCCAGCATTTCCATAGCTCTAGCTTTGTTCAGAGCGTAGCAATCAGCTGGAATTTATCCATGAACCCTGTTTATTAGGAGAATGGGAAAAAGATGTCTATGTGGCAGAGTTAGATAGCAGGGCACAGAAGTGCTTTATTCTTATGTGTATTTTGCATGAAAAATCTTCAAGCCATTCACGCTCTCCAAAAGTGCCTGAGGAGCTTTTGCTGTCCTGACTTTGGACAGGTAAATTCTCCTTCCCTTCACATCCTGCAGCTCATGCCTGGTAGCAATGGAAATCAGGAGCACTTTGTACTCTGAAAGTCCATGAGAAAGTAATTACAAGATCCTGACATTTGGAAACTTGGATCACAAAAATCAGGGGGGAAAAAATCCTCTTTATTTTGGGAATACGTGTGAATGTGAAGAATCAAACCAAGTGTTCCCACAACATTCCTAAGAGCAGTGGGTTTATCCTCAGCTGCTGTAAGTTGATGAAATGACACTAATTTACACAGATCTAAGGCACAGCCCTTTGAAAAGGTGAATTTGTGACCTTTCCTTGATTGCCAGACATAGATTTAAGTACCAGAATGAAACATCCAATTTTAATGATTTTGGCATGTGCCTTCTTCTTTCTGGACTTTCACACCACCCTAAAAACAGAGAAACTCCTTCAATAAAAGTTTTTAAAATATAACAAGACTAAGATTCTTTTCTTTTTTGATATTTGCTTTTAGAGGGGCTTATATATAATCCCTTTTAAATTACTGTGCCTATGGAAGTTTGCATGATAAGGCACCTTATAAATTAGACTGTATTATGTTGTACAGGATGTTGAAATATGAAGATATATTGGCAAGACTATATCTTATAATTAGTTTGGTTTCACCATCTAAGTGTGAGTGCTGGCTGCTCCTCAACCTGAAAGTATTGCTCTCTGCTTAATGTATATCCCTGTGTCTTAAAACTCCACATATTTATAGGGATGGGATACTACTAGTACGTAGCACTTGGTCTACTTGATGTAGTTTTACATTTTTTCAGCAAAGAAAGGCTGAATGGTAAATTAAATGCAAGACTTTCAGAAGCTGAAGCCTAAAATTAGGGGTTTTTTTTCAAATATTTGTGTAGGGCCCTCTCTGGAGGAGCTGGACACCATATGATGATGCCTTTAGATCCTGTTGAGAGCTATTGACCTATCAGCACTGGAAACCAGGTGACTTTATTGCCAAAATATAGAGCAAGTTGACCAATACTGGTGACCAAATGGCTTATCTGAATCAAAGTGAGAGTTTCTGGTTCAAGTTCTGCCCACCTGCAGGCCTTTTGACACTTTTTTTCTCTAACATTTCACTGTAATTATATATTTTGCATATAACAGGCCACGATCATTTTAGGTATCTGACTCAGTTTCAACTGAGTTTTTTTATAAGATCAGCAGCATAAAGGAAAGGAAGAATACCTCATAAAGAATGAAAACTGGTAGAGGATTTTGAGGGCCACAGATGTCCATTCTCATGCAAAGTGGAACCAGTTTTGAAATTGGGTTAACTTAATAGGCTGTGAATTATACAAGCTCTTTAAGTTAATCTGATTTCATAGCCACCTTAGCGTATCCACACTTAACTGTCTGAGGACCAGAGCACAAGGCCTTTGAAGTGTCAGATGAGGTGGATATTGCTGAAATTTCCATGCCATCAGAGCGTGTTGCTGGTGGTGTCTGCTCCTGGAAGGTGTTTGAACCTCAGACTATGACATGAATAGGTTGGTTGGGGAAACGTCACTGCCGGCACTCGTCCTCTTGGAGCGATGACAAATGATTATGCTGTTTCTTTCCATTGTGTGCACAGCTCTCTGATGTTATTCCATCCTCTTTGCTATATCACAAAGATCATTCAATTCCTGATTGAAGTCCCTGGCATCTCACTTCCAATGCCCTGCGGCATTAACACATTGCATGATTCTGTTTCAACATCCTTTGCTTCTTGGCAGAGATTTCCTCCCATATTCCAAGCCTAGACAGTGCATGAAAGGATTTCTGAGCTTTTATACAACAGTCTTGGCTGCTTTTTTTTCCCCCCTGTTTTATTTTTTTTTTTTAATTTTTTTTTAGGCAGTGACTAACTGGTCTATCTCCCCTTGGCTGTAGTGAGGACATGAATTACACAGAGGTTACCTGAAGGTAAATGTCCCTGTGGGATCCAACACAAATGTTGCCAGAAATGAAGCATTGTGGTAACAGTTTTTTGGGGTTTTTTTGACAAATGAAAAATGTAAAACCCCTGATTTCTTTTATCCCAATTCAACTGAAACACAATATATACGTGTGTGTGCATATACATATGTGTATCTGTATGTATATATACAGCCCCACACACACCTCTGTGACTGAATTTTTCAGCAAAGACAAAGTGACTTCTTAAAACAAATATTTTTTGTGAGATACAGTTTTCTTTGGGAAAACTGATTTTTTAAACCTTTTTGTACCTGTTCCAAGCAGAACAACAGCCAGGCTTGAAACTGCTTGGAAGGCATTTTATACCAGTCCATCCAAAAAGACTGTGTTTATAAAGAAATAATGTGCTCAATTCCTGTCTCAGGAAAGAGTAATACATTTACAAGTACTCAAAAACCTCTGGAATAACCACTTCTGCCTTTCCTAGCCTAATAGAGAGCACATTAGATAATGAAAGTAAACAGAAAACGCACACAGCACTATTTCCTGTAGCACATAACTGCATCCTCACCTAAATGCTAATCACAAGCCGATACTTGCCTACATAAATCTAATCAGTTTCTTTCAGGATTGCATGAGGAGTGACTCCTTTCATCTGCATGGGAAAACCTCCAAATCCAGTATCACATTTGTGTCCTTTAATGGTGCTGTTTTCTCTGAAATACACAATACCAGGCTCTCCACTTCTCACGAGTGTCCTGGTGGCAATACCATCGTGCTCATTTTAATTTCCTCAGCATTCTATTGAATCTATCTGTGGTGGCAGGAGGATGTTTAGGTGCCTAGACATATATCCTGCCAGGTACTGAGGAAATTCACCTCAAAGAAGGTGTCTTGACACTACATACAGCTGGGTGGTGTGTGTTGATATTAGGTGTGATGAGATAGAGAAGCAGGACTTTCAGCTGATGTAAACCAGTCTGGTTCCTATCAAAAGGAATAATTCTTGTCTGCTGAATATAAACAGTGTAATACAGTTGTGCTGATTGCTCAGGGGCTGCTTTCAAAGCAGGAGAGGTAGACAGAACTGGGGCTTTGAGTTTGATCAGTTGTTTAGTTAAACTTGTGCCCTGTCACAAGTTTGATCAGTTCACATCACATGGGTGAGGGGGCAAGAGATATCCTGCCAGCTAAGCACGGCTCTGCTCGTCTCCACGCTCTTCTGCAGTTTTGGGTGCCTGTTTTCCACACCATTAGGTGTGGTAGAGGTCCTGGTGAAATGTTTCCATCACACTTCTCCAACTCCAGCTTGGTGAGGACAAGCCCTGGGTGGAAAAGGTGCCACCTGAGATCCCCTGGTTGTATAACTGCTGCAGGTCCCAGCCTGTGTGCACCCAGCACCTGGGAACTTCGGGGCTGAACAGGAAATGTTGGGATGTTGGGAAGAGCAGCTTGGTTTGTGAATTCCTTTGATCTCAACTGAGTTCATTTTCAAAAACTGGACTGCAGAGCCTCTGCTCTGTCCAAGCCTGCAGCGGTCTGTGTCCCCTTCCTGCATCTGGCTTTCAGTCTCTGTGCATCACTTTCCAAAATGGGAGAGGAGCACAGCTTCAGAGGAGGAGCCACTATGGAAAGATGCTGGTTTTCTCCATATCATGGCAATGCAAGCCATAAAGGAACTACAGAACTTTTGTTGGAGCTTTCATTTTCTGTCAAACATTTTTTAATGGTACCTCATCTCCTTCAGGCAGGCAAAAATAAAACTTGAATTTTTACATTGAGCCCAGGATGAAATTTAGCAGAGAATTAAACCTAAAATAGGATGAGAAGTCTTCTGTGCATCTTTTGTTTCACAGATTTAAAAGTTATGTGGATTGGCTGCTGCATGTTTATTTTTTTCCTTGTCAAATTCCCAAAAAAGCAATTATGTAAGTCCTCATGAGTCACCAGCATTGTTTTGTTTTATGAAATGAAAATGCTCTACCAATGAAATGCCTCTGAGTGTGCAAAAGAACATATATAAAACTCCAGTCTGCTTCTGCTTCACTCCTTCACAACGCAAAAGTGATTAAGTAAATTACAGCCACTGAACACCAATTTTGTTATTGAAGAAAAGTAAAGTTGAGGCTTATTCATGTGTAACTAAAACCGTGTTGTTGAGCAAGCTTTAATAAACCACTGAAGGCAAGATAAACCTTAACAGAAAACCTGCTTTGCTTAATATTTACCAGATATTGTTATTCCCAATATCTTTAAAGCTAAAGTGCCTTAAATCTAAACTCCAACTTTCTGCTCTAAGAGAACTTGGAAGAGGTCATGTTTTGAGCATATGTGTAAAACAGCATTCCATAATTGATTTATTAACATATGAGGTCATATTTATGATTTTCTTTTTGAAATATATGAAAGCAAGCTATAACTGTATAATCCTGTATGATCTATTCAACAAAAATCTGCTTCAAAAGTCCAAGAAAAGAGTAAAAGAGGAGGGGGGTGGAAAGCAAGAAAGCCAGTAGAATGTATTTTGTGATGGCTAAAGGTTATTCTCCAAAGGACAAATTAATGTAATTTGTACTTGGTAAGGATCACATCGGATGTTTTATTTGCATTCTTTCACATCTCAGGAGAGGTGTTGCTAAACAACTCCAAATGGGGAGGAAAAAAACAAAAAAAGAAAAATTCTACTGAAGTGTTTTCAGGCAGCAATGCCATAGCACGTAGGGGGCTCAGGAACACCACCTTAAGAAGAGCCTCAATGCCCAAGGACTTTTTTATGCCGCTTTTCTCTCCCCCATCCCTTTCTTTTTCTTTCTTTTTTTTTTTATTTCATCTGCGAGGCCTTTTTCTGCCTACAATTTCTGAAATGTGAAGCACATGCCGGGTTGCTCTGTAGCTCAGGTCCCTGCTCACCCTCTATCAAAGTCAGAGCTGCCTTTGAAGTCGGAGCCGCCTTGCGCCCGAGCCCCGCGCGCTGCGCTCCTCCATCCAGCGCCGTGCGCTCCCCGGCTCTGCTCGCCCTGCTGGCCACTCGCCCTGGGCTGCTGCTGTCCTCAGAGGGCTCCATCACCCCCTGGGCCAGCAGCTGGGCCTGCTGACCCTGCTGGGTCTGGCTACAATTTAGTTGCCATTTGGAGGTTCGGGTCTGAGGCGCGCCCGGGTCCTCCCGAGCTGTGACCTCTGGGATCGCCCCAGCTCCCAGCGGTCATTTCCATGTGCTTTCCCAAGGCTGTGCATCATCTGGACTTCTGCTTTATTCTGGGATGATGTTACAGCAAAACAATGAATAAGCACGTGATTTTTTTTTTTTAATTAAATAATGAGCTTAGCACACAACTCTCAATGATGAGATTCCTTGAAGATGTTCGGTGCAGTATTGATCGAATTGGAGATCATCAGAAGTGGGCACTGGCAGCCAGTCAGCGTGCAGCCTGTGCTAATCTGAGTGTCCAGAATCAGTCTGAATATACCCCACTGAATTGGAGATCACTTTGAATTGGAGGTCATCAGAAGTGGGCTCTGGCACCCAGTCAGAGCACAGCCTGTGCTAATCTGGGTGTCCAAAATCAGTCTGAATATACCTCATTGAACTGGAGATCATCAGAAGTGGGCACTGGCACCCAGTCAGAGCCCACCCTGTGCTAATCTGGGTGTCCAAAATCAGCCTGAATATACCTCATCCACACCCCTGGAAGGGCATATAAGTCAAGTCCCTTCATCATAATTCATCCTCTCTCCTTGTCACAAGCTTTGACACCAACCTGTAACCTCCTTCACCTGCTCAGTGTTTTGGGTGCCTTGTACTTAGGGACTGTTTTCCTCCAGAGGCACCTCAGGGTGGCCTGGGGTTCCAGACTTGATGGTGTGCCAGGGGCAGTCCTTCAGGGAAGTGACAAGAGTCTCCCTTGGGCAGAGCTGCTGTCTGGAATGCTGTTTAATAGGCTTCTCTTGGGCAAGCTGGGACATGAGTCCCACATATAATATGAACTGCAGTTCATAATTTCATACAAACAACCCTGTCTCTGTTATGATCCACTCTCAAAGGCTGAGCACAGCCTGAGCGCCATAAAACAAAAGACAGAGGGGAGAGCATTAAATGAAGGGGGGAAATGTCTCAAAAAATATAGCAAAACCCACTGAAATCTGATGGAGGGTGTTTCACCAGCTGTACAGGTGGTTTAGAATAAACAGTGAACGTTTTGTGGGGTTTTTAATTTTTCTAATAATTAAAAAGAATTATTATTATTATTTATTTACCAGTGACACTAAAGATTGTCTTTCAGAAAACTCATTTTAAGTATGGAAAAGTTTCTGTGCAACAGCCAAATTGTTTAATAGCTTTCTTGATTCTGTAGTCTGCCATTGTAGAAATAATTAATAAAAATCATAACTGTACATCTTTATTGAGATATTCAATGACTTAATTCCAAGACTTAGCTGTTTCTAAGAGATGCTCTTTATACTTAATTATCTTACCATTTCTGGAAGATACTCTGCTGGTGGTCTAAGCCCAGTTTGTGTTAGGTCCTAGAGAGAATATTGTGATATTTTAGGATGTTTGTGGGCACTTCAGTTCTTACCTTCCTATCCTCCTATGTGCCTTCCTATCATTTTTTATCTTCTAAGGCGCCACTCAGTGCTCAAATTAACCAAAGCTTAAGACAGAGGAAAGTAAAACTTACACAGATAGAGGTGCTGCATTTTTGGTAAAAAACAGAGTCCTAAAGCATGAGCAGCTGGGACCTGACATCCCAGCAGGGGCTGAGCCCCTGGAGGGAACCCAGGGACTGGACTGGGGATGCTGCAGCCCCAAATCCTTGGCATCAGCTCCCACCTGAGAAACCTGCACCCATCCAAAGAGCTGGGTCTGGCACAGGCAGGGAGTGCTGGGGATCAAATCCAACCCTGTGTGCTCATGGCAGGTGGCAAAGCAAAATCTTATCCAGAGCTTCTGCAGTTGTCCTTGAGCTCATATAGCAATCATGGAAATCCTCTTTGAAGAAAAAGGGCTTGTTTTTTAAAGCCAGTTGTGTGCTTGTGGCAAAAAATACCAAAAAACCCCAACATTGCTATGGGGGAAAGATCCTGACAGACACATGACAAATATTTCAAGTTGTGTTATACTGTAATTACACTCCTGGAGTTAGAAATTCATACAATTTTGGTATGACAGTGTGCTAGATTTGTTTTTCTTTCCCTGTGATTTTCATAGGGTCCTTATTTTTTAAAAAAAAGCAGCATATATTTATCCCCTGTCCCCAGCCTGTTATTTTTAATCACTGATAAAATGAGTCATTGATGCATTAGAATGGAAATAAGTCCATTTTTTGGGACCCTGTGCTCTTGAGAATCCTTTACATGTCTAGAAATTCATAAAATCTTGTAAGGGTTTGGGTTGGAAGGGACTTTAAAGATTATCCAGTGCCAATCCCCCACATTCTCCAGTATTTTTTCCCCACTTCCCATGGGAAGGAACTGGGTCATTGCACATGTGTGACCTGAGGTGTCTTTCAAACACGTGGCCCTTTCTGGTTGAAGGGCTACCCCAGACAGTGTCTCCCACCTATGCTGCCTCTTTCATGTGGAATTTTTTTTTCTGCTTTTGTTTATCCTTTAATTCCTTCATAAGATTTATTTTTATTCTAAACTGCAAGCAAAAAAAAAAAAAAAAATCTATTTCTGAAAATTCAAATTTCTGCTGAAAATAAACTGCTGCTTTCCTGTCTTTCCTGTCAGGTTTCTTTTGCTCCTGTTCCTTTATGGTGTTTGTTACTAGCCACTGTTGAGCAAAGTGCTAGAGAATATGATTCCACATCTAATTCAGCGTGACAGCTCTTGCATCTCTTGTTCTGCTTAAGAAACCTTCAGCCAATTATCAAATACAAAATAGGCTTTTTTTTTTTCCTTAGTCTAATAACATGCAAGATTATTTTAATTGGGAATGAAATAATTGAGAGTTTGTATATCGCATGTTCATGTCGAGGGCAGATCAGATCCTTTTCTATTTTGCAAGGTGAACAGTCCACATCAGCCCCAACAGCATTGCATTTTTAGACACATCAGCCATAAAAATGATGGTAAAAAACCCATTCTGGCTTCACTGAAGCACAGGGAGGGTTACACATTTTATTATGTGGGGCATGAACGTCCCAAACACAGAAAATATTTTGCCTGCCTGGGTCATGGCAATGGTTTGTCAAAGGTCAGGATTGGAACTCTGTCCCTGTGATACCACCAGGCAATATTCTGCTGTGTAGTACCTGGCCCATCTCACCCTCAGTGGTGCTGTGTGTCTTGGGAGGCCCAGCCACCCCTTGCCACTGGGAGGAATATTTTCCCAGTCACTGGCACTGCAGGTGATGTCAAACTGGGAAGTAGAAGGCGAGATCCAGGGCTGTCCTCCTGGGCTGCCTGGAATTTCAGGCAATTCTCTGGAAATAGTTCAGATATTTGTTTGTCTGTTTGTGCATTCTCCTTATCTCCTGAAGTTACAGAATGCTAATGAGTTGTGTTTCTATTTATAGAAAATAAAACATATGGGAGAAGGATTATGTCTGTCACACACTGCCAAGCTGATTTCATACAGTGGCAGTTCTACAGGGAAAGTTTCACTTCCAGTACTCCTGGGAAGTTGAATTCAGACTCCAAGCTGGAAATCCTGGGTTCCCATCCCTCCATCTGCAAGGCCCTTAACCCCCAGTTCCTCCCCTTTGTCTGCAACTTAATTGGTTTAAATGCACTTCCCTGCCCCACTCTGGGTGCTGCAGGGTTAATTAACATGCAGAAAGTCCTTAAGATTCTTGGATGTGACTTTTTCTTGTAGCTTTTCTCAGAGTAGCTTTAGGAGAAAACCTTCCCACCAAAGTAAAGCCTTAGGGTTTTCTAAGTGTAAGGTCACCCCTGATGGCTTTTGCTGAGCTGGGGCTGTGGCGTGTAGCGCCATTAAAAGGTTGATTTTGAGCAACCATTCAATCTCTACAGAACCTCAGCATGATTCTCATCCCTTGGGTGTCATCCAGACACAGCTCAGTGACACCTCACTGTGACACAGACCTCCTGAAAAGGCACACAGTGACACAGCCACGTAGGAACTGAAATGCTGATCCCTGCTCCTCTGGCAGTGATGCTGCTGCTCCATGCACCATCCAAGCTTAAGTGTTTCCATGGCTTTTCTTGCCCTCCTTCTCCTTCTCCTTCTCCTTCTCCTTCTCCTTCTCCTTCTCCTTCTCCTTCTCCTTCTCCTTCTCCTTCTCCTTCTCCTTCTCCTTCTCCTTCTCCTTCTCCTTCTCCTTCTCCTTCTCCTTCTCCTTCTCCTTCTCCTTCTCCTTCTCCTTCTCCTTCTCCTTCTCCTTCTCCTTCTCCTTCTCCTTCTCCTTCTCCTTCTCCTTCTCCTTCTCCTTCTCCTTCTCCTTCTCCTCCTCCTCCTCCTCCTCCTCCTCCTCCTCCTCCTCCTCCTCCTCCTCCTCCTCCTCCTCCTCCTCCTCCTCCTTCTCCTTCTCCTCCTCCTTCTCCTTCTCCTTCTCCTTCTCCTTCTCCTTCTCCTTCTCCTTCTCCTTCTCCTTCTCCTTCTCCTTCTCCTTCTCCTTCTCCTTCTCCTTCTCCTTCTCCTTCTCCTTCTCCTTCTCCTTCTCCTTCTCCTTCTCCTTCTCCTTCTCCTTCTCCTTCTCCTCCTCCTCTCCCTTCACCACTTTCTAGGTGTCCATAACTTAGGAAAGAAGCTGCAGCTGAACTTGCATGGATTTGAGCTTGGTGTAGGATGAAGTAAGCAGCATTTTCAGGAGGAAATTCACCCTGAGAAGAGCTTTCCTATCACATGGAATTGCCACTGCATTTGAACTTTTGCCTCTGCTGTGCTGTGCAGCCAAACCCCAGCCTCCTGGGAAAACTGGAGGAAACACATTTTGCACAGGGGATCTCTGCAGACTCAGGCAGGGTTCCAGCTACAATTTTAAAGGAGTAGCAACAATTGCTTCTCCTGCACTCTCCACAGAGAGAGGATTTCGTCCAATGGATCTGCCATGCACCCACCTGCTTTTTCTGGAGGCTTATTTATTTTCAAGGCAGGCAGCAGTGCCTGTGCTGGTGCTGAGTGCTCCTTCCCACTGTCTGGAGACATTTCCTTGCCATACAGACAGCCTGCTCTCGAGTCCCCCTCCTTCCTCTGCCCAATCATTAACATAAATCATAACCTAGCAGATGAAAAGAAATTTCCAGTCTTTGTGATCTCCTGCCAGAGTTCTCCCAGTTTTTCTCAGTTTGGGAAAACAAATGTGCATTGCAGCATGTCCCGAGGGTTGACAAAACGGGGCTGTTACAGACCAAGAAGAAGAATTCTGGACATGAAGCCCTGCTGTGGCCCTCAGGTGGAGCTCTGGGGTGTCCCTGCAGTGCTGTGGGGCAGGACAGCCTCTGTCCCCTGCCACCCTGCTGGGCTGGCACAGTCCTGGGAGGGGATGATGGGCTGGAGCCTTCTTCCCTCTCTCCGTGGTCCCCAGGGCTGGCCACAGCATCCCAGCCCAGATCTGTGCCTGCAGGGACAGCAGGGCTTGTCCCATCCTGTGGCACATCCCTGGGATGAGTGAGGGTGAGAAAAGGTGCCCTGAGAGGGGCCAGGGGCTGCTGTCCCTGCTGTCACCCTGTGGCAGTGCTGGCTCCTGAGCTGGCAGCTGACACAGTCACAAGCTGGATGGGGGTTTTGGGCTGGGTTTTTTCAATGAAGAGTGGTTTTCCAGACTGTTGGTAATCCTGCTGTGCAGTCTAGAGGGACACAGGCTGGGCTGTCGCTGGTTTTGAGCTGTGACCTAAACAAGATGTGATTCCAAGTGCAGCAACTTGGGGAGGAGGTGACCTTTTCCTAAGAGGGCTTCAAACAAAGAGCACATTTCCAATAATCCCCCAAGAAGTGAAATCACTTCTAAAATGCTGTCAGAAGTCAATAGAAAGTTCAGGTACCCTGATAAAAACAAGCAGCTTAAACCAGACTTGCAATATGAAGCAGAAAAGCTTCACTCTCCCTCATCACACCCCCTGCTTGGCTTGTGCAAAGATTCAGTGATCCAGGGTAAGAATTTGGTTGCCACAGTCTCTGCCACTGCAGGACAGGATATAAACTCACTGTTTATGAGTTTATATTCTGAAAAATTTGACTTTGGTGCAATCAAATGATCACATCTCAAGCTCACTACAGGCAGATAATAAATGAATAACTGTCCTCAGCCCTTCAGCACAGCACACTTTTAATACATTGATCCGAGCCCATATGGTCTCATTTTATTATTCCTAGCTGCCTACTATATTGAATTTTGAGGTAGATTTTTGAAATGGATATGACTTCCAAATTTAGTCTCCTCAGGACTTCAACTTTGCTTTTTGAAATTTTATCTTTATTTGAATATTTTTATGAGGAAAACACAGGTCATGTGACTCAATTCTTTTGGTTTCCCAGGACAGGAGGTAGAGAAAGGAGCCCCACTGCAGTTTTGTGTCAGAGTTTCCCCCATTTTTTCCCCCCAGGATTCTATTGAGTAGAAAGTGACTTCAACAAAATGATGCCAGGTTTTGTTCATCAAAGCCTGCCTTGATTTGTGCAAGTTTTATTAAATTCCTCAGCTCTCCACTCTCTGTGCTGCTTTTTTTGTGCATGGCATAATCTACCAGCAACAGAATTTCTCCTACCCACTATTACATGAAAACCTCAGTATTTCAGGTTATGGGGATACCCAGAGATCTGTTGAGACCATTGTGGCTGACATTACTTAATGATTTAAACCTCAAAGCTAAATGAAGATTTACATCATGCATTGTTTGAATCTTTTCTGTCTCGTGTCCCTTTCAACCCAGAACTGGGGGTGTTACAGAGGCAGCTGAAATCTGCCTCTGTGGGGAAGAGCCATGCATGTAATTTGGAATATAAAACACAAAATCAGGTTTCTGGTGCAGTTACTGTCCTTATGGTCTGACCTGCCATGACAGGGCTCACAGCCTGACTGGCATCTCTGAAGACTTCTGTAATGTGAACAATAATTATGAAAACACAAACAAAAAATGTATTCACTGAAAAAATTTCCTTCCTGGCCTCGTAATTGAATTTGTAGGAATTCCTTGAAAAGGTAAATACTGAAGGCATTGTGAGCATAGCAAAAAACAAAATCATTTAAGGATTCAGATGAATGTTTTAGGAAGCACGTTACAGTCTCTTCCAGCTTTACAAACAGGATTACATGAGTAATCTTCAAGTAATATAAGGATAAATAATTTTTTGAAAAGCCCCCGATGGTTTCGGTACCAGCAGGCTTTCCCTTGCTAGCAGGCATGCATTTGTTTCTGGCCCACCTCTCTTGCAGAGCACAAAACACAAGGAAAATCCCACTCTTTCTTTAGGCCCAAATTTGCTATAATCCTGATGAATATGCATTTCTGCATCTCATTCCAGGATGCGCTGAGATGCAAGTTTAGATTCCCACCTTTCCGAGCTGAAACACTGACACAAAAATGTTGTCTCCTGCTTACATTAGATGAACATAACATTTGAATTTCCCTTTCCCAAGAAGGCTGCAGGACTGAGCTGCTTCTCAGCTCTCACTTCCTCGAGTTTGGCAGGGCAGGGATGTTGAAGTCCTGCAGATTCTCCGGTGTTCCTGTGGAGTTTGGGGTTTTCAGCACCTCCCATCAGAGCCTGGTACGGTTCCTCTGGTGATTCCTGCCAAAGGCAGCGGGAGTAAAGCTCTTCCCAGTAATTTTGAGGATTTTGGGGGTGTGTGAATAGAAATGGATGTGTCAAAATAGTTCCCATTCTGTAAGTGCAGATGTGGTGGTAATTATTTGTTAGGACTGCCGTGGATGCTTGGCTGTGATTCCTGTGGTTCTGAAGGACCATTTTAACTACTGGTCTATTCAATTAATACAAAAAATGAAAAACATGGCTCAGATTCAGGTAGGTAAAGTTTCATAGAAGTATTTTAATGAACACAGAAGTGATAATGGATCCCTCTGACCCCTTTCTTTGGTGCACAGATAATTTAGTGGACAACTGAAAAGACATAGGGTCTTGAAAATGCAGGAATAAGGCTGTTAGGATGTAACTAAATATATTTATATATCTGTATCTCAGTCCTGAATATTTCAAACCTAATTTGCTCAATGATACCATTTAAAAAATAGTTTTTAAATTGCTTTTTTAACCTGTTCTTTCAGAAGATGTCCCATTAATTGAAATTATGTTCCTTGAAAATTAGGATGCAATGCTGAGTGTTCCATTTTTATGTATATACATTTAAGACTTTGGTTCAATAAGACATTCAGTCTTTGAGGCACTTACTCAGGTTTGTTAAATAACATTAAAAATAAAAAAAGTGAGGTAAAAGTTAGTCCAGTTCTGGAATAGCTTTTAGCATATGCACCTGTTCTCTACACGAAAAAAAAAATCTAAATTTTAATTAGTGATTTGGCATGGTCTGCTCTTCTTAACTAGCAGTGTCTTTTATTTCTTCATCTGACAGCCTCCTCACCCCCAGGGTATGGTGGAAAATGACTCATTTTCATATAAGGTAGAGGAGTTTAGTGAATATATGACCTGCAGTTTTTCCTATTTTTTTTTCCTATAATATAATGTACTTTGATGCATTTCAAAGATAATCTGCCTGATGCTTTGCATATTCCTACTTAATTACAGTATATCTCAAGATGATTTACTACACCCAGATAATTCTGAAATAGTTTTGCTATGGAGGGCATGCACACCACAGACAGCTGAATAATGAGCCAAAGAGTTCATGGGGGAAATGACATGTGTATGGGGAAGTGGGCAGGGCTGGCACAGGAAGGGTTACAAATAAAAAGAGATATATGGCCCCAACTCATGCTCAGTGATGAGGTCTTTCTGACAGTTTCAGTGTATTCTGGCTAAGCCCCAATTATTATTTAAACATGGTCCCACTTCCAGCCTCTCAAAGGAACGGGTGATGAGCAGCACAGCAGTGATGAAATATTCTGAAGAAATTTCCATGCTTACTTATTTCCTTTTCCAGTTTTATATCATAATATCCCAGTAAAACACAGAGCTATTTTGAGGCCAGAGAAGTCTGGAATAGCATTATGGCTTTTTATTTGACCATATGTGTTAAAAATTCCAGTGACTCCCTCCACACAAAATTAGCCTGGAATGAAGTGATCAGTGCTTGAGAGCATTTCAAAGCCTGAGTAACAGACCCAGGCTTTTAAGGCCAGATGAGGACTGTGGGATCATCCATCTGACCTCCCCTATAACACACATTGGAGACAACTGGAAATAAACCTGCCCCTCTCCACCCTTTCCAGAAATGCTGGGGCACATCAGCCCAAAGCAGGTGGAGGGTTCCCTTGTGCACCACGGGCCACCTCAGAGCCACCAAACAATCCCAGGGTCTCTGTGCCAAGCCACACAGGTGTTTCCATTCACAAACATTGGAAGAAAACGCCAAGAATTAAGTAATTTTGGGGGGAGAAAAGCTTTTTGGGGATTTAGGATTCCCTTGGCTGAGATAATGGTCTTATTTACTACTGATTTATTTTTATTTTAGCTAGTAGAGTTCTGAGGACTGGATTGCCATGACCTATTTATTTTTGGAATATTTTACTCTCTCTAGGAATTCACTTATTTCCACCTCTCCAACCAAGTGTTAGCTTGGCAAAAGAGTCATCTGTAAAATTTGCTGCACATCTGCAAATATCAAATGTCCACGAACAGGCAAAAGACTCGCTCCACTTACTTTTTTTGTCAGATGGTTTCATTTAGAACCCAAAGGGTCAGGAGTCACAGCATGACCTCATCAAATTAGACTCAACTGAGAGAGGTGTTTAGCACAACAAAAAGGAAGTAATCTGAAGGACATTAAATGCAAATGAGACTGCCATGTGCAAACTTCAAAAACACCTGATCCAAATGAACAGTGTTGACGGGGGTCGAAGGGGTGAGAAAGAAGGTTTCATATTTTGGTTGCTTTTTTTTTTTTCCAAGGGCCATCAGCAATATTACATCCTGCAGATCTGGCTGAAAATCTCATAGGTACGTGAATATTTAAACTTTAAAGTACCCACTGCTATTTTTGCCAGGTGAGAGTATGTCAGTATTTACTGGCAGGAGTTTAGTGGACTCATAGATCAAACCCAGTACCCAACCCTTTCTTTGGTAGTAATCCTTTCTCTTTTTAGTGGATTTGTTACTAAAAAAAGCATTTTTAGAGTGGGTTCATTATACCTTGAGCCTCATTTTTAATCTTGAGCACCTAGCTGAAGAATTACAAGGAAGCCTCAGCTCCTGGTAGTCCTTTTGTACAGAGAAGAAAAGGCTTGTTAGAAGGTTTGCACGTTTTCCCTCCAGGACATTAATCCATGCCCCATTGGCTGAGATGTCTTTCAGCCATGAAGGCAGTGGGGCAGTGAAGGTCTTGTTATAATGGAACCTGGCTATTTCCAGATAATGTGAGTCAGATTGACTGCAGGGATAGATCTGCTCTCCAGATGTGGGGCAGAGCCAAGTGCAGCAGAGTCAAGGGAGGCAGAGATGGCAGCTAAGTGTAAGGAGGACCTCAGAATAAATACTGAGTCAGAAGTGCTGCGTCTGCAATGAGCAGTGCAGAGATTTTCAACGCCGAGCCAGGAAAAAACGTGATCAACAAATATTTGTTGCTGACAGACACAGGGATGTCTAAGTGCACTGAGAAATGAGCCAGTGATTACAATGAGATCAACATGGGACTGAAAGCAGAACTTTGTCAGAGTTCAGGACCTGAGTACATCTATGGGACTGAAAAGATGGGAAAGCAATTGAAAAGGCTGGTAAACAGAAAACAGGACCAACTGTACTTGCTCATAGAAACCCAGGACAAAATAATAGAGTGAATGCAAGAACTGTTCAAAGAACCCTAGGAAGGGTAAGAGCTGGTCACCATCCCAAATATCTAATCCAAAGACCACAGAAGGCAGTGGAAGCTCTGTCAAGCATTAAGGCAAAGGGAGTGGTTTTGTTTCTTCATATTTGACTCGATTCACCTTGTTCGGTCTGCATCCCTGCAGCCAAATCAGAATTAGATCCCTAAAATCAGATCAAAATTAGCTGCCTAAACAAGTAACCAAGCTCTAGGTAGGTCAGTGCTACATGTCCATCACAAGAGAGTTGGAATTTGTGATGGACAATCTTTGAGACAGAAGTACATGGGGTGGTGGGTGAGATGTTTGTGAGCAGCTGCCGGATAGGCTGATAAAGATGACTGTTCATGTAGAAAGAAGATTTTATTCAGTGATAGGAAGGTGGACAGACTGCATTATCCAGGCCCATCCTTTCAGGAGCCTCTTGCCATCCTCAGTGCTTTCTTTGCAGGCTGGGTGATCACAAGTGAAACCTTGTGTCCCTCTGAGGACCCTGCAGAGCAAAGTAGGGCAGCAGAGCAACGAGGCACGTTCCTCCAGCAGCCTGTGGAAGGTGCTGCTTTTATTCCCTCCAGCATGGAGCAGCTTTTCCATAGTCTGAGCCTTCAGAGAGGGCGCACTCCTGGGAACAAGAGCAGCCCCGTGATCAGGTGTCATTTTCTTAACCCGGCCAGTGGGTCTTATCTCCGGATCAGGCCAGCTGGCAGCAGGCTGAGGGCGAGCGCTGCAGCCAGGGGAGACAGCAGGGGAGCTGTACAGCCAGGCACACACTCGGGGTGTGGGGGCTCACATCTGGCTGCAAGATGCTTTGAACACTTTGTCGGACAAAGGCGCTTGGTCAAAAAAGGTCAGGGCAGGTTCAGTTGTACTGCCAAGGGTGAAAACTGTAGTGAAAGTCAATAAAAGGATCTCATGGCTTCTAGTTTACCCAAATAAGGGGAGAGGAGAATTGTTAACATAGGGTTTTCACTTACCTTTTCAAGGTCATAGGAAGGTTAGCTCAGCTTCAAATTGCTGCATAAGCTTGAAAGGAAGAATGACAAAATGTGGATTAGGAAAATACATGGTCTTATTTTTAAACGGTTGTTCTACTGAAATTGCAGAGGATGGTGGTCACCAGGAGGGTGAAGTGCAGGCAGGGTGTGATGTAGGCTCAAAATTTTGCAGCTTGAGCATTTTTCCACGTGTTTTGAAAGAGGGTGTAGGGACAAGAAAGATTTTGATGTTACAGCTGGGTGAACTCCAGTTACATGAAAGATGTATATTTTTAATGGTGTTGACGATTATCTACAGGCAAAAATGAGCAGGAAAATTTGGGGGTCTGTAGCTTGGTTGTTTCCTGGAAGGTCTGATTTAATTACAGAAGGAATCATTCAGTAAATTCTATGGCTCACTGATGAAATCCTATAATTGAAGATGATCTGGGAGAGGTTCTGGATGCAGGAATCTGTTTTTTAATCTCCCCTTTTTATACAAAGTAAAACATCCTAGACAGTCACCTGAGCTTTGCAAAACATGCTGGGGCACTTTAGTTCTGCCTTTAGAGACAGAGCAGAACTGACTGTGGCAGACTGTAATGAGCTTTCACTGCCAAAGAAACTAATTTTGCTGTTTACAAGTCATGTTTCAAATGAACAAAAAAACACCTGTGTGTAAATTACTCTTTCTGTAACATGACTTTTCAATACTTGCAAAGACACCTGTAGGGTTTCACGTCCAATCCCATGATAAATTAAGGGTGGCTGGATGTCCAAACCCAACAAATCATCTTCAGGCAGTTCAGCCACTGAAATGCTAATGTCAATTTACAGTAAAAAATATCCTCTTTCATACAGAAATAGAAATTAGGGTGTGTGCACAGGAGTGGGTATCAGTTTATAAATCAAGGATTGTGAGCACTTCAAATGTTCTTCATATATTACAGCATGGAAAAATATCAGGGAATCTCTGTTATTTTTACCCCTTCCACCTCTGGCTGTGCCCAGTGTGTTCCCACTGATTGCATCATTGTTAAAAATAATAATACAAACAGAGATTTCAAAGAAACTCATGAGCAAATACTTTATGGTATTTACAAGGTGCATTTTTTATAAGTTGATTTTTCTTCTCTTTAAGCAATGCTTCATCTGTATCTAGTAAAATCCTAGATGAGAAACAGTTTACTAGATATAGAATATTAAATACAAATATTGGGCAGTCATAACAGATAAGTCTGAAAAGGGCTTTAAAAGAAACCAAAGAAGCTTTCATATAAACAGCTAGAATAAACACATGAAAATTTGGGGTTTCTTAATAAAATGTATTACATATGTGTGTAGTTAGGAAAATGTCTAGATTCACATGCACATATGTGTGAGAATATATATATATATTTGTGCACTTACATAGTTCAGCTGTACATGTATACACATATTTTATATATTTATAACATCTGTTTATTATAATTATATATGCTTTTCAACACTGTTGTGCTGTTTCAAACTGTTTCAAAACCAAAACTGCTTAATACTCCAGCTGGAGGTAAATGTCACCCTTCTAAAATAATAAGCTATAAATACAGCATTTGTTTTTACTGTTTATTCTGGATAAATTATATTTTTAACTAGTGTGCTATCCCGAGGACATGGAAGCTTTCCATGCATATATACAAGATTTGACCATTGTTTAGTGGAAATAATACCAAATTACACTGGTGTGAGAAAGATGCTAGGCAGCCTGAAGCATGATGCAATGGTTGAACCTAAAAGCTCAGTTCATTTGCAGGGATGTTGCTGGTTCCAGCTGTGTTCTCTGGGTAGGGGATGGGGAGAAAGTCCATGTCCAGCTGGAAACAGAATACATGGAGCTCCTTGTTAGGGCAGAATGCACACCAGAAACCAAACAAAGAAATGCCTGAGATACACAGCACTGACTCAGAATAAAAACAGGAATAGTTGGGTCGTGTCACAGTAACCCGAGATACTTTGCACAGGTCCTCCTACATTCTTCCAGGGAACTTCTTCAGGTGACACTTTGTTTAATAATGGAAAATACTCCTATATGTAACCTTTAGAATCTCCCTTAAAGTCTTGACTGATGTGTTTTCATCATTGAAATTTATAGTAATATCAGCATCGGTAATTTATGTGTTTTAATTTAAAACATCTGGTTTTAATTCATGTAGTTCAAGGGGTTTTCAGCGGTTGCCCATGAGTAAACATTTGATCTTGATACTAGATTTTGAGCTTATATTTGACTACCATATTTCCCATGTTTGGGTTTCCATTAAAAGTTAAATAATTTTGTCTCAAGAATCAGTTTTTCACAAGAGAAGTGACATTGTTTCTAAATAATGAAAAAGACTTCCGTGTTTCAGTCAAACTGGACAATTCCAACAATTCCATTCATTGCATATTTGATTTTGGTAATTCTCACTTCTGGGTTTTTTGGAGGGTTTTTTTTTTTTTTGCATACCCATTCAGTACTGCTGTGCTGGATGATACTGAGACATAAGAAAAGACCACTGTAACAGGGAAGTTCTCCTATTAATTTTCAAAACCCAAGCAGGCTCAGTGAGTGCAGTTCAAAAGCAATGCTCTTTCTTTGTGAGACATATGGCCTTGAGCAGCATTCTCAGTTTCCCCTGTGGTTTTAGGATGATTCATGGATTTTGATGGTTTTCCTGAAGGCCCAGTTGCCAAAGTCCTGTAAATGCATTTGAATTTAATTTTATTTTAAAGTGAAGGGGTTTTTAGCTGCTTGGTTTCAAAGAAGGGGTCAAGAACGAGAAATTCAAAGGCTCCTACACATTAAGACATTTAATTAAGGGATCTCAACATTTCTTTGTATTAAAAATCCATCATTGAGGAGGGACATTTTGAATACAGGGGACTGAATTCTGAATACCATGGGACTGGCAGTACTGCAGATCTCTTGCAAAAGAAGTCACTTAGATGGTTCTCAAAAAGCAATTTCTTGGTTTCAAACCAAAGCAGTTCATCTTGGACTGCTCCCAGCTGCTTCCATCTGCTGTCCTGGTCCATGGATTCTGTACCAATGGATTTGCCTTCACATGGATTGTGGCAGCAGCAATGAAAGAGCTGTGTGGAAAGTTAGGTCGAATGTGTCTGAAGCCCCAAATGCTCTTTCCCTAGGAGAAAGAAGGAAATATGGTGTGAGGTCTCCCATTGCCCCAAAGTGTGATCATGTGTGTGCAGGGTACTTCACTAACAGCCTCTGGCTTCAGAACACTCTGAAATATTTGAGGTTTTTGTCCTGGGGTGTAGCAATTGGATGAGGGGTGCAGGTTTCAGACTCAAAGAGGGCAGGATTAGATTAGACACCAGCCAGAAGTTCTTACCAATGAGGGCAGTGAGTTCACCCAGAGAAGTTGTAGTGACCCATCCCTCGAGATGTTCAAGTCCACCTTGGATGGGCTTTGAGCAACTTGGTCTAGTGGAAAATGTCCCTGTCAATGGCAAGGGGGTGGAAGCAGATGATCTTTAAGGGCCCTTCCAACCCAAACCATTCCATGCTAGGGTGAATCCATGATTTCATGATTTTGTGTATATTCCTATCAGTAAAGAAGGAAGAACAGAAGACAATCATTATGAGAGAGAAGTTGACTAGATCCATTCACCATTTAAAATGCATCATCTTTTTAGCTCTTTAATTAATTCATTAATTACAAATTAGCTTCCAGGATTTCATAGTAGGAAGCTTTATAATTATCTCATCTTTACTCCTGTGTAACAAACCAAAGAATTGAGCTTTAATTCTCTCTCCATAACTGATGGTGGGTATAAAGAAGAGATTCAATCAGGAGTATTACTCTATCAGGACTCATTTCTCTGCAATTTACGATACCATATGGTACATTTAATCAGGAATAAAGAAGGTTTCCAGAATTGGAATGATTTTTTATCAAGACTGGGAGATCTCTAGCTGCTCTACTTTCATTGATATGAAGGACATTAGTCTAATCATGGCTTTGGACTGAATTTTTGGTTAACAGTCCTTTTGAAGTAAACTTCTGTGATTTCTGTTTTTAAGTCTTGGTTTCCTGCCCAGAACCTGACCTTGCTGGAAAGCCTTTTTGAAGTCCTTTATTCCTTTAGCATATTTACCAGTACCTGAGTGTAATAATACAGCATTTTTATCCTGTGAACACAATTCCTAGACTTCCAGAGCTCCAAATGGGAATGTCCTGCTTCTCTGAAAGGACAATATATGTCTCTTCAGGAAATAATCCAATATAATTTGCCTTTGGCTGTAAGAGCTGTAGAAATATTGGAAGGTCTCTGGCTGTAGCCTTGCCGTAAGCCAGTTTAATCAGAGTCATGGTAGCAATTCAACTTGAAGAAATTTAAATTAATCTCTCTAAAGAAATAAAAAAAAAGTAACAAGCCCAAATCTTAATTAAATGCTATATTTTAAATTCTGTGAATAATATTGTCTAAGAAACATTTAATCATTGTATTTTCTTGTTTAGGATTAGCTGTTTAAAGACAAAAGACTCTAGGCTCCAATTAACTGCTGCCAAAAATTAATTTAAGTAGCCTAATTGACAACTCGCTTTAAGCTACATAAAATCTTGGCATAAAACTTATTGTCAAGGGAAAAATATTCCTAATTTATTACTTTATTATAAATGAAACTATTGACCAAAGTGCACTTGCTCTACTTGCAGCTGTTATGTAGAACAACAATACGCAGATGAGGACGATAACGAGTCCTCGTCCTTATGCATAAATACAAGTTGCTCCAAAATTGCACCAATTGTTAATGGCTGTTTGGGGCCACCAGGAGAGGGGCAGAAATCTTGTTTCCAGAGGATCCCATACTGGTGGCACTGGTGAGCTGGGGCTCCTGCTGGCCTTGAGACAAAGGCTGAGGGTGAAAGCCGAGCCCGCGCGCCTCCCACCTCTATGCAAAAGAGAAACGTAAACTCTTCCACATGTGGGAGCAGAATGTGGTCGCTGTGGGGAGAAGGTAGCAAGGCTATTAAATGTAAAACCAGGGCTGAACAATCAAAAGGCTTGTCTGCGAGTGTGTGAGATACTCAGATATCTGTGAACAGGGAGAGAAAATTAAAAGCTGTAAGTACATACTGTAAAGCTCTTTAGTTTCTTGTTTATGGTCGCAACGGGCCAACTTTCAAAGCCACTTCTTGAAACGTTGCCCACGGTTTTCCACCTGCACCTAGTTAGACACACAAGCCCTGTGTTTTCTGCACTGGCACAGCTAATTTGCACCCCTCAAAACCCAGATGAGTTACAGAGGCATCGGTGCCTGCGTGGGGCACAGCTCCCTGGTTCCCTGACCCTTGGGATGTGCCATGCTGGAGAGGCAGCCCTTCTCCTGCAGCCACTCTGCTGTGCCTTCTGCTGTTTGGCTTTTCCACTCGCTGTTTCTGGCCATCCATCCATCTGAACCTGTTTCAACACCTGCTTGATTCGTTCTTAGCCATTGTGCTGGGCTTTTTTCCTCTTTGCACTGCACAAAATGATGGCATGGGAAAGGTGGCTTGCTGGTGTGCAGCTTTTCCAAGGAGTCCCTTTGAAGGCTAAAGAGGTTGCTTGGAAAATATGGTATCTTGGCTCAATTTTCATTGTCTAGGCACATTTCATTTCAGAAAATCATAAGCTACCAACACAACCATGTCATTGCAATTTTTCAAGCATTTTCTTTTTGTGCCTGTGTGTTTTATATCTGGGTGAAGTCACATCCCCCCCAGGCTATTGGAACAAAGCTCAGCTGAGAGCTGAACGTTCCAAACAAGAGGAAATTACAAAGGGAAAGTTAATGTCTCCAGCCATTAGTATGGGCACTTCTCCCACAGCCTTGGTGAACCCTGGAGCGAGAGCCTGAGTTCACTCTGAGAGCCCACCTACATGTCTGAGAACCTTGGAAAGCAAAACCCTCCCAGCCAAGAGCACGGCATCCACAGAGCCTCAGAGATGCTTTTGCAAAGCTCCCAGGGCACTGTGACCCTTCTTCACACCCCTCCTCCCCTGAACAAACTGTTTAAAGACCAAGATTTGCTGCAGAGATAAGGAGCACTAAAGAATTTACAGCAGGTGCTATTTGAAGAGACTTCGAACAATGCAGAATTACCTGTGCCCATTTAGTCCATTAATCTTCTCTTGTAAAAATAGCAATAAACGGTGATTTAGGAGCAGGGAGGAACCAAGTTAGAAGCCCTGAGGTTAACAGGGAGGAAGATCAGTGCTTGTGGTTAAATTTCTCTGTTGGTGCAACAAGTGACTGAACTGATGAAAAATGTAAGTGCAGGTACAGGGTAGAAAATACCAAATTACAATGGCTGTGGATGGTATTAATTAGCAGATATATGAGAGGGATTCTACCAGGTCATACCAGGTGCTGCATAAAACCACAAATAACAGCACCCAGGGCACAAAAAGGGTTTGCAAACTGCGAAGACCCCCATAGCAGATATATGGACTTGCACTGAATGCCCAGGGAAGGCAGCACAATAAAGAGGTTGTCCTAAACCAGAGCGACTGGCTGAAACCCGAAGGTAAGTGACAGTGGTTAATCACAGTAATTACCACCTGCTCGGCTGCCGAAGTGTCCACAGCAGGCACCCTCAGCCCCGGAACAAAGTCTTGCGATGATGGATGGGCTCTGGGTTTTAAACCGAAAAATTCAGGGACCCGACCAAAGATCGCTGGAGCCAAAGGTGATTCTTTTCCACTGGAACAAGCCCTGTGGCATCAGGAACCCATCAAGAAAAAGGTGATTTACACCAATGCAGACGTAGAATAGTCTCTCCCCGAATGAAAACAAATGAGCTGGCAAAGTATTAATTTAAAATAGTTGACTTGTTAACGAGCAGTATATATTATAAATGTTGCTTCTTGAGGGCTGTCTGCCTTTGCTTTGCAGGTGGCTGTGTGCCTGCCCTGCTCTGGTATGTGGGTACCTCCCCCAGATGCTCCTGGATCCTCCAGGCACCCAGCAGTGATGTGCCTGCTGCATTTGGCTGGGAGCTTCTTTGGAAGTAAAGATGGTTGTGACTTTAGCATGGTTGCCAAAATTTTAGTAGGTTTTAATGCTCTTCAACAAGTTAACATCAATTTAAAATGCCCTTGTTTTTCCTCTGTATTAAGAAAACCCATAAAATTCTGAAATAACTTTTGAAACTATTCTTGTCTTGCTTTTTATATGAACAGGAGCTTTCTCATTATCATTCTAAACAATCTGGATTAAAACCACTTTTTTATCCCTCATTTAAAAATTCGTGGAAATCGCTGACCTCCTGAAAACCAGAGCAAACTCAAAATAATTATGACAACACTTTTTCTTTCATTTTTAAAAAGAAATGTATTTCTGGGTTTGATCTTGTTTATGTAGAAGATTGTAACTTTGTTTTGTATGAGGCAGTCATGTCAACAACAAATTATGAAAATACGCAAGAACCTGAGAAAGGAAGGAACCAGCATTATTTACACCATTTTGTAAGACAATAAATACAATTCCTAGAGTGAACTGGCTAACTAAACACTGATGTTGTCAATTAAAACTTTAGCTAGTAGAAATATTTCCTTTACAAATTATGCTCCTTTTTTTCCTCCCGCTCCCTGTGTGCCGAGTATCCTTTATTCCCGGACACCAGGCAACACAATGGAAAGAAAGCAAGACCTGAGCATCCAGACAGAAAACCAGGCCTTGTGGCAGAGCCAGAGGCAGCCAGGATCCTGAGCCACACAATGCCACCACATCCATGCTGTGTGATGAACCTCAAGAGCTCCTTTCATGTCCCAAGGACAGCTGGATGCTGAGCATTCTGCTCCCACTCCAACCCTCCGTGACTCTCTTGTCCAAAAATGCTGCTGAGAAAGGCACAAATCCCTCTGCTTCTGCTCAGTGCTTGGGATGCAAACTGGACAAATATGTTAGGGTCAGCACAGGCACGACACTCTGTTGGCAGATTAAATACAGTTGGGGTAGGGGGTTGGCAAGGACAGTAAAATTTAACATACACCAGTTTTGGAACATGAAAGGGAAGGTGATTTTTAAAATATAATCATCCCTCAATGATGATGAGGGATGAGGTTTGCAACAAAGCAAACAGGAATTCTGGAAATGGAGAGGCCTCTCTATGTAGAGCACAAGTTATTTTGCAACTTTGCAGCTGACTTACCTGAAAAGAATTCCTCTCCCCTGGTTCCTGATAAGGAATTTATTCCTTCAAATTCCCCACTTGGAGCAGTGAGATGGGGACAAAGTGGCACCCCCCAATTTCCTACACTTACACTTTCATTTGTGAAAATTCCTTTTTATTAGTGACAAACTACAGCATAATTGAGCTAAATCTCCAGCCTCTGTTGGAGGCAGCAATGCCACGCATGGTGCACTGCAATGCCTGCTGTCCCGGGGATTTTTATGAGATCATATTTCACAAGGAAATAAATTTCCTCCTCCAGTCTGATGCAATCAGGTTACCAAGTGGTAACCTGATGGTAAATAGCTATGGATACCTTCCGTGCTGTTTTGCAAAGTGTTTGCGGATATTCCAGGATGAAAGTTGCCCCAGATAAGATCTTAATCACTGAAATCTGGAGAGTGATTGAGAAAATGGCCCCACAGGGATGTCGAAGGTTCCCTGCAGCCCCTGCAGCCACTCTGCACCAGCAAGACCCACAAGAAACGATTTATCCTGTATTTATCTGGCCTGTGCCAGCACAGCCCAGCTTTGGTGACAGTCTTGTCTCTGCCTGCAAGTCCCAAGGCACGGACTTAGATTGATTCATCCCTAAATTGCAGCTATGGAACGTGGCACAAGACTTTTTGGTGTTTACTTCTCTTTCTAGAAGCAAAGGAAGAGCAAAACGTCTTCCCAAATATAAATTCTCTTCCCTCTACTTGCACAAATTTTCATGGGAAACAACAGAAGGGTGCTGCCCAGTAGAAAAAAAAATCAGTTAACTGAGTTAACAGGGAAGATGTTTTTTAGAAGGCATTTTGGTAGCATGCTTGGGATGGCCAAGGCATCCACAGGCACTCTCCAACCCATGAAAGGGGCACTGTGTGGCCTACAGAGGAGTTAACTCCATCACAGCTGCTGTTGTGTCACCACAAAAATCTGACAATTGTCCATGACCAGCAAGCAACAAGTGTGATCTGTGTGCCATGTTCAGACCTGAAGCCAAACAAGAGAAGTTCAAAGGAATGTGAAGTCATGCTGGTTTCCACCAAAGATTTTCCCTAAAAACTACTAATTTTGGCCAGACAAGAAGGCAGAGAGATGGATTGCCAGCAACACCATTGGCTTCTGGCAGCTCCTTCATGAGTAAATCCCGTGGATCTCTGCTCTGAAATTTGAATCCTGTTCTCGCTAATTTTGGATACGTGACCCCTGAAACAAGGCAGGAGATGGCCTAGAAATTCCAAGATGTTGACCAGGAATAGAAAATTCTGCTGAACCCGTAGGCATCAGCTCCTGCCACATTCCAGTGTCCCATGGAGAACCCTCCTTCCACCTGCACACTGGAGAGAGCTCTCAGCACTGTGTGATCCTCCCTTGGGAGTGGTCACTTCCCATGCACTGGAATTTGGAAGAGCCATTTCACTGCCTGTTCCTGGAGGCAAAACAGAAGGTGTCAAATGTGTAACCATCATCACTAGATCCCATCCAAGTTCATCACACAGGCCAAGATTTTGTCTCTTCTTCTTTTTACCTCTCTTTTTGATAACCACTCTTTCGTCACTTCTCAGTGTTTTCTCAGTCAAAAGATTAATGTAAAAATCACCTCCATGGGATTTATGTTTCTGTTTTTCAGTAGGCACTTGCCATTTAGTAATTCCTTAATATGAGCTTATGAAATACCTAAAGCAAGGCCTGATGTGGCAAGATGATGAGGACGTGAATCGCTATTGATTCAGCGGTAATTGTGTGTTGAGGCACGCACCATGAACCAAAAACGGGGGGATCAGAGAGCAGCTCAGAACTGGGTTCAAAAGGTGATGAAATGGGAAACTATCTCCAGCATTTTGATATGACATCCAAAGGATTTACCCAGGTCAGAGCAACCTGATGAATTCACTTGAAAGTGAATCTCCTTGGAAGCTTTCCTTCATCCTAGAGAAAGCACGAGGGATCAGGAAAGGAGTTCTTCACAGATAGTGTGATTTTCAGCTCAGGCAATCCTGTAAGTGCACAGGAGTGGTGCTGGGCCAAGGGTTAGGAAATGCTGTTCTGTCCCATGGACATCCACCATCTTTCCAGACACAAAAAGAGTGCTCGTATAAATTCACCTGCAACGCAGTTTGGAAAATTGAGGTTTTTAAAAACATGTCACAGGACAAAAACTTCTGAAATTTGTATTGTCTTTCAAAGAATTTTAGTTATTTATAAAAAAGAAGCATTGACTTAATGATGCAGGTCCATCCTCTAGTGCTTACATTTTTTTTTGTTTTTCTTTCAATCTTTTTTAGTATGAAGTGGTTTCAAAACCTTCCTAGGACCTAAAATACATATTAACGAAAAATCTAAGTCACTTGGGAAGTGAGTGAATTTCAAGAGATTTTTAATAATTTCTAGGGTGTATATCTGAATTTGCTCTGAAATGTTCCTTTCCCAAGGTGACTAGGATAGAGTGGTCATCTAATGCTTCCCTGAGACATTCCTCCCATGTTGATTTGACATAAGATTTGCATGTCTTTTGGAAGCTAATATCAACTCCTCAACAGAAATGTTGCAATTTCTATTGCTCTACCCCAATCTGCAAAGGATGCCTTTGTGAGATTTTTAGGTGAGAGAAATCTTGACCCGGACCAAGGTTTTGGTTTTGTTGTTTTGCTTTAACTCCTGATTTACCTTTGAGACTACACCCAGCAGTATGCTAACACACCATACAAAGCCAGAAGCAACAGCTCTGCATTACATCAGATTTTTGAAAATCCTGGGAAAGTGGGCATGATGCATGACGCAAGTGGGGAATGTGGTGTCAGCACAGTAGCAACCCCAGCTGCATCTTTCTACCTTGGAGCTTCAGACCACCACAGGTTCCTACAGCCAGTGCTGGGGCTGCTTGCTGGCTTGGACTGGGGAAAAGACCCAGTGGGCATCACTGACCAGGCACAAACTGCTCCAATTTCTTCTGCAGTCTGGAAGAGCTCAGAAACCCCCTGTCCCCACCTCCAGGAGTCTGACACACCCCAAACCAAGCAGCCAACATAAAGCCAGTGAGGTTTTTGCTTCAGTGGATGAACTGGGCACTTAGAGATGATTGTAAAGCAATGCTCTCTGTGAATGTTGATCCCACTGAAAGGCTTTCCCTGCTAATCTCAATAGCCCTAATTTCTTTAGACATTCCAGAAGGATTTTGCGTCTCAGTCTAGACACACTTCATCTCTCTGTTTTGAGAGAGAAAGCCCTTTGAAACTGCCAGAGCTCCTTTGTTTTCCTGCTCTGAAGGGCTTTGGTGCCTTTGAACAAAATAGGATAGCCTAGGATGAAGATGAAGTCTTCAAAGCTCACTGTTTCCCTAGATGCTATTCAAGGTGCAGGCTGTATATCTAGAGTTTCTAGTCCCTTTCTGCTTCTTGTCTCTTAAAGTTCCCCATTAAAGTCAATAAAAGCATGGGATCTGAGTTCTAGTTCTGCCTCAGCCTCTCTGACATATGGAGAAAGTCTCCTCATCTTTTGGTTTCCTATAAATATTCTTTTTCTTGTGCCAATTAATCATGTAATGTCTATACAGGGAGATGGAGTCAAGACTAAAAAGGCATAATCACGTCTGTTTCCTCTTCCCTCTATGAACTCTTCTGTGCAAGAATCAACCTTGCAGGGTATAAATAACTTCTGCTGGGAATTTCTGAGTATTTCTGACATCAAATAGGATGAGGCCTGATTATGTTTATGCAGGGTTTTGGGGGTTTTTTTGCTCACACAAGTGCTTGCATATGGAAGACAGGCAGTGCTTTTAAAGGCAGAGTTCAGTAAGCACCTGGCCCCAGCGAGAAGTGACAGACATCGAGGCTGGTCCCATCATTGTGCCCTGGGTCATTTTGCAATAAGTAAATCAGCAGCATCTTAAAAGCAAAAGCAATGCAATGTGCTTTATTATTTTCTTACCTTTTCATACAGTCCTCCTGAAAAAATGTCACAAAGTGTGACTCATCACATCTGCACGAAGTTATGAAAAAAGTAAGCCTTGTTAACCTGCTGTTTGAAAACCAGAACACTTTTATCAGTTCATATAATTGCTAACCCCTTATTCACTGTTCAACACTGAAGGGTTCTTTGCCTCCTAAGATCCCACTAATTGCTGACAGATTTGATTTCTCTGTGACAGCAGGAGTCCTGTTTCTGGCCTTTACATCAAGTAATTGCTTTATTTTTCTCCCTCTGCTCTGAAAAACGGAATTCCCTTCTCCCCTGCTTGAACCTCTGTAATGACTTCTTTCTATGTTATTAAATCCTTGCCATTTAAATCACATTTAGAGATGTTTTGAATAACTGATTCCAATTACTAAGGCTCTTACTAAGAAGCAGCTGAAAATGCAAGTCATTACTTGCCCATACACAAGCAGCTACACCTTGCAGCAGTCTCTGGTGGACTGTATTTTATTTCTACTCAGTAAGGTGCAATTTATACTCACAGGAGGAGAGTGTTCAACAAATATACAGCTGCTGGAGTTCTCATAATTTGTTGCTTGTGCAAAATGGAGACCTGATTTTGTATTTATTTTATAAATAATGCTATTCCTTAAAGAAATCATCCGGTCCTTCCTGTAGAGGCTCGGGAATCCTGCTTGGAACAACAGCGGAGATGAGCAGTTGACCGAGGAATGACCCACGTGAGGTTGCTATCCCAAGATCTAATAAAAAAGCATGGCAGGGTAAAAGGAAACATGTACAGGTCGTACATTCCTTCTGTGAAGTATGACCAAAGTCTCTTGTCCCCAAGGTTGTTTTGTTTTTTTTTTAATACAGGTCACGATTTCCTGAATGCACTAAAACTTCCCGGCAATAACAATTTAGTTCAGTTATTAATCATACTTGTAATCATTAGCGCCTTTGTAGGAAAAAAAAATATGTGCCAGGAGATGATTATTTGACAAATTACTGCAGGGGCTCGGCATAATAGCTTTGCTGATACAATCAACATTGAGCCATTAAAAAAAAAATAAAAAGAAAGAAAAAGGAAAAAAGAGAAATTTCCAAACTGTTCATGAAAACACTATGCTGTCAATGGAAGGGAACTGACATTTAAATAACTACCACACAGTTGTCTTCACAAGCACAGGCTCAGCTCTTTTCACATCCAGTTACTACCATGGCACATGTAAACAGCTAATAAGTGAAGATAATTCATAATAACTGAGGAATTTGCATTTGTCTCCAATTCACGAGCTTATTAGGAGCACGAGTGCTGCAAACCAAGCTGTGGCTGAGTCTGAACTGGGAGCCAATGCTCAGTGTACTGGGAGTCTGTGTGCAGCTCCCAGCTTCTGCTGGTGCAGGCTCAACTGGTGCCTTGGAATCTGTACAAGAATTAAATAATCCCTTCTGTATTTTCATATTAACTTTCTGGTACTTCCCTCAGCCAAGCACTGATAATTAGGCCTGCTAATATATACAAAGGCAGCAGTGTCCTTTTGACCAGCAGAGTAAAACCACCACCAAGTGGAATAAAAGGTATGCTGATAGAAGCACAGCCTGACCACTAAACTTGCATCAGTTCTGCCAGCACAGCCAAGCCGAAATAAGGATCCCTACCTTCTCCAGCCCTGATGGGCACAAAAAACAGCACAAGATCTTAATTTTTAAACCCTAGAGCCTAAAAATGGTCTGTGCAACAAAATTCGTCTCTCAAAATGCAATTATTGTTTTCATGCAGCACTACTCTTCTTAATAAGTAGATATGGTCATGAGTTAGTATTTTTATTGTAGTCATTCTGGAAAGTCATTTGGTACAGTGTAAGGTGCTCCTATAATTTAGTTGGAATAAAACTGCTTCTTCAGATTGCCTAAAAGTGTGAGCAGACCAGTATCTGTGCATCTTCTTGCAGGCACTGCTGTGTTTTCATGCACACATAGATAACTATTCACTAAGGTCCAACTTCACTGTCGCTGAAATAAATGAACATTTTCCCATTGAGTTCCATAGGCAAAGATATGGATCCAGAGCCCAACTGCCAATACTAATATTGCCTCAAAAATACCCCTTCATGCATATAAAATTGTGCTTAATGAGCAAACTAAAGTAGGTGGGTTCATTTGGTATTCAGAGATAAGCTCCCCAAATGTGTAAATTAAAATAAAAATAAAATTTTGATGAGTATAGGGGAGTTGTTTTCCGTTCTTTTGTGCAGATATTATTCACAACTTTCCCTTCCTATGCATAAAAAAGAAACGAAGATTGAAAATACCTGCCTTTGGCTTAATAAAAGCTGCCCAATATCAGGAAAATGAATGGCTCTGGTGCTAATTTTGTTGCTATGAGCACAGACCAATACACCTGGCAAAGTCTATGTGGCCTGGAAGGCCTTGGCCAGGGGCTAATGAAGGGACCCAGCCACAGCTGAGGAAAAAAAAAAAAAAAAGCTGGCTTGGTGCTGAACATCCCTCTTTTCATGTGCTTTAATTAACCCCATTATTGGTTTTAATTAGAGATGCTTAGGAGAATAATCGCCGAGTTTTGATCTGCTCTTTCTAACGCGGCAGCAGCAGCAGCAGCATCCAAAGGAGCCTGAGTCATTTCCCCCGTGGAAAGCCAGAGTCAGCATTTCAGCATTTCCAGAGGGCTCCGCATGCGGACGTGGGAACCGGCAGAAGGGCGAGATTCCCCAAATCCAGGCTGGCATCCAAGGCTGGGGCTCAGCACCAGCACCACGGTGCCCGCAGCCCCAGGGGTGCCCAGAGCCCCAGGATCCAGCACCAGTTAAGCTGGTGTTCCAGTTAAGCTGGAACCAGTTAAGCAGCTGTACCTCGGGGTACCTGAAATTAGGCCCATAAGGGCAGGCCTGGAGAAATGTTTTAGAAAAGAGCAGCGACGTTCTCAAAAGAGCCAGGATGTCAAAATTCACTTTTGAAAATCTCCCCAGGAATCCCATCTATCTGCCTTTTAGTCACTTTGAAGGTTGGTGATTAAATCCATACTTACAGTGTGATTCTCCCACACATGGGGAGCAATGGGAGCTTTGTCATCACCACTAATGGGGACAGGATTGTGAGGAATGAAATATGCAAGGAGTATGTGAGGGGGAAAAAACGGGCTTGAAAATCATCAAATGAAAGAGCCAGGGGAGTTTTTAATTTTTATTCATGCTTTAATTACTGAAAACGATAGAAGCACTTGGCCATTTTTTAAAAATGGTTACGTTTTAAAATGTCTGGGGTTGTTTGTTTGTTTCTTTTGGGAATGCCTTACAATAACCACGAGATATAAATCAACCCATGGTTTTGCTTTTCTTTTCTTCTGCAGCCACAGCTTAAACAACCAAACAGCAGGGCAGCTTCTCAGCAGCCTGGCTCCACCCCGAGTGCTCTGGGAAGGCTGGAGTGGGGCTGCAGCACATGCCAGCTTTGCCCTGATGGAGTTCTCTCTCTGGATACCCTCCTGGTTGGGGTGCCCTCAGACCCTCCTAGGGAGGCTGATTTCTCTTTGCTAAACTTTTGAGACCTTTCCCGCCTTGTTTCACAAAAATGAGGGGCGCTGAAATTGGAAGGACAGCCCAGTTTTTGTGATTATTCTGGGTGAAATGCTTACCTTCCCTTTCCCCCTTCCCCTGTTCCATATAAGCATCAGATTTTAATCTGCTTCTCTCTCTTTTGGGGTGTGAGCCCACAGTGTCCCAGGTCCCCAGGGAAGGAAGCCCAAGGAGCCATGCCCAAACCTCACCAAGGCAGCTGCCTTGGGTGGTGCAGCTGTGCTGGGTGGGGGACTGGTGTGGGCCAGATGCTTCAGGGACACTTACTTGGAGTTTGGGACAAAATCCCCTAGGATGTCACAGTTTTCTAGCCTCTGCTGTTCACAGGAACTGTCAGTCTGGTTTCTCTCAAGGACCCTCAAAAATGGTTTTGCTCAATCTACGAGGCACAGAGCACCAGCGAGCTGCCAGGTGGGAACACCCGGGCCAAAGCCATGGAACCCTTCACTGGACTCTTCACTCATTCCTTTCTTTTTAAAATATTCCCTCCATGGGCAAACAACTCCCTGGCATTGCTGGCCAGTGACATGTGGCCCTGCATGCCACAGAGCCCCGTGCTTGATGCCATGGGGCAAGAGCAGACGGCCAGAGGAAGCCAAGGCGGGAGCAGGTCACGGCTCCCTGGGCAGCTGAGCTCCTGGAGGAGCCTCCTGCTGCCGTGTTTGCAGGAGATCAGCCTGCCTGCCCTCTCTCCAGTGTGCCAGCTCTCTGTTCTGCAGAACTGCAGAATTCCTGTAGAATGCAAAGAGTAGCTCCTCTGTGTCTCACAGGCATACTGTGAGGATAAATGTATTAAAGATGTGCACAAGTCAGAGTCCACATCAGGGCAAAATCATCTCAGGGAAGATAAATACGCCTGTAGACACCAAGTAGTCTTTTTCTTTGATGCTTTAATGCTTTTATGGTCAATAAAGAAACCCTGAGTTTCACAAAGGCTGTCTGACAGTTCTAATATTAGCATCCTCACCACATCCTTGATGATGCCTGTTTGTATCTCTGTGTGATGCTGATGTTGTTGGTAACATTTTCATGTACGATAAACCAAACTACAAACCTGGTTTGTGCTTGACAGTGAATTGGTTTGCAAAAATGAAGCAAAACACAGTTCAATCATTTGAAAATGTGAGGAGAGGATGATTACATTAATATTTCTGTATTACATGAAAAGATGTCTAAGTTGTTTCTTCATAGGAAGAATAATAACTTAGTAAAGGAGTAAATGTAATTCAGCAGAAACAGCAGTGGATATTTGCATTTCCCTTGGCTTAAGTTCAACCAAGTCAAGAGCTTTTTGTGATAAATTCAGTGAAGAGAGAGAGACCGAGCTGCAGGGAGGCTGTGCCAGTAGCTGCAGTCCCAAGGCAGCTCCTGCTGGGAGCTGCTCCCACCCCATCACACACGGGAGCAGGAGTGCAGCCTCCACCTGACAGAGGTTACACACCCTCAGCGTGGCCAAATTCATCTATACTGGAGCAGGAGAGATTGTGCCATCAATCACCTGCACCAGGGATGAAGTTAAGCTGCATGTACAACTTCCCTTTTCTCCTTTCTTGCTGGTGGAGTCTTACCCACTCAATCGCAGCTGCCTCAAAGGAGGGTTTGTGTGGGTTCTTTTTTTTTTTTTTCCTTCCCTGGAAGACTAAATCACATTTGCAGATATTTCAAATGTTTCATTCACGTGACACCTGAGCTTTATTTACTTTTGAAATAAGTCATCTCATTAACAGAATTCATTATCCATTATTACTGTCATGTCATTCTCCTAATAAAAGGAATGACTGTAGAAGCATTCAGTGGCTTAGCTGGTAGCATAGTGAGCTATTATGCAGCAAACCTGCATTCACGCTGTACATTGGTATGCCAAGGCTGGCAGAGACTAGGAGCATCAATGAGGTAATAGTCTTAATCTCTGAGGGGAGGATTATGTTGTGCTGCACTGCAAATACCTCCTACTGTTAGCAGGATAATACTTCAGATGGAGCTATAAATTGTTCAACAAATAAGGACAGGTGCTGGGAAGAGGGTGAAAAAAACCCTGCAATGTTCCACCATTATCTCCAGATAAGAGGTGGAAAAACTGTTGTTCTCACTGCTAAACTATTATCACTCTTTCTCCATTTAAATTACCAGCCTGGCATGGCCAGCCACTCAAAAGTGAAGTGCACTGATAGTAGTTGGGTCTCTTCTTCCCAGAAATGCTATTTGCTTTTGTCATTGAACACATGCTGGCTGTGGCTATGTGTGGCACGAAGTGATCCTGGGCAGGGTGCCCCAGAAACACTGTCCCACCTCCCCGTGTGAGTTCCCTTTTCCAGACAGTCCCATGGCACATCTGAGCCTGGACAGAACGTGCTCTTCACTCTTTTCCTGCTCAGAAGAGCAGTTAGGATTCATTACTGTCCTTATAGAACCATGTTTTATAGATCTGATACTCTGATTTCACCTTAACTGACCCCTAACAGCAGGCCTTAGAAGGAGAAAGGGATTTCTCATTTATTAGTGGCAATAAAAATGTTGGCACACTTTCCAGACCATCTTTTGCAATGGGAACTCAGTGAATATCACAAAGCTGGGAAATTTGTATTATTCCCATTTGACATAGGATAGATTTGAGATAAACACCAAAAAGTATTCAAAAAGTATTTAACCTGGGCTTTTGCTGGGGTAAACTTTGTCCAGTGGTCCCTGGAAAATGCTGCTTTATCACAGGATAGCAGAAGAGTATTTAATGGCAATGTACAGATCACCAGTTCAGGCTAAAATATAAGCAGAGCTTTGCTCCTAAACAAATGCTGCCTTTTACAGTAGCAGTGATTTACCACGGTCCCCTTGTCTCTACTTTTACCCTGCTGTTCTTCCCACTGCTAGAATTTGCCCTTGATCCAAAGCCTCATCCAGCCACACAACAAACCAGAGGTGGATTCTGAGTGGGAAACAATGCTTTCAGCCTCCTAGGTTAGTTCTGGAGTCCAGCTGAGAAGCTTTGCTTTGGACCAAGGCAGCATTAATTTAATTTGCCTGGCTGATTTCTCAAGGAACAGGAGGTGATTTCCCTGCTTACCCAGCTGTAACTCAAGGACCTGCTCTTTGCCCAGACCACATCTCTTAGGATGCAGTGAGGACCTTTCACTCACCATGTGAAACACTACCTTTTGATTAGAAATGCCCAGAGAAACATTTCCAGGCGCCTAAATAACTTTTTAAATGTTTTTGCTCATGGAAAATTTCAGCATTTGCAAACACTGTCCTGTTTTAGGATTACAGCAAATGAGGGAATATTGACCTTGCCCACCAGCTTGAAATTACTTTAAAAATTTTATCCAAGCTCAAATACGTTCAGCCCTGAAAAGTGGGAAGAGAGACCTCTTTTGGGCAAACTCTTAGCAACATCTCATTTAAAAGATGTTCAGATTGTGGGTCTAACTCATTTCCCAGCCATGCACATGGAGATTCAGTAATTCCCCCCATACTACTGGTCTTTCCTGTCTGTGGAACCAGTACAGGTTAGTGGGGAATCAAGGACACAAAGTAGCTGATGATATAACAAAACAGATTTTTCAATCAGAATCAATGGAACAAACGAAAATCTCTATGCACTTGTTTATTTTTTTGAGTTGATCCTTCTTCTGTAGGAAGCACATGCAAGGGGCTCCTGCTTTTCCTTGCAGAAGGGCTGACCTGCTGCTCACTGCAAAAGGATTTCATCCTTTCCATGTCTCTCAAAAAACATTAACATTTTTGCTCTCAGGTTTTGTTTTTTTTTTCACCCTTCCTCATAGCAATGCCTGGTTTCATTTGCTAGAAAGTTAACCAGTTCTCATCACAGTTACAAAGATGGGATAAAAAAGCCTGTCCCTCTCTAAACTCTTAGTCTAAGGTTTGCCTTAACACCTCCTCACCCAGTCACAGCAGCTTGTCACAACAAGACTCAAACCCGAGTGTTTTCTTCAAGAGGGAGCTTCAGCTGGAAACTGTGTGACTTTGTGGCCAAGCACAGCCACCCCAGCATGGATCTGACTCCACAATTTCTGTAGGAGCTGGAGTCTTTTTTGACACAAAAGGGAATTTTTCCTGGTCAGGACTGCATCCTATTTGCACTTACACCAGATTAACCACTGCTGAAAGTGGTGTAAAGGGTTTTTATGGTGATGGTAAAGCTAAAGCCAGCTTGGCAGAAGTGAGAGTGAGATTTGTAAATATATCAACAGAACAGCTTGTCTCTGGCTCCCCTGCAGCCAGGTATGAGAGATGCTCAGGGAGAAGCATGAGACACTTAAACTCTGACAATGCATTAGCACAAAAATCCCAATATCAAAGTCCAAACACACACTGCTTTACCAGCACTGAAACCAAGTGAATCCCAGTATTTTGGTTGGTTTTCAGCAGTCTGTGGAAGAGTTGTTATCTTTCTGATTTAAGATACAGTGTTACTTAAAACCCCTCAACAGTAAACCAAATGTCAAAAGATGAAAAAAAAAATTTCCATCACCCTCTGCTTTTTATAAAAATATATCAATTTAATAACTTGGTTTAAAGAAAAACAGAATGATCATGTTAAAATACTGCCAAATTTATAAGCTTTGACAGTCCCACATACTGAGATGAACAGGCAAATTTATTTAATAAGAAATAAAATACATTTTCTCCCTGCGTTCACTGAAATAATAAGACAGACACATCTGTCCCAAATTTCTTTTAAGGAACAGAATGGCTGCTGCTAACTAGAAAATAGTGCCTTTCTGCTGGCTTACCTCAAGATAAATTTACAGCTTCACTGTAACAGTATCAGAATTCAAAATGTAATAAGTTCAAGTAGAATGAGATCAAACATTTCTGTCCACATTAACTCTTTGATGTCACAATTCAATATCTGTCAATGAAAGATGGGGATGTAAAATGCAGGAAAGTTTATGCAACTTCTCACTGTTCTCAAAGCCAAAATATCTGCAGGGTCTGTTCTGTGGGATTTGCACATTCCTGTAGGAATGTGTGGTGAGCATGGTAGAAGGCTGCCCTGCCACAGGAGCCACAGACTTACGTGATTTTTGGGACATGCAGATCGTATTGTTGGCACAGAGCTCAGGCCCTCATAGTACAGCAGCTGTTTGGGGACCCAAACCAACATCTCAGAGATAAAAATTATCCCAGGCACGCTCCAGTGCAAGATCTTTGTGCAGTTAGAGTGCTAACACATTTCAAAAGGATTTCAGGGAAAGAGATGGTTCTTCTGCCATCTGGCCTAAGAGGAGGGATAGGCTTTTCTCACCCCCAAACAGAGCAGAAAATGGAAAACAGTAATTGCAGCCACACAGGAGAAAAATGGAACATTTGTCAAGACAGAGAAGAGTTGTCCTTCTCTAGGACAACAGGTAGAGTTACTACCCATAAATATGTCCCTAAATCTCCACAACAAGGGATTTATATGTCCCATATCAAATGGACAACCCTCCTTTAGGAATTTCTGTTGTCATCCCAGACCAGACATTTCTTCTTGATCTAAATCCTTCAGTCCTCTCTGTTTCCTTTGTGCTTCTCAGATGGCACCAAGAGGATACCAAGAAAAACCAGCAAGGAAATTCTTTATTTATGAACTTACATCATGCAAGTCAAACTGGCTCTTTAGCAGTTGTTCAGTTTCATGTGGCATTCCCATACACTGCTCCAATATTCTGGGAAACTGAACTTTGGGAAAAGTGTTACCAGCAGCATGCAGGCAAGGTGTGCCAATAACCAGCTGCGATGGTGAACCTTCCCAGGGAGAACCAAGAGATGAGAGGGAGAACCAAGAAATGAGAGGGAGAACCAAGAAATGAGAGGGAGAACCAAGAAATGAGAGGGAGAACCGAGAAAAGGTTTACTGGGGGTAAATGGGAGCCAGCTAAAGAGGCTGTGGCTCCCCACCAGTGCTGCCTGGTGAAGTCCTTGTTTGTGGGTTGATCTGACACCACTGCAGCTGTGCCCTGGCACACGTTCAGCTTGTGCTGGCCACAGAGTGCTTTTCTGGTCTAGCCTGAAACAGTTCTGCAAACAAGGCAAGCTGTATGAGCAAAAATCACTTGATGCCAGTATAAGCTGGGTTTCCCTGAAAGCTTTTGCCAGTGTCAAGTGTTCTTAAAAACTGTAAAAATAAAAAACAAAAAATGTCACACCCTTGGCTGGCATTGGCTTGTGTGCAGACTTTTTAAAGATATATTTGGCTCAAGTTTGCTTTTGCTGGATAAGAGTGCACCAATGTAATTGAAGAATGTTATGATAATAATAATAAATGTCACGTTTATTAACATATTTAACTGCATTAATAAATGGGAAGCTGTCAAACTGGTGTTACCCTGAGCAAAGACCATAATAACACTAAGTGGTAACTCTTGGGGACTGTGTGAAAACATGAATCTTTCTTCTGATGGAGTTGTAAAGCCTGTAACTGAAAACTAAAGCAATATCTCTCTTACCTTTGTGAAGAACAACTTTTAGATAGGGAAGGTTACTTAGCAGGGTCCAGAACACACAACAAAAGCAGGAAAGGAAAAAGAAATGAGTTTGTACTATGACAGGTTGAGGTCTCTGGATTCCCAAAGGCTATTCTTTTGGCAACAAAAGTGTTTTGCTGTCTAAGAAACAGATTGTGAATATCCTTGTCTATGAGTATCTAAATCTAAAGTGATTTAACCTGCCACAGTGAAAGGAAACCTTCCATGAGAGGTCCTAGAGGAAAAATCAGTTTCTCTGAATATACCTGCCTGGGACAAACCAGTGTCCTCCAAGGGACAGACAAGTCAGACCCTGCATCTGCTCAAGAAGTCTGAATAAAAATCCTTGAAAACTAAAATTAAAGAGTAATTACCTGAATAAAGCTCACAGAATTCGTTACTTTGTAGACAGGGCTAATTAGAACAAGAGAATATCAGGCAGGCACGACAAGTATGACCTGCCATAAACCAACCTAGCCACAACTGCATGTAAGAATGTCCCATTTTATCTGCCTGGTTTTCAGATCATTGTTAGTGCTGGAGAATAGCTCTGCTCAATGGCAAACAAGTGATGGCCTCACCTTCTGCATAACTGGCACATAATGGGGACTGTAAACTGGGGAGACTAAACAGCTGGGAGCCAGAATGGACCATTTGCCACACTGCCCTTGCCAACTGAGGTTTGGAGAGGGGAGGTTTTAAATATATTTTTGCACATTTTTTCCTATTCAATCAGCACTTTTCCCATAAATGTTTGCAGGATAGAAGGACTTTTGGAGCCTGACCAGACAAAGCTCTTGACTGCTTGCAGGTAAAGAGCTTGGAAGTCAATAGAATTACTGACCAATTTGAGAGCTCAAAGGAGCAAGGGAGGCAAGGTCTGTAGGGAGAGGTAATGTATTTTATGAGGAAAACTGATATCACTGGATAAAATGGACAAGCTGTCATGGACACAATTTTTGAGTGCAAGCCCTGTCAAAGGTTTTCATTTCTGGTGCAGAGGAATTATTTGGTTTACCCCTTCTGTTGCTTTGAAACACCTCAGGGCCAGTTTCCTCCCATTTCCAGTCACTTGGCTGTGGTGCCTTTTCCCACAGCCTTGTCCATGAGATCTGAGTTGCTCTCTAGGTGTACCTTTCTTTTTTCACAGGGCACCTGAGGCACCTCCTGAATTATGCCTATAATTCGAGGGGATTTAGGACACCTGACGTGTCATGTAATGCTACACAATTACATCCCAGATCCCAGCTTTCAACATCTAAAATCCAGCAAACCTAGATGAGATGATTTCAGCCTGAGTTCCTTTGTGGTTCCATTATGGATTTTTTTTTTCTTTTTTGGACAAGGATTAGCTGTAGCATAAAGCAAATCTAAAAAAAAAAAAAAATTAAAAATGTGGCTCTGGGTTCTTTATATACTCAATCCTCTAATCCACCCTCACATAACCTGTTCTGTCACACAGCCCTTGGTGTAGGTGTGTAATGGGATCTGATGACTGAGCTCCATTGTGTGAACACCCACACAGCACAAGCAGACGGAGCTGTTGCTGCAGCTCTTCCTCCGGCACAGCAGTCGAGCTCGACCATCCTTCCTCCCACCCACCCTCTCCCTCCCTCTGTGCTCTCTCTTTTACCACACTCCAGTGCCAGGGAACTGCTTTCTGCAGGCCAGACCAGAGCCTGAGCTGCACTCCCTGCTCTGAATCTGCTTCAGAGATGGGAAAAGGTGCTCACGGCGTCACCAGAGCTGCAGGATCCCAGCTCTGCATGTGAGAGTGGAAAATGTGATGGGATCTGCTTCATATTGCACAAACCCATGAGCTGACAGTTCTTTTGAAGATGAGCAAAAGAAGAGGGTGGGGATAAAGATTTCAACTGCATGTTCCCCAAATATTCCCTTGCATTTGACATAAAAGGTCTTCATTTAGTTCAGCTCATGCTGGGGATATTGAAACCCTACTGGAATATATATTATTTCTACCAGTGCTGCAACTTTGCAATTAAATAACCTTCTATACTCATTTTATATTTCTCAGCCTTCACAATATGTGCCAAATGCAGAATCTCTGAAAAACAGAGGACTGGTCAACAAGGGTTATTGCCTGCTAATAAAATAAATTGTGCTGCAGAAACTTAACAGGTTGTGTGTTGAATGTTTGAAGAAAAAGCAACAAAACAATTTCCACCCACCCAAATACTAACTGAATAACTTGGCCAAAAGCCTCATATTGTTACACAAATCTACTTTATCATTAAGAAAAGATGTACAAAGGAAGATTCAATTCCTAGCAGGATGCAGCTTAAGAAATGGAGAGGTAGCAAAAGGGAGATTAGAAAAAGCAATGAGGCACAGGTCAATGGCAATATATACCTTATATTTGTCTAAAGAAAACCTAATTGGAAATTTAACTAAAAATTGTTGCCAAATATCCCATTAGCTGATTCCAAAACCTGTTTCAACAGCTCAAACCTTTTCCATATCGCTGCGACTGCACAGGTGCCTACAAAGGTATAATTTGAATTTGTTTCTTATAAAACAGCTCATAAGTAGAAAATACCCTGGTTTAGCCATTATCAGGCATATTTTTCTAGGTGCCCATAATGGCAAAAGCAGCACAAGCCATTCACATCGTTAAAGCTTTGGGAGCTGACCAGGCTCAGCACAGGGGCTCTGTGAGACCATAAAGAAAATGTCTGCGAGCAAATTCCTATCAAGAATGAATCAGAACTCTGTGTAAGAGGTAATTTCAGCATCTCTGGCCTAGCAAAGTAATGCCAATTTAGGTATATAAGATAGGTATATATACCTATATTAGATATAAGGCCAAAGTCTTTCTGCTTAAACATTTCCAACCAGGAAAATAAAAAAAATGTTGTGGGAAACCTAGGTGGGTATTAGTGCTTTTTGTGCTTTGTTTTTTAACAAAAAATAATAACACACCCTCATTCTAAAATTCACAGTCACATCATCTAATGGTTGCAGCTTGTGCCAGCTCTCTGGATTAGTAAATCACAATAATGAAATTGTGAAATATCTTCCTACCATCAAGAAAAGAAAAAAAAATAGTTTTAGGGTTTTCCCAAGCATTTCCAGTCATGATCTTGCCAATCAATTCTTGTTGTGTAATGAGCAGAAAAGAACTAATTATATGACTTTTTTTTTTTTTTTAATTTCAGAACAAAGAACATATAATAATTATTGGTCCTGGAAACTTAAATATAGAATATGCTGTAATCCTGAGTTCATTATGACTTGAGGGACTGGTAATAATAATGAGGCATTACTCAGCCCTAAGGAGCTTCATATCTAGAAGGTAAATACTTAAAAGCCTTGGTACATCAGCAATCCAGAGGCAGGAGTAGAGATTATTATGGTTTTAGGTGAGGGTACATTATAATTCTTGTTTTTAAATCAGCTTTAAATCTGATTGCAGAAGAGCTGGATTTCAAAAAAGGGCCTTGGTGCACAAGAGCATGGGAAGGGCCTGCATTTTGCTTCCTACTTCTTGTTTGTTGGTACTCTGGGGTAGGAAAAGTGCCTGAAAATCATTAAGGATTGAACAAACTGAAGTTAAAAGCTTTGATCATGGAGTGGAAACAGGGAGCAGATAAGTGTGTTGTGTTTTCCTTCATTGTTTTTTGCCCTTAGACCACAACATTTGAAATTTAAAGTCATTGTTTGCCGATTTTTTTGTTTGTTTACACTTTCCGTGTGTGTTTTGATCAGCTCAGTTCACTTTGTCATACAGAAGGACTCCCACTGCAAAACAGCAACTACAAAGCTGCCCTTGTTTTTGACAGCCTAAAATACCTGTGTGATTAAAGCTATCAAATGACCTCCCCACCCTTAGAGCACCAAACAGCACCTGAGCCATAACTCAGCAATAACAGATGATCTGCATAATACTCCTCCAGTTATAGAGTCTCCCTCTAGTTATCAGCAACCCTAATAAATATAATAAGTATAATAAATATAATATTGGTAATTAATGAAGGGTTGCACTGGGGTGTTCTGTCTCCTGAAGGGCAGAATACCCTGTGTTGCCTGTGCTTTGCTTTGCCCCTGAGAACACAAACCTTGTGGAGAAAAAGGAAAGGAGAAATCACCTTGGGGGCACTCTTGGAAGTGTCAGGGATTTATTTCACAGCCCTGCTCCAAATAAAACACAGGATTTCAGTCATGGGCTGGTTACACGTGCCAGTCACTGGACTGCAGGAGAGGGGCACTGGGGGAAGAATTGCTGTCTGAAATAGAAACTTTGGTTGGAAATGAATCTTTGAGAGCTGATGTTCCTCTGAGTTGTGTTTCTGGAGGGCTGCTTTAGCAAGCTTGGCTGCTGTGGCTGGTCCCACCAGGATGCCAGCTCTCCACAAACACCTGGAGCAGCACAGGGCACAGAACCACCAGGCAGCATAAATATTCTGTTTCCATGATTCCTGACACCATACTTCTGGATTCACTGACAAGTGACCAGGACTGACATGACATCTTACAGAAATGAGACTGCTCCTGCAGCAAGGGGCTCCTGGAGGAACACTCTGTGAAGGTAAGGGTGGAAAAGTCAAGAGGATGAGAAAAGCATCCCTAAGATGCCCATGAATTGAGGGAAAGGTAACAGCTGGATTAATGTTCCACTGCTTCATTTTGGGGTTTGCCATGAATAATTAAGTGTAATTAATAAATAGTGCCCTGAAGATAGGATCAAACAGACGTTGGGTGTGGTGCTTAATCCTTCCTGAGTTGGAGAGCAAGGCCAGCAGCCCATAATGGATTTAACTAATTCTCTTAATTGCAGCTTCATTTGCCTGATCTTTCTAAATGGTATTAATCTAGATTTGCAGAATAAGCACTTGGAAAAGACTTACCAAAATCACGGTAGGATCTCAAAGACACATTTCTCTTCTTAGGTTTTCTTCAGTGGGAGAAGAGATTTCATTGTCAATGCAAATTCTATTAATTTGGCTAAGTGTTCACAGTCTTTGTTGGCATAAAATAAGAATTTAAAATGTCATTAACAAATTCAACCCTTAGAATCAACATTGGAACTGACAAATTCTGCAAGACTGCTAATTAGTTATTTACAGATTAAATACTCCTAAAAGGCAAAACTGCAGCATTTGACTCTCCTTTCTTCACTGGGTACTGAAGCACTGCACAGATTTCTGTGTCTCACAGAAGGAAACACATCCCACGTGCTGACAACCACACTGGGAGACAAGATAATCACATTTCTTTATCACCCTTTGCCTGGACAACAACAAATCTGCATGAGAGGCCTTTAGCTTAGAGCAAATTCCAGCCAAAAGAAGTTATAGCTCATATCCTCAGGTTTTCCAGATCTGATCTGCCCTCTGCTCCCACCACACTCCACTGCTCAGGTGTTCAGCTCCCTTCTCTACAGAGCTCACTATGATGATTAAAAAAATTAACAAAATCTAGAGATGCAGAGTTTAAATCCACTGCCAACAGTTTCTCTCCTTGGGCACAACAGAAAATTTCTCCTCTGACAGTGTTTTGTTGGAGAAAAAGTAATGAATTGCAGATCATGTGGAAAAAAGTGAAGCTGTGTGAAAGGCTGTGACTCGCCAGAGGTGACCAGCTGTGCCAGTTTTGACTCTTGACCCATTTTGAGTTTGATTTCCCACCTAAGTCCTGCAGATATAACTGCTGTCCTTCTTGCCTGAAATCAAGACCATCATTGGTGTTATCACCCATGAAAATAAAAGCCAAAATTCCCACTGGCTCAATGGTACAACATCTGCCAACTGAGTCCAGCTCTGCTCATGGCAAGGATTCTTCTGTCTTTTAATTACAGACTGAATAAAATATATATAAAACTAAATCAAACATGAGCAACATGGACTGTCCAACCATGTGTAATGTTTAATGTAGGTTCACACCACTCAGCTTTTCCCTTCCCATGGTTTGCTGCCTCCATTGCTGTGTTTTGCCTTAAACTGGGATGTATATTATTAGGAAAAATATGTTTGTTTCCCCCCTGTGTTTGTGCACCATTGAACACTGAGAATCCAAGGGCCTGTCACCCCACTGTACTATTAATAATTAAGACCAGTAATTATTTTATTCTCATTATCAAATCAAAGAAATAACACTGCTTCAAAGCTACACATGTTGCAAGTAGCAAAGTTCATGTGATAGCCACGGCCCTTTTGCTGCTCTTAGCTAGCCACTAACTCACTTAATTTTGTGTAGTTTAGCACATTACAAGATTGTTCAGGAGTGCCATAAATGATGTCAGGCACCATCAGAAACCACTTCAGAAAATCATTGCCTGTAGCCAGATCAAAAGGTGAACACCTGTAAACTTGCAGTTCTGGGAAAGCAGAATAAATCTTTTTTCTTTCTCCCCCTTTTTTTTTTTTTCTTTTTTTCCTTTCTCTTCCTCTTGGAGATTTGTTTCTTTTTGCCTTAAAGAATTTGAAAGGTTTATTTACAGCTTTTCAAATGACCCCTAATCTATTTAGAAAAACATAGCACGGCAAATTCATCTCGGGTGTAACTCCATTTGTTGACTTAAGCAGAGTTGTGCCAGAAGGGAGCCTGGCCCAGGAGTTTCTCTGCAGAGGAAAACAAAGCATTTGAATACAACACTTAATTGGCTCCTTGAGTCCCATCACAGGCTGTCCTGGAATATATTTATTAAAGGTAATTCTTTTATTGTGGTAAGATTGTATCAGTAATTGAAAGGCATGGTATTAGTTTTAAACCTTGTCTTTTTCCTTAGGCTTCCCTGCTCGAGGCTGATAATTTTCACAGCACCTGACAGTGTTTAGAGAGACATTGTATTATGTAGCTGAGTGAAATCTAAGACCATAAATAACTGGGAAAGTTGCTTATTTTGTCAGATATCAGCAATCTAATTAATTACAATCCATCAGGGTCAACTTTCAGGAAGCAATATAAAAAGTTGTTTACTGTGGAACTGTGGAATTCAGAGATGTGCTGGGAGCCTCTTGCAAGGACACACAGAGTCCATAAGTAATATTAAAATTATGATTGCTATATAATTAAAAGCTAATTGATTTGTTTAATCCTACAAATTTCTAGCATTCTTATCTTGACCAGGTTTTTATATTGATTCACCATTTTTACATGAATTTGTTATTTTTCTCAGCAAGTCCTGAAAAATGAATACTTTTATGAACACGTAAACCCCAGAAAAAGAATCTGGGGCACAAAAAGTCTATTAAAAACAGTAGCTGCTGATTTTCTTGCACTAAGGGTAGGGCATGAATCTGCCTGTAAAAAAGATCTCTCCATATGTTGCATATGGAGCAGGGGCACAGGGGAGAGTGGAAGGACCCTAAAGGGAAAGGACTGGCAGAAAGGATAAGGAAAAGAGACTAAGGAGAGAGCAGGGAGAACATTTGTGGGGGGAAAAATATAGAAATATTCTGAAAGCTGAAATCAGCAAGTGATTGAGACAGGACCAAAGCAGCAACAGACAATTGATCCTCTTCCCTACTCGACTGGATATAATGCTCATGGGGCATTATTCCTCCCTGTCCTGTCACAAGAAATAATCCTTAAAAGATCCAGTGATGAAGCCAGCAGAGAACTGGTGAACAATTAGTGTACATTCTGGATGAATCAGTTGCTTTGCTTTCATTTGGATGCTAATGATGTTGTGATTGCGTTAGGGTAAGCTGGGTTTGGGTTTTCTCAAGTACACAAAAATCTGCACAGTTTTAATTAGTTTGCTATGAACAAGCTCACTTTAAAGAGTAGCATTTAGTAGATTGTAGAAGATTTTCATCCCTTTTTTCTGACTTTAATATACCAATTAAGAGTTGTGCTTGTTGCACTGTTTTGGCCTTACACTGTGATTTTGGTCATATAGTTTAACAATTTAGAAGAAAATCCTGAGGCCACAGAGCATTTGCAAACACGTACCAAGCTGAACTGATGGGGAGAGCACTGAGAGGGGAATTTGCTTCAAAAAAATTATGGCCTTCCATGTGCAAACAAACTCATTTATAGAAAAAGGACTAATAAAACAGAGCCTTTTAATGAGGCACCCAAACAATATTTTTACAAACCAACTTCTTGCTAAAGAAGCTGCCTGGGTGTATGCACGTGCATTGCTGCTAAAACCAATTACTTTACTACATATGCTAATAATACATATGCATGATTAGCAAATACATATGCTAATAATTCAGCCAGGGTAAAAATGTTAAAGGAAAAAAAAGAAGTGTAGCATTTTGTTTATCCAAGCAACTTGAATTTATACACCACAAGGAAGAAAATGTTTTCTTTTTCACATATGAAACAACAGCAGGTAATTTAAAAGCAACAAATACCAACAGTGCCAATCCCAAGCAATTATTTGAGATAAGGATAAATTAAATGTCCAAATTATTTCTATATACCTATATATGATCCAGCATCACTGGGATTTTTAAAATGACTTCATGAGAGCAAGGTCAAGCTCTGTAGCAACAATGACATTAGAGACATTATTAAGATATAGAATTACCAAGTCAGATAACTTTTGGTTTTGCTCTCCTCTGTGAAACACACTTACAATCCTTTCTGCAGTTCCAGGTTACAAATGGCAAACTTAATCTGAAGAGAAACATTTATATATTTGATGTTAACTGCAATAACAGCTCTATTCAGTTAGAGCTCTTTAACCTTTTAATAAAGCAGATACTTGACACAAAGTTTTTGTTTTATTTTTATAATAGATATACCCCCCAAAAGCTTGAAGTAATAAATCTGACTATAGAGTAATATTTCTCAGTATTTGCCACATAGTTTGTACGTATTAGTGTTGCATAATAAATAGATGTTTAAAATATTTGTTCATAGAGGTCTTTCCTTGAACTTAAGCGTAAGTTATCTAAACAGTTGAAAAAAGATTTATAGTTATGAAGAGGCCTATATGTCAAGCAAAGTTTTATGATATGTTCTATAATAAATTAGCAATAAATGGATACAGGTGACTGTGGAATTTATGGCCTTTAATGTTTTAATGCTTCACTAAAGAAAAACCTATTATTAAGGTCCTAAAGGGTAATACAGGAATACCATCTACAAATTGTCAAATTAAATAGTTGTTGCCAGGTATTTCAACAGTGGAACATTTCTGCTTGACCAGCAGCAGGGGTGGATAGCAAAGAAAGAAGGAGAAGACCAGATAATTTCTCAAGTTCAGCTGAAGATTTCACCCTGCAAACCCTACTCACTGGAAGTGATGGGTCTGATCCTAAACCATCTCACATTTGAAAAACCTGTAATCCAGGTAATCTAAGTCTGCTTGAAGGGCTCCAAATCACTCATACAGGTAAAGGCTGAAGGATTCATCCCAGTTTAATGGAAGGCTAAAAGCCAGTGAGTGAAGCTTTGCTTGGTAGAGACCTTTCAAACATTTCTGTCCACATAAGAGCTATTGCTTGAATTTAAGAAATAACACACTGTGGAAAATAAATGGATTTAACTGTCCTAATTCTGTGACCTCAGATAATGCTGGAAAGTGCTCTAAAACACAAATGCCAATTTGCTCCTGCAGACGCTTGTGAACCTCTCTTAAATGATTAGACCGCCATCAAAGGATAAAAATATGGGTAAAACTGACGAGAACCCAACAATAAAATAATCCTTTGAGTCAAAACAGGGATGGTACTTGGTGAGGTAAAGGGAGAGAGATTTATCTTTGAAGGGAAATCAGACCTGGCAGGAAGGAGTTAAGATCCCAAAAGGACTTGGCAGTGCTGCCCCTCTGGAGAAACAGCCCCCCCAGGGATGTAGCAGAGAGCAACCCCGTCCTCAAAATTGCTTTTTAAGATTAAGCATATCCAAGCTATTAGCAGGATGTCTGCACGTTAACACATCAGCACAAAGATAGGGCCAGGGGGAGGGGGAAAGAGTTATGCAAAAGTGCTCTGCGACTGCCATTGGGGCAGTTCATCCCTAAAGGGAAACACATGTTAGACAATCCTCTGCCTAATAGGGTTGGACAGTAATTAAAAAATATCTTTTATTTGGAGAGCTGGGTCTTGAAACTACCAGCTCGCACCATTAATCTTTTTGATGTACTGCAAAGATCTGCAGCAAAGGTCAGAGGGCAGGAGCTCTGCCATTTGTAGGGGAACGAGCTCCCTGATGGGACAGTGAACTGCAGAGCAGATAAAGCCATTACACCCAGCTATCACTTAACTGTGGCCCACAAAGGGACCACAGGGTGACCATGACCTGATCACATCCCCATCTGCTCTCATACCACCGGGCCCTTGGTAAATCACCTTGAAAACTACCAGCAGCTCCTCAGAAATAAAATTCAGGTGAGGCAACTGCACAAGGAAACAATTTAAATTGAATGGAAAGTGGAGAGAGGGCTCATTGCTCTCAGGATGCCTTGGTCTGCTCCTCAGAGATGGCAGAGCCAAACCTACTGTAAAATGAGGCGTCTGAGATCCAAGTTATACCTCGCTGACTGTGCCACAGCAGCAAACCCAAAGCTGCACTCGATCCTCCCAGCATTAACACTGCTCTGCCCCACCAACGGTTTCCATCAGTCCCATTTGCTCCAGCTGGGGAATCTTCTGCTCTAAAGAGCCTTGATGTCCTCTACCAGTACAACCAAATCTCCAGAGTGGCAGAGTTTGTGGTCAGGGGGAAACCTGTCCATAGCCAGAACAGGCACCAAGTAACAGTTCCACGGCAGAGGCTGGAGGGCAGTGTTTTAGCCAGCCTCTGACACTGGCTCCAGCATGAACCAGATTGTCATTCAAATCATCTCCAGTGAGAGCTTTCCACTGCAGGTAGGGATAATTGTTAATTAACCCATTAGTCTTGTTCACTTCACAGCTCCTTTCCCTTCCGTGCTCTGCTGTCGTGACACCACGAGATGTTTTTCCTTATTTTGACAGGGCTAAGAACGTCAGTTCGGGGCTTTTTTAAGATTTTGGGGTGTTTTAAAAGAGAATTTGATGAACACCTGTGATTTCATCTGGAAGTTGTTTTTATCCCCATGCTGTGACGAGCTAACTTCCAGATCACCCTCCAGTCCATGTGTCTATCAGATGTGTTCATCTTGTGCTGGGCTGGGCAGGGTGGTTGGGTTTTTTTTCCACTATGAACTATGAGCTTATCTGACCCTTAACAATGACTGCTGCAGGTGAGTTGTAAAGCTATCTGCTGCTCAGATAAAACACAGATACTATCTACAGGTATAGCCTCTGCTTCCAGGATCCTCTGCTGTGCTCTGTCCAGAGGGCCAACAGTGACTGCTTCCCAGGGAATCCAGGGAATGCTCCTTCATCCCCAGGGTGAAGCTTCTGCACAGTCTAATATTATGTAAACTCTCAATCCTTGCTGTTTCCTCATGCTCTTTTTTTTATTTTTTTTTCCATTCATCACTTACCCTAAAAATTCTGTATCACTGTAAAAGGCAGATTACCGAATAAAGATCCCGTGATTAGTTTTTTGAATGCTGTCTCCCTCAGGACAGAACAAACTGAGATGATTGTGAAGGATTAATTTAGCTTGGTAAGTGTCCCCAGATCTGGCTCTAGGGTGTAATATCACCTCTCTATTGTCTCTGTATCCATTTCCACTCAGAAAATGGGGGAGAAGGACATCCTCTGATACATTTCTTTTCCTCCTTGGACAGCAGAAGTTGGCAGACTAGATTTTTCTATTCCTTTTAGGTAGGTTAACAGTGTATTTTATGCCTGATTTCAGCAGCTGTGATGAGCCCACATACAGAAATATTCTGGAAAGATCAGTTCACAAGAATGCTCAGCTTCTGGGGACAGGACAAGTAAAACAACTCTTCTGCAAAGATAGTTGATATCTTCTAAATAAGATGGTAAAAAAAAACCAGGACATATTTCTGATTCAAAACAATATTTATTTAATATACATATTTAGATGGCTTATTTGTGCAAATGAGAGAAAAAACTGCATTACTATTTCACCACAGATGAGGTTCTTCATTATAACTACATGCTACTAAATAATGATTTTCAGGTTTTTCTGCCTCTATCCACTACTGCAACATGAGAAATCTTTAAACATATTATACAGATATGTTTTTTGAGGTTTCTAATGTATGGGTATTTTAATGGTATCTACAGTAGTGTTCGAATGAGGATAAAGAAATAAAATTTATGGATTTCAGATGCTTCTTCATTTAAAGCAGACAGAAAAAACAAGGAAGTGGGGAAGTGATAGGTGTAATGCACCACAATTGCTTTGCATCTGGGATTTTCAAACATGTTTAAACCACTGGCATCTCTTCATGCATTCAGACACATTTCAAAGAGCTTTGAAGGGCCTTCCTCCATACAAATGTTGTGCATTGGGAATGGGTGTGATCCAAAGCCCTCCTCTGGATATTCCTCTGCCAGTCTGTGGCTCTGCATCCCCACCTGAATTTTGCAGCTGAGGTCACTCCCTGTTATGTCCAGGACTGAATTTTCCTGTAACCCTTGTAAGGCACCATTTCAAGTACCAAAATTATACCAGTGACCTCTGAGAGCTGCAGCAGGGGAAGAAGGGCTGCCAACCTCCAGCTGCAGCTTTCAGGCTGGTTCTTGGAGACTGGGCTGCAGGGGCAGATGATGTTTCCAGCATCTCCCAGTGGAAACTGCAGCATTGCTTGTCATGCACCACAAAATGGGATTGCTCTTGGCTTTAGAAGTCTGTACTGAGCCAAAACCCAGCAAAAAAAGCCTGAGTAGAAATGCAGGAGGTGTGTGGCTTTCATGCCCAGGGACCAGAGGGAAAGGGTAGCACTGTCTGTCATAACACAAAGGTAAAAAGAGCTGGGGGAAAGCAGGAGGTGTTCTGTCAGAGGGAATGGAGAAAGGGATGGAAGCAGCACCAGACAGAACAACATGCAAGTGGAGGTGAAGAAATTCAGAAGGGGATTTTTCTTCTAGGGACAAGAAAGGACTGTACAAAATCAGAAGAAGTGAGAAGAGGTTAACCCTGGAGGGACAGGGTTGCTGTTGACAATATGAGAGCAGTGTTTGAAAGAGGAGCTACAAAAGATGGAAGAGATACCATGCTGTTGAAAAAGAAATAAAATTTTAAAAAAGTTTATCAGTTACTTAGACATTTCAGAGTCTGTATGGAACAAAAAAAAAAAAAAAAAAAAAACCCCAAAAAAAGGCCACAGTTTTTAAACAAGAGAAAAAGAAACAAAGACAGAAAAGTGAATGAATAAACCTCAATCTGTGAAGTTGCTGATCCTTTCCACACACTCCAAAGGGGCTTTATAAAAAAGTAGAATGTCTTTTGATGTTGAAAGATAAATACAAAAGAAAAGCACCAGTAGCTATGACTGGATATCAAAAAATGTAAAGGTCTATTTGCACATCTACCTTCAATATAAAGTGATAGTCTAAGACACCTGGGTACCTGTGTGATTTCCTGGGTTAATTGATTTATAGTCTTTTGTTTCACAGGAAGTATTTCCATAACAATAATGGAGTGTGACATTTGGGGTTTTTTCTTCCCGAAGGCATGCAGCAAGCTGAGTTTTATACCCAAATATACATGTCTCATTTGATATTGGCTTAATGGCTACTTTCCCAAACACAACAATGCCTGGCTCAACAGGATTTCTACTGTGATTCATGTAACAGCCAAGTCCAGGAACATTGCTTTCTTTTTCTTTTGTTTTTTCTTTCTCTGATACTATCTTCTTTTTTTTTTCTTCCTTATTTCAACTCAAGAGGGTCTCAGGTTAAAAAAAGGGAAAGGAAGTTATGCTAATGAAATTCTATTTCCCCTTTAAAGATACAAGCATAATCTTTAGCTAGCATGCTTATTGCAAATTTAGGCGCACAGGATCAAAATTCAAAATTACTCTCACTTTCAAAATAAAAATCTCTAAATCACAGCAGAGAGCACCACACCTTAAAATAAATAGCCTAATTCATATATAAAGCTGAAATTCCACCAGTAAGGGTCCTGTGTGGTGACTCTAGCCCAAGCTGTTGTCTGTAAATTCATTTTACCAAACATCCAACCTGGGAAGTGGGAGATTGAAGAAACAGCAGAAACTCACCTCTCCAGGAACCAACCTGACTGCAACTTGTCTGGTGTTGAGTGTCTGGTTCTGGTTTTACTCCTGTAAGACTGAAGTTAAACTATATATTCTTGCCCTCTGTCATCTGACAGAGGAATGTACTCAGCCCCCTAACATTTGCACTGCTTGTCTTGCTGCCATCATTAAAAGAACCTCCTGCCTTGTAAAAATGTAACTACACGTGTTTCATAAAAATCGATATAAAAATAACAACACCAGGGTACTTACATCTTTCTGGAACAACTGAATTCTGAAACAAGCATCTTGGTTCTTCCTCCTGCAAATGGATCAAATTACATTTCACTGGGTAATAAAGTGTGGTACAATAGCCTGCCCAATCTGTTTTCATCTTGTCTGGTACAAAGTTTCAGATATACTCACTCATTATTCAACCTAATGGGCCGGGTTTGGCAGATATTGAATGTTAGCGCTCTCCCTGGAAGCTGCAGAGGTTAACTGCTCCTAACAGTCTCTTTCCTTCCTTTCTGGGCATGTTTTCCCCATGAATATTTGAAACAACAGAACTAAATGTCACAATGAAGGTGCTGGTACAGACCACAGTGATGAAATAATGGTAGCAATTTTTTTGTTCTAATCCTCCGTCAACCCAGTGGAACCTGGTCCATACCTGGAAATATTTTGAAATGTATCAGGGAAGCAATCTGCTCTTGCCAAAATGCTTGCAGAATTGAAGGTCCACATTATTAAGCATTATTATTGTTCTTTATTCACTTTATTGAATGATTGTGGCTCTCCATGAGAAAAAATAATACTGTCAGAGACTGAACTGGAGATGTTACACCCTTCATTCAATTATCATATCAGAGGAGAAAGAAAAATCTTTCTAAATACAAATTACTTAGTTTAATGTTAACTATGAGCAAAATAATGGTCATTGTAATCCTGTAAGTGGTCCTGCTGCAGGAAGTTAAAAACAAAGTTACTTCTAAAAGCAGAAGCTTGAAAAACCTGTGTATATAATTTCTAGGCTCCGCAGCAAGGAATTACACAAATTGCTAATCAGGCACTAAAATGAATATACTGTTGATACAGTTGAAATGTTTTCTTTGCTCTCCTGTCGTGCTATAATATTTTTCTAGTCCCTGCACTCAAAGTAGATACATCACATTTTGATGTAGTTAGGCTCTTTTCAAGGTGTGAAATTGGAAAGTACCAACACCAAAGGAAAAAAATTCTTTTAATACTGCGCTGTGCCACTTGAAGCTGTATTACCCTTTGGCTTCGAGCCAGCAAACTCCAGTGAGAACTATTTTATAGCACATGACTATAATAAAAGATATTTAAACACGGCCTAACAATGGATTAAACTAGTAAGACATAGTTTGTGTTAGATCCCAAGGATGAATATCAAAAATAGAGGCAATAGTTTTGAAACAACAGCCAGCAGTGAAAAGTTTACTTCTAATATAAACCAGACAGTCCCCAAAATAATTTGTGGTTTATTTAATTCTTACCGTTCATCTTGTGTTCTTTTGAGTAAGCTAAAGTAAGACACCCGCGTAAAAGCACCAGCTGGTTTAGATTTTGATTTTGGATCTCTAGTGAGCTGAAAAACTCTAATCTGCATCTGCAAGGGTGGGGAGTCGTTTTTGTAAACAAGGAAAAAAAAAAGATTTGCTGCAGGGGGAAGGGCAGCTTAGAAGAAGGTGCATTTTGGGAGAAGAGAGAAAAAACAACCTCGTTAATATATTATAATAAATTACTGTTTTGTCATTATCTGGTTATATTTGCACAAACATCAATTGCATGTGAGCCCTGAAAAAAGAATGTTTCATTGCCTTTAATATGCACTGCAGTGTGCACCCATACAAAATCATTACTGTAACAAAACCAGCTGCATGTAATAGAAAGCAAATGATTTACAATGTTACTATAAGAAACTACTTTATTTCATATTATCATAAAAAGAACAGCACTGAAAATTTGCATGACAAACACAAGAATCCAGGAAATTCCAAATCTAATTCATTTTTAGGTTTTAATAGGTATTAACTTACGGAGGTGAATTGTTAAGAACATTTCTTGCAGAATATTTCCAGAGAGTTTAGCTGCGATATTGGAACATATATTTAGTGAAATGTGACCTAGCCCAGCAGATGAAGGAAATGCATAAGCTTTAAATTCACTGCTGGACCTAAAAAAAGCACATTTATTTTTATCACCATGCTGTGGCAGAAGGTTTGGGTCTACCAAGGATCTCTCAAGCCAATGGGTCTTCAGTCCTTTGAACAAAGACTGCTGGATTTGATGCAGTTCTAAAATTTCATTTCTGTTACCAACCTGCACAGTGACTGTTTTAAACTGCTGTGAAATTTTAACAAATAAACGTGAGCAATTTACTCTGAGCCCACATTCTGCCTGGTTGTATGGAGGGGTTGGGATACTCTGCTGATTTAGCAGATTATGAAGGACCAAATCCCAACTCCATCTCACACAGGTCATGAAACAAGTTCCTGTTGTGTCCTGGAAGGTAAGCCTATTGTATTCAGCTAGGAAAGGAGATAACAGCTGTTACCAAAAAGGTGGCAGGCATGTAAAACAAAAACTGAAGTCTTGAACAAATGAAGCTTTATAAGACCCAGGCAGAACTCAAACAAATGTTCAATGAAAGTCACTTTTATGGCTGTACTTTGGTTTATCGCAAGGCAGTAATAAATGTGTCTCATTAAAAGCCAGTAAAAGAACACCACCTACACCACCAATTGCTGTAACTGCAGATATAGCAGATCTGGAATAGTTACCTAAAGACCCTCATTTCCTAGCATTTAATGCTTCCCTGTCCATATAAACTAGCTTTCTATGGATTTAAAGACTGTTGGATGCTAAAAGCAGCAGCTGTTCCTGGGAAAACGACACTTTCAAAGCCCTGTTTCTTTCTCAAGGTGAAGTTAGAGGAAGGTTGAATGAACATGGAACGCTCCTCAGTGAAAAAAAAATTGCCAGAGGAGAACATGCCAACAGAAAAACAAGCAATTCCCCCATCCTGGCTGGAGTGTGAGTGTTTTGCCTCAGCTTTATTGCTCAGCGGGTCAAATTCATTCCTGGTGAAATGGCAGTTCCCATGGTGAAGCTGCAGGAAAATTCTGAAACATTCTGGCACCTGTCAAGAAATGGGGATGTGAAAGTGGGGGGAGGAACTGGCATGTAGAAGCTGGGATTAAGGGTGGGAGCCACCACATAAAAGGTTATTCTTGTTCTAGTTGTAAGAACTTTTTTATTGCGTAGAATTTACATACATGCTTATTAAGTGGTTTAAAAAAGAAGCCTGACAGATATTAAACAGCATGCCACACTCTTTATGCTGCTGCCATACAGATGTGTCCAAAGCATAAACAGACTTACAGTCAGCACTTGATTGCTCTATGGGAGAGTATCTCTGCAGTCTATTTCTCCAAACTTTTCAGGACAATTAACTTGAGAATTGGAATTTTTTTTTTTTCTCCCCCAGCAGATTTGATCCATTGCTTGATCTCTCACTGCTTTCCAATTATGCAGGGAAAATATATAGCAAGTGTTTTAATACCCTGGATTGAATTTCCTAAACCTAAGCTAGCAGCAGAGTTACTGGGCCGGGGATTCTGGCACAAGAAGTACAGCTGTGTGTGAGCTGGTGGGAAAACTACTGGAATATCATGACTAGTCTTGGTGTTCACACTTCAAAGAAGCCATGGAAAATTGAAAATAGATCAGAAAAGAATTATTTCAAGATCTAGAGTATCTGCCTTGTAGGGATAGATGTTTGCAGTTCAATCTGTTTATCAGAAAAAAGGTTAAAAGACTTCATCAATATATTAATACCTACATGTGGAGAAAATGTGTAATGGTGCCATAATTTAAAATATAAAAATGAATCAAGACAGAAGATGAAAATGATCAAATTCTGATTATAGATATAACATATGGGATTATTAACAGTGAGATTAGTTAGCTCTCAGGTAAACTTTTACAAAGGGATTGTGGGTTTTTCACCCCAGAAGCTTTTCAGACTGGGTGGATCTGTGACCAAGGAGAGCTGGGAAGTGGGCTGGGTGCAGATTTCCCAGGTGAGGCATTCTGGAGAGGGCACATGTGTTAACCATCATGGTCCCTATGACCAAGGATGTGCTGGGGCAGGTCAGACTTCTTCAGCTGAACTACAACATCAGTATATGAACCAAGGCAAAACCTTCCTGAAGAGTTCCCTCTTCACAGCAGTGCTGATGCTTTGGGAAGCCATGTCACCTGTGCTTGGCTTGGTGAACAGCACCTTCTTTCCATCCTGATTCCCTCCCTGTCTGTGCTTTCCTGCAGAAAACATAACAGTGGACCCAGGTAATCTGGTTTGTGCAATCCCCCTGGTGCCATGCACAAACCAAGTGCTCTAGCCTCTCTTTTACCTCTTTTTTTCTCACACTTAAAATTTCAGGCTTGCCACTGGATAAAAGTCTTCTTTGGGAACATATGCTGGATACTTAAATGTTGAAGAAAATCCCTGTTTCTGCAATTTAAGTAATTCCACGGATGACCCTGAGAAGTTGTATCTTGGCTGGGATGATATTTAAGTTAGTATTTACAACTGCCTGTGAGTTTTGCTGAGTAAAAGTTATTTTCACAGTAATATTAGTCTTGTGCCTCTTTACTCAGCACTGTCTAGCCATTACCATGCTGCTCAGACTCAGCAGTTGTGCAGTTATCAGCTTCTGTGACATCTTGATACGGTCACTAGCAATGGAAGGACACAGGCAGCGGCAGGACGCTGCACAAAAGACCATTCAAAAAATAAACAGCAAGAACATCTGACTGCCAAAGTGAAGCATTTAATCACATAGGCTTTTCTATCACTGGAGATGAAGGCAGACATGCTGTTACAGTAATATGGGGAGAGAAAAAATGAGATTGAGCAGCAGCAGCAAAGAAACAAAGGAGAAGCTGAAGGAAAACAAAATATGGAGATGATTTAAAATCACTTATGAGACCTGTGCCTGCTAATGCATTTTTTTAAATGATTATGACTTACAGAAAATACATTCAGACATCTTCTTCTCATTAGAAACACTGAGTTGAAAAAGATATAACCAGTATCCCAGTGTGTTCCCCTAACATGAGCTTTTGAACCACAGCTACGAAGTTGCATCCAACATTGGTATGCCTTAATATCATGTGTTGCTGCATGATGAGACATCTGTGTTCTTATATGGACAATCCCACTACCCCAGCATCAGTGAGAGTGTTTCTAGAGAACAATTGCTGATGTCTTAGCATGGTTTCTATCTTTCTATTGAAACTAGTATGCTCCATCTTTGACTTCATAATTTTCTAGCTGATGGGAATTTCCAAAGAGCTGCTGTAGAGAGCTTTTACTGTTGCTCACTCCTTTTTCAGTCATTGATAGGCAATGCTGTCAAACATCAACAGAAAATGAGGATGCATCATAGGTTCAAACCATGAAAATAGAGTGAAAACTCGGAGGTAATGACAAATCACTTTTGCTAAAGCACCTTTTAAAGTGGTGGTGAAGAAGCTCAGAGGGTGATTTCTATGTCTTAACATAGTTAGTGGTGACTTTTTTAGTGAGGTTTAACCAGAAAGAACTCTGCTTGCAAACTTTCAGAAGCAAAGACAAAGGAATATGAAGACCAAAGCAACAAGAGATTTTAACGCCAGGCAACTGTTCTAATTTTTATTTACTCAGACTCCAAAACCAACTAACTTTGTCTGTGTCACTTTGCTTTCACAGGCAGGTACACTTTCTGAGCATAATTCTAAAGTGAGAGTGGACAAAGTGACAGAAGAGCCTCAGTAGTTTCCTAGAGCAGGGGAAAGGCCTTCAGAGCTGCAAATAATAACCAGAGACTAAATTCTGCTCTCTGTCACACTGGAGAAAATTCAAAGTAATTACCCCACTGACTTCAGTGTAGTGATCCTAGATTTATATTACTGTAAATGACAGCAAAAATTGGACCCAATATAGAAATCATTTATCTAAGGCCCTAAGTATAGTTAGTTGCACAATTCAATCTGTAAATAATGCCTCTAATGCACATATGGCTAATTTACATCCCAGACTATGAGAACATATCCAGTGCTGATTTCCAGGATGCTTAAAGCACTATGCAGTGCCAAAATAAATCTGCAGTATTCCCAGAGCCCTCACAATCCTTCCAACTTCTGGGGTTGGAAAGAAGATGCACTACACACATTTTGGAAAAGTGAAATTCTATCTGCTATATACTAGTTATTGGATAATTCTTACCAAAAGGGCATAGAAGGCTGTTAAGCAGCATTCTGTGTCTACTTGCAAGAGCTCTGCTAGCTCTCTCCTCTCAAGAAGTTGTTTTTATCTAATTTGTCTCTTACTGGGAGCAGAATTCTAGGAGCAGCTTGAGTTTTCTAAGAATAAACCACATTTGAAAGATATGAGGGTTTTAAGTAACATTGGAGAAGAGTGCTTGGAGTACATACATTTAACATACATAAAAATTAACTACAGTAATTTAAGTAAGATTCCTTCTCTAATCACATATTTATGTTAAGACCTCGCTGAAGCCAAATTGAAATTGATATTTGCTGGAGGAAAGATGGTATAAAATCTGAATTATTCACCAGCTCATCAAGAGAAGAAAATTCCGCCAAAACATCAAGTATTGTTCTGGGCTTTGTATGAGCACTGCAATGTGGTGTGTGAAGAGTTAGAAAATCCATGTCCTGCTGTACCTTGGACTTCAGAGAGACATGTTCAGCCTATGTGTAAAAAACACATCAACCTTCCTTCCTTCCTTCCTTCCTTCCTTCCTTCCTTCCTTCCTTCCTTCCTTCCTTCCTTCCTTCCTTCCTCCCTCCCTCCCTCCCTCCCTCCCTCCCTTCCATGTAAAGCTATTTACTTGGTTGGTTGGTTGGTTGGCTGGTTGGTTGGCTGGTTGGTTGGTTGGTTGGTTGGTTGGCTGGTTGGTTGGTTGGTTGGTTGGTTGGTTGGTTGGTTGGTTGGTTGGTTGGTTGGTTGGTTGGTTGGTTGGCTGGCTGGTTGGCTGGTTGGTGTGTGGGTTTTTTGTATCACCATGGAAGAAGAGCTTTCCTGTAATGAACAAACAGGAAGTGTTGAGACCCCGTGGTTACATGCAGATTAATCACGGCTGCCTCAGCACTGCAGGTGGATTCCATTAGACCCTTCAACAACAGAAGAGACACGGGATGATCCTCTGGTAGAACAAAATCCCTGGGAAGAGATTTTGGGGGCAGCTAAGCCTGGAAAAAAGTCTTGGGGATGACCAGGAAGTTTAAGTGTGTTTAGTTAAGACCAGACTTCAATGAAGACTCATTTACTCACTCATTTAAAGGATCACACCATGTTTGAAGGTGGGTAGGTGTGTTACCCACTTGATGTGACTGCTACCTTGGTGCACAAAAAAATGATGTAAATATAACAATTTAATCTTTGTACAAATAATTCCATTTACTCTGTCCTCACTGCCTAATTATGTTGAATGTGTGGGTCCTACAAAACCCTTTGAGGTCCTAGAGAGGGAAAACAATTAGAGAAGTTCAGAACTTACCTCACAAATGGCTCTTTTTAGAACATAATTTTCCTGCAGTTGCCAAGATTCTCCTTAAGGGAATTGATAACTTTGGAGAATTTGTTAGGTAATGGTCTCTGAGATCGTTGGAGACCCATAAAGAATAAATTACCTAGAGAATAGCTGCAGGAGTTATTTAAACACAGGAAAAGTACCTCTGAAGAAGCCTCATCCTCAAACAATGATAAAAACTTTTCTTTTTTTTGAAGTTGTTTTTTTCTACTTTAATGTTTCTTAGGACCAACTCAAGCACAAAAAAAAAATTATTCTCTGCAAAGATGACAAAATTATCCTTGATTCTCCCTATATTACTTATTTCTATTCCCAATGCATAAAAGTTATTTAAGATGTTCAGTCATTGGACATGTACTGAAAACGAGAAAAAATGTTTATATTTAAGTCTAAAAATAGATGCCATATAGCCAATTTCCATCTCTAATTTAACTCTTCATTTTGAGCCTCAGTTTGTGTAGTTGTGATTTTTGAACAGGTACTTCTCCAACGGTCAGTTTGGAGGTTTCCATGAAGTTTAGGTGAGCCAAGTGCAAATCTGAATTTAGCCCTTAGAGGCTAGTTTTGAAAGAGTTTTGCATCACTGGTGCTGTTCCCTGTGGAGGTATTGCTGGTGACAGTCTGAATTCTACCAGGTGTGGGGCAGGACGTACCCCATGGCTGTGTCAGGTTGAAAGTGCTGGAGTTTGCATGACGGGGAGCCTTTGAGAGAAGAGCACAATGGTTTGTGCAGAAGCTGCTGAGAACGAGGTGTTTTCATGTTTTTAAAAGGCTGAACTGAAATCTAACCCAGACAGCTGACTAACATCTTGAGACACAGGCAGTTTGGGTCAAACCTGGGTGACTGGCAAGTTTAATTATAGCATTTGATGACTGCTTTACAGCATTTAAGCCTCTTTGAACTTCACAATGGATGAGAGTGTTGAAAGGCTGTGAAACATGTTCAGCTAAAAATGAACAAAAAAGATGATGCTTCCAACACTCTTAGTGGTACCTGGCATTTATTTGAAATCTGATATTGCACACAGGACTTCCATATCCGTGCCTCCAGATTTCTGGTTGGAAGTACTGGATTTCTATCAGAACAATGGACAATTCTGTGGCATTTGCCTGACTTCAAGCCCCTACTCCCCTTTTCAGAGGCACATTTCCTTTGCTGGCTCTTGTATCATCCTTGCATTAATGCAAGAAAGACAGGTGAAGAGTGAGGCAGGGCAGACACAAACTGCATCCCAAGCGGAAAAACCCACAGATGGCTGGAGAGAGCAGCACAGAAGAAATGACAGTGGGAGCACCTGAGAGCTCAGGACCACTGAGGTCTCTGTAAGGCTTTCAAAACCTACCAGAGAAAATTCAGCCCTAGTGTTGATGACAAAGGTCTCCTCCTTCTGAGATGTTCCACAACAGTGAATGTGAAAGGTAAAATAAAGCATAGATAAAATAAAATAGAGCAGGACAGTGGCCTAACTGACCCAACCTCAGCAAACCTTGAACATTTTGGGTTGCAAAATCTGGGGTCAGAATAGAAAATTCATCAACATTCTTCTAGATTTCAATAATTACATCAAAATACTTACAGCTTAATTAATTCTTCTCAAACCAAGAGAGCAGAAAAAACCAGTAGCTTGAGAAAAACTTTCCAATTCACAGCAGTTTGAGCCCAGCTATTTGATTTCTGCAGTCAATTAATTCTAGTGAATTCCTGAAGAAGTCACTAATTGAAAAAATAACAACAGCTAAGATAAAGCTAACAGGCAACAATGTTCAGTCTCAAAAATTGTACAGTCTTTCCAGAAAACAGTCTGGACAGTTGCAACAGCTACTGAAAGTTATTCAGCAAGGCAGGAAGCAGAAGCTTGTCACATGTCAAGACAAAACCAGCCTGTTCCTCACAGCAATGTAATGTTCAAAGCGAACACAACGCCTGCAATCTGCCAACTAAGAATTATTCAGCAAATAATTTCAAAGAGGAGATAGCATTTTCATAAGAAAAACAACAAAATGTTTCCTACTTCATAAACAGAAATCAGGGAGAAATTAAATCACCAAATTACCTGCTACAGTTTACCAGTGTAAACACAACTGCTCTGATCTTCTTTAGCAAGTACACAACTGGAAATGAGAAGCAGAACATGGAACAGTCTCAGTGGCACAGGCAAAAAGATTTTCTTGAATTTCTTTTGAAAGGGCAGCCAGAATATCAAGGCTCATGTTTAATCAGATTTACTGTAGGCTCAGGAGGGAGAAATGAGAGGGAATTACAAATTACTGAAATAGAAAAAAATCACCATACTTCTTGGAATTCTCTCTTTTAAAAAAACCAAACAAAAAACAACAGTGTTGATGTCCTGGGTCAGACATTACTGGAAGAACATGTAATAGAGATAGATGGCACACATGAGCTTTAGGGGTCTGTATTAAATATACCATGGATATCCACTGCTGTTCTGTGATTAACAATTGCTTTTCAAACTTGCTCTCATCACTATCTGCAAGGAGATTGGGGTGTTGGAGTATCCACCAGGAACAGAGGACAGCTACTGCAAATAAGAAATGCAGAAACAATTTTCTGGGGCCACATATTCCAGCTTTGATGGCTTTTTCTTCATCAGCAAGAATTCTGGGCTTGCTTTTCTCAGCTTTTTCCAATGCTACACAGAGGGTGGCAGAACAGGGAAAAGGAGCAGGGCACAGAACACTACAGGAGCCACCTACCATCCATTTTACCACAGGGTAGCATACAAAGGAGCTACATTTGACTGCAAGCTCCAAATATAACATTTTGAGCTCAAAATCCTCTAAAAGCAACTAAGGACTAGAAAATTCATGATGAGACATCCTCAGAGTGAGTGGATTTGGACAGAAAACATGATACAGCAATGACAAGAGTGTAAAAGAGTATTATTACAGAACAACAGTGGATATCTATGGTGCACAGAAGGAATGGTACAGTCCCGTAACCAAAATGGTGCATAGGAAATAAAATGGATTTTCTAATGTAATATTCACTAAATCATGGACAGTGATGAGCAAAACCGACAGTGTATACAGGCACTGAGCAGTCCTGGTGGCTCAGTGAATGAAACTCTGAGTCATTTCTGGATTAATGCTCTAACACAGTGCCAGGGGACACTGTGTTGCTGGAGATATCATTATTTCTCTGAGATATTTTGTCATTTATATCCCACGCTACATTCCAGAAGATGACAATTACCCTATTCCAAAGAGGACAAAATCAAAAGGCCAGATTTCAGCTTGACCCTAGAGGGGTGTAAGAGGGAATAAAATATATCTGGTGCACTATGAGCAGAATTCTCTTCAAGCACAGGGGTAGAGGAGTTGAGGGGGCATCTCCCCAGTGCCTGCTCCACCAGCTGAGCAGAGAGGAGAAACATGAGAAAGGGGAAAGGTTCCACACTCCTCTTCTCACATGCCAGATTGCACATAAGGAGTAGAGGACTAATAATCTGTTTATTTTTGAAAGCAGGAAAGGCAGATTGGGTATTGCATTGATATACGACCTGCAGCAGTACAAAAGTTCTTCCACCTTCCCCTGTTCAGCTATGTGCACATGTATTCCAGTCAGCTCCTGTTTAGAAAGAGACAAAAACAATAAATTAGAGAATACCAATAAAAGGCAAGGAAAAAGCACAAAACTTGCCTCTTATAAAAACTCATTAAAGTTTTCCTAAGACGCAGCATGCAGGACATGTTGTTTGACTTAAATTTCTATTAAATAAATACATTCTGCCTACCTAAAATTCATTTCTTGTTTTGATTTGATGAGTTCATCATGCTTGGTTTCTACTTAGTGCAATGAAGATTATTTTGCTAAAAGAGAATTTGTATGTGGTAAAATTAATTTCAGAAATATTCTGATGTACATGAGTCTCTCTGGTTTCCAAGAAGAAGCCAGTGGCTTTCCCCCATGGCCTGAATCTCCTGCAGAGCACTGGCACCATAATCCCTTCTGGCTCTTCCAGCCTGAAATACTGCAACTCTCCCCAAGGACAGCAGCTCCTACTGGGAGCTTCACTGTGGAACACTTGGGAAAGATACCTGAGGATGTGGAAGAATGACAGCTGCAGAGTAGGGGAAGGGGATTTATCCCAAGGAGCTGACCTGCAGCCTGAACTGATCAATAGTATCTCAAAGCAAGGCAGACAACCATAGCATATGTAATGCTTTCAGCAACTACTATCCTAAATGACCCATTGCCACATCTTTGCCTAAATATGATCCCAGGACATGCATTAAAGTTACCATTTCCAACTGGACCATCTATTTTCCTATCAAGAAAAATCAGATACAATGTGGAAGAGGAAAGAAGTGCCAGCACTATGTTAACTATCACAGCATGCAGACAGCTACCACTGCCAGCCAAAAACTGAGCATCAATGAAGTATTTATTAAAACTGGGTACAGAGATGACATGAGCTGGGCTCAGGGTAATGACTCTGTGTACACTGGTGATCCTCCTTTTTGGGACCCTGGACAACAACTTGCTTGGCATTAGGTGTTTTGGGTAGCATCATACTTTACTCTCCCTAATGGCCTTTAAGTTTTTAATTTCCTGTAGGTCTCAGCTGTATGGGAATGTCTCCCAAGGTTTCTTTGCCCAGTAACTTGTGAGCCATGGACTGGGGACTCATGAGTGAGGGTTGGTGGGTGAAGTATTATCTCACCTGGCTGCTGGTTTCCCTGCTTTTTATGGTTTGCAGGGATGGGATACAACTTGCAACTCTATTTTTTTTTTTTTTTTTTTTTTTTTTTTTTTTTTTTTTTTTAGCAACAACGTTAATACCCGTGACTCCACTTACAGGTGCACATGTAAACACGTGCAGTCTCCAGGTGTACCATAAGCAAAATTATGGGTTCTCAAAATTTCTTGTGTAATATTTTTATTAATATTTTTATATTTTGTAATATTCACTCTCTCATTTAAATCCAATAGATTTGCCAGGGGGGGTGGATGGGGCTGAAAAATAAAGACGTTTCCGACGCGATTTGCAGCAGGATGGATTCCAGCGCAGCACCACTCCCGGCTGTCTCCGTGGCCACCCCCGAGCCCCTAATATTGAAAAAAAAAACAAACAATAGACGCCTTTAGCCCAGTACCCTCCTCTCCACAGCTCCTGCAGAGCTCTCTGCCCGCTCCAGAAACAAAAATAGCGAAGAATTAATTAACGGGACGGGGCTCTCAGCCGGGAGGGGGCCCCGGGAGCCCAGCGCTCCGTCACGCCCGGGGGAGCCGCGGCCTCTCCGGCCCTGCCCGCGGGCAGCGGGGGTGCTCGGGGCGCTGGGTAGCCCTGCCCGGGCGGCCGGGGAACGGCGGCGAAGGGAGGAGAGGGAGGGGGCGAACCCTGCCCTCTGCCCTCTGCCCGCCGCCGCCCGCAGCATGGGGAAGGCGGAAGCGGCGGAGCCGGCCCGTCAGGCCGGGCGGCGGCGGGGGGGCAGCGCGGCGAGAGGCTGAGGCGGCCGCGGCGGGGACGGGCGGACTGACGGAGGCAGGGAGGGCAGCCCGGCACCGAGCCCCCCGCCGGCACCGAACCGCCGCCGGCAGCGAGCCGGGACGAGCAGGGGGAGGCCGCCGCCGGCCTGCGGGGCCCCGCGGCGGAGCGGCCCTGCCCGGGGGATGCCCTGGGGGCGGCGCGGGGCCGGGCCGGCGGCAGCGGCGGGCAGGGCCAGGCCGGGCGCGGGAGGGCGGCGGGGCCGGGGCTGCGGCGGGACCTGCAGTCCCCGGCCATGGAGCCGCAGGTGGGGCTGCCGGGGAAGGGGGGAACCCGCGGGCCGGTGAGGGCCACCTGCGGCCAGCAGCGCTAGAGGAAGGACCAGCCGAGCCCCTGACAGGTGTCTCCGCCGTAAGTGCCCTTACGCAGTCCCTCGAGGACTGACAGACTTTGCGTTTGTTATTGCTGCTGCTGCGATCTTCAAAGATGATGTTGGCGGAGCAAGCCCAAAAGTGGTTCCCAACTCACGTGCAAGTTACGGTCCTTCAAGCCAAAGGTCTGAAGCCAAAAGGTAAAAATGGCAGCAACGATGCCTACACCATCATACAGCTGGGCAAGGAGAAGTACTCCACCTCGGTGGCTGAGAAGACACTGGATCCCATCTGGAAAGAAGAGGCCTCCTTCGAGCTCCCTGGACTACTCATGCAGGAGAATCCAGAAAAATACATCCTGTACCTGATTGTCATGCACAGGTCGCTGGTGGGGCTGGACAGGTTTTTGGGACAGGTAGCCATAAGTCTGAACGATATATTTGAAGACAAGCAAAGGCGGAAAACAGAGTAAGTGATGGTTGGTTTTTTTTCATTATAATTTGTATTCCTTGGACACTTGGGTAGGGTGGGAAATAGTAGCCTTACTATGAACGTAAGTAAGTAATTTGAAATGAAATTGGTACGTTTCTGTCATTGATTCTGTCTTCAAATCTCTTAACCTATACAGTTATGTCATTGTGGCCTGACCTCTTCCAGAGAAGTTTACTGTAATCAAAGTGCTTACTGTGCATAGGAGAGGACTGTCAATAACATTAACTTTTCTGACAAACTCTTGTGTGTAACATGAACTCATTACAGTTTGTTTATCTAAGCATTTTTCTTTGTTCTGCACAGGGCCATACCCCCATTCATCTCCTACCTCAGTTTGAACCATGCGTGAGACTCAGATGCCCTGGAACCTGGTGTGGTTCTCTTTAAAATTGTTTTCCTTCAGTTGCTTCAACCACGTGTCTTTAAATATTTTATATTTATGTTTTAGTGGTCAATGAACGGTGACTTAATGAAGGCTTACCACAACAGCACAGTGCTTTGCTGGTCCTGATTAATCTTAGGCCATGATCCCACAGGCTGCACTGTGCAGCAGGCCTCATCTGAGAAGACTGAAGAGAAATTTCAGCTCTTGTGGTAGCTTCCATCACTACCTAGATAAGCCTTTGTCAAATAAAATAGTGTTTGCCAGGAAGTTCAGGCGCTGGAATGCAAAGAAAGGAATTTAAAGAAAAAAGGCATCATAGTTTATGAAGCTGAACTGTACTTATCTAATTCTCGAGTTTTTCAACTAAATGAGTAAAGTTGTTAAAATTCCTAGGCAGGACATGGTTGCGTAAAGGTGTTTGGTACTACTGTAATTTGTCCTCCATGTGTATGTGTAACTCAGACTGTAGGTGTGAGAGTACTGCAGGCATGCCTGTGACCCATGCTTTGGGTTTGGTGTAAATGTGTTTGTCCCACAGAAATTGAATCAGAGCAGCTTGAAGACCTCCAAGTGAGCTGTGTTGGCAGTGACATGAATGCTGACAGATCTGTCTGCAGCGGTTAAAAAGTTCCTGCTCCAGGTGCCTTTCCTCCTCTAGTGTCTCTTCAGAAGAGTACAAAGGCTCCTGTGCCCAAATCTCAGCTGTTGAAGTTTAAGTCTGGTATCCATAGTGATGGTGGGTCTGTGGTGACGTGCTGGATTTGGCGTCCAAGCCACTCAAAGACTGGGGTTGCTTGTCTGTCTGTGACTGTGCCAGGGTTGGACCTCCAAGCAGCATTGGCAGTTGGAGGTGGAAATCCAGATGGTTAACACCAGGCAGGGCTTCTTGGTCAGGCAACTGTTTCTGCTGAAACCACCTCAAAACCACCTCAAAACCTGGTCCTACTTAAATGCATGGCTGAGGTTGAAGAGCACCAAAGACAAGTCCAAGACTCTTTGCCCTGGTGTTTGTTTTTGTAAACTGAATTTTTTGCAAGGCAGTATGTTCGCAAACCGTATGACAGGAAAGAAGAAGTCTGCAGAATCTCTTGTGGGTTCACTGCCTGGAGTATTACACTTTTTAATTGCTCACCTTTTTAGGGATAAACCAGTTATCTCGATGCAATACGTGGTGATGCCTGTAGCCTTAGGGTCTTAATTTCTGTTAACACTTGATTCAAGAAGTTTCACTGCTCTTTAGACATGTATCTTAAAAATTCTTGACTCATTAGTTGTAATTATCTTGCAAGTCAGTAGTCAACTGCCTTACTTGCAACACCTAGCAACAAGGCGAAAAACAAGGTGAATGAATGAGGGAGGAACGCTGCAAAAAGAACGCTGCCTGTAAATCTAGATAGAAATATGTGTTCAGAAGCTGGAGTAAAATATGTAAATTATTCCATTATTACTGTGAGTAACAAGTAACAAAACTTCTTTTCCCTAGAAGAAGAAAAATAGGCTCCTGCACCAGGTTTAGCAAAAGTAGTACTGGAGTCAGACTTGCAAAATTATTCCAGAAATTTTTAAGTGGGGTAAGTAACACAGTCCTTGTGATAGTTAAACAAACATTCAGGTCTGCAGTATTTTTATAGGAAGTTATGCTTAGCAGGGCTCCATAGGTGTTCTTTATTTTATCATTTCTTTCTCTGAAGTGTGAGAGAGGAACTCCTGCTATGTAGCTGTGGAGCAGTTCCTCCAGAGCACCGCTGAAATCACCGGGAACGCCGCGCGCTGCCTGCGAGCTCTGCTGCACAAGATGGGGGCCTATGGGGGAAGTTTTACAAACAGCCTGAGTCCTTTCTTCAGAAGTTACTTGAGCATTTAAGATTGCAAATCTTATTAAAAGTTGATGGGTGTTAGGCTTCTAGGGCCGAACAGCCGTACTCGTAAAAGTCTTATGTAAGTGTAAAAGTGCGGCTGGGCGGCAAGTGGGATTTTTGGCAGCGCGTTCTCGCCTAATGCTGATTTAAATTCTTACGAGGAAGGAGCCACTGAAAGTCCAGGTTTCCCCTTGGTGTCTTTAGGTGCTTAGAAACCTCAAAAATGTCCTTTCTAAAACTCACTGTCAAAAAAAAGTAACTTTGAGTTCTTAAGTTTAGATATTTTTGAGAAGGTTTTGTGGTTGCGTGCCCTCGTGCCACGCGGGTGGGTCATGGCTGTCTCCTTGAAGCACTCGTGGGAGATGTGGATGCAATATTTGTACGTGTGTGTGGGACGAGGGCAAACTTTCAAGGCTAGATTTACGAATGCAATCTCAAACAAAATACTCTTTTTCCCCCCTCTTTATTAAATCCTTTTTGATAGAAAATATTCCTATTCCTGTGTTGGCAGTAAACTAAGGGTAATATATTTGGACCTGAAGACCTTCTAACTTTGAGTGTGGTGTGGGAACTGAGACACCCAGCACCTTTCAAAACCAAGTCCAATGTCTTTGTTACCGAAGCATTCTGATGGTTGAAAGCTATATTCATTGTTTCAGAAACACTAATCTGTTTTATTAAGCAATGTTTTTACTTTCAAATATGTTCAACAGGCTTGTGCTGTTATTAAATCCAGAGTTATTTTCTTATGTTGATGTAACCTTAACATTTCTTGCTTTGTTTGGGGATGAATGAGATCCAGTTATTTGATGAAGTGTCTATTGGTAATATTTCTACTTTTTAATATATTTAATAGCTTCCTCTTTCCAACACAGCTGTACATATGGTGCTGTAAGAGACAGACTCAAGAGTCACCAGGGTATTGCAAAAAAGATATTTAATATTCTGCACAATGCTGAACCCTGTCAGCAATTCCCTAGTGCTTTTTTAGTAAGGAGGTATGAGAAGTGAAGGCTACCAGCTGATTCTGAATTCCTAGGAAGACCATGGGGTGTGTGACATTTGGCTTTTTACATATTTTTTTAATTTAATGTTTTATAATTTGGAAGAAATAAATTTCAAAAATCATTGCAGACTCAGGAACATTATGTTAGGGATTTTTTTTTTTTTTCTGTAGAGCTCTTTTTGTTACTTGTCACATCTTAAGACAAATACTCCCTGCAGTAAAGTTTTCAGGCAGAGGCCTCATGATGGGATTTGTCTTGTGTTCTAAGAAACTTGCTCTGGCTCAATAATAAAACAATGTAGTCTCTTTACTATACCGTGATGGGGAAAATTTTGTACACAGCATCATACAATGTACTTTTGCTTTCTGAAACTGATGATTTTTCAAATTCTTAAAAGCAAAAATTGCTGGAACAGTTAGATCCAGATGCAACTCAGATGGTCCCTCACTAGATCTCTTCCAGAGACTTCATCCAAAGCATCTGCAGGATCCCAGTTAATTTTCTTTCTTTCCTAGTGCAAAAATGCCCATTGTACTGTGAAAGTTCATAAATTTGTGTCTCTGACATCTCTGCTGTAGTTGGAAATGGACAGGGACTTTTTACTTCTGCTCTTTTTTTCAGAGCTGAAAACTAGGCTCCAGATGCTGAAAGATTTTACTGAGGTTTTTTAACACTTCAGAAAGCTTTGGAAAAATTGCTTTAATGGAAGTGTATTTAGCATAAGTTTTCAAATGTTACATTTCTGACATGGCTTTTATTTTTTGCAATAACATTGCGTGGGTTTTTTAATTCATCCTAAGAAATACATGGCAATTGTTTCTGTCTGCTCTTGCAAAATAAATATACCTCTTCTAGTCTTCAAATTTACATTTGAAATGTAAATTATGGTCAATGAATGTATTGTTTTAAAGCATATATGCTTTTTTGTAATAATTTCAATTCAGTTATAATTCACAGTTGCCTTAATGCTGCTCATAATCTGATTGCATAGGATCAAAACAAATTTTTGAGTTACCATGAAATAAAAAAAATACTCATTTTCTGACATGTCTTAATTTACTGAAGTATTTTTCAGTTGTTTTTTACCATGACTCTTAACTTTCCCAGTGTTATTTATTTTCTCTGCTTTTGCTTCATCCATGTTACTCTCTAATTCCACTCTGTTTATTGTCCATTCCTTCATGAGCTTTCCTGGACGCCTCATTTTATTGTATGTTCGGCTGATTTAAGATGTAACACTTGTTTGGAATGCTATAAATTTGAGAAGGCAGGTGATGTAGAGTTATTATTTCTTATGGACATGGTGGAGGAGACATCTTTTATTTGTGATTTAGTTCCTCTTCTCCCTGAGGTCTATAATACCTCAACATCACTCCCCTCCACACACACACAAATTGCAGCACTTGTTAAAAAAATGCTTGCTTGAGCATAATACAGTGAAGGAATCTTGGCCTTTTCCAAAGATACTTCACAACTTCTATTGATCATAAAAAAAGAATCAAAACCAACTTCTCAGCATACAAACAAAAAGCATTCGTGGTTGACCACGATCAGTACCCCTGTGTGGTAGGCACTGACTTTAGTGCTGCTGAGCTTCCTGGAAGAAATGCAAATGGAGTGACTTTTTCCAAATTAATGTGAATTCTTTCTTGGCAGCTTCTGTCTTGGATATAAACTCCCTCTTCAGCTGCTTCTGCTCTGTCCTCTCTCTCATCTGTGGTAGCATAAGCAAAAGGGAGGCTTCAAATACATCTGGAATTATGAACAAGCAAACAACTAGTAAATAGATAATATATGGGCTCAGTGCTTGTTAGTGAGTGGCAACCATTTTAATAATATTTCTACAAAACATAGCACACTATTATTTACTCATTTTTAGTCTTAAATTTAGTTTAAACAAGAAAAATGAAGGGATGAGCTTCAATAATAGTGGAAATGGCAGGGTGTAACAGAAAATGTCTTTATTGTGGTTAAAGCAAGAGAAAAATCTGTTCCACTCAAGTCAAAAGTGGAAAGAGTAGTAACTTAGAAATTTGTTAAAGGCACAGAAATAAAGAGCAGCCTGAAGATTCTGTATGGGTTGTCTTGTGATACCCCTCATTACATGAAGAAAATAAGGAATGTGAGTAGTGAGGAGCAAAACAGAAAGATGGTTATGGGAGAAAACAAAGTTTTTCCCAGCTGTAGCTTTATGGACTTACAGTGATATTTTCAAATTATTTAATAATATTCCCAGCATTTACATTTTGATAACAAATCCATGCACTTCCTCTCAATAAGTCATAACTCTGAGTCAGAGTCTAAGTGCCATCTGTATTGAAATGCTTCTCCATTTTCTGTGCACACATGCTCAAATAACTGGCCTTAATTCTCATACCTTCAGTTAGTTTGTTTCTAACACAGAAGTATTCACACATAGCCTTTAGCCAAAATAATAAGTAAACCAAGAGCACTTTAATGACTTTGATTCCAGTTGATGTTAGCAAACCCCATAGTGAGGGTGTTGTGATAGCTGTCGGTTCCCATATGTTTTGTGGTGTTACAATGTCACTCTCTAGTATTTATTTTAAACTGCTTTCAATATCTTATTTCAGTTGGCTTCCAGAAAGTAAGATTATTCATCTTTGTGAGTGTCATCACTTATTTTAATAAATAATTTGTTTTCTTCCTAATTTCCCTTTGTACACGATGTAGTCTGTGCTCAGCCCCTTGCCTTAATTTTCCTACTTGCTGACTTTTGGGGCAGCCTCTCAGTATGGTATTGGAATGATTTATCACAAAACATACTTCTGCATTTTTCAAAGTGCATACTCTGCTAAATGAAAATGTCAGACAGTTCTGGGCTTTGGATGTTGTTTTTTATCAATTAGCTGTGGACATTTATGTTAATGGGCTTTTGTGAAACAAGTTTCCTCAGTGTATCTAGCTTAACAGTAGTCATTTTTGTTTGTACATCAGCTGTCACATACTTTGTTTTTGTGACAGCTGATGGACATGTTCTATCATTGAGATTCTGATGGTCTTTTACAGGAGTAAATATATAAGTATCTGCCTGTATAGAAAATTATCATTAAATGTGTAGTAGATTAGGATGCTGATTTTTGCCTGTAAAATGAAGGTCAGAAGCCTTGGTGGATGCTGTGATGATTATGTGGCTTTTTGCAAAATTTCTTTGGTAATTTGTGAATTGAAAAAAAGATTTTGCAAAATACTTTGAGTTTTTCAGCAAAGCAAAACTAGATCAGCTCAACAGATAATTACTGGTAGAGTGAAGGCAGAGGGGTGTATTTGAGAAGCAGAAAGATGGGAAAATTCCTTCAATACTTTCCATCTTTGGCACTGTCCAGAAGACAGAGTTGGGAGATCATCTGTCATGCACAAGACGAATGTGCTGGCTGGAGCACTTAATTCCTGTTGAAACTGGTAGATAAGTTACCCAGTGGTTTTGGAGGCTGTCAAAGTATATAATTAAAATGTAATTGAAATTAGGTAGTGCTTTTTCTTACCCATGCTGTCAGCCCATCCTGCTTGCTCACTGTTACATGGTGAGCAAAACAGACTGAGTGATGCTTTTTCAAAGGACAGAGAGGGATAAGACGTGGAAGTTTCAGATTCTGAGGCAGATTCGGAGGACAAATAGAATCAGAAAAGGGGAGGAAAAAACCAGCTGAAAGTCTGTAGATCACTATCTATTTAAATGAAATAGACAGGCCAGGGTTTTGTAACTTGCTCATTTATAGTAGCTTATTTCAGTTTTCTCCTTCACCCTTCCTGTCTGTCTTCCCCAAGGTGAGGTTTCATTACTGGTAAGACTGCTCAAGTAAAGAGAGTTTGTTTTTTCCACCCCTAGTTGTAGGTGTGGCCAGAATGAACTAATCTTGTCATGGGTAGAAAGTAGGCATGCTGCTTCACATAGGGGTTTAGCTTTTCAGGGCTGCCTGGTCAGCAGGATTTTTCCTATTTAGCCTTGCACATGGAGCTTCTCTTTGCACATTCAAGAAAATTATCATCATGCAGAGGCACAATTTATAGAATACTTAAAAGTAAAAATTAACAGAAACCTGTGCAAGACAGGCAAAGCCCTGAAAAACAGATGAGAGAAAGAAGCAAGCGTTGTTCTGATGGAAGCCATCGGGAAAAAGTTGAAATTAGAGGGTGTATGGAGGACATTGCCCTACAGAACATTTGAAGGTGAGAGCAAGAAGAATGAATGTGATTCCAAAGGCAATAGGGCTTCCTTTGAAGTTGGGAAAATTTGCCAGACTTTGTACAAGGTCTGTTTAAATAAAGACTGTCTGCAAGACTGGATGTAATATTTGGTTATTAAGTAAAAGGGCATCTGCTCTCATAAAAGCCACCCTGTTTTGTTCATGTATGTTATTGGCTTTTTTCCTACTTTGTACAGGCTTTCTATAGAATAAGCTCATGGCAGCCTGACAAGTGGAGCATTTATTGTGGCTAAAAGTACTGTAAACAAAACCAAAATAGCAAGTTTTATTGGCTTTTATAATACATTTCAATTTTTTAAATTGGCAGTAGTATAGTGGAATTTAGTGTTTTAGGACCCAAATGTTGTTATCTGAAAACAGTGGACTTCATTTCCCCATTCTTTTTTCTCTCCTCTATAGAGCTGTTTTTTCTATTTGCTGCTCACGCCCATGTGTTGTCGAAACAGATTCTAATAAGAAACATTTATGGTCTTAGTTGCTCATTCACGTGCAGCTCCACATAAATGCATTGCCTGCATTTGTTCTCATCTGTTTAAAAAAGTAATTAGTTGCCTTTGAATTTTGAAGAAAATCATGATTTGAGTCTGCTTCTCATATTGTCTTGTTATGAGCTGAAGCATATGGAACCTTCATTATAAGTAAAACAAGATAAATTCTCCAAGGTAACAAAGAAACCTCCTTGAAATGCCTATGAAAATTAAATATCTGTCTTTCATACAAAGATTTGATCCAGCAATCATTATTCAAATTGAAATTCCATTGAAGACCAGAGGAATTTTGCTGGAGTAAAAGGGTTTGTGATTAAATTCTGTTGGAATCAGTAGCAGTGTTGAACCTGGTTCCAGCAGGACCTTCTGTTGTCTTCCTCGGGAAAGGAGAGTTTCTTTGTTTTCCCCCCTGAACTTATTTTTAATGTCAAGTTCTTCCAGATACACTTTGAAAAGAAATGTAGAAGCTATGAAGGCAAGGTATTAGTTGTGGGCTTCTCTTTAAGAGGAGAAAAATCAAAATAGTTCATGTCATTTGCCCTTAGCAGGTGAGTGCTGGTAATGATACAGCATTGTTGATTGGTGATAAGAATGCCAATAATTGTTAAATAAATTTTTAAAACAAAATACCTTCTTCCCCATAGCAAAAGATTAAGAATTTATGTTCTCTTCTTCTAAAACACGTTAAGTGTTATGGATCAGTTTAAGGTTTTACTCATTCAGAAGCAGAAACAGAGAAAAATTCACCAGTTTTATCAGAGATAGAGTATGAATGTTTGAACCCTGTGGGGAGAGGGAAAAAGAATGTTTTGTTACAGTGTAGGCTGAGATATTAAATTTGAATGTCAAAAAGTGAACTCCTTTCTGCCTCCTACGTTTCTTAAACCACTCATGAGCCTTATTTGTGCTGGTGTGTATATTTAGTGTGTGGCTGAGGAGCTGTGGGAAGACTTTCTCAGGTCCAGGATGGTTTTTGTTGGGGTTTTTTATCTGCTCAGGAGCTGTCTGAGCAAGGGTTGCTCATTATGGCTGTGTACTATTTGTATTTTTTTAAGGGAATATGTGAACATATTTTCTTTTAAAGAGTTTTAATGAAAGTAGGCTATCTTGTCGTCCAGTTTTTGCAATATTATGTAGCACAAAGACAATTGACTTTTGGTTCTGTTTTTGTTTTCTGTAACAACTCTCTAGATGACTTAAAGTGTTTCTGGAATCAGTTACCAAAGAATTGAAGGATTATTAACTAAAAGGAAAAACAATCCATCTTCTTCAGACACATATTCCAGGTTTTGTATTTCATTTAAAGTATATACATGAAGTTACCTCAAAACAGAAGAAAAGCTATTTTCCTAAAGATTTAATTATCCTTCACCTGGTTTGAGCTTCTGGGTCTACTGGTCTGGATTAATATTGTTCATTGTGAGAACAGAGGAGGTCTGATTAATTATTTTGTTTTAGTATGAAATATAAAATCTTGTGAACATCCCAAAGCAACATAAAAAAAAAAGGCGTAATAATACTCCATTATCCTTTTGTTATGTCTTTGGTGTGTCACTTTTGGAAGTATTTTCTCAACTCAAAACATGTAATCTCTGCCTGAAAACTGGATTACAGCTGTCACTTCTAAAATATATTTATGAAATCTGAAAATAAATTGAGGGCTATTTATCTCCTTTCTTGACCTTTTTTTTTTTATTTGGCAGGATTGAATAATGTATGTATAACTGTATAAGCCATTTTATATCTGTGTTAATAGGCAATTTAATTTCTTAGTCTCTCCAATTCAAAAGTTACTGGTGGTAAGGCACTGTTGTGTGAGTCTGTGTGCGTGGATTTCTCCTGACAATGGCTTTAGAGCCCTTCTTTGGAGCTGGTGGATCTGAAATATGCCCCTGTGACCTTTTGAAATCGGGGAGGCTCTTGGTGATGGTTGTGGAGAAGGGATTGTGTGTCGGTCATTCATTTAGGTGAAGCTGTGGAGGGAAGATTGAGCCATAATTCTGCAGATGCTTCCATGGGACAATGGAGCACAATAGGGAAGGAATAAGACACTTGGATAATGATAAAGCTTTTGCTGGACCTGGCAAAGAAGCACACTTGGCTTTTTGAAACAGATGATCACACCTTTGATCTCTTTTCAGGGAGTGGGGATTTATGTCATGGTTCCAAAGGAAATATTTCTGAAGTTAATCCTGCTGGTGACCTGCAAAAGAGAGGATGATGTTGGATACACCTACGTGCTCAGTTGTGCCTGTGGAGTTTCTGTCAGCATCCAGAGAGGAGGCAGTTGCAGAATTTAAATGGTGGATGACTGTTCAGGGCTCTCAGATATTTCTTAGCCAGCATTGCTGCAGTTGTCATAAATCTTAACCAGAGCTTAGAAGGAAGGAAAGAGGGGAAAATGTTTGCTAGTGTGTAAACCTGAGCAAAATCTAAGGAGACAAGGTTACGAGATCAAGTAGGTGCCACACAGGATATATTAATATACATCACTACTAAATAAAGGACACTTGAAGACTATAAAAAAAATCTATCTGTATTTGTAATTAAGTACAAATTCTCCTTCATAAGCAGATGGAAGCCCTTAACTTTGGTGATGTTTTGTCAGCTTCCAGAGTTGATTTTGATTTTGAAACAGGTGAACACTGTAAAGAGCTTCCTCTTGCTTAGATATTTAGTTTTGAAACAAATACAAGCAAATAAGTTTTTGTTGAAAACAAATATAAACAAAAAAGTTGGCTGTGAAAACAAATATAAACAAAGTTTTTCAGTGCAGGAATGGTTGAATCTTTGATAGAGGATTTGGGTTTGAACTTTAAATTGTTCTAACCAGATGCATTAACCAGCTAACATGAGTGTAATGTGTAATGAAAAACACAACTTAATTTGCTCTCTTTCTCCTTTAAGGTGGTTTCCCCTAGAATCCAGACAAGGGAAGAGGACTAAAGACAGAGGAGAAATAAACGTCAATATTCAGTTTATGAGGAATAACATGACAGCAAGTATGTTTGATTTGTCAATGAAGGACAAAACCAAATCCCCATTTGCTAAACTAAAAGACAAAATGAAGGGTCGGAAAAACGATGGGACGTTTTCAGACACATCCTCTGCAATCATCCCAAGCACTCACACACCTGATGCAAATCTGGAGGTGTGTAGTGGTGAAGTGCAAATGAAATCAAAACCAAAAAAACCGTTCCTCTTGGGCCCTCAGCGGCTGTCCTCAGCTCACTCCATGTCAGACCTGACAGGGCCCCACGTCTGCTCAGAGAAGATGAAATCCAGCGCTGCTGGCTACACCCATCTTTTCAGGCGGCAGCTGGAGTCCTTTGGTTCTGTTGATGAAGGGGGTGAGTAACACTGCTGACCATTACAATTACAGCTCACTGCTGTTAGAGCAGTCAGAATCTGTTGCTTTAGTTTATGAAGTACTTACAAGGCCAAAATGTTGAGAAATATTGCTGTCCTATTTTTTATGCCTTCTTTAATTGCTGGTAACTCATGATTGCTGTTTCTGAGCATGAGAAATACTTATATTGCTCATGATGTATGATGGTTTAGCATTTTCTCTTATTATGTCCTCATCTGTGAGTATATTGCATTCCAGAGGGGACTCTAGGCAAAATAACATCTCGTGAGAAATAAGTCTTAATTAAAAAGTCAAAAACTATCACCAAATTCTAAACCTGATTTATACAAAGAACTGAAATACTTTGAATTGCTCAAAGTTATTATGCAACATCATGCTATTGTCTCTGGAATGGCACACCAGTCATAGCTGTCTTCTCTGTAGAACTTCATTTTCATGCAGGAAGCAAAAATTTCCCATGGTGCCTATCCATAAATGTTTCTGAAACATGAAATCAAGGCCACAGCTGTTATTTTTTTTTTAATAGCTTAGTTAATCACCAATGTTTTGAACTGAGGCTCAATTGCAAAGCTTCTAGATCTAAGCTAAAATGGGTTTTCTGCATGTCATAAACTGTGATATAGTGTCTCATTGATAATATACTAATGACAGATTGTTTGCAGGGAGTCTAAAATCTCCACACAGAAGGACATTAAGTGTTGATACTTCTAAAATGAGCCAACTTGACAGCACAGTTGATGAAACTGCACTTGAAGCACAAAATGACCCATTTAATGTGAGTGCTTCATTACCCCAAAAATTTGCTACACTGCCAAGACAGAAGAATCCATTTGAAGAAAGCCCAGCAACGTGGGATCAAAACATAAGTCTGTTCTCCAAACCTGTCGAGATCAGAAAAGAAATTAAAAAAGAGAAAAAAGAGAAAGTTAGCCTTTTTGAAAGAGTGACTGGAAAAAAAGATAGCAAGAGGTCAGATAAACTTAGCAATGGGGGATCAGAGAGTTCTAGTGACTTGAAATCACCGAGTGCTTTTGGGGAAGCTCATCAGGAGAGTTTTGATTATGATTCGACTAATCCGTTTATGGCAAACTTCAAGCCTACAAGCATGTTGCCATCTTCAAGGTAGGTTTTTGCTGTATTTCAATCTGATATCTTGAACATGTTATATAAATGAAAATGTGGAGTCTTGAGGAACACAATCTTTGTGCTTTATACACGTTTATATCAGTACTTTTCTGTTTCTAAGTATGTTACAAACTTTTTATAGAATTTAATCGTTTCCTACTTTGTTTTGAAGTGACTTTTTTATTACCAATATGTGCTGTGAAGGTTCTCGGGTGCTTGTGTTTGTGGAAGACTTTCTTTGTGCTTCTGAATGGACTCTCCCTGAAGTCTTCTGCTTTAACTGAACATTTGTTGCTAATTTATTACATTGCCCTAAGTTAGGTTTTGAGAGTGAAAGGTTTCAAGTATAAGGGGAAGAGGAAACTGACTAAGTAGGAGAGGTACAAAAGGGATTAGTGAAAAGAAATCCTGTGGATGTCACTATTTGGGGGGGAAAAAACAATGGAGTATTTAGGTTCTATATGTTGGAGTACAAGAATTAAAGTACATTCTGTTTCTAAATGGGAGCACCCACATGAACTCTTATCTCACTTGAATTCGTTTGGCTCACTGCAGCTTTGCTGAGTTCTGTGCATTGAAATTGTTGCACGAGGCAGCAGTTTATGTCTTGAGCAGAATGAATTAAGTTACAGGCCTGATAAGGAACTTTGATTTAAATAATCCATTTTAATCTTTGTTTGTCTATCACCACTTTACTTGTTTTCCTTCAGAAAAAGTGTAACCCACTTTGAGTTTCCTTCCTGGGTTTTGTATGTTAGTGAGACAGATAATCTTGGCTGTCTGTCTCTTTATACATGCATAAATATATATGTATATGTATATATTTATGTACACTGCCACCCACATATACTGTTCACAATAGATAAATGTTTAAGAAATTAATTAACTTTCATTCCTTTGCATTTTTTTTTGTATATAAATGACAGAAATTAGCAGTCCTTGCTTTTTCAAGGTAATCATTCATTTCTATGTAATTACTTAAATTTGGTAGAAAATGCAGTTGAAATTAAAATGCTTCAAACTGGAAGCTAAAGGCTGTAAAATCAATCACTGTTTTTAATGGAAAACATAGTTCTAGAAAATTCACCTTTTTCTGTGTATTAATTCCTTAATTAATGACATGAGTAGTTTCTTTTAAAAAAAAGGTTTTTGTTGTCTTGTTCTTTCAGAAGAGAGGGATCTTATTGTGTCCCAGCTCAGTTTTCTCCATGGGTTAGAATGCATGCACTCCTGGTTTAAACTTAGAATCATTTTCTTAACAAAGCTAATCATGGATATGAATTAGGGAAATGAACTGAAATGGAGCTGCCTTAGAAAAGAATTTGTTGCTAGAAGCTCATCTGACCTCAACAAATTATCTTCTTAGTGCCTTCTATGAGTCCAGTCAGTTCCTAATGTCTTAAATGACATGTTTATAGACAATCTTAGAATATTTTTTATTTAATGAAGTATTTCTCTGGATTAGCATAAGGTTATGTTGTAGCTTGGTTTGTCAGAAGTTAAACTTCCATTTTAGTAAGTTCCTTTCAAGAGAAATTATTCAAGTAACAATTAAAATTGCATAGCATTTAATTTTTTTAAAATGCAACACTGTATTCAGGCAGATGCTAGATATAGCTAGTGAGATCTTTTGAAGTCTTGAATGCAGCAGATCTTGATAAATATAAAACTTAATGGTAATAATGATGGACTTTTTTTCTTTGTTTTCTAATTAAAAAGCTCATCACAGTGCCCATTCAGAAGGACTCTAGTAATTTGTTTCTGTCTTTGTATGAGCATCCCTTTTACTAGTTCTTGACTTTTATGTAAACATAAACTTCTGATAAGACAAATTGATATTATTTTATTTTCAAAAAGCCAAAACCAGTAAACATTCTGACCTTTTTTGTGAAACAGCTATTATGGCATAATATGTAGCATGCAATAAGTTAACTTAGGAGCTCTTGATTTTTATATATTCCATTATGATGTTCTGTGTGAACCTTTTAGACTTAGTTTACTTTCTTCTAAATGTATCTTATAGAATTATTTTCTTTTGAAGTAGAAACTAATACAAAATGTGCATATTTAATAAGTTTACAGTTTAAGTTTACCTTTTATCTATGGAGGATTTCTTGGATGGAATCCATTTTTAATTTTTTGAACTAGTAATACTGAAGAAAGGATTTATATGAATATGTGGGTACAAAATAAATGAGGCTTGGTAACAAATTCAGTATGCAGAAAGTGTAGACAGGGAATTTAGTCTTTGGGTTGTTTCTTATTTACTCAACCTGCTGTTAAGCTCTTTTGGATGAATCCCATTTCTGCAGGTAAACCAGGCAGTATATTTTTATTAGGATGTGTCCAAAATTAGTGTTCTGTTGTGGACCAGGTGTTTGCTTTGCAGGTAGATCTCCCACTTAACCCCATTTAGCTAAGCCTTGGTTTGGGTGATGGAACATCCTGAGCTGATGAAATCCCACTGGAGGATGTATTCCAGGAGCACACTGGAGCCATAAAACACCCAGTCTGTGTGACCAGGCTGGACACAGAGAAAAGTGGAAGGAAAAACCCATAGCATCCCTCCCTCAAAAAAATCCACCAAACCCAGCTCCTTCATGTTTGTGGTGTGACTGTCACGTTCTCAGTGCTGATGAATCCACATCTGTATCCTTAAGGGGAAGCTTTTCAGTGACTTTGGTGAACTTTGGGTCAGGCTTAAGTCCATCCTAATTATTTGTGGTTGGTAATGTTGAGTGAGCAGTAACAATGTGCAGGACAGCAGCTCATGACATCAGCTGGGTGAGCTGCTGAATAGCCCTTCACCAGCCCATCCTGCAGTGCTTGGCTGGCTGGCTGCATGCTCTGTCACTAATTACTCCTACTTACTAATTAAACTAATGAAGACAAATACATCTTCCACGTGTTGCTCAGCTGCTGATCCAAGAATTATAGAAGTAGTTCAGCAACACTTGTAGAATTTTTTTTTTCCAAAAGCAAGTATTCCAGGATTGTTTGATTTTTTTTTTATTGCTATTATTTATTATTGTTATTTCACGAAGGTTTTAGAAGTATTTTGGAAAAGAAAAACAAAAACCTGTTCAGTTTGTATACAATACTTATTGACAGGAAATCACAAAATATGGACCCCTAATTTCTATTAATCTCTGATCTAGCAAAGTTGTTCCCTGGCTTTGGCTAAATCTGTAAAATAGGGATGATACTTTGCCTCCTTCAAATGCTGAGTGGATAAATGAGTATTTTTAAAGTGTTTTTATAGGTATGATATAGCAGTGTTACAGAAGTGTTAAGACTGGGGGTTCCATTGTCTGTTGTAGGCATGGAGATATTCATGAGCTAATTCCTTGACAATTTAAAAATGTAGGAGTCTCATAGTGAAACAAAAAATGCTGTTAGTTCCAGAGGTTTTGTATCATACAGCCAATGAGGAATTTTTCATCAAACAATGTCTAGTGCTCTTAGCCAGCATTTACCAATAATGATTTTGGTTTTGTACTTCTTAATGCACTGTTTTGAAACTTTTACCCAATATTGCCTTAAATTGCACTCATTCTTACAATTACTGCTATTGTGGCTCTCAGGAGGTTAATTTGCAGTCAGAAGCCACGTGGCTTTTGTGTTGAACACAGTTAAAGAAACTGAGGGTACTCTTGGAAAACAAAGATTGTTTTGTGCCATAACCAAAGCTTGTGCATCGTTTTTCTGAAATTGTTTTTGTTTAGGAAAATACATGACACTACACTACAGGCTAATAAACTGATGTGAAAATTTCTCAATTTACACCACTTGACAAGTGCTAAAAGAAAAGCATCTTTAATTTTAATGTGTTATTAGGACCTTTTTAGAGAGATTGTACAAGTTATTAACAAGGTCCTCTGAGACAGGAGACGGGTAATTAACAAGACCTACAGAAAAGGAGTTTAGGTAATTAACAAGATCTCAGGCACTGGACACAGGGAGACAAATAGTCCAATATTTAAAGCTGACAGGTTGTTACCAGTCAGATCAAATTCCAGATCTGGGAAACTGGATTGGTAAGTGTTTGGGAGCTTTCTACCAAACATTATATAAAAAAAAAAAATATATACACATACATGAATAATGTCTGTATCTGTATATGCACATAATATATATATGAGAGAGAGGCATTTAAAAAAACCCTTCTAAAGCAGCATTTCCTTGACCTAACTATTTTTATACTTCATAGAAAAGAAGATAAAGCTTGTGTCTACATACAGATTACACTTTATCTCAAGTTCTGGCAATAATCATGTTACATTCTTAGCAATGTGGAAGATGGAATAGTGGAGGAGAAAGGAGCTTGTGTCCTACTAGCATTTACTGTAACAATTACATATAATGCTTTTATTTATAATATTAATCATGGGTGAATTGGAGCATGAATTATGAAAATATTACTTAATTTTTCTTATATTTTCTTACTGCTTCAGCAGTTTTTCAAATTTGCAACTCAAATAGGAAAAAACACCAACCCAATCCTTCAACTCTTTTGCATCTTTCTGCTTGCAGTTTCTGAATGTGGTGATTTTCTTCAGCCTCTCTCCCACCTTCATCACATGTGGCTGTTAGAGCTGCCTGTCTCCTCAATGTCACATGCTCCAGACAAATCAGGGACTGCAGTTTTGTTTTTCCCAATAGAGGCAATGGATGAAATAAGCAATGTCTCTGCATTTTGGTATAGTCATTATTAGATTTGTTAAAAAATGAGTGAGGTGCCATGAAAACAGGAGGGTTTTGATAACAGTGATGTGTTTGGATCATATTAAATTGCTAAGTCTGAAGAACAGCTGATGTCTGTAACATTTTCAATGTGTGATGGTCAGGTGGTTACAGAAGCTTTTGCAACATCCTAGTGTTCCTCTGAGTTCCTGCTTCTCACTTGAGCTGTGACTGTAGAGCAGGTGCCAATCTCGAGTGAGCTGAAGTTCTAAAGTAAAACCTGTTATCCCAAACCACAGTGAGGGTGAGTTATTAGTGCAATAACTTCAGCATAATCAAAGTCACTGCTAAATGATTTCAATCTTGCAGAGTTTCTGGCAACAGCTCCATTGGAATGAACCCCAAAAGTTGCCTGATGAGTGGGAAGGATTGTAGTGGCTGTGTATTTCTCTGCCAAATAGGAAATTCAGTGTACAATGCAATTCACTCTGCTTTTCACATGCATTTTTCAGAAATGTTGCTCTCTAGATATTGCTGTTCTTGCTAAAACAATAAGGTCTGTTAAGACATTTTAGCATATTTATTTCTTGGTTAGTAAAAAAATGACATCAGGTAACTATGGTATTTTCAAAATTTTGTTTCCTCTATCAGTGTTAGCCTGTCTTATTTTAAGAACAGTGTATTTCTGTATTGCTTTTCTTGAAATGAGTAATTTTTTTTCACTTCTCTACTGAGATTTGACTAGACTTTAGTCACCTGTGATCTCCAGTCTAAGCAGAATATTGGTGGACTATGACAGTGCTTTAATTGTACTCTAGACTAATTCAGTGTGGTGAAGCTGTCATTATTTCAACAAGAGAAATAAGAGAAATACACTGATGGTACATGAGAGGTAAAGAGAAATTACAAAACAAGCAGAAGTTGTGCAGAGATTCTTAGTCTGTCCTGACAGGACTGTTATCATCTGATTTAAAAGATCACTGCATGTGATAAGAGAATAATGAAATCTTTTGCAAAGCTCCTGCAAAGCATTGGTCACAGGATTTGGGACATAACTAAGGTGGGCTGGAGGAATCAACTCTTTGAGGGATATTGTAGAAAAGCTTGGTATTAATCTTGACTTTTGCAGACTTCTCACCAGCAATCAGTCACTCCTAATGATTTGACTGTTTTAGGAATACTGTTAGGAAAGTTCATCCTGCTGGCTGCATGACAAGATTTTTGCAAGCTTTCAATGTCTCTTGGTGCACATTAGGGCATGTGAAATCTTTTTTGAGAGGATGCATGAGGCATATTATCTTTCCCAAGGGAAAATGCACAGCCTGTTTTATTTCATTTTAAAAAAGAATAATTTGTTCTATTGTTTCTTTATTAATAAATGCAGAAACTATGTAAAAGCAATGCACTTTTTTTTCTACTTCAATATAAGAACTAAGGATTAGTTCTACTCTTTTAATAATTCAAAAATGGTTCTGTAAGTTTCAGTGTAAAATGTGATTTTAGGATTGTTTGATTTGTTTGTTTGTTGTTGACTTAGTGATCTCTAATAATAGGGTCTTCCAGTGGAGATCCTGGCACAACTTTTAGTCTAACAATTCTTTAATGGTCTCCTGAGAAAAAAAACTTATTTGCTATTGCACTACTCCTAGTAAAAGGAGAAATATTTATATACTTAGAATTCTAACTAATCAAGAAAAGGTAGTGAGAGCCACAAAACCTGATCCTCTTTTTGTGTCCTCCTGGGGTTACCCAAGCTCCAAAAGGCCACAGAACATGGCTTGACAGCAGAGCAATTTATACACTGAAGTGTCTTAAGTAATGTTCCCCTGAATCTAATTGCAAAATAGATGGTAATATGCTTTTTCTGTACTTGTTTAGCTGCCAGACAAGACAGTCATTCCTTCTCAGAATATAAAGTGAGCTCTGCATTGCCAGGCACAGCAGGCTGATATTCTATGGAAGGCTAAGTTTCTGAATTTCATTAACTGTATCTGATTTTATTCATTTCTTTTGGTTTTGGTTTTCTTTTTTTCTTTCCTTGTGCAATATTAATAACCTAAATGGCATCCTAACATTTCAAGATTTTGATGTATGTTGTGAGAATCCAAAGAAAAATGCATAAGCACTGTAGTCAGAATCAGTCCAAAGACCAAGAAGTAAGATAGGAATAGGAATTACAACTCTAGTGAAAAATGAGTATGGCAGAGCTTTGCTAATTACCTGTATGCAGACATTCTGCATTAAAGGAGAGAAACTGAAAGCTCACACTTAGCTCATTGGTATAATAGATCTTTTACAGAATGTTAACATAAATTTTAATACTTTGAATAGTAATGATTAATTTAAATATCCAAATTTTAATTTCTAATAGTATACGCTACTATTAGATTAGTTACTACTATCGTATAACTAATAGGAATAGCAAAAGGTTAGTAAAAAGCTTTTGGTCCTTAAGAAAATACTCTTTCCATGGAGCAAATGTTGGAGTCTGATTGACATTCATTATGTTGTCAGACTAAATGGCACTAAAATGTTTAAATCAGTTATAACAAAGATTTGATAAAGATTGTTTTAATCTCTAGGCATTCAGAAGCTAAATATTTATGCAGCCACTAGACCTGATGTTTGAATTTTTAACTACCATTAAATTTCAATAGACAATGTTACAAGATGGAGTCATAAACTAGAGCTTGTGACACATCCTGAACTCAACTCCACCGTATTCTTCCTATACAAACTGTTAATTATCAGCATGCAATGGAAGTATTAAATTACTATTAAAAAGTGTTATCAAAAAAACCTTTTAATTAGTTCTAATGAAATGTTTTTAAATAGAGAAAATAACAAAAAAGTAAAAATAATATGCTTGCTATGACTATGAAATAGTAAACCCGACCACTCTACAGAATCAGCACTGCAGTGTATCTGTCTCCATTATTAGTTTATATTATTTTTATTTCTCATCACTTTCTCCCCTCAGGAGCAGGACAATAGAAAAGTGTTGTCAGCTCAGATGAGCTAAAATTGAAATCTAAGCCAATAAAACCCCCGAAATTCAAACAAACTTTACTGTTCAAGAAAAATGTAAAAAGAAGGTTATGTCCAAAGCTGTAAAATAATATGGAACAATAAAATAATGGATATGATTTAATCTGGTAAAAATGTCTGTTATATAAAGTAACTGTGAAGGACACTAATTGAATTCCCAGATGAGTGAAATGGAGGACAGGACTAATTGTGCTGGATTGCAGAAGTCTGTTCTGCCTGGAGAAGGGTAGGGGGAATGTGCAAGCTGGGGGCTCAGTGTCACTTCCATGATCCTGCTGCAGCTGATTTTTAATCTGTGCTGGAAGGATTTGCCTCCCTGTTAGTAGCTCCTTGAAGGTGATCTGAGAGGATGAAAGTTTATTACTTGTAAGAGGCAAACTTAAAAATCAGTATGAGACATCACCTGGAGGCACATAAGGCACATGAAAAGTCCATTTGTTAGAAAAGAAATATCTTTTTTAATTGTAAACTGAGAAAATTTAGTTTGAGCATAATTGACAAATAATAAACAGTGCCAGTTTTTCACAATCACTGTTCACAGTAAGCCTCACTGAAAAAAAACCCTACAAAAGTCCAAAAAGATACTTTTTTTCTGAAGCTGTGAACATGGGAACTTCTTCCATAGCAGGAGTTCCCTATCAGTTTATGGAACTCTGGGAAAAAACCCCAGAGACTGGATTATAACTAATACTGTCACTATGAACTGTGACTCTAACACAGGAGAAAACAATGTTATTTTTTATAATTGTTCAGATCAATGATTTCATAATGCTTTTAGGCTGCTCAAAGGAAGCTTGTGCTGCTTGTACAGCACTCCTAGAGGCCTGTTTTATACAATTATTGCCAGTAATTGGGTGACGTGGTAACTTTAAGGGTCTATTATTGTGATGAAATTTAAATTAAAAAATAAATGCTTCGTGAATTTCAATACACCGAACAGACAACTCCATCAACTGCTTGCCTTCATAATTTTATAGGATGTTCTTTTGAGGTGTTGCCTGCCCCTCAGAGAGTGAAATAGGGGTGCAGTGGTGGGAGTCTGCATCTGCTCACGCTCACTTCGGGGCACTGGCAGGAAACCTTGCAGGGCTCAGCAAGGCTGACGAGCTCCCACCTTACTTAGCAGATACTTTGATTTAGAAAAATGTTATTATATGCAATCCCAGCACCTGCTTCTTCCTTGAGAAGCAGTATATTTTCTATGAATCTCCTTAAAGTATGAGTAAGAGCCCTCATAGCATTTGGGTTTTTATTGGGGAATATTTTAATAGCTTTTCTTTCTTTTTTTCTGCAAGTGTATTCAAATTTCTTCTTGCAAAATACGCAGATGTTCTCTTTTGAAATTGCAGTTATGATGTCCACAATTTTGCAGAAATTATTGCAGGTTTTTACTACAATAATTTCTGCAATACCCCAAGCAACTAGTCCATATTGCCAGTGATTTATACTTCTAATTTTGAAACTCAGCTTCTCATAGTCAGAACTGCTGCTTTCATTTTAAGCTGCCACTACGAAAAAGAGACGCAGAACTTATTTCACAGAAACTAAAAAGTCATTCAAGGCAGCGAAAGATCCTGCTTTTTTAACCTTTCAGAAAGCCCCCCAGTTGAGCAGTCAGGCTGCATTATTCTATATCTTGTCTAACATGAGGAAACAGTCCCAAAAGAAAGATATCCCAAATTAACGCCACACTTCGTTAAATAGAGACATTCTTGGTTTTCACCGAGCTAATTCGATCCAGTTCAGTTAACTCATTTTTTTTGTGCTGGGATCACGGAAGGCAGCCATGAATGGAGCGAGTTCATCATGTGTTTGACACATCAGAGTGGGGCTGAAAGGAGGCTGGGAGGGAGGGACCCTGCCTTTGGCTGGGCAGACAATGCCCCATGAAAAAGGCTCCTCATTCAAAAGGGGTCTCCAGCAAACGGGGCAGACTGCTGGGGATCACTGTTACAGACAGGTAGAATGGGAATTAGCCAGGCTTAATGACACCTCTGGATGTCTGCTTGTGACTGTTCCTCTAATCCAGTCTCTGTCAAGTACCCTCAGATGGTTTACAGCATTTCTGTGTGAGCAAAAGTTTGCCTGCTTTGGAAATTAAAAATTGTGTACAGAAAAAAAAGAGATTTTAAAACAAAAAAAAATTCTGTGCAAAAAAAAATCATCATCATTTATATCTTAAATATTCTAGTTCATAAATATATATATATATATATATGTAAAATATATATATTTTATGTATGTTTAGTTTGTAAGTTTTTTGCCCTTCCACTTTTACACCATGAAATACGTGGTTTATAAATTCAGATAACAGAGTGGTGAGCAGTCACAAAATACATGTCCCCTAATGCAAAAAATCTTCACAATTTAAAAAATATATATGTGTATATATATGTTTTTGTAGCTCTCAGTCACACATCACTCTCAAAGCCAGTACATGCAGTCTAACAAAACAGATTCTGTGTTGTGAAAGAATGTGCCTGCTCTGGTGCTACCAAGTAAATAATATTTGTGAGCCATATCCAGATTCTGAACACATTTTTGGAGAATGTTTTCTCTCCAAACCTGCTGTAGCAAGTACATAAGAACACAGCATTGCTGATTTTTGAAGATACTTGCTAATAATTACACCAGCCTGTGTGGACAGTTTCTTAAGCCTGACATTTAGACAGTGGCTGTTTTTATCAGTATCAACAACATTATGAAAGAGCTTTCCTTTCTGGATCTGCACAATAATCACCAGGTTTATAAAATAATAGATTTTTTACTCAATTTTAAGTACAAAATAAATGTGGCTGACAGAAGATGGCTTTTTTGCCCTAAGCTGGTGAACTCACTGGAATTTCTGCAGGAAGTTTGTCCTCTAGGAGCTGCCATGAAAGCTGGGAATATGTGTTAGTCTGTAGGGTTTAGTTGTTGGTTTTTATCAGTCTCATTCTAGGGATCTCTTTCTAGGATATTTCATTTAAAGTAGCAGTCTGTTCTTAGAAGCTCAAGCTAAGTCTAGAGATAAGAGGAGAGATAAGGAAGCCAAATCCATAATAGCCTTTCTTGCATTTCTTAATAAGTTATTCAAATTTGATGACAAAAAGAATACGAAAAATACAAAGAATTGTGAACAAAGAATATATTCAAATTTCCTTAATTTCTAATATTTTCTTTTCCTAAGTTTAACAAATCAAGAAAATAAACCATATTAAATACTTTGTAGCTGTGTGTCTAATTCAATACTGTGTTCTAGCAGATGTTTTGTTCAAATAAGTGTGCCCTGCTAATATTTGTTTGGTATGATTTTTTCCCCACAGTTTTAATGTGAATCCTTCTGGCTCTGAGGATCTCAGGAAAAAAACGGTGAGTTATGAAATGTCATAGAAAGCCATCAGTAAATGCCAGCTAATTGATACTTGTGTAAGCTAATAAGCTTTTGTTCTTTTTTGACCTCTTATATGGAAATGTTGGGGTTTTTCTTTTTCTTTTGACATATCCAGAAAACCTAAGTAGAAAAGGCTTAATGTAAATTTGGAAATAAAGAAGAGTTTTTCACTCAGTATGGAGTTTGGCTGTGACATGTTGAAGAAGGAAATATTTAGTTCTTTGCACAAAAAGTAAAAAACTCCCAAAACGTGAATTTAGGAGTGGTTTAGATGACTCTAGAGAAGTAATGGTCAGGTGAGGAACTCTGCATAAGGCAGTGATTTATTACTTGACCAGACAGCAGCTTACTATCACTATAATCAGAGACTTGAGGACAGTCTTTAGAAGGCAGATCAAAATTAAAATTATTGCCTGATATATGGTAGGATTAATAATACATATAATAAATGAATGGATGAAAACACTAAAAAATACAAATACTAGAAGGTATTATTCAAAAAGCTCTTGTTTCTAAAAGTACTGAGAATAAATTGTGTACTAAGAAGAGACAAAAAATAATCCACAGAGTGCCTGGACAGTGTCTTTGTTTGAAGGAAAATGTGGTCTTACTAGAATTTATTCTGTGAATAGATGGCATCTTTAAAAGTGGGTTTGTTTTCAATCTCTAAAATATATAGAAAACAAGTTTCACAAGCAAATATGACTTTGTACTGTTTGTTTTCTGCTGGTTTATGTAAATGATTTGTAATAACATTTGATGTTATTGTAAATGCCCAAGTTTTTATAATGTAAGTAGCTGGTGGGAGATGTCAGAGTATTTGAAGGCTGCCTTTGATCAGATAGTAAACTGAATTCTACCAGGCAGTTACTTAATCTCTGACAAAAAGAGACATCAAAAAATTGATTTAACTTAGCAGCCATTGTCTGTAAAGTAACCATAATTACAGTTTCTATGTGCTTGCAAATGTACTACTGCAAATCATGTAATTTATTGCTGGTAAAAGCATCGGTTTAATTCTTTTAAGAAATAAGATGTGAATTGTTTTATTTAAAGGATTTAAAGGTGATAAAAGAAATCCTTGATGATTTTTCTTTTGGAATACCAGCCACCCTAAATGTCTGTTATAGGATTATGAGGTGGTGCTCATTTAATGCAAAATACAAATTAGGTGGGGAAGAAACTCTATCTCAACCATAGTTTTGAATGAAACCATTTGAATTTCTTTTTAAATATTCAGGATTGCTTTCTAAGGTGTTTGAAGTAATTTATTATTAGATTCTGTAATATTAGCCCTCACCAAGTTATTACATTTCTTCCTTGTGCATATTATTTAGTAATTATGTTTGTATGTCTTCTCCTCTGATGCCAACACCTGTCTCTGCAGGCAGTGTTTAAATGGGAGCAGTAGCCAGTTGAAAGGGCAGCGTGAGCTCTTTAAGGCCTAATTAAGAACTGAAAGGAAGATGAAGTCGTGTAGGACAAAAGATGTGAAAGTAGCTTAGATGACATTCCCAGAGCAGAATTCCTCATTAGAACAATGAGGAGATGATCAGGGATTGCCAGGCCTTCATTTTATCTGTCCTTTCCTGTGGCTGGCAGTATGTACCCCAACAGGGTTTTGTAGCTGAGACAATCATTCTTTGCATGGCTTGTGTAGAATCTTTTATTTTCCCTTAATAATTCATTATAAGATTGTTCTTATGCATTAAAACTGTGGTGTCTATTTTTGTAAAGAAATAAGTGTTCCTTATACATTTAAATATTACCTACTGGCTCAAGCTGAACATTCCAAATCTTCTTAATTTTAACAATATTAATTTCTAAATGCTAGCATACTACTGCTAGAATTTCCTTGCATAATTAAGACATGTATGGAGCATGTGTATGATAAAACATCTTTAAAGCATATATATTACACACAATTTTCCAGTAAACTTGGTTGCATAATTAAAGTCATCATTGCACTTTTATTACTGTTCCTTTGCCAAATCAGAAAATTAGGCAAACCTTATATTTCAGGCATGTAAGTCTTCATGGTATTTTCTCCAGTGTGTAGAAAAATTTAGCAAAGAGAATAAAATTCAATAAAGAGAAAGTTTTACTTCCTTCTTGTAGAAGAAAATGTGCTAAGAATATGACCTCAAAGTGAAGTTACTTTCTCTTCTATACTTGTTGAAAATGGATTGCTAACCAATTTATAAATTTCATCAGGTTAGCCATTTTAATAAAGTGGGAGTTACTGATTACTTACAATCCCTTAACTTGGTACATTTAAAATACTGAATATGCATCCATAAATGTGACATTTAATGTCTCTAGTGCAGAGAGAAACCCTTAAAAGCATATTTTTGAGAGCTACTGTTAGAGTATAATTGATGGAGAGAGCTGATCTGTCACACTTCAGCCTATTTGCAGGGCACCATCATTTTTAATTAGGTTCCTTCAAAAACTTTGGCCAGCTGCATATTTTAATGGGACGACATGTGCCAATGTGCAAATATGGAGCTGCGTGGAAAGAAAAGAATGGGGCATGGAAAAGGAATGAGTATGACTATTATGTGGTGTGCTTCTTAGCTGGGCAAGCTTTATAATTTTTAATGACATGCTTCTGCTGTAAACAAAAGCTGTGCCCTGTTAGAAGTGCAGGACTTTGTAGGTTCCATATCTCCTAAATGTTTTCATTTCTGAATGAGATGAAGCATACTGCTTAACATGTCTAACAGTGCTGATACTTTTATAAACCAACACACAAGAAGACATTCAAGTTTACAGTCTTTAGGATTACATGTTGTCCTTTTAAAGATGACTAATTTGTCTATCTCTGCTAATACCTGCACTTACTGAGTCATCAGAAATCATTACAGAAACAATTCTGTTTTCCCTACTGCTTTATTCTGGGCCTCTCCTGCTTTAAATCAAGGAAGGTCTTTTATAAGTACACATTTATTTCTGCCTTAAGTGCTCTGGTGCAAGTAAGATGTAACCTTTTACCTTCACCTGCAATTTAAAATTGAAAGTTTTATTATGTGATTCAGAAGCCAAGGCCTGGAGAACCACTGGTGACTACAAATATGAATGTGAAAGACAGATGAGGGCTGATGTCATTTAGAGCTGAGCAAATGCTTTGCTGTGATGCTCTCCAGAGGCAAAGACTCAGAGAAGTTACAGTAGGAGTTGAATTCTCAGGGCTCTTCTCTTGTTATTCCATAATTAAAGGGGTTGGTTACCCAAAATGGACCTGCCAGCTGTTGTTGTGGTTGCTGCTCATATGGTCACTAACTCTGACACATTGACTGTGTGTCCACCTCACTGAGAAGATTTTTTTCTGGGATGACAGAGTGGGAGATGCTCATCCAGCTGGGCTGCCCATCTCCAGTTGTCTGCTCCAATGGGGGGTGCTGCAGGGAAAAGCACTGCAGCAAACGGAGGTGTTGCTGAAAAAAATTGCTTTTCACATCAAGAGATGCACATGAGAAACACAAAAAGCAAAAACCAATTAATTTTCTGGAGACACTGAACTGCTTAATAAAATCTGGTGTTTTTCTACACTTACCTGCAGGAAGGAAATCCTTTTGATGCCACTGCAGGATACCGAAACCTCACTTATGAGGAGGTTCTGCAGGAGCTGGTGAAACACAAGGAGCAGCTGAAGAAGAAGGACAGCCACATCCGTGAGCTGGAGGATTACATTGACAATCTGCTGGTGCGAGTGATGGAGGAGACCCCCAGTATTCTCAGAGTGCCATACGAACCTTCTCGGAAAGCTGGCAAATTTTCCAAAAGCTGAGATAGTGCTGCTTTCTGCTGAATGCATTAGTGGAAGGAGATCACACTTAAATATTTTGTCTTCTCTTCATTCCTTTTCTCCTAAGAAATTCCAGCAAAATGGGGAGGAGGGACAATGGCGTGGTTGTTTTTTTTTTTTTTTAATCCAAACACTAGCAGAGGCTGCCAAAATTTGTTTTATGTTAGATTATTTAGGTAGCTTTTTTTTTGTTTCTGAAAATACATTTAGGTACAAAATACTTTAAAATAGAGTTAATGATACATAATAAATATGTCCATGCAGTTTATATAATAGCTTAGTGTTCACCATGTGGCAGTTTCAACAGAGAAGCCTGTGCTGTTATGAATGTTTTCTTGAATGATTATTGGTATTAGGCAAATATATTGTTCTTTTTTTACAGCATGCCATCAAGACCACTGTTTTCAATCCAGTGTAGTACTCTACTAAACCTAAGTGTGGTTTGTTGCAATGGAATGTGGTCCTGCACATATTAGAGGAAAACAGTGATGCACAACCAATCCTTGCAGAGTGAATGCTGTATTCTAGACAATGTGCTTTTTATATAACAATGTAAAAAAAACCCCGTGCCATTTCTGTCATGGCACATGCTGGAACCAGTTATTTTACACTTAAATGCTGAATTTTGTGTATAATGAGTGAACTTTGGTAGTGAGCTCATGGCATAAAGTTGTTTTGAGGATCTTTTTGTATGAAGTTACTGCATGCCTTTTTCATGTGTTAAAAGTACTTTGAACAGTATTCACAGAGTCAGAGGTACAACTGGAGAACTCAAGTATGGAATAAAGAAATAAATACTTCTCTTCAGTCAAAGTCTACTGCCATGAAAATGTAGCAGAAATGGAGAGGCTGACTTAAATAGACACGATAAATCAATTTAAGGTTGAGTTTTACATGATATATGTGTCTTAACTTTTTAAATCTTATGACAGCAAAGTATATGCCTTTAGAGATAGGCCATGTTGCTTAAACACATAGAGAGTACTTAGGCTTTTCATTAACAATGTCTGTATTCCATGTAAATAGTTCTAAAAGTCAGTTCTCACTGAGGAAAATGAAAGAAGAATGTAGTAAATATCTTCCTGATCATTTAATAATTGTTTGTAAAATGATGTATGAAAAAGGTATCTGTTATTCAATGAATTGGAAAAATATAGTGATGAAGGTATAATGGGAAAATACTGTAGAAGAACCCTCAAAATATTAAGATGAATAGATTTTAACTTTAATTTCCTTAATAAGAGTCTGACTTAGATTTTCTGTTGCTGTGAAACAGTAAAGTGTTATTTTAAACATGTACAGAGAATATTTTAGCTTTGGATTTAAGATAATTGTCTTTTCCTGTCTTTCTGCACCCGATCTGTTGGGTTTTTTACAGAAACATGACATGGCTGCTGCTGCTGAGGTGACCAAAAAACCTTGAAATTAAATTCCAGTTTTTGTTGTTGTTGTTGTTGTAAAAGATTTTAATTAATTTTCATTTTTAAAACTGCAGAAATTGGTAATATCTTGAATACTTACATGTGGAAGGTTTGAGAAAGTTCTGTCTGACTGCTTTTGATGTCATTAGTATTGTAGGACAGCACAGAAGTATTCTAGCTACAAAAAAAAACTTCTTTGTACAAATATTCTCAGATTTCATTTACTTATTTTTGACTTTTTCTCCTTTATTCTCCTCTTTTATTTAGCAACTACCTCCCAATCCCCATTTAGCACTGTCCCTAAAACTGTGTGCAGCCAGAATTCCCAAGCCACCAGTGGGATCCCTTCATGTGGATCCCTGTGCCTGGATGGATCCTGAGAGGTGCCAGCCCTGCCCAGCTGTAGAGCTCTGCATTTGTGTTTTGTAGTGCAGAAATCCATCCCACACCAGGCAGTCTCTCTCTTGTCAGCCTGAGGATGTATCAAGTTTGGTACCTCAGAAACCACGTGAATGTTCTTTTGACCCACTTAAGATCTCGATGACTGTAAATTTGTTGTAATATATTCAAAGTGCCAAAGGTTATGTACTAGTTCATGGTATGGTTGCTGATAGAAGTTGGGGTTTACACTCAATTAGATTTTCATTTTCTGATTACACCAGGATGTGTTTCAGTTACTCAGTATTTCCATAAACGTTCTTAAACATTTTCAAATGCTTGGCTGAAGCCAGTGGTTTTCTCCTGTTGTTGACTGGGAAATGTTCTGCAATAGTTTTGAATTCCACTAATTTTCAGCTAACTGGTATGAGACCATCTCTAGTATCCACAGTGCTTAAATCACCCACACCAGTGAGGATTAACAACTGCACTCACCAGAGAATGTGCTCCCGTGACTTCTCACATGCAAGCCAACTTATAATTATTAAAATGAAACTCTACTATATTTAGCACCTCTGAAATCACTTCTTTTAGAATGTAAATGTAGAATATCAAACTGCATAATTGACTAAAAGCAGATCATTTGACATATTTGCATACCAAGAACGATAAGCAGATTAAAGGTAGCGAAAAGATCAATTTTTGTGCATTAGTGAAGAAATTTAGTGAAGCTTTGAATGTGCTATCTAGTCTTTATCTGATCTCTGGTGAATAAAAGCACCTTTTGTTTCTAAAAATTTGTCAAGAAAGAGGAGAGAACAACAAATGCAATTTAGGAAAAGGTAAAGTTGCTGAGAGGCAGAATGGGACATTAAAATTATGAAGATATTTTTATAGAGTTTATAGGTAAAAATACAGGCTACTTTTGGAGCAATTCTTGAAAGATTACATGCACAACATTTTCTGCTTAGAAAGAAAATTTTGACATTTTCCTATATTCTGATATTATTTTTAAAAAGCATCTTTACCCCACATGTATTTTTTGAACCATGCAGCTTTCAAATGAAAACTTCTCATACAGAGTAATTTGTATGTTGAAAACAAAGGAAGTTCTCTTTTTCCCATAGGATAAAATTGTAGACTTTCTTGCAGATCATTTTAAACCCATAAAAACTTGCCACTTGTGGTCAGTCTTTCTTGCCCTTTGAAATATAGGGATGAAAATTTTGAACATCTCCACATTACTTTGATATTTTCTCTCCTAAATTAGCAAAAGAGTTCACCCATGCATGCACTATATTTTGAAATTATCCTTTGAAACAGCTCTGCCATGTATTTTGCTTACTTAAAAGGACAAATATGAAGGCCATACTTAAATGTTGTAAGTCAGAAATGTAAACTCTCTGCCATTCAAGAGGGATGTTTAATATTTATGTATGTTACCTCTTGCTGCTGTATTTTAAGTTTAGCTTGGTTTTCCACCTCCTAATGAATGTAGCATTCTCCCTAGATTATAACTGCATTTATTGCTGTTGGCTCTGTGTCAAGAACTATTTGTAATTTTCCAGCTGTGGAAATGCTGCCTTGTATTTAGAAAGGTTTCATGATTTGGGGACCTGAAAATCATGCTCATTAGATACTAGCCTGCATTTCTTTCTGTACAGGATGCCCTTTCTTGGATGCATCTTAAAACAAACAGAACTGCTGTCTTAATGTGTTTACTGCTGCACTGGGGGTTTATTTATGCTTCCAGCTTTAAAGAAAGATTATTGTCCTTACATCAAGTATGTAAAGTGAGCTGATGCTTTCTGCTCTTTGTACCATTGCTGTTGTTGATATGATAGAGGTGTTAGCTGGGCTTTTACAATGGTGAATTTAGAGCATGTTGACTAACTTGCCCTTCTTTGAAGTACTTGCTGAAGGATTATAGCTCTGCTGTGTTCATGATGCTAGATTTAAGGGTCTGTCAGCACTTTCGGTAGGAAACCCTATTTTCAGGGATTTGTAACTTAAAATGTCAATACAGTCACTGGAAGTATTTAATATGCAATAGGTAGCACTTTAATCTGTTTATGAAGGGGTTTGAGATTTGTTTCTGTTGAAAAGGTCACAGTCTTCTAAAGCATGGTGGGCATTTGCTTTATCTTTTATAATTTCTATGTTGAGGAAGCCACTGTATGTTACAAGTGGTCAAGCCATTCCTATTCATCTTAGAAGCTTCCAGATGTATTACAGTGTATTATAAAAAGCTGAAGATCCAGGTTATATAGGAAATCTGTAAAAGATAGGATCTCTACTTATAACTTAAGGGTTTTATTTTGTCTTGTGCATCAGTGGTAGTTTGTCTACATTTAATAATGGTACAGAATCATAACTATATGCACTTGTGAGAACTATAAACTTAGAATGCATGAAAAACTTTATTTTTGTTCCATTATTGCAATTTCAGATCCTTTAATTTGATGAAAATGTTATCTTAATATTTTAATTTCTGTTCATTAAATAAATATTGCATGTCCAACACTAATAAAGCACCACAATGCACTACTGCAGTATTTATTGAATTGTGACATTAATCTGTGTTATGCAAAGCATGTGACTCCTCAACTACATGGTGTTAAGGCTCTCAGACCACAGAGAGGGGTATTTCCTTAGGGGCAGCTCTAAATGTTTATCCCAGATGTTTGCAGGGTAGCCATTAAGTGAAATCTCTTCAGTAGTGTCCAGAACTTCGAATTAGTGAAAAAAATTGTGCATTCTTAAATGTCCTAATCTGTATTTCTTTTTTAGTATGGTATCTGCAAACCCTTTAAATGCACTATTTCTCTGATGCCCTGGCTGTGTAAATATTACCAGGAGATCTTTGGCACTGCAGGCCAGAGCAGCATTTAGCATGAGAACAAACACTGCAAATTCTGATATGGAGAACATGACACATATTTCTCTTAACACTCGACAGAATAAAAACCCAGCCAGAATTACAGAAAACTGAAGCATCCTCCCCCATCACCCAGACGTACTTTTTTCAATGATCCCACAAGTTTTTTCTCCTTTTCCATGAAGCAGCAAAACAGCAAAGTCTTTCCCCTGACAACAGGAGGTTTTCTGGATGGGGAGGAGGTTTGGAGAGCAGTCCTGGCTTGGGAGAGGAACCTTGTGAATCTTCCACCCAGTTTCTTGGAGTTTTGAATTCCACGGGGATGTGATTCCTCACAGTTCATTTTCCCTGTGAGCATGTCCTTTGTCAATACATCTGTGGACTTGGAAGGCTTAAAAAGGCTTCATCTCTTAGAGGTGTCCATGAAGTGTGGTGGTTGTGGGAAATCACAGCCAGTTTGTGAGCTGTCCATGGACTTCCACGGGTGCTGTTACACAGATCCCATCAGCTGTGTCTCCCCATGGCTCACAGGTTTTGCAACTGTCCTGGTGTGTGAGAGCTGAGGAGCAAGGACAGGAGGGGAAAGCACCACACTGCCTGTTAAAAAGCAGTTTCCATCTGTAATTCACATCTGGTAACTAATCTCAGCTCCTGTGCCCCTTTGAAAAGGGAGCCACACCATTTCCCTCCCTCAGAGCCATAATGTTTGTTAGCTGATACCAGCCACAATCCTGTTGATGATATGAGAGCCCAACTGGATTAAACAGCTTCCAGTTTCCTCTGCATGAAGTTGTCTTTGCAGTTGTCATTACTAACCATCTCAACCCCCTCATAAATGTTTTCAAGGATATTTTAGATATAGTTTAGCAGTTAAAGAATTATTGAAATTGGATGTAAACTAGAAGTATCATTGAGGACAATTCTCTCTCCAGTTGCACTTACTGAAGTTTATTTTTTATGGAACCACAGAATAAAACTCAGGATTTCATTTCCCTATTTTGATTTGTTTTTATGGGAGTGTTGTGCAAGTTCTGGCTGCAGCTCACTTGGGATATTTTGCCCTTTTGTGTAACACTGGGCATGTTTGTAAAGTTATAAATAATGATGATTAAAAAATGGATCTCTTTTTCTGGATTAATTAATTAGAAGTTGGATTGTTTTGTTGGGTTGTTTTGTAATAGTGCCATTTTGTAAGAGATAGGAATAAGACTATCTGCTAAAGGAAGCTGTTTTTTCTGTACTACTTATTGAGTAATTATGAGAGAAGGCTACCACACTGAGTGCAGCCCAGCCTGGAAACTGTGTGGCATTGATTGTGTAATGTTTATATAAATATCAGTATTTTCAGTGCTGGAAGCCAGTGGCTATTACATGGGGATTATTGCAATGTATTTATAATGTGTTTTTACAGCATTTAGTCATGTAGATCAGTCTTTGATAAATGGATGATGATTTAGGACAGAAAAGTACCCTCCATGGCTAAACACTGACATGTTTATACTTTAAAAGTAAGCAGCTTAAAAAGGTTTTAGGGCCATGCAGTGTTTAAATGAAGCTGAATACTAAAAAGGGGAGAAACTTTGTGGGATGTATTTTGTTTGTTTCAGCCCAAACAGTGTCTGCTGTGTGACATGCAGGGAATGAGTAGAAGCAACACTGGGGAGATTCCATTGCTGGGATCCAAAAAACCCAACAACAATAAAAGGTTAGTAGGACTAGGAGCCTGATTTTAAGGGATCTACATGCCCAGCATGAGCAGGTTATATTGATAGTAGGAAGAGGTAACACAGCATCTCGTACTAACAAGATTATTGGCAGGGTGAAAACCACCAAAAAGTGGGAATTTATCAGAGGGATGAATTCTCAAAGTTTTAGGTGTGGGGCAGGTGTTGGGCAGGAGCAGTGCTGTCACTTCTGCTTTTTCAGCCCTGCTGACACTTGGTATTAAATTCAGGGATTGAACAAACCACATTCCTAAGAAAGTTAGGAAGTGTCTGAGGAAACTTGGGCTATGCTGCGTGTGGCTGGCCAGGTTTCCTCTGCTGTTACTTGAAGTGGGTGTCTGGCTCAGGGTCCTGTGGAGTGGCCAAAATGTGTCACATCACCTCCTCTAAATCATTCATCTGGGGCCTTCCGAGGTGCTGAGTGTCTCCTTCTCCGATAACTTGCTGCTCACATTATGAATTCCTTGAAAATTGACTCCCTGGGACATCTTTACAGGAGACATCAAGGGTCTCCATTTAAATTTAATGAATACTGTGTAATTTGCCAAGGACTTCTACAATGCATGAGGAAAATCTGCCTCTCTGAGACCAGAGCTTTGCCAAAATAATGGCAGCTTAATTGCATCCTTTAAAAGCAACTGCTGACTCTCCAGCTATGAGTATTTTCCATTTCCTAATAAAATGTTTTCCCATTAAAGCAGCTTATTTCATTAACTTATAATTCATAGCTTAAATATGCTTATATTTTGCTAATTGTAGATTACTTAGTTCTTATTTTTAAGGAACACTGAAGCACAAAATACAAAATGTCAGGGTTTTTTATAAAGAAAAGTCTTGCCTTGTGCATAGCAATTGCATTTGGATAAGCATTTTAAATATGCTATTTTTAAGGAGTTTTTACATGCTATTTTAAACTGAATAATTAAACTTCTATAACAAGAAACAATTTGAAGTGTTCATGCAATTTATAGTTTTAATTCCTTTATAGATATGTGTTCCAATATTTTATAGTTATGATTGAAAAGCTACCACAGTTACCTATTTTAAATTGTCAGGATATATTGTGAGACTTCAAATTATTCTTTTCCAAAGTACACAAAGCCAAAGTATCTGATATACTCTTTTTTGTTTGTGTAAAAGTTAAAAGTGAACTCTGGGAGAAGTAAGATTTTCCTTAAAAATTCATACAAATCTTTGTGTTGAACTGCAGCGCAGCTCGATTTGGGTGTGTAGCTTCAGTCACTCCTTTATCCAACAGGATAACATCAAATTTACTTTTTTTTCATAATAACTCAAGGACAAGAGAGTAGGAATGTGTCTGCAGCAGGCAGTGGGTGCTACTTGTAAGGACCAAGTTATAAAATGTGGATGCTTTGTGAGATGTGGTCTTGGCTTTTTGATGGCACGTGAATACCAGGCTTGCTTATATTTCCAGGATCCAGATAGAAAACTTCCTATTTTCTGATATTTTCAGATTTTAAAACTTTTATGAATTTTTTTCTTAGTGGCCAGATTATATTTGGCTACAATGCATGTAACATTTCACTTGATTAATGTGACTGCAGTTTGAGACCCTCTTGTAATTGGCCTCATAATCCACACACAGAGTACTGTGAAATAGTGTGAATTTGAGGTTGAGGGACTGATGAAAGGAACATCCATCAATAGTGGGGAGAAATGAACTAATCCTAATTAAAAGCAAAAGAATTTTGTGATCTGAGTTGAGATTCAGTTGGTGGATACTGAAGAGTAGTTTTCCTGGTAAGTATTTTTATTATAACTGTCCAGTATAATTGCTTTGGAAAAAAACTCCTCAGTTGTGCTTAATGGCATAAACTTTATTAGCTTTTTAGAAACCAAATATTCAATAAGGGTCTTTTACTTAACCTTTGTTTCATTGGATATGATTTCAGAGGGTTTAAGCAGAATTTTATTGCTGGAGTTGATCAGCACAGTTCTATTTGCTGACAGGCTCATGGTTATTCTTTTATCTGTTTCAGGATTTTCTGTTTAGCTTTAAGTGCCGAGCATTTCACCACAGTCTATTTCGAGCATTATTTAAAACTCGTTCCAGTTCTCCTCATCCCTACACACGCCCATGTGTTAAACTACTCCAGAAACTGGCTCAGCTCTGACCGTATTTGGAGGCTGTTCCTCCTCTCTGCTCTTGGGCTGGTTTGGACGGGGACTTTTGGTCTAAAGTAACAAATGAAATATGTGACAAGAGCTGACTGCCAAGACCGGGATCAAAGCAAGTTTCTGAGGAGCTCACTGGAAAACTATCCTGAACTTTGGAAGGATGACTCAAAGCCACGTTCTAAACAGAGAAAACCACAGTGAAATAAATGGCAAGGTGAGAACAGATTTCTTGAATAAGGTATGTGTCCCCCTAAGACCAGAAAGTCGCTTTAGTGTTAGGGGAAAGGAAGCAAATCAGCAGATGAATTTGAAATATCAGTCATGATGGGTTGCTCAGGATGTTCTTTGTCTGCAAGCCCACAAATCTTTGCAATTCCTGTCTGAGTTTACTACACAGAAGTGTGTTAGCCAGAGAGCATTCACAATGAAAGGTAATATTTGCTGGTCATGTCATGTGGGACATCACTGACTTGTTTAAAAAGTTGCCAGATCTGAGGGCGTGTTCTGTTAAATTCACACAGTGTCTTCCTCATCTGACTTATGACTGTGAGAACATTCAGCTCTGATTCATTAGTTTTAGGCAGCTCATGTGAATAAAGAGGAGACCTGAATAAGGAGGATTTCCCTGAATCCTTCACAGAAACATGTAGACTTGCAAAAAACAGCTGCTGTAACTGAGGAGAAGGCTGTGCTTTGTGGTTGAATGTGTGTTTAAAAAAGCTGGCATTGGAAAAAAGAGAAGAATTCTGTGAGAAACCTAAGCCTCTCTCACAATCATGGCATCTCTCAAAGTCACAAGACTTTAAGATGTTTAGAAATAGCTGGAGAAAACCATTCAGCCATGATGGTCTGTAGCAATTGGGAGCTGGAAAGAGAATTGTTAATTTTAGAGGGAGAGGAGGGGGTTGGGCTGTGATGAAGATTGATAATGCTCACATACAAGGCAGCTGTAGAAGGGAACAGCAGCTCTCTCAGAATATAAAAGGTGAAGAATGAGCTTGTTGAGTTTTCCAGGGGCAGGGGATGGGAAGCAATAACTGCTTCCTTCCAGGAGGCAATAACTGGCTGGCTGCAGTAATGCATCGCTCTTCAGGAGAGCGATGGATGCTGTGAACACAAACAGTAACAGGTTTCTCAGGTTTTCCTAGTGCCTGGGAAAAAAATCACACAAATTGTCTCCCAAAGTAAATTGTTTCAAGTACAAGCCTTTGGACAATAGCAGATACAAAAAAAACCCAAAACAAAACAACATTTCTTCTTTATTTTATCCTACCTTTGACTTGTCTTTGAAAGAAAAAATGTGGATTTTAGTCCGACTACATAGAGTTGTTTAAAGACTGATATATAAGCAGACAGTGATGCAGTTACAAAGGGGAGATGGCAAGTTAGCAGAGTTGTTATTATTACTGTTAAAATCTTTCAGTGCAATGATGGTCTTCTGCCAGGAGTGCTTTTTGTTATGCCCTGGGACTGTCCTTCCCATACAAATAAATCCATTCAATAAATCCCCATGCAAAGCAGCTGGCATTCTAGCTTGGGAAGAGTTACTGACATGATGGTGGCCAGCTGGAATAACCACTCACATCAGGCCCAGGTACAAAGTGATGCTTTCTCTGAAGTATTTTAGAAGGCAATGCTTTCTCCTTAGAGCACATTGAGAATTACTGAGGGATAAGATCATCACATTCTAAAATATGCAGGATTTCACCTTCTCATTGCTGGCCTGGGACTGATACTTGGACATCATAGTCAGTGTCTGAAAACCTTTGAGCAGTTTGTACCCTTGCAGTTTGCACAGGAGAGGATCTCAGCACAACACTTGGGTTATTGTTATCTGCATTGTCTCAGCTTGTATAACAGAAACACAGAATGGTTGGGGTTGGGATCATCTTCTTCCAACCCTCCACTGGACCAGCCTGGCCTTGGACACCTGCAGGGCTGGGCAGCCACAGCTCTGGGCAGCCTGTTCCCTCACAGGGAACAATTCCTTCCTAATACCTAATCTGCCCACTCCCTCAACTGCTGGATATTAATTATTTAGGCTAGTGGAACAGTGAACCTCCCTGCTTCCCACAGGTATAAAATGTGCTTATTATTTTATTCTATTTTATTTTCATGTGCCCCTGGAGGTAACAATGCCTGTTGCTTCCTGTGAGAAAAGCTGGCAGCATATCTGCTAAGAAACATGAATTTTTTTTATCAGACCACTGCTTCTGAGCAGCAAAACTCAAGAGGCTCAGTTCTGTGCAAAACTTTTTTTTTTTTTCGGTCTCCAGATCCTTACTAAGTATAAAGTTGTGGAATCCTTAATAAATGTAATTCTTTTTTTCAAACCTTGGCATTAGTACACAAATTTGGCATTATACCAGGTCAAAAAGAGCTTAAAAGGCTACTAAATCCCAATATTTAGAGTTATTCTCACTTTGCCCCTGTTTTAATGGCTATATTAGATCCAGGGGAGTAGACCCTTATCCCACCTGTTTTCAAAGTAGCAATTAGCTTTGCTGACAAAGAGTAAAATTTAGGGCTAAACATAAATCCTGGTCCTTGGGGATGAAATATTTTGGCTTGTCTGATATTAAAGTTGCACAAAATACAAGGTGTTTGTAGCCCAGGATTTCTGTGAGCTGGCAATAGCATCAGTCTGTTGTTTTCTGAGTCTTTTTCCTCTTCTGGCATGCAGCTAAGCAGGCAAAGATGTTGATTTGCCACAGCTTCAGTTGTGAATATAAGCTTCTCCTTCAGCTGTTTGATAACACTTTTACATGGTGGTGCACCTGTACCTGTATTTGGCTTCAAAGCAGTACAGAGCATGAACTTTGGGAAGTTGTAAAAATTAGTTGAAGAATAATAAGAAATAAAATGGCATTCAGCCCATGTGAGTTGTGTTTTCATTACTCATATAATAGCTCATTGGAATTATTTTCCAGAGACAGTTCTGTATATTTAAGTATGTATCAGAATAACTGCACTTTCAAATCAAGAGTCAAGTAGCTACTTTGTATGCCGTGCTTATCTTAAACAGAGTTTGATTTAAAACATTTATCTTCCCCAGTATCATCTCCCATGTCAAAGCACATTTAAATCCTGCTCTGTTCCTAATATCACTGGTGTCTAAAATGGTATCTGAGAACAAAAAAGTTTGATGATTGCTCTGTTGTTTGCCCACTTTGTCGTTATTAGCTGCTCTGTCATTGTTTTGAGGATCCCTGAAGCTGAGAAGGAGAACTCAGCAAAGTAAACTGTTAAAAATTAAAGCCAAGGTCAGGGCCAGGGTTAGCAACACGAGGAGACAGCAATTTAAGATGGGTCCAATTATGCAAAATCATGTGTTGAGTTACAGCCTGGAGTCTCCACTGGGACCTGGGAGGTTACCTGGGTAAAAATATCAGAGGAATTTCAGGAGGGTTCTCTTTTGTTTCTCCCTTTATCTTGAGAGAGGACAATCCAATCTGGAGTGACAGCTTTCCTTTTGAAGTTATAGTGACTGCAAAGGAAAACTGTTATCCCAGGAATGTTTAGTGAGTGCATTTCAGTGGGGACAGCAAACCCAGCACGGGGCTTGGGAGACTTTTGGCACCTTGTTGCATTTTATTGGTTTGCACAGGCAGAACATGGAGACAACACCTCCAAAATAAATCAGTTGAGGCACATCAAGTGACCCACTAAAGCAGAGCAGATTGTACTCTTTCTGTTCGTGATAGTTAAAACAAGCACCATCACAGCTAGGTGATCTTAAAAGATCTTAACTTTCCCTCATTGCTAATTTCTCTCTTCCTTCCAATAATTGGAAAGCAGAGGCACACCGTGGTGCCAAGTGGTGACTCCCAGGAAGGCTGGGAATGAAGAGCTCAGACTCAGTTTACTTGGATGATTTGTGTGGAAGTTAGGATGGTTGTTATTTTGCCAATAAAAAGGTCTCTTTTACTTCTTTTTTTTTTTTTCTGGGTGAAAGAACATCATGTGCTATGCTTTTAAAGAACTTATCCCCAAGCAAAACACTATAGAGAGATGTTGTAGTCTTCCTACTTCAGAAAACATCAAAACTTACCACCATTACATTTCTCCAGCTCTCTGTGACTCTGAGGTGTATGGTTTCATAATTATGATCATTTGTATGAAAGCATCCTTAATAAGAGAAACAGAGAGATTATGTTCAATAAAAGCAGAAACACAGCTCTGAATATGTTTAAACAAGTTTTTGCATTGATAAACAAAACTACTGGGTATTTTTTTCAATCACTCAGACACAAGTACTTACTGAAGAATTTATACAGTGCTCAGGGCAAGTTACAGCTGGATCCTCTTAAAAACCTCAGTTTTTTCTAACAAATGACTCATAAAACTAGTGTAGCTCTGAAGTTTTTCAGAAAATATACGTAATTAAAAGGGATTTTTGCCATTTGAACAAATAGTAAGTTATTGTAAATATCTTAAGGATGAGATAAAAACCTGATGTGTTGCTTTTGCAGAGCATTTCTCTTTCAAAAAAAAAAAAAAAAAAAAAAACAGAAACTGAGCTTCAAAACTGACAAATTTGCTACAGGATTTGTTCAAGTGTTTTTGACAGTGATGCTTCCTAGCAAGCAGGGCTGAGGCACCTGGAAGGAAAGTCTTGTGCATCTGTGTGATCATCTGGGTCCCTGGAAATTTTCTGTCCAGTTCATTGTGCAAGAGTTCTACTGCACCAGACACTCACCTTTTCTTATGCAAGGAAAGTTTATTTGCAAATATTGCTTAAATTCCTTCGAATCACTGACAAAGGAAGTAAATTCAAACCCTGACTCCTTCTGCCATTCTCTGGGATCTTCTCTGATCTTTGGAATTTGTTTAGCCCCCAAGACATCTCCTCTGCCTTCCCCAGCTTGCAGGGGCACTCTGGTTTAAGCTGCTTTTCCTTCCCCTTGAGGATCTCCAGGTCAGGAGCACTTCCCTCTGCTCCCTGTGCCTCGTGGGGAGTCAGGCTGCTGGGAAAGCTGCCCCTGGAAGACAAGGACACAGCCCTGGACAGCAGAAAAAGCTGAATTTAAGCATCTCTCTCCTTCATGTCCACTGCAGAAGAGACAGTTTGTGCAATAAGACCATTAGCAAGTCTAACCAAGAGAGCTGAATAATTTCTTCATGACCAAAGCACTCGAGGGAAAGAAATTCTCAGTCAGTTTTAAAAATATCTGGTGACTCACTGGGATGGGATGTCTACCATAGAATAATTCGGGCTGGAAGGGGCCTCAGACTGGATCTTCTAGTCCAGCTTCCCATGCCCTCAGGCAACATCACCTTTCCAGGAAATCTCTGCTAATTAAATAATTTCTTTACAGGAACATAACCAGTTCTCTTTTTTTTTAATCTCAAAATGCAGAATTGCACAGGGTAACAACTTTAAAGATGTAAAAACAAACAAACAACAACAACAAAAAATTCCCTCCAATCCATAATACTGTTACAATCAATCCATAATACTTTTACAATGACCTACTTATGTTAACAGGATTATGTTTGTCAGGAATGGGAATGGAATTAGGTCATCTTCTAGTCAGTTGATAACAATGAACTCAATAATGACCTCCAATCAAATTCTGCAGAACTTCCCAGAGATGTGTAAAAGTTGGTATTGTCTCTATGATGGGGTTAAAAGTGACAACTATTTCCAGGAATCTAAGAGAAAAATTTAATAAAAGCTAATATGGACTCTAAAAACAGGTAATATTGAGTTTTCTGGTTTTATTCTGATGAAAAATAGTCAAGCAATTTTAGCAGCAAAATTAGCAATAAAGACAACAAGAAGTTTATTTTAAAAATACAATCCTGTATGATTATGTGTTCTTCAAAGTTCAGGTTAGAAAGGGAAATGTAAAAATGTAAAAATGATAAAAATCTATCTAAGTATACTGTCAAATAACATTCTCATTAACAAAAAGGGACAAAAAAATTAAAAGCCATCTGGGACCTATAAATAGATTTAGTTGTAGAATACAACATGGAATATTCACTTTATTGATTGACCTAGTGATATTAGATAAAAATTATAATAATCTGGAATTTGGGAAATAATTAAAATGTTGTGAGGTTAGCATTTAATTGGTGTTTACCCAAGAGTCAGAGGATACAAAGAGAGCTGGGATGACTGAACTAAAATCTCTTTGAACACAAGTGAGTGAGGAAATTCAGGAGCTGGACAATCATGTTCTGGTATCCCCTAAAGCTCTGGGTGTAGTGTAAGATAAACAATGCATTCCTTGGACTGGCAAAAATCACAGACATGTAAAATTTATATGGAAATACCATTAGTGAGCTCTTATGAACCAATCCTAAATTTGATGTACAAATGCTTATTAACAAAATGTGAATGGCATAGTTAAATAAGATAGATAATGAGGTTAAGGAGGGAAAAATGGAAAATTCTGCAACAGGAACAGAGGCAAACTGGGGAGTTCAGCACACTGGGAGCACTGAGGCTCCTCCAGCCCAATCTCCTGATAAAAGTGGAGATGTGCTGTTAGAGGCTTGCAATGCAGCCTGCAAAGACCAAGCCATGTTGAGTTGATTTAAAGCAAAATAATTTAAAAAGTAATTTAAATAATATTGATAAACAAGCAGAACACCCTTAAGGCTGCAATAACTAGCTTATATATAGGCCACAATTTATCTTGTATTTATTATTTAGGCTCTTGTATAGATTTGTTTCTATTTGTTTCTATATATCCTCAATTATGTATAAATTATAATTCCAGTGGATATAAAATCTTAATGCTATTGAAATCACTTATCCTGGGTAGGCTAGATATATAAGAAAACAATATAAATTCATCTAAATTCAATTATTAAACAAAGTGAATATTGTATTTAATTAGAAAATTGAATCAATTTACTTACATTCATCCTTATCTGTCATAATTTTAGAGATGATAAATCTCTCCCTCTTACACGGTATTGTTATACACAGACAGAAAGAAGAAAATAATATCTCTTCCATTTTGCAATTCCTGTTTGATTTTTTTTCTCAGCTGTGGATGAGCTAATTAGAACCAGTGGAATAAACTGAGGTAAAAGGAAGGCATTTTTATACAATAGAAAAGGATAGTGTTGTCAAAATGTGGGTGAGACTTTGACCAACTGATACAGATATTTAGCCAGGACTTCAAATAACTTAGTAGCTTAACTTTTTTCAAAGTTTAAAGAAAACTTGTGTGACTATGTCCTAATTTTAAATTTTAAAAATATTGTGAATTTAGTAAATGTAACTATTTTTGAAAGACTTTATAGAAATCTAACATTTTAAAATTACTTCTGTTACTCATCCCAATTAACAGTGGGTAAGTGGGAAACAAAACAAAGAATATGAAATTTAAGATACCTAATCCAGCTTTTGGGGCATTCCTTAATCATTAAAGTCCAGTAAAAATTGGCTCCTTCTGAAATGGACTCTGTAACTTGAGTTTGATGGAGCAATTTTTTTTTTTTTTCCCTAAGGAAGACTTAGGGCACTTAGAGTTACAGTAATTAAAAAACTGAAGACTTATTTTGCAAGATATCACAAAGTCTAACGTAAATCAGAGTTCAGATTGTTACTGTTCTCATTCCTTGGAGCTGTTTAAGTTTGGAAGAACTCCTGAGTTTTATACATTGTCCATTTTTGTGAGGCTTATTGTCCCAAATGGCTCAACCTGAAAGTCACAGTAGTAAAAGCTTGTTATGTTTGGCTGGGATCTGCAATTGTCAGGAGTCAGCCCAAAATTCAGGGAAGTCATGGATTTTCATCATGTCAGTGTAAATTAATGCAGACTGGCTCTGTCACACTTCAGCCAACAATGACCTCTCTTTACATGTGTGAGCATTCCCTTTCTGAATTCGATTACCAAGATATCTGTTTCTTAAGCCCTACAAAGTACTTTCCTCGGAAAAATACTTTGCCTGTCAATTTTTCAACCAGTGATTATAAGTAGTCATGGTAAATCCTGCAAACCACACTGAGACTAATCCTGGGAGAAAAAGACCTGTGCTGGTGTCAAGAGCACAGGTACCCAGTTTTTCCAAAGAAATGCAATTATAGTTAAGTATTTAAATAATACATGCATATTGAAAAAGGTGCAGTAAGTTTAGGGAGTTTCTTTGCATTACATTTCCTGAGAAACTATCTGGCTAATTTCCACACAAATTTATCATTGCATATAAAATTACTGCAGTTAGGAAAATTGCTGTTTGATGTATAAAGGGGTGAATTGTTCTTCTGAAAGCAAGACATTATAGGGCTTGGCAGTTGTTACATTAGGGTTTATGAACTGTGAATGTTCTACAATGTTCTCCTGTACCTCGTGGACTTGAACTGTTGATACATCTCTGAATGGATCTTGTAAATGGTGCTCCCATGGGCGCACTCCAATTTTGGAACCTTTGTTACAGCAAATGGAATAAAGGGTTTGATAATCAAGTAACATAAATGCACCCTGTAGCTGGAAAATTACACCACTTCTGTTTCTCTAGATTCACTTTAAAAATATTTAATTGGCACCGAACACTTTGTGGTTATTGAGTTTTCTTACATTCACTGGCATATGTGGAAAAGTGCTTTTGCAACACACTGCAAACTGTTCATTGATGCAAATAAATCTAAGGACAGGAGGAGATGTTGAAGCTGATATTTTGATTGCTTTGGCCAAAATAACGCGTGTGTGTGTATATCACTATTTTGGGTATAATATAACACAAAATAATAATGCAGCTAGACTCTCTTCTCTAATTAAGATGATTCTGTGTTTCCTTATAAAAATTATAAGGAAATTATAAGGCCAGTTGTACTGGTCTTTTTAAAATTTAATTTTAATGAAGGGAAAGGGGAATGTGAGGAGGATAAAAACCACATTAGTGATGAGAAGCCTTGGCCAAGCTGTAAGAAATTCAGGTTCTCTGTCCTGCTCTGCACGACTGTATTGGGGTCCAACCCATCTGCTTCCCAGGAAGAGGCTTTTTCCCCTGGCTGTTGTGTCCTGGGCACAAGGACACTCCACCTTGTAGCACAAGCTTTTCCAGCGCTGCAGGAAGCACACAAAGTGCCGAGCTGGTGAGGGCAGGATCTCAATTCTCTAATGCAGGGATGATCCTGTTTGATGCCTTCCAGCTGCAAGAGCTGCTGCTGAATGTTCAGTGTTAAAGGCAACACCATTCTCGCTTTGGCAGAGTATTAGAGCTGGGCACTGAACCCCCAGAGGCTGGTGGTGGTGCTGGGCTAAGAATATCAAGGATTTCTCACTGTTGAAAAGATGGGTGCATGTGTGACCTGAGGAGTTACACTTCTGTGCCCCAGGGCCTACATTTTATTCTTCTCTTGCTGTTTGCATTTGCATCCTTTGGCAGGTGATGGCTTTGGGGATTTGCCACAAATTATGCAGAAAACTGTAATGAAGAAGGAAAACTGAGTCAAAGCCACCATCTTTCAGGCTGGGGACATAATTAGCAAATCATCCTCTGGCCCTGCTGTTCTGTTCTGGATGTCCCTATGAAGAGGATCAGGTTTGTTTTTAAGGTTTCCTCTCCATCACAGATCTCAGGGACTCTGCAATGGAGAATTTGAAAAGGCTTAATTAGGGCCCAAGCAGGTGTTTACAAAAGGGTGTGGTGAGAATCTGCAAGCCCAAAGGGCAGAGAAGCCTGTAGGGACACTGCCAGCTGTCTTGGAGAGGTTATAGCCATGGGCACTGGGAGAAGGAAAATAAAACTCCAATGTGCTCTGAGTCTGAGTCACCTGGCTCAAGAGCCAGCTTCTCCCAGTGTGATACTCTTCAAATATGTGTCACACCTTTTTCCTTTCCCTGCAAAATGTTTTTTCCATCCATCCACCCATCCATCCACCCATCCATCTACCCATCCATCCAACCATCCATCCATCCATCCATCCATCCATCCATCCATCCATCCATCCATCCATCCATCCATCCATCCACCCATCCAGCCATCCATCCATCCATCCATCCATCCATCCATCCATCCATCCATCCATCCATCCATCCATCCATCCATCCATCCATCCACCCATCTATCCATCCATCCATCCATCCATCCAACAGACTCTGGGCTTTGAGCTTCCACATCCTCTGCTGAGGCAAAGGCACCAATTCAACTCCTGTGGATGTTGTAACAAAGAGAGTTAAGTCTGAAACACTGAGACAGCTCAGAGCTTGTAAATGTCTCTAAGAAATGAGTCTTTAAATCTCATGGCAGCTGGGAGGGTGGGGTAAGAAGTGTAACTTCAGCTCTTAATCCCAGAGTACATCCTGTGGAAAAAATCAGATGTGAATAATAAGGCAACACTAATTCTGTTATTTCTCAGCTTCAGAGCGTTTGACTTTATAAACTTATATTCTTAACATTTATTAATCAAAAATTTGATACAATTTTGCCATAACAATGTTTCCCTCTGGCACTGGGAGGAGTTATGGACTCTCTCTAATGCAGGTGGGTAAGCTCACAGCTTTTCAGTCACCTGAGTAAGTGACCTTATTCATGAATTTTAGAGTAATGATGCCATTCATTGGTGTTCCAACAGGTGTCAGCAAGGTTGGGAATCTCATGATATATGTCTGGAACAGCCTGTTCTTACAGTTGTAAGAGGCATGAGCTGGCAAGCATGTGTTTGCCTCTGGTGCTTTGTGCTGGAGCAGTTGGGCTCTCCTCAAACCTTTGGGTGCTGCTCCTGGGAAACTCTTCCCTGCATGGAGCAAAGGTGCAGCACCCAATCGTGCTCTGCTGCATTCCAGGAGAGCTGCCCCAGCCTGAAAGAGAAAAACTGACAACCCAGGGTGAGAACTTTGTTTTGTAAACCAAGGAAAAGTGTTAGTTACAAAGCAGAAAATGAGTTATTTAGCAGTAGGTCTATCCTGGAGCGTAAAAAAATTACGCACAGAGTTCATAGAGAGCAGATCATAAATGTGCATGTTTTAGATCAGCTTCTGTTCTTCACATCAAGAAGTTCAGTGCAAGCCCAAGCAATGCTGACAGAAGCAATATTGCTCTGAAGTCTCTGACTGAAGGGGCCATAATTTGCCCTCAGTTACCTTTAGCTAAGCATGGATGTAAATGAAATTCCTGGAGCTGACCCTCCTTGTGTTTGCAAAAAGTTCAGCTGAGCTCTGGCTCTGATGTGTCCCACAGCTCCCAGCTCACCCTCTGCCTGCTGTGGCTGCACCTTTTGAGTTTTCTTGTGTGTTTGCACTTGGAGAACTTCAGAAGACAAAAAGTTAATGTGATACAAATTTAGGGCCCCGTGCCTGTGCTGTGAAGGCAGGTTAATCAGCCTCTTAACATCCTGTATTTCCTCTGGCAAGTAATGACATTATGCTTCAATCACATCAACCTCTCTTTAACACTGCCCTCAAGAAAGATTTGGAAAAGATAAACATTTCCCATAACGTTTTTCCCCCCTGACTTGCATCAGTTATATATGATTTATCTTTTAATGTGTTAAGGCCAGCTCAGTATTCCCTTCCCAAGATAATGTCTCATTGACTCCACTGGGAGATTTTCTCAGGGCAAAAACATTAAACAGAACACTGATTTTATTTTATTTTTAATGTGTTTCTGACAAATTTTTTAATTCTGCCTCTCTTTTTTCATTTTAATTTCTGCCTCAGTGATGCAGTAGAGATAATTTATTGGAATATATTTTCAACACTATTGTTTCAGCCACGCTTTAACACCTGCCATGGATGATAAATATGCCATGCACTGGTAAAACATGAAATGCTTTCTCCTATGCTTTGTTTCTAACTTTATTTTTAGATGAAGGTCTTTGTGCATAGAACCTGAGTTGAGTAATTTTTGGTTGGCAACATTGCTGTTATCCATGATTTCTTCTTCATGCACGTTGGCACTTAAAATATTTTCTTCAAATCCATCCCTTTTTGCTACAAAGGCACTTTGATAGTGAGTTGGTTTAGGAAATTGAAAGCCTACATAAAGCTTGCCTTAATATGGACTGTGGAAGGTAAACAGTTATTATACTCTTCTCTTTGTACTGTGGAGACAGCCCCAAATTTTATCATGGATTTGCTAACTTTAAATTCTACTCCTGAAAAAAGCTGGTATTTATGATTACCTTGAATAACAAAAAAAGAAAACATGAAATTTTCACTACTATTTCAATACTGAAAAGGTTTCTAAAATGAGGCCCTGTATTAAGATACTGTAGAGAAATTAGATTTTAATTGGCAATGTTCTGTTATTTTACTCATCATGGTAGCTGTCATAATTAAAAACCATGTTGGAAAATATTTTTTTGTTTACATTTTGCAAACAAGTTTTGTTTTTATTTTTATGTGACATGATCCATTTAAAGCAGTTCCCCTAGTGATTTTACGGGGCTTTTGAACCTTTTTTTCCTCATTGTGTGTAGCTACTGACGTGTCACCAATTTCAAGAGACAGTTTTGCTTAGTTATGGGGCACAGCAACCTTGTCCTCTTCAAGTTTTCTCCAGGGTGATTAAAATTTGCACCTCCCAATTTAGGGCAGTTTGAGTGTGAGCTTTGTGGATTCACTGATGTTTAAGATGAGGAAAGGTGTCGCTGGTTTTGTTTTACTCTGGGCTAAACAGAGAGTCAGAGAAGGAAATGCTGAAGGTGCCAAAGTGTTGGAAACATGTCAGTGGTGCTTTCCTCAGTTTCCTCTGAGTGGGCAGAGCTGGGGCAGCAGGATAACACTCGGAGAGCTCAGGACATTTCTGTTTGCCCTGGAGGGCCAGCCATGCTGACCAGACTTTTTGTTCAGCTTTCAGTGTCAACCAGCTGAGGTAAGGTGATGTCTCATTTGTCCCTGCCTGGTTTTGGTGTCTGAGATCCATTTTGGAGCTGCACACAGGGCTGGAAGATGTCTCACCACTGCTGTGCAGCCACTGTGCTTTGCTGATATTTGGCACAGGGTGTGGTGGCAGTGAAGTCACTTGACAGGCCTTGCTTAATTAGATTCAAATCTCAGAGAAGGTTTCAGGGTAGACATTCTGTCCTGCTTTCAGAAATGGAGATGTCTCAGACAAACAAACCCTGAATTCTGGCAGCACAGCTGAGTGTGAATCTCCATCCAGGCTGGCCAGGTTGCAAAGCCCTGCTGTGGAACCAGCCCTGCAGCCCTGCAAGGTTCCAACATCCAGACTCCCCTTGGCTCCATCTGCTTCCTTTGTGGTTTATTTGTATTTTGGTTCTCCATCCCCACATCCCGTTTTTTTTGGTTCTCCATCCCCACATCCCGTTTCCAGGCAGGTTGCCCTGCCTGGAAATTTTGGGGCCAGATGCAGCTTCTGAAGAGCAGCAAAGTGGGCCAGTCCCTGGGCCCATCCTGCAGGCAGCATTAGTGGTATGAGACCTTAGCAGCAGAAATAACTTAACACAGCAGAAATAGATGAATATCTACTGGCTTCAAGCTCAAAACAATAATTTTGTCCCTGAGTTGGTGGGTTTCAAGGCCTGTTCATGCAAGTGTGTTTCTCCACAATATGGTACCTTCTTGTGTGAGGCTTATCTACAAATTGGTCACATTTCTGACCTGCTCAGCAGCAATTATTCTCCCTTCCTCGTGTCAGCTCTAAGTGTACCCAATACATATGAACACAGCCAATGCAAAGTGGCAGAAGGTATTAAAACCATGCATAAAATTGCTGCCACCATGTTTACTTCATTCACAGTTGTTCCTGTGAAGGAGGTGGTTTCTAGAAACATTTCTTTTCTGTGCCTGTACTCATTGCAATGCAGACTGAATTCTTCTCTGCATAAACAATTAATCTGACTTCTTTGCATCAGGCACCCTTTTGATAAATACTGCTGCTGCAACTTGTTTGCACAAGGTGAAGACCTATAGCTTAAAAACATTTACTTGATATGTTTACACATAATTCTGCATTCTCTCAAGACCTGTTGGCAGCATTAAGTTATTCTACAATGTCAGCTGTTACAAGGTTGTGACTTTCTTGGCTCCTCAGTGTTGCATAGAAACAAAGCACTTGCAGACACTTTGCCATTTGGCTGTAATGTTGCTTTCCACTTAACAAAAAAAGCAATTCTTGGGTGTCATGTGAGCATCAGTATCAGATTTCTGAGCGATTAGACCCGTGGTACAGGTAGATCTAAAACTGTTGCTGGTGCTGGTGTGTATTAAACCTTTAGTAAGGTCTTTGATGTTCTACCTGAGTGCTTGCAAACTGTTGCCACCTTAGTCTGTCAGCATTTTTGATGTTCCAAAATGTGAAAATGATAACCATGTGTCATTAGCAGCCTGTTGCTGCTCAAAGATAAAAGCCAGTGGTGGCAGGAGCAATGCGAGCGGCCACGCTGCCGTCCCAGACACGTTACCTGAGCCGTGCTGGGCACAAGGATTTGTCCTGCCACCCATTGAAATAATTAATCAGCAAAGTGCCACGTTAATGAGGACTTTAGAGATGCCTAGATGGGCCCATGAAAATGATCCTTTATACATGAGGCCAGGTTCTGTTCTCCAAACAAATTCTGCTGGCTCCAGTTGCGTTACTCTTAACAACGGCGTGCGAGCACAATCGGAAGCAGATCTGTAGAAATGAGGGAAAGTATAATGTGAATGAAGGTTTATTTAGAATTATTGTTAGGTTTATCTAAGGGAGGGGGAAAAATGTGGAAATCGCAGTTAGTAAGAAGTGACTTTTATAGGGAGGTGTTTGCCCCTAAATCATCTGTCAGTGAAATGTAAGCAGGCCTGGACGATAGCTGGGGAAAGCAAAACCCTCTAAATGTTGATAGGAAAGTACTTGGAAGCAAAGTGCTTAGTAACAATCAGAAGAGATGACAGATTGTATTATTGCACAACAATAAGTCTTCAAGGTATTAGAGGTATCAATTTACAGTGCTTTCTATGCCATCATTACCTGCCACAGTCTGACTCTAATCACAGCAATAGAAACCAGGGGAGCTCCATGGGTGTTTGTGACTTTCTCTGAATATTTATGAAGGTTATAAATGAAATCAGAATCTTGCTCTCTGTTCTTAGCCCATCTGTATAACCATGAAGGCCAAATGAAGCTTTTAGTCATTATACTTAATTGGATGAATGGCCTTCAAAGCTGTCAATAAGTGGTGTGTTCACAGTAAGGTAATTAATAACACTATTTCCTTTTGGAAGACATATCATTAGCCATTATTTCTCGAGATACAACACTGATGTCTTTATTCAAGGAGGTAATTGGAGGTTACCCACCAATTCCCCACCAGTGACATCATCTTTGCAAACTGAATCTCACAATCTGTCACTTCTGAATTCATAATTAGGGTATTTTTCTAATGGCAAGTGAATGTTATTGAAAGAAATACCTACTTTGTCATTACAGGAATAAGCCCAGCCGTCCTGAAGAGTGAGGGGCTTGTAACAAAAATAAGGCCTGTGAGTTGTTAGGCTGAACATCTGGGGCCTCCAGAATGGCTGCTGAAGGACCCAGCAAAAATCAGAAAGGAAAACCATCAGCTCTACCACAGCCACTGTGTCACCAGCAGTTTTGATGGTGTACTTCAACAGACATGCTGCAAATGTGCTCTGCTGCAGAATTTATTTGTTAATTCAGAGTATTTTATAACAGGTAAAGAGGTTCTGTTGGACTGCCCCTCAGAAAATATGCATTTTAATATCCCACACAGAATGAATGTCCATTTCCACCTCTTAATTAGCTAATATCCTATGCAGTGTAGCTGATTCCTGACCCTTTCCTGAGAGGTCAGAAACAGGGATAGCAGTGCATTTTGGTGCCATTTATTTGTTCATCCTGTTCTAAAATGCACATGTACAAATAGCAAAGATCCTCCACCAAGGGGTGAACAGTCCTTGCTGGTGTTGGAAAGCCATACAGGTCAATTACATCTATTTATGTCAGTGTGAAATCCTGAAGTACAGACATAGTTTTCAGCTGTTTCAGACAATTCTTTTTCTCCTTGCACCAGCCATGTGGGTTCTTCAGGAATATTGTGAAGGTAAAAGTGACAGCGTGGTTTAGGCACTGACTTTGATCTGCAGACTTCAAACAAATCCACTCTGCAAGCGTTTGTTTGTCACAGACCCAAAATTCTAGCAGGAGCTGGAGCCCATTCTGCATCCAAACCCAGGGAGATTGATTCTGGTTTTACACCCACATCTTACCCAGAACAGGAAAACTTTAAATGTGATTTCTGCTTCCTGATCCCTGCTCTTGGTTTAATCTTGTGTCACCTGCACTGTGTCCCCACACCTTGGCTCTGTGTTTTGGAAGTGAGCTGGCCTCCAGGGTCACCTGGAGAGCTCAGGATGCAAAGGACTTCACAAAGAGGGCTGGCAGTAATATGGGTAACCACTGAGCAGCTTTGGAACACATCAACTGGAGCAGGTCCTGAGCAAAAACAGTCTTGATGGCTTTGGTATTCTTGAACCAGAACGGGAAGATTATTCCTTATTTTTCCTGCATTGCCTTGCAATACTAACAAGAGTTGTCAGGAGACTGTGGAGAAGTGGAAACTCTCTGGAATTTCTTTCTTGGTTTAAAGATATGGTGCTAAGCAGCTTCTTCTGGTAAAATATTTTAAGTGGTGACATAATTTCCTTCATATAACTATCATTTTCAAACCTAATAAAAGGGAGAGCTTTATGGCCTGTGTTAACTCAAACAGCCCTTTGGAGAATGTCTGACATTTTATGAATATTTATTGTCTTGCTTTCCTACCTGCTTTTAAATAATGGAAAGCCTAACACCTGGAAACATAGAACTACGTTGAGAAGGAAATCAAACACTTTGCATTGCCTGGAATATCAGGCACCAGAATTTGTCATTTGTAAGCAACATCATTCTTCCAGGGCTTGCAGGTACCAGGAAATCTTTATCTCAAAGCTGCTGCAGGAAATGTTCAGGATTCTGTGGGTGGGTGCACTCTGACTGATGACATACTGGAAAAATTTACCTCCCTGTGCTGGAAATTTAGGTCTTGAAAAGCCATAGGCAGGATGGTTGCAAATGGCTCTTGCAGAAGTACAGTGTGAAAGATTGCATAAAATTCTCTCATGGGAATGAAGTGAAGTGGTATTTCAAATGTAATACAATAAAAATTGAGTTCAGTGTCTGATCTCCTTTTACTTAGCTGACTATATTTGCTATCTGACTTGCTATGTGGAAAAGATGACACTTTTCTTTTCCTCAACAATCTCATCTCTCTTTAATCTTTTTTTTTTTCCCCTTGCAAACAGCACAGTGTAGTATTTACCTGTTTAAAAACCTAGGGAGAATGCTAGAGCATGGCTGCATTTAAAATACAACTTCTCCATCTATTAAGCAGAAGGAAGGTGGATTTTTAATGCTAATTCATAGAATGTATGACAAATGGCAATGTAAACTTGCAGAACAATTAGGACATAATTATTGAAAAGTGAAAGTCTGGCAATAAAACTTCTTTGAATTTTGCATTTTAAACACACAGAGTTGAATCTCAGAAATCTTTCTTTGGTAGAAATACTTGTGTGATAAAAGACAGTTCAATAAATGTCCCTTTATCCAAATGCATTTCCCAGATGATAGGGATGATAAAATGATCAAGCCAGCCCAGAAGTGTTTTATTTGCAAGAATAAAGTGACTGCTGAATGAGGGTGGGTTTGCAGAGCTGTGCTGAGACGCTGCAGCCAGAACTGACTGGGAGAGATGGAACTTGGGACACACAGCTCCTCTGGGTGCAGGTGGGAGTGGAAAATGTTCCTTTTGGTTGTGTTCTTGGAGGATTTGTTCTCTTATTTCTACTCAGGGGAGTGTCCATCACAGACAGAACTAAGGACTGAGGCCCCCACCTTTACCTGCTGGTTTTGCCCAGCTGATTTAGCAGGATCACAGTGGAAGCTCTTCATGATTCCTGAAGCAGAGCTTGTCACGGGGCAGGAGATCTCTGCCATGATGCACTGTTGGGTTTTTCTGGCATGGAGCAATTAATTCCTGATGAAGAACCTCAAAGACTGTCTCAAAATCAAAGTGCAGTAACACGTAACGAAGCCTTTTTCTTGTCAAAAAGTACTTGGGGAAAATCGAGGTGCAGTACCACGTAACGAAGCCTTTTTCTTGTCAAAAAGTACTTGGGGACCACGCCCTTCCCTCCAAACCACAAACATCCTTGTGGCCAGAGATGCCAAGGTGTGTTCCAGCCCCGCTTCATTAAATTGGTCAGAAAAATCTCACTCAGCCTCTCAGGAGAGGATCTGGGCATTATTGCTCAATGGCACAACTGAAAACACCGGCCCCAGGCGCTGGAGTGAAGCAACTGGATGTTGTTTTGCACAAGCTCAGCCTGTGCTTGCAGATGGCTTTGTGCAACAGTAGCTGTCCCAGGACGATAGGCATGATTTGTGTCTCATGTGCCTATAAACCTATCAGTAGGAGTTATTAATGATCACAAGCCACCGTTATCAGCAATCTGCTGGATGCTCAGTCCATTGATTGCCTTCAGGAGCCCCTTGGAAAGGTGTAAAGCAGGAGCACGGTCACTGTTGCACAATGAAGCCATTATGTAATGATGGTGTCATTATGTAATGCATAAATAACATTAGGTGTTGCCAAATGTGAGCTGTATGAATCACTAGAGGGCAGATTATAATCCCTGCTGGGTCCTTCCCTGCTGGCTGCCTGTGGCACAGGGAGGCAGCAGCTCCCAGCAGCAGGTGGGGAGCAGAGGGACAAACAGCCCTTGCCAGCAGAGAGCAGGGACAGGGACACACAGCCAGAGGCCAGCAAGGCAGGTGGAGGCTGCCCCCTCCTCTTGAAACAAAGGGGACCACTCTGACTTTTAGCAGAAATCTTGTTTATTGCTGTTTCTGCAGGTATAAGAATGTGGCTTTTTATCTGGTTTCCAATTCATGGCAGAATCAAAGCCCCAGTCTATTGATAGGAGTATTTGTGATACTATTGCTCGTTGTATGCCAAAATGTTCACAGCACCGAGGCATTTATGATCATTTTATAACCTCACTGGCATTTAAATATGTATCATATCTCCTCCTTTTGGTTTGTTTTTGCTTTGTCCCTTCAGAGTTCATGCAAACATATGTATTAGTGTAAATTTTTCCCAGTAACAATTTAAAATATTTCATATTTTAAGCTCACTTGAGGCCCATACCCCACTTTTAGATTTGGTTTTGCTGTTGTCATAAAACCATCCCACCCATCCACAGCCAGAACAACCTCCTGTTTGCCATTTAACTGAAGCAAACAAAAAAAGAGTTGAACGAAGTTTGAGACCAAGGCAGTTCTTGTCTTTTCCTCCGAACTGTGGCATAATGATAAAATCAGTAACGTTTCAATTCTTTGGATTTTTAAAGTAAAGAGACTAAATATAGCCATGGAGGCCTCTCCCTCAACCTGCTGACCCTGAACCAAGTGACTGCAGGTTACCCTGACAAGAGCCCCATTGTCCTTTTCATTAATCAAACCCACTGAGCCAGGTAAATCTTTAAACAAGATGAATGGGCAGCATTTTTAAAAAGTAAAATAATTCACTAGGCTTTGGATGTGTTTCTCTTTAATTAGTTTGATGAGCACAAAATCTGAAGCCTTGTCAAACACCCAGTATTAACTTCTGGTGCTGACCTAGAAAAGGAGTGTTGCAGAGGTAAGAAAATGGGAAGGTGAAACTAAGTGAATAAGAGATCTTTTTTAGTGGAGGCCTTTTGCCAGATGAAAAGAATCATTACCACAATGATACTTCTAATTATACTGTCATTAGGGTACTAGTGCAGGTTCCTGTGGTGCATGAAGCTTTCCCTCTTTCAACAACTTGATCCAAAAAGGGTAAAATACAGGTATTAACCCTTTCACTGGGAATACAGCTGGATGTTTAGGCAAGCTGAAAGAACATATTTTATTTCATAGTCAAGTCATAATATCGTTGATGTTTCTGGAACATTCACAAGGGTTTTTTTTAATTTGTTTTAAATTCAAGTAGTAAACAATACTGAAGAGTAAATTACCTGGCCACTGTGCATTCTTGCCAGAGGCCAAAGATGAAGAAATGATGGCACGTGTTTCTCAAGGTAGCCAAAAGGGAAGGAAAATGTGCTTTATGGTTGATCTAATTGTTGCTTGACTGGAAAATGTGAGGTGAATTTTCTGGCACTGAGTTGTCCAAGGGTAGATAACAACGCTGGGCTGCAGACAGCAGAGCTGTTCAAGGTCACTTTCAACTCATGAAGCAGCTGTTTAATCTATGAGGTGAAAAATACTTGCATTTTTTATAACTTGCAGATGATGCTGTAACATAACCTCAAGGCCTTCTCTTTACTTTGGAGGACTGGATGTTCAACCCCTGTATCCAAAATGGATACAAAAGCACAAAGAGCCACAGCCCAAGGTGTTAAAGATTAGATTCTCTTTGATGTTTTCACCAGTGCTTAAATGGTCCAAGACTTTGGTTCCCAAGTCAGAGTTGACTCAGCATCCCTGTCCAAACCTTGCTCTGTCCAGGGCAAGCAGGGGATTTCTCACTGTTCTGGATGGATTTTAGCTCATGTTCTGCTCTTCAGGAGCAGAGAGCCTGTTCTGGCAGTGTGGAACAAAATCATGTCATCTTCAAGGCAGCCAGGGCAGGGGACTTGAACCTTTTGGGTTGCACAGAGTGACTCGGAGGGTGAGGTAGGCTGGGGCTCTGCCATCAGATGTCCCCAGTCAGGGGCTGCTCCAGGACACCCAAAATTAGAAACCTTTCATCACATCAAAGGGAGAGATGCCTAGAGGAAGGAATCTCGGAGCTCTGAATTATCCCTGGGGCAGATGTCCTAAATGTTGGGAGGAATGAGAGTTCCCAGTAGAAGGAATTGAGCAAGGCCAGCAGATCAGAAACCACAACAGCAAAACCCAGAAAGGCAAAAGGAGATTGGGCAGCTGGGAAGGGAGATGGATTTCCACAAAATGAGGGAAAATAACTCTGTTCATGCATCCCTGACTTTTTGTGATGCTCACTGCAGCTCCATGATGCAGTTTAAAGTGAGGATGTGGCTACAGAGGTTTTGTGAATCCCAGGAGCTCCTCTTTGATGAATAAATAGTTGTTAGTGCTTTTGAGACTGGGCACCATTTGGATAATTGGTGAGTGGACTGTGACCTGAAGTGCTGATAAACTGGAGGGAAATAATTCAGAATTCTTTTCAGTTTTACTCCATACTGCTTTTGTTTCATGTTCACACAGCCCAGTCTAAAACATGAATCATTATTTTCATAAGGGAAATCCTAATAGGAATAATTTGAAGGAAAAAAAAGTAGTAATACTTGTTAATATGGGCAGAATTCAATTAATAAAACACCAAACCACATACTGTGGCTGATTTGTTTCTAAAATATCCTCTTTTCTATTTTAATAGGAAAATATGTTGTTTTGTTGTGGTCAGTCTTTTAAAGACAGCAGGGTTTATCCCTTCTGCCCCATTTTTTAAATCTTTGCCATTATCCACAACTTGAAAACAAAAGGCCTGGTCCTTTATGCCTGAAACTGGTGGGAGTTCTGTTTAAAATCATGTGTGACTTTATTTCTGGACATAAAGCAGTACTGGTTTAAGTGATGTTGCAACATTGCCTGGCATGTACAGAAAAGAGACCTTGTCAAAAAACATTAAAAGAATAAAAAAATCTGGGAAACTTACTCCAGTTCTTTACTTGGAAATCTAGTAAACAGATTTCCAAGTGGAGGAATTGCAATACTGCATTCAGCACAAGCTGCAAAATTACCTCAGTTATCTCCTGTCCAGTCATTTGTTCCTGTTTAGTTAACAAGTATAAAATATTTTCAAATTTCTTCAACAGTGTTTGTCTTTGTCAACATTTATGGGGCCTCTATTCTAGAGTATATAATCTCTCCACAAAAATAGAGTTTACTAAGGAACACTCAGATTTTTAAAACTTTTGTATAACACCTGTTTTGCTGGTGCTTGTAGATTGGTAGTTGACTTTGCTCTAATGTTTTAAGTGAAAAGGAGATATGAAACTTATTTTTGACATAATTAGAAACCTAAAATGTAAGTTTGCTCAGTGAAAACTATATCTTGGAGTTCTTTTGCAATACAAGTTAATTAACTGGATTTAGATATTTGCAAGATGATATATTTAATGGGATTACTGCTCATATAATGTTCTCAGTGACTGATTGGGAATCCAAGCTCGGGGAACAGAATACTGAATTCCCAGCTCTTTGAGAGTTAATGTTGTGTTAAGAGAAAGTACAATTTGAACCTCGCTGTTGATGAATGGCCAGGTTATTCTGCTGAAATGGAGCCGCTGCCTACAAGGGCCGCACGAGGCAGATGCGGGAGCAGCGACATTCCTGCGGGGCTGGGGCCACGGGGACACCACACCTGAACTCCTGGCAAGTTCAAGGCAATTGCAGATCTCATCCCAGCATAAAGGCCCTTTATTCAGGCCCTGTCTCCCAGGTAGGATCAATTAAATGCTCTGGTCTGCGGGCTGGAAAAAATAAACGCTGCTGTTTTCGTTCGGATGGAAATGAAGATGCATTTCTCTGCTGCCCGCTCCTGTTTGAAGCTGCTGCTGTTTCATTCTTTCAAAATATTGTATTTTCAATTAAAAAAAAAAAAAGTTAAATGATAACTTGGTGTGGGGAAAAAAATACAGTAGCCCTGACAGAGAATATTTCCATGTGCCAATATATCCCACATTAGTGTCTATCTTCTTTTTAAGGCAAATATATTTCTGTGTGTCAATTTGGTTCAGTACAATGTTAGAGTTTCGCTCACAGCCCAGGATTTCTCTAATGAATATGATAATTTAAATCTCATGATCAGAGTACTACTTTTTAAAGAAATTTGAACATTTTTTGTTTAAGTGCTATTAAGTGTTTCAATATTAGCTCAGTCAAATAATTATTAGATTGGGAAATCTCATTTTAGTGGATGGCTGTGTAGCTCTACAGTTCTTCTATATTGTAATATTTTTTAAAAGTAATTCATAAGTAAAATGATAATTCATGTTTAACCAGCATCGATTTTAGAATTTAACCACTGTTCAAAAGCTCCAGTGAATTAAAATACCCCAACATTTTTATTTGTGAGACTAATTTTAATTTTAAATTTTGCTAAAATGAAGTCTAAAAGAATTAACTGGATAAGATCATTCAGTTCACAGTGGCTCTCCAGTGCCCATGCTGGAATGCAGACAAAAAAATTCCCACAAAGAGAGGGAGATACACACCTTTATCTTCCCCAAGTCAGAGCCAAAATACCAGTGGAAATAGTGTGGTTTTGGTTTGTTTATATTTGTTTTTCACCAGTTTTGGCTAATTTCGTATTACATATTTTTGCATTTAACATAAAAGCCTTGGTTTAGATGTGGTTATGTGCTCTGGTCAGAGGGTTTCAGTGGCACAGATGAGAAACTGAGTGAATTTGCCTCGCTTTGAAAAGTCAAAAGCGAGAGGTCAACCAGAGTCATGCCAAGGCAACCTTGAAGTCTACAGACTTACATGATGATTAGGTTATAAATGTTCCATTCTAAGCATTTTAGTACTTGAATAAACAGCCCTTATTAAGCTAAATTTAGATATGTTCTATTTATGAATGCATGAAAATAGGCCTGTTTATTTTTCCTGATTTGTCTGTAGTCAAGACAACTGTGAAATGTGCCCTGTAATAAAGGGCAATCACTAAACAGACCACAGTAAATTAATAGCTTACAGAAACTTCATAAAATATTCTAAGCTCATTTACTTGTGAAGAGTTTGGGATCTCAAAATATGATATTCTGTGATTTACCAGCAAAGGAATTTGAGTTGTGCCATTGTGTTCCTGTCCTGCAGCAGGATGTTCTTACTGCTAGCAAGGGTTTCACTGATGCCCAATTATTGCATTTCCTTGACTGAACACCAATGTCATGGTGTGAGGGAGAATTCACAAACTGAAAAAGAGCTTTTTTTCTCAATTCTTCAAATTATCTTCAATTTGCTCTGTGCATATCATCATTGTAGGGGCAAAAATAAAGATCACTCAACAGCTTTTCTCCATGTGTCAAAGCGACCTTGTGAGTTTAAAAAGCCAGGATTTCCAAAAGCCAGCTGGTTGTGGAAATGTCACAGCAATCTTACACACCCAGGAGTGGCACTTGCAGGGAAAATATGGAGCATAAAGAACATTTTGGGTGGGCAGGGATCAGTGAATCAGCTGCCATTTGTCCAGGGCTTGGAAAAAGAACTTGTGGGGCTTTACTTTGGCTCTCAGTATTTGGAATTAGTGTTCTCCAGGATGGAGTTACAGCCACAGGCACAGACAGCAGGGAGATAATGAGCTAATGCTGGGGAAAAGAAGGTGGTTTGACCAAGGAATGTGAATGAACAAGGCCAGGGACAGCAGGTCTGGCTTGACAGAGCTGATTCTGGATGTGCTGGGGGAGTTTCTGTCAGCCAAAACTAATACAGTCACTTGTGCAGGGTTATAATAGCAGGGAAAAACATATTGCAATTAAATCCCAATTATTTGCACAGTCTATTGTTAAAGAGAAATGTGAAATGACATCTGACTGGAGGAGCTTTTAAGAGACCATGCACAGGATATGCTCTCTCAGAACACATCATTTATCAGAAGTGAAATGCTTTGCAAAGTCAGGTGTTGCCAGAATGTCTGAAAATGTTGTGACAGTAACAAAATCTGTCTTTTGGAATGAACTGATGATGCTGTTTTGTCTTTTCAATTCCACTTTTAATTTTTTTTTCAGCATCCCATTCCATGGCAAGTTGAATGGAAGCTAAATCTAGCAAAGCATTTGTGTCTGAATTAGTGTAATAATTCTTCATTTACAGAAAGGACAGTAATTCTGAGCACATCTTGACAGATGTATTTTACAACTTTCTTCTATCATACATCATCTATCCACAGATAAGTGAGAAAAATACAGAGTTGTACTATTGTAATGGCAACATCTGAAAGCACAAAAAAAAAAGTGCTGCTTTATTAATCAAAGAACAATGTAATTCTGTACTAATAGCAGTTTGGAAAACACAAAATGAAGCTAGAGCATTTGTGAAATTATCATCCATTACACATATTAATTGACAGTGCACTCCAGGAATTAATTGATCTGAGCGTGGGATCTGGCAGTTTTGGCAGATAGGGATGCTCTTCTCTGAGAAGAGGGAACATGCAGAGCAGCAGGAATTATTTTTCATGCTGATCATTTACCCTCACAAGGAGCCACTGGAGATCCTTGGGTCAGGCCTGGCAGCAGTTTGGTATTTGCTGTCTCAATTCCAGCCCAAACAGAACGTGCACATGGAGGAGCTCATTGGGAATGCATTTGGCAGCCCAGGGCAACCAGCTTTCCCCAAAATGAGAGCCTGTGGAAAGCAGTTTTCATCTTCCAAAGCCACTGGCCTCATGGACTTCAGCACAAATCAGCTTCCAAATAATGAACCTGCAGTTCAGCTTCTGGCCAAGGCGAACGAGCACACGCTAAGTCATTCAGGGGGGAGATGAAAAGCTCACATTCAGGATGCATTAATCTGAAAACAAGTGTACTTTTGTGTCTGGGGAGTATTATTTTCATTGCCATCAATTTAGAACATAGATAGACTGTGATTCTAGCTTCACTATCAGGTTGCCCCACAGGCTGAGACCCCTCCCCAGGCCACTCTCTTTAATTTAGACTAATCTAAAGCTAAGTGAAACTTTGTACCCTCTCTGATTTCTTCTTATGATGGGGAACACTCTGATTTCCCTTCCCCAGCGATCTGCTCAGAGTGGCTGGAGGAGCAGGGCAAGGAGAGGTGCACGGGAAAATGCCCCCAGGTAAGGGGAATTATTTGTGAACAGATGGGTGGCAAAAGTGTTCAGCCCCCTCCTCGACAGCAGTGCTTTTAGTTTGACTTTTCCTTCCCTTTTGCACTGCCCTTTTAAAGGTAGCCTTTGGTACACAAATTTTTCAATGCATTGCAGGTACCAGCAGATGAATCTCCCATGGAGCAGAAGGAAATCCAGCACTTTTGCTGCTCTTACACATTCCTTGTGCCCCTGAATTGCAGTGAAATTTGATGTGTCAGGAATCAGGCCCCGTGTTTTTCATGCTGGTTTCTTCATGGGTTTCTTTTTTCTTTTTTCTTTTTTTTTTTCCTGAAATTAAATTCTCAGCAAACAGAAGGAAGGAGTCAGTAAAACAGGTCTCTCAGTGAGGAGAGTGCATTCCTCATTCCCAACCTCTTTTTAGAAGGCTTTAGTGCTGGAAAGGGAGAAGGGCTGGATGTGCATGGACTGTTCATGTTCATTTAAACATGCAGTGAGCAGAAGATGGGGAGCTCTCATATAATTATATTTTACGCAATTTTCAGGATTTTTTCCTAAAAAATTTCATTTACTGCAACTGTGCAACTCCTTGTGAGATTTAGTTATATCCATTTCTGTGTGAGAACCTGTTTTGGGCAGCATCTGATGTCTTTGGCAATTTTGCTGCATCATTAATTTATTAAATTCCTCATAATTGAGGGGGTTTTGTTTATTTTGTTTTGTTGTTGGTTTTCCTTTTCCTTTTTTCCCCTTTTGTTTTGTAACACACTGAAATTACTTTCTACAGATAAGGCAAGTGAAGAAAACAAATTCTGCCCAGTAACAATCCTCAAATGAGGATCACTCAGCAAGCAATGCATAAAGAATCAGATTGTCATTCAGTTTGGGCTCACAAGTTATTAAAAGAATTAAGGAGAGGCAACTGCCTTTGACTTCTGATGTTTTACAAAGCAAAATTTTAGGAATCTGTTCACAGGCCTGAAAAAATGATCTGCAGCAGTACTTATTTTAAATGTGTTAATTACTAAATTTGGATTACTCTGTCAACAACCAATAAATAAAATATAGTGAACAAGAAATTAGGATTAGTCTAAGTAGCACTTGTAAAACGTGTTTAAATTGAAATGTTCAATTCTTAAGATGGGACAGTGTAGAAATATTAGGCAGGTCTACAAAGGTACTGCTGTTGTAAATAATCCTGAAGTCTTTGGCTTCAGTATTTCTATAAAACAAAACTGTTGCATGTGATGAAATTATTAAACTGATTAGTTCTAATTGACCTTAGATCTTAAAGGGGAAGACTTGTTAGGGAAAGAGAGGTCCTAAATTTTCCTCCTGGGTGCTGCTGGGCCTGATTATGTTTTGCACACACAATTGTGGTTTTCTGATTTAGACTTGCAGTGCAAGAAAGAAGAAAAAAAAAGAGTCAGCAAAAAAAAAAAAATATTATTTTTGTCTGGTGGCTCACAAAACTTGCACGAACAAGACTTTTATGTGTGTGAAACTGCCAAACTGGAGCCAGGGGCAGAGCTCTCGAGGGGCTGAATATTGAGCAAAAGGGAGAATGAAACAGCTGAGTGACTACGCTGAGAAACATATGTGGTACGTTTCCACATTTACCAACATTCAAAAGATTTTCTGATGTGTAGCTGCTCTCTTGGAAATTGTGTACATGGTTGTCTGGAGTTGCACCAGAGCTGCAGGACCTATTCTGGCTTCTCAGGAAAATTATACAGCGTTGCAATATAATTTGTAAATGAGTGTTCATCCCTGAGAGAGAAATGCTTTTGGAGGAGCTCTGACAGCCTAGTGGGGGAATAACAAATCCTTTAAAAACTCTTTTCATGTATTTGTCCAGGACTGCAAAACAGTCTCTCTGAAGTATTTTTATTATGCTTCATGTTAAAAAAACTCCAAGAAATTATCTTGAAGCACCAATAATGTTGTTGCAGCTAGTAAAGCCAAGAGATTCGAGGTTATGGCTGACACTGATCTTAATTGATGGAGCTGACAGCTCTGTCTATTCAATCACTTCACCACTTCCACCTCAATCATCTGAAATCTTTTATTTCAGTGAATAATGTGTCCTTAAATTAATCAGTAATTATCAGCAAACAGGCAGCAAACAGTCCTTCCTTATGAAAGATTGTCTTTTCCATGGCAGAAAACAGAAATATTTCCTCCAAATTCAGGAGAATGAGATGGGTTTAATAGTGGAATATTTGCAGAGATTTTGAGCCTTTATCTTGGAGAGCTCTGCCTGGTGGTAGGAAGTAACAAGGACTGCAAAACTCTTCTCCCATTTCACTTTCCCAGGTGTATTTATTTGATCCGTGTTTCATATTTAAATATGCAGCATGTGTTTTATGTTGAGAGAAAACTGTGTTATTAAATGATGGCAGAAGAAAACTGGAGTCAGAAACAAAGGAAACAAATATACTTCAATTATGCTGCAGACAGCATGAAAGAGAATGTCTATAAATACACACAGAAATGAGTTTGTCTAAAAAGGGTTGATGGAAACATCACTGGCACGAAGGAAATTGTTCACAGTGGCTGTGGGTGAGCACTGAAATGCAGGTACCACCAGCACCAGCTCCAGTGGTGATTTCCATCCCCATCCCCATCCCTGCTGCAGCTGGACTCTCCAGCCTGCCCTGGAGACTCACTGGAATCCCTTCTGTCTCAGTCAGAGCAGGCTCTGGAGCACCTTCTGCAGAGCCCAGTGCTCTGGCTGCTGGAATTGTCTCCCCTGGGTTGTACTGGGGACATTTGGCCAGAGCCAGGGCTCACCCTCCTGATGAGTGCTCCCAAATGAGGCTCCCACCTTCGTGTGCCTCCTCCCTACCTCCCTGTGCCCTCCTCCTCCAGTGACTGGGGTCAAGATGACACCTGAGCCTTCTCTAATCACAGCCCATCTCATCCCAAAGGGACAGCTGTGTCTTGTTTCTGTGCTCTTCCTATCTATCCTTTCTCCTTTTCTTTCAGGCTGCTCTATTTGTTGCTATCACAGGGTTTTTTTTCCCATAAATATTCTCTTTCAGCTCTCGATGCCTCTTTTTGTTACCAGACTCATACCTTCTGCCCCTTCTCACAGTAATCTCATCACCCCCAGGTAATAGCCAGGACTAAAATAGGTGAACTCCTTTCTCTCTCCTCAGCTGCACCCAGTTTCGAGCCCTGCTGGTGCTGTGTGCCCAGGGCCAAGTTAAGAGGAGTCCCACAGAAAAGATAATCCTTTCTCTTTGGTAATTTAGGATGGAGACTGAGAGCCAATACCTGGAGAATAACTCTCCATGTAAGAAATCCAGTTTGACTGTCAGGGGCACAGAGTAACCTCCTAGCATTTTGTCAGATACTCACAAGTATCCTGAAAGGAAAATTATGCTTCTACAATCAAAGTCTCAGAATACAAGCTGACTTTTATCTTTTTTTTTCCTTTACTTTTTCCATATGTTATTCAAAGGTGCAAATAAATAAAAACTTATTTAATGACTGAGTGGTATGACCCTGCTTCTTGCTTTTAATACAATTAAACCCCAGAAACAGGCTAAAAGAGAAAAGTCTGAGGCTCACCATCTCATGGCTACAAACATCAAAGCTCCCCTGAGGATGGAATTTTCACCATGTGAGAAATCCTGGAATTTCAAAACTGGAGTTTCAAATCCTTGAATTTCAAAACTCAAACACATCATTGAAATGCCAGCCCTGGCACTGCTAACAGTGGTCATACCTGCTTTTCGCCAAACTTTGTGTGCAAACTAATTTTTTTTCACAAAGAAACAAAAATTTTTCCATCACTAGAAAAGCAGGCTCCCATATATTTACATATGTTTTACCTTTTTTTAAAATCCAGAAGTCTAGATCTATCCAAGGGAAAACTTCATTTAAAAGTTTGACAACAGCTTTAAACGTTTTGGAGTTTTTTTTACCCAACTAGAAGTGCATGGATTTTTTGAAGTCCAAAAATATACTTAACCATTTTAGATAAAATTCCAGCTGCTGTAATGAAACAGGAGAGGGAAGATCCATTTTTTTATCTGTCTTGCCCATCAAGCTGTCACACAATGATGGGAAGTCCTGCCATGACAGCTCCAGGTGGAAGATGTATCCATGTGTCCCAACTGGGGCTGTGTTGGTAAATACCATATTCATGCTCTTTTTAATTTCCTAAGAAGGTTCAAGGGGAAATGATGGAAATTATATTTAGTCCTGAACTTAGCTTCACATTGTGGAAGAACAAAAATTAAAGCTCACCTAAACACAGAGGAAATGCAGCCAATCACAGCTGAAGGATTAGTAAAAAGTGTTAAAAATATTATATGAAAGTTTTAATTACACAGAAAAATTATAAAATGCCCAGTAATTACAGTATATTGATTCCATTTTTTTTTCTTGAAATGCTAAAACTATTTCAACACACACAGAATCAATAAACATAATTAAAATATGAGCTCATCAAAACAGTAATTAAATGTACTTAACAGCTTTTGTGGCTTTTCTCCATATGGTTACTGTGGGAGTGTGAATCTGGCTTGCTAGATAAATTTAACAAAATAAAGTGAAAGCCTGGGAAAAGATTACTGTGGTATCATAAGCAAATACAATAAAGTCTAGCTCTATAATAAATTCCAATAAATCAAAAAGTTGACAAAGGAAGCAGTGTTTACAATTATTAGAGAGAAATTCTGAAGGTTTTATATTTTTATGGGATTAACACTATCATGGACTTAATATAGAAACCAAATCAAATCTTTTTTTCCATCATTAGAGCTATCCTACCAGAAGACTTTCTGCCCAATGAAAGGTGTTTGGAAGCTCTTTGGGCTGGCTGGTGTTGGTGACAGATGTGTTAACAGCTGTCATTCAGGGGACAGTTCAGCTCCAGGACCTAACACAGCTGCTTGGAGCTGCCCTTTGGAGCAGCAGTTCTCTCTCCAGCAATGGGATAAAGCAGCATGACTGCCAAGGAGAAAGGAAATTTGGTGTTTAAAGCAGAGTGTGTGGATGCTGCTCCACCTTTCTGCCCTCCTCCTCCTCCCTGGGTACTTGTGCAGCGTCGTAAATAATGCAGAAAAATCAGTGGGCAGTGCTTTGGAAAGCAAAACGTTGCACAGCTGCAGGATGGATTCCTTCAGAAAACACCACGGGCACCTGTGGGCTGTGCAGCTCCTCCTCCTGCCTTTCCTGGGCTCCTCACATCTCTCCCTGCCATGTCACAGAATTCACAGAATTCACAGAATTCACAGAATCACTGGGTTGGAAGAGACTTCAAGCTCATCGAGTCCAACCCAGCCCCAACACCCCAACTCCACCCTGTCCCCCAGTGCCACATCCAGGCTTTGTTAAACACACCCAGGCATGGGGACTCCACCACCTCCCTGGGCAGAAAATCCAGTGCTTTATCACTCCTTCTGTAAAAATCTTTTTCCTAATATCCAACCTGTATTTCCCTTGGCTCAGCTTCAGCCTGTGTCCTTGGACACCCTTGGGGAGTTTGGCATTTCAGTGCCACTTTCTCAGCACTGCTGTGGCAGGCACATGGAGACCACAAGCAGCTGTGCATCTTCTGTGCTGTGTGGATTACAAAAACATTTGCAGAGATATTAAGGGAAGCCTTGCCACCAAGGTAGATATTGTGTAACCAAAAAAAAAAAAAAAAACTAAAATATTACAGGTGTGATGATGTGGTTACACACCATCACTGCAAATTAAAAAAAAAAAAGTGGCATAGATGTATCTTTGGCTGTATAAATGAAGTTAATGCTGCCTCCTGTTTTCCCCAACCACCTTTTGACCATACAGAACAAGTACATTTCCCACTGTGATGCACTGCAGAGATACTCACCATTTCCTCAGCAGCTTGTGGCCACCAGCAGACCTCACAGCCCAGTGTTTTAAAAATGGGAACATTCATTTTAAAAGCTTTGTTTAAATCCACTCCCAAATCCCTAAAGCCAAATAAACTCTGAGAAAGGAGTAAGACATGCATTACAATTCCTTACACACTTTTCCAAAGCAATCCCTTGTGCTTTTGCTCAGGGCTCACCACACAAACTGTGTCTTTCTCTGCCACTCCAGAGGAAAACAATGCTTTAGGTGGGTGAAGCAGAGCAAAAATTGGCTAAATTGGTGTTGTGAAGGAAGGAATCCTATTACAGGTGTTCATACCCTGTGCCTTCCTCCTGGAACAGGGACAGGTGACACAGCAGAGCTCACAGAGTCAGCACACCTCAGGAAGGTCTGACTGCTTGGACATATTCTGCCCTCTCACTGACAAGATTTATTTCTGCCTTTGTCATTTTTTACAGATGTTAAAAATTTTTTTTCTTGAAATTATTCACTTTTTATTCCCTTTGCTGTTGAGAACAAGTAATCTGTCTGTGAGTGAGACATGGGCTTTAACTCCTGAAATTCCAGTGTCACTTTTTAAGGCTTTACACAGGACTCAGATTGTGTGAATAGAATTAGTGGTATTCTCTAATGAGAGAATTACATTGTATAATTCATTTTTCTCATCACACAATCTAATGAAAAAGTCACCTTTTTCCCAGCTGAAGCCAGTTGCTCTAAAGATGAAGGCAGAAATGTAGAGCTCTCACAACTCAAGTATTTACAAAAAATCTAAATCCCTCCAAATCCTATTTTCAAAATAAAGCACTAAGTTTCTTGACTACTGTTCTAAAATTAGTTCAACACACATCTGCCTTTAAGATGCTTCTGAAAATTTGAGTTTCTGCTTTTACACTTGAAAAATGAGGTACAGTAATGTGTTAGTGAGCCTTCATGTGAATTGTTTCCTGATTTTAACTGGATGCAGCATCCTATTGCCTCTTCAGGATGGTGCTACCAATTTATTAGACCCTGCATCCAGTTTCCACATCTTGTATTATGTTGCCAAGTAGGAAACAAAATGTCTAGTAATTAAGGCTGCTTTTAAAGTTTAAGATGGCCTTTTAAAAGGCCAAGATTGAAATGGAAGATTGAAGACAAAAATATCTTTTAAGAAAATGATTGAGAGAAAAAAAAAAAAAGGTTTATTTTAGACTTGGCCTGAATATTGAATTACAATGGATTTAAAATATTCAACAGGCAATAATAGCTAGGAAACAAATATCTGGCAAATTAGGCACTGCAATCCCTAGCAGGGAGCTTCATCACCCTTAGAAATAAGTTTTGCAGGCACATTGATTTTATTTTGGCCATGACTCAGCCAGCTGGATATAAGACTACTTCATTTCAGGAACAGATATTGTCACAGGAAAATCTGTTTAGTGGCCTTGGCTGTCTGAGTGCCTATGAAAAGCAGTGAGTCTCAATGTAGGAACAAAAAAGTTAATTAAAAAGAAAACACACACTGAAAAACTGCATCATGAGAGGGACACAGTCAGATCACCCTGCTGCCTTTAGCCATTCACAATTCTGTTTATTTCTGCATAGCCCATGATGAGCTGGGCTGTGCATGGTGCTTTATTTGCAGAAGGTGCAAATCTTGTGCCCTCAGTGTGTTGGACTGAATTAGGGCAGGCTCTAGAAATTTTAATTTGGGTATCTCATGATGCCATTTTCCTTTGCAAGGCAATTTCTTTGGCATGGCTACACCTCTTATGTGACTGTGTGGTTTTATCACTGCTGCATCCTCTTGGTAGCTAAGAATAACAGATAAGAAGCTGACAAACCCCTGCTTTTATAAAGGATAGAGGCACACCTCCTATCAGCAATTTTTAGTGAGAAACTGAAGTTAAATATTTAGATTCTGTAATAGTGCAATTATTTGTTTGGGTAAAATTGCTAAAAATTAAGGGTTTTGATGCTCCATAATTAGGAGGCTATACACTTTTTCATTAAATGATTTTAAAAATATTACAATTTGTTATTAGTTATTTTTAAAGAGATAAAGGTCAACTTTGGTGTCTGTCATATAGGACAATAGGACCTGAGTTCTGTCTGTCTTTCAGTGGTACTGGTGACCAACATAAATCTTGAAGCAAAAGGTTTAAATATAGATTAATCTTGTGCCCAGCTTTTACTAAAGATGGAAGTGATGGAGAACAGTCACTAACACTGGGACAGGAAGGTGGAGAGGTTAAAAATTCCAGTGACTTTTTCTGGAGGTGAATGAAAGTTTTTGTGGTTTTTATGTTCTGGCACTCTGAAGAGAACCTGTTTGGGCATTGTCAGGCAGAATGCCTTATAGTAAAATATGCATTCTGTGGTTTTTCGAAACAATGAATTGTTTTATTTTCTCAGAAAGAATGAAACCTGACTCTTCTTCTTTCTGGTAAAAAGCCCCCTATTTTAGAGTGTAAAAATAGCAACCTATCAGTAGACCTCTAACATTTGGGAAAAGTCTCATGAACATATGTATAACATTAATGTCTGAGCACATGTGCAGCTCTACACAGGCCCAAGTTTTGAACCTGAACTCCTGCAGCAAAAACCTGCTCTCCCCAAATTCTGCACAAACATGTGCTCCTCCATGCATGGCTGGTCCCATTGGCGTCTAAGACACTACTCATGGGAGTAAAGTTACTCATGCATTTAAGTGCTCACTGGATTCCAGCCAAAATCTTAATCTTTTCCATTTAATACCCTTTTCCTAAACTGATAACAGTCTTCAAGTTTTCAGTATCATGTGCAGCAGTTTAAATAATGTAGAACCGAAGGGAAAAAAAAGTGAAATAACAGTATTGTAACTTAAGGAGTATCATGAGATAAACAGCATAACACAGGCACAGCTTTAATAGGAGGGAGCAGTTATCTCCAAGGCAGCTGTATGTCCCTGCTCTGAAGGCAATTCATGTCTCCCAAGGCCTGAAAGGAAAAGGAAGGCTGGGAGGAGGGGCAGCTTTGAAAAGACAGGTACAAAAAGTCAGTGCAAAGCAAAGTGTAAAAGAGCATATTTTATCTGAATGGCAGAGCTTGAACCAAACGTGTTCTGCTCAGCACAACAGGCAAAAGTTTTTCACAGAAAGTGCCCAGAACTTTGGCAACAAAAACATGAATTTGATGTTGATTTTCTAAATTATTTTTAAACTTATTTTGATTTTCCATCAATGTTGGGAGTTTCCAAGCTATTCCAGTTCTTGCACTATTCTCTCATGATCTTACCTTTCTTTTTATTGCAGATGAGCTCTGAATGACCCTGCTGACCTCCATCAGAGGCATTTCATTCTTTCTGCCATTAAGTCCTAAAACCAATGTTACTTGTGCAAGAGGATATTCCATTTCCTTGAAGGTGTTTGGGTGGGTACCAGTATTGATGCAAACACTGTTCACATGCATGTAAGGGTAGACAAAAAGTAGAGTGGGTTGGTATGGCTTTTATTTCTTTTGTCTTGACTCCATAAGAAAAGATGTGGAGGAGCTGCTCCCTGTTTTATTTATTTATTTTACACTGTGGAATGGATAAGATTTGGCTGGGAGTTGAAAATCTTCTCTGGCCTTAAAGTTTGGAGTGTTTTTAACCTCCTCCTGCAGCTGCCAAGTGTCTTCTTCTACCTCCATCCCTACAGACAAAGACCTCAAATTTTGGTAGATGTTTTCCTGTGAGAGGAGTCTAGAGAAGGAGGGATTTGGTGGGCTCAGAGAAATCTATCCACAGGAACAGTCAGAGATGGAGTTTCATAAGGACTGATGGCTCTTTGCCCAGAAATGCTTCACTGATGCAGCCCAGACTGGGACTTTTCCCAAAGGAAAAAGAGCAGGAGCAAACAGAGGGGGAGGAGACAGAGAAGAAAAGGGGGAGGGAGGGGGGGCAATCTAGTTCTCTTTCTATTTTTTCTTGAGAATCAAATTGTTTCTCCAAGGGTTTTACTCCAGGAGGAAAGGGGAGAAGTAAGAAATGAGAGTGAGACGCTGGCTGAAATCATTATAATAGAAGTTTGGCAATTTTATCAACATTAATTATCTGCATTAACAATAATGATACATCTCTGGGTGGAAAGAACTTGAGTATAGGTTTTGAACATGTGAGCTGTATGAAAATATTTAGTTTTATGAAGTACAAAATTGATACATCACCTTTTAAAAATGTATTTGTGTTATTGTGCTGCAGAATTTTCAAGTAGATTGCTTTTGTGTAGCCACATCCTAAAGTATAATTTTTAAGAATATGTGTCTGAGGAGCTTCTCTCTGAACAAAATTGAAACTGCTGAAGTCTGATAGGTAGTGCAAGTACCTCTGTGAGGAAAAATATGTTTAAAAGAGACCATGCAGATGAGAATTTTCCTCATCATGGTGAAAAAAATGGATTAAAATCCCAGCAAAATAGGTGTGGTGAAAATAGTCTCTGGGGGTAAATTCTGCCATATAAACGTGCCATGTTACTGCACAAGCCAAAGTGAATTTTAGTCAACAATATCTCTGCCAGATTTGGTATCAGACCTGCCTGTGTAAGGGAGAAGAGTGCTGAGATCCTATGATATCCCAAAGGTGTTAGAAAAGGGGAACAATTGGTCTAAATACAGGAATTCAACTCCAGAAATAAGATACTGTCCTAATCAGTGAAATGAGCATCAAAATCAGTCTTCATGCTAAAGCTTTAAGAGTCTGGCATATCAAACAGAGCATGAATATCTTCAGGAATATGCCAGGAGCTAATTGATTTAAGAAATCTGGCTGTATACAGAGACCATTACTCATAGATATCACGTTTTTCTGCCACACAAATTATCTACAGTGCTCATGGTGTCTGCTCAAGGAAAAGTTTATTTTCATTCAGTCTTTTCTTTCCCCCTGACCTCAAAGGACTAATTAACCAAGTATTAGCATGTTTCTAAAATATGACTGAATTCATCTTCTTAAGAAAGTGTGCTGAAGAATGTACCCTATTATTAGAAATGACAGGATGTATATAGGGCCATATGTTTTCAAAGGGTTTTCTGTCAGTGTTAATCAAAATGTTGGAGAACTTCTGAACATACTGAGCAGCACGTCAACCATATGGATAATATCTCCCCTTTAATAGTGAGAATTTGAATTCATAATAAACACTGGAGAATAACCTAAAATGAGACAGAAACAATAATATTAAGACCAGTGAAGGCATAATGTGGCATCAGCCTGAAGACTTCTGGGTATTTAGAAACAAAAAAATCTCTTGTGTGTTAAATCCTGGTTGTGATCATTAATTTTGCTTAGTTTAGCTTGGAAAGGTAACTCCAAAGATGCAGTTTGTTTTGCTGGGATTTGTAGAGGACAGACTTTGGCTCCCAGAGCGTGCTGCAGCATGCATCAGCATCCCTTGCTTCTCTGACTGCAGAAGGAGATTCCTTCTTGCAGACTATTTGTCACTGAAAAGGCACCAGAACATTTGTTTGGTGACACACACATGCACAAATCATTTCATGGGCTGTACAAACAGCTGCAGGGCAAAAAAAGAATTGAGTCTGAGTTTGCTAACCTTGGAAAATGGATTGATATTATGTTATTTTGAATCAGCTTCCAAGGGTTCAACTTGACAAAATTACCTGCTTTTAAACATGATGAACTCTCTGAACTAAATGTTGAGAAATCTGCTTGAGAGAAAATTTATATTTCAAGTGTCATTATCTGCTTCTATATCACTGATGGGAGTATATGAGAGATAAATCTACTAAAAATGAAAAAAATATATATTTATTAGGTAAAGTAAGAAGTCCCACCTTGCAGTTACCTGTGAGGCCACAGTCCCATGCAATACAACTGACTTTGAAAATCAAATCTAACAGGCACAGGGAGTAGAGGAAATGCAAATTCAAGTTTTAGAAGGTTTAAATTGAGATATCCCTATATATAGTGATGAGGTTTTATTTGTAACTCCCCATCTGGTGGGAGGTCCCTCCTGTGTGTGTCCTGCTCTGGGGCTGCAGCACCTGGAGGAGGGATGGATGTGGATCTGCTGGAGGCAGTCCAGAGGAGATCACCCAGCTGAGCAGAGGGCTGGAATACCCTGCTGGGATCAAGGCTGAGGGAGCTGGAGTTGTTCAGTCTGGAGAAGAGAAGGCTCCAGGGAGACCCTACAGCACCTCCCAGAACCCAAGAGGGCTCCAAGAGAGGAGGAGAGGGACTTTTGTCAAGGGCCTGGAGGGACAGGACAGGGAGGAATGGCTTCAGACTGACAGAGGGCAGGGTTGGGTTAGGGATTAGAACCAAATTTGCTTTGAGGGTGGAAAAACACTGGCACAGTTTGTCCTGAGGAGTTGGGGAAGAGTTCAAGGCCAGCTTTGAGAAACCTGTCTAGTAGAGGATGTCCCTGCCCATGACTAGAGGATTTGGATTAGATGATCTTTAAGGTCCCTTCCAACCCAAAACATTCAGTGATTCAATGATCTGCATCACTTTCCAGCTTAGTTGTATTTTACTCAAACATTTCCATTTCCACTTTGAGCCCATTCCTGCTTTCCACATTCCTTTTTCTGAAGCTGGGTGGAAAGCACATTATTATTATTATTATTATTATTATTATTATTATTATTATTATTATTATTGATGGCACCTTCTGACTGGTGGATGTTCTTGCACCTGCTCTTAGCTTTGTTTCTGGAGCCACCACAGAGGAGCCTGTGACAAGGAGCAGAGCTCAGCCCTCCTTTCCTCTCTTCTGTTCCACCATCTGTGTCAGTATTTTGCTACTCAATAGCCTGTGACTCTCCTGCACATCCCAGAGGAATTCCTCCTGCACCTGGGAAGGAGAATCCACCTGTGATTTATTGTTAGAAAATACAAATATGCTTTTTTTTTTTTTTTTTTCCCTGTTTCATATGAAGTTTAAGTAGCAGGACCCCTGCACATGATGTGCCACAAGCCTGTGCTTCACTGTCAAACCTCTCCTGCCCACCAGCAAGGTGTGGAGGAGATGCAGCCTCTGCCTGACCTGCTGAGGACACCATCCTGCAGGGTTTGACTGCTGCAGGGATTTTGATTTTAAATTTCATTCACAGGGCAACCTCCCACCACACTAACCCACCACCTGCCCAGCTCCTGGGAGCCTCCTGCAGCAACACTGTCCTTGTGGCCAAAGATTTTAGCTCCCCAGGCCATTTTTGTCCCTAGCTTCTCCTTTTTTTTTTTTTTAATACACTGATCTTCAACAAAACACCACAAACTGCAGCCTCTCTTTCTGGAGGAGCAACATTTTTCTCCTTCTCATGTTTCCTTTTTTTCAGACAATGATATAAAAATAGAATGGATATGGTTAGAAGGGTCCCTTAAAGGGCATCTAGTCCAAGCACCATGGGCAAGGAGATCCAGAGCAGGTCACTGAGAGCTCCATCCCACCTGACCTCCAGCACTGCCAGGGATGAGGCATCCACCCCCTCTCAAGACAAACTGTGCCAGTGTTTTAACACCCACATTGCTTCTGTACTAAAGTTTTAATTGCCAGGCACAAAATTCAAAGGCCTTTGTTACGTTTTAGGAGACACTTTTCTGGTTCTTTTGCTCATGTTGGGCAGCAGGCACAGTCAGCAGCACGTCTGAGCATCCCTGCAAGGTACAAACCTTCAGCTGCTCTCACCAGGCTGCAGCAGTTTAGGTGGACATTCTGCACAGCTTATGAATCTTCACAGATGCCTGCTCTCTGGTGAGTCCCACGAGCCCTTAAATACTTGAAATACTTCACTTCTGCCACACAAACTACAAGAAAGAGTCCCAAAACTGGCATGCAGCTTCCAGCAGCCTTCTGTCAAACAGATGTTCAGCTGAAGGAGAGTTGTGTGAGGCATTGTACTGATACTGAAACTGATTCCACTCGCCTGCAAATCACAAGAGGAGGTGTTAAAACCTAAATAAATAAATAAAATATAAGCATTGGCTGAAGAGGAGAAGGAATGGGGGGAAAAAAAGATGCTTGCTAAAACTTCCAGGCACCCTGGCAATTAGTCTCACAATGGCATAATCCTGATGAGCTCTCACATCTGCTATTACATTTGGTACATAGTGTTTGTTAGCCTTTTACTCCATCTGCTTCTCTACAACCTCCATCAGCTGAAGGAGGATATGGTTACTCCAGTCATTAAATGTTGATGATCTCTGTTGTTTGTGGTAGGTATCTGTTACATTAACTGTTATTTTCTCCCCTCACACTTGGAAATAATGCCTCTTCCCTCACCAGTATCCAGCATTTGTCAGTAATAATAAAATGACAGCTCTTTATGAAGATGTTGACACCAGCATGGCTTGCAAGTTCTGTGAAATATGTTGGTTATGTTCATTCTGAATGGAATGAACAAATTCTTTCCTAGTCTGGTACTTGAATCTTTAAATGCATGAACTTCTAGGATTTACTGTTCAACTATCCCCCATTAGAAGGGATATTTCTAGTTTTCAGACAAAATCTACTCTTCTCCTAAAAAGAACTCATGTGCTTTCATTTTCCTTAGAGCCATTTAGTGACAGATTTAAGTGGATAAATATATTTGACATTCTTTGCCTTTCCATTTCCCTTTTGCCAGCAATGCCAAACAGACTATGAAAAAGAGAATTAATTCATTATCCCAAGATATTCATGCTGTTCTCTAAGCTTCTGATTCTTGGGCTGCAGGTCATTAGCAATCATTAATTTTTAAAGCTATGGATGATGTGCTGCGAAGCAGAGATCACACGAGATAAACAGATCTTTTCCTCTGGTACTGGGATGAAGTTTGGGAAGAGGTAAGTGTGTGGTACAGCAGAATTTTGGCTGTGCAGAGATCTTTGAGAGAGGCAGTGCTTCCCCTGAGGCTGCTGCCTTGCTGTGTGTCAGAGCACGGGGTGTCAGAGGCACCTCTGCTGCTCTAAGGACAGACAATGTGTTCTCCTGCATCCTTCTACCTCTGCATCCAGGTGACTCTCACCTTTCACTCAGCTTCTGCCCTGTCACATCATGCTCAGAGAGAGCCCAAATCTGTTTGCAAGAGGTCCTGCTGTGTTTGAGAGTAGAACATTTTGTGGTTTTCCTTTTTCCTTCCTAAAAAATACACGTCCCTCCACCTCTGAGAGTTAAACACTCCTGTACTGCCCCCATTGTGACTTTCCTTTTGATTGTTCCACATGAGGATTAACCCACACTAACATGTAGTGCTCCTAAGCTGAGGAAGGATAGGAAAGCTCAGGATTGTTTGAATGCTGACAGGGATATCTGTGTTAGCAGTCAAATCATATGTCCTCCTGAAAGTGTGATGTTGATTGTGACCTCAGAAGAAATCAAGCCTGCTTATGGCAAATATATGGAATTGATTAAATGAATAAATAACCCTATTATTTAGTTTTGCATAAAAATATGTGGGACCCAGGTCAAAGATAATCCCTAATTTTTCTATGCATAATAGATTCCAAAGTGTAAACATTTCCAGTAGTATGAACCAGACTGGATGCTTTAAGTCAACAGTCAAAGGTGCGAGTGTAAACTCAGAAATATTGATAATGTTTGTGAATAACTTCAGACTAAATTATGCTGGAGTTCCCCAGCTGATATGAGTTCCTGTGGTGTTTGAATACTCCAGTGTCTGTTATTTGTAAGAGTTCAAAGACTGACCAGAGTTTCTCTAATATTTGGCACCTCTGCTTTATTTTAGCGCCTGTTTCTGTGTCAGAATATCCTAATTTACAGAGGAGCTGCAGCAATATTTCCTTCACTCCCTACAGAGCTTCTCTGTATTTTGGGAGCATGATCCTTTGTGTCCTTGATTTTCTTTTGTTAGTTTTCTTTAGTTATTTTTTTATTTAGTTTTTGGCTTAGGTGCAGAGGCTCTGGACCACAACCATTAGATTCTGCAGCTCTGATTTTCCTGTTCTGTACAGCTCTGGGCTGGGCAGTGTGTGCTGAGAAAGGTCCTGCCCCCAAGTTCTCACAGTGAGGGACCAAGGGCAAACAGGAGCACAGGAGGTGAAAACACCTTCCTAAAAATAGCAGTACAAATGACTGTCTTGTCTGAAAACAAAGGCCAGGCATGGTGGCATGCTGCCTGTTGTGGGTTGCGTTGCATTTGCTCCTATTTTCCTCCACATTCCACAGTCTGAATTATGAATAAACCATGACACTTTGATTTTTCTGTTAAGCCACTCGGAGATCTTCAGTCAAATTTTCCACTTCTTGTATTAATTATGAGCACAATAGGTGCAAGACTAGCAGAGCACCTACAAATTACCCTGCTTGGAGGAATTTTGTGTGTCTTCCTTGCTGGACCCCATTGTGCTCTGCTGCATCTGAGACACAAACTCAGGCATCCCATCTGCTTCCTGTCTGTGCACAGACCTCCAGCCCAAGCCTTGCAGTGCAAGGCTGTGTTTGATGAGGTTCAGGTTGGGGTCTGAGTGAACAAAGCAGCTCTTCACAGTGGGATCTCTGATCTGCTGCATGCACAGCAGTGAGGGCTGTGCACCTGGTGCTGCACAGAGAGCAGAGCTGACCACGAGCCTGACCCCATCCCACAGCTCAGGGGGTGCAGAATGCAGCCCAGCCTGGCTGTGGGATGGGAGGCATCCAAAATCCTCTGGGAGCTTTTCCATTGGCTTTGGCTGGTTTTTAGATCAGTCAAATTCTTCACTTCTTCCACGATATACAGGACTGTCTCTGACCATCAAGGCAGAATTCAGGAGATGAGAGAGGTCAAGAGCATCACTCAAGTACTGAACATGGAAATAACTCCAAACAACAAACAGAAAAAAATTATGGAAGTGATGCCTGAGTGAGAACTATTTAGAAGCAGTTTTACCCCCATTAAACTTTTTCCATTTAGGAAATGGCAAGAGATTGCTGCATCCTAAACATTTGTCATAGCATGTGATAGAATTGATGTTCAAGAACATGGATTGACTAATGCATAGCTATTATGGTTATTTAACAGTTTCTTTAAATTCAGTGTTTGAATGAGGTTTCATTTTTGTTTCAATCCAGCACAATTTCAGAGAAAAGGTTTTAAACTCTAATTTAATATATGAAAATATAATAATTCTTTTCTGCAGACATTTGGATCATTTTAATTTACACAATTCTCCAGTTAGCATAGTCCTTCTGTATTTTGTAAGTACCCATGGTTTAGCTTTCTTCAGCATCTCCTAGCAAATGATGGTATGGTGTTTGATCTGAAAAATTATGGGATTTGAATTATGTATTTTCAGTTCCCCAAAATGTTCACTGTGGGCTTCAGAAAAAAAAAAAAAAAAAAAAAAGGAAAATAAAAAAAAAGAAAAAAAGAAAAAAAATCCAGGGTAAAGCTGAGAGACTGTTTTTGCTATCAGCACTGCTTTGATATATTAACTCAGCCACTCCTCCACCAAAGATAGGACTCATATTTACAAGGTACCTACATAAACACAATTTGTGTGTATGAAACACAACTCAGTGCTTTTGTGAGGTGGATCAGATCCAAAACGCACTGAAGGCAATGAGAGAACACACTCCAGTGCATTTGGTGCACTCAGCTATGTAAATAAGGGCTGTGTAGGTGTGCAGGTGTGGAATGGATGCAGGATCATCTCTCCTGCCTGTGCCCACACACAGCTACACCATATTTTACATTTTTGTATGCATGCAGTTTGCACACAGGGCTGGCATGATGTCATTGCAGGATATTTAAGCTTTGTTTGAATTTAACCTGCTGCCTGATGCATTTAGATCCTAGTGCAGAGAAGGAAATGTGGAAGTTAAAGGTTTGGTGATTTCTGCTCTGGTGGGGAGAGGGGATAGGTGATTCCAGGTGGGACCACTTAAAGTCCCCCAGGGAAGGGGACAGGGCAGGAAGTCACTGCCTTGTTTGTTTTCCTCTTTCAGAAGTCAACAGGTCTGAAGGAATCACATCACTTTGAAGCACTGAAAAGCAGCTGAAAACAGCTCAGGCTGCTCAGAGAGCACCTGCCTGTGGAACAAACTGCAGTCCTTCCATCTCCCTGAGGTGACTACAAAAATCCCAGTGAGTGACCTCTTCCAAAAGATCTGCTTTGGCTTCTCCTTTCCCCCGTATCACTTACAGCCATAGACACTGTTTGCTGCTCCCTGGCCTGTGCCATCACTCCACCTCCCAGCCTGTGGTTTGGCTCTGGAAAGGCTTTCCTGGGGAAGCCAGGCTTCCCTGGGGAAGGCAGCACACAGAGGTGGTGGGAGCCTGCAGCAGCTTGGCTGCTTTGTGATAATTCCCCACGTGGGCACTCCCTGAGCATGTTGAAGGACCTCCTGCAGGCAGCAGCTGTGAAGCTGAATGTGGTGCCTTGCATGCCATTGAGCATCCTTCCACAAGACAAGCTCTCAGAAACATCACCTCGGTTAGCAATGCACAATTTTTCATTCTGTCTTTCTTGGGTTTTGGGGTTTTTAAAGCAGAAAGCCCAGAAATAGGAATACAGATCAGTGGAGTGTTTCTTTACTCACCTCATTGCTTGAAGTGAATTTTGCCTGCCCGATTCCATGGCATTCCTGGGAACTACCTGTGAACTGGACATACATAACTCATCTATTACTCTGTGCTTCAATAAAGATATTAAAAATGCAGCTGAGTAAATGGGTCAGAAGGACTCCTTAAATCACCTGAGTCTGGAAACTTCTGTTGCTTTCAGTTATTTACTTTTTTTGGGTGCAATTGTTGAGAGATAAATTAATGTCAGACATAATAGCTTATGGTGCAAAGAGACAGTTCCTCCAAATGAATTTTTTGAGGCAGTGAAAAGTCAGTGTTATTAATAGGTTTTTCTAGGTGGGATGATGCAATGTCCAGATTTGCAGATATATATGAGATCCTAAAACTCCATTGATTGTTTCTCATTGTGTCATCCTGCATATAAATCACCAGTGCTCCAAACACAACACATTAGAAGTTAAGAATAGTCCTAATCAATAATTTACCATGTTATTGATAGTTTTTGTAATGCAAACTTAATCCTTTGAAGTGATGTATATAAGCTGTTTGAACAGCACATATAAAACCCTGCCTAATAATCAGTCTGCACAGGAGATAAAAATCCACTGCTGTAACCTTCAGGTCCTTTTGTCAGGTGCCAAACATTTCTTCTTAGAGAGCATTGGAATTTCTGGAGATAATGATTGTGAGCAAAAAGCCCCCCAGAACCCCTGATGAGCCCCACTGAACACTGTGGGTTTTGTGGCATTTTACCCCTTGCCACAGAGTAGGATGATCATCCAGACTACTCCCTGGGCAAAGGTGTGTGTTTGTTGCAAGGTGAAGGAGATCTGAGCGTGGCATTTGGGGTTCTCTCTGTGCAGGTGTCTGGGGGAGGGAGAAGGCTTGGCCCTGGTAGCAAGTTTATTGCAAATTGCCTGGTTTGGCAGTTTATTTGGCTGAGCTCCCCTTGTAGCAGGGGGTGGGAGATGGAGGCACCAGACATCGCTGCCTCAGAGCTGCACTCTCTTCAGTATGCAAATATGCCACCCCTAAAGGTAAATAGAAGGTTTGTCTGTGAGAAATATTCCTGTAAAATATTTTGCAGCTGAAAAGATAACACTATTCCCTGCCTCCCACTTGGCTGTACAATTTTAATTATGTCAGGGAATCTCTCCTATTTTATATTCCATATATATTTATGGAATAAGCTGTTGGCAAATAGAACATTATTTCAAATAATTTAATGTATTTATTAAAAGAGATTACAAATCTATCCAGGCTATAGTCATTGCACTTAGGGCAACCATTATGGCTATATTATTGTTCCATTTATTTCAAAATATCTTTGGCAAGGACTGCTCCTCCACAAGCAGTGTAAGAAAGAGACTTTCTGCCTGATGATCTGCCCTCTTCTGTGGCAGAGAGGTTGCTGTCTCCTTTTCCTCCCTAGATTCAGAGCAGGGTGACAGCAGAAGAGGAAGAGCCTGATACACCCAGGCTTAGTGATTTCATTTATGAACTCTGTGCTCACCCACAGCAGAGCAGAGATGCAGGAACAGCCCCAGAGATGAAGTCACTGAGAAGCTGCAGAGATGCTGAGGGACAAGGGGGTCCCTGTGCATCCCACAAGGTCTGATGGAGGAATCCAAGAATGCCAAAAGGGCAGAGCAGGGTTCAGTGAACTGTAAGTGAACCCTGCACCTTCAAAGTCCAAAGATTAACGTGAGAAGTGCCTGGCATGTCCCTAGAGCATCTCCCAAAGCATCCCATACAATTGCTGCCAAGGACTGAGGTACCATTTGCTGTTTAATCAATATCCAGATCTTTCTAGAGGGTTTTTTTTTCAGTTTTCACATGGAATGATCAAATAAATAACCACAATACAGTATTTATTCACATGCAGTAGATTCTGGTAGATAAGCTCCTCAATGGATACATGTCTGAAGAAAAGCATGGGTTAAGGGAGCTCCAGTGTGAGACCATCAACACCTCCCAGTGCTGTACACACCTGTGTGCCACACTCCAGAGCCACTCCAGAGCCCCCATGGCTTTTCCAGGACCTTTATTCCCTCACAGGAAACAGCCCCAGCCCTGTGAGCACCCACAGACACACCCACATGCACCTCCAGTGGTTTCAATGAACTCTTTAAGGTCATAAAATCAATCTTCTTTAGAACTTTATATATAATTCTTTAGCAGAATTATATCTGTGATAATATTTTGGGTGCTTCCTGCCTTCCAGAATTGCTGCCACTGCTGCTTGTTTGACACCATGTAACCCATAACACATTCTATGGGTTTCCAACCTTTGAGCAGAATGGATTAGAAAGGAGGTTAATTATGCATAAGATAGAAAGATGTATGTAAATATAAAACCAATATAATGTATTATTTACATACAGCCTGTACTTATCCTAAGTAACTTCTAGAGAAATCATGAACAGCTCACACCTCATTTCTCAACCTTAGTCCAGAAAAGGTTGGAGGGTTCTGGCTTCCTCAAATTGCTCCTAATAATTTCTAGACTCGAGTGTGGATGTATAAGAGCATAACTCAACACAGATGGACAACAAACAGGAGAAATCTCTATCATTTCTTACATTGCCAAGCCATCAAAGGTGGCTAACTAGACATTTTCCTCATTGGTTGTTTGCATTAGATATGCATATCTTCTTTCTTGCAGAGCCATTTCCGAATATATTTGCAAGGCTATTGATGTCCATTACTTCACTTAAATATAGATCAGAAATACTGACAAATATTTTCATTCAAAGAGTTTGATCATTTTCAGATTACTCTCCATGCTAGTAATTAACCTCAGTCAACACCCTTCCATAGCACTTTCAAACACAGTTCCTAGCAAACATAAAGTTTCATAAATATGTACTAAATAACCTTAAAGCCCTTTATGAATAATTATGAGTTTTTAAGTTTTTGTGAATCTGCATATTAATTCCTTTCCATAAATAATACATGAAGCAAAAATCCAGCTTGTTTGGTGTCTGGGGACAGAGGAAGAAAAGGAGGGGATAATTATCAGTTTAATGTGGGAAAATACTTAACCTGAAAGATTATCTTCAAAAACTGATGGCTCCATAGGTTTGTATATATGTGTGTATAAACACACATGTATAAAAAAATGTATATAAAGATGTGTTTAGCTGCAGACAGAGCTGAGATTGCCTCCTCTCTGAAAGAATGCTCTCGTTTGAAGCGTGCTACGCCTCTGTCTCTGCTGTGCCACGCTGAGCTCTTTAAGTGAAAAGCAATGTGCTGAGCTTAGCCTCCACACAGCCCCTCTTTTTATAAATGTGCCTTCCCCCAAAGGTAGAAAATTAATGAGAGGCTGCTGACTAAAATTACTACATTTTGCCTTCCGTGGGACATTATGGATTTAAAAGATAAGAGAGAGTGCAGCAAGTCCAAAAAACAATTTCATTTCATTAATCCCTTAAGTGCCTCGGGATGAGCAGCCCATGTCCAGCAAAGGTGGTGCTGCAGCAGCTTTTGCTTTGCCTCCTGCACGTCACCCTGCACGCCTTGTGTGCTCTGCTTCTCGTCTGGGGATGGAAGGCATCCAATAAAAAGATGGAGTGGGAATGATATATGGCTGAATGCTCCTGGACTGACGCTTCCTGCATGCACACTGACAGTAATGGGAAACGTAAGGGCTCTGCAGAGCCAGCCTGCTGATCAGGCAGGGGAGATGGGTAGGTTTTTTTCAGCTTGTGTTTACGGTAAAGAAAATGTATTATCTGGTCTTCTTTCTTTCTATGTTCTTTTCTTTTCTACATTAAAAGCAGAAGGGGACTGTTATTTTAAAGAACAGAACTCAAGAAGGTATTAAATACTTGATTTTCGCACAGGACTGTAACTGTACATTTGGTAGAAGTGATTATGTAAGACTATAAACACACTTAGGTTTTTCAGATAAAGTACAGTAGATGTGGCTGGAAAATCAATACAGAATTTGGGCCCTTGAAACAGAATTTGTGTGTGTGAAATGCTGTCTGTCCCCCACTGCCGTTCAGAGTTTGTAGAATCTTTTGAGAGAAAATGATCACATTCAAATTTCACATGCTTAAATGAAGAACTCCATTTGGTTGTTTCCATATTAATCCACCTACAACATGAAAATAGATTTTGCTTCTCACTTCAAGTCCTTCAGATCTCTTTCATTTCATGGTCCTGTTCCGTGGCTGGTTTGCAGCATGAAAGGCAGTATTTAAACATATTAATTAAAATCAGCCACTAAATACCAAACCTGTTCTCTTGGGTTTAACACAAACAAAAAGGAATAAAGAAGGAAAACTGAAGTGATACAAGAATTTTGAGAGCTGCAGGTGCTTTGCTGTCGCTGTTTCCTTGTGCTATAGCACCACAGGGTGACACCTCCTCCAGCAGGGTGGGTGGCACAGACACTGCCTGGGAAGGGTGTCAGACACTGAGTGATGGGGGCTGGTGGCACAGCAGGTTGGCCTAGAGCCTCACAGGATGCTCCAAGCCTATCCCAGCCCGGGGATGAGCCCTCCTGTGAATCCCTTTCCCCGAGCAGGAGCATCCTCCAGGCTGCAGCAGAAGGGCCCTTGGCAGCTGGGTGACCTCTCTCACTGGCAAGGAGCAGTGCCAGTGCTCTCTGCCCTCACTCCAAGGGACCTGTGGTAGCAAAGCTCTGCTCTGGAACCTGTTTAAAACTATTTTCATCAGTTTGGCCCCTGCATCTGGTAATAAAAGTGATTAGGGGAGTGGCTGTACCACCATATCAAGAAGGTTGATAAGCTCTGGCTGGAGAATGCTGGAAAAGAGAGGAATTTTGGCCACCCTGCAGCCAGAGCAGGACATGAACACACAGAGGAAATCTCCATACTCCACTCTCACACCAGCCCTTGCTGTTTTGTGTACAAAGAAGAGCAGAGGAAAAAGCACCCCACAGAAGTGGTTGTATCAAAAGCTCAACCTGAAGCTGCTCCAAAGCTTTCTGTGAGGGAGGGAGTGACTTGTAGAAGTTTTCATGGTGGTGTGTCTCCTCACTGAAAGCCTGCTAATTAATCATAAAGACTCAGCTGGAAATAGTTTCTGTAAAAAAAATTCGGAGCAACCCAAATTTGTTTTTGATTAGACATGGGACACAGATTTGAATGAAGAAGACTTTTAAAGGCCACCATTACAGTTGCTTGGGAATCTGTCTCCCTTTTAAACTGAGAGGTCATTAGGAATTCATAAATTAAATATTTTTATTGCCCAGAGGGAAAAAAACCAAAAAAACCAACCCATGAAATATTTAATTGTTGTTGCTGTGTCTCATGGAAAGGAAGACTCCTTGTCTGTGAAGTGCTCTGTGTGGATCCAAACCTGTTGATGAGCAGTTTAAGCTAATTCTTCTGAGTGCTGCACCCATAAATTCATAGCAGCCTGTGTTATTGGTTAAACTATTTTCATCTCTAACCCACCCTAAATCTCCAAAAAAAATAGTAGGCCAGATGCCCAGGCTGCAGCTAGAGACCCTCATTAGGCATCATTTGCATCCTATTAACCACAGAGCTGTGGGTCATTCGCTGCCTGTCAACCATTCAAGTAATTTCTTTTGTGTTAATTAGTAGAGAAATAAGGAGTTAATGAAGATCTTATGATCTGTGATGATTTATCTTTGTTGTTTCAAACGAATCCCTGCTCTCTGAGCACTCCAATGAGCTCGTACACACCAAATAATACAAAACTAGTCAGAGGGAGCTTTGGAGTGCTGTTCTCCAGGGACCTTTTGCATGGTGGGCTTTGTTAGCTAAAGATTAGAAGGAGTTAATTGCTTCAAGATTGCTGGCAGATTAGGTTACAGGGTGTGTTGTATCTATGTAAGCATATGTCAGGTCTAGTTAAAAGACAGAAGATGCTTATTTTAATAAAAGTACGAAAGCAAGAATTAATTTGTTGTTAAAGTGAAAATCTTGGTTCTACCCTTAGTTTGAGCACTTGCAGATCAATGCAGTGCTGGTTGTGCCCTGGCTTGCTTTCTCAAATTGGAGAGCAGAGCTCTCTGCAGGACTGCATGGCTTCCCAGGCTTTTGGAGGGCTTTTTCCATCCCTGTTTGAGGAGGGCAGAGCCAGGCCAATGGGCAGCCCACATCTCCCACGGCTCCTCTTCCTCTCCTCTGAGGGATGAAGGCTCATGAGCCAAACGAGTGCTTTGTTAACCCTCCCCCCCGGAAAACTTTTCCCTGGAATGTAGGAAAATCTCACAACCTGCACACCCTGGGGCCTGGAGCCTCACATCACTCCCACTGGGATGGCAGAGTCACTTTCACAGGGTCTGATTTGCTCCTGCTCCAACAAAGAGAAGAAACTCCAACAACCTGAGGTGAGTGTGTTCAGGTTTGCTGGCTCCCTGTCCCTGCAGGGAGCACTGCACTGCTGCAGGACCTTTCCCAGGCAGATGCCACTGAGCCTAGAGGTGGCTGGAAACTCCTTTTTTCCAGACTTTTAATTTCAAAAATAACAAACCAACAAAGAAAAACCTTCCCCAGGGGAATTTCCACAAGGCTTAAAGAAGACACTGTTCCACGAGCACACCAACTGTGACACTCAGGGGGATTTATTTATTTTTTAAATATAAAAATTAATTTGAAAGTTTTGTTTCTTTGTCTCCTATTTGCTTCCTGTGGAGCAGAGACAATGAACCATGAATGGCTGGAAATGTTAATGCACCTTCTCTCCCCAGTGCTTTGCTGGAGGCTGCTGCTTCCAACAGTAGGAGCACTGGACCATGCACAGACCTTCAGAATCTGTGACCTGGATGCACACTAAAGTAAACCCAAAATGTAATTTTCTGAGCTTTAAACCAAAGTAGGTCAATAAAGATCATCATCTTGATGTGGTGGAGAGCTGCTGCTTGTCTTGCCCTGCTGGCAGTAACTTCTGGAGAGAGGCTGAGGTGCTGCACGTATTGATTTTGTGCAGAGCCCCTGCTGAAGTTCTAAGCAACATTCTGAAGGCATCAGGAGCTGCTTCAGGACAAGAGATAACTGCTCTTCTTCTTTCTACTTGCTTGATCTATGATTGGTACTTTTGCTCTTCCAGGAAATTTCATTCTATTTAAATTTTAAAAAAAATTTTTAAATCCTGAAATTAATTTTTTAGGTTCACCAAATATTTTGAAAGTTTTTATATAGACCTTTCTTTCCCCCCCATACATCTATTGGATGGAAAATAAAATTAATTCTTTGTTCAGCACTATATATAAAGAGCTTGTGAATGATGAGGTGTGTTTTAACAATGAAGAATATCTTAAAAGAGGTCAGAATCCATCTGAAAAAAAACCACTACTCCTTCTTCTCTGGTTTAACTGTCATAGTGCATCAGTTTGAAATGATTATTTTTTTGCCTGCGAAGAAATACTGTCCAAATTGCAAAGATATATATGGTGAGCATTTTTTTACAAACTGGTCTGGAAATTGTATGTAATTCATGTCTTCCTGGCTGAAAGAAAAAAAAAAAAAAGTCAGATATTTGGCTTATCTAAGTCTTTTCCTCATTTCATGGGTAAAGGCCTGGGGAGAGGAGGCAGGAGAGCAGCAGAGCTCATCCCATCCCCCAGCAGCTGGAGGTGCACACAGGACCAGGGTCCCTGTGCACTGCAGCTCTGAAAGAAGAGAGGTTTTTCACCCTTTCCTTGTTAAAGAGAAAAAAATCCTACCTTGGCCCCACACACAAGAGGAAAAAAGGACAGGCAGGGTGATAAGGGAAAGGTGTCTGTGCCTCTTGTGCAGCTTCAGGGAGCTGGAGGAGCCGGGGATGGGAATGGGGTGGGAATGGGGATGCAGCTCTAACACACAGCCCAGCTCCTCCTCAAAACCCCACAGCCAAAGCCAAGCAGGAGCTCATTGTGTGAGCATCCCTCGAGCCTGGTCTGGCTGCCTGCAGCAGCACAGTGACAGCCACAGGGATTTTTTTCTCCTCCCGTGACATCAGTCAGAAAGAGCCGGCTTTTGTGCGGGGGCAGGAGGGGGGGAAGAGGCACAGAGAGAGAAGAGGGGGAAAAAAAAAATAAGCAGAAGTAATTTATTCGGGATCTTTGAGAGGATAATAGCCAATTATTTGTTTATAACACTGGTTAAATTTTCATTAGGCAGATTAATGGAATATCATGTACTGTCAACATTGGACTGAGGGGTGGTCTGTAAGAGATAAACGGGCAAACAGTCGATGTGTCTCCCTGAGTAAATTAGTTTTTGCTTTCCTGTTTTTCATATGAAAATGGAAAGGTGGACAAGGTGGTGCATTTTAAAACAGGTCTCAAGATGGGCCAAATCAGTTAAATATGAAAGCAATTCTGGTAATAAATACATTATAATAACTTAGCATCGTGCCTATCATTTTGATTTCATGAAAGTCTGGGATAATGTAGATTTTTAACCTGCTCTCTTAATACACATTTCCTCTTCCTGAACTTCAGCGTTTCGTGCTGTGAGGTGAAAGCATATTACTTTTTTTTGCCTGATTTTTCTGTGTAATCTGTTCAGTATTACAGCTGGTAAGTGCTAGAGGCTCACAGCTCTTTCTTGTGAATTCTGGTATTATCATACTGGATAGCATGAGCAGTCCCCTCTAAGTACTGTATTATCAGCATCAGAACCCCTGAGTGGTTATGGTTGCATATCCTCCTCTTTTGAAGTCAGAATATTTCTTAACATATTAGCCTGGGATTTTCAGACAAGCCTCAGAGAGGCAGACGCCCAAATTTCAGTGGGAGTTCACTTAGCCTCCTGGAAAATCCCAAGACATTTCCCAGAAAAGCATCATCACCTTAATTTGACTGCAGAGCTCTGCCCTGCTTCTCTCTGTGCTGCATGGGCAGGTGGAGGGGAGAGCTCCTCTCCAATGAGCACAGCTCTGGAATGCACAGCAGCTTTAAAAGACCCCCAAAACATTTCATACAGGCTTGACCACCAGAGCACACAACCAGCCTCTTGCTGTGAGGAATGGCAAAATATTTATTTCTGATGTTGCGTCATAATGGCATCGCCACGTAGGTTTCCATTCACAGACAGCACTTGGTGACGTTTAGGTCACGAGTCTGCACCATTCTGAGGCTATGTAATGCTTCCAAGAATAATATCCATTCTTATTCTTCTTAAAATGGCAGGTTTAATCTCCATCTCTAGAAAAAATTATCTGATACTTTGTTTACAAAATCCCCAATTCCCTTTGACCAGTTTAAATCTTGCCTGCTTCCAGGAGGAAGCCTTTAATTACAGCCCTAAGTAGTGTGAGATCAGAAGGGATCCCTGACAGCACTGCCCTCTGAACTGTGCCAAGTGCTCTCAGGAAGTATATTTTCCAGTTTCTGTTCTCCTTTTGCCTGAAAGTTGTGGCTGTGATGTGGCTGTGATCTGTGCTGGAATCTTTTAGGAGCTAAAATGTTGCAAGCAAAGTTATGGACGTCTATAATGAATGGGATTATCTCTACTACTCATCAGTGCAGAAAGAATAGCACTAATAATGCAAGTAAATTCTCATCTTGCAGATGTTTCTCTGTTTCATCTTGGAAGTGAATCTATGCACTCATAAATCTTGCTTTGGTTTAAAACCAAAGAAAGAATTAGCATTCTAGCAAGTCCTCTCCACGGAGTGACATTCATCATTTCCAATGTAAACTAAATGTTGCAAGAACTGATAGGCTTAATTTTTCTTGTATGAGTTTAAAAGATGTGTGAGTTTTTGAGGGAAAGAAAAAAAAAAAAAAGGGAATTAGTGTGTACTTGTTTTGAAATGCTGTAAAGTATGAAGCCCATCCTGCAAAGAATTCCTCAGAGGCATGGTAGCAACAAGCAAAGGTGTTACTCCAAAATTGCCAGCAGCAGTTTTGTTATAGTTCCATCAAAGAAATATATTTGCCATGAAAGGAATTAATTCTCTCCCTATATCCAGAGATTGGATAGGAAGGTATGCATGTGTGTATATGGAGGTATCCCTTTTCCTAACAAATAGTCCAGATGATAAGCTCATAAGGGTTTTGTGGAATATTTATCTTTCCCTTGCTTTCTGTGAGCCAGACTTCTCTCACAAGGGATATAATTAGCAAGAGCATCAAAGCAGACATATTTTTAACAAGAGTCCTTCATTTCCACAGCATTTTTGCCAAACCCTCCATCTTGGGGGGGGAAAAAAATTTAAAATCCCCCCCAAAAGGGTGAGAGTGAGAGGTCCAATTTGTCCACACAGATATCTGCCATTTCAGAGGATGGCAAATTTCCACCTCCTCGAATGAACAGGTCTGCTTTCCCTGAAGGACTAATGAAGTCTGACCCCCTATTAACTATAAAAGGAGCCTCAGTTTAGTTGAGGTTTTTAATCATGTTAATGCAATTTATCTACCGCATAGGGAGACTAATCTCCACATTTCAATACATTGGTTAAAATGAGGTGGTCTCTATACCATTCTGGGATTAGCAAATGTACCAGGACATGCCTTTTTCCTCGGATGCAATTTTCTCCTTTCAGGCCAGGATCATTAGTGCCCCTTACCTGCAGTACTCAAAATAACCAGCAACAAACTGCCTGGTAGCTGAGTCTTTTAAAGGAGACTAAATCAGTTAGGCTCCCAAATCCCATCAAAAGACAGTTTGGCTTGGTCCCTCATCAATCTTAAATCCCTTTGGAAATCCCAACATTAATTCATTCAAAAGGATCCTGTAAAACAAGAGCCTCAGTGGCTGTTCTGATGGCAGAACAGAGAAAATAAAGTTACTTTCCAGTGAGTCCCAGAATATTTTCTTTTGGAAATGGCCTCATGAGATCTCCTAGTGTGCTATCATACATTAAGTTCATTTAAAACAACTGATAATATCCTGAGACTCACAGATAACATCTCTCCTTCCAGTTATATTCAAGCTTCTGATGGCCAAATTTGACCAACTCAGTTTTAAATACAACACCTAGAATGTTAACAAAATATGTTTCACGAGGCTGGTAAAGTGGCTGCTTTTTATTTCAAAGCCATTGACTTCAAAGGCTGCTTGGATTGTGTGTGTGTGTGTGTGTGTGTTTTCTTTTAAAAATCTTCATACTGTTTCTGTCTTTTTTTCTCACTATCAAATAGATCATTACATTTTCAACACTTAAGGACAAAAATTCTTCCCTCAGATCTGCGCGGCAGATCTTGACAGTAATATTCAGCTCTTCCCCACATGCAGGGAACTCCTGTTGACATCAAGGAGAGGAGCGGAGACATGTGCAGGTAGGTCTGAGGGGAATGCACTCAGACCCTCTGGCCAAGGTCTGCTGGGGAAATCTGACCCTCTTTTTCCAAAATATCCTCCAGCCTTGGGGTTTTGGGGCCCGGTTTCAGCAGCTGCTCCTGCCCGTTTGCCGACACCCTCCGCAGTCAGAATTCCAGCTGCAGCGCTCAGGACTGCCCGGACCCTCCCTGACACCCACCTGCATATCACCCCCATGTCACCAGGGCTGTTTCTGAGGAACAGCAGATTTCATTACTCACATCACCCCCAAAGTTTGCCCTGCACGTAGGAACAACCTCCTCGTTTTTTCCTTGTTTTTCTTAGCACTGAATACTGTGATGCAAGTTTGCCATGAACCTTGGCATTGAGAAGCTCACGTCCAGGGTTGTGTTTCTTTCTAGCCCACAAACTCACTAATAACATGAACTTCATATCCAGTGTCAATTGATGGCCAAGGGAGGGGATATTTACTTGTTGATTGGCTTTGTTTGAACTTTTGGGGAGGGCTTCACTTCATCTCTATTAATACTAACAAATTATTTGTAAAAGAGAAGGAACTGGGCAGACAGCTACAGTTCAAAATGCCAGGACGTTTATGGTGCTCTCCACTAACATGTATGGCTTTAATTCATTTCTCTTTTGAATTTTACCATTAATGTATTTCCAGAACTTTTCTAAGCATCTTTTTTTTCCTATCTCTTCAAACAATGGAAACAAATCCAATGCCAAAAAAGCTCAAGTATGAAAAGGAATAACTCAGTCATGTTAAAATATCTTCCCCCCAAGCCCCAGATACCATGGAGAAGGATTAGCCATTTAAATGGGCAGATTTCTTTTTTTAAAAAAAGCTGTTAGGATAGATTTTTTTCTTTCATTTCTCATTTCAATCTTCCATTGTGTATGTTTAATGAAGAGCACAATTAGGGTGAATAAGTTAAATAAGGCAAATAAGGCCATGGTTAACTTAACTAGTTATGTGATTAATTCTTTGCTCTAGCTGTTTTACTCACATGGGAGTGTTTGTGTGCATGTTATGAAACACATATTCAAAATCAGTGGTTCAGCTACTTAAAGTTGTAAGGTTTTTATTTATATAAATGTTCATCTGTTGTCAAACAGAGCAGCTTAAAGGGAATCTTGCTGAGAACAAAATTCATACCAAGATCCAAGATGATGGAGAATCAGTCCTTAAATAACCAGAGGTTTTTAAGTGCTGGGGCAAACATTTCTTAGACAAACCCTAATGACTTCTGTATGGAATTGTTGTGAAGAACAACTGTATAGAACTTTGGTATTGTGATCTCCCTGTTGCAGCCATCCCCTCATGGTGGGTTTGTCTGTGGCCTCCTCTGTGCTTTAAAAGGAGAACAGAAAAGAGCCTTGGTGAATTTCATCTTTTGTGAAATTTCATCCAAAACTAGCCTCCAGTGAACACAAACCCTCTCTGAAGCTCTGCAGGAACCACTCCTGGGCACCAGCTCTGCCCTGGAGCTGTTGTGCCCTCAGCAGAATGGGCATCATCTCCCAGGGACATGTGACACCAAACACATTCCCTTGTATTTTAGAGCTGGCATAAAAACTTACCCAAACTTTGCACTCCTAACTTTCAGAACACCAGCAGGAACAAATAATTATGTTTGATAATTTCTGTTGGACGAGCCCTGCTGAGCTGGCATTCATGAGCAGCTCACCTCAGCTACACTGATTTTTGGGGGATATTTTGGAGGCTGAGCTGCTTGTGATTTTGATGCTTTCCTGCACAATGGGAACAAGCAGGGAATGGATTCTCACACAGGCAGAGTTGATTTGGGACATTCTGTCTGGAGCTGCAGCCCACATTCTGTAATGGGCACCCATGGGGAGAGGGGATTTGGGGCTGGGGCCAGCCCCACTGTCACACTCCTGCACCCAAGGTGGCCTTTCCCAAGGTGGGATCTGCATGGAAAAAGAAGCAGCTACACCTCCAGCAGGCTGTGGATGTCCCTTCCCAGGGAGGGCAGACAGGACTCTGTCTCTGAGGTTACTGGTTTCATTTTAGTTTTGGGACTTGGGTGTACCTTTTATTGTTACCGTTGCCTGTCAGGACTTTTGAGAAATGCACACACCCCCTCCCAGAGGTTTAGGATCAAATGGAGAACTGAATAAATCAAAGTATTATTGCTGATGGATTAAGGCCATTTCCGGCAGAGTAATCTCCTCTCACGGTGCATCTGCTGAGGAGGACTCTCTTATCCTTTGGGGCATCTTTTAGGTGCATGAATTAGTACCAGCTGTAACTGGTACCAGCTGTTACTGCTGAGGGGAGCTCCCCCTGGCATGTGCCCAGCCCTTGGGGTGCCCTGATGGGCATTAGGGATGCAGGAGGAGGTTGTGAGCTGGAGTGATCCCCGCAGGATGGGTGTGTGAGGTGGGATGTGGCCATAACCCCTTTCCTGACACACATGCTCTCATACCACATTAAAGCTTCCATTACCTCTAAACATGAGTAATAGCATTTTTCATCTTAGTGTTCCATGCATTTCCCTTATAATTTAAGGCTGTTATGAACCAGACTGATAATCAGTCAGAGTTCTGGAATTGTTCCTGAGCTATTGCAGAAGTAAAATATTACAGGGCAATTTCAGCCTGGTCAGATACTATCTTCCTTCATACAGCTGGTACTGCCTTTTCATTCTGCAGCAAAGTGTCTGAGGTCAGGGAGTGCCTTCCTCTTTGCCTGGTCTCTATTAACTCTCTCTAGAAGATGTTGTCCCTCTTACAGAGTTTTTTTTTCCCCCAGCCTGCCTTTTTGGGACTGATCCTTTGAATTTCACAGAAAAAAAAGCTGCTACAGCTTTTGAATGAACTTGCTGCTATTTGCTCTCACTCTCTCCCTCTTCCAGCTGGTAAGTGTTAACTCACATTGCCTTTCCTTGCAGGTTTTCATTTCTTATTCCTGGGAAGTACATTTTCACATGGAGGGGGGGAAAAAGAGATCCCATAAGTCTAAGCAAATCCATTTAAACACAGATGCAGCCATTTTACGGTTGTTGCTGTGACAGTTTGGCAAAGGTTATGCATACTGTGAAAGCCATCTTCTGAGGAGAGAGAGGTCCATGGATGAGCAAAGGCAGGAGGAAGGTGGGACCCAGCCTCTTCTCCTACCAAACAAGCAGAGCACTCTGCTTTTTTGGTAGGAAAAGGAGAATGTGGAAGGGAACTGTGCCCATTATCTCTTCCACTGCACCCAACAGGATATAAATGGGGCTCAGGACCACTGAAATCATAAAGAGGATTTTCTGTAGGAATGGGAAGGGGATAAGGAGATGATTTTTTGGGTTTTCCTGTTTATTTAAGCAGAATTTATCCCAGACTGATAAAGAAGTGTAAGTCTAGCAGAGAACATCTCTCTGAAAGTAGTATTTCAATCCATGGTTCAGCCCTTCATGCAGACATGGACATGGCATGTTTAAAAACAATTTTGGTACCTCACAGCACTGTTAAAAACCCTTGCTCATTAAGAGTAAAGCCATATTTAGTGAGCTATGGGGTAACCCCTGCTTGTTAATTCCTTTTTCTCAGTATTTCTCATTGCAAATGAAGCCCAAAAGGAGCCAAAGGTCCCTTTCAGAATTTCTAGGGAAACACTATTCATATCTTAAGACATTGTCACTACCAAAAGAAATATGCACAAAATAAATTAAAAAATGCAACCCAAAAGATGAAAGAGTCCTAAAGGTAGGGTGGATGTGCTTCAAGCTCACTGCAATAAATGCCATTTATCATGGTTACTTTGCTTTCTGTGGAACAGGTGTGTTAATTTTTTACTCTTCTAATGGATTTATATGAAATTTCATCTTGACATAATATCGAAATTTAAGTTAAAACCTGAAAAATGCAAGTCAAATATGAAATGTAAGCCAAATATTAAAATATGACTTAGGACCAAATTAAATGTTTGGTTGTATTTTTAAGATACTTTAGGACATAGTCTTAGGATATAAATTTGTTGTTGTATTATTTACAGTAGAGAAGATATTTAAATACACAGAATAAATGTATTCTCCCTGATAAAAAGGAAGTTACTCCAGGGGTGAGTTTGGCCCAGCAGGGTTTAAATTTTTCCTAACACAATCAGAATATCAGAAGTCTATTTTTAGGAGCATTTGTCTCATAAATGGACAACTTTGTTACTGTAGGATTTACAATCACTTTGTACATTTCATATACGTGGCACAAATGATCCAAATGCAGCATTTCCTTTGATAGCCCATTATGCCTGTTATGATTCCATATCACATCTTGTTAGGGAAATTTATCTCATATGGTAGATTTTCAAATTGCATTTACAAAACTCACAAACACCAAATGTGTCTGTGGCTTAAAATTAAAGATAAACTGAGAAGTATACACTTTAAGATAATTACAATAATTTTGAACAACATTTGAGAGTATTTAGCCTGGAATTAGTCCTTTCCCTGAGAGGGCAGCATTGCTTTGCCCTGTGCAAGTGAGGAGCCCCAAGGCAATGCAATGGATGCAGTGATTGTGGTTTAAAGTGTATTTAAAGTGACGTGGGAAATTATTGGGAGAGGGAGGGACATCACCTTGACAGCAGTCACCAAATTCTCAGGGTCCTTCTGGTCCCTGCACCCACCTCTGTCCCCCAGCATCCTGCAGGATTGCACAGCCCAGGGGAGGCAGGACATCCTCCTCCTCCTGCCTGGGAGGAACATTTCCAGCATCTCAACTCCCCACCAGCCCCTGACATCGTTTCCCACCCAGATGTGTTGAGGAATGGGACAGAATAGAAAAATCACCTGACTGCTGGTAGGTAAAGAGAGGGAAATACCCAACCTTTGTGCCACAAACACATTCTGTCACTCCTCCAAAAGCACTTTAGGAGCTGTCAGGTCTAAAGAGGACCAGCATTACCTTAACCTTAGTCCCCTGTGGTGTGAATTTCACCCTGCTAAGAGCAGGGACCACGGAGGGTGTGTGGGAAGCAGAGGTGGTACCTGCCCACAGGTGCATCCCTGCATCTCTGCCTGTCCCCTCCCCAGAGCTGGTACCTGCCCAAAGGTGCATCCCTGCATCCCTGCATCCCTGCCTGTCCCCTCCCCAGAGCTGGTACCTGCCCACAGGTGCATCCCTGCATCCCTGCCTGTCCCCTCCCCGTGCTGCCAGCAGTACAGCTCCTTTCAAAGGCATCATAGCTCCAGGCAAATCTGCTCTGCAGATTGTTTCCATCCTGTGTTCCCCAGGGTTCTGGCTCTGTCTGTGCCTTGTAGATAGAGTAACTTTGCAGCTTGTAAAGATTTGTTTGCTCTCCCACCCCTTCCCCCTACTCCCTCCTTAAATCAGTGATGTTGTGTTGCAGGTACTGGGGAGTGCAGTCACACAACAAGGTGTCTGTGCCAGATCCTCCTGCAGGGCTGAGGATGGGTCCCCATCCTCCTGAGGGTGAGCTCTGACAGAGGACCAGGCCCTGCAGAGTCAAAGGGAGGTGCAGACACCCAAAGGCTGCACGATCCTGGTGTTCAACCACAGAGAGACCCCGCAGAGATAAAGAGCGAGACGCAGACACAGCCAGTACCTGGCTGGCACCTCCACACAGCACCGTGGCAGAAATGTTTACTAACAATAAATAGCAATAATGAGATTTTATTGCTTCCTGACTCCTAGTCTTACCTCCAGTCCCCCAAGAAACAAGCCATGCTTCTTGGAAGAGCTCCAGAGGGAAACACGGCGCAGCTGCTGCGCACAGGGTCCCTGGGAGCCCATTACCTGCTGTACCAACCTCCACAGAGGCTTCAGCTAAGCACAGGCTCTGCTTTAATGCATCCATTTCCCAACTTCTTACGCTCCAGCTGTCTGAAAAGGAGCTGAAAAAAATCCCTTCTCTCTCTCTCTCCCACCACACACTTGCACAGCAGCTGTAGATCCCTGTGGTCCCCACGCTCGGAGAGAACACCATGGCAGGACAGGACTGGACCTACAGTCTGAAACTGTTTTGTGAGAAGCCAGGCTGCTCCCCCCACCCTCTGAAAAACTAATTCCTTCTTTCAGTTTTTCCTGCTTGACTTCTCCCACTTTTTTCCCCTCAAACATGCAATCCTGCAAAGAGTGCATTTCTGTGCTACGACAAGGGATTTCTCACCCGGCCTCTGAAGGCATGGACACCAATTATGGGTTTGGGTTGTTTTTCAGAAAATCTCCTCACCATACATCTCCTGGTAACCAGATCCATGTGCAGCTCCCCTAGCTCCTCTACAGCAGGACTTCTGCTGGCAGACACTTGGAACCAGGCTTTGGTCCATCATATCTTGGACTGACAGGTCCACCAAGCACGCTTGAGGTTCAGGAGGAATTTCAGCAACCACCTACAAGCAAGGAAACAAATCCTTTCTTCCTGCAGCAGACAGGGAATGTAAAAGCTCAAGGACTGCAGCTCTCCAGCTGATACCTTGTTATGCCAAGTTGGAGCACAGAGTAAATTTCTTACAGCCGAGTTATAAACCCCCTGAAAATAGGTTTTATTATGGAAATGCAAACACAACCATGGCTATAGCAACATGAAAGGCTCTGCTATAATAATGCTTAGATCCAACTCTTTGTGCACAATTGGCATAGAAAAGTATTTGATTTTTGTAGGTTTTTTTGCTGGTACATGTCAAAGTCACTTCACAGTTGCTCTCAGTTTATAACAAAATGCATAAAAATTGTTAGTAATCCTCATTTATAGCTGGGGTCTGAGAAGCACCATCTCAGACATTACTTTACCTATCAAACATGGCTAAAACAGCTATTGACATTTGGAACCACTATTCCTGGAAGGGAAGATGTGATGTTCACAGTTAACTAAGCAGAATGTCTACTGAGTTTAGTCTCTCATGCTGTAAAGCATTAGGCTGACTGAGCAAGCCTTGATAATCAGTTTGTTTCAGACAAGAAGGGAAAAAAAGAGAGGAGAAGGGGAGAAAATCATGAAGGGAATCAGCCTAAGACACTCTGCTTCGCTGTAAATTCAAATGCTCTGCATATTTTCAGAATCGTGAGATTTCCCTAAAAAATACCCTCGTGTTTATATTTCTGGTTTCCAGTTAAAAATAAGGAGGAAAAGAAGTAGAGGTGTTTGATTGTGCTCCTACAGTTTCCAACATTTAAAGAAAGGTAGGCTCTTATGGAAAGCTGTGGCCTATTCTGATCTTTGGCGGGGAAAGAATCCAAATTCTAATAAGGAAATATCCTGCAAATCAGAAGAAATCAACAGCTCCACTCAAATTGTTTTTAGCACATTTTGTAGAGTCACCCCACCCTAAAACCTCCAAATGCAGCAAATCTTCACCTTGAAAGCAATCCCTCACCTGTGCCTGTCTTCCTAAAGCAGTTTTAATGACCAGTAGCATGAATCTCTATTTGAATCTCTATTTCACAGGGCCAGCCACATCCTTGGCACTCAGCCCTGTCCCCATTGCTCTGTAGCAACTTTGGCTAATTTGTTTTGATTTCCACAATCCTGGCACCTCAATTCACCAAGCACCAGCATTCCAAATATAGGTAAGATAATAGGATACTTGGAGATAACTTTTGTTTGTTTGTCCTTAATTTGAATACCCCTTCCACTCAATGGGTTGATTAATGATTACATATAAAATAAATAAATTTGTATGGCCATTTTACAGATGAGGTAGTTTGGGGGAAAAAAAGGAACGCATTCTGAAAAGCAAAGAAAATTGTAAAAATTCACCCTTTTAAGATTTCAAACATATTTGTCTCTTTTGTTTCTTCCCTATACACCTCAGGATGTGTCTCCAGCTGGAGAAAGCCAAGCAAGTGCCATGTGTTTGTAATACACATATAACTGTATTGGCTCTTCTGCTGCTATTGTGGAGCTCTTGGAGATACTCTGCCTAAAATATAAACTCTATAAAGGAACATAAAGTTTAAATGCAAACTTTGTGGTGAGATCATGTTGCCCAGGCCAATCTGGATTGCCTTTTCGTTTTGATGCTCTGCTTCCAGAAGATCTGTCGAAGAACAACCACTAAATTTTATCCAGTTTTTAAAACTTCACATCATATTTATGGTATTATTACTTTGCATACACTCTGGCTGGACCAAGAGGTAACACTGCCTTTGTTTCCTGATTGCAGAGAGAAAAACTAAAGCCTCACATTTTCAGAAAGGAAAAGGCTTTATGGGTAGGAGATGTACAGCCATAATGAAGTTAAAAATGGGGATTTGCCTCTGGTGGGCATCTGGCCCTCAACCAGTCTCACTCAAAGCTATTTACAGAGGCTTAGAGGAATTTCCAGCAGTCTTTTCACACATAGATAGTTTGTAATAGTTTGTTGTTTGGGATCCTGGATTGTGTATTCATCAGTTTCCAATGATTTGTTGTGACAGTACTTAAAGGACTCATGAGTGATACTCTGCAGGCAACTAAATGAATAGCACATTGCCATGAGCAAAGGTATTTTTACTGTTCTTCTGCTGACTTTTATGTTTACTTTACAGCTGTGTTATTTAATATGCAGATGCTTTCTTAGAATTTTTTTTTTAATTGGAATAACTGGTTCTGTCAATTCTTGAACCCTCCCAAAGGGAGGTGGTAACGTGGAGCTTAAGTGGGAACAATATTTTATTTGGTGTTGGAAGTTTTGTCTGCTCATGATCTGCTGGGATTTGGTTCTTACAGACTTGTTTGGAGTTTTTTTAGCTTTCCATTATTTGACTCAATTCAGTGGTAAAGCAATTAAAATTTGTCTGACCAGTTTCCATCAAAATTGTCTTTTTATTTAATTCCTAACATTTTCTAAACACTCAGCCAGTCTGTTTCCTGATTTTTATAGTCTAGTTTATTGCTACTTGCCTAAGAATCTGTCATTTTGTTCTGATGCTTATTGGTCACTGATCATTTCTAATTTATTGCCACTTCCTTGTTTTTCCATCATATTTGTTGATGTAGTTATGGCTGGAGTTACATGCACACAACCAGTAATGCAATTAGGGAATACTTTGTCTTCTGGCTAACCAAAAAGCCTCCCTACAAATGATTAATAGATGAAATATAGAAAGTGTAGCATTTGGAAGTTGCCAAAACGTGGAATATTTTACCATTCAGCCGAGTCATCTGTTGAACAGCCCCTGTTTTGTTTTGTGTATTACTCTCCCATACATATGCTTTTGGTTTTGAATCTTTATTGGTTTTGTCCTTTATTTCCACTCTTTCCTTAGTACAGACACATAGGAAATCATAACTGAAATAATATTCATAGTTTGGTGTATGGTGTGAATAGAAGCAAATACTCTCTGCTTCCATCTGAGAAGCAGACCAGGAGAGAGAAAAAAATATTAATAAATTTGTATCAGACCTGGTGCAGTGATGTTTAAAATGGAGGCAGGATCAAGTCTTTATCATTTTTAATAAAAAAAAATAGGTTAGGCCTGGGAAGAAAAAACAAATACAACTATCTGAAATATTCTTGTAGCGAATTATTATCAAATCCTTGGAGCTGTTTAGCCCTTTACATTGTCAGGTAAGCCTCCCCATGGGATTTGAAGGTGTATTTATTGGTTTTGTTATTAAAAAATACTTATGAAATTTTGAAAAATACGGATCAAAATCTGGTTTATGCGGAGTATTAAATTTATACTGTTGAAGGTGGAATTAAAATCTGGGCCATGATTTGTAAACCCTAAAACATTTTTGGCACTTTTGGTAAAAGCACAGAATGACTGTTTAAAATCAATTTCTTTTTAACCTCATCTCTGTATGTCATCAGTTAAAAAATATCCACCAGCACTATTAATGGCTAAGGGAAACAGGTATTTCAAGGCTTTATTTCAGTGGGGTGGGGGGAGTTTGTGAGTGAAAATTCATAAAAACTGAGCTTTCAGACCTGGTAAAAACTGTAATTAGAGTGTTTGGGGTTTTTCAATCCTATTTGAAAGGAAAAACTACATTCATGGAAAAAAACACACAAATATTCATAAGAATTAATTGCATCAGCTGTATAGCAAAAAATCACCTGTCAATGCACTGCAATGGGCAATATCCTGAAATGAACTGTGAAACTATTTAATTAGCTCCAAAACTAGCAAATAAAATTTACACTCCATGGGGTAACAAATGCTCATTGTGTCAATGAATGTAAAGGAGAAGGAGGTCGTTTGTGAAAACTCTTCCTTGGCTCTTGATAACTTTAATCTCATGTGTTTATCCTGAATCTCCAGCCCAGGGAGTCATGGGATTATGGGAGACTTCTCAGTTTAATTCAAATTTAACTTCCTCTGCATCCAGCAAAGCTAGAATTTTGAACATTAAAAGCCTCAAGCGCAGAAAAATAAAAAATTCCTGAAATTTTTACCAAAAAAAAATTAACAAATGAAGGGCCTGACTTATAATGTTCATAGTCCAAAGGAGAGCACTCTTTAAACCCATGGTATGTTCCTACTCACCTGACCCAGAAAGCACCACAAACCCAAACCACTTCAGAAAAATCTTAACACAGGCTCTTATGTCAGCCAGTTCCACCCAGAACTCTGGACAAGGAGTGGGGCAGGACAGACCCTGAGCTTTTCAGAGTGTGAATGCAGGTGTGCATAAATTCTGGTTGGCATTTTGTATTTGTTTCTCTCTGTGAAAAAAAAAAAAAAAAAGTCCCATAAAATCCTTTGAAACATTTCAAGGCAGCCGAGCAGATTTGACCATCTTTCCCCAAACCCCCTGCTTTTATTTTAAAAAACAAAAAACCCTCCCCAACCTGAACTCTCCCAAGCTCCCTAAGGAAATTAACTACAAAAAAACCATGCTAATGGAACATTAAAGTTGTAATGTAAAACCATAAAAGTCAGGAAATTCGAAGTTAGGTCTCCCATGGTACCTCTAAGTCTGTCACCTCATGCACATGTACCACGACAGGGCTCTCAGAAAGGAACAGTTGGGTAAATACCAGTACCCTGCTGACTGCTCAGGTGTTTTATTTATTCCTGAGGTTGGTTTGTGGCTGGGCACCTTTTGGGCACTGCACTGATGCAAGTTGTGCTCAGCACAGGGCACTGAGAGCTCTGAGAGCACCATCCCTGTGCAGGCAGAGGCAGCCAGGGCTCATCCAAACCCAAACCCAAACTCAGATGAGATGCTCGAATTTGTATTTCTCTTATGTGCAACTTTAGCTCAAGGTTAGTTAATCTTAAGCAGCACCATACAAAAGCTGCAGTTTTGTTTTGGGCAGGAGATCAAGTTCTTCATAGAAATATTTTAGAAGGTTAAAAAAAAATAAAAAAAATCGAGGAGGAGGGACTGAGGAGCTGGGGCAGCTGTGCACGAGCGATGGCAGATACCTTATTCTGTGATTCTGTAAAAATAATATTCCAGCGATAGCATTTATGAGGGGGATTTATAGGACAATTTTGCAGCCCACATGTGTATAAGAGTCACCAAAGCAATTCATATCGAGGAAAGAGGGCAACACATTTCAGCAAAGCAATTTTAACAAATATCCTTCCCGATATGCAATATATATATTTATATAACGGAGGGTCTGCACACAATAAACCCAGCAGATTGGTATCTCTCCCCACTTCTACCTTTTGACACCCTCCTCAGCCCTGAGCATGAACAATGAGCTGCCACTCAATAAGCACAACTGACCGGAAGAATCAAAACAATTCTTGGAAAAAAAAAAAAATAAAATTAGGTTATCATTCATTAGCTCTCTATCATTTGGCCACCAGTAGGCTGCAGGATATGAGGGCCATTTAATTAGGCCCTGCACTACTCTCTGGTGTGAAAAAGGCTCTCAAAAGCTTTGATTCCCCACAGCTTCACAGCAGGAAGTTGTTGGCGATAATTGACACAGGATTTCCTTGTTAACCAGCAGCAGACATGCTGGATTAAAGCGACAGAGATCTAGAGAAGAAAGTGAAAAGAGATAAGGAGCTCGGAAAGACTTCTGCTTATTTTGCACTTGAGGATGATGAGCAAATAGCAATAACAAACTGGAGTGCTGCTCCCTGTGAGTAAGGCCTCCACTTATCAGACCCATTTCAGCTTGACTGATCAAAGATTGACTTCCCTTAAAATAACATAGGCCTGGGGTTTGTTAGTTTATTAAGCTGCAGGTTTTATGAATTATCGCAGTTTTAAAGATGGATTGCAGTTTATGTGAAGGAGTAGAGGATTATCAGGTTTTCATCTAAACAATTATAAAATATCACAGCTGAAAGCTTACTTGCAAATGACATCATTTTCTTCTGCAAACTAAACAGGTCATTGTATGCCTCCATGTAAGCATTTCCAGCAAGTGCACGCATTCAGTAAAATTAACTCTGCAGCAGAGATGATAGCTCGGTAAAATCTGTATTTTAACTTCCAAAGTGCATGAAAGCACCCCGTTCCCTCATGCTGCTCCAAAGGTAATTGTATTTAATTTTTGACTGGGACCTTTGAGGTCTAGTTACATTTAAGAAAGGAAAGAGAGAAACGGCCTATTGAAATCTTTCCTTAAATGTGGCCATGATAAATGGTACTGAAACAGATCCACATGAGTATAGTTAAATGAAATGTCCACTTTAGAGCAGAAACAATTATTGGATATCACTTAATAACTTAACCTTACAACAGCACATGTGGCATTAATAAAGAACTGAGAGTAATAAAAGCTACTACTCCTCCTAAGCTCGGTGCATGCAGGCAGGAGTGTGTGTGCATGGGCAGGAGCCAGGGGAAAACCAGGACACCTGAGGGGCAGGAGCAGGGCAAGGATAAAGGATAAAGGACCAAGGACCAAGGCAGGAGGTGCTGGATGAGGTGGAAAGGGAGAGGCAGGTGCAGCAGGGGATAGGACAGGGGCAGGCAATCTGTATATTGCATATCAGGAAGGATATTTTTTTATCCTGAGCCATAACCACAACCCTTGCTAGCTCCTGACCACCTGTGAGCTCCCTGACCACAGCTGAGCCCCCTCCTCTGAGGCAGCCCTGGAGGGAGCTGCACAGCCCTGCATCACCACAAAACCCAGATAATTCCCAGTGTGTGTTGTCCCTGCTGGGGAAGGGGAGGGGTTGTGTGAGTGCTGCTGCATCCAGGACCCTGCAGTGCCTGGAAATCTCTGCAGGATGGAGGGATCCTGGTTAAAGCTGCCCATGGGGGGTGCATGTTCTGCTCTACACTACCAATATCCTTTTCAGCAAGGACACCCAGCTGGTAAATTACCACGTGTTTTACCCAAAATGACATAGCATTAATTCCAGGGGCACTGCAAACAGAGAAGTTTCTCAAGTTCAGTTTTACATGTGCAGGGTCTGCTGGATGAGGCCCTGAGAGTGGGATCCATTCAGACACACAATATTTTTCTGTGACAAGTGGAGGTCTCATGCAGTTCCTCTCGTTTGTGCTATGATGCCTAACACACACACATTAATTAATTTACTATTGTACAGTCAAAATAAACAATTTTTCTCCTCATTTAACATCATTTCTAGCTTGTGTTGTCTGGTTTCTTTTTAGAGCCTGATATAAATCTCAATTTAACCACTGTTGGCCTTGTGTTGACTCAAGAGGGTTGAGTGCCCTATTGCTCTGTCCCATCACCAAAAAAAATGGTTAGCAAAAGAAAATGGTTCTCTGGTTCAGTATTTCAGGGTGCTCAAGCAACCTGTTCTTACCCTGCACAGAGCAGGGGCAGCTGCAAACAAACACACACCCCCATTGTAGGACTGGACCCTTGTGAAGGATTGGTGCCATGAAATGTCAGGTTGCAGGTGTTAATTTTTGCTTTGAAATATAAAATGTCATTGTATTTTGAAAAAGTTGGTTTTGCATATTTTGAAGGGAGAAATATTGATTTAGCGAATTTCTTGCTAATTTAAATATTTATTGTTATTGATAGTTCTCGCAGTTTTTAATAGTGAAGAACAGATTAAAATTACAATTAAATTTCTTTGAGTTCTTTTAGTCATGTGGTTTTTTTCAAAACTTGCATTATTGCCATGGACTTATACACAGACTAATAAATATTTTTTAAAAAAATATTTCAAACAAAGAATCTATTTCATTTTACTTTTGACACAGCAAAATGAAATTTGTGGTCAACTGGTAACCAGCAACATGGACTAATCCACCTTAAGGCTAGCAAAAGAGCTGGTTAATTTTCCTGGGAAATAAGGTTTCTTTAATTCACATATCTACATATGGTAGATATGATTCTTTCATTTGCTATGGCATTTGATAAAATCCTACTTTTATAAATGATGCATCTGCTTTTAATGTCTTAAATCCTGTGATTGAATAGACAAATCTCCCCCCTTGTCTTGCTTTTTTTTTTAATATTTAAAAGGCCTTACTGCCTTAAAACATACATCAAGAAACATTGTAATAGAGAAATACACTTTTAAGACAAAGTGACAGATTTACATATCTGTGTGATGTGACTCTCTTGACAACCAATAAATGTATTATATTGATGAAGTGAATATGTTCTCTATCTGGTCATTTTCAACTGGAAACTAATAACCAGCATCACCGTATCAGGCATGCAATAACCTGGGTTAAAACTAGGTTCATCAAATAAATCACTCAGGAATTTTTCTATTTCTTTCCCAAGACACGTTGCACATCTGCTTAGTGAAAGGAGGAAAGAAGCAATATTTCTTTGATCAAAGTCTTTTTTAATATCCTTGTATCTGTCCTTTGGGAATGCTATCTCTGGACTTTGGCTGGGCAGAGATGCTCAGCATCTCCTGAAAGGTGCTAAGCACCCTTTTACTGCCATCCACTGCAGCAGGAATATTCTGTTCCTTGCAAGACAGGGCTCCTCCAGAACATTTGCTGATGCTACATTGCTTCCTAATGATCCAGGAAATGACATAAATTCAGAATCTCTGAAAACAAAACACAAGGTGTTTTTAATGAGTCCCAGTTTATATCAACAGCTTTCAGGGGGAATAAAAAATAATAAAAAATTTCTAAGGCTGAAAAGAATACTGTATTAAATTTACCCCAAGCCTCTATCTCATAGACATGAAACACCTATACATATGTAGAGATCTCTAAGAAACACTTTGAAAAGCTACGTTGTGCTTTTAACTTTTTTTTATAAAGTCTTATTAATATCATTTAGAGTAGCCATGTGGCTGCCTTCCTGCCTGGCCTCTTTTACTGTAGGCTTGGCAGTTGTTACCCCAAGCACCACACATGTGTGGATGGAGCTGAGCGTGGGCAGGGGCCATTTCACTGAGCCAGCTGGGGTTTGTCATATTTCAAACTGGCAACACTAATGCCTCTTCTTAGGGGATGCAAATCCTGTATGAAATTCCCAGACTCGAGCCAAGGCCAGGCCTGGCACAGGCAAATCCGGGTTTTTTCCAGGTGAGGGTGATGGCAGAAATCTGTAGACCATGGGGGATTTTTAATGTGCTTCCATTTCTGCTGGAGTTGGGGCAGGATTTGAGGATCTGCAGGATCAAAGTGTGAAAGTGCAGCCCCCTCCCACAATTCTTGCTCTGGATAGAGAGCTTTTCCTTGACTGATAGCCACAGCCCAGACTGGTTTCAGGTCAGAAATATGCTGAGAACAGGCAATGAAGCTGGTGATGGATCTGGTAAATAATTCCTGTGAGGAGCAGCTGAGGGAGCTGGGGGTGTTTGGTCTGGAGAAGAGGATGCTCAGGGGGGACCTCCCTGCTCTCTGCAGCTCCCTGACAGGAGGGTGGAGTGAGCTGGGGGTTGGTCTGTCCTGCCAGGTCTCAAGTGAGATTGAGAGAAAGTGGCCTGGAGTTGTCCCAGGGAAGGTTCAAATTCAATATCAGAAAAAAATTTTGCTGAAAGAATGTTAAACATTTGGTTGCCCGGGGTGGTGGTGGAATTGCTGTCTCTGGAAATGTTCAAGAGCCATCTGGATGTGGCACTTGGAGATTTGGTTCAGGGGGGATGGTGGTGGTGCTGGGTTTTGACAGATGAACTAAACCCTCTTGAAAGTCTCTTCCAACCTTCATGGTCCTGTGATAACACAGTGTGGCTATGTTTGCAGGGGTCACAGGACCAGGGAAGAGACGAGAAAGTTGACTCCATGTTCAGAAGGCTTGGTTTATTATTTTATGATATATATTATATTAAAAACTATATTAAAATAATAGAAGGATTTTATCAGAAGGCTTAGCTAAGAATAGAATTGGAATGAATAACAAAGGCTCAGACTGACTGAAACAGTCTGAGACAGGTGGACTGAGATTGGTCATTAATTAGAAACAACCACATGAGACCAATCCCAGATCCACCTGTTGCCTTCCACAGCAGCAGACAATCATTGTTTACATTTTGCTCTTGAGGCCTCTCAGCTTCTCAGGAGGAAAAATCCTAAGGAAAGGATTTTTCATAAAATACCATAGCTACAACACAGAGAGGGAAAATGGCAGCTAAATTGATTTTCTTCATCCTGGAGCTTGCTAGCTGGTAAATGTGGCAAGGACAGAGTTGGGAGTGCCTCAGAGAACAGCCTTTGGGCATCCTGCTGCATTCCAGACCCACAGTTCCCCCAAAGAATGGATGCCCTCTACCTCTCCATTGCTGGAAGAAGCAAAGTCATGCAGGAAGCACAGGTCAGGTCTGCTGAAGACTCCTGGGCTTCTACAATCTCTTTTCCTTTTTATGGTAGAATGATACAGATGCAAGCCAAAAAAATTTGGATAGGAGTTGGTTTCACAGGCTTAAGGCCAAATGCTCAAATAAGTTTTAAATTAGACTGTATGGGTTAGGTGTCACTACTCTTGCTGCTCCCTGGGTGTTACCTGAGAATCAGGTCTCATGCAAATTATGGTGAGATGTGTAATGGGCCCAACACTGCATTTCTAGGCAGGGCCTGGGGCCATAAAGTCACCCTACACTTTTCATTACAAAGCACCATTTCCATCAACTGCACAGCCAGACTTTTGTTCACGTTACATGTCTGACTTGGGCTTGGATTTTTGGGTAAAACCATGGTATAAAACATTCAGCAAGGATTTCTTTCTATAGTTAAGGATGAGTCTCCTGCAGTTTTGTGCAAAGCCATGCCCACTCAGGTTTGGCTCAACTGTAAATCTCTAAGATTTTGCTGACCAGAATCTAGGTAGTTCTTCAGAATTCTCCCCAGTTAGAAGCTCACATGCAGCTGGACCCTCTTTTGAAATAAGGAGAATATTACCAGGAGAAGATGTTAGGGGATAGAGGCAGACAGACCTTGAACCATTTTTCTGCTAGATCCTGCCTTTTTATATAAATATATAAATAAATAAAAGTGCAAGTCTACTCTGTTGGCAACAAATAGGTGGGAAACCCACGTGCTAAACTGAGTTCTAAGCCCTCTCTTAAGGCTACACCATAGAGCCTTAACAATCTACCAGTAACAATCTACCAGCTCTATTTATTGTACCAGTTACAGAATTGGCAAAACGTGTAATCTAAAATCAAAATAAAATCCACTCAGTCTGTATATGTAATAGTATATATGGGTTTCAAATGACAGACAAGAAACAATAGAGTTAAATTCATAATTGATTTAAATTCATTTAATCTGTATTTTCACTTAACTCTTAAATGTTAGTATTTTAAAGAAAGTATAATTTTCCAAATAAACTGCTAGGTAACATATCCAAGGAAAAGCAGACATGAAGTTCAGGAAATGGTTTTTTTCCTTGCATTTGTATGTGTGCTTCAGGCCAATTCACCTGAAAATGCTCCACTTAAAGCAGCAGTACCCAAGTCTAAGGTTTTTGGGTGAGTAAGTTGCAGTAATCTGTGATACCCTCTTTACTACCACAAACTGAAATCCAGAGTGGTGCTCAAGAGAAGATTTCCACCCCATCTAAGATCTGAAGTTAATTCCCAGTGCTACTGATTCCACAGGGCTTCTATCTTTGTTCAGGAGATAAGTGGGATTGAAAAGCTCCCAGCAACTTGACTAGGGCCCAGCAGATTTGGATTAATTTCACTGAAAGATTTTCCTGAACTGGATGTCATACAACTTCTAAAAAGTCGTTTGCTACCAAAAAAAAAAAAAAAAAGCAGTGCAGGATCACAGAACTGGCATGACATTTAGGAGAAAAGGAGAAAGACCCACTTATTTTGACCTGGAGTTAAATGGTGGCTGGTTTGACTTCATGGTGAAAATAGCTGTGTGCATCTGCATAAACAGGAGAATGCAGTTACCTGAGGAGGGGAAAAGAGGAATATTTGCCAATCTGTTGATAGCAATGACAGAGGCAGCTTTCCTCAGCCCTCCCAGCTTAAGTTGCATTTATTAAAAACTAGTAGCTGTACTAGTATCTTGCTTTGTTTTTTAACTCCTAAACATGAAAAGCAAATGTGAATCAACCTCTTTAAATTAAATATGAGAAACAATTACGTTTTGACAGTTTAATTGCATTCTTCCTCCAACATGGCATTCTAAACAAGATACCACATGTATTTAGCATGCTGATTATATTTTTAGATTGTTTTGCAATTAAGAAAGTATCCCTAAAAGAGATAAAATAATTGGCTGACTAAATCACTATTTCTTGAGGGAACAATATTAAGAAATGAATGTTGAATGGCTATATCCATAATAATTAGCTTTTAAATCACTGCTTAAAGGTTTTAGGTTTTAGCCTTCAAAATTGTATCTGTCATTCAATTTGCTGCATATTATTCAACTTTGCTTATGTAAAAGAAAAGAAGATCCAACTACTTGCAACAAAACAGCCTTCAGTGTAACTGACAGAATCTCATGACTTTCGATGGCAAAAAAACCCAAAATGGTTTTCATTAGCACTATCCTAGTCTGTGTCTCTGATGGTCATTGTGCTATTGATGTCAAAAATAGAAGAAAGGACATTCTCTTATTACAATCACTGAGTATTCAAGCACATTCCAGCTTCTCTGGAGTGGAGGGTGACCTTCACGTTGCTTTTATTATTTCGCATAAGTCACTTTCGTAGGTTTTTTTTATTAAAGAAAGGAAGATTGAATACCAAGATGTTTCATGAGTTTCTGTCACTTTTCCTCAAAACTGGATTCAAATAGGATGGTGGGATCTGAGTTTGAATATGTGCACCCCCCTCCTCAGGTTAAGATCACCTCTGGTTGACAGAGGAATTTGGAATTTCTTCCAAAATTTCATTTTTAAAATAAATTAATCTATTTAAAAGATGCACATAGGAATCAAACTTCTGATTCTGTTGGAACAAAATTGTGTTTATAATTTTCATTTCAATCTACAAGAATCTTCCAAACATCCTCTTTTATTTTTACAAAATATTTTTGTCTTTTCATACTGACAACAAACTAAAAAAAAAAAAATCTCACTTTATTCTAGTGAAGTCAATGCAAGTTTTTATTCTGAGCATATTCTATGTAAATTTGTGCAAAGCCAAGTCAGTATTCAGAGAAGACACACAGTAGGCTCATGATTCACAACAAGACCATATGGAATTTCCTGGAACTCGATTTTGAGGTATGAAATAAAATTGTATTTAGGAGGAGGAAAGTGAGAGGCTGAACTGCAGCCGAGTCTGAAGCAACAGTGCAAAGACTTTTCACTAGGAATATAAAGTTTGACCTGCTTGCAATGCTCTTCAAGGTGCATTGATTTCCTACTGAAGTGGATACAAAAATATGTGGGTAGAGATGCCAGTAGTTCATGGATGAGCAATTTGTGGGGGGAAAGAAAGGTGAGCCCAAGCATACAGGACAAAGTGAAGAAGACATGCTGGTGAGAAGCAGAATACAACAGTGCAGAAGGGTTTAATCAGCTGAAAATGTTCCCAGTGCTGGAGCAGAGAGGGTCTGTTCCAGCAGGTTTGTGAACAGGAACCACAGAGGAGGGGAGAGAGAATTGGGATTGCCCAGTGGACACAGCTGGAATGAGCCCACAGACATTTCAACACACGAGCTCACAGCATCACACTCTGCCTATTCTTCTGTAAAAGGCCTGAGAATGCACGGTCCCCACTGGCTGTTGAAATAAATGCCTTTCAGTACTCCAGTGCTTTGTAATTCTGTAAAATAACTGGCAAATTCAGGGTAACAAGAGATCTTTATTTAGTGCACAGTCCCAAGTGCAAGGTCCCAGAGAAACAGTAGGGTAACAAGGTACCTCATCACCTGCAGGAAATTATTTCAGAACTGTTTCCAAACTGGGATTTGGAAAGAAAGAAATGGTTGCAAGATAAAGCCATGAGCTCTTTCCACCCAGCACTGCTGAACTGTGAAAATCATGATGAAAGTCAAGACAGGAACCTGCAAGAAGCCAGAACACCTCATACATGCTTCTGGCTTTTCAACAGCAGCTGTACCAGTACAGGATATTGCTTCCCCACAGATCTCACCAAGCTTGAGATGATGGCTCTGTGTTTTACAGGCCAAGATCTATCTCCTCTTTAATTCAAAGGCTGTCTCCTGATTGCAAATTGTCAAAAACATCTCCAGCACTGCAGTGGCTGGAGTTGGAATGGTTACACCCACATGAGATTTCAGGTAACAGGTTTGGGGGGCAGATTATCAATATCTGAGAGAAGATGGCTTCTTCCATGCCAGCCCCAGCATCTGTAACTCCCCTAGAGTTACAGCCTGCAAAGCCCTAAATAATCATCCTGCACCTTGTGCTGCCCCAGCCTTGCTGGTATTCCAGCCAGGGCACCAGGTGGCACAAGATCACCCTAAAACTCAGTGCAGGGACGTGAAAACTCATCCAGACAGAAGAGAAGGGAAGAAACAACAGTGTTAGAGAGCTCAGCAATCCCTTCCTCCCACTGCATAAGTTTTACCCAGTGCACCACAGACTTTCTGGGACACTCAGTAAAACGGGCTGGTTGATGGACAAATTTATTTCTTATAGCAAACAGCCAACATTCATAAACCAGGTCCCAGCATTTCAAGAGCTCTATCACCAAGATGCCCCTACAGAGTGGAGACAGGGAGGTGGCTCAGGTGAGATTTCTGTCTCTGTGCACTGCCTACAGGATGCAGGCAGCAGTTTCTCAGTAAACTGCCTAATGAAGGGGCTAAAGCAGGTGGGAATGAGCCTGGATGCCAGTGGCCACCTGGAGATGCAGGAGCAGCAAGCTGATGCTCTCATGGATCTGCTCCTTTGTACTGCAGCAATAAAACTGAATGGATTCATGGATCTGCACCGTGTTGCTGGGATTCCTTCCCTAGCTCTACTAATTCAACAGATGTGATCCAACCTAAGTCCACTGCAGAAGAAAAAGACATGGTGAACCTCTAGCTCAGGTTTAAACTTTAGACTAACAGTTTTTTTTAGACTAGGCAGTTTTTGGCCCAGAGAGATTTAAAATGAGCACAAATTGGTGAGCTAAAGATTGAAAAAGGGGGCAAATTATTGAGATTCGGGCCAGATATTTTGGGGAAAACACACCAAAAGTAATATCTATTCTAAGGAAAAATACTGATAAACTGTGGAATTACAGGCCAACTCTTTCTTCTTTTTCCTAACAGTCTGGAGTATGCCTCATAGCTCATCATATTTTTGGCTTCTGGCACATATTTTATTAACTTCCATTATGTACAGAAACAAAACAGACCACTATTTTGAAAAAATGCTGCAAGTAAAAAAAGGAACAGAATGGCATATTCAAAGAGTAATTAACTTTCTTTTCTCAAGAAAGTTAAAAGCTGAGAAGAGTTTGAGAGACTTTTGCACACAAATATTACGAAAAAGTATGAAGCCATTTGCATCCACATTTGTCAGCCATGTGAATTCCCCTGAGACTTAGTTTGGCTTCTCCATTTAAAGCATTACAGATACTGAAAACTGAGGATGAAAAATTTGGCTTGCTATCAAACCCAAGCTTGAGTTTAGATGATGCAGGAGAAATCAACACAGTCATACCTCCCTTAACTCATTCCAGTCTGCTCAATTACTGTCACCAGTGGAAATTGCTTTATGTGCCAAAACCCCTTAAGCCCAGCACAGCCTGATAAAGATGACTGCAAAGCTAAGAAACTGCAGAACTATCAGCATAAGATGAATACTGTTAGGGACAGAAGACATCCAGACACGCAGGTTTGGGGGTTTTTCTGTCCTTGCTGTTCCAGAGACCTGGTCTAATCTGAGAAACCTGTGGTGACACACAGATTACAAAAAGCATGGGCATATAATGTTATCAGCTGCCTTGTGATCAAGCAGTGGGATTACCAGCATGGCAAACCCTGCTGCTGCTGGCATTGGTGTTGCTGCTTCTGTTATTCTTTCATAGTGAGCATTTTGCCACACACACCAAGCCCTGTCTGCTCCTAAGGTTTAATATAAGCTGAAGATGTTCTGGAGGATATCCAAGAGAATCCCCAGTAACTTTTGCAAAGTCCTGTGGGAGATATGTGTCCAAGGCAAAAGGCCTATTTTTAGAAGTCATGCAAAATGAAGCAGGACAGGGCCCAGACCTGAAAGCATGTTAGATAAATAAAGATGTGATCATAGAATTAGAGTGTTTGGGGTTGGAAGAGACCTTAAAGGTCATCTAGTTCCAACCCCCTGCCATGAGCAGAGACATCTTTCCACTTGGACCAGGCTGTTAGGAGCCCCATCCAGCCTGCCTTGAACCCTCCCAGGGGTAGGACATCCACAGCCTCTCTGGGCAACCTGTTCCAGTGCCTCACCACCCTGACAGGGAAGAATTTCCTCCTCACATCCAATTTAAATTTACCCTCCTCCAACTTAAAACCATTCCCCCTCATCCTATCGCTGCATGCCCTTGCAAAAAGTCCCCGCAGAAATAAATTATCTTTTCATATAAAAATCTTCTAAAGCCCGCTTCCAGAAGAGTAATAGAGCTGCCAGTCCAACACCTGCAGGGTTGGAAATAATTTACTTAGCCCCGCCGACTTCGAGGCAGGTTCTTCACTTGACGGATGGCCCAATTAAACATCTGTTAATCACCACCTTATCTCGGGCTGGAATACCTGCTTCTCCTATCCCCTCTGCCTGCCAGATAACATCGGGGAGCCCCCAGGACAGCGGTGGGCAGCCCAGCAGGGCTGGGAGGGGGCTGTGCCTCCCTCCCCCTCCGCACAACCTCGCCGTAACCTCGGGCTCCTGAACCCCCGTGTTCGTTTTAGGCCCTGATAATAAAGCAACATCTGCAAACTTACAAGTGCTTTACTCGAGTTAATTGAGTAAATTGAAGCAAGCTGCGGTGCAGGGGTGATCTATGATCCCAGGTTGCGGGCCGAGAAGGGAGACAACAGATTTACTGCAAAGACAGTGGGCGGCCTTTTGTTCAGGCCCTGGTTCACGGGAAGTTTGAGGTCACGAGGGATTAAAATATCTTCAGAAACAAATGGAATAATTTGGCTGAAATATAAGGCACGCAGTGCCAGCTCATGCCAGGAAAACCTGGGGTGATTTATGTGCCTTCAACCCAACACATTTTTCTGATATCTGCCCCATTAGGTTGAATTTATAGATTTTTGGGAGAATATGTATCCTCGTCTCCGCTATTCTGACATGTTTGTGCCCTGGGGAGCAGTTCCAAGGATTGCAAAATAAATAAAAGGGTGCGTTACCTTGTATTCACAATGCTGTGTTCACATCTCAGGGGAGGAAAAAGAAAAAAAAGGAAAAGGGAAAAAAAAAACCAAACAGAAACCAAACCAAACCAAACTCCCAACCTCCCATTTACTATACTTGTTTGGGAATTACTTATTAAAAAAGACATTAAACAGGTAATGCTCTTTCTCCTATAATCTGTACAAGTCATTAAGTTTAAGCACAATTCGCCACCTTGAAGCAATTGGATACATTGTAATTTGTTTTATGGTCTCGCAGATGCAAGGTATTTGCCGAGCTATAAATACATAAAAGTGGTTTATACGAGCAGCCCGTACCCTGCACGAGTCAGGCAAGGGAGAGCCTCTCCAGGTTTCCCCATTCCCAGGCGCGCACACACGCACACACAGCCTTGGACGCTCCGCTTATTTATTTTTTTTTTTTATAATTTTTATTTTTTTTTAAACCCTGAACTCGCTTTTAGCGGGCTATATCGTCCCTTTTGTAGTTTCTCTGCTGCTTTATTAAACCCCAGATTCCTTACAAAACTGTACAGTTTTAATAACACAAATCCACGCCGGCCGTAAAGCTGTCGAAACGTTGGCGGCACCGGCCGCGATCAGCTGCGCTGATATCATCAGCCCTGATTAGCCAGGGCCGGTCACGCGACCAGGTTTTATTACAAGTGCCATTTACATTTCTGACAGTTTTACAAGGCTTAATGGCTTTGTATTAAATACATTGTGTTTCAAGGAAACTGACAGTTTCGGGGTATCTTGTAAATACAATGCTGAGGCATTTCCTCCGGAGCGATGCGGAGGGAAAATGAAACATCCAGCGTTTCTCCTGTAAACACAGACATTTAGCCAAAAACAAAAGGTGGCCCCAGCCAAGTCTTAAGTCCAAGTATCAAAAAAAGGGTAAGAAAAAAAATATTTTTGTTGGTTTTTTTAATATATATTTATATATCACGATACAGATGTCTTGTAACAAACTAAAACTTCTTGCAGCAAAAGAATTAGCAACCACTGAAACACCTGAGGCATGTTCCCCGCAGAAATTAATGAGAAAACGCTCTTTGCAAAAATTTGCAACAAAACTTTGATTTATTATTTGTTTCCCTTACAAACAAAAAGCACAGCCTGGGGGCATTAAAGTATTTCTGTACTTATTTACCAAGGTGGTATCCATTCTTAATCTCTTTCTCAGTTTAGGAAACCTTTCCTAAGCTGATTGCTTCTCATATGTCTTAATCACAAATGAGGATTTAATTCACAACATTACCTCTGTTATTGCTTGGATTTTGGGACCTGAGATAGAGACGATTAGAAGAAAACATCTTTGAATGGCTTTGTAAGTCAAAATCCGAGTTAAAATATCTACTCTTTGGTACGGAACAGTCACTTCAGAAATTAAAAGGAATCCCTCAACCTGAAAACCACCTTGACTTGAAGCAGATAGGATTTTCACAGCAAAATCAAGAGCAGACTGACCATTTCAGGCCTGTGCAACAAGTGTAAGTTCTGCCCCCCACAGAGTATCTACTTACTCATGTAGTAATTCTCCAACTGATTAAATTTGTACAACCTGTTATTTACTATATGAATTGGGTTATTAATCCCAGATGTATTTCATTCAGTGCTGTTTCTGTGCCAGTTTCTCAACAAACAGCATCAATATCCCTTATCATTTACACACACAGGCTTTATTAGTTTGATAATATCAACTTAATAAAACTGGTACAGTCTCTTTATATTACAGCCTTTTCTTTATGTGGTGAACAGTATGAATTTACTCACACCACTAGAAATTCTGCCATTACCAGAGGAAGGAATTCTTTTGCTACTGCACCAGAAGACACAGTAGAGATTAACTATTTAGGTTAAATAAATCAAGAGTGACAAAACAGTACTCTCAAATTAAAATCTAAAACCCATGCAAAAAATTAGTTTACCCTGGCCTGAAAAGATTGGCATTACTTATTTGTCCAGCTTGATGTGAGTAAAACACTAGAGCTATTTTAATGCTTTGTGAGTGTAAAGTTCCTTAAAGTCTAAATTCGTGAAGAAAAAGATAAATTAATGCATGATCAGTTTCCATCTTTGGTGACATCAGGGAGCACTAAGAGAGTTGCTGTCTTGTTTTACCACAAGAACACACTCATTAGTTTCAACTTTAGATCGTTTCTAGAGATGATTTTGGTATGTCCTTGTATTTATTACCATTGACTTTTTAACCACATTATCAATAAGTTAAAATGAGCTCGGCCATTTGATTCCCCCTAATTCTGTACATTTCATTTCAGTGATGCCTGTGGCCCATCTCCAGATGATCTACTGAACTGATAGTTCCCAAAGCAAAATTAATAAACTAAAAGTGCTACAGTGTCCATAGAAATTCCCCTCAAATGCTGTAAAAGTACAAGAGAAAGACAGGTATTTGGGATAAATCATGGTAGAGCACTTTTAGTCAAGTAAATCTGTCATTGCTTGCCCAGTGGAGATTGCAGGCTGTTTTGTCTTTCCTTCCTTCCTTCCTTCCTTCCTTCCTTCCTTCCTTCCTTCCTTCCTTCCTTCCTTCCTTCCTTCCTTCCTTCCTTCCTTCCTTCCTTCCTTCCTTCCTTCCTTCCTTCCTTCCTTCCTTCCTTCCTTCCTTCCTTCCTTCCTTCCTTCCTTCCTTCCTTCCTTCCTTCCTTCCTTCCTTCCTTCCTTCCTTCCTTCCTTCCTTCCTTCCTTCCTTCCTTCCTTCCTTCCTTCCTTCCTTCCTTCCTTCCTTCCTTCCTTCCTTCCTTCCTTCCTTCCTTCCTTCCTTCCTTCCTTCCTTCCTTCCTTCCTTCCTTCCTTCCTTCCTTCCTTCCTTCCTTCCTTCCTTCCTTCCTTCCTTCCTTCCTTCCTTCCATCCATCCATCCATCCATCCATCCTTCCTTCCTTCCTTCCACAAAAGCACTGAATGTAATTTATCCTGCTCTTTAAGACTCTCTCCTTGCATCACACATTCCATGGAACCCTCTAGAACTCATCCTCTTCCCAAGGTGGCTGCTCCCTCCCCATCCAACCACAGGACACCAAAAGGGTTTCCACCCTTCGGACCTGCTGCTGACTCCTTTGCTGCTGCTGTACAAAATTCCTTTTCACCTCCTGCTGGTGATTTTCTGCACAGAGATCTGCCCACTGTTGAGTAGGAAGTTAAGCAGAGGTTCCTCCAGCCCAATTCCTGTGGCAGCTCCATCACTTTTAGGCCGGTGATGGGGAGAGGAGCAGCCAGACCCCAAACCCTCTTGGGTGGCCACCGAGGTGGGACCTGCAGGAAGCATTCTCAGGAGGGTGCTGCTCTCCCACCTTCTCAGCCCCATTGCTGGGGGTGGCAGCTGAGCAGAGTGTCCTTCCTGCAGTGCCCAGAGCCAGCATCCTTGGCCCCGCTGCCCGAGCAGCAGGTTGAGAATGGGCTGTTCTGCATTAAGGTTGGGAAATGAAAGTGAAAGCACATGTGAGACCTGCTGAACAGAACAGCAGAACTGGAGACTTAGCTGTATGCCAGAAGCCACAACCAGATAGAAATCACAGGTTAGTCAGGAAATTACTTGCATTTAATTTGGGGCCATGTCTCCTGGGAGGAGGCTGGCCTTTTCCTGTTGTGCAGCAGTGTTGCCCCTGGGTATAATTTGCCTTTTTCATAAGCAAGGGTGCTATCTCCTCCTTCCTCAAAGAGACCTTTCAAAGCCAGCTGAGGAGAATCAAATGTGGCACATTAGCAACAGGACAATGGCAAAGTCATTATAAATTGACTTCCTTACTGTGAGCTGCAGTAATCTGGATGTATTACTAGCATGATTCTGCAATAAAACCGAAGCAGCCAGTTCCTCCACTGGAATTAAAAACACCCTCTCCCCACTGACTTCAGAGAGGTAAGGAGTGCTCCCATCCTCTGGGGATGAGGTGAGGAGCCCATTCTGCTCCTTGTGTGTGTGCCCAAGGGCAGGAGGCTTTCCAAGCTGGTGTGGACATGGGCACAGCGTGCAGACTGCTCTGACAGCGTCAAAAGAAGCAGCAGCAGCCTCATTCCTCCCACTCCACACCTCTGGTGGGTTGCAGTAAGAGATGGCAGCACAATTACCACAATGCTGCTTTCCTTCCCAAAAAAGAGCTGCCTCAGTGATTGAGGAGAACATCTCTGACTGCCATAATTAAGAGCTGGAGCAAAAGTTGATGCCCTGCTCTGGTTCACCAATTTCCCAAGTGCTGCATCAGCGAGGCTGTGTGTGCCAGGGGCTCCCCAGCAGAGCCAGGGCTGGAGAAGCTGTCTTTAAAGCAAATCCTGTAAGGTAAAAGCATCTGCCAGTTTTCCCCCTTGTATTTTTTTCCTCACACCTTCCACACAAACAATGGCAGCTTTTACAAGCATGTGTCTGCCATAAAATGAGGACTTCACTGTGAAAATAATGTTTCATTCAAAGCAAGCAGGTTTTTAAAGGTGTGTTTTCTGCAGGGCAAGGGGTTTTTAAAAGTTCTCTGCTCGCGCTTCCAGAGAATTCATTAAAATGTTACTCTGGGTCAAATGAACAAATTCTTAATACAGTTGCAAGTTTTTCCTGCTTCTTAACTTGCATTCAAAAATTAATGGTTGTGATCAAGTATCATTACCACCTCTATTGAAGATGTTTCGGTATCACATGTGTATTCTCTCTACCACTTCTTATAACCAATTATTCAATGTCAGCAACTTCATACTTTGCAGCTTTTTTGGCAAATATTGTCTCTCAGTGTCCCTTGCAGAGAGCATCACTCCTTTACAGTGGGGTATGAGTTTCACACAGAGCTCATTTGCTGGAAAAGCCAAATCTCAAATTCTGATATTAATATATCCCTCTCCATAAACTGTGATAAGATTCCACAAGAACAGCCCATTACCAAAATATAAGTTGGAATAATCACACAAGGCTCCAAAATCAGCGACTTGCATGGAATTTGTGATGATTATCTTTTTCTTAAGCGCTGATTTTGGGCACCAGCTCTTTCCATTCTGCACCACCTGAGCCATCCCTCAGCTCAGTCTCATGGACAGAGCATATCCACCCCAAAGCACCAGCGTTCCTCTGTTCCCAGAACTTTTCAGTCCACCAGTAAATAACAAAACAATGGAATAAATTACACAGAAGTGAACAAAACAAACCCACTGCAGCCTCCCCTGCCTTGGGGGGGTTAATGAAATCCAGTTTGGTATAAGTTAGGATAACTATGACTTTCCCAGGGCAATAAAAGTCCATACTAAACTCAGGTCTTGGTTCCCCAGGCCTCACACAACCTCATTTTCAGGTGAAATCAGAGGACACTGGTGGGAGTTTTGCCCCAGAGGTTGGGAAAGGAGATCCCTTGGTCCATGTGATTCTGTCCCAGGGACTGAAAGAGAGCAGGACCAGTCCTACCTTGGACTTCCAACACCGGGCTCAGGTAACTGGAGCCAGACTGGGTGAGAAGAAAAATAGTCTCCTTCTTATATTTCATAAGTTCTGCTTTTCACATGTGCTTAAGAAAACCTATTTACAGCATTAAAACAATGTAGACCATAAAAGTAGTTTAGTGGGCTACCAAAAGATTGGGTTAAGCCCTCATCAAATTAAAAATATCCCACAAGCTGCGAATCTGTGGGGGCAATTTAAGACAACTTTTGAAAGTAGTGTCTCCTGGGGTTAAAACGTGGAGGTTTTATTTTCTTTTTTCCTTTATAATTTCTGCAGAATTAACATCTGACTGCAGGCTTTAGCTGTGGCTTGCTTTTAGTAACATATACGGTCACTTCTCTTAAAAATATTCTAATTTTTCTTTTATTTTTCCCCCTTTGTCTACAATGTGTGTGAAGAAAAGTGACCGAAAGGAGAGGTTAAGAATAGTTCCCTTTTTTCCAAATCTATGTTGATTGAATTAAAATGTTTTGAATTTTATTGAACAGGGAAAAAGAGATTTTTAAAAGCCTATCTGTAGCCCCCTGTAAAAGCATTTTTTTTAATAAAACTTCTGTTTAAAAAGTATGTTATTAGCAGTATATCCTGTGCTGCATATTAATAAAACAATGGAATTTTGTATTTCTTTTTCTCATAAATTACATAATTCAAACCTTAAAACACCTTTAATGAACACTGACTCGGCATGTGGCACTTAATAAAACTGGGCTAAACTCGTTTTCTGCCTGACAGGCTACCAGTGGAGAATGTGCCCTACAAGTAAATGATTAAGAGGCAGAAATCTTTTCTGGACTACTATTAAACACTTCAAAGATTTTCAAAGTCAGATAAAATGAAAAGCAAATGTGTTTCACTGCCTCTCAAATACCTCAAATGTTTTAGCAGGTGCAAGCAATGAAACCTTCTGTAGTGACAGCACTTTAGGGTCTGCAAAGTGCACCCTACTGAATTATGGGAATGCAGGGCTGACTTCATAAAAATTCATGATTTTAGATGAGGAGAGATGCATGTCCTTAATACCCATCTACATATGTAGCACAGAAGGAGAGTCCCCTTGTGTCTCCCGTGTCACTTGTCCTAACCCTTCTTGGCACTGCAGGCCTGTTTAATGTAGATTTTCACAGCCTTTAACCCTTTCCAGCCTCGCTTTTATTTGAAGCTCTGTGTGGAAGAGCAGGCAGAGAGCCCTGTCCTCTGTGCTGTTTGTGCTCCAGCAGATATTGCAGGGTGTGAGAGGAAAGCCCAGGAGCTGTCCCTGGGGTCCTGCCTGTCCTGGCAGCAAGGCTCAGCTAAACCTTGTGAATCTCCAGATACACACTTCAGCCTCCCCAAGCCCCAGTTTCCAAACTAGTTTTTGCCCCACAGAGTATTACTTGTCCTCAATACCACAGAGCACACAGGTATTAAGAAAACAGAACCAATGGGCTGGATTTTTAAATGGCACTTGCAGTCTAAGACAACTGGGGAAATTTTTTTTAGTATTAATTTCCCTGGCATATAGAAGAAAGTCTACACATATTAAATAGTTGTTGCTGCTTTGAACTTTCTCGTCTAGAAAACTGTAAATGAAAGTGGGGCTTATAAAAGCAAAGATAGGTACCATCTGGGCAGGTGCTGGTAACTGCTCTCAGGCTCTGCCAATTTACCAGACCATATAGCTCAATCTCAGTCTGTAAACACTTGGATTTGGATTCAGGAGGACTTTATCAGATGGTTGAATGGGTTTTGAGAGCAGGACAAACAGTCTCCTTCTTGGGCAAGTTTGTTCCATTTCCTCTGATTGTGCTGTGATTTAACATTTAACTGAGAAATATTTTGTTGGGGATTAATAAATGACCAACACAAACCAAACACTACAGGCCAGAATGTTATGGGCTACCCTTAATCAGAGAAAAAGCAGGACAAAGTGGTAGAACAGTTTTTAGGCCAACTATTGTGAAATTCTGCCATGATTCTGTATTTATCAGAAGGTGTCAGGACCCGATTCTTTATACATTCTCGTTAAATGCACTGTAAATATGTTCTATTTACCTGCACCCTAAAAGGAACTGTGTAGCTGATGGATCCCATTCTCCAGGGCTGCTGAGAGGATGTTTCCCTCCCTGCATCACCAGCCAAGCCTGGCTGCCTGGTGTGTGTCCTGCCCAAGAGGCTCAGTGGAGATGGCTGCACGCCTTGCTGCTCATGGCAGGGGCTGAGCAAGGGGGCTGAGTGTGTGACTGACCCCACAACAGACCCAAACCCTGAGCTACTGCAAACAAAGTGCTCAGAGGAAAAAGAGACCTTCAGTAAGTGGCAATACAAGAGGGGAAGATCACAGATTCAATAAAATCTCATTTTCCCACTACTCTGCATCCTTGGAAACGAGTTACCTTCGTGTCAAAGTGCTAAGTGAGGTGTCCAGCACTACCTCCCTGATGAATAACTGCATGTGTGATTTACTTTAAAGCCCCACTAACATAACTACATGCAGGGAATTACACTTACCAAAGTGTTATGGTGGAAATTTTTGCATGGCCAACAGCTTGAAACTCAGTGCTTTGTTTCCCACAGCAGCTGCAGCTTCCCTCTTCCACACCAATATCTGACTTCCTATGGATAGATGGAGTGATGGCAATTCTTCTGTTAGGATAGATGTGCATAAATGGGAAGATGTGCAGTAAAATTGTGTTGTGAGCACAAATGTGTTTAGCTGTGCAATAACAGAACCACACAAATGATCCCATATTAAAATAAATTCACAGAGCCTGACATTATGGAAGCTGAGAACAAATGTTTTGCCATGTAATCCATAAAGAAAATTCTTTTAATATATAAAATTATCCAGATCAACTGCAAATATTTATGGGCCAGCCATGCAGCTGGTGTAAATCAGCATCACTCCACTGAAGTTGGTGGGGCGACACCAGTTTTAGTCATATGAAGGTTTGGCACCCAAGTAATTTGGATTTTCAGCAAGAAAACCCAGAGCTACTTATCCTGTGGATTTGATGATTGAACCTCTGTTTAAAAGGTTGTATTTTGAAAATCCGAATCAAGAAAATCGTATATTACATTTCAGGTTTTGAACGGCTTTTGCTGGCTGTGGAAACTTTAATTCATCACAGTTGGCACTAAGCATTATCTGAGATAGTGTAATGGAAACTTTTAAGGGCTGATGAGGCTTTTAACATTCTACATGTGTATTTACCCTTTCTGGTTTTTAATATATGAGCAGGATTGTAGGCCATTGGACCCTGACCCATATTCCATTACATTCAGGAACAGTCTTTTCATTGGTGTCCAAGAGCTCTGGGTTGTTCTGTTGGTCAGCCAGACATGTATGTCGATCTCATGTATTGTCTATATTTATTTTGTGAGATGGGAAAAATTAACATGCCTACCATTTACTGAGATGTTTGCACATGCACATTACATCACACATTTAAATAAATACAGATGCATTTATTCCAGCATGTGGCTATCCAGACGTCTGTGCTTGCCTGGCATACATCTGGATTACTGAAGCATACAATTTCTACTTGTTTATAACTCCTTTCTTTCTGAACCAATTTTTTTTCCAACTTATCCAAGCCCACATTTCTCACTGGAGATTACATGCCAAGTTTGAGCTGTTTTCAGTTACCCTAGCACAAGTCTAACATCTGAAACAATTCTTTAAGCATGCTCTAAACCAACCATATGGATTTTTACCAAACTTTCCAAAATCTACAAAAGTATCAGCCTAAAGGAGTAATTTTTCTGGAAACTCATAAAGGGCTTAGAAAGGAAGTACCTCTTTAACTATCAAGGAACACTCAACTACCAAGGACTTATTTTCAAGAAGGTCTGAGAGTCTGTTTCTGGGCAAACACATGTCCTGTGCTGTCTTCTTATGTTGGGTTGGGTAAATTCTGAGTTTAGTCCTAACAGATATAAGATTCCTGACGGTGTTATTTAAAGTTTCTGTTGAAACTCTGAGTTGGAATTTGTCCTCAACATTTACCACACTCTCAAAAAGGTCTTTCTACCTGGGAGACCCTACCAGTGAGTTCTGTGGTGTGTCCTCAAGGAGCAAGGTTAGTGGGCTTCCAGTTGGATTGAAATCTTTAATGAGAGATCAGATCTGCCATAGCAGGAGACTTGGACTCTGGCTCTGAATTCCCTCCTTGGGTTTTTGGGCTGGTACAACGCTATTTTGCAGCATGGCAGGTAAAAAGCAGTTTGTGTTGAGGTTCACCTAATGGGGGAGGTGAGAGCAGAGGAGCCTGAGCAGGCAAGTCTGTTACCCTAAACCCCATCTGGTGCATCCTGACAGAAGCAATGCAGATAATTTCCATATGGTGTGTTGTTATTCTAACAAGCTTCAAGTGTTGAATTTTTTGGAGCTCTCTTTTCTTTTGAGATATGAGAGTCTTTTTTTATCAAGTGGTGGAAATTAGGTTATCTCTGCATGACAGCAGCAGATAGTGCAAAGTCCTTTGGAAGCGCCAGGAAAATCACTTTATGGCCAGTCAGGGCTGCACAGCTCCTGTCCCAAAAGGTCCACACACCAAAAATCCCTGGAGTCTGAGCTGCTGAGCAGGAGGAGGGGTGACACCCAGTCACCCTTATTGAAGAGTTCTCTAAACTGGTGGTGTTCAAGCAAGGTAACAGCACCTGAGGGCTCTGCTCTCTGCAAAGCTTTTGCAGGCTTTGCTTTTGTGCACTCTGAGTTGTCAGTGTTCCCATGAGAAACTCCACAGACAGCAAATGTGATGGCAAACGTAAGCAGTATTTTAAGGACATAGGTGACAGTGAAACACTACCCTGGTTTTCCTCCCTTTTAGTCATGCTTTTCATTCCACCCTTGCTTGCAGGTGACATGAATTTGATTATCCCAGCTACTCAACCACCCAATGAAAAACAGCAGCTCCCATCCAGAAGCAAATCAGCATGAAATCAGAGAGCTGACAGTGGTTTCTCAGAAACTCCCTTTAATGTAGTTACACTGTGGACTGGGTTACCTATTCAAACCAAGCTGGGCTGACACATCTGACCCAGCTGAGCACCACTGTGTTTGTGTTCAACCCATCCAGCCCTTTAATGTCCTCAGATTACAGCTGTGGTGGGAGGGAAACCTGAGGTGTTTAACAAATGCTATTATTTTATAAGCTTCTGTTAAATAGTTAGACAAATATTCTGTAATCCTTCAGGCTCATCTTAGGTCAACCACATAGTTAATGAACAATGATAACAAATTAGCAAGTTGAAATTGAAGCTTTGGGGAAAATGCCCCATCTCTTCATCACACGCCTGCGTGCACATAGGCAGAGCCTGTTAAGCATTTACATTTTAGTTCAAACTTACTTGCCACACTCAGGAAAAATAAATTTGCTGCATTTAATAAGAGGATTGAAACCAAAGGGCATTTAATCTTTTATGATCAACAATAATATTTAAATGCTAGAATATATTAAATCTACTTACAGCAATCCCTCATTACACAAGCTGTGTTTTCTTCCCTAATGAACTGCATGTTTCAAAATACAGTGCTACAGAAAAGTTTGTTAAAATCTGCTTTACTTTCAAATGTTTCACAATATAAACTGCAGGCATTTCACATTTTTTATAATTCAAGCTTTAATGTTATGCAAATATGTCTTAGCTGAAACACAGAATTCCTGCATTTGGAATTATAATACAATAGCAGAGCAGTGAATGTTTTTCTATAACCATTGTATTTCTCACCAAAGGCTAAAATTTATGGCAAAGTATTCGAGCACAGTACTATGGAGACACCAAATAGTCTGTGTCTCACTGCACTGATTAAACAGAATACCTAGAAAATGTAAATAACTGGATTTCCTAATGATTAGTTCTTGTTTTCTACCATGCTCAAAAGAACAACAGGCACCAGACAGAAGAATAAAAGTCTCTGTCATGAATATCTTACAAAAGCCCCAGTCCTATATATACAGGACAAAATTGTGCAGCTTTATTCAGGTGAATCTCTTCAAGTGCTGCCTTCCCAAAAAACTCTACATAGTAGCAGAAGCAAGAGAGAAACCTGTGGGGTCATCATTTAGGAAGGGTTTTTTCCCCCCTTCCTTTTAAATATTTCCAATTGACTTGGTATCTTTTCATACAGATGGGGTCAATTTTTTCCTAGAACTGTGGAGGATTTTAGGCACCAAAACTGTTGCTGTCATCTTTTCATTGTCCAGAGACAAAGCCCTATGAAGCCCTGGAGAAGTCGAAGTGGAATATTTCTCAGTGAGGTCCTGATGCAGTAAGGTGCTTAGCATCAGATAGGACTGGGACCTCAGACAGAACCTATTCTGTTTTTAAGTGGTCTGTGAGGGATGCACTTTGCCTGAAATTCATTCCAGCCCAAGATTGTGAACACAGGGGACAATAGATGGATTGGTGTAAAACTATCCCAGATAACTGCTCATACATCTTCCCTCTGTCACTGAAATTTGCCATGATGTGTTCAAAGCCAAGAGGCATTATTTGTGCTGTCCTGGATCTGTTAAGGAATGGCAGGGGGAGGACAGAGATACTTAGGGATTTAAAAGCAGAGAGAACTCTATGAAAGAGATAAAAGGAGTCAAATGCACAAACCCTATTTGAAGTCCTTAAAGCATAAGAAAAGAAAGTATTAGACTTACCACATAGGGAGAGCTGGAATTTGTGTAGCTCTGGCCCCTGTGAACTGTAGCTGCTATTTTAGGGGTGGTCTAAATGTTTGAATAGCTAGCCTGAATTCACAAAACTTTTCCCTAGTACTTATAATGCTCTTTTTTTTTCCTATAAAAGTTGACTCTTTTAACTGTGGTTGTTTTTATGAACTGCATCCTAGCTGATGTATCTGTTGCCATGTTAGAGAGAGGCAAGAACTCTTTGGAAGCTGAGAAATAGAAAGCAATGAAATGTGTTTTGTACTGGAGCTATCTGCATCTAGAAGTGGTTTTTCCACCAAGCCAACACACCAGGTCTAGGACAGCTATGTTTGACTAATAATTTTCTCTGCAAGTACTCTCTGTGTCTTTACTACCTGTTATCCCATATTATGGTCAAAATTTCTTTCTGCTATTTTCCCCCATTTCCTCTCTAAGCAAAACTAAGCCAATATTGATGAAGTCAGTTTTGAAAACCAATGGCTTCTGGTGAGTTTGTGCTTTGTATCATGTATTTCTAATTTATTCAGTGTGTCTAACATTTCAAAGATCTATTTTGATTAATATCCACACTATTGTTCATTTCAAGATGCCAGCACTACAGATCAGGGAAGAGCCCAAAATTTATTATTGGTTGAGAGCCTTAACCCTACTATTATGTAGTAATAAAAATTCAAATTATTCTCTTGCCTGGATTTTTCAACATTTTGCTGGTATCTGATGATAGGCTGCTGACCAAATAGGTTATGGGTGTTTTCTATCTCCTGTCAGCTACAAACATGCTGAAGAAAGACATTTTATTTACAAGTTGTGAACTGTACTGTACACAACACTGACCACAGAGCTGGGAAATCTGTAGAGGTGAAAATAAGAGATAAAAGAGAGTTGTTCAAACCTTTCAGACACCCCATGAGTTTGCAATTGTCTCACCCAGTTTCCCAGAACCTCGCCAGGAGTTTAATAAGAGGATCAGACAAATGAGGGTGTCTGTGTCAGAAGGGTGGCATTGTGACCATCTTTGGAGAGAAAAAGCTGAATCTATGCCTGCCATGCCTTTCAATATTTCATAGAAAAAGAGCCAAATTCACAAGGTCCTAGAAGAAAATTCACACTGAGAGTGGACAAACATCTCCCACTCCCCTGTTTTACATCAATACTATAAACTTTAGTATAAAACTGAGAATAATGATAAATCTTTGCCCATGTATTGGCTGTGTAAAGTTGAGTATTCATCTTCCACAGTTGTTAGCTCAAAGCTGCAGACCAATTCTTCCTCAGGACTGTGAGTTTACTACATTCTTTGCCTCAACAGAAGCTCTTCTCTTAGAGAAAAATAGCAGGTGGTTTGTTTTCACTGATGGGTAAGGTGATTCTCTTGGATAATATCTTTTTAATATCATCCAAAGGATGATATCCCAAGTTATCCTTTGTGCTCACACTTCCTGTTTCCACCATGCCACTGGTATTTTATTCCATGTTGTTCAGACGTTACAGATTCATATTGATTAATTTTTAACAGGGACAAAATTAAAATCAATTTTTTTTTTTTTTTAGCTTTTTTCTGGACATAACATGGGTGCTGGAATATAATGTTCTTCCTCAATCATATAAACAGCCTAAGGAAAAGTCTATGCATGCTGTGGTGGGCCCTACTACAAAGGAAGCAGAGTGACATAATTACCTGCACTTTTCATGACCCACCATGCTGGCCATTTCCTGAGTCTCAGAGAATACATTTATATATCTATATCTATATCTCTATATCTCTATATAGATATCTTTGTATATTGATGACTCCAGAGTAGTATTCAAAAGCAAATGTGCATTTAAAAAAAAAAAAAAGCAGACCCATGAGGATGTATGATAAGTCTACTGCTGGAAAGATTTTCTATTAAAATTTGCCATTAAATTTGCCATTTTCTATTAAAGTTTGCCATATTTGGGAGATTTTGCAAAATCTTTTTTCAAATTTTTTTCCCCACCACCAGTATGTTCACTGTACAAGCTCTTGAAGCAATAGTCTGGAAAATAATTGTAAAAGTCATTTTGATAGCAATCGAGTTGGCTGTGTATTTCTCCAATGCACAAATCTCTCAATAATTCAAGTGCAGGCAATTCAAGCAGAGCCAAGGGAAATCTTTAGCTGCTTTCAGCACATAACTGAATGAATGGAAAGATGCACTTCTGTACATGATCATTTATGTCTTAGTTTCTTCATTGATGTCTTATAATATTTCATCCAGGATTCATATAAACTATTTTTAATGACTAATCCATGATCAAGGGATTTTTGACAGAGGAAATTCTATTTATTTTCCAGGAATGTGAGGTTCGTAGGAAGGCCTTGATTCTGAAACTCACAATTTCATTGAGTGGCCACACTGGAATCCCAAATCTCCTTGCCCAGGTGGTATTTGTCAAGAAGCATAGCTGTAGTCACAGATGTAATCAAGCAGGAATCCAGTTCCAGTTCCAGCTCTGTTTCCTGCATTTCCCAGAGACTGTATTGTCTGGAAGTCCATGCACAGGGACAAACAGCGAATAAACACTATATCCAAGGAAATCTGCCACATAAGCCTTTTGAAATTCAATCTCACAGTGTTTTCCTGATGGGAGTGAGTGCAACTCAACAGGTATCACAAGTCAAGCTCGAGTCTTTGCCCTTTTAGCTTCCATGAGCAGGATCAATAAAAGGCTCTGCAAAACACTTGATTATAGGCTGAGTAGGCTGGATGCAGAAGCCAAATTAACAACCTGCCATGGTGTAGAAAGCTGCAGATTTGCTCTGATGAATGGAGCTCATAGTAATTATTTTTTTTTTTCGGAGTGCGAATTGAAACATTATTGTACAACTATTAGTTTCCAGGAAAAAAATGTAATTGCTTCTAGATGCTGCTCGCTGTTTTCAAGAGCTCTTTAACCTTTAACTTTTTCAGTACAAAGGAAGCCTTGCTGTGCAGTGAATCTAACAAGACCATCATTTATAGTTGGCAGAGTTCATTAGTCAGTCGTAACAGTTTAATTATTAGCATTTTAATGCATGAGTGTTTAACTAGACAGAACAACAGTCTTTTAGGTACAGCTTGAGACTTAGGTATAGCTTGAGACTTCTTAAAAGAAAGCTAACTAATTGGTGCTGTTGTTTATACTGTGGCTCAAATTAGACAACCAAAATTCAAGAAATTTAGAGTCAGATTTTGTCACCCATTAAATTAACATTCTATTTGATGGCCCTTTCAGTAAGTTTCAGCTTTAATGAAAATATGTTTCCTTATAGGAATAAAAACTCTTTCATCTTTTGTGTCTTAAAAAAATAGTTTTGGTGAACTGGGCAAGGCCAATTTCTTCAGTTCAGCCCCTGCCTCAGATTCCTGGTTTTGCTCTGAGTTGATTTCTCTTCAAGTTATCTCTGCTTCCAGAAATGAAGGTATGGTGTCAACCATGGTATCTGAGGTATATGAAAAGTTTGCAAATTAAAAAGTTGCCTATATTTGAAAACACTGATGTTATACAAAGAATAAATTCTTTAAATTTGATTAAAATGTTTTCATCAGTCCATTTTTCATTTCTTGAAAAGTATTTGATGAAAACTTTCTTTTCTACAATTTGAAATAATTTTTCAGTTTGTTCTTTATTTTCTAGATTTTGCTCTTCATTTAACCCCTGTAGCAGACCATTTTTTTTTTGTCCCTTTTTTTCTATTATGGATTGCTGGAAATAACAGTTGTGTGGGAGCTAGAGGTCTGAAGGGGGATCTTTGGGAACAGGTTGGATTGCTTGGGAGATCAAAGCAGGAGAACTAAAAAATGTGGATGCTTATCAGAACAGCGCTTCCGGACCCTCAAAGAATCTAATTTCTGACTGTGGACCAAAGGAAAATATGTGAACGTGGGTTATCTTCGCTATCTTGGCATGGCAGGTTAATGGTGCTGGCAGAACGTGCCCTGAGAAATCCTGCAGTGCTCTGCTGTCCCACGGGAGTGGTGCCACTGAGCAGCGCCCACAACACACTCTGCTTGTGGTTTCTGCGGGGTGCAGATGTTGAGGGATAACTTCCATCAGTCCTTTTCAACCTCTGTTACACTGTGACCAGCAAATAAGGCATGACGCCATTCCCTCCTTTCATCCGCCTTTGTTCTGTGATCCTTCCTTCCTCCTCTCCCGTCCCTTCCTCTCTCCCCTGGAGCACCATGTCCTTGGATGAAAGCAAGGCATGGACTGATAGCATGGAGGAGCAGTGGTTTGCAGCATTTTGTCAGGTAAAAGGGAATTGTGCACGTAGATTGCCTGGTTGTTTTTGTAAACCCTGGAATTCCAGACTGGTTTAAGTTAGTGCTCCTGTGCTGGTACATGATATCATGATAGGATCCCCCACGAGCTGAAAGCAACTTACTCTGAGAGCAGTGAGTGGCTTCTGCAAATCACAGGGTGCCCTCAGTACTGATAAATGATGGGATTTCAGGAGCTGACCCCTCAGTTGCTTCTCCATAATCTGGCAGGGGATGGCTAAAAACATTTTGCAGAGTCTCACTGTATCTGTGGGGCGATGCTACCGGCAATTTATTTTTTTTTAACTCATCCTGATAAACAGACTGTCTCTCTGCAGCATTCCTGTGTTTTCTGCGTGATGAAATGTGTTGCAACAGGAGTTAAGTATCATTTAAAAACTGTCCCTGCTTACAATTTATTGCAGACAGAAGTGTTACATCATATTTACAAGGTTAAATTAGAAGCTCCAGGTTTTACAGAAGGAAGAAATACCTATTCAGGCTGAGCATATAATGACACCTCTCCAGTTTCGCAAACAGTTGATTAGAACTCATCCATTTTAGCAGGATATTTAGACTCAGAAATAAACATTTGCTGTGGAAATGCGTTTTCCCTCAACATTTCCAGACACAATGTGTCTTTAGTCAGACAAAGGGCTTTTATTTTCAAGAAATGGTATTTCAGAGCTGGAAATGCCAGCTCCCTGGTGCTGAGATGCAGTTTCTGGAAGTCTCTTCCAGATGTGAAGCTTTAAGGAATTAAGTTATATTGGGAAAATGGATTATCCCTCGTGGAGAGCATTTTATCACCTCGTTAGGTTTAGGAAGTCCAGGTGATAGAGAAGAGTGGGAGAAAGAGATGCTTGCACAAAATGCTTCAAATGACAAAACAACAGGGAAAGACTGCCAGATAATACACTCATACTGCTGGAAACTCTGTCTCTGCGTTGGACTATGGATAATATGTCATCATTTAATCAAATGACAGGATAAAGAAGAACAAAAAGACAGGGCAAGCCTGGATTGTCCCTATTCAGCACGTTGAGAGAGCCACTGAGCAAATGACAATGTTGTGATGGCAGACTGCACACAACCAGGCAGCTTCCTGACAAAGGAATGCCACCTGATCTCTTGGATGTGTATTTTTACACTATTTCTGCCTTTGTTCTTCTTGATTTCTGCTGCCACTGTCCATCTGATTATGCTTTGCCTGTGTGTGAGAGAGTGAGAGGGAGAGAGAGGGGGAGAGAGAGAGGGGAGAGTGTGTGTTTTGTACATATCATCAGATTTGAGCTTGCCCTCTGAGGATATCAGTGCCCTAATTAGCACATCAGTATTATGCAAAAGGTAGAAGCATTTCTGGTTCCCTTTACTCACAGGGGGCTTGCTTATCCCACAGGCTCTTGTCTCAGAACAAGGGAAGTTTGTTCCTGGTGTAGCTGATTGGTGTCCCCTCCCTGTGAACAGGACACTCCTTCCCCTTGGGAATTCCTCCTGAGCTTGAAATAAAGTGGCAGCCTGGTTTTCTATAACCCTATTTACATCTGTGTCATTGTTTGTTTGCTGCTGGAGTCAAGGCTACAGGTAACACAGAAAAACAGACCCCAGTGCACAAAGACTCGTCAAATACCCTGTTTGGGCTGTAGTTTTTACCTGTATGCCAGGCAGGGCTGAGGGTGTTTGTCTGTGCTGGAGCTCCAGATGTTAAAACATGGATAAAAGCTTGTTAGGGTTGTAAAGGAAATCACAAAATGTCAAAGCTAAGGCTCACTTATAAATCCATCCTTCTTTAAGGTATGAATACCAGCGTAGGCAGCTTTTAATTACATAGCCACACTCTGTTTTTCCTAGATGTACATGTGAGGTAGAGGGACTCTGTGTGCACATACATAGAGCTATGCAGTCTGGGAGAGCATATATTAAACCCCTTTTTCTTACCCATAAATAGAGATGATTCCAAACCAAACCCCTAGCTTCAAGCTAGCTACGGACCTTAGGGAATTCAAAATCAGAATCTGGATTTGGATCTGAATTTAGCAGCTTAGGCCCATCTGCAATAAATACATACAGGATGAAATGTAGATAACTGAGATATAAGGCTATATAGACTTCAAAGTGGCTCTGATAAAATCATGATAACCACAAGAAAGAAGTGGTGTGTGATCTCAGATGAGATATCCCCAAGATGTCTATACAGCTTAATTTTCCCACATTGTGTCCTTTTATCTTGGATGGATAAAAGGTGAATTATTATTATTATAGGCAGTGGAGTAGTAACGCCTGTTATTCAGGTTGTCTAACACTTTCCATTGTTCCTCCTCTAGTCACTTAGAACTTTTGCAGACTTTAACCTTTCGAGCTGAAGTTTCCCATACTTGGTGTTTGCCTCAGGTTGAATGTGATGGAGGATAGACATTCTGCTCTGCAGCAACAGTGGCGGCAATAAATCATGTCAACATTTGCTCCTGCGTTTGTAAACTGTCATTTTGAGATAGCTGGGGAGAGGACAAGGGAGAAAGCAAACAGACAACTTTAAAAGCCTGCACCATCACACTCCTCTTATCAAGGAGTGATCATGTTAAACCTGGAGTGACAGAAAGTCAGACAGCGGGTGAGTGGGAGATGAAGGAGGGAATGGCATTTCTCACACTGTGGCACCTGTGCTTTGCCTCTCAGCCCCTGCCTCGATGGGGAAATCCACCTGCTCTAATAATACCTCTAGGATTCAGTTCTCACATAGCAGTGCAAAGAAATAAAAGGGGTCTAAGTCTGAGAAATCTGCACAGCCTGAGAGCTGTCCCACATTCCCCACCCAATCAGCAGATAGGAGCTGTGCTCAGCCAGCCTGCCATGCTAGCTGATAATTATTGTTGTATTAATTGGTGCTGTTCAGACTAGACAGAATGTAAAAGATCCCACTGTGTCCAATAATTAATGTTTTTCCCTCACTGCAATGTCATTAATAAGGGGTTCCTCCAAGAAACAAGTAATTGGATGGTTCAGCTTCATTAGGGTATTTTTAGATAAGGTTTGGTCTAGAGACATATAGGAAAGCTTATTATGTTTATTTAGACTGTATTATCTATTGCTAATGTGTTATACTGATTTTGTATCTTCCACATTCTCAGGGATTGCAATGATAAAAGAAATGCACAAATTATGGTTTAAATGAACAGAAATACTGCCTCTAATTTGCCTGTATTGAAATGATGAACAAAATGCCATCTCAAAATAAATATCACCAGCATCCTATAAATCTTCTGTTTTCTCAGAGACATGCAAAGCTATTGTCACAGGAAGACAAAAGTCAGATTTTACTAATTAGAGATGAGCGTAGTGGAGCGCTCTTGTTTTGGCAATTATCTGAGCAGCTTTAAACTGGAATGTGTAAATCTGGGCTTGGAAATGACTTTCAAAAGAAGACTGAGGGGCTTTTTCAGGGGTATCATTTACATGGTCATGTATGACTTTATTATTCTGCAAAGATGCCTTGGGAATCTGACTCACATGAAAACTTGATATGCAAGTGAGCTATAGACCAGGATGTGGCGGATTTACACAGGAAACATATATGGCTAGTCAAAACAGCTCTGTTTTACCACAAAGGAGCTTTGCACATGCTTTGTGAGGATTTTATGTGGGAGCTTATTCCTGAACGTAGCACATAGCCAGCTTTTCACAAACCAAAGTTACTCTAGTTCAATTTTTTTGGAGCAACTTAGCCAAACTGGTCCCGTTCACAGCTGCATCCTCCTTAATCTCATCACAAGACACAGATCTCCCACTAGGAAATAATAATCCACAGTTTAGTGTCTGTATTATGCTTAGTGCAAACACAAGAGACCACATTCATCCCAAAGTAATTCTCTAAATATGAGAGATCTTGTTACAACGGGGATGCACTCGGCCCAGAGGGTGTCAGAAAGTGAAACGGGCTCATCATGCCGTGCTAAATAAAAGCAAAGAAAAACATCATCAGGGAAACTACTCAGAGACTTAGATGAGTTCAGTTGATCCTAATTAGGTTATTGTGTTGGTCAGCATTTTCAGTGAGTTGTGCAAAGGGTACTGAGCCAGAATCTCATCTCAAGTATTTACAGATCTAGATCCATTCCATTAACTTTTCACTGTGGCAAATGAAAAAAGAATTTTCCTCCTCCCTCCCTGCCAGATACATCTTTGCCAAGAATGCTGCATATTGATAGCTCCGTGCAAACTGTTGCCATCAGTGCTATTTTAAAAACAAGAATTCTTATAAACAATATGCTGGATTAGTCCAGACAAATGTCTAAACCTGTCACAGTAAGTTCACCTCACAAAGAACTGAACGCGGCTCCGGGAAAGTCACCATGTCACAATTTTCCATCGTAATGGGATGTGATTTTAACTATCATATTTCATTAGTATAAATTGTCTTAAAAAGGCACAGAATTTTAGTTTCCTGCCCCAGTGTCTCTGGACTCCTGTCTGCTGCAGGATAGTAGAGAGGAAATCACATGTAATTCTGCTGGAGTCAGGGGTGTTACACCAGCACAAATCACAGCACAATAATGTCCTCGGTGTCCCGGGTTCCTCAATAAGATTCACAAAAGTAAATTCCATTAGCATGTGTAGAAATATGTCTTTCTCATAATGATATGACTATAAACTTTTGTACTTGAGAACGGTAGCAGAGAGACCCCTTGAAAGCCAGATATTGATAGCTTGCTTTATGTTTAAAGATGTCAACAGAATACAATGGTTCTCAGCATCCCTATTAGTTATCTTTAGTAAGAGAGAAGAAGATTTAAAGTAAGGGAATGAGGTTTGCAATGTAACAAGATAAAGTCATCTCCTGCAGTCTAGAGGATTTCTTTAATCTTATTTTTAGAGAGGAGCTGAGGAGCTTTTGCAAAACCGGCTTGTTTGGATTCAGTTCCTATTTTATCTCATCCATGAAAGTTTAGAGTTGAAGAGAGAAACAGATAAAAGTTTTGAGCAAACTGAGGTGGTTTTACATTTCACTCATCAACCTTCTTAATCTGGGTTTGCTTTTGTAAAACCAGTTTTAATCCACATCTCTCCTTATCCAGTCTACCAGAACATGAAGCATGCTGCAGAATTTTGGAATTAAGAGATGTTTTCTAAAAAGTTGTATTGTCTTCTAGTTTGCATCTAGAAAATTGCTGAGGTTTTTTTTTTCACTGACAATGGAAAGGGTCAGAAGGAGTCATTACTTAAAGCCATAAGTAAAAATAATTCATTTAGAGTCTTTCATGAGGAAATTTCTCCCAATTAACTTTGCCCAAGGAAAATTTCAGCATTCAAAAAGGACCTCTTTTACTGTAGAGGATTTTTTAAATATTTCAACCAATATGAATATTTTGAATCCAAACAAGAAGGGTAATTTTCCATATTCAGAAGCTAGTCTGCATTTTAATTTCAGGCCCCTGATCTTAGTTTGCAGAGAAACTCCTCTGCATCCAGCGAGAGTTTCTGTCACTATGGGAGGAGTGGGGATGAGAGAGAAAATATCTTCATTTTAGCCATATAAAATACAGTCAGGACTCTGTTTTACCTTTTTCCAACATGATATAAAAGATTTATCCCTTCTAGGAACATCTTCTTGCATGATGGATTCAGTTATCTGCTCTATAATAGGCAATAGTCCAAACAACAGAGGAAAAAAATCTCTTCAGATAAAGTTTTATAAGTTAACAATTTCTGATTAGCATTGCAATGGCTCCTCATGAACCTGACTCCAAGCTCCCAGAGCTGTCAAAGAACTACCAAACTTCTACATTTCTCATTAGCCATTGCAGTAGCTAAATGGAGCATGAAAGTTGATACATTTTACTGCAGTCATTCACCATGGCCTTTGATCAAGGAAAACATTTCCCGTGCGTGTCCCCTCCTTCTCTGCAGGGAGAAACAGGTAAATCAACACTCATCTTTCTGGATTGCCTTGCACTATCTGATTCATTCAATACTGCCAAATATTTTTGTCTTGTCTCCAAAAACTTCTGGGGAGAAACGTTCACGTCCTGAAGGACCTGGGGCCTTTTCCGAAAGCCTGAGCATTCTTAGCATTTGTTCCTACAACTCTAAAGCTCCTGCAGGCAAAGATTTACAATCCCTGTCCTTTGCCTGATATTGTTCAACAAGGAGGCTGCTGGAAGAACAAGAAAGACAGAGTGGTTTAAAATGCCAGGAGTTAGAAGGTTATACCTACTTGTACATCTCCCTGCTATCAGCCACAGCATCTTACAGATCTGTCAGGGCTCTGCTGCCACCAGCATGTGGATTCACAGCTGGAATGCACTGGCTGGGTCAGGAGAGGCTGGGCTCAGGTCCCTTGTGGTCAAGGGGGGGCTTGGAGCCACAAAGCCAGTCCTGACACACTTTCAGACGTATTTGCCTGCACACAGGCTTGGCTTGCAGGGCCAAGCACAGCAGAGGTGACCAAACTCAGCTGCCCCGGCCCCAAAGGGTGAGATCCTCTTGGGTCAGACCACAGCGATTCAGAAGGTCCGGCCAACAATTTGTAAAGAGGAATAAAATCAGTAAGAACCATAGTTCAGCATTCTGTTTGCTTAACAGCAAAGGTCAGCTCTCCACAGAAGAGGCACACAGTAGCCTGGTTTAGTGTACTGCCTTTTCTGTTCAAAATTCCATGCCCTGAATTTTTCATGAAGCCATTCTCTTCCATGCCAATGGACTCATCCAAATGTACCCATCAAGCAAAAATTTAAAAAGCAAAAACTACTGCAATGATTCCTCACACTAAGATTTTTTTTTTAATTATTATTCCTCTTCTTACTTACTGGGGATGCTCTCTAGCACTACCCACAGGCTCTGGGTACCTGCACCAGCATTATCCCACAGCATCCCTCATTAAGGGCTCTAAACCCCAAAAGCCTGTGTAAACAGGTTGGTCTTTCCCCCTGCTGTGTTACCACAAGGAAAATGCATTTTGATTACCAAAGGAATACATGATTGTCCAGCATTTCCTATTGTTTGTTGCAGCTTAAGCTGACAACCCTTCTACAGCTATCACCAAACCAGACTGACTGCTTTGAAAATTCATTGAACAACAAATCCTCCGTGCCTTGGGCAATCTGGACACCAACACCAACGTTAAGAGAATGGAAAGAAACTTAGGAGGGAGCATCCCTTGTGCTCACTGCCAGCCCCTGAATTACTGGGAAGGCATTCCTACAAAAAGGGCCTCCAGTCAAGTTGGTGAATGGAAGAGCTGCCTCCAGAAAAATCAGTTCTGTGTGCTAAGAACCCAATGCCTCTGTTCTGGAGGCCTTCCTGCTTTGAAGCCAAAAAATCAAATGAAGATTCAAAACTTCATCTCATCTCTAAGTTGTCATAAATCGTATTTGTTCTGTGAAAGGAAACAGGGTAGACTGAATGGGGAATCAATTGGCTGATGTGCTCTGGAAGTCCTGCAGCTTCTGAGTACAGAAGTCTCCAGAAGGTATTTTATTTTTTGCATTGCTCAGGGTGCTCCCAGTTTTCGCAAAGAGGGAATATCACATGCTGACACCTGTGGAATCATTTTTATTTACGCATTTCTTGATTGGAAAATGAGCCAGTTTTATTTCAAGGGGATAGGCAACACCAGGAGGAAAAAGAAAGCAGGGACAAACCCCACACTGATTGCAAACACAATAAATGATACACAGGCACACACACAAAAAGGAAATTGAAGAATGGAATCTGACCCTCCTTGAAACGTAAACTGTACACAGATTGACTTCTAAAAATGAACAGATGTTTCTGAGATTAGGGGAAACTACTGTATAAAACCTCTGCTGGGTGCCTAATATTTTAGATTCCACAGCCCACGGTTCCTAAAGTCCAAGTTTCAGAACTCTCAATTCTCTAGTAAAGTACAAAACAGTCCAGAAGAGACATAACTTCTTGCATCTCTCCAGTTCCTGATTTTTATATTTAGTTCCCAGCATTATCAGAGATCATTTACTGGCATGAAACCCAGTAATCTGTCATCTCGTCCTGTAACGTTGCATAACATTATCCTTGGCAGTCCTGGAAAGAAGACAAGCCTATCTGATAAATAACACACATGTTTCCTCCAGCAAGATATGCACAGTCAAATTCTTCAGGACACATCAAACATGATTGCCCTGAATGCATGTTGCTAGACTGATGATTTTTTTTTTTATTTTATTATTTAAAGAATATTTGTGGTGGGGAAAAAAACCTATGGAAGGAAACATGCAAGATTTTACCTTTTCACCTATTTTTTGAACAGAAAAAGATTGGAAGCCAAGATCTTAAACCCCTTACTGACTCATTGATAAAGAGGGTTTATAATACATTTTGCCCATTTCACACGTGTCCAGTGCCTGTGAGAGGCACTTCAGTGTAAATGTTACATCTGCTGTTCAATTCTCAAGTACCCACTCAAGGCCATGAAAGTACTTGACAAAATTTGATTTTTTTTTTTAAGGGATATTTCCAAATAGAGCATTATTATAGTACCTTTCAACTACAATGTCTGTGTGAAAAGATTTTAATTAGTAAAATTCATGTTAGATTGATGTGTCAAGAGACTTGGGAGATAACTGATGGGAAGCCTGCACCTTTGTGTTTATTCAATGCCTGATAAAACAGCAGCAAGTAAAATTTCTATATTTCTGTTTCTAGCAATCAGAAAGGCCTCATGGGTTGACATATGTTTGCAGGCATTGCAAAAATATTATTTTTTTGTTTAATTTGAGTTGTAAAAAATATGCATTCAGTCTTGTGATGTGGTGCAAAGCTCCTGTTTTGCAAAGAACCAGAAGTAGCAAAATGTGCTGGTCCCATCTTTGGAAGAGAATTTTAAAATTCAGCCAGCCTTTCACAGTTTCCATATTTAGCATCTTTGAGAGCAGAATAGAACCCATACTTATCCAGATGTACATACATAAATGTGTATACATACATGTGTATATTTATACACACAGATGCACACAAAAGAGGAGTTGTACTGTTTTGGTGAACAGTCTTACTCCAAAAGTCTTGTGGGGTTTTTAAATTAAATGAAACAAGTCAATTTGGGAGCTATCAGATGCAATTTAGTGGTTTTCATGCACCTCAGATGTGTGGTACTGACTCCAAAGAATATCAGCTATGCCTGGGAAATGTGTTTGTAATATTGATGCAACACTGCCCACTGTTGTAGTGGCTAATGAAGAGATAAAATCCTGCAAAAATGGAGCTGTGAGTCTGCGATGTGTCTAGAGTAGGAAAAATGGGTACTTCTCTATTTTAAATATTTGCTTTTTACAGTAGCTGATTTCTGAAAAGTAACTGAGTGTTGCATCATTTATAACTCTGTTGAATGCTGCAACTGTTATTTTTATCTGAGGTCTCTTTGATGAGTTGATGCTGTTATTAACACAGTTTCAGGGTAACAGAAGTATTTACTGATTTATATAGCTGCATAATTTCACTTATATATTTGTCTCTGAATAAGAACTTCAGCTTGAATTATTTCACTGAAGCTGAGACACCAGCTGAAAACTGGGTGGTCTTTAATATGAAGAATTAATAGAGCTACACATGCGAGCCAAAGACCACAAAAGTGTCTTCAAAACTCTTAAATTACTTCAAGGAGGTTTGGATCAGACCAGGAATTCATGGATAGAACTTCATCTCAAATTATTTTAAAGACTTATTCACCCTCCTTTTTTTCCTCCTAGGACTATTTGAAATCAGTATGTAGCTGAAAACAGCCAGAAAATGAACATTACAAACAGAAGAGTGTTTGGGGTATTTAGAAACCAAAACACTGATTTTAAATATATATGTACAAGTACAAAGAGCACCTGGGCACCTCCATACTGCAAAGGCAGGTGTCTAATGGAAATTATAGTGTTGCTAATTTACTCTGAGGCTTATTGTCTATTTATAGCCTTCAAAGTGCCTCCCTTGCAAAGATGGGAGGCACCACAGAGTGAGCACCTTTCCATGTGCATTCCACAGGCAGTGCAAAGTGATGCAATTGCTTGATTGTTCTTATTAGGCTTTTACAATCTGTATAAACATGTATGGCGTGGTACATAAATCTAACAGGCAAAACAATTGCCATGAAAGCCTTTATCTGAATTCAGAAATTACTCCAGTGCAGGGCTGGTGCCAACCCTGGTGGTTGTCTCACCATGTGATTTCCATCTTCCTGCTGTACCTGGTGTTGCACAAGTAAGGGCAAAAGGGGTGGGGGATGTTTTCAAAAGCCAAAAAAACTGAAACAGATCCCTCTGCTCCCAGCATGCTTCCTGCTGCCAGAAACCAGCAATTAACTTTGTAGGGTTCCTGGAGTGTGGGAGATCCTGGAGATGTGGCATGTGTTGATCTAAACAACCTCCCATCACTGAGGAGCAGGATGTGTTTACTATTTATATTGAATTTTTTGGGGGCTTGTTATGTGAATTATAAAGCAGCACTTTGCAGTATTAAGTCTAATATTGTATGATCTCCAGTTGATTAGGCAGGCTGGCAGGATTACCCACAAAGGTTAGGATGAAACAATTCAGAACCTGGCAATTTGTGTGCAGAGCTGGAGTTTCAAGTCATATGCAACAAAAGGTGGGTAAAATAAGTTTTCTTCTCTTAGTTTTTCTTCCAAAAACACCAAACTGCTTTACTTTTTACACAAAACCCAGTAAAAGAGGTTTGTCTTGAGATGTCCAAAGGGGGCAGAGGAAGGGAATCATTCACTGAACTTAAGGAGCACCAATATTTTTGCAAGTTTTAGCAAGTATTTGTGCAGTGAGATTATGTGAGGAAAAGAATGGCAAAGTCTTGCATGTGGCAAGGACTAAGGAAGAGGAAAATACAAAGCATGTTGATTTGCACAGGAGGAAACCATCAGGCCTGAAGGTAGTGGACAGTAAATTAGATGGCCTGGGAAACAGCGTAAAGAAAGAAGGAAAGAAACACAATGGGAGAAGGGACAAAGGAGTAAATCCAAGACGAAATACAAAGAAAGGCTGAAAAAAGAAAATAATATAAGTCAAAAACAAAGGAAAATTTTCAAAGAAATCAAGTAACACATAAGGCCTCACAAAACTTGTGCAGCTCCTGTTTATTTCTCCTTTCTCCCTGCTTCTCTTGTTCTGTGCTACTGGCCATCACTTCTAACCAAAAACATAGGATTATTGGCTCACTGTAAACATAATTAGCAGATTTAGGTCTTCTTCCCCCACAGGGAAGAATGAGAAATCTCTGATCTTTTCTGACTGGTCATTTAGTGCAGCACAGGAATTAAATCTATCAGTCTTTTGGAAGATGGATGAGAGGCTGGACATGAGCTGACAATGGGCTGCACCCAAAGCGCCGTGGGCAGCAGGTCAAGGCAGAGCCCACCTGGAATTCTGTGTCCAGCTTTGGTGGCCATCAGCCCAGGAAGCACACAGACCTGCTGCAGTGAGTCCACAGGAGGCTGCCAAGATCATCAGAGGGATGGAGCACATCCCTATGAGAAAAGGCTGAGAAAATTGGGAAAAGAGAAATCTCCAGGATAACCCAATGGCCTTCCAGTACCTGAAGGAAGCCTACAAGAATGATGGGGAGAGATTTGTGCAAGAGCATGTAGTGACAGGACCTAAGGGAAAGGGTTTGCACTGAAGGAGAAGAGGTTTGGAAGAAAGAAATTAGGAAATTTAGGAAGAAATTGTTCCCTGTGAGGGTGCTGAGGCCATGGCACAGGGTGCCCAGAGAAGCTGTGGATGTCCCAAACCTGGAGGTGTCCAAGGCCAGGTTACACAGGGCTTGGAGCAACCTGGGATAGTGAAAGGTGTTGCTCTCCACGGCACAGGGGGGAAATAGATAGTTTTTAAGATCTGTATGTCCCTTGAGGATGATGGCTTCCATGATCTGCTGGATCCCAGCAAAGTCTAGTGAACGGGACGTGGGTAAGAGAAAAGTGCTTCCTGGCAAAACCAGATGCTTTTCTTTGTGATTGATATTTTCTGTCAAGCCAAACAGCGAAGGAAGAACATTCCTCAGCATTGCTGAGGGGAGCTGTACAGAGCTGTGGAAGTTGGCACAATGGCCACAGCACAAGTGTGCACATTCACAGGATCACAGGATCACAGAATCACAGGATCACGGGATCACAAAATCACAGGATCATGGGATCACAGGGTCACAGAATCACGGGATCACAGGATCACGGGATCACAGGGTCACAGGATCTCAGAATCACGGGATCACAGGATCACGGGATCACAGGGTCACAGAATCACAGGGTCACAGAATCACAGGATCACAGGATCACAGGATCTCAGAATCACAGGATCACAGGATCACAGAATTACATGATCACAGGATCACAGGATCACAGGATCACAGGATCACAGGATCACAGGATCACATGCTGAGTTGAAAGGGACCCACAAGGGTCATCGAGTTCAACTCCTGGCTCTGCACAGGACCTGTGAGCAAAGGAGACAACTTTCTGTCAGACCAGTGCAAACTCTGTAAATCCTGCAAACAAATCCAGCTTCTTTACCCTCAGCCAGATTCAGCACCTTTTCTGCACCTACAACCCACTAAAGTCAACCTTCAAACAAATTCTCCTTGTAAAGCTGGGAACAGCCTCACATCATCCTTCATCGCCAGCGCAGGCTGAGCAATCCAGACAGGCAGTTATATGGCTTTTAGTCTCACCCCAAAATATTGGAAGTTTGCATTTCCATGGGGTGTGCCAGCCCAGGTGCTTGGGGCTGGTCCCATGGGCCCCCAGGGCGTGCTGGTGGCAGCTGCCCCTCTGCCCCCAAGTAGCATCAGGACTTAAAACTGACACATCAAGACTTTCCTGATTACTTTTCCTATTGCTTTTTATGGCCCAGCCCAGAGAGTGCTGGGACATCCCCTGCCCATATTGGAATTGGGGTCATGCTGGAGACCAGACCCCAAATCCAATCTGGAAGCCACTGTGGCTCATCTCACCAGGAAGAGGGGAGGAGGACCAGGGCCTGGTTTTCCTCTGCACACCAAAACACATCCATCCTGTGATTTCTGAAGAAGGAAATTGTAAATGTCAGTGCCTTATCTTTGCTCAGCAAACACTTTAGTGAGCACAGCCCCTGTTTACGGAGCGCTAATCTCAGCAGTGGGGATCAGGGCACCTCCAGTCTGGGAGTGGTGGCATTAGGAAAGGGACAGTAAAGTACAGAACTACATTAATTTATAACACTCACTGAGTTACAACCAGCAGCCTCAGATTAATGTGGTGTAAATTATTGCATGCTACTCCTTTCGTGTAGGCATGGGGTTGGCTTTTTTTTTCCCCCAAGCAATTATTTATTTTTCCCTGTTCCCCACTGTTCTGAATGCAGTTATTGACAAGTAACAAGGTATGGATTGTTATTGCTTTTTTTTTTTGGTCATAAATCCCTGTAGACATTTACTTAACATGAATTAAATCACAATCATGTGTCATTTATTTTGCATAAAATGAGACATAAGTAGTCTTAATCATATAGCTGTAGAAAGAACAACCACACCATTGTTTCCCGTATTTGAACAATAATTCTATATTTAAACTTAAATATTATAATTAGCAGCTTTGTTTGCCTTGCTTAGAAGTAAGATAGGTAAGATTGACACCTCACTTTTGACACCAGACATTAGATTTAATAAGCATAATTTTCATTTATTTGAGTCTAGACTGATTTTTTATCAATGTATTTATTGTAGAAAGCAAATGTACATAAAGAAAGTTGGCATATTTATGAAGAAAGCTGAAATGACTTTTATGTGTTGCTTTGTCCAACTGATAAAATACCTACTGGCATGAAAATACCTATAACAAGAGCTGAAATCACACCAAACTGTAATTGACATGTGATTTTTAAAAATGCTCAAAGTAATAATATACTATCTCATAAGTAAAGATTCTTCTGTTCACTCTTTATCCATTTCCAAGAATCTTTTTGTCATGTAAATTTGCATTGATTAGTTTTTAATTTGACTTTCTAAAAATGTGCTCTGAATACTTAATTCCAGCAAAACTACGTCTTTTTTTTTTTCACTAATATTAACAACAATAATTGCAGCCCACAGATAGAGAGCCTTGATGGATTTTTTTTTTTTTAATACACACAAACTTCAGCTGCTTCAAGGATCTTTCATTTTGCTGTTACCTATTTAAGTCCCAACCCTTCTCTGCTTATGCAAGAAAACCTGGTGGTTGCTGAACCAAAAATCACAGTGTGACACACAAATAAGTGAGAATTTTGTCAAAAGCACCCTCTGAGAGGATGAATTCACTGTAAAGCTGATGAAAGAAAGCCCTTTCTGCCACGGAGTTCCTGCTCTGGGGGAAAAAGGATCAGGGAATAATGGAGAAGGCATTTCCTAAGAGTCAGGGGCAAAAGCTGATGGGGCATAGCTGCTCCTCCTGAAAAGGGAACCTGGAATCCAGGTGATCTCCAAAGCCTGGGAATGCCCCATCACTCACTGAAAGGGGATGGGCAAAAGGGTGCAAAAGGTGCAAATAAAATCGCTGATGGCAGAGTGTGCTTGAAAAATTAACAATAAATCCAGGGAGAGGAACTCTGCTGTCAGGTAAGAGAGGCAAGAAGCAAAAAATTAAATTAAAAGGGGAAAAAAAAAGATAAAATTAATTAAAACATTACCAACAAATAAAGGTATTTGTGCAAACTTTGAGGTTTTCTCCAACAACACCTTAAAAATACAGATTTTTTTAAAATTTTTATTTCTGTTCAAAATGTTAGAAGACATTTCATAAAGAATTCTAGTTTTTGATGTATTTTTAAAAATCAAGGTAGACAATTAATTTTCTATTTCTGGAAATCCAAAACCTCATGTATTTTTATAAAATTATATTCATAGCTGTATATTTTATTGTTCATACATTACTTTTGAAGCAAGCTTTTCATTTCTTTCCTCCTTTAAAGCAAAAGCATATCAAATATTACAGTATAGGCATAAAAACAAATTATGTTTGAAATAATCTAAAGATTAAACTTTATTTTTCTTAGCTGATTGTATTATTTGAACAATAATATTTTCAAAAAAAATTATTCATCTGCCTGATGAAAGAAAATACCTGATACATATTTTTATTCAAATATTACTCCCGTGGAATACTGGCAACATTTTATGTTTCAACCTAAGCTACAAATTCCTTCAGAACAAATCAAATGTCTTTAAAGAATATTTCTGTTTGAAAAGGAATTAAGCTTTCCTGAAAGAATTTTAAAGGTTGTGATATTCGCAGTCTGATAAAGCAGCACCTTTAATGAAATTCTAATTAGCAATTTCATGCACTTTGCTATTAGTCATATCAGATTAGTGCACATTTTCACAGCCTTCCTTTAATTAAGTGCACTTATTCCAAGTTTCAAACACTTTCCTTATAAGATGAAAACTGTGCTGAAATGTTATTTAGTAAACAGCAGACGTGTGAAAGTAAAGGTGCGTCTCCATGTGCTGATGGACGTTTTTAAACTGGGCACACGGTCCTGCTGCCTGCCAGCTGCCTGGGGGCTTTGTTTTCTGGGTTTTGTTTGTGTGCACTCTGCACGTGCCTTCAGAAAGTGCCAAGGGATGGAGCCCAGTTTTTCGGAGGGCTCCGAAGGTGTGCAGAAGTTTTCAATGGTTCAGGTAATAAAAACAGAATTTGTGGTTGGAAAATTTCGGAGAGTCCAGGCTGCAGCACCCGTGTTTGCTTCCCCAGACACACCTTTGGTCACATCCCCCTGGACTCTTTCAGCAGAGGCTCTTGGTGTAAATCCAGCATGTTGGACCCGTTATTTCAGCCACCCGAATCATCAGCAAAATTCCCACACACTTTAGTGGGAATAGGTTAGGCCTTATCTTTCATAAAGGATATTGCATTGCAAAGGCAAGTGCTTCTAAAATACTGTACATAACACTCATCTCCCTGCAAGCTGATTAACTTGTGGTCAGCATTGTAAAAGGTGAGAGATTACCAACGCTGCATTAATTCACAGAACACCTTGTTTTGCATGATAGGAGCAACACAGGGAGTGATTTAACATACATAATGATAAGCAAGTCTATTATGTGCCAGTAGATAAAGAATATAACGTGTTTCTTCCCCTTCCTGCAATGTGTGGCTACAAAAACACCAATGTGATCATTTTTTCGTGGTTTTCATATTTATATCAAGGTTTATATATTTGAAGGCTCATATACATGAGGGTTTTCTCATTCCACAGCAGAGTGTTTTGTTTTGTTTTTAAATGCTCCTTGCCAAGCGCTGCTCCTCGGGTCTGTGGTGTTCCAGGATTTCCATTTCATTGTATTAGGTAATTGCACATGTTTTTAAACACGTTCTCTTGCTGATGTCATTCATTTAGACTGTAACATTTCTGACATTTTTAGGTAGTCCCCCAGGCCTCATAGCCCTCTTAGCAGGGTCCTTTCAGTGAGGGGTGTTTGCTTTATGATTACTGACTGACATCTCAATAACTTGGAACATATTGAGCAGTGCATGTCTAGTGAGCAGCTTTTTTAAATGCATGGTCCACTTTGTCAAGTCATGTGCGAGCCATAATTTAGGCTAATAATTACCAGACATGAATGCTATGAAACACTGATGTCTACACTTTTTTTTCCCCCCTCTAAGTACTGAATTTTAATACATCAGAAAAGGTTTTCCTAAGGCCAAGATAAGCCCCCCAAAAAGCTCATATGGAAGCACTTTAAAAGTGATAAATGATTTGGAATCTGCACTGTCTACTGATGTACGTCTCAGGAAAGAAAATTAGAGCTAACAGGTGTTAGATAGGGAACGGCCAAGCATTTTAATAGAATTGTCAAAATGTTTGTCCCAGTTGCTGACATTAATGCATGCACCAAGAAATGTAATGCTGCACTGCCAATAAATGATTGCTTGTTTAAATTTCGAGTCGATGGCAGGAAATCCTAACTTTGTCCACTACTTCTCTGTGCAGGCCATCCCTCCTGTGCTTTCCTCTATGATTTGCATCAAAGTGTAATGGTTATATGGCTCACGTCTGCATGCTTTAAATAATCCATGCCTGTCAAATTTCATTTTTTCCTCTCAGATCAGAACCATCATAACCCCTTCTCCACCAGCCTTGAAGTCACTACAGATATATTTGTACATTTTGGGGAAAATAATTTAAGTACTCCGAGTTGAGAGATAATTAATCTTTGAATTATTTTCTTACTTCAAATGTATTTACTGAGTAATCTGCATGAACTTGTAATTATTATGTATTTGTGAGGTATTTTCCATGTAATCACAAGGTATTTACATGGTCATATGAATCCTGTAAATTATAATGATGCTGGGGGAAGGGGTACGAGGAGGGGAGCTCTGCTGCCGACACTAAAAGGCTTTTCCAGAAATCTTTGGAATTCTCCTCAGTGAGGTAGCCTGAAAAGGCAGGAAAAGCACGTCCTTTAGAGATTACTGTGATTTCTGCCAACAAAAGAGATTCAATATCCACGTACAGTTCAGCTGGGTGAAGGGGGAGAGGGGAGTGCAGATAGTGACTTTTTTCTTTTTTTAAATCTCTTGTTTTAATGGTAAACAATTAATTCAAAAGTTGCTGTTATTTTTCAGAGGAGCCTCGTCAGTTTACAGACTGCTGAGAGCTCAGCATCCATTCATGCTTCAAAGACAAAGGGGAGATTTCCCTGTCTAATCTTTGCAGCAGCCTAAATAGGATGTAGCCTGTAGTCAGACCATCTCTGGCTGTAATCTTGTCAGAGCTCAGCACACATGCACAGGCGTGTTCACACACACACACACACACACACACAGAGACACACAGCTTCACAGCCACAGCATTAATAAAGCCATTTCTCCAGCATGGTGAAAGCAAGGCTGGATGCTTATTGCCATTTTTAAATGCCTGGCAGACAGCAGACAGATATTTGGAGAAATGAACTGATTCGGAGTGAGCGCTACAGTGGGCAGATTAGAAATGTGGGTGGAAGAGCCTTGGATATCCAGTCACAGGGGAGATGTCCTGTGCTAGGAGAGCAGGGCTGTTTCATCCCTAACTGGCATCTTATCTCTCCATAGAGCCTGTGGTTAAAAGCCAGGGCCTTTTTGGAAGCTTTTCCTCACAGATGAGATATAAAAGCAACGCCTGCCTAACCACTTATATACATTAATAATCCCACAGTGCTTTCCAAAAGAGGAAATATTAACCCAGGCACCACAACAATATTCTGCTTGCTTATAACCCTCATACATTTAAATTCAATCTGGTGTAATGTTATTTTTGACTTCCTGACCCAAATCTGTGTGTGTGTGTAGCTCTGAGCTGTTAAGCAGATGATTGCTCCAGTCCAACAGTAGATCCATCTCTCTGGTGCCTTGGAAGAGATTTCTTAGCCTGTGTTTCAGTGAGCCTGTCCTGGAAAATGTGCTGTACGTAAAACCATTGGCTGAACACGACACAGCATCCACAGGGCCATTTTTACAGCATACACACATCCTTAGTTTCCTTTGGCTGCATCATTTCCAGAGCCTGCAGATGGAGAAAGGCTCTCAAATCCCTCTGTTGGTAAAAAGGGGAAAGTGCTCCAGCAATATTTTCCTCTCCTTTTCTGTCTACCCACAGACAGCTCCCTTAGACTGTGTCCAGCATGTGTGCAACAGCAAAGTGCATTGCTCTGAGTGTCAGAGCCAGGAAATGCACTCTCATTTCACAAACAAATGCCTGGCACCTGAAAGGACAGGCACTGTCTGGGTTCCCATCCTGCCCAGCTTGTCCCCCCGTGCTGGGGACCGTCACCTGCAGTAGCTGCACCATTGCAGAGGGGCATCCCCTCAGCCCCTGCCTCTGCATATTATCAGAGCCAAAGTAGATGCTAGAAATTCTAGATGAAAAAAACCCACAGCTCACTGGCAGCTGCAAAAACCCCAACCCCAAGCTCACAAATTTCTGACTGTCCTAACAAGCAGCCATAAAATTTTTCATGACACATCTTTTGAAATACATTGCTGAGTTTGTATATTTTATTTCAGTACCATCATGCAGGTGGCTGCTGTCTTTTTAGAAACTTTTTTTGTGTGGTATTTGAAGCCAGTCATTTTATCCCTGTTATTTTTCTTTCCTCATTGCAAGAGAGAAAGTGATACAATAACTCTTGGTACAATGATTGTAGAAATGAGCCTAGACAGAGTCACATTTCAGATGCCTCAAGCTCACTGATGTGAAGTTCCATTGGTGATCCATAGTGAGAGAAGTTTGGTGTACGTATTCTCTCTTCCTGTATTTCTTGTTCATCTCCAGAGCTAAAATTCATTTAAGTAGGTAGTATTTTCAGTATCCTACTCATCTCTGTTGTTAAACCCTCTCACCCACCCATGGCCTGTTCCTGTCTAAATAAAAAATTCCATGTAGTGAATGGTCAAATATCAGAGATGGGGCTATTTGGGCACCCTTTCTAAGAAACAGCAATTCAAGCTGGAATGAGTCAGAGAAGGATTGCTAAGATGATTCTTACATATATCTTATGAAAGAAGATGAAAGTTTTCTTACTTGCTTTGGAAAAAAAATGTGCCTGAAGTGCACTGCAGGATGAGCTAGACTGCAACATTTAAAGATGAAGAAATTAGTATAAAACCAGTCATGAATAAATAAGTGGAGGCTTAGAACTGGAAGTACCTTGCTCCAAAAGGATCAAGGATCTGTAGCAATCTCCAAATGAATGGCTGCAAGGAAGGGCAATCACTTTCCACAGTGAGCCTTATTGCACTGGGAGGCAATGAAGGAACTGATCCCCAGTACAGGGCATGTCTTCTCCTGTGCTGAGGATTTACAAAGGCTGCATATAAATTAACAATAAGACAACCTGTTCCATGAGTACCCTGGTGTCCTGTGTGACCAGGACTAGCTGCAAACACCTGGGTTTGCAGCTCTCCCCTGAGCTGCTGTGGAGCACACCCTGATTTATTTCCCCATTCTTGCTGCAATACAGGATCAGCCTCCCAACCCTTTCTGGAAGACAGAACTTTTGGAAGACAGTGAGAAACTGTGGTGCATCTGAAAGAGGCATCTCACTGGGACTGGAGAGGGTAATTGGACTGGAGAACCCCAAGGTTATGCTGCTAAAGAAGCAGATGAAGTCTTGCTTTCATTTCTACTCCAGAACCCATTCAAAACATTGGAAATTTTCCCCAAACACAGAGAGGGAGGAATAGATAATTCCAACATTGATCAGTTCATTATTCTTGTGAGAGTTTTGACTTATTCTTTGCATTTCAATGCATAGTACACATTTGTTGGATAAAATGTCTTTAGGAAATCAAAATACTTCTAAGCTCAAAAGATTTTCTAGAAGTGCTCCAATCTGATACTTCACAGTGGCTGTGTAAGTCACCTCTGTGAAGCTTTTACTGGATGGAAATAGTCTATTGTGAAGAAAAATTGTTACCTTAGATCTTCTACCCTCGTGTCCTGCTCTAACAGGAGGGTGTTTGGGTGTTTTTACACAGGCTTGTCCTTTCCCCTGGGTGCTAGTATGGACGATTTTGGCTGGACCCTGATCACACCCTGCACCTCCCTCTATCAAAGCCCAGTTATGTGATTCCCTCTCTGGTTTTGCTGGGGGCCGTGTCAAATATTCCTGGTAAAGAATAAAAAAAAAAAATAATAAAAAAAACCAAAAAGACCAAACAAGGGCATGGAAAGATCACTTGTCCAAAGTCCAAATGCATTGCCCATCCACTGAGCATCACCATCCAAGTGAAACTTCCAGATCTTCCCACAATTAACCCTATGGTTCTGACCTTCAGGCTAAAGTTTATAAGAGGAATCATCAGGAGGACTAAAAGCAGCAGGAACAGCATCAGGATAAGCTCCACTGCCTCCAGTGGGAGCAGGGAACACAGACCAGCTCTGTTTAGTTATCAATCCACCAGTACTTCCCCAATGGCCTGTCACAGGCAGCTCACCCCTCCACAGGCAGGCAGCACTGGGGTGATTTCCAGTCTCACAGGTGCTTTTTCCACTGAAAACAGCCCTGGTAGTGAATTTCTAATTAAGTAGAGCCCATCTGAGACAGGATCCCCTATAGCTGCTGATGGGGTCAACTGGGAACTTTTCTGAAGGTCTGTCCCTCCCTGTGAACTGATGAGATGCGGGGGGTTTGTTCACAGGGAAAACGAAACTCTGTTGGATGAGTGAAAGAAAAGGTGATTAAGTGTGGCCAGACATCCTTCTACAGACAGGCAGCTCATCAGGGGAAACTCAGTGACCTCCGGGGCCATGAGAATATATCAGAAGTGTCTCCGCTTGCGGAGGAGAAGACACGGACCCTTCAGCTGCTGCAGGAGCAGCTCAGGCAGTTTGTGTTGGCTCAGGAGCACTCCCCTGATCCCCCTCGAGCAGCAGCAGTGCTGCTCGCTCCGTGGAGCTGGAGAACCTCTCTCCCAGCAGCTCTCAGCCTGCACTGACCCCAGGATGCTCCTGCGCCAGCAGCACCACCTCCCCGGCTCAACCCAGGGACGTGCACATGAGCCTCACTGGAGAGAAACGTTTCACCCAGACAACATTTCTTGCTTCTCCTCACAGCATTGCCACTTACCCAGCATGGGAATGCTTTTCATTAAAGGCAAAATACATATTTTCTATCCACACGAGCCCACGCTCTTTGTGCCATTCATCATTATGCATACCTAATATATTCTGCAAACCCCCAAATCTCCTGCTTTCTGCCTTTCGAGGCATTTCTGAAATCAAATGAAAATATCACACCCCTGTTTACTTTTAAATGTGTTTTTTTTCCAAAGCAAATGCTTTCTGTGTTTTAAGTAAGATACCACCACATATTTATGGGAGTTTAATAAGTTCTTCCATTAATAACATAGACAAACTAATTTACCAGAACATGTCTGTTTTAAACTTTGGGAACAAAGAGTGGGAGTATGAAAATCAATCTTTCCTTTGTACTTGAGCCACTGACCCATTAAAGCTTTGAAGATCATTTCTTTAAGAAATTGTGAGGAGTTATTTAACTACAAACAGCAGCTACCTTCCCATTCCAGCTGCGTAATCAACCGTAATAAATTAGAGGAGGAAAAATAAAGGTTCGCTCCATTTTTTTTTTTTTATACATAAAAATTCTTAATAGTGCTTTGACAAATCGGCTGAGAGCAGAAAGAAACCCTCATTCTTCCTGAGACTGCTGTTTAGCACAAGTTAAAACATTGCTTAAAAGCTTTTTTTTTTTTTTTGTCTTTAATTATGGTTCAAAAATCTTCTTAGTTGCCCAGGCTTAATTATTTAACTCAAATTAATTGTAAAAGTTACCCATCACTAGAAAAAGTTAGCAAACCTGTGAACTACAACATTGGTAATGGCTGCATGTATATAAACATCCAGCAACTCCTTTTTTGCTTGAAAAATGAACTCCTGATGGTACTATTTATGTTAGTTATCAATATTGGCTATTTCACAGTTTAACACTGGTAAATAGCTCAGTTATGTAGGGGCAGAAATTTAAAATATTTTTTATTTTAAACTGCTTAAGCAATCTACATGCTAAACAGTCATAATGTTCTAGTTTTCAGAAACTCCAGTGGAAAAAATCTGTATGGAACATCACTAAAACCTGTTTGCAAAAGGCAGCAACATACCAGCCTTTTGAAAAAAATCTAATGTATGGATAATGCAAAATTTTTTAATAATACTTCTTTTGATTCAGTTTCGATGGGCTGTACTTATGATAAATACACAACTGTTTTCAAAGTCTTCAGAGAACATGAAATAGCATTTCTATGTTGCTGAAAGAGTATGGTGCTCAGTGACAGGGGACAGGAGGGTGACCCTGCAGCATTTCCCAATTCAAAGGCTGGGAAAACCACATCAAAGCAGTAAAAATTCAGATTTTTTTATTATTTTCTGCTTTTCTAAAGTGCTTTTGCTAAATCTACCAGAGCTTTTACCCTTTCCAAACAAGGACATCAGAAGTTCCTTTCCCTGCCCACACAATATGTGCAGGAAAAGAGAGCTTAATAAACACTTTGCCATTTCATAATATAGAATATACTGCAATTCACATTTCCAGAGAGGTTTTGGCACAAAATGTGATGCAGTTTATACCAGGGAGTTCAGCCACTGTGCCAGACAGTCACTGCCTACACAGCACAGGGCTGGTAACTCACTGCTTATTCATCTGCACAAGGCTGGGGACAGCTCTAGACCAACCTGCAGTCATCTCCTGCCTTTTTCTGACCTCAAAGATCCCAAACATTTTGATTCTGTTGGGTATTATTTTGCACTAAAATGCTTCAGTCAGTTTTATTCCAGTTGGAATTGCTACTTGATTTCTGGCTTTATGTATACAAATATATATATATATTTCATTTGTGTTTGCTCATCAAACAGATCCATTTATTAGTGTGAGAGATCCTCAGTCCAGCTCCATCAATTTGCAAGTCTTTAGAAGGTTTTTCTTTGTAGAGGCATCCAAAAGGCATTTTCTGAGTAGGTGCTAACACTTCATGTGAATCAAGGTCCAAGTTCGAAGGTCCAGCTCCTCAGGGATATTTAGAGAAGTATATTTTATTGATTGAAGGATTAAGTTGCTTTGAGGATCTGATCTGAAATCCTCAGCTTCACAGACTTCAGAGAAATGATGCCATTTATTACTGCCATGGGTCAAGTCCTTGCCTCCAGGGCCAGCTTTGACCAGCTCAGTGTTCCCTGTCTAGGTTTCTCTAAAACTGCCCAAATTATGCAAACCTTTTCATTAAGGCCAACCACACCTGGAATTCTCATGAGAACAGCTTTTCCCAGAGAATTTCGCTGATTTATCTTACTGGGGCTGGTTGAACATATCTGCTGGAATCTTATTAATTATTAATTTTTTTTAATGCTTTTGGCCAAACGAGCCTCTTGAACTTGGTTAGAAGAGTCTGAGCACATAATATTCAGACAACAGGTTGCCTGGGAATTCCTCATTTTCTCCTGTTTGCTGCTTATTATTCATGACACACTCATCAGTCACCCTGGAGCACGTGTGCATCCTAGAGGTGGTGAGCACCATCTTCAGCAGGAGCTCCTGGTTTTTGACCAAAACCCAGATGAACTGCCAATAACATGTTTAAACACATCCCTCAGTCCCTCTCACAGCAAACAACCTGTGAGCTGATATTCTTTCAACAGATAACAGCAAAGACAAACGCATTTTCAATATTCCAATTGGGTAATAATTAATTGTAGCTAAGGAAAGTTGGGGATTCCCAGTGTTGCCAGAAATAAGTGTTCTGATTACCCAGCCCTTAGACACAGCTCGTTTTAGTTCATTCTCTCCCAAAAATGTGGACAAATCCATATTTTTAAATCTGTTTTGTTCTGGTTTCTCAGAAAAATAAGTTTTTCCCCAAGGGAGAAATTTTCGTGTAGTCAGATGCTGAAAATGGGGAAAGGTTCATTCAATGAAGTTTAGAACTCCAAAATTACACCTGGAATATTTTTTCCCTCCATCATTACTGGAGATGAGAAAGTGCCAGAAAAACCATAAAATATGGTGGACAGAAGTTTTAAAATCACCTAAATAAAATATGGCAGACAGAAGTTTTAAAATCACCTAAATCACTGAAGAGCTCATGGCCTCTGGACATGCAAACCTTAGTCCCTAAGATGCTTTAGAATAAAAGGCCATGGTAGAAATATCTTTCTACTCCCCATCTCCATTACTGGCAAATTAATCATATGCTAAAAAAAATTACCTTTAGGTCTGCTTTCTTTTCAAATCAGTGTAATTTCTCTTAGAGTATACATCTGATTTAGCTGTGGTGCAGCTCATAACATCATTAGAACAACACATTTTTGTGTCAATTAGCAATGTACTACAAGGTCTGCCCTTGCAACTATGTCAACATATTCTTCACCACTGGAGATCATGAAATACAGACTGCAATAGTGTTAAAAAACAAGCTTTTAGATCCATTTTACTTTGTTGCAACACTGCTTTGCAGATACTGAATTAGAGCCCATTTAAACCATTCAAGCATATAATCAAATTTCAGTAATGAGTTATTAATTAAGCAGGGGCATCCAATTCTGTGCTAACTGCCTCATAAACAATCGACAGGAGATTTGTGAATTTTGACTTCCTGACACTATTAAACAAATCAATATTAGGTTTCAGACACAGCAATTCAGACAGTTTTCCCTGTTATTTGGCAATCGTCTGCCTGGAATACTAATGAAAGAATTAAGAGCTGTAGATTTTGCATGTGTTCCATCAAAAAGATCCTTATCTGTGGGGAATTGGGGCCTGATTTGCATGGCAGAAGACTTTGCTTTTGTAGGTACAATTTTTCTCAATATGTCACTCATTAGTATTTATAAACTACAGAGCAGTGAAGCCTTCAGCCCCTATTCATAATGAACAGTCATATCCCTGCTGGAGATACAACTGAACAAAGCTGTTTATTTATTTATTTATTTAGTGGTCCTTTCCCTTTTGTAGCTAACCTAACCTGCAGAAAACTTACATCTAAGGAGAGCTCTGAGCAACTTACATTTCATTTATTGTTTTTTTAAAGGGATGTGTGCATGTATATATTTATGTACATTTATATCCATGAATGTATATACACAATTATTTAAACAATTAGCTGTGTAAGCAACACCTTTGTTTACGTGCAGCAAAAAATCACCTTCCAAAATTTCCCGTACCTTTCATAGATTTATTTTTAATTTCTCTCTCCCTGCTGTCGAAATGAATTCAGGCCCCAGTTCAGCCAAGCTTTGGAGCTAAGCAGGGTTTTGCTGAATGGGGGATTAGTGCTGTGCAAAGTGCTGGGTTAACAGGGCTGCAGGATGGAGTCCAGAGAGAGGCACAATGCTGCCTCCTCCTCCTCCTCCTCCTCCTCCTCCAGCCGTCCTCTGCTGCTGCCACCGAGTTGAACTTCACCTCGGGATAAGTGAGTGTTTAGTTCCCATAATCACACGGTCTTTGGCCCCTTAATGAAGAAGGCAGCAGGGGCTACCAGCACCTGTTGAGGTACTGGCTTTTGTAAGGAGGATTATCTGCCTGCCCAGGACTGGGCTGAGGCGGCACGTGGCCAGTTCTCGGGGTGCTCTGGATATGTTTATCCCAGGGCTTTGGATGCTTTTGCTGGAAAATTCTGGCTGCTCTCTCCAGAATCAGCTGAAGGAAAAGTATGACCAAAGCCCCGACCTAAAATTTCTCCTCCACTTGTGTCTGTGATTGAGTATTCTGCAAAAATTGTGGCTTAGAGACTCTACAGGAGGCTCTTCTCTCATATCAGTTTATTATTTCACAGGCTGTATATACATTTTTCTCTTAATTTCAATAACTCTATTCAGCTCCAAATACAAGGAAAATGCACAAAGGTGTATCAGACTTAAAATGAAGTCAATATTTGTTATACACACCTCAGTTTCTAACACTAAAACAGTCTCCTGCCAGCAGAAACACTGAATCTTGTTTGGTTAGCAAAACTTGTGCTGTATTTACATGAACAAGTATCCAACAATTTAAAGGATAAAAGCCTCCCTAGCACAGAAATCAGTGTGAAAATAGGTCAGAGACCAAGCCTTTGGAAAACAACACTGGCGGGTAATGATAAAAGTGCTGTGGAGTGATCAGTTCCAAAGTGGGTCAGGATTCTGTCTGCAGGAACAGCACTCCTGCTTTATTTCTCCTGGAGAGTACTAAATGTGCAAGCTACAACCCCAGGACCCCCTTCTTCTGCAGGCAGAGGAGAAAAAGTTGCCTACACCCCAAATAGCTCCTAACCAAAACTACAAATAAATTATAATGGATGCTCAGAGTCAAAAAACGCTGTCAGAGGACAGCAAAAGGAAATTAATCTGCCTACTAAATGGCAGGGGGAATGTACAGCTGAATGCATCTGAGTCTTGTTTTATTTTGCTTTTCTACCAGCCTCTCGCTCCCATTATTTCCTTCTCTCTAGGATCTTAAGACATCTAACTCATTAAAAATCTTCTTTTTAATTATCTGCCAGGAAAAAAAATTAGCATAATTAAGGACATTGAAATTTAGATTAACAACCAACATAATACATGGCGCTGCTTCCAAGAAGAGAACATTTATTTTAAATCATCATAGACTACCCAAATGTTTCCTTTTGGTTTCTGTCTAGATTTCTGCTCAATATGGCTCTGAGAACATATTTGAGTGCATATCACTTGATCTGTTCAGCAGCAAGCTCTTGTTGGGTTTTTTTCATAGAATCACAGAATCGCTGAATGGTTTGGATTGGAAAGCATCTTAAAGATCAGCTAATTCCAAACCCCTGGCTTGGGCAGGAACACAGACCAGATTGCTCAAAACCCTGCCCAGCCTGGCCTTGAACACTTCCAGGGATAGCCACAGCTTCCTGATGATGTCCCATGAATTTCCACAGGAGCAGCATCCTGCCAAATGCCTGCAAGAGCAGGGTCTCACTCACCTGAGGTGAAGCAGGTGGGTTTGTTCACCTGCTGAATCCAAGTGCCACTGGTAGGAGACTGAATTTCAAAGGCTCCTTCTATCATCACTGCTGGAATGACTGGGTTTCAGGTGTGGACAGCCTGAGTACCTAAAAGCACAATTGAACATACAAAAGTAAATAAAACTGGCATAAATAAGACAGGAGAACACGTTTCCTTAGCTCACTGATAAAAACAAAGGCGTGTGTTGCTCATTTGGCTTACACACACACACACACACACAAAGGGATTTCTTCAACTCTGTGTGTTCCCTTCTTGCCTTGTTTTCAATGATCTCTTGGAAATTTTCAAGTCACTAGTCAGCTCACCTGCCAGCAGAGGAGAAGTGACCTGGGAAGTGTGTTCTGCAAGCTGAGGGATGCAGAGGATGCAGCTCCTACAGGGGGAAGGAATGCTGGCCAGTCCAACACCCAGGCTGTGCCTGGTGAAGGAATGTTCTGGTGGGGCTCCTCTCCTATAGGAAAGACCAGAAAAACCAATGGAACAAGTGCCACCAGGGACTGGCTGCACTGGTTCTTGTGCTGCAATTGCACCCTGTAAAACAGATGTGCTCTTTCTGCTTTGACATGTTCCTGACAGTGGCAGTGTGTTAAATATACTGAAAACCCAATGAGCCCCTACATCCAGCTCTGCCCAGACCTTCTGTGTGTCTCTGATCTGCAGATCAACAAAATCTGGCTCTGAAACGCTGGATGGACACAATTCCCTGAACAGCAGAGCCAAAGCTCCCCTAGCATTGTGTGAGTGGATCCCCACCTCTCAGAGCCCCACACCAGGGAAGGCTGCAGCAGGTCCATGTTCCCCATGGATGCTCCATGATCCACGGGGCTGAGTTCAACCCACAGTCACAAATCTTAGAGGAAACCAGGTTTCATCAGCTCTGCCTCTCACAGAGCTGTGTTGCTGTTAAGGTGAGAATATCCCCTCAGTGTAGAAAAAATATGAAGCCTGAATAAATTAAAAACGGGAGCTATGTTACACGTTACTGTCATTTAATTAACATCTCATAATGTGTTGCTTAAGGAATCAAGGCTCTATCAGGATAAAGCCTATAAGCATTTTCCCTGTTTAATCAAAAATGTAGATCACATCACATTTTATTTCTGAAAAAAATTACACACTTATTGAAAAAGCTATGATTAAATTTTATATTAAGTGCCATTTCTCTGAATTAATTCTCCTCCTAAAAATTCAGTGTCAAAGAGGAACATGGAAATTAGTGTATGAAATTTGGAAATCTGCAAGGATAGATAGATGGGTTCATTTGACTTTATTAAATTTTGTTCATTGTACACTGATAATGACAATATTTATCCCTATAACACTCTATGTGAGTATATTCTGACGCTGTAGTTTGGACTAGCCACCTCTTCTTAGACAACCTGCCAATTCCTCCTGGAAGAAACTCTTTTTTTAGGTTTCCAATCTTCTTTTCTTTTCTTTCTTTTTTTAGCTATGGTGGATTTGTATTATTTGGACTGAAATTGTGTGTGCTATCTGCCTGCTTCTAGTTAATAACCTATTTATTTTAGTCATCACCAGTCAGATCAGAGGCAGGGCAGGGATGCTCTCATACATTTTGGAGCACAGCATGAAATTTAGATAAAGTGAGGGGGAAGGAAGCACAGCATCTTTTACTGACCTTGAAAAAAGACCAGACCACAGGGCTCCTGTAAATGCTTCCCTATTGGGTGCTTGGCCCTGGGAAATTGAAACTCAAGATGTGATATTCAGAGCCACAAAGAAAAGGAGAAAGTGCAAGGTGCAGACCCAGGGACAGAGATTTTGGAAAAGCTATATGAGGATGAAAGCAACAGTGATTAAAACAAAGGTGACTGAGGACCAAACATGGACTCAAAAATGGGATCAAGCCCAGCCTTCAAAACTGCAAAGCACACTTAATTTAGAGCTGGGATAAAGAGATTCAGGCACCAAACATATTGTGCAATTCTGGTCCCTTCTGAAAATTCAAACCTTTTGGACTAGTAACTCAAAGAAATGGACTTTGGCAATTCAGTTTGTATTTCCTGGCTCATTGCACTCTGCAAATAATTTCATCAATGTTTCTGGACAGAGCAAAGCAAACATGAATGTCACAGACTTCCCTCCAAGGACATTCATCTGTCACTTCTCAGAGGATAATTTCAGTGGGTGCAGTAAATTAGGGATGGAACCCAAGTTCAATAAGCAAAGTGCAGTACTAAATTGGTGCCCTGAATAAGCCCAGAGGCTGATGGAAGAAAGGATATTGTGTAATTGCAGGCTGAACCGCCATGGGGATGCACCAGGGACTGAGCACACTTCTGAGCACTTGAGTACAGCCCTACTCTCATCTTTCACACGTTGGAGTTGGTGTGTCATCTCAGAAGAGAGATGTGATGATCCATGCCCTTCCTGCTCAAAAGAGTTCAAAGGGTTGGGCCAAAGCACTGTGCTGTTGTGGTTCAGGTTTTCTGCTGCTGGCTTTTCCTTTGTGGCATCAATGGCAAAATTGAGAGCTTCACCTGAGTAAGCAATGTTAGCAGCTTTTGTCACCCTCTTCATGGAAAGGAAAGGACCAGTTGGCCTGAAAAATCACATTTCTAAGGGCTTAATTAGGTTATATTAATCTGAATTTGTATGAAGTTGTGGCTGACCTTATTAAAGCATAAAGTGAGATAAAACTGCATTAAACTTTTGCCCTCCATCTGTCCAGAGAGTACAGAACATGAATGATCTCACAATAGCTGTACATACAGAGTGTTGATTACAGAAGTGTAATATGTAATATAAGTAATAATAAGAACAAAGAAGAAGACTGCAGTCTGAAAAAGCGATGCTTTAGCTGTTTTATTTTATTAAAACAAATTAGTCAGCTAAACAGGACTTGCTTTTCAGTATCATGTAAGCTTTTCTTGAAACCCAGTCCAGACAGAAACAAGATGCTTGAAACTTAAATTATAGGGAAGCAGAAGTTCTTCTGGATGGAAAATGATCAATCTTCTCAGCGTTAACACCTCTTTTCAAGGCTCACTGGCATTCCCTCTGAGCTGTGGGGTGCATCTTTGCACAAGAGAGGGTATGGCTTGTAGGTCGGCGTTGTGCCTGGAGCTGCAGAAACAGTCACCTCATTTCTAAGTTCTCTCAGAAATGGTCTGTGAGAGGCCTGGTGGCTCCACTGCTCCTTGTCTGGATTCTGGTGCTGGAGATTCTCTTCCAAGGAGCTGCCTGACACTTCTGCTCGTAGCTCTTGGCAGGTCCCTCAGGTCTGTCCATGCCTCCAGCCACTGCCTGTGAGGAATATTGATGTTAGCCCAGATGGGGCTAATCCTGTACACGAGTCCATGCATGTCTGAAATGGACTCACTCATTCTGACTTGGAAAAAAGATATCAAACATTTCAAAAGATACCAAACAGGTATTTCCCTGGCAGGTATTCCTGTCTAAACTGACGCGTGCAATGGAATTGATTTGATTGTCATTTTGTGAGTACAAGGAGGAAAAATCACCTTTCTATATTTCAGCATGGTTGTTTTACTCCAGAGGGAGCTCTTTGGTTGCTGCCACCTCAGTGTCCTTGGCAACCTGGTCTAGTGGAAGGTTCCCTGCTCATAAAATGTCTTTGAAAAGCAAGAGATGGAAATTCTAGAAACAGCCAGATATCTCAAGAAGATAGTCTTAAATTTTAAGTTGTTCTGTATCACCCAATAGCTGATTCTTTAGTGTAAGCCTCAGACTTCATTTACAGGGTTATGTTTCTTATAACATTATTTACATAGCAATATGAATGTGGGCAAGGCTTTGCAGATGGCTAAAGATAAACTCCTTAGGGAGGAGGTGGTTTAAATATAAGCAACAATCAATATAAATTCAACCTTTCTATAGCTAATGACAGTCTTTAAAATTATACCTCATTTGCAAAAAGGATGATGGTGAACCTCTGGATGTTGAGTTTTGTTGATAGCATTCTCCTTGGCTGATAAACATACGTCTGATGGTGGAGGAGTGTTCACTTGCATTAAAATGTCTGGAATATTCTGGTTTACCCAGCTCTGACACAGCATTGAACTCGCTAGGAATGTTATGCTTTGCATGAGAAAGGAGCATCTTTTGTGGGGCTACAGATATTGCCTTGTTTTAACAACATCTGCAGAAACAAATCGTGATAACGATCACGCCTTATTGTGCATGAATAACTGCACTTTTCACGCTTTCATGGGAGGCTGGGAAAAGAAGAGGATGATCATCAGCTGAGTGAGAGAGACATCCACCCATGTGCTCTGCAGGAATTTTGAGCATCAGTCACATGGCATACGTGCCCACACAGGACCCAGGTACAACAGGGACAACTAAGACCAAACTTGTGATTAAAAATATGGCTTTTCCAGTGTCTGCCTAATCTTGGCAGTGCCTGGAAGTTCCTGAACTCAGCCCTCACACATGCTTTGTGTAGCTCTGTGCACCCCCAGAACAGCCCCTATAGCCTGTGCTGAACTGCAAAAAAGCTTTGCTGTCCCTGGTATTCACAGTGACTGTGTCTGCTGCCTCCTCACACCAGATTTTATACAATAGCACAGAATTCACAGAATCACTGGGTTGGAAGAGACCTTCAAGATCATCGAGTCCAACCCATGCCCCAAAACCTCAACTAAACCATGGCATCAAGTGCCACATCCAGGCTTTTTTTAAACACATCCAGGGATGGTGACTCCATCCTGGTGGGCAGAAAGGGCAGGGAGGGAGTCCTGGGTCCTGCTCCCAGGATCTTGTATTTCTCATATTTACTATGACCTTACTAAAAACCGTGGGGGCTGAGGGTAGTACCAAGGTGACGGCTCCTCTTAAGAGATGTGTTATCAGCACTAGTGAAGCCTATCATCCTCTCTGTGCCTCATCCTGGTGTGTAAAAATGTGCAAAAAGACCTGCAAAAATCACTCTAGCACATCTTTACGCACGGTTCTGCTCTGGCAGCTTCATCTCAGCTTATAGATGGACAGGGAGAGCACTTTTGGGGCTGGATGGATGTCAGTTCCCACCCCTGAGGAGACCTTATTGAACTGCACTTAGCATTGCCTAACCCCTGCATGCACTGCTCCAGAAGAATAAAGGTCCTTTCACTTCTGGTAAAGTCTGTGAGAAGTGAGACCTCTCAGGCTATGTTAATATAGCTGATGTTGTGCCTCAAGGTATGAAGGAGGAGGAGATTTCCAAGGGCAGAGGGGACTTGGCCTCCCTGTAGCATTGAACTTTTCATAGATGGAGCTTCCAACATGCCTTGGAATAGCATCCTCTTTGGTATTGTTTATTTGACTTATGGCCCTTTCAGGAAGAAGGAAAACAATTCTGATCATTTAGAAAAACATAATTCTGGATGGATTTTGAGGTTTTGCTAAGCATCAAACTTTAATAGAAAAATCATATTACTTTACAGTATTTCTTGAGACTATCAATTCCAGACTCCTTACCACTGTATCATAGTTCTGGAAAACCATTCACAAATGTTAAAATAGTCTGACAGGAGTGAAGTAAGGATGGAAAAGAGCAGTGTTGGTCTGGGGGGAGGGGGTGTATCACAGCTCCCATCTCCTGCTTGCTGTCGTTTGTGACTCACAATCAGTTTTTGGCTGTGTGTTTTGTTAGTTTTTCCAGCACAGTGGTAGAGAGAGCATTAATTGGGCTAATTATTGTGAGCTATAATTTAACTCAGTAATCAAACTCATAAACCAGGCATTATCAAATTTATAAACTCAGCATGCTCAAGTGCACTTAGCGATAATGAACTCACTGAGTCAGATTATTCCCTTCCCACTGCTGATAATGTCAGAAACAGATTTGGACTGTCTTGAATTTAGTATTTTCCACTGCTCTATTACATGGAGAAGAAAAACTGGCAATACTTGAGAAGAGAACCATCAATATGGTTATTTTTTAAACCTAAAGCAGAAACTTTGTTTTTTGCTTGCATGTTTTAACTCTGCAAGGCAGGGTTGTTTAGATTTTCACTCTAATTGCAATGAAATCTTTCATTACTTTGTGTACCTCAGTCCTTTCCTCATAGTCATCTTTAGGTAAGACAAACAAGATTCTGGTATCTACAAAACATCATTTCTACAGATTCAGAAAATTTTGGCCTCTTTACATAGGTCAAATGTTGTGCCAACAGAAGCAGGGCTGACTTCCTAACATTGTTGTATTAACATACCTCAATTTTAGCCTGGGGGAGAGGGAAATGATGTTGTTTGGAATGAGATGGTAATTTACTTTCCATGCTTTCTCAGTCCTAAGGCATCTTTTCAGGATGAGACAGCCAGCTGTGTAAATTGAAATTGGTGAACAATTGTCCACTGGAGGCTCTAACATCTGAAAAGCAGAGTTATACGCTCTTCTCTGTCCATGTAGAATATGGTGTTTTCATTTTACAGGGATAAGGGATTTACTGTTAAATTAATGGACATTTCAAACTGCAGTGGCAACACATGTTGCTGCCTGCATTACTGGGAAATAAGTTGCATCTGTTCAAGTTATCACTTGGAAAGAAAAGCTTCCGGTTTCTGTGTGATGGCATGAGAAAATAACACTTTCTCCCCGTGTGCCAGGGGAAATGAGGTCACAGGCTCTTGCCACATGCCTTGCAAGTGGATATCTCATGTACAAGTTCGGACAGGCATTAAATTGGTTATGCTTCAACTTCTGATTTTTGTTTTCATTAACATCTGCACTCCTGCGTGGCCCGAAGCGTTTTGTCCTTTTTATTGCCTCCCTTGGTAAAGCCGTGGAAAGCTGATCTCAAAATCACATTAATGGCCTTGGATTTTCAGGTCATTCCTTACAGCAAAGGCTCCATTTTGCTGCTTTCCTCATGGTGTGACACCTATTCCCCCATGGATATCCTCTCCCTCACAGCCTATCTGCACATCAGTGTTTTTAATTCTCCTTGGCTAAGTCATGACATCAGTCTCCAGAGGAACTCAGACCTAAGTGCATCTTGACCAGAAGGATCAGAAAGCTGCCACCCTGCAAGCTGCCACACAGCTCTAAGGATTAGTGGGAATTTGCCCTACACACCACAAAAACCTGAAGTCTACATGCACTCCTCAAGTTTTACATGTGATCATACACTCTGATCCCTGAGCTTATTCCCTGTCTTCCTGAGCTGAGAACAGAAAAAGTAATAGGTCTAATTTTTTTCAAGAAAGACAGTGTATTTTGCAGAGAGTAATTATACTGGTTCTATATATACAGCTGAGATATAGAGTAAAATAAAATGACCCAACTTTGATTCAAATGTTTGTCTGTATGGCAAGACAACCTGGCAGAAATCACCGTGGTGCTAACAGCAGTGCAGCTGTATAATTACAAGTTGTTGGTATGAGGACAGAAGGGGGAAAATTAGGGAAAATTATTGTGAGGTCAAATAACTCAGGGTGTTCAACCATTATTAGAAGTAGCACAGGTGTGATAAAGAGTCAACTCCTCTTTCCCATCAGAGAAGTAGGATCACAGAACCACAAAATCATTTAGGCTGGAAAAGACCTATAAGATTATTGACTGCAAGCATTAAGCCAGCAGTTCCAAGCTCACCACTCAACCATGTCCACAAGTGACACATCTGCAAGTCTCCTGAGTCCCTCCAGGGATGGTGACTCCTCCCCTGACCTGGGCAGCTGTTCCAATGCTAGGCCACTCTTCTAGTGAAGAAATCTTTCCTAATATCCAATCTAAACCTGTCCTGCTGCAATTTGAGGCCAGTTTGTCTCATCCTGTCACTAGTTACCTGGGAGTTTGACCCCCACCTGGCTCCCCCCTCCTGTCAGGCAGTTTTAGAGAGTGATCAGTCCCCCCAGGAGCCTCTTTTTCTCCAGGCTAAGCTCCCCCAGCTCCCTCAAACACTCCTCATCATTGTGCTCCAGATCCCCCCACAGATTTGTCTGTTAGTGGTTTCCTCTTTTCTACATGTAGCAAAGCTGCAGCCCAGACTAGAAGGAACTCGCACTGAGATTAATTTTGCTATGAACCAAATTTTCCTATAAAAGAACTTCTTTTAAAGTACATTCATGTCATTAAGTGGTTCAGAACTTCTGCTTCAGCTCAGGCTAAGCAAGCACTACTCTAGAAGCGTGTTCCCAACTCATTTTACCCTGGCAATAAATGAGTTTTTTCCCCCTCATCTTCCTTTTTTTGCTTTACTGAGTTTAAGAAAAGACCATGTGGTAACACTGCTACCTTGTCAATCAGACGACAGGCTGTCTTTTTCTATTTAGACATGGTAGGAGGTCATTCTGAGGAATAAAAGATAGGTTCTGTCCCTGAAACCTGGCAAAGCATTGAAAAATAATACCCCTACAGTGGCAAATTCTTCTAAGTATCACTAAAAATGATAAATCCTAATTTTCTCAGGCCTAATCCTGCAATATATTTTGTACACATAACCTCCAAGGTCAAAGGAAGATAAAAGACCTGGAAAAATACCCTAAGTCCGTCACATACCTCATTGTTTATTACTTCTTCTAGGAAGAAGTTTCAAGAAGCAAAAACACATAATTAAGACTTAACTGATGCTCCTATAATAACTGCTTTTGATTTAGGAGATAAAATTAAATTAGCAGATAAGCTCTTTTATATCTGCTCAGCCACTAGCATATTCAAATAGGGTGTGACTTGTCCCTTTAAAAGGCACAGTAACAAAAACAAATGGGAAGGCAGTCACTTATTAATCTATGTTTTTGTACAGCTATCTGGAAACTCTGCTTCGCTGTCATTATTTAAAACTCACAAACAAGACACGCTGTCAGTGATTCTTGAGACTGGAATTCATGGGAATTGTCTAAACAAAACACATTCACTCCTCTTATGTGTAACCAAATGCATAAATGTTGTTGTCTTTTTATTCTTTACAGATGGTTTGTATCTCCAGAGATTTATAGAAGAATTCATAAATTGGCATCACTGGTATGTCAGAAATGTGAAGCAGCCTCTGCTCCCATTGTTCCCTGACTGTGAACCTGCCTCTGGCTGAAAGAGTTTGCTTAAAATATCAAACTCAGGGCTCAGCTCCAGTGTGATCACTAAGCTGACCCTCTGCTGCTTGGGGACTCCTCAGCACTAAATATACAGCTTGATAATTAAGAATTGTCATCTCTTTTGGTCATCTATTTTTACATCCTTTCAGCCTCCTGGCCTGGCACCACAGCCTGACAGGAGATACTGATTAAATAACTCAAAGGGAGTGATTGTAACCAAATGCTCTGATGAGTGAACCCTCCAAAAGCTTCACAATCATGAGTGAGCTGGTGCACTTGTCATCAGGAGCAGCTTATTCATCCAACAATGACCTGTCAAATTGACTTGTTAGCATGGCTGATAATACTCCTGCCTTTTTCCTGCTAGAGAAAAGTAAAGAACATCCCAGATGCTTTTGAATAACTTAGGAAGAACATCAGGGGGAAAAAAACTATTCTACTTTCACCGAAGATTTGTGGAAAGGCTGGGAATTGAATCCAGATTGCCTGACTCCTTATGCAGGGCTGTATGCACAAGGCCAGCCCCTCTTTTGAAGCTTGATGTTCTGTTCTTTCTCTATTTGACAGTCCTTTCCCTTGTTCTCATTTGTCTTTCAGATATGCTGAGTGGCTCATGTGAAGATTGCTAAAATCACAGTGCATAGGATTTTATCAGATATGATTTTTTTAGAACCTGTGTTGCATATATGTCTTCTCACACAAGAACTGTGTAAATGGAGGAGGAGGAGATTTATATGAGACTGCCCATAGGAAACTCACCTGTGGAAGAAGAGCAGATCACTGAGAATTTATCCAAGCAAAACCAAGAGTTACTTCTGGGAAACTCCCAAGACATGTTATTTATCATTGTGGTATCATAGTGCTTTCCCTGCAAAATTAATTACTATATCTTTCATATATTTTCTCCTCCTTGAACAAATCCAGCTGCAATGGTGAGAAATGGATGCAAACTCAGTGGGTTTTTTGAGAATTAGAAGGAGATTCAATACAATGCCAGTCATTTACCAGAAAATTCCTTACAAAAGAAGAAATTCCTGAAATGCTTTCCAAAAATGTTTCAAACTTAGATTTACCTGATTTTTTGAATTCATTTACCCCATAAATTTGACCTCTTAAAAAGCACTTTCTTCAGATCACAGATACTTCATTATTCTTTTTGTCTCCTAATGGATGCATTTGGCAAAATGATTCCTAGAGATGTATTCACCTTACACTCTGCAGGAGTGTGGGATGATTTGCTAGGACATTAAGAGATTAGGACCCAGCCTAAAGCTGGAATCCTTTTGACAGTGACCTTGTATATGTGAAGTGCCACAGGGATCATAGCCTGGGATAAACACCCATTTCATGCACAGCCAAAGACCATAATCTGGATTTCTGTAGCCAGGTAGATGGGCCATCATTTTCTTTAATGGTGAAACCGTGCTTGTCTTGGCAAGTGGAGAAACCAGGCCATCCAAGTGGAAAGAGAAGTCAAGGAAGACCCAAAGACTTCACTCTACTTGGACCTTTTACATGCCCAAGATAAAGCAGAGACTGCCCCTTATATTTTTTATTTTTGCTTGGCACTACTGGAGCATCAAGATTATTTTCTTTCAGTGATTCTTCTTAGACACTCTAATATTTTAATTATGGCAACGCTTGCAACAGGCAAGAATCCACTGACTGAGCAACTCCAAGAACTAAGAGGAATATGAGCAGCTGCAAAGGAGTCCACAGGACCAAAAAAGAGGCAAATCCCAGTTTCATCAGTGAGATTCCAGGGAGCAGGGATGAACCTTGATTTACGGGGAGGCGCAAACTCCGCTCAGGAGAATGCAGGAGGAAGAGCCCCGGGGGAACCTTTGATGAGGGAAAACAATCTAGACATAATGATGAGGGAAAACATAAATAAAGACTTCAATGGATTTGTCCCTTCATTATTTTGGAGCCTGATCCAAAGCCCTGCTAAGTCAATAGAAGGGCTCCAGCTGGGGTTTAGGTGAAGAACTGAGGGTGCAATTTGCACACAACTTGGAAATGTTTTCTGTGGAGTAGGGAAATGTGCTTGTTAAAGCCCTGAGCTGATACCGAGAAGGATTCAGCTATTACAGGATATACTTTCATTGAGTTGCTTGTTGCTGTCCCATAAAGTAAAATATAGGAAAGCCTTTAGTGTTTCATCAAATTCTTGCTCATTTCAAAGAGGAGCAATATTTCTGTGTCTGGCTCACATATTAAAAACTTTCCGTGCATATTAAGTTTCATTTTTTTTTGTCATAGGCTTGGCTTCAGATCTTTCTATGACTTTTACTAGAGGCTATTTTTGAAGGATTCAAGTCTGTTTTGCCAGTATAACCTTCAATTTCTAATGAGTGTTATTTCAAAAGAGACTTTTTCACTGGTAGGTAACAGAAAATAAAGTTACCTTGAAATTTAATAAGCATTATTTACTCTGTATCTGCTAATAAATACCATCATACATCCTGCTTTCTAAAATGCTAGAGGTTATGATCTCTTCCTCTTGGGCATACAGAAGTTAAAGAAACATCAAATTATTTCACTTGGGGGAATCAGACCTTTCTTTTTTTACATTTTGATTTTTTGTTTGTAGTGCCAGGTAACATTGTTACCACCACCAATTTTAAGAAAGTTTTTTTAATAAGTATTGTATTTATTCTTCCTTTTCAGTCAAACATTCTCCTTCCAGTATTATGGTGATAATATATATCCCATTTTCATCATAGCATGCAGATGTTTTATGCACTCTTCCCTTCCCATTTCTTCAAGGCCTGGTGCAAACCTAATTACAATTTTTGCAAAGGCTTTCCTTGAACATTAATAGATTTTAGATAAGGGATAAAACATGCCATAAATTCGCACACATAAGCATTGCATGTGTATGTGTTCCTATATAAATTTCTTGCAAACCATGTTAGATTTCTTGGTAAATGTTTTTTTTTTAACAATACAAATATATGGGCTGCAATGGCCCGTTCACACCAAGAAGCTTTTTTTAAATCAATAGTAGATATAAATCTCTGTGTGTAGTTCCAGTGGCCCAAATGCATTGCCATCATCCATAGTGAGGGGTTTTTGTTGTAACACACCTCCTGTAAAAATATAAAGTTATATTTTTACCTATCCAATATGTTCTATTAATTGCCCTGCAATACCTGGGAGACAATTGAAATGAAATGAGCACATTAAGTTCTGTGCTATGAAATATTTCTCCCTTTTATCTACAGGGATCCTTTTAGTGCTGCTTTACAGGTAAAAAATACATAAGCATCTTCATCAGTTTAAGGAATTTTATTTCATTTTTAAAGCCTGAAAACTGAGTATCTTTGGAGAGTTTCTGAAAATGTGTTTAAGGAAATAATTAACAGACTGTTATAAATGTTAATAACCAGTGTTTCCCAAATTATTTTCTGTTCATTAATGCAGCTTGAACAATTTTTATTTTCTTAAAAATAGAAAAAAATCTGTTGCACCCAAAGTTTCTTCCTCCCCCTTACATCACTAGTTAGGTATTAAATATAAAATGCACATTAAAATGTAAACATCACCACACTGAACCTTTCTCTTTTGATCATTTTGAATTTGACTATTAATACTTTAATTTTCCTTACTCTGTGTGTGTGTGTGTAAGCGTATGAGTGCATGCATGTGCCTCTGATCTGGCTTATACACTGTACTAAATTGTTCAGTAAATACTCTGCAGCAGGATAAGGTCTAACTGGAAGAAAATTGTTGTGAGTTACAGGAAATTAAAAAATTCCTGCAATACCAACCCACTACTCAAAGTCAATCTGTGGTATCCCACAATCCACTCGGCTCTGAAGTCAAGCCAGAATGATTTTTGAAGAGTAATTTCAAGCCTTATAAAGGGTCACATCATGTATTAAAGCCATATTTGCTTCTGTGTTTTGTAAATTTTGAACTCATTACTAAACCTTTGTCTCTTATGCTGTACGTCTGGCTCTGAACTCCCCTTCATCAATCTGATCCTTAAAACTCCAACCAAAAAAAAAAAAAACCATGCAACACATTTTGCATGTGAAAAAGTGGTAAAACATAAATAGCTACAATCTTGAGGTGCCAGCATTTAAGGGAGGCTTTAAGAAGCTTATCCCTTTTTTTTGGTACTTTAGATAGCAAAATCTCAAGCAAGAGGTTGCCCAAAACTGCTGTTTTCTGACCACCTCTGGGAAGTGCTGAGTGCCCTCAACTCCTGTTGACTTCACAGGAGATTAAGAGAGCTCAGCACCTCCCAGTATCAATCCCACCGAGACATATCAATATCTATACATATCTGTACAAATATATTTATATATAAAATGAACTGCTAACAAATAGAGGATCGCCTACTCTTTTTCTTGGCCAAAGTCTTTGTGAAAGGATCAGACCCAAAGCTGAGGTAAAACCATATGCAATTTACGATAAGCAAAACGTGTCTATAAACAAAATACAATTGGAAATCTGGGAATCATTTATCCAGAAAGTGCTGGCAAAGTGCAGGCATATGTGTACAAAACAGTGCAGCACCTCTACAGATTTCAACAGCTCCATTTCTAAAGTTTCTACACTAAACCTTTATCACAACCTGGGGCTGAGAAACACCACACTGTGAAGGGGTTTACCCCCACAACACATTCAGTACTGGGGTGGGACTGCATGTCTTCAAACCCAACAAAGCTCTGTGCACAACTTGGGCTTTGATTCTTCCAAGTTCTCCTCTCTTGAAGGACACCACCACTGATCTGCTCTCACTCAAGCCTTCTCACAGTGTGCATTGTGTGCCTATATCACATTTGCACCGACTGCTCTGAATTCCTCCCGTTTTTCCTGAATGCCTACTTTTTATCCTGATAACAGTCCTGGGGTGAATCAGCCAAAAAGAATCTGCAGCAATCTAAGCAGGGATTCGAGGAGAATATCCAGCGAAGTGGTTGCAAAATCAGAACGAGAAGCAGCTCGGGCAGCGTTGCAGCAGCACACATGATGAAGCACATGGGAAAAACTCCCCACCATGTGTCTTTCAGGGTCTCTGTCCCAGGGATGGCCCAGCCAGCTCTGACATGAGCAGGGAGCAAGAAGGATGTGTTTTGGCCTGGCCTTCTGCCCCGTGGAGCACATTGTTCAGGTCACAGCTGGCCAGGTAGTCGGCAGAGGAGCGCCCAGGGCTGCTCTGAAGCCAGGCAGACTTTCCTGACCTGTCAGGTGTGCTCAGCCAGCTGCACACACACAGCTGGAGCTGGATAAGGCTCCCAGCTCTGCTCACACCCCAACAGGTCTGTGTGCACTGGGCCAGATCCACACCTGCATTCCCCACACCTGTGCTGTCCTTCCTCAGCTCTTCAGGCTCTGAGAGTCCATGGAGACTTGGCCCATGACCACACAGAATTGAGAAGAGGTTTGAGTTCCAGTATTCAGTATGAAGGCAAACATCTCATCTCTACAGCCACTGTGCAGCAGGAGCAGTCTCAGGCATCCATCCTGGTTCCAGAGCAGGGTTATTGGACTGCACAGGCTGCAGTGATGCCTCAGGCTTGGCTTTTATATTTTTTCACATTCTGTGCTGCTTTAGTGTGTGGGGCTGGGCTCACATCAGGGATGCTGAGCTCTGTGCACGGAGCAGGGAGACAAAACAATTCCTGCTCCAGCTGGGCACCAAGGACAAATGAGCCAAATCTCAGGCCAGGAGCACAAACCCCGTGGGCTGGAGAGAGAAAAACAAGCAGGGTGGGACTGCAGGGGCTAAAGCTGGAATGGGACAATGAACTGCAAGGTGCAAATGGAGCAGAACTGATCCCAGGGACAGACCCCGTGCCCGGCCGTGCATTTTGGGGCCATTTTGGTTCATCTTGGGTGCAGCCCTGGCTCAGTTTTAACAAATGAAGGATCCCAGTGAAGCTGGCTCTTTCAGAAATCAAATGACTGAGAACATTGTAAAGATGCCTTGAAGAAACAGTTTGGAATAAAAATCAGACCTTCACCCTGCTCTACACAGGAAAATAAAGTTCTCCAAATGCCCTGCAAATTGCACACCTATTTCTGTACACATCCCCTTCTCCCTCACCTCTTCAGAAAAGCAGGGAAATGAAACATGAAAGAATAAAATTGTTATACTCTCTTTGTACATTGAACACCTATTCAGGAGACAGTAATTGTTAACTCACAGAAGCAGTTTTGGGATATTTTGTGGTGGCACTAAATACTTACTTATTGTGGAGATGGGTGGTGAAGGAAACCCAAATTAAATTGACAGAAAGAAACTTAGCTCATTTAAATATTTGCACAAATGATTCAGATGTGATTTCCTTCCATGAATATAGGGTGCAAAAAGAAAAGCAAAAATTAGCATGGAAAATAATGGCAGTTTGTAATGAGACAGTGGCAGCTCTACCATAACTGGTGTTAGGATTATTTCCATCCTAAATCTAGTTTTCCCCTCCCACTGCTACAAATTACAATAAAATATATTCAGCTTCAGATAGGGCATATATGGCCCTTGGCCAGGAAATTGTTTGGGCAAATTTTAGGTCATATGTCACACACCAAATATTTTTTTTGAAAGTGAGTCACAGTTTGTCTATTTCTATTCTCACTATTTAGTCACACTGTAAATAGCTGCTGAACCATGGGGCTGATCCAGAAAACATAAAAATATATTCCTGCACCTAAGATCTAGCCTGAGATGTGAAAAGCCTTTCATCACATTTTAAAATTCCTTTTGTGACAAATTCAGAAATACGAGATTGGTTGTGACAAATTCAGAAATATGAGATTGGTTAACGTATAAATCTTTGAGATTTACAGCCAATGGGAAATTTGCCATGCTGCTGAGGTGTGTGAAAATCAATTTTATCATCAATGCCAGTCTATAGAGGAGTGATATCAGCACCACACATGTCTGTCTTGGGGCTGAATGAGTGGGGACTGTCTTTGGAACAGTGTTTGTAGGAGAGTGAATATCAGCAAAAAGGCAGTTTGCTTTTCTTCTGGGCCATGTGTATAGAAATATTTGTCCTTCTCAGATATTTAGTGGCAACATATTGAACTATATTAATTGACAGCCTTCCTGCACAGGGAAAGAGGGACCTCCAGCAAATTCCAGAGGATGTTTTGGATAAGGGCAACGGTGAGGCCAGAACTGGATACAGCTCCAGAAATCATGTCCAGGACTGACAGTCCTGGAGGACATTTAAGGTTTCCAGGTTTTCATTCTACATTAAATGTGTTTCCTCTTTCTTATGAAACTAAACTCTAGAGAGGAGTAGATTTATATAAATCCTATCTTTGCCACATTTTAAGGAACTATGTGTTATAACTTTTTTCTTTAAAGGAATTCCTCTTTTTAGGAGGCCTGTGGGTCAACGTGTAATTCAAAGTACTTTAAGCATGACCAGGGAGAAGTATTCATGACCAAAGTTAAAGTTTTCTTCATAATGGAACATATGATTGTCATCATGTGGAATTTGGGCATCACTACAGTGACTGACATATTTGTGGTCCTGCTCCTCCAGGAATTTGATTCCCACCAGTATAAGATCAGGTTCATTTGATGTTTATATTGAATCTTGCCATTGGTTTTGCCATAACCATCTTGCTTTTGATAATCCATTAAACAGTTTCTGGAAAGTATTCAATGCTAAAATATCTTTTTATTAAGCTAATGAAAATCACTAGTCTGATATAAAGAGGTGCAATTATGAAGTCCACCTTGGAATAGCCTAACCTCTCTCATTTCATCCTGGTAAAATCACAGTACAGCCATAATTTAAATAGGAGCCATCCATTTAAAGGGTTGTGACTGAATGTTTTAGGTTAGCTATAAGTTTTGGTAATACCTTAAGGATGTCGAAAATGCAAACTGATACTTAATGCAAAAGTACCAAGCTTCCAAATAATCATTAAAAGTTCATTCAAAAAAAGAGACAGGAAATTCGTATATAATAGAATTATGACATTTCTGTATGAATTGTGAAGACACATAACTGGTCTATCTCTGATTTTGAAAACCCATTGGAAAAATTCTCTGCTTTTATTTTACTGGAGATAATATGGTTCTAGTCTAGCCTGGAAGTCTGTACTGTGAGGCAGGTTTGACAACCCACTGAGATGTTTTCTGTTTCATTTGTCTTTTTTAAATAGACATTTGTAGTAACTTAACACTCAGCTGCACTGAAATCACGAACTGCACGTTTTGATGCCAAATCCTGCAAATTAGTTCAGCTGAAGGTGAGTTTGATCACAATTCCCATTTACTTCAGAAAGGCAGGAATTCAGTCTCAGGTTAAAGTACCACTAGAATGAAAGATACTGGGAATGTGTGCTGAAATCCAGGTTCCAAAATTTCTCATTATTTCAAATTTTGTGTGCTTGGAACTTGCATAACCTATTCTTTTAAGCCAAATAGACTCACGTTTTCAAGCAGCACATCACACTAGCCTCTGTATTAATTAAATGGAGTGGTCATCTCCTCCTGCTTCCTGATGGATTTTTCTGGTTCTTTCACCAGCCCTGCCTCATCAACCATGATACCAAGCACTTGAATGGAGCCCAATGAGTCTGCTTGTCCCTGCATGCCAATAAAGCCAGAATAAACTGGGTTTTTTGAAGCTTTGCTTCATTGTTCAAGGTAAGGAGGCAGATAGAGACATCTAAAAGATTTTTTCTTTTCTGCTAAAATCCTCTTGTGAAAAAATTTATTTGAAAAAGGGAAACCTATTGAAACATCTTCCAAAATGACAGTTCAGAAGTTTTTGTGTCTGAAACCACTTTCAATTACACAATTTCCTTCCCTTTGATTGAAAAATAAGTGTTGAAATTCAGTATGAAAAACCTCATGTGCATCCAGAATAATTGTGTCCCATCTGGCCAAGAGAAATACTTTTATCCATCAGGAGTTTGTTTTCTCAATTTCTCAGAATTTTGGAAAAGAAATAGAATATCCTTGTATTTACACAGTTTTTAAACAATGATTTGGCTTGTTTGCCTTGCAGTTACCAGCCAGCCAAGAAAACAGTCTCATCCTTGATGATCTCCCTACTGTTAGGAAGCAGCATGAGAGGGAAGCTGCTGTTGTGCAATGTGAGGAGATGGGAAATCAGGGAGCAAGACTAAGAAATAAAAAGTCAAAGGGTTGAAATCTAGAGAGAGGAAGGAGTGAAGACACAGGCAAGGAACAAAGAGAGAGAGATTATTTCTTTCATTGGGTCTTCTGCCTCTTGCTGACCTGGTAGGGTGCATCCAAGGAATCCCCCTGGGTGGGGGATAATGAAAGGAGCTCAGGGTCAAAGAGTAAACAGTAGTGCAAAGCCCCCAGCCACAATTATAAATGACAGAACATCATTTTTAAACAGAGATCTGGAGAATAGAGAGATGTTCAGTTTCTCAGCAAGGCAAAATTCCACAGAAAGCAGATATTGCTGGGGGCAGAAGGGGTGGAGAAATTAAAGGGACGTTGTTCAACTAGATCCAGGTTTCTGTCAAAGAAAGCCTTGCTGCAAAATCTTCAGTCAATCTTGTTTGGGGTGGTTTCTAAAACTTGAGACCATGAGGGTTTTTTAAATCTTTGCATTCACTTCTCACTTTTTAATGTGAGGTTCAGTTAAACCTGTATTTCTCCAAATGATATGTGTGCTCTTTGAGCAAGGAGGAAGAGGTGGTTTTAAGTTAGAGCTGAGGTTTAATATGAAAGGAGGTAGAGTCTGTGGATGGGTTACATCAGTTATAAGGGGCAACAACAAGTATGCTGACAGATTATATACATGCCTATATTTGGATAAGATCACAGAATAAAATTAATGTTGAATAAATCATCGATAAATACATAAATGCTTGTTTCCTCCTTATGTGATTTTTCAGCCTAACAGCATTGCTTTTATTTGCACAGAAATATCTTCCACCTGTGCACTTAAAGAGAATTAAGCAGCCAGACAAAGCTTCCTCTGTTCCTGAATTTTAGATGCAAGTTCACAGTGCAACAAGCTAGCACAGGCTAATTCGATGGGGCAGAAATCTCTATTTCACAGCTGCTGTGTTCACCTCCCAAATGACACTTCCTAGATCCTCTCCCAGCAGAACCAAGTGGTGTCCTGATGTGTGCATTCTCCAGGACTTGTCAGCTGGATCGCTGCCACTGTTTCTGAAAGCTGGGAAGCAGACAAGATGATGGCATTTTTAATTGCAACCTCCAGGAGGAAGTCTCTTTGTCCAATAGGGTTACAACCCTAAACCCAGTGAATGTTTTGTGCAGTTTAGGTCACCACAACAGAAAAATTAAGTTATTAGAGAGTGTCCAAAGGATGATAACAAATATGGTGAAGGGCCTTGAGGGGAAGCTGTATGAGAACTGGCTGAGGGCACCTGGTAGGTTCAGTCAGGGGAAGAGTCCCTTCAAATTCAACATATTCTGTGATTCTGTGATCCATCTGTCTAGATCTATGCACTGCTTTTGGGGTTCCTTGCTGTCTGAGTGCTGGTAGAGGATGCCACAGGTGCTCATCAAGAGCTGCTGACCATAAACAAGCCTCTCTGCAAAGCCACATCCATCCACACATAGAGAATTAGGGGTGGGCTTTGGCTTCCAGCACCAGTTCAGAGTTCAGTTTTTTAATGAAGGTTCAGAGCTATTGCCAACCTCCTCCCCAATGACTCTGAGTGGTAGGAGATCCCTCTTGAAAGCCAATCTCTCTTCTCAGCACAAACAAGAGACACGAGCTGCACAAATGGGGGCATGGATTTATAGCCTCACAGCTGTGGGGATCTGAGCTGCTATTTGTGTCTGTATTGCAACTGCTGCAAGACACAGGTTTTTACTTGGAACTGGCTGATTCAGCCACCTCAGGTAGACACAGGTTGGCAGCTGTTCTGACCTCTCCACAGCTTATCTCTTCAGATTCATAATATAGCACAGAAAGGCCAAAGTTTAAATTCTTTGCTTGCCTTCTCTTCCACACTACCTCACATCTCCAGGCCAACTCTCCCTTCAGTGGTGTAGGCTCAAATGCTAAAATCCTTTATGGAATCACCCAAATGCACTTGCCTTGCAGCGTGAGCAGAGCCCTTTTTGAGCACACAAAGCCATTTCTCAGCCTGGGGTCTGTGCTCTGTAGAAGGGGTATTTTTCACAGACTTTTATCACGGTGCTACGACAGGTGCATTTCACAACTTTCTGTCAAGGAATTTCATCCACTACAAGGCATAACATCCTGGTACTAGGCAAAACTCTTTCTGGGGAATATTTTATAGCATGCACATGAAAAGGCATCAAGAGAGTAAACACCAATTAGGGAAAAGGCTAAGAACACTGTTAACCCCTAAGGTTCCAAGTAATCATCGCCGAAGCCTGTTTATTCAACCGTGGAATTTGTGTACAACCACAGGGGATATAAAATGGAATTGAAATATGAGAAAGGGCTTGACTGTCACTGCAACATAGCAAGGCAGAGCTACTTTGATTCATTCCAGCAAAGATGTTGGTGCCCTGTGATTCACACTGTGTAGCAGCATTTCGGTGCACGACACCCCTGAATGTCTTTCCAGGATTTTCTTTGCCTTCTTAAATTAACTCACACAACTCAGTGTGCTGAACCAGCTCACAGAACAATGGCACATCTTCAGAAGAAAAGGCTTTCAGAAGAGAAATGTGGAGCTTTTGAGCTACCCCTGCAAAGATGGGCGACTGAGAACCCACAGGGAATCCTCTAATCTTCCACCAGCAGTCAGAACATCCTGGGAGAGTGGACAGATTGAGGCACTGAACAGTAAGGACAAAATGTGAATGTGTGCAGTGTCCATTCTCTGTGACAGTGCCAGCCAAGGGAAGGATATCTCACATGTAAGGAGAGAAAACATCGTTCAAGCAGAGAAAAGTGAGCAAAGACCATCACTGTCTTGCTAGTCACATCCTAGATCCTCTCTGCCTTCAACTGGCAAGACTTCAGTGCTGGGATCAACACCCATCTACCCCTGCCTGATAAATGGGAAAAGGAGCAGTGGATGCTGTGCAGGAAATGGAACATGAGCCTCACTCTGCAGGTCCTCACCTGGGTATCCCCACAGAGCCCAGCAGATTCCTACGGACAGATAGCTAAAATGAGCACAGGACCTTCAGGGAAGGATAATGAGGGACTCAGCAAGCTTCTAACCCCCATCTTACAACAGCACCAAGTTTTTGTTGCTCTGCCTCCACAAGTGGTTTAGGCTCTGAGGGCAGGACTCCTGTCTCAGCAGGCTGCACCTCCTTCCCCACACAACAGCCCCAGCCCTGTCCAGTGGCATTTTCTGCAGCAACCATTTTATCCCTTCCTCAGCCCTTCCCTGGGAAAGGGGCAGGCCACAGCTGTGCTCAGGCCAGGGCAGGGGTGAGTCCTGCCGGGGCTGGGGAGCCCAGAGCCGCCCAGCGGGTCGGCTGCGTGTTGTTTGCCCCATCCCACCCATCAGGGGTGACAGGAGAGGGCAGACACTGTCACCAGTGCCAGCATCACTGCCCAGCTCTCAGATCAGGTGTCTGCCAGCCCTGAGCTCAGCAGAGGACACCATGGGCTGTAAACAACCCAGGGCTGTAAACAAGGGCGAGCGTTCGTTAGCACCGAAATACGGGCGCGCTTGGCTCTTGTTGATTTTGGTTCTGTTGATTTTTGTTTTTACACCACTGCACTTCTCATTTGAAGCTTCTGAATTTTTTAATGGCTACTGTTGATTCAAAAGTTTGTGTAACTTTTGTATCTGACAAAGTGTTGATGTCTACACTTTGCCTGTATCTATTTTTTTTCTGTTTTGTTCTATTAGAATAAAGTCTGTAATGAAAAGTTGAAAACAAAAACTCAATGGAAGCACACTTGCTAACCATGGAAACACATTTCTCAACCCCAAAGTGCATGATATGTGGAAATTTTAGAGTAATACTTCCCAGGCTTACTTATGCAATATTATAAAACATAAATTACTACAGGTTTGATCTGAATACAATTATTATCCAAAATCACTAACATTCATTTCTGTCCATACAGTATCTCCTTACAGAATGCTTTATGACATATTTCTTGAAAATGCGCTGGGATACCAAGATGTGATCCATTAATTACTTAAATATTCCTCTGTTTTCAAGAAAAACTCTCATTTCTAGTTTCTTTTTCTCTGCAGAATCAATTACATGAATGCAAGCTTAACTCAATCTCACTGAAAACAATACATTTCAAATATATATATATATATGTATGCTGAGCAACTACCACATGTACTCATTGGCTTCTGTAGGGATCTTTCCTTTGATCCAGGGACAGACAGAGCCAGGAGGAATCATTCCAGGAGTCTGTGGGCTGCAAAGTGTTAACCAGTGACATCACTGCCAACAGCTGAGGACTGCTCTTAGCAGAATCAGCTGCTCCAAAATTGGTGTTCTTAAAAGCCATTTTACAGGCTGACTGTAGCTTTTGGGGAAGGTGGAAGGGGGAAAGAAATAAGAGGGTTTATAGTGCTTCAGTTGCCTTTGATCCTGTGGTTTAGGGTGTGTTTGCTAAAGAAATCAATTTCTTTTGATTTAAAACAAAAAGTAGGGTTAAACTCATGCCTGATGTAACTCTCATGGAGTTACACCAGTGATTAATATTTTAGGGGAGTGGCATAAGCTATTTTAAGTGCTGTGCTTTCTTTCAAGCACCTTTGAATGCATATATGAAATTCTAGAGTGGCATAAACTAAACAATATAAGGAGTTGTAAATACAGTCTGTGCAAACAGCATAAGAATCTAGTAACACAAAAAAAGGTGTTCTAGGCAGGAATGGATCTCATTGGCTTTAGGGTACCAACATGTCACCAACACTGAGAAATTCCTTTTCATAAAGATAACAGGAAAAAAATTAGAAAAGGCACAGTATAGGCACAGATGATGGGATGCCATGTTTATGACTCTGGAAAACATCCAGAACTTAAGTTGAGGAATATATTGAGCTTTTTTTCTGCCTAGATGGATCCCTGTGAAGTGTAACTTATACCTCTGCTGGTTTGTGCTCAATGGGTTTCCAAGGGGACTCTGGAAAGAGCATGAGATTATTTCCTGGATTCAAAGCAGATTTCCAGTGTGAGAGGTGGCTAAATGAAACATGGGAGAAGCACTCCTAAACTGGATGCTGTCCTGATATTAAGGAAATACCTTTTAAACGGTTCACGTTTTTCCAGTACTAACATTTTACTCCTCCAACACTCATCTTTTACTTAGTGAATCATGCCTTAGAGGCTATTGCTGTTTCCACAAAGCATTTTATTCCTTTTCCATGAGGTTTAATAGTAGAAGCTGCTGTAGGCTGTGTGATGCAGTGCACCTGAAGGATGTTGAAAAACCAAATCACACCTCTTCTTATCTCTTTACTGCATCAAATTAGACAGTTGAAAATGCCCCTCTTTCCATGAGTATTAAAGATAGGGTGCTGGGTGTTCTGATGGTATAAGTTTTTAGAAATGCAAAAATTTTGTAAAATACATATAATTAGAACCAGCAGCACTCCTTTGGAAGAAAAATAGGTCTGGGTAGAGTTCTTTAGAAAAATCAATCTGCATTCACCGGCAATTCCAAAGAATTTTTTCATTCTGTCAACTGTTTCAAGCAATAAATCATCGTTACTTTATATTACTTTACATAGAGATAACTTAAACTCTGGCTGATCGACAACTTTCTTATTCAGCCTTTGACATCAATTATCTATTATCTATTCTTCTGTCAATATCTGCTGTCTAAATCTCATGCAAAAGAATTACACCTTTAGAGAGGAAAAAGTGTCTTTACTACACTATCCAACATTTGAATGACTACATTTATTCAGTGTTCAATAGGACTGGGCAAATAATTTAATCAGCACAAAGCCACCCCAAATTTGTTGGAGTTAATGAGTTTTTTCAAGTCAAAACTTGAATGTCTTTACTGTTCCCTTGGGAAGCCTGGGCAGGAAGGTCTCTGGTGTGAATCTCCCCACCTCCCCCTGGGCTGCTTTGCCAGGAGGAGGAAATCACTGATGAGGATCCTGTGCCTTGCAAATGCCCAGCCCCTGGGAAATGAGGCCAGCTGAATAGACAGGCTGTGTAATTTAGGGCAGTAGTTAGTGTGGTGAAATGTTTGCCAAGAACCCCAAATTTTAGGCTTTCAGTCTTTTCAGAAAAGAGAAGCACCAAGGTGTTCAAGCCCTGGTGGGCACCAGATGGGTTGGGCAAAGGGAAGATGAGGGTGAAGCGCTGCCATGGCTGTTCATGGCTCTCCCAAGGGATGTTCAGGGACACCTCTGAGCCTTCCCAGGCTTAGGCCAGCTCTCACAAATGCTGTCCTGTTCTGATCACCTGGACTGCACCAGAGGTTTGTTCTGCTCTTTGTCTGGGTTTGCACAGACTGTTGGAAATGGCATTGGAGCAGCCAAACTGGATTGCCACACACTGGGATGTGGTTCAGCAAAATAGCTGAGGAAAAGCACTTCACTCATGGAAAAACACATGCATTGATAAGGCAATTGTGGGATGGGCTGAAGGGACACCATGGGAGCAGTTCAGGTCTATCGAGCATCTAATATCAATTTCAGATGACAAATTAATTGCATACTTTCCTTACCTTCTGAACAGCTTTCCAGCCTCTGTGCATTAATAATGCTGCACAACAAAAGAGAACACACATTTAAGGTGGAGCTGAGGCTTACACTCAGGTTTTCTAACACTTTTTTTTTTTCCGAAACTCTTTTCTATAAAAAATCATTCGGGTTTTTTTTCATTGAAAAATTGAAGTTATATCAATGCCTTTATTCCATATTTCTTAAAAACCCACAAACCTAGCTGAGCTGTTTTAGGTGCTTAACATTAGGTTTACTTTTCCCAGGAAAACAAAAATCTGCCAGCAAATTTTCAGTTAAAGCAGCCACCGCTCTTCATGTCTTTCTTTTTAAACTGACATTAGCCCAGGTCAGAGTGTCCCAGCTTTGTCATTGTGTGTTTTAAAGCACACTTCAATCATCATTTTCTCTAGTGTTAATGTTTCCACTTTATTTTCCAGCATTGTTATTTGAACACAGTGACGTTCTTCCATAAATCTAGGACAGGACTCAGCAACTTGGATTTTGCACTAATGTCTTCTAAAATAGCGAAGGAAAAGACAAATAAAACGAAAATCCCAGGCACACACCATAAAAATTGTTGAAGTAGGATACATCAGGATCTTTTGGCTGTCATTTAAAGAAGGGCCACATTGATTTGCAGCAATACAAGTCCATCCTTTAAAGTTATTTTGTCTCTCACCAGGAGCATCCACACGCCTCTCCTGGAGAGTAGGAGCTCCATTCTGCATGACACTGATGTAATCTCTGCATTTCTCAAGATGCTACTGAATATAGCATAAATGTAAAAAAGATCATTGGGAATTCATTCCTCGTGGCATGGAGACACATCTACTGTCAGTGTTCATTTCACAAGGACCTCTGCAAGCTTTCACTGCCAACCAGCCTCACAGTCAGACCCTGCTGTAGTCAGCTTCTTACATTGGTCTTTTCTCTGTGTATTTTACATTTTTCTACAAAGAGAAAGTACAGTTTTTTAGGAAAGAACTCTGTCTGCATCATTCACGAGCCACTGACCTAGTATTTAGAGTCTTTCAGGTGCTAATGAATGAAGATATTAAGAGATAGTGGCTAAAGTTTAAATATTATCAGAATTCTGGCAAGAAATTCCCTTCACAATACTTGCCAGAATTTTGGAATTGACTTCCCTCCAGCCTTTGCAATGCTTGACTTTGAGACAGGAAACCCCAATAATTGCTCTGCAAATATCCAGGTTCATGTTCTGGCTCCTGAATCTCTCCATGGCAGGTTAGACCTAAATTTTTTGTTGCTGCCAAACTTTCTCCAGTCTTCTGCAGACAATTGTTCCATGTGTTTGAAGCATTTTGGATACAGATTTTTACTAAATTTAATACAGAAAATTTACTAGTGTGACTATATCATGATCTCTGTAGTATTTTGTTTGGTAGAACTTTAGGTTTAGCAAGCACAATCTGAGCATTTCCAAGCCAGGATATGTTAGTTTGTTGTCTTCAGTCATCACAGCTCAAAATGGTCAGAAGAGCCAATGCTGATTTCTACTCCTTGCCATTACTCAGGTATAAGCTGAGATCCTGAGTGAAAATTATCAGGAAGGTGAATTTCTCTGGTGAAAATGCTGCAAACACAGACTACAAACACAAACTCACTTTCCATTGTACCTCAGCACTTTGATTCTTAAAAACTCATGGTAACCATGAACAGAACAGCCTCTGGCTGAGACTGACAGCAGCAGATCCTGAAATGAGTGGCTGGGACTTCAAATTCTTTCAAAAAATTCAAAACCCTATCAATTCTAATAGTTGTTACCAACTCAGAAATAGCATTTTGTGATATTTTTTCAGAACTTCTAGCTTCCATTCATACAAGGGGCGTTTGTGTTTCACAAAGACACAGATACTCTCAAAAAGGGGAAGAGCCCCCTTTTGAGGCTTGATGGATGATGACTTTGTTTCTTTCCCATTTTTCTACTAAATATTCACCTGATCATAACATCCAAGTTGAGAAAAGGCAAAAATAATCTCAATCCCTGGATATCAGATTAGTGGTTTGTTTACATGTGAGTTTTCTTCTCGTGGATGACAGGAATGAAAAGTCTCATTGTTCAAAGGCAGATAAATAAAACCCCATCTGCTGTAGATATTGAGTATATGTATCTATACTCTGTACAGAACTCTGCCATTAGCTAATAATAGCATTAACAGTTCAGAAGTAAAAAGAAAAAAAAAGTCTCTAATACTCAGTCTTAGCAGCTGATAATGTAAAATAGGGTGGCATTTGGAAGCATAGGATGATGCCAGTCCCTGGGGAGAGAAAGGTGTTAACTTCTAATAGCTTTTCAGTAATAGCCAAGCATCTGCAGTCCACCATAAAAAAGGTTTTTAAAAATTAATAGAGCTGAATGTGCTTCACACTGAGGAGAATGCCAGATTAATAAGCGCATTAAGGACCGCTTTGGATTGGAAATAATTATGGAAGATGACAAGGAGCAGAGGTGGCATTGGTGGTGCTTTCAGGAATGCATTTTAAAAAGCAGTTTAAAGAGCCTTCAGATGTTGGTATTATCCTGCGTGACCAAATTAAGAGCAAATGAGAAAAGTTTATCTGGCATTTTGGAGTATTGAAAGGGCTTAGTGTTATAAATTATACAGTGTGGGGATAGGCAGTGGTGAGTAAATTCGTGTTAAACATTATTGGCAGTTTAAATAGCAACTGCTTTATACAGCACTAAAGATTTTAATTTGGAAGTAAAAGTGTACTCACTCCCTTTCCAAAAAAGCATGTTTGACTTATTTATTTGCCAGCCCAATCATTAGACAGCTTTTCACTGATGAACTGGTGAACATTGTTCCCAACAGGCTGTTACAAATGTAAAATAATTGAGGTGGTTATAGGTTTAGAATTGATTTAGAGCTCTGCTGATGAAAAAGTTGAAATGACATCTTCATCTTCAGCTGCAGGGCAGGCTGTGTGCATTCAGGGCTGTTTCCACATGGGCCTGGTGCTTATCAATATTTAATCTTCTTGTTTCAACTCCTTTTTTACTACTTAATCTTTCAGCCCTTACAGCAGAGATATTTTCACACCATGGTTCTTGATGTTATTGATACAAACCAATCAGTCCCAGCCTCTTGATGATGATAACACCAACCCAGGCTCCCAGGTTTTAATTTTGGGGCACAACAAGGCCTTTCTGAGCACATCAGAGCTGTTGCAGTCCTGTCTGGTGGGTGGTTAATACAAGGATAACCATCCCTGAACCCCACAGGTGCTCCCAGAGCAATTCCAGCAACAACAAAAGTGCTATTGTGTCCTGATCAGTTTCCCTAAGTACAAACAGAATAATGAAAAGCTTTTACATGAATACAAAAGTCTGTGAAAACTCTCAAACTGGTTTTGAGACTTTTTCCTCTCAATCTGAAAGTGTGCTGCTTTTTTCTTTTACCTGACTATTTGCAAGGAGTTACCAAAAAACCAAAATGCCATTAGTATCCAATTCTCTGATAATTACTTTAGGAAAAAGCAAAACTAATGCTGAAATATCTTTTAGGTGAGTGATACTTGTAAAGAGGCAAACCCCACAATTATAACAGCATCTTCCATTAAACAGTTCTAAGTACTGTATATGCAACATGCTGGAGACTCATTATTTCAAATCCAACTTCTCAAAGATTTATTTTTCTTTTGAAACAATTTCTGACAGCTTTTGATCTTCTAAACTGAAAAAAATCAAAGAAATCTGTTTCTCTGGCATATTAATAGCAAAGGAATTTCTGGATGCTGCAAAGTAGGAACTGAATATAATAGCATCTCAGTTTTATTCATCTTCAAAGAAAACCAAATATATTTTTGAGACTAAAAAAATAGGATACCCTACAGATTTTGAAGGGATGGGATAAACCTCTTTTCACAAGAAAAGATGACAAGAAATTCATCTTGAAGGACGTTCACTATGCCTCTGTCCATTTAATACATTTACAAGCCAGCTGCCATGAGTTAATCTGGCTTTTACATCTGAAGCAAAATTATTTTATAATTTGGGGCTCATATGCCTAAGGGATTTTTTTCTGTTCCCAAATTCTTTGGATATTGTAGATCAACCTGCCAACAGACATGGCAGACTGGCATGCTCTGTTGTCTAAAATTTATGCAAGGGGTTCATCAAAAATCCTTTTGTAAAAGTTATATATAGGAATCTTGCAATCTTTGATTCATGGCTTCTTCACTGCAACTCTTTGCAGGTGTAAAACTGACATAATAGCAAGCTGATTATTTATCAGATGTGAGTGTTGTGTATGTTTATCTATACAACAGAAATAATATTCAGCCAAACCCTTAAAAAAATAAATGCTTACAAAAACACATTTTACAAAGGTTCCTAAATTTGGGTAATCCTGCAGAGTTTTTCTTGTAGAGCTGACTGGTGGAAATATTATCTTTGCTTAATACCAGGGTGCTGTCTGAGCAGGCCCAGGACATGGATCACACCAGCCACGAGCTTACCCATGGCTGCCATGGGAAGTTGCAATCCTGGGGGAATTGTGCCAGGCTTGTCAGAAGGAGGTCAAAGGGATATCTCAAAGAGCTGCTGGCCACTAAAAATCAGCTGGGTATGCAAATTTCCAGAGATAAATTATACAAAAAAAAAAAAAAAAAAAAAGGTAATTTTGTCTGTAAACAGTTAGGGCTGAAAACCTCTTGCTGTGGAAACTGCTTAATTACACATCACAGGTGGAATTTGGAATTTTAGCACCTGTACGTAACTAGCACCCAAAAATAACAAAATAAAGAGCTATGTACAGTAATGCATGTGAAATGGGCTGTACAACTTGCAGCCATTCTGACAGCCCAGAGGATTTTATATGTATTTACCAACTGAATGGCATCTATTCTGATGTTTGGTAGAGGCAATTCATGGATGGCATAAATACCATTTTTCCAAGCTCCTTGGTTTTGCATGTATAAATGAAAGTTTTGATTTTATCTCAAATAACAGAAAGCCACAAAACTTGATAAAAATTCTAAGCTGGTGTAAATTGCTGTCATTTATTTATCTGTGGCAAATTATTCCAGGTGGGATTCAAAGGACTCCAGAGATGGCACAGCCTCAGCATGATTAGGCATTAAGTCACAGCTGAGGCATTCAGAGTAAAAGGATGAAATTTAAAGGCCATGTTTTAAGAAAAAGAAAAGAAAACCTGACATTTAAAAAATCACATTTAGGGGAAAAGAAAGCCCAACAAACAAATGTTTGACTCTGCTGGATATGAGTAACAAATTCACACAAAACACTACTAGTTAGGTGTTCTCATGTCTTGTTTTTCCCCAGAAAGTATTTTTCTAAACATCCCTTAAAAAAAAATAATAAAATGTCTCATGGCAGACACCTGTACCCCACTATAGCAATTAAAGCAGCCACTCTATAGTTCTAATTCTTCTTTGTTGGGTTTCTCTACAGAAGGAAATGCAACTTATAAACCACAACCTCAGGGTCATGCAAGAACATTGCTACCTTCAATCCAAAGATCTGAGGCACTGGAATTTATACTGGAAATTAAAGAATAACTCAAGAAATTCATGTAAGAATATATATCAGCAACAGTTTTTGTAGAAAACATCTGAATTTCCATGAATCACACAGATTGATTAAAATAAGGAGGAACCAGAGTCAAGTCTTGACCTAGATGCAGATATTTTGAATTATTCTAGGGTTATAGTTTCACAGTCTTTGTCATGCAGCTGCTGGAGACAGATTTAAATTTTCCTCTGAGTTTAGAGTTGGGATTTCTGTTTGGAGCTCCTTGTGATTTCACCACAAATTATCTCTCTATGTAGGATGAGTAACAGGCATAGCTAAATAAATTAGTTTCTTGAAAGTTCACACAATCCTAAAGATATAATATGCTGTCCAAAAATTTGACTTAAAAAAAAGAAATAGGAACAGAAAAGTGAAGTCTGTTCTACCAAGAGACTCCAAGGTTTTTGGTAGATTGCTGAGAAACAAACTATTCAACCCCTTTTCTAATTCATATGGAAGAAATATTCTCTGCACTGACACAATTTATTAACTGGAATTCCGTGATTAGAAAAATGTGAAGAACCCCTACAAATGAACAGGGCTTTAAAAATCCAGTAACTGTTTATGAAGTCTAGGAAGTCTCATCATGATTTCTGCCCCTCATAAAAAACCAGGAAAGTTGGAGAGTTTTGGGCTATTATAACTCACCTCAGACCAGGATAACATGGGAAATAACCTCCTTTGAAATGGAATAGGTCAGCAGATGTGTCCATGTAATCCAATGGTGAATCAGCAAAATTTTACAAAATACAGAAACACAGTCAACAAAATTTTATACAATTATTTGTAAATGCTAATACAGAGAACTTGGTTTTCTTGATTACCTTGAATTTAATATGTTTGTAAATTCTTTGGAGCAGGACTGACAGCTCTTTTGTCTTTGAACAAGGCCTAACATGATTTTTTTATCTGGTTTGCAGTCATGGCCACAGTATTAACCAAGGATAAAAAAACTCAAAACTTATATAATACCTATATTAAAAGTATGTCATATTAGTTTACATAATTATATAATCATTTTATTTCATCAAAGTATTGGCAGAAATGTCATGGGATTCAAGATACACATCCCAATGAAAAAGAAACATCTCCATATTTCCCAGGTGTTTGAATATAAGTTCCATGCTTGACTTAAGGAGAAATAAGGTGGCAGTAATATTTTTAATGAGTTTTTATTAACTCATCAAAAATTTGACTGTTGTGGTCCAGAATTAGAAAGTTTAAAATGAGTGTCCCAACCTTTGAAATTACACTAGACTTAGACATTGGATTCTTTATTATTGTTATTGTTATTGTTATTGTTATTGTTATTGTTATTGTTATTGTTGTTATTAGGGGTGGTGATGGTGTTCTTGTTGTCATTTTATTTCAAATTCTAAGCCATTCTTATCTCAACCCATGAATTTTACTGGTCAATGGAAATTAAATCTCTGGAGTTCCTTGCCCGCAGCAAGCCCAGAAGCAGATTTGATATTGTGAGAATGCAGCGTGGGAAGAAACCATGCAGGATCCACACGAGTATTCCTGCTCTTACCACCAGGAAAATCTTCAGTCAGCTCTCCACAAGCTCCCTGCTGACAGAGGAGCTGTCAGGAAGTTTAAGGGAGGAAAGGAGCTTGGTTTGGAATTGGAACCATGAGAGGGGTTGGTAGATCAGAACCTGCAGAGATGTCCTCTAACACTTCTCCATTTTTCACAACCAGCTCCTTCATCCCTGCTAAAAGGATCTAACCCCCTGCCAAGGGGGCTGAGAAGGGTGGCCAGGAATTAAACTTTCCATTGAGAGAGCTCTGGATGGAGTGCTACAAGGGACTCCACATCCAACAAAACCCTATGGCACTGGCAAGCTCCTGAGCTGCTCACAAGGCTTCGCCTGAAAACTTCCAGATATTTCCAAAAGCTGCATCGAATTCTCAGTGGGGTGGAAAGGCAAACAAAGCAAGGTCAGATGCATTAGCAGCTGCCCACTTGTGTTGCTGTCCTCTCATTCCCAGGCTCAGATGCATATGGAGCATCTGGGTGTTTATAGCACTTAAATTCTGTTAATTCTGTTCATTTGTGCTGTTTTCAGGCTGGCATCGATGGGGCGTGGGGAAGAGCAGGATATTCCCTCAGCACTGATGTTGTATTTGCCACTGCAGAAATTTTCCAGTAATATTATCATTTTTCCACCAGTTACATGCTTCCTTTTGCAGACTGGCTGCTCTTTCAGGCACGGCACTGGGTCTATAACTTTAGACAGATAATGTGAAGCGTGAGCTCAAACACAGTTGCAAAGCAAAAAAAATGCATTTGTATCATTCAGAAATAATAAATTGCCATACATGATAAATGTAGATAGGCAGATGATGTCTGTATAACTAGCTGTCCCAGAAGGAAGATAAAAACAAACCTGTAACAGACCTGAAAAAGAGACTCTGCTGATACAACACAAGTTCAGGTGAAAATTAATTCAGGTTAGGTTGTCTCTCGTGTTACAAACTCTTCTTATAATCTGATGATCATCTTTACTAGCCTGAATCATTTCAAAGAGTAAAGAGTAAAGAGCATTAAGTCATTGAGCTGACAATGAAAAAGGAAAGTATCTATTTGGCCAGTTAAGTGAATGCTGTAATCTTTAAAGTGTCTTTTTATTTGAGTTACCACATTGCTGAAGCTGGAAAGTTTTGCTTTGTCACAGAAGACTTGTTTGTACCTGCAAGGAAAAACAGACTGTCAGCAAAACTCAGCAAGAAGTCAGACAAGAAATGTGATATAACACCCCCTGCAGACACCAGCACACATGCTGGATTCAGAAAATAGATCAAAATGTTCAAAACAAGCCTGGAGTGTGCAGTGAGACAAGTCTGCTGTCCCTGTTGCTGTCACCAACATGCCTGTAGGAGCGGTGAGCATTGGGGAATGGGTGCTGGAAGATGTTCTGCTTCATCACTGCTCACCACTCTGGAAGTGGTCAGCTTGAGGTTGGTCCAAGCACTGGAAGTTGCAAGGAAATTGTGTGAAGTGTGGGAAGCACGTGAAGGTTTGCAGGGATGGTGCACATTGAATGGCAGGAGGATTGCTCACTGGATGGGACATCCTTCAAAGCAGCTCCTGGTGACCACTGCAAACATCACTGCAGTCACTTGGAAGCTCTAGCAGCCAGCATGAAAAGCATCCTGGAGGATTTTATCAGAGCTATACCAGTAGAGTCATGTCTATTTTCAGATCTATGTAATGAAATGATTGACAAACTTGTGAGCAGTGGTTGTCAAAGAGCAAAGCACTTACTTAGTGCTTTGAACTCCAAAAATTCTTTCATGATGATCCATTTGAACATTGACTTGAAATCTAAGCATGGCTTTGCTGAATTGTTTTCTCTCTGGTTGTTTTCATTCCTAAATGATTTCAAGTTACATTTGCAAGCAAAGAGTCTAATGGCTTTGAATATTCATGCTAGAATTGAGATATCAAAAAAAAATTGGTTTTGAATTTAAATAAGGATTGTCCCTCATCATTTTTGGCCTCATTGTGATACAGGAAGTGAGGCAGAGGAGCACTTCTTAGTGTTCAAATGTCATTTTCTCTAATACTTCCTTGAAGTGAGCACAGGGGGTGATTAGATAAGAAATGGAAGTGCTGCTCCGGTTGTAACCTGGCTGCTGCAGAGAAACAACAAACTGCTTGAATTATCCAGCAAAGGTGACCTGGTGCTTGAATTCAAGCAAGACCCTCTTACCTGAATGCAACAAAAAATAAGGAAAGAGAACCCTGGCTTGCAGAGTACATTATATTCTCTATGCCATTCACAGTTGTGGACTTTTGTGAAGCTGGTGTTCAGTACAGTGCTAGTGAATATACACTGTAATTATGAAATAGATGTAAAAAGACAACTCTGTTTTAATCTGTCCTATCAAAGCTTCACTTTCCCTCTGCCAAAAGGCAATCTCAGTCATCTCAAATTATAAGTACATAGAGGTGTACCATTTTCTCCATTATCTTAACCACCAGTTTAACCATTTTTAATTAAAATAGTTCTTTACAGGTACATTACAGATCAATTTATGTAAATAATGGTTCTCCAGATTCCCTATGTGTAAGGAATGACAAAATACTGAAGGTTCAAAAAGCTTTTGTCAGATGAAGAACTTAGCCTGGAGTAGGTCCTCTTGTTTTGAAGGCTTTATTAAGAGCAGGAATTATGGTCAGCATCAAAGCTCTCAAAGAACCACAAAATGTGGGGATTTTTTTTTTTTAGCTTTTTGTGATTTTATTTGCCTTAGTATATCAATCTGAAAAAAGTTTATATCTGCATTTTGTTATATTTTATTTGTGTTTGAAAAGCAAACCAACACCTTCATGTGTAAAGCACCTGGGAAGGAGATCTACAAGAGGCAAGAAAAACTGGGAGCTGAAACAAAAGTCCTGAATTTCAAGAACTTTCCAATCTGGATGAGAATCTCCTCCCTTCCATTCATAACCCAAGTTTTTGTTATTTGCAGACCTCTAATTGAGGAAAATATGAAGAAATTCTTACCATAGCTTTAATTAAAAACTTTACTCTCTAGTAATTTAAGCTGTTGTTTAATTTATATTAGCTGTAATTTTGAGGCAAAGAAACAATATTATTTCCTTTGTGTTTTGTTTGGAAGCTTAAGAAACCAGGAAACAATGGAAATATTCTGCCTCCTGTTTTAAATAAATTGTTAAGGAACAATGTTATCCTGAAACCTGAACACTCACATTAAAGGGGAGAGCAAATTTCATTACGTGATCCCTCTATTTATTTAAATCTGCTCATTCCTGGGAAAAAAAAAAAAATGAATGAGAATTTAAACACACGCAGCAGTTTTACAAGAAGCAACTTTTTTTCTAATTATGTATTCTTTACTTATTAATCAGTGCCACAATTTCCTGTGACATTTAACACAGACACAAGTTATTTTCATTCCAAAAGTTAGCAGTTCACTGTATGCTATACACATGGCACAAGCATTGCAAATGTAAATAAATGTAGGCGTCTGGGTTTTTAACCACTGCTTTCAGAGAAATGTCTTTTTTAATGTGGTATAACTTGCAATCACACTGAATGTCATCACAGCTTTTGAGAGTGGGCAAGCCTTCACGCAATCTTAATTTTTCACTGAGAAGAAAATCCTGGCATCTGTGCAAAAATAATGAAGTCCATAGGAGAGGAAAGAGAGGAATGTAGCTAATAATCCTATTTATGTTCTTACGCACTACATTTCATTTACTAGAAATAGCATGGCTAAATTCTAATAAATAAATATACTAATTGGTCATTGGAAATGCAAATTTCAACAACAATCTTTAATGCAGTATAATAAAACCCATTACAAGCACCAGCTTTGTAGATGCTTTGATTGTAAATAAGAGATTAGTTTTAAATTCAGATGTGCTGAACAGGTTGGCATAATTTCAGGTAGCAGTGGATTTAGGCTGCTTGCCAATCTGTGGGAAGAGCAGATATATTAATACCTGCACTGTTTCTGCTCTCAAATGTTCAGTCTGAGTGTTTGCTATTTGCTACATTAAATTATACTGAGTGGCAGACATGAACATGGTTTTCGTCTTCCAGCTTCTCGCAGATCACTTTTCTTAGGTTTAGGAGATTCCATGGGGCCATTTTGCCTCAGAGCTTGTCTCAGTTTTTCATCAAGTCCAAACAACCTGTCCTGATGGCCACAGGATCAGCCACCTTCCCTGTGAAAATGAAAATCTGATTTAAGTCCCAATTTCCCCAGCGCTGGGATATTGCAAAGGCGTTCCCTCAGCACCCTTCATTCTCTCTGTCTGTGGTGCCATCCATCCCAATTCCCCTGCAAGCAATGAGCAAATGTCTCCCTTGGCACATCTGCAGATGGTCTCAACTACACAGACCCTGTGCCAGTTTACTTTGGCCAAAGATCTATTCCCTGCTGGCCCTGCTGGATTTGCCACTGGGAGAGGATGTGTGTGACACCAGACAAAGCCTTGGTGCTGCACCACGCAAAGCAGGAGAAGTTTTGGCCCCAGTTTCTCCCAGAGGCAGAAAATCAAGCGCTTGATTTTGGATGGGGCCACACCAGTGGGGTTTAGAGTGTTTCTCACTAAGCTCTGCTGGTTTTTGGGAGGGCTTTTATCATTACAGGCTGTATTTTCATGGCTCCAAACTTTCACTAAAGTATCCATGAGAGAAGAGTATCTTACAGAGCTGTTAACAAAATGCTTGAGCTTTGCTGCCCTACTGAGAGTTTATCAGGTGGTTCTAGAGCCCTTTGACCTTTCCCAGCCTCAGCCACCTGTCCTAATTCCTAAAATGAAGAATTCAGCTGATACTTGGGCACACGTAACTGATAAATTTTGCAAACCACGCATTTCGGATTTTTTTAAAGCACTTAAGCTCTAAATCACAACTGTATCCATTTTAGTTGTTTATACCTCAGCACTAAAAAAAAAAAATAAGATTGCAGCTGAGTCTAAACCAGTGTGTGGAGCTAATCAGTGTGACCACTCAATGCCACCATGGGTTTCCTTTCCAATCCCCTCACCTTAATTACTGTCTCACATACCCACTTGTTGCATCCTGCCTTAAATTACTTGTAAATTCTTTGGCACTGGGAATGTTTCCAGTTAGGCTTTAGCATACCCCTAAGCACAGCAGTCTGAGTAGGACCTGAGGGACTTTTGTAATAAGAATAATTAGTACTGAAATCGGGATGCTTTGGCCTGAAGGGGAAAAGTCACAACAGGGAAATTGATTGAGGTGTCTAAAATGAAGTCTGGTTTAAAAAAAAAGAAAATGAAAAGCCCTGAGTGGCATCTCTGAGTGATGATATAACATTGTGACAGGTCTTTTTGATGCACAAAGTAAGCACAGCACCTGAGGAAGACAGTTTTGACATTTGCTATAAGTACTTTGGGGCAAGACAACCCTTCTTTTCTTCAATAGCAGACAGCTGCCTTTTTTATCTTGAATTTTCCTCAGATTCTTTGGTGGCATACAAGCTTTGGTAGGACTTTTCATGGCCAAGTCCCAGAAAAAGTCTGGACCCATTGAGAAAATCCCAGTCTGTGTGCCCGGTATTTTTCTTCTCTCTAGCTTGAAAGGACAGTAGACCCTCCACAGCACCTCAGGTGGTGTGATAAACACCATTTTATCAACATTTTGAGATTATTGAGGTTGGTTCTCTGTAGGAATGGATGGTAAATTTTAACTGACTTTTTTGTCGAATTTTGGCACCCACAGGATACAAAAGGACAGGCTCCAATTTTACAGACCTCAGACATTTTGTTTAGTGCTTTTCTCATAACCCATTGCAGACTGATCCAAACTCATACATTTTTTATAAACTGGGTGATCCATGAAGTGGTTTTCCAGTTTGGTTAATCATCTAGATCTCCCTGCAGGGCATTTTTCATTCTGCAGCATTGTCTTTAGCATGCCGACGACCTTCGTACAAACGGATCAATTATTTATTAAAGGAGTACTTAACTGGAGTACAACAGAGCTAGAGACCCAAATTCCTTGCTCATGGAGTTAAACCAAGCTGTACATACTTCAGTGAGGTCCTGCCTCCTTACACTACTGCTATATTTGACTGTCAGCCCTGAACTCTGATTAATAAATTATCTTAATGATTGTTTTTAGCTAAGACAATCACTTGAAAATGTCTTGAATACATGCACACACAAAATTGCCACGAGGTTTTACATTTTGATCTTTTATTTCTCATATCCTATTGAATGCCCTACATAAATTATTCATTTTTTTAGCCTTGCTTTGTCCCTTTCTCTTAGTAATGTCCTTTTCTCTTAGTAATGACTTGCTGATGCCAAAGAATAAGATGTGATTCAGCACGAAGAGGATGAAGAGGACCCACTGGGGCTGGCTTTAGTCATTGCAACCTGCTGGGTTTGTGCAAATAAACATAGCTTTGGGGCTAAACCAGCTAGACTAGGTATTTCCAAGGTAGTACCATATTAATGATCATAAAACACACTTCCTGACTCTGTCCCAAGAGACCTTTTCAGAGCTGTTTTATGAGAGACTAGGGAGATCTGTTAATGAGTGAAGTAATTATTACCTGTGGGCACAGATTTAGAACGACTTCATGCTTCAGACTCCAGAAGTGTAAATGTCTTTGTTACAACTATGTTGTGTGCAGTAAACAAAAGGGATGCTCACAGAATTACAGATATGGATGTTAGGATGCATAATGCTTGGTTTGTTTTTTTTTTACATTCAGAAAAAAAAATCATTGAGATAAACAGAAGATTTGGTATCATAAGCTCTTGAAACAAAAAAAAAAAAAGTGGAGTAATTTTCCATATAATGAGCATGATGAAATCTACAACATGTTGTTTATTTACAAGCATGCACAAAATTAAACTACATTTCCTGATTAATTTACAGTATTAAACAAAGGCATAATATCAGATCCTGATACCACCGTGCTAATTCAGAATGTGCTCACTTTTGGTTTGTTTCCAATATTGAATTCCTAATGTAATGCTGTGTGCTATTCTGGTATAGAGTTACACATGTATTTGTGAGATGATATTACATAATTATAGTGTAATCTATATCAATGTAGCTTTTTTACACACAGCCAGCACCATACAAGACTCAAAAATGTCAGTGGCCATCTTGTGCAGTATCTTTTGAGGTTTCTGGGGATTCTTTAAATAGTTTGATAGTGCTCCATCACTGGATGAACTAGAGGACAGGGAGGAGGAGCAGGGCTCTGGGCAGCATGGCTTGTGCTATTCCTGTTTTCAGCCTTCCACAGTCTTTAGGGGGCAAATATAACTCCAAGGAGTCTTGAAGGTGCCACTATCCCTGGGGCCAGGTGATGCCAGAACACCCAGAGGAGCCATGAAGCACAGAGCTGCTACACACTCACACACCCAGAGGTACTTGAGCCAGGATCTGGTACCCAAAATCCCACAAAGAGAGAAAAAAAATAGATTGACAATAGTTTGGGGGTTTTTTGTTGTGGTTTTTTTTTTTACTCCTCTCTGCATTTAAGGAGCTTTACTGAAATTGCATGGTGAAAATGAAATTATGTCATACTTTTGAGAGGTTAGCCTGAGGAGTTGTGGATGCTCCATCCCTGTTGGAGGCCAGGCTGGATGGAGCTCTGAGCATCCTGGTCTCGTGGAAGGTGTTCCTGTCCACTGCAGAAGATTGGGATGAGATAATCTTTAGGGTGCCTTCAATGATTCTGTGACTCTGAGAAGCAAACACATGCACAGGCAGGCAAAACTTTCCAGAAAAAGACAAGATTCAGAGAGTGAGTTCTTTCAAATAGATAACAAATGTTATGTTTTCTCCTCTGCCTCCACTTCTCCAAATCCTCAAACAACCATCAGATGATGAAAGAAAGGGAAGGAAGCACCTGGCTCCTCAAAGCCCACTGTGATCTTGCTGAGGAGGAGCTTCCAGGGGTGTCTGCAGTGCTCCAAGAGGAGAATCTCAGCTATCAGCTTCTCTAGCAAGGGGAGACCCCTCCATGGGGCACATGCACATTTGAGAAAAACAAGAGGGGAAATGGGTGGGTTTTTGGGATGTTTTTTTGCAAGCAATTTTCTTTCTCAGCTTAACTTCAACAGCTGGTGGGTCTACAGTGATCCCTCCTCAAGAACCAGGTTTGTCTTCTGGTAGTTTGAATAATTTTCATTTAAAAGCCATTGTGATGGGTCTCCTCACCTTTAACACACGTGGCCATTACATTCCTGCTGGGGTATCCAGTGGGCAGAACACAAGGAGATGAGTGAGGAAGGAAAAGCTCCCATTTCAGACTAAATGTTTTTAGCACTTAGCAGTGGTTATCCGAAAAGATTTCAAAAATAACTGTGTCATGGCTTAAGGTTCATTATAAACACTTGTGAAGGTCTGAATTGCTCTGGGTACCTGCTTGCAAGCACTCAGTGGTTGCAGTTGTCAAGACAGGTAGGGAGCTCATTTAAAGTGCAGCTTAATGCAATCAAAAAGGAGAAATTATTTCTATTTGCAAAGGGAAGATGACTAAAATAACACCTGATATAGTGGATATCAGAATCTCACCCAAAGCAGCAAGAAAGGCAGTTACCAGATCAACATCATACAGGAAACACGTGGTCTAAATCTTGATTTTTGTTAGAGCTCAACTCCACTGTGAGATTCTACCCCAAGAGTTGCATTTTGCTGCTTTGTGGATTTCTGACAAGTGAATTTAAGGGAAGTTTGGGGCTGGTTATGGCCAGGTGTGCAATAAACACAAAAGATTTTTTCAGTGTTCTTTAATTCAAGATACTGGCTCAACTAATGCATCCTTGGTGTAAAGCCACTGAAATCAGATATTGTCCAATAAATCAATTTTATTTTACATTCTACAGTTGTGCAATTGATATTCACCTGGCCTAAACTGGATCTCATCTTACTGGTTATTTCACTTTCTGGAAGATTTTCCTCTTTAAATAGTATTTCTTATTTTTGCTGTGGAGTTTGCATTTTATACAGGGGGAAAAAAATCAAACATGCACAAATATACCCCAGAAACAGCTGGGTCCTGTATATCTGTTTACTGAAAATGTGAAATTATGCAAGCCTTGATAAAACTGCTCATGTGGTTGTGTTTTGGAGTCTTCAGAAATGCAGAACCCAGTGAGTACCTGGACAAGGCTTCAATCCTTTTAAATGAGAACCTGTACTATGAAAAACTTTTAAAGCATTTTCATTCCTGAAGTCATAATTTATCACTTATGTGCTTTTGTAAACTCTATTACACATTTAGCTGCAGCTTGAGTACCTAAATAGGATAAAAATGTAACTTTGCTTCTTCCATCTTTTTATTTTATATTTCTTGTTTGGGATTTCTATCACAACCACTTGTCTCAAATAGGAACTAAACTTATTTTTCTTTTTTTTTTTTTTCCCCACTGAAAGGTATGAATTCCTGAATGGCAATTCAGCATGGACACTTCAGGGAAACACTGCATGGCTTTCCACATGATTTACATTAGGCTTTCATTAAAAATGAGAGTGGCTTAGATCCTACTGCTTAAGAGCAGCAGAAAGTAGATGATGGTCTCCAGAAGCTGAATGAAGGAATGGAGAATTGCGTTATTATTTGATTTTTTGCTCTCTTCTTTTCATATGTTAAGAATTGTTAGGTAGCTCTCCAGACAACAGGAAAAAGCTGAGGATCAGGATCAGTTTGGGAAGGTGGACTCATAGGAATTGAGGTGCTCAGGAACCCTTTATTCACATGGAATAAAATCCAAGATTTTAGTGGGAGAAGGGTTAAATTTCAGAGCTTATCCATGTGAGCCAGTTTGGCCTGCATACAATCAGGAGTATGGGGCTGCTCTTGCCTGCTGGACTCAGCACCAGCACCACCAGCTAAAATCTATAATACTGTCATGCAGAAATCCAGATTAAACAGGGATATTGGTCCCTGCTTGCCTTCAAACCTATGAATACATGCCCAATAAATGGAGATCATCTACCTTGTAATTTTCAGCGAGATTGGAGCCACGGTGAGGGTGGGACAAGAATAGCATCAAATAAAGGCAAATATTGCTGAAATCTGCATGCTATTATTTCTACCCAGAAGAAGGGGTCTGCAGGTCCAGGAGGGTGGTAGTGGGAAAGAACATCTGGCAGCTGGAAGGTAACCAGAAATAAGGAACATATGGGAACAGGGCTGTGCAGAGGAGGGGATGGGGTGATTTCCAATACCCTGTGTCATGATGCTGAACCCCAGATTTAGCAGGGGCCACTGAGTGAGTTTGTGTGGTTGCCAGTGCTTGGTGGAGCATTATTGTTGCTTTGTTTTGTTTCTAAGGAGAATTACAATCTGCTGCTAGATTAAATAGGGGGTTTGTGTGTGTGTGGAGATGCGTGTGCTTCTCCTCTGCTTTCAGACATCGTTTTCAGCTTCAGAAGTAATTTTCAGATTCAGAGAGGGTGGGAGAGCCAAGGAAATGTGATTTGTTTGTCTGCATTATCTGGGAACTACATGACTTGCTGTTTCCTAGGGAAAGCTCTATAATTTGATTGCAGATCTATATTTAAATGTGGGAGAGAGTCTAAAGGGGACCTGACACCTCCACTGTAAAAACTCAGATAATACAGACTCTGGGAGTTTAGAGTTCAAGGTATTTACATATTGATGTTTTCCAGCACTGGTGCAAGCAATCTAACAGCACAGGATTTGCCACCAAACAACTGTTTGGTTTGGGAGTTTCTCAACTCTCATTTAAGTGCGAATTCCTGGATATTTGAATTTACAAGGGCAGGTCCACTGGATTTCCATTTGCATATTTTTGGCAGCAGTCCACCTCATTAATGCAGGAGAGAATCAGACAATATTATAAGAAAAACACATATGACACTCAAGGGAATTAGAAATATATTGTTAATTTGACGGAGTGTTAATAGGCCCCCTAATGTCACCAGTTTTTCCTAACAGTTGTCTGCAATGTTTATTTCTTGTTGTACCAACAAAATCATGGTTCATATTATAGATGTGAGCTCGGTGATGGGGGCTCTTTAAGAGAGATGTGTTCTCCAGTAGCTGTTCAGCATTTAGTGCTTCATTTTAATCAAAGAAAAGTCTCTAAGTCAAAGGAGGGAGGAAATCAAACTCTGACTCAAATCTCTCGTGTAGAAGTAGATATTATTTTTGAATGATGCCTCCTGAGAAACTTTCCATTGACCTCTAAAGCAGAAGGGCTGCAATGGAGCTGTTATCAGGTTTAACTTTTGTGACCCACAGCTGAAATCATTGTAGACGAGTGGCTACGGGGAGATTAAATTCAGAATGTCCTGTAAGCTGAAAGAAATATAAATCTAAGCAGTGCTCTTTAAGAAGCATTAAAGAGTGTGTATAGAAACTTAAAATTCCTCTGTGTTAAGTTACTTGGTATTCCTTTTCCCTTCCTTGTAGATTTATGAAGGACTACACCATTATTTTTGACCTTTTCCTACTAAGGGCTGGGAGGTTATAAGTTTTGCTCTGGTAATTACCTATCAGTCTAACAAAGTAACCTTAATTAGTGGGATTTTTTCATCCCATATGTAGGAATGGGGCATGGTGTGAACACATGTTATTATGATTTAACACCTCGCTCAGATCTCATGTATATCCTTTGTCTTCTGCTGTCACCACTGTAATTAGGCAGCAGAGGTGCAATATATTCAGATTTTTGTCAATACCTGCCCAAAGCTCTAAATGCACATGTGATGGAAATGAAGGCTAATATGCAAAGAAAAGCTGTAATGACCATTGTAGACAACCCAGCTCCATTTAGCTCGCTGTGTGAGCCCACTCTGGCTTGCTCACAAAAGCCTTGCTCATGGGATCACTCTGGTTTCATCAAGATGGATTATTGCTTAGAGAGAGCAGATTTTTTTCTCTTTCATTTTAGCACAAATCTGTTTTATCTTCCCTCAACCTGGCTTTTGATTAGAACAGGTTCAGAAGTGCTGCAGACAATACTTGTATCACATAATCTGTGGATTTCCAATTCGGCTTGCGCTGATTAACCAACTTCATTATGCACAAATCCCAAGCAGGCAATCCCACACATCCCTGTGCCACACTTCCTCCCTCCCCCTGTCAATCCAGTTCACCAGGACTTGGGAAAACATTTCCTTGCTGAGCACAAGGGGTTCTTCCCTCCCTCTTCCCTCCTTCCTTGTCCTTACACATTGGGATTACATGCACCCATTTATTTTGTGCAAATGTCACAGGAAAAACAAAATTAAATTAATCTATGCAACTAAGTGTTGCTAGAAATACTCATTAAAGATTGATTCACACACTTCCTTAAAATGCTTTCTTATTTGTTTCCCATCTAGCAATGAGGTCTCAGCCTCCAGAGAATTTCTCCTCCTGATCCCAAGAGCAATATTTATTCACTCAGAGATTAGAACCTCATGCTCTGTGATATAGGTAACTAATCACATAGCTCAGACACTGACTATCAAATAATTTCAGTGAAATCTCTCCACCAAAAGAGAAAAGCAGCACCAAAGCTCTTATGGATCAGTTGGAATTTTATTTATTTATTTAGGTCTGCCAGGAGGCAGTCAGAAAGCAGGAAAAAAGACAAATTTTGCTGCATAAGTTATTGTAACCAACATGATGTCACCTGCTTTCTTCATCAAGCTTATACTGAGCAGCAGACAGCAGGAACAGGGCTCTTAGTCTCTCTTAGTGAGAGACCTGATTTTACTATCATTCATGCTTTTCCTTCAATGTTTTGTTTGGAGCTATCAGCAACACTTTACAAAACAACTTATTTCTGAGGATCCCCACTGCAGCTTTCCTTCTGATAAAACAGCAGCTGTGCACAGTGAAATTTGTGAGTGACCAGTTTCTAAAAGAACATTTCTTACCTCTTATTTTTGTAAAAGCTCATGGGGAACTCTGTCCAAGCCACCTTAGGGTGCAGCTCATTAAAGCTGTGGTGAAAATCCATCTGGGAGGGAAGGGATGGTGCTACAAGACAGGAGGGGAATGGATGCAGAATACACAGGATGTGCATGGTGGCAGATGGAAAAGGATGAGAGGAGGGTATGGGAATGCAATCTAAATACTGGGGAAATATAAATTATTGCAAAGCCATACATTGGGCTTTGAATTATCTTGGACAGCTCCTCTCAGTGAAGCCCATGGGTCTTCCTGAAAATAAAGTAGTAATTAGCATTAACTAATGGGCACACTTTGCAAATAAGCCAAGAAATCACACAAAGTGAGTGCTCAAAGTAGACATCCAGATGCAAGTGACTTGCTGAACTTTTCATCATAATTAAATAAATACTGTAAGGGCAACCCATCCTACCAAAAAAATCTAAAATAATTCAGTGAGTTGCACCTTATTCTTACCTGGTGGCTGTGATAATCACATAGGAGTCAGGTGCCATCCAGAAAAACAGCTCAGAGGAAGATGCCTGAATTTCATGCAGCTATAACTAGGTGAGAGGGGTGAGGGCATTGCCTACATCCCATCAAATTCAGAGAAAAAATAAGCAGCAGAGGGAATAAACAAAATTTTGTATTAGTAAAAGGCATACTCTCCATCAAGTGTCTGTAGCTTTCATTTTTTGTGATGTAGTAGTTATACTGCTCAGCCATTGACTGGGAGGTGAAAACTCTTGAAACTATGAATTATCCTTTAACATAATTAAAATTATCATGTCAGCAAAGTTTCAGGAATTATTAAATGCTTCTTTAGCTATGTCTTTAAGTGAAGTAACATCAAAATATTGAAAGCCATCTATTCCAGAGGTATTTGTCATCCTTTACCAGAGGCACAAGAGTCAATGTTCTGTAAATATCTGCTTAACACATTTTTGTCTATGAAATACACTGTGAGAAGTGTCATCAGGTTAATGTGTCAATATATCCACCTTAAAGGATGCTCTTACAAAATAAAGGTACCATGATACCTACCTTATGTTTCAAACTCAAGGCTAAGAAAAGTAATAAAATTCAGAAATCTAAGGCAATAAACCATCTCTGAAGGTAAAATACAGGATGATTTCTTCTTTTCTGCTGGTTCCTGTGCATGTGGCAATGTATTTTATTTTCCCCAATGGGCTTCCTCAGCAGAAAGGAAGATGCATGGCTGAAAGCTGCACAGGAGGAACAGGCTTTTGCAACTTTATTCCTGTACAAATCATCTGGCTGTAACAGGACTTGAAAAATATATTCATTTTTATGTGCATTTGTATGGTAGCCACCATACTGTGCACAAACTAATGCAGGCCTAGGCATGGCTCAATTCTTGCTCTGCTTTCTACCAGTGCAACATTGACTTCAATGTGCTTATTTCAGATTTTCTCTAAAGGAATTGAAATTGGAGGCAGACTGCTCTTTGAGCAGCACTCAGAGCTCTGTAGTTCAGCAGAATTTACACAGTTTCTATTAGCACTTATTCAAAGTTGGCCACAAGTGTCAAATGAAGCTCCCATTTACAGAAATCAAGGTACTTAATTAAAATCTTACCAATAAAAAAGGGATTTTCCATTGTGTAATTGGAAGTCCAGATACTTAATCCTACTTAAAAATAACAAGTGCTCACACTTTTAAATCAAGAAGTGCCCTTTTTATTTTACTTTCAATAGTGTGTGAACAGTAAGCTCCCTATGGTTTTAACCACTGAATTGTTATCATTTAAATGTTTTTGAACTTCTGGTGAATGCTCATATTTGTTTTTGACTTTGAATTTGATTATGCTATTTATACCGTGATGTCCCCAGAGCTTTGTCAGGGAAGGGAAGCTTCCTTTAGAAATCAAGATTTCCTCAGGATTAATAAATGAGGCTGTATCTTTTTAAACTAGTGCTGGGAAATCTCTAATTTGCCACATCACTTGAACCAGCAGTTCAGGATCAAATCCAGAGGGTTGGACACTGCTTTTCTCCCTGGCCATCCAAGCACACAAGGAGGGAGAGGATGCCTAATGATGATTGTCTGTGCAACAGCAGCTGCAGAGCATCCTGGAGAACATCTCTATCCTGGGGATCCAGACTTCAGACTCTTTCCTTACAGTGGGAATCTACATCCCATGCTCTAATTTAACAGATGGAGAAACTGGGCTGTGGAGGATGGGGTAAGATTTATCTCAGGTGATGCAACAGGGCAGTGGCAGACACCAGGGCTGCATCCAGGAGGTCAGGCTACCTAAAAATTAATTTATGATGGTCTCAGACCCCACAGCTCCCTTTCAGGGAGCACTCAAGACACTGAAAAGTCAGTCATTCCTGTGGAAGACACATCTTTTGACCAGAAAAAAAAAACAGAAAGACCAGCCCAACACTGTTATAACAATCACACCATTCATTTCCAAACTGACAGCCATGAGGGTGCTCACTGAGTTTCCTGAGGTGCTATAGCAATTTATGAGATGATCAGGAAAGTATTTATTTAGACATTGTTTAAACAGGACCCTCTGGGAATTCTTTTTAATATAGGCAGAAACTAATAGAGAACTTCTCCAATTTGGCAGGGTACTGTGCAGGGACTGGTGTGTGCTTACATGTTCAAATTAAATTGCCTTTCTGCTCGTTCTGCATACCAGACCAGCCATGAATCATTGTCTCTGAATAATTTTATCTACAGTTTGAGATCATTCTGCTGTGCTGGGTTACTGTGGACAGAGTATTTTTTAATCACTGCTGAAGTGCAGGTGGAACAACAGGAGGCATCTCAGGACTCTTGTAACATTCACCTTCTCTCATCTGAAGGCAAAGAAAAAACTTTGTGAGGTTCCTCTTTGTGGAGAATTTCCTCCTCTCCAGAAACCACCATAGGTTCTGGCAGAGTCACATGCCATTTGGCAGGATTCATGAGGGTTTGAGGACTGCCAGGCCTTCTTTTGCCAGGGAACAAAACTGATCCAAGCTTTAAAGGAGTCTGTCGAGAGCGTTCCCATGGATTTTGAGAGCTTTAGAGCAAGCCCAGGTCAGAGATGATGCACCATAACCAAGCATTTCTAAGCAATAAGCACAGCCTTGTGCACACTGCACCCAGAGAAGCCAGTTTGGTTTTGCTGGATGAGATTGAAAAGCTGGCAGGAGCCACTGTGGTGTCCTGGCCTTTCTCTCTCTCTGGGTCTCTCATTTTCAGGATCATTGAGACATTTCACCTGATATGGAAATAGGAGCACACAGCTGAGAGGAGTTGTAGGGACCTCAGTAACTCACACAAGCTCTTCTAGACCCATTCATTCCCCTGCTGGTGCACAGACCCAGTCAAAATGGGCACTGGGCTGTCCCTGGCCTGGTGGGACAGTGGGATGGGGATGAGGCACTGCCACCATGCCCCAAACCTGGGCAGCAGCAGAGGCTAGCCAGCAGGATGGTGTGGCTCTCAGACAGACACACTTCCAGAGGGCTGATACAGGGGCTTTGGAGGTGTCCAGTGCTGTTTATCACAGAGATATTCCTCCCATTTTTATTAATCCCATGACTAGATATTTTGGATATTGCATCTCAATGCTCTACTCATCCTCTACACCTCCTTTGCAGAGTTCCACATGCTGCAACAAGGCAGAGACAGCGCTGAAACAAAAACTGTGAGAGTCCAGAATAAAGTTAGCTGAATACAGCGCCTGCTTTCAGTCTCCTTGCAAAAGGATGGACATCATCCTTGGAGGGAATTGAACTGTGAGGTTTCAGGCCTTGCAAAGACGTTAAACTCTCCTGAAATTAGGCAGCATTAAACCCTGAGTCTGAGTTAAAACCCCTTTCTCTTCCTTTCCTCAAGCCAAGCTGTGTGCAGTGTTCTTAGTGCAGGATCCCACTCCAAGAGGAGTCTGTTTACAGCAGACACAACACAAACCACAACCAGCATTTAGCTGATAGGATCAAAACTATGAACATAAGAATAGCTGTTGTGCTCTCATTCTAATTATTATCCACTTTCTCTAGTTCTCTCCAGAGATTTGAGGCTTGTTTGTTGCAGCAGACATATCTATTATTAATCTTTAGGTAGTCAGTGGAATCATTTGCAGCATTCATTAAAAAGTATCACCTCATGGATTACTAAAAAGCATCTATGCTTTTGCTAATGAGCCCCAGTAGTGCAATACTTTACATATTTTATGGCCAGACAATTATGTGATGTCTTGTTTTTTTATAGTCAATATGAAAATAAATTGTTTCAGACACAGAGATGGTAGCCAACATGAGAGGAGTTAGCACTGGGAAATCTTGCTTCCTGAGCTGCTGGGTTATAACTGTGAAGAGGTGACACATTTCCAAAGCATTCTTTTATTATTTCTAAAATCCTGCAGCCCACAAAAAATGTCTGTTATTCACACTTAGGATAAAGCATGATAAATGCAAACAAAAAGAAGCCAGGGAATTTCAGAAATAAACTGTTCCTTTATGGAACTTTTTTTTTACTTTATTTTTAAACAGGTTTCATCTGAAAATAATACAGATATTTAGCGCTTAAGATATAACAAAATCTGTATTTCATCTATAGCCTGATGGTGAAATCATTCATCTCTCAAAAAAGGCAGCATAAGTATGAAGTATTTGCTCATATGAAGTGGTTGCCTCCATGAAGAGTCACCAATTTACATAAAAATTCACCCATTTGACCTCACAATTATCCAATAAAAAAGTATTTATTTCCATTCCAAGATGTCTTTGAGAAACAACGGGCTGTTCTTTGATTTTTCCCTGAAACCCTAAGTTTCTCACTTCTCCCTTTTCTCTTTGTCCTTTAAAAATATTAGTGAAGCAAATCCATCACAAGAGGTGGCAGCTGAGCAGCCTGGCTCTGGCCTGCCCTGCACAGCCCTGGAGGGACCACCTGGAGGCACGTGGCAATAATTCACTCTCAGCGCCCATTAAATGCTCAGCCTCTCCTCGGAGGCTGCAACAAGGCTGCCAATTAATGTCACTTGTCACTGTGGTTTGTGTGGCTGGGACACCTGCCCACGAGGGCTGAGCAGAGATCCCCAGCAGCCCCTGTCTGTGTGCTCCAGAGCAGGAATGGATCCACAGGTGAGGAGGCAGCACTGACTCATCACAAATTTCATTCATTGCTGGCACAGTTCAGCCAGAGGAGAGGGCTCTGTGGCACAGCTCAGCTCTCCTGTGATCTTCTCCTCTTCCCCTGATGTCCCTCTTGCAGCAGGGCTGACATTGTCTCTTTTCTTCTTTGCAAACTGACAAGAATCAATACTTCATTGAAAGCTGCTGCTTGCACAGCTTTGCAGCCCAGCAGGTACAGACCAAGCTGGTGTCATGACAGATGCGAGTTATTTAAGTGGTATTTGTTCTATACCTCCATAAAAGTGGGCTAGAAATATCTAGGAGTTATCAGTTATTGCAATTTATTGCTCTTCAAATGTTTCTTAGCTTATTAAAAAGAGAGCAGAGCATTATTCAGAAAAAACCTCCTGTCAGCTTCCCCTCTCCTCTGCTCCCCATGCTGGATCACCAACCACAGCCTGTGGAGACTGGGAATAGCTGCCCACAGCTTGGGTTTCCAAAATCCATCTTTTGCCAGTGGGCAGTTCATTTTGAGAGTGAATATGGCAAATTATAATAACTGCTTTATGACTGAAGGTTCTTGGGCTTTCCCCAGCCAGGCTTGTGCACCCTGTCCTGCCTGCAGAACACACTTGGGTTTCCCTCATGCCTCATATGTTGATATGTTCCCCCTTTCTTTTTCCCCACATGTAAACACTCACCTGATTTTCTCAGGAATAATATTTGGCCTCATTCCCTGATTTTCAGTGGAGCCTCTGTTAAAATTAATTGGTCCCCTGGGACTAACATTTGCCCATATCACCAATAACCTGTTGTGCACAGAAGCAGATTCTGCCCACCCAGGGGAATAATTAGGGAGAAAATTCAGTGTGGAAAACTTTGTGGTCCTTTTCTTACTCTCCTCCTCACTGGGATGGGCTTTATCAAGAAATTTGCTTATAATCCTGACATGCTAATAAACTGATTTTTGTTGCCAGCCAGTTCAGTGAGCTCATATCGTGCTACAGGATGAGATGGACAATTTCCTTTCATTCTTCTGACATGTCCAGTTATTAGTCAGTTATATTCTGTTTTTAAACTGGCCCAATCACCTCAAAATCTGAATCACCCATCTGCCAGTAAGCTATTAAAACTGCAGAGTGCAATTAATTGCACTATATAATTAGTGTATTTTCCTGGATTTCTGAGTCATGTCTTTCCAACATTCTGCAGTGAGAATTATAGAGGTGTTTCAGGCTTAGGTGTTCATGGGAATGAGATTCCTTTTGTGAGAAGCTCCTGAAAACATTAAAGGCTGTTCAGAACTAAATTAAATTATATTGAGATATTATGCTGCATTTGAGAACTGATGCTGGATTGCACACCTATAGGCACATAATTGTACACCCTGGAATAAGAAAGAATAAAAAGAAACTTCTGAACATTAAAATTTTATTGTGAGTGGGGCAGGGCAATGTCTTTATCTTCTTGCAAATTTAGATGCCATCGAACCCCTAAAAAACATGGAATAGTTATTAAATATCTGATCTTTTAATTACATCTCACATCCCTCCAGATCTCTCCCATGCACAGTGCAAAACTCAGGCCTGAGCCCATCCACTGTGCAGGTGCATCCCTCCTTGGACAAACAACAGAAATTTCCTGGCATCACAGAACTGCAGGCAACAGGGGGAAGTTTTCATCTGAGCTTCCATTTTCCATCCTTTTGATGCTGACCCACCTAGAATGGAAGTGGACACCCACTTTCACTCAGTGGGGATCTGTTGGCACCCTGGTGGACCCCAGGGAGAGGGGGAGGCAGGGCTGGGCGTTTGTGTTTGTGTTTGTGTTTGTGTTTGTGTTTGTGTTTGTGTTTGTGTTTGTGTTTGTGTTTGTGTTTGTGTTTGTGTTTGTGTTTGTGTTTGTGCTGGTTCTGCACAGCCTGTGGGCTGGGCTGGGTGCTGGGTGCTGAGCAGGCACTGATGCAGAACCTGAGTTTTTCTCATTTAGCCAATTGCCCTGGACCCTGGCTGGGGGGTGTGATTTGCATAATCACTACCCAGGTACAGGCAGTGTCTGCATGCCCTGCTCTGGCAATCAGCCCCTGCTCACCCAATCAGGGATTTGCATAATCCCCTTGCAGCTCCTTCCCAGCAGCTTCACTCTGGATATGCAAAGCCCTCCATTCTCCTTGGCTGCTGCAATCCCTCTGTGCTGAATGAACGGCTTCTCTGCTGCTTCATTTTTCATGTTTTCCAGCAATAAAGACATTTCTTTTGCCCTGATGTCCATTCCCATGAAAAGAGGAGAGAGAACACACCGAAATCTTTGCACAGATTGGTCTTTCCAGTAATTTCCCCTTCCATTTCTGTTTGATCTTATCTCTAAATTTCTAGGGTGAGGCTGAGGGAGGGAATTCTGCCCCTCTAACCCACTTCAGCAAGACTCCACCTTCATTAGTGTCCAGTTCTGGAGTCCTCAGCACAGGAAAGACATGGAGCTGTTGGAGCAGGTCAAGAGGAGGGCCAAAAAGATGGTCAGAGGAACTGAACACCTCTCCTATGAGGAAAGGCTGAGAGAGTTGGGGTTGTTCATCTGTGGAAGAGAAGGCCACAGGGAGACCTTAGAGCACCTTCCAGTACCTACAGAGGATAAGCTTCTCAGTGGGAGTTATTGCAAAAGGATAAGGGGTGATGGTTTTAAAGTAAGAGAGGGTCAATTTAAATTAGATATAAGGAAGAAGTGTTTTACAATGAGGGTGGCAAAACACTGGAGCAGCTTGTCCAGAATGGTGGCAGGTATCTCATCCCTGGGAACACCCCAAGCCAGGTGTGATGGGGCTCTGAGCAACCTGGTCTAGCTGAAGATGTCCCAGTTCTGTGCAGGGGGGTTGGACTGGGTGACCTTTAGAGATCCCTTCCAACCCATGCCATTCTAATATTCTGTGCTTCTGTGATCTTCCCTGTCCCAGCACCCTGCACAGGGCAAGGCTCCCAGGCCATGCTCCCACCAGCCGAACCACGTCCCAGTTCCTGCTTGACCTTTGCAAGATGACAGGTACAGCCCGGCCAGGACCTTTGGGAATGAGGAAGGGAAAGGAGGGGAAGAATGGGGAGCACAGAGCAGTTTATGAATGGAGAGATCACCTCCGGGGATACACATCCCAAATACCTTACTGTACTTAGTCTGTGAAACTTCCTCTGCTCCTCCTGGCCTTCCTGGTCTTAGACTGAAGATTCTAATTTGTTTTCAAGGCAATGCAATATATAAAAGCAGCTAAAATGAGCTCCATAATACCAGTGCCCCTCGTGTATCCCATTTATTATCACTGTCTGTTACATAGCTAGGAAATTTAGAGATAAAACCCCTGACTTCCCCAAATGAAGTGCCAGTGAAGGTGGAAGCACACTGCACAAAGGCAGCAGTGAGTGTGACTGATTTTCCTTTCAAACTATTTTAAATGAGGATATTCATCTGCTTTTAATGTGTTGTACAACTACACAAGAAAATCACGCTTAATGAGTGCATGAGGAATCATCAAACCCAGAAATAAGGTTGATTACAAACATCAACATCATCCTAAAGTTGAGGTCACAGCTTCAACCTGAAAAAAGCATTTAAAACCTCGAGGTAATGACTTCCTTTGTAAAAAAGTAAATGGTATTAACTTCAACTACTAATGGAGTATAAGGTGCTCCCAGCCTGGCTCCTGAGGTCATAGACTGTGATATACAACACCTTTTCCAAGACCAATCAAGGAAAAAACCTTAGGATTGATGTATGGCACAACCTAATGGTCTAAGAAGAGTCTTTTGCTGACCACCAAATACTCAGATTCCCCACATTTTATGATGTCACAGAACACTGCAATCCATAAATCTCTGGTAAATGCCTACTTATCTCTAAAGCACCTACACACATTGTTGACAACGTTTTTTGTAGAACTGTAAATTCTTACTAGTTACAGGTATTTTAATGTTTCTTCAGCTCAGATATTTACTGCTCTGCCTTAGGAAGAAATATGCTCAAGGCAAAATTTTTACTTTATTGCTGTCTGTAATAGGCAGATATTTTTCTTGCAAGGGATTTCCTGCAATAAATACCATTGTCATTCTTATGACTGAAGTTGTTGGCTTGAAACACCTTGTCCTGAAATACTGCCTTTCCAAGCCATTATTATATAATTACTGCAGCTTTTGACCCAGTTACACAAAACAGGATGCAGTCCTTTTCTCCTCAGTATTCCTGAGGAAAGGACAAAGGGGGAATATTTATTTTTCAGGTGAAAAATTGTTAACTTAGAATTACCAGGAGACAGGTACCAACCCCCCTCTGAGTTGTGTCTGGGGCTGTGTGTACTTTATAGCCCCAGCAAACACCTGTGTTTGCAACAGAGAGCAATTGCAAAAAACCACAGCAGCCCTGATCCAGCTGCCATTAAACCAGGCAGCCCACAGGGGGACAAAGGAATTGCTGCAAGGGGTGTCACAGAGGGATGGGAGTTTTTCACTGCCCGTGAGCCCTGGTGCGCTGAGAGGATGGGCTCTGCAGGACCCCTGTCTCCCTTCCCCAGGGTTATGTGGTGCTGAAGAGCAGGACTGTCCCTCAAAGTAGATATTTCATGTCAGATTTGTGGGATCACAAGCAAGCCAGAGGAAAGGAAAGGTTCAGTGGAGATAGTCTAGCCAAAAATTGCAGCCACGTTCAGGCACTTTTGGGTGTACCCTCAGCAGTACAGCTCATGCCTGGGTGCTGAGGATAAACAATTCTGCTCCCACTCACAGGGTTATCCAAACCCAAGTGCTTAAAAAGCCTTCTGCATAGAGCATCACCACAAGAGGCCTGAAATAATCTTTCCCTGTCAAACAGAAGCCTAAAGGTGAAAAGCTTCTTTAACATGTCCTTGGAAAAATTAAAAAATTTGCTGTGAAGCCAGGTGAGTGTGGGAGATGAATCTCATTCTTTGACCATTGTGAACAGCTGTTCTCTTTATCCATTGCATATTTGTTCCAATACCAGTCCGACAATTCTAATACAATACTTCAGAATATTGTATTTCTATAATGCAAAACACAAAAAGGCTTTATTAGTATCCCAGACTTTGTTGCAGTCATGTACCTTAATTTGTTTTCAAAAAAAAATTCTTTTTTCCCTCTGAATTATGATCTTCCTTTACATGCAATGAAATGTTGGCTTTCTTGTTTGAGTGCTGCTGCTTCCTGTTTGCAAGTACCAGAACCCACGCTCTTTAAACTGCAGTTGTTATTAATAAAGGTCTCAATGACTGACAAATCCCTACTTCATGCCTCTTTATTTTACCCATGGGAGCTAGTTAAGCTGTATTGTTTGATTTGTATACATTGATGTTCTGATAGCACTGGCCACTTCTGTTTCAGTTGGAGTGGAAATACATTCCTTGTTGGCTCCTTATTAAACATTTCTTGGGCAGCTTTTGTGTCCACTCACAATCCCTTATTTTCAAACTACTTAAACACTGCTCTATTTTTTTTGTCATTTTCTAATCTCCTGTGTCTTCTGAGTGTAGGAAGAAAAATAACTCACTTATTTATGTCTGATTCTCCCTTAACTTGCCCGGTTCTTCCAAAAGAGCCTCTGTATAATTACCGTGCTGTTAAACCACTGCTCCAGAATTCCTTAGAAATTTACTTCTTATCTCCCTTGGAAGTAAATCACAGTTTAATCACCTGCCAAAGCTGGTATTAAGTGTCCAATTAAAACCCAAACCTTTTGCAGCTTATCACTTTATGCTGTAAGGAACAGGTGTGTTTTAGGTGAGTCCTGGGCTGATTTCTATTGAATTATCTGGTAGGACTCCCACTGGCTTCGGGGCGTGTGGAATGAGGCAGATGGTGGAGGGTTTCTTTGGAAAAAGGACCTGATGGATGTCTTCCGAGCCTGGATAACTCCCCCAAGGCTCACTGAAGCCTGCAGGTCCAAAATTCCCAAGGATCTAACCCTATTACATTCCTCAGCCATACAGCTGTGGATTTGCAAATGAGGCAGACCTGGAAAGAAGCATCATTAGGAAAAGCTGCTGCAATAGCTGGAGAATGACTGAGGGGCACATCCTAAATGGATGTCTCAGCCACTGGCCCAGGATTCCCTGCTCTGTTTTAAACTGGGTAAACACTTGTCACTGTGCAGCCAGAGATGATAAATTGGGCAGAAAGTTTGTCCTGGTTGCACCACAATGGTTGTCACATAATTCATGACTATGAAGTGTCAGCACAGTTTTGTGCAAGCTACACCAGACCCTGTCCCAGTAAAATGTTCAGCCCATGCTGTTGGGCAGTTAGGTGGGTTTATGCTGAAAAGCTGCTGATGTCTCCCATCATTTAGTCATATTTGCCTTGCCCATGTTTAGAATCTGATCCCTACCTGCTACATCAGAGCTGCACCAGTTCTTTGTCTGGGAGACTGTATCTGGGGAGGTAACCAGCTGGATTTGCTCTTTATCAACCTGCAAGGATTCCATCACCATGCACAGAGAAAGATTATTTGGTTTATACTTGTTCTGCCCTGTTTGTGTGCCCCTGACAAATTCACATACATATCCCTGTCCAGCACGTGGGAAGCACAGCATTCCCTGGAAGCCCTCCCTGACCACAAACACCAGCCCAGCTTCAGCAGCACATCCCAGTTGTTCTTATCAATGCTAACAACCCAGACAGTCTCCAGAGATTCTCCTCTTTTCCTGCACATTGCATTTCCCTGGTGCTCAATAATCCACTGCACACTCCCTTCTTCCCCCATATCTCCATGTTTTAATCTCTTATGTGATCGTTACACATGATACATGATAAAAGGTAACTTTTCCATACCCAGAAATGGTGTCATTCCATAAACAGGCCATTTTGTCATAAGATAGCACAAAAGATGTTCATACTCACTTAGCAAATGCCCTCAGGGTATGCCAAGGCACAGAAGATTGTGACTGAATGGAAACTTCAATTCTTCTGATTCGCTCTGCTATTACCATGTGCAAAACCCTTTCCAGTGGATGTTGTTGCAAATGGATATGTCTGGGTCAGACCTGGAAGACCCTGCCTGAGGAAAACTGCTGCTGAACTGAAGCCCTGGGTGAGAAGCAAAGTCAGAACCTCAAAGTCTGTTCAAATAAATCAGGGCTGATTATCAGTGAGTGGTGAAATTGCAGTTTTTACACGACGATATGTAAACATTTGGCTGTTTGAGTTTTTTGTACTTACAGTCATTTTCAGTCATCTTGTTAAATGAAAAACAGATGCCACCAACAAGTATTAGAGCTCACAAAGATGGATTTACACATTTCTTTTACTGAGTGTTTTTATCAATAATGCACATGAAAAAAGGTCTGGGAAGTTTTATTACATTAGCTTAGCCACCATAAATCAGCACGGAATACAAAATTCACTAAAATTACCACCTTAGGGCCAACACAGCAAGATGAAGTGTTATGTTCTAACCCTTTGAACAGACTGGGGGATGATCCCCTTTTCCAGCATTGGGGAAGTGATCATGAGTGCACTTTTGTGACTGTTTCACTCTGCTCATCCAGAGAAGACAGGAAAGCAAAGGCAGGTCTGGGAAAAGCAGCTCTCAGAGGCTGCTGCGTGTTCAGCCAGGGCCAGGACAGGATGCTGTGACACTGCACACTGCTGGGTGTTTGCTCAGCCTCAGAGCAGCTCCTGCTTTTGCCTGGCAGCAGTTTCCTGGGTGCTGAGTGATCCACTGGAGAAATCTTCACTCCAAAGTGATTTGAACTGCTGGGGCCAGCCAGAAGAAAGGACACAACCCGTGGGTGAGCCTGTGCCACTGCTCCTCCCCACCACAGTGCATCTCCAGGCAGGGTGGGAGCTGCTGCAGCCCTGCCTGCAGGAGCAGGACCCAGCTCATGCAGTAATAGCTGCTGCTTTTGGGTCCCAAGCAGTGACAGCCCTGCTTCTGTCCCTCTCCAAGGCAGTGCAGCCACAGATGTTTTCCTAATCCAACCACAGCTTGCATCCCTCATCTCAGCCCTGCTTTGCAGTAATCCCATTCAACTGCATAATTACTGCCATACTCAGACAACTGTATAATTTCCTCTTGTGAATTAATAACAGTAATAATAGTGCTACTAATAATAACAGTAATAAACTATTGTTGGGATTTCCCCCCATTATCAATTGCTTGCTCCTTTGGCCTTCCTATGGAGATGGCCAGCAATAATGCCAAGCAGGAAATTGTTCTTTGATTTGAATATTGTCAAATGCCTCCTAGAGCTCCTGTTGAGACCACCAGTTTGTTCCAGAGAGGACATGTTCAGTAACTATCAGATGATGATGACTAACTGGTTTATGAGTTCAAGTCAGTGGTCTAGAAGTGAAAGGATTTATTTTTCTGTTTGCTTTTTTTAATCTCAGCGTCAATCTTCAGAGCCAGAATCGTCCCATTTTTGTCCCTCCATCAAGCTGTGGTTATACTGATTCGTCAAGATGGTTTGAAATTCTTTTCTCTTGTCCTTTGAGGTCAGAGGCTTCTTTGTTCCTTAATATTTTCCTCTCCTCAGTGTATTTTAGGATGATTCTCTAACCCTGTCTTGTTAAACCTAATTGGACAGGACCTTAATCGAGGTGACTACATCAGATGTCATGTTTTCCTCTTCTCTCCCCAGGACTCCAGCCTCTTCCAGGAGTTATTATTTTGGAGAAACTTTTTCTTAGGAAGTATAAATGTTTGGAAAAGAAATTAGCTCCAAATGTGACTAGCCACTCACCCATAAGTCATGATTTGCCTATTTTCCCAGGCTTTGTTTCTTGTACCAGTCAAAGGAAAGCTGAAAACAAAATAGATTAAATGTTTTTGCAACGTAGCATCAAAGGCCATAATTTTGTTCATTCAAATAATTTAAACAAGATCAGACAAAGTGAATACTTGGAAGGGACCCATTCTAAACTCACAGGAAACCCAAGTATTTCAGGAACTGATGGTGTCTGTGTGAGATGGGCAGCTAGTGCTGAAGCGATGCCACAGTGTGGTTTTCAGAGAAAATGGTGAGAAATTAATCAGTTTGAATAGATCCAGTCAAAATAAGGGAACATTTTGTACATCAGATTTATGGCTTTGGTTAGAAGTAGTGAGATTCATTGAGTACAACATATCTTTTGAAAGCACTTTTAAGTGGGGATGTGGTGTTCTCCAATCACTGAATGTTGTTCATGTATGGGTTTGGTTTTTTTTTTCCACTGGCCCTTTTTTTGACTGAAATGCAAAGCTGTTCTCTTGATCCCATTATACTTTTCGAAGTATTGAGTACACAGCTGAAGAAATATGCACTGTGAACTAACTAGACAATGAAAACAAGGCTGTTTCCCTCCTTGTGAATTGCCTCAGCAAACACAGAACCTTACAACTCCTAACACTTTGCTCATTTACTGGGCCAGCAAGGAAATAGAAGAATATTTTGATTTAAAGTAAGGCTGGAGCTGAGGACTTCACCAAACCTTTCTAATGATGCTCAAAGCCCGCAGTGACCCTGTGCCCTCCTCCTGTGCTGGGGACAGCTGCTCAAGCCCAGCAGGACTTCAGAGACCACGGGGCTGGGTTTCATTAGTGTGAGAGCAAGTCAGAGAGACAACTGCAAGCTCTTTCTTGTGTCCAACAGGCTCATCAAATCAAATATGTTACATCCGTTGCACTGGTGTCCTGGTGAGCTATTACGTCACCCAGCAGGAAAAAATGTTCACATTTGGATCATGCAGACGCAAACCCAGGAGCTTATTAGTGAAACTGTGTTTGGAGACATTGAATCACTCTCAATTATGTGTTCTAACAATTGCCCAATTGCATCTCATACAGCTTCAGCCTTGAGTTTCTCTTCTTAAATTCCTTTACAGCGCTCGTGAAAACATTGATTGTTCTGTAAAGGCTAAATAAATGCCTAATTGCGTTTCAGTAATGTGTTTTTCTCCAAAGCAGTTTTTAAAACCACTCACAGATAAACCCATTGCCATTTAAACTGTGTATGAAACATGAGTTTTTATTCAGGGTGAAATCTTGGCCCCAATGAAATCAATGGGAGTTTTGCCATTGACTTCAGTGGGGCCAAGATTTCTCCCTTGATGCACATGATATATTTTTCCTGACATTTAGAATGATGAAACAGCCCTGGTTCTGATTAGCCCAGGGTATAAATAGTATCACTCAACTAGAGCAAAATTCAAATCAAACCTCAGGCATCTTTGCTGATGCTGCTTTGTTTTGCAGGGCTGTGTGCTCATGGAGAGACCCAAATGGCCATTTGGAGAGGAGGACTCCATGTGAACCCCTTCTCTGGGTTTACACTTCAGGGTGCACCAGTACATGGGGAGTACAGGATGCTCCCCATGCATGGAGGCATCCAGTCATAAGTCTTTGTGACATACATTTTTCCAGCCTGAATTCTTCATTAAAGGAACCCTTGATGTCTCACAGCTTGTTACCAAATTGGGCCTTGACTCTTAATATAATTTAGATGAGTTTAAAATATGCTTCTAAGAAAAGCTGCCTCCACATTTATAAAAATTGTATACCATAATATTAGGGAGAAATCTGCTGCTTGTTTTGACAAGTTTCATTTTTTTTAGTATCTTATGAATATATTTTAACCTGCTGCTCTATGTTTGAATCAGCAGTACTGCAGGAGGAAAGAAACATAGTTGGATTTCTGAGACTATTCAATAAATTCCTTGCACATTGCACAGCAGAAAAATTATTTCTAACCTTTCCCTAAAATTTAGGTCCCTTTTTAGACAGAAGGAGTCATTGCAAAGAACTAGTGGAGACACAGTGGCAGAGATGAATAGATGCTGAATGTAGAGGGAATCGTTGCAATCAGGAAATTTGCTTTGCAGAGTTACTCCACAGCTTCCAGGGCCTGGTTGTGGGGTTTTCCTGGCCATCCTCAGAGCATCTTCCAGACACCTCCAGCGTGGATGGAGCTCACCAGCTGAAGGGAGGCTCTCTGCAGAAGTGGGGAACCAGTGGCACAGCCCTTCGGCTCCTGCTGCCCCTCCCCAGCCCCCTCTTATCTCCACCACTCCCTTATCTGCCTCTGCAGCACACATGGGGCTGTGATATTTCATGAGACATGATAGAGAGTAAGGACCTGCTATTGGCCTGCTATTCAGGCAAAACTCCCACTGGCATCTCTGAGCCCTTAAATAGTACAGCATGTTGCAAGTGGAATTGTTTATTGTGTTCAGTCAGAGCCGGCTACAGCCAGCTCTCACTACTGACTCAACTACACGAAATCTCACCCTCCTGTCATCCCACACTGCTGCACTCACTGGGCCCAGCTCTGTTTCCACTTAAATGTTGGGGAAAAAAAAATGGAGTCAGGATTGCTCCACCATCTTCTTCTGAATTCTGAATTCTTTTCGCTCTTGAAAAACTGCGAGAGAGTCTGAGAGATGAAGACACTGCAGCCCAGGCACTGTGTTGGTTGTGTGATTTACACAGCCCTGGCAGCCAGGGGTGACCTGAGCCCAGGATCTGCAGATCAAACCCATGGAGTGGCTCAAGGTGAATATCAACAGCAGGATTTGATACCTAGTGGGTCAAACAGATAAACTGCTCTCCTGTTTTGTGCTCCAGTAGCATCCAAGCAGAGCTCCTCGCTGTAGATTTATCCCCAGCCATCAAACACTGGCTGGACTTAGGATCTGCAGGTATTATTGCAATTTGCTTGGCTTTATAAAGCACCCTTGCAGCCTTATTCACACACACCACTGGGGAATGCTGCATGCAGCAGGTTGTTTTGTCATTTTAGCAGTGTTAAAATTCATCTGGTATCTCTTTCTTGCTAAGAGCAGGTAGAGACACACTCTTGAGTGAATAGGATATGCTCCACTTGTGAAGTGTAGGAGCAGGTCAATAGACAACTTTCAAAAGGAACCATTTAGGATAATTAAGCAGCACATACACACCAGCAAGAGTTTATTTTGTATTGGAAGGCATGTGGTTAGGGAAACAATAGCAGTTTTTTCCCTGGAGAACGTTAATTAAATTGAACACCCTGGAAAACTGAACTATTCTTACCACAAATCTATAAATCAAACTGTTCTGTTTGCTTAATATAATGCTTTGCTATTCTAGTCACACTGAAGTGGGCCAGCCACACAATGCCAAGATATTTCCATGATGAGCACATTAGAAACACTGATTGACTATAGATCTTATGGATGTGAGGCCAAACCCGTATCTCATTTACTCCAGAATAACCAAGATCAAAATCTGGCCCACACTGTTCAGATTAGTACATAAATAACATGAAAGGTTTGTGAGCTCTGTAGCAGATGCATTATGTACTTGTTTTTTGTGCTGTAGAAGTCCCTGGCAACTCCAGTAAGGCACCAGGACTCTGCTGTGTGTTAGGTGCTGTGCAAATACAGAGCAGAAGGATTTCTCTTTCTGCTTTGCCAAAGTAGCTTGAAACTACCTGTGAGCAGATATTCACCTCCCCAGTTTATCTCAGCAGGGTGAGGGAGCAGCCCTGTGCTAGAGGTACAGGACAGGCATTGGCAGCATGGTCTCCTTGGTCTTGTCTTCTCACAGGCTAGAGGGGCTCTTTTTGCTAAGATATATTGTGACTCTGAAGCTGAAATTCCCAAACTTTGTACCCAGGGGCCAGCTGAATTTTCAGCTGGCATAAACTGAATTTTTCAGCCAGGCTGAGGCTGCCTGCAGGGGGTTTGGCCAGCTCAGCAGCAGGCCCTGAGAGCATCACCCACAGCAGGGCTCCAGTGCCAGGGTGACTTCAGCTGCCCCTCAGGTCTGCATCACAAGACACATCAAAATACACTGCACACATGGTGTAAACCTGGTGAAGCATTTTCATGTTTCCTTGAGTAGGCTGTGACTCAGGTTCCCATGGAAAACCCTTGCATGCAGTTGTTTCCCTTCACACGCAGTTGTTACTCATTGGAAAAAAGGTCATTTTAGCTCCAGCCTGCCAGCTTGTTATCTATGTCTCACTTAGATGCTAAATAGAATTTAGGCAAGGAAAAGATCCAAAATTTCAGGCTCTGAAGGGAATTTTGCATGCACTGAGGAAATTAGTTTAATATCTGGCTGTGTGCTCTGCAAAAGCAAGGCACACGAGTGAGCATGTGTCCCTGAGACAGGGGCAGGCTCCAGGAACAGCCATGGACAGAGGAGTGGAGGAGCCACACCAGCCTGCACGTGGGAAATCACTGCCTGCACCAGTCAGCAGTGGATCAGTACCTCTGGAAGAGATGCTTCTTGAAGTGCTCCAAGAAATGCATCATTGGGAACGGCCCTTGCAGCATACAGAAGATTTTCTGGGCCTTGTTTGCATCACAGAACTTGTATCAGTCAGCAGAGCAAAGACAGAGAGAGCTGTGCTTGAATAGCCATGGGAATATGGAATTCAAAGGCCACACTTGTCCCCTGAGCAGCTCAAACTCACCAGTGACACGTGTGCTGTGCCTCAGCTGGCAGGACTCTCACTGTAAGGTCACCTGCACAGCATCCCAGCGCTGAAAATAAAAACTTCTGACACCAGCCATGACACAAAGGAGCCTCATTTATCACAATCTGCAAGTCCTGTCCATTGGAAAATCAAAACAGGTGGATTTTTCCACCAGTCACAGGATGGCAGCTGAAAGATTTGCACAAATTTCTGCTTTCTTTTCCAAGCAATGCTCACTCACCCTCTTTCAACCTCAGCCCTGGGCCAGAAGTGGAAAAGTTTCCAGTGTTTGACCTGATGGCTCCATTCAGAATAGCAATCTTATCTTGAATTAATAAGTCTGGGTGACAGTGGATAGGCAGGAAAAGACATTTTGTGTCCCCCTAGAAAACTAAGTGGCAGTATGGAACAGGGGCTATTAATATCTGCACAGCTCTGTCACAATTTGCTGGCCTTCATTTGTGAGATAAAATGTAAAACCTTTATTTCACACCATGTAGAGTTACTGATCTTTAATGTATAGCCCAAACATGCTACATATACCCACTGGAATGGTTCAGCTGCTACTGGATTGCAGTTATCACTTGTAAAAAAAAGACAATTCTTCAGCAGTAAAACAGTGTCATGAGATGTACAGGGCTGTAACTTTCCAAACCATGTAATTTAGCCTTTCTGAGGGAGTTATTTCTGATTCTGTCATGTATGAGTGTTTTGGGCTCTCTCACAAGAATTGCAGAAATATGTTTTATTAAGGGAGAGGTCTGGTATAAATCACACTTGTTCAGCCAGACATCAGTCACATCACAGGGAAAAATGAACTCTTCTTTCATTCTCGTGTCTGACCCCTCCAACACAGCATTGTCCCTGCTAATGAGCTAAACATTTTTGCTGATTTGTTACATGCAGCAAATATAGAAGCAATGAAACCCATCTGTGTAATTTATTCATTGATTTGGACTTGAATCCAAGCGTGTTCTAAGTAGTTCTTGTCTGTGTGCATGTGTGTGAGAGAGAATAGCTCATCAAAAACAAAAAGTCCTAAACTTACCTGCTTGAAATATTTATGAATAATGGAAAATAGCCTGGATCTCCTCCTGTGCAACCCAGCAGCCATTGCAGAAAGGGTTTTGTGTTAAGTAAGGGCTGCTGGTTTCAGCCCTATATTTGCAGTAAGATCAAAAGATCATTTTTAGGGAGGTCTCCTGATAATCCTTTCCATCCTAAAAATAAACAAATAAAAAGGAAGGATGGAAGGCTGAAATAAAATAAAGCAAGCTCAAACACCCTTTATATCTCCTCCTTAATGCTGAAAATATACATTGTGATGGTAGTTTTGTGCATCCCCTATGATTTCAACTTTCTGAAAGACAGTTTTAATTTGGGGGGGTGTGTCACTGTTTCTACCCTGAGCTCTTCACAACATTGCTGATTCCAAGTCACCTGTTAAAAATCTGTTTTCCTTTAAGCTACCCAAGGGCCTATCTCTTATTTCAGAAACAAAGTAACGTTGTGAAGGAATTGGTTTTAAACAGTCGGTTCGAGCCTGTTTAAGGTTCTATTTCACATCTCCAGCCACTGTGGGTATTTGGTTCGGGATGCAGGGTTTGTGTAAAGCCTCCCACACAAACATTCCCACCTGCACAAGCAGCTCTTTCTGTGCTCCATCATGAACGACAGAGGGAGGTTTATTGAGCAAACTTTCTGGAGGGGTGAAGGTTTGCATGTCCATCCCGAACTTTCTGATCACACAGCTGCTGCCTTCTGGATGGGAAATGCAAAGGCAGAGGTGCTGAATGGTGCTCCTGCTCTGCAGACACCCTCATAATTCCAACAGGCTGAGGCCAAACCTCACGGGATCCCAATGAAGAAAGGGAAGAAAAAAAATTAAAATAGAAAAGAGAACAGATTAAACAGAGGATATATTACACTCAGCAAATGGAGTAACAGTCTGATTGAACAGAGGCAGGGTTTGCTCAGAAACCCTTCTTTCTTTACAAGTGGAACATTAACGAGCTGACCGGGTCTGAGGTAAGTCAAAATTTTTCTCCATTCTGCAGATTTTTTGGTTTATTATTTTCTCCCCTGACTGAGTGCTGGTTGCAACAGATTAACAGGTCACCGGACTGGCCCTGAGAATTGCTGCCAATTACCTCGTTTCCGCCTGTTGCTCTGCAGTCTAATGGCATCGTTTACCATGCGCTCTGTCCCCGCCGCCGGGCTGGTGACACCCGATAAACACCGCGACCGAGAGAAATCTGCCTGGGTACGTCGAGGGGGAAGTGGGGCTCATCATTTCGGGGTAAATGATGCTTTTATCTTCTTCCCCATCCAGGCGGGCTGAGCAGGAGCCTCCAAAGGGACTCGGAGGTGTCGGGCCCCGCTGCCGTCCGTCCTGCCCAGCCGGGAGCAGCGGGGCCCGGCCCGGCCGCTCCGCTCGCCCCGCTCCGAATCTCCGAGCCCGAGCCTCAGCTCTTCCCCCTCAGACAGCAGCGACGGCGAGAAACATCTGAATCAACACAGCATCGTTTACTTACAGAATTGACAGCCCTTCCATTCGAACTGGTTCAAATTAGTCGACGCCACATTCTTTTCCTTCTGTGTGTTTTGTTTTCCGCCTTTTTTTTTTCTTTCTTTCCCCCCTTTAAACAGGGATATAAAACTGCTCTATTTCACCCAGCTGAATGCGAAACAGTCCAGCGGAGGGGAGGGAGAAGCGGCGGGCACGGCTGGAGTGGTGGGGAGGGAGATGGGATGCGCAGGCAGGAGATGCGCGCCCGCGGGAGGCTGCGGAGCGCTCCGCGGGTGCGGCTCCCGCCCGGGCTGGGCAGTGTTTCTCAACCCTGGCTTCCTCAGGGGAACTTACCTCCCGGACATGTGCGGATGGAAAAGTGGGGACATTAAAATCAAATTACAGGCTTGTATAAAGACAGAGCCCTTCGCTGGCAGCAGGAATGATTAAACGGAGCAGCTCGGGAAACCTCCTGTATGAATATTTCATGCGAAATGATGCGAGCCCCCCCAAGGTACAAGGGCCCTCCTTAATTAAACTGGTGTAAACGTTGCCTTTTACTCCTTTTTTATTTAAGTTATAGGGAGGAGCGGGAAGATTGGCCGAGTTTTACCCTTACACCCGAAAAAGAAGGAGCAGTCCCTTCCCACGGGAGGGGGCACCGGGCCGGGGCTGCAGCTCCCCTGCGCTGGGCGCATCCCCGGGCGCGGGGACAGGGACCCTGGGGAGTCACTGGCTGGGACGGGCCAAGCTTAAGCGGTGGTAGAAGAGGGCAGGGACAAGCTCTGGGCCCGGATTTGCCGGCCCGCATCTCCATCCTTTCCCGCGGTCGCCCCAACAAGGCGGGGACGAGAGAGGGTTGTTGGCTGGTGTCAGTCCAAAGCCACCCCTCGCCTCTCTCTGACCCTCGTGTCAGGGTGGAAAAGGAGCCAGAGTGGCTCTTGCCGGCAATCTCTCGCAAGACGAGCTCCTGCCCACCGACGGGGGAAGGTGGATTCGGGTCCCGAGAGGGGCAGCGCGGCTGAGGGGGGGTCCCTGGCAGGTCCCTGCCGGGGCAGCCGGGGCTGAGCCTCCCGGAGCTGCGATGTGCAGCTGCGGCGGTTTCCATGGCGATGCGCGGGGTGGCAGCGGAAGGTGGTCCCCGCCACGCAGGACACGGCTGCCCACCCCGGGCAGCCCGAGCTCTCCCTTCCTGCCTTTCCAAGGCCGGGATCGGACGCTCGGGCAGGAGAAGATCCCACTGAAGAGAGAGACAAGGCCCCGGCAGAAGGGCGGCCCTGCCCGGCGATGTCCTCGGGGGCTGCACTGGTGGCACCGCTCCCCGCCCGCCGGGACCCTCCGCTTTGCCGAGCGGGACTTTTGATCTGCCAGGGAAAACCTACAGAAAACACCGACCCCAACCTCTCAGGACATCGCCACAATGGTGGGAAGAAAGCGGATTTCCGACAGCCCTTGACTCTCCTAAAGACAAATTGGGATGAATTTCCAAGTCGGTCCGACTCTGAACTCACGGCCCTTCCGCCCAGAGTCCTGACAATGTCCCCGTTTCATTCAATCCCACACTGGGACCTTGGCTTCTCCTTACACAGGACATTTCCTTCCTTCCTTCCTTCCTTCCTTCCTTCCTTCCTTCCTTCCTTCCTTCCTTCCTTCCTTCCTTCCTTCCTTCCTTCCTTCCTTCCTTCCTTCCTTCCTTCCTTCCTTCCTTCCTTCCTTCCTTCCTTCCTTCCTTCCTTCCTTCCTTCCTTCCTTCCTTCCTTCCTTCCTTCCTTCCTTCCTTCCTTCCTTCCTTCCTTCCTTCCTTCCTTCCTTCCTTCCTTCCTTCCTTCCTTCCTTCCTTCCTTCCTTCCTTCCTTCCTTCCTTCCTTCCTTCCTTCCTTCCTCTCTTTTTTCTCTCTTTTCCCCTATCTCTCGCATGCATTTTTTCATCTTTATTTATTTTTCTCTCTTTTTCTTCCCCGCTCTGTTTCCTTACAGATTTTAGTCAGTGCAGGGCTTTCTATTATTTTGCATTCCCAGGGAATTTAAATAAAATAACGTTATTCTTATGAAAATACCTTTTCATGGTTTATTTGAACAGCCTTTACTCTTCCAAATCACATCTTTCCCTTTCCTCCCTTTTCCTTGATTCTGAGCAGATATTTGGCAGCCCACGGAGAAGCAGGTAAGGTGTGGGCTACAAAAAGACAACGTGCTTACTGGGACGAGCAGGATGGCACAGGAGATAACTCTCTGAAAAAGGCTTTTAAATCATATTTGGATCCTAAACTTCCCATCGCAGCAAACGCCTCCTCCCGACACATGTATGCCAAATAAAATAGCCGTGATCGCGTGGATTATAAATGAGATCACAGGAGAGTTTATCTGGGAATATCTCAGCCTCGCAACCCACAAGAATGCACTTTCTTCCCTGCCTCTGATACCCACTTGCTGATCTAAAGATAAAATAACAGCCGTGCTTGTATTCTCCGGCCTTGAGGAGAAAGTCAGGACTTCGCGCGTTCTGTGAACACAGCAAAACCACAAAAAGGTTGTTCAAATACTGATAAAGCCATGAGTGTAACTCCACAAAAACACCGGAATCCAGCAGCTTCTCACGAGTCAGACTTGGATCAGCTGCTGCTTCCAGTTGCGCGGGATTTGACAGATGAGTTTCCACACCTTATCTAAGTTTATTTGGGTCCAGGTCACCAACATTCATTCAGACAACACTTTCACTGGGGAAAATGGTTTCAAATTCTTCATTCCTTTTTTTTTTCCCCTTTTTTTTTTTTCCAGTTCCTTTTTAAATAAAAAACAAAATTACATAGGGAAAAAAAAAAAAAAAAAGGCAGCTGAAGCCGAGCATCTCTGCTCTTCTGAACTGTTCCCTTCCTGACTGGAAATCCCTGAAACTTTCCAGAGCTCCATGTGTCAGGCGGGAGAGAGTGGAGCGGGGAAAGAGGATACTACTACTCTGTCCTTTCCTTTATAGGTAAAGGACTTTTAGAAAGGTAATTCCAAGCAGGAGTCTGGGTAAGAACATTGTTCCCTGCGGAGCGGCTTTCTGCCCCCTCCAAGCCCCCAAGGAATGTTTTCAGGCATTGCAGGAGGCAGGGAGATCCCTCGCTCCCACTTTATAGCCGGGCTGTAAACGCCTCGCGGAGGTTTACTCACACTCAAACGCTTAATTAAGAAAACATTAAGGGTCCAGCTTAAACCAACAAAAGCCAAGCAGCTCCGAGACGGGTTCCCACTTTCCACACGGCGGCTGCGAGCCCCCTCCCCGCCCGGAGCCGCCGTCCCTCCGTCCCCTCTGGGCGAGGGCTGGGGCTGCCCGAGTGCCCGAGCTCCGCATCCCTCTCTCCTCCTGCGGGGCTGATGCTGCTCCTCTCGTTCCCTTCCAGGGGCAATCGGCACCCAAAGCCTTTCCCGCCCCTTCCCTCAGCCCAGACGGACCAAACGCAGCCTGGACTCGATTTTTTTAGCTTTTTTGGAGCCCTCTCCCCAGAATGTGAGGGAAACAACCACTCGGGGGAGGGCGTCCTGGGGTCTGTGCGAGAGCAGCCCGGGCTGGGGGTGCGGGGGATGCCCCCTCCTGTGCCCGGCCAGTCCTCACCACCCCGAGCGGCGGACCAGGGCTTTTCTACCTGTCCGGGATAACAGGCAGGGTTTCTTCGGACTGTGAGATCCTTTGCTTCCCCCAAATCCTGCCTCTGCCTGCTCCCTATTATTTAACTGTCCCAGGGAAAAAAAAAAATCGGCTACTTTTTCTGTCTCTCCAGCCTTGGGGAAGGAAGCAGAATTAACACGGGGGAGGCGACGTGCGGAGCATTGGCAGAAAAGCGTGGACTTTGTTTTAAGACATCAAAAAGGAAGGACAGAAAAGGATGGACACTACCTTCCAATGCACTTTAGTTGGCTGGTGACAGAAACTCCGGGCATGCTCTGAATGCATAATTACCCCCAACTGAAAATTCCCTATCTAATTTGATATTTGGTGCTCAGCAGAAGCTAGCCTTCGTAAATAATATACAAAGTAAGAAACCTAATCCAGCAGGCTAGAATGTTTAATTCATCATTATGCGAGCTAATTGGAAGGTGATTATATGGTAATTGCTCATTAGTGGTGTATATTTATCGCTGTACCTTATGTCAAGGCCATGGGAATTGTGTAGAGTCTGTTCTCTCATTTCAAGGATCAGTTTCAGAAGCAGGAGCAAAGCGGGCGAGATCAAGTTCTTCCTGACGTCAGGTCCAGCCGTGGGCGATGGAGAGCGGGTCTATAAATGCTCTCCCGGAGCCCCCGCAGCAGCCGGGGCTCCGGCCAGGCCGTGCGGGGAGATGGGGCTCCCGAGGCAGCCGGGCCGAGCGGCCCCACGGCGGGACAAGGAGAAGGATGAGGATGAGAGAAGGCAGATCCTGCCTTCCCTGCTCCGGCCAGGGCAGCCACCTGCGAGGGGGGTCGAGCCCGGCGCGGGAGCGGTGCCCGCAGCATCCTCCGGGCCGTGCCCGGCGGGGACACCCGCGGAGCTGGGGCGGCCAAGGCCCCCCCGGGCAAAGAGGGGTCCGAGGGGCACCGGGAGGGCTCCTCACAGCCGACGGGGGGCTTTCCCTGCAACAGGCGCTAACTGCGAAAGGTCAATTAAAAGCGAGCGGGGGAAGGTGATTAATGGCCCTTTCGATTTCAAGCGCGGGCCACGGGCTGGGCTCGCCCGGCTGCGAGTGTCCCACCAGGAGAGAGGCTGGCGGGGAGAGAGGTTACGGCTCGGGGTCAGGAGGTTCTCTAAACTCCCGCTTCCCCCTCGCAGCGGGACCCTTTGCAGAAGTAAATCAATGGCTCTATGAGCTCCGAGCAGTTATGAACCGCGGATGGACACGGGAGCGGGGCTGAGGGAATCCCGTTCATCAGGGAACCCGGCCTGGGCGGCTCTGCCTCTTTCCTACGGGCTATGCGGAGGCTGGCCGCTAATTAGGGGTACCGCTAATTTCCGCCGAGCCCTCGCAGGTAACAGCGCGATCCGTCAGAGGAGGACGGCAAATAAACAGCGTTTAAACACAACAAAGCGAGAGCTCCAAAGGCCTCCGGCCTCACCCCGGTCCAGCGGCAAAGAGAGGGCTGCGTGGGTGCGGGCTTGCGCCGCGTGGGGAGCGCAAATCCCACCGGTGGGGAGCAGCCCCGGCTGCGAGCCGCCGGCCGTGTCCGGAGGGAAAGGGTTAAAAACCCAAGGCCGGAGGGGTCAGGTCCCGGACGCGGAGGCAGCAGCGCTGCGGAGGGTGGGGATGCGGCCCCCGGCGGGCGCGGCAGCGGCGGGACCCCGGGCTGAGAGGGGCGGGATGCGCTGACCTTGGCCGACAGACGGAGCCGAGCGGCGGAGCGAGGACGGCCCGCAGAGCCCCGGCCGCTCGGAGCCGCAGCCCCGCTCCCCCGGCAGCGCTGCCAGGAGCGGCCCCGGGCCGCGGGGTGCGGGGGTCCCCCTCTGTCCTGCAGCCCCCTGAGCAGCCCCGGGGGGCCAGCGGGCCAAATCCCCCGCCAGGCACCGAGGGCCACGCGTCCTCCGGAGGGAGAGCCGGTCCCCGGCAGCCGCCCCCCAGCTTTCCTTCAAAAAAGCCGTAAAAATCCGTCCGAGTTTGCAATTCGCCACCCGAAATCCACGCTCCCTCCCCCACCCCTCTCAGTTATTTAATATAAAATGTATTTTTGAACACCCGCTCGGATAGCATCTCGCCAATATTTATATTTCCACGTTGCCTGGCATCCACTGTCCCACATTAGACTCTGCCTCTCTCTCCCTCTCTCTAATCCTGCCACTTTAAATAGATGAATTAATAAAGCAAATGAGGGTCTAATAAGCTGACTGTCCTGCCTATTGAGGCAGGGGGAGAGAGACTAGAAAGTGCGCCAAATTTGTTTGCAGTGGATCAAGGCTAGCCGCCTTTGCTTCACTTTCTTTATCTTAATTCCGACTTGAAAAGATATAATTATCTAGTTTGAACAGAGCTGCTATCAAATCCTTCTCTAGGCAAGGCAGGGGAGAGCTGGAGTGGATTGCAGTGTTCTGAGCCGCTTGGTGCAGCCGGAGATAGGGAGTAATGAAGTTGTGGAGTCCTGAGATACAAAGGGCATTAACCTCATTAGCATGAAACCTTTTCTTCTAACCATTGTGGGACCCTTTCAGACTCCTAATCCCCCCTATTTTCAAAGCTGGGTTTGTAATAAAGCTTTTAGGGTTTTTTTTCAAAGCTAATGGCATTCTCTGAAGATTTTATTGCTGTTACGCTACATAGGACGCTTAATTTTTTCCCCCTCTCTCCCTCTCTTCCCTCACGGTTTAAAAAAAAAAAAAAAAAAAAAAAAAAAGGGGGTGGGGGGAGAAATATATGGTTCCTGTAGAAATAAGCCTTTTATCAAGATGGGAAACAATTTCTAGAAAGGCCCAAGTCTGCTGTTCGGCCGCAATCCGTTTAATGTTTGCCCATTTGCCCGGGTTTGAAGTGGCGAGCGAGGCAGCCTGGGCGAGTTCAGGGGAAATGTGCGTCCTGCTTGGTCTCCAGATCTGCACCATCAGCTGTTCGAGGAGGGAAGAAACGCGACGAGAAGTTTACCTTGGGAATAGCTCTACTAAATAATTAGCCTGGGTTTAAATGGAAGGGACTGCATTGCGACATGCGTCCTAACCCTGACTGGGCCTCTCTCATATTTGTAGCACAAGTGAATGGAAAGTCACCGGGATTGTATAAGAAGAGATGCTAAAAAAAGAAAAAAAAAGGAAAAAAAGAAAAAAAGAAAAAAAATCGGATATTTTTTTTGAAAAATTAAATTTACATAGTACCCGATAGAGCCAACACGTGCACAGAATGTCTAATCTTAACTTTTCAAGGCAGTATGTTTAACAAAGCTCGTATTTTTGCGATGCATTGTAACTTCGCCTTATCACAGTGTAAAGGGTAGTCAGATTGTCCTAAATTATGTCCAACTAGCCCCCCTGGATCCACGGATTAAGAGATTAAAGGAGACCACTGGGCAATGCCTCCTCTTTCCCCTTCATATTCCTGGTATGATAATTGCCTAAACTGATTTGCACTTTCACAAAAGCTTGCAGGATTCTTTGTAGCTCGAACAGAGCAGACGAGGTTTCTCTATCAATGGAAATAAAACTGATTAATGCAGTCTATCAGGCTAAGGAGCAAATGAAGCATGAAAAAACAACTGTGTACCCCCAGAAAACCAGCTAGTTTCCTCAAGGACCCAGAGCAACATTTCTTTTCTTTTCTTTTTTTTTTTTTTTCCTTTCCCCCACCTCTTTAATGTCAGAGTTTTACTCCGTGCCCAGGATCGCTCCCTGAGAGCGGCAGGGAGGGAGAGCAGCAGCTGGGGCGCAGCCTCTGCCCGCAGGACCTGCTCCTCACCGCTCCGACCTGGACTGGGGATGCAAAAGATAGGGGAAAACACCCCCCAAAAAAAAAGAAAAGAAAAGAAAGAAATCCTCTCTCGCTAAATAAAGCACACATTTTTGCCGAGGAAAGCCTCTCTCGGCGGAGCGCGGCAGTTTCACGATCACGAACCGGTCCGCACTTCAGTTTCCAACCAGGGAAGGGGCTGGGTTTCTCCTTGAGGTTTTTGTTTGGTTGGTTGGTTCTGTTTCGGGGGGTTTGGGGTATTTATATACAGCAAGTGCGCCTCTGCGGCTTGTTTTTAGAGGTCTATTTAGCAGCCAGCGAATACATTAAGAAAATGCGCCTATGGCCGCAGGAATTCGCGGCGCGGCCGCGGGGGTTCAGCAGCTAAAAACAAGGCGGTGTGGGGGGAAACCATCGGTTTCCGAGAAATTTAGGGGTGAAGGGGAAAAGATATTGCTTTAAAAATTAGGGCATATTGATAAATCTTTATTGACAAAATATTGACAATGACATACTTCTTGGAAGTATATAGTGTGTTAGAATTCTAACAAATTAAACACAAAACACAAAAATATTTACATTCTGGTATAGGAGACATGAAGGAAACATTTGTCACTTTTTTTTTTTTTTTTTTAGTAGCTCTATGATCTCGGAATATTATAAGGTCAGTGCTTGAAAATTGACCCAATGAAAATGGTCATTAGAAAAAAAAAAAAAAAATCAATCCGCGATTTTAAGTCCCTTTTCTCTGGATCCTCCCAGCCTAGAAGGTGTCCCCACCGCCAAAATTGGTCGCTGGGTTTGAGCTTTGTAAATCTTAAAAAAAAAAAGTAATCATCATCTGGTTTTGCAATGGGGATACAGTTGGGGGGAGGGGGGAGATAATTCCATTTGATTTTTTTTTTTCCAGCAAAAGTTATGACCAACCCCAACCTCCCCCGCCCCCCCCGCCTTTCCCTCCCGTCCCTCCCCTCCCCACCGTGTTTGTCCATCCGGAAGGAACACTATGCTTTGTTACTGCTACTTCATTTAGCTTTCACAAACACTTTGACGCCAGAAGTTATTATAAAATGTTTACAGACTGCACATTTCTCGTAAAATAAAATTAAAAAGCACACAGAACCTGTCTTAAAGGGAAAAAAATTACAATTCATTTCTGTCTTTAGGAACCGGAGTAATTTTTTTCCGGTTTTTTTTCTTTTCTTTTTTTTTTTTCCCCAGACGGCTTTACACATGCAATTCAAGTTTCTGAAACAGGTGTGGGTTTTGGCTGTTTATGGAAATTTCTCTTTCAAAGACGGAAAAAACCGTGAAGTGCAAAATGTCCCGTAAGGTGTTAATTTTTCTGGTTTGGTTGGGGGCTTTTTTTTTTTTTTTTTTTTTTTTGCTTCTATTTTTTTTTTCTTTTAAAGATTTTTTTCTATATATTTTTAATTTTTTTTTTTTTTACGTTATGCTTTTAAAAGTGGACTGCGATAAACGGAATACCTGTCAATCACCTCGTCCCGGTGTTTTGGCTTTGATTGACAGATCCCCTTTGGCAGAGCGGTGCCGGCAGTGCCACAGTTCGGAGCCCTCGCTGGCTGCCCTCGCTCGCTCCCAGCTCCCTCCCGGGCGGGAATCGTGTTTTGATGAAGATCTCCGTGTCCTTCCCCGCACCGCCACGCCGCGGGGGTAGGGGGGTGAGCCTTTAACACTTTCGATTCGTGGGATGCTGGCTTTGAAAAGTCCAAAAGTGCCAGTTTTTAATCGTCCGACGTGACGTCGATTTCCTCTGGACTGGCTTGTTTGGTGGCGATTCTCCACCGGTTAATGTGATGAGTCCCTTTTTTCTTCTGTTGTGAGTCTGAACCTTCCTCTTCCAACTTTTGCCGCTTGAACTTTGTCCGTCTGTTCTGAAACCATACTTTTACCTGCGGGAGGAAAGGCACCGGGCGTTAGTCCTGCCCGGACAAGGGAGATGCTCCGCTCCTCTCCTGCTCCGTGTGCCACCCTGCCCGCGCTGCGTCCCCACTGCTGTCACCCTGGCCAGCCTGGAGAGGGGCGAGCACCCGCTTCCACCCAAACCTCTGCGGGAAAGGCACGGCCAGGCTGCCCCACGCCCTCCCCCCCGAGCTCGCAGCGCTCAGGAGCGGGCGGCACCGCCGGGGGATGCTCCTGCAGCTTCCGCGGGCGCGTAGCCCCGAGCAGCGCCCAGGCAGCCCACGCAGCGTGGAGCTCGCCCGTGGGCCGTCACCTCGACGGCCCGGCCGCCCGAGAGGCTCCGTTCCCCGCTCCTGGCGAGGTTCCGAGGTGTCCCCCGACCTCCAGCCCCGGGAGAGCCGTCGGGGCAGCGGCAGGGAGGCCGGGCCGGCCGCGGGGCTCCCACCTGCCCGGCAGAGCTGAGCAAAGGCAGGGCCTCGTCCGTTCCAAGGGCCGCCAGGATGGGGCTGGGGGGAGGACGCAAAAGATCTTTTCCTCGTGGAAAAGCGAATAAAATGTACCAAAATAACCCGAATAGAAAAACACCCATCGCTCTCCGCAGCATCTCCCCGGGACGCGCCGTCCAGGAGCGACCGCGGTGCGGGGAGAGCGGTAAGTGGCATCAGAAATATCCCTCTGATTTTGTTCAGCGCCGCGTAAATCTGACTGAACCATCCGGCAGCTGACTTCAGTGCTTTAATTACAGATAGTATTGATCTGGGAGCTATCTCCAGGGCTGGCCACACTCCTTGTAGCGTCCAAAGGTAAACTTTTTTTTTTTTAAAAAAAGCAATTTAAACTCTGGTTCTGTCTGAAAGTGCCTGATAAAGGCCTCAGCAAGGGGGGGAAAGGGAACTGGAGCATTTTAATAAGCTGGTTTAACCCGCTTCGCTGCCTCTTCAGAACAGAGACCTGACTGGCCGGACACACATCTCTGCTGCATTTTCATATTCTCCAAAAGTCCCCCATTAAAAAGCTGAGCGGGGAACAAGGGGTGAGTTTAATTTGCTTTTAGTTTGCTAATTGAAGGGGAGGACGGTTCATTTCTGCACGCTGATCTCCCAAAAGGGAGCTCATTTGTAGGGGACTGGGGGTTTGACATCCGGACAAAAGACCCCAACCAGCTTCGGAATCAAGCAGCACAAAGACCACCTTAAATACAGCTTTCCAGTAGAAATAAGCCTGTGACCGGTCCCTTGTTCGGGGAACCTCATAAAAGTGGCGATCCCTTTTTATTGTTTTGTTAGGGAGACATTTTAAAACAAAAGCTCCAACCTCTTTATTGCTTCCCCCACGAAAAGGAGTTAAGGGGAAAAAAAAAAGTGTTACAACTTAATCCGCCCAGAGAACGCTGTGTTTACTGGGAACTTTGAACTAGGCTGCGGCTGGGTATTTTGGCTTCTTTTTTTTTTTTTTTTTTTTTTTTTTTTTTTTAGTACAGTGCCACATACTGTAGCAGAGACAATCCCCATCTGGAACCCTCTCTCCACGAGTCTCCTGGAAGGGCACAAAACAAAAACCCGACACAACAACAACAACAACAATGACAACAACAACAACTACCACCAATCCTCCAAACTCCAGCCTTTCTTCCGGCGGGGAGAAAACCGCGTGAAAAACGCGCTCGCAGCGGGCCCGCCGGCCCCGGGTCCCCGGCCGTCGGGGGGAGCCTGCGCCAGCCCCCGCCGCTGCTCTCGGCCCGTTCCGCTCCGCCCCACGGGACCCCGGCCCCGGTACCTGCCGGGACCCTCGGCCCGGCACCACCGTGGCAGAAACGTCGCCGAGCGTCCCGCCAGACAGACCGAACAGTCTCCGGTGCGGTTCTGGCCCGCAGCCAGTCGAATGGGGAGGGGGGAGGGAGAGGGTGGAAGGGGTGAGGGGGGGATTCCTTGTGAGTAATTTCTCTGCTTTTATTTTTCATCTTTCTGCCCTCCTGAACCGGCTCGTCACATCCCCTCTGTCTGCTAGAAACGAGCGAAAATTCATCCAAGGAACTGTGTTTCTGCTGTAGTGTCTAAAGGGGAGGTTCTCCCCCTTGTCCCCGCACTTGTTTGGGGGGCTTTTCCCCTAACATCGAACTCCTTTTTGAGGGTCACACCAGTCCCGCAGCAGAACGACCGGACCCGCAGATCGTAGCTCCGCTCGGGCCGGAGCTCCGGCCGGGGCTGCCCGGGGGACCCCAAATCCCCAAATCGCTCCCCGAGCGCTGCGGCTCCCCACGCCCGGCCGAGGCACCGCGACCCCCGGCACGGGCCGCGAAACCCCGAACGGGAAAAGGATTTCACGACACTCAGGCTGGGGAGATCCCTCTCCCCACTGCACCGGTGCGGGACTGGAGGCCTAAACACCCCTAGAATTTGCCCTTCCCGCTGCCCGAATCTCGGGCCGGCCGGGTGGGTTTTCCACAGGAGATGCCCGTACTTTCGCTTTGCCAGCTGCGCGTTCCCTGCCTGCCCCTTACCTGAGTTTCCGTGAGGCTGAGGCTGTGTGCCAGCTGTTTTCTCTCCGCTCCTACTACATAATGGTTCTTCTCAAAGGCATGTTCCAGTCTCAGTAATTGGGATGGGGAGAAAGCTGTACGGATCCGTTTGGGTTTCCTGGCCAGTGCATTGTGCAATAGGAAGCTCTCCGGGCTGGTTTCATTCCCTGGGAAACAGGACAAAACAGATTAATAAAACACCTTCCCCAAATGCACTCGACAGCACTTTTTGGTGCAAGAATTTTTGTCTCCCACCATTTCCCGCAGGATAAATCCAACTATAGTTTCTTTTTAATTTTTCAACTCCCTTTTTGTATTGCATTTTCCTTTGATAAATACGTGGAAAGAAAGGATAAATAAGCAGGGGATAGAGAGGACTTGTATAAATTAAAACGCTGAAATACAACCTGGGGAGCACTACAGAAAATAAAGAAGAAGAAGAAGAAAAAGAATTGGCCAGAGCACGGCTGCGGTGTCTGCGGCTACACCTCAGGACTGCCCCCCTGTCCCCCGACCAGCGGAGCCTCACGTCTTTCCCTATTTGTTTGTAATTTCCATCTTCCCCTCGTGGCCAGCTGCTCTCGGGGCTCCCTGGCCGAGCCCCGCGAATCTCCCTGGCCGCCCACCGGGCTCCGGGAGCCTCCCGCCGGCTCCCCCGGCCTGTCTCGGCTTCCCTCGCCTAAAACTTCGCCCGGAGCCTTTCTCCCGCCGCTTCCCTTCGTTCTCCCGGTGTGCTGCCCGCAGCGGGGCTCCCACCGCTGCCTTCCCGGCCCTGTGACCCTCCCCGCTGCATCGGCGGCGCTGGGAACCGGAGTGGAAATAAAGAATCAAACTCCGAGGAGGCCACAGAGCGGCCATCCCATCCCATCTTATCCCATTCCATCCCATTCCTGCCGGCCTGCACTGGAGCGGGGGCGGGAGCGGGGGTGGTGAGCCGTGGCTTTTCGGGGGACATTTCCCTCCGGGGTGCCCCTGTGCCACTTCTCCGGGTTGGTCCTTCCAAGGTGGAAACGGCACCGAGGGGCTCTCTCTGTAAGTGCTTTGAAAATCGTTGGAGGAGGAGGGTGTGTTTGAAATCAGGCTGTGGCTCAACACCAGGACATTTCCGCCTTTCATCTACCCCTCGTTACCAATCGCCTGGTGCCTGCGACAAATAATTTGGTGAGCGAAACCTGTAATTTTATTCTGAAAGGGTAATAATCCATTTTGTGTCTCAGACCGCCTGGCTTTGGAGAGAGTGGCTCCTTTTTCAACCCGGCTGCAGCGGCCCGGCTGTGGAAGGCCGGGGAAAATGCAACATGCAGGTGGCTTGTTTTCGTTCCGAATTAAAAAATAAACATACAAGGAAAAAAAAAAAAAGGCAGATGGATCCCTGCGAGTGGAGACTGATTTTGTTTTGTTTGTTGTTTTGCCTATAATGAAAGTGGCAGAAGCCGGACCCATTACGGGAGAAATCGGCTCACCCCTCGGAGAAGACGCTGCCGGTTGCAAAGGGTTAAGCAAGGGGGATTTTATTGATTGTCCGCCATTGGATTCGGTTATTTCGCTTCAGCTGGTTATTAATCGCTTGGCATTTGGAGCCCCTGGCTGACCGCACGGTCGGGATCGCCCTCCGTGCCCCTTCCCCGGCTCTCCTCCGCAGCCCCATCTCCCCGCGCTGCTCCGGTGCTGGGATTAATTCCCCACACACACTTCCCTCCTCCTTTCTCTGGGGTTCGCTTCGTTTCTTCCCCTCTAACAAGGGCAGCGGCCGCTCTTGGGGCGGCGGGGGCTTCCTGCAGCTCGGCCCCGCAGCTCGGCGGGCACCGCCGCCTTCCCGGGGGAACTCAGCCTCACCATTCCCCGCTCTGCGCGGCCCCTTCCTTCGGGGGCTCCTCTCTAGCTCATAACGCACCGGAACAAAAAATATCCACCTTTTCGTCTGCTTCTAATGGGGGCAGAAAGCTGACGAAGTCCCAGCCGGCCTTGCCTTTCCCGCTTGCCCCCCTCTTCCCGGGAAACAAAAACAAACCGGGAAAAGCAGCAAAACAAAACCGAGCCCAAGCTCCTCGGCTCTGACAGCTCTCCCAAGTTTGGCGGAGAGGGAGACAGGGACAAAAAGACCCCGGGCCCGGCCGAGCCGAGCCTTCCGCTCCGGGCAGGGGCCGCCCGCCCACCCGCCGTCCCCCAACATCCGCACCGCGGGGACCGGCCGGGGGATGCAGGGCTGGCTCGGAAGGAGAAGAAAAGTTGCACGTACCTTGGAACCTGTGGCCCAGATACCGGTAGCGGTGTATTAGCCACGGGTAGAAGGTGGAGGGGTCCCTTTGCTGCGAGGCGAAGAGCGGGTGCGTGGAGTGCGAAGCAGGCAGAGGGTGGGCGGCCAGGGCGTGAGGAGGGGGCACGGGATGGACCGGCACGGCCGGGTTCGGCGGGTGGGAGACGGCCTCTGCAAAGACCAAGTCCGGGTTGGAGTAGACCCCCCTGCCAGTGGAGTGGAAGCCGTTGAGAAAAGGGTTCATCGGGCTGGAATTGGCATAGCTGAGCGCCGCCGGCCGGATAGGATCCTCGGAGCGAGACGCGGGCAAGGGGCTGTCTTTGGCCACCAGCGACTCGATGGTGAAACACCGCTTGGGTGTGGGCTGAAACATGCTGCCGCGACGAGAGTCCCCGACCCAATCTCTGCCCGTCTCTCTCTGGTGCGCGGGAGACGATCCGGGGAAGTTTGCAGCAGGGAGTGACTTGAGGAGGGATAGATACACACATAAATAGACAGGGGCTGGAGGAAAAGGAGGCAGCGGCAGCCAGCGGTACCCAAAAGGGAGACACACACACGCACCACGCACACACTCACACAAAAAAAAAGTTGCTGGGAGAAGTTTCCCTCCTGCAAGGAAAAGGCGGTCGCGCCCCCCCCCCTCCCCCCCTAAGTCCAAAGACAATCCATGGATGTGATCGGCCCCTTCACAAGTTGTGCAAACGATTTGTTAGTTCATGAGCCTAATTAGTGCTGGGATCACATAAACAGCTTCCTCTGAAGCCTGGTAAATGGCTTGATGATTGGTCGCTATTACTCGCCTTGAGGTTGAAGGGGGAGACTCTTTAAAGTGCGTCAGAGGGGAGGCGAGCGCCGGGCAGCGCCATCGGGAGGGATGGAGCCGCGGATCGGAGTGCGGCGGGAGCGCGCCCGCCAGCGCGGGGGGAGCGCGCCGCGCCGCCGCCCCCGCCCGGCCCCGCTCGGCTCCGCGCCCCTCCGCAGCCGCGCTGCCCTCCCTCCCCTGCCGCCGCTCGGCGACCAAGGTAGGCGGAAGGGGGTCGGGGGGGAAGGTGGGGGCTCAGCGGGACAGGAGATGGGGGGGCCCTGCATCTCCTCGGGTGGGGGCAGGGGGGAGTTGGGCCGCTCCGCCAGCGCGACACCCCCGTCCCTGCCACCTCTCGGGTACTCTCAGCCCGGCGAGGTTACCTTGCTCGGCCCCGGGGCGTCAGGGAGAGATGCCCCGCTTGGGAAAGATTTCGTCCCGGTGAGAGAACGGGTCGTCCTCCTGGTCCGAACTTATTTATTTTCCTTTGGCTCCTCCGCGCTGCCCGCACCGCGCGGCGCGGAGCACAAAGCGCGGGGCAGCCGCATCGTGCAAAGCTGGGACACGCCGGGCTCTCGCAGACGGGACAGGGGATCAAGTCTCCGGTTCCAGCCTTGTCCGGATTTTCGCGTTTACCTTTGGGTCCGGAGATGATTTTAGGGCTGAGTTCTCCTCCTCCCATTGGCTGGAGCTGCAGAATAATTATGATCACATCCTAATACTCTTGGCTGGTGCTTACTGTTTATTGGTAGTTAAGGATCTATTATCTATTCATCAGCCTCCCATTTTTGCCAATTACATTCTTCTAAAGTGAAGTACCAGCAGGTATTTTGCACATTTACAATTAATGATAAAAAAATCTGGCGTACTTTAAATCTATTACGCCGCTGTGTAATTTATCTTAAAGATGCAGAATTGCTAATGTAAATTAATGTTTCTGTTGAACCAAGGGATGGGGGGAGTCTTAAAACCAGTCTAGCGTTTCTTTCCTTCTCTCCCGGACGTTGTTTTCTATTTTCTTTCCACTTTATACACTAAAAATCCGTTACTTCAGTGCATTAAATTATGCTAAAAAACAAATCGCCGTCTAAATGGTTGTTTCCAGTAAAGGGCGAGGTGAATTCTATTCTCCTTCCCCACTCTCTGCTAAAAGCATCTGTTCCCAGCTCGCCGATATTTTTAACACAATACCAAATCGAGGGGATAATATAAGTGACAAAACAGTGTTGGGCACGCAAAGATGCGGCTGTTTCTGCGCCTTTGTTTGAGGCCGTGTTTCCCTTTGTGTACCCCGCGCTGTGTGCACTTTGTGGAGGGAGAAGTTCACTTTCTGTAGGAAATGTAAATCTGATCTCCAGGCGTGGGGCGGCTGCACGTACAGACATCCACAGCCACACGTGCGTGCGAGCGCAGAGCGAAGTGAGCTTTACACGGCGGAACTCGAGTCTTTGGGCAGATTTTGCTGCGAGGTGCCCTTCTCCCAGGTCTCACATGTCTGGGAAAACCTTTCCTGCCCGAAGACACCAGAGTGCAGGGCTCCGGCCCCGCTGAGCTGAGAGAGCCGAGCAAGGGAGAGAAGGATTTTCCTTCAGCCCCACTCGTGTCCCTCGTGAATATCGCTAGTATCTTAACTTTTTAAGTCTCCCTTCTCCGCGCAACTTTTTGCCCCTCAAGCGGTGTTCATTACGCCACTTCTCGAAAAGATATGGGGTTATAGACACGAGCAAGGATGAGAAAGTGCCCTAAATAGGACGGGTGTTTGATGTGCTGATTTCGACTGGGGTTCCAGAGCACTGAATATGAAGAAAAAAGGAAAATTTGGAAAAAAAAAAAAAAAGAAACTTCTCCTTCTCCCAGGAAGAACACTTCTGCATCTGCGTATTTACACTTCTCCGGGACTGAAGAATGAATTCGAGTTGGAAAAACTTCAACTCCTCTCTTTTTTTGCTTTATTTTTTTTTCTTTCCAGACATCCTGACATAATCAGGGGGCTCCTTTGAAAACTGCATCGAGTAATTTAGCACTTGGGGAGGGAGGAATTATATCCGTTTGAAAAGAAACCTCACACACGCAGAACCTCCAAAACGATCGATAAATTTCCCTCGACCTTCTTTACCGCCGGGGAAATATCCTCTAGCCTAAAATCCCTCTCCGAAGAGGGGGTCCCGTTGTTTTGGAGCTGAACGGAGGAGGCTATTCTTGCAGCGGGGAGCTCTCCACATCCAAGTCCGAATTTTTTCGGGAAAAGCGAGTGATCTCGGCCGCAGCACCCTGGAGGTCCGAGCCCTGCTCGCTGTCTGTGCTCTGTACATACGAACACATATCTGTGTGCATGTCGTGCGTGTGCGCGGGGACACATCCAGGCAGAGCAACCGCAAGCAGAGCCTGGAGAGCACAAGCTTTCCCTGGGTTCTGTCAGAGATAAAACAGGCCGGGAGCAGTGAGAACGAAAACTAAAAGGACTCGGGATGGGATTTCCCGGAATTTTCCTCTTCTCCCTAAACTTTTGTATCATTCTCGCACTCGTTGCCGTGGCCATTTCCCGTGGGCGCAGCCCCGGCCTCCGCTGGCCCGGCCACGGCCGCTGAGCTCCAGCCCGGCCTGCCCCGGGAGAACCTCCCGAAGCCCCTCTCTTGAACTTTTCCTACCCAAGGTTTTGACAGGTTGCTTTCGCTGTCCTCTTGGCGTCTGCATGGAGAGAATCTGGCAGGGGCTCGCCTCCCAGCAATCCCCGATCTGCTCGGAGCGCACCGAGAGACAGCAGCCTCTCTCGGAGGGAGGGAGGGAGGGGTGCGCTACGTTCGCAGTCAGATTACATGGCTGGCCTCGCAGGCACTAGCTCCGGATTTCCAAACTAATGCTCATCTTTTAAAAGACGAGACGAGAAGAAATTGCGAGGAAGGTCTCAGATGCGGGGACCTCGGGGTAAGACGGTTCTTCATGGGCTAAAGCAGGCTGAGCTTTCGCGGGTATGGGGGTGGCGGTGAGGGAAGTTTCAGCCTCCCCCTAACTTTGTTTTCCAGGTGGGATTTGTCTCCCTTTTCCCCTCCTGTCCCAGCGATTCATGCACACATCAGGGAAGGGAGGTGACCTAGGCAGGTCGTGTCTGGCGTGGGGCTGATGGAGTTAAAAGAGAGGGTGAAATGCCTAATTTAATTATTTTCTGGACTCCCTAAATCCTACTTAGTATGTCTAAGCTTCCTGCGAATCCTTCAAAAAGCGCAGCGCTGTGCGGGAGTGACGGGCCGGGCCGGGCCGAGCCCAGCCGGGTTCCCAGGACCTGGGCCGGGCTGCGGGGCTGCGGGAGAGCCCGGGCCGGGCACCACGGCCTCCGCCGAGCAGGTGGATTCCCTTGGCAGCCGGCCCCGAGCAGCCGAAGCCACGCGTGCACAGGGCCTTGCTCCCCGCTCATCCTGGATTCCCGGGTGGGACAGACACACGGGATGCTTCCCATGGACCTCCCCATGGAGGAGACCAGCCCTGAAAACCTCACCCCTCTATTTCGGTCCCGCATAGCCGGGCCAGCGCTGGAGCTGCTGGGATCCCGTCTCAGCAGCAGAGAACCGGGACCGGGACCAGGAGCAGGAAAGGCCTTGCTGCCCGGATTCCTCTCCCCGACCTGGGAACAGCGATCGGGCGCGGTTGCTTTAGTTTTCCTCTTTTCGACGCTATTCAGGGCCTCGTTCCCTCTCGCTCCCGAACCAGCGCCACTTGCGCGCTGCACAGCCCGGCCCCGCCGCGGTTCCGCGTGGTTCTTTTCGTCCCGGGGGTGTCGGACTCGCGGTCCCACTACACTGTCATTAACACGGGACTCCCGTAACCCCCGGCTTCACACGCCAAGCCCTAACCCGCCAGACCCATCCGCGCCAGACTTTTCAAACATCATGTGCGGGGGAAGCGGGAGGAAATATCCGCAGCTGCGTGCGGGTGCGGTGAGCAGCGCGGTACCGAGAGTGCGGGCCGGGCCGGGCCGAGGCGAGGCGAGGCGGGCCGCTCGGTGGCTGGGAGCGTGTCCGCCCGGCGCTCCTCCGGCGCTCCCGTCCCGGTGCTGGTGCCGGTGCCGGTGCCGGTCCCGCCCGCTGCGCGGGGCGCGGGGCCGCGGGCGCGGATCCGCGGGGCGGCAGCGCCCCCTGCCGGCGGCCGCGCAGCTCCGCCCGCCCGCGGCCCGGCCGCCGGCAGCGGATCCCGGGCGGGCCCGGCCGCTCCCGAGCTCCCCGACCCCGGCAGAAAGCCACCAGGAGCATTAAGGCCGCCTAATGTGTCTATTAATAAAAGTAATCAAGCCCTGAAGGGTTTTTCTTTTTTTCTTTTTTTTTCTTTTTTTTTTTTCTTTTTTGTTTTTGTTTTGCGTGGCGCAGCATGAGCGGAGTAAGCTCCACTCGTGTGTATTCACACACGTCCACTCACACGCACTCCAAACTCCCCCGATGAGTTGGCAGAGCGCTTGATTTGAGCTACCGAGGGAGCAGCCCGTCTGAAATCTGTCCCTCCGGGGCAGCCACCGGAACAGCTGGATGCAAACACTGCATCCGGCCCCTGAACTTATTCTCGCACTTTGACCAAAATCTTGGCTTCAGCCACGCCGTGTACTGCGACTTCTCGTGCGTGATGCGGTACAAGCGAGAGGGCTTTGAAAAGACGTCTGTCTTTCCTGCCCGCCTGTCCGTGTGACCTGCGGGCTCTGTCCCGAAGGAACAGGTCCTGTGGGGACTCCCGTGGGCTCGGAAACGCTGCCTTGTCGGCGGCGCGGTACCGCCCGCCGGTGAGTTACAGCCAGTTTGCAGCTGTTGAGTGCTGAATTCATGGCAGACACACGGGCTTTGCCCGGCACCGACTACCTGGGCAAGCCCTGATTATTGTGTCAGCCACAGGGGCTCTTCCGTGATGAAAGTTCGTCAGACTCACAAGAATTCAAAAAAAAAAAAAAAAAAAAAAAAAAAAAAAGGAAAGAAATAATTAAAAGAAGAGGCAGAGGCAGAGTTGCAGGCCAGCCAGGGACTGCAGGTGTCCGCACTGAGGACACCCCATGGGAAGGCGCCCGTCTCGTATGGGAACGAAAAGGTGTCCAAGCCCCCACTGCTGTGGAGGTTGCGTGGGAAGAACGTGAGGGAGATGCTTTTCCACCCGGTGCTTGTTTGTTTTAGTGGAGTACAATGCATACCAAAACAGAAACTCAGTGTCCACCACATAAACCCCCGCTCTGCACCTGGGCGGGACGGTCCTTGCCCCGAGCGGGCCGGGGGGGACACGGGGGCACCCCGCGGACTGCCCTGCGCGGCGCTGCGCGGAGCTGCCTTGCATTCCCGGCTCTTCTCGTTCCCCATCCCACCTCAGATCACAGTGCTCCCCATCAGTGCCGTGCTTCTCTTCGGCAGCCGCGGGGCTCCGTCCTGCCCGGGGGCCCCGCCGGTCCCGCACTGCAGCCCCAGCATCGGCCGGGGGCAGGCAGAGACAATTCCCGGTGGGAGAGATCCCGCCCGAGGAGGGGGCTGTAGTTACAAACTTTCCTAAACTTTCCTCTGGACCCAGCTCACCGCTGTCCGTACGGGGATGGGGAAGAAGCGAGGACAAGCAAACTAAATAATGTCTTCAAAAGCAAAAGTTTTGTTTCTAAGGTGAAACAGAAAGCCACTATGTAATTTACCACGAGTTCTGTTCGGCACTTTTGGGTACTACTGAGATAATTTTAGTTTCTCGTTCAGACATTCAATTCTGTGAATTATTCCATTTTAACTTGCTCCCAGAGAGCCCGATGCCGCGGACCCGAATAAATTTGGTTTGCATTTCACGAAGAGTTTTTCTGGGTAACGAAGAAAAGGTCATCTGTGTTTTCCAGTGCCTCTTGACCTGGCTAGGAGAGAGCCTGGAACGAAGTTAGCTCTACTGAGGGTCATCTCTCTCTCCTCTCTTTCCCCCATGGGTTTAATTTTTTAAAAAATTTATGTGCGTGTGTGAGTCCACTCTCGTCCATCCTTAGGGGAAATTTGAGTTTTCAAAGAGTAGAGGGTTTTCCAGAGTGGTTCTCTCTGCATCCCCCCACGAGCCCCTCCATCCACCCGAATTATCTTTCTCTAGGTGACCTGCATGAGGCACAAAGAGTTCGCAGTGAAAGAGACCTATCAACTTCCAAATAACTCTCAAAGCTTCTAAATTTTAGCGACTAAATGTTAGCACATTGAAGTGTCATTGAGGACACTAATTAATACGTATTTCTTTTTAAAACCTGCATTTTTTTTCGAGGATCTCGAGTACATAATCGCTTGTAACGGCATCCAGGAATACGAATATAAGGATCCAGCTTTGAAACGCATAACCTCACTGAATTCCTTCATTTGCTAATGCGTTCCCAAATATTCAAGCTCACAGAGATGTGCGCGCTGTGGAAGTCACACAGAGTGTAATAAAACAGAACTCCTAAAGCGAAATTAGCGGTTTCTCTGGATGTTCCAGGCCTCCGAAGCCCGGGGTTGCTTTTTTTTTTACATGCATAATGTATGTCAAACATAGACATGGGGGCTTTTGCTTAAACTCCGTATGTGATTCCATAGGGTTGCTGCTCCGTTATCTTGCTTCCATCCAACAACTTTCTCCATCGATTAGTTCCGAACTAAGAGTGCTTTTACAGACTAATATTTTTTTCTTCTTTCTTTCCTCTCTGAAAAGGAAACAAAATAGGAAAAGTCTTTTTTCGGAGTTTTAGAAAACTTCACCTCGGTGCAGTGCACAGATGAGGGAATACCTGGGCAGAGGTGCTGCCTTTCCCCGCGTCCCTTCGCTGGCCATTCCCCTGGGGTGATGCAGGTCTCTCATCGCTTGTCCGGCTCTTCTCGCCGCAAGAACACCGGCAAAGGTCAGGCCGCTGCGGGGAGTCCCCGCTCGGCGCCCGCCTGCGCGCACCCTGCTCCGCGGGCGAGCCCCGCGCTGCGGGTGGACACCGACTGTGCTGCTCGGTGTGCCCCGCTCCTCCACAGCCGCCCGATCTCACCCAGACACAGCGCTCGGTGTCAGGGCCGGGCTGGAATAGCCGCCGCCAGGAGAGGAGGACGAGCAGCGAACGGCAGCGAGCGCCGGCAGCGCTGCCCGGGCCGGGCTTGGCCCCGAGCCGGTGCTGGCCGGGCACGGAGCGGCTCCGGGGAGCTGCGGGGAGCCCGGGACCCCGCTCCTCTCTCCTCTCTCCGGCCGTGAAGGCTGCAGGAGTAGCAGCCGGGAATCGAAAGTGACCCCCTCTCCCGACTCCTGCCAGGTCTGCGCTGTTTGATGCTGCGATCCAACGAAAGTCTGAACTTCAGGGATAATCTTCTCCATATGGGCAAAGAGAGAGCGCACACGGCGGTTCTCTCCACAAATCACCTACCTCCAATCAGTTTTCACTTTCCACAAACTGTTACAGGGGGAATAAATAAAATGAAAATGAAAAGGAAGGGGGGAAAATAGTGATGGTAAAGAAAGTGGTTTTCTGACCGCAGGTCGGAAAAAGCAACCGGTGTCTCACCGCGCTCCGCGCACCGGGGAGGGGCGGGCACGCTGCTGCCCGCAGGCTCCGTCCGAGAGCCGTGGGTGTCCCGGAGAGGGAGCGCTCCCCATCGCTAAAGGCAGCGGATGGTGGAGGCAGAGCAGGAGCCTGGACCTCCCTGTGGGAAGAAGTGCGTGCGGCTGCGACGGGTCTGCTCCGCAGGCAGTGCCGGTGCAGAGCCTAGCTGCTGAAAATCTGCTCTGCAGCTTCCCCGCGCCCCAGCGCAGCGCAGCCAAGCCAAGGAGAGCGCTGTCCGCAGCTTCCCGCAGCTTCCCGCAGCTTCCCGCAGCTTCCTGCACGGGCAGGGAGGGCAGGGGAGCCACCGTGGCAGGGGCAGGGTGGTGGCGAACGGGGACGGCGGCAGGGAGAACCGGTCTCCGCTTCCCACCTCCCCGGGAGGTTAGCAGGGGTGGCTTGTTCTCCCCTTTCGCTGTATTTCAGAAAAAGGGAGCGGAGAAGGAAGAGGACAAGCGTGCGGAGGGTTTGGGAAAGGTTGCAGCCGGGCCGCAGTTTGGCATTGCAGAGGAGCCGAGGCGCTGCAGGGAAGCAGTACGCGACCCTCCGGGGGCAGCGGGGACCCTCGGAGTCAGTGTGATGTATTTTATACTTTTTTTAAAATAAGGTTTCAGTGAAACTAGCAGTTTTATTTGTGTTTCGCTCCTTCCAGTCAACGAACAATCCCCCGCATCCACAGGCGAGGATGTTTGCGGAGGTGGCAGATGGTTCCTCTCCTGCTTCCCCGCCTGTGTCACGACGGGACCGAGCGGCTCCGCGAAGCGATCTTCCCAACTTAGGGCGCTTCCTTCCAAACGAGCAAACACGATGTGTGCGTTCGTTCGTTCGTTCGTTTGTTTGTTTGTTTGATTGTTTGCAAGAGTTGCGCTGTTTTTCTGCTCGCAATTTGTCCGTGGGCAGAAAAACCCGCTCCCGGCGTTGACGTTGAGTCAAGGAAATACTACAGGTGTTACTGCGGTGTTCGGGAATTGATTCTCCTTCCTCTCCCCCTCCTCCTTCCCCGAGTTATTTCCTAGCCTACCCAGATACCTGGGAAAGGGTCCCATATACCCCGGAGCTGTAAATTGAGCGCTGAAATACTTGATCTCACTGATCTTTGGAGAATTAAATCTGGCCTCATTTTACAGGAGGAAGCGAAGTCAATCTCGGAGGTTTTGCGAAGAAAGGCTGTTATTTCCTAGAGGATAGGCGTTTAAGTTGTTAAATATTAGTTTTTAATTACGTATTGTTCTTTTAAAAAATAATATTTATACTTAGGTCCGTGAAGGTATTCAATTGAATTTTCAAGCCATCAGCTAATCATTCTTTGCACGCCTGATGGAAAATAGCCCATTGTACCAGCTCCCGGCTATGTTTCATCAGCAGACGGCGCTTCAAGTGTACCCCATTGTCCCCCGCGCCCTCAGCGGGGCCGCCGGGGGACACCGGGGCTTGCGGGGGAACCTCTGTCACAAACCCGGGCTGGGGACACGGCAGGGAGCAGGACACGCTCTGGCGCGGTCGTGCAAAGCCATAGAGCGAAGAAACTAAAGGGCAAGAACTAGTGATAATGAAGAAATAATTCGGGATTAAACGTACCCGCGATGCCCGCGGTGGTTTAGGGGCTGTCCCCGCCAGGTCCCCGAGGCCATTTCCCGGTGCAGGGACCCGGTGGCAGGGGGACCGCGGGTGCCGCGGCCCTTGCGGGGCGTCGTGTGCGGCCGGGCTGGAGCCCAGCCCGGCTGCGGGGCCGGGGGTGCGTGAGCAAGGCGGGACTGGCCGCACATCTGGAGGGGTCCCCCCGGATTAACCCCTTATCCCCCGCAGCGCCTCGCCCTCGGCTCCCCAGCACCCCCGGCTCTGTCCGCGTGTGCAAACACCTCCAACAGGAGGAGGCTTTTCCCTCGCCTCCAGAAGAGGCCATTTTGCAAAACTGAGCGATTTGAGCTCCCTCCGGCCTCACCATCTCCCGGGCCCGGGCCCTGCCGGCCTCTGCAGAGCCCCAGAGCGGCGGGAAGGGCGAGCCGGGGTCTCCTGCAGTGGCCAGGGGGTCCGGCCATTAGGTAAACACGCTTTAAAACAGCGGGGCAGGCACCACGCACCGCGCCCGCCTGGCTTGGAAGTCAAGTTTGTGGTTTGGAGCGGCTGAGGGATTTATTTCGGTGTGTAAATATTTCTGCTCTCCATAAACTTGAGGAGTGGACTAAAATGAGCACATGCGGTTCAGCATCTGTTTAGTTGGATGCATCTCACAGACGAATATTGACTTTTCACCTCCCGATCCTAAATGGGAAATAAAAAGAGGTTGGTGTCCTCTATTGTGTTTGCAATTGCCTATCCCAGGATTAAAGAGATCTCCATTTTACTGGCTGTCTTTCATTTAACTGTTTGGAGACCAGAGATGGAAAATATTTGCCGAGAAGAAAAGAATAGCTGCATGGGATCATTTGCAATTCAGTGTGAAAAATATTCTACCAAACCCATTTCTATCCCAATGCAGTTGAAATTAAAAAAAAAAAAAAAATTAAAATAGGGCACAGCCGTCAACAGCCCATTCCACTCTGCTGGACAGCACGGAAAGTTTTAGGCAACTAAATTCCTAATGGGAGACAGCAGCAAACAGCACAATCCTGTCTTTGACAAAACTATGTGGCAGCTTTAATTGCTATAAATGCTGGTATTAGCTAAAATATTACAGTTTTGGCAAACGGGAGACTTTCCAGCTATGGTGAACGGTACAGCCTGTACGGGCAGACCCCAACAGAAGCCTCAGCTTCAGGTGGCACAGCTGGAATTGCAAGGAATGAGCACTTGGAAGGAAGTCAGGATAAAGGCAGAGCCGTCCGATGTAGCACGCGGGGTGTATGCTCGGGAGAAGCAAATCCAGAAACGACCGCATTTCAAAGTGACAAAGAAATGAGCATCATTTATCTTCAAATACCATTTCATTATCGCTGCCACCATGGGCGGGACGTGTTTTCACACAAAACATGCTTTGCAAAGCGTGAGCGGAACTGGCCACCCTCGATCGCCCCCAGAGCGGTGGTTGAGCTGGTGTGGAGAGCTCTGCCCAGCGCAGGGAGCAAATAAATCCCTTCCCCGGAGCTGCCCGGGCCGCCGGTGGCTGTGCCCAGCCCGCTCCGCAGGACCGCGGCCGGACAGTGCCCACTTGTGGCTGACCTCGCTCGGAGCAGACCCAAAGAGCCCCTGAAAAGCAGGAAACTCTTTGAAAACTCACTGTTTGCCTTGTCCAGAGCTGGTTCTTGCTCGCTGTGAACACCCCGAAATGCACAGGGAGGGAGAAAGGAGGGAATTACTGGAGCTGTGAATCCGCTCTGCGTTGGAGCTGCATGTGAACATCCAGGACACCTGAAGAACAGCTCTCATGGACCATCTCTGCACTGGGCACTGCAGTCATGCACAGTTCAGTGGAACTCTGATGCTTTGGCGTCTAAAAGCCTCCCTGGAGAAGGGTTTGGTTGTGGATGACTCATTTGCTTTGCAAAAATATTTAGTGGACCCTGTTGTGGACTAAGGATCAATTGTGCCGCTCTCTTCTTCAGTGCACAGATGAAGATCCATGGCACAGGAGTCTCAGTAAGAGGGCAGAGCACGAGTCTGTGCCTTGAAAAAAGCCAAAAAAGAAAGAATCAACACTACAGTAAATAATAGGTAAGAAATGGTGAAGCTAAGGGCAAAACAACACTCCTAACTCCAGTTTACTGATTCTGAATTGTTTTTTACTGTGGATAAAGCCAGCGGTAAAATGTCTCTTGGTACTCAGAGTGCAAGATTAAACCACATTACATGTGGATGTAATGATTGTATTTAGCTCTCACACAGTATTTCTCATCGTATTTTTTTCCTAAGGCCTGAAACATGTGCACTGTCACACAGCACTGCACATTATCCAGCACAGAGGCAGAACCACCAAGAAGGTCAAAAGGCAGATCACAGGAGGAGCTGTAGAAGCAGGATGTGCAGCCACAGTGATGGTGTTTCCTGTATGCAGTTTAGGAATTACATTGCAACACTTACTCTCTGAGCTTCTGCATCACTGTAGAAAATCCTTTGTTAATACTTCCTATAGAAAATCTCCTTTCGTGCTTAGAACAATTAAATAGTCACCAAGTCTTCAAAAAATGGCTCAGAGAAGGGAGCTTACCACTAAATTCCTTTTCTGACCATGATGCTTTATAACCTGTATCTGCTGTCAAAATGAAGAAAGGAAACTGACACCTCAGAGGAAATCAATCACGTCAGATGATACACAGATGTATTTAGATTGGTATCTTGATTTTTCCAGCTTTTCCACCAGACACTGGTTCCTCATTTGTTATCCTTAGGCTGGAGAGTCTCAGGGAAGGCGTGAGGAGCTGCAGCTTCCTCCTTCACTGTAATCAAAACCTGCCAGTATCCAGGGAAGCTCACTAATGTGAGTGAAAAGATAAAGTTCTTGCAGGGACACATCCACTCCAAGCAACCCTTCCTCTCCAGTGGTGTCCGACTGGAGACTGTGCCTAAGCCCAGGATGAGCTCCCCTTCAGTTCCAGGCACTGTTCTTGCTGTCAGGGACCTTTTGGAGAAGATGCAGAATGTCATTATTTCCCAGCAAACTGTTCCCTTCAGGCTTTCTGTTGGGCAACTTTCCTGAGCCATAAACACGTCCTGCAATTCAGACCTGGAGCAACAGCAACTACCAAACAAACACACAGAACACACACAGGCAGTGTGTGAGAACAGCAGAAATGGCTGGTCAGGCCTCTGCTGGGCAAATACTTTCAGATAGGTAAAGCAGTGCTATGTTACCTTCAAAAAGTTCATGAAAAGCTGCCCTGGAGCTGTGTTTTTTGCCCACAGCAGTCAGTTTTCAGGTCACTCACCCTGTAACACCAAGCCAGGTGCCAGCTGTATTATTTGGCATTGCTGTTTGCATTGCTGTTGTGCCAGGCAAGCAGACTCCATGGCAAGAGAGAGAAACACAGAACAAAATGATGGTCCCTGCCCCAGAGCACTTCCAGCCTTAATCTAAGACACAAAAAAGGGAAGTAAAAAAATAAAAAGGAAAAGAAAACAGCAGGTGGAGACAGGAAAGGGGAAAGAAAGGATGAGACAGGACTGATTAGTGTGATACTGAGCAGCCTCAACACAACAGCTGCTATCTGGCATCAAGTTCTGCACATAAGTGATGGCTGGATGGGGCCTGCAGGGAACTTGCCAGCACATTTTACCACACGAGCCATACGTTCTGTGTCACAACTGCCAAAAGCGCTCTGGGGTGGTGAGGATGGTTTGTGGTTGTGGCTTGGCAAGAAGTCTAAGGAGGCAAGAGAGTGTGTCTTTCAACTGTGCTGATATGCCAAGAATAAAGGAAAAAAATACAGGGAGGCTCTCAAGCTCGGTCCTCGTGACACTATCATGAAAAGAAATGTTTGTTTATAACAAGAGAGCAAATTTGTGAATCACAAAGCCTAAGTGGCAGCTTCCAGGGATGTGTAAGAATCAGTTTGAAAGTCTTCTTCCTTCCACTATGTATTCAGGCTGCAATTGCAGGCACAGTCACCTCGTGCTGCCTAGCAGCCCACACAGTGCTTGGCAAGCCGGATTTTTGAATGGAGGCCGAGATTTGGGACCTCCTGGCTCCTGCAAGGAGCTGCCAGATGTTCACAGGAGGTTGTCTCACAGTGAGGGTCAGAGCTGGACTGCCCCAGTTTTTTGGTTTCTTTTTTTTTTTTTTCCTTTCTTGAATGTATCTGGCACGATGCACACCTCAGTTTGGAAACCTTGACCCATATTAGGTTACACTTCTAGTTAAAAACTCATTCGTGTCATTTTGGAAACCACATACTTCAAAATATAATGTACTTGAACATTCTTTCTCTCCTCCTGTGCCCCATGGCCTCTAATTTAGTAGATCTTTAAGAGCATCATGTGCTTGAACTTTGAGCTGCTCCCAGGCATCTAAAAAAAGTAATTGGAGTATTTAGGCTTTAAATGGATTCTCTTTTCAATCTAAATGGTATCACACATCAGAGATGTCAGTACGAGTGGTTGAAGAGAGATTAGAAATTCTCCTAAACAGTCTGGTAATTAAATCATTTCTACATCCACATATTTGTTTGAAGAAGCTCTGGCTGCCCCAGGCCTCTCCTCCTCTGTGCTCCCACCACCTCAGAGTGTAGGGTTTGAAAACCCATCCTGCCTGAAGGATGTGTCAGAGGGGGTGTCAGCCCTGCTCTCAGCCGCTCACTTGGGATTTCTCAGGACTCTTCCCTGAAGGAATACTACTTTCTCAACAGAAACTCACAAGCCTGACTGATGGAATTAGGCACTAAAAAACCTTCAAGATTTATGCCTTCATCTTTTTATTCCTTTCAAACAGTATCTAGTGCCTATCAGCCATTGCAAATAGGAATATGGTAAGTAATGGCTAAATTCTGCTTCAAGTTCAGACCTGAGAGCTGTTGTTATAATTAAGCCATACCAGTTACTTATCTTTTCAGTTCCCTTTTTAAGCCCATACATTATTACCTTCTTTGAAAAGAAGCACAAGCAGCAGCAGGAATGGCCCTGCTTCACGTGGGGTAATGGCTGGTACCAGCACACAAAGTGGCTGAGGATGCACTTGCCTCTGCCCCTTGAGTGTCCCCTGCCTCTAGACAGGTTATCACTGCAAGGAGATTGCAGAAATTCCAGAACCACCTATTGATCTCAAGGCACACCTAAAATAGACTTCACTGGTTATGAGTAGCTCAAACAACCTCTTTAATGTTCTTACCTATCAGCTTTGTTTTCTTTCTTTAATTTGCTTACAGAGGAGCTGATGCATGGATGTGCTCACCTTCTGTTAGTGTTAACTTTGGAGAGCTCTGGGCTGGGACAACCCTGACCAACAAACAGAGATAGGTCCTTTTCCTACTCCTTTCTTTCCAGAATGTATCAAAAATACAGAGAGGCAATGCAAAAGTTTTCACATCTTGTCATTGCACTCAGTCACATGGACGTGGAGCAGCAGCTCTTTTGCTAACTGCACCCTTCTCATTAGAGTAATTGCTGCAATAATTCAGAAATACACAGCCACAAACACACGTGCTCAACTGTAACAAAGGATAATGAGATTTTATGGTCCCCAGCAGTGAATCAAATCATATCAGCTAAACCTTAGCAAACATTCTATCTTAAGAACATGACAGAATTCCTCTCCAATGTCACAACGCTCATCCCGTGCCCCTCCTGAACATGCCAGAATGAGATGCTGAACCTAAACAATGACCCACTCCTGGGTGGATTTTACATTCTGCAAGATCAGTTTCTTTGTGCTTGGGAAGGAGTGACTCACAGCAGCCCAGTAACCAGAGGTAATTATCCAATATATACAGTGACTCCAGCAGGTTTCCCAAGGGCACTTGTTCCACACCCTCTTCCACAGGGCACGGAGCAGCCACGTGCTTCTGACCAGATTTCAGGTATTTCATATAAAACACAGAGGTTTACAGACAGCATGTCTTGGCCACTTGGGCTTGTGGCATGCACATCATCAAGGGAGAAAATCCCTTCACTTTCAGTGCAGTTTTAAAATCATGTTGATATTTTTTATAAATTCCCCTGCCTTGTCCTGAGCTTATAGCACCGAGCTTGTGAATCCCAAGACCCAAGTAGCAGGGCATGTCAAACCATCTGTCTTTCAAGTGTCTGCAGCCTTTACATTTGCTCCTTTATTTTGTCTCTCTGAAAATGCTCTTCAATTAATTTAATTACCTTCAGTTATAAATCTAAGATGGAAATATGAAACATTAGGCAGATCTGGCTCTCCATCCTTCAAGTAGTACCCATATGCACATTCCTTCCTCTTTCCAATCCCTGTTTATTCATAATTCTGCTGGACTTAAAGCAAAGGGCTTGCATGTGGTAGCACCAATCCACTGGTCACAATTCAAGGCAGTTGCAGATTTCCAAATTAAATACAATGTGGAAGTCCTTAAAACAAACAGAGACACTTGGACTTATAACACCAGAAGTGTTTGAGATTCCTTAAATATACACAACAGCTCATTCTTTGTGAGCAGGAGGAAGCAGGGCTTGTCATTTAGTAGAGTAATTATAATGATTCATTATTATGATTATTAATTATAATCATATAATCACAGTAATGATTAATAATTATAGTCATTACTATTTATATTAGAAGAGATCCTAGAGGCCCCAGTCAGAATAGTGGGCTCCATTGTGCTTGTTAAGGTCAGGACAGATGATTAGGACATCCTAAGGACGTGGGGAGTGTGGGGAAGGACCCAGATCCTCCAGCTCTGAGCTCTGCCTGTGCTTAGTGCAAGGGGCACGGTGTGGAGGGGCAGCACACGGGGTGGGAATGGAGATGTGCCACCTCTCAGGAATGGGGTGTCAGAAGGCAGGTGATGCCTTGGGGAATGGCAGTGGGACAATGGCAGGGGACACATAAGTCACATTTTGGAGAAGGGACCTGCAGTGGCAGTGTTTGCAAAACCCCTGTGTGCTTTTGTGCATCCCCAGTGCTCCACTTTGTGGCAAGCCTGTGCCTGGCTGAGGTGGGCTGCTGTGACAAGCACTGCCTAACTGCCCTGGTTCCCAACTCATCAGCTCACTCAGCTCATGTGGATGCACTGCTCCAGCCCTGCCCTGGCTTGGGAGGGATTTGTTCCATTCTCCCCTCTCTGCTCCAGCATCCTCCCCTTGTCTACATAGAGCCATGAAATGTTTGGGTTGGAAGGGACATTAAAGTTCACCTCATTCCAACCCCCTGCCATGGAAAGGGACATCTTCCACCAGACCAGGTTTCTCCAAGCTCTGTCCAGCCTGTCCTGGAACATTTCCAGGAATGGGGCATCTACAGCTTCTCTGGGCAACTTGTGCCAGTGCCTCAACACCCTGACAGTAAATTATTTCCTCCTAACATTTAACCTAAAGTTACCCATTTTCAGTTTGAAGCTGTTCTCCCTTGTGCTATCATGACATGCCCTCGTAAATAGCCCCTCCCCAACTCTCCAGCAGCTCCCCTTTCAACTTTGATTAAAACTTGGGGATTTTGAGATGTAAAAACACCACCTATACTTGGATAAACATTATTTCTATCATATATTACCAAGCAGGGGACAACCCTATCTCATCTGCCCAGCACTGCCTGCAGTAATTGCTGAGTCCATGAACCCCTGTACCACATTTTGCTCACTCCTGCAATTTGCTCTCTGCAGCAGTTAAACACAGTGCACATTAATGAAATAGTCTAATACTGCATGCTCAGAGCCCTCCTGAAGCCAAGGTACTACCAAAATTAATGGGGCTAATCATAAGTCTAAAGATAAGTGTGGATAACCCTTTGAAAGATCAAGTCCTTGGCCTCTGGTTCTGTCTGTACATAAATTGCTGCTTTCTTGCCACCTCCTTGTACATGTTTGAAGATGTAAGAGAAGAGAGCTCTGCATCCAGTGCTCTGATTTCTCTGTTCTCCAGGCTGCTCCTAAACTCAAATTTCTCTATTCCTCTAGTCTAGTCTCAAATTTCTTGGTTAACCAATAAAAGCTATTTGCATTGCTCTATTTAGAGACTACAGGACATATTCAACAACTGAGTTGTAAGCCAGGCCAACTTAAAGAGCTGTAAAGATGTCTATACCATCTCCAGTTACAGAAGCAAGGAACAAAATCCTTTTGTAAAATGTGTGAAAGCCCTTGACTTCAAAATGCTGGGGAATATAAAAATTGGTGATGCTTTATACATCTTCCCCCAGAGAGGGGAATGCACAGGTGATAATATTGTTATTATCAAACACTGAAAAGTTGATCTCTTCTTGCACAGGCAGATCTGCTGCAAACTTTTTTAGTCAAGTTGATGAAATTATATCTGGCACATGCTCCATGATACAGCACAGAAGAACAAACCAGGAGCAGCCCTGGAAGTGTCCTTGTTCTTTCAGAAAATCAAGAAAAGGGCCCAGCTGATGCTCAGGCACAGGTATCCTCCTATCTGCAGGACACAGATGTTGTTGCACAGTGTGATGCAACTTTCAGGGGATCATTTTGATACTGCAAGGTTTTACACCCCTAAGGATTCTCAGTTAAAACATCCACAGGAAAAAAAAAAAAACAACAAAAATCCGAGGGTAAAACAACAAGCTTGGAAATGACAAAGTTAAAGCCTTCCTATGCTCCAGTCCCTGAATACATGATCACAGATGTGTGTCAAACAGGGAGCAGGGTGGAGCTGGATGCTCCAAGTGAGTGAGTTCTGGTGGAGCCTTGTCTGATTCACTCCAAAGTCTGGATGGTATGCGCTCCACGAGACATGTGGCTGCACAGCAAACAATGAGCATAAAAATAAAACCTGAACAGCTGCCTCATTTGCTAAGCATGTCCCTCTTGTACATTGAGCAAGTCTGGGTTTCTGTGTGGAGAAAAAAACCCCATCTGATGGTATTAGCTATATATATATACACACTGCATGTGGATACATCAATATTGGATGCTTTATAAGGCTGGGATATGTCCTGGACTCCAGACAGATACAAGAAGAAAAGACATCTTAGAGAATATTGCATTTTTGGCAACATGTGCTGGCTCAAAGGAATTGTAAAGGAAGTAAATTAAATACTACTAAGAATGTGTATATTTATAGCACTTTTCATACAGGATCCCAAAACACCTCTCAAAAAATTAAGGTTCACAACATTGCTGTGATCTAAGTAACAAGCATCACTTTTTTCCTAATGTATGAAGTGAATCAGAAAAAGACAAAGTAATTTAACCAAACCATCAAGGGCAAGAAAGTCTGCATTTTAGGCTCAGATTTTAACTCTAAGCCAAACTGTCTTTTGTGAAGACATACAGGGAAGCTATTGATTTTCATGCTTCCTTGCTCTTCAACAATCCAGCACAGTGCTCAGGCATATGGTTAACTTAAGGCCATTGACTGTTGGCTTATGTTTCTCTAAAAACCTTTTGGCATGAAGTACACACACTTTTGGGGAAAAAAAAGAAGTAGGTTTATAAGAGCATTGGTCATTTTACCAACTGTGCCTAGAATTTCCTGGACGTTATAAATGTTCAGCCGAATCCCCAGTGTGGGATTGTATTAAAAGACTGTCCTCAGGAAGGAACATTCCGAATTTCCGTGAGCTTTGCCAGTTTCCAACGATTTGATGTTTATTTGAGCTATTGTACAAAGTTTTCTGTTGAGTCAGATCATTCAGGACTAGCTGCTGGGACCACAGAGTGTCAGCAGAACATAATTCATCCGCGGCTGATGGCAGCACGGTTTGTTGGATGGGTAATGCTTCTTCAGGCAGAGATACCACCAGGAAATTTGGTGGGGTTTATTTCCTGTCAAAACAGAAATCAAGCATTCTGTTGCCCCTTTGCTTTCCTGTTGGATCTCTTTAGGGGGTGAATACCTGCAGCATCTTTCTGGGGTGAAAGAGGGAGGGAGAAGCAGCGCCATGATTTTAAGAATGTTCCTAGCATGCTCTTTTCTGTATCATCCATGCTGCCTTGAGTCTTTTGTTGGCTTTTTAAAATCTTTTTGCTTCCCACATATACACACACACACCTGCTGAACCTCTGCCTTTTCAGTCTATTCCAAAGGGAATTCCCTCAGACTGCATGAAGTACCAAGCTCTTTTTCTTCATAATAGAAGAAATGCCTACCAAGATTATGCCTTGCTTTTGTGGTATGAACTACAGTTGAATAAAACTTCCCCAGCTGCACAGTGAGACCAAATCTCTGAGCTCACATGTGCTTTCTGTGAAAACAGCTCACCCAGAAATGTAAAGCAAGAATTTTTTTCTTTTTTTTCTTTTTTTTTTCTTTTTTTTTTTTTTGTGATCAGTTCTCAAAAGTAGCTATGCATGAAGCTCTAATTAGCTTTTACCTCTGTAGATGGGACATCTTGGCTTCAAGATAGAGCCTGTGTTGACTTAATTACTTAGATCTTAAGCTATGCAAGGCTCTTGGTGCTTGTGTAGTACCTGGCAGTGCTGGAACTGGACTGAAGTTCCTCAGCAAGACCTCAATGCAAATAATGAATGAAGCTGCACAAGAGGACTTTGAGTGACTCGTTCTGAACCACGAGATGTTTGGACTGCAAATAAAGGAGGATATGTGGGATATAATCTGCTGTTGAGCTGTAGCACAATTCCTGTTAACTCTGAGCCTGACACAGCCAGAACAATGGCAGGCTATAGATTTTGTTTCTGTCCCTGACATTTACTAAGCACTGCAAGACTAAAACATTTTGAAGGTTATATCCAATGTCTTGCAGAACGAATGACAAATGTCAACCCTTACACTCTCACAAGATCTGAGCAGGAATAAGACAACTCTATAGACTGAGGCAAGTTTATTATTACAAATACCTTATTAAATCTAAATGGTAATGGCATTCCAATTAGCTCATTGTTAGAAATCTTTCATGTTTGACTTTCATTTAGACTGATTACGGGAATAATGCAGACCCTGTATAAGTAATTGGCACAAAATAAAAGCATTTGAGCTGCAAAAACCCTCCTAGAGGCTGTGCTCTTTAAAAAAAAATAAATAAAAGCTTCCTATCTTTCCCAGCTCATGAGCTCTCTCTGTTCACCATAATAATGAGACAACCCATTGAGTCTCCTGTGGGCCTGGTGGTATCAGAGCTCCCTTTTTACCTACCCCTCTCTTCTCAGAAGCTGTAGGGGGGCTCCTTCTCTTTTACTCTCCACCATCCTATTCTCTGCTCCCTTCGTCACAAGCCTTGGCACTGTTTTATTGATCCTGCTCAACTGTGGATTCTTTCACACCCAGATCACAGGCTAGCCTCTGTCTCTCCCACACCCTCCTCCTCCTTCTCCTAACAGCCCTGCTGGTCTTTCCAGACAGGCAGCTGGGAACTTGCCTTTCTGCCCTGGCTCCCTGCTCCTTGGAGAGAAAAGGTGTTTCCTCTTGCAGCAGAGCCTCTGAGAGCTGGACAGAGACTGTTGGTGACTCCTCACAGCAGTTTTCTGCTTGCTTCCTTCAGAGGGCAGAATGTGAGAAAGGACTTTTTCAATTCTTTCTGCCCACTGGGGTGGAGATTTTCCCTTCTTCCCCTGGCAGGAGGAGGTCTGGATAAAGAGCATCCACTGTGGAGTCCCTCTGGCCATGAGAAGGGCCAGAGCACAGCCCTTGCAGAGCTCAGCCAGGCTGGTGGGTCCTGGTGTCCCCCCATCAGTGAAGTTCCAGCAGGGCAAGGGTGAACCAAGCCTGGAGAACCTGGCTTACAATTTTGTTGTAGGCTGAGGAGGAAGCATCCCATTCCAAGAGACACTGGGTTTGGGGAAAGGCACCAAAAGCCACTGCCTGGAGCCCCAGCTTGTATGGCTAAGAGAAGGAGCAGCAGGAGATACTTGGTGAAGCATCACCCCTGCCAGCCCTCCCTTCCTCTGACTAATCTGCTGCCAGTCCTGGTGTGTTTCTGGGCACAGAAGCTGCAGTAAAATCAGCCATGCAGGAAAGATTTCCTGCTCTTTGGTCTGGGTGTGCACATCCATGTCACCCTGCTCTGCGCCAGGGCCAGCACATCCCAGAGCTTCTGCCCCTTCCCACCCCAGTGTGGATGAGAAGGCACAGACAGCAGTGGGCTCTGGGGATCTGAGACACACTCCAGCCCCTTCCCCAGGGCTGGGATCAGGCTGGGAGCAGGGCTCTGGCTTGCAGCTTCCTGGCAGTGCAGACACAGCATGTGTTATCCGTATGACGGCTCCAGGAAAGGTCTCTGGTGTGGGAAAGGCCAGCAGCTCCTATTCAGGAACTCTTTGGCTTCTGCAGGGCTCTGCAGGGTGAGCTGGGAGTCACAAGCAAGCAGCAGCAGCAGCAGGGCTTTGGGAGAAGCTGGGGAAGTCGATGGGAGCAGCAGACAGCTGTGGAAGAGCAGGGAAGGGAGAGCTGGGCTGAGATCTGCCTGGCTGCTGCTGGAGGGGAGCAGGACCCATGGCACACGGGGCTGGGCTCACTGGGCAGGGCAGCAGGGCCCAGAAAGGTCCTCTCCACTCCTGCAGGATCTCAAGACTGAGATGAACAAAGCCCTGAGCAACCTGGCCTGAATTCAGTGTTGACCCCACTGAGGTTGAGGTGGAGCTTAGACTGCAGAGCCCCAGAGTCCCTTTTGCCAGGAGTTGCATGTCTGAAGGTGGGTTGGGAATGCCTGTTTTGTTCTGTCCATTTGGTGAAAGCATCTTTCATTTCTGACAGGGCTGATCAAACACCTTCCACTGCCTGCCCATGCAGGAGGGCTCTGTCCCGGGGTGCTGGTGGTGCTCACTGCACAAATCTGTAAATCAGTCTCAAAATTCTTGGCATTTGGTCTCCTAGGGTGTCTCTCTAGGGCTGGTGGCCCTTTGCCTGCTGGTAGAATAGCTTCCTTCACTGCTCTTGCCTAGCAGGTGACTCTCCTGATGAAATTAGGGAAGATTGACATCGACTTCCATAGGAGAGTCTGGAATTTCAAGGGTTTCTAGGCAGTGATGCTTAGTGGATTTTTCATATTGGCTGGATCATGATCTGGTACAAAACATGTTCTACAACATTTGATCTACTGTAACCAAGTATCACAATCTTGTTATGAATTAGTTACTTTAAAAAGAAAAGCAGCAAATAATGAAGCAACTGGCTCAAAAAGCTGTGACAGGGGAAATGTAGTCAAGTAATGGGCACATACCTAAATAAAGTGTATAGTTAAGCATGTGCTTAATTACTTTGCTGGACTGATAATGGGTACTTTCTTGAAGTGAAATGAAAATTTCTCCATAGCTGAAGCATATAAACAGACCTGTGCAAGAGATCCTGTATTGTGTGAATAAGAAATACTCCCATGGATGGCTAAGTTTTAAATTAACTCTGATTTTTATGGGACTCTTTGAACCAGAAACCACAACAGAACTTTTAATACTAAGCTGGCAGCAATTTAGGCATTGCTGTATTGTCAGGCCTATTTATCCTGCCTTTGTGTTTGTAACTGGGCTATATTTACTTGTCACATTAAAATAACCAAGAGTTCACTTTTGTGTGTTTGAGCCATTCCATGAGGTACACAAGGATCAGAGCCTTGTTATCTGTCTGCAGCAATAAAGATGAAAAATCTGCTGACATCCCAAACAAGCTGTAAAGCAGGTTGTTTAACAAGGTTTGTTTTGATGCTCAGAATCACCATGTTGTCACTGTTAATTAGGAACTTTCACCTCAGGTGAAACCTTGGATGTGTCCAAAGTGATCTGCAACAATGGATCTGGAGCTGGTGACTGGCTTAATAGCTACAAAATTCTTCTGAATAACCCGACTTACACTTCTGTCTATAAGGTTAACCAGGAAGGAAATTATGCAGAGTAAATTTTCTCTGTTTAAAACCCATAAGCCTTACAAATTATATTTACATTTAATTAAAAAGTAGACACATTAGCCTTTTTTTTTTCCCTGCACTTTTTTTTTTCTTTAAGATTCTGCAGTGGTTCAAAATTTCTCTGCAAGATATTTAATGATAATCTTTTTATAAATAATAAGATAGTTAGACAGAGTTCCCTTTAACCCCAGGTCTTGATTTGTAAGTTTAATCAGTTTCCAAACATATTATTAAGGATTGTGAACACACCAAAAAAAGAAAAAGAAAAAAAAAAGAAAAAAGAGAGAGAAGAAAGAATTGAGGTGCATTAATAATACTCAGGAGTGATACTGTTCCATCCCACAGAGCTGGATGAATTCCCTGTGTAGCCCTTGAAATTCACCCTCTTATCTATTGCAGAATTAAATCACCTCCCTATCTCAGCTGAATATCCATACTATACTCTTTATCACAGAATATATGCTCTGTCAACATCCTAAAATTTACATCCAGAGTGATTAGTGGTTTTGGTATCTGGATTTTGACATGAGGCTACTCAGAATGAGCCTAATTTGGGTTGGGATTTCTTTGCTTATTCCATGTCTTCCGCTAAGAAGAATATTTTATTTGAAAAACAAAACAAAACAAAACAAAGCAATTTTAGGCTTCTGAACATTAGATTCCCCAAGTTTACATGAATTTCAAGCGCTGCTCAGGTATCAGGCAGCCCTGTCCTCTGCATACACCAGTTTGGAGCCATGGTTTCCGAGGGAGCTGCAGGAAATGACACATAAAACAAATCCCAAGGAGATCTTTTAGATTAGGAACAAAACTTTGTTCACAGGTGACAGCAGCCCACCAGGACCCTGCTGTCCCTAAGCTCTGCACTGCTAAATTAGCACCATCTGAGCCAAATTAGGCTTTTTTGGGATCAAAGTAATAAAGAGGAGAGGAGTGAATGTATTGCTCATAACAAGCGAGTTCAAATGAGAAAGATGAGATAATCAGGCCAGAGGGAGGTGAAAGAGGGAATTCTGATGATTATAGTTATTTGGAAATCCAGTGGAGGGAGGATCCCTGTGGCTGAAAAACGTTTCCACACCTACAATTTGTGGAGGATGAGGTTTTGGTGGTGACTACTTCTTTGATGTCTTTTCTTTTCCCCGCCTTTATCTAAGCTTCCCTTGAGCCTCAACCAGCAGCTTGCTCCCAGGTGAGGTTAATTCCTAGATGCTGTGAGGAGCTATCAGCTGACTTCTTAAACCACTGTTTAATTAGCAGTGACATTACATTTTCAGAGTGGAAGCATGTACACAAAGGGCTGGAGTTATAAATGACTCTAACAGAGGATAATCTACAGAGAGACCAGGAGGAGATGCATTCATGCAGTGCCCAGACATGCCCATGCATTGTGCTCAAAGCTGCCCCAGTGATGAGTGTGTATGTGGGATATTTGACTAAAGGCTCACATGGCACAAAACAAAATAAAGCAAATAGAGGGAGGTAAAGAGGAAGGAAAAAATAAGACTTAATTCCCCAAGCCATTACGTCACCTGCAGATTCAGACATCAGTGGCCTTTCACTGAAGATGCAGCTGTACAGAAATTAGGCAGGAAGTTTCCCTACATGCAGTGTGAAATACAGAACATTATCTTACAGGGCAGGAGCCTTTACTGCCACCATGAGCAAACTTCACAATATTTCAGAGCAATTTACCACAAAGCCAAATTAAAATATTTTGCTTTTTTCCTGTAACTCCAGAGCCACTTTGGAAAAAAAAATTATATAAAGTATATATAATACTATGAAGAGTATTTTTTCCTCCTGCACCAATGGAACCCCTTATTAAATATCAGGTTTAGAGAAACACACAGAGTAATAATCCCCCCCGTGCCCCAACTTCCACTTGACAAAATCAGGACAGCTCAGAGTGAAAAGTCACTTAAAGAAACAAACCAAACCTGAACAGAAAACCAAAACTGAATGGTTTGAGCAGCTCCAGACCGGACATTGCAGCTCCTCTGTGGCAAAAGGAAAGAAAGGGCATGGTGGGACCATCAACTCTGTCTTTACAGAAGTCACAGCCAGAGATTTGTGAAAATTTGATCACTAAGTGAAACAATGATATTTGGATAAGTTATGATGGATCTACCTGTCAGCAAACTAGGCACAAATTAAAATACTATTAATGAGGAAAACCAACATATTTGATGAGCAGTATTTTAGCAAAGATGTCCAAATTTTAGAAAAGATGTCCTTTGGCACTCCAGAGCTGAGGCAGGCCTCTCTTGACAAGCCAGGCCCCACAGAATTTGCCATCGCTTATAAAAATTCATGTATTATTTAATAATTAGATATTATAATTACTATTCAATATTACTCTCTGAATTACAAGCAGGGGAATTGAGGTTGTGGGCAACCTGCAGACCAATTAAATTTCAAGAAGAGCAAGTTTCCAAACTTCCAGAGCTGTTTCTCTTTGCTCTGCACAGAGTGCTCCTGTCTGGCTGAGTGATACGTGGAGCTAGGGTGACAGCCTGTGGCAAAACAGAAGAATTTCAATATCTTAATCCTTTTGATTCCCACTTGCTTTTGATCTTTTCTCCACTTCCTGCTTGTCAGTCCAGACAAAGGTGTTTATGTTGTGGCTGCTACCATTACCTCTGGTTTGAAGAATGGGAAATTGCTCTCCTCTCTCCCTCTATGTTCTCCCAGCTCTTCTTTGTCGCTGTTTTTCGGGTGCTGCATGAACTAAAAACCCATTTGACAAAATGGTGCTGCTCCTGGCAGGAAAATAATCTTCTAACCTGCAGGACCTGAAGAAAATAATTTTATATAGGTCTTTGTAAGGATCACACTAGGGATGGCTGTTTGGGTCCTTTTGACACCAACAAGAGGAGCAATGGAGCTGCCTCAATCTCAGTTCTGCTTTTTTCATGTTTTGCTGCTCATCCATTCATTCATCAAGGATATGGAACTTGGTTAAAGCCATCTCATGTTGAGGTTTTCTATTTGTTAGGGCAAAAACCATCAAAGTTAAGAGGGAGGCAGGAGTGTCTGTGCTTCACTTTTGCAAATACAGATTGCACTTTAGGCAATTTTTATTTGCAAAGTATTTTTTCTGAGGCAGGGTTTTCTTTTAGAATCATAAAACAGCCTGGGATGGAAGTGACCTTATAGATTACTTAGTTCCAACTCCCTTCATGTGGATAGGAACATCTTTCACTAGATCTGGCTGCCCAGAGCTCCATCCAGCCTGACTTTGAACACTTCCAGGGATGAGGTGAACACTTCCAGGGATGGGGCAGATCTGCTGCTGCTTCTTTCTCTTTAGCAGTAGAGTTTTTTTGGTTTGTTTTTTTTTTTTTTAAAGAATATTCTCTTTATACTCTGCCCAAATTAATAAAATAAATTTTCTTTAAAGCGACACGAAATGAGTCACAGATGCTGTTGCCCTTTTACAGGTTGCAGAAATCACCCATTACAGTTTTTTTAATTTATCAGTGAGGGAAAATAAGACGGCCTCTTGCTCCCTTGGCAGTAATAATCAGAAACAGTCTATTTGGAGCTTAATTTACCCCAAATACGTATTGATAGTTGCAATGAAGAATATGTGACCTCTGTGGGAGTCATCAGTGGACAGAAGGTGGATAGCTTTTATAAAAGCACCTTTAATAAAGAAGAGTGTTCTATTGTGCATGTTTGGTGGGGTATTTAAGCATATGGTTTCCATATCAGGAGTGAAGATGGCAAACACATGCTCCACCTTCCCAAAAACCTTTCTTATGCTCATCACTCCTTGCAAAAAAAGAAAGCTGTGAAGGTTTGTTTTGTTTTATTTATTTTATTTTTATTTTTGCAACTCTGATTGCATGGGAGAGCTGAAGTAATTCCACAAGGAATGTTGAACTTGTATCTCATTGGCTTGTTGTTTTCCTGCTCGATGGAAGAAAGGTGATGGGATCTGCCCATAGGCTCTGCCCGGTCCCGGTGAGATCCGTCGGGAGAGGATCATGCTGAGCATCAGGGATCGGCTGCGGCTCTGCTGACCCGAGCAGATCCCGGCTCTGGGCACCTCCCCGGCCGTGGATCCCGGGATTTGTCCGTGCCAGCTCCAGCCCAGGCTCAGCATCCCGGGATTTGTCCGTGCCCAGCCCAGGCTCAGCATCCAGGGATTTGTCCGTGCCAGCCCCAGCCCAGGCTCAGCATCCCGGGATTTGTCCGTGCCCAGCCCGGCACAGCATCCAGGGATTTGTCCGTGCCCAGCCCGGCACAGCATCCCGGGATTTGTCCGTGCCCAGCCCAGGCACAGCATCCCGGGATTTGTCCGTGCCCAGTCCGGGCTCAGCATCCCGGGATTTGTCCGTGCCCAGTCTGGGCACAGCATCCAGGGATTTGTCCGTGCCCAGTCCGGGCTCAGCATCCCGGGATTTGTCCGTGCCCAGTCTGGGCACAGCATCCAGGGATTTGTCCGTGCCCAGCCCGGTACAGCATCCCGGGATTTGTCCGTGCCCAGCCCGGTACAGCATCCCGGGATTTATCCGTGCCCAGCCCAGGCTCAGCATCCCGGGATTTGTCCGTACCCAGGCCGGCACAGCATCCCGGGATTTATCCGTGCCCAGCCCGGCACAGCATCCCGGGATTTATCCGTGCCCAGCCCGGCGCAGCGTCCCCGGCGCTGGCGGCGCTCGCTGCGGGCCGGGCGGGTCCCGGGGCCGCCGCCGCCCTCCGGAGCGGGGCTGCTGGGCCGCTGGGTGATAAATCTCGCGGTCCCCTCTCTTTTTCGTCACTCGCCTAATCCCGTGCCCCCCTTTCATGTGCGGTAATTGCGAGCAGCTGCCGCCGCGGCCCGGCCGCGGAGCGCGCAGAGACAGAACAATGGCAACAGCTGTTTCATTTCGCCTCGGGCAGCGCTTCCTGCTCAGTCTGCATCTGCCCTTCTGGGTCCAATTTGTGCTCCCGGGCTGTTGCTGGGTTGTTTTTGTTTTTTTTTTTTTTTTTCCCTGTGACCCCGCTCTCGGTTGAGGAGGGATTTGGAGGAGGACACGCTCCAGCCGGGACGCTCTGCCCATGGCCAGGGGCAGGGGGAGAGAGGGATGCCGTGCCTCTTCAAATGGAAATAGTAACAAATGTCATTGGGGGGAAATAAAACCACCAAACACCCTGAAGTTGTACAAATGAGCAGTAAGGCTGGGCTGAGGTCGAGGTGGGCAGCCCCCAGGACATCCATTCCCTGTGGGAAGCTGGGTGGCCAGGGTGCAGCTGGGTCTGGCTGGTCATAGACTCACAGAATCACAGGAGGATTTGGGTTGAAGGGACCTTAGGAATCGCTTGGTTCCAAGCCCCCTGCCATGGGCAGGGACACCTTCCACTATCCCAGGTTGCTCCAAGCCCCATCCAGCCTGGCCTGCAACACTCCCAGGGATGGGGCAGCCACAGCTTCTCTGGGTAACCTATGCCAGGGCCTCACCACCCTCACAGGAAAGGATTTCTTCCTCATATCTGATCTAAATCTACCCTCCTTCAGCACCAAGCCATTCCCCCTTGTCCTGTCACTGCACATCCCTGTAAAGAGACCCTGTCCAGCTTTCCCAGGGCTGCTTTAGGTCAGCCAGGACCCACACAATCTTTGCAGTCCCCAGAGAGTACAGCCCACACTGGTAGTGGCCTTTAGGGTCCCTTTAAGCCCCTGCTCAGTCTCCCAATTCCTTGATTTCCTGGTCCCCAAACAACCATGGCCTGGGCAAGGGGAAGCACATGGTCTCAGCACTTCCAGGCAGAAAGAGAGGGGATTTAGGCTGGAACCCACAAGTGTTTAGGCTGGAACCCACAAGTGTTTAGGACCAGGTGTGAGCCTTGTTTAACTCACTTTTTAAAAGGTCTTGAGCTGCTCAGGATGCTTCTTTTGAGTCAGATACACACTCAGGATCTGCAGGATCAGCCTTTCATGCTTCACCTTTTAACATGAATCCTTCCTTCCCTCCCTTCTGGCTTTTCCCCCCTGAGAAAGTGGCTGCATTCTTTCCTGAGTTAATTGTATCTTTCTGGGTTGGATAAGGCATATCTCATTAGAGGGGGAGAGAGATTTAATGTGAACTTCAAGCTGCCTTCTCCATGCTACAGAAAAGAAATCCCTAATCAGCACAGTATATATTTTGTATAATTGCTCTTTGACATTCCCTCTTTGCTTGCTAATTAAAGTGAAAGAAAACGGTGGTGAAATGTTGCAGTGTGTTTTTCTAGGACAAGAAAAACTAAACCCCTCCTCTGTTTATAAATACAGGGTATTCCAAGGGCCCAGTAAATCAGGTGTTTTCACAGGCACACCGCTGAAATTTGTTATTATTTTCCTTTGGAGCCTGGCATTGAGCACATCTGCAGCTGAGGATCAGCTTTGCAGGGGTGTGAATGGCTCGGTGGAGCCGCCCAGTCACAGCCAGGGGACAGCCTGGTGGCAGGTGATGCTGTGTGTCTGCTGGGAAGCAAGGAAAGGGCTGGGTCCTCCTGCACTCTGTGAATGTAGTTTAGAGTAAAAGACTCGGTTTTGTTTAGTGAAATATTTTATTTTTCTTTCAAGAATGAAAATTATAGCAATAAAAAGTAAGTGAAGTATAAAGAGTAGCAGCTACTGCTGATTATTTCTAGCGTTCTGGAGACTGTGTCATGATTTTTTTCCCAGTATTCTTCAACCAGAAAAGGCTTGTTTCCTCATCCCATCAGGTTTGTGTATTTATTTGTTTGTTTTGGTTTTTTTCCTAAAAGCATGTTCTTGTCAGGGGAGATGCTACCAGGGCATCACTTCTCTCGATGTGATCTCCTGCATCACAAGGCTGACACCTGGCATCTTTTTGAGATGTGTGAGAATTCATTTAGAAGCCTTCCATCACACAACAAATAGATGAAAATGTACTGGTTCAGCTAAGGAAAATGAAATGTAATGTGCATTTCAGACATGAGAGTTACCCAAGGTGCTGGTTCATGTCCCTGTCCATGTGTTCTCAGCCCACAGTCAGAGCTGGGTAGACCAGGCTGTCCCTCTGTCCTGCTGGTGGTGTCACCCTCTGTCCAGCCCTGCACTGAGCCACCAGGCCACACTGCCCTGTTTGATCACACTTTGTTGTGATGACATCAGATCACATCATAGCCCTCTGGAAAAGACCCAGAAGGGCATTCAAAGCTGCTGATCACACAGGGGAGCCAGGGTAACTGGCTGCTGACAGATTTACAGGTTTTAGTCCAATTAAAGTGCTGTTTATTGCCTTTAGAAGGGGCCTGTTTGTTTCTAATTTTAGAAGCCAGTTTGGGAAGTGACTACCTTGGCAGTAAGTTGTGAGTTTGGGACCTGAAATTTTCCAATAGCACTACTGTTGTTATTAACTAATGAGTATTATTAATAACTATTTGGCCTTGGACATCACTCTTACATGGCAGGGCAGGAATTCAGGACCCAGAGAACAACAACAAAATTACTTTTGCTGTGAAAGTGCTCAGCTTTGCTCCTCTCATCACAAATTACATCTGCTTTGACCAGGACTGGATTTGTCTCCAGTTTCTCTTGCTTTCCGCCCTTCCTGCCACTCTTCTCAGCTTTATGATCAGCATGGCAGTAGCCATCACCTCCAAAGGGGATGTGCCAGCTCAGGAGCAGCCAGCACTGGTTTGGGACATGCAGTTGCTGTTTGAACCTGTTGCTCCTCTTCCTTGGCCATCTTCTCTTCTGATTGCTCAAATTTATCCATTTCATTTATTCATGTTAAAGAGGAGAAGTCTCAAGCTAAAAAAAGGGTACATTGGTGTAAATGATCAAGTCTATCTCTGGCCAGCAGTTATAGCAAATTTGGATAAATAAGTGCAGAAATAACAAATCTTTTTGTTTGAGAATGAAAATGGAGCTGGAATTGGGGTGTATTAGTTCTGTTCACAAGTTGGTGCAGTTTTGATGTGTGGTTGTGGGAAAGCCACTTGGATGTCAGCTTTCCTACTATCTAGAAAACCTGGAGTGAGAAATTGTTATAAAACTGGGCTGTTTATTTGTGCAGTACTTTCAGAGCCTTTGGTGAAAGGTCCTCAATAGCTGCACACTTCCCTGTGGTTCATTAAATACACATTGATCACCCCTGACCAAAGGCAGTGACAGGTTTTCTGCAGGAGAAGACCCAACCCAAACACAGGATCCTCACTTTTCCAGACCTTGGAGAGGTCCATGTGCTGAACTCAGACCCAAAGCAGAATGAAAACCACAAGTCTCCATGCAAGCCTTGAAGTCTCAGTGAGAAGACAGGGGCTTAACCCCATCTCCTGCCTGGTGGTTCTTAATCTCCTGCAGGAATGTGACATTCCCAAAAAGCTTGGGGTGATAAAGGGATCATTGCCAGGACCCACTGAGATGTACCTTTCCTTCTTCCCTGAATCATCTGTGACAATACTTTAGCTGGGTTCTGAAAGCATAGGGGAATAAAAGAAAGATGAAAGGGAACTTGAATCAACACTATCTCCTGTGATAGAAAGGGCTTTAGAAATGCCTGAAGATCTCTTTGATTGCACAGTTTGGGCCATATGCCATCCTTTTATTGCTTATCTACGTATTGGAGAGGTCACTGATGTTCTGTTGAAAATATATTTTTTTCTTTTGGCCAAATCCAGGGGTATTTTTAGCAGAAAAATAAAAGGCTGAAATTATTAAATTACTTTTTTTTTTCCTCAAATGATCCCTTCCTCCCCTAGGTAGAGAAAAGCAGATATTTTATGAGAAAATTTGGAGCTAAGTAGAATATAAATATCTGCTGAAATATATTTGAAGTCAGCTTTTTGCCTATGGCTACTCTTTTTGTCTAACATACAGTAACTCCTTGGGAACCTCTCTTCTGTAAACAGGATTATTACTAAAAATACACTAGAAAGTAAGAATGCCAGAAGGGGGAAATGTAAATTCACCATTTTCTTTTATCCTAGCCAGATCACTTCATTGGGCCAATAGCCAGGAAGGCTCAAATATGAATGGATCCTGCACAGACCACACCAGATGGAAAAGATCTGAGCTGGGCAAAAAACTCTTTGCTGGCATTTTTACTTTTGGGTGAAATAATTTCAGAAAGGTAGAGCATTAGGCAAAGGAGCACCTCCATCCTTTGGACACATTTTTCTGCTTCTGTTGCAAAGGAAAAGTTGTGAATTCTTGCTTGTGTTTCATGGATGTATATTCTTTCTAGCTCTCTGAAAACTTCCTTTTCCAGTGAGGTTGGGTCTGTGCCTCACTGCACAGAGGTGTCTGCCCCTGCCCTCCCTGCAGGCTGTGGGCTGATTTCAGACCAGGTCTGTAGGGACCTGCCACCTTTGTCACATTTAGATGGGCAGGAGGAAGGGGAAGGCAGCAGTGATAGAGGGTGAATCAGGGTGAATCTCTTACTTTCAAGTACCTCTAACCTCCCTCTGATGAGTTACTGCTTTTACAGCCCTGGAAAAAAAATAATGGGATGATCCATGACATCAGGTTTCCTTGGGATTTCAGTGCAAGAGTCCTGTAGGCTTTTAACTGGAGCTCAATGGAAAAAAATGTTCCTATGCATCAGGAAGAATAACTCCTGGGCAAGGAGTTATAGATTCACTATTTTACACTCTTTGCTGCCCTGTCCTGCTGTGCTGTCACTGAGATGCCTCAGGGGAAGAGGTAGAGCAGCAACACCCCATTTTCCAGGGGCAGAAGAAAGAACTGTTCCAGCAGCAGCAGCAATTCACAGTCCCAACAGGAATATAGCACTTAGACCTGGTAGGTAATGGAGCATACTTTCAGAACATCTCATGCCCAGTGGTGTTTTGGGGAGGATCCACTATCTGGGCCTGGCATTAATGCACAAAGCCTGTGTAATGCTCACAGTGAAACTGGATGAATTCTGTTCCCCACACACCCCTGGCTCGGGCTAAGGTCCCAAACTGAATGCCTTTGTAATACCCAGTGGACAAAAGTGATCCCAGAAGCTGCTAACACACTGAGCCTCTGCAGTAAAGACCTTTTAAATAAAATCCAGGCTCCTTTTCCTGCTTAAAACCAGTGTAACTGAAAATACAAAAGAGTCACAACTCATAGAAGTCACTTAAATCTGCAGCTGATGCTTCTGAGCCTTGCTGGGCACCTCTTAATATGACACAAATCCTGCTGACAGGTAACTGTGGGCACAGAGCTGTCCCTGTCTAAACCAAATCTGGATTAGATACGAGTTCTTGTGTTAAATACTTAGGAGCATTGCTCATCCAAGTCTCTCCACAGCTCTTGGGAAGCAAAAAAGCAAACCTGCTTCTGTCTCTCTTTTATCAAGGACAGGATGGACAGCCAGGCAGTGTTTTCTTTGGAGCTGAACCCCAGAGGCAGCTGGACATGCCCAGAGCAGCCCTGCACCCCTGTCATGCAGGCAGGGTCTGGATGTGTGCAGATGATTTGATAACAGGATGACTTGGCAAAAGCAAATGGAACTTTGAAAATCAGACCTGGATTGTGAGAAGATTAAATCAAACGAGTTTAGCGGAAAAAGCAAATCCCATTGAACTCTGCAAGCAAGAGATGTTGTTGTTATATGCATAACTTTGTGTATGGGATTTTAACCCAGTCATTGCAGTACCCATTACTACAATTACCCTAATCATTGGAGTACATCATCTCCCTGACATACTATGTAAGTGTTTGCATCCCACAGTAAAATTGGATTCTGCTCATCAGTGTCCCTGTCTCTCTCCATCACTGACAGCAAGGATGGCTGAAGGGCAGAGGTGGCCTTGGGGTGCCCAGACTTTGCACAAAGTGTGCCAGCATCCAGCCTGCCCACGGCCAGGAGAGAGCTGCTGTGGGAGGCTGGGCTCAAGAGAGGGAAGCAGCTCTCAGTGGGGTGATCAAGCAGTGGTCTCTGCATTGGAAATGGAGTTTACAAACTCCTGAGCTCTTATGTCAAATGAAACACCCGGCTCAGCTGGCTGACCAAGGTGCTGATTTGTCTCAAATACCAAGTACCAAACAATGCTAATATGTAAAAAAGTTCAGCTTACATTTGTCACATTTTATGAAAAATCCTTTTGTTAGGAATTTTCTCCTGAGAAGCTGAGAGGCCTCAGGAACACACAGTAAACAGTAATTATCTGCTGCTGTGGAATGCAACAGGTAGATCTGTGATTGGTCTCATGTGGCTGTTTCTAATTAATGGCCAATCACAGTCCAGCTGTTTCAGACTGTCTGGTCAGTCACAAGATTTTATTTTCATTCCAATTTTTCCTATTCCTTTCAAGCCTTCTGATGAAATCCTTTATTCTTTTAGTATAGATTTAATATAATATATATAATAAAATAGTAAACCAGCCTTCTGAAACATACAGTCAAGATTCTCATCTCTTCCCTCTTCCTGGGACCCCTGTGAACACCACCACATCCATTCATGCTGTGCTGTCTAGTGAGCTGGAAACGTGGGAAGGTTTCCAAGTGAGGTAGAAACTGGAATCCTTTTGTACATGGGAAAAACTCATCTTTCAAGGGAAAGACCCAGGTCTGACCAAATGGGAGGTGTGCTGTTCTTTAGCTAGATTCAGCAGAAATTAATGAAAGCTGGCTTAAAAGGCTCAAAAATACAATGTGATTCCATACCTTTCCTTTTTATCCAGGTGCTGTCCACTTTCTCAAGCATCTTTCACTGCCCCCCTTTCCTCTATAAGAGAGAAATGTAGCTCCATGTACCATGGCCTGTTGGATGTCTCAGACACTGCTGACTGAAATAAAAACCTTATTATTTTTCTGCCTTTTTTTTTCTTTTTTGCTCTGTTTTAATATAAAATGCCAGGGAGATTGGTAAAGATTTCAGAAAAACAAATTGACATTTGGCCTAATAAAACATTGTACACAGTTTTTCCTTTCTGCTTTGACTTGGCAGAAGAGTGCGTGAAAGCTCAGAGAAGAAATATTCCATTTTTCCTGGAGGGAGGCAGGAATCCATTAACATACAGTGCTGGAGCACAATATCCTGATATGCCCTTAAAAACTGACAAAAAAATGTGAGATCTGTACATTAAAATCAAATTCAGAAATCACAAATGTTGTGGTGGCAGGAGCCCTGCTAAGTAAGATTTATTATTGTCAGCTCCCAAAGTTTTTTCATGTCATATACAGCACTTCCCTTTAAAGCTTCATCTGAGGGAAGCATGCAATCAAGAGAAAGTCTTAGATTTGTGTTTTTAAAGGAGGTGTTTTTTTGAGAAAGCTACCATTTAAAATGGCAGAAATGTACCCTTCAGAAGGGAAATTAGGCACAGCCACAAGTGCAATGCTTTTATTATTAAGCTAATCACACATGCTTGTGGATTTCACTCTTTTCTCTTTAAAACATTCTGCTATTGGCAGCCTCAAAAACTTGCATCTCAGTTTTTGCTTTGGGGCCAGGCAGTGAATTAACAAACCTCCCCACCTCTTTGCAGCCTGGTGTCCCCACCCCAAGAGCTGAGTTGGCCCAGTTTTTAGCCCTCTCTCTCTCTCTAATGACAGCTCAGGGTCTCTGGTGTGCTGTCCCTGAGCTCTGTGCCCTCTGCTCCAGCCCAGGCCCTCAGTGGGACCCACTGGGTGCTGCCACCATTCTCCACCCACTAAATAATGGAGATGAGCTGACAGGAATTCAGCATTCCCTCAGCACCTTCCAGGAGAGCAGCTCTGGATCTGCCTGCAAGCAGCCCTGCCCCGCTGCTAAAAAATAACCCTGGAGCTGCAACCTGACATCTTATCAACCCAACAGCTCAGGGGGTCAAACCCTCCCGTGATGGCTCTCAGCAAATTTCTGTGGCAGACTGGGAGGGGAAGAGAATAAAATTAATGTTACTACTGAAATAAATGACAGAAGGCACGGTGGTTTTATCCCCTAAAATCATCCACTTCTCAGCTCACTGGGCACTGCCAGTTTACCATGAAGCAGATGGATGCCATTTTGCATGGCTTTGGCTCTGTGAGTTGATGATACAGTTTTTTTTACAGGCTTTACAGGCTACACAGCATTAGCCAGGGCAGAGCCCTGGAAGATGACATAAGGCTTGAAGTAAAAAAATGTTGATAATTTTAACCTGCACAGCTGGAAATGGGCCAGTGCCATGGCTTTGGCAAGACCTGTGGCTCTTTAATTTGGGAGTGGGAGTGGAAATTACAGCAGCAGCAAGCAAGAAGCCCAATGGATGTAAAGGAACTGAGCTGTTCTTCCTGAAAAATAGAATTTAAAAGTAATGATTGAAAAAAATGAAGGTCCTGCCTCTCAGCCCAGAGGAGCAAAACCAAGGAGTGCAGGAGCAGGGATTGCAGTCAGAGATGGAGATTGGCTTCCATCAGTTCCCAGAGGAATGAGGAGAAGAGACCCTGAATGCAGCCCTTGAGAGGGGAGCACAAGGCACCACTGAGAGCTGCTCCAGCTGCATTCCAGGGCTGGGAAAGCCAATCCTGCTCCCTGCCCAGTCAACAGAGGACACTGCGCTGCAGCATCTGCCACGCTCGTTTGGTTTGACTTTAAAAATAGGGCACAGACAGGAGTGTCAGAAGAAAAACTGCTTTTACTTCTGTCTGCACTGAGTGAGCGTGTAAACAGCTACTGGAACCCAGCAGAGGAGGGCTGTCAGCCTGGCAGAGGCTCGGTCAGATTTTCAGCTGATGTAAATCAGGAGGACTCCGTTATTAGCACTGAGCTGGCTCCCAGCAGCTGAGGCTCTAGCTGAGCCACTGAAGTGGTAAATAGTGCTGACAGCAAGTTGTGGCTTCAACAACCTTAAATGAACTCCATTAAGTGCTCATTTCTGAAGAGAATGTTGTTGAAACCTGGAAATAAGTCTTTCAAAGGTTTAACATATTTGTCTGTTGTAGAGGGTTTTATTTTGAAACCAGATGCACTGAGCAGCTCAGCGTTGCTCCACATGGCAGGAGAGGCAGCATAGCAGGGATGGATCCTGCTCCCTCCTTCCTGCTGAAATTGGAAGTAACCTCTGCAGAGACAATGTCATCACATTAGTGTCAGTGGGAGCAGAGGTAGGGCAAGTGTGAGTAATTCCTTCCAGGGAGATGGAGATGATGACAGCCTAAAACCTATCTGAATAATTGAAAAATGTTGGTGATGTTGCATTCTTGGAAATAAAACTGGCACACGTTCCACAGAAAACTCAAAGTAGCTGAAACAATTGATCATGACAGGGTTGAGTGAAGAAACGAAACAGACTCTGTGGGTTTGAGCGACTCACAGGCAGTTTTGGTAAAAGACAGAGTGGGCAGGGGCAGAATCAGGCAGCAAAAATCTGGAGAGAGCAACTTAGGGTGAAGTTTGCTACATGGGTGAGGTAGGGGAGAGCTCAGGAGGTGGGGCTGGGGCTTCATGCAAGGGCTCATCCCAAGGGAATGATGTGCCACACAACTCACAGCACCAAAAGCAAGCACTGGCCTCAGGAGGGAGGAACAAAGGGCTTTCCCTGCCTTGATTTTTCAAGTACTTGGTTAAGATGTGCCTGCATTTTGTTTAAAAACAAAAAGGAGTGTATTTCACTGCAGCTGTGCTGGGGGAAGAGTGCTGCTGGTGTTCCTAACCCTGGCAGTGGAGTGGTCAGGGAGCAGTGCAGAGTTTTTGGGTAAAGCAGCCACTGCCTGGAGCAGCCAGAGGAAAGCAGAGTGAACACATCCCTTTCCAGGTGAAGCTCCACTGTAAGAGCCAAAAGGGATGTGGGACTCCAGGGGCTCTCCAAAATGCAGTTTATTCCATCCACGAGGTTACAGCAGTCCAGGGTGGTGGGTGACAGAGCTGCGCCCACAGCTGTCAGCTCCAGCTGCAGGCAGGCCTGGAGACCCTTTGGTTTAGGTTACCTTGCATCATATACTTTTCTTTGCTGAGCATCTCAATACAGCAGAACCAATCTATCCCTTGACTATTACCTATAGCCTATCATAACTGCTATCATTACCATATTCATGTTGCTGTTCTCCCATCACTAAAAGTCAGTACATTACAGTTTAAGCCAGAAGTTGTTTTTCAGTTTCTTGGCAGTGGAAAATTCTGAGACCTTTTTTCTACTTGCCACCTCAGCAGGCTTGTTTGCCTGTGCTATCTTTCTGCTTGGTAAAAACATCCTCTTGTTTGGGGTGGGTTTATCCTTTGTTCTAAGTCGTAAAACCCCCTTCTAACTAACATACTCTGCCTCCTTGGTTATCCAGTAAGACTGGCTCAGCAATTCTTTTCTTCTATATCAAAACTTGCTTCCAACCCTATTCCTTCATCAGACTCCACATTTAAAAATCCTTCTGCTAAGCATACCTATCTGTGAGACTTTCTTGTCAAACTTTCATCCTTCCCAACACTCCACCTCATCCTCACAACCAGCAGCCTCAGGAGCCAGGGGAGGCTTTGTGGTTTAGGGGATGCAGAGCTGGGTGGATGGTCAGACTCTGGATGATTTGAAGGTCCTTTCCAACCTTGATGATTCTACAGAAATATTTTTCACAAGTCAGGCAGCAGAAAGTGAATTGCCTTCTAGTGCCCTGCCTGACTCTGGTGCTGGTTCATTCAAGTGCCACAGCCTTTAAGAGAGATGTTGGAAAATAAGCTGGCTGCCTGGAATCACAATAGAGTGAGTGGACATGTTCCATCACTGCATTAATGCTCCTCACTAGCCCACATTCAATTCCTTGGCCAGATCCAGCAAAGGACAGAGGCATCTCCAAGAAGAATTTCAATAGAATTCCAGAGAATTACAATGGAATTACACAACAGCACAGAAGATATAATTTATTGGTTATTATGGCTTGTATTTTGTGGATTCCAAAAAAACTCAGCTGAGTGTAAATACTCCAAAAGCCATTGGAGTCCTTTCCCTCTCTGAGAAAAAAAAACGCCCAAAACCCCAAAATCCCAAAACCCCAAAAGCCCAAACAGGCACACATAAAGCTCTACTCAGTGTATTGTTGTCTGTCCATTCAGAACCCTTTAAAAGCCAGTGACACACAGATGTGTCAGCAATGAGTTGTTCTTATCTCAGAGAGGTTTCACTGAAGAGTCAGGCTGGAGAAAACACAAACCATCAGCTAGAGGAAGGAACAGGTGACAGATGAGGTTTTGCTCAGACTGCAGGATCTGCTTTTTCTCTCTTTCTGCCATTCCCAGCACAATTGTGGCCCTTGGCTCTTGGGCTTGACTACAGTAGAAATTATAAAAACCAACAACACAATAAGGTCTAAGATATTTTAAGGTTGGTTGTCTGGAGGAAACCATTAGGCATCCATCATGTGGCAGTGTGAACACAAGCTCTGTATGCCTCAGACTGGGAGGTTTTTTGGTGAGTTTTCAAAATTTTCAACTGAAATATGCAGTTAAAATGGCATGTCAGTTATCTTTGTGTTATTGATGCTGTTTTTCACATTACAGACATATTTATTGCTGGGGAACCATAAATACTTTTAATTTTTTTTATCCTGCTTTACACTGTATAAGGACAGAGACATTTCTTTGATTATGAAAGCCTGGTTTGGTTTTGTTCTGTTCTCCCCTCCTGATTTCTTGTTGACATGAATAGTCTTTGTCTTTTCTTTTCCCACGTTGCTGGAGGATGGTAGCAAAACCATTAATGGATTTGGACCAGCAACACCATTTAAAGACTGGGAGAGGATGAAGAAAGTCTCATTCTGCACTGCTGAGGCCTGATACTAATTCACCAGTTAATCCATAGCACCAACTTTGCTGCAGGGATTCCAGACACAAATGAGCCACTAAATGATAAAAGGTCTTTGACCTGATCAAATGAGAACAAAGCATCCATCATCTCATGCAGATTCCCATATCAGCTCTCAGAAAAGATATTTCCTTACTGTCATGCAGCAAAGACCATCACCCTTTCTGTGAAAAACTTTTCCCTGCTCTCCAACCTGTATTTCCCTTGAGGCTGTGTGCTCTGGCTGTGTCAGTGCTGCTGCAGACAGAGCCCAGCCCCAGCTGAGCACAGGCACCTTCCAGGAGCTGTGAGAGTGATGAGGGCAGCCCTGAGTCTCCTTTTCTGCAGGCTGAGCACCCCCAGCTCCCTCAGGGCTCCTCTCAGGGTTTGTGTTCCAGCCCCTCTCCAGCCCCAAACTGGATCTGCTGTGTCAGACTCCAGCTGTGAGTTCCTTGGAGCACAGACAGCCAGAGCTCCTTCCCAGAGCCAGGGAGGGAGAGCCATGGAGTGCAGAGAGGGAAGGGAGGCAGGGCTGGGGCTGTGCTGCAGGAAAATCTCCAGCTAAACCACCATCTTCTGTACATGATTGCCTGTGCTTAGCTCATTCAAGGAAGTATTTTTCCAAATAAGAGGATTTTTTGCTTTCAGATTAAGTGATTTCTAGATGATTTTACCCATAGCAAATCAGCAGGGGGTGAGTTTAGCTGCATTTTGCCTGCTCCAGAGAAAGAGAAGCTCACTCTTCTGAAAATCATCCACTAAATTAATGAAGACATGAATCTACATTAGGATGAACTTATTTAGCTTATTAAAGCCTCTCTCAGATCATTTCCCTCTGTGTGTCCCTACATCACAGGCTCTTCTGTTTGTAATTTCCAAAGCTGAAAAAAAAAGGGAGATTTTATCTTTTTTTAGGGGTTACCCTCAGCTTAGAGCAGCCAGAAACAATATGTACAGTAGTCTGCCTAAAATCCCATAGCAAGATTAAAGAGCATGCTGTGTGCAGTTATTACAATAATGACAATTTCACCTCACTCATCAAGCATAATCTGAGGTGTGTGCCACTGTTAGCAAGGAAGGAAGAGCCTAAATGTGATGCCAGTTTATGTTCTGCTGTGTTGGACTTATTACTGGAATCTTTGTTTTATAAAATTTTGGCTAGGAACGTTCTTACTCTCCTGAGGGAAATAAAATCTTTTGTCAATGCCAGTTTCTTTGACTCCCATTGTTTTCACTGTCTTTGGGAACAGATCCTTATTTTTTCTTTATTTTTTAATTCTCTTTTACATCCTCCTATCTAGTGAATAGTCTGATGCAAGAAATCTGCACAGGGAAACTGCATTGATGGGAAATAAGGAAGTGATAAAAAAAAATTACAGAGGCCATTTCAGGAGAAAGCAGAACAAATTTCTGTAGAATGAAGATTCTACACACTGTTCTTTTATCATGAAAAACACCCAGAATTTTTCTGCTGTTGTTGGGCTGAGGTTCCCCAAGTAGGAAAAACAAGGAAAAAATGGAGGATGACATAAATGACACATTCTAATCCGTGGTTCAGTTTTGCAGCCTCTCACACATCTCTTCTCATAAAGAGGACACAGTGGACATATCTGTGGGCAAACTTGCCTTAAAAAAACCCACAAGTAAAACAGATTTTTCCCAGTCAGAATAAGAACTTCAGCATTGCAATTAACTCCAATTAACCACATACTCACAACACAGACTTTTTTTTTTTTTGAATTTACATTGTCAGCAAATCCCTTCTAGAAATCTCTAGATGAAAAAAAATTCTAATGTTCTTCTGCATTCATTCAGCACCTGGTGTTCCTGGGTTGAACAGAATTTTAAAAACGAGCTGCCATAAATTCTCCAGCCCTATAAATCCCAGTGGGTGGAGAGTGGCTCTTGGCCAGCAGTGCAATGACTCCTGGCAGTGGTGGAGATGCTCCAGCCCTGGAGAGCTGCCAGTCTCACCCCAAAGAGGGGTGGGGTGCCCCTGCTCCTGCTGCCCCCGTGGGACCTGCGGGGTTTTGGGGCAGAGCATGGACCCACAGGGGTGGAGGAAGGTCCTTGGCTGCTCCCTTCCACAGCACCTTGTGTTTAGTGACCTTGCTTTGATAACTCTTTTCCTCTGCTCTTTTTCCCCAGACCTTGCTTTGATAACTCTTTTCCTCTGCTCTTTTTCCCCAGCTACTTTTCTGTCAAATCCCAGCCTCTACGTGAAGTTTTGCACCAAACCGAGGGAAAGCACCGAGATAATCTATTTGTAATAAAATACTTTTCCCCTCACTTTTGTAAACTTAGTGGTTCCTGTAAAAACAAACTCTTTAGTTACTCAGGTGTGACTAGTCACCATATTAAATCACCATATTGCCTCCTCAGTGTAATAATACATTTATGTTAAATTGCATTTTAGAATAACTCTTCTCTTGCTGACATTTAATTTTGCACAGGAGTAACACTATCATAAAAGAACACAGGTGTAAAAATATTACATTTTTAGTAATTACGTACTGTCCATTACAACTAAAAACTAGTAAAACTATCAATATTTCTCAAAATTGCCTGGAATTACTAAGTTTAAACATTTAAGAGGAATCATCTAAGAGCTATTTTGCAGCATAAATGTGTGCCAGCTACACTTGACCACTTGCTGAGGCATTTTTTTAAAGTGAAATGAAACTTTTGCAGAGGTACCCAGTGTGTTTTTACACTGTTACATTACCATTGCTAAGATACAGCTCAGTTCAATGCAGGAGAGCATCAGGAGAAGGAGAGACAAAGAGGAGCCACAGGTTTGGGGAATGCCATTTTGACAGGTTTGTGTCTTTGGCTTTCAGATGTTCCTTTGACCTCCCAAATGAAACTCAGATTCTTCCAACAGGAACAATTATCACTGCAACACCTTTCAGTTCTTGTGGTTGGGGTGTTTTCTTCATTTTGATAACAATTCTAGCCTGGACTGAGAAACCTTCTCCAGCACTGTTAGAACCAACATGGTTCCCCTATCCTGACTGAAAGAAAAAGTTTATAATTTGGAGAAGCATCAATATAGACATTCCTCCAAATAAAAGGGCTTCAGTAATTTTTTTTTTTTCCCCAACAAATTTTATTTCCAAGTTCCCATGCCCTTGTAGGACCTGACCCAAACATGTCAAAGTCCTCTGGATGGATCCTTCTAATTGACCATGAGCCACGTGAACACTGGATGTTTAAATCCTGAGGTTGCTCTTCTGGTCTATGGAGCAAGAGAGGAGCAACCAAGACTCACCTGTTGCAGGTACCTCCTTCAGGGTGGCATGAATCCTCCCCTGGAGCTTCTCTCAGTCTCTCTCACTGGAGAATCTATTTCTCCATGAATGAAGAAATGCCCCTAGTTGATAACCTGTTAATTACCTTGCTGTTAAACCACTCTGGCAAAGCTCTCAGAGATTAATTCCAGCCTGTCTTGTCATTGGCTTGGGTTAGACTCTGGATCCTTCAAGTTCCACTAAAAAAAGCCTCCATCAAATAAAGGCAGAAGAACCTTGTGGTGACCCAGCTGAGGTATGGGAGAGCTGAGCTCGCCAGAAGTTCTGAACAGGCAGGTGTTAGTCAGTGGGCTGATGTGTGCTGTGATGAGAGCCTGTCTCTGTAAATGTAAAACATCAGGGAGCCATGGCTTCATTCTAGCACAGACCAGATTAGACCATTTTTACAATAGAAGTTTTCATAGGCTAGAAAATATTACTTCCCCTTTCATCACTCTAAAAGACTATTCCAGAGGGCAGACAAAAATCTGCACTGAACACCAGCTGACTTTGAATTTTGCCTTCCATGCAGGGGCCAATATTATCTTTCCTAGGCTAACAAGAGTCAGTCCATTCAGTTTTGATGCTGTGAGACTCAGACTTTACTCTGCTATTTGTTGTTTGGGCCACTGCTGCTGTCTCAGAGCCCGAGCAGGGGACTGAGCCTGGATTGTGCTGCACCAGGCTGGAAGAACAGCTTCCCTCACAAAGTGACAGCAAGAGCTGAGGTTTTCCTTCAGACCTGAGCTGCAACAGCAGCACTGTCATAGTACACCCTGCTCCTTTGGGCAGAGATGGTCAGGGTGAGGCAGAGGATCTGGGGAGTTTCTCCTCCTCTCGTGATGTTCAGTGACTGGGGAGGCTCCAGAGCTGTCACAGCTTCTCAACTCCCTGTTCCCACTATTGCTTTCCCCCATGATTTTCTCTACTCTGTTGGCATTTCAGCACATCTGAATCTCTTACATTTCTCTTTGTCCTTATTTTTCTCCCTGATTTCTCTCAGAGGTTTTCCCCACGTTGTTATCTGCGGCTCCCATCTCTGCCTCGCTGCTGTTCCTTTTCCCGAGCTGCAAGCGGTTTGCACGGTGGTTTCTCCTGTCATGTTTTTATCAGGCCTTCTCCAGCAACATTCCTGCATTTGCCCATTTTTGCCCAAGGTTTTGTTTACCTTCTCTATCTGCTCTGGGTCCACATGTTTTGGGGCTGTTGGATTTCTCATAATTGCACGGTTTGGGTATTTTTTTTTAAAGGGTTGGGGTTTTATCTTGCTAAGATGTATGTTTCTCTTTTCTTCATGCATTAGCCTGTTCATTTAAAAAACTTTCTTTTAATCAAATGAAAGGAATTAAAAATGAGGAGGGAAAGCCCAAGAATTTAAATTCCAGTCTTCTTTCTACCACAAGGAACCAAGAATTCTTTCTATTTAAGACAATCACAGATTTTATCATTGTGACTGGTTTCCATTAACTTTGTAAGTAGAAAGACATTTAGTAAAGTTGAAAGCTGTCTCTTACATGATGACAGACTTTGCCTGTTTTAATATTTTTACTGGTTAACTACCAAATCCCAAGTCTACCACTGTCTACAGCCAACATTTAGTGTTCACTACTCCTCTGGCAAGAAACATGACTTAGAAATATCTCTTTCCTACTAAGCTTTTGAAATGTATAGTGTTTTGTGTTAGAAAAACAACTGTCTCAACATGTGAAAGAAATTGCCACAGCAAGCTCCCCCCTACAGAGAAAGAAACAGCAAAAGAAAGGATGAAAAGTGTTAGGCAGAGACTTTTCCTCAGCAAGCACAAGCCATGAGAGTCTACTCTGAAAAACACTGATGCATACACCTCAGGCAGGATGAACTGGTTATGTAGACTGAGAAACTGGTTAAACCAATGCTGGTGCCATGCTGGGATGCAGTGATGCCAAGAGGGATTTTCCTTCTGGAAGTCAGGACCCAGTTTAGTCATGTTGGAACCCTTATTGTTGCTGTCAGTGTGACAAACGAGGCCCTGGCACCTGGGATGTCACCTGCCCCCATAGCTGGTGCCACGGCCACCTGAAGCTGCTCTCACTCCTCTCCTTGCTCAGGAAAATGGGAACAATGGGAGCTAAAGGAATTCTGAGCAGGAATGCATGTACCCCTTTTCAGTGTTAGCAGCATTGGCTGCTTCCAGCTTCAAGCTCAGCAGCAGCAGGAAGGCACTGCCAGCCCAGCTCTGATGTGAAAACACATCATCCTGGGAGAGCTGTGTTGGCAAAAATGGCCATGTAGGTAGAGCAGATGTCCACAGAGCTGCTCCCAGCACTCCTGGCTCGGAGTGGCCCCACAGAAAGCAGTTCTGGTGGTGCTGGTGCTGATGGCTGCTGGGCAGGGGCACAGGGAGGGCAGGGATGCTCACCTGACCTGCCCAGCAGGGCTGAACTGACACCCCTCATCCTCCAGGTGGTTTTCCCCCTCCACTGAGGAGAGCAGACAGGAATCAAGGCTTTGCTCTGCCTGTGAAAGGAGAAATTTGCTCTTTCTGGTTCTTCTGAGCTTTGTCTTCCTTGCTGCAGAGTCCATCTGGCCCTGGTGACACGTGACAAATGTCCCAAATCACCTTCTGCAGCCAGGCTGCCTTGTGCTGCCTACTTTAGACTGAAGGCCAGAGAGGTCAGATTTGGATAGAGGACTAAGAGACACATTCTCCTCCCTTAACACCTACCTGCCCAGATTTTTCTTCTTACAGTTTCTTGGGAAAGCTTTTCTGTTACAAAAAGTTTTTCTCTGATGTCCCTCTACACTGCTTCTACCTTCAGTATCCAGCTTCTGAAAGGCTCCAATGCTACAAAAAGTTGGGGAAAAGAATAAAATCAAAGCAGGCCCATAAAGCTTTGCAAAATTCCCTTCAAGAGGGTTCCAGGGCTCGGCAGCAGGGAAGGTCTGGAGTCACACGTGGAGTCTCCTCCAAGCCAGGCTGGGGAGGGCTCAGTCAACCCAAACACCCCCTAATCCCACCTGCCCTCAGAACTGCAGTTCTGGCTTTTCATCCTGAATGTTTGCTTCTCCTCAGATACATCTGTTGCTAATTTCATTCTCAGTTTATTATTGAAAAAAAGTCTTCCTTACTTAATTATTAGAAACAGAGACTCCATAATGTACTCAAAGCTGTGAAAATGTAATCATGGATAATTTTTTACTCTCAGAGAAAAGTCACCAGGACTGATCTATTCTTTCAATCAAGTACACCCATTTAGTTTATTTTTAACATTCCTTTCATTATGTTATGAGCTTCTTAAGGATAATGAAATAATTGCTTGTCTCTTTGATTGATCTTTGTTTTGAAAGGAAACTTTAATAGTGTTATTTCTAGAGCAGGCTTACAATATAATACAATTAAAGGAAAACATGACATTAAAACACATTAAAGCACATGTTCCAATAATTAGACCTACAATTCTTGTCAACCAGAGCCCTTTGCAGGGAGGAGTTACTGTAAAAATTTATGAGGGAATAATTAATATTATTCTGCCTAATAAAGCAAATATATTAATAATGACATTTTATGACATTGTGTAGCTATGGCAATCAGCGAACAAGCTCCTTCCTCAGACTGCTCTGGAAAGCTGGAGACATGCTACAGGGGATCCCTGGCATTTCATTTTGTTGACATGAAAACATGTCAGTAGGAAGTGGTGCAGAGGAGCTGCACCGCTTTGACAACCTCTGGTCTTTCAGAACTAAGAATTCTAGTTTGCACAATTGTCTGAGACAGCAAATGGTGGAGGAATTTAAAACCTGATATCATTGGGTGTGAAATGAAATGTGAAAAGAAATGTGGATGTGCATACATGCAAATTAGAAAGCAAAATAAAAGGGGTGAAGAAAGCAGAGATCCTCAACCTGGACATTCATGCTGCCAGCCAGGGATACAGGTGTGCTGATGACTAGATATAAATGAGATAGTGTAGGCAGATTACACTAGACTGAATAGGCAAGCATCTCCCAGAAAGAATCAAACAGAATTGGTCAGAAGAGCCTTTCACCCTTTCACAAGGGCAAGGCTGTAGCACCGGGGTCAAGGATTTTCTAAACTGTAATTTCTTTTCCACTTTCTCTAAGAAGATAATCAAAATACTCAGTTTTGGTAGATTTATTTTTGGTCCAGTTGAATTCAATTTAAATATTTGGGGTTTGGCAACAAAGGATGGAATGGTGGAAATTTTTCACTTTTTTTGAATCCTACACCAAATAATCTTTTCTTCATTTAAGATCAGTGAAATCCCTTAGAGGCTGCTTAGAGTTTGTGCTGGACACAGAGCCTGCCCTCTGACTTGGAGGAAAGGACAAGTGGGTCTGGAGCATCCTAGGGAGCTTTCTGTGGATGCATGTGGCTCAACCCTCGGATGAGGTTTCAGTGATTTTGCAGTCATTTTTTTAATAGCAAATGCAGCTTCTCTAACGAGAATTACTCTCTTTAACATCCACTCACACGTGGCACACGCAGTGCAAATCCACATCAGTGGTTGAGCAATACCTGGTAGGGTGATTTGGCAACTTGGGAGGGAAAGGGAAGACTCTGGAGTGAACTAAGAAGGTTTAGGTCATGCTCTGCACTTGTCCAAACTGGAATCACAGGTTTTATACTTCTGCTTTGGAGAGGCTGTGACCACTGTTACCTCTGCTGTGTGGATGGCATCTCCAGGTCTTCTCTGAGAGCTCTCCTGGCTCTAGGTACATGCAAGAAGCAGTTCCAGCCTGGGACTATCCAGAGTTCAGAGCTCATGCTGGGAAAGGACAGTGTCCTTGTTTTTCAGGATGCCTGCAAGGCTGAGTTTGTGAGCAGGGATGACGGCAATAATGCCTTTGGGAGAATCTTGGCACATTGGGACTGGCTGTTTTTCTGATGGAGAGCTGAGATAGCAGGAGAAACCTTTATCCTCTGGCTGAGCAAGAACATCTTGAATCTGTTTATATGTGTATGAAAAAAATTAATCAAACCTCCACAGGCGAGATTCCTCAAGGATGATAAACACTCGGCTAGCTTAGGAATCTGCACAAGCAGTATGGGTTAACCTGGAGAGCTTTTTAACTCCAGAGAACACTTGAGGAGCAAGGCTATGGGGCACATGTAGAGAAATATCACCAGGAGAGGTCCAGCATTTTCTGTGCACAAGCAGGTACTGGGCCACTCCACCCACTTGGGTGTCTTTCTGTTATTAACAAAGCCAACAAATATTAATCCCCTCCTTGCTTTTATTTGGTGTCCCAGAGGTCAGAACCTGATCTCTGCCAGGATGAGTAAGGATCCTGGCTCAGTGGCAGATAATCTCTGAGTTTCAGTTTAAGGAAGATTAAAAAGAAATCAAACACAGCAATCAAATACTGGTTTCTCTGGGAGATGGTGGGGGTGAGAGTGAGCCCAGCCTCTGCATGATTGAGAAAGTTGATGGTTGAATGTAAAAGTGGTTTGGTTTAGCCTGCGAGGTAAAACCGAGGTCCCTGCTCGGTTTTGTTCCCCATCCCACCTTCCCTGCAGCCCAAGATCTGAGGAAAGCCTCAAGTGAGACAAGTAGCTGGTCAGATCTCAGGTTGCTTGAATCATTCACTCATCATTCCTACACAGCAAGATGCAGATGATAGTTACCTCCGGGGGGGTGGATTCAAATCCACTTCTCCTGAGAGATTTGAACCTGCCATCTCCCACACCCTGGCTGAGTGCCTTAAATATTTGGTAGAGTATCTGGATATCCTCTACAGAGCTGTAAACCTAGGCCAAAAATAGTTTCCAGCTGCAACTCTATGGCAGATTTGACCTAAGACTATTTGGGAAGGGGTGGGGGATGGTGTCAAGTATTTTATTCACAGAAGAAAAATAATTGCCCTCCCCTATTAAGAAGACTGAAAGAAAGAAGCTCTATTGCTACAGGAAATGAGCAATGAGATCTTTCAGACAAGGTTGGGAGGCTACACTAATAAACACCACCTTTCCCCAAGCTGCAGTTTGAAAAAATTTAGAGCTCTTCTCCCTTTCTCCTATTCTGTATAGCCAAACACCTCTGTTTGGGGTTTCAGGATGTCCTAGAGTCACAGCATATTCTCATCATTTGCACTAATAATGACACACATTTTATGGCTGTGACCCCTGGGAGTGCAAGTGGATGTCTCAGATACACAATGTCTTTCCAGAAAAAAATAAACACCAAGCACTCCACATTCAAATTATAGAACCATAGAATTATTCAGGTCAGAGAAGACCTCTAAGATCATTGAATCTGGTCCTAGGATTTAAAAGGCATTTGAAGTCAGGCTTCTAGAATCATATTTAGTCTTATAAATAAATAATCATATTTTCACATGTGCCACATTCAGCTTTTCTTTGATTACATGGGTACAGCTGGAATGCCAACATTTTGGAAAACCAGCAAAATTAGGGGCTTGAATGCAGACAGATTTGCAAAGGCAGTAAGGAACACAATTTCTATGGAGAAAAGGTTTAGTAGTTCCACAAGCACAACTTTTAGGTATCCATTAGGAAAATCTCAGCTTTGCTGGAAACACCTCTGGATTCCTGAGATTTCATCCATTTGGCAGCCAGGCACCAAGTTCTGTCGTCTGACCCGAAAAGAAGTCTACTGAGTTCTGTATAACTTATGTAGCCTTTCTTTGGAAAATAAATAAATCACTCAACTGGAAATACTCAAAAAAAGCTGGGCATATGTCCAGATACAGTATGCCTAGCTTAGTGGCAAAAAAAGTTACGGCACACATCCTGCATTGTCAAGAACACTGAATGTTTTGGCTGCCCTAATAGAAAAACAATAATTCAATCATGTATTATAAAGGAATTTCCTGCAGAAGTTTGGCCCCACTCAATCATCCTATTAGATTTATCCTTAATGTGGAAGAACAGCACATTAGATTCATTACATACATTAGGCCAGCTACGTTCATTTCCAGATGGGTTTCCGTAGAGTGGTCAAAATGCCTAAAAAAAAAAGGCATTTTGAAGATGCCTTTGTATGTAATTCCTAAAGCATGATAATAACTCAGCAGTCTTACACCACTGTATGCCCAGTAATTCCTCCTTGCAATGGAAGGACACATTTAAGACAACTAGCTGTGAGTGTTTTATAAATCAATAATGACAGGCCCACAGGGCTGGGATCATTGTTTTATTTTGCTGGCAGGGGCCCACAAGACTGGGATATTATGCAAAGAAGAGAGGAGGATGTGTGAGGAGATAGTTATGCTAATATCCAGCACTTCCCCCCTCCCTCTCTCCTCCCTGGAGTAAGTGTCTTAACATTACACGGGGTGATTTGTCCTTGGCAGTTCCAAATTACCTACACCTGTTGGCTCTGGCACACTAAATAAATACCCCATTAAAGATTCCTCTATTCACCAAGAATGAGGAAAATGCAGTTCAAAGTGCCCTGCTGAAGCCCTACAAGCCTCACTGAAGTGTTTTAGCTACCTTTCAGATGAGAGGAGCAAGATCAGTATCAACACTTTTGAAAATAGGGCTGAAGAGTGATTTTTGTGCAATTTTAGAGGTTCAGCTTTCCCAGAGCCTTGCAGCCTTGGTCCTGGCTGGGGTCTGGGATGGTGCTGCTGGAAAACAGCCCTGTGCTCCCATCAGAGCCTGTAAGGGACTGTGTCTATGATGGAACAAAGACAAAAAGTAAGGGAGGTGTGTCACTTCTGGAGACAATGATCTCTTCTCATGCAACACTGGCTAGAATCCTTTTCTTTAAAGCTTCTCAAGGACCAGAACCTCTTGTAGCTGTTCAACTGGTCCTACTTTGTGTGACTTTTTCCCAGCTGCCAAAACACAGCTCTCAGCACACTCTTGGTGTTGACAGGATACCTTTGACTTTCTCAGGGCACTTTAGATGCTTCTCCCTCACATTCTCCTTCATCTCACAAATGTGCCATGTGTGAGATCTCTTCTTCTCCCTGGATCAGAGACCTGGATGCTGCTGGTCAGCCAAAGGACGAGTGATCCCTTCCCATTGGGGTCAGAGGAAGAGCAGAACTTTGAGGGGCAGATCTTGTGAGTGTCTCTCCATGAGAAAAGCAGAACTGCCTCTTCATGAGTTTATTGTGGGAGGTGGGTGTTGCTGTTCTGGTGTACAACTCCTTCTCTGCTGAGCACACTGCACACACTGCAGCTGTGCAGCCATGGGCTGAGGTACTATTTCAGTAAAAAAATCACCCCTGAACTGAAATTGTATAAAACTGCTCCAAAAACACTCATTACTTTAGTAATAAAGGGTGCTTATCTAAAAGACTTCATTCTTTGCTCTATGCTTTTGCACATGCAGGGTGCCCAGCCCATCCCAGGACACAGTTGTGGTTATGAAGCATCACAGGGCAGCTGGCCCCTCACCTGCCCTGGGCTGGGTGCTGTCTGGGGCCACTGCTCTGCCAGGGTTACCAGAGACCTGGAAGTTCCACAGCAGGAGTTTTGACTGAGGCAGAGATGGAGAGCTGTTAATTACACACAGCAAATGACTGCAAACCATCACTCTGCCTGTACTTGATGCTGGGAAAGGTTTTACTATTCTTGGATCTGCCACAAAAACATTTCAGGTTGTTACAATGCCTCTCCCTGCAAAGGAGCAGAAGGCTCCAGTATTTCAGCTGTGCCAGTGCAAACAGTTTCCTCACCACCTTCCCTCAAGTGTCTCCTAATGATACCCCTGGACCTTGTGCTACACTCCATTACACATATGTAAAATACATCTCCCTTCTATGCATGTGTAAATACACAGGCTCTGCATTCATGCATGTAATACAGGTATCAGCTTTCCTAAGTCCACAAGATCTGGAGCTTGACTGGTGCACAAGCATGTCCTCTGCCTACTTAGAAATTGTATCAACAAGATGTGTGTGCCAAGACTTTTCAGGAAGGAATCTGAGCTGGGTGACCAGCCAGAAATTTCAGTAAGTGCCCATAAAGCACTGGGACCTGCACTGGAGCTGCATCCTGGGGCAGGCAGGATGCTCTGTGGTGGCACACCCAGAGTTTTTAAGGAATACCTCCTGCACCCTGCTGGGACAATTTGCCAATAATATAATTTTACATATGTTTGAACTGCTTTTGTGGTCTTAAAAAATGTTAAAAGCACACGTATTTGTAAAAACTCTGGGTTGCCTGATGTGCTGGAAGCTTGCTAGGTGCCTATAATGTTTCAAACTGAATCCTTTCCCTGTTCATCTCTTGCCAGGTTTTCTGTGGTCCCGAGGGGTAAAATTCTCATCTGTCAGTTCCAAATTACTGAAACCATAAAGTTGAGAATATTACAATTCTCAAAATCTCAAAAATGATAAATGGAGGGTCTATTTAGAATATTTTTCTATGTGATTCCCTGCTGTGATGAATCCAGTCCCCACTCTTCAAGCCCTGAGTCCTTTGTTCTGCGCTGATGGAAATAGTTTCATACAATTTCCCACGTCCCACAGGAACAGTTCACTGTGGCCATTACAATAATTAATCTTTTCTCTGAACTTGCAATGTCCCTAATACTAGATCTATGTTTGTTGTCAAATTCCATTTGTAAATTTGTAACTTTGCCATTTTCTTCACCTTTCCTGACAGTCAACACCTTTCTTCCTCAGTGTTTGTGATATTCAGAGCAAAAAAGGGGAAATTGAGATACAGGTCAACTAGACAGTGTTTCTGTATATCAGTTCACTTTTATTGTTTATTAAAAATGGAGAAAACCAGATTAAAAAAGTGAAATTGAAATCATTATTAAGCACACTGTTAAAATAAAGTAGTAATTTGTTGCTCTTGCTACAGGGAAGCTTGGCATATTTTTCTTTCTAGTGCATTTTCCAGCCTTATTTTTCTCCATCACTTAACATCCATTTCAGGAGAGCAAAGCCTCTCCCTGAGCAAAGCTCTGCAGACAAACTGGGATCACAGGCTGCATTCTGATTTCCTGTATGTTAGAGAAAATACAGAATGATGCCAATTTGTTCAGGGGGGATGACTTTGGATTTATACCACTGTATCTGAGATCATAATTCTTCTCCTTGTGAGTAATTGGGGTCACGTGTCTTCCCTTTTAACCTCACCACTGCAATGCCTGCGCCTCATGCTGCAGGGTGAGTAGCCTGAACCATCCCAGATGACTGAGTCATGAACATTTTTTCTAGATGAATACATGAGAGTTTATATGAGAGCAAGTAATTGCTCTTCATATGTGCCTGGGATATTATTTCATTAACCAAACTACTCCCTGTTCATGCAGAAGCCCTAAAGATCAAGCAGCTGCTAGTGCCAAATTAAGTTTTCCTTGGGGTTAGAGCACAAAGCCAAAACTTTTGGGTCCTTTTTCATTACCTTCCTCAATTTGTGACTTTAGACAAACTCCCTGGGATCTCTGTACATCAGTTACCCATCTATAAAGTTGAATGAAAGCTTAATTTACAAGGGAAAAGAGATGTGAAAGTTAAGCATGAGGGGCCAAATTCTGTCCTCTTACTCATACTGGAACAGTCCCAGGCTCTGTGTTCCTTGACTGTTTGGCTCCATGACATCACCAAGGAAAGCTGCACTTGGTGTCATTCACGTGTTTGCCCCAGCTCTCCAGGCAGGTAAAACACTCAGGTAAAACACAATTTCACAGGCTGAAATGCTCCAGTGAAAGCTGCCCTATAAATTCAAAGTGTTCTTGTGACTCAGGTTCACTCTTTGTTTGGGTACAGATTCAACATCTCACTTATGAGACAGGTTGTTATTACAACACTCTTTCCTACCTCCTAACACCTACTTAGAGAGAAATCACCTCTTACTGGTCTCATGTTCAGGGCACAGAAATCTCTTTAAACTTTCCTTGACATGAAGGAAACCATTAAAATCAACCTCAACCCCTCTTCCCCTGAGGGATTGCTGTCTTGTTACACCAAACCACTCCAGGTAAAGCCTTCAGCATGCCTTTAACTCTGCTTTTCTTAGGAAGGACCTCAGCTTCTGAGACTGAAGAGACTTCTCTGAAGCCATGAGCAAACAGCATGGGAAAGCAAGGGCAATGGGCAAAAGAGAAGTTCTGTTCCCAAAGGAGGGGTTTTAATGTGGCTGAAGAAGGGAATTAAGATTTCAGATCGAGGCTTTAGCACCATGTTAGGTAAGTGGCACCTTTTAGCATAAAATCACTGTATGGGGAGTAAGCAGAATATTATCAGCTATGTTTATATAATCATATTATATGTTCTTATATTCATTCCATGCATGCATGAGTGGCTATATAACCTATAGGGCACTAGAGGTCTGTTTTGCCATGTTTTCTCCCCATGGTAGTAACTTTTCTTCCCTATATGTAATGTTTATGCTATAGTCATCCAGGTCAGTGATAAAAACCTGTTATTTTCAAAATCCCACAGCTGTAATGGTGGCAGGTTGCTTTAGTACCAGGATGGGGTCAAACAGAATGACCCTGAGCCCAGCAGACACCCAGCCAACACCCCCTCACACACACACTGGACACTCCTTACCTTGCTTTTCACAAGCCCAAGAGTCCAAACCCATCTGTGCTCCAGAGATCTATTAGTGCACACACTAAAGAGCATATTTATGATACCACAAATATTTAAGCATGGTCTCTGCAAGTGGGAGGAGAAACTGCTCTCTCCAAGAGCTTTTGGCCATAGGATTTCCCTTTCTTGCCAGCCTCCATGTGTCCCCCTGAAGCGATGGGAGGCCTCAGATAATCATCTGACATCTTCCACAGCGCTCATAAAAAGAGCTAGTAAGCACTCCTTACATATTATCATATGCATTTGAGTTTCCACAGGACAAAGCAGCACTTCCAGGAAAGGAGGGAGAAGCCTGCAGCGGGTGCTAAGGCATTCAGGGAGCCTGGAGCAGGGAAGGAAGGATCCTGCCAACGTGTCTCACAGAGCTCTGGCCAGCTCCTTCCCTCTTTGCTTTCTTGTTGGGAAAATTCAAGTTTTCTAGCCTAATATATAGTGAGACCGTGAAATGGAGCTGATGAAAATGGGTCAGTGTCAGAGGATTGTGTCTGAGCCCTCCTGAAAGCCTACTATGCCAAACAGACTCGTTTCTTACAGAAGCCCGCTGCCTTCCTAGAGTCCAGATTAAAGATGTGAAGAGAAAGCTTTCTGCCCTGGCATGAGTGTTGGATTTCTGTCCATTACTGATTTTTCAGGTAGGAGGTGACAAATTTGTGACAAGAATTTCAAGCGCAATCAAGAGAGGCTTCAGGGGCTTGGGACAAGAAGTTGAGGGATCAGGAGCACAGGCAGCGCCCTCCTCCATCTTCCCAGTTGCAGAGAATGATGAGGGAAGCAACAGGAAGAGCCAGCAGATCAATAGCTGGCTCCAAGCCTGATGTTATCGGCAGAATTTTGGGGTTTTTGATCATGGGTCAGTTTACACGACACCGAGCTGGATGGCAACAGATGGGGTACACCTGTGTCAAAATGGGAAAGGATCCTGGCTCAGGAATCAGCAGGGCTCATTGAGACAGCTTAAAACTAGAAAAAAGACAGCTTAAAACATTTGAAGGGGGAAGGGATAAACCCAGGCTTGCTAGAGAGAAGCCTGGGGGCAAAATTTGAAGGGCAGGGTGCTGGTGAGGTCCTTTGGTCTGCTCCTCAGTGAAAAAGGGGTGGAGATCTGTGCAGCAGCAGAGACATGAGGGTTATTGAAATGTTAGAAACCATGGAAGTATCTGAGAACTGTCAGGCAGGAATTAGGACTTCATCCTGGAAAAGGTGGCAGGAGTGTGCAGGGGAGAACTTCCTGACACAGCTGGAGAGGGGGCCAGCCAGGAAAGGCACCCTCTGAACCTCTGTTTGTGAACAGAGAAGGACTGGGGGGGATGTGATGGTTGGAGGCTGCCTGGGGCACAGGGATCATGGATTGATAGAAATGTTCATTCAGAGAAGAGAGGAGAAGGATCCACAGAACTGCTGTGTTGGTCATCTGGAGAGAAAACTTTGGTCCTCTTTAGGAGACTGATTTGTGGGGTCCCTTGGAAGAAGAGCAGAAGGGCAAAGGAGTTCAGGAAGGCTGGGCATTCTTCAGGAAGGAAACCTTCAAGGCTGAGGAGCATCTTGTTCCCATGTGCTCAGAGATGAGCTGGTGAGGAACCACTGGCACAGGCTGCCCAGGAGAGCGGTGGAGTCACCAACCTTGGAGATATTTCAAAGTCCAGTAGATGTGGTGCTTAGGGACAGGGTTTTGTGGTGGCTTTGGCAGTGATGGGTTAATGGTTTGACACAGGGATCTTAAAGGTGCTTCCAACCTAAGACATTCTATAATTCCATGATTCTAAAAGATTAATTAAAGTTGATATTCAAACCAGTATCCTGGTTTGGACTATACTGCTTTACAGAATGGTCGAATAGAGAGCCAAACTGAGCCTCTGCAAAATGGAAATGATCCTTGTCCCAAGGTTTATATTTCCAGCTGAAAGGAAGGGATCAGGTTTTCTCCCTCAGGCTGAGCAGATTCTTACTCTGCAAGTAATTGTACTGAAACCAGTGGTAGTGCAATAGAGTTGAAAGATGTCCTGGCATGGTGTGGAGGCCCCTAGCTTTGATTCCAAACATCCATTCACCTTGTTTGCTTACGTATTAAAAAGTTTTAAATGCCCTAAAGGCATTGCAGTACATTGGGACTGAGATGCCATGGCTGAGCTTTGCTGCCTGCTTGGCTCTCCACAAAGAAGGGTCAGAAAGGATGGAGTAAATTTGTACAAAAAGCCATTCTGATTGTGGTTTTTTTTGCTATTCCTCCTCCTTCCAGCCAAATTCCCAGTCACACTGGTAGGGTGAGCATACTTCACTGGATACCCTGACTTAAATAAAGTAGCTTTTCCACTAGCAGATGAAAAGGGTGGATCCCATGGGCATGGTCCTGCTTCTTCTTTTCCTGAACAAAGCCAATCAATTAGGTGAAGTACCTGCTCTGTGCCCCCTCTGTGCTGTTACATGTATTTCTTTCATTTCCAATGACATTAATACAATTCTGCCCACGGTGCTATTTCCCCACAGCATTAATATGGATCTTCACATAAGGAAACAGGAGGAAAAAGAGGGAGCTCCTGAAGACCTCCTTGGCTTATCCTTTAGCTCTCACTACAGGAGGCTGGAAAATCTCAGAGAGGAATTTTTTTACTCTGGCAAAATGCCAGACTGATTAAATCAAAATGAGCCTCCCAGCATAAATCTGAGGAGTTCCTCAGGTTTCCACTGAGGTCAGTGGGCTGGTGATGGGGAGAGCCCTGGAGCCACAGCTCCATGAGATAACTGGGTGTTGGTCACCACTATCTTTATCTGCTTATGTCACTGCAGGCACTCAGCAAGCTGATGTAATTCACACTGGACCAAGCTCGTGGCTTGGATGCTGAGGCTGTAAGGCCATGGTCTGCTCTCAAGAGCTTGTGATGGGCTCAGAAACCCTGCAGCTCCAAAATCTGTGCCTTTGCAATTACCTGAATCACCCCAAACAACACCCAAACATCACAAACTCGGTCACAAGGGGAAGGTACTCCCAAAAGCATTGAGAACACTTCCAGGTGGTAAGGAGGAGCTCAAAGGCAATAATTTTGGGTTGCCTATACCAACTTAATTTACCCTCCATCCCTTTAGCTGCCTGGTCCTGTTCTCCTTTCTCCTCCCAGGCTGTCACCCAGTTTTTAAGTGGTTTGGGGATCCTTGAGTGCCTAAAGGGGATAAATCCTGGAAGAGTCCAATTATTAATCTCTGGAAGTCTCTACTGAGTATATAATTTCTCTTTCAATTTTCTTTCTTAGAAATAGATTAATAGTTTAATTCCCTTGTGTTTCAGCTCGAGGCAGAAAAATCTAACAGGAGTTTTCAGCTTGAATGATGAAAAATTTTGTGAGGCTATACTGAATGGCAAATGAGACCTTTTCCTGGGAAGTTCTGAGCAACCTTGGCATGAGATGGGACTCAGGCAGTGCAGGGTGGACTCACAAAATGTTCAGAAGAGCACTCCAGTGGTTGTGACACACCCCCCAGAGCACCCCACTGCACTGCACATAGAGTATGTGATCTGCCCAGAGGTCTCAGGGAGGCAAGGCTGATTCCTTGTTTCATTGTCTTTGATGTGATTGTTCCAGAATCTCCTTAACTTGCCTTTCATTGCCATGAAAACCTTTCTTCTCATCCAAATCTTGATGTCATCTTCTCTCTTCCCTCCCCAGAGCCCCATTTCATCTGTTCCTCTCAGATTGCCTCTCCTCTGGTCTGTGGGCATGCCAGAAGAGCAGAGCAAAGATATCACAGCACAGAATATTGTTGTCCTCTGATCTCTGCTCTCTCCTTTATTGCAGGGCTTCAGAGGCAGACCCACCCCTCACTTGATGTCCATGCAGGTGTCCAACACACTGGGGTGGCTCTGTATAGAACTCATCTTTAATGATCTGGCAGGTGCTTTGTCACTCACTACTGTTTATTAAAATTTATAATATTGGGATCAGTCTTTTATCTCCAGGAAAATAAACAGATCTGTCCTGCTCCCACAGAGGAGGCAGGGAATGAGGCTGGTGCTGAGTTGGCATTTAGCACCAGCTCCAGGAAAGTGTGGGGCAGGGTCCCAGCAACCTCCCCTGCCAGGCATCCCCCAGCTCATGAGCTGAATGGAGCTGCTTCTGCTCCAAGCAGCCCTGACATGGCACCATCACTCCAAATCTGCAGTGTTTTCCCCTGGATCCCAAGATTTCCTCCCTTACTAGAAGTTGTCTGTCAATGCAAGGAAAGAGTCTGTGCCTGTGCTTCTTCACAGTTACAAAGAAAGAGGCATGCTATGCTGACTTAGGAAAATGGTCTGTCAAGTTCTTATAAACAATAATAAGAAGTAAAATAATGTTTCATTTTCTCCAAATTAGGAGGGTATTTGTTTTGCACTCATAAAAATCTGCTGGTCCTCTGAAATGGATCAGTAGTGACATCCAGTGGCCACAAACTGAGACAGACAGCAATTTTGGGATGTAACAGCTTGAGTAGGATTTCCCCTGTTTAAATGTCTCCTAAAAGTGTTGAGTATCCAAAAAAAAAAAGTTTGTAGACTATATAAGTGCCACTATGAAGAATATATTTTATATACATATATATATAAATATTATATATATATATATACATATATATATATAAATATTATATATATATATATATACACACACACACACACACACATACATACATACCTACATATACATATATATACACATACACACATATCCACCCAGGTCTTGTACTAGGAGCCACTCTTCTGCTCTGACCCACACAACATTCCCTCCATGGATATTGGCCTTCAGAATAATTAATTCACTCACTAAGGTATTTTGGAGTTAAAAGTAAAGTATGGATGAACTTGGGGTGTCTATGCAGGTTGTCAGCTTGTTAAATCAGTTTTTTTCCAAGGGCTTTTTGGCTCTCAGATGGTTTCTACTCTTCTCCTTGGCTTCTTAGGCATTTTCTGGCAATGCTGTCTAAACAAAGGGGCTTTCTGCACTTGGCTGAGTCATACAGACATCGTGGTTTCTGTATGATGAGTGAAGGATCTGCTATCAATACTTTTTAAAAAAGAAATGTGTATGAAATACAGCGCAGGTCCCTATTAAAACCTTCACAGCCCCATTTCCCGAGGTTTAGAGGGCCACTAGATCCAGGTAGTCCAAGCCCAACTTGGCAATCCTACATCATGAGTGATTTGTTTCTACATCATGATTGCTTTTTTTATCCTTACCATGTTATCATATTCCAACCCACAATGTGTTAAATACACAAAGGGAATATTTCAAGCATCCAAATGGCTCCCTGGCCTTGAAGAAGCAGACACAGGGACTGTCCAGGATTGTAGCCACTCTGCTTCACTCCTTGCTGAGCCAGGGCTGCAGACTCCTCATGGGGGACATGGACCAGGCCACCAAGGAGTGCATCAGATGGCTTGGATGTGTTGGGGAACTTGGGAACACCTTGATTCTCTTTCTTGGTGTGTCAGAAAAATACTGACCAGCCCAGTGTGAGCCAGACACAGACTGTTTTTTACCAACTGTGCGCTAGGAAATGCTCAACTCTCCCTCAGAGACAATAGGCTTTTCTTTAGTGAAGTGCTGATGCTGTGACTCCAGAAAGGAAATCCTCAGTAAAACACTGTTCCTTACTTGACCAGACTTGCAATTTAAGATCTTAAATTTACACCTTCTCTGGCAGCCCAGTGCCTCTTACTCAGTTCTGATCTGAAGCCACTGCTGTGGTTCAGTTCAGGGTTGGGGGAGATAATCAAGTTACTGCTGGCTGGAGAGTTACTGTGTGTTCCTTGAGGCTGGGGGTTCCACCACATGCATTCTTCTAGACTCTCACAAACACTCAGCAAAAATGTATTATCTTAAATCTTCTTCTGCTGACATTTAAATGAACACATTTTTCCTCAAATATGAGACAGGCCAAGAACATCTGGCTCCACTGAAGCTCAGTCAGTAACTCATTACACTGCAAGAGCTCACTCATTTTTGAGCCCTGGGCTTTGGTAACACTCTTGCCTGGTTTATGGCTCTGGTGTACTTGATTTGTGCTTGAGCCAGGGTTTTATATTTAGGCACTTGAGCAACAAGTTTTGCATAGAGATCCAAACCTTTAATTCACAGTTGTGGAGAGGGCTGCAGTAAAACCCTGCTCACTCTTCATTGCTTACATTTAGAATACTGATGCTGCAAGGAATGAGAGTTGAGTCTAAAAACACATGTACTGAAACTAAAAAGCAGAGGCACATAAGCCATTTCAGATCCTGCTGGGGTTTTATCTGAGATAGCAGCCTGATAAAACATCCTGCTTGTCTGTTCAGGGTGGTTGTTTAAGGACGTCATGATGATGACTGACATTTCTGCCGTGTCACTTTTTGTTTCACTCTTGTCAGGATGACTCTTATTTCTCTCCTGCTTCCATTTCTTGTAATGTTTGTTTACCAAAGCTTAAAAGATGCTAAGGCTCCAAATAGGACCCAGATGGCAGCAAGCTCCTATCATTCACATGCAACTATTTATACTCATCTTGTACTTACAATCATTCATAGTAACTTTAAATTCTGATCCTTCAAGAAAATTTTGGGATGACTTTCCAAAATATTACTTCAGCAGTATAATTAGCACAAAAAGAACAATTCCATCATTATTGAGATTTGATTCCTGCTAAGGAAACAGATGGGGAAAGTAAGCAGTGCCTGAATCCATAGAGATCTGAGCTACTCCCTGAGTAACCCCCCTGTCATGGGGTGTGAAACATCCTCTAAGCTGGGAGAGAGTGAGCAGATTACCAGATATCAGAATCACATCCAAGAAAAATATCAGGCTGCAAGGCAGGAGTTAAAAATGGAAAGCTTTATGTCATTGGTGCCAGGTGGGTGACAGAGCAGAGTGGTTGAAAAAAAGAAAGAAGTGAGTAGGTGACAGTATTGGTCTCCAGCAGAGTCTTTATGAGGCAGTGTAAGTCTAGCAGGAGTTAACAGAGTGTAATAGGATTAAACTTGGCTGAATTCAGAGCAAACAGCAAGATTTGCTTTCTCAGAAGTTTGAGATGTGGCGGTTTGGCACTTCAGTAAGACATGAAACCTTCAAAGGGGTGGTTGGAGTATATTTTGTCACTATTATTATTAATATTTCCAAAAATCCCTGGCAGCCATAAGGTCCTCAGGCGACCCACGTGCAGAAGAGGGAATATGTGTGGAGGGTGGCTGCAGGCTGAAAGGAAAACCAGCTGTGGACTGGCCATGTGGTGCTGCCCTGTCTTGGAGTGTGGTGTGGGTCTGCTGGGGTGCCCTGGTCTCTCTCCAAGACTTGAGATCACCAGCACTACCACAGGGAGGGGTTCATGACAGCTACCTGCTGCTGGGGATAGTGAGCTTAAGGATTTAATCCTTACTAGGTGTGGAAGAGGGAGCAGCTCCATTTGCACATTTGCTGTGTCTCCATGTTGTTTTATTTTTAATTCTTGTAGCAAGAAATAAAGGTGGAATTCCTTGGGCTTCCTGGAAAATAAGTTTTGTTAGAGGAAAACAGAGTTTTATTTCCTAACTATGTCCCTCACCCCATCCCACACTCTCCTGCCTCCCCAAAATGAAGAATGTTATGGCATTGTCCAAGTCCATTAACAAGGCCTGTTCTGCTTTTTTTTTTTTTCTACAGGATTTCTTCATCCCTGAGCTGGAATGGTCTCTCACTTTACACTGTGGAAATGCAAACAATGTATGAGGACACACCTCATGGAGCAGATACTGCACTGACCCTAAGGCTGTCCTGCATCCCATGGAGAGGGACCAGCCCAGCTCCCAGTGAAGACATAAGAGAAATACAGAGAAAGATACCAAAATCTTTATTAAATTATGCTCAAAAATTATTGTGCATCTGTCCAGAGAACTCTCAGCATTGAGACAGCCAGGAAATCAGTCACTTCTGTGGTGGTGGTGGCACCACCAAAAAAGTGGATCCCCCAAGGGGAGTGGATTCAATGAGTGGATTCAAGGCTGGTTTTAAGGGGACCTCTCTCAGGATCTGGATGCACATGATTGTGATGTTTGCTGTCTTTTATTTTCTCTCAGCTGTTTTCTTTGGACCTCTCTACCAGGTTGTGGATTGTCTATAGCTGAGGTACCACAACTGCATGGTGAGAAATGTACTCATGGTCTTCAAAATTTGTTAAGAAATGAGGGTTGTGCTCCCTGGTGAAGGCAGCAGTTTTATCATTAGCCAGAGACAAAAACAAAATGAGCCATCAATGCTGCATATTTTTATGAGTGAGTTCAGGCCTCTTTGTGCTGATTCTACCACAATGGGGGCTCAGTCTGGGGGCAAAAAGGGAAGAAACTGAAAATCTTCTTCATTGCAATGATTGCTTGAATATGTCTACACAACTGCAAAGCTCCTCTCTTAACATCAATAAGTAGAACTGACAAGATATAATGGCATATTATTGCCTGCAGAGGAAGGCTCTGCACTTAGCTTTTCCAGGATTCCTCTGCTGCTGGATTTAGTATCACATTACAGGAAGCCTGACTAGACAAACCTTGGCAAGATCTAATGGCCTCATACTCTTTGCTGTTGTTTTACATACTGCTCTGCAGATGCTGATCTGTTTTGGAGAAAGCATAGGCTGGTTCTGCATCTTTTGCTATTCAAAAAGAACAAAGTTTCAGAGCTCCATGTCCCAGAAGACCTATGAGGATGAAGCTTTGGACCATATTTTATCTCTTCAAGCCAAGAGTATCTTCAGGAGGAAGTGTTCAAAGGATAATATATTTTTATTGTGCTGGTCAGGCTTTTAATGCCACAGGAAATCTGAGGGGTGCAGCTATGAGTCTCCATGTGTTTAACTCCTGAGGCATTTAATGAATTGAAATATTATATTTCACACTTAGTGAAAAAAAAACTTCAACCAAATTAAAAAAAAAATTTAAAAAGAAAATCGCAAACCTCTAGTATCTGTAATATAAGACAGAGGATCCCCCTCCTTTCTTTCCCACATGAAAATCTACTTAATTTAATTATAACCATTCTCTATTTGCTTTTCCTTCCACACAGCTGTGCTAGTCTACAGCACCTATTTAGCAATAGCCTGTTTGAGTCTATATGTTCAGCAAAATCTTGCAAGTTACTCCTTGGCATCTTAATTGCATTTCCAAATAACTTGTTTTTCAAGTTCTCCACCTGCTAGTTCATCACAGCACACAGGAACACACACACTATTTGCCAGACCCATGCAGGACCTGGTTTCCTTGGATGAGCTAAATCAGAATGAACCAAGGCAAACACAGAAAAGGCACTGGAAGTTTTCTTCCCAGATGAAAATAAGGAAAAAGAAATGCATGTGATTTATTGAGCATGAAATTTTCAGATGAAGGGGATCAGACACTGCAAATTCTCATCATCTATCATGAATTCTGGACTAGAGAAGCACTGAGTACACCGGGGTATTGCTCAAACTCTGAGCAGCTGGCTCTTGTGTAAGCAACGGGCTGTGGAAAAGAGGTGTGTTTGCACCAAGACATGCACTCCTCAGAAAAGCTGTGAACCAGAACTCTTCACAGCTACCAAGAATCATTTTTATACTGTTTACCTAAACCCAGCTCTCCTAAATACTTCTGTGTTAGAAAAGGACACTTTGTATTGTTGGTAAATGGCAAAATGAGGAAGTGTGAAAGATGAATCACCAAACCGCAGAGAGAGAAAATGTAGTGAGAGCAACCACAGCACCCTCAGTGCCCCCTGTTCCTCCCACAGCACCTAAAGCAGTTCCCTGCAGCCCTGGCCTCCAACAGGAGCTAAATTAGCTCACTAGTGCAGATAATGGTGAGGGATATTTATTCCAGCTGCCCCAGATGTGTCTACATGTCCAACTCATCTAACCAGCCTGTAATTTTAGTGAGCACATTTATCCTGATCTTGCACATGTGACTTCAGGGCTTGAAGACCTAAGCTTCAGGTGACTAAATACCTTCTGAAGATAATGAAGCAACTTGGCTGATGTCTGTGGTGAGAAGGAAGGAATCCTGGCATTGTTCTCTCAAGGTCTGGTATCCAAATCATTAAAATATCCTCCTTAAATGTTGGGATGGGGCAGATTCAGAGCAAAATCACTTGACAGCTGGGCATATTGAGCCCAGGCACAGAATAACACAGAAAGAAAATGTTGAGCCGGAATTGTGAGCAAGGAGGGAAGACAGGACTGTGCTGGTGAATTGTAATTAAAACCTAGTTCTGTAGGTAACACTTGTGCCAAAAAAAAACCAAAACAACAACAAAATGAAATACAAAATGTAAAAAAATTACAGATTGTTACTGCTAACTCTACTAAATGTAAAAAGTGTAGAAAACAAAAGGGGGAAATCAATGAGAAGGACAGCAGTAACTTGCTATTAAATCTTCATTGCATCTGTGTGACTTCCTCTTCACCTAAATTTGAACCTGTGCTTGCTCCTAATGTCACCTATCTTGTGTCAAGTGAAAAATGTCCCCCAGTAAATGCACATGAAGAGAAGACATGAAAAAGAAAGTTACTGTGGGAAGAGTCATGCTGATGAGGGTAACTGTAGAAATCAAATAACAACTTGGCCTTGTGGAAAAGCAATTTGATTTTTATTGTTCTGAGAGAGTTTCACAAATTACTTGGCATACACTTTGAAAATGTCCTTGATGGTGCCCTTCTGAGAGCAAGAAAGCAGTGAGCTCACATTACAGCATCAGATATGCTGAGCAACTGGTGTGGAGGAAGCACTGATGGCCACAAATCTCCTGTGTAAAATCAAACACAGACAATTACCTCGCTTATGAACCATGGTGGTGTAACAGCTTCAGCCAGCAGCCTGTCCAGCTGCTCCCTGGCACAGGTCCTGAACAGACCTTGCAGTTGGTCCTGAATCTTCAGCTACTTCCCAGCCAGGAGCTGTACTGACTGCATTAAGCATTCACAGAGCTGCTGATGGCTGCCCTTTTCCTAGAGATATGGGCAGCTCAGCCAAATTGCCATCAACAAAGCCTCTCCCAGGCTTTCCCAGCAAAACAGCATGAGTGGAGGGAGAATATAGTTCTGAAGAAGGACAACTTCCCAGATAATTGCCATTAGGAATAGAGCTGAATTAGCTGAAGAAATCTGTGCTCCTGTCCTAATAGAAGAGAGAGGAACACTCAAATAAACCAGCTCTGCCCAGCCCAGGCAATTCTGTTGCACACATGCATATCTGTGAATCCCTGTGAAATATTTCTGGTGTCTCTTGAAAAGATTTAGAATGGGACAGAATTCAATCCTTTTACCTACCCTTCTGCACACCCTGTTCTTGACAGGCCTGTTGTTAAACCCCCACTCATTTTTTTTCCTGCCATCCTTCTCAACACAAAATTTTTACATGTTTACCTGCGATTCCCTTCCCCTGCCTTTCACATCCTTTGTGCCCAAGCTGCTCCAGAGATGGACCAGAGCCCTGTGTACATAATATAGTGGATAATGGATGACTACACTCCCATGCTCCCTGGTTTGTGCTCCCTCCAAAACAGATCATTTCTGCATGGTACAAGCAGTATTGCCAGACTGTGTTTTAAGCATTTAAGCTGATGAAGCAAAGATTAGCCTCTCAAAAGTCTATTAACAAACTTAGGAGGGTTGTTGTTTTACCCAGTATGCGTATTTGTATATAATTAATGAAGTCTGAGGCTTGCAGTACATGCCTCTATCACTCCTGTATCACTGCTGTGTACAGCAGTGTATAAATTATTGCTATTATTGGTCCTTGCTTGTTGTCTCTTAAGAAGCTACAGTGGGAAGGAAGATCTTTCTGGTTTTTTTCAGAAATTAAGCCCCAGTACCACTCAGCACAGGGCTAAGCTCAGCCCTTTTCTACCTGTTTTACCTGCCTGAAATCTACATTCCCATCTCGAACTGTAGGGTTGAGGAAGTCTGGGAAAACAGTAGGATTACTCTGAGATAACAAAGAAAAATGCAGGGTACAAGGAGGGCTGGGAATCCATGCTTGCCTTAACTCAGTCTTTATGGTGGAATCAGAAGGGGGTGAAGCTCTGGGGACACTGGTCCAAAGGAGCAAGAAAATGCAAGAAAAACTCACACACTGCTTCATTTCTCAGAAAAATAGTAGCATTCTTCCTGCTCCTCCTCCAGAAACAGCCATTTGGGATCCCTGAGATAAACCCAACTGTTTCTGTTGTTCTTCCTCTCTTAATCAAGCTCTGTTCCCACAGCAGCTCCCCCACTGCAGCACCTGACACAGCTCACAGGGCTTTGAGGAGCTTTCCAGCTTCTTCCTCCTCTTCCTCCTCTTCCTCCTCCTCCTCCTCCTCCTCACCACCCTTCCTCCTAACTCTGCTTCCCTCAGCCCCACTCCCTGGCATGATGAGCCTCCCCAAATTCTTGTTTTCTACCATTCTGGTGGACTGTCTGCCATAACCTGCTCAAATTTTCCTTTTTAAATTCTTTCTATTCCCACAGCTCTTCTGACTCCTCTCAGAGGAGAGAAAGCTCTGACAGGTTGATTTGTCAGACCAGCTGCCTGTTGATAAATAATGATGCAGTATTTAGTGGAAATTAACTGATTGCAGGGGAAAGCAAGCCTGTGGTGATCTGCAGAAAAACAAGGCAGGGATCATCCTTTCAAGCCTCAGCAAAGGAGTTTTGCTGGATGATTAGCTCACAGCAACATCTGCAATGGAAGCAGTTAATAGCTGTATTTAAAAAAACCCATGAATATAAGACTAAGAGCATTTAAAAATACCTGTTCTTGATGTTGCTACGGAGACCTTTATTGTAGTCACTGTATGTGATGTGCATTGATTATATTCCTCAAAGGTAACATTGCTCTCTCAGACTACTAGAAACTGACAATACTCCCACTTGTAGGAGGTGGTGGGAGTACACAGGCTGTGGAACTAAACAGCACTTGAGAGGAGCTTTACTCAGTTTTTCAACCCTTAAAAATCTGTAGATGCGCAGTTTCAGCACTCCATTAACAGTTTCTTGCCTTTGCAGATATCTCTTGTTTAATACATTTTGCCTTTTTTAAAGCAGAAGGGCTTAGGATCATTGTAATTGGGGTGATAAATGCAGCAATCCTATTATAAAAATAAGGGTTATCATTCACAGGGCTGGCAGTGCATGAATTTGGAGCACCCTCCATAAAATCTGAGTAGTTTCAACACATAGCATTCAAATAACAACTGCATTGACTGCATTAAAGTTTTTATTTGTCTTTAAGCTGAGCTGATCAGGTCAGTACCAATGGCAGTAAATGCATTGCTGGTACTCATGTAGTTACCTGGGCTGCTCTTTCCAAAAGATTTGAGAAAATGTTGCTGATCAAAAGCAGTCAAGTCAAAATCTTGGCCAAAAAACCTCCAAGTTTTTATTACCATATTCTAAGCTTTACCCATTCCAATAAAAATAACATTATTTGGAAATACAGCCCTCACAGAACTTCAGTTTCACTTTTTAGATGACAGTTTTCATCTTCCTAGTTGGTTTTTTTTTTTTTAATTTTAATGTTGATTTGGATTAAATAACCTTGCGGGGATGACAAATTTTAGCAGAAATTATTCAGGAACCCAAGCTTCTTTAAGGCTTATTTTAGAGAAGTTTTAAATTTCATCTTGAAAATATTTGCTTCAGTTTTTCCATTTGTTAGATGTAGAGCTCAATAAGTAAATTCAAATTGAAGTGTATAGACTGCATTTCAGGCAGCTGTGGTTTTGGAGACATGCTTCTTAAATTAGTGAAATAACTGAAAAGTTGTAGGCTGGTAGTGGGAGGAAATGCCAATTTGCTGTGATGCTGAGGAAAACAAACAGGTTCCTCACTTGTTTGAGCCTGCAGACTGGAATTTCACCTCCTCACTCAGTTCAGCATCCTCAGCATCACTGAGTGCCCAGGAAAAGAGAGTGGAAATCGAACAGATCCAAAACTGTACACACACTTATGAGCTTTGTCTTCTGGCCTAATGATGCTAAAGGAGTACAGTTTGTCCAAAAAAAAAGGAGAAATTGTTCTTCAGTTAAGAGGGATTTTTGCCTTGTCAGAAGTTTGGAAGTGAACATGAAGATCCTTGTTTGAAATTGCATTTTTGTCTGAGATTTCCATCTATTTTTACTGATAATCCAAATTTTAGATCAACCTCCCCAGTCTGATTTTCCTTACTCTTTTTCTTACTTATTGTTGCTACTTCCTTTGTGTAGGCAGATCACTTAGCCCATTCCTCTGCAATGTCTTATGCACAAAAAAAAAAAAGTGTTAAAAAAAGTGTTAAAAATGTATGGCCTAGAATCTGTGTCAAAGGATAAGGCCAGATTTCACTGTTACTACAGAGATAATACAGTTTTCCAACTTCCAAAATGTTTATGACCTTACAAATTGCTTCAGTTCTCTCAAATGTATCACTTCCTGAGTGTGAAATGTGAGGTTGTGTTTCTGGGTGAATTTAAATTTGGCCAATGTTTGTCTTGCTCTGAACAGTAGCAGCACAGACAGAGTATTATGAAACCAGACTATTAAATAAAGTCTAAAGGGAGAATGGCAGGAATTGTAATGTTATACTTTCTCAGCTGAAATGTGTTATTAATGGTATTTACAAAGATTTCAAAAATATAGCTATTTGTCTTACATAGTTAAACAAAGTAACTCATGTTATTACAAATATGTAGCCCAAATTGATATGTATATGTATTAAAATACAAACATATGTACATATATTAGAATTATAGTTCAGATATGGTTGCAATGGTCATAATTTGTTATTAAACATGGCCTTTGGGACAGCTTCTGGGAAAATCTACTTGAGTTTGTGCAGAAATATGCTGTGAAGGGAATGAAACTATGTGTATATAGATTAGCCTTGAGAGCCCACAGGAATATTTTCATTCTCTGAATACAAAAGCATCAAAACAGGCAGGGGAAGACTGTAGTAAAAACTTGTTAGTAGGATGAAACAAAAGCAAGAATATGTAAATAAATATTTCCATTTACCTTTCCTGAGCTTCTCACTGGTACAAAAGGTATTTCCCCCCCCCAGATTTATTTGCATCAAAATGCCTCGTCTACTTTTGAGTACTTGGGGCAGGTTATATTCATTTTAGTTTATACTGCTGGGTTGATGGGAGGAAGGGCTGACGAAACAGGAGGGCAGATGGAAGGATCTCTTCAGGCATTAGTGCCTGGTTCAGCTCCACAAACATGCTTACAGATGCTGAGATGGATAGCTTTATGTGCAGCCCTGTGAAGGTACTCAGGAGTCCCAGGAATGCCAGGGGAACAGGATACAGTCATGCCTGCCCACTGCACTTACACCAAACACACCCTCCTCATGAAATACATGAGCTGATCATAATTTCCTTTTCTTGTTTTGTTTTGTTTAATGGCTCAAGACCTCATATGAAACTCAGCAGCAATCAGAGACGCTAAGGTGAAGAATGGAGAAATCCCAGAATTTTCCTTTTCTGGGAAAACTTCAATACAAGCTAAAATTTCTGAGATACTCCCTCCAGCTTGAAGAGCTGGAGCAGGTTCCCCAAATCTCCTGTTCCCCTACCTCGTTTCTCTTTCCAGCTGAGCCAGTATCAGGATCCATGGGGCTGTGAGCAGCTACAGGAATCCAAGACCTGCCAGAGCTTGTCACCGATCCCAGGGCTGGAGCTGTTGGAATTGGATTAATGAGCCTTTGCACAATTAATCTCTCTCCCCAGGACATGAACTTGGGCTGGGATTGTGGCAGGGCCAGATGGTTCTTTCCCACTGCCCCTGCTGCAGCCCTTTGCCCTCCCTGCTGCAGGACATAGAGGGTCTGATAAAGGGTCTGACATAGAGGCTGACGAAGGAATAAAGGGTCGGATACAGAGGCTGATGAAGGGTTGGACACAGAGGCTGATGAAAGAATAAAGGGTCAGATACAGAGGATGATGAAGGGTTGAACATACAGGCTGATGAAGGGTCAGACATCCAGGCTGATGAAGAGTCCCTCTCTGTGCCACAGGACTGCAGTCCAGCCACGTGTGCAGCTCTGACCTTTCTGCAGGGGTGATCACCTCCAGCAGCAGGGAGGGAAGGAGGGAGGGAAGAAGCTCCTTGCCATGGCCTGATTTGGCTGAGCTTATCTGGAGGCTAACAAGACACAGCAGATGCTCTGTGACTGGCGGCTGCCAGACACGACCAGCTACCTGTGGACTGATGCAGAGAATTACACTTTTAATGAAGGGCAAGTGAGGCACAAAGCCTCCCAGGGACCCTCATCTCAAACCCCACATTCATCCCTGAAGTGTGTATTAACCCTTTAGCCAGTGAATCCCTGTGCAAACCAAAATTGCTTTTTAATGCAGTTTCCTGAAGCCTCTCCATCAGCCAGAGGCTGCTTTGGACTAATCCAGGAAATGAGCCAAGCATTAAAAAAAACTAATGTGAGGTTATGGAACATCAAAAACATATTGACCATAGTGTAATTATACTTGAAATGGATTAGGGGAAGTAGCTAAAACAATCTCCACTCTGAAAAAGATAATTTGGGAGTTTGCAAGGGGGCCTTGGGGAGGGTGCCTGCAATTCTGAGTAGGGATGTGAATGTGCTTCAGATCATGAAAGGAAAAGGTACCCGAGTGAACACTAAATGACAAACGTGATAATCACTGTCCCAAACATATCACTTTGCAGAGCTTAAGCAAGCTGGTATTTACATGAATACCACAAGTCAGCAAAGTAAATGCAGGAAAAGTGAAATACATGTGACAAGTCTCACCCGCATCTGTGAATTAAGAAACAGTTTCTGGACTTGTAACAGCAGACAGGGAATAAAGGAAATCTTAAGTTTGCCTTGCATACTGGTAATACTAAAAACCTGAATTTGTTATATATTTACAATTAAAATAGCTGGTTTAATTTTTTTTTTTTTAATCTTGGAAAAGTTATCTGAGAGCTACAGTTCCTAAGTGGAGTATCTTCCTTCATGATATAATAAAAACCAGAGTCTGTGTAAGATAGTAACAGAATTCCTAATTAAATACCATCATACTTTAAGCTTGAGTATGATGAGCCTCTTGAAGTAAGTATCCAAAGCATCTTTACATCCAAAATGTTAAGCTCTTGATTAAACAAGCAGAACATACTTTAAAAGATAATTAAAGATGAGCTTCAGTGAAAATACTGGGTTTGTATTTGGGCCAAACTAAATCTTGGATGCAAAACCCTCACTAGGTTTTTTTTTTGTTGTTTTAACATGTTCTGATCCAAAGTGGTTGGGCTCTAAGCCACTGTTACCAAACAACACAAGTGTCATACTTGTTTCAGGTAAGATTGATAAATGACAGCATCCTTGTTGTGAGACAGATTATACCAGACTTGAAAATTTGGACACAGAATTAAAAACCTCTTCTTTTTCAGAAGTGTCAGTTTGGGATATCCTCATTTTTACTCAGGCAATGGAGCTGTTTTGGTTTTTCCTCCTGCTGCACACAAAATTCATAATTTCAAAGTAAATTCTGTAGTTTCTCATTATCTCTGAACACTGAAGGTTGGGTATCTCAGGTAGGATCCACCAAAAAGCAATATCTAATATGCATCTCCATCTTGAAAAAAGAAAAGTCTTCCAGTGAGACATTTCAAGGATAGGAATAAAACCTTCCAAAATTCTCAGTTGCCATCCTTAAAATAACTGGAAGTTGGGGGATGCATGTGTCATATTTTTCAGTAGGATAAATGGATGCATTAACTCAAGAGAGCCAATGATATTTTCCGGCTGACAAAATCTTGGTGGTTCTCTGCAGCATTAACACAGCCTAAATGTGATTGAGTCACCCAAACTGGATTTTTTTCCCACAAAATTCTGAGGGGAGGAATTTAGGTTATAATAGTGAAATGTACTTGAGAGATTTGGAAATTAATAGGGAGCCCCAAGCAATGCATTCTCCTCTGGACAAGGAACGGGCTCACAGGGGACAAATTTGAACAAATCTCCTCAGGGACCAGCCAGAAACAGGGTGAGCTCTTTCAGCCAGCTCTGGGAGCAGACTCACAGTGCAACCTGCCCCTTCAAAGGCAGAATTAAAACAAAAGTAGGAATTTAGATGGCATCAAAGGAAATCTCACCTGAAGTCCCAGTGTTTTTAAAGAGGTTTGTACCTAGAAAATGCAGAATTGCCTGATATTAAGGTAACACTGTTCTTGGCAGAGTTCAGAACCAGAACTGGAAGCAATACTGATGACTGTGTTTCCTTTTTTTTGGGTTTTAACATATCTTCAGCATTGGAGCAGACCAGCTGCTCTCTGTGCAGCATATCCTGTCTGAATTTGTAGATGCCCGAGGACAGTCAAAAGGCAAAGACACCCGCCAGCTGTCTGTCACAGTGTAACTTCCAGCAATCTTTGTGTTTAATAGCCTTCAATGGATTGTTTTTCCTCATGAATTTACCTAATCACTTTCTAAATCCTGTTTCATGCACCACCACGAGAATGATAATCTAATTTTGGTCTCTAAGAGATGTAATACAAAAACAATAGGAGGCCTAGGAAAGAATGAAATCATTTTGCCAACAGATATTACAAAAGAAGGCAACAATTCCAGTCCAGTGATGAAGAAAATTAATAAAACCACTCATTACAAAACATCCTGCTTTGAAAAACAATCTATTTAGACTACTTCACAGTTCTGAAAAGAATAAAACCCACCCATCTGTAATTGCCTTTCCAAGATGTGATGTGGATGTTTCTATGCTTGGTTCCACAACATGAACTTTAAAGTGCACAGCTTTGCCTGCTCCTGCTGCCTGGGGTTACAGAAAATGCTCCTAAAAGCCCAGTGATCCTTGGATCAGGCAGGAGTGAGATGAATTGAGACAAATGTTCCCAAGGCACCACTACTCCTTGCTTAGAACAGGACAGTTGCCTCAAACACATCCCTTCTGTGAATTTATGCTACTTGTTCTGTATTATCAATTATGGAACTCTACATATTTTGCAATCTTTGTGCGCTATCATTGTTGAAATCTACCACAAAGTGTTGAAATTTATTTTGAAGCTCTACACATAGTGATTTGCTGCCATCAGGTACTAAATTGATTTACAAATGAAAAGAGTATTTTTTTTTAATTTTACCTGTTTTCTTTATCTTACCTGTTTAAATACAGGTAAAATACCCCTTTTAATAAACTATTTCCTAGTACTTCTAAAAAATATCAGTATAAATATAGGCCTTTTTATTTTGCATGTCTTGAGCCCCATTTAATAATTTCCAGCTATTCAAAGAGTTAGCAATTGAGTACATTCTACACAGTTTTACAAAGCTCTGTGTAACCTGGGTGAAATTGGTGAGACTACATAAACCTCTCTATTTATCTAGACTTTTAGAAAATGCAAATAAGACCTTCCAAATGGAAGCCAAAGTAAAATATGTTCTTAAAATATGTCCCCTTTTTAGATAGTATTAAAATGAATCTTCATTTTCTCCTCTACCTGACAAATTTAAATATCTTTTTCTTTTATTCCAATCCAATGTTATATAACATTTTTGCACAATCGTTTTGTATTCACGTTAACACATTTGCTATTTCCCTCCATTCTCCCATTCTCATTGAAAACGCTAAAACACGCCCGACTCTTGCTTCAGAACGTGGCTTTTAAGATAACACAGCTCCTGTTGAAAATGTTCCCGGGGAAGGAGAAAAGCCATTACTGAGCTGAACATTTCAGAGGCTCTTAAGCTGCCATCAGGTGCACAGAATGTGCCAAATTCCCTATTCTGCTTGTCTAACAGAAGAAAATACTCAATTGAGACATCTGCAACATGACTTTTTTTTTTTTATCCTCCTGCTGTTCCTCCTGACCCAAAAGCAAGGCTGCTATTGCCTTTTTGAATAGATTAGTCCTTATCTGAAAAGCCATTTAGTTGCAAATCCCAAACCTTTCCATTATTACCACGTTTGGCTGTGTTAGCCACTGGTGAAGGCCGGTAACAGAGCAGCTCAAATGTTGGACTAATGACCTCTCTGGCATTTCTAAAGAAGTGCTCTGTTAAACACCCAGGCATTTCAACTTTCAGTCACAAGATCTATAAAAAATTCATACTCTGAATCTCTAGTTTCAAACCACAGCACTACATCATTAAGAGCTTTTCAATCCTCCCACCCCACACACTTTACGAAGGGGGATGGGGAAGAGAGCTTTTATCTTCTTGGTAATAAAATTTCACATTTTCTTCTCCTCTTGTTTGCATTTTTAAGCAGTTCTGGAGGTTGGGGAAAAGAACAACCAACAACGTGAGCATGAGTTTTCTTTTATTCTATTTAAGTATAACATAATCAAAGGACTTTTAGCTAGGTATTTAGTGTAAAAAACAAGCTAAATCATTAAAGTAACTTTTGTCTCAATTGTTGCTGCCTTTCAGAAATCATAAAACTTCCATTCCAAGACTGAAAGAAAGGACTACCCCTGACAAGGGGAAACACCTGTAAAAACAGTGTACAGCTGTACATTCTCTAGTAATATAGACAGCTGTGATCTGGCTTTTAAATGAGTTTGCTGGACTAGAACACCAGGAGTTTCTTTTGGATATATGTTTATGTTTTTCTAGTAAAAATATGGGTAGTTCCTATGACAATTCTGTAAGCCAGATTTGAATGGCTCTCCGAGTTAACCTCTCACAATGCCCAAAATTACCCTTTCTGAAGAGTCACATGCTTTCCCTGCATGCTGTAGCCCTGCCTCATATCACATTTCTTCTTTCTCTCCTCGCTCACTGATTTTAAAGCAGTGCTTTAATGTCCATCCTCCCTGTAATGTCCAGTGTCCCCAGTTTGCTGGGCTGTCACTGGCTGTGCCTCCTGCACAGCCCACATCTGTCACCTCCCTGCAAGGGTTCCGAGCAGCCTGGGCAGTGAGGTCCCTCTTCTCCTCTCCTCTGTGATCTCATCGAAGCCAGTTCGTCCTAAAAGAAACCTCTGTCCTTGGTTGTCCTACCCACAGGACAACAGCAGTGAACTCGCACACATCAGAGGCTGAAATATCGTGCAAACCTCTCAGCTTTCTTTTCTTCATGCTCCCTTTCTCCACAGGTTTGGTAGGGTTTTTTTGCCTCATCTACTCAATGACGACTTTTAAGCACAAGTAGATAGCTGGAGGGGACGGAAACAGATTTATATCTCATCACCAATAATAGCAGAGCTGGATAAAATGTCATCTAGGCAGGATTTTTTTGGCTTTTTTTTTTTTTTTTTTAATGCGCTAAAAGCATCTCCCATCAGCAGGAAACAAGGAGGTTTCTAGGAAGTCACGCAACGCCCACGAAAACAGACTTTATGTCATCGCCCCTCTCCGGAGCAATCTCACCGAAACAATCCCCACCCACCCGCCGATTTTTGAAGATGATCAATGTCCTTTTTCCGTCACCGCCCCTCGGTGCTCCTCAGGCGACCAAGTGCCACCGACACCGGTCACCTTCTCACGGGCAGCGCGTCCGCCGGCCGTGCCCTGCCCGCCTCCCCTGCCCGCACCGCCACAGCGGGCACGGCTTTACGGGGCACGGCCACAGCGGGACACGGCCACACGGGACGCGGCCACAGCGGGCACGGTCGCCGGGACTCGGCAGCCTCGGGAGCGCGCCCGGAGCGGGTGTTGGGACTGTGCCCGCGGAGCAAATCAGGGGAGCGCGCACCGGGGGGGTCTCGAGACCGCGCTCTGGTACAGGGTCTCGGGACGGTGCGCCGGGAGCGGGTACGAGGAGCGCGCCCCGGGAGAGGATTCCCCGGGAGCGCGCCCTGAGAACGGGTCTCGAGAGCGAGCTTGGGGAGCGTGCCCTGTGACGGGTCTCGGGAGCGAGCTTGGGGAGCGCGCCCTGAGAACGGGTCTCGGGAGCGCGCGCCGCCCCTCACGGCCGCGGGTGACCCCCTCCGCGCGCGCCCCCTCCCCGCCCACGCAGCTCCCCCCGCGCGCACGCGCCCGCCGCGCCGTGACGCCACGGCGGCGCCCGGCGCCATGACGTAACCCACGGGGCTCGCCAATCGGAGCGCGAGGAGGGCGAGGCCCGCGCCGCTGGTTGGCTGCTGCCGCCGCGCCGCCCCGCCCCGCGGCCGGCGGTGGGGGGGACCCGGATGAGGCGGCCCCTGGCGGCCGCGGCCGTTAAACGCCGGTGGGGCGCGGGCGCGACCCCCGCGATGGCGGCGGCGCGGTGAGGGCGGCGCGCCCGGGGCAGCGCGGAGGCCCGAGGATGCCGCTGCTGTACGTGATCCTGCTCTCGGCGCTGGCCGGCTGCTGCCTCACGCTCCTGCTCCAGCTCGTGCTCGTCTACAGGAGGAAGCCCGAGCCCCCCAGGGCGGACGGAGCCTACGGCGGCATCGTCTACTCCCGCGTGGCGCCCGAGCACGGCCTCAGGGAATACCTGCAGAGCGCGGAGCCGGCCAGCGGCCCGGCGTCCCCGGAGCTAGCCCCCAGCCCGGCCCCGGCCTCCGCGCCCGCCGCCGCCCCGAGCCCCGATCCCGGCTCCAAGCAGCAGCAGCCGCCGCAGCAGCCGCAGCCGGAGCCCCCTCCAGCCCCCTCCTCCCGCGAGGAGACGTGCCACTTCCTCAATGCCATCTTCCTCTTCCTCTTCAGGGAGCTCAGGGACACTGCCCTGGTCAGGGACTGGGTCATCAAGAAGATCAAGGTGGAGTTCGAGGAGCTGCTCCAGGCCAAGATGACAGGGAAGGTGCTGGAGGGGCTCAGCCTCAGGGAGGTCTCTCTCGGCGATGTCCTGCCTGTCTTCAAGTCCGTGAAGCTCATCCGGCCGGTGGCCTGCAATGAGGAGGGTTGTCCCGAGGAGCTGGGCTTTGAGGTAGACCTGGAATACAATGGTGGCTTCCACCTGGCCATCGATGCCGACCTGGTGTTCGGCAAGTCGGCCTACCTGTTCGTGAAGATCTCCCGAGTGATGGGGAGGCTGAAGCTGGTCTTCACGCGCCTGCCCTTCACTCACTGGTCCTTCTCTTTTATGGACGACCCCGTGATACTCTTTGAGGTGAAGTCTCAGTTTGAAGGGAGGCCCATGCCTCAGCTCACTTCCATCATAGTGAACCAGTTCAAGAAAGTAATTAAGCGCAAGCACACCTTACCCAATTATAAAATCAGGTGAGTTGGCCTGCGTCCTCAGCGTTATTTTGGGGGGTGTGCAGCAGAATTGCTGTTTTGCTCTTAAGGGGTGTTTAGCACGGTACATTGCTTGTCTGCTGGCAGCAGCTTTCCTGAAAGGAAGGGTCATTTTCCATTTATAACAGGTGAAGAAGCCTTGCGCAGTTAGGTTGTTCCATGCCCTTATCTGGGTGTTACTAAGTGGCAGAATTAATACTTATGAAAAGTTAGGGGATCTTGTCAGGTGTGTGACAATAGGACCACGATGTCCCTCTTTGGAAGAGGTAGGAGGATGGCTCCATGAAGAGTGTGTGCGTTTGGGGTGTCCTCCCAAGCTCCTGCTGCTGGTGAGCCACCAGGGCAAGTCTTGTGGCTGCTGCTTACCTCTAGAGGTGAGGTGATTGTTACTTAATATAAGAAAGGGTAGTTCACTGTCTAAGGAATATTTTTGAGATCCCATGATATGGGCCTTTCTTTTCTGGTCTGCTTAATTCCCTCAATTCCTAATTTTGGGGGAAGTCTGAAAGTTGATAAGAGAACTATCACCACTGCTGTGGTAACTAAAACTTCGAAGGACTTTCTGAGTTTTTGTTTGTATTGGTTTTTTTTTTGTATTATAGAATGTTTTCTTTTACAAATTCCACCACTGCAGCACATACTGCATTATATAGTGAATATAATGAAACGTGCACTGATACTTCTGTAGCAGAAGTGGCAAGAGACATATTCACTTTGTTTCCATCTGTTGATATTGAAATAGAATGTCTTACCACTGCTCAGGTACTGTGTTTCCTTTCTGTTGTGTCTTACCGCTCTTAGGGTACCAGTTTCCTTTCTCTTTTGTTTGTTCTTTTTAGCTTTTGTTATGTGTTAAGTAAGGATTTTAGGTTTGTTTACAACATTCTTCTGCAATAAGCCTTTTCCCCTGAAATTCATGAGAGATGAGTAACTGAAAATGCCTGTTTGAATTTTGAAGTGGAATTAGCTTTGTAGTGGTGTAGTTTTTGAGGACTTTTCAGCTGGTTCCCCTGCAAATGAATTTATAAGTGCTCTCATGAAAGTGGATTTTTAAAATGTCCAAGATTTGGATAGCCCTGACAGGGCAGTAAGTAGTTTTTTTTCAGTCATGTAGTGGTTCTTTCAAGTTTTGAGGTACTGATCTGCTCTCCAGAAGAGAGCAATCCCTGGCCAGCAGGGAAGCTGTCACGGCAAGTTTGCTTCCATTCTGGTACTGTTTTGGAAAGAGTGAAGCTGTAAAGTGGAGAGGAGCCTGAAGGAGAGGTTGGGATTGCACAGTCGTGGTGCAAAGTCAGCACTCTCAGCACACCTAGACAAAACAAATGAACTTTGCACTCCTAGACAAGTTTTTACGGTTCCTGTGCAACCTGTGTTGGATGGTGTGCTCCTCCCCTCCAGGAGATGAAGACAGACATCTTCACTTTGCCTCTGAGATATGCACGTGGACAGTGAGGTGTTCTCATCATTTAGTTGGAGACAGTCAGTTTTCCACGTGTTTATCAAACTTTCTGCCACTATAAAGAGTGAATGAGGCATGTGTGATGAGGGATTGGAAGGGCAAATAAAGAAAGAAGCAGTGTGCAGAGCCTAAAACAGAAATGAGAAGTGTGATGATAGAAGGTAACTGACACTCAGAATGATATATGAAGCATAAATAATTCTAAAACTAAGAAGAATTAACAGTTAACTTAAAATGTTCTCTGTGGTTAAAGGAGTTGAGAATCCATGAATGCTTCAGAGGAAAAAGCAGTATCATACCTGATTTTCCCACTAGATAGTGGGCTGGTAGCCTACTGTGCTCAGTGAAAGTGTCCAACTCTGCTCTGGTGCTTTTGACCTTTACATTTTATGCCATGTACTGAAGGTATCATTCCAAACCCCGTGTTGTGAACGGGACACTAAGGCTCAATGTACATTAATGGAATTATCCTCAGGAAGGAAGGTTGGCTCATTGGTGTCCCAGCTGTCCATACCATGGCATTTACAGCTTCAGGTGGGAACCTTGAGCTGTCCACAGGGGCCCAAGGTTTTGTGGAACTCAAACTAAAACTACAAGTTCTTCCTCAGTGTGTCCAAGCTGAGTTTAGGCAGGTGAATTCCCAAACTTGGTAACAGCTGAGCAGTAACAGTACACTCTTAGGTGGTGGCAGAGCCTTTCAGGTGTTACTGAAAGGTTTGGAAAATCAAGTCCCTTGCTGATAAGATGCAAAAGTGGGGGTTTAAATTGTAAGATTACATTGGATTTGGGATTATGGTATGCTAATACATTTCTTAGCAAAGAATATCTAGGAGAAAGTCAGGAGCTGCTTAATAACCTCTTACCTAAAGCTTAAAAGTTTCTCATCTACATGAAATGTGATTATTCTCTCCCAGTTTTTTACCTATTGCCTATATGTCCTTAAGTGAATAGTATTTGCTTCCATGTGTAGTTCAAAACCTTTTAGATGTCTCCCTACTCTTGCTCAAGTAACTTTGTAAATAAAACTTTGAATGACAGTGATGACAGCTTTGTAAACAAAAGCACTTGGAGTGTGAGGAATTCTCTGTTCATCTGGTCAAAAGGGGCATTTTGCTACTCTGTTGGCTTCCACATTGAAGCCCAACAAAGAGTTTGATCTTGTTTCAAAATGTTAATTAGTATATAAAAATATTCCATTTTCCTTGTCTTTTGTATTAGGCAACTTGTAGGTTATTACTGGGTGGTGAAGGGCATATGAAGAGAACTTTTGCCAGTAGTTGATTTTGAACATGTTATAACTAAGTTTGTGTTACAGATCCTGGCCTCCTCTGTTATTTAGTTACAAAATATTGTATTTAAAAAATGTATATTCATATGTGCACTGTCTGTTGCTACAGCCAAATTACTACACAAGTACTTTGTATTCTTTCCAGTTAGGTACAAAATTTATGCAGCACAGCAGTGATGAGTAAGATCATATTTGGTATCATCCATTTCTACAGGCTTTGTGTGATCTGCATAACTGTACCTTGAAAGCAGGAAAAAGCATCTTGCATTCCTGCTGCACTCCAAAGAGTCTATAGGGAGAGACAGTGAAGCCTAGTTAGTGCATTTAAAGTTTGTCTAGCATTTTATACACATTTTTCTCCATAAAAGCAATTGTCTACTAATTGAAAAAGAAGGGTTGTGCTTTATGTTTAAACTAATAAGTAGTAATTTGTGTTTTACTCTAATAGCATGTAATCACTTTTCTCTGTCTCTTTAATAAATGTGTTTGTGTCTGGCAAAATACCCTTTTTTGTAGCTGCTCTGCTATTGAATGGGAATTGCTATCTTGTGTAGTAGAATATGAGGAAATGCCTGGATGTAAGGCTGTTGGTAAAATCCAGTGAATGTAGGCTGGGTGTTATGGTTTGGGGTTTTTTTTTTGTCATCATTGATAAAGGACTGATGCAACTCTGTTGATAGCAGCAATAGTTAAATGTTTGTATTCAATATTAATGTATTTGCTGCTTTATAATAGAAATGCAAGCAGCTTTTCTGCATTTTGGTCAGAACAGTGTCTTGTTCAGATGTGGGAAAAACCTAATGCACCTTGTTTTCATGTTGGTTTCTTTTAATAGACCAGGGCAGTGAATGCTATCAGCACAAAGTGGAGTTTATCTTGTTACCTGAGTCCAGCCTTTGGTTTTTCATTGTATGCACTCAAGCAGTTCTTTAATGCTATAGACACTGTTCATGTTGGTTTTGACTTTATCATGTCCTTTTACCAGTGGCTATTAAAGTGTTTAATAGGATTTAGAGGCACAGAGTAAGGACTGTTTCAGGTGTCTGTCTCCTTGCTTGATGCTGTTGCAGTAGTCATGGGTTCATCTGTGTTAGTTCTCTAATGAGCTCTACCTTGCTCATTAACCTTTTATTAAGTTGCTTATGGTGACAGCCTTGCTGTGCCCTCTCTCACCTCAGGCTTATCAGTACACTGATTATGCTGTGTCCAGCATGTTCTTAATACTTGGGTGTATTTTTTCTCTTTTGCACAGCTCTTGCTCTTGCTTTTAGATTTTGGAGAGGTTTGGGTTTTGGGTTTCTTCTAGGAAATAAAAATGCACTTTGCCATAATGAAGGTACAAAGCCTGTTGTGTATATGTAAAGTGCTTCTTCTGCCAGAATTTAACTTCCTGGTGTTTCTTAAGCAATGATTTTCATTGTAAGTATTCTCTTAAAGCATTGCTCCTACCACTTCTGTATTGGGTATTTAGATGACCTCCTCTGGCCACTGTCAACATGAATTGTCCTTACAACTGATCATTTGCAATATATTTAGTCATGGTAAATAGTTTTATGCTTTATTTGGAAGCTGAGGCTATATAGAATTTCTCTGGGAAGAACAATTAGGCAAGCCTATTTTTATTTACCATTATAGAATGCAATTTGAGAATTACATAGTAGTTTAGTTTCTTATTTTTTGGCAAAACTTAAGCCTAGAAGTAATGTAAATAGCTATTGATTTGAAATGTGTTTTACAATAGAAATTACTTCATAATGAGGAAATTGAGGTATTGGAGAAAGCATGAAATTAAAAAAAAACATGTATTATTCATATGATGAGGCAGGAGTACCAGAAATAATCACATTTTGGGGCTGTGATCATGTCTTTGCTTCAGAGACCTTTCTCTGTAGCTGCTGCAAAGGGAGGGTTTTTCAGTGAATTTCTACAGTAGTTAATAGGAATCTCTCACTAGTTAAATCTGTGAGACACTCCTGTTAAAAGTTCCCATTCCTACTGCTGCTGATAGGAAAGAAGTCTGGTTTGTTTGTTGGTTCTGTTTATTAGGGTTTTAATGCCATGCCTATTTTAGGTACAAAAGCATTAAAAACCCTGCAGGGTCTGGGTCCTTTTCTGCTCTGCAAAAATTGATGGCAAAGCAGCACTGTGATTTTCAGACTGTCCCAGAGATACTGCCTTGAATGATGCCAGCACAGACTGTTCTGGTCATGGCAAAGTGGAGATAATTTCACTCAGTAGATCTGTCTGTAGTCAGTAGTTCCATGCTTGGAAGATCATCTTAATAGTACAGAAGCAGTTTGTCTTACAGGATTTGGATAAATGGGTCTGTAGGCAACCTGAGACACAATGAACAAAACCAAACCTCAGGACAGCAAATATTTTTATTTTTTTTCCCTCCAAAGGTGCTACATATAGAAGGAAGATTTTGGTAGTGCAGAGCTTTTTTTTTTTTGGGGGGGGGGGGAGGGCTCCATTTTAGGCATACATAATTTCTGGAGGGTCACTAAGTACAAGTTTCTTAAGATTATATGAAATTATATGGTACAATGGCTATATGTAAATCTTATGTAGCTAGCAAGTTCAAATCCATTGGTTCTAAGGGTTTTGAAACATTTTTAGTCATCTTCCCCAGCTCCAGCACTTCATGAGTTTTCGCACTGGAAAGATTGAGTTCTGAAAGAATGCCAGTTTGAAACTTGTTCATAGTAAAGTCGGAAGTAAGGAGTGACTAGCTACATACCAGGCATTTCCCAGCATACAGGTGGCATTCTTTTCAGCTTAAGAGTGAGCCTTTTTCTATGGTTAGTCAACAAATCTTCTATTTCCTATTCTTACCTACAAGGCTGAGGAACTAACACATCACTGACTTGAGATGGATTAGTGCAAAAATTGTGAGACCAGAGATATGGGGCAGAGAGAAAATCTCAGTTGGAGGGAGTGAGGGATGAAGGTACAGGATAAAGGAATGTGTTTTGGTCATTAGCATCTGCCTTTACTGCAGATGGAAGTCCAACAGGCATAATTGGTCTAACATGAAAATAGGACCTCCTTCAGCTTTTCTTCTTTACTTTCTTGTACAATATATGATACACTGTGCAATAATAATGTGAAGAAAATTACCTCATTTAATCTTTCACTAGTTTGTGTTAGAAGTTACTTGATCTTAGTCCTGCAGTGAGCTTTCATGTGGATAGTGAATAAAGACTCTGAAAATCTGCTGAGATATATGTAATATTTGATGGTGTTTTGCGTGCACCAGCATTGAGACCACATTTCTGTTCATCTGTACTCTGCCCTTGAACTGACCATGCTGCTCAGTGAACACAAATATGGATCTTTTTATTCAGTTGTGCTAATCTGTGTGGTTTTCAATGCATTTAAATAAATATCAAATAATCAGTAGTAGTGTTTATTTTTTTAAGGGTAGCTTATTTCAAAATATAGATCATATCAGAATCAATCACTTTACTGAACTGTGGCACTTGAGAAATGTGTGGATTCTAAGAAATGTGTGGACAGGTTCTGAGCCTGTCTGCTGGAGCAGCGAGGTGTGTTCAGGCTCTGGAATTGGGCTGTTCTGAGCCACCTTCTACAGGCTGTATTATGATTTTTAGACTCTGTGACAGTATGATTAGTGTTCCCCACTTGTCACGTGGAACTGAACACTGGGTATTTCTGAAGGAGCTCAATTCAAGGAAAAAGACACAGAATTCAACTGTGAAGATCTGTAGCTAATACAGCTCTCAGTAGTTCATAGGATGTAAAAATGTAGGAGGCTTTTTTGTCAAACCTATGTATATTAAATGTATGAAACAGTTAATCTTTTATTGGCAAATGGCACTTGATCAGAAAGCTCTTAAAAGCAGCCTGGGTAAGGACAGTGGGTAGAGCAGTGCAGCGCTGGTGAAGCTCAGCCTCAAGCTGCTGCACTCACTATTGGAGCTGATCCTTTCGTGTCCTGGCTTTCTGTGGGAAACTGCTTATTCTGCATTCCTGCAGAAATGGCCTGAAGTTACCCAGTATGCTCCTGTGTTTGCAGTTCATGTTCACACTTGTTTGAGTTAGAACTGTTGCAACATTTGGGTATTCTTGATATTATTTTTTCTTTAGGGTATAGTAAAAGACTTTAAATGTAACACTTCTTCTAGAATTAATAAGTTTTATTTTCTAAACTGAGTATGCAGAGAAATTAGCAACTCACATAGATAGGTTACATTAATAGATAATTTGTGTTACCCCAGTCTGTTAAAATTCCTGAATTGTGGAACTACAGAAAACTTTGTGTGATGATCTCAAACCATCCTTTCACCAGAAAACAAGCAATGATCCAATGTGATGGTGAAGATTCCTCCCAAAGGAAGATTCCTGCCCAAAGCCCTTTGGGTACATCTGATTCCCTAAGCACTACCCTTGTGGAGCCCTTCCTGAGTTAAGTCTTCTCAGGACTGTTTCCTGTAGGACCCAGCTGGAGGCTGGCAGTGTTTTGGACCTGTCTGTGGCTAAACACACCTCTGCCAACTGCCAGGAGATGCTGGGCGAAGCAGAGAATAAAAGAAAGAGGGGGAAAACATTAGGTTTTGTGAGGTAAAAAACCCACAGAAATTATGTTCGATGCTCAGCTGGGCTCTGGAGAGCTGCTTGCTTAGATATTTTTTTTTTCCCTACTAGCTGCTCTAATTCATTTTAACCTTAAAGCTATTGAGTGCAACTTACCTTTATAACATCTTAATTCTGCTGTTCAGTGCTGCTGGAGCTCAGCAGAATGTGAGCAGCAGTATCACCTCCATTAAAGCTCCTTCATGAGGAATTTACTACACCAGTACAGTTCACACATTTTTGAAGGCTTCCCAGATGCCATAAAGCTCTGTCTGAAATAGACTGTATTACAGTGATCAGCCACTGATAATTAATTAGACTGTTACACACTCTCAAAGGCAGTAATTAATTGCCAGATATGACGAGCATAAAATTAAATTAGGATAATCACTTGGGAATTAATTTTTTGGCAGTTTTTTTGTTGCTCTGGCTGAAAAACTTACAGGGACACTTTGAGATGTAAATTCAAAATTATTATTTCTTTCTTTCTGTCTTCTAGAAATTGTCTGATGATATGTAATGGAAATCATAACACTCACATACTTTGTTCCTGACTTTCTTTACTGAGACCTAGTGCTAACCAGGATATTTTCCTGTGTCAGTGTCAATGGCAACATTGCTATGAAAAATGCTCACTCAGAAGGAAATGTGTACAAATATTAAAAATTATTTTTGTAATGGCATTAAGTACAAGTTTATGTACTGTTTGCTAGTGAAGTGAAGATAGTAATACTGGTAGTAACTATTACTGCATGTGAAAAATACTTTAAATTATGCTTAAACTTGTGAAAAATATCCTGTCACGTGTTTTAAGTATAATATCTTAAAGGTAACCCATTGAGTAGTAAAAATTAAAATGGACTTTTTCATGAATGTCACTTGTGTAGTAAATGGTTTAAACCATTATTAAACTATTATTCCTGTTTGCCTGAGCTCAAATAGGAAGAGTAGAAATGCAAGATCCCAGTATGGTGGTGGAACGGCACCAGGCTTCCTGGTGGTGTTTGGATCACCTCTGAATGATCTGTCTTGGTGAATAGTTACTAAGTAATTAACCAGGGGAAATGACTATAGCAACTTCAACAGTTGTGTGGTTTTTGTTGGTTTAGTGTTTTTTTAAAGAATAACCATATACTTGCTAACAAAACTTGATGCAATATGTTAGAAGAAACAAAACAAGCCTCATGTTTCCAAGCAAAGAGCCCAGTGAATTAGAAAGGGAGGTGGGGTGGGAACAGCAGTGTTAGGCAGTGGTATTGTTCTAAAACAATTCTGCAAAAACTCAAATGGTTTTTTCTATTCCTCTGTTCCTCTGAATGAAGGGCAAATTACAGAAAGTATCCAAATTCATAATTTGAGCAGCTGCTTCTACCAAATGTAATCACAAGTCTTAAGTGTAACGTGCCATGAGTGATGCAGGGTTTGGAAAGTACAGGAATCCTTCCTGTGTAATTAACCTGACAAACCCTTTTTGTATTTGATTGTCATCAGTGGTGCCACAGGTCATGTCCAGACTGAGCTTCTGTGTTACTTGATCCTGTTTACAGTGTGGGTCTATTAATAAAATGCTGTGACTTGCCTGCAGTGTCATCTTTGCTTGGGGGACAGCTGGCAAGTGCATGGCCATGGTGTGTCCCCATTTGTGCCCTCCCCACCACTGCAGTCCTTGAGCTCTCTGCAAACCAGCTTCAGGGTGAGCTGGCAGTCATCACAGCTTTGAAAATGCTACTGCTAAGCCTGAGCTCTTAGGCTGTGAATTGGAGCATCTTCTCTCTTGTCAGAAGTGAATTGATAAATGTAGATTGAGGAGAAGCTTCTGCAGTTTGAGCATTATTAAAGCTAACTGGAGGAGTGAGGATAAACCTTGGGAAGCTCTCCTGCCTTGAATTTACAGCAGATACAGATACTTTTTCACTTTTGGTTTACAGCTGTCAGGGACTGCTTTCAACAGTGAGACAGTTGTTTTCTGTCTAAGCAGCCTAAGAGATGTCACTTTATTTCACAGGGGTATAGGCTAGGGTTTACAGCAGAGGATTAAAACTCTCAGAGCTTAGACTTCTCATAGAACATCAGCATCTTTTTGCTCTAACCAGGATTGCAGACAGGTGATGTTTGTTGACTTCAGACTTCCTTATGGGAGAGCATTCTGCTTAAGTGAGCAAAAGCAGATGTTTGCCTCAGTCACTGGGACCAACCTCTAATCTAGCTGGCTGAAGGTAGAGTTTTGGGGTGGCTTGGGTTTTATTTGCTTTTGTGTGTGTGTGCTCTTTATTTTTTGGGGTTTTTTCCTGCTGCTATTTTCCTTGAATGCCTAAAAGCTGGTTGCTAAACCACACATACTTTTCTTGCAGCTCCACATGAACATAAGCATATTCTGTATTTTCTGTCCCATTTGGAGCAAAGCCACAACAATTTTTGCTTTTTGGTTAGACAGGGAAAATTTGTCTTCATCCTGTCAGAACTACAGCAGGATTTTCATCCCTTAATTTGAATCAACAGGACCTGGAAACTTTGGGATCAAACAGATATTGACTACATTGAGTTAACAAAGCTGCTTCAGTATTTTTGGAATTTAGAATTTGGGAAGTGTTCCTGAAATACAAAAGAATATGAACATGGTCAAGTTGATCTTGTTTGTGGTGATTAGAAATAAATTTTGGTTAGATTTTTTTTATCTGTGGCTATTCCAATGCAGGCAGTAAAAGCATATCATTAAGACTGTCCATGTTGTATTTGCAACTTCTGTCATATAAGCAAGAAAATTTATATGATCTTTTTAAAAGAAGCTACTAGTCTGTTTGCATTTATTCTTTTATTTGTTCTTGTGGAAGTCAAGAGCAAATTGAAGTTTGAGAGATGTCTTGTCTCAAATGTATGATTCAAGATATACCTCAGAATTACTGAGAAGAAAGAGGACTATTTTAAGAATCTGGAAATGTGTAAAACTTCTTTGAAGAAAAACCAAGACTAGTAAAATCCTTTTTTTTTTTCCTTTTGAGGTCTTGGTTAAAAAAAAAAAGGGACTGTTCATATATTGAGACCTTGTGTGTATGAACCTCCTACATGTGTGTGGCAGAATATCCTGTAAGACAGTGGGTGGATTACTAGATCTGATTTGCACTTTACCATAAAACTTCCTAGAAAATAAACACCATCTTATTGCAGTGGTTTTTTCAGGCTACTTGTAAGCCAGATTTTCATGGCTGTGAGTAAAGCTGAAATAAGTCTTATTTGTTACAGAAATCTACTTTAATTTGAATTGTTCAAGTCCCTGAGTGTAAATACTGATAGCATTCAACAGCAGCATTATTCCTTGAGAAATTAATGCAAGCTGGAGAATTGCTTCTGTAAAATCTATAACAAAATCTATAGAGAAACCATTACTGCTACTATTTTTTTCTTCAAAATAAGGATAAACCTCATCTTTTTATCTTCAGTGTGAAGAATAATATAAGCTGTTTACATTACAATACCTGGCACGTACAAATGTTAGTAGATAAGCATTTTTAAGATATTAAGGTGATCATGTCTTTTTAGGAGTGGATTGTAATATTTTAGAATTTTTGTAGAAGTAAAACTTCATCTTAAATTACATGCACTGTAAGAATTAGAGGACTTCTTTATTTCTTAAAATATCTGCTCTCAATCCCTCTTTGAAGTTTACATGCTTTACTGGTGCCTGACTTGTGTTTCTGTGACTCAGGTGAAAAACAATCTAAAAATGACTCAATTCTGTTGCATAATTAGTTGAACCTTTTGATTAATCCCCAAACTGAAAATAAGTCCAGCAGTTGTTCTTTCAACAGTATTTTAGATAAAAGAATCTTCACATGCGGTAGCGTTTGCAAAATTGAAATCTTCTAAACCCAGTCTCTCTTTAGATTTTGATAGAATTTTGCTTAACATTCTAGATGAAAATTAAGACTTGCAATGCATTTGAAGTTGCTTTATGCTGAAGATGCTTGCACTTTTGGTTGATTGATTCTTCTGAGGTTAAAAATCTTTCTTTGCTCTTTATTAAAATTCAAATGTTCTGTTAATGTAACTTCAAAATTCCCAAACCTGAAAATGTTTTATCTTTATGTCAATAGAGTAGTGCTGGGATTCATATCATTCAAGTGTTTAATGTGGTCTTAAACTCATATTCAATACTTTTAAACACTGTTTTAGATACCAAACTTCCTTTATAAAACCAGGGAATAATTTAAAACATTTCCTATAACTTATTTTAGAAAAATAGCCTCACTTCTTAGCAAAAGCTTCACAAAATCCCACCTCCTCCTGCCCTTAGAAATGAAACCATAAGACTTTCTACTTCTCCAAGCAGGAGATGGAATACTGACAGCATTTGAATTTTGTTTCTGGCTCTATTTAGCTCTGAACAATTGTTTGGTTTTTTTTACTGTGATTCTGGATATTCTTAACTGAAGCAATGAGCAGACACAGAAGCATATGGTTATCATACCAGATAAATCAATTTTTTTTAGTTCTCAGTAGATTTCCTCATACAAGTAAAAATATCATTAAGTAGGTACTGAAGTGAGCAGTTAATTTGGCGATTAGGTTAATTAAATTAAGGTGTAAAAGACTTCTGTCCTCTTTTCTGTTAAAAGTTGGCTAAAGGACCACAAAATAATCATCACAGAATAGTGAATTTAAATTAAAGGGAATGTAGGTCAGACATCTTTAAAATTAAATCACCAAATCGAGACTTGTTCCGAGTAGATGAGTTCTGCCTCCCAGAGCTGCCAGCTGGAAAAGAGAATTCTGCCCATTCCAGGGCTGAAAGCACTCGAAGAGAAGGGAAGAAGCTTCATGTGCTTGGGGTTTTTCTGGATACACTTTTGATCTAGACTTTAAGGGAGGTGGTGGTGAGAGGGAATGAGTCACTGAAGAGCGAATGAGCCACTGAAGTGACTCTGAAGTCTGGCATGAAGGGACTGTAGAAGTCCTTCAAGTCAAGGAGACACTGTCTGCTGGAAACATTTTTGCTGTGCTTTGTGTATGGAAGAGCTTAGTATTGTGCTATTTTAGTGTCTACCTTTAATCCTATATATATAATTCAGTAACTTTATCTTAATTACTTTTACTATAATCATCTGACTAATTCCTCATGTGAAGGAGGAATTTTTGCTGCTTGTATCTTGTTATATTTGTTAAGAAACACTTGCTACATCACAGCTTCTTTTGAATGTTGTTTCTGTAGGGTTGGGTTTTTTCATTTGCTGGATGATTGATGGATATTCCTCTTCATATTAATGCTGTTTTAGGTAGCTTTTTCTTAAGACTGTGCTGTCTGAATTTCAGACCTTTGGACGAGTAAGATGAGTTTGTGAAAGGACTCTGGTAATTTAAAAAAAGTCATGATAAGCATTTCATATAAAGCACTTTTAAAGACTTTCTGCAGAGAGATCGTCCATTGCTGGCCTGCTGCAGTCCTGCCAAACAGAAGGAGAGGGCTCTGTAAGAAGGTGTGCCCTGCTTTTAAAAGGTGGGGGAGTCCACAGGCTTTTCCTACCATGGGGGAAAAAGATGGGAGAGCCTGTGATGCCTGACCTGTTGGGAGCATGGATTTCCTGTGTGTGGTTTTACCATACAAGGTAATGGTCCTACCCTTTTACCAGCAGTCCCCATCTGGGTCTGTATTAGTTCACCAACTCCCAGTGGGAAAGTCTTTCCAAATAAATAGTGTTGTCTTCTACTTAAATATTCTGACAACAGTTCAATTCCCTAGTATGTGATTGAAATCTACAGGAAATAGTAATTTGTACAGTGTTTAATTTTGGAAAAGCACAAACTCTCTGTAAATTAAATATGATATAAATTTGGAAGGCTCCAGAGCAGCACTAAAACATTAAAAATGCATTTAATGTGAGATATTCAGCTCTTTGTACATTGCTAGTGTTGATGGAAATAGGTGATGTGTTCCTATTTTTTGCTAATGATTTTGCAAATTAGTTGTGATAAGAATGTGAACAAGCGCTTGTTGAAAATTAAACATGATGTTGAGACTGCCTTTTAATCCTGTATTTGTAGAAAATTTAAGTAGTGCTGCACTATATAAGACACTTAGCAGCACTGCTGAGTGTCTTATATATTCATGTATATAACTGTATTGGTCTTTTAGAATTAATTCCTCTTTAATTCATTGTTGTATACATTTTTAAAAAAGGATTTTGAAAATAGAAATCAAATATACAATAAAACTTGTCTTAATCTACCAAGGAAAATAGCTTTTTCTGGGGATTGTTTCATTATTCTGTGCTGCAGCAAAGGCTTACAGTGTATTATACTAATAACACTTGGTTCTGAAGTCACTTGAGGATGATGTTTTTAGTTTGAATGTGTAGGTGGATATGTCTGCATCCTTACTGGAATGTTTCAGTCTGTTATTTGGCTTTTCTGTTCTTACTTTTAGCATATAAAATAGGTTTGTCCAAGTTTGTGTTCTTGTAGATGTCCTGCAGGATGTGTGCATACGTCAGTGAAAGACCTTAGAAATGCCAACACTTTTGGTGTGGTATTTACAGAAATTGGGAGAGCTAATGGTAGCCTACTGAATCCTCTTCCTTTGTCTTTTTTCCCTGCCAGAAATCTTGTTTCAGTAAGTCACTGAAGCTCAGAATGGTCGTTGTTAGGTTGATGCTCCCATGGAAAACTATCTTTATAATAGAATTGGAAGAAAGAGTCTTGGCAGTTGCTGGTACTAACTGAAAAGCAATTTATTAGTGCTTAAAAATCCTCAAACCTACAACTACCTATTCACTCAAAACTTATTATTATTTTCCAGTGTGCTTGCCTAACTTATCCTTTTCTGCCTAACAAAATCTTAGCTAAGTCTGAGGGGGGAAATCATTCCTAACAGGAACAGGGTACCGTTCCTTGTGCTTAAAGTGAGAAACATGAGGTAGGTCAGGGTGGAGAGGTGACCAAGCCCTGAACTGGGACGAAGTTTTGCAGAATTGAAACAGTGGGGTCATCTTGGTGGTTTTTTCCCTACCCTTGTGATGCTTGCTATTACTTTAGTCATTCAAGAGCTATAAAGGAAGATTATGAATAAAGTACCAGATCAGTCAGTACTTGAACAAGGCATATTTTGAGTTGTTTGTGGTATACTCATAAAACTAAACCATGGCCAGAGTGATTTAATAGCCTCATATTTTTCATGCATAAGACTTTAAAAAAAAAGTATTTAAAACTAAGTATTTTTATGCGACATATTTCAAAATGGTTTTCTTTATGAAGGAGTTAATGAGGGAGAAACTTGGAACCAAATTAAAGTTAGAAGTTGAATTGGATTTCAGGAAAATAGCTGGAGTGTTGAGTTGTGTTTATTCAAAAGAGAACAAAAGAAATTACTTTCTCATGGCTCTGTACGAGGCTGTTGCTCGTACAGAACCAAAGTGTCTGGAATCAGAGCATGGAGCTCCCTCCCAAAGTGTGTGCTGACAGTTAAAGGATGCTTAATTATTTATTTGAGTTTCTGAAACTCTTCAGTTCAGCTCCATGTGACTGTTTCCTGAACATATTGTGATCTCCGAATGTGACAAGCAGATGCCTCTGATGGTTGAGCAAACAGTGCTTATGAAAGAGATCTTTCTCATGAAATGGCAGAGCCATCCTGCAGGCTCTGCTGCTCCTTTCCTGCTATTTGTGAGTCTCCAGACAAATAATTGCTGGGAGGCTGCATCAGACACAGAGGATGGAAACCAAGGCACAAGGCAGTGCTGGGAAATGAGAGCAATAAATAAAGACAGAAAGAAGGAATACCCTGAAAGAGGTTTTTGCATTTTTTTCAAAAACTTGAGCACAGATGCTGTGATATCATTCTTTGTGCAGGGTTGTGGCCCTTACTGTTGGGGTTGCCTGTGTGTGTCAGCCATGTGATGGGGCTGCAGCTGTGCAGCCTCTCCCCCTCCTTCCCTCCCTCAGATCAGGGCTGTGCCCGACACCAGAGCACTATCATTTAAAAACCAAGTTGGTATTTATAACTCAGCATTTTCTAATCAAAGAGGGAGAATTATGTGGTGAGATAGCTGATGTTCTGCACAGTTATCTTGAACATGAACTGCTTTTCCTGTGAATCACATGCTGCAGTGAGGGAAATAAAGCTCAAGGCCAAATGTTTAGAATACCTGTATCTTTATTTTTATTCAAGAAGATTGGCTAAGAAGAGCCACTTCAAGTTTTTTTACAAAGTGAGAGAAGAATCAATCTGTGTAACTTAAGTGAACTGTTCATTAGGGTGTACCAACAGAACTGTCATATAAAGTTAAACTTTAGGATCACGGCACATTTTCATCTTTCAGTGCTGTGATGTTTATGCAGATTAACTTAAAGACCTGGTAAGATATTTACTGCAGTAGGACTCTTGTGTAAATCATGTTTGCAATTGTAAAAATACCAATGTGATTTTTACCAGCTTCCCACTTTCTAGAAATTATCTGTGCTAGTAAATGTAACTCAGTCTATTCCCATGAAGCAATTCTTGTTTGTATTGCCCAGTCTGCTGCATTCAAAAAGCTTTAGTAGCTTCTACTCATTCCTGTTGACCAATGAATACGTAGGAATGGCAGTATTTCTCTTTTTAAAGAATGTTAAAGATTCATTGTTGTCCTGTTACCTTTTTTTATACTTTTCTGTGTTCATGTTGTGTAATGTGAATTAAGAGAAGTTTCTTCTTTGTTTTTCAGGTTCAAGCCATTTTTTCCGTGTCAATTATTGCCAGCTGATGAGTATGAAGATCGAGACCTCTGTATACAGGATTTTCTATTGACAGAAGGTCGACTGAGGGTCACATTAATTGAATGTACAAGGTATATTTTTGTGCACTTTTGCTCATTCTTGACTAAGCAAGGAGCTGTGTTTCCTCACTTTTTAGTAATTATAGTTGTAGGGCAATTCTGATTTGCAAACTGGCAGCTTTGGTGTTATGATTGCACTCTAACCATAAAATGTATTTTGCTTGAAGTAAAAGTGAACAAATGAAAGTTGCAGTTACTTTCTTGAGGCACTTTGGGTTTGTGTGGGGGCAAGCCTTTGCCTTTCTGAATTTTGCCTGGTTACAAGCTGATCTGTATTTGCTTGGTTTGCTTTTCTTCCATAGCAAATTATGGGTCTCTTTCCAGGACAATATGAATGTTGTAATTATAGTACTGTATTATGTAACCAAAGGGAAATAATCGTTTCACTCAGTCTTACTTAGATAAATCCAAATCGCTTTTATAAGGCATTATTTACTGTCTTGGTCTTGAGTAAATAATGGAAAGAAATAAAATCTATTTCCTCCATTCATTGAAGAGAATATTATTCTCTTCAAAGCTGAAGAAGAGGTGTGTGAGCTCTTGGTTTGTTGGGGTTTTTTTGTCAGGCCTCTTGGTTTATGTTAGATCTTATCCAAGAAGTGCCAAGGCTTTGATCTAGTCATGTGCGGTTTACTCTTTATGAACTAAACTGCTCTGCAGAGAGACTCTTTTTTAAACTTGTTCTTTTCATTGCTTGTATTCCCATATCAGCTCCTCTTTGCACTTTTTTTTCTGTAGCACTGTACAGCATTTGAGCTGTATTTGCTGTACTAATGTAGTTTATCAATGGTCAGGATTTCCTGAAGATAGTCTTCTGCTTCTAAGGATTCTGTGGTGGCAGCAATGGTTATGGTTTTTGTGGTAAAATTCCTGCTTACCTGTCTCTCTATCTTTGTGGTGTTTTCTGTGGATGATCCAAGGATACTAAATAACTGTCTGCATTCCTTGACCACCAGGAGCATTCCCCCTTTTGACTGTACTGAGTAAGAAAACCCCAATCTCTCTTCAAAGCTACTCTCCAATTCCAGCCCAGTGGTGCATTTGTTTTTATTATGAGGACCAAAATGACCACCTTGCACTGTGTACAGTTGTTCTTGGTTTGGGAAGTAATCTTTAAATGTTGTCTTTCCTGAATCTGAAACACTGTGCAGCATCAGCTCTTGAGTTTTCTTTGCACTGAGAGCTCAGATTGCTCAGTCTGACATCATTCTGAACTCTCAGTGTTCTCAGCTGTCACAGATGCTTATCAGATGGCTGGGAGAGGATGCAGTTGCTGATTTGTCATGTCTGACATAATCCAAGTGTTTTATGCAGCTTGGAATTTTTCAACACACACTTGGAAATTGTCTCCACAGACACTTCTCAGTCAAGACGTCTGACTGTTGGACCCACAGTAATTCCTCAGATCTTCCAGTTCTCTATTCTTTTTTTTTGAACTAGCAGCTACAACTGCTGTCCATAGAGTCCCTCGGGGAGTAAATTTGCATCTGAAGATATTGATGAGGTAGAAAGAGAAACAGAGAATTCTGATATCAAGAGAAGAAACATACACTATATACACAAAAGTAACAGTGAGCAGATTTCCCTTTTTCATCAGCCCTCTGTGAGAGGTGTGAAGGTTGGCTGGGCCAATTCCCAGTGCAGCACTGTGTGCTGACATCCAGGGCTTTTGCACTTATATCTGCCAGAGGAACCTAAACATTTTTCATTCTCTCATTCTCATTCCAGAATGAAGGATCACTTTAATTTCTGTGTGGTTTTCAGTTTTGCTCAGTGCCCCAGAAGGTTTTATATTTTCTCAGTACAGTAGATGATCTCTGACTTCTCTACAGAATTTGGAAGTAGAATTCTTCCATCTAGTCAGGTAATTGAGTTCTGCTGCTTCTCCATTTAAGTCTGGAGATAGTAATGAAACTATAGTGGTAAAATGTTTAGCAAACTTTTTCTGTATTATAAATGGCTTGTTTAATTAAATTATACTCTTCATATGACCAAATACTTGCACTTTTCACACTTCTTTTCTAATTGCAGGCTTGACCATAGCAATTTTCTGCTGTCAAGCTGTTGAAAAAAAATTAAATTTGCTCATAAATTAAAGAAAGGATGGGAATATTAGTGTAAAGAAATAATAAGGAATACATCTGGCAAGTCTTAATCTGGCCTGTACAAAAAACTCAAGTTTTCAAAAAGTGCAGTGTCCTCAAAGAACTTAATTGTTCCAAAAATGCTGTTATCTGTCATTGTCAGAAAACTTTTATGAAAAAGGGAAAAACAAAGCAACATTCTGGTAAATTTTGGCTTTGTGTCTTTTTAATCAAGAAACACTGTGAAAAAAGTAACAAAGGTATATTAGGCAAGGATACACTTCCAAAACTATGCCATGAAGTGGGCACTTTTTAATCTGGAGGATATAGATATCTCTTTAATATTAGTCATAAATAATAATATCAGTCTTTATGTGCAGATGTCTTTGCATAGGGTACAGCTTCTTTCTGTGCATATTAATGGAGTTACTGTTCAAATAAAAATTTTCTTATTCTAGCAGAAGTTAAAATTTTGCCTTTGTCGTTCTGAAATTGGAAATTGAGCTGCAAACCTCCAGCATGAAGAGCTCTTTAAAATTTAAATGTGTAGTTTGGCTGCCTTTTGATGTGCTTGTTCACCCTACACCAGGTTAGCAGGTGCTGTTAAGCTGCTATAAGCTGAAATCTCAGCATGGCTCTTGGTTTTGCTTGTGGCTTATGTTGCAGTTCTGGCTAAAAATTGTTCTATTCCTGTTTTGAGCTATCTCATGTGATTGTTTTTCTAGCCAGTACAGCAAAATAGCTCCTGGGGTGATATTTTAGAGGAGGGCCAGGAGTGCCCCTGAAAAATTCCCTAAGAGTGTGTCTTCATGAGCAGAAGCAAGCTTGAGAGCTGTCACAGTCAGAGAGGTGTTTACCCTTGGGTTGTCTTAATTTTACCAACTCTGATTATTGGTGGAAGTTGTCTTCAGTAGCTTTACTTAATTTTCAAAGGATGTTTACTACAAATCTCCACATCTGAAAGATTAAACTTTCTGATTATAAATATTTAACCTAGAAACATTATTTAACTATGTCAAGAGAAACAGAGAAAATTGACATGTTTTTCTGACAGTTTTTGTCTGTATCATCTAAAGAGTTGTAGAACACATCACAATCACAAGATACTTGGGATGAAAGCTTAGAAACTGTTCTTGTCAAATGTGTATAGAAAGTTTAGGGGGGAATTAAAATCTAACAGCTCTTTTGAATGAGTAAGGTCTGTTTGAAGTTTTTATTCCAAAATATTTATCTGCTTCCAGCTACTGTGAGATAAGCTGTGAACAACTTGATTACTGATCTATAGCCTAAAGTTGATAGTCTGGGCTTTTTTTCTTTCCTAGTACCCATATCTGTCTGAAAAGCTTTGTAGCCTTCTGGAATAGGGTATCATGCATGAAAAACTACTCTTTGTTATAAAAGTTACAAAAATCATAGATAAGAGAATCCCTGTTTAGTGAAGTACATATATAAGCAGTAGTAAACTGACTTTAATCTACAGTAGCACTCTCTTAAACCAACAAGAGCTTCACCACGTTGTGATGTTTAGGATTCAAGGGGAAGACTCTGGTGACTATTGTTGCTCTTCTTAAAATAAAACAAAAGGCCTTTATGGGAAAATGCCAATTGAACACTTCATTTAAAAACAAACCAACCAATGCCACCCCCGCCGAAAAAAAAAAGAACAAAACTGCAGGAAAAAAGTCAATTCAAAAAAACCCCTTAGCCAAAAATTCTGTTATATTTTATATTTGGAGTTCTTCCACTAGAGGGTGGCAGCGTCTTTCCTTTGGTGTAAGGCTGTGAGGCTGTGCCTGTGCAATCTGTTCTCTCTTGACTTCTATGTATACACATTGGTAATAATAGTAAATAGATGAAGAATAGGGAATTGAATGTGATATCTAGGATATATATAATGGTGTTACAGTTCTTACCATAGGCTTTTCTATTTCAGGTTACTGGTGTTTGGATCCTATGAAAGAGAAACCAATGTTCATTGCACAATGGAGCTGAGCAGTAGTGTTTGGGAAGAAAAATCAAGAAGTTCTATTAAAACGGTAAAAAAAAAAAGGGTGTCATCTTTGCATATTGCACTTTGTCCTATGCACTTGATACATTGTCTAGAAAGTGTGTCTTTAGGCAATCAGATGGGTGACATAGAAAAAGCCAGACCCAAAACATACCAGACCAGTTATTTACTTTTAGTCCACTGACAAATTACCATGTTTGGATAACATCATGTTCAGTTCTCACAACTGTGCTTGAAACTGTACCTGGTTTGAATATACTGCCAGCTGTCCAGCTGCATTAAAACAAATAGTGGAAAGCATACATTTTTATAGTCTTGTTCTATTTGGGTGGGGCAGTGTTTAGAAAGCAGTGAGTAAGATTCACCTGTCTTTGCCTGGCCAGTATTGTAAGGTAATGTTTTACTAATTATTGCACTTGATAACAGGAGTTTAGCAGCATACAGATTACCTGCCTATTTTTTGTGAGAGTGAGAATGACCTTTTTCTATTTCTTCGAAGAAGAGGTGTGATGTATGAAATAGTTTTACATTAGAGGGATATTGTGTTAGTAATCAAATTGAATTTGGCTTGTGCTGAGCTTTAAGTAGTGTGCTTATTGAAGAAAAGCCCCCAAAGCTTTAAAAAGACTGTGTGCTAACAGTTGGTTTCATGTAGAGAAGTCACTGGAAAAAAAATCCTTGCCCTGAATTTTACCCTCTGCTGAGTGCCACTAACTTAAGCCTTTGCCTTTGTTACATCTGACTGGAGTTGTGTTTGGAGACCAGCATTGTTTTCCACTGGAGCAGCAAGAATACAGAATTTCAACATCTCGTTCAGTTTTCCACCATTAAATTCCACTTTGCATGGGTCTATAGTCCTTGTAACAAATGCTTTGATACTTGTTTTCAGCTCATGTATATTATGTTTTGCCAAAAAGGGGCAAACAGCCCCTTTTTGAGTGATAGCTGTGTATGAAAACATGCACAGATCTGCAGGGTTGATGCTCTGGCAGTGAAGGTGGCAATGCATTGATTTACCAGTACACTCCTCTAGACAAATTAGCATGTGATTATTTTTAGAGTTTGAGAAGCAGTGTTACATTGTTTTACACTAACAACAGAAGAGGAAAAACGCTCTGCAGACGCTGTGGCACTGAAGTGTTGGTGACAGCAGATGGCAGCAGGAGTAAAGGAGTGACGGTGAATGGCTTCTTTTGAAACTATGGAAAAGTACTCATGGGGAGGCTCTCAAAAACTCATCTTCAGTGTCAGTATCTAAAGTGAAATGGCAGGTTTTTAAATGAAATGGCGGTTTTAAAAAATGTTCTAAGTTTTTGTAAATTTGGCCCTCAGTGTACTGAGGGTTTTTTGTGCATCTGTGGTGCACTTCATTCAGTGGGTTCAAGCACTGCCAGAGCAGAGACTCCTTAGTTTGGGTTGCTGCATCTCGAGCTCAGCTGGCACTGGAGAATTCACTGTGCCCAACCACTCTGAACTTGAGGCCCCTGGAATGGTGGCCTGGTTTAAAGATGCTGCTTTTGAAATCTCAATATGGAAACTGAAAATTAGCAATTTGCAGAACTTCTTTTTGGTTCTCAATTTGTATTCAACAGATGTAGCAAAATCATGGAAATCTCTTTTCCTTAGGAAATCCAGTTAAATTTGCAAGCTAAGTTACAAAATGTTAGAACATCTCACTGAGTGGTGAGAGTATTTTCAAAGGTCTTCAACAAAAAAGTTTACTTCTATCCTTAGTTGTGATTATTAGCCCTAATGCAATATTAACCATGAGGCAGCTGATGGCGATATTTAATATCTTTTTTATATTAAATCTTGATTGCAATGCTCACATGTGCAATACTTACTCTAGATGAAGTTAGAATGAATAACAACTTCAGAAACTGCAAAAGAGAAATAGCAGACAAAGTTGAAGTGAAAAGTTAAAGGTACATTCTCTTTTAACAGTCTAATTTATACAAGCCTCACAAAGGGATGACAATACATCCCCTGATTCAGACTATGTTCTACAATGTTCCCGAGGAAAATTCTCATAACTTTCTATACTTCCTGACATTTTCATTCTTTTTATTGTGTTAGTAGTAGCGATAAAAGATTAGACAGGTTTAATACTTTGTAATGAATTTTGGCAAGACTTTAATCTGATCCCAGAATTTATGGAACGTTAGTAGATGTCACAATTGATTTTGAAAAAAGATGCTGTGTTATTGAATATATCTGGAGCATTATTGAGGTGTCTGTTACAATACAAAGGTGTCTCAGGCTTATGTTTGTCAAATCTGAAACAAGAGTGAGTCTTCAGAGAGTCATTTGGCACATTCCCATGTGAAACATGTACACATCCTTAAACACCTTAATTAGTAGTACATGCTGCTGGAATTAAGGTTAATCAGTGCATTGCTATGTAAAAGTGATGCTAGGATGCAGTAATTAGCATTAGCAGCATTGGATTGGCAGACAGGTGTTCTCTGGTTAAATAATGAGATATCTGTAAATAATGACATACATGCTTGTAGATATGAAGTGGAGGCTGTGTCATAAATGTGGATGGGTGTGTCCACTGGACTGGAAGTCAGCAGTACCAGGTTAATTTCTACAAACAAAAAGAATTGTTCTATTTTCCCTTGGAGCACATCTGTTTGGGGTAAACCTTGGGCCCCCTCTACCCTTGGTGAGACTCTTTACCAGTACCAGCACTTCCTGTGTTGTGAAAGAGCAACATGATTTTTCAGCAAAAATCAAAATTTATTTATTTATAAAAGGAAAATAGTCTGCTTTCTGTACAACTGGCAGAAGGATGGACACAGAGATAGATGAACTTGAAGTATGAGTAGCAGAGACCTGAGGTAGCTTTGTAAGTAGCCTGTACATTGACTGCTCTCTAGATGCTGGTGCTTTTCTCTGCATCCACCTCTGTAGAGAAGAAGGACTCAAAAGTGCAGTTATATTGAAGTGAGAATCTTGTTTCTTATGAACTGCTCTGGAAATCTTTGTAGTCATGTTTCTTTTATCTACATACTGATTTTTCTGATAAAGATTAAGTAGTTTTCTAGAAATTGTAGAAACTATTGCAAAGAGATTGGTATCTTCTGATAATCTTATACGTATGTATACTGTACATGGTTTGTGCTTTTTATTGGTTGTAACAGTCCAAAGTAATGTGCAGAGGTTCTCCACTGCGTACCAAAAATATATCTGTTCCAAATTTTCTTTAAAGTCTTCTTTTCTATAAATTCAGGAGCACAAGAAAACCATTATTGATCATGAAATAAGTTACATAACCCAAGAAAAATTGGAGGAAACACCTTTACACTCTGGTGTCAACTATGTTGTCTGAGGTAATACTGCAAGAATAGCCATGGGTTCACATCTCTCCACAATTTCTTATTTCTTACAGGCAGTAAGTGTTGGGGCTTTTTTATTGTTGGTAGGGTTTTTCATTATGATGTTTTGAAATCCCTTCTATAAATATTAACTTTAGCAATACTGAAACTGGAATTCATATGCTGCAAAGTAAAAATTTTCCATCTAAAATGCCACGTATGGTGGCCCATAGGATTCACTCTTGCAGCAGTTGTCTCAGAAGCACACAAATATCTCCTGAAGTAATCTAATAATAGAAGGAATTAAAGAATTAAGATTAGCATCCCAGTGGTTTTTTATGGATACTGCTTGATGTTTTCTCCAGTTCATTCTGAACATTGTGATCAGCACTGGAGTAACTCAAGGGGAGGACCTATAACACCATCTTTCAACCTTGCACTATAGAAAAAAAGAGCAATATTTCTCAGCTTTTCATAAAACTAAATTTCCTTTATCAGGGATTAAGGGAAACTTCAAGGTATTCCAGTACCATAACATATGAATCTAAAATGAAAAATAATGTAAATCAAATCCAGCACCTTCTGAAATGAGTTGCCTGAAGGTACTAAACTATAATGTCAAAATTTAAAGCAACTGTGAAATGTTAATTTGTGAATACATGGAGTTAAATGCCTCACAGTTGGCATTTCACTGTGCTTATTTAACAGCCTGCCATTTCAGCATTTAATCCTATCAAAAGAAAGAAGGAGGATTAAAGCAAGAAAAGCTTTTTGAAAATGTCACTTTTTATGAAAATTCATGATCTTGTAAAACTTGGTAATATTTGTAAATACAATGGGGAATAGTTCTGAGATTTGTGCCTTACATAATATTCTGTAATCTGTCTTTCAAATAAACTTGAAGGCCATCAGGATATTTTCAGTCTCATCCTAAACATTTAAGCTTTTTGACTTGGAGTTTCAGAAAGCTTTACTGTGATTTAATGAGCAACCTTCTGTGAAAATGCACTGTAGTTCTTTATTACTTAGAAACTGTTGAAGATGAACATTAAAAAAACCCCACCAAAACCCCACTGACAGAGGGGTTTATTTCAGTGTACATTCAGATAGTTCTTTAGAGCCCAATGCCATGATTTCAGTCACAGCCTGATGTGGAACTTCTTACCTGCTCACCAGAAGCTGGCCTGTGCTGCATCCTGGCCATGAGCACCCTTGTTGGGTCAGGCAGAAAGTAGAGATTGCTCCACTCTGGCATTTGGCAGCAGACAGTCCTGAATGCAGCATGTGCATCCAAGGCTGGGGCTTCCCTTCCCTGCGCCTTTTTCTCCCTATGTCCAGATTTGACACTGTTATTTTCCCTGGAGTGCTACAGACATTGACTGCAACAAATCTGACTTGCTGGTCTCAAATTGAAAATGGTAGATGGAAAGATTAATGGATAAAATAACTTGAGTTAGAAGAAGCTGTGCTGAGCTCTCTGTGTTCTTGCACTTCCCCATCCCAGCTCTTACTCTGAGAGTTGCCAGTAAGGCTGATTCATGCTCCTTGGATTTAGGAGTTCTGCAACCAACTACTTGTCTTGTATAGTGAAATAAGTTTGATTTGAAACCACCTAACTCCAGTTGGAATCTCCATTAGATTTTGTAGCCAAGTTGTGTTGCAGATGCCTCTGGTGATACTGTCTATCCAGCTGAGGTTTTCCAAGCTGATATTTTGCAAGGTGTTGACCTCTGAAAACGTGGCAGTGACCTCCTGATTCATCAGTCATGAAAGAGGCTCCAGTTTTTTAGTTGGTTATGTTGGGTGAATTGTCCTTAGTGAGACTTTCTGTATGACTGTTCTTGGACAAAAGCTGCATGAAACTTCAGGCGTACTCAGGATTAGTTCTGTTCTCTTTTTACAGAGCTGATCTGAAAATAAACCCATTTTTGCTGTGTTTTACTCATGGAATAGCCAACCTGTAGTACAGATTCTATGAGTTACCTTTCAGTTGACTATCTTAGGTATCATCCTGGTAGTACCTAGTTTGACTGTCAGTTGTAAGCTTTTCTTGTCATACTTTTTTAATGTACTGGTTCATATTTAAAGATATGTAGCTATTTGCAGTAAATTATACCTTTTCCTTAGAAGTGCTTGTAAAAGTGAGGACTGTTTCAGAGTGTCACCAGATGTGGTGCTGGTGACTATTTTTTTTCCCCTTATTCTTCTTGCCTGTTCTGTAACAGGTCCAAATACTGAATGCAGTAAAGAGTTTTAAGTAGGTTTTACAGCAGTTGTCTTTCTCGTTTGCAAAGAAATTGATTTACAGTGATAGCTGATCTTGCTAAATAAATAGATGGCTGATGCATGAAAGCTAACTTGGTTTGTATAAACAGTATGGCTTATTGTGAGAGATAAGTGTTCTATTGACCAGAGTACACAAAGTGGTTCCTGGGTAATTCAGTATTTCTGGAATGGCTTTTTCAATTATTTTGTTACATCCTATTGCGAAGTTGAATGGCCAGATGAGCCGGCAGCTTGGAGGCTGCCTCACATGACTGAAGTGGAAGGGGAGGGATTTACTTAAGCACAGATATCTACAGCCATCTTTGGAAAAATAAGCTGGTTCTATTCTCATTGGTTTGTAATCTGTTTTTCTCTTCAGCCCCATAGTTTACTTTAAAAATATATTTTCTCTGACAACTTTATAATAGTTAGCCTTTTCCTAATGTAGGGCTGGGATCTGTTCTTACTAAGGAGGTAGTAACTGGATTGGAGCTAATTTACTCATGTGTATGGATTTTAGTGATGTTGCAATGTTTCCCTACCAAATCAAGACCTCATCAAGTTGGGTAGGTTGACACCTGTTTTCCTTCCTTTAGTGAACAGTTATGTCCCCCAAAATAATGAAGAAAGGGAGTCTGTGCTTGAACTGAACAGAATTACTGAACAGAAACATTTTCCAGAGAGAAAGCCTGGGAGTAGGTAAAAACTGGAAAAGGGAAAAGGGAAAGGGGGTCCATGGCTGTGAGTAAAAATCTTAAGAAATAGCAGGGTATTGGCACTTGGTGCTCACAAACTCTCCTAAACCAGTTATCTCCCACCCAAAATCTGTGTGAGATGTGAGTAGGTTTGACATGACTAGAGTTGCAGAGTTGTTCTTTTCTGACTGCAGGTTGCTCAGTAAGAACCTGTCTGAGCGTTACTGCCACAAGCAGTTCATCTTCTGGAAGTTCATCTTGCAGTTAAGGAAGAGAAAATTACATTGGAGTTTCTGCAGGTTGTCGAAGTATAGGCAAGTGCTTGTAGTTGTCACAGAACAGCTGATGTTTAACTTCCACCCTTCAGGAACCTGATATTGTCCTTGCTTCCAAGTAGAAATATCTCCCCTGTTTATAGACTTGGAGTGCATTAATAACTACTGGGAAGACCATACAAGAAATCTCAGCTGCTTGGTTCTGGTTCTTATTTTTTTGTTTACACTGGCTGAATTAACAATTACATTAGCTTAAACAAAAGCATCATCAGGTTGCGTACCAGGAAGAAATTTAGAATGAAGATTTAAAAAAATATCCTTTATTATTAACTATAATTATTTATATTAATTATTTAAATAATGAACCTACCATTCTTTAATGTAGGTATCTGATGCCCTTCACTGGGATAGAAATGAATTTCCATACACCACAAATAGTTAGTTGATGTCTAGTCATTTTAAATGTTATGGTTCAAGTATCAAAATACAGGCATAAAATGTACTGAGTGACTGCAAAGAAAGCCTTTAATTTTGTGGGAGGAATTCCTTATTCTGAGTACAGTCTAATATATTGTAACTATTTTTATGAAGTCAAATGCTTTAAGTAGTTCAGATTCTTGAACTCAAGGTAATGCAGTGTTGTTACATGTGTCACATCTTGCCTTCCTAGAATGTAATTATTTAACTGAACGTTATCTCAAATCAACTGTTTATCTTCTTTCTTTCTTTCTCCCTCTTCAGTCACAAGCTGAACCAGAAATTAGGTGCTTGTCTCAATGTTACAAGTCTCTTCTAGGTTTGGTGGAGCTCAACACTTGGAGCCACACAGAGTGAATGAGAAGAGTGGTGTATTTATATTGTTATCATTTTCAATGGTTATGCATTAGCAGTTGCTGTGGTTGTTCTGTCTGTAGAATAGCAGGAGTGCAATCTCACTTTGTAGGCAAAAGTGAATATCAAGATAATTATCAGTGCAAGATAAGGGATTCTTATTGGTCACCAAGCATCTTAAAAATGGTTTCCATAATTAAAAAAAAATTATAAGCAAAAATTTCCCCAGAGAAGTGCAGTGCATGTTCTCCCAGAGCTCTGCAATGATGGCAGAGAGCAATAAGAGAATAACGTGAGTGGGCAGTGCAGCAATTGTCCTGGAAAAGCCTTGGGGATCAAACCTGGAATTGCCAATTCCTGTCATACAAATGAAATGACTAAAAGGTCACCTGGTGTATTAAGGTTAGAGGGAACAGAGTGATGCTCTGCAAAGGCTACCTGCAGATCAGAAGTGATCAGGAGTAAATAATCATTAGAAAATGGAGCATTTCCCTTAATGCAATCTGGTTAAAGCCTGTCATTTAGGAACTATGAGTGTCTTCACAGATACTTTAACCAAAAGTTATTATATTCAGATCTACACTGATGTCATCTCTTTCCATTTTTAGATGCTTACTTTGGAACAAATGTCATGTCCATGCACCTTCAGATCCATTTGATATTAATCAAAGCTTTAGATTTTCCTTGGCGGAAGGAAAGAAAACAAGCCTAATTCCTTAGAAACCTGAGGCAGATATGCAGAAATATTTTTTGTGTGTTTTGTTTATTGGCTTTTTATTAATTATGAAAGCCATCTAAAAGCATATCTATTATAAATATGCATATGCACTTTTAAAGTATAAGTTGTACATATAAGTACATGCACTTATATATATGTATAATGAAAAATATCAGTTGCTCTTCTTCAGTTGAATATATATGGAAGTTTGATGGATAACAAGTTGACCATGCATTAGAAAAAAATGTAGATACTTGCAAATACAATAAGTGACCCTTGAGAAACTGGAATTGACTCACTTGAAGTTCATCAGCAGAGTCAAGAAATAGCAAAGTTGATATTTAGAGAGCAGTTGCAGAAATCTGTTTCTAGGTTCCACAGTAGTTAAATCACACATCTGTGGAAATATATCAGAAATAGTCTGTACAGCAGCTTGTAAACTAAAAACAATCACTTCACATAACAATGTGAGCTACATGTGAAGGGAGAATAGGATTACAGTGTCCAGAACTTCTAACGCAAACAAACATGTGGCTCATCTCCTCTGTAAATCTCCCCATTTCAAAGCAGGGATTTCCACTGGTATAAATCAGATGCACATTTACAGTAGGATTTCATTGGACTAGTTAAGTGTACAACAAGTAACTTGCTTAAGTCACAAACTGCTGTTCAGTCACATGGTATTTCTGTGAAATGTGGAGTCTCAATTCTGTTTGAGCTGTACAGTCTGTTCTTGGGGACTATGAAACACACCAATATCACAATTAGTCTATTTCTGGATTCAAGGCTTGTGTACAGACTGTAGATCAAGTTCTCTCTATGGACATGTACATATAAATAAATGAAAGAAAGTTGGGAAACCAGATGTGCAATTTGCAAGTAAAGTGGACAGTGGGGTGCATAGGCTGCCCTGCTAGAGCTGGTACAGCCTTGGGGCTGAGGGCAGTCCTAGAGGCCGTGCTGGGCTCTGCTCCTGGAACACTCACATTAGCATTAGCAGCAGCTCTGCTGCCAAGCTTCCTCCTCAGGGAATGCACTCGGTGTGTTCCAGGAGCAGGAGCACTTCCTAATGCAAATCCAAGCACAGGAGGTGGGGACCATGGGGAGTTCTGCCTCAAGAGCACACGGCTGGCCTGAACTAAGAGGCTGTGCCTGTGCACAGCAGTGAGGAAGAGCAATCAGGGACTGCCAGCTTGGTGCAGGAGACCATGTGCAGGGATAAATACCTGCACCAGTTCTGCTGCACAGAGAGCAGAGGAAGTAGGACAAGAATTACACTACCAGCAAAGCCAGCTCATGGGAGGAGAGTCACTGTGAATATTTAGCTAGTGCGGAATCTTTCACGTGCCTGATTAATGTGTGTTATTTACAGGTTTGAGAAACTCCCAGGACATATGTGGCTGTATGATCAGAAACATTCAGCAGAAAAATGGGCTTGATTCCAAGCATTTCTTAATAATTATATATGGTCCAAAAGAAGATTAAAATGGTATCTGGAAGAAGTATCTGTTTGAGTGGAGTCAGTAATTTAGAATGGAAAGGATCTCTGGAAGTAATCTAGTCCCAGCTCCAGCAAGGTCAGTGCCAAGCTGGCTCAGACCCTCTTCCTGAGCACAGCCAGGCAGCGCTCATTGATAAAAAAGTCTTTTTTTCTTCACTTTTGGTAAATAGTACATGACAGACTATGCTGTTACCCAGGGAGGGCAGGACAGCAGAGCTATCTCATTTCAGCTAGTTAAATAAAATAATTCACAAAAATACTAATTTAGTCTTCAGACTAGTCTAAGAACATACCTGTAGGGATGGCTTCAGATGGAGTAAACTTTCTTTGCATAGCAGACAGTCCAGGCTGAAGGCAGTTTTAGCCTAAAAACTCTTAATTAAATTGCATCAAGATTACATCTGAGGTACAGACCTGCTGGAGAGAGAAAGTAATATTAAATGTCTTCATTTAGTTTACATTGGTCGTTTTGCCAAAACATGGGAACATCTGTGATGGTTTTTTACTCCTTGCAAAACAATATTTGAGAAAAGAATTCATTTTTTTAAACAAATTTTTTGCCCATCTTGATAAACATTTTTATTTCCGCTGGAGTTGTTGAAGCTTTCGCTGTTGGAAGAGAATCTGAAATAGGGAGTATTCTAAAAATGTTTGTAATAACTCAGAGCAAACTCTTGGCTGCTGTTGTGAGCAGAGGCATTCACATTTTTGCCAACTGATGTGTAGAAGTGGATGAGGAACCAAAAGTCTTGGTTGCATATGATTGAGGTAACCAAGAGTTGGAATTAATTCCCGAGCTTTAAAAATAGCTGCTAGGAGGAACAGATTTTATGTAAGGTCATTAAAGCAATATTCCCTCATATCTAGTAATTGTAATGAAAATAAAATAGATTTACCAGAAAATTAAGAACCTGATTCTCACTAAGAAGAAAGATTGTACTTCTGCAGAGATTAGTTTTGTTTCTGAATTTGTTTTAACAGATGGAAGTAGTAACTTATAAAGACACTGGAAATGTGTCCTGGACACAATACACACTTCTTTGTACATTCAGAAATAATTTAGTGGAGCAAAGGGTTCTTTTTTGAATTTGCCAAATCCTCAACCTGGTGTATAACACTTCAAATGCTGAGGTAGGTATTTTAAATCTGCAATAGAAAAGACTCGAGGAATGCTGCTGTGGCTGCAGGAAGAACAGCGTAGGGAAAGATGCTGCGTGGGTCTTGACAGATATAGTCCTGGGACTCCTTTTCAGCAAAGCAGTGGTAGAATGGGAGAGGTACAAGCAAATTCCTTTCTCTTTCTTCTCTTCTGTCCATATCAAAAATAAGTCTCTGACATTGAACCTTGGCACTCTTTCTTATTTTTTATTTTTGGATTTTACTGGGAAGTAACTTTACCAACCAGCTTCTGAAAGAGATTCTTCTTCCTTATGAAAGCTAGATTCTTTTATTCTTGCAATGTGCTTTCCTGATGATTGGTGTCTAGCAGTTCTACAGATTACTAGGTAAGTTTCAAGTGTTCTGTATTGACAAATGCAAACTGCAGGAGTATAAATTTCTACTTCAATAGAACAGATTGAAATTTTTTTAAAGTGGAATTTCTCTTGAGGCAGCAGCATAAAACCAAACTAGGAGAGCAGTGATTAATTTGTTGTTACTGAAAAGTTAAAATTTTGCAAATAAGTCATGAACTTGAAGTGTCCAATCATCTTTTTATCAATCTATAGGTATTGTGCATTTCTACATAGCATTTATTAAGGAGGGAATAGCACTTGAGTGTGCTGAATGAGCAGGCAGCCAGTAACTGTCAGTTGGTCAGAAATACTTTAAAGCAATGCCTAAGAGAGAGAGTGTGGCTGATATGCAGAATGTGCACTGGAGATGCAGACAAGCTTTTTTTGAGTTTGTATCACTTCACCTCTTCCCCAGCATATCTTTTGTTCCATTTTTTGAATATTGCTCCCATTTGTCTTGGATACTCTGTAATGTGAATGCTGGCTAGTGGTCTTATCTAGTGTAAAGATTTTTTTAAAATTGGTTATTGTTAGTAGTGCAATTTTTTGTCATTTAAGAATTTCAAAAAATCATATTTTAGCCATGCTGCCCTAAGATTGATATGTCAACTGAGTGAGTGTCACTGAAATCTGCAGGCATAACTTTGATATCCATTTCAAAGTATCTCATTGCTCATTGGAAAAGTCTCTTCTTTGTATTAATTTAATTATGTCTCTTTTTTTGATATTTCTGAGTTTCTGTATACCTGTAGAATGTTTTGGGCTTTTTTTAAGAAAGCACAGTTATTTGTAAAATAGAGTTTGATCTTCTGTTGGAAAAAAGTTGTTTACCCAGGCAGAGACTTCAACCAAGAAGGTGGCCTAGTTTGGCTCTAGTCCTGGTTAGTGTTGTTGGCTCTGTGTCCTCAGAGCTTTGCTACTTGTATGAGTTTTTTAAGTTGTATTTATTTCTCATGCATTGTATGGTGTTGACAAATTCTTTGTTCAATTTTCAATTAAATGAGTGAGTTGTGAATTCTTTGGGGAAGGTGATTGGCCGCAGTCCCACACAAGCTGGGTTTGTGGTGGTGGAGGAGAGAAGAGGGAAAGAGAAATAAAAAGATGTGTTATGAAACTTGGTGAGTGCTTTGCAGAGAGCTGCAGCAGGCCCAGGTGAAAAGCTCAGGCTTTCTGTGGGGGGAGTTGGCTCCACCTGCTCAGGGGCACCTCCCCAGCAGGGCAGGAGGGTCCTGCTGCCATGGGCATCCAGGGTGCTGCTGTGGGACCACCCTGTCCCTCTCCACTCACCTTGGGGCATGGGTGATGTTGCCACTATTGCCACTTGTCCCCAACAGGGCTGGGTCTGCCCCTGTGACCACAGCTCTGGCAGCTGCTATGAAGAAGGGCCTGCAAAAATACCAGATATTCTCCATGGTAGCAAGCACTTCACTTTCTGTGTAATAAAACCATAGCTCTTTCAATAATTATTAATTAATAATTTTAGTAATTATTAAGAGCTCACTAGGTGATGTTATCATTATATTCATATTATGATTCTTGCATGTCATTTTTAACCTTCGACTGCTTTCTATGCAAAATACTTTTTCAGCTTAGAAATGTGTCCTTGTATGAAAATGGCAAAAAAAATCAATGATGTTTCTGCTGAAAGCATCTAAATTACAGTTAATTTTGATGTTTGGCTGACTTAACAGGGTAGATTTACCTGAGGCTTAATTACTTTGCAATGTTCTTGATCAAATGGTATAAAAGTATGTAAGTCACAGGCTGGATATTTGGACTTCAGGAGTTCATGAAGAAGGGCAACCTGTTCATCATGAATACACATGTTTATGCATTATGATTTTCTTTTGGTAGAAAGAAAATAAATTTTTTACTCCTAAGTAAAAAAATAAAGCATTGATAGTTTTGCTTTCTTAGCCCCCAAGTTGTCTTTTTTTTCCTTTTTCATGTGAAAAAGGCAATTCCTTTCTTAATATATTGTAATATATGCATGGATGTCTCTACTGAAATGTAACACTGTACACAAATAATTGAAAATTATCAATTTGAAGTTAAATCCATTGGTTTCTTTAATGGTGGTTTAATTAGGTTTTATTAATCAGAGGTCATGGGAATGCGAAAATTAGAAGTGTATTGCTGTCATAGTGCAGCCATGGATTTACAAACTGCTACTTAATTCCCAGTCCAGATCTGATTTTTTTTTCCATCTCCAATCTCCTTTCCCTTTTCATCTCTATATTTTACAGTCTTTTTACCCCTTTATTTTTTTCCCCTTAAACCCTGATTGAATATCATTTTTCGGGTAGGTGTTTTTAGTATGTCGTAGAGGTTATAAAAAATGTTGAACTCTAGTGGGAGGAAAGTGGTTGTATAACATTGGGAGCAAGCTGATGATTAAGTTTGTAATTTTGTATCTTGAAGCTTTGCTATTGGGAATTTTGTAGGATTTACTCTTCTTTTTACTGTGAGGCATTTCATCATTCATCACATTGCACATTGTTTTTTTCTATGGAGTCCTAATGTTTTAAGCCTGTCGTTTTTAAATGAACTATTTTTACAAGTACCACTTGAAAAGAGAAACCTCAGACTTTTGAATACTTAGTGTTGAATGTGCCATTTATGAAGGATGCCTTTTTTGGGCTGTTTCACCGATGCCCTTACTGTGGTGATCAAAAAAGTGTAGTACTGTAGTCTGAACCCAGTATTCAAATTACTTCACAAGTTTTCATCACCTTCTTGGATGCAATTTCTGTTTTTCTTTTATAAGAAGGGTCATTGAAGTTATTAAGTAAGCTGAATTATTCCTACCTTCTTCAGTATGACTTTTTTTTTAAGTTAGATTTGTTTCTCAAGCCTCGTACGATATTGACTAATCCTTTGTTCAATTTTCAATTTAATGAGTCACTTCTGAATTCTGTGGAAGAGGTAATTGGTCACAGTCCCAAGCAAGCTGGGTTTCTGGTGACAGAAGAGAGAAGGGGGAAAAAAGGAAGTAGAAAGATGTTACTTTATGAAATCCTGTGGCTATTTTTCATATATATTTCACCAACTATCAATAGAATATGTTGCTAATTTAAAAATAATAGAGCATGAAACCAGAGTGTATGAAGTTATAGTGTGTGCTGAAGTAAAAGAAGTTTTTAAGCTTGACATAATTTCCTATTCATTTTTTCACTTACCTTACAAAAGGGAGAGGAGGAAATGGTATCTATTACTTCCCTGAGCCAGAAGATACTGAAAAAAAGAAAGGTCAAAAGGAATGAACTTTTACTTCCACTCAGGGTAGTGTTCTGCCTCTCTTGTAACTTTTCTTGGGTTTACTCTTAATCAGCTGTTTCTGGAAGAATATTTCTTTTTAGCTCTTTTACATGCTTTAGGCTTTAGTGTTAGAGAGGTCTAAAATTGGTTTCCGGAGAAGATGTAGTTACACAAATTGTTTTCTTGTCATTCAGATAGCTGACTATAGGGAAAGGAAATCCTACTTTTTATTAGGCACTTATGGTCACGTTGGTTGTGTGGAGAGAGCACTGCAGACAAAGATCCCTTCTATGAAAAGTTCAGATGTTTGGATTTTCGTGAAGCGTTTTTAGAAGCTCGGTTGCAAAGCTGGCTGGTATGTACATTCCAATTTACAGCTAACATTCTGTTTCTAAAGCATTCTTTGAGTCTATTGGGAACTGATCTTTATGTGTATTAAAAAATAATCTGGATTATTTTTCAAGTGCAGAGGAGATAGAGCTGAGTATTGATTTTTTTTGCAAAGTGAATTGTCAGTATTTGAGTTGATGTAAAGATATTTTCAGTTTAATAGTTGTGGCAATTTTTATAAGTGGTGGTCGTCGGTAACAGAATGAAAATCTGGTTTCTAGGTGTGCTGTTGTCTTGGTGCTGCTAATTAGATGTGACATTGAGCTGCTGTTTCACTGCCTGCCAGTGACTTGTGCCCTATAACCATAAATAAATTGATTTGATGTGATGTGTTCAACAAAATAACCAGAAATAGATGTATGGTCGTGGAAACCTTTACTGGTTGTATATTTGTGTGTTTATACTGCAGTGTTTTGTCCAGAATTTAATTGAAAACAACTCAGTGTGGTTTGGCTTCCTTTCTAGGTACAGAAAAAATTATTATATACTAAACCTTGGCCTTCTTGCAGCAATTATTCAGAATAAGTTAAATATAAATCCTCATTTCTTCTGGCCATGGTAACACAGAATTTCAGAAAAGGGTTGGTCTGGTTTTACTGGGCAAAGGGTGGGGCTGGGGCTTGTGTGCAGCAGGAACTTCATTTTGATACAGATGGGTCTTTTATTTAATCTCTGAAGAGCTGTTAAGATCACGAATCATTTTACTACATCTGCTTTAGTTCCTTTGGGCTTAGCTCGTTCAGTGGGAATGTGGGAGTCTGAACACTCTGTGGGTCACACAGGATATTATTCAGGCTTGTGCTTTGCTTTAATAGCCATCTAGCCATTAATGCTGATGAGAAATGTACCAGTTGCCAAGAAAATAGTGTTTCTGCAGTGCAGAAGAAACAAACTGTTACTTTTAAGTTCTATGATATTTCAAATTGTATGATTACGGAGCTTCTAGGTGCCTGTGAGGTCCCTTTTGCTTTGGCTGTGTTATTGATAAGAGTGTAATTTGTATTACCTGTAGTCTTGATGCTTTGTTTGTGAGAGTGTAGCTTTTCTGTCAGAAAAGTAACTTCTAAGCTTTTAAAATGTGACTTTTAAGCCCATTATTGAAATCAGAGTTACTACTTTTTAGTGCATATAAATTATATTGTATATCTTATTTCCATGGAAACTAGCATCTGTAATGCATATTATTGTAATCACAGTGGATAATGATTTTTCATATTTTTAGTTTTGATGGCAATATCCGTGTCAGTATTCAGGTATTTAATGCGGCTGGGTCTGATACTGAAAATTGCCAAGCAGTTTCTCTGTGTGGAGAAAACTCTTCACTGTGTCTGTTAGTTCCACTATAAAGAACTTCACCTGATAGTCCAATATTTTGAGTTTATTGCAGGGAGATTAATAGTAGCTGTCATATCACCATTAATTAGATACTTCCAAGATACATATAAATAATTACTGGTTTAGAGGGTTTACTTTTAATGCATAGACTTGAATGTTTTCAGGTTTTTTTGCTTCCATCTCACAGGTTCTCATCAATTTCCTTTATCTGTAATTTGCAATGCAGTGATTGGTAAAGTTTTTATTGGTTTGATGTCACACATGGTATTATTAATGAACTTAGTAACATTATTTCAGTATTTCTCATTAGACTACCTGAGTTTTGCACAAAATATTTGTGATGACCAAGTAATGCTTAACCAATATTGGAGGAAGCCTTTTTCCTATCAAAGGCTTATATGGCTGTATAACATTAGAGAAAAAAAAATTGATCTTTGCTATTTCTTCAGAGCCAAAGGAAATCATCAAAGTTGAATTTAATAAAGACTAAAAGGATGTCAGTGAGTAAGAGCACTTAAAGACGAGCTATGTTGGTGTTTGTGCTAAATTGCTCTGCAAAGAGCTCCACCTAAAACTGAAGGCCTTTATTTTACCTGCTTTTGACACTTCAAAGTTAAATGCAGGTTTTCTACTGCCTTGTCTTTATCTCCTCCATTCAAGTCCTGTAATTGCTGTAAGAATGTCCCAGCAATTCGTGATAATTGCTAAACAGTTTGCTTTTTACATGTCGTGTAACCTGCTTCACCATGCAATTGGAAGGTGCAATTTTTTAGGAGTAGTTTAGCCAAAGAGTACCTGCAATGTGTCACAAATATTTGGGAAAATAAGATACAGCTCCTCATTCTGTTCAGTAACAAGCCTGTTCTGGATTTTGCTGATGTCTAAAGTTTTCAGTGCTCATCAGGCAGATATGCAGATGTTTCATTCTCCTACGATGAATTGTCACATTTCTTTTGAGACAAGTAGTTTATGATGGTGAAGTTAGACATGTGCATAACATTTGCCATATTGTGGTGTTAATGAATTGCTATTTTAAATATGATCTTGGCCCAATATGTAACTCATTCAAAATGAAATTATCGTCATATTTTTAAACTTGTATTTTTTGGGTTTTACTAGTTATCTCGTAGAACAGAAAATTAGTCCCACTGGCTTGCCATTTAGGATGACTAGTAAGAAAATATCAAGACCTTTGTCCATGAGTGCACTTCTTCCTAAAAGTAAAACAAACCAAACAGGAGAAATGCAGTGTTTGTCTGAGATCATTGTGTCTCCCCGTGCACAGACCACAGTTCAAAAGGCTGCAAAGATTAACAGCAAAAGCAGAACATCCCACTTCCCTTTTTTCATTGTTTTAGAGTCATCAAAAACCTGGTTTTCCTAATATTCCACAAAACAGTTGGTGCCTAGTCATTCAGTGACACTCAAGGAGACACCAAGGTGTAACCAGTCCTACAGAGCTGCTCTAGCTGATAGGGTATGGAATGCAAATATATGTCAAAAATGCAGAAGTTGCAAAATGGGCAGTGTTGAATCAAAGGAAAGGATCTGAAGAACTTATTTTCTGATATTGCACTAGATATTTTCTGATATTTGTACTAGAAAAATTGTTTGTGAATAATTAATCTCAAGATGATTTTGAGTGTTGGCTGATTCCTTTGTTGCACTGATGAAAATTGTTTTCAGGACAGAATGTGTTGTTCAGAGGTTTTGGAGAGAAAGGTGAGCAGTGTGAAAAGTTAACTTTTTTAGGGGATTAAGCAAGTGGAAGTCTGCTCAGGACAGCTGTGAGTACCGAAAAACCCTTCTGACCCATGGGATTTTAGCACACAGAGCTGCAGTGGAGGAAAGCAGAACACCAGGTTAAGTAAAAATCCAATTAATTAAAAATGTCTAAAATTTGATCAGCCTGGTCCAGAAACCCACTGCAAACACTCCAGTGAATGTTGGGTACAAGTAAGGAAATGTTTAGCTGTCAAATAAGTGGCACAGAACAGAAAAAGAAATTACAAAAATGGGGTTGAAATTTTATTTTTATTGGTGCTATCTCCTTATCATAAAAGTCCATTTTAGTAGCTTTTCCAAACTTATTTTGGTTTTGCATGTTAAGTTTTTAACAGTATTATCAAATTACTTCTTTCAGGCAAAATGGGCATAAGAGGATCTTTATAGCAGTTGCTCAGATATGACTGTAAAAGGAATTGTGCAAAAACAATTATTAGGATTGCTGTTCAACAGGAATTTTTTTATAAGCAGCTGATAGTTTCCTTTTGATTTCTTTTTGGAAGTTCTAGTCACACACACACACACACACACATATATATATGTATTTAAATGTTTAGGTGTACTAATAAATTTAGTTATTTCACCCCCCCTTTCACCTACCATTCTGTATAACTAGAAGAAATACCTACTCATTCAACATATTTGTCTGATATGTTTTGTCAAAATATTTTTAAAATGGAGGGGACAAATCAAATTGTTTATTAAAATTAACTGAATTAATGTAAACCTGGGAATGGTAGAAAAATGCATTTAAATTTCCACTTGAATAATACTAAAGATGCGTATATCTTTGGCATGGAGGAAGGATCACATAGCAAGGAAGAGTATGTTAATTATTGTTATAGAAGTCTTGATACAAATTGTGGAACAGTAGCAAGTTTAGATTTAGGATTTAGATTCTGTTATGGAAAAAATTGAAGCAGATTTTTATTCAAGCTTTTTTTTTTGTTAATTATTTGAAAAAAAATAATTTCACAAATCATTAAACTAATTTCCAAGTTTGTAAATGTGTTTTTTAGTATATTTTGGTCTCTAGAATGGCATATTGCTTCTAGCTGTAGTGTATACTGATGTCTTAAGTAGCCAATGCATTATCTTTTACATTACATTACCATCAGTCTTTTTCTAATGAGTGATTTGTAGTTAATGCCTCTTTCTAGTGGGGAGGAGAAGAATTTAAGTCAATTTTCTATATAGATTTAATTTGATTGCAGAGATTGTTTCCTTCCTTTTCATTGTTTGTTGTACTGTATAGTGTAGTTATTCTATAAATATTACTACAGCTTTTTATTTTATTTAAACCTTCTGTCAGTGTGTTTCAACGTTTCTGAACCCACTAAAGGAAATACCCAGGTTAAATCTGGAGATGGAGGCACATCCACATGTGTGCATCATTGCACCTGTGTGTGTGTAAGACATAACAGTGACTACAGTGTAGAACTGATAATTAGGGCTTGCTTTATTGACTGCTGAGCTATTAAGCATCCCAAGAACAGGGGTAGCTCTTGAATACTCAGAAACATTTATCTTACTGTAACTGGAAGTTTTCTCAGTGCCTGGGAAATGAAAGTGTTTCTGTCATCATGGATTCCTTAGTCCAGGTTTACATCAGAGCACGTCTGGGGTTACCGTGCCCCGTGGACAGGAGGGCTGGAAAAGACTTGTGCTACGCTGCCACAAGCTCTCGTTTTAGGCTTCAGGGCTTTGACACAAGGAGAAGAAAAACATCTATTCCTTTTCTAAACCACAGATTTAGAAAGTCCCACAAGAAAATTATTTTATTTCCTTTGTGTCCAGTGTTTCTAAGGAGCAAATCATGAGTTTAGCGATACGCGTTTCCTTTCAGTGCCTCCTCTCCCCTGTAAATAATGTCAGTCTCTTTGCTGTGCAGGTCATACATAATAACTGTATTCAGTAATAGGCTTGAAAAAAGCAATAATACTAGAGTCAATGTTTTAAGGATGTTTGCCAAAAACGTTTTTTCAATAGTACGAAGAACTGAGGCTTCTGAAGAGAAGAAACAGCTTCCCAGTTTTGGACTTTATTGTTTTGGGGGGTTTTGACATGAAATATTCCTTCCTCTGCAGGGTTGTCTGGGAGAATGTAATACTTTACAGACATATTCACAGACATTCTCACTTTTTTCCTCAAAAGGCATTTAACTATACCTTGCAAGAATACCTAAGATATCACCTTTAACAACGCTGATGGTTTTGCCAAAAAGAAATATTTTTCTCCATAGTACAGCACTGACATGGGTTCAGTTTCTGCTACATAGAGTGTGTTACATACCCCTGATGGGGAATATGAACAATTTGGAAAAACAGTATTCTTTTAGTTGTTGTAGAGTCAGTAAAATAGGATTTCTTATTTGTGCTTGGGTGATGAAGCTTTTCTTAGAAATTATTCAAAAGAAAGTGACAGGCTTACGAAATTCTAGTAAAGATTTATGATGTTAATGCTTACAAATAGTTAAACAAATTTGGACTATTAGAAATTATTTTGCAGTGTAAAATTCAACTTTCAAAAACAACTATTTCCTTTTTAGTTCCTGAAAATAAGCAGTTAAGTTTAAAAGCAAAAGTCTTCTGCTCCAATTATCCTGCTATGGCTTAATTTTGTAATTTTCTATTTTTGTATACACCTAAGAATTTTAAAGTTTAGCTGAATGATATTGCACTGCTGGTAAGAAATTGTCATACACACTTTCCTAGATGTTGTAATCTCTGTATTTATTAATGGACATTATTATGTCTTGTCTTAGTCTGAATGAAAGTGCTGTATCTAATGTTAACTTAGATTCTACTTATGAGACTACAGTATTACTGGTCACATTCTTACCTCTGAATCAAATAAAAATCTAACTTCATATATAGTTCTGGAATAAATAGTAAATGAGAGGGCATCATATTTGCCTGTTGCCTGTAAAAGGGATGTTTATTTATCATCCCATTGTATTTATAAATTATTTCAGAGCGATAATTTCATGAAGCATTTGAAGATTAAAACTGCATCATGTTTTGACACTCATGTAAATATTTGGCCATTTAAATGATACTAGCAAGCTTTAAACTTCTGATTAATCACTGTGGAGCTGTGGAGCTCAGTACTGGTATGTTTGAAAAGGTTTGGAAAAATTTCTTTTCACTGACATTCAACTGCTGGGCTTTCAGAACAGCAGGGCTGAGGCAAGGAAAGGCTGTGAGACACAAGATGTTTTTCTCCTGCATTGTGTTTCCAGAGCACACATCCAGTATTGAACTGAAAGTGGCAGTGAGATTGTGCTGTGAAATTGATGCTTGTGGACTTCGTGCTGTAAAAGCCAAGTGTTCACAGCTCCACATCAAAATGTTCTATTAATTCTAAAGTAAATGGACATCTTGTGTTCTCTTGTTTTATTGTTGGGTTTGGGGGATTTTTTTAATAATAAAACACTAAGGAAATTACTACCTTTTTTTTTTTCTCTCCAGGATGGTCATTCCTGTTTTGTTGCATGTTAATCTCAACAAGTATTTAATAGATAGTCTGGGGATTGCTTGCCCTTTTTTTTTTAAGATACATTTTCTAAGCTCTGTGATACAGTGTATCTCTAGCTATATCAATATAAAATACATTGAAAGTATGCCTGTCACTGACAACAAAGTACTAATATCTGCTTTGTTTGCTCCTTATTTAAATAACTACTAAGGTTTGCAGGAACTAGTAAAACAGAGCTATTAATAAGATCAAATTAAAATAAACTTGTTTTAATATGATATAGCTAATTGGTTAAAATTTCCCTTTCTCCTGGGCGCAGCTGTTAGTTTTTCTCCCTTGCAGCAAGGTTTCTTGATAATAAATGTCCTTTCATTATTAGCAATTTTCTTCCAACCTCTGTGTCATTTAGCTGATTTTCATCCTCCTCGTGTTCAGTGTTCCAATAGGTCTTTGGCTCTTCACATTTATTATCAAGTCTTAATTTGAGGGGGAGACAGAAAGGCATTAAGTAGCTGTGCTGGGTATACAAAGATGTTTGGGTTTGTGAGTGAACTTGTTGGGTTGGGGAATGTTTAAGAGCTCCAAATGGTCTTCACCTGCATTCGTCTTAGCCTGAGATAGTGTGGTGTTTCTTGCAGGTGCCAGAAAGAATAATCAAGGAAACCATTCATCTGGTTTGGGTTGATAAATAAAACCACTTTACTTCATGAGAAAGTTTGTGACTGTGCCAAAGTTAATAAAAAGTTGAGATGAACTTTGCTTGTTATGTTCAAAGGCACTCTCCTTCCAAAAACAGCTTTCCATCAGATACTGCTGGAATATGGGAAGTCTCCTTGCCATCAGTGAGTCATACATGTTGTAATCTGCAGGCTGTGTCCCTGCATGGGAGCCAAATGTTCAGATACCTACATATCTTGGGTCCCAGCTGTCCCTCATTTCTTTCATGTGGTCTCTCCCTGGAGGAGGAGGGAAGGGTGAAATGCTGGGGATCACCTCAGGAGTTTCTAGTCTTTGCACTACAGAATATTTTCACTGTTAAGTCATCCACTTGTGTAGTTCTGCTCAAAGGAGTCCTTGGATTCAAAGGAAACTCGAGCGTCATAGTCTGTACTGACAAGCACTTTTAAAAAGAGCTTTTGGTAACTTCTTTATTCCTTTTTACTGTCTAATTTTCCCTTTCTCCATATCTGCTCATTTTTCCATAATTGCAAGTACCAACCGTGGTTAGAGGTCATTCCTGCCTTTCTTTAAAAAGTCAGATGTTGCAACGCCAGCTCTTCCTCCTGACATTCTCTTTGAGACAAGACTTGTAACTTTCTGGAGAAATCTTATCACTGTGGGCCATTTTTTGAGTGGATGAGAAAATACCAACTGTAAGAGGAAGGAGTAGGTTTGCCTGAGGTAACTCCTGTGACAGGGTTGTGGTGGCCACCTTCCTTCAGTAGTTGGGTGTTTTTCTGCTCTGCTCAGAGACTGAGGGGACAAGAGTTGTCTCATGTTGAGAACAAACTCACAGCAATGTCTCTTCTGCTGCCATGCAAAGCTAACAGGACGTCCACCCTGGATGTGCCTTGGCTCTCAAACATCCTGTCGTGCTGAAGAGCTCCAGTTCAGGGCTTTGAGCTGCAGAACTAATGTAAGATTTCAGAATAAACTATATGCAGTCAAAATAAATGACTTCCTAAGGAGTATAATTAAATGGCCAGAATAAAAGGGTGTTAAAAGGAAAACCATCTTGAGGTTTTTGTTGGGTTTTTTTTTTCCTTTCACTGTTCTAAGCATCCATTTCTTTCCTGGAATTCTCTCACTAAACAGCTTTCTACTTCAGTGCACTAACAGAAATTAGGGGGAAAAGTGGTTATAATTTGTTTTTCAGCCCTTTGTAATTTTCATGTTTGTCAGCATTCCTTAAATGCGAGTTTACTTCCTGATCTTCATTATGATAGTTCCTCTTCTATTCAAACGCAATGATTTGGAAGTATTTTTTTGAGCTTAATCACTTAGAGCGAGACTTACAAAGGAACCATCATAGGAAAACTGAGATTTGAGTACTTGGACTCTGAGCAAAGCTCAGAAATAATGGTTTCCTCATTGTTTGATAAGAATGTGCAGTTATATTATTGTGATCTTTGGATGTTGTTTTTGTTGCAGCTTTGCGTGCTGCCAAAGCAAATTCATGTCGTTTGTGTTTTTGACAGTTAAAATATTCAATTAGTGTTGTTTGAAATTGCAGTAATTGTTCATGTTGTTTCCATACAGCACATTGCAACATTTGTGAATTGCTAGCTTAAAGCTATATTGCATATAAATAAAGGGCTAAAGCAGAAGAGCAATTCTTTTTTTAAAAAAAAAGTTTGTCTTCTTCCACAGACATTTCTAATACTTCTTTGTTTCTTAACACTTAGTAGTTTATTGTTTAAATTTTTTGAAATTCAATTATGTAACAGTAGTTTTGGTGTAAATGAGGACGGCATTTAAACAAACAAATGAACAAATATCAATCTGAAAACTCCATGAGGGTTGTTTCTGTAGGCAACTATTTATTTGTTTCATTCTGGAATAACCTTTAAGTCTTGGAACTGCAATTAAGCTTATATTGGTCTTGTTATTCTTACATACATTACTGGGTATTAACAATAGAAGTTTGAGAAAAAGGAGTAGGTGCCTGTGGGAAATGCAGAAAATAGCAGCAAAGCTTTGAAAGTTAATACAAGTCTGCTTCTTCAAACTCAGTGCTGTTCTATAGCAAACTGCAGAGAAGCACAGCCTTTTTATTTGTGTAAAGAACTAAACTACAATTAAAAAAGAACCAAGATGCAGGGCTTTTAAGATTATGGAGAAGGAGTGACAGCTATGCAGCCAAGGAGAGAGCCATGGACTGAGTAAAGGGGCACATCCTCCAAAGAGGAGGCTCAGCTCCAGACAGTTCAAACATCCAAAATTGAATAGCAACAAAGTAAATGCAGAAAGCTGCAGGAGAAGGCTGTCTACCTGAACTCAGTAAGTTGAAACCAAATATAAAATTTCCTGTGGAGGTTTCTGCACTGTCGGCCTCTCTCTTCTTGGGAATCAAAAAAACAAATTAAATTTCTATCCTTGAAGCTGAAACATATGAGTTCTCCTTTCAAATAGGATATCTGTTGATGGAATGATTGTAGACAGTCATTTGAAATAGTCTAAAAGGAATGTGCTTTAAGGGAAAAAAAATGATACTGTTAAATTCATTAAGGGCTGCTTTTATTAGGAAAAAAGTTGCCAAAGATCTCAGACACTGAGGTCTGTAAATAATTGATAACTGCCTAGGTCTGTCTCATGAAAGTCAGCTACAGGGATTGCACTTCAGTTATCCTTTTTTTTCCCCCATTTGTTTGTTTTTAAAAAGGTATTTGAGTTATTTGAGTTAAAATTTATTTGAGTTAAAATTTAAATTGTATTTATTTTGCAAGATAGGTATGAGGAAAGGGTTTGCCTCTTTGAAGAAACTTTTTAGGCTATTGTTAATTGAGATTTGTTCTAAATATACTTTAGCAAGCTGTAAGTACATAAGAGTTTTGTCACTCCAAACACCCTTTTGCACAGACTACTGGAAAGCTGCTCGTAGTGTTAGGTTTTATAACACAAATGTGATACCTAAGCTGATGGTGCAGTGCTCCTAAAAATGGATAATGAGATTGTATTTAATAGTAGTATTTTATTTAGGACTGGGACCTTCTGTGAATATATCCAAAGATGTAAAATTAGTTGGCAGACAGTTAATCAATTAGGTGAAGTCAATGGATGTCCTAATGCATTTTTAAAATAACAATTTGGTTTTAATACTAAAATGGTATAATTTTATTTAATTTTTATTTAAATTATTGTTAGTAGTCATGAATCCTTGCAGTCAGCTTTACTGAGATACTTTTGACTCCTTTCTCTGCAGGCAGAACTCGTGAAAGGGAATCTGCAAAGCGTCGGGCTCACGCTGCGCCTTGTGCAGTCCAAGGAGGAGGATGCAGGGCACGTTGTCATCGAAACTGTGACTCCAAACTCACCTGCTGCAGCTGCTGATCTGCAGAGAGGAGACAGACTGCTGGCCATTGGCAGTGAGTGATATGTCAGCTTTCACAATGAGGGTCGTCTTGTCGTGTATGCAGTTCAGCCAATCTCCCTTTCTTAATAGTTACACTTGTGCTTGGCACTCAGAAGCTAACATTAATGTATTTATGGTCACTTAAGGTCTTTGTTTGCTTGATTTATTTCCTTGCATATTTATTTACTCCTTCTTAGGTAAAAGGCAAAAGAAGCTTGAATAAACATTTGGCGACAACGTTAAAACCAGAACAAACAACAAAACAGAACAATAAAAAACCAAGCCAAAAAATTAATGTGACTGGGCTAGCAGGAAGTTTAACCTTTTACAGAGTTTTACAGACCAGAGCTTAAAATCTACAATGAGTTCTTTTGCTTAGGTACTGCCTAAATAAATCCCAATTGCAATACTCCAGTAATTTAAAAGGGTTTTCAGTTCCTTTGAATAGATAGCTGATGATTGCTTTAGAACAAAGGAAGAGTCATTTTTATGTCATCCCCTGCATGACTGTATTTGGACTGTGTGCTCATTAAGATACTTTAGCTTGCATGTAATTTGGAGATACATCAAATGGCTCTGAAAGTTCTGCTCAGGAAGATGGTTGAGCTCACTCCAGCCACACTGATAATGTACCATTATGCCCATATTTCACTAACATATTGGAAGTATTTTCATTTTAGACCGCTTCTGTTATAATTATAACTGTGTTTAAAGGTACCTATCTTTTTTGAGTCCTTTGTTAAAAAAAATGTATACTGCTGCAAAGTCCAAACTTACAATAAGAGCAAGGTTAAAACTTACCATATCAAATCAACATTACTGTGTAAGATTACAATATTATTATGAGCTGCAAACTAGAGTGTTTATATATTTATTTTTTCCAGCTTCATATTTATATGAATAAAATGGAGATAATCCATCTTTTACATTTCAATTAAGCTCTTCTGTCATAATTGACTTCCTTTGTTACTGAGCAACAATGTGTTTGTTGACTATTTTTGGTCACTTTGATTATTACCATAATTAGAACTTAATAATGTTTGTCTTTTTTTTTAATAGGTGTTAAAATTACATCAACTGTCCAAGTGTTGAAGCTGATTAGACAAGCTGGGGAGAGAGTTTTAGTCTTTTATGAAAGGCCTGTTGGGCATAATCAGCATGGCTCAGCACTGCAGGATGGATTTGGTCAATTGGAGGACACAGCTTTCTTGGCACAGGCAGAAGATGACCAGAGTAGTTTAGCAGCTGATACTGATAGCAGAGATTTTGATTCAGAATTTGAAGAGTTAGCTTGTGATACACCTGACCAAAAAGAAGATCTGCCAACATCTCAGAGTCCCAAACGGTCAGTAGTAATTCTTGCTGCTGCTAAACCTCTTGGAACTATATCACCCATCCTGAATCGAAAACTGCATTTAGGAAATTACCAGGCAGCATCAAAAACACAACAGAAAGATGGGGCTAAAGTGGCAACACCTAAAACTGTTGAGGTTTCAGATGCACCACAGCCGTCAGGTAAACAGTCACAAGGATCTAGTACTAAACCTCCTGTGCCACCTAGGCCACAAATTAAGCCTGCTTTATCTACTAGTGATAGCCAAACTGTGTTAGAAACTGGAAATGTATGTTCTGATAAACCAGAGAGGCCACCTCCCCCTGCAAATAATGGAGAAAAATCTACAGAGAAGCTAATTAAAATTAGTGATCAGATAGAAGACCCAGCAGTATCAAAAGTAGTAACAGCACCAAAGCAAGATACATTAAAAGATGGACTTACAGAAAATGCACGTAGCTGCAAAGATAGTGATGATCATCGAACGTGGGAGTCACCAGAAATTCCTTATAAAATCCGTCAGGGCCGATGGCCGATGACGAGAACGTCCTCCTGTCTATTTGAAGTAGAAAAATACCACAAGTACCTTAATGTTGCACTGTGGTGCAGAGACCCTTTCAAAGCAGGTGGTTTTATCTGCTTGGGATATGCAAGCATAAAACTTGAAGAAATTGCTTTAGATTGTCTAGCTACGTCCTCGATGGAATTTGTTAGAAAATTTCAACTGCGTGCTCCTACACCTAAAGCAGCAGTCACCAGAACAGCATTGCGGAGTTTGACAACCCATAAAGGTTTCAATGAAAAATTTTGTTATGGTGACGTAACTTTACAATTCAAATATTTAAAAGAAGGTGAAATTGATGACTCGAGCGCATTTCTGGAGAAAGAGAGAGAGAGTCACTTAGAAGAAGAAGCTCATGCCCTTCAGAAAGAGGATGCTTTCTCGGGACAAGTTCTCACAGAGAACAAGCATAACTTTCAAGATACTCAGTTTCAGAATCCAACTTGGTGCGATTACTGCAAAAAGAAAGTATGGACTAAAGCAGCTTCGCAGTGCATGTTCTGTGCTTACGTTTGCCATAAAAAATGTCAAGAAAAATGTTTAACTGAGACGCCCTTTTGTGTAGGAGCTGAAAGGCGGCTCGATCGAACTGGGGGCAGCAGCAGAGCCGAGGGCCAGGAGGCTCCTGCGGCCGCATCCTCTCGGGTGGATTCCGAGGCCAAGTCCTCTAACAGAACTACAGGGCTGACCAGGCACATCATCAACACGAGCACCCGGCTGCTGAACCTGCGGCAGGTGCCCAAAGCCCGGCTGGCCGAGCAGGGCCCGGACGTGGCCGAGCCTTCGCCCAAGCACACCCCGAACACGTCCGACAACGAGAGCAGCGACACCGAGCTCAGCGGGCCCAGCAGCCCCTCCAAGCGCGCCGCGGGCGCCGGCATCAAGCTGGTGCGCAAGGAGGGCGGCCTGGACGACAGCGTCTTCATCGCCGTGAAGGAGATTGGCCGTGACCTCTACAGAAGTTTACCCACAGAGGAGCGCTTTCAGAAATTGGAGTTTATGTTGGATAAGCTGCAGAATGAAATAGACCAAGAGCTGGAAAACAATAACTCGCTGGTTAAAGAAGAAAAAGAGACGACCGACGTGAGGAAAAAAGCCCTGATTTCTGCTGCACTGGCTAAGTCGGGTGAGAGACTGCAGGCCCTCACGCTGCTGATGATCCACTACAGGGCAGGCATTGAGGATCTAGAGTCCCTGGAGAACATGTTCTTAGAGAAGCAATCCAAAAAACTGACTAAAGATTTTGAGGAACCCAGTATAGCAGAAGAAGTGGATAGCGAAGATGGCAGTCTGACAGAGGCTCCGACATTGAACATCATATCAGAAGAACCTGTTGATCCACCTCAATCAGTAGACTGATATTTACATATTTAGTCTTTGAAGGAATGGACTAAAAGAATACTTTGCACTTAAATCCAAACACACACAAATTAAATTAAAACACTGGTATAATGTGCGTGTCCTGCTTCTCCACAGTTAATTGCTAATAGTGGTTCTTCTCCAGCTACAGCACCATCATTTTGTTAAAGTAGCTGGTTAAAATTACACTTTGGGGTTTATATTGGAAGTTTATTTTTAATAACTTATTTTGATTTTTTTCTAATTATGTAACCTTACCATTTCACATCAATGTGTGTGGTTTCCTCAATGCATTACTTGACCCCACTTCCCCTCTCTGTATTTTTTTGTTTTGTTTTGTTTTCTTAGCTAGTATTTTCAATGGGAAACAGGCAGGGTTTTCAAGATGTTTAGTATCCATTGTATGATGAGAGCATTATAAGCTTGTTGCATGCCTAAACTGATGACTGACTCAGAAGTCACCAAGGGGCCAGGCTTAAGTGTTGATCACAGTTTTATTGTATGTCTTCTAGGTAGTTGTATATTTTTTGCCAAACATATCATGAAAGCAAACAAAAGGTCTTTCATTTTGTCTGTTATTGATACTTACTGAAGTTACCATTGCATATCATTTGTTTTCAATGTTTTTGTTAAATACAAGAACTTTTTGTAGTTTGTATTTAACACGAAATGTAGTAATGCTATGCTAAAAAAAATCCTCCTTAGAACTTGGGACTATTGTTAGATGTCAAAGTATAAACTGGTATCTCATAATAATTTAATTGGAATATTTTCAAGGTAAGAGGCTCGTTGCCTTCCGAAATCATATGTTTGTGATGTTGTATTATCTGATAGCCTGATAAAGGAAAGTTGTTCTTCACAAGAGTTGGAGGTTTCATTGCCTTCTGTGTAAAAGCATGTAATAATGGTGTAAGTAATATAAAGAAATTAATATTTTGCTGCAGACTATCATTTTGGAAAGCTTAAGGTGCAAAATACAAAGTAACTAATGTTCTCTCAACACTTTTGAGTAATCATAGCATGGTAAGTTGCATTCAGCTTCTCAGACAGAAGAGAGTCTGAGCAGAAGGATCACCTTTGTCAGCAAAATGTCTTATAGTGTATATAACATGTTTTATTTGAGTCAATTTGTGAGTCCAGTAGAGGTGAGGAAGAAATTCAGCCAGCTGCTTTTGAAAAGAACTGTCTGATCTTGTGCTATGTGTAAACTGTGGATCTTAGCATCACCTGGCTAAGGCCATCAATCTTATTTATTTCCTGTAGACATTGTTTCATCTTCTGTGTATAGAAATTTTGTATAAAATATCATCTTTATTTTAGGTACTGTGCTAGGTACTCGTATCATTATCACTGGTATTGCTGGTAGTAGAAAAAAAGCCTTTGTGGGAGTGGAGTTTGAGATGGTAAAAAAAACTCCTTTAGTTTTTGAGGTCATCTGTAATGTACCTCTCCTTTAAATTTGCTTCTTGGTTTAGTTTGCGATGGGCAAAATTAAGAAGCAGTGGTTTTCATCATGGGACAGTGCGCTTGTGCTTCTAAGCAAAATGGTTACTGCCAGTCATGCAACTACTTGCACTTTTTAGTGAGTTCTGGGCAGTTGATTCTACTTAGTTGATGTATGGAAAACTATCCATGCTAAAACAGGCATGTGACACACTTCTGAAATTAAGCTTCAGCAAATAATCGCACAAAATGAGCTTCCCTTCTTGTCTGAAAGTTATTTAACCTGTACTTGCTTGAGATGCATATTAAGACTTCCCCACTCCATTTTCTCAGCAGCTTACCATTGGTGGTGATCTGCATTCAATGCCATCAGTGTTTGCTCTTACAGACTACTACAGAGGTTTTCAAATATATCCAAGTGCTTCATTTAAGCCCTGGTGCACATGAAGGAGCTGTGAAAACAATGCAAATACTGATTTCAAAATACACATTCATGGTTTTAAATTGACTCCTGTAACACAGTGGGTAAGAAAAGCTGGGTATCGTTTTCCTCACATAAGTGTTGCTAATGATGATGATTGTAAGAGGTAAATTAAATGTAGTGCAATATTTTTAAATATACTGAATGGAAAAAGGGCAAAATAGTTGTATTTTAGTGATAAGGAAAACATGAATTCCTGTCTGGCATTATTTACAATAAGCAGTGAATCTCCAGGGGGAAATTGTAATACTACATTCCTGATGTAATCTTTGCTTCATGCTTGACTGTAAATAGCTGAAAATAAAGAATACCACAGAAAACAAGAATATCTTGACTTAATGATATCTGAATAGGTGGCAGCTACACACATTTGCAGAAGACCTGCCTAATATGATTTTGTTGGCTATTATTTTATCATGAAAATAAGCTTTAATAAAATAGTTTTGCTAAATTATCAACTTTCTTGCATTGTGTCCATGTTTTTTAAACACTTCTATTGCAGTAGCTTATCATCTAAAGCCACCACTTAAAGGAACAATCTTCAGGGGAGAAGCACATTTTGCATTATGTAAAACTACTGCTAAGTGAATTATTTGGGGTGAGAAATTTGAAATAAAGCATCTGTAGAAGTTAACAGCTGCAGAGGCCGAATAAATAGTGGGAGCAAATGAATAAAGTGTCTTTATCTATGACACCTGAATGACACAGATCAAAATATAAAAAATTGGAAAAATCCACATTTTTACAGGACAGAAGGGGAATTTTTGTGTATTTTCTGAGTAAAATTTCTTCCTGACTGTCCCCAAAAAAGGTTTGGTTACTCATTACTCAAAAAAAATCCTAAACAACTGCTAAGTTTTTATTTGGGAGTGGGGAGAAAGGTGGCACAGAGATTACAGACATGAATGTCTGTGTGGATTTTAATTAAAGCAAGAGAACGGGAGCCACTGCACTGCATTGATCTGCTCAGCAAATCCTGGGAAGATGCTGCTCCCTCAGGCCCAGCAGAAACTGGCACCAGGAATGTGATCCATTTCTCTCTCTTTGGTTCTCATACTCAGGTTGCAGATTAATGCAAACTCCTCCTTAGTTTTGATGTGCTCGAAAATTCAAAACAAAGCCATGAAGTAAGCCTTTTTGTGCTTTTAAATAAAAATGTGAGTTGCTATGTTTGAATCATATATTAGTGAATTCAAGAAATACCCTGGTTGATCAGCTGGCAAAAGGATGAACATGCCCTGTAATAATTCAAAATGCTTGCATTGGTATTTCAGTCTCAAATTTGATCAGATTACCAATTTGATGTTGACCAAAAGACTTCAGTGAAGTTAAGCAGAATAACATCTCTTGGAACAAAGTTTCAGTGTGCAAATGACAGTAAAATCTGAGCCTAATGTAAAAAGCCACTGATCTGCACAATTATTACTTACTTGGTGTTGGTGAGGAATTCATCATGTGACAGAACCTTGGTTTCTGAAGGAGCTCTGAGAAATTCTTTCCTGCCAGCTTTCCCCACACTGGTAAAGCACACTGCATAAGGCAAATCATGAGGGGGGTTGTTCTTTTTAAATTCCTTTTTTCACTTTATTACAATAGATCGTGAACTTCTGTCAGATAACTTTATTTTGATGCGTTCTGAATGCATAATTATTGACAGAGCAATACTTGAAGTTTGATCCACTATATTTTTCATATTTTTTGACCATATTATATACGCTTTACAAAACTATATGTAAACATATTATCTATGCTGTAGTACATAAAACATCTGCAATTACATGAGAGAAGGCACATAAAGATTTTCATTTTACAAATGAAATGATACACCATGGTGGAGAAGGACAGGGGGATTGTTTTTGAAATGCTTTCTTTCCAAATCTTGTTTTTTCTAAGTGCAGACAGGGATTGCCTAATACAATACTTCAGCTGTATTGGGCTGTCTCCCCAAATGTTATGAGAGATTGGCAAAAAACTGGCTGTTTCTTCCATTTTTTTAAGCAAAGAATGTATTTGAACTCATTTAAAAAAATAACTGTACATTGAATTTTTGGATGTATACATAAATGCGTGTAAAAGAGTTGTTTGAACTTCTCCAGTTAGCAGCTCACTTTCAGTACATGCTAAGACTAAATACAGTAATACTGCAGCTGTTCCTAACCACTCACTGAAGAGAAATAAACTAAAATAAAGTTGAAATATGTTACAGTGCACGTTCACACCCGCTTGTTTACCTGGTGCTGTGTGTTGGGAGGCTTCACATTGCACAACTGCTTGATTAAGCTTTGTTAGATACCAATAACAGCAATACACTCATCTCTTTAGCAAGGTTTTCCTCAACACTGGTGGTTTAGGGAGAAGGGTCAGTCTTTAAACTGGCAGAGAAGTTGTGCCTCTTATTTAGTTTTTTGTATATATTATTAGGACCTGAAGTTGATGAAAAAAGTGATGGTGCTGTCCACATTCTGAATTCCAGCTCCTCTCAATGCACTTACAAGGGTGTCACTTAAAAGGATGCAAATTGGATGGGTTTTCTTTGAGAGTTTCTTTTTAAAATTTCCAATTAAATAAGAAAGACTCAAGTTTGACAGCAACCTATGACTTCAAATAAAATACGAAATATTGTCAATGAGGTGACTTAAAAACCAAATAGATAAAATTCACATTTTATACAGATTTATACTACACATTTAATAAAAAATAGAGTGTAATATTCCATAAAATTAAATACACAAAGAGTAACACTATACAAACGGTCTATAAAAGCTCTTTCCCCCCATAAGGCGGTTTGCAGTCTGCTTTATAGTCACGGGCAATAAATAATATACCTTTGGTTTTCTTGACCATGTCACTATTAAATGTACAGTACAGCTAAAACCTATTTCTGGATGAGATGTTTCACATGAACCACAGCATTTTGTACACCTAAATATGTTATATGGCTTTTCTGTTATTCATCACTTTCATATTCCTCCTCTTCTTCACCTATGGGGTAGGACTGGATGTTGTTCTGGGTGTACATTTTTGTTTTCACAGGACAGTTGTGATCCATGAGTATTGCCTGGAAGAAAACAGAGGGTGAGTATTTTTGCTTAGCATCCTGCTGGGGCTGGGGCTGCATGCACCACTCAGGGATTCACCTCTCCTCCCTTGGGGCAGAGCCCAAACTGATTGTAATTAGGGTAACCTGAGTCCACAGGTCTGTGTGAGGAGGGTCTTGGTGCTAAAGACAGCTCTGAAAAATTTCTATTTCCAGTATTTCAGCCCAGGTGTTATTGAAAAACATCTACCTGCTCTGCAGAGACAGTAGTTTACCCCTCCCAGAATTAGTAGAATTAGTTTCCATCTGTTAAAAACTGGATGAATGGCCAAGAGCAGTCCTACTGCTTCAAGCCAATTCTCTTTTACTGCTTTTTTCCCCTCTTTCCATGGAGATCCAGAACAGCAAAACTGAGGATGATGCCAGGAGTGGGGTCCCAACGCTGCTTTGACACCCACAGCAAGCTAAAAGTGGTAATCACGGTAAGGGTCAGATAAAATAATAAATTTTCTGTGCTGAAATTTCCCAAGGAGTTTTGGAGCAGCTGTGTAGTGTTCTTTCTGCTGAGTGTAATTAAGTTTGGGGGTTAATAATTATGCAAAGACCACAATTTTGAGACCCTCCTTTTGACTGTCCTCCAACCTGAAAAATTGGTGCATCATTTTACAGCCATGGGCCCCTTTGGAAACAGGAGCTATTTTGCATTTAAAGGTATATTAGAGGTGGCAAGTGCTGGAAGGTGTTGGAGCCTTGGGGGGAGATCCTGTCCCTCCAGGGCTGTGATGTTACAAATGAAACAGGGACCACAGAAGTACCTGATATGTTTTACACTGCCAGGAAAGAGCAGGTGATTTTTTTTTCCTTTCTGTTCCTCAGCCTTATTTAATGTACAAAAACCAAAACAAACGAAACCAGTGCATTCAGCAAAGGTCATGACAAGGGATTAACTGGGATTCTGCAGTCCAAATATGAGCCAAACAGAAGGTCTCTGGCCTCACACACACCATTATTGCTGCAAGATTCAATTTTCCACCTTCTGCCAGTACAAAGTGAGCATCAGGTGCTGTCCTTACCTTGCAGAGAGGTGCCACTGCAGAATAACACCATGGCCATGCAAAATTAGGTTTTTTTCACCCAAATCAACAACCAGCAACTACATTTTGGGCCCAGATAAGTCTTTTTCAGGAAGAGCAAGGATGGGTGCTGAGTGGGCTAAAGCTACATATGGTGACACTGTTCTTACACACCCTACAGTGGCTGGGGAGCACTGAATGCTCCAGATCATTAAGTCTTTGGGAAATTTATATTTAAAAAAAAAAAAAGAGAGGAGCCCAGTGGTACATAATGGACAAGAGAAGCCACTAGTTTGTAGGGACACATGAACTGTATGAAGGAAGGAGAAGGAGGAAAAAAGATGATTCAAAATATACTGTGGGATATTTTTTCTCTATTTTTTTCCCAGAGGACTGTGGGAAAAAACCAGGTTGAGGCACACCAAGGAATAATTTGGTGAATTGGCCAATAGAGTTCTGGCTCCTCAAGGAAAAGAGAAATGAATTCTATTCTGACTCCATCACTGGTGCAGAGGAATGTCTGCAGGACCCTGCTGCATAAAAATCAAATTTGTGACTTTGTAACATCTAATTAATAAAGGGTTTGCGTTTATACATCTGGGACATGGAAGGAAGGGGGAGTTTATTCCAAAGTTAATGCCTGGGGGTGAAATGTGGGGACACTGTGCTGGTCCCATTTGGAGGAAGTTAGAGGCAAAGATGCAAATGTAAGTTATTTGTTTCACTGAAAAAAAAAACCAAAAAAAAAAGAGAAAAAAAACAGAAACCAAGTTACACTTACCATTTTCTCCTCTTTGGCAGGTGGACTTCGAAGGAAAAAGCACAGGGGAGCAAAGATGATATCCACAATTCCTATAATTGTCATAAGCCATGGGAATCCAATGGCCTTGGCAATGGCACCACCAGCAGAGGGACCTTGCACAGATAAAAACCCTTTTCTGGAGATATTGCTCACACAAAATTTGCAGCAGTATATTTTGTATATAAGAAATTTGTATACAAACCCCCCACCTTACAAACAGATTTGAGGAATGTAAAGACATGTTTGTAATTATATCATAAAACTTTCCTGGCTCCATAGCCCGCATTCCTTGGGCAGATCAGAGATGTTCCTGAGGGCGTCTGTGTCAGGCTCTCAGGGAGGCAGGAGGTCAGTGGGGAGCGATTCCCCCCTCACACCCCTGGAGCACAGCTGTGCTGGGAGGTTTAAATGTTCCAAAGCCTCTTTGCTCAGCATCTCCCATTTGTGCTCAGTGCCTTCAGACCCTTCAGGCTCATGAAGTGAGCACAAACTACAGCAGGGGAGGGCAACAGATGCCAAACACAATTCCCCCCGCTCTGATTTCTTACAGAAAATAAGAACCTCTCCTCATAAAATCTGCAAGCACCACTGGGATTCACAGCTGGCATTGTGGCAGACTGCCCTTTCCTTAACTGTGCTTTCCAGGCAGGGGGAGGCTGGACTCACCTATGGCAAAGCCCATGCAGAAGGCAACGTCAGCTATGGCATACACGCTGCCATAGACTGACACGTGGCGCAGATCCACCAGGTAGCCCATGATTGGCATCATGGAGGAGTCCACCATCCCTGCAAAACACATTCCAGGAAGATGCTGCCTTTTCTTCCCCTCCTTTTTACCCTCTTTGGTGAATTATGTGCTGAGAAGGGGCGCAAAAGCAGCTAAGAGGATGCTTGTTGATAACAAAGCAAAAGCAGCTAAGAGGATGCTTGTTGATAACTAAGCAAGATTTGTGTAGAAACGGTCAGTGTTAGCTTTGCTTTTTATGGTGTTTGCTGTGTCTGGGGTCACTGTGGACATGGATACAGGTGTACACGTGGCACCTGCCAGAGGACAGTAGAGATGTGGGTTTAGGGTGTATCCACACTTCCCACCAAGTGTCTGAGCAAAGCTCCAACCTCACATTCCCTGCCAAGTAATCAGGGGAAAGTTATCTGGTGTGAACTGACCCCAGCATTAGCCCCCAGTCAACCAAACTGATTTACAGTGTTTTTATCATGTCTTTTGAGACACACCCTCATTTCTGGCAAGAAACAGCACAGACAGCTCACAAAACTGCTGAGACACTTGGGGTCTGAATTTGTTCCTGAAGCTTCTTTCCTTGTGTGGAGATGCCCCAGGACATTTGCTGAGCCCCAAGCACTGAAAAGCAAGGCAGGGTCCCCACTGCAGCCTGCCTGCACAGCCCAGTGCAAGGAAAAGTTCACACAAGTCACTTGAAGAATACATGTGTGTGATCCTGGCAATTCCCCTTTATGTACAAACAATTTGAGCCTTTTTTTTTTTTTTTCCAGTGGAAATGACTATATAAATCCTTTTCCTCTGCAGGAAACGCTGTGGGTTTGGGGCAGTGCACGGCTGCATTTCTAAAAACAACATTTAGATTCATGGACAGGCTGAAAGGTCTCCTGGACAGGCCTGGGGGTCCAGCTGGTCTAAAGCAGCCTGGTTCAAACTCCCTAAGCACTGCCCCTCAATCCTTCTTGCTCTGCCTGCCAGTTCAGGCTACAGCTCAGGCTGCACCACTGTTAGATCAGACTGGCAAAAAAACTGATTTTCTGTTTAATTTCATATCAAATTATTTTTACAGAAACAACAGACTGTGAGAACTCATTGCAAATGTTCTTACCTATGGCAAATCCAACTCCAAAAGTTGGTGCTATGAGCCCGTAAATGTTTTTAGCAAACGGTACCTACAAAGGAAATTTCAGGGAGTTAATGATGTCACACTGCTAATGAGGTTAGCTTCTCTTTCTGAGATAAATTCTCCAAGTAGTTATGGCCCACTTTGTAGAGATCTGAGAGTCTGATCCTCCTTCTGAGCTGTCATTTCAGACAGCTGTGCCATTAAACCACTGACACACTGACTATTACAAACTGCTGAGTGACAGCTCAACAGAGGAGCTTGCTCCTCTCAGAGTCATCATTTCTAAAAATAATTGAAGCACTGAAATAGGAAAGCACTCAAAAATCTGATCTGGAACCTATTAACCACACATTGTTTAATAACATGACATAGAACTCTCGTGGGAAAAGCAGAGATTTGAAGATGAGCACACAACCATTCACATGATTTAAAAGATGTGTGATTGTCTACTTACACATAAAATACTTATTCCCACGATTAGCATCCCGAGCAAAGCACACAGCCACCTACCAAAGAAGAAACATCACTCAGAGATGGTGATAATGAGATATTAGAGCTGATCCTGAATGTTTCAAAGCCATGTCTGAAGGGCTGAGTTAAACAGCAAAAGTAGCAATGTGTTAAAAAAAAAATGCAATTTTGCCCCTATAGAACAAGCTTTAATAATTTCCACCATCAATAAACTGCCCTGGGAAACATTGGAAATGGTACATGAAGAGACTGGAAGGTGATTAGTGTTTTTAAATTAAGCATACCTTCCAATTTTGTGTGCAAGTATCCCAAAAAGATTGGTCCCAATGAGATAAGAGATGCTAGCTGGAAGAAAAGCGACGCCTGAAAAATATGAATGAGATGTTTTATCAGCAAGGATTTCAGGGAAGTGTTAGAAGAAACTAATAAATGCCAGACACTGCAATTTTGATCTGGACGCATCTAATAGAGCCCAAAGAATCAAATATCCGGTTTGTTGCAGCCTTCCCCTGAAATCTAAGGACATCATCTGTGAAATGCAGCACTAGCCTGATGCCTTTGAAAAGAGTTCTTCAGCATTAGAGACAAGAACTGCTCTGGGAGAGGGGACAGGACAACAAAGAGCAAAAAGTTTCTATCTGACTGCAGTAAGCTTTGGGATAGGTGAGGGAGAGCAGCTGTGCTGCAGCTCAGGGCTCGTGGAGCTCAGCCTGTGCCAGCCCAGGGGCTCAGGGTGGGTGAATCCCCCCAGGAGGGGCCAGCAGGGCTGCTGTCCTCTGCAGGTGACAGTCCCCTCTGAGCCTGGGAGTGCCACTAAGCTTCCTGTCACAGGCAGGTCTGTAGTGCTGTGATATGGCCCCTGGTCAAGAACACACTCAAGCATGTATCAATAATGTAAGGATAAAAAACCTTTAAAAATAGTATTGAAATTATTTAGCCAATGTATTTTTTTTAAACACATACTGGTTTAAATAAAATAAAATTAAAAGAAAACTGTAATAGCTTGTAGATTAGGACACCTCGGTAAATTCTGTCTCTCTCATTTCCCACCTCCACTTGGAAAAACACATTTGTGGCACCAGAAATGCTTTCCTATCCCTGAGGTTGCCACAGCAGTGGCTGTATCTAGAGCAGAGCTGTTGTCTGGTGACATCTCTGGTTTAAAATCCAGTGATTACAGTCTGTACTGGAGGATTCATCCTCTCCTAACACAGAAGTCCCAGGGCAGGAGCCAGCCAGAGATTCAGGAAGCAGCCGTGGTGTCAGGGTACACAATCCAAGCCCTGCCTCACGTGTGTGTGCTCCTCATCTTTCACCAGGCCAACAGAGCTTTTCTCATTTCCTGCCTATCCATCTCCCTTCCCATCTCCCTGACATATTCATAAGAGAAAAATCAGGAGGTAATTTTTAGCACAGCAATATCCTGTGATTAAAAACCTTGTGGGTTTACAGTGGTGGTGCTGGGGAAATATTTAATTTCAGCCTGTGTAACCACAGCTACTTCAGTACTGCTTGGAGCTGTCTGGTTATACCAAATGGTCACACAGAGCAGACCTTGACAGCTGTAAAAGAGAAATTATACTGCAAAGTCTTGTTAAACAAGACTTGCACAGGCTGCTCTGTAAGCTGTGGTATACTGGGGCAGAACCATGATTTTCTAAATGGGCTTTATGCACAGTAATATTCATTGGTCAAATCAAGTTTATACCTTCTTCAGATCATGCTTCAAACAGCTGGCTTCCAATTGCATAAGATAATAATTTGCTTAAAACCCTGCAGTTCAATTTACCATTTAAGAGGCTTAAAAATTTTAATTCATGCTGTCAAATCAGACCAAGTGAAATGAAGTCAATTACTTGTATCATTAAGGGGTTAAATTAGTCTTAATTTAAAATTGATCTTTTCCTTCTAGTAAACTCTGTTCAATAAAGAGATTTGTAAATCTCATTTCTATGTAATATGAAACTGGTGAGGGAGGCAGATAGGCAATATTTATTTTTCCTTTTTGAGGTTCAAAATACCTAAGTTTGCTTGTTCATTCTGCTCTGTTACAGGCTAGAAGTTATTGCCAGGTTCAGCAGCACATTAAGAACTGCATCTGTGGCCACTCTAGATCTCAATTGCATTCATCAGAACTAAGATTTGTGCTTTCTATAGGGTGCAATGTGTACATTAACACAGAGCAGGGATATCAGCTCAACATCATTTTCATGAAGGATTTTTCTTTTTCTTTCAAGCCATACACTGATATTAAAAAATACCCTCATTAAATTAATCAGAGATGGATGAAGGCTGGGCATCCCCCACTTAAACAGATTCACATCAGCCCCTCACACAGTTTGTCACTCTCTAGAATTTAATCCACTTCCTGCTGTTTGTTTCCTGCTCTTGCTCACCTCAAGGAGAGAGCAGCTGCCCCACTTCCCTCTGGAGTGCAAATGGATACAAGGATCCATGTTTGCCCAGGGGCTTGGCTTCCCAAGGCTTTGTCCCTGCTAAAACTCGTAACGAGGTCCAAGCTGGGGCTCCCCCTGATTTCTGGTGAAAGGAATGATTGAGAAACCACTGAGGGAAGCCAAATACATCAATCCCAAGGGAAAGTGCAGGAGTGGTGTGGAAGGAGGCTGTGCTGCCAGGAGCCTGCTGTGCTCCCAGCACAGAGCACCTCTGCCCATCTCTGAGCCTCCTGCCTGGGGAAATCCAGCTGGGGACTCAGGGGGATTCCCTACAGGGAAAAAACAGATGATTCTGCTCTGCAGGGCTGGCTCTGCAGCTCCACAGGCACCTTGCAACTGCCCTGGCCAACACCCACTGCCAGAGCAGGGCTGGGATTCCCAGTGGAGCTGGACCAACCCCAGTCCTGAGGCTGCCTGCAACTGTTTTTCCTTGAAAAATAGCTCAAACAGTTCAGTAGTTGAGTGTGTCCCATTGCAAGAGCCTCTACTGCAATAACATCACCCCACTGTATAATTTTTTTCTTACATACCAGTGTTTGTAATTGTGCAGGTTTAACACTGACACTTTACTTAAATTACCTCCCTGAAGCAAATAATCTTTAACAGGACCAGAACCCAGACATTCAATAGACAAAACATAGAGATGCAAAAAATGCACTGTACTTTACCAAGCTGCCATTTTTTTGAGCACATGGTCTCCATCATCCAGATGGGTAAAGCTGGTTCAAGCATAGCAATAGCCATGTTTGCAAAACAGATTGAGCCTTAAAGAAAGAAGGGGAGGGGGGAAAAAAATAGTAGTAATTATTTCTTTTGACTGTAAACAAAACACCATGCAAAGAATGGATGCTTTGACACAAAATATTGCACTTTTTACAGCCCTATTTGTCATATCTCAGATGGTGATTAACATTAAATAGAACACGGTGTAAAATCACTGAAGGCTAACTTTTCATATGTTTCTATTCTCCTAGAAATTCTACAATAAAGGTTAAGCTATTTCATAACGTGAAAGTTTGCAGTGAGCTTGATGACATTTGGAAAGTTCACGAGGTCTGTTGTACAAATGATTAGCTAAAACTACAATCACTTGGTCTTTACCTGCTCTCCTGGGGCAATACCAGAGCCCTGTTGTGTAAGAGGCTCAGGCTCTGACCCTGTGCCTCTGTCACCTGAGAGCTCATGCCTACCTCACATGACAGGATGTGGAGGTCTTGATCCTGGAAATACCAAGGAAAAAGCACAGGGATGTCTGCTCCCTACAAATGGGGATTTTGGTACCAGCACAGGGATGTCTGCTCCCCACAAATGGGGATTTTGGTGCAAGCACAGGGATGTCTGCTCCCCACAAATAGGGATTTTGGTACCAGCACAGGGATGTCTGCTCCCCACAAATGGGGATTTGGTCCAAGCACAGGGATGTCTGCTCCCCTCAAATGGGGATTTTGGTACCAGCACAGGGATGTCTGCTCCCCCAAATGGGGATTTTCTCTGGACATCCTACAGGCAGCAGTGACCCACCCTGTGCAGCAAACCTGGCTTTGGCTTTGGGCTTGCACAGCCCTATGAATTTCAATTTTACAAATCTCCTTTGAATCCCTGGCCCTTCAATAACCCAGGCACAAAGGATAACAAGTGGTGGAAGTGCTGATTCAGTCTGGCCTGCCAGCTCAGCCCTGCCCTGCACCAGTGCCTGCAGAGCCAGCTCGGGTGGGTTTGGGTCATGCTCATCTCTGCTCAGTGCTGCACTTCAGCTCCAGTGCAGGGATTAAGAAACCCCCCGGTGTTTCTTTGGATTCGAGATGCCTTTCACACTTACTCTAAAGACCCCCGGGCACTCAAGGCTTAATGCAGGGCAACAGGACATGTCCCCTCTGCTAATCCCTTTAAAATGGCTTTTGGGAATCACTGCTGGAAGTGGCAACCTCAGACTCATGTTCCCTTTCTTCCTAATATTTACAATCTCTGAATTTCAGGACAATATTCTAGACTCTTCCAATCATTTACTATACAAATTTTACCTTAAAATAAAAAAAAATCTATATTTTTCAGAGGTCAGAGAAACATTATTTCTCTCTGAGGGAGTTCCTCATCACAAGGCTCAAAACCAAATGAGCACTGATGTCATTCTTTGCTCAAAGCTGTCAGAATGTGTTAGACTGTGTATCCACAATTCCCAAAATGAACTTGCTGGCTAGCTGGCTCTCTCCCTTCCCCAGGCAAGGAGCAACAGCTCAGCACTGCTTCGCCCTAAAGACAAAAGCCAACCTTTCCACTTGGGTGCAAGCTCCCAGAGTGGCTCTGTAAGGAGCCCCAGTTAAACTCCTTGGGGCTCTCCCAAGCCAAAATCAGCCAGGCTCAAACAGCTCCCTTGATGCTGAGAAAAACATTTCAGTCTGCACAAAGTGCATCCAGAGGAAGCAGGACTAACTGAGACAGCTTAAATAACAAAGGGTTTGCTATTTAATTAAATATTCTATTTAATTAAATATTCTATTCTATTCAGTCTATTCTATTCTGAAGAAAGCTCACACAGGAAGGAGAAACAGGTGTGCTTGCACATGGTTGGGGCACCTACTTCTCTTCAGGCCAGGAAGCACCACCAGAGCTTGCCAAAGCACTCAGGGATATGGTGATAAAGGTGCTTCAGACCTGGAGAACGTGCCCCAAGAGAAAAGTGAGAGCCTGAGCTGTACTCTGCAATTTCAGGGCAAAGCCCAAGAGCCTGCTACCTCAGCAAAGCTTCCCCAAAAGAAAATAAATTATTTTTTTCCTCAGTCTTGCCTGCAGCTGCCCTAACTTTAAAGTGCCATGTGTCAAGGGCGTGAATCCTACATCTTTTCTTCCTTGAATGAGATTAAATGTCCTGTGTTGGCCCAAAGGTGGGAAATTGCAGCCTTCCAGCTGAATCCCAGCTCCACAGCCAAGAACCCCCCCAGCTTTTGGCAGAGTGCCACAGACATCATTTTACTGTGAAAGAGCAGGCACCCAGTGGAAAGCTGTCCCACACATTCCCAAGGACCTGTGTGCTCATGGGGCTGTCTGTCTCAGCTCTGGTTTTTGGATCTGATCCTTTAAACCAACTTGTCTGTCCATGCAGCTTTGTCAGGCAGCAGCACTGACTTTCCTGTAATTCCTGTCAGTGAGGTTTGGCTTCAGGAATGGCACTGACTTCACTCCCTGAGCTCCCACCAGCAGGGAAAAAGCATGTCAGGGACATTTCTTCTGCCTGTGAAGCATCCCCTCTGACACAAAGCAGGGCATTTGGCATTCAGCTCTGACAAAACCAAATTTGGTCTGCAAGGCAAATAAAGCAAGGAGAAGAGGCTGAGGTCAGAGAACATCAGCATCATCTGCACTGTCAAAGCACTGGGCAGGCTCTGTCCTGGGAGGCAGAGACCCCAGGTGCTCCCCTTAATCCCACTGATAATCCATGGGGATGTCTCATATTTTATGGACTTTAACTGCTGTAGAAGAAGTTACTGAATCAGCTGACATAAGAACTGTCTTTGCTATACTTTTCCCTCAAATACCTTTATTCAGTATATTTATTATTTTTTTTCATGCTCCAAGAATTCCTCAGGCAAAAGGGTTTGTACAACTTAAGTCACAGCTGGACCAAGTCACAGAGTTAAGGTTATGATAATTCCCTGAAATCAGCAAGAAACAGAAAACTTCCAGAAAGGCCTGGAAGAATTGCTCTGTTAGACAAGCAAGTTAGGATGAAGAAACACAACTGTGAAAATAATTATCTGTTTCCAGGTGTTTTGTCAACATTAGAAAGGGCCAGGCTTAATTACAGACTCCAGAATAAACATTCAACAATGTGCAATGCAAAAAGGCAAACTTCTCTTGAGACAGAAAGGCTCCTCAGAAAAAAAGATACGTACACTACCAAACACCATTCACCATTCCACCAGACCTTTTCTGAAATACAACAATTCACAACCAAGGGACCAAACTCACTCCCTCTTCAAAGAGAAACAAAGCTCAGTGTTGTTCCCTGTGCCTGCCCCTGATGTGCTGGCAATCCCTCACTCTGAAGGCTTGCCCCAAGTCATTTGCCTCACAGGAAGTTTCCTGGCCACATCTCCTTGCCCCAGCAGGCACCTGCAAGTCATTAGTGGCCTCTCAGTTGGAAAGACACGTTTATTTCAAATTTCCTGCCTATTGTGCTTCTGCTGGTACATTCATCCTGTGTTACCAACCCATTCTTAGATCTTTGCATAAAGTAAGCCAGTAAATAAATGCTGTTAAAGCAGCTCAGCCCAAGGCACGCCAAGAGGCCAGGAATGACATCAAGGACTGGTTTAAAGAAGAAAGAAAAGGTCTGGTACCTGCTGCAATAATGATGTAAGGGTCCTTCAGAAGTGTCAGTAAAGGAGTCCCCTTCTGACTCTGCGAAACAAAAGCTTGGGATTAGGAAAGGCAAAGTGACACCCATTCCTGCAGTGTTTGACCTTGATACTCACTTCTGCCTGTGTTCTGGAGGGCTGCAGAACGAGTAACTGAACAGCTGTGAAAAGAAATCCATGCTGTGACTCTGGTCCAGGGAGGGGGATGGATGGCAGGGACAGGAAAGGGATGTGCCTCAGGGCACTGGCTCAGGTACCTACTGACCTCCATCAAACAGAGCCAGGGCTGCCAGCACCAGGAAAGGAGAGCTCTTCCCCACAAACTCATACATGACACTCCCAAAAGGGGGGCCCACTGCCAAGGAAAGGAAAGGACACACTTGTGAAAACTCTGACCCTGCACAAAACCCCTGCGAGCGTTCGGGCACCCTGCTACGGGCACAGAGCCACCAAAAATCAGTTTGAAAATCCCCACAAAGATCATTGATCGTGGCAATAACCAGGTTCCCCATTCCCCAAAACCACCCTGCAATGCAAACAAAACCCAAACATCTCAGACATTACTCCTTGACATGTGAATCCACACAGGGAATGCCTGCTGTGGGAAAAGCTGTTCTGCACGTGCACCATGAATCCAGTCTGGAGACTGAACGATGCCACAGCACCCAGTGAGACCCTTCTGCTGCTTCCAGAGATCCCAAGAACAAGATTTGGGATGGCTGGGGGATGGGTTCTTCTGCCAGCAGAGCCTCCAGCTCACTGACCTAACACTCCCATAGCCAGGCCTCCAAGTGCAATTCCCATGGCGTTGCCTCTCTCTTCATCATCCGTATAAACAGTGGCAAGCAATCCCATCCCTACAATTAAAAATAAATAAATAAATAAAGGGGCATAAGAAAATAAATAAATAAATAAAACTGAATGAATAAGATATAAGAAAAAAAAGCACAGCACAAAATTAGGCATCTGTGTGCTACAGTTTGTGGTCAGCATTTGCCACACCTACTAAACATTATACAGAAATTACCACGTGTTTGGGTTTTTGTTTTGTGTGTGTGTGTGTGTATATATATATATATATATATATATATATATATATATATATATATATATATATATAGTGTGTGTATATATATACTTTGTGTATATATATTTTTGTGTATATATATTTTTGTGTGTATATATATATATGTATTCTCCCCATAGAATCAAGTTCCAAGCAAAAATGGTTCTGGCAGCACTCATGGTCCCCAAGACCATGTTCCATTGTGCAGTATTAGTCAGGTAATTTAGTGATGCCCTTATTTATTAGATTCTTTATTCATCTCTTTGTCACAGAGCTTTTTGATGATGCTTTCCCATGAGCAGAATCAAAGCTTCTGACAAGTATTCACCATCATTTATTCATACTCAGAGTGCACAAAGGTCTGGTGGCCACTTTGCTCCAATTGTGGACAGTGCTCTGGGCATGAGGTATTATGCAGAGCTGATTGCTTTGTAAATGAGTATTTCAAGTTCAGCATCAAAAAATTAAAGGATCCTTTTGACCTTTATCTTCACATGCCTTATTTCTGCACTTGATGATGAGCCTTCATTTCACAAAGGGAAGCATGAAGCCTCATTTGCTTGTCTTTTAGAGGAGCACTCAGACACTGCAGACGTAAATGCTGCAGAAGAGTCCTTATAGAAATTAATAATTCTGTTTTCAAATCAAGATTTACATAGGACTCAGTAAATAAGTTCTGCAGCTACACAGAGAAGGAAAACAATACATTGCATGGTTGATCATTCAGTAAATACCATCCATCATCAAAAGAGCAGAGGCCCTGAGTGGATTACCGTGTTTATCGAAAAGAGTGGATGACACCAAATTGTTTGCATGAACAGCTGGAGAGCTGCATTAGAATTCACAGTGAATGTGGGATTTGGGGAAATATTCTGGAAGAAAAGAGGGAGGGGGAAATGCAAAGACAATAACACAAAAGTTCTACACACAGATAGGAATGATTGCAGACACAAATGCAGGGGAGTAAATGACAGCCAGCAATGGCACACAAAACTTCCTTTGCTGTGAGACAAGGGGTGAGACTCTCACTGCTGGTGGCCCTGTAAGGAGCCAGAGCTGGGTCTGGGTCTGGCACAGCACAGGGAGAAATCTGGGGCTGCTTGGAGACCATGCAGAGAATGGCAATGCTCAGAGGGAGAGCAAGGGCTCAGAATAACATCTGTGAGGGACAACTGCAGGGCTGCAATTTCAAACCAGAGAGCATAAAACTGATGTGAGAGGTGATAACAGCCTTGCAATACGAAAGAGAGCCAGGAAGATAAAGAAAGGAAACTGATCTCTGTGTTCTCTGCAGGATGGCAAGCAGAAATGAGTTCACATGGCAGTGAGGAGCCTTTAGATGAGACATCAGGAACAAATCCTTCCTGACCATAAAGGTACTTAAGCACTGAGCTGGATGCTGAGGGCAGCTCTGGAGGCTTCTGAGGTCAGGCCTGTCAAGTGTGCATGAGGAATGACAGGCATTGAGTTGATCCTGCCTTTAGGAAAGGGGGACTAGATGATCCCTTGGCCATTTCTGCTCTTTTGTGTTCATTGGCTGAGAAAAAACAAGTCTGATGCTCACCTAAGAGCCCAGAGCTGAAGGTGCCCCCTTGCACAGGGACTGAGTTACAGCTGAATAATAATTTTGATTCTGGCATGTCTTCCCTTGGGAAACCTTGACTTGCAGCCCTAACTGATGTCAGTTCCTGCCACTGCAGGAAATTTTTCCAAAATTGGAATATTCAGCATGAACAAAACATATTTTCTCCAGCCTCAGCCCCAAAAGTGCTCAAATAATTTGGGCTGAAAACTCATACTCCATTTTATTTACTTATTTAAAAATGAGACACTTTTTTTGGAACTCTGGTACCTAAAGTGGCAGCCAGCATGGTAAACCCTAGAAAACAACATTTTATAACAGAAATTTCCGTAACAGACAGAGCTGCTGCTCTAACTGTAATAAGTACCAACATAAGTTCCCAGTGACCTTTAAAATGGCTAAAAATGAATTTCAAATGGTGAAGACACAGGTGCAGAAATCCCAGGGAGAGTGCAGTTCATTTTGTGCTCTACCTTACTGCAACCCAAATACCAAGGAAGTCTTAAAAGACATTTGCTTTTGAGCTACTTCATATGAAAGAGACAGAAAAAAAAAAAGAAATTGATTCAATTGAATATTTTTGTATTAATTATTGAATGTGCTGATAAAATTCAACTTAAAAAAGACTGAAAGTGATCTGCATTTTCCTCTATCATCCCTTACCTGCCACAGAAGAACATGAGGAACCCACTCCTTGAAGGGACCTGGCAATAAACAGTAGTGCATAGCTTCCAGAGAAGGCAAACACTGCAGGGAAAAAAAAAATAAAAAGCAGAGGTAATTTTTAAAATTAAGTTAACTATAACTAGGTTAAAAAGTTAGATTTCTTGAAACTATCACAAAAACTTCCTACAATTTAGTCAAGTGTTTACAGTGACTTGTGCCACTTTCAATGCTAACTGCATTATTTTCTCTTATTGCATTTAGATGTGTCAGTGTTGGATCGCTCTCAGGTGTCTGAGCCTCCAGGTGACACACAATGCAAGAGCCCAAGCAGTTTTAACTAATTACTCAGGATTTGATTACCTCTGCTCTGGCTCAGCTGCACACAAGAGGAGTAATAAGAGTTTTCTCTCCAGCCTCACCTCTCCACGCTGCTTCATTTAAGGCTGCCCAGTCTGGGGTGCCAGGCAGGCTGTAACACACACTCACCAGTGCTCCCTCCAACCAGTGGGTGGAGAGAGATTCTCCCCTGGTGCTGCCAGCCCTGTGCCAGATGTGTGGAGCACAGCTGGCTGAAGGTGCAGGGAAGCCAGATCCCCCAATTCAAACCCTGCAGCCAGCTCCCTCTCCTGCCACTAGCAGAGAAACCGCACTGGAGGATGTGCCACTCTTTCTTTCCCCATGAGATTTAACTCTCAGCCACTCCCTGCCCTTTGGGACAGAGCCCCCCTGGATGCTGCACTCAGCCTGGAAGAATTGCTCTGTTAGATAAGCAAGATGAAGAAACAGAAGTGTGAAAATAATTATCTGTTCCCAGGTATTTTGTCACCATTCCCCACCCACCACGCTGAAAACAAGAGTTTCTCAGGAACCCAACCACATCTCTGCTTGTAGAGCCCACGTTGTCAGTGTCATTAATTCTACAGTGAGTTTATAAAGCTTTTTTTCAGCTCCCATCTTTTGGCCACCTAAGGAATTTTGCTGGGCAGGTTATAGCTGCAGGAAGGAGTCATGCACCAACTAAACGTGGGATCCACGTGCACTCCCCCCACCTGCTCTGTGGTTGTGCCTCTTAGGGATTTTCACCACATTTTACACAAATCCCTTCTGTGTGGGCACATAAAAATAGAGGAAAAAAGGATTTCAGCAGATCAGCAGTTCTCTCCTCTGCCATGAGTTAGGCTCCCTACTCTTATCTACATCCCAACCAGGATTTATCTAACATGTTCCTGAAACACAGAGTTGTCAGTGGCTCTAAGACCAGGTCATCTTCTCGAGCACTTCAGTCCCCTTGATGATACAGTTTTAACATCATAGAATCACAGAATGCTTTGGGTTAGAAGAGACCTTAAAGATCACCTGGCTCAATCCCCTGCCGTGCACAGGGACACTTTCCTCTAGACCAGGCTGCTCCAAGCCCTGCTCAACCTGCCTTGAGCACTTCCAGGGATGAGCCATCCACACCTCCACTGGGAAACCTCTCATTATTCTTTCTTTCATGTACAGACAGCATGGAAAACAGTTTGTCCCCTTCCTTTTTTTTGTCACAGGCTGTCATACATCTTACATCTGCCTTCTGAGGCAAAAACAGTCCTTTCACTGATCCTCACAGGCTTCTAATGAACCTGGATGTTCTCTGTACTCTGTCTGGCCACAGCTTTAAATGTCAGGCCAAAGCCAAACATAAACCAGCAGCTGAAGCCTTATCAATGCCATTAGAGCAGGCAAATTATCTCAGCTGACTGGCAGGCTGTGCTGCTGTTTGCACATCCCACAGAGATGTTTAGCAACACTGATCCTGTTGACTCATACCCTGCTCATGAGCCACTGCAGCCTCAAAATCTTTCTGATAAACCCCCGTGGTATCTGCTTGTCCAGAGCCTTGCAAGGCAGCTCTCCCATGGCTGTTTAAACCTGCCTGAGCACTGCTCCAGATCAGAAACACCTGAAAGGCTCAGCTAAGGAGCAGACCTGCTGAGCTGGGGGCAAGGGCTGTGACTTCTGATCAAATTCCCTTGTTCAATCTCATCAGCACCACCATCAACGTGGAGCTCACTCCCTTCCACTTTCCTTGGGAATCAGTCCCCAGACATGAACCAGAAGAATTCCTAATGATAATTATTATGGACCATTTATTTAAAAGTTGTGCCTGGGCCAGACCGAGTAAGATGTGACACTTACTGATTGTCGAAACAAACATGATGCAGAAGCCAGCAAACAGTGGGATCTGGTACCCTATTCTGGAAAACAAAATGAATATTTACATTTCTGAGGTTTTGAGTTAGTCTTACACAAGTTCACACACCCCACAAACCCAACCTGTAGCTCCTTGGCAGACTTTGAATTATTTATTGTGGGCCATATATTTCCACATGACAAACTTCTTTTCATCTGATACATCTGACACTTTGTATTTGAAATCCCTGGAAAAAATCCTTCTCATGATTGCCCTGATTGCCCTGTTCTCATTCTGCCTTAACTGTTCCCAATAAAACCCCTCTGGGGCTCCATGAGGTTGCCAAAGATATGCCAAGGGAAGATTTCCCTGAGTGTGCTGAATTTTGAAACACCCCAGTCGTGTTTCAGTGCTCATCTGTTTCCATCCTCATCAGACAATGATTATAATGAGACATAGTCAAGCCAATGGCTTTTTTACTGGAAAAATTTGTCATCAGCTTTTCTGGGAGTTTTGCCTCAGGAGCACTGGAAGAGTCCCAAAGAGCCTGAGAATAATACTTTTGCTTTCCATGGGTTTAGGAGTAGAAATGGAGCTGATCAAAGCTTTCTTCATCAGCCCATTTCTTCATTAGGACTCTTAACAGCCTGTAGAAATGCCTGGTTGCTCCAAGTACTTTCAAGTTTCCAGGAAATAAAAAACTTCCTGGCTGGGAAGCAATTACATTTTTTGAGCAGATAAAACTGAAAATTCAACTACAAAAAGAAAAAAAAAAAATCACAACATATTATTTTTCACACCAATAAAAATCTACCCCAGAATCCAAACCTAGGTAGCTCTGAAGACAGTGTGCACATTCTATCCAACACACTTTGTTCACAGCTTCATTTTTTGGTAGGATTGTGCATCTCAAATGTATTTGCCAGAGCATTATTTAATGGCCAAATTCTACAACATGAATCCTGCTTTTCAGAGGAGTACTTTCAAAGGATTTCAGCTTCCAATGATTTGACACTATTGCACATTTAAATGGGCAGCATTGGCCAAAACAGGTCAATCAAATAATTGAAGGGTTAATAATGAATGGCTCTTTTAATAACAGTAGTCATGACATAAACAAACCAAAATAATTATTCTGAGCTTTGTTTTTGTATTAATATTTCTATACAGTCAAGGACCTTTGATAATGGAAAACTCTCTAGAGTGCAGAGCTCAATGTTCATTGTTTGTCTCATTCCTGTGAATGAAATAAATTGAGCTTTCATGTGGCATTTTGCCTTAAATCACATTAAAATATGATCAAAACAGTGCATAGATTGTCCTAGTTGAAATCCTTAAGTGGGTGTTGTAAATATCCAGCAGAGACTGGTCACTCATGTGCTACTCACCTGAACTGGTGTCTCCAAAGCAAATTAAATCCCTTCCACAAACTTCCCCTGTGGCCTTAGGATAAAAACTTTGACCTCCCAGCACCTTCACACATGAAATATTAAAGAGCAATACTTTTTTTTGTCTGGTTTATTTAAAGTGAATGATTTTTTCTAAGCCAGCCTTTCCCTTGCTGTGTGTGCAACAGGTATTAGTGGGATGCTGGTCCCCACTGGTGTTTCTATGTACAAGAGGAAATAAAAAATTACCTCTTGACAAACTCTTACCTGCCTCAGAGCTGAAGGATGGGCACTGTGAGGGAAAATTCTGATCTCACTACAGGAATCAAGCAATTCATAGACCTGACACAGGGCCTGTGAGACAGCAGTTTGCTTCTGCTACAAGTACACTGAAATAATATTCTTGCATGAAGAGAAATGCCATCCAAATTGGCTCTCATTACCTCAGAGACAAGAGCTGTGTGGTCTTCCACAAACATCCACAAATGAAACACAGAGCAGTGCTCTCATACTAAATAAAGAAGATTTTGACTCTTCCAGTGGGCTTCCTACACCTGGGAACTTTCTGGTGGCTGAAGGCAGGAAGGAAATGAGCATTTTGGCAGCCACTTCAATGCTCAGTGTAACACTGTTCAAGCACTGTTCTTAATTTCTGCAGTTGCAGATGTGATTCTTCCTTTTCCTTGGACAAACAGGGCCACAGCAAGGTGGAAAGTGACACACAGCAGAGGGTGGGAGCTAAACGAGTCCTTCTAATACTCTGGAAGGATAACACTGCCCAGAGCATCCCCCAAAATGTGGAGATGCACAATTCTGGAGTGCTGCCCCTGCAGGGAAGTGCTGAACCCCCAGAAGCCATGCTTGGGCTTTCCCAGGGGACAGTCCTGCCCATGTCCAGCTGACATTTCCTTGGAAATGCAGATGTCCTTTCCTGGGCAATCTCAGCACACCCTGCCTGAAACAGCAGCACTGATGAGGTGGTAGCTGTGCTGCCACAAATGCCAAACCTGCAGCTGCATTCCCTGGTCTGTTCTACGGGTGTTGAGAGCACAGACTGGGAGGTTTTGCTGAGCAAGTGCAAATAATAAATATATATTATATATAATATGTATTTAAAAAAAAATATATATAAAAATAATCATAAAAAGGAGAGGCACCACCTGCAACAGCCAATTCAGTGATTCTGCCCCTTGGTGCTGGGCCATTCATGCTCTTGCCAGGTGAAAAGTGAATATGCAGCTTGTCCCCAGCCATGACACAGCACCCTCCATCACAATTACCTCTGCATTTTGTTCCTCTGCATGTACCAAAGAATATTACAGCCTGTCTTCTCTCTTCTCTTTACTATGGCTAAACATATAATTTTCTTGGGCATTCCTTTCAAAACCCTCCAAGCAATTCTGAAGTAGAGTCCAGCACGTCTCACCAAAGCTACTTGCAGCTAAAAGTGCTTATTTCTGATCTCTGGAAAAGTCTGAGTCACTAGTTGAAGGAGGGAAAGGAAAGGCTGCCACTGCTGGAGAATGATACCCAGGTGAGCTCCATTTCAGCCACTTGTAGGGCTCTCAGGAAATTATTTATGCCCATTAACAAGATTGCTCCAGACTAAGACAACAGATTGTTGGTCCTGTGCAACAGCACAATAAAGGTTACATTGACCAGGTGAGCAGCTGTGAGTTATTAGAGCCTAATTACCAATTACAGTGCTGCAAATCCACTGATTCCAGCCTTGCTGTTACACAGCTCCACGTGAGCCCCCCTTGCCAGCTCTGTCCTGGCTGGAATTTTGGCTCTCCTCTTTACTGCCAGTGAAGGCTGGGGAGGATTTATGGCAGGAATATGTTCCATGAGGTTCTGAACCAATGAACCACTGAATAAGTGTGGAGTTCAAAGAGAACATGTAGGGTCAGCAGGGACAGGGTGTGTGGTCCCTGTGCTGCCACCCCCATGCTGGAGCACAGGGAAGGCAGAGGGACAGAGTGACCTGAACAGACAGAACAGCTCACTTCAATCTCTTGCCAAAACCTGAAAAGAAAGCTCACATAGGAACTGAACTGTAAATATGTAGTTAGAAATGTTATTTATTCCTCTACTTCCTTCTCTGTGTGTGTCTTGGGCATGAACACATTGTGGTCCTAGCTACTCTCTCTCTCTCATGCTAAGGAGTTCAAAGCTGTAGCCAGGATGGTGTCAAAATCACGGTGATGATGAAAATAGCTAATAATTTTTGATAGTTTTTGAGGCTGATATGAATAAGGACAAGGTTAAAACTAGAAAATTTTTTGAGACTAATGAAAAAAATGAGGGGACGCATGGCAGAGGTATTAGCTGGCTCTGGTGGTTGGCACAGCTGGGCTCACAGAGCTTGGTGAGAGACTGATCAAAGCAGTGGAGTCAATCAGAGAAGCACAGGATGGTTTGGCTTGGAGGGGAACTTAGACCCCTTCTCCTTCCAACCCCCGTCCATGGGCAGGGACACTTGGACCAGGGTGCTCAGAGCCCGCTCCAAGCTGGCCCTGGGCATTCCAGGGATGGGACACCACAGCTCCTCTGGGCACCCGTGCCAGTGCAGCTGGGTAAGGCAGGTGGTTCCACAGGACAGCCTTTTGCCCACTCTTTTCACAGGACAGCTTCAGGCAGAGCCTTCATTCTCCCCCTGCCAGTGCATCCTCCTCACAAAGAGCCCTGGGTCAGATGCTGCACTTTGTGGATGGTTCCTTTCAAATTTCACCACCAGGAAAAACATAACGTGCTTCTGACACACAAAACCTCATCAGCTCTGCCCTGAAACTGTGCCAGGGTGGGAAGTGAACTGCTCACTTCCTATGGCAAAGCCATCAGCAGTGTTTGCTCTGCCAGGACTTTGTTAGGGCAGAGGGAACTGGTATTGTTTCAGGAACTGCAAACCTTTTCTCTGAGCCAGGTGTGTCTGGTGATCCATGAAAAGAGCTGGGCTTTAAATAAGAAATGTTTTTTGCAGAGCATACTCCTTGAATGAAACCAATTCTGAAATTTGTTTTTGAAAATTTACACTTTCAGTAATTATAAAAGAAAGGAACACAGGCCTCCAAAACTTTCAGAAAACCTAAAAAACGGTGATTATTTGCACAGACTCATACTGTGCAAATACTGTCAGGTTATCTGGAAATGGAATCACCAGTAGAACATCCTGTTTCTGGCTGTACAAACTCAAAGCCAGCACCTGGTGAAAATCAGCACTTGACTAAAACTCTAAACCACTCTTAAACAGCTGTATTTAACTGAAAAATAAAAATCACTGTACACAGTGTGCTACTCATTTGAAAAAGAAACTTACTGGGCATCTTAACCAACTGTGCACACTGATCTTGAAACAAGCAATCATTTCTCCTTAAGCTTTGATATTTTGCTGGAATTCTGTAGAAGTAATAAAGGCAAAAATCTTAACAGTAACCAAACAGCTTATCAGTGGTAAGGAAGAGTCTTTCTATTGATAACCCAGATATTTTCTGTTTGATTTATACAATCACACATCCTAGCTGATCATATACACTGTTATTAGAAATTGTCAGCTTGAGTGGGGGGAGGTATCCAATAATTTCTACAGTTAGTTGATAAATGTGTTAACTGATATTTCCCACTAAACATTTCTCAGAAAAAAAGCAGATACCAGTACCAAGGTACAAATAATGCACAAAAGAAAACCAGTGAACCCTAAATTTAATTTAGGACCACTTTGCCATTAAGACACTCACTTCAGCTGTATCAGGGGAGAGTTTGTCATGTGGGATGATGGGATGAAATGCTCCTTGTTTTTCCCTCTCCCACTCCTGTGAGCAAACCTGCCCCTGTGCCTGCATCACACACCCTGCCCCAGGCAAAAACCCAGGGGATGTTTCCAGGAGGAAACCTCACTAAAGCTGACACTGGTGTGGTGCCAAGCCTGCCCCTAACAGGAAAGGGGGATGCTCCAGGAACATCTCCTGCCTCATGGCCAAATCAGGGATGCATCACACACGTCCCAGGAGCTGGCTCCAGGGGACAGCTGTGACCACACACCTTCCTCCTGTGTTGGCAGGCTCTGGAAAGGGTGGTGCTGACACAAAAAGAGCAAACATCAATAGGGCAACCATTGAGGTAGTTAGGGAAACCTAGAAGCACTATTATAACAACATAATTTGATGTTTTGTTACTTTACCTGCAGAGGAGCTGTGGCATCCTCACAAAACAATGCAGGTAAAAAAAAAATCCTTCTCAACTTGCAGCAATATTTGTGCAAAAGTAATTTTGTGGTGGTGTACCTCCATCTGTGTAGGTGATGTGTATTGGTGATAAGGGGAAATGAGAGAGAAATGAAACTGTCTTTCTCATTTAAAGCTTTTGTGTTTAGATCAGTTCCACAGATCAAACACAGGTTTTGAATACATAACACTGTGAGTCCAAATGCTGCTTAGCTCTCAGCTGGATGCTTTTTATTAGATTGAAAGGAAACACTCAGACTATATATATATATTTAAAATATATATATGGTTTAATAGTGTATATATAATCTACAAATATATATTGTGTGTGTATATATATACTCTATAAATATATATTTGGTGTGTGCATATATACATATATAATGTGTATATATATATATATATATATAGTGTGTATATATATATAAATTTATATATATATTTTGTGTGGGTGTGTATGTATGTATGTGTGTATATATGTGTATATATATATATATGTGTATATATATATATATGTATATATATATATAGGGGTGTATATATATATATATATATATATATATATACTATAAAGCCTAAACAAGGTAGTTTTGGCTTCAAAACCTTAAGTATCTGTCATTGGAGTGTCTTGGTTGCTTTAAACATTGTCACCTGTGATAGACATTGACTGCTTAAACAAAAGTGTTCTACAAGTACAAATTTCTGCTACATGTTGTTTTCTGAGAGGAATAATTCTCTATGAAAACAGCTTACACACGAAATATGCAGATCAGTGACCCAACTAAATTCAGTTTGGAGTTTATTTCCTGCAGAGATTGATCTCATGGTCTGTTTGGGAGGACTGAAGCTGCTTCTGTGGGGAGCTGTTACACCAAATGCTAACAGTGACATCAAATTTATTATTAACATCAAAAATTTAAATGCTACTATATATATGCTTTTTAATAGTACATTAACATTAATTTTTTATGTTAACATCATCAGCACCTGGATTTGGAGAGGGGCGTTAAGTCATTGATATTGGTGTTTATAAGCTTGATCCTGGCCCAAATAAATTTTCTGCTAAGTTCTATTTAATCATATTTGGTTCAAGACATCACATATTTGCAAGAATTTAGAGGGAGCAATTAGGAGGCTGGGCAGAGTCGTGTACTGATGGGAATGTGGGACCCACTGAAGCTGGTGATGAACACAGCTTCAGCAAAGTTGGATATTTGTTCACTCTTCCCTGAAGTCCTCACAAATTTCCCACTCAGACAACTCCAAACCAGCACACAGCAAGAGCTGCTCATCTCAGTGAGAGCAGGGAAGGGATCTGAGCCCTGCCTACAGTTTCAAGATCTTGTTTGCCTAATGTGTGTATTGACAATTCACAATCTCTGTGAATACTACATTGCAGGGTCTTCTGGCCTCCTATAACTATAAGGGAGATATTTCAACACCATCTCAGCAAAGGTTTCTATAAAAAGCCAAGGTCTCAGGAGCTGGAGGAAAAGTGTGAGATACTAATGGTTGATGTGCAGCTACTTTGGAAAGTGTGTCAGCACTTAGAAGGGTTCACCAAACGTATTTCACTAGAATATTCCTCCAGAACAAGCAAGAAGGCAGCAATGCAGGAAAGAGAAGTAAGAATAATCTGTTTGAAACACTGACCCGGGCTAAAAGCCCAGTGTGGGACCCTCAGTGGTGGAGCAGCAGCAGTGCCATACCTGTTTGTCAGAGGCCCTATGAAGGGGTTGGTCAGCAGCTGCACCGTTGCTTTTGAAGCAAACAAGAGGCCAACCCTGACGTTCTCATTCAGCAGCTCCTTGTCATCCTTGGGGCAGTCAGAGGGGGAGGGAGTCACTCTGACCACCATTGGCTCTGTCTGGGTCTGATGCAGCTCTGCAGGCTGTGTCTTGTCAGATTCGTTTCCCGTGACCATGGTGGAATTGTCGTAGTAGGAGAAGATGGTCTGAAAATTGTCCATGGTTGCTGAGGGGAGGTTGGGTTTAGCAGTCTGGATTTCTGTGGCATTTTTCTGGTGTTCGATGCTGTAAAGGTAACTGGGAATTATTGGCACTGGAAAAACAAATAGAATACATTGGCATCTTACTGTCAGGTTATTTGGAAATGGAATCACCAAGCTGCTCGCTGTGCCTTTGATCAGGAAATACAAGGCTTTCCTACAGGGCATGTTCACAAAAACAGAACTGAAAGAGAAATTTGCTCATGGGAAAAAGCACACCCGTAACTCAGAAGTGCAGTTTAAAACAAAAAGTTCATTTACATTGATCTTTATTTTTTGCTGGTTTTCATAAGATTCCCATAAGGTTTTCTATAAATACATCATTAAGCAAAATATCACAAGTATCAAACCCCATGTCTGAAGCCTCTCTGTTGCACGTGGCTCCACAAGTTCTTTTATTAGGCTGCAAAATCATGAATAATGAGAAGAGCATTGGAATGATTATTAAACCAAAACATAAAAGATACAATATAAAACATTTCTAAAATAAACCACCAAAATATTGGTAGGTACCAGACATAAGAAGGAAAAAAGTGACAGACCTGTATCAAGGAATCAGAATAATATGTCGATATTTGCATGTCCCATTATTTTAAAATTTACATTGAAAAGATCGTCCAAAAGGAACAATGTTTACATGTTTTAGGATCTTGGCTGCAATTTAATTGCATTAATAGGCATCTCAGATATTAGGAATTCAGAGTTTGTAAAAACAGATGTCAGGTTCATTCATTTTAATACAAGTGAGAGAATCACCCCTTCCCATCTTGCATTTCATCCTGAAAAAGCCCAGCCTCTCAAATCTGCAAACTATAATAATTTCTAGGGCCTCTAGCATACATATTACTAAACAAGCAATTAAATATTACTAATGTTATAAGGAAGGATATTAATGTAAAAAATTCCAAAATCAACTGCTAAAAATAGATACATTTTTAACTAAATTATACCTTGTGGCATCAACTTGTAAGCTGAAACCCCTTCAAGAAATTCAGGAGTCAGATTCAGAAGCTGAGTCTGAAGCATCACCTGAGAGCTTCCAGGAGAACATTCATCTGTGTTTGTGTGTACATCCATGAGCCACTGGTTCCTCTGGACCATTTTCTTTCAATTCACATAAACATTTGAATATGAGGAGTTCTAAATCTACCAGTGAAAAATATTCAATTGTTTTATTTGAGTAGATTTCTGAATCTTGACACTGTGCCACTGAAGCCATTAAAAGTTGGATCTTAGACTTTGATCAAAACTTTCATCATTTTATTAAACAAACTCATGGAAGTGCTTTTCTTAAAAGTGACTTAGATAGGTTAATAAGAAAACTATCATTTTAAGACCAATGTGGGGGAAACAGAACTATCACAAGGAAACAGGCATCTCCAATGTTATCTAGCCTGTTGTTTCAGTTGCATGACCACAGGATGAAAAAAAGATGATGAGCTAAAAATACTGTTATCTGTCGTTCTACAAAGTATTAGTGATGTTTAGCAGGAAAAAGAAAGAAAATGAGAAAATAAAAAGAGGGAAAAAAAGGAGTTATTAAGACCTTTTTATACCATTCCTTATCTTTCAATTAACATGGAAATAAAGCAAGACTTTGATGTCCACGGTGGCGCGTTCGCAAAGCCTGGAATATAATTCATGGTTAAAAACGAAATGAATCAGTGTTTGAAAATGCTGGGTTTGAGAGCATTCATCAGGCATTCAGGGAGCACATCTGCTGCCGGAGACCATCGCTGGCAGAAGCCGGGGGAGGCAAAGAAGCCCGAGCCCGTTTCACCTACCGACCACGGTGAGCAGCATGTTGTCCAGCAGCAGCGCGATGAAGACGATGAGCAGGATGAGTTTGCGGGACTGGCGGCTCTCCCGCAGCCAGCGGAGCAGCCCGAGCTCTGCCCAAGCCATGCTCCGGCCCGGCTGCGGACACACGGAGGCCGGCGGGGCCCGGGGACGGGCGGGGACCGGCGGGGACACGGGCGGGACCGGCGGGGACACGGGCGGGACGGGCGGCAGCCGCGCTCCTGCAGCCGCGCTCCGCGCTGCGCTCCCGGCGCGACCCCGGCCGCGGCTCGGAGAGGAGGAGCGGCGGCAGCGGGAGGAGGAGGAGGAGGAGGAGGAGGAGGAGGAGAGGAGAGGAGAGGGGCGGCTCCTCTGGTCCCCGTGGGAGCCCGGGGAGCGCTGGCCAGCGGTGCGGGGCACGGGTGGAGTTCTCTACTCTGCCCTCCTCTCTCTGTCCCTTCACCGCAGGCAAGGATGCTCAGGGAAAGCCGGGGCGGGTCTGCGGAGCCGCGCCAGAACCTGTGTGCCCAGGGCACCTCTGGGTGCCCAGTGAAACCTCTGTGTGCCCAGGGAACCTCTGTGTGCCCAGGGAACCTCTGTGTGCCCAGCAGGATGTGCCAGAACTTCTGCATGCACAGGGAACCTTTGGGCGCCCAATGGGATGTGCCAGAGCCTCTGTGTGCCCAGGGAACCTCTGCTTGCCCAGTGAAACCTCTGTGTCCCAGCAGGATGTGCCAGAGCCAATGTGTGCCCAGTGAAACCTCTGTGTGCCCAGGGAGCCTCTGTGTGCCCAGGGAAACCTCTGTGTGCCAGCAGAATGTGCCAGAACTTCCGTGCACCCAGCAAAATCACTGCTCGGACACCAGAGCACATCAGTGCCGCCTTTGGCGAGCCACAAGGAACAGCTGCCTAAAATTAGGAATTTCATACAGTCATAGAATATCAGAAGGGACCCACCAGGATTATCGAGTCCAGCTCCCAGCCCTGTGCAGGACACCCCAAGAATCCCACTGTGTGCCCAAGAGCATTGTCCAAACATTTCCCAGCTCAGGCAGCTTTGGTGCTGTGCCCACTGTCCTGGGGAGCCTGAGTGCCCAACTGTTGCAGCAAGGTAGAAAAATCATAAAGAAAGGATTCATAAAATCAAGGCTGCTCTCCTGGAAGCAGTGGCTGGCCTTGTCAAAGCCAGCATTTTGCAAGTTCCCGTGTGAAAGCAAACCTGTTGTGAGCAATTTGTTAACATAACAAGCTATTCCTGGGGAAAAAAATAACTTGCACCTGTAGAAACTGTTTTACACAGTTAGATAGGAAAATGAAAATTATCTTTAACCAACAACTGTCCCTACAAGTAGACATGGAGGGTTTGAGTGACCAATCAATGCAAAATAACCACCTGTTACTAACCAATAAAGGGAATTGGCAAGAAAGCTGCTAACCAATTGGAGTCCCACACAAAGTATGCAAAACTGTATAAAAAGGAGTTATGTGAATAAAGAATGGCCTTTTTCCACCATGAAGAAAATGGAGTCCTGTGTGATTTATCCCCATACCCAACCCCTGGTCAAAAACCTCCTCTTAACACCCAACCTAACCCTCCCCTAACTCAGCTTCATGCCTTTCCTTGAGTCCTGTGACTGATGATGAGAGGGAAAAGATCAGTATTTGCCCCTCAGCTTCCCCTCATGAGGTTTTTAAAGACCACAATGAGGTCTCCTCTCAATTTTTTTCTGGTCTTCTCTTCACAGCATTCCAAGTATTTGACTCAGCCTTATCAATTTCCTCTCAATTTATATTAAAAAAGAGGTCAACCACAGTGAACTGGCCAAGAAACACATGCTAACAAAGGTTTCCACTTCTGTAAAACACACATGCTAACAAAGGTTTCCATTTCTGTAAAACTCTTGTCTTTCATTTCACACAGCACACTACTTTCTTTTAGTCACCAAATACTGAGCTTTGTGAACTGTTCACTTCACTTTTGGAAGAACCAAAAAGACAAGTCTCTTGAGGAGCTCAGTGGCCCCAGATCCAAATGTCCTGCTGAAGATAATGACATCCTCACCACGCAGGTCATTAATTTCTGCAGCTACATTGCCTGCAGTGCATTTTAATCTATTTAGTGGTTTCCATCTCCCATGGATGTGTTGTGATTGCACTGCTGATGCAGGTTTCTTAGGAAAGTGCTGAAACTTCTGCTGGTGCCTCTGTGGCAGCAGCCTTCTTGTGCTGAAAACACCCAGACTGAGAACAAAAGACATTTACACTGGAATTTTGCCAATGCCAGTTATAATAGGAGATAAATGTTTATGGTCTAAATTGCTCTCTTGGGTCTCAACCCATCTCTGGATGAAGTTTAACACATCTTGGAAATGGGAATAAATTTTCAGGACAGTGGGTTATTTGCCAAACACAGATTTTTCCAAAAAGAGTGAAAAGTGGGAGAGGATCTGCTGACAGCTCAGCACTCTTTTGTTTGCATGCAGGTAACTTTGATTTTATTTCAAAAGCCACCACATATTATTTCTATACAGAACCTATTATGCCAGCACATGGCAAGCATCACCCAAAGCTATTAATAGGTTATTGATTCTTGAATGATGGCTTATAATTGGTTTGGGGCTGTTAAACTTTTTAAACCAGCATCTTTAGCAGCTGGACCCATTTGAAGCTGAATTTCTAAAACAGGACTTCTGTATTTGGAAATAGAAAAATAGAATTGACTGGACTGAATTGAGGAGAAATGCTTCATCTTTCGAGTGTCAGATACTGAAGGCACTTGGTGAAAAAATGCCATTATTTAGTTGACAGCTTGCATGGATAGCAGTAGGAGGAGGGCAGCACCAGCTCTGGTCAGCAGCAGAAGCAGCATTAATATGGAATGCACGTCAGTGGAATGTCAATAGCAATATTGTACCAGGAAAATGTGGGCCAGGGTATTTTTTATTCCCAACAGTTCACAGGACAGTGAATCAAACAATGCTGTTGCTTTGTCACCTGTCAAAAAGCAGATGTGGAGAGAAATAAGATGTTTTTCTCACCATTCCTAAAGAAGGACATGACTGTAGAAGCAGTCTGTTTCTATCTCTTGGTCTCAGGGGGGACCTTCCCTTCCTCCTGCCTCCTCTCTCAGCCTTTTCCTTTGGCACTTTTCTCCTCCTCATCTCTCTTGCTGTGGTGCTACAACACACTGACAATATCTGCTCACTTTGCTGGAGTTTTACATCACTCCCTTTGTCCTGGTTTCTCTTGCCTCCAGCTAATTGATTGTTTGATAAAATATGCTGAAACATAAATGCAGAATCGTGCCTGTGCCAGCATGGGCAGACAGAAGAGCACTCAAAAACACCCATTTGCATGTGCAGGTGCCTGTTGGTACCTGGATATTTTTGCTTTCCCCATCCAGCTGATGGGATTGTGGTTAGCCCAGGCAGGGAGCAGGGCAGAGCCTGCCAGGTTTGCTGCTCTGCAGGTGTGAACTGCATTCAGGCAAAAAAATATTCCTTCACTAGCACCCATTTGTCTTTACCCAGCCATCTCTCTGTCTACTGAAGAACAAGCAGAAAAGGAATAGCCACAGCCAAATCAGCTCTTGATGATGATAAGGTTTTACTATTCTGTAATTTTTAATTAAGATTAGTCAAAAAAAGAGAGAAGAAATGCCAGGGAGTTGTTTCTTCCTGTTGTTATTTTTGCTTTCAACAGAAAAGTGGAGCAAAAGTGCTCAAAAATGCTTTCATGCTTTGAAAAATGCTGGTCAGCTACATTTTATTTGCTTTGACTTCTTTAACTATACACATGCTTATTAGACCCATATTTAATAATGTGATCACCATATTAATTTTAATAAGAAATTAATATGAAATAAACTTCTAATAAGAAAATTTTAAAATAAATAAACTCTGAAATTAGTTCCAAAAGCATTTATTTATTTAGAAAAAAAAACTTTTCAGGACTTACAAATACTTCCCATCCCTGGGAGTGTTCAAGGCCAGGTTGGATGGGGCTTGGAGCAATCCTGTCTAGTGGAATGAGATGATCTTTAAGACCTTTTCCAACCAAAAGCATTCTATGATTCCATTGCAAGCACCAGGGAGGAGTGGAATTTTGCTCATTTGCCTACAGGTTCCTTAAATGTTGAAATTTAGGAAAAAATTTAGGAAAAAAAACCCTCCTGATCCTCACAGTCCAGTCTGAGAAAGTCATTACCTTGCTGGCTTCTTTGGGAAAAGTAATCCCTTTTAAAGCTGTCTCTTTTTAAGATTCCACATTTCTTTTTAGTGCTTGGAGTTTTAATTTGCAATACTTCATAATTAACTTCGCTTGCTGCATGAATTAATCATTTGCAGCTCTTGCTGCTGGGGAAAAATTCCTGCTATAAATAATTCTTACCATTTAAGTTGGAAGCCATACCTGGCAGCTTATGTTTTACTAATATCAAGTAATACACTTAGCCAGCTTTTTCATCCCTTGCAGCCCTTTCCCAGACTTTTTTCCCCCCCTCTGTGCCCAACAGTCATGCTGCTAATTACTCTGCAGTGAGACTGGGTGGTAGTTAGTTCCACTGAATAATGCATCTCCTCTTCTCCAGGCACAGAGGGTGTGCATTGTGTCTTAATCTGCAGAAATTATAACCTACAGAAAGTGTATGTGAATGTGTATTTCTGTATATACAACTACTCACTGTGGCGTGTAATGTTCGGAGGAGAGAGGAAAAAAAAAAGCAGAAATTTTGCTTTTAAGAGAATCACTGATCAATTCATCACTAATGCTAAACATTAAAAGAGATTGAACAACTCCTGTGTCTCTGCTAAAAAGGAGTAAAATATCACTTGTTGCCCTTTGAATAGAAACAACAAGGTTAATTTTAATGTCAGAATACAGGGCAGACACTTCCCCATCCACCAAGAAACTGTGCAGGAGGTTCTTAGAGATGTAGGAAAGCTGTGGTGGAAGAGTAGATGAAAATATGAACATAAATAGGTGATTCTTTGCTGTGATGCTTTTGGAAGACCATATATGCACATATGTGCCATGGACAAAATCCTGGACTTCTACACATAATGGCATATTTATATGCACTAAATAATTTAACCTCTTCAAAAGCAAAGTTTTTTAAGTCAGGGTACTTATTCTAAAATATTGTTCACACATAGTCTTGACCCAAAATAGTAGTAGCAATCTGAGATGGTGTTCCTTCAGGTTTGCTTTGTACAATTCACACTGAAAACAAACCAAAAAATACAATATTGTGAGGGTTTCTAGGAAGGTCTGAAATTTTCATTGCATTTGAAATTTAGGAAATTTTATTCTACCGTAAAATGTCTTTAAAATTTATTTTTTAAAATATTTTGCTATGCACATTTGAAAAAAGCCTTTGACAATTCTGGACTTGGGGAACTGCTTGAATAGAAAAACACCACTTAGCCCTGTCTAAACCCCTGAAGAAAACACATCACCTGGGACACTTAAATGAGTTACAGCATGAAAAGGATGTTTAGGTATAGATGGGAAAATATTTGTCTACATATACACATGGTAGCTAAAGGAATGACAGAATAAACACCACGAAGGCTTCAGCAGTGTCAATGGTTTCCTGGTATTCCAGGTGTATCCTCAGCTTTTGGACTTCCTTGGGAATTTAACCTCAAGAACCAGCAGAGGAAGGAGAGGCAGTGCTCCTCCATCCCAAATATCATTTCTCTGCTGGCTTCTTGCACCCAGAATATTTTTCATTCCTGAGAGCAAACATTGCCAAGAGCTGCATGGGGCAGAGGATTTGATGTTTCTGTCCTCATGAGCTGTCCAGGAGAACCATCACCCTGCAAGGTGGCCAGGGAAGCTGCTTCTGGCATTTCCATGGCAGGCTTTGTCTGAGTCCTCTGGTGTTACTGACCACAGGTTAGTGATGGAGAGATCTGCCTCTGACACGTTTCATCTGACAAGAAAAAGAGGCTCTGCCAAGCACATTAAAAGCTGGAAAATAACTGGGCTAAATAACACCTTGTTGTATCTGCTCTTTCCAAGCTGGTTTTCCCCTTGGAGTGAACACAGCCCTGAGGCCACTCTTAGCTCTGTGATCAATGGGAAGAAATGCTGGTCGCAGTTTTACAAATCTAATTATTCCCTTCAGAAATCTGTCTGAAACTAAAAAGCCTCTGACAAAAAAAAAAAAAAAAATAAAAAAAAAGTCCTTCTTATCCCTGGAGCTCAGAGGAATTCAGTCATTGCATGTGAATTGTGTTTATATTGACTGCTTACATGTCTTTTGAAACTGGTGTCTTCTAGGTGGCTCTGCAAGAAAACACAGTCCCCTCCAGGCACGAGCTGTGAACTCCTTTTACAAGGAAAAATGTTTAGCACTAAGGATGCAGGCTGAGTTTGTGTTTACAGACACAGGTACTGAAAGGGATGTGTGTGCCTAAGATGGTTATTCAGGTGATGGTGCAGAACCCACACACCCTGGGAATTCTTCTGGAGAAAAACATTCCTTGTTCTTTAACACATTTTTAATGCAGTTGGCTTTAAGAATGTTAAACCAAGCTGTAGTTTTGTCTGTTTAAAGGGCAAGTTAAGTGTGAATAAAATAAAACAAGATTCATCTGCCATTTTAAAGAATGATGATGTCACCATAGAGCCCCTCAAATACACAATCATCAGCGAAAGGGGCTTCAAAAAGTTGCCTCGCTTAATTAACATTGAAGTGCAAATCCCATCCATCATGAGAAGTGAATCCACTCTGAAATCCTTGAACTGCCTGCCAGACCTACATCTAAACGTATTATCCTGGAATAAATCCTGTGGAAAATTCATAATGAAAAACAAGCCCACCACCCTGAGCAGGTGTGACCTGCAGGCTGCTGAATGCTGTGATTGCTTCCCAGAGATTATCATTTTAGCAACACCTGGGCTGAATGTGCTCTGCTGATGCAGCAGCCTCATGGGTCCTAATGAAATAATTATGGGATAAGAGCACAAAGAAACGTTCAGAGCTTGCAAGAAAACAAACAACTGTAATGCAGGAACAAAGATACCAGATCAGCTGGGGGACAAAAAGCTTTTGTATGGCCTTATTTATATTGCTGGCATAAATGAAATCTCTTCAGAGCTTTATGCAATATGTTAGATATAAGTGCAGTCAATGAGAAATGTTAACTGCCTGCTCTGGAGAAAATCACATTAGTTTTACAGGACAAAGCTTTACATGAAATATCCTGGTCTTACAGGAAAGAGGGGAAGGCAGAAGGAGAGGTTTCTGCCACCCACTTACATCTGCAAGGAGGAGCAATTCCAGACAAACCTAAGAAGTCAATGAGCTTTTCTTTTGGTAGAGGTCAAGGTAATTAGTGAAATCTACCAAGAAATAAATATATCCAAAATAAAAATGCACGAGAGCCTCTAAAATATCTGAAGGTTAAAAATGGACATTGAACAGTTCTGAATCCTCGCAAAATACAGATCTGAGACTGCTCTGAGCAATGCAGGAGAACATCAGTGAGATGTGGGGTGCATGAGCTGTACCTCTCAGCCATGCAGGGTCTCCTCAGACACCCAGAACCATCCATGGAGTTGTTCCCTCATGCACTGCTAATGGGTGAAATTCAAACAAGATTTCTACCCCAGTACTCTGACAGACCTGACAGTTACCCACGTGTTTAATCCCTGACTTCAAGATGTGACTTTGCAGGACTGGATCTCAAATGTCTCAGCAATAATTATAAATACTAAGTATTAAAAAAAGCTTTTCTTTATTGTATAACTTTTAATTAGAAATTATATTTCTCTGAAATATCTGTTCTAGAGTCAATGAAGAGACAAACACTAAATTTATATCCTGCATGAGTTTGTTGAATTCTTAACACAGAAAACCATTATTTGCAATCTAAAATGACTGAGGTCCTTTGCTTCAACAAACCAGTCATAATCTCTTAGATACCAGCATACACAACTGGAAATGCTGCAGTAAATTTCTTCATCCAAATTCCTTTCTAATGATCTTAATTGATTTTCCTCCACGAATACAGTTTGTGGTTTTACACTGGTTTCCAACAGGAGATTTTTTTTTTTTTTTTTTTTGCCCCTTGGACTATACAATTTCACATGAGTCTAAACACACTTGGAAAAATAGGAAGCCCTGCCTGGGAGTATAAATTGCACTGCTGTGCTTAGTCACAAATGGCTGAGCACAATGAGATTTTACAATAAACCAGAAATGTCTGTGTTTTGTTGTGTCAATAAATGTTCCAGTGATGCTCTTAAAGACAATAAATTACTGGTAATGGAACACTATCCTCAGCATGTAGAAGTCATTTTCCACTTCCAGACATTCTCAGATTAGGTTTAAATTGCTATTAGAAAATCCTAAATGTGTTTGGTTGAAGAAAATCTTTTTAAAGCCTAGAAATAATCTGGCAGTGGCTGGTTAGAGCAGAGTTAGCAGGAGTATTCCTGGGGAGAACAGTTCACACATATGGAAGGGAACTTGGCCCCAAGAGATCCCTACCACTCACAGAGGGAACAATACACAGAGATTTCAGAGCCTGTAATTTTTTGCAGCTGCTCAGCTGAAGGGGAAACATGTCAGTGCTGAGGAAATCATTGTGGGGGACTGAGTTTACAACAGGGCTGGAGCTCCTGGGCTGCCCTTGGCAGAAATATCCCCATAATGGTTGCTCTCCAAAAGCCTTAGAGGTGGCAGAAGTAAAGGATGGACATGGGAAACAGGGCAGGGTAGGAGGAGAACAGGGGAAGGGAAGAATCAAAAGTGAAGGAAACAGCATAAAACTGGTGTACAACCATTTTTTGTGAGCTGGTTTCCCTGGGGATCCACTGAAATCCATGGTGTATTTATGAGCAGTGTTCATGTGCTGGTGGTGCCTGCAGCCCAGGCCTGAAGGTGCAAATCCTGGAGTTCTTACACACCCTCTTTTCTTCAGCATTGGCTTTAGCAATAGAAAATCCAAGCAGGACAACCCTCCCCTGTTTTTTCCTTATTAATGGCTGCAATAATGAAGCCCAGAAAAGTGTGTGTATTTATCAGTGTAACGACTGTGGACAACCTGCAAGACTGCCACACTCATCCTGGTGCTGCACTGAAAAATGAAGAGTTAACTAGAGATGCACAGCATCAGGAGGAACTTCTGCATTGGCTTTCTGAGGTTTTCCAGAAAGAAACCCACTTGGGATTGAAGGGGAATTTTCAGAGGGACTAATTATCTTCATGCTCTATGAGAAATATCACTGCTAAACTTAGCCTCTGCTGGACTGCACTGCACTATCTCCCACACTAATGACCCCAAAACATGGGGCAAATTATTCATTCCTGATCAATGCATTCAAATTAAAAATCTCATTTCCCTCAGCATAAAGCCTGCTTTATTTCATATTTTATTTTGCTTTGCAGAACCCTGAAATGAAAGGAGAATAAACTGGTGTTGTTAATGGATCTATTTCCATTAGCTACAGCAGGGTTTGCCCATAGATGTGATGTGTGGCCTGTGATATCTAAGTGAAAAATAAAGGTTACTATTTATTGAGAGAAGCCATCAAAACTGGCTGTGGTCCCTTCTGTTTTCTGTCAGGTTTTCAAGCTTTTGTGAGCCTGTGTAGTGTTAATCTGATAGATAATTTTGTGTAGTATGTGCAGGGGTCCATGAGCACAGACATGTAATGTCACACTGATGTACAAACACAGGTATTTATATGTAGGTGTGGACACAATATATTCATAAACTGAGCTCTGCAGTTTTATTTTCAATCCTATTTAAAAAAACCACTATATAATCAGACAGAGTGGAGAGGAACCTCGACTGCTGGTGCCTGGCATGTGGAAAGGGAGGAGTGCAGGTGTGAGCAAAATGCCACCAGCCTTCCCTCAGGTGAGAAAAGAGATCAGAGGAGAGTTTGGAGCAGCTCTCAGTGAGACTCCACTCCGTCACTGGGAGCCCTGGTCAGCACCAATCTTCCTGACAGGGTCCTGGGAGGGAGAGATTCAGGCCTTGGGTGTTGAAAAGTTTACTACAAATAACAGAGACAGTGCAGAATTAAAGATGCATTTGCTCAAACTGAGAAGCCAGGAACTGTAAAATCTAAGCTGAAGCCAGAGCTTTCCCTGACAGCATTAAAAAGGCTCAGTTTGGCAACAAGAGATTTTTTCCTTTAATACAGCAGAATGCAACACAATGGATAAGACCACAGAAGCCATGAAATCGAAAAATGTGATTTGCTGAACACTGCATTTAAAAAGCTACAGTACATCCATCTTTATCCAGAGAGCAGGACATGAGCAGGAGAGTATTTCTGCAAAGAGAGGGAAGGGATTCCTCTATGCATGACACCAGAGGTATTAAATTTTCACCCTATAACATTTTTGCCTTTCTGAAAAGGAAAGAGAACTTATGTAAAATCTGGATTCTGTGACATGGAGTATCTGCTTTGTCATACAATCCTGGCTTTATATAATAAATAAATATTTATATAATTAACACATTTTTATAATATATATTTATTTAAGATATAATTGTATAATTAATATATGTTTTATATAATATATAATTATATAAATAATATCTGTTTATTTGCATAATAAACATATTTATATAATAAACATAATCCTGGCTTTTTTTAAAGTTATGTAAAGTTTATATAGTTTATAGTGTCTAAGTTATGTAGTTATGTACTGCAGTTAATAGCATATCATTTATATATATAGTTTAGAGTTTTATAAAGTTTTACATCATTTTGTACCATTTTTCCTTCCTTTTTCCTGTGTAAACAAAGCAAATCACACATGAAATATTTGAGGGACAGCTTTTCCAAAGTCATAAATCCTCCTAGCTCCTCTGCTTTACGCGGCAGCTCACCACAACTGGTGTTTGGATCCAGGGCAGGTTGGTTAATCCTTGTTCAAACATTCTAGGGGAAGGAAGTCCCCCAGTTAGATATTCAGGTCTGACAAATGCTTAGCATCCCAGGTGTGAGATTTGAGTGGAGGTGCCCATCCTGCAGGGGCTGGCTGGAGGGGCCCAGCCTGCACCCCCCTGTGACGCTGCCTGGGCTCTCGATTAGATTAAACATTTCCAGGCAGCAGATTTCCCCTGCAGGAAGAGTCAGTCACTGTCAATATTTATAAAGCCCAATGAGACCTCCTCACTGGTGAAAAGTGTTTCATCATTATGAGTTTCCAGCTCTTCAGTGACATTTGATGAAATCATGTTAAAGGTAATTATGTTTGAGGGGCGCACGTCTAAGTTTTAATGAGCCTTTATTGTTATTCATTATCTGATTTCTTCATTTTCATTTTCCAAAGGTTTGTTTGCTTCATCCAGCTAAATTAAGGGAGAACCACGTTCACAGCCTCTTCCCTCCAACTTTCAGGTCCTTCACTGTGTTTTATGGCTCTGTGCTGGTGAATATTGGCACACAACTTCTTGATTTTTAGCTTCTAGGGACGCCCATCATATGTGAGAAGTTATGGACAAGAATAGCTTTATGAATAATAAACAGTCCCAGGTTTACAGGCTATGATTTTTTGGTTTTTATTAAAGGAAATTCTTACAAAAAGAAAGCTGGTTTTGCCTTTTCAAAAATGACTGAAGTTAGTGGGAAGAAATCCAGGCATTACAGATGCTTCACACAAGAATTTTATGCAGATTTAAAACAGAAATCCCATTTTGATCACATATTCTGGGTTGAAAGGGAAATGGACTGAGCATCACACTGACTTGTACTAAAGATGAATATCTTCTCTGGCTTAATTCATTATTTAAAGCCCTCTCATGGGAAAAAGGCTCTGGATTTTAACAGGAAGAGCATATCTTCATTCAGGTTTTCCTTCTCTTTCTGGGCCTTTTTCTGAGGAATCCAGGTAAGATAGATCCACTGAAATCTGCAAATTATAATTGTAATTATAATTATAATTACAATTATAATTATAATTATCTATCTAGATTGCCTGCAGTAAAGAAGGTGAAGAAGTGATGCCAGTTGACTTCTGTGTAATGATGTGCTTCCCAATAACTTTTCCTGATTTCTGATTTAAAATCCTTTTTAGGTATGCTTTTGAAATTCTACACTGAACAATCGACACAAGGAAAAGCTTCTGATAAGAAATATGAAGCACCGAAATATTAATGACCTTTTTAACCTCCTGGGCAGTTTTTCAACATTGCATATATGTGACTGATAAATTTTCTGAAATCAGTATTTTTAATTTCCTAAATTAAACAATGATTTTTTAAATGTAAACCTTTTTCCTGTTTTTGCTTAGATTGTCATGTAAGTATGTAGTGGCAGTTCCCTCATAACTTTAAGACACAGGCAAACTAAGGACCTGAGGATCAAGCTCCTGTAATCTTCAAGTGTTCTGGAAATTCAAAATTCAAATCTTGATATTTCTATATAGCCTTTTTTAAAATAAACTGGACATCTGAATTTTGGGCTGTTTGCAGTCTCAGTTTGAATCAAATTGTATCTTGAGCACCTCTAGAATTTCACTTGCAATTACATACTATGTTTTTCTTTCCATATGATTTCTCTTTGTCAAAAATAATCAGGTACTCCCACTTTGCAAAAAACTTGCCTCTGATTTAGCTCTGCTTAGAGCCTGCATCTACATGAAAGGAGATTTCAACAGGCTATCTCCATTGCCTCTATTTTCAAATCACAATATTTACACAGATTGTCTCTTCAAAAGAATAAATAAAAGAGAAAAAGCAAAGCAAGAAAAGGAAAATTCGAGGATAAAAGAAATAATTTGCAATCCTACTGAAGGCAAAGCATCGTGCTACATCTTTGTTTTTCAGATAACCCAAACCAACTTCAAAGTTAGGCTCCAAAGGCAGGATCAATATCCATAGCAACTAATTGCATTTACTGCACCTGCTGGAAAGTGCAGTGGCTGTGTCCAGGAATACCAGAGTAACCAGGCTGCTGCAAAGAACAGAGCCAGGCTGAAGGGGTGCCCTGGGGCACCTCTCTGCCAGCTTCAGGATCCTCCCCTGCTGATGCTCAGACTTGTTCTTCATAAATATATTGTCCTTCCTCTTCTGCTGTTCTTGACACCAAAAATATTCTCTAAAGAAGAATGTAAAAAATCCATCATCCTGCCTCAGCCCATGAGCACAAAGATCCTGGCACACAGAAATTGCTGCCTGCCTGACCCTAGGCAGTGCCACCTCCCCCTTGTCCTCCTGCACAGGCAGCCCTGCCTGTGCTGTTTGCAGTAATTAGATGTTGCTCAGGGCAGGAATTACCTTTCCATTATTTAGTTATGCAGTGTGTACAAAAAGGACTTCCAGTCCCTGGCTGGGGCTGCAGGCTCCCTCCACACCAGGGCCAACAGGGGTTCATCAGTGCTGCTTGCAGCAGCCTCCCTCGGGCTGCTGAGCCCTGAGTGTGTGACACTGCTGCACCTAAGCACAAGCAGCACTTCCATCCACCATTCAGCAGGGCTGCCTTTGAAATGTTTACAAAAGCAGAACAATATCCTGGAGCTGGAACTGCTCCTTGTGGGTATTGCACGAGCAGAATGCTCCTTCTTGCTGTTTATCAAATATTGTAATCCAGCTGAATTTCTTTCTGAGACAATATTCCATTCAGGGTAAAAGGCTGATAATATTAGAAACCTTTTTGTGTGTGGTTTGTCCTGTTTGATTGCACAGATAACGTGTTTCTGTTTCTATTTGTCAGTTTTATATACACAACTTGTAGAGTCAGAAAGAGAGCAGGGTCTGAAATGTATAGCAAAGATCATTAAACAGTCACAAAGACATCTTTTACATTTTAACATTTCCTTTCTGGATCCTGTAAGCCTTGCCAAGAATTGCCTATGGATACATGATCTTACTTAAAGCACGCTGCTTTTGTGATAGGTGTTTCAAAGGTAACTCTGTGAAACAGATCTTGCTCTTTTTAAAATTTGTTTCTCCCCAAAAAAATTAATTGATAAATGTTACCAAATACTCACCAAAACAATTAGCTTGCTCTGATATAACCCTTGAGCCTTTTGTTACAGCTTTCCAGCCAGTCTTTTCTAATAAGAGAAGCAACATTCACTGGGCAGGCAGCAAAATGAATGTTTGGGCTCATTTTCTGTCCGTGCCCAGTCCCTCTCTCCCTCTGTGTGCGAGCAGCCCTTGCGGTGCCTCTGCTCTTACCTGACAGCAGCCCCTGCTCAGCCCCAGGTCACAGCCCCGGCTTGCACAAACGTGTGTCAGAGTCCTGAGGAAGCCCAGAGTAACAAATCTGTGTCGGGAAGGAGGATTCGGGTCGGTTTCCACCCCTCTGCAGAGCGGCCCGAGGGGCTCAGCGCTGATGCTGCCCTGTCCCTCTCAGAAGCCCTGGCTGGAAATCCGTGCGGATTCCTGACTGAAATGATGTGGGAATTGCCCTGGAGCGGGAAGAGGGCAGACAGGGAGGACAGGGGAAGGGCACGGAGGTTGCTGTATCTGCTCTGCATCCTCAGCCCCTGCCCTGTGCTCTCCTTCTAAAAACCCCCGCCGGGTGCAGCACTGGGGGACAGCAGAAGGGACAGAAAAAGGGACAGCAGAAGGGATCTGCACCTTTCTCCCTCCTCCTCTCAGGAAGGTACCCCAAGGTCCCACAGTGCCCTCCATGGCCCGGGAATGACACTTGGGAGCGTGTCACCGCTGGTCAGCATCTCCTTTCCCCGCGCAGCTCCACCAGCAATACCCGATGTGCTGGTTGCCATTCTCCTTCCCCCAGCTCTGCATTTCCTCCTGCACTCAGGGCAGGCAAAGTTCAGCATCCAGGCAGCATTTGGAGGGGTGGCAAGGTCGGTGCTGTTCTGGGATGGGGCTGTGGTGCAGGAGATGACATTTTGTGTGTTTGCATCAGACCTGCCTCGTGCAGTTACAATCAGCCACGCCAGCAGGACCACGGGCTGGAATGATTCAAGTCCCCGTGGCCTCCACCACTGGAACTTAAATTCCACTAAAATTAACAATAAGGGAAACTGGAGACATTTAAGCAGAAGTCTGGGCCGAGTATAAGCAAGGATGGAAGAGAACAAATAAAAGATTATCTGTCCTTTGAAACATCCCATCTTCCTGCCAATTCAAATATTGACTGGCTGCAGAATAGGAAAAATCACTGCTTGCAGTGGGATGGAAATGGCAGTTTGCTTCTGAGATAACTCAGGAAGCAAAAATTATGTTTGGAGGCTTCCAACAAAGACCAGGGTTCCAAAGCAGGAGAGAAGGCACTGTGTGCCTTGAGGGAGATATCTCAGGAAGATTTTTTCAGTCTGAAATCTGGGTGGAGACTGAAATCTCACATCCAGGATGCATTGTGGGCATTCAGTATTCATAGATTAGAATATCCTCACTTGGAAAGGACTCACAAGGGTCACCAAGTCCAGCTCCTGGCACTGCTCAGTGGTGACACCAGTTTAAAGAGTGGCTGTGAAGCATCCTCCTTGCTGGTTGTTTCCATGGACATGGTGGGAAATGCAGGGGGAATTGATCTGCCTGGAGAGAAAACTGGTGCATTCAGGGTATCCTTCAGCCAAATCCATTTTATTTCTCTGTTCCCAACCCTGAAACTGTAACAAACACCTTCCCACTGAGTTCCTGAAGTGGTTACCCATCTCACAGCACCAGCTGTGCATGGGCTGTGCTTGGTGATATGACTTTAGAGAGCTCCCCTGTCTTCCAACACACCCTGAAGTCAGCATTGTTCTGGCTGTGTTAGGGTTTGGTTTGACCATTATTTTAATTGTAGTGTGATGGATGGTGGTTTGGTTTGACTTTTTAAAATTTTGTGTGTGTATCCAGTGATTTTTTTTGTCAGTAAAAGACAATAAACTTGAAAATAAGTCTTTCTGTCTGAGATGTTCATTTTTCTAATGCTAGAAAGGCCTGTAGAGATCAATTATGGGAACAAAGAATTAGAATCTAGCTCCTCCTCTGGTATTAATTAAATCTTTTATCCTATGGTGAGCAAACAGCATATTAGGCTTTGCCACAGTCCTCAAAGATATTATTACCACACTTCAATGGATGAGGGCAAATAAAGCCAAGGGAGGCTGTCATTTCCTTTAGGTCATTTTTCCAAATTGATGCAAAATAAAAACCAGAGCATAAAATGCCCTGTTCTACATCAGTCTCTCTTGCCATCAGCCAGTGCTTCCCTCACTGGCATGCAGAGCAATGTGGGCAGTGCTTTCACCCTTCCTGAAGGAGCAAGGATTGCAAAGGTCTCTGTTTTTACTGCCTCCCTCACATCTGGGTTTGGGTGGGCCTGGCTTAGGAGCTGACACTTTGTCACCTCCTCTGTCCCTGCTTGGGGCAGTGATTTCCACTGCAGGAAACTCCTTTCACCTCCTGAGGAACAGGAGAGGAATTGGGGGAGCAGCAGCACGGCAGACCCAGCTGCTGGTTCTGGCTCTGCTGTGTGGCTCCAAGTCTTCTGTGCCTCTGTTTGCCCATTCACACGGCCAGGATTAAGAAATCTGAGATTTTTCAATATTTTTTTCTCTAAAAGGAACGTTAAAATAAGAACTGATCAAGGAGCATCTTAAAATCTGTGCTCTGTCAGTGACAATAATTGTGGAGCATCACATCAAATGATCTTTGTGACCCCTTTTGCTTTACACCCAAAACCAGATTGACTATTCTGTGTAAAGTATTTTGCTATCCTTTCCTTCCTAAACTTCATTCACATGCTCCTGCTTTTAGCCCCCAGCTGACAATCCCGCTGCTCCTAATGTTGCACAGAACCTTCTGAGGTTCTCTGGTCGCGGAGGCAGAGGAAGGCTGCAGAACAAGCGGGAGGATCCGGCTCCATCTCAGCCGTGCCATCTGCTGGCGCTGGGCTCCCGCAGGAACGAGGTCTGCTTGCACCATCTAGTGGCTTCAGGTCACCGAGCCAGAGGGATTTTCTATTCCCAGCACACATCCCCAGCAAGCCCGAGTAATAAAAATACAGATGAGGCGTTTGCAATTTCAGGTAGCTCTAAGTGAACTCATGGAATGCAAAAAGCACACCTACCTCCAGGAAAAAAATGAGAATTTTCTCTTAATCAGTTCTTTTGCCCCCCCACACAAGAATTTTATTTACCATTACCACCATTCAAAGCAGAGAAAAGCAGGATCCTTAAGAAACAAAATAAGGAAGAAAGTTCTTCCACAGCAGTACAAAAGAAGGCATCTGCCCAATCTCACTGCCAGGATCGATATTGTGGAGGTCAGACTGGGATCATTATCACACATCCTTCCTTTTGTAGCTGCTTAAGGACAGATTTGCTCTCCTCCAGAGAGAAGCAGAGCTGTGAAAGCAAAGCTACAGAGAGAGTGTCTCATCACTCCTATTGAGTGAATGGAAAGAAAGGCATCTGCAAAGCTGGAATGACAGGAGCTGCATTACTCAGGGATGGAGTCACATTAAAGGTTTTCCATTGAGGAAAATGAGAGTTTTGCAATTGTTGTCAGTCAATCTGAGTGTGGAAATTTGCCTGAGCTTAGCAAACAGCACCTTGTTCTCTCACCATGGAGATCCATGGGGCCAGAGGATGGAAAGCCTCCAGGAAGAGAGAGGCACTTGGCTGAGAAATTCCAGGTTCTGTTTAATGGATGCCTGAGGACTTCTTCAAATACAAGTGATTCATTCCTCAAGACAGCACAATATACACAGAGAGTAGAACACATCCACCACGAAACACATGACCTGTTAAACCACCTGCACAGAATTCTTTGTAAATCATATTCTTCACTCAGAATAGCCTTTGAGTCATGGCTGAGCAGAAGCACACTGTGACTTGGAAAGCTTTTCTAGGAATTTAAGCACTTGCTCCTTGCCATAAAATGTTTGTTTTTAGGGTCCTCCTGAAGAGTGTCCTCCAGCTTGCAGAGCCAACAGGAGCCTGTTTGCTTTAACAGGCTCTGGGCCTTTAAGAGAACGTGAGCTCGAGTGGACAATTTTGTGTGCATATTGCTTTCCTCTTGTAAATACAAATTTAACATCCCTTCACCCACTGTGTTCTCTGGGACTAAAAGTTAAATTTCTAAAGGCAAATAGTCCAGAGGGGTTTTCCCTGTGTTAGTCTTGCAGGAAGCAGCAGGGGTGTGTTCTCCAGACTGCAGGGACCCAGAGACCTCTCTGTAGAGCTAAAGGGATGAAAGGATGCTCCTTGCTTTGCTGTCTCCAGAGAGCCATACAGACCTGCAGAAGGGAAGAGAGGGCTGTCCAGGAGTTCATGTCCCTCCCAGGTTTGACAGCTATAACCTATCAGACCATTGCTCAGCTCTCTCAGACATTATAATCTGCTTTGCTTTGATTTTCTTTCTTTTTCATTAAATCATGTTGTTTCAAGCCCTTCTTGCTATGAAGTTCTCTTCCAGCTGAGCATCTTCCTTGTACAATATTCACAAATATTTCAGGGAGTGAGCCAGGAGGTCTCTGAATTGAAACATCTCCTGGAAGGGTCTATTAGTGTCTCAGTCTCTCCTCAATAATAACAAGCATTCAAGTGTGGTTGCTTTTCTGACTGATCACTTGTCTGCACCTGCTTCATCTTAGACCTAAGGCAACTCTTGCCTGTGAAGAAGAGATGTTCATGGACCCCTGAGTGCAGAATCTTTTACTATAAATCACTTAATCTGGGCAATATGACAATAGGACTGTAAGCACTCCTATGTATGTACTTCTCTGACACACATGCCTTCTAGTCCAGTCTCATAAAATGTGATGATGATTTGAAATTTTGCAAGTTTATCACATTTTTCTTTCCCCTCTCTGGAGAGGGGAAAAGTGATTTCCTCGATCTGTGCTTGTCAAATTATTGCTGTGCTGGGTTACACCACTTCTCCAGCTTTCCAGGCAGCTCTAAGCACCTTGAACAAGAGCTATCCATCATCATGAAAGATAAACTAATATCTGAAGGCTGACAGACTCGTGTTTCTTCCTTATTCAGAGCTATCCAAAAGATTAATGTAGAGAGATATTTATAAAGATATTTTTTAAGATATTTATGAAGATATTTACAAATACTAACACCCAAAGCCAGTGGATTGATCAGGCATTCCCTGATGGATTGGACAGGCCAAGTGTCCCCGAGCTGGACCACACCTGGTGGGGTGAAGTGGCACATCTGGAGCAGGACAGATGGGCAGTGCAGACACTTCCTGTGTCATGAAATTTCACGGTGTTGCAGGAGGCTTCTGCATTCACAGCTTCTATTTCACTGAGTTTCTTCTTTTTTGGAACACACCGCAGCTGCTCCGCAGATCTACTCAATCACCAGTGACACATATTTGTGCACATGCCATAAGGAGTTTCTCTTTCTTGCTCAGCCAGGACAGGCAGGAAGTGATAAGGGCTGCTTTAGTTACAGAGATGCACTCTGCAGCAGGCCTGCAGCTCGAAACTCTCAGATAAATGGGGATTTAAAGTCCTTATCTAAGATGCTCCAAGGAACCGACATAATAAAGATAATAAACTCCAGAAATAATAATTATTAACAGAATTCAAGGAGCCTGACCTCAACCCCATGTTGGGTTTATAATTTCATTATTTTTCCTGACTTTGACAGAGCTGCTTCCCTCTGAAACTGCTGGAAGTGTAATCAGAGTCAGGGACCAAATCTTTTGGTCTCCTTATTTATAACTGAGCTGCTCTGAAAGGTTGCATAGCCCCATGGTGATGCTATTCAGACTAAAAAGCAGGTGAGATTTTAGATCAAAGCAGCATTTCCCAAAGTCAGCCACTTCAAATCCTTCTGTGTGAAGTGGCAGGCTGGAGAATTTTACAGGAACACACTCCCTAATTGTTTTTTATGACACCCTTTTCCAAACACTGAAATGCTGAGAACAGTTTCTGTCATGGTTTCCCGCTCCCATCAAAAAAAGCTATAATTGAACAAATAAAATGCCTGAGTCTCAAAACACTGGACTTCAATTAAGCTCAAATCAAGGTGTTTATTGGAACATCATCCCTAAAATCTATTTTAAAGTCACCTGGAGGCTGAGTTTAATGACTACCTTAGTGGCTGTGTTTATAGTGTTGTCATTATTGATGCTGCTGCTTCCCTTTTAATGGAAAACAAGGCCAAAGGAGGGAATATATCCATGCTTCTCCAAGGAAGAAGTGAATCTCTGACCCATGGCTGGGTGAGCCTTGTCCCAGAGAACGTCACACCCAGGCTCTTCCTAAGGATCCAGGGACAAGCTGGGCCATTGATGGGAATTCTGAGACAGGGAGCTCTGTTCAAAACCAATGGCAAACATAGCCACAAAAACAAATGAATAATCACATGACTGCTTAATGTAGGCATAAGACACAGCTTAATGTTTGTCTGGCTTTGATCAAGAAGAAACTTGGATTTATTGAGAAATTTCCTTTTCTCCAGAGCCTGTAACCATGTCTTGATTTCAGGTCCATGCTGCTGACCTAGAAAAATATCTAGTCCCTTGAAGAGAAAAAAAAAAAGACAAATAATCAGCAATTTAGGCAGTTTTTGGTAGGAAAAAACCTTCCCATGCAAGGGCACTTTAGGCATGAAATGTCTCTTCTAAAACCAGGATCAAAGTGATTAATGACAAAACATCTTCTATTTGTCACTTCTTTCCAAACCTGATTTTTCTAAAGCACTGTGAGCTTTGCCATGGATATCAAGAACATCAAAATTCAGCCCTCTCCTTCTTAAATAGCATTTATAAGTGGCTTTTTTAGAAGGCAAACACATGTACCCATGCCAATCCTTAATCTCATTGAGCACAAAATGTGTTCATTTCCTTGGCAGAGAAAATTGCTGTAAAAACCATTTCTTGCAGGGAAGACAGAAGAGGGGTGCTGTTTGCTGTCAAATGTTAGTCCAAGCATTCACTATTTATAGACCCACTCAGAAAATCAGACTTCTTAGTGCAGCAAATTATGTCCTGCTCTTGAACTCCAAGGAAAATTCCTGAGCCTCCATTTGTTCTCTTATTTCCTCTTCCCAGGAAGTACAAAGCTATCCTGTCACAAGGCTATTTAAACTGTTTAAGAAATAATTGTTATCAAAAATGCCATATATTTCTTTGTCTGAAATAGATCATACCAGTGTTTGTTGTTCTCCTGGGGGATATGGAAAAGCTTGGAATGAGCCTTGGAGAGAGCCAGTCCTCCTTCACCAGCAGAGTGACCTGACATGGCTCTGTGTCAGAAGTTATAGTGACAGCATGGGAGGATCACAAAGAGCTTTCTCCTTCTTATTGACATGAATGGCTCAATTCACAGAGTCATTCAAAGGTGGAAATGTTAAAGCCTTTCCAAAAGCCCTCTCTTCACCATCAACATTTTGTGGTTCAGCCAAAAATTCCACCCTACGCTCAGATTTGCTTTGAAAACGCTTGCAGCTTTTGGCTGCCAGTTGTATCTGGAACACCATCCATTAAGCATCAGTGAAATCCAGGCAGTCAGGGCTCCCCTGAGAGTTTGGATGCTTGTGTGAGTGACAAACAGCCTCAAATCATGTGCCTTGTCAAGCTGGTGAGCAGAAGGTTTTATACATAACTGAATTCCCCAAACTCCCAAACTCCTTTGGCAGCAACATCTCCTATTACTTTCCACAAGAAAAGTATAAAGTGGGGAAAATATTAGAAAGTGAGTGTCTTGCAGCCACAGTGAGAACCCCAGCCTGCAGCTCTGGCACTGCTTCTCAAGCCTTTTGGCCACGTGTGACAGAAGGCAGCAAGCGGGTGGCTGTCCCCCACGGGGCACAGATCAGAGAGCACGATGACAGTCTGCAGTGCACAGCTGATCAAGGAGCTCTCTTCCAGCAGCACATCAAGTACACTGGCAATTTTATCTGCTGGTTTTGTGGTGTTCTCTCACTCCATTTTCCTGTTCACACAGGGATTTGTGGAAGCAGATAATGTAATGAATCACTGTTGGTAGCATCGTTACCCCGATTTCTCATCAGTGGATGCTTAACATGGAAATTCATTTTTCACTGTCGAATTTCTACTCTTTTCTTCTTGCTTCCCTTTCCCCTCTTGCCCATTGCTTTCCTTTTCCTTTCAACTTTTGTGCATCCTGAAGATGCACAGACATAAAGTTTTATGCACAAGATCAGTGTTGGAAGGATTCTGCCTCCAGCCAGACACTGAGCTTCATCAGTTTGAAAAAGCCTGAACTAACCTCAAAAGAACTACATTTTATCTACTCAGAGACTGAATTTTTAACTCAAAGGAAAAAAAAAAAAAGAAGAAGAAAAAAGCTCAGATTCACATGCAAAGCCATAAGCACACAAGCCAACTAACATTTGTTCAAGCACTTCCTAAAACTCTCTAATGAAAACCACGTGCAGACAATCACTTATTGGCACGTACAAGCAATACATTCATGGACTTCACTGCTCATGAAGGTTTGCACTTCGACCTCAGACTGCTATCCTAAAAATATTGGCTTCATATATGAGAGATCTGCTGTCTTCACGTAGCTATGATTTGCTATATGAGGGATGGAGAAAATTCCTCATAATTCTGCTGCTATCTGTGCCTGTGTACTTTAAAGAGACAATTGAAATTTATCCTGAGCAACTTCATCTCCCTTGCTCTGTGTGTAAATGCAGGCTGCCATGTCAGTTGGCTTGAAAATTATATTTTTGACTTATAAGTGGTGCATAAGGTGAGGAAGAAATGAAAATATAGCCCAGCGAAATACTTAAAGTTGGTCTTAGAATATAGCATGTCCTGGCAGAACATGCTGAATGCAGCCTGTGGTGTTGCTTAGTAATAGTAATAATAACAACAAAAAAAAATATTGTTGTTACTTACATGTAAGAATAATAAATTTTCAGAGTGTTTCATTTATGAGAGCCAGGTTAAATGATAAGAGCCATCCTTCTGGGTTCACAAAACCCTCTCATTGCATGCAACAGCCACACATGTCCATTTGATGATCCCTGTGGTCTGGAAATTAGGATCACAAGGTATGCTGGGAACCTGGAAGCCAAGAGGACTTCAGGGACTGCTCCCAGCTGGAGTCCCAGCCTTGCCTCTGCTGAGCCTGCCACCACACATGCAATTAGCATTCATTATATGGCAGTGTTTTTATGATGTGGGTGCATCTCCACCTGGAACAAGTTGAAAAAGCATAAAAGCCATCAAAGTGTTATCAGATGGTATCAACATGGAGCCCACTAAAATCTGGACTACATCTGAACTACTGGCACACAGATGACAGATCCTACATCCCATTAAGAATTTCTTGAGTCCTCAGACATACTGCTCGTGCAAAAGATGCTTGTGAACAAAATGTCATTCTTTGAATGACAAAGCAGAGGATGAGGGGAATGTTCCTGATGGTTTCATTAATGGCTTTTCAGTCCAGAGCCTGTACCTTCTGACACTGCTTTATCTCTCAGGGGGATGCCTTGCACAGACCCTCTGCCCTGCTGTGGCTGCTGGTGGTGAGACCCGTGCTGGAGCCCATCACCCACAACCACTGTGCTGGTTTAAGAAGGGCTCTCCAACCAAGCTGGCTGCACAAACCTTCCCAAGCCAGAGGAACCAGCCCCCACTGTATTTTCAGTCTCAAGCATCTCTTCACCATATTTATGTCTACACAGAAAATGGCTTTTTCCTCCGCCACTGCTGTAATTTTCTCCTTCTAACCCTTCCGCCCAAAGATCATTTTCCGCTCCTTCCCCTCATTCCCATGGTTTCCCTGTGATTCCCACACCAGGGATACCCTGCCCTCTGCTCCTGAGCGCTCGTGACAGCTGCCATCTTGGCCCAATCAAGAGTGATTGATCCAGCATCCTTCAGCATCAAGTGCATTTGATCTGTAAAGCTCTCCAGCTGGGGCTGTAATAACTCATATCCGCTGTGGGTTACACATCAAGCAGCTCTTTCCCCATCAGTCACGTCTTTCCTGATAGAAGAGTTCTTCAATGAAGCCCCTCACATCTTATCCACCATCTCATGCAGATCCTGATGGGGAAAATTTATGAAAAGCAATATTTTGTACTGCTTTGAAGCAAACAAAGCTGATCTCCATGTCAATTTTGTTGAATAAAAACTTCTGTGGGCAGAGGCTGTAAAGTCTCCCAGGATTTAGGCCATGATAAGAACAGTCAAATCATGAATATTTATGCACTAAATGACCCATTAGTCACTACTTTGTTTCATTTTCATTAGCTCTGTGGCCATATTTACTGTATTTACATTCAGACCCTGCTCTGCAGTGTGAACTGCTGCTGTCACTGTCAGCCCAAAGCTGCTGCTCTGCCATCTGGAAACTGCCTCCCAACTCTGAGAGTAAGAGAATCAGGCCCAGATATTCCTGTTTGTGAGGGATCACTGTTTCAGTGCACCTGAACAGAAGACATAAATACATTTTTATACCTGACAATGCAATGTGTGTCCAAGTCTCCACCCTCCTTTAGGCTCATGACACAAGCCAAATGACCACATTACTTTTACTCAGACTGGTTGCCTCTTGTCACAATTTTTGGTGATATGTTTTGCACAATCAGACAGGACTGGTTTGTCTACCTGGCCCCCCAAATATGAAACTAAATATCTATTCAGGCATTAGATTTGCTGAGTGGCTTTTTAGCTCTATAGCAATGTGTTTCTATGCATTACAGGCATGGAAATCAGGCCAGAACAGGATGGACAGAATACTTCCTGTCTTTGAGGGATAGCAGGTTGCAAAGGAAGAAAACAAGAACAGCAAAATCTGTAGAGAGAGTTCTCCTCATCTCCCAATTTAGAACTCAGTGATTATCAAGCCAGAATTGTTATATTTGGATTTAATTGTTTTTAATATTTTTCTTTCATGGTTTTGTCCCATCTCTCATTGATCTAATGGGAACTTTTAATTGCCACACCCTTCCATGACAAGGAATAGCTATGGCTTAATTATATCATATGTGAAGCACCATTTTCTCTTCTTTCTGTTTCTTTTCTTAAGCTTGTCACATGTGGGATTCATTTTTCAGCCCCAGCTCCCACAATGAGAGATGTTTGAAAATCATTCTGTCACCCTTGTTTCCCTTCTCTGAGCCCTTGTAATGTTACACATCTCTCCATCAGTCTCTCAACTCTTTCCAGACTAGAGAGCTCCTGTACATGTCCTGTATGGAAGTTGTTCCCTATCTTTGTTCATCCTTTACCCTGGGTTATAAACTTTTTTTCCAAATTTACATATCCTTTGGGAGGTGAAGGACCAGAGCTGTGCACAATATTCAACAGCCAGGTGCATTATTGGTTTATAGAGGATAATGGTTATGTGATTTGCTCCCTCTCCTTCTACAAAATCAATTTTTATCCCTCTTAACTGACAGGTTCTATAGGAAAGAAAGCTGTTTACTGCCATCCCTTGGCCATAACTAGAATGATTTGGTGCAGAATGTCTATTGTAAATCCAGCCAAAATTCCCTAAATTCATAAAGTAAAAGGGAAGGTATTAAGGTACCATGCCAATGAAAAATATATAGGGCATAAATTCAGGATTAACTGCTCTCTATAAATGAGATCCCACTGATATGACAGAAACAAATTAAATTACATACAGAACAGTTATTAAAAATGTTGACAGGTTTAGAATATCACAAGGAAAACCTTGATGGGCAGGAAGTGCAGTTATCTGATCCATGCAAGTCCCTCCATTGATTTCTGAGAACTCTGACATGGTACCAAAGCCCTACACTGATTTTAATCTGAAGACACAAAATTAAGTAATAAGAGTAATATACATGGAGGGACTTTCTACACAAGGCCAAAATCACAGCAAACATGACAGAGTTAAATGAAGGTTCTCCCAGATTCTGTAGTTTTATTTTTATTTTTATAAAACACTTTTCTATTTACCATCAATCATTATATATCTTGCATATCATCAATGCTTAATTGCATCTAATTATTAATAAGGATTGAGTACAAATTACCACATACATGGAGTGCAACAGACATAAGATGGCATGTAAACATTCTGAAAATCTCAGCTCCAACTGGTAAATTTGCTAATGGAGAATATTTTGCATTCTGTAAATAATCAAGCATTTTTTATTATCCAGAAATGTTCACGCTTAGTGGGCATGCATATCATCATAAGTTAAACGTGGTTAATTAAAGTTAGTGATTTCTTTTATATGAATTATATATTTTTATTCTAAATTATTGGTTTTAATGAGAAGTTATTATTGACCATTCGAATTATTAATAATATAAGCACAATCTTGAAGAAACAATGATATTCTCATCTTAATGTGCTCCACAATTCTCTAATTACAGGATCCTCCCCACATTCCAGGTGGGCTTTTCCTTCTGCAGGTGGGTCAGGGAGCTCCCAGAAGTGGAGCAGTCTGTGCAGAGTGAGAGGGGGGTGAGGAGTGGGGATCTCTGGGGCTGGGGTTCAGCACATGCTCCGGTGACAGCAACGACATGGAGCATCACTCCAGGGCTGCAGCCACTCCAGGACTGCTGTGTGCCTTCCCCAGACACCACCAAGGAGCAGAACCTGCCCTGAGCACCTCGGGAGCTGGGCACTGTGGGACACACATGGACTCCAGGCTGAGCACAGGCACCCTGAGCCATGATGGAGCAGGAGTGCTTCCAGCCCTGAAGATATGAGCAATTCTCTGACTGGTTTCTGGACAGGTGACAGAGATGGGGAAATGTGGTGTCCTTCCTTTCCATGGAACATTTCCCTGAGCTGTGCCAGGTGTGATGTTTGTCCCACACAGCAGCTGGGTTCACACCTTCCTCCCCAGCTCTCTCTGATGACAGATGGCAGCAGCAGGGTGTCACGGCTCAGGACAGACAGACAGACACAGCCAAGCTGGCTGCAGAGAAGATGGCAGGACAGGACCTTCCAGGAGGTCTGGGTCTTGCTTGGACAAGTACTGAAAACAAAATTCCTGAACTTCCTTGCAGTGGGAGAGGGGACAGAAAGGCTGCACAAAGTCAGAGCTTTGCAAAATATGTCAGGGAGAACTGGTAGGGAGAGCCTTCAGCTTCTTCATCAGGCAGCATCTGTGATTATTTAGGAGAAGGGACCCCTTTGGAAAGTACTCCCTGGAGATGCCTTCACCAAGTGCCTTCAGAAGTGTTCAGCCATTTCACAGTCATTTCTAAGAGGAAATCAGATTAAAATATAGCACCTGCCAGCCCAAGGCAGAAATGCACAGAAACAATTTCATCTCATTGAGTAGCCAGTGCTGACAAGTGAAGGAGAAATGACTGCTCTTATTTTGGATATATCTTCTTTGATGGCATATTTTTCTCTGCACAAAATGAAATCACCTTTTTATACAGAACAATTAAACGGTCTTGACCCAGCTTAAAAGCAATGAAGACAATTTCCATGCCAATTATAATGTAGAGGGAAAAAAACAAGAAAAACTTGGGATGTTCTAGCTTTGTATCTCCAAATCCAATAGTGGTCAAAGTGATAAAGCAGAAATAAAAGGCTTCCTGAAAATCCATATTTTTTTCCCACTTTGGAAGAATAGCAGCAGCACAGGAGATGTACACAAAGATAACGAGAACCATCAACACAATGGGCACATCTAATTTTTCTAACTCTTTTCCTATTTTGTCAAAATTCTCAATTACTCTGGACACCGTCTTTTCCCTGGCTAGTTCAGGACATGAACTCCATCTCTCCATGCTTTTAGTTCTTGCTGGTTGTGTGTTTTCATTCTCCCTGGCAATTAACATTTCAAAAAGTTCCACGTTGCGATATTTGACCGGTTTCACACCTGACTGATTTCTCAGCACTTCCATAATGGTCAGGGGCTCGTTGATGACTCTTTTAGACTGTGCCCTGCATTTCAGTCCATTCCTTTTGCTACATGTGGATCCAGAACAGAGTTTAGAGGCAAGAATTTTTGACTGCAGTCTCCTGAACTCGTTGTAGGACTTGGATAAGACAGTTGCAAGGATGTCTCCCATGTCTGTCAGGACCAGGAACATCAGGGGGATCCCAAATAAAGCATACAACATACAGAGATACTTCCCACTCCGTGTCACAGGATAGGTATTACCATAACCTTGAAAAAGAACAAGAAGGGGAAGAGAAAGAGAGAGATGTGATACATAAAATGGCAGCAGAAGATATGCCTTTTCCCTAAATCCAATTTGGCTATTTCTATTTGCTTCCTCTAACATATTGGATACTAAACTCAGGTTGTAAATCAATGCTTTTCCATTATAGTGGGAGAAAACTTTGGTATTATAGTAACTGTATTAAATTTTAACAACCATTTTTCTCTTCAACCTTCAGAAGACATTGAATATTCCTTCTCTCCCTTCAAAAACCCTGCTTTTTCCTATATGAGCTTCTAGGCCAAGTGCTTAGCCTGTCAGATTATCAGCCCATATGGTGAGGTATGGTTTCCCTTGTTTTCTTCATCCATGCATGTTTTCACTTGTGGCTGCCACAGCCTTTGGTCTGAACCCAGCCTCAGTCCCTGCTTTGCTGTGAGACACTGAAATACCATTTATTCTTGGTATTCTCTTCCCCACAGGCTAACTGGCAATGCTAATCTTTACTCTCAAAGCACTTGGGAAAGATTATTGTCATTATTGCACAGAGTGATCTTATTTATTATTTTTTAAATTGTTTTCTGAGCATTAAAAACATCTTTTGCATTTTCCAGGCTTAAAAGTTATTCTGAGCTTAAATTTAGCTACCCAGAAATCTATCCTAGTTGAGCCACTAGGCAGCCTCCCCAGACAGTAAAGAGATGGCAGTTCAGATCATCAAGCTTCAGACTAGATAACTCAATTCTCCCAGAAATTTGATTCTATCCCAAGGTAATCTATTAGTGCCTGATTCTACAAATAACAAACCCTCTGCAATGGAAATAGCCACCTATTCTATCTATTAGCAGCAAATATTCCAGGCTTTCTACTGTTCCTAAAACTTAGGTCAAAACTGAGGAAGATGCATTAATACTCAGTGCTGTGAAGGCAAAAAGTACTGGCAGCTTAGAAATAAATATGTTAGGTCAGTGTGTATGGGGACATTTGTCAAGTCCCATGTTAATGGAGGTGGGTAAATAAGCCCAGGGAAGACATTTCCCACAATATGCCTTTTCATCAGCTTGCTGAAGTCAAAGCTTTCTGATAAAACATCCCCTCTCAAAGGTTCTTGGCTGCTGTGTTTGTTCCAGGAAATACTCACAGGGCTGAGGATTTTGGTCTCATCCCCAGCGTGTCTCTGACCACCCAGACTTCTGTCTTGAACTGCAAGAAGCTGAGTTGGAGCAGTCACCCAAGAGATGAGAGTGTGAGGTTTGAGCTGTGACACAGCACACAAGGGCTCTGGGTGAACACATCAGCTCTCACACTGTTCCTTGTGTAGGATGAGCTCGTTTTAAGGTTCAGTTTTTCTCTTACAGTAGGATTCATCCCCATGCTAGGATCTTGAGCACATCCTACTGCAGTGGAGAAATGTCTTTGCAATTTGATACAATGCTGTGGGAATATTTCCCATCCAGCTTTGATTATGACAAATTTGGAGAGACAGTGCTTGTACTTGCCAGCATTTGAGAAAGATTAACAAAGGGATAAAAGTAGCTTTGGGAATGAGCATGAGGAGTTGTATTTAGCAATGCAGAGGGAGCCAAAATCAGAGCAGATGTTTCTATTTGATCTAGGTCCTCCTTTGAAATATGAAGTCAGACTGAAAGATTTCAAAGGTGTGACTTAAACACTATCATGTGCTGTTAACCCAGAGAAATGTGAACACGGTGCTTAATTACAGTACCACACATTAACAAACCTGAATTAGACATAAGTAACTGAGAATCAATTAAAAAATAATATATGCATTATGAATTACCTTTTCCAGAGAGGAAAACATTACCCAATAGGTCACACAACAGTAGGAAGGATAAGGTTTGACTGAAAAATGGAGATTTCTTTTTAGTTCAATAGCTCTGTGAACATCATATATGAATACATATTATAGCATATATGTAACGATGCAGTTAATTAGTGTGTACCATCACTAATTACTAATCTGTGACTTGTTTCTGTAACTCAGCTGTGTCTCTGCAGTCTGTGTTTGCAGAACTGCCTGCAGACTCATCAGCAATACTCAGGGGAAAAATTCAAGGGGATTTGGGCTTTGGGTTTAGAAAGGGTGGGTTTGTTTGTTTGTGTGTTTGTTTGTTTGTTTGCTTGCTTAGGGTGGTTTTAATTCTCTGGAAGAAAGGAATTAGAGTCAGCAACAACAGGAATTTATTCTGAAGGGTGTTACTTTACCTCTGTACTTACCCACAGTTGTGAATACTGTGCAGCAAAAAAAGAGAGACCCAAAGAAATTCCATCTTTCTTTTGGACTGATAAACCAGACTGGGTCAGCTGTGTTGAAAAGGTCACGGATGTCTTGGTTAAACTTCTCATTTTCTGTCACGTTAGCTGTCCCATTATCTGTCACAGTCACAGCAGGAGGCACAGTGAGTGTTTGCAGACTCAGGGAGCAGCCTGCCTGCTACTCCAGTGAAATATGCTGCAGCTGAGGATTTGCTCATATTCTCTTAAAAGATAAAAATATTCACCTTCTCACCATCCCCTTTCAAGCCCCTCACCCCCACCTCTGAAAAAATCAGGTGGGTTCAGTGGCTTTGGTGAATAAAAGTACAGGGAACAAATAAACATAAAGAAGGACAAGATGACTGAGTAACCAGCTTCCAGCCTGAATGCCCTGTTTCATTTTGGACTTCCCAGGAGATTAGTTTTCTTTTTACCCAAAGACACCAAGAAATGTGGGGTCAACAGCAGGGAACCAATCTGAACCTCTTGGATGCCACTGCCCAGTGCCCTGCTATGAATCCTGCAACCCTTCTTCCTCTTCCCTGTGGCTGAGCTTTGCTGGAAAGGATTTATATTATTGAATTGCCCAAAACTGATCACTGGGTCAGCACAGCCACCTGAGTGAAACTCAGGAGGATTTCTAAGCCTTCTTTTCTCCTCTACCCCCTCCAATCAGTATCACTGGGTCTGGGGTGCAGAACTGCACCCTTCTCCCTCTGAGTATCCCATCACCAGAGGGCTGGCAGGGAAGCTCAGAGCAGGGAAGAGGCAGCTGGAAAAACTTTCTGAGAGAGAGGATTCAGCCCCCAGCAAACTGAAGGAAATACCACAGGAATCTCAGCTGCTCCTTAAGGTAAAAGGTAACATGGGCAAAAGGGAGAACACAGGCATCTCAGGAAAAGTCTGTTCAGGCAGGAACAAAAGGACTGGGAAGCTTGCAGTCAAAAATCACAGCTAAGGGAAAAAACAGCTAAGGGAAAAAACAGCTAAGGGAAAAAATCATTAGCTAGGCAGAGGGAAAATCCTGTTCGCAGGGTGAGCTGCTAATGTTTTGAAGAATGTCTTAAAAAGCAAAAAAACCCATTCAAAAAGCAAGAGAATGAATAGCTCCCTGTGCAGTTAAGTCATTTTGAAATTCCAGTACATACCTGGGAACCTTCTGGTGAGGTTCATCAGCTTCTTCAGAAATGTTCTGTATTCTTCACTTACTGTGACCTTCCGGGTACTTTCAATGTGGGAAAACATGAGAGCCCCAAGAAAAGCATAGATGACAAGAGACACAATGAAGCAGGCATGAGGAAACACTGCCCAAAATATTTTTTTACATGTCGTTTTACCTCGCAGAGGCTGTGATGTTGTTGCCATCCTAGGCTCGTCTTTTTTTTTTTTTTAATATAAAATTTTGTGGAGAAGACAGAGCTTTTAGAAAGAAGGATGAGGATGTAAAAGCTTTTGCAGCCAAGAAAAGCTTCTCCTGTGAAAAGAAGGATTGTTCTGCCTCAGGCTTTCAGATCACATGTCCTTATAAGTGAAGATTGCACTACAGTCCCCACGGAAAAGCAGCACAACTGATCAAGCTCTAAAATACTTCTCAGTTGATGCCACGCCACTCTATCCCTGAATTATTATTGATCAGCCAGCACTGTAATGCACATGGACTACCAGCTCCTATCAGCTTCCACTGGAGCCAACTCGTGCTTAAAGTTCCTTCTCCTGAACAACAGCTTCCCATTGGTAGAGCAGAAACACTTCCAGCTGCCAGAAGGGAAAATGTGCACTGTAAGGGATGGAGTTCTTTAAAGATTTCTCCCAGAAACAAACAAGAAAATTTAAAATTAATCACAAGAAGGGGATGGCTCTAATTGTGACCCCTGGGCAGACCTGGGTAGAACAATTAATTTCCCTTTCAGAGAGCTTACAGAATCTCTCTATACCACTCAATCTTTGTAGAGAGGGTCTTTTGAATTTTAAATTCTTTTTCTCCCAAGGAAAAAAAAATTAGTCAAGAAGGTTTCGCCTAGTTCTTACTTGAATAAAATCTTCCTATAAAAATAGAAGTCTCAACTATGAAATTCCCACTGATCTTAGTAAGTCAGAACTGCAAGATTCAGTTCTGGGTTAGTGATCTTTGCAAACTATACCCAACTTTAAAAATAAAGCCTTTCTTTTCATCCTTTGCTCTAAAACACAAAGGAGCAACAACATCCTTTGCTCTAAAACATTTGTTGGAGCAACAAGCAGTATCACTGCTCTTTGCAATTTTTGTAGTGGTAGTAAGGGGAGTTGGGCTTTACAAAAAGAGGCGTTAAATATTTCATCTCCAGGCATCTTTCTTTAAAAATGGAAACAATCTTGTGCAGCCAAGACCTACTGAGCTGTATGTATGGAGCAAGTCCACACACCCACACAGAAATCCTATATGCTTACAGTGATTTCTTCTAGGTCAAACTCTCAGTAAATTTGATCAGAAGATAGTTTATGTTCACCAGGATGCAAGTCTCCACTATTTAAAAAAAGAGACTTTTAGGGCTAAGACAAAAATAAACCTGTGTGCTTGCTGTTTTTCTTGTTATCTGCCTTGTTGGGTCAGTCTTGCTTTTTGGCAACAGATTTATAAATCCTCTTATTGCAGTCAATCTCTGTTTTATTTTTTCCCTCACTGACCTGAAACACAGGGTTAGAAACTGCTAAAGTTCATAATTAGTCAAAAGCAAGAGACCTTCCTGAGAGGTCTGTACATAGGTCTGGTGTCCTTTATGCTGGGAATTGCTACAACAGGCACTGAAACGTTGGAAAGCTCTTTATTACTGTCCAAATGTATGGGCTGCACACACCTGCAGGAGTCAACGTGGCTCTGCTACACTGCTCTCAACAGCACAGCTAAAAACTGGGAAAATTTCAAAAGCAACAAGGATGAATGATGGACAGCTTTCAGACAAAGAATGACTGAGCAGTCATTGGCCAGGGGGGAAAAAATTGTGACTGAGGAACTATCTTCAGTCTTCCAGATGTTCTGGAGAGAGCAGGTGAGGGATCAGCTCTCTGTAGCCTCTTCTGGAAGCAGAATTGAGCAAACCATCAAAAGGAGCAAGTAGAAATCTGCTTCAAAACAAAACAGGATTGTTTCCTCACACAGCTAGAAAGGTCTTTGCCAAAGGTCGTTGGGTTTCCATACATGAAAGAGAATGGAGAGATGTTTAGAAGAACAGTCACTAGTGCTGACTGCAAACGACACAGGACTCAACAACCCTCCTGAACTGAAAATAGCTTGCAGCTGTAAAAATAAGACAGGGTACTGAGCAATGAGCCCCTGTCTGAGGCAAAATATACACACTGATGTTCTAAAAAAGGTTTTCACTGACCAGTATGGTAATTCTGATATAGTTTGTCCTGCACAGAGTTTCATCTGCAACTCAGATATAAATATATTTTCCAGAAAGTGCTTTAAAATCTTCTCAGCCTCCTCCTACACCGGGTACTGCAAAGTATTTAGCAATTCCCTGGAGCTTCTCAGCCATTTGTAGCATCAGGCTCTGAGCCTGTGACAACAAGAAAATTTAATAAAAACAAAATCAGAAATGATTTTTACATTATTTGCTTAATCTAAACCATTTCCCACTATTGCTGTATTACATATTTGAACTTAGTTGCTTAAAAGCAAATCCCACTAACCACAAGTTATTCCAAATTGAGTTACTGGTACTTGTATTGAGAGAGATTTTTGCAATACACATTTCCTATCCACATTAATGGACAGCAAACCTGCAATTGTCCCAACTTCCATTTCTTTGATTAGGGCAAATGTGAGTGCTCTGTAAGGTGCTGCTTGAAAGGGAAGTTTTTGACCACAGCTGCAAGGTTAAATAATTCCAGTAAAAATATACTTATCATGAAATTGCTATTTTATCTGATATTTCTGAATTACATTAAGCCTAGAAGGTCCTTGTTTGGGCAGAGAGAAACGTTTTTCAATAATCAGTAAAACTCTCTCTGCTGTGTTGCCAAAGACCTGCTGTGTTACCTGCTCTGTGAAACACCACTGGATTCACCCTTCTGTACTGACAAAGAGTGTAATGTCATCCTTCTGAAGAGAAAATGAAAGTGACCTGAAGGATGACAGTGCTTTTTAAAAATGAATGGCAATGGATTAAATGGTTTGCTTTTATTTACACCTGGCATTGATTCTGATGGGAATATGGTTTGATAGAGGCACCGAGGCCTCAGCCTGGCAGCACTTCACAACAAGGAGAATTAAAAACATTCCATTCCAGGTTGAATGTTAACAGGGATCATGGAAGATTTGATCCATTGCCCCACTATAGGCCCCTGGAAAGTATTTCCAGAATGCATTAACATACCTTAGCTCCCCCCAAAAATGAATGTTTTGGTATAATGGTGATATCACCTCCAAGCACCCCAAAACAGCAAAAAGCGAGTGGCAGCAGTAGCTGCATTGAGAAAGCAATCTCAGGGTTTTGTGAGCAATAGATTTGACCCCAAGACATAAGGTCACACCACTTGAGGTCAGCTGGGTGGGTGAAGTCAGTGGAGTTTCACTTTTAGTGTGCTCAGCCCTTTCAAAGGACTCCTCCCACCTCCCACCCACAATAGTTATCCCACTGTAGTTATCCCCTCCCAGCTCTGGGGCTCCTTCAGGCCTCTCCCTGTGGGATTTCAGCCCAGGAGCAGTGCTGGCCCAAGCCCAGCCCCAGCACAGACACAAGACACTTCTGCAGAGCAAATACACCCTGCCAGATGAGCCACACCAGCTTTTTAAGGCACTCTGCAAATATTTTTCTCCTCACAACCCCACATTCCATATTGCCCTGGAATATGAATTCCCCTGACACCTCCCATTCTTAGTCCTTACACTTCACACTACTGGGATGGAGAGAGAAATGCACAAACTGGCAGTGTAGGGTGTGTTGGATACCCCAGGGAAGGTTTAGTTTTCTTTGTATCCATCTTTAGAAGTCTCAGCTTTTGCTTGAGTCGAGTGCTTGAGCTTGTAACCTCTGGGAATATTTGAGAGCACTCAGGACTAACATCCTGACACTACATAGAATGCTAAGTGGTTTCAAAGATGTCCAGGACTCTCACCCTGAATAGAATTTCCTATTTAATTCCTTGTTCACACCAAAGCCAAGCAAGTGGTCCCATCATTTCATTTACAAGAGAAAATCACTTTCAATATGCGCCAGGACCAACCAAGGCTTGGGATTAGTTTCTGCTCCTCCTCTTTCTTTCTAAGAGAGATGAAGTCACATAGTCAGGAAACACCTTTGATGGGAGCCTTTTTCACCTGGTAACTAAACACAGGGCCAGTCTTTGGTCACTCAGGAGATAACCAGCCACTGGATCCCCAGACCATTGCCTGGGCAGAAAGACTTCACCCTGCCTTCCTCTTCCCCAAACCTGAGCAACCACAACAGCCTGGAAGGAGCCAAACTGCCCCCAAAATGAGGAAATATTAGCTTTTTTCCTCTGGAACAGGTAACATCCTCTCTCTCCCAGGGCTTCACCCAGTAGCCAGGGGTGTAGCTCATCTGGAGGGTTTGGCTGCTGCAAGGCTGAGGTTTCCAACACAGCAGAGCTCTGTGTCAGCCACTTCTGCTCCTGCTGCTCTCTGACACACGTGGCAAGTCAGAATACACTTGGGGCAGGGAGGGAAAGCTGCTCTAGACAGACAGCACTCTTCCAGACCCTTTCTAAAGGACCACCAGCAAAACCAGTGGAGAGAGGGCAACAATTCTCAGTCAGCGTGGGGATGGCTTTGCAAACAAAGCCACGTCAATGCTCACTGCTTTGCATGACTCCTCTGAGTGCTGTGGCACCATTTCAGGGTGCTGGAACAAGCAGAAAGGTTGGTGTCACCTCAAGTCCCCAGCAGCAGACCCCACAGTGCAGGAGCCCTGGGTTTCCAGATAAGCAAAGGGGATTACTGAGGTTCAGCTACAAGTCTTATGCCAAGTCTTTACTGAGTTAATGTAGTGAACGTAATGCTGGTATAGTGGAGACTATCTCAGCACAGTAGTTCATTTCAAGGCAAACAAGCTCCCTGTAGAGAGATCAGAAAGCTGCTTCTTAGGAATTTAATTAACATTAGAGTATGTGAGATTATATGCTGCATGAAAGCTAAGCATCATGATTCATGTCAACGCTGCATTTATTTGCAATTCTGCACTTCTTTGAACTGGCAAAAACCCCACAAAAATTCAAGATGACAAGTCCACTTTGCTCTTATAAATGCTCACTCTTTATTACTATTAATGTGGCATTATATGTATATAGGCAGGTGGAAAGAGGGGAATCTTAAACCCCAAATACAAGAACAAACTTTTAGCCATAAATATCCACCAGCATTCATGTGAGACTGTCTCTGTGACAGACACAGACCCTCTCAAGTCTCATCATACAAAATACTAACCAAAAAAAAAAATCTTAAAATTATCTTATTTCCAATGTCACATACAAGTTCAAAGATAAAAGTCTTCTTGCAGGCTGCAGTATTGGCCAAGTATTACAGAAAACATTGAGGTCAAATGTGTATCTGGAGGAGCTCTGAGGTCATTAAGGCCTGTAAATCCCCAGAGTATCCTGCTTACAGTATTTTCTACCCTCAGTCATCCATGGCACTTAATAAACCACAGGCAGGAGTCTGTGAGATGCCCACAATCAGACACCCCTTTCTGTCTCCTCTCCCTAGCAATCAGACTGGGCACAGTTTCATGTCAGTGGCTCAGAGTTTCTTGAGTGTCAGGCTAAATTTTCCATCACTTGTTTTCACCCCAATTTTCCTAATGACACAAAGCAATTTCTCTTCCCCTTTTGTGTAATCTTTGCAGTTTTAGCTCCATTATCCTACCACTCATTAGTCTTTGTGGATTTGAGGGGTGGAAGACACTTTCATAGATGGGTGCGCCTCGGGACAACATTGAGTGGACACTTGTCTTCAAATTTCTCTCAATTCTGCTGTTTTCCTTTAGCTCTGAGCAGGAATACATGAACTCTTCAAATCCTGTCCCACCCATTTCAGCTAATAAACCTTTAATTGTAATGCTGGCCATTTAAATGTTTCAGCTCTCATAGGAATAGCACTTAGATGCTTTTTAGTGAATCAGTAAACAACATTTTGCCACCTTAGTGGAGGACACTCTTTCAGGTTCTGGGCCCTTGTAGGTTCACCTATCTAATTAGTTTAAGACATAATTCCTCAATGACGTGATCCTGCCTGGGTTGATGACTATGAAAGCTCCTCCTGCAAAATATATTAGGTTGTGAAAAAATGCATGCAGAATTGCCCACCTTTTCTGAGGAACATCTTAAAAAAACTGCACATTTTTCTCCACAAGGAAAAATCCTTTAACACTTCTAAATGAGCCCTCTGGGCCCCAGGCCCTGAGTGCAATGAACCCTGCGGATTTGCCCAGGGACTGGGGGCTCCTCTGAGACTGCCTGGCACCCAGACTGCCCATCGCTGCCCAGGCTGCTGCTGCTCAAACTGCTGGGAAATCCTTCTAAATGGCACTGGCCTTCTCCAGGCTCACTTGGGAATTTGAGATGTGAGGGTGGGGCAGCTCAGCTGCAGGATGAATGGAAGTTCAGTGAGGGTTAATGTCTGAATCCTGCCAGGCAGCCAAAGACAGCTGCTTGCATCTTATTCAGAGAGATGGGGTTTTAGGGTACAGCTTTTAGGGATTTGTCGTTTGTCTAAACAAAAGGACATCAGAAACACATCAGAAACGACTTGTTGAGCAGCTGAGAGATACAGGAGATTTCAGAGGGGCCCTGAAAGGGGTTCACACACAGAGGGGGAAGCAGGCAGGGCTGGAGGTGGCTGCATGCCCCCATGAAGGAATGAGGGCTGCAGTGCTGGTCCTGAGGAGAAGCACAGACTCCCGAGTCCTACAGCACCAAGAGCCTTGGCCCCATCACTGCCCTCTTAATGCAACAAGAGATCTCAACCAAAGGATGTGTCCACATCCAGGGGTCTGGTTGGAAAACAAGGGCCCCCAAACATTGGAGCTGCCAGCAGTCCTCAGCATGAAGATGAAGATCTTGACAAGATGCCTTATGGACACTACTGTGTTTCCTCATTCTTCAGCCCAACTGCTGATGGAAGGAGAATTGCAGTGGTAGCCACTCTCTGCTGTCCTCTTGCACATTCTTCAAGAGTTGTTGCTCAGCTCTTATCTCTACCCAACAGTCCCATGGCATCAGCTCACTTCAGTTGTTGGATGTCACACCAAACCTGCCAGGATTTCTCAGCCTGAATTGTCATGACTTTCTTTTTCTTTCTTTCCAGAGGAAATATCCAATCACTATGGTGAATAATTTGTTAGAAGGCCATCCTTAGCAGCTATGTGAAATGCTTGCCCCTAAACAGACCCACATCACATTTGGAGATCAGCTTCTCTGGCTGAGAAGGCACAGCACAGAGCAAGGGCACAAACTCCATCACCTCCTTTCCACAAGTTGTGGCTCCCAGCTGGAAGCACACAGTAACTGCTCCAGTAAACTCTGTCACACCAGGGTCCCCTCAACAAAATATTGGTGCCATAACTGCATTGGCAAGATGTGCCCAGCCCAAATCTCCTGCTCTTTGTCAGCAAAATCACTGCTCTAGAGCTCACCAAGCCAACAGATTGCCTTCAGTGTTGCTGGTCAAATTGCTGCGGGCTGGATGAGGCCTCTCAGATCCAGGAGCTCTGGACATAACTGAGGTTTGTTTCCAAGTGCACAAATTGCTAAAGGAGAGAGAAACCCTCCTTGCTGAAATTTTGTTCCAACAGTACATAGAACCTATCTTCTTCCTTGCAGTCAGGTGTTTACACAAGCAAAAGTATCTTGAGAAGTGCCCTTGGTAGATTTGAATCTTTCTCTCCCTTCTGCAATGAGCAGAATTTTTGTTTATTATTTTGAAACTGAGGTTGTCTGCAGTCCAACACTAATAGCAGAAATGTGCCATTTACACCAATTAAGCATTCAACTTAATGCCTTTATATAGCTGAATTGTAGCAGATTTTGGTCAGATTCTGTTTTCTTTTAAACTCATGCAACACTGATTAATGGCTATGAAAGCAGAATTAGCTTTTCTTCTTATTCTTCTTTTTTTTTTTTAATAAGCCATTTTAGACATTCTAGCTTTCTTGGATTATAGAAGATTTCTGTACACAGTTTTTCTGGATCCCAAAAGAGGATGAATTGTGGCATAGCCAGAGGGATGGGTAAGCAGCCCAAAAACCCCTGTGTGAAGATAGGCTAAGGGAGAAGGACTTTAAGCTGAAGAAGGGTGAGTTTAGGTCATATATTAGGGTGATTTTTTTTACTCTGAGGGTAGTTAGGCACTGAAGCAGGCAGTGGATGCTCCATCCATGGAAGTGTTCAAGACCAGGCTGGATGTGACTTTGAGCAAGCTGGTCTAGTGGAAGGTGTCCCTCCCCACGGCAAGGAAGTCACAAGCAGACCATCTTTCAGGTCCTTTTCAACCCAAACGTTCTACGATTCTATCAAGCGATGCACCTTGGCAAAAAAAAAAAAAAAAAAAAAAAAAAGTTTCTTTTCTCAGAACCCTGCTGCAAAGTGACCCCCAAAGACCCAAATGTCTGCCAGTGCCCTCTGCCCTGCCACAGAGGAGGGAGCAGCCACAGCAGGGAGGAGCAGGACCGTCCCAGTCCTACTCCTGCCCCCCTCCTCCGCCTCCAGCAGCAGCTGCCCGGCAAAGAGCGGCAGTGCAAGGCGAGCTGCCGTGGTATTTTCCCAGAACAGCCTCTTACCCTCAAGCGATTTGCAGTTCATGGACTTCCTGAGCCGAAGACGGTATTTCTGTGACAAGGAAATACTTTCCAAGCCTTTGAAAGAAACAGGAGTTCATCGAGGGGTGGCAAACATGTGCGGGGCGCCGGTTATCCACCTCCAGCAGTGTTTCCCAGGCTGGAATTGGCCGAGGGAGCGGGAAGGAGCAGGAGCAGCGGAGGATGCTCGGGCCCGGGCCCGGCCGCCTGTTCCGCCGCGCCGCCGCCAGAGAGAGCTCCGAGCCCGCGGGCCGAGCGGCGCCGGGAGCGCCGGCAGCTCCGAAGGGACACCCAGGGACACCCAGGGACACCCAGGGACACCCAGCACCTCCGGCAGCTCCGAAGGGTGTGCGAGCGGCCCAGGGACACCCAGGGACACCCAGCACCTCCGGCAGCTCTGAAGGGACACCCAGGGACACCCAGGGATACCCAGCGCCTCCAGCAGCTCTGAAGGGTGTGCGAGAGGCCCAGGGACACCCAGCACCTCTGGCAGCTCTAAAGGGTCTGTGACAGCCTTCAAGAGGGCCTGGGGACACCCAGCAACTCCAAAGGGTCTGTGACAGCGGCCAGGAGGGCCTGGGGACACCCAGGGACACCCAGCACCTCCGGCAGCTCCAGAGGGTCTGTGACAGCCTCCAGGGACACCCAGCACCTCTGTCAGCTCCGAAGGGTCTGCAAGCGGCCCAGGGACACCCAGCACCTCTGGCAGCTGCAAAGGGTCTGTGACAGCACCCAGGAGGGCCCAGGGACACCCAGCACCTCTGTCAGCTCCGAAGGGTCTGTGACAGCCTCCAGGGACACCCAGCACCTCCGGCAGCCTGCTCAGCCTCTGCAGCGTGTCATCGCTGTGGTCCAAACTCCTTTGAAAAACGAGTCAGGAAATGTAAGAGGGGTGGGGAGGGATTTTCTGCAAGACCGTGGAGTGAAAGGAGCAAGGCAGAATGCTCCAAAGTGAGAGCAAGTTTAGATTAAATATTTGGGGGGAAATTGCTACTGTGTGGGTGGTGATGCACCAGAACGGGTTTCGCAGGAAAGTTATGGATGCCCCATCCTGGGAAGAGTTAAAGGATGGAACTCTGAGCCACCTGGTAGTGAAGGATGTCCCTGTCCATGGCAGGGTTTTAGAACTTGCTGGTCTTTAAGGTCCCTTCCAACCCCAGGCCATTTTATGATTTTAAGGTTCCGTGCTGTCAGTGCACTCTCACAAATATGCTGGTGAATTCTTGACACCAAATACACACAAACATACCCATAATCACTTTTGACCTCCCTTCCACACTGTTTTATGGATTACCACTGAAAGATCTGTCAGTGCTGGGTCAGTTGACCAGATGGATGTTCTTCAGCCCATTTCCAGCTGCTGCAATCTGAAACAAGAGGACAGGCAGCTGCCTGGGCATTGTGAGGTACACTGGAGACATTGTGCCACTTGTGTGCTCACCATTGCTCTCCTGGGCACCCTGGCTCCTTTTCTTAGAACTCTTGTTTGCAGCACACCAAAGAGCAGCCCCTGGTTTTGCAGGCAGTGAGAGGAGAGTGAGAAAGGAAATCTCCAGAGTTTTGCAAGTATAGCTATGGAAGTATAGCCTGCTGCTATCCAGCTAGTTTGAGGAATGCCATTTTAACCATAAAAACCTGGAGTTTGTTATAACATTAACCCTCCCCTGAATTTCACCTGCATCTCACTCACTCCTGCCTGGTCTCTAAATTAGTATGAGATGAAAGGGGAAGAGAGACAAGAGCATCTCCTTTCTCATCCTCCTCTCCAGATTTCCCCACTGTCACACAGGGCATTCCCCCAGGCTGCCTCCCTGTCCCACAGAGCCCTGCCCTGCTGCCAGGGATAGAGAACCTCTCCTCTCGTGCTGCTGCTCCAGTCTTGCCTGGGCACACAAGAGTGGAACCCTGGTCATCTGTGAGGGAAAAGTTTCAGCTCTGCACATGCAATGATGATGAGCTCCCAACAATCTGCATTACAAGGTCCCTAAACTGGAGCATGGCTCTGTCCCAAAAGATGCACGAGAACTGGTGCAGTCCTTGCTGCCCCAGGAGACAGCAGCTAAACATACTCAGCTGGTTCCCTCCAGCTCCCACAGCCTCAGCCAAAAGGACAACTCCTGGGCCTGTTTCAAAACTATCGATGTCCCAGGCAACACACCTGATTTCCTTCAGAAGAACCCTCAGCAGGAAGCCATGGCTCTTCCCATCAGCTGATTTTTACACATCTTCAAGCCAGCCCAGCAGACTGAGGGCTCATACCAGTGCCCAGGGATATTTTGGGTGTTCCTGACACACCTGAAGGGCTCAGAGCCAACATTCATCCTCATGCTGTGTCTGGTTTAGTCACCTCTAGCTCACTGGATGTGCATAATCTTTCACCTTGCAGTCTCTTTAAACTCTTCACAGTGTCATTGCTTTCTTGGCAAACATCAAACCCTTACAAGGAGACAAATATTAGTCAGGGCATTTAAAGAAATCAACAATTTTAAAATAGACTAGAGAATATATATCCTTTCTGACAAGGGTCTCAGTAGAGATTACCTGATCTCGTCCTCTCAACTGCATTTTTGACTTAGGGTATCCTTCCAATCACCTTCTGGGCCAAATCCCTTTTCTGATTATTCCTGCCCTATGGAAATGAAACCACGTAAAATGAAAGTTAATAACGCATGGTTTATTTTCACGTGGATGTAATATTTCCTGAACTACTCTTGGGATTTTGGCATGAGTTTTAAAATGGGATTCTCAACCTAATCTAAATCAAATGGGTAAATATATCTGTCATTGTGGTAAAAACTGTGGAGGAGAAAAACTTTTTCTAAGTAATGTTTTCCTTTCTGCAGCCCTTTCTCTTGCCCAGGGATCAGAGCTGCTTGTACTCCCTTTCCCTTGAGCCACTGTTCCATTCACATTTCATTCAGCAGAGGTCCCAGATGCACTCAGGAATCCACGGTTGCCACAGATGGCAGCACCACAGCATCTCCCTTTGGAAGCAGGCCTGCCTTATGCCAGTTTGGCCAATGACTGCAAAGAAGTCCTACCTCAAGCCAGGAGGGTGATCAATTCTGATGCCTTCTTAGCAAGCAAAATGAGAGGGGAGGTCTCCTTTTAATGTCTGGGACTGAGCATTGGCCTGAGCTGCAGCACTGAGCAGTCAGTCCCTGGCAGGAGCTTGGCCTCGGGGCTGCTTTGTGCCCGAGTCCTGCCAGAGGCTGCTGTGACACCAACACAGGCTGGGGACTGTCTCTGTTTTGTCACACATATGTTGAGTCCCCTGGATTAACCTTTGCTTAATTACACACCTCAGGCTAAATACTTTGAGTATGATGTGAGGGGAATCTGACTTACACAGGTCTTTTTTTGCCCCATTCATCAATCATGCTGTGTGTCACCCCTAGCCCATGTAGACTTCAGAAATAAATGCAAAGACTGAATCTAAAAGTCATCAATGCACCTGATGGGATTGCCTGAAACATATTTTTCAGCCTTAAAGCCTTTCCAAAAGTCCATAAAATATAGCATTTCCTGTGTATTTTTTCTAATAACCATGCTAATTTGCCATCCCAGTTGTGCAGATTGCACTGGGGCAAGAGGTGTTCTGATTATTTCCTTTGTTTATGGTATTAGACTTAAACTATTGTTGATCTTATTGTTCTTATTTGTAACGTGTTCACCTCACTAGGACAGTAATTGTGTCAAGCAAGTTGGAGTCCAATCTGCAGAGCTGAATATTCAGAACTGCAAAAGAAAGGCTCCAATTTTTCAAGCAGCGGGCATATTACTCCTCCATTTGGATTATTAAATTCTAATTATAGCCTGTTGATCCAGTTACAATGTTGTTTGTAAATCTAAATACAGTTCCCTAAAGCCTGCATTTTATTTCTTAACCTGTTGATGCTTAGCAAAAAACACTGGTGTGCCTAATAGAGCAGGTGGAGCTTTGCTTGCTTGTGATCAAGCTCTTTTTTCCTCACTGTATTCCTTTGGATACGTTTAGGAATGAATGCTTAACATCAGGAAGAGCCATGACCAAAGCCTATAATGCTTTGGTACCTGTGGACTCAGGAGGGCTGGGGTCAGGATGAAATCTTCTGCTAAGTAACATTGGTGAGGATTCCCGGGTGTTTTGGGAGGAGGGGAAGGGCAGTTGGGTTTGGTTTCTCTGCTCTTTGGGAAGTTACCCCAGGTCTTCTGGGAATGGCACCTTAACCATTCCCTCTTACACAGACAATTCTTCTAGTTCCTTCTCTTCTTTTCATGCAATGTTTTCTGCCCTTCCAAACCCTTCTCCTTCCTCTGTCTGAACATTAAATGCAAGGAAAGCAGAGAAGCCCAAGCCTAAAACAGCAATGTTTCCCAGGAATTGCTGCATCTTTTGTGGCTGAGAAGTCTCCACAGCTCTGAGCTGTGAGTATACCTGCAGCATCCTCCCTCACCCAAAAGACTAGAGAAGTTTTGAGTAAGAAACTACTATGTTGGGTGTTTGCCTGAGTCCATAAACCATACTTCCATCACAAGCTTATTTTTTCTTCCAAGTCTTCTTTTAAGCTTCAGCCCCCTTGTGTGCTCACAAGCACCCAGCACAGGCTTCTAGCCAGGCTTGTCACTGACCTGCTGAGGTGGCCAACTGTGGCTTGACTGCTGGGCATGGAAATCACCAGGTGCACACCCAGGATTGCCACAAAGTCTTGGAGAGCTCCTCCCTGAGCCAGTCACAGCTCCAGGCAGTGAAGCATCGCCATGTCACAGCAGTGGGAAGGGCTAGGAAGAGGTTGTGGATGTTTTGACAGGTGGTGTTGGGGAATTAACCCAATTTCTCCTTTCATCCTTGTCACTCAGAATCCCCAGGGGGAGGAAGGGAGGGAGCTGCCCTTCCTGAAGGGAAGGTCTCCTGGAGATTTTCTGCTGAGGTTCTCTGCCCATGAGCACTTTGACAGGAATTTGGGATACAGACATCCAAACAATGGACAGCTCCAGCAGGTACCAACCACTCTTCCCATTGATCCTTTCCCAAGGGTCCCACAGGGAAAGTCACTAGGGTACAGGTGGTGGGGGTGGAATGTAAAGCCTGTTTCCTCTCCTTGAAACAGCATCTGAACTTACAGTCTTGGCCTGAGCAAGTGAGGAGCAAGGAGTAAAAGGATTGAAAGACATGACAACATTCCAACAACTGGGATGGGGATGGAATAGGGGTTGATGTCACGCACGCGTATTTCCATGCTGAGATGGGTAAGGCAGGGTGGTGGTCCCTGCAGGGAGGAAAAGTGCAGTTTGCTTGCAAAGCCCAGATGGGTCAGCTATGAGGCCACAGTCTTCAAGGCATGGCAAAGGCCTGCCTGTGGCTCTGCTTGCATCTCTGTGTCCTCCTGGGTGGGGACAAGAGGGTTCCATCTCCTCCAAGCTGTCACTGAACCTTGACAGTGCCCCCATAAAGGTGGGAAGGAAACTTTTCACTTCTCAGATGGTTGTGACCAATGGGAACAAAATTACTGAGCCCAGAAGCTCTGCCAGGGAAGAGATGAGCTGGGCTGGAGGGGAGTGAGGGGGCTGCTTCTGCTACAAGGAGTGAGGCAGCAAATCTACTTCCCCAGTCAAGCAGAGTGCAGCATGGTACCCTTATTGCTGGGAGTGAGAGCTGGCTGGGGCAAATGTTCTTCTTGACCTTCTGCTGGATCCCTTTGCTTCATCCCTTCTGGAACAGCCTCCTTCCCCCACCCTTAGTGTGCATGTAATAGGAAGAAAGAGGCTTTTCCTGCATTTAGACATTCCCAGCAACCACAGACCTGCAGAAGCTGACCTGAGAGGTGAGGGAAGGACCCTCACCCTGCCCAAAGGAGAGGCACTTGTGGCAGCTCCGGTAAAAACTCGCTGCCGTGCCCGAGCAACAAGGTTTCTAAGGATCTCTGAAAGCCAGAGGGAAAGGATGCAACCCCCTGGGCTGTCGTGCTGCCTGTCACCCCTTGCGCTCCCCGCTGCCGCGGCTGTGGTGTGAAGGTGCTGTACCGTCCCCAGCCCGCAGCATCCGCCACCGGGAGCGCCGAACGCCGCGGGCGAGCCGCGCTCGGGGGGACGTCGAGGGAGGAACAGAGGGTGAGAGCAGGAGAAGCAACAAGAGCATCACCCCTGCCTGACGGGGGGACGGCGCCGTGGGAACGGGAGAGAAGGAAGGTTCCGACTCCTCGGCATCCCCGCGGAGCCCGGACGGGGCCGCTGCCCGGTGTGAGCGCCCTCGGGCTGGGGCTGCCCGATCCGGGCCAGCCGCGGCGGGGACAGGGACAGGGACCCCTCACCCTTCAGGGGCTCCGCGCCCCGGCTCCTGCCCGCTGTGCCCGCCGTGCTCGGCCCCGCGCCGCACTGCCCCGCAGGGACCGGGGCTCCCCGCCTTGGGTCCCCCACTCTGAGTTTTCCACTCTGAGGATTGGGAGAGGGCGCAAGGGTGGGTTTGCTGCCTCGTGGCTTCGGGGTTTGTTGTAGCGGGGAGTGTCCGGGGAGAGGCGCGGAGCCGCGGGCCGCTCTGGGCACACCGGCTCCGGGGATGCTCCCGCCCCGCTGCACCCGCGGCCCGGCCCCGATGTGTGCCCGGCCGCGCCGGCGGATGCCAGGGATGGCTGTCCGCCCGAACCTAGAGAGAAAATAAAGAAAATGAAGCGAAAACACAGCGCTGAGCCATCCGCTGGCTGCATCGGCGGCGGCGAGGGGAGCGGGAGGGACGGAGCCGGGGCAGGTCCTGCGTGGCTGGGCTGGGGCTGCCGGCTCGCAGGTCGCTCCTCGAAACCTCTGCCTGCCCGTGGAAAGAGCCACGAAGCTGCCTTTGGGGAGAGGCTGTGGTTAAGCGTTTATGGGGAGCGAAACTCTCTGTTTATTCCGGGTTTCCAAACCACCTGTAAAGTAACAAAATAACAAAAAAGGTGGGTGAGGCTCCGGTCTAAAATCCTGGGAACAAAAGGCCCCTTCCAGGCGTCAGCCGGTGCTGGCACCGGCCGGCCCAGGTGCCGAGGGAGCGCCCGGGCTGTGAGTCTGCAGTGTCCCTCGGTCCCATCGAACTCTTGAATTGGCACAAATAAATCATCGGCAGCGTTTGATGGTGCAATTCGGTTGGTTCTATATAAGTTTTCCTTCCTTCACATGAAAGATATTCGGTTTTTCCGTTTGATTATCCTCCGCCACGCTCCCTGTACTGCTGTGGTACCCAAAGACCGTCGACGACAGAGAGGAAAACAATTTTTCAGACAAAATGTGAGGGAAAAAAAATTCAGTATATTTTGATTTTCAGAAACCAGCCCTGACATCGACTATGCGGAAAAAAAAATAAAAATAAAGCAAACGCAAATCTTTCAAAATCGTCTCTCATTTGAGGTAAAGTTCGACCAATCATTACAGGGAAAGATTTTAAAGCAACCGGCAGACTGCCAGAAGTTTTTTAAAATAAATAAAAATCCGTTTAATTGGTCACTGACTCTAAACTGTTTAATATCGAAGTCGGTTTTTAGATGCGAGGCAATACTTCCAAATAACAGACTGCCAAAGGGATTTTAGTTGTGCTCCCATGTGCATGTCACATTATGGAGAAAATAAAATCTGCCATGGACGTTCGCAAATCTCCTTAAACTTGTATTTGATCAAGATAAATTAATTCATTTCAGTTGTCAAAGAGCACGTTAAAGCATCGTTCCTCGGTTTCTATATTTACCCCTTTTCCTGCATCTTTCTTTTCTTTCTTTCTTTCTTTCTTTCTTTCTTTCTTTCTTTCTTTCTTTCTTTCTTTCTTTCTTTCTTTCTTTCTTTCTTTCTTTCTTTCTTTCTTTCTTTCTTTCTTTCTTTCTTTCTTTCTTTCTTTCTTTCTTTCTTTCTTTCTTTCTTTCTTTCTTTCTTCCTTTCTTTCTTTCTTTCCCTCTTCCTTTCCTTTCTTTCTTTCTTTCTTTCTCTCTTCCTTTCCTTTCTTTCTTTCCTCCTTTCCTCCTTTCCTTTCTTTCTTTCCTCCTTTCCTCCTTTCCTTTCTTTCTCTCTCTCTTACTCTTTCTTTCTTTCTGTCGTTCTTTTTCCCTTTCTGCACTTTCCTTCTTTTTCTTTCTCTCTTTTCTTTTCCTTCTTCTCCTGTCACGAAAAACATGCTTTATGCTCTTACTCTACAACGAGATAAAGGAAAAATTACGAACTCAACCTGACATTTATCTCTCCATTCCAAGTTTTCCTGGTTTCCCCTCAGCTAAATAAAACGCAAGCCCACGTTTTTCCCAAGGTGCCGTGAGATGGGTTCCTCACTGTGCCCGGTGGCTCCCGGCCGCGCTGCGGGCCAGCGAGGGAACCGGGGCTGCGGGCGAGCCCGGCCGGGGAGAGGCAGGGAACCCATCCCAGTGTGTGCAGGGGACTCGCAGCCCTAATCCCGCTCCATCTTGGGAGGTGGCACGCACGAAAAAAAAAAGGGGGAAAAAGGGGTTTTGTTTCCCCATTGTGCCTGTGTCCTGAATAGAAACCTCTGCGGCTTCCGCCCTCCCGGGAGCGGCTGGGCCGGGGGAGGCTGGCGGGGGAACGGCCCTGGTACCCGCAGGGAGCGGGGCCGCAAAACCCCGGCGGCGGCCGCTGCCTCGGGCCGCGCTGGGGCACGATCCGCTCCCTTCCCGAGGGGCGGGCAGGGCAGGACACGCGTGGGTCGGCGGCGGCGGCGCCGGGCCCGGCGGGACGTGCGGGGGATGCGCGGGGAGCGCGGCCGGGGCGGGACGCGCGTGGGAAGCGCGGGGTGGGAGGAGCGCGCGTGGGCGGCGCCGGCCCGCGGGGCAGCCCCGTGGGGACGGACGGCGCGGCCGTGCCCGGCGTCCCACGGCCGTGCCCGGCGTCCCACGGCTGTGCCCCGTGTCCCACGGCCTTGCCCGGACGGCTCCCGGAACGCGCCTTCCCTGGGGCCGCGTGGGAGCGAGGGCAGGGCGGCCCCGGGGTGGGCATCGGTGCGGGCGGTCTCGCATCCTCCACGCACCGGCGCGGGGGTGGGCGAGCGGGGCCGCTGTGGCTGTGGCCGGGCTCGGCTCCCTCTGGCCGAGCAGCTCTTCTGTGGGGCCCGGAGCCGACGGAGGCACCGCAGCGGCTGCGCCGGGAGCGGGGCGGGGAAGAGCCCGCGGGGCCGGCGGAGCCGCTGCCGGGCCGCGGTGGGACGGGGGCAGCTCCCGCTCCCACCCCGTTCTGGTGCTTAGGTTTCCCTGTCCCAAGAGCGGCCGGGCTGCAGCGGCGTCAGGCCGGGCGGCGGCACCGCCGACACTGCAGAGCAGGTTTTTGTTTGCCTAGCCCCCTTCTCTTTTTTTCCACACAGCAATTTTTCCTTTTCGTTTTCCTTTCCTTTTTCTTTTTCGTTTTCTTTTTCTTTCTCTTTCTTATTCTTTATCTAATTTCCTTTTTATTTATCTCCTTTTTCCGTCTTCCTGCTTCTATTCCTTTTCCATTTTTTCCTTTTCCGTTTTTCTTTTTCTTTTTCTTTTTCTTTTTCTTTTTCTTTTTCTTTTTCTTTTTCTTTTTCTTTTTCTTTTTCTTTTTCTTTTTCTTTTTCTTTTTCTTTTTCTTTTTCTTTTTCTTTTTTTCTTTTTCTTTTCCTTTTCCCATTTCCTTTTTCTTTTCCATTTCCCATTTCCCTTTTCTTTTCCATTTCCCTTTTCTTTCTTCCGTAGTGCCAATTCATCACAGTTTAAAACAAAACTATAAACACCAAGCATCGAACGCCACTTTCCCAATGAAGAAGTCCCTTAAAGCATCCCCTTCCTTCGGCTGGCGCCCGATGCAGCGGGATTCGGGGAGAGGAAGAGCCGTTCCTGCCGCACAGGGCACCACAAGGAGGGGGCAGGTAAACTGGCGGGGCTTGTGCGGCAGGTACTTGAGAGTATTACCTTAACAGGAGAAGTTATTTGAAAGCACTGACTCTGCCCATCATCCCAAGGCTGTTAGTCATTTTAATTTACACCTGTAATCTATTTAACACGCAAATCTGACACAGTTTTTCCAGCTAGCTGGCCCCTCGCCATCCGAGCCATACTGTGAGAGTTACGGTTCCCCAGGACCGGGGAATCCAACGGAGCCCTCTCGATTCTCTTTTCCCCACCGTCGAGGTGGTGATGGTTTAGTGTTGTTAATTCTAAAATGCTTGGCAGCTTGCCCGTCAAACCATAAGCGATAGAAAAATGCAAACAAACTCTGTTTAATAGTCACTGGACAGTGCAACTAATCCACTGTAAACTGCTAATGGGTATCGATGTCAACAGGTACGCGGCGAGAGCCTGATACTCTGCACTCAATGGAAGACACTTCCCTTCTGAATGAGGATTATGTGCAAAATGCAACTTGGCAGAAGGATCCAAATTAAATTCATGCTTCAGTTAATTCAGATTAATTTTCCTGATTGCCCTAGCACACCAGACAACCAAATCCCTGTGTATATTTGTTCCTTTTCTTTTTAAGGAGTTGATACAAATCTCTTCTCCTGGGGAGTGTTGCAAGATGCATGTGCTGAATATTGTGATTCTCTCAGGCATTAACTAGAGTAATAAAATACCTGAGATGTATTTTTATATCGTTGTTATTACTACAAACATTAGTTGAGGATTCTGGATCCCCTATATGACCGTGTTTCCAGTGTTTTTTCACTAACATGCTGCAAGCAACATTCCAGCTAATCACCTTAATGGAAATTAGAGAGGAAAATGGTCTATTAGGCTATTTAGTCTATCCTTACTCAGTAACATTTTCTTACCGTTTTCAGTCCAGCCTTAAATTTAAAAATAGCCCGTAGGAATTATTCTGCAGTCTCCAGAGGCTGTTATACCAACAGATAGCTCAGAAAAGCATGAAAATACGCTAAAAAGATGTTGCTAAGAAATGTTTTCTGGTGGTCAGCTTTATTTTCTTTCTTTCTGTTTCATGTTATCCAATTGCTATAAGTCACACATCCCTCTGACAACCTAAATATGTGTTCTCTCTTCTTCATCTGGACTCCTGTCACCATGACCCTACCGTGTTTCTAATGTGGGCGTTTTGGGGTTTGTTGGGGGCTTTTTTCCCTACAGAAGGTTAATAAAAGAGTGTGAGTTTAGCTCGGGCTTCATTCCAGGCAGCACCTTGACTACTCATTTATGTCCAAATTCTTGCTCTTTTTCTTTTCCCTTATTTGACACCTTGACGGCAAACAGCATAATCTTTCTTGCAGATTTATTTTTTCCTCTGAAATGATAGGAGAAGTTGGAAATTTGTTTGCTTCTGCCCCAAGCTGCTTTCTCCGCTGTTTCCTCTATGAAACATTTACATAGAGCTGGTACCCCACAGAGAATAAATGTATGGTATGGCAGCATGTGGGAGCTTTCTGTGTCAGGGTAGTACATTTTATGTTACAGTCTCAATGTAATTTCACCCTCTTACTAAGGGTATGGTCTGCCTCACCCTCTCCTTGGCAAAATTACTCCTTACACAGGGATCTCCTGGCCCTTTCTCCATCTTCACTGCTTGTCCCTCCAGCACTCTCCCCATCTGTGCAGCTGATACCACAGTGACACTGAGGACTCCAGCTGGGGGGACACAGCCGTTTTCCGGGGGTTGTTTCCTTCCATCTGCTTCCCCGTGCAGTTACTTAGCTGGCACCACTGGGAGAAGCAGCCACAGCAGGATGATCTGCAGGGGTGAGGTGCAGAAACTGCTTAACCAGGCTCTGCCACCAAAATGATGTCACAGTGCTGCCGTGCAACTTTCTGTCGTCATGTGAAACCTCCGATGGCGTAGGTCGATGTGAGCCAGCCTGGCCTGCTGCTTTTGGTGGTGCTCAGAGGCTTAGACACAAACCATTTCCCCTCCTGGCCTGCTTGCCCCCACAGGCTGCCCTCTGGTCAGATGACGTGCAATTCCCTCCCCTAGACTAGATTGAATGCAGTCCAGTAATTGCCTGAGGAACAATAAATCATACATGAGACAAAGCATTCATTTACACCACTTTATTTCTGTAACAATGAGAGAAACTGAAATGGACCATTGTTAAAGATCACTATTTCCTGCTCTGTAATAAAAGTCTCATCTTCCCTGATGCTTGTTTATTTTATAAATGTCTCTGCTTTGGCTTTCATATTTAGCTGCCAGCAGGACACCATTATTCCCTGACAGCATTCTGTTCCTTCTCCATTGTCATTACTGCTGGAGTGATGTTATATTGCTGTGCTTGGCCTAGATGGTGGTGCTTTCTTATCCTGCATTTCCCGTTGCTTTTCCCATCCAGGCTTCCAATGTGGCACAGAGCAGAGGTGGCAACACTTAAAAAACAATGTTTTCATGGAGTATTAGCAATTCTGGTTTTGGCTTTAAAAAACCTCAACAACAAAACCCCCACTGACTGCTGCTGTTTATTATTATTATGTTTTCAAGGCCAGTTGAGAAGGACTGAGTTGAAGTGCATGGGTTGTACCTACACTGAAGTCCTGAGACCCCAAGGACCAAGTGGGTCTCTGCTGTCCCACTTGTGGAGACCACACCAATGTGGTGTGAGAGCCCCACAACCTGCAGTGGACTGTCAGGAAGTGAAAAAAGGCAAAGACCCAGGGACACAAGTGCTGTTTCCACATTTTATTCTCAAGTGGAGGGTTGTGTGCAGCAAGGGCAGGGGCAAGATCTCAACCCTGGTGCCTGTGCACCTTCCAAGGGGCTGGGCAGGGCTGACCTGTCCAGATCCACACACTTGAGAAGAGCAGAGTGCCCGTGTAGGGTGGTGAGATGAGCAGTGCCAAGCTTGAAGCAAAGCTTTTCAGAGTCAGTGGGAGCATTTCCACTCATTTCAAGGACTTGTATTACGCTCTTGAACATCTACAAATGAAAGGTACCGCACTCAAGACAACCTATTTTTTAGGACCATGTTGCCCTGCTGTTGCCCTACCCATGTCTTTTGTTGATCTCAGAGCACCACCAGCAAAGCAACAAAACCAACAGCAAAGTCCTGGTATGTACCATACTGCTTCTCCTTTCAAGAGCTGAAATCTAATAATCCCCCTGACTCTCTCATCCTTCAGTCACACACTGCATTCCCTTTAATATTGTTATGTCTCACTTCTCCTTCTTCTTCTTTTCTTTTTTAAACAAAATTCCCAAGTGGAGGTATCAAGGTTTTCCTACAGCTCTGTTTCACTTAAAAAATAATTGGATCGTTATTTTCTATAAGGACCAAACTTCAACAGTAAGTAATTTCTAGAGATGTCAAGTGGCTCAGCATAAAAGTTAATCTTGATCTATTGGTTTGTTAGGTGTGTTTACATCCAACCAGTTAGCTCTCCTTAAACAAGAGTGATTTGAAGCCCTTTCTGGAGAGCATGAAAATGATTCCCCCAGCACTTAGATCCTCAGGGCCATAATCCAACAAAAGCAGGCTTATCTTTAAGCATATGAGGAGCCCTGTCAAAGTCAATGGGGCTCCAGATGTGTTTAAAGATAAACACATACTTAAGTGCCTTGCTGTATTGGAACTCGTTGGCTGTTTTATTTCCATTTAATTTCAATAGTAGACCTTAAATTTTGTACATAGAGGCAGAGGATTCTTCCTGGATGGCACATTAAAATATTATTTTCAAAGAGGTTGAATAGGGAAATCCCAACGTCATAGAAATAATTTTGAATTATTCAGATGGTTTGCTTGTTATGAGTCTATATTGTTTGACTCGTTTTACTTGGGGCTTCAGGACAGAAGCACTGCAAACATGGAATTGAGCCACAAAGCTCTGCGAGGCTCCACTCCAGTGCAAGTTCAATATCCCACTTTAGGGAAGTTGCTTCAGCTGCTCAAGCTTCATCTCACCTCTGCAAAAATGAAGATTATTAATATTTCCTTTATCTCACTTCAGTTGCCTAGTAAATGCTTGAACAAGGATTTGATAATAGAGAATGCTGAAAGCCGCTTCTATTGAAAAAATATAACTGGAAAAAAATATTGATTGCAGACCTGCTTGGGGAAAAAAAAATGTTTCTTTGAATTTTCCGCATGCTCTAGCAATCAAATTGATCAAACAGCAATTTTATGCAACTGTTTCTTAACATTTCAGAGAATGAGCTCTGCTATTCTGGATGACTGAGCTCCAGATGAAAGCGCAGCAGCAAAATCATCCCAGTGAATTAAACGGAGGGAGCTGAGCTCTATTGCCCAGTGCATTGCAAGGGATGATCATCTATATGGCCTTTTGGGGTGGATGGCTTTGTCTGCACACCCCATCTGCCTACAGGATCCTTTGGCAGGCTCTGTGCTGCCCGCTCTGCCTGGCCCACCTGCCCTGCTGCAGGCAGGCTTTCACACCCGGCTGGAGAGCCCCCAGCACGGCAGCAGCGTCAGCACCCAGCCCTGCAGAGCTGCTGGGATGTGCCTGGGAGGCAGCAGGGTGGAAGGCAGTCAGGGAGGTGCATCACATGCCGTGCCTCCAGATTCTCCTGAGATTCCTGCTGGAGGAAGAGACAGCCTTTGGGCTCATCTATATTTCAACCGCTCCAGTGACTGCAGCTTCTGCAGAGTCATGGCTGGTGGTCAGACACAGCAGCCCTGCTCTGGTTTTTCCTGCAGCTCCCAGCACCCCTGAGTGCAGAAAGGACAGGGTGCTGTGTCTGCCCTGCTCCTGGCAGGGCCGGAGCTGCATGGAAACATCCTGCTGCACAAGCTGTGGGTGTGGAAAGGGCTGCAAGGCAAGCAGCCTTTCATTCCTGTCAGACCGCGGGCAACTGGATAGATCCCATTTAAAAGGAAGGGGATGGGAGGGAGGTACTCAAAGAGTGGGAACATAATGAAATGAAAAGAAATCCAGATGTGGTGTTCATTTGCCTGAAAGGACTGCTGCCTGGGCCTTCCCACGCAGTGCAACAATTGCCACTCCATCTGCTAAGGAAGCAGCTATTCACACGGAGCCGTCTTCCCACGGCACAGCACAGGGCTGCCCGTGACACCCAGGTTTGCAGCACATCCCAACAGCCACCTGCCAGCGTGGCACTGTCAGCAAGCTTGGGCAATGGGTGATGTCCTTTTCCCCAGCTGAAAAGGCTTTACAGGAGCCAATGTGACAACATGGCCCCGTGTGCCACGTAGCATCTCCCCAACACATCTCACATCTTGAGGTGACAGAAGCATGGACTGGCAGGATCACAGAGAGAAAACTCATTCTGTGTAAACATCCACTGACCTGTGCTGCTTAATTCAAGGCTAGGCACTGGCCCGTGTTTGGCAGCAGAAGGACTGAGTGGTTACTCTAGGTGGAGGTTCTACAACATCTTTTTATTTTTTCCCAGCTGACATTTAGCTCCTCTCAGTAGCTCAGCTTTCCATCTCCCCTTTGCCATGTCTATTCTGCCAGGAAACTTGCTGGCTGCTTTATTGCCTTGAATGTCCAGCTCTTCTGCTATTCTTTTCACATCTGTACAGTCATTTTTCCTTTTCCTTCTGAATCAGAGCACCACTCCAAACAACTCTGTGAAGTACAGTCTATTATCCCTTTTCTCCACAAAGCGGTTTTGAATTTTCATATGTAATGCGCTATATAAAAATAAAAAACCTTCTCCTGTCTTAATAGCCCAATTCTTAAACAGTTATGGCCTCATTCTCCTTCAAAGTACATAATTTCCATTGACAGCAGTGGGAACACTGCCAACACAATGGTGAATTAGTTCCCATGAAAAAAAAAATGCAGACACCAAAAGGTCCAATTCTGCTCTTCATTAGGAGGAAATGAAGGTAGAGCCGACAAAAAAAGATAAAACCAAGACACAAAATTGCATGAAACAGCTTCATACTCACCAGGCAGTAGGTTGCTAACTGAGAAGCCATTGGAACTGACCCTAATGTGGCAGGAGTGTGAGTCAAGAGAAATTCAATAACATCAGTAGCACCTCATCCCTGTGGAAAAGCTTGGAGCCAGCCCTCAGAGCTGTGCCTTCCCCTGAGCTGGGAAAGGTTGGCACAGCTGGACTCACCTGCCTCCTCTACCCTGGCTCGTGGGCATCTGAGTCAGTGTTCCAAGAGCGTTTTAAAATGTTCCAAATGTTTGTCCTTCTCAGCCAGACATCACATGGATGTTGTCTGTGCCATATTAAAGGGCAGGGAGTGGGTGGCATCATTTCTACACCTGAGAACTCAACAGTGGGGGCTTGGCAGTTATTCAGCTTCCCTGCTGTTTAACACCTCTGTTTTCTGAATATTTTTCTTTTCTTTGTGGATGGTCTTGTAGTCGGAGCGCTTCCCTGAGGATCTCACTCCATCTCTCTGGCAAAAGTGGAAAGCATAACATTCTCTGGGCTTTTTTTTTTTTTTTCACAAATAAAATAAAATAAAATAAAATAAAATAAAATAAAATAAAATAAAATAAAATAAAATAAAATAAAAATTTCTTCCACATGAAAAAAATTAAAGAAATCATATTTCTTCTCTTATCTTATTAGTCTGTTTCAGGTTGTTAAAAACTTAAATAATTCTCTTTTTGTTTGCTTTTTTTTTTTTTTGGTATGACGCCTAATGCATCAAGAGCACAAACAGATATGGGGATTCCTGATGTTTTGATGTTTTTAATGTAACATCACTTTTCTTGTGCTATTCAGTGGTAGAAACATCCTAGCAATAAAAATAGGCAATAAATATGCTAGTAATAACAAGTTTATTATTATTTGGGATTTGTATCTCTCTACTATTTAAATGAATAACCAAACTATAACTACACCTAAAGTCCTTTATATTCATAAATAGGAAACTATGAGAGTTTGGTTAAAATTGCCATACTTCTGACCAAAGTGTTTCTGCCTGGCAATGAAATTGCTATGTTCTTCTACTGCTGCTTTCACACAAAAGTGAGTCTTGGAATCCAGACTGCAAGATCTGGACTCCAGAATGTCTTAAAATCATAGAATTGTTCAAAACCTTTAAGATCATCAACCACCAACCCTGAACCAGCACAATGTTCCTCATTAAACCATATCCTCAAGTGCCACATCCACATTTTTATGAATGTTTCTAGAGATGGTGGAATCATCTTATCTTACCTAGATTATTTCCTTCTAGGAACTGGAAAACATAATAAATCATCCCTCTTGTGCTCCCAGAGGGGGAATGCACCTTCTGCCACAGAGATGCCAAAGGAGTTTAGTTTCCAAATTTTGCAATCCCTTTTTTCAAAGGAATCTGTGGGAGTGCACCAGAGTGAAAGATCTCTTCTTGTTATTGCTCCTCTCCTCCTTGTCCTTGCCTGTGCTCTGCAGAAACTTAAAGCACACCAAACTTTGACAAGCTTGGCTTAGCAGAACCTCACTTCTGAGCTGTCCTCCACATTCAGGATTAATGTTCTCTGCTATCCCAAATGTGCTGCTCTAGCTTTTCCCTACCCAATGCCACCAGTCTTTCAGGTACCTTACAGAGTACCCTGCTCCTGGTACTTCAAGGAAGAGCAAACTAAATCCCAAACAGAAGCACTTCTGCCTCACTCCCCAGTGGGAGCAGTGCCCAGCCCTGGGTGTAGGACTCAATCAGGCTGATCATTCTTTTCCACCTTGTGTAATGAGTTAATCCTAACAATGTCCAACTCCTTTAAAATCAGACCAAGGTATCTGCCTTAGTAACCTCCTGCAACAGCAGCTCCCACAGGTGATGAGACGTGTCTGGGTATTTATTTTTTGCTGGTTTAGAATGAAATGTTCAGTGCTTGAGAATTTTGATTTCCACAATCAGCTCCATTTTCATCTTCTTCTCATCAAAATAATTCCCATCTTTGCCATGTCTTGTGTATTAATCCTAGCAGTTCTGTCCTAACTATTCTTTATTTGAATTTCTTGAACATTTTTTTGACTCTACTCTGTACCTCAAGAGAGGAGGATAAAAATTGGACACAGATTTAATGTGTAGTTATGGCATAATCCTGCTATATGGCATAAAGCAGCCATCCTGATGGTTTATTGGCATTCTGCTCTATCTTTATACAACGAAAAAAATAGTCTCCTTTTTTTGTTTTTTTAAAGTTGCTGCTACAGATTGAGGTAAATCAGACACTGCTGACTTCTGGTACAGGTTCTTTTCCCTCAGAGATTGCAGGAAATTCAGGGCTTTTCAGATTATTTGAGCTATAGAGTTAATCACTGATGATTTACATTACTTTTCATTTAGCCACGCTCAGGGCTGTCTGCCATCGTGCTGCTCACCCTCCCAGCGTGCTTAAATCCATCAGGTAAAGTATTCCCCATAAAGTGAACTCATCCCAAGCTGACCCACAATCTCCAATGGGTTTTAACAAACCAAAGTGCACTGATTTTTTTTTGCCTATCTTTTCCATAATTTTCCATGGCAAAACGTTTGGAAGTGTACTGAATCATTATTTTCAGGGGTGCCCCTGAAATACTGCTGTCTTCTGGGTAACAAAATCCTGCCAGCATTCAACCTACACATTCAGTCAAAAATTTCCTGTAAATGTGACTCTGTTCCCCTGTATGAGTGTAACTTCAAGACCCATTGTTCAATAATTTTCTGTTTAAACTCTTATTTGTTAGGTGTAACCAGGCAGACAAACCTTTCCAGAAGAAATTTGATTTTGTTTGTGGTTTGTACTTGTGGTTGCTTTTTATTCCATATGGGGAATAAAGTAATCACATGATAATAAAGTAAAAACAACAAAAAAAATCAAACTTAAACCATTTCAGGAAGATTTTAATCGAGTCTACTGGATGCTTCTGGGTGAGCCTTAGGATGATGTCAGAGTTTCTCTCACCCCAGAGTGAAGGGACAGTTTCCATTCTCACAACATTCCAACATGACCGTCCTCTGCAGCTTTCCCTGGATCCTTGGGACCATGCTTATGAGTTTTTGAGACACTTTTTGTGCTCAATCTGACCTGACTTAAGCTTTCAAAATGAAAGCACTAAATTGTTTAACCCAAAATATGACTTTTTTTTTCTTTAATTTGATGCAAAGGTCATTAGTGTTAAAACACCAAGTATTGGAAAGAGTACAGTTCACATCTACTGCTCTGGACACATCACCTTTGCAAACATCTCTTGTTTAAACCTTCAAGCTTGCTTTTATTGGCTCTGTGAAAAAATGTGATTGTGAGAGTTTTAGCACCAATAGTAAAGGCTCATGGTCTAACAGCTTTTGAGGTGGTAAATACTCATGAGTGCTCCAGGCGAGCTGGTAAAGCTCAGTCCCCTCTCAGGAGAGGGTGAAATGAAGGCAGAGGGAGTTTGAGTGCTCAGGTACTGCTGATTACAGAGGCAGGCAGTGACATGGGGGAGGCTGAAACCAAAGGCTCTCAATCTGCTTTCAGAGAAAAAACAGCATTTCCTCTCAGATCAGAGTTTTCCCCCATGGAAAGAATCCTGTCACAGCCCTGTTCAGATGGCTTGCATATGCCATGGGCATGATACAGGCAATAAAGCTTTGTAATAAGCTACTGTCCAGATTGATAACTGTAAGGAGCATCTCATAATGACCACAACATGATTAGTCATGATACATGTGTGATACCCATGCTCATTATTAGTGGCCTCCAGAACAGCACTGCTGAGTCCTGCCAATGTGCTCAGTTTAGTATCTGGAAGAGACAATACTGCAATTACTGCCAAAGTATGCAGGAAAATTTAGAAGCAGCTGGTTGGGGATTCTGCACCAGGCTGGCAATCAGGAGCACAGCAAAGTATGGCAAGGTAGTAGCTGCAAGGACTAACTTAGATTATCTGGATCCAATGAATTATTTTAAATAGGTCTCTGGGTGTGCCCAATTATTTTAAACAGTCTGTCTTGCAGAACAGAAGGCATGCATGGGGCACTGGCCTGAAGAACACAACATCTGCATGGGAACAGCTACATCCCAATTTCATACCAATATTTGATGCTGTTGCCCACCTGTAAGGCAGAGAGAAATTTTCTTTTTCTTGCTCTTGTACCCATTAGATTTCTTATGAGCCTGTGACATTTAATTTCATGTACATCTTTTATGTCATGGCCCAGGGACCCACGTGCCATTGAAAAACACAAATGTACCTGAGCATCAGTCCTTGGAGAGTTTGGGAAAGTGGAATTAGAGCTGTTTCTAGCCATGCAGACTACCACAAACATGACAACCTTTCACTTCACACAGAGAGCTGAACTGAGTCAAAGACTTCAATCCTTTCCTTCAGAGGCGGCGTAAAGTTTCCAGATAGAAACACATTTCTGTTCCTCAAGGATGCTCCTCCCCTGTGCGGGAGGAGTCCATTTTCCAGGCTCCTTGCAGGAGATGAAGGCAATTCACACTAGAACAAATCTCTATCTGCAACAGAGGGCTGAACACATGCCTTCTAAATGTCCCCTAAATACACAGCAGCATGTACTTTGAAATTTCCAGAGTCCATCTGCTGTTGTAATGGTATTTCCTCAACAGCAGCAAGTAACTGCAAAAGCAAAAGAGTTGTTGATTATGCTGTGCACTTTGTTTTGAGGAGGTGCTCAATGTTCCAGTTGGTAAACATATTTCTGAGACTTGTGTGAAAGAACCTTCTGGTGAAACTTCATCTTGATAAAGACTTTCTTCTTCTTCTGCACTGACACAGGGTCACTCATACTGGACAGGAATGCCCTGTCCAAGAGAAATGTAACATTGATGCACAAAATAATAAGGTTTTTCTTGTCTCTTCATAGCAATTGCTTGACATTACCACAGGTATCATTATGAGTAACCACCACTCTCTCTGTTAATTGGAAATAACCAGGAAGTTGTTCAGCCCCAAGGTCCCAGTTCACATCCCCTGTGCTAAACAAGTAATCCAAAATAGGCCTAGCAGCTCCTTGCCAAAAGCATCTGTAAGTTCAAAAGCAAATACACTGGACCAAAATAATCAAGAAAATTAATGGAATAAAAATCTGCTTAGAGCTATTAAACCCTGAGATAAATCTTTGAGTCAGAAGATCTCTGAACCATGCTTTTCAGCTTGAAACTTTTACTTTCATCAACAAAGAAGAACACAAGAAGTAGTAGCTATAATGTACATCTCTCCTGTAAATGAAATAGAGATAAAAATATCACAAATAATGGCAGTCAATGAGAGACAGATTTTTCAGTCTTCTACATGCTAATGCAAACTAATAAAACTGTATTGGGAAAGCAGCAAGGTCTACACAGCAAAGCACAGCCAGGGAGTACCTGTGTAGTATGCTAAAACATTTTAAGCATTATTTGAAGGGAAAAGAAGTAACCCTTAATCTGCTTATCCAGTGACACTCAAGTGTGGATGTGAGAGTGCTGAAGCTACAGACATCCCTGAAGTTATGACAGTAAGAGAGGGAGATATGTCCTGAAAGAACATAACATCCAAGAATGATTTAAGCATATTGTGGGGAAAAAAATGAATGAGAATAGGTGAAAGGAAATTTAGTGACTGCTGGACTAAAGAAAATGTTGCTTTTGTAAAGGGTAAAATTCTGATTTTCCCAGTGCTCCTCTGGATGTTGCTATTTGTTGCAGATGAGTGGGCCTCAATTAAAGTAACTGAGCTCTGTTTGGACAGGCTTGTCTGCTCACTACAAGTTTCCTTCAGGATTAGACTCATTATTTGAATTTCCAGACCTTCAACAGTGCTATGTTCATAACGTGTGAAAGCAAATTTAACCGATTCAGTTGGGAAAATTCTCTTTACACCACTGAATTCTATGGACAAAAAGATCCTTGAAATGTATGTATTGTGATATGGCACCCCTGGTCTTTACTGAGCTTTGGATCAAGGGCTTGTCCAAAAAAAAAAAAAAAAAAACCAGATTATCACACAAACATAATATTTAATCTCCAGATATTCTGTTTCAAACAGTGTAATTGAGTTCAATAGCTCCATGTTTATTATTATGGCTTGTGCATAGAGATTAGCATAAAGAAAACTATGGGGGGAAATGTCATACATACACCCACACACCTATGCAAATACAATTATAATTGCCTCTGTATTTCACAGTAAACCTTTTATGGGAATCACTACGCCTATTCTGTCTAAAATTAAATCTGTTAGGTAAAAATGTTTGTAGCAGAACTTTGTTTTGTTTAGCATTAAACAGCCATGTCCAGCTGGGACTGTTGATGGTGCCTTGCCTGTGCACACACACATGTCTGTGTTTATCTATATCACACAACAAAGCTGGCCTGCTAAGCCCAGCCACATTAAAAATTTCCCTAATCAGCATCCACTTGTTGCATTTCCTTTTGAGAGACCAAATCTCTCCGAAATGTGTCAGAGATTTCCTGGTATCCTGTCACCCAACAGGCCTTTGAGCAGCACTGCAAATCCATGGAGGAAATGAACTCCTTCCATCCTCTCTCAGTAGCTGCATGAAACCTTGCACAGGGGGGCTGGGGTTTATTTGGGGTATGGCTGCCATAGAGTGGGAGTTGGTAACAACAGAGCACCACAGATCCCTGAGATGCACTGGCTGAAAGGAAAAAAGAAACCTGGTCCATAATGAGGATGTTCCATGTCTGGTTGTATGTATAAATACAGTTGAAATGAGAGGGTTTGATGAAGATCTTAGGTACACACAACCAATCTCAATCCGACTTTTCAGACAATGTCAGTATAAATAAATTATGGAGATTTGTGGAAAAATTACAAGGATTTGAGATTTCCACTAAAGACGAATCACTGAAATGTACCTATGAACAGCCGTCTTATTTTTCTTTTTTCTTTTCTTTTTTCTTTTCTTTTTCATTTTCTTTTTTCTTTTCTTTTTCCTTTCCTTTTCTTTTCTTTTTCCTTTCCTTTTCTTTTCTTTTTCCTTTCCTTTCCTTTCCTTTTTCCTTTCCTTTCCTTTCCTTTCCTTTCCTTTCCTTTCCTTTCCTTTCCTTTCCTTTCCTTTCCTTTCCTTTCCTTTCCTTTCCTTTCCTTTCCTTTCCTTTCCTTTCCTTTCCTTTCCTTTCCTTTCCTTTCCTTTCCTTTCCTTTCCTTTCCTTTCCTTTCCTTTCCTTTCCTTTCCTTTCCTTTCCTTTCCTTTCCTTTCCTTTCCTTTCCTTTCCTTTCCTTTCCTTTCCTTTCCTTTCCACCCTCCCCACCCCCATTCTTTTCTTGCCTCCCATGAATTTCCTGTTTATGGTGATTGGGCGCTGGATCCTTCCCTCCATCCCACCACCTTGGACAAAGATTGCGTCCCATGGGAGGAGGGTGGGTGGTTTTTCCACCAGCAGAGGCAGGATGAGGCCCGTGGAGCTGAGTTCTGCCTTCTGGCACCATCTGCAACGAGGCACAGGGCTGGCCCTGCCTGCTTCAGGTGGGTGGAATTCCCAGGCAGGCAGAGGATGAGGCAGGGAACAGCCAGCCTGGTGGATACACCGCCATTTGTGTGAAAAATTCTCAGGGAAAATTCTTTCTCTCCCTCTCAGGCCCCTAAACTCTTTGTGAATGGGGCCAGTGCAACATGTGGCCTTTCACCTCGCCCAAGAACCACTGCCAGACAGCCACACTCAGAGAATTGTTTGTTAATAGTCCAATTAGATAATTGCCATCTTTCACTCCTTTTGCTCCACATTTCCCATAAAGGAATGAATAAGGAGAGAAGCATGAAGAGGGCTTCTGCCCTGCAAGGTGACAAGAAGGACTGGAGCATGCTCTTTGCACAAGGCCATTTGCTTGAATTGAATCATTGTAGCCTAATCAATGGTCTTATTGGATTACTGGCTGTTGCGGTTCTCAAAGATATTGTAGCAGAGACAATGAAATAGCTAGAGTAAAACTTTTTTCTCCTTTAGTGGATCACGCAGTTGAGATTTTTCACGGGCTATCTCTCTCTCTCTCTCTCTCCCTCCCTCCTTCCCTCCCTCCCTCTCTCTCTCTCCCTCTTTCTCCCCCTCTCTCTTTCTCCCCCCTCCTGGATCCACTGCACACAAAGCTGGCTTTTTTTTTTTTTTTTTTTTTTTCAATGAGCAGGCTCTGCGAATAGGTTCAGTGTTTGCGAAGGTGCAGAATTAGCAGACACACATGCATGCACACATACACACACACACAGAGGGAGAAGCACAAAAAGCAAGTATCGGGACTGAAATAAGGAGAGGTAGGAGTTTAAGATGGCTGTCTGTGGGGAGATGTGTTAACGAGGATTTCTGCTGGCCAAGATAACCTGCTTCCTTGGAGAGATCTGCTTGAAGGAAGAACTTTTTGTGTGTGTGCGTTCTGGGGATCTGTTTGTTTGTTTACAATTCAGGGGGCTTTTTTTTTTTTGGCTTTTTCTTCACCCCCCCCTGCAACTGCATTTTTTCAGCCTTTCCTAGCAGCTTTATTCAGATTTATTTGGCGTGCTTTGGAGAAAGCCACTATATAATCGGGAGGTCAAAGGCAGACTGAAGAAAGTTAATAATGGCTGCTAATGGTGCTAACAATTCAGGGTGAATCTTGTCAAAAGTTGGTGTTTTTTTTTTCCTCTCCCCCACCCTTTTTTTCCTCTCTCTTTTTTTTTTTTTTTTTTTTTTTTTTTTTTTTTTTTTTTTTTTTCTGGAAGTCTCAGTCTTTTGATTGTGTGTTTCCTGAAAGCAAGACCAATCATTTCAGTTTATTCACTGGCTAAACTCTACTTGATTGGGGACAAGCACACAAACCATCCATTACGATCTGATATATTATCCAAACAATTTAGTGTATTCATGAGGTAACCTAAATGTGGAGGCTGCAAAATTACCCGTAATCAATTGAAACAGCGAGTGCGCGTCCCTCTGTGTGTCTAACAACTACATGTCTCTGTAATAAGGCAGACATTAAATCATTTTAGAGTTGTACTGTTGAGTACCTGATCACTGGGCGCTCTGGGAAGCTGGACAGTCACATTAGGACGCTGGGACTGAGGAAGCCGCTGCTTTTCCAGTGGGATAAAACCCGATCTTCCTTACTCAAGGTGCTTTACAGATCCCCACCGATCTCACCCTAAGTCGTGCAATATCCAGCATAGACTTCGTCTTCTTCTTCTTCTTCTACTCTTCTGTAATTTTTTTGTTATCGTTGTTGGCGCTTTTTTTTTTTTTTTGGTTTTTTTGTTTTGTTTTTATTGCACTACATGTTTGGGAAACAAGACAAAATGGACGTTAGATGCAGTTCAGAGACTGAAGCTAACCGGGTCTCGAAGAACGGACATAAAGAGGGCAAGGAAAGCAAAGGGTCTGAAGGAAATATTTCTACTTCTTTTTTGAAGGATCAGCAAGGGACTTTTTCTGCCTCTGCAGCTACGGAAGGTTGTAATAAAAGTAAATCTAGTTCGGCTGATCCGGACTATTGCAGGAGGATCCTAGTTAGAGGTATGAGTTTGAGGTGTTTGGCGAGGGTGGGGGAAGGTGAGCCGCGCTCACGCCCGGGAGATGGGCTGATTTTGTCGCTTTGCCTTGGGTCTGGCCCCGGGTTGAAAGCCCTTCCTACGGCTGCGGGAGAGAGACCCCGCTCCCGGCCGGGCTCTGCCCCGGACCCCGCTCCCGCCGCCTTTATCCCGGGGAATTTCCGCCGGCGTCTCGGCGAAAAGTTAAGCCGCGGTTGTTGCTCCCCGGCGCTGCCCCGGAACGGACCGGCCCCGCTCATTGTTGTTTTGTTTTTCCTTTCCTGCCTCGCAGCTTTCCCGGGGTGCCCGTCCCCGCGGGGAGCCCTCCGGGGACAGCGTTCCCTCGGGGCCGCGGCTCTGCCCCGCGGGCCGGGCGCGCTCCCTCCGCGCCCGCGCATCCCGCCCGCGGCCGGCCGCGCACCAAGGCGTGGGGCTGCGGGCAGGAAGGCCCCCTCCGAGGTTCCTTCTGTGCCCGGCAGCCCACAGGAAAGGGCTGTTTTAAAATAATCACCAGCCTTAAAATAAATGGAGGAATGACGAAGGGCTTTTTAATGATTACTTTTTAATAGTTATACGTTTAATTTCCCTCAATCTTCGTCCCTTCTCCAGGCTAAAATTGCTAAATCATCTTAATCTTACTCCCTCCAAAAAAACCCCACAAAATTTACCTGAAGAAATTTCAGTTTTATTAAGGTGCGTTTTGGGGGAGGAGGAAGAGAAGAGAATCGGAACAAAATATGTGGGAAGCAGGCCTTGAAACCCAGAATTAATCCTTACGCCACTGGTTGACCCAGAGAAGGGTCAGATTAAAATGATGTGATTGTCTCTGATTTAAAACGTTCCGAGAAGGTAAAATTACGGCAAGTAAAGTTGGGAAGGCTTTAAGGTAACCTGAATCTGGCTCTAGCTTGACAGTCGTGTTAATGAGATTTGCCCCGCTTTCCTTCAGTCGGGGCTACCAGAAAAGTGAGGTTTCTGCGGGCTGGTTGGTGCCTTGGTTTCTTTCCCTCCCCCCCCCTCCTTTTTTTTTTTTTTTTTTCCCTCCTGCTTCTCGTTGCCAAAACCCCAAAGCGGCAGCGGCAGCGGTGCAGGGTGGGCTGGAGGTGTCCCCGCGTTCACAGTGGCAGTCAGCCAGGTCGGGGCACTGCTGCCTCCTCCGAAAGCTTTTTTTTTTTTTTTTTTTTTTTTTTTTAAGGCATGAGAAACTTGTTATTAAAAAAATATGTATGTATTTTGGGGTGGGGAACGGAATGTGTATGGTGGCTACCAGCAAATCCTAACCCGGAGCCCAAGGGGAACAAAGAGTAGTCCTGCACTACAGGCACAAAGCCTGGCCTGAAGGATCTCTCTCTCCCCAGCTTCTCAGAAGGGCCGTGGGTGATGCCGCAGTGTCGTACTGTGAGTGCAACATATTCAAAGTAATTTTTAAATGGGCTGAGGGGATTAATTATAGAGGCCTGGGCCCCCATCGCCCCCTCCTTCCTTCTCTGTTGTGGGTTTTTTTCCTTCCGTGGGTGCAGTGGCCAGGTGCAGAGCCTCAGTCGCAGAAACCCTGCTCCATCCCGACTCGTGTCCTCCTGTCTCGGTCCTGAAGGCGCTGGGAACGGCTATTTCCCTTGGAAAAATTAGAAAGTATAAAAAGGGGAGGAAAAGCAGAGGAGGGTTGTCTGGGTATGAAGCTGACTGCGCCTTTCTTTGCCAGATGCCAAAGGTTCAATCCGAGAGATTATTCTGCCTAAAGGGCTTGATCTGGACCGTCCCAAGCGGACCCGCACCTCCTTCACGGCCGAGCAGCTCTACCGCCTGGAGATGGAGTTCCAGCGCTGCCAGTACGTCGTGGGGCGGGAGCGCACCGAGCTCGCCCGCCAGCTCAATCTCTCCGAGACTCAGGTAGCGCCTGAAGGACGGGGAGCCGCGGCTGCCCTGCCCTGCCCTGCCCTGCCCTGCTCCGGGACCCCCTTCCCGGCCCGGGCATCTCCGTGCCCTGCGGGCCCCAAGGACGCGGCCCTGCGCCCTCAGCGCAGCCCCCGCGGGGCGAGGGGCGAGGCAGCCCCGAGGTGCCCACGCGTGTCCGGTCGGGATGGAGCTGAGGGGCTCGTGGCTGAGGAGTTCCGGCTGGGGACCCCTAACTGCGTGTCCCTAACTGCGTGTCCCTAACTGCGTGTGTCCCTAACTGCGTGTGTCACGGGAAAGGGAGCTGCTGGCCAAGGGGGTCCCTCGTGTCCCCGCACCCAGCCCCACTGGGCTTTCCCCGCGGGGGAGGCGGCCCGGCCCGAGGGCCTCGGAGGGAGCTTGGCCACCAAGCCAAACTGCCGCCGGGCCGGGAGCGGCTCCCCCAGCTCCGGCCCGCGGGGATCCGCCCGGGCCCCGCCGGGCTCGGTGTGCCCGGCTGCGCGGAGCCGCCGCCCTCGGGCGCGGAGATTTCGTTGCTTCGGCCGGGGAGAAGCGAGGGGAGGCCGAGCCGCTCCCAGGCCGCAGCAAGCGGGATACTGGAGCTCAAACTCGCAGGGAGAGACGGGCACTTTCCCCCGGGGCTGCCGGGCTGGAGATGTTCGGCCTGGGCTTTCCTGGGTATGAGAGATCCGGGGATGGGACTGAAGTTTGGGCCGTATTTTGAGTCCTTGTATGTCCGAAGGGGAGAATCGCTCCTCCACCCTCCAGAGCAGAAAGGCTGGGGACCGACAGGAGGCCTAAAACTCTGTGAGAGCGCGGGGAAGCATCCAAAAAGTCCAAACTTCTTAAAGCTTGTTTCATATTTCCACAAAACATCATATAACAGTAAATTCCCCTGACACGATAATTAGCTTTTTTCTTTCCTTGCCGCATAGGAGTGACAAGTTTAACAGCTCGTAGGCTACAGAACCTGCCATGGGTTGGTTTTGTTGTGTTTTGGTTTGGTTTTGGTTTTGTTTGTTGCTTATTGATTGACTTCCAGAATTCCTTTTTAAAGTTGAATATTATTTAAAATTATTTAGGGGTAGTGAAAGAGCGTCCAGTTTGGAATACGGGGAAAGAAACTCATTGCTGCTGTTACCCCCAGGAAGGGCAGTCGGAGCGGGCAGCGGCTGCTGGGAGCCGCGGAGTGCCCGGGGCTCCGGCTGAGCCGGCTTAGAATAAAGCGGTGAGAAAGGGCTGGCTCCGTCTCCCGGAGAATTCCCGGCTTGTAGTAAACTAGGACGAAGTGAGAGGTCTGGTTAAAGATGCAGAACGAAAGGCCCCGGGGTCACCCCGAAACCGGGAACAGACAGAGGGTGTGGGGGGTTGTGTTCTGTGAGCGTGGCTTTGTGCGTTTTGGAAACGCTCCCCGCTGCCAAGTGTCTGCGCGCCCTCCCCCGCAGCCTCCCCCCGCCCCGCGGAGCCGCGCCGGGGTCCCGGGGCACCTGCCGGGGGGCCCCGCTCCTCCCGCCCCACTGACCCTGCCTCTCTCCCCGGCCCGCAGGTCAAGGTCTGGTTCCAGAACCGGCGCACCAAGCAGAAGAAGGACCAGGGCAAGGACTCCGAGCTGCGGTCGGTGGTGTCCGAGACCGCCGCCACCTGCAGCGTCCTGCGGCTGCTGGAGCAAGGCCGGCTGCTGTCGCCGCCGGGGCTGCCCGGCCTCCTGCCGCCCTGTGCCACGGGCGCGCTGGGCTCGGCGCTGCGCGGGCCCGGCCTGGCCGCGGCGGGCGGCGGCAGCGCGGCGGCGGCTCCGGGCGGCGGCGGCTCCCCGCACCCTCCGGCCGCCAGCGGCGCCGCCGGGCCCCCCCCGCCCGCGGCGCTGCACGGGGCGGCGGCCGCGGGGCACGGGCTGTTCGGGCTGCCGGTGCCCGCGCTGCTGGGCTCGGTGGCCGGCCGCCTCTCCTCAGCGCCCCTGGCCGTGGCCGGCTCGCTGGCGGGCAACTTGCAGGAACTGTCGGCCCGCTACCTGAGCTCGTCCGCCTTCGAGCCCTACTCCCGGACCAACAATAAAGAGAGCGCTGAGAAAAAAGCACTGGACTGACTCTAAGTACCTTCCCCCTATTTATATTTATAGTCTCTATTTGTGGCGGTATTTATGGGACGGGCGGCAGCCGTGCCCCCGCTCCCCGCCGCCCCCGAGCCCCGCGGCGCGGCTCCCTCCGCGGGCCGGGGCGGAGCGGGGCCGGGGCGGAGCGGGGCCCGCAGCCCGCGGGGCAGCCGAGGCGGCGGCCGGGGCCGGGGCCGGGGCCGGGGCCGGGGCGCGGCGAGGGGCTGCGGGCGCCTGGCGGTGCGCTCCCCCTGCGCCGCGGTCCGTCTGTCCGGGCGGGAGGGGCGATCGCGCTGTTCGTTCGTTCGGGAAGGGACGCAGAGGGTCAGCGGTCGGACCGGGGGTCGGCCGGGCTCCCTTCGATCGGCTTTAGCCAATGCCGAGCGAGGGAGCGGGATTTCGGAGAGAGGAGGATGGAGCTGCCAGGTGATGCCCGTTTTGGGGTGGTTTTTTTGTGTCTCCCAGACTCAGTGATTTCTAAGCACAAAGGTTTTGGGGCCCCACCTGTGGCCCCCGTTTACCCCCACACTCGCTGCACTACAGCCCCGACCGAGCCCTTAGCACCAGTCAGGAAATCCTCCAGCAACTTTTCTTTTCCACGGTAAATCTTGAATGTGGGAAGGGCCGAAACGGACTGAACGTACAGTCACGAATAGGGGAGACAGAAACCAGTGGCTGCAGAAATTTTGCATAAAATTGGCTCTTCCTTCAAGATACCACAACGTCCCCCCCCCCCTTTTTTCCCCTTTTTTCCTTTTTTTTTTTTTTAATTTGAATTCCGATGGGCCTGTCCCGCGGAGCTTATCTGCAAAAACAAGTCTGCAGATAAATCATGGAACTCACAAATCTATTTGTATCTAGATCTGTTGCGATCGTAATTTTAATTTTTATTGCTCTATTTGATTTTTCCAAATAATTTCAATGTTCATCTGAACACAAAAAAACCCTGTAGCCTTCCTTCCTCCTAAAATAACCGTCTCGCATATCGCTCACACTTCATTTAAAACGAACGTAAAATATAAAAAGCGTATCTTTTATTGTTATTTTTGTACTTTAAAACACATCTATGTAACAAACTTTTTTTTTTTTTTTTCATAATTCTTACTGCTATTTTCTCCACAAACATATGTATTTCACCTTCTACTATTCTGGATCGAATATTTTCTGTTCAATTTCGGTACTTGAATTTGCCACAAAAGGGATGCTGTACTTAGGTAGTTCTTTGGGGGAAAAAATTATTTACTTTGGTTTTAAGTTTCTTTTCTTTCTTTGAACTTTAACACATGGCGTTTACAAACTGTATAAATACGTGCCACCAAACTGTAACCAAAAAAGAAAAAAAAAATTACAAAAAGTGGAATGGTTGCTGTAGAATATAGAATTAACTATAGACCAGAACTGGACAGAAGGAGCTGGATGAAAAGAAAATAGTAATTTTATTGTAAATTATTTACGTCTGAAGTTTCTAGGCAACTAGTCGAAAAAATAATGAATGAATCGAGCGCTGAGCCCTTGCTACTAACTTTTGTTCTGAATGTTTTGGATATTTGAATGTTTTGTATTTATGTGGTGAGAGTGAAATATATTATATCTATATGATGATGGAATTAGGTGTATTTTCGTCTTATATTTGTAGCACCCAAATTGCCTTCATTTACACATGCACTGCAAAAAAAAAAAAAAAATCAAACAAACAATCCCTACATAACCTTCCCGATTTTTACTTTTTAAAAAATTGAATTTAATGTTTCATTTTGAGCGGGGGACTGTGAGGTCCACTTCCTAGAGGGTGATTTCACTCCTGGGGCAGTTTGGGGCATTCCCGGTCCCGTGCTCGGCTCCGACCCAGCCCTTGTAGCTCTCCCTGGCCCGCGGGGCCGATCCCCGCCCGTGCCCGTGCCCGTGGTGCTGCCGGTGCCCCGGAGGTGCCCACCCTGCCAGGTGCCACCCGTGCAGGGCACTGCTCCCCTCCAAACCTCTCCTGCCCGTGCCGGGCCAGGTGGGCACTTGTGGATGCACATCCTTCAATGTGTGACAGCGTACAGATGGACAGGCACACCTCAATACACGGGCACAGCTTGTGTGCACAAATACAGATATTTAGAGGTGTTTTCTGAGCAGCTCTCACTTCCATTCTGATTGGCAGCCCAGCCCTGAGGGTTTTTACTGGGCAGCCAGTGCAGGTTTGCAGGAGCCTCCCAATGTCCTGGCTTCCCAGGACAAGCCACCTGGGCAGGGTGGCGCCTGCTGTCCCCATGCCTTTGCCCTGCCCTCGGCGGCCTCCACTGGGCTCTGCCATGAGCCTGTCCCAGCCAGGGCAAATGCACTGCTCCAGATTAGGAGGGAAGGATGCAGTGGTGATGCTGATTTGGTTGGTTTTTTTATGAAGAGTGCAGAAATGATCTGGGGAAGGGCAGGGTGAAGGAGGGGATCGCAGGTGATATTGAAACTGCCAGTCAGGACTGGAAAACTTCAAGGGGAGGGGAGGAAAAAGTGTTGTTAAAAAGAAAAGATCTGAATGTGACAGAACAGATCTGCCAGGGAGATCTGGAGGGAGAGGGTGGTTTTCAGTTTGTGCCTTGCCTGGACTGCACAGCATCACCCAGACCTGCACAAAGAGGGGAGCCCTGGCCTGGGCTGCCTTTGGGAATTCCCTTCCCAAGGAGAGAATTATCACCACTCAAACCCTCCCTGGGCTCCCCTGCCAAACGTGGGGCTGAGCTGTGTGATGAATTTGCTCTGCCTTGCAGGACCTTCCTGCAGCTGAGATGGGGCCATTTCAGTGCCCAAATTCGCTGCTGCATTGTTAGCCATGGGAACAGCAGCAGAAATGTGTTCTGACAGAGCTGGCTCAGGTGCCCTCATCTAAAAAGAGGATTTCCCCACTCCTCTGTTTAAGCATAGACTGCAGGAACATTCCTGTCCCCTCACACAGGTGCCACGAGGCTCTTTTTCCCTGGTTGCTGGCCCGATCTGCAGTCTCAGGGCTGGAGCTGTGGTCAGTGTAAGCTCTTTGCTCCCCTTGTAAGGCAGTTTAAGCCAGCATCAGGCTAAATTGCTGACACAATAGCAGAAGCCCTTATTTTACAGCTTTGCAGTCCTCAGTATACATGTGAAGAGCTAGACATTTTTATTCTTATTACTATTATTATTAATTATTTCTGAATATTTAAAAGAAAAAAAAAGGCGGGGGGATGTGCCTTGAAGTGTGAAGGAGTCTTGTCTAAGCATTTAGGTGAAATAAATACTTCAGGACATTTCAATTTTTTTTTCTTGTCACCTTCAAATTCTACCTGTCCCACACCTGTATCAAAGGCTGCTTCTGGGATCAGAGCAAAACCAGAGGCTCTCCAGTCCCTTGCAGGGCTGTCACAGTCCTCTCTGCTTGTGACTCTGGCCAAAAGCTTGGAGCCCCACAGGAAGGGAGGCAATCGGTCATTTCCTTTAAAATTTTCAGCATTTCAAAAACATGGGGTCCCTGAGAGCCAAAACACCCTGCTTTCTACAGAACAAACATATGAAAAATGTTCAGCTGCATTTCTGGGAAAAAAAAAAAAGAGGGAATACCACCTATGTCATTGCATAGGACAAGTTAAAAATTATTCATGCACACATCTACATACACAGTGAGGCTGAACATAAAAGCTGGTTTGGGTTTTGCTTGGTTGGTTTGGTGGGGCTTTTTTTGTTTTTTTTCCAACCTCACCAAAGCTGTTCTGAAGCTGTGTGCTGCCCAGAGACACTACTTGCTTGTTTGCACTGAAATGCTGAGTTTCATCCTGCTGGAGCAATGAACACAAGCCACCTTCCTGAAGCTATTTGCTGCTGAACGGTTTTGCTGCATTTCTTGCTGTATTTTTTATTTGTGGCCATCACTGGGGCATTAGAGCTCAAACAGAGAAATATTTGGTTTATGCAGAGCGAGCATGCGTGAGCATGAGGGGCAGGAATATTTAGTAGGAAAGCAAATAAACCAAGTATAAATCTATATCTGGCATGAATTTTTAAAGGAAATCACAAAAGGATTTCTGTGGCAGGTGGATTTCCCCAAACTTTTCCTTAGCAGCAGCTACACATAGGGCTTAGAGTGAGCAAAGATTTAAAAAGATGGAGTGCAGCGTGGGCTATTTGAATTTCTTCATCTGAACTCAAGGAATATTTTCACAGGTACAGGGACGGTATGTCTCTTCCCGTGGCTCTCAGGAAGGAAAAGCTCCCAGGATCAGCTCCAGAGCATCCAGGGGAAACACAAAGCAATGCTAGCTAGGTACACATAGGGAAAAGGGGAATCAGTCTATTTAGAGGATTTTTTCAAAAGCATTTGCCCACCCACTTAACATAGACCCTCCTTTTTTTTTGCTGCTCCTCTATATCCCTCATGCCAGAGATTAGTGCAGCCTCTGACCACTCTGTCTCCATTTGCAATCCTGTCATCAGCCCAAGGTACATGACCTTGTGACATGTAAAAAAGCGCACGAGGTATCTGATGAACTTCAGAGTATTTAATTACTTTTAAGGAAAGAAAAACACTTCCAAAGAATAACTCTTGAACAGGAGCAAGTCACAGCCACCAGCAAGTGTTTAACAGAATTACCAGGGAAGCTAAAACGAAATCAATGGATGTGATGCTGTCTATGCAACAGCCACAATACAAACTGTGACCCTGGACCACAGCTGTGGCCAGAGTGCTGCTGGCAGGGGCTGACCTGGAACATTTCTGACTCAGGTGTAAGAACTCTCTAACAAGCACTTTACTCCCCATCTTTCTGCTTCTTGTAATTGCTGAGCAACTTAAGCACAGTATTTATTTATTATCTTTCTATATGTAGTTGTTAGTGCTCGTGCTCATGCTGTTCTTCATCTCTGTGTAAGTGACTGATTCTAGTTTGTATATAGGTCTTAAACTTTTTCTAGTGGAGCAAGTTCCACAGTCAATCACACACACAAAAATATTATTATATTTTTTATATGTTTTCTACTTTTTTTAGCATGAATTGTCCCAAGTTCTGTCATTAGAAGTAGCAGAACAGATGTTCCCACCTTCTGCAACCACGTCCTTTTTAATTCTTTTACCATGTTACCTTTTGTCTCCTTTCTCATGAACAATCAAAATAATTTTAACTTATTTTCATACACAGTTCTTGCAAACTGTACTTAATATAACTGTTTGCCAAGAGGTGCTGCCTTTTTTTTTTCTTATTCTCTTTTCTTATTCTTATTCTCCCTGGAAAAAAATAAATTCCCAGAGCTTTTTTCTCTTCAGCTATCTTCAACCCATTCTTCTGTTTGATCTCCCTGCTGTGAGCAAGAATGAAAACATCACACTAGTATAAGGATTTGCCCAGAACACAAACCTTTACTTGGCACTTGGTGTCATTGTCAATGCAAGAGAACTAGACCACAGGCCTCATCTGATGAGATGCCACAGCCTGGGTGAATAAATTGTTTTTTTATATTTCAGCTGAAGCAGAAAACTAAGGAACCTGATGTAGGAGGGGACAAATAAAAGAGCTCAATCCACACTCCACACAAGGTGGGTCCACAAAGTTTGTCACAGAACCAGGCACATCAACCTGGCAGAAACCTCTTCTTACAGCTCTCACAAATGAGTGGTTTGGCTGCTTGAAGAAACACCACCAAAGATATGGGCAAAAGCAGGGTTTAGTATGAATTGGTGGAAATGCAACTTGACAGAGTTTGATGGTAAGGTTCACTCTACTATTTACTGCGCAGGTTGAAGCATAAAAAGGAAGATCAAATTAGACGCAATTTGAAATTATTTGTATGGAATCTGGGAATGCAAAAGCAGGAAAAGGTGTAAAGGATATGGATGCAAAGATAAGGGTGCAAAAGGGTTTAGCAGCACTTAATCCCTGAATTCTTTTACATTTACAATAGTGATTCAGTAGGACTCACTACAACGATGACTTAACCATGCATTTGAGACAGTAACATTCATACCATGATCAATTCACAGGCACACAGGTAAAATTATGTGTACACCAATTCCTATGGGTGTAAAGGTTCCAAAAATTCCCCTCAGGTTCAGTGCAATACTCACACTAAATTATTATACTCACACCAAATCATCAATGCTCACACTTTGCATTTCCTGGCAGGCAAGGGTTTCACCCTGAGGAATGTAGAGATGTGGTGGGGTGGGGAATCAGCCTCAGCCTTGCTGTCAGAGATGGTTCCTTGTGTGTCACAAGCTTGGCTTGGGAGCTCTGAGAGGTGCCCCAGTCACAGGGAGGTGCTGGTGCAGCTGCTGCAGTCCAGGAGAGCTCAAAGGGTCTCCCTTAGGGCCACCATTTACAGGGTCACAAGATGATTGACTTTGGCCATCAGTAGGTTTCCCTCCTGACCATAACCCAAGCCAATAACTACTGTGCTTTTTTTGCAGCTTCCCAGGGTGGTACCATTCCATCCAGGCTGTAATTCACACTGGTGCCACTCCACTCAGGCCACAGCTCAGGTAAGTGGTTTACCAAGGTCATAAAGGAGAATATCTTATCCTTTGTTTCCCACCTTTTTTGGGAAGCTGATGTTTCTGGTACTTTCCACCTCTACCCATGCAAGAGCTCCTGCTACAACCAGGGAGTGACTTATGGCTGGACTGGTGTGGTCAAGGGACAATTCACCACTCAGCTGGTTCTACCAGGGTTTACCAGGAGCTTCTGAGATCACAGAGCAGGCCCAAGGATGAGGAGGACGGCAGATGAACCACCACAACAATCCAGCAGCACATCACCAAAGGTGCATGAAGTCTGTGAGATGGAGAGAAAACCAAAGGGAAAATAGTTTTCCAATTTTGTCTCAAAAATTTTAAAAAATGAACATGAATTTTAATTTTTCCTAAGGTTGGTATCCTTTACATATTAGAAGATTTTTTTATTAGTCTAGCTGCACAGGGATGAATCCAGCAAAAAATTTGCAAGGGAAACCTTGCAGAGTTCTTGTTCTTCTAAATTCCCTTCCACTTTTTTTTTTTTCTCTTATTTTAGTGGACGAAAAGTAGAAGGAAACTCATCCAGGCAAGCAATGAGTTGGCAAGTCAGGAGCTGTGGCTCCAGAGATTCAGATTGGATATTGGGAAGAAAGCCAGACAGGACACAAAAGAGAGAAAAAGGTTACTGAGGTCATACCTGGCTACAAAAAGGCTGTTAGAGAGAGAAACAAGTGAAGGACAACCTGGTGTGTGTACAGAAGCATGGAAGGATGGCTTAATTCAAAAGCCATGAAAATGAAGAAGAAAAATTAAGAAAATTAAGAAGACAAATTCTCATTTTTGCCAGAATTTGTCTGATTCTGAGCACTGTTAGTCTTTGGCCAGTGCGTTTCTATCTGCTCTTCCTTTGAAATGGGGATGCTGATGCTCATCTAAACCTATTCAGGAGGAGGTATGAGTGTCAAGTACAAGTGTGCTAAATAAAGTTGAGGGAAAATTGCGATCAAAAATTTGACAGCCACCATAGTTGACTCCAGCTCAATGTTAGCCCTTATTGCCTCTTGTTAGCCCTGATCTTTCTTCCTTTCTCTATTTTCTTGCCTGGTCTCTAATTTAAACCTCTAAAGGGTGTCTACCACTAGACAGTTATAATCTCCTTGAGGCCTCTAAACAATTTCATAAACCAAATCTTAAATGGAAACTAGAGCAGGCAGGAGAATGAAGTGTCTGTTGCCATAAAGAGCTGAGGAGGATAAATAGCCAATCCAAGGCATCCTGAGTGCATGCTCCAAGATAATCTCTATATTTCTCTGGACACAGCATTGTGAACATCCTCAAGATCAGCTGATTATTGAGATGAATTAGCAAATAAGAGCCCATTACATCAGGTGTTGAGGAGGACTTTAATTGTGCTCAGGCTCCAAATGGGAAACTTTATACTGTGTCACAGCTGTTAAAACAGCAGAGCCTTATGGAAACAGTCTTGGATTACTGGCCCCATGGAGTGAAACATTTTGAATGGAAGGGATTATGCTTATTATTTCTCAGTGCATTGTGTTTTCTTAGATATTTTTACTGTCATTATTATTATTTACTGAGTTAATTGATACATACACACGCTTAACAATGTTTGCATGTATATTTAATACTTTCCTCCATTGGTGTAATTTGAATGTGGTTGTAGGGAAAATAACATGAGATACATGAAATAGTTGCCTTTTGTTAAGATTAAGATCCTAAGAAACTTGGTGAGTTTGCTCCTCATCCACTTGCCAATTGTCCTACTGCCTTTTACCTGATGAAATCAGATCCTTTGTCAGGTAGGGTTTAAATGGTATTTTGTGAGAAGATGATCACCATAGAGGGACTGCCTTCAGTCTTAGTATAGACCATTTCTGTTCAGAACAAATTTTCTCTTTTCTCAGAAGAACCAAGTGAGGAAAAACCCAGAGGAATTGATCAAAAATTTTATAAATGGAATTTGTCTGTTGCAAAGGGAAAACACAGACTTGTAAGTTGCATTTCCAGTTCATCTGTTAGTCTGTATTTCATTACAAATTTGAGCTCCTGAAGTTTCTAAGTAGAAATGTGGCAACCTGATTTAATGCTCCTCAGGGAAATGCCTTGGACTCTGTGCACAGACTTTCATAGAAGCAAGGGCTAATTTGTGTATATAAAAGAAGAAATGGCCATCTAAAAATATAGTATAAACTCTTCTATGGCAAATCTCAAGTTTCTTAGAAGTATGTTCAATGCTGAGAGAAAATATGTTAATGTTATTTGAGAAGAGTGGATAAATCGGGGAAAGATGAAAAATCAATAAATACAGTATTTATCATGAAACACAGTTATTAAAAAGGAACCTAGTAAAGAAGAAATTTTTTCACTCTATTGGAAGATGCTCAAATCAAGCTGCCCAGATATGTCTATAGAAATCTCTCCCTGCAAATAGGAGTTCTGAGCATGTGTTTATCTTCTGGTTTTGGGGCGCTGTGGGCCAGTAAGCACTGTCTCTGTGCTGAGATGGTGTTACTGTCTCAAAACTTCATGAGCCAAACTTTGCATCCCTCTGGACATAATTAGCATGAAACATAAGGTGTGAGCTTTATCTCTATCTTTTCATCCACAGTTAAGGCAATTATTCTAATGTTCTAGCTAAATTTTGGCATGTTGTTTTTGGACAATCAGACACATGAATCAAAGAGGGAAAATCCAATGCAATGCTCCAGAGCACCAGCTTAGACAGAGATGCCTCAAGGCATAAAAATTTAAGGCAAATGGTCTTTTCCTGCAAGAGTGCCCTAAGCACCAATGATGCTACAAAAATGAATTAACAGAAGTATCAATAACATTCCTTTTATGTGTAACTGGCCATGTTCAGAGACGAACCTGGCGAGGTCTCTGGTGTCGAGATGACCCCAAGATGTTAGAAAGTCTCTTTTTTCCCAGCCCTGAGACCAAAGAAGAAGACAGGATTCCTTGGCTCTTGTTCTCAAGGTTGTTTATTTTGTCTTATCTATTACATTCTTTCTCTGACCTGCTGAGGTCTGTCTGGCAGGTCAGGTTGAGGCACACTGACTGCCCTCAGGGCAGTGTTATCTTTTTATACTAAAAACTACGTGTACTTTAATTACAATAATTTTCCAATACCTACCCCCTATGTTATGCAGTCTGTCTCTACTCTAAACCGATCCAAAAGTGCCACCATCACAGCAGAAGACGGAGGACAAGAAGGAGAAGGAGAAAGACAGGACACACGCAGACTCCTCCATCTTGCATCTTGAACCCCCATTCTAAAAGACCCCAAAATTCCACTTTTCCACCCTATTCTATTCAAACCCTTGTAGCTTGTAACTCCTCACACAAAGTTGGGAACTGTTTCCAGGGGCTAAAATCGAAGGCACAGGTGTCTGTGACAAGGTGTCTGAGCCCCCTGCCAGGGTCTCAAGTCCTGCAGGGCGGTCAGAGGAATGCCCTGGGTTCTGACAGGACCTGCTCCCGATGCAGGCCCAGCCGTGCTGATGTGAGAGCTCTCCCTGAGCCTGCCGAAGGCAGAGCCTTTCCTGCAGGCAGGGCTGGGAGCTGCCGGGGCCGCTCAGCACCGCGGACAGCGGCGGCCGCGCCCGGGCGGGCTCCGCGAACGGCACCGCCGGGAATCGCTCCCACCTCCGCAGGGCAGGTCCGGCACCAGCACCGGCGCAGGAAGGAGTTTAAGTGAATACAACGTCTCACAAAATGCGTCTGTAATTTTAAGGCAGCTCTTGATGAAGCCAAAATGACAGGTCAGGGGTGAGGCGCCATGTCATGAATTTCATTAATCAGGAAAGAGAATTAAGGAAAGGCAAAATTGTTTCAAATGAAAGACTTGGTTGCTGCAACTCCCTTTTGATACCACAGTGCACATCTTCCTTTGGCAGTGTTGCCTGCTCAGTTCAGCCCTACAGCTCCAACCACAGAGTGATCTTCTTCCTGCAGCTCTGCGTGCTGAGCACGATGCCACAGGTAGGAAATACCCTGGTGAGCAGCTGGGATCAGCTGTCCCAGCTGTCCCCCAGCCAGCTCACTGGTGATGTGGGCTGAGGAGCAGAAAAGGCCTTGATTCTCTGCAAGCACTGCTCAGCAGTACCAAAAACATCCCTGAATTACAGACACTGTTTTCATCACACATCCAAACTGTGTCCCACATCAGCTACGGCGAAGGAAATTGAGTCTACCACAGCCAAAATCAGCACACCATGTTTCATAACCTCCGTATAATCCAAATGTACATGAAACACAATTTTGTCTTGTCACAGTTAACAGGAGCAAGATTATTTCCTTGACATCACTTGAAAGATATTTCTAAGATCCGTAGGTGATCAGGATCCTTATTTAAAAGCATTAAATGCTCTTTCCAGAACTATGGTTGTGTGTCTGGCAAACTTCTATGAGAAAATACAACATTACAGAAGTTCAGTAAGGACAGAATGTGCAGACCTTGGTTGGTAATCAGAGAGCTCCAATTTGTTCATTTGCTTTCCTTCTCTGTTCTGCTCCCATTCTTATTTATCTGTAAGATTTGCAGGTAAAAATTCTCCCCTGCTGTGCATTTGCATAATTAGGCCAATCAATAAGCACTTCTTTCATATGAATACCAATAATAAATAGCTTTGTTAGTCCTTAAGAATACAGTAAACAGTGGAAAGTCTACAGCCACAAGTTCAACCCTTTAAACAACTGTAATGCTGGTTTATATTAAACTCAAGATAAATGATCATTTTCTACCTGATCATTTGTTTTCACAGTTTAGAGGGCAGATATATTCCTCTCTAGATGCATGTGAGTACATTAGCACTATAAAATATTCCTTCTAATACCTGTGGAACTATTTATTGAAAAAAAAAATCCAGAATTCACCTATCTAGAGCTTCCAAGAAGTTTAATATCTGGCAATATGTAAACACAAATATGCTTCTGCTAAGAACAACCCTTGAAACAGCCTGCACTCCATAGGTAATTGGTGTGGATATGCAGAAAACACAGAAAAAAAAATCAGTGGCAGAGAAGGTTTGGCAATGTCTGTTTGTGCAGGCTAAAACAGAGAGTAACCCAATGGAAGAGCAAATCCAGGAAGCAATCTTTGGTGTAAAGCTGAATCTTTTTTGCTTTGTTATTCTGAAATTTATTACATAAGATTTAAAAGAAGAGACTAACCTAAACATCCAGATCAGGGGTTTTATGATATTTTCATAAAGAACTATCAGGTGTTTCATTGCAAGTTCTTGATGTGTAAAAATCAAGAGGTGACAAATACCAGAAAAAGAAGAAAAACCCATTGAACTTATGTAAAATAAATATGTTTGCATCATAATAAGAGGACAAGGGACTTCTGTACTTTCCAGGTGTGCTTTGGTGGGTGGTAGTATTGTGGGGATTACCCAAGTGTGTATGGGTTAATATTGAGCCTATTAACTCTTGGTAGTCTGGGATTGGAGATGAACTAAAAATATGTTTTGCAACAATGCTAATGGGCAACACCTTCAGTCTTGATTAATTCAAGAGTTAATCCACTGGTGAACTCCTGCATGAATTTTCCAGAACTGGTGAGTTTTGCACCCCAAACCAGTGAAGGACTTCAATTCTTTCCATAGCTAGAACTGTGTACAATTGCTAATTAATATAATGCTACTTGGTCTATGTTTTTATGTAAGAAATATTCATCTTCATGTACACAGTGTGCTTTGAGAGAGGGAAAGGGAATAGCACAGGCAGCACCACATTTTCATGAGTTATCTTGCAAACAACCACATTGAAAGGACTCAACAGCAGTATTTTCTAAAATTATAGGGAAAGCAGAGATGTCCTTAACTTAAAGGAAATAACTTACCAGCCTTATATGATCATCTGTTTTTTCATGGGGAGAGTAAAATTTTAAAAAAAGAAGTTTGAAAATCTCTCAGTGGAGAACTTCTACCGTGCATCACAGAGATGCATTGCAGAAGGCTGGAGACAAAGCAGAGGATTTTGAAGCCTTCAAGTACAAGACACTGTTTAGTCAGTACTTAATAGTGGAGCATGATCCCACAGCCCCATTTACCACAAGTTCTTGCTGACTGTATTTGGCAGCATAAGGCCTTTGAGGTCAGGGTGCTCACTTTACAGTTTTGCCCTTGGAGTCTCAGAAGTAAGGAAGCATTTCAAACCTTGAGCTCCAGAAAGAATTTAAGAAATGCACAAGAGAGCCAACTTTTAAATGAACTGGAAAGATTTTATGAGGACAGAAGATCAACAAGTGACCAGGACTCCAACTGTGAAAGAAAATGTGAGAAACAAGCACTTCTTCTAGTGTGAAATTGGTCTAATTCTTGGGGCCTTTAGAGTGGCAGTATCAAACAACTGGCCAATATCGTGTACACTTTCTGCCATCCACGTGGCATCAGCTCCATTACCACACTCTGTGAAGCAGTCCAATCTGCCACAGGTTTGTTTAACCCCTCATTTCAAAGTGGAGATGGAGATTTTTTCCCCCTCACCCAGAGCTGAATGTGTCTTTCCTAATGCCCCTGGAAGCCAGTCTTAGCATGCACCTCAGTGCTACACACAAGCAACTGCAGAAAAAACCTCATCCAGCCAGGGGCTGAATGAAGTGGAGTTGTAGGTGCATCTGATCTTAAGGGGGTTTAAAACAGAGGTGAGGACCGACTTCTTCATAGTGCTGGTAGAGATAAAGCAAGAGGCAATTATTTTAAATACACTGAATTCATTTTTTACAATGAGGGCGGCCAAACAATGGCCCTGTCCCTGGAAACATTTAAGGCCAGGATGGACGAGGCTTTGAGCAACCTGGCCCAATGGAAACTGTTCCATCTTATTCCAGGGGGATTGGACTAGATGGCCTTTAAAGAGCCCTCCCAACCCAAACCAGGCTGTGATTTTATGGCTGCTGAGTGGTGGCTGCATTGGTGGGCAGGAACTCCAGCTGAACCTTGAAAGAGGCACTTACCACAGCTCCGAGCAAGCTGCTGAGCTGCTGATCATCAACATGGCTCACAAAAGGGGGGAAGGCTGGCACACCATTTTGGATATTTAGTCATCAGGTGTATTTGCTGGTTTTCATTTGGAACACCTGACAATGCATTTTTATCGTTTTGAGGGGTTTCTGGGTGTGATTAATGAAACAAACCAGAGTTTTGTCAAAGCCAGCTGTGAATGGTGCTTCACAGATCTATCTTGCTTTTCAGCCTGCCCTGTTTTGCACCATCACCTGGAGGAATAGGAGTCATGGGTCTGCTTGCTGGATCTGCCAGTGCTCCCAGCCTGTGCTTGTGTTGTTAGGAATTCAAACAAATCTGCTACTGCAAGATATCTTGATAGTGAAAAATGCAGTCTGTGGAATAACTGGTCCCAGCTCCTTCCAGTCCAGCTGCTTTTACTGCTTCACAGACAGCGTGCAAGAGGAGCACTCGGAGGTGTGTGTGAGTGGCTGTGTCTCTCTCTGCTGGGCAAGGCAGGTAACACTGCTCCTCAGTAAACAGAGACACAGATTTGTTAAACCATTGCTCTGATGCCCTTGCCAATACCAATTCCTATCAGATCCCAGTCCACAAAGCAATATTGATCATCTTTCTAAAGTGTGGCATTTCCACACTGATATTGTTGAAGGAAGGACATTTTTTAGAGAAGAGGTATTTCAAGGCAAATAATCCTCCAAGGAGCATTGATTTTCAAATCAGTAACCCACAAGTATGGCTAACTCACAAAACAGCAGCCAGTTATATATACAGATTTCAATGAGGCTTTTAGGAGAAACAATGGGGCTGGTTTTAAGGGTGGTTGGCCTGCTGAAGTGCATTTCTCTGAACAGATACAATGCTGCAGTGCTGAATGGATTCAATAGTGCTGCCTCAAACATGGCCAGGAGTGTCTGGAAGTGGGAGGAGGTAGAAAGAGCTAGTGGGACTCTTCTTATGGTTGGCTCAGGCTGCCTCCTCCAAGCCTTTCTTTGCCCTGGCAGGGGCCACGGTTTCCTTCCCCTTTCCCTCTGTGACAAGTGTCCTTCTCTGCATGAACAATCCCCATCTGGAAATAATAGAATGAAATTTTTAAAAATGTGGGCTTAAAAAATTCAGGCATAACTTTGTCTGAACAAGATGTCTGGGTTGCAGAAGACTCTCCTAAGGAAAGTGAGTATATCTTGGTACCTCAGCTGTTAGAAACTGGGAAGGAAAAATACATACACGGATAGAATATAATGTAGGAATCAATCCTGCCTTGGCCTCTGTAAGGAAAACAAGTGACCTTAATGATCTATTCTCTCTCTAGAGCACTCACAGAGAAAGCCGTGCTCGCTCCAATTCAGCTGTGTGCCCAGCACATAACACAATGGACCTCACTCCTCGGGAAGCTCTAAGTGCCACTGGAATAAAAATAAACAAGTCCTGCACAAGATGGTGAGGGCACCAGCAGCCTACAAAAAGCAGCTCTTGGGGGCCACACAAAGTCTTGGAGTGGGGGGTTGTGCAGCAGGAGAATTTACGTAAGGAAATTCACTTCCCTCGTTGAAAGATACACTTCAGTTCCAAATGCATGCCTCCTTTTTGCCATTACAAATTTCACATGCACATTCCTATCTCTGTCAAAATAGAAACACAATGACTGCAAGCTTATGGGTGACACCACTGAACAATGCCATAAAATGCAAGACATGAGACAGAAATACATAAATAGCTGCAGGCCATGATCTGCTCTCAACTGTTTATGTGCTGCTCCATTAATACTAATAGGAGTTAAGTGTGCAGAATAAAGTGACAGCTATTGCCCCTCAGCTCTGCCAGCAGCCCTTAAGGTCCAGCCAGCACTTCTTGGTGCAACACAGCCACTGGACTCTGGGGAACAGCACAGTCCAGCTGCTCTAACACCATCCAGGCTGTTCTTAAGGCTCCTGTCTCCAGTCCCCTATGAGCTGTTGTAACGTGAAAGCAGCAACAGTAATAGTGCAATCTTGGTGTGCTCATACCTTTTTTAGGAGAGGAATACTTTGACAGAGCTTTGAAACGGAAAATGGTGCTAAAAGGTGGATTTGGGTGTCCTGAAAAATGTCCTTGAAATTTTTCAGCTGAGAAAGCCTCAGACAATACAGACATAGGGCTACCATGGTGGTATTATGTCCCAGCCATCTCATGGTTTAGGTGTTTTCTGGGGGAGGGTTGGTAATATTGTTTTTCTTCTTCGTTATCCCTCTGGGTTCTGAGAAGGAAATTACAAACCCTGCAGGAACAGCCTTGGGATAGTCTGCTCTCCAGGCAGTAAAAGAAATTACAATGATCTATTGTACTGGATAGTTCTCAGGATGTGCCACTCTCTCCTTACCAAATTTCTAAAGCCAGGCAGCTAAAATACTCCCAGTGGCACAGAGATGATGTTCAGCTAACCTCTCCTTCTAGTTACTCCTCTGTTCCTAGTCCACATTTTCCAAACAATTTTCCAATGTGTGTTGAAATAAATTTTTAAATACAGCTCACCTAAACTTCCCTCCAGCCTCCACTGCTGGCAGCAGAAAGTTTCTATCAACTTCAGATGCATGGAATCAGGCCAACTGCAAGAAGTTACCACCACATGAACCACTTGAAGCTTTTATTCCTCCTAAGGTTTGAAACACATAAGTGTGCGTTCACATATGCAGAAAAAAGTTAAAAAGTATCCTTCGCTCTGTCTGATCCACCTTAGCACAGATCACATTTGGATTTTTTGCACACTGGGCTATCCTTGCTCTGCTGCAAGCTCAGAGCTGAAGCAGTGTGGGAAGGAGGTTGCCCTGCTGCTCCCTTTGCTGGTGCTATGCTTTGCTAGCCCCAGCTCAGCCCCACACCATCACAGTCCTTGCGACCTTGCAGAGCCTAGATTTTTATGTAAAAGCAAACAGAAACACTCATGGGCTTGGGGCACTGTGCAGACTACCACCCCTTGAGGGGTTCTCAGGGACCTCAAAGGAGACAGACACTGAGACAAAGCATTTACTGCTAAATGAAAACTAAATTCAGACCTGCAAGGTAGATTTGCTTTTAATCCACAATTTAAAGGGAGTGATTTCTCCCTCTTGCCCTACTGTGCTGCCCACTGTGCAAGCTGGGCTCTAGAAGCAGAACTTGAAGCTTACTGTGCCTTTTGAAAGAAAATATCTGAGGGCCTCTTTTATCTCTTTATTAATAGGTTTTGACTAATCCTCTATTCATTGATGTCCATTATAAGATTATACAGCTAAAATTAAGTTAGTGCATACAGTACGTCTACAATGAATTCAATAATTGTGTGTTTCCAAAGAAAAAAATTGTTCAATAATTATGGCTGAGATCAGCAACTGGCATCACAGTCTTTGTTGCTGAAATGTGGCAGCATTTCTTTGCCTGCACAAGTTAAACCCCCAAATCAAGGTGGTTGTGCTCTCTGGATAAGAAGGGAGTAGCATGCACAGGGTGCAAACATGCATTTTGAGGAGGAATCAAAAGCCCCAGGCTGGCACCAGTGATTAGTGTGGTGTCAGGAGCCATTCTCAGAGAAGAGATGTATTAGCAGCTCTATTCAAGGTTTATTTCTATCAATAGGATTTGATAGATGGCAGCAGGTCAGGAAGGCCAAGTGGTCCAGGGCACTGCTTCTTTTTTATGAGGAGGTACACTTAGATCAGGATGAGTAAGTTACTTTAGTTTTTTTTGTATTCAGGGCCTATTATCAGGCTTGACTGATACAGGAGTCTTCCATGCTTCAGACATGGGAAGATGAAAAGAGCATGCCTGGTGTATTCTTCCTGCCTGGTCGTTACACAGGTAGCTAAAGTCTGGTTACAGGTGCTCATGTGAGGAACTTCCAGGAAAGGCAAAAGTTCAGCAGAAAAATTGGCAGCTAAATACAAAAGGGAAGTTAATTTTTCCAAGAAAAGTCAATACATTATACTACAACTAGGGGCACACTGTGCTGAGCAGGTAAACTTTAAGAGCTTGACAGGACACCTGTTTATAACTAAAACAGCTTTTTGGTTTTAAAGTCTCTCCCCTGTTTTCACAAGTTTTCCAGAGTTATTCCCTGGTCCTGACTGGCTGGTCCTGCTCTGCCTACCTTTGCTGCTTATAAAACAATTCTCTTGGAGGGTGGCTTGTCAAAGCACAGGGTCACATTTGCAGCCCCTACTCAAGGAAAACTCACATTGGCTCACCCACACTTCACAGAAATAAGGTCTGCAGAACCTGGCCTTCTCTCACAGCCAGAGTAATATGTCTCATTAAAAGGGGAATCACTGAAGGAGCTGCTCAAAGAAGCCAACAATGAGAACTTCACCTGTGTTTGTAGGGAGGGAAACTCTGCCCTCTTCAAAGCCAGGGACATAATTGACTCTGACGTACAGAACCAGAAATTTCACATTTTAAATAGATTTGATATGATCTCTGCAGATGCCTAGAAGAGCTGCAGGACCATCACAAATGATTTCCCTCTCTGAACATGATATATTGTGCAGACTCATGCCACTCACATTAGCTGTGCTTCTTCACTAATCCAATCTTCCCATTTTATGTCCCTGGTATCTATATCAGACCTGGATAGGTCTGGATTTTATTTTCTGTTCCTCCATTTATCCTTGCATTTAGAATAGAGACTGATAAATCCCAGACCAAAGGATGACTTTGATACAGTGCTTCCAGTCTAAGCTGGGGGTTCTGTTTAAACACCACCCACATTTTTCTCAGTTACATTCTGCTACGCAATACTTTGCTTTCATTCTGGATTTTTTGTTGGCAATGCAGGGGAGCACCACAAGCTGGGTAAAGAGCCTGTAAAGAGAGAAATTCCCCTTGGAACAGTAGGGAAAGGTATTCCCTCCCAAAGCCATACAGCCTCAGCAGTCAGAGCCTCCTAAAAAGCAGGGAAGAGCAAACAAGGAAGGAGTGGATCACACCAGGCAGCTCACTGGCAGGGCAGGTCAGGGGGATATTTCTCTTTCACTCAGTTCCTCCATGAGGGTGATATCTGCCCCATCCAAAGATCAATGCTTTTCTGTGGATGAACTTTTACACTATCAAAATAATAATAAAATAAAAAAACCCCAAAACATACAAAAAAAAAAAACAACCAAAAACCCCCAAAACCAAACCAGACCAAACCAAAAAATACCGAAACCAAAACAAAAAAACCCAACAAAACAAAACAAACAAACAAAAAAGCCCCAACAGAAAACCCTTCCAGAACCAAGAGTAAATGATGTGAGATTTAAATAAGAGCTAACCATTTGGTACTTTGAGGGCTGTATTTAAGGAATATAGGGAAAGGGACATTGAGTTCAGTAACAAGGCTGCCTGGAGCCAGTATTTCACCCCCTGTCACTGTGCAGGTGCTGGCAGTGCCTTGAGACAGCCTGCCAAGGTAGGGCTGCACAATTACTGGAGCTTAACTTTTACAGCCATAAAGTGTCAGATGGTGATTTGCTGTTCCAGGATTGCTCTAAATATTCTTTATTCTTGTCCTACCACTCCAAAATCTGGAGCAATTCAAAGCATAGCAGGTAGCTGGAGCTCCCAGTTTCCTTCCTTATGATTGCACTGACTCAATGAGATGTTGTGGCACTGTGCTTAACAGTGCTGGTGAACACTAAATCCCCTGCCACATGCAGTATCTGGAGTGACATTCATGCAATAGCCATTCTGAACAGCAGATCAACTTGAAAAAGGAAAGGCAAATACTTTCTTTCCTATATCCACGAAAAGAAAGAGAGATGAAGTCCTTTTATTTCATGTTACTGCCTATAAACCAGCCCAGCCTTCATAATCACACACAGAGACAGAGCAGAGAGGGATAAACACAAGTGATGCGTGTCTCTGTTTGTAGGAAAGGGGGAGTACCAGAAAAACAACCAGGAAAAAATCCATTATGAAAATATTTTACATTCTGTCAGCTTTTGCCTTTGTCAGGGAAGAAGTAAAAAGGCAGGAGAGCATGATATTAAGATGCCACTACCTAATAATTTCTTGATAATTGCCCTTCAAGAGCAAATGACAATGAAATGAGTAAGGTAGAGCTTTCACCCACTCTATCCTGATTTAGGCAGCATGCTTTGGTACACACTTCCTTTGAGTAAACAGTACCTATAGTTATACAGGATCTATTCTCCCATTGATGTGCCAGGGATTTATGTAGGTGAGCCCCATTAATGTTAATGGAAGTTATGTGTGTAATTCCCCTTTTTCAGCAATGAGAGAATAGACCTTTATGTTTCTAAGGTAATTACAGCCTTAGCTCTGGCTAGGCTGTTCTCCCCACCCTCCCCCTTTGATAACTTCCTTGCTTCCCTCCCCAGCATTGACTCTGGGAGAAAAAAAAAGGGATAAATTCCTCCATTCAGAAAGGAAAATTGGAGAAATAGCTGAAAGGTGAAACAAATGTAACTAGATCCACTCATTGTGTGAAGGAAATGCAAATACAGGAAGCCAATCCACATCCGCTACCTTTGCTGTGCTTTTGGGGACAGATGTAGATTGATTTTCCCTAAATTGTGTATTCAGTGGGTATTCACTGTTTTCTAGGCATGCAGGTTATTTAGAGAGAACAAGGGTGGGTTTTTTGCTACTTCATTGTTAAGCAGTTTTAGAAAAACTTCACGTTTTGATACTGCCAGACTTTTGCAGAAAAAGGTAAGGCGAACAGACATTTTTGGAAAAGGAATTAATTGATTCCCAAAACCACTGTTATTATGTGAATCTGAGCTGGGGAATGGTGTATCCCATGTGAGAGGTTAAACATTCTGGAGTTTTGCAAGACTTCCTTTAGGAGGTTTCTTAGCCCTGGGTTCAGGGCCGGCAGGTTTCAGAGGGTGTGCTGCAGAGCCAAGCCCCCCCAACAGCCCTCTGAGATTTTAAACATTATGTTTGTGTTCTGTTCCTGATTATGTGACAGATTTTTGTATTGAACCCCCTCATTTGTAAAACACAGATACCAGTGTTTTCCATTTGGAGTAGGATGGTAGAAGTTTATCTTGCTGATACACCCAGAGTGCGCAGAGAACACCTGTAATATTTTATTGCTTCACCTCTCTAGGCATTTCTGACAATAAAATGATGGCAGTAATATTCTGCATTTTTCTGAGGAGATCAGGTTAGCTTTGCAGTCCTACTGCCTGTTTTGGTCCTTGCCACTGCTCTCCAAAGCTGGCCCAAGGTCCCTCACCAGGGATGGGGGCACTGGGGGTCCCTGCATACCTGGCTGGGGCTGGGGGAGGACCCTGGGGGCTCAGAGCTCGCTGATTCTCTGCCTGCTGCTCCTGGTGTGCCTTTCTTCCCCCACCACAGCAGCTGGCACCACGCACAGCACGGCCCCTCCTTCCCAGCCCAGCGTTTGCTGGTTGCTGACATTGACAAAAAGAGGAACAAGGACATTTTTCACACCCTGGAATTGTGCTGCCCTCCCCAGCTCTGTTCTGCTGGTGCCTCCAGCCAGCCTCGGTGCCAGAGAGGTGTTTGGAGTGAGCAGCATACTTTGAGTGTCAATGTAAACAGGTGTGAGCGTGGTTGTGATTTCCACCAATGCCCCTCTAAAGCCTCAGATGTAATTTCAAAAGCAAAAGCTGCAACTTTGGAAATTCCTGAAAGCTTTGCAGCTGACAGCTCAAAGTTTTGTGGATGCAGCAACAGGGGCAAGGAATGCCACTGCATGCTCTCACTCATTTTTCATTTCCCCCCCTTTGTTCAAATTCTTTGCTTCATCTCTTTTTTTTCCCCAGTTATTACAGAATTCAAGGGGGACAGACGGGTGCCCATCAGGATCAGGCCCTCATTTAGGAATCCTTCTATTTTACTAATCTCCTGCAAAAAGGAGTTGTATACACTTGTGGTTCTCTGCCACCTGGCAGGGATAACAGAAAATATCCAACAGTGTCTTATAGGCTCACCCGGAGTTTAATACTCCTCCTGCCACATCAGGAAAAGAAAGGAGGAGTGGGTGGAAACTTTTTTAAAGTATCAAATCAGTCAAAATGCTGATTTATTTTCTTAAAAGCTTGGTGGAGATTAACCCCTGTGACATTTACAACACTGGATTACAACATTAACTGGATTGAAATACCACTAGAGCTGTAAATGTGAGGGGGAGTGAAGGGAAATGATTGGAATGGGGACAAAAAAAAGTTTGACATATTCACCATACACTCACCTCCCAAAAGAGGAAGGAGTGGTTTTCAAAGGCTGCTTCTCCCCCTTTTATATTTTTTTTTAAGTGCAGGAATACTGAAGGGAAAGTACAGATCCACACACACCAGCAGCAGCTCATGAGCAAGGCTTCATCTGAAAGCTTTCTCTGAGCAGTCCAGTGAAAAACAAGACCCATTTGGTGCCCTGGAGCGGTTAATTTTCAATTCCCTTGAAAATAAATAGTATTTTTTAACATTTCTAATGACCTGCTCTGGTTTCCAGGGACAGCCTGGGGTAAGGTTTGTCTTCTGCTCTGACCTTGTGCAGGGCCAGAGAAGCTTGCAGTGCTGGGGGAGTCAGAGTGGAGTTTGCAGCAGGATTTTTTGAGTTAGTTTGTCCAGTCACTTCTGCTGCCTCACTTCAGGCAACTTGAGGGCTGATCTATCATGAGGACTCAGATGGATGACCCTGGAGCAAGCCCTGCTCACCTTACTCATGTGAATAATCAGTTCAGTTCAGGAGACAGAGCATTATTCACCTGCAGATCACTCACAGACTGAGGTCTAGGTCTGATTTTTTTAATTAAAACTCCTCAAAAATGCCAGCTTTTCAACCAGCAGATGCTCTGTGCTTGCTGAGCAGCTCCTGTAGCACATCTTAGTGTGTGCTACACACTAAGTGTGCACAGGAGTGCATCACCCAAACCCTGTCTCCCTGCGTCCCTTTGAGTTCCTTCCTGCCTTTGCTTTCATTGCAAAATAGTTATTTGAAACATAAATAAACTCATAAAACATCCAAAATTATTAAAATGTGTCTTATACGTTAAAAAGACAAATACATTTTGGGAAAAGGAATGTTATCAGCCTTTTTACTCTGCATTGAGGTTTTAACATTTCCCTTCATTTAACTTTTCAGCTTCCAAGGGAAATTTTTTTTAGCTTGATCATCTCCCTTTTCATCCATTTTTGAGGTGCTTTTGTGGTCCCACCTTATTTCTGAGATATACCTTACCACAATATTTTTAAGCAGCTGATCCAGAAAATACCATTCCAGAGACAAAGTAATTTTATCATGATGAGAGCAGTGAATCAGTCTTTCGAATCAAAAAAGCACCTTGAGATAACTGACCCAAATTAAATTCTGACAGCTACCCTTTCTTAATTTGGCATTAAAATACACTCATATTTTTATATGGGTCTGGAAAATGCCAACAGTGTGATTTGCAAGCTTTAGCTGCCCAGAAGTGCTTTAGGAGGTCGGCAGGAGAATGCAGCATTTTTGCTGTTCTCTCCAAATGGATACTCCACATTTCTTAGGCGCTTTGTGTGCAGGGGCTTGGTTTGTTTGTTTTACAATAATTGTGCAAGAATCGTGTCTTTGTCTTACCTTCCAACTCTAACCATGGGCCCCTGTTCTTTGAGCAGAAAATCTCTGCTGATTAAGGAATCCAACATTTTATATGCCCTCTTTTTCCCCCTTGCACTGCAAAAGCTCATGAAAAAGTACATCTGAGTAGTTGTTCTTTGGTGAAAGAATTGCTACTGTAGCTTTTTTTCTGTGTACATTGGTGTGCTATGGAAGCTTTTATTACTGGGTTTTTGCATTCAACACCTTGAAACACTTCCATGAAAAGAGTCTCCTAAGTGTTTTGTCCTTGCCTAGAGCAGTGTCTAATGAAAAATAATCGCTATGAACGAATTGGGAGACGAAAATATACCAAATATATCCTACCCAAAAACCTGCATTCAGCAAAATTGTAATAATACACGCAGACTGTATATCTCTCTACTTTACCAGGCTGTGGGAGGCAAACTCCTTTGACCTATGAAGTTGATCTGTGAACTGCGTCAAAAAATTCAAAACCTCACGGTTGAGGTTTGTGCATTCTATTAGCATAATTTACCACCCAAGCTGTAAATGTACATTTTGCACAATGGCCTGCTGGACAGATAGCATTTTACAACTTCCTAAGGGGGAGTGTTGATATCTAACATTTCTTGTGTACATTTGATTATAAGTTTGCCATAATAGCTGCCTTTTTCCCTTTCCCTGTCCTTCCCGTTCTCCCCCTCCACCCCTGCCCCCGCCCCGGTTGCTCTGGAAGTACCTAATAAAAAATGTCCTCTCTCCTTCAGGTCCTGGATGCTTATTTGTGCCACATAATGGGCCAGCAGAATCTGTAGGGAAACTAACTTTGGGCTGGATTTACCCAGCTCCTCCAGAAAAAGGGATGTCAGACCCTTGGGTTGCTTTTGGGTTCCTTCAGCTCTCTGAAAAAGAGTTTGTGCATTGGGAGCAACAAAATGGAAGAAAGATCCAAACCTGAAGCTGAAATATAAGAATATCTTGGCTTTTTTTTTTTTTTTCCTTTTTGGATGTGTGTGTGTGTGTAAAGGGTGTTTGTAGAGCTTACTTCATGGCTACTAAAGCTTTGTATGACCAATTCAGAATCAGCAAGATGATGTGTGCCATCCCCCCCCCCTCTGCCCTAACCCCTCTGGCTACACCCTCCCCTCCCCTCCCCTCTCTTTTTCTTTTTTTTTTTTTCCTTTTTTTTTTTTTTTTTTTTTTTAATTCCTGAAATTAAAATGTGTTGGAATGCTCAGTGCTGCTTTTCACTCTCTTTTCAATGGGCCCTTTAGTTTTTCACACCAAGGTGTCCTTTGGGGTGCCAGGTCAGGCTACCAAAACAGCTTCTAGGAGGGGATTAGGACCAATTAACATCTTTGTACACAAAAGCCACTGGCAGCTGAACAGGCGGCCTGGTGGCCTGCTCGGGAGCTGCATTTTAAATAGGGGCCTTCTGTACTTGAGCTCAAGTGGGAAGAGGCGGAGAAAGTTTTTATTTATAATTGAAAATGCTGCTCCTGGATAAAGTCTAATGAAAGGCAGAGTGGTGTTCAAAAGTATCTAACAAATACCATTTGAATATTGGCCTTTATTGTATGATTTCCATCAAGGATAGCATAACAATATAGTCATTTCTCCTACATATTGAGATGAAGTGATTTTTCTTGTAGAGGAAAACAGCTCCGTCCTCACGTAGTGTCGGCCCCTCTGGTTTTCATTTCATGTTTTAAATTCAGCTTTATATTGAAGATGCCTGGTAGGATGGCTACTCAGGAGTGATATATTTCCATAAATCTGTTTTTGAAGGGACTTCTGCCCTTCATTTACCTGATCCAACAAAGCTCAAGTCAATGGAAGAAAAAAAAAAAGAGAGAATTTAAGTATATGCATAAGGATGGAGGGGGAGGGAGTTCTACAGGGAATCATATGAGTAAATCTGCATTTATAACCCTTGGGTTTGCACAAAGAGGGAAAAAAATTAAAGAGCTCCAAGTCTGAAGTGCTGAATTCAGCTGAGTCAGACCCTTAGCAAAGGTAATGGCCTTAGCAGCTCGGCCCTGGGTGCTTTGCACCTGACTTAATATCTTTACTTCTGCTCTGCTTTGTTTTCAGCGCATATCACTTCTAAATCATCACTCCTGCAATCTGATCAGGCATTAAAGGAAAGGGAAAGGGGAAGAAATATATGGTGTGAGAATTACCATGGTACGAAACCTAGCAATTTACAAGGGCTCGTAAGTGGGAGTTGTGCGAGCTCGCAGCGATGCCCTAGCGCTTGTAATAAAACTGATTTCTGTGTTTTGGGGATGAGCTGCTTTCAAACACAATATTTCTAATCACTGCATAAGCATTCCCCCTCCCACTTTCATAGCAGTAATAACAGGACACTTCTGTGTACTTTTATCACTTTGATAGAAAAATAATTCCTAGGAGTTTTCTAACTGTGTGTGTGGTAGGGGAAAGATTCATGGCAGGAAATAACAGCACAAATGTGATAAGTTCACTGGGCAAGCGGGTACTGACATCCTGATTGATATGATTTCAAATGAAGGAACTGCAAGGTGGAAGGATGGTGCACAGAATCTTTAGAGAGGCTTACAACTGGCTGGCTGAAAGTAAATGAAAGGGAGATGAGAACTTCAGTCAGCCTGTGCTGGCTTGGCTGCACTGCTGCACATGAAGGATGCAGTCTGCCAGAACAGCACTGGAGGAGTCATTTGCCACTGTTTTTTATTCACATATTTTTGGTAAGCAACAAAAATATGGATTTCTCTCTGGGCTGACGTGAATAGAAAAACCCTAATCACGATCATTTTCAACCTCCTGGTTTATACAAATAAAGGGAGATTCCACTCAGCGCGATGTTCTGCAGCAAACATTAATACACTCGCTATGTGTGGCTTTGCTCCTTCCTACCCCCTCTTTAGTTTCAGATACTGTATTGTATTTCTTCCGACATGTTGATTCTACCTAATGTTAAATGGTAATTGGCAGTAGTATAGGTGGGGAGAGAAACATTGTTATATTTTGTTCATTTTTCACACTTCAGCAGTTATTCCTTTCTCTCCACGGCTGTACGCTTATTAGTGTATGAAATGCAGGTGTGTGGGAAATGGCAAGCACACATTGACAGGTTATTTTGTTGGCCACTGCCTAATTAGTAGCATAGTGGATGCACCCTGCTAAGCTTTAGTGTGGTGCAGTAGAGCTGGTCTGTTCTAATTTCCTCACAGCTTTGATATTCAGCAAGAGATTGACGGTTAGCACAAAGAGCCAAAGCGCGACGGAGGCCTGCAGAAACAATGGCCCTTCTTGCTTGTAGACACCACAGATGTGAGAGAAAGCTGACTAAAAACAATTGGCCGACACTGTCTAATTGTCTCCAATGTCAGCATCATTAATGTTTTCCCATGTAAAAAGTAAAAGGCCAAGGTTGTATCCTCCCTTTATTTTGAGTCACATGATTATGTAACTTACTGAGATTCAGATTAAGTGTTAATTGTATTTGTGCAATAAAGAAACTGAAGCTACCTTGAATTTAATGAATATGTACTTAATTAATTTTGACAGCCTTTATCTTTATTACCTATTGAATAATCACAATCAGAATTAATAACATTTATAGGCAATTAAAATTACAGCCTATTTAATGATAATATATGTTTACATCTTTTGCTGAGATACAAATTATGAATACTTATTAGCAAAGAAGTTGTTTCCCTGCCAGGAGGGTTTCTTGTCTGTGTTAACAGCAACAAACAACAATAATCAGTTCAATGTGTAATAGTGCCTTTCACATCAGACAATCTCCCAAAGCACTGCACAAGGGCACATGAGAAAAGGCTTCGTGGAATTTAAAGGTAATCACTAAATGTCAAAAATTGTAGTGTGCCTGGAACAAATGCTTCAAAATTACATGCAATAAGGCAAGGCCAACAACATTTGAGTAGTTTCAAAGCTTTATTTTCTCACAGAAAAAATAATGAGAATAAAAAAGGGTCCATTGAGGACGCAACATCAAACTCTTTGCTGACCCAATAATATCAGACCAAATATTCAATATCTCCACTGGTACCAGCATGGCTAAAAGCCTTTTGGCTCTGAGATCTTACATAGAAATCCTACGGAAGAAGCACAGACACAGCTCTGATTCTACCAGCGCCCATGAGAGCAGGCACTTTGGTATGAAATAGAGCAAATCAAACAAATAAAAATTCTTTGGAACTGTGAGTCCTGTCTGCCAGTGTCTGGGACTAGTACGTTTTTTTTGAAAAATGAAAAGAAAAAGGAAATAGATTGTCCAAAGAAAGAAGGAGGTTCAGGCCTGGGGTTTGACAGGTATTACTCAAACCACCAAATGCAACAGAGGGAACCCAGGTGGTGCATGTGCCCACAGAGGTGCTGCACACACATGCTCACTGTGTCTGTCTGCACAAGCCATTTTATTCTGTGGATGGTTGTTTTCCTAACATCTCTCCTTTGTCTTTGTCCCACCACCCAGCCAGAGAGCTGCACAACTTTCTCCATGTGCTGGGACCCTGCAGAACCCGGCTCAGGAGAGAACTGGGTCTGATACCCGTGATCCATGAGGAACAAGCAGCTATGTCACCAGGCCTGAACACATGGCAGTGTGGTAAATCCCTGTGAAGGATTCAAAAGATGCATGTCCAGACTCCTGTGCTCAGAATGAGTTTTGCTTTGCTTTCCCAATCTGCCATCCCCTGGTACCCACTTTGATTTTGCAGGGAGAAGCTTCTTTCTCACTTCTGGCCCCAAATCATCAGGCACAGCCACTTGAAAAACCTGTGTCAGCAAATTAATAGTGAGTGCCTAAAATCTCAGTGCAGGAGAGAGCAGGGGGCTGGGTGATAGCTGGGTGACATTCATGTCTCAATCCCACTGCCCAACACATAGACTGGCTTACACTAATTTAAAAAAACCAAAACAAACCAAGCTAAATACAACCCCAAAAACACCAAACTAGCAAGATGCACCACAACCCTTGTGCTATTTTGTGTATTTTGAAAGTTAAAGAGAAGACCTAAAACTGCAATTATTTCTGTCTCAAGCCACAGTGTACCTAAGAAATACCAAGGGCGACCTCCATGGCCCATCAAGATGACCCAGCCCTGAGCAGCAAGCTTGTAAGCCAGGCTGAGCCTGTTGACCCTGGGGACAGTGATTTATTCCTGGACTTCCTTTGTTTATCAGCATAGATTCAGCCTTTGTAACACCTTCTGAATGGTCAAGCACTAGGAAACAGCACTGCCTTCAAGGTAAGATTCTGCCAACCCCTTCTTGCACAGGGAGACAAATAACCAGTTACTGCTGGGCACTGACAGAACAAATAAACAATACATCACTTTATAACAGCTACTGTGCATGAAATCATTATGTTACATTATAAAATCAATCTCTATATATTGTTATATTATTTGTTAAGCTGTGAAGTGCATAAACAGTAGTTTCACAACACTGATTGCCTGCTGCATTCTCTTTATTCCAATGCAAGATCTGCCTCTTAAAGCCCATAATTCATCAACTTTATTACACTTAAGACAATGGCTTCTCTTTTCCATCAGGCATAAGGAAGTGAATCATTCATCCTTTATGCAGCTGTGTGCTTTTAAAGCATCTTTTTTTTAAAAAAAGTGTACTTGGTTGTATTTAAGATAATTGAGAGCTCAAAGCCAGATTCCTTCAATCTAGGGCTGAACATTAACCTTTCCTGCACTGCAAAGAGGATGCAAGGAGGCTGTGCTTCTCACAGAAAGAGAACTACTACTACTCAGAAAGTGCAAACCAGGAGCAGATGCTGCCTGTAGCAGAAAGTGACCAGTGAGTCCAGGGCTTATTTGACTTCTGCTGGAACGACAGCCAAAGGTGAGACCCTGGGGGTGGTTCTATGACTGATCATATTGAGGGATTTGGGGTTTTTTACTCATTATAATGTGCTGGAGTTCAGTCCTAGCCAAGCAGTTAATTTTCAGTTATTGGCTGCATGATGCTTTTCTCTACATGCCCAGCATGTGAGAGTGAGCATTTCTGAAAGCAACCCCAGAGTGTCCAGGGGAGCTGAGGCCATGCCCCTGCCCCTGTCAGGGAACACAAGGCTCCCACTGATGGGTTTGTTGCAGTTGTAACTACAGGGATGAGAGCTGGAACTTGTCATAGAGCAGAGGTACTGGCCCATCTGGAGGGATGTGCCTTGCTGAGCAGCCAGGGGACATCCCCAGTGCTCCCTGTGTGGCACAGCAAACATGGGATAAGCAGGACCTGCAGCACGAATGCACTGCTTAAAGCACAGCAGTGGCACCAGCTCACTGAGCAGAGCTGCCCAGCATGACTAGCCCAGGGACAACATTTGTTCTTGCGGCAGAAGACATTCCAATTATCCTTTTCTCAGACACCACCTGCCTTGGAAGCCAGGATTCCTTTAATTGTGGTTTACATTAACAAATATGAGGCATCAGGTTGGTTTTCTTCAATTCATTTACTAGTAAAGGATAAACTTTAGGGCTTTGCAACTTTCAGGGCATTTTCTCTTCCTTGTCATGGCAGAGTAAGCAAGGTTCTATTGAATGACTTGTTTGAAGTGAAATTATGCCCTTATAAACTACCCTTGCATTCCTCAGAGACATTCAGTGTCTGCACAACACACCCTGCTGTAGCCATACCTGACAACAAAATGACAGGGGGTGAGCACTTGGAAAAAATGCGGTCATAAAAAAAAAATCACAGGTTTTGTCTGAAGTGTACATCTACAGGAAAAAGGTCCCTATTAGTGCAGGACATTTTAAAGAAGTCTTTAGCAGCATCTTTACCATCTGCTTTGGGAGGCTCTGGTCCCCAGATGTGGCTGCAGGATACAGAAACTAGGAGCTTCTGCACCTAATAAATCCTAATGTTCCTAAAATCCACCGGGATCTTTGCAATATACAGATTACACTGACTTTCCTACCAAAAGAACAAACTCTAGCTATGTTTCAAAACCCAATCCTCCACAAGTACTCCCCTTACCTGTTTTCAGTGCCTATTTTATCTTTCCATTCAATTTTCACCTGAATGCATTTTGTTTAACTTAAAAAACCTGTTTCATCCATTGCTATGGTACCCATCAAGGAGATCAATAAATGAAGAAAATCTTAGTAGAAATAAGGAGGCCAAGGAAAAAAAAGTAGGTGAGTTTTGCAGTTTCATTCACTCAGATAATGGCAGTCTGCAGTAATGTATGCAAGAACAACAGTATTGACTTGTAATCCATTATGAACCAAGGTGTTCACTCTGCTACACGGTCTTGCTTTCATTTTTTAAGATTTCCTAGTGGCTTTTAGTACTTTACATCTTCATTAAGGATTTTAAAAGCAAAGATCCTTGCTTACATTTGAAATACTTTCCTGGTGCTGTGAAGAAGCACAGCTAATGGATTTCTGAATGCCATTTTCATTATAATATTTTTATGAGACCCCTTTTTTTCTCTATTATTACATTTGCTTTCGCAAAATGGTGGAGACTGCTCATCATGTACTTTAGGTCCTTTAAATATTGTTCCTGTTTACATGGGAAACAGTTGGTATTTTATTTATATAAGAATAAATATTCCAGTTTGCATTTGGCAGCTAAGTGAGTTTTTGCAGAGCCTACATTTATCTCTGGGATGAGTTAGGCCATCCTTCAGTAAGAATCAGTAATGCAGTTAACTTTAAACTATTTTCATGTAAGATTGGCTGAGGCATTAGTCAATGCAGTCTTCATATTTGTAAGTGTCCAGAGTTCCATAATTCCATAATTCCATAATTCCATAACAGTAATCTTGACTGCATGGGATAAATTATATTTAGGGCAGCTGAAGTATTGAGAACCTCACTGTGGTCTTTCTATGAGCAAAGGGAGGATGGAGCACTGCAGTGTCCCTGCACCTAGAGACACCTGCCAAGAGGTGGCTCCTGCTCTGAGCTCTGAGTTGCCAGGACATAGTTGTCTTAGTTAAGGTACTTTTGGGTCATTCCCTGTTCCCAGGTAGGAAGATCTCCCACTCAGACACCCCTGCTGCTCTACAGACATAAAGATGCCCTTTATTTAATCCATCAGACCCAGCAAGACTCCACCAGCCCAAAAGCCTCTCCTGGGGCTGCTTTGCTCCAGCCTCTTTAGGCAGCCCTGCAGCTCAGGGGCCAAGGGCTGAAAGCCCAAACCATCCTGATCCACTCAGTGGCCAGGAGCTGTGAATAATCCCTCCACTACTCCTGGCTGTGTTGGACTTCTTGGTGGCTCCTCCAAGGTGTCCACTAACCCCTCTAAAGCACAGTGTTGGATTCTTTCCTGACAAAACAAAGTGGGAAGGCAGTTGAGCTGGTTATAACACCAGTATTTCAATGGTAGGCTCTCTCTCTGTCACTGTCCTTCCTGCACTAATCTCTCTTGATTTAATTTCATGGGAGGCAGGACCTGACTTTTGTTCCTTTGATACATTTCTCCAAGTTTATGTCAATAGAGATGCACTTGTACTTTATTAATCTAAAATGAGTGTGGTTCCTGGCTGCCCAGGACACTGAGCAACCTATGAAGAATGACTGCTGCATACATCAATAATGTTGAGTTAAGACACAGAGGTTTATTACAGAGCTTTTACAGTGTTTTTTAACAAGTGTTTTTCAGTCATTTCTGCCCCAGTATGTCAACAAGCTGACTCAGAGGCTCAGGATTTGCTCCAATGGGTAGAAGTCAAGGAAAGAAAAGCATTTCTTGAGATTGATGTGTGTTATATTCTGCCTTAATGCATCTTTTAGCTGACCTGTCAGAAATATTTCAGACCTATATATCCTGAAAATCTTATTTCAGTTCATCTGTGATATTTGTGCTGATAGCTCTCTCTTGGACCAATGACAACAATGCTTTATAGAATTCCTGCATAGTTAAAAGCAGATGCTACCCTTATGAGGGTGATGAGTCCCACATGTTGAATGTGCCAAAGCAAGGACAAAAGGGCCAGAGTCATGAGCTCAAGGTCTGCTGACAGGCAAAAGGAAATGGAAAAAAACAGCAACAGATGCAGTCTAATGACAGCACTGGTATTGCCTCCTTTATACCAGTGTCTGCATTATCTACTGAAGCTGACTATTTTTGGGGTGGGGGGAAGCATTAGGGTGGAGAGGTTTAGCTGGTGTAGTGCCTGCAAGAGTTTTTACAGCAGTTGGATTGATGAGCTCAGGGTTTAGCCAGGGTTGGTCTGGTGCCATTGCAGTGCAAACAGACTGAATACAGCCCTGAGCAATTCCAGGTATGAAATCCCATAGCTCCAAAGGGTGGGTGGTGGGCTTTATGAGCAGGGGAAAACTGAAACCTGAAGGGACTTGGAAAATTGCACCTCATCAGTGCAATGTTTTCCATTGGCTGAGCAGCTGAAAGAAATGAAGAGGGCAGAAATGGAGGGGAAGACAAAGTGCACACCAAACTTGATTTCCTATGCTAAATACTGCCCACCTCACTGTGCTCTCATTCCTACTGGGATTTGACCCAGTCTTTGTTTGTTTGATATTTCCCCTGCTACTCCCTTTTTCATACATTTCTGTCCAACTTGCATTGCTTGACCATTTGTACACACCTTGAGCTTGCTGCAGCTCCACTGAGGCAGCTGGCTTCCTCCCACACGTCAGAGAACTGGAAAGCAATTGGTATTTTCAAGATATTTCCTCCTGAGCTCCTGATGGGAGGATGATTTTCCATTGTTTGATAAAATCCAGTTGGTTTTTAACCTGGAACTCAAGGCTGAGGCATATTTCAAAAGTATTACTGAGATACTAAGACACTAGAGACAAAGACAGTAGAGCATTAGAAACAGCAGAGTTAGAAAATTTATATTTACTGAAAGTGTGGCTGGCTTTCAGTAGTTCTGGACACACAGGAATGTGTCCTGGTGAGACTGCATCAGAGAGGAAATTGAAATTCAAACTGTTCATCTTTAGGTTGCCAACTCAGAGTGGCTCAAGATTTATTTGTTGATAAAATAAATCTAGCTTCTAGGAAGAGACAGAAAGGTATTAGCATCTGCCAGCATGGGTAAATTGTATGAATGACTTGTGAGTGGGACAATTTAGAGTGTTTTTTGACTGCAGACTGTTGTTCTTCAGCAGAAAGAACAGAGACTGAATGGCCATTGGTGCCTGCCAAGGACTTTATCAGATCTGGATGGGCCTGAGACTCATTACTGACCCTGATGCTGGCACCAGAGCCAGGGCTGGAGATCCCATAGACCCAGAGTGCCAGCTCTCCCCAGATGGGCAGCAATTCTCACTTCTGCAAGCTGCCTTAATTTTCAGACCCTTTATACCAATGGATTTGGTCAGAGGATCACCCTTACTTCCATAAAATAGAGCTGGCTCCTTTAGAGAAGTAAAATAGTTATTCATAAATGATAGGGCAGAACAGGCTGTTGAGACAAGCTTGGCAAGCTGGACTGTCTCCCACACAAAACACAATTGCCCGTGTTTTTCACTCACCACACCAGAATGCCTTCCTTACCAGATTAATAAGCACATGCTAGTTAAACAGACACCATTCTGAGGCACTGCAGGAAGCAAAAATGCAAAAGCATTTTTTTGCCAAGAATTTGTTCCAAAGGAATCTGCTGTTCAATACAGACTGCCTGGTTTTGGCTCTTCTGATGCCTCTGGAGTGGCTTGGAGGCCTGTGGAGGTGTTTGGTGGAAGGGAGGGTTTCTTCAAATGCTGCTGTGGCTCTAGGTCAGTATATTTAGGGCAAGGACCCAAAGTCAGGGTGTTGGTGTGACATTTTTGCTACAAAGCCATTCTATGCCTATTTTCAATACCTAAGCCATTCTATACCTATTTTCAATACCTAAGCCATTCTATGCCTATTTTCAATACCTAAGCCATTCTATACCTATTTTAAATACCTAAGCCATTCTATACCTATTTCAACAGCTAGTCTGGAAACATCTTGGAGCTGGTGGTGTTGCACAAAGTGTAGGGATGAATCTCTTGTCTCACATGAGCTGTACCATAGGCATGGGAGACTTGATTTCAATACCAGCAGAGAGTGGAATGGCTCTGTATCTTCTCCTCTCTGGAGGGGCTGCAGCTGCTTGGACTTGCAGCTGTAATCCTGTCCTGAGACAGGAATGCATGTTACAGCAGCCTGGCCTAATAGAGGGGTTAGTGCCCCCTTCACAGCATTCCCTTTTCCCTTCCCTCATCCTGCACCTGCAAGCTGTAAATTCCTGCTCCAGTGAAGAATTGCCAAGATTAGAACCTTTGTTTAGGGCACACGTGCCCAGATCTTTTCTTTGGAAAGTGGAACACCTGACAGGTCATCTTCAAAAGGGTAGTTGTTTTGGGTTTGTCTTATAAATCACCTAGAGGTATTTTCTAATTTATAGCATATTAAAACCGAGGGAGGGGAAGGACAGCAGGCAGGTGAGGATAGTGTTCAGCTTCCCCCCCACATGAGTGATCATGTAGGATGGATTTTCCAGAGCCCATCTCTGGGTTGCTCTGACCCAGGCAGGGCAGAGGCTGTGCTCTCCAGGTTGCCCCTGACAAAACCAAACTCTGTGGCCAAGAAGTCTCCCGGCCACCACAGGGATGGATCCCTGGCTGGGTTTTTAGAGCTGCCACAAGGTGGTGAGGTGCTACAGCTTCCAACCAAGCAGCAATAATTTGTTTTGGTTTAGGTCTGATGTTTTTTCCCTTAAGGAATGAAAACTTAGTGGCAGTGTAATCACTGAAACAAACCCAAAATTTGGTTTTACTCAGAAACTTGCCACTGAATGCTCTAGTCCACATCATTAAATTTTGACAATTCTATAAACAAAAGTAAACCTTATAAAGGCATGTCTGCAACACACCTTTACAGTTAGTCTAAAAACTTTTACAGTAGGTACAGAAGTGTTTTGATTCTCATGCATCTGAATATAAATAAAAGGTCTGAGTGTCCAAAAATTACTCAGTTATGGGTTTTGGGGTTTTAAAAATTGTTCTATGTCTCTCTATTTGAGGACAGCCTTCTCTAAAGACAAGTTCACATATACCACCCATCAGCCCAATCTCTTCCAGTGCCTTTGCATTATGTATGAGATCATTCACTGAATGGTTTAAAACCTGGTTTTTGTCAATTTTCAGTGGCTCTTAGCATCAGCACATCTCATTGGTATCAATACCTTGGGATTCAGGCCTTAAATTAAAATAACTAAGGAAAGAATCTCTTCAGTTTCCTTATTTGAAGTGTAAAATTTTTAAGATCAAAGCCAACTTATTCTGTGTGAACTCTTCTGCAGTATTTTGGCCCAGGAATGCAAAAGCAGGATTATTATTTTATTTTTTAAGTATTTCAGCTGGATTTCTGCACATCTCCTATAAGTGGCTTTTACTGCAGAACAGTCTGATCTCTTCTCTGGCACCTTTTCTCTAAAGCTTCATCAAGTGCTGCCAATCACAGCCTGGATGGATTCAGAACTTTGCCTGTGGAGGTATGGGAGGGGCAGGAGAGGTGTCCTCAGGGAATGTCAGGACCTCCAGCCATCCAGGTGGGCTGTGTGACTCCCAGCACACAGTGACACACACACAGCGTGGTGGTTGGACATGTGCTTCCCAGGCTGTGCTGAAACATGGATCAGAAATACTGCCTGGGTCACATTTTGCATATGCATTTTCTCTAAGATAGCCTGATAAGATTTTCATCTTATCAGGAGATGCTTAGTACAGCCAATGCAAATTACATACTCATCTTCCTGCAGCAACAGAAGGAGAAAATAACAGAATGAGAGATTGGGTGTTTACTTTGGCTTCTAGTGCAAAGTGTAAGTGGCTACCATAGCAATGTGAGGAAGATTTTAATATTTCTTGAATATTTCTTGTAGTTTAGCAGATAATGAACAATGGCAAACATTGCTGCTTCACATGCAAGGCAGGATGAAAGCAGGAGTTGGGGATCTCAGGTGATGACAGTGGAATAGCCTGATGCAAACATCCAGCAAGATGCCCCAAATCCCTGAGCCTTACTTAGGCAAGAGCTTCTCAGTCTCTGCAGAACAGGGATGTGGCTCAGAGGCCAGAGCTGTGAGTCTGAATGAGGGAGTGAAGTCAAAAATATCCAGCACAAATCAGATCAGAAGCCTCTCATTCAGGGTTCCTCGGTGAGTGCGAGTGGCAGGGAACAACACAAGATGGCTCTGCTGAAGGCTGCAGTGGCACTGCCACACTGCTCACATCAGCTGCTTGCAGAATTTCTTGTCTCCTTTCCACCTTTTATCCTTGGGAATAGTGTTCTTAATGAATCTTTTCTTTTAGAAATGTTCATCATTATTTAAATTGCTTTTTGTCTTTCAGTTATCACTGCCTCTTCTTGTAGGTGGTGTTCATAGGAGCTTCTTCCAGGGAGAGAAAAATGATGAGTAACCCTTTGTTTGCCTCTCCATCTTTCCTTGATTTTAATAAGACATGAAAGGCAAAAATCTGAGACATCTGTTGTTTCTTTCAGCCATTTCCACAGAGACATTAGATAGCATTTCAAGCACTCAACTGACAAAACAACTCACCTTGTGAGAACACTCTGATTTATTAGATTGTTTTACTGCACTAGTTTTGTACAATGTAGGAAATAGCTTTCTTCTCTGAGACCACCTCCATATTTTTGCATAAAAGCAGTATTTTCACATAGCTTTAGGGTACTTTATTATACTTATTGTATGTTTATTATATATGAGTAATGATATGCTTGATATTTGGAATGTGAAGCAAGTCAGTTAAAAGTAATGCAATTAAGCCAGCACATAACTGACTGATCAGACCCAGAGATGTGGCTAATGCCTGATTTGTCATCTATTTTAATTTAAAAAACCTTAATGTAGAAAAATAATACAAATCAAAAGCACTGGTGGAGTGAGAATATCATATATACTACTTCTGGTGATAGAAATAGTAACTGAGAAAAATTTTAAACTGAAGATGGTTACTGGGAACCAGCATGACAAGCAGGATTTTTCCCCTCAATATCATTCTTAGGAGGATTTGTATGACCTGCTCTGATAGAGAAGACACACTGGAGTGTCCTGTTGACCAAAAGGTCCTGTGGGAGCAATCCCTTGTGGGCACACTGCATTCCATTTTCACTGTCTGTGATTCCTGGTTGCAAACTCTGGTGGGAACTTGCAGCTTTTTGAAAGACCATTTAATGCTGAGAAGCCACAGGGCAAAGCAGAGAGTTCTCTTAAATTTTAACATTCTGGGCCAAGTTTAGTACCAGTAAAACTCCACTGAGAGCAGTTTTTTATCCTTTCTGAACAGCTCTTTATAATCTTCTAAGACCTTCTAGTTCAAGGTTCATTACAGAATTTCTTTATCTCTGTTTATAGCACAGCCAGGAGCAGTGCTTGTGTGAGCTGTAGGAGCTGGCCCATGGCACTGCAAACCAGCAAAATCAAGTGTTGCAAAGAATGTATTTCTCTGCCACCTGATAATGTACAGTTGGGCAAGTGGCAGAAAGTTTGTGGGGTATTTTTATGGAAATAAATTTGCTTACTCCTTGGTCCTTTTCCTTCTGCATTCTTGAAGGACTTCCAGAAATGCTGCTTAAGCTGGTGAGAATCCTTATGGCAACTTTGAGGTTTGTCCCTAAATTCCTACAAAAAACTCAATTTTCTGCTGACATGAACTGATAGAGTTCCACAGCACACAATAATGCCATGGTGATTTTTATCAGCAAAATACCTGGCATAATTATCTTAATGTAGTAAGTGTGGTCAAGTGGTATAATGTAATCCAACACCAGCTAAAGAATGCATGTGACAGCTTTGTTTTGCAAGAAGGGAGTAGAAAGGCTTGTTGGAAGGAGAGCCCAAATGCCTTTTAATTCAGGGAACTAGCATCTGACCCTAATTATGTGGAAAAATGGAGGTAGTGCAAGCACCAGAAAAGGGACAAGTCTGCAACAGGAACAAAAGCATCAACTACTGTTGAGCTGTATGCAAAGTTCAACTGAGAGGGAGAGAGAGACAGACAAAGTGGCTCCAGTTGCACATAAATACTAGATGGAAAGTGTGTTGAGGAAGCAGGGCAATGGGTTATTTTTCATAAGCTGCAAAATTGCTTAATAAAAATGAAATTACTTACCCTTTCTGTAGAAATTAATTACGATGGGAACTTTGTAGATCAGCATAATAAAGATGTAGGCAAAATAACAGTGGCATTGAATTCAAAAGCTATACATAATGAATGGTCTTTTAAGATGCTTATGATCAGTACCAAAAGACCTTGACTGTTGTACGGTAATAAATTTAAGTTCCTAACTAACTGATTTTATTATTTAGTTTGACATGATGTTAGTTGTTTATCAAAGAACAAGGTATGAAATAGAACTGCAAGCTCCAGGAATAACTTACTAAGGAATAAGTTTTTTATTCAGTGACACTTCATCAGCTTGCAGTGTGCTGCTTCCTTAAGATTTCTCCCATCATAAACATCTGTCCACAGCAAAATCAGATTATGACCATGAGTCACCATGAAATTATGAGCACAGAGATATTTGATCCTATATGGCTAAAGTGGTTTTTTGTTCCTTTTATTTTAATAGATCATCCCTTCCTCCTAAAGCAAAAAAAAAAAAAAACCAACAAACTTTTTTGCTATTGTCATTTACCATCACATAACACCTAGTGGTTTAAAGATTCCTGTACAACCTCTTCTCTTTTTTGCTCTGGCAGCCCAGTTGTCCAAATTGTTGCAGAACAAAACAAAGAACCCCAGAGGAGCACATAAAAGCCACTGCAACAACAGCCTCCCCAGTGATGATGAAACAGGGTTCCCTACTTCAGGAAAGGGGTCTGAAAAGTGACTCAATTTCTAGCTCTCCAAAAGTGTGGTATTTGTCTCTGACAGGCTGGAAGCATGGGAGATCTCACTAGTGAGCTATTTGTTATCTCTAAATATGTGTCCTTGCAGGTGTTGGCAGATGTTCACACCTCAGTGGGTGAAATCCACCACTTGTCTGTGCTTGAAGATAGAGGATCCACCCATTTCAACCAAATTAAATGAGGTGAGCATCCATAAAGCACAATGAACTGCTAGGAAGGGTGAGTAGATTTAATTTGCCTAGTTATAGTTTACAGTTGCAAATTTAATATCCAGGATTGTCAATTATGGTACAATTAGAGCATTAAAAAATGCCATGATAAATACTTAATCTTCCTCTGATTTATCCCCCAATCAATTTGTGCCTTTTTGCTGTGCAGAGACAGACATGTTTGCCATCCTAGATGGAGATGACTAGCAAAGATCATGCTAGTGTCTCTAATCAAATGGTAAGTTTTTCAAATGAATCTGTATTATCTGAGGTTTTTTTTAATCTTTAATTATACTTATACTCCAGTTTGAATGTGTGCTGATTAGTTAGTTTCTGTCCTAGGGAGACAAGAAGTGCTTATATTTACCCTGATATATTATGCCGGTCATTATTCAGCACTGATTGGTTTGATGGAAAAATATACATTACCTCAGCAAGACAAGCTGCTTAGTCTTATTCATCCTGTTAATTAGATGCTCAAATACCTACTGCCATTTCTTATTTTTTTTTTCCCAGTTTATTGATAGTTGTTTATCTGTGCAGTGATTATGTAGTTTATTTTATCTTGTCCCCCCACTTCTCATAAAATGCATGTTTTCTGGAAGTAGTAAACATATGGCTGTAGTGGTGCCCTGAGGGCGTGCTCAGCCTGCAGTCACAGCTCTTTCCACCAGGTAGCTCTCCTCAACAGGAGGGTGATGAACCCTCAGGAGTCAATTCAGGCTTTGCAGGGATTGATGGACTGCACTGCTTCCGAAGGGAACGCCTTTCTCCCCCAGCCAGAGGGGATCACTGCTCCCTTCCTTGCTCCTTGTTCTTGGAGATGTTGGGGGTTTATTTATGTGGCAGAGTTAAGGCTGCCTTGATATCCACTAGAAAGTCTGAGTAAATTTTATCCCAAAATGAGGAATGGGAATATGCATATTTTAGATAGATAATGGATGGATGGATGGATAGATAGATAGATAGATAGATAGATAGATAGATAGATAGATAGATGATAGATAGACAGATAGATGATAGAGAGATAACAACAACACCAACTTCATGACTGTTTTACCTATTTGATAAGGTACCAAAATCTTTACTTCTGTATGCCCAGTTATGACTGTTATGCTAAACAGCTAATATTTGAGAAAACAAAATTCTATGGATTTATAGAAAAAGTTCACACTTTACTGTTTCTAGGTGGTCCCAGGAAAAAGTTGTTCATACCCATGATAATTGTTTCAAATTTAATTATTCAAAATTTCAAAATTAAAAAATTCTATTATGCTATGAATTCCTTGGTCTTCATTCTAGATCCTATGAATTTAGGAGTTATGTGACTAATCACTGCAACCTGCTCCAGTTTGTCATATTGTAATATTTTCAGCTTGCCAAGTCCATCATTTGACTACTCATCCAAGTCCCATCCAAGAGGTGAACCATGGAAAAAGTTGAAAAAATTATATGCAAGCAGGTACAACAGCCTGAGTTACACACACCTGTTGGGAACTGATCATTTGCATCAGGTTCAAGCATTAGAATAACAGGAGGTGTCCAACACCTCACTAAGATCTATCCCAAAGTAAGACAAAGTTAGAACTCCCAGAATTTTTTATTTTCTTTCTTTTTTCCCCTGCAATTAGCCAACTTTATATGACTGATGGCTACTGTGTAATTGAGAATACCAGACAGATTTTCATACATTGCAGCAATGATTTGGTGGAATTTAGAGCTATGATGAATCCATCTGAATTTTGGTCTCCCAAAGGACATTAGCTATTAGTAATAGAGTTAACTTTTCAGCCATCTCCTAACTTAGAAAAATATTAGCAACAATTGCTTAATATTTTATTATTACTATTACTATAGCTATAGCTATTGCTATTACTATTACTATAGTAGTAATAAATAATACTACTGCAGAGACAGCCATCCTATTCTTGCAACCAGCATGGTCTGAAACAAGGTTTTAAATGCTAACTTTTCAAAGTATTGTAACTGGATGTAAATATAAGTGAATAAAAACAAAACCAAAACTTATGAAGCCCTAATATAGGAGTTATGGAAGTGAATTCTTTTGATGTGGACATATTACTTTAACTTAAGTAAACAAATAAAATAATGGAAGAATTGACTTGCAGCCTTTGCAGATATCAAAGGGATTTTATGCCCTGTTCTGGCTGCATGCAACAGACAGAACATTGTTGGAGGATGAAAATGTCCAGTGCCTTGGCACTGTGCAGGAATAAGCAACCCTACAATGACTCTTTTGCAAATCCTGCTATTGCTCTGCATAAAGGAAATTGGTTTGGAAATGAAAGGGAATGATATCGGCAGTGGGAAGAGGGACTTGGAAGGAGACCTGTGGCTGAAGGGAAGCCAACAAGGCAGCCCAAGAAAGGACACTAAAAAGTAGAACACTGGCAAAACTGCTCAGACTTAAAGTGGGGGCTATTCAAAACCAGGGTCATCCCAGAACTCCAAGGACCTAAATAGGACCTCTGTGTTCCTTCAAACTGAGGCATTTATTGATGTGTGGCTTTATTTGTAGCTTTTATGTTCAGCTTCTGGTTACAGAGATTCTGGTTGACTCTTTTCCACTAGGCTGAAAAGCCCTCAAGTATTGAAACTGACATAACCAAATAATTTGTTTCCTTTTTCTCAATTAAAAAGATCAAGGGTTTGAGGTGTCTCATTGCAAAGCACTCTCCTCAAACCTTAGGTCATTTTTTTTTTCTCTTGTGCTTTCTCTTTTAATTTTTGGTACCATTTTTTAAAGAACTGGATACAGAAAATTTATTTTGATCCTGTTGGTGTTACAGAAGGAACTTTTTACCCTGCTGTCAGCAATCCCCCCATTCTTTTGCAGCAGTAAGGTTCTGACAGCACTTACATAATTGCTTGCACTTTGCCTCCCACTTCCTCTAGAGAGCCTTCATTTTCCAAGGTCATTTCCCATTCTTTGCATATGACTAGAAGCACAAAATCCATAACTTTGTATTTGGTGCAGTTAAAGGTGTTTTGTGCTGACCAGCTCAAAATAAGCTGACTAGCCTATGAACTTGCCTCTGCCTTGGGGCATATCACGCCTCTGAGACATCAGCACAGCTCACACAGTTCTTATGGCTTCTCTCCAGGATGTTACACGTGTCATTAACCACGTGTAGGACAGAAAGTGCTGTAAATCATCCACATAGAGTCTCTTCACGTTTTAAAGGTTTACTAGGTAAAAATGGGAAAACTAGAGGATACTGTACGGGAGGAAAGAGGCAGGAGGACTGAGCAACTATTTGTAGCAGGGTCTTTTTCCTTTCACTCTGTTATTTCTAACTAATGTTGCCACATCAGTGTGTTCTGACCTGCCTGCCACAAGGGTTGATAGGTGTTTGCCAAAGAAGGAGGGAGGGAGGGAGGGAGGGAGGCATAAGAACTGTACCTTTGCCCATGTCAGTCTGGAGATAGCTGCTGCTCAGCTGACTGCTGCTGGAGCTCAGCAAAATGTATAAACGGAAGCAAACTGCATTGCACTTACTGTCAGCCTTGGGGTAAGCTGGGTAAGGTAACCACTTTAATACAGAGATTATGGCTGGATCCCCTCCTTTTCCAGAAAGGGATCATCAGAGAATAGCAGAGAGAAGTGTGTTCTCCTGAGGTGAACACAGCAGGTCTCTGTCAAAGCCCTCTGCCCTAATGTTGTACCAAAGTTTCCTTAAAGTGCTGGACACTGGCATGCAGTTGTGTTCCCTTGGATCCTCACAAACAGTAATACAAGCTTCCAGAGTTCTTTTACGACCTTTCAGCTTTCTTTGCACCAAGGCACTCAAACAGCTGTTTTATGTCCCCACCGCTCTCTGGGCAAGGGCTCCTCAGTGGAAAGCTGTGCTATGCAAGCTGTGCAAAAGGGCACATTAAAAATGCAGCCACATACGGGCAGCAGTGTGGGAGTGGATCAGGAGGGCTTAACCCCAGCTCATTGGGAGACCCTGCCTGGGGTCTGCAGCAGGACCTGGACAGGCTGGATCGGTGGGCCAACACCAACAGCATGAGGCTGAGCAAGGCCCAGGGCAGAGTGCTGCACTTTGGCCACACCAAGCCCTGCAGCAGTACAGGCTGGGGGAGAGCGGCTGGCAAGCAGCCCGGTGGAAATGGACCTGGGGGTGCTGGTGTGCAGCCAAGAAGGCATCGTGGTGTATCAGGAATAGCATGGCAGCAGGCCCAGGGAAGTGATGCTTCCCCTGTACTCAGCACTGGTGAGGCCACAGCTTAAGTGCTGTGTCCAGTACTGAGCCCCTCAATTCAGGAAGGACACTGAGGTGCTGGAGAGAGTCCAGGGAAGGGCAACAAAGCTGGTGGAGTGTCCGGAGCAGATGTCCTATGAGGAGAAGTTGAGGGAGAAGTTCAGTCTGGAGGATGCTCTGGGAAGACCTTCTCACTCTACAATCCCCTGAAATGAGGTTGGAGCCAGATGGGAGTCAGGGTCTGCTCCCAGAAAACCAGCGACAGGACAAGGGGGCACAGTCTTAAGGCAGGGGAGGTTTAGGATGGACATTAGGAAGAATTTCTTCACAGAATGGGTCATTAGACATTGGAATGGGCTGCCCAGGGATGTGGTGGAGTCACCATCCCTAGAGATGCTCAAAGTCTGAATGGGCGCTCGGTGCTACGGTGTGGTTGACACGGATGCGTTCGGTCACAAGTTGGGCTCGACGACCTCCGAAGCCTATTCCAGCCGAACTGATCCGCCACTCGGTTCGCAGCCGGGACGCCCGCCCCGAGCGGTCCCGCCCGGCGGAGCAGCCCCGGGCCGGGTCCGCCGTGCCCGCACTCGCACATGCTCACTGGGGCGCCGCGGGAGTCTGGGCATGTGCAGAGCGGAGCGGGCCGGGCCGCTCGCCGCGCCCGCCGCGCCCCGGGGCTGCGGCCGCCGCCGCCCGCCCGCTGCCAGGTGAAGCCGCGCTCGCTGGGGCGGAGCGCAGCGGGGCAGCCGCCGGCCCGTGGCGGCGGCGGCGGGGCAGGATGAACAGCTCCGACGAGGAGAAGCAGCTGGAGCTCCTCGCCAGCCTGAAGGACCAAGGTAGGGGCGGGCGGCGCCGCCTCCGGCGCTGGAGAAAGCGGCTCCCCCCGCTCCGCCGCGGGCCCGGGCTCGGCCGGCGGGAGCGCGGCCGCTGCGGGGCGAGGGCTCCGCGCCCGCCGAGGGAACGGGGCGCGGCGGGGCGGGCGCGGCCTGGGCGTCCCCCGGCCCCGCTGCCAGGCCCCTTGCTCTGCCCATGCGGAGGGAAATAATAAAAGCCTTAATGAAATAAAGCAGGGGAGTGGAACGTGTTGGCTCTAACCCATGTGGGCGCCGCGGCTGCCTCGCCGCCCCGCAGGTGCCCGCTGTGGCTGAAGATGGGTTGGAGTCGATGATCTCGGAGGGCTTTTCCAGCCCCGCTGACGGAGCGGCTCTGCCAGCGCGGCCGTCGCGGGGGCCGATGGCCGTGGCGGGAGGCGGCGGTGCCGCACATGGGCCGTGGGTGCTGCCCTGGCGGGGAGCTCGGAGCCCGCAGCACCGGACAGCTCCAGGGGTGACAGTCTGTCCGCCTCGCTGTTCCCCCGAGGAGCTTAGCCTCACGTGGAGCTGAGCCAGGCCGTGCTAACCTGTCAGCTGTCCCATCTCCCGCTCCGTGCTGCGGGGTCCGGTCCTGGCCCGACCCATCGAACTCCTGCTGTCCCTGTCCCTATCAGCGAGCAAACTTCCCGCTGATGGCTCAGGCTGTCCTGATGCGCTTTCGGTTTCTATAGCACTTTAGTACTTCCACCCTGGGCTGGTTTGGTTCGTGTGTGAGTCGCTTGTGGTGCTTTAGGAAAGGCCAAAATTTCAGCATGTTCAGTTTCATGAGTGCATAGTCTGACTCAGAAACTAGAACACTGTAATATTTAATCCTCTGCAAGAAGGCACATGGAAAGAAAGGAGTTGGGGTGCTCATGAGCCATTTTTAACTCCCCCTGTGGTCAGTCCCTGAGCCAGGTTGATCCAGCAAAGCTGCAGCCTTAGTTAGTCAGGTGGGCACATTGAAAGCTTTGAAAATCTGTTTGAATTATGAACATCTTCCCGTGCCCCAAGCAGTCGGTGTTGCCTCCTGTACCACAGCTGCATGTGCAGGAGTTGTGAAGGAGCCACGCTGGAATTCACATCTGGTATTTCCCACTACTGAGCTCTCCTGGTCTCCAGCGAGCCGGGGAGGAGGAATTTGGAAAGGAAGTATTGGGCAAAGTTGTGTAAAGGAGTGAAATTACAGGGGTGTGATCAGTGCCCATCTTTCTGTCATTCATTCTGACCTTAAAGGTGCTCCATCACTTTTGCTGTGTAGCAGAAGCTTCTCCTAACTAAGTTTCATTTGACTAATAATGGACTATTTATGATGTGCTTTGTCACTTTTTGGGTTTTTCCTGTATGCTCAGCTTTGGAAATTCACGATTACCATCAGCACAAGATAGATTCGGCCTTGGAAGGAGTCATTAGGTGAAAAATGATAATCCCTCAGTTGAGGGTAATCTGAGACCAAAAAATTCAGCTCAAAATCTGGTTCTCTTGCTGATTGCTTCCCTTCAGTACTGTTGCCTCCAAGAGAGCATTTATTAAAATGACAATGATAAGTTGAAAAAAAGACAACTTTATGTTATTCTTTAGAGAAAACTGAGCCTGTTGAAATTGTTTAGAGCAGGGCTTCAGTTCTGCTCTCTGAAAGTCTTCTCCTCCAGTGGGCTGGGTATCCTTTAATGTCTAACGAAATTTTACGGGACTAGAGGAATTAGTTCAAGGGAAAGTTACTGTAACTTGAGGACTGGCTGTCCCAGATCCACCTGAGCTGTTGAAACAGAAGCTGTACTTGGCAGACCCAATCGTGTAAGGCTCTGTTCTTGGTGGATGTTCATCCTTAAACACAGGAGTTTTGGTGTGTTGTTGTTAGGCTAACATACACTTTTGTGATTATGTGGCTGGTGGGAAAATTGGTTTTTGTAGGCAAAAAGTTAGCCAGTGAAGAAAAAATTTAAAATACTCTTCTGTTTTACGTCTTAAACTATGAAACAAAAATGGTAGCACACATAGTTAAATCAGTAGTTAAGTTGTGTTTACTGATGAGTCTGGTTCCTAGAGTGAAAAACTCAAGCAGTGAAAAGGTAATGACATAAATGAAATTATTCTTGTAGTTAGATAAACTATATTGTTACTGTAGATAAGTAAATTTGCTAACTCTTTATATACTGTAATTTGGAATAGATAGTGTCCTCTCCATTCTTACTGATAGCAAAACAAGACTATTTTAGATACTACCAACTTCCCTCAAGTAATTTTAGGATGGTCTGTTGAACAGTCTCTTAATTTTCTTGTTTATTGCTTCCAAATGCAGATAACAGTATGATTTTGGGAATAAATTGAGTTGATGGAAGGATCTGCTGGATCTGAATATTTGGGGTAATGGGTACACAGACTTGGCCTGTCTTTATTTTGTTCAGAGCAGCGTTCGGCTTCAGATTTTTGTAACATTTTGATGTGTAGTCAGATTTCTGGAAAATGCAAATGGGTTTGGAAAGGTTTCAGAAGACATTCATTCAGTAGCTGTTGGCTTGGTTTCTTTTTCAGGATGTGTTTTTCTATTCTTGAGAGGCTTGCCTGGCACCAGGTAAATGAAATGTCTGAGGAGTGGTGCCACAGCAGCGTCTGTGGCTGACTGCTGTCACATTTCAGCTGCTGCTCTTACTTCTCCTCACCAAGGTCAGGAGATTGAACCTGAGGCAGGTGTTTTGTAGCTGCCCACGCAATTCTCAGTGGCAGCTGTGAAGCTCTCTGGGGCTTGGGCAAATTTGCTTGGCTGTTTGGCAGAGCTCTGAGCAGCAACAAGGACACTGAAGCCATCTGTGTGTAAGATACTCTTATCTTTCACCCATGCTGAATTTTCCAAGTCCTGTGTGTTAGACTCAGATACCTGATACTGATCATTCCTCAGCTTGCTCCATTACTAAGTTTAAGGTGAGCATCATGAAGAAACAAGATCTCTGTACTGATGATATTTTGGACTTAAAAGTGTTGTTGGAGTTTTAATCCTCAAATAGTTTTCTGAAATGTCATGGTTTAATACAGCAGTTCCACCATAAATATTACCAGTGCCTCACTGATGTTTCCAGTGATGTGCAGTTCTACTCAACTGGCCCTTATATTTCTATGGGAAAGACTTAAAACAAAAAAAGAAGCAGTTTGGCAAAACTTTGTGGTATTAGTGGTTGGTTGTAGAACCTGAGGAATGGTAGCAAACTTGACTAACAGCTGAATCATAACGGTAGTTGATTACCTGCCTGGAAGATTGCCTTGTTTGTCTTTGGCTTTATTGGCACTGTTGGTACCTTGCCCTTAAAGACAGAGTCATCTTCTGCAATAGTCCCTTTTTTGTTCAGTTGAAAACGAGAGTCAGTGATCAAAGTGTCTGGAGTTATAAACTAGGTAAAATTACACTTCAGTACTGTCATAGCCACATTTCTGGTCACTTTGCTAAATTACAGTGGTTAACAGCTGCTGCTAACCACACATATACTAAAGGTATTTATATTGCCTGGATTTTTTTCTTCATTTTCAAATGGTCTAACTTTGCTCTGTTTTTGTTGGCTGGATTTGATGAAGTGTGATGATTTCCAGTCTCTAGTCCCAAGCACTGTGGCTCTGTATTCTTTTTTTTTTTCATTATGATCTATTTGATCTCTTTAAACTTTTTCCTATAATGTCAGTACCTTTGAATAAGGAAACATCTTAAATGTATCTTCTTAGGAAGAGTCTAGACTGCCAATCTGACAGCAATATCTCAGAGCAGTGCCTTTTAAATGTATGCTATTGACAAGCTCCTAACGTGGTCTGACAAATTCATTCTACTTTGTGGCAGATGGGTAATTTTCATGGCCAGAGCAATTTCTTAGGACACCTTCTTGGCTGCTGTCTTCCCTTCTATAGTCACCTGCTCTGTAATTTTTTTTTTTGTGTACCTGTGTGTGTGTCTTAATACACAGCAGCCATCATTCCCCAGCAGAACCCATCCTGCTTGAATGTATTATCATTCAGATGTTTTTCCACTTCAGTTTCTTGTGTTGCACCCTATCTTTTTTTTTTTCAGAAACTTGTGAAGGCAAATCTTTTGGTGTGAACTTAGTGGTTGGTCTTTATCAGGCAGTGGTGTGTTTAGTTTTCCTGTTTTTTCAAGGAAGGTGTAAGACTGCAAGATGCAAATTCGGGGCTTAATTAAATTTACTTGTACACACTTTCACAGATTTGAGTAAAATCAAGGCATATGGGGACACAGATGCAGGAGCTGACTTACAGTATTTGTACCTAACACTTATCTTTGTGTACTTACACAGGTGCTTTTTATTTATTTTTTAAAGAACTGTAAGGTAATTGAGCCGTGTAGGTTTCAGGAAATGCAGCTGATATCTGACCAAAAGCTTGGTTTGCCCATGTAAGCTTTGGGCCTGATGATAGGTTTGTGTATTGTGAGTCAGGATTTGGAGTCATTGTAAGGTGCTGAGTGTAATGCTGTCCCATAGATTGCCCTTAACAGAAGGAGGTGTTAAAAATGCCACCAAGACATTATTTGAAAATAGTGTGCACCTGGCTGGTGCTGCTGGAGCCTTACTGCATCCTGCTAAGTTTGATTTAGCAGAAAGGATCTTTGAGCCTAAAATGGTGAACAAGGGGAAAATTGATCCCTTTTGGCTTTTTTTCATCCTTTTGACAGCACTTCAGTCTTGTGCATGCTGTACATGTAGGAGGCCATTTTTGTTGGAGAGTTTTCACAGCACTCTTGGCCTGATTCTTGCTGTTCCATGTGCACTGGGAGGTGCAATGTGGTGGCAGCAATTCCATTAAAGCTTCTGGTGCTGACAGGGGTAATTCTGTCTCTAATGATATATCCAAAAAGCCAGGTGTTAGTTTACCTCTTCCAACAAAATATGACTTAATTGGGATAGCTTGTTTCATCTAGAGCAGAGCACTTCTTGCACCATCAGCTCTTTCTCCTGCCTGTACCAGTAAAGACATGCCTGGTCCATGGTATGGAAGCAAAAACAGTGGAGTGACTCTTGCTTGGACAGCTCTACTTATTTTTTTGAGTAAATAAGTAGATTTTAAATCCATTACTTATTGATTTGGCGTGGAATGGCTCTCAATCGACTGGAAGGCTGCCCTGGTTTGCAATATAAATACTGAAGTATATGCATGTAGCATTTTTAAAGTTTGGGTTTTTTTCCTTTAACTTGTGTTTTTTAGTATGCAGCTTTAGGAAAGGGGCTGATTAATTTTTTAATAAAAAGAGTAGGAAGAGTCACCACCTCACTCTGTGGGAATGAAGGTGTCTTTCCTGTTGTTCACTGTGAATTATAGTCATTATATACTTTTACCCTTACAGCCTTGTTTTAGTAATAAGTCCTATTCAGCCATAGTAACTACCTAATATATAAAACATCTAATTTAGGTAATACATTTTGTTAGCAAATTCAGGTTCAGGAGACACAGGTGCACAACTGAAAATCAAAAGACTAAGTTGTAATTAAAGGAGCTTCTGCATACAAAGTTGCCTGCTTAATTTAATACTGATAAAGGGTATTGATATGTTTCCAGGACAGTCCCTTCTGGCCAGCTGAGCTGTGGAGTGAGTAGTTGGTGAATAAGTGAGGCCACTGTTGTGGAGGAACATGCTGTGTTCACTCATGTTGGCTCTTGTGGGGTTTTACTCTTTTACTGTAAGAAAGAGCAGGGTTGGCTGAGAATACGTTTTGGGTGGGTTAAGAGCTATAGCCCAGAATATTCTGTTATTTTCTCCTTCAGGGCTAATGAGTCAGAGTTCTCTGTTCATGGAGTGTGTGAAGAGAGCTGTCGAGGGTGGAGCAAATCTGTATTTACATTTTTCAGTCATTTGTAAAGTATTGAATGTCAAGAATGACTTTGCCTTAAAGGCAAGCAAACATGAGCAGTTTTCAAGTGTGAAGAAACTTGAATTGCATCTGTTGGTACAGATTGCATTCCTTTTCTTGCCTTTGAATGGTACAAGTCTCTTCCCTTATTTTCCTGAAGGGAACAGGAATAGCTTGGCAGTGGAGCAGTGACCAAGAGGCACAGCCTTTGTGCTCCTGTGTAGGAAATACATTGTTTCACCACTGTGGTTTCTTGTTTATTCATCTACCTGTTGGGTTTTTTTGTTTGTTTTTCCTGCTTCTTGGGCATGGAATTTTGGGTGCATAAGGAGAAGTGGGGACAAAGTAAAGGGATGGATGGGAGACCCTGGTTTTACTGGTGCATGGATCAGCTGCTCTGCAAGTACCCATATATCACACCAACCATTCTTTCTAGGATTGATCTGTAACCTGAGCCAGTGTGGGTTTAAAATGGTCACTACAAACCAGTATATCCACCTTGTAATTTTTGAACTCAATCAATAAGATTGTTTAACTCTACATTGATCAAAAATTGATTGTTTTGGGAGCTACCATCCTTTACAGACACTTCCTAATTGCTTCAATTCTAGAGGGCTGTCCAGTTCATAGGATATTAACAGGCTATTAATGAAGTTTATGACCCATGTTAGATAAGAAGTCTGCATAGACAAACAGAAGAGTTTTCAATTTAATCAAATGGAGAGCTAATTTGGGAAGAGGTACTGCTATATTAACTTTTTTTTCTTTTTTCCCCCTTGTGTAGCTATTGGTGAATATGAAGAGCTTAGAGCAGAAAATAAGAAAACGAAGGAAGAGGTTTGTATGAATCAATTATTCATTTAATACTGAAATGCCTTGTGGTCTGTGGCAGATTGTTTACTGCTTTTTGAGTTCACTGTTTAATAATAATAATAAGAAGAAGAAGAATAAGAAGAAGAAGAAGAAGAAGTATTACTTGTACCTGTGTGTTTTATGGAGCAATGAATGCAGCTCTCACAGCTATTCTGGCTGTCCCACTGCAGAAAATTTCCTGTAAATACATTTTGTGTGATTGCTGCTTTACCAGGTTTGCCTGTGATAACAGTGGGAGCATAGACCAAGTCACGTGTTCAGATAAAATTGTTTCTCTTTGATCTAAGTCTTGTTTTACTATGACTTCATTTGCACTGAGGACTTAATTACTGACAAGAAAAAAAAAAGAACAACTTCCTTCAGCTTCTGAACATTCATAATGTAGGAATATGATTTATGAAGATAGGGAGGAATGGAGGGGAGTCAGTGCTATACTGTATTGTAAGCAAAATTCTCCTTCTTCAGTATGAGTGAGCTGAAGATGTAAGAAATCTGTTCGCTTTTAAATTCCTGTTAGCTGCCAAGACATGTAGGTTTAATTCAGCTTCTTTTGAAATCATTTTGGAATGGCCATTTTTAGTTACAAATGTTTCAATTCAAGGCTGTATTGAGAAGACTTTGTCCTTAACTCTTTTCATATTTGATACTTCTGTTCACTTACGATTCAGCAAAGATCATGTGTATTTCTACGGAGGTCAGCACAATGTGCTTCATTCCCTCCTATCCTCTGACCTCCTTGTCCTTTTCACTTTGGTTGTTTCTTCATTCCTGTTCTGCTGATCTTATCCCAGGAAAACTGTCCTCTCTCTTTGCTCTTTGGAGGAAATGCACAGAAGAAAATGAGAATAAGACTGATTTGGACCAAGACTCCATCCAGCCCAGAATGCTGTCTCTGACAGCAGAAAGGAAGGCATGTAGGAGCATGTTTAACACCTGGGCAGGTTTCTCTTGCAGTCTCCAAACCATTTGCAGCCTGGGGGGTATTTCAGCATCCTGCCCTGCACTACTCTTTTTCTTTATTTGTCCAATGCTGGCTGTTGGCTTCTGTCACGTGTGGGAAGTGCCATGCCAGGACATGTGTACACCTGATGAAAAACAGGCTTCCCAGCTCTGCCCTGAACTCAAGTTACATCAGCTTTGGTGTTTCTTCAGCAAAACTTTGTTTAGCTTGGGAAGGGAGGAGTGGGGAGACTTCCCTTGAGCTATGTTTTTATTTAATTTCTTTTTTCTTCAAAGGGAATTTCAATGAAAAATTTTATTTCTGAAATTGAGATGGAATGAGATGTTCTGAGGTTTTTTTTTTCCATTCTGCTCTTCTTGCCTCCTTGCTCCTCTTTCTCACAAGGCTTCTTTCCTACAGCTGCATGTCCCTAGCAACTCCTGTGTGTTTCATCTGGAGGCTGCTTTGAACTTTTGCAGAATTCTTGCATAACACCCAAAAATCCCCCAAGCCTGAGTGTATGGGGATTACATTCCCAGCTGAGCAAATCAGTTAAACACGTGCTCAGGGCTGGATTTTCAGTTGTTATGCAAGTTTTCTTCATCCAAAAACTCCATTCCTGCAAACTGGTGTGCTTGTGTAAGCAGTCATGGTTCATTTTTCAAGAGCTTGGACTCAAGTGGTTAAGTGTGAGGCTCTAAGTGCATTTCTTCCACAAAAAAAAAAAAAAAATCGACTGATACAGAGTTCCTGGTTATATTTGCTTCCAGTGCCAGTACTGAAAGAAACTATTCCTTGTGTTATGGCAGGACAGAGTAATCCTAAAGGTCCTTAGCATCCCATGCTTTGTATCTCAGCTTGTGCTTTGCAGGATCAAACCTGCTGCTGGAAAAATAGCACAGAATTTCTCTGCCTGTGGGTCTGGGAAGTTGTGGGTGACTTCTGTTCCTGTGAATATCAGCAAATGGCTTCCTCTGTATCAGCTGTGGTCACATAATTGCGTGGATAGGAGAATGAGATGTTAATTTTTTTAGCAGGTGACTTGCAGACTGCGTGTGGAAAGTGCCACAGAGGAGTTAAATAGCTCTGTGTGTGTGTGTGTGTGTGTGTGTGTGCTTTTGGTACACTTGGTGGAATACCTTCCTAAGTCACTGCTGTGCTTGTATGGCTCTGAAAGATGAGCTGTGCATGCAGAAATTGTCCTAGTTTCCATTAGACACACGGGACTTAGTGGATAATGGGCAGGTAACTTAAGATATAATTTTAATTTTTGAAAATTTATGCTCTTTGTTTCATATTTTTCCTTAAAATTAGGAAGTAAATTGACTTTTATGTGTCTTACTTTGTTCAAAGCACTGCTGCTTTGAAAGGGATGCTAATAAGACAAGATCTTTCATCCACAGTGTCTCTTCCTCATTGCCTTGCAAAACTGCCAATTTGGAGACCACTGGTGGAGTCTCTGACAACATTTCCCCAGACATTTTTTGGTAGTGTTTTAAAATACTTTTAGAAACAATGGAGACAAAATTATATTGGCAGATTACGTCTCTTAGGTCACCTTTTTTATTGATGTAGCCAACAAAACATTCATACCGGCCCCCCAAAAATGGATAACAAATGTTCAGCTGCACACAAATGTGGGTAATTTAATGTGTAGTTCTGACATATTCAGAGTCAGATCATGAATAAATATTTGACTACTTGCTAATCAGACAGAAATGACTCTGAACGCTGGTTTTGACAGTGTTTTGTCATGCTGCCAGTAGGGGAAAAAAAAGCAAGACAGCTATCCAAAACAGTAGGTGTAATACTGTATCTCTGATACATCATTCATGGTGTTTGCTCTGCTAAAGCACACGGATGGAGGGGATTATATGTTTTGTCACCCAGTGGGAATGGGGAAGGGATTCTGCCTTGGTGACACGCTCATTGTTTCTCTGAGTAGAATACTGCAAATGTCATTGGATACTTTTGAGCACTGCACCAAACTCACAATTTTAGAAAAAGCATTAAATCTGCATACATTTCACAATCTGTGTAAATGGGAAAGAATTGTGTTTTGTGTTGCTTAGCAATGCTTTAATTGACTATATGACTACTACGTGAACTTCTTGCATCCTAATATCTGGGCTGAACAATCTCCCTGTTGTTTTTGCCCTTTGAAGGCCTTTTACTGAAGTCTGTAGGAGCTTATGTGCAAAATAGTTGGCAAAAAAGAAGGCTGTTAGTAGAGAATAGACAAGAAACTAGAAATTAAAATATTGCCTTGTGTATTAGCTACCTAGAAGGCTAAAATCTGAAAGGAGTGGGATTGACAAATCTTCTGAACTTGTGCCTGCAAAGATGAAGAATATATGGAGTTATTCACAAAAGTAATTTTGGCAACTGGACTGTTAATTTCTTAAAATGCAGGTGCAATGCATTTTTACTGCTGGGAGATTATCACTGAGCCCTGTAGCCAGTTCAGGACTGCAATATTGTTTGTTATGTTGTTGGGGTTTTATAAGTGAGATAATGGTGGTATAAATATTAGATTACTAATACTAAATATATTAAATAAAATAGAATAAATGCTTATTTTACTTTGCAGAGAAGCTGGAACTCTTAATTAAGTTAAAAATTGAAAATTCACTAGCAATCTAGAAGCTAAAAACTTTTTAATTTTTATTCAAGGTTTAGCCAGCTTTAGTTTGGAGCTATCCCTTAACCCTGAAAAGAGGAAGCTTAGTAAATACATGGAAATTGTTTCTCCTTAGCAGTTGCATGTGCTTGAATGTGGAAAGTGCACAGTAGATTTTATAGTAATGTTACACTATTTGCCTTTTAATGTTTAGGAATAGTGATGCTTTTGTCTATTAATGATTCTATTGTATATACCTCAGATTGCCTTTTTGAAAAGTGAGATGGTTTTGAACTTTTCAGACTTCTGTGGAGCATTTTATGAGCAGCTCATATGTCTAAATTTTGATTTTTAAACTTTTCAGTTTTAAAAGTAAGGTCAGTTTATTTTTAAGGGTTGACAGTATTTTTTGCTATGAAACATAGTTTATAGGCTTTTTATTTTTGTGTAAATTTCAAATTTGAAACAGTTTAAGTAGTTAAAGAAAATCTCAAATTTTTCTAGTTCTTAGAAGATAAACTAGGGTATTTTTTGGAAGGACCTGTAACAGCTCTGCTTGCATGGCTCTGATTGCAAGACAGAAGGCAAAGTGCTTTCCATTGATCATTTCAGCAAGGGCAGCAATCTCCCACTCTCCTTTTCTTCTTCTTCTTTCATTCTGAAGCACAGTAGCAGCAAAAGGAAGGTATTGAGAAAACTGCAACTGGGAGCAGGAATTGCTCTGCAGAGACCCAAGCCTAGAGACCCTGATTGTGCAGAGAAATGTGGCAGTTATGAGGAGAATAGTCAGCTTGCCGTGGTCCAAATGGAGCTCTCTCTGCAAATAGCACTCGAGGTGAAGTGGAATAGGTCATTTAACTTCCCCTTTCACTGCACAGGGAAAGCTGCTTTGCCTTACAGCCTGCTGCCTGGAGGATTTTGAAAGGAGTTTTTGCTGCCTGGAGGATTTTAAAAGGAGTTTTTCCCGTCGTTGGGATGAGGGAGTGTGCTGTGTCCTCTACATCAAGGTTTCCATCAGTAGGAAAGTTGTTGACTTCCAAAGGCAACAGATGAGATCCTTAAAATGCTAATGTTCCTGGTTTTTAAATTAAGCATTAAAGCATTTGCTCACTTAATGTGGAGTGGGCTGAAAGCTTGCAGTGTGCAGAAAAATCATGTGTGGGTGAAATATGTCATTGTGGCTCCAGGGTCTTTCTTGGAAAATCCAAGGAGGCAGCGGCTCCCACCAGTTCCCTTTTGCGGCAGGACTGTGCTCTGCAGAGCAGCCAGAAACACTTTCTGCATCTTTCACTGACTTCTGCTTTTACACTGCATTCTGCCACAAAGGTAACCCAGATTTTTGCTGAGGGAACGGAGGGAGGGCAGCGAGCAGCAAGATTCGTGCAGAGATTTCCCTTCCCCACCTCTCCTCTGCAAAATCCTCTTTACAGGTTCTTTGTAACAGGGCCCCAGGAAATGGTGAGTCCTTGTCCAGTGCTGCTTGCTCAGTATGTCTTTGCTCCTTCTGCAGCTCTGCCTTGTTTCACAGCCCTCACAGCAGCTGGTGACTAACCTGTCCCCCTACTCATCCTCTGTCCCCTGAAGCTTCATCAGTGCCATGAGAAGAGAGATTGCTTGTTGAGTGCAGCTCCTTTTGCTCCCACAGATAGCTATCAGCCTCCCCTGAGCCAGCACCAGTGGCATCCTCGCCTTGCATGAGAGCAGAACCTTCTTTGGGTCTCATCCAAGTTCCTCTGTAGCTGATAGAAGAGTTCTCTTGAATTTGGCTGTCTTTGAATCAGACTCTGCCCCTTCTTGTTGCTTAACAGCAGGCTCCTTTCCCAGCTAACTCAAAGTGGCTCCTCATGTGGAAAAACCGAAAATCGAGCAAAATCATTTCAGGTTTTTTTTTTTTGTTGTTGTTTCTTGTTTTTTTTTACCCAGTTCTGTTCCAGTGGCCAGCATCCTTGTAATTGGAGTTGCACTGTAAGGAGCTCAGGCACACAGACCTCTTCCAGAAGTTAACTCATGGTCTTAGGTTGATTTATTGCTGTGAACATGCCCAGCCGCATGTGAGGAAGGATGTGTGTGTGTAAGGCACCTTGTGTGCCAGTCATACTTCCCCCTGGGTGTCATGTGTTTTTCACACTGTGGTTAATCACTGACTGCATCTCTTGTGAGTTTTACTCATTTCTTTGAGTTCTTTCATTTACTTAGAGAATGGGTTTTCTTAGAGAACTCTATTTCACATCTGTTTTATTCTTTCTTTGTGAAGAAACCATTCCATCATAAGATCAGTGATTGCAGGCCTGTGTAGTGTTAGCAATAACCACAAAATTAATAAAACTGAGGTGGTGGGAACTCCTTAAAGCATGAAAATGAGTGCCCTTCTCTCTACAAAGCTGAAACTTTGCTCATGATGTAATGGAATTAAACAGCATGTCCCTGATGATTGGCTTTGAGGTTTTCTCTGCACATGGTGGGTATAGAAATGTAGGCCTCTTTTCTGAGTCTATTTGTGTTAAAGAAACTAGACCTAAAGCCTATTTTTGACATGCAAAGTATTGCTTCTACTGTTTGTGTAACAGGGATGACTGCTTATATCAGTTTTGGATAATGTGTCTCTTTAAAATATTTTCAGAGTAGCTCTGAATCAGAATCTAAATCAAGTACAGTGTGCCAGTTTGGCTGGGAAGTACTCTGAGTAATGAATTTTTTATGCATAATTTCCATTGATGTTAGATGGCTGAAAGGGAAAAGAAATGCTTTGATAGGCTTCTGTACATTATTGTGCTGGCAACTGATCTTGGTTGACTTTGCATGTTGTGACTGACTGCTAATTAAATAACAGGGATCAGTGTTTCATTTCAATTTTCTCTTTTCCTACAGTGTGACAAAATCAAGCAAGAACGAGATGAGGCTGTCAAAAAGCTGGAGGAGTTTCAGAAAAGTAAGCTGACAATGTCAGTGGGATTTTCTTGACGTAGACAATTATGAACATAGTTCTGCACACTCTATAGCAGTATGAAGAATGCTGAGATTCAGGTCCACTTGCTGTTTCTCCTTGCAAGCTGAGTTTAAGCAGCTGATCCAGTGAGACTTTGCCCACAGTAGTCATAATAAATGCTTTTACAGCATCTGTACTCTCTGGCACAGGTAGTCACTCTCAGGGTGCAAAGTGATAAAAATACAGTGGTGCAAATGTGGCTCTATCTCACCTGGATTCTGCAAGTGACTTTTGGAATGATGCATGGTTGAAGTAAGTGGGATTTGAGGCTGAGATTCCTAATAATTATTATAATAATATTAATAAAAATGGCAATTCTTTTCATGAAGGAGTAATACTACTTTAAGCATAGACACACCAGGAAAGAATTTTAGGACAAACTGCTCTCATGTGCTAATTTTTAGAGCAAGTTCTATCTTGTCTGGGCTGTGAGAACCTCAATATTCAGTTTTGCACTTTTATGGTAATGGTTCTATTGAAACCCTATGGTGTCTGGAAGCAACAAAGCACATCTAATGGGAGTGGAAGTATCCTAGTGGAATAGCTCCTTAGAAGAGACAATTACAATGGGATTGTGGTCTGTTACATCTGGTTTGTGCCAGTACAGTGAACTGCACGGTGAAGCATCAGAAATGTGGATGAAGTTAATGCAGGAGAAGGAAATCACATGGTCTGTACTTTTGTGTGACTGTGTTAAAGAGGAATTTGCTCACTCCTGTTTTATAATAGTTCGTGTGATACAATTATGGAAAATAATCTGAAATCAACAGGAATTGTCTACTGCCTTGAATGATCTTAGGTAACCAAGAATGTTCTCTAAGAAGTACAATTCCTCTGGAAAAATGGCTGCCTGTTTTGTTTTTGTTATGATATGAGGAATACTGGAGTGTGGCAGAAAATGTCAAGTAGTTAAGACTTAAAATTTGAGGTAATATTTGATGTTGTAAGATTTTATAGGTTTCTTTTATCTTCCTTTCACATTTTTAAAAGACATACCTTGTAAACATAGTGATAAAATGCCAGGAATATTAGGATTTTAAAGCAATAATAGAGCCCATTATTTAAACGACAATATAAAAGGCAATTATATTGATGAAGAGCTACATTGGCTTTGTGTCTGTGAATAAACTTGGCCTGTACTCAGCTTCTATTTGTTCTCCTGGCATAAACACATATTGTGTGTGATTCCAGTTTAATGGGGCCCCGTTTGTATGCCAAGCAGCTGCATTTTAGGCCCTATTGCGTGATTTCATAGCTCTCTGAAAATTGGTTCTATTGAGCACAAGAGATAGAAGGTGGTGGTGGGGGGGAAAGCTTCAACACACAATCATTTCTTTTCAATTGGAGCCAGCAAGGTTGATGACAACATGACCATTGTGTTATAATGATAAGACCACTAAGGATCTGTACCTCTCATCAAGGCTTTCACACAACAGCAGATACAATTTAATTCACTGCTCTGTCAGCAGTGCTGATACCATTATGCCGTCTGTCTCCACAGTTATAATCACTGTCCTCCGAGAAATGCAGTTGAAATGATCTTGAGCAGTCAAAGAAACTCTCAATTAAGGCTGCCACTTCCAATGTGTCAGATTGTGTCTTATGCACTTGGTACAATTTTCACTTCCAATCCTGTTTATTTACAATGTCTACCAGTAATTATGCTTAACATGTCATTTAGTGAGGGTGCCCCTGCCAAGGAGATTGTTGGGTGCTGCGGTACCATTGAGGGGGAGTTTCTCGCAGTCAATGCCATCAGCGGCTTTTAGTCCCTGATGGGATGCAGTAGTAATGTTGATAATGCAAGTATCGTGCTCATCAAGTCATAATTAGATGCCACTCAAATGTGCCACTTGTAATAACAGTGTTGATTCATGTTTTCTCGGTGACTGCAACTACTAATTAGTTAAGTGGTTTTTGGTTGGCCTGCATTTGCTGCGGATTATTATTACCCCTGAAAAAAACTGTCAAGGTTAGAGATGTTTCAGGCCACTTAGTGCTTCTTTATGAATATTAATATTAACATAATAAGAACTTTGGACAGACTTAGGAAATAATATATTTTTTGTATTTAATTTGGAAAGACTTTTTTCCCCTGAGTTAATCATAATTGCAGGTTAATTAAGTTTAAATGAACCAAGAGTAATCCCTAGTTTTGCCGTGAGAGCCCGATCCCTGTTTCCTAACTTTAGCCTTGCTTGAGGCCCTTAGACTCCTGTCTGTGAAATGGAAGCAGCTCTGTATCTCCACTGCTCCTTCATCCAGCCCAAAGCATCTCACTGCTCAAAGCTCCCAGGGCACAGTAGAGTAAAACCAGACGAGCCAGGGAGATGTGCTGTCTTAAACTTTTCCTCTCCCAAATTGTATGTATTGTACGTCTCTCAAATGTAGCAGCTGGTAGGACGCGTTTGGAGCTGATAATTTCTCCGTAGAGAAATGAAAATAAAATAAAATGAAGATAATTTCTCCAGGAGAAATGAAAATAAAAAGACAATCAAAGAAAGAGGTCTGGTTGCACTGCTGGTAGAAGACTTCATGTGAATATACATTTTAGACCAAGATTTACCAGTACACTGCCCTGCCTTTTCTTTTTTGTAGATATTGGGTCTTTTGTGCAGTTACTCAGCAAACCAATGTGTTGCTAGTTTCCTCTGGTAACAACAAAACTTAAATAATGAAAACTTCAGTTGATGTTAAATATTATGCTACATAAATAACATTTGTTAATGACCTTCTTTTCCTATAATGAAGTCCTGGCTTGTAGTTATTAAGATGACCTCTTCTCTTCACTCTTTGGTCGAAACTCTTGGAATAGGGCAAGGGGAGTTTTCTACCAGTGGTATAAAATCCCTAGGTTTTAAAGCTTATCTTGATGAAAAAGAGAAGAAATACTAGGAAAAAATTGCTCTGTATTTTCCAGCCTTGTTCCTGCTCCAGAGTGTTGTTCAGCTGCGAGTTGTTCTTTTCTGTGCATTGAAATCCTGACCCTGGGCTGAGGAGGGATTTGTGCCGTGCAATGGCTTGCAGAATTAGGGTCCAGGCTGCTGTTTGGGATTGGATGAGGGTGCCAGGAGGCAAGGGGGAATTGCATCAATGAGCTTGAGAAATGGAAAACTATTCTTGAGTTTTCTGCTTTGCTCCCCAGCACAACCTAAAACCTATCCCTTAGACTTTGAACGCTACTAAAGTACGTATGCACTGCTAGAAGATGAGTGGAATTGCAAAATAAAATGTACCTGTGCTTTTAAATTCTTTCTGATTCAATTGATCTCCTATGTTACAAAACAAGATTTGTTCCAGAACTTTTTTGGTTACTCTTTTGCCAGAGTGATGTGTACCCACAATTGTAATAGGGATTTTCTAAGTGCAGAGAACAGATGTGTCACTGCTTCTCCAGCTGTGACAACAAACGTACAGCCATGCATTCCAGCTGCAGTCAGACTGCCCAGTCTTGGTTTCAGGGAAGAATTTGGGAGTGTTTTGAAATCTGTGTTGTGAACAGTGGAGGTAGATGAGGCCATGGTGCTCATTTTGGGGTCTACTCAAGCACAGAGAGACTGGGAATGAGAAACAGAGAGAAAGTGAAAAGGAACTTTGTAATGCATCTCTGAAGGGATTATCCTAAAGGTGTCATTCTGATTCCTCAAGTGTCAGTGAAATAAAGGTGATGAATGAGGTTTGTCAAGGAGGCTGCTGCTGGTCCTCTGCTTCCATAAGTTTATGCTCAGTTCTACAGTTGCCCCTCTAAAGCTGCAAACATGACTTGAGAGAATTGCTTAAAGCGACAACCCAAATATCCAATGCTCAGAACAGTTCCTATCTGTGGAGATTATCTAAGTATGTACTTCTCTGTGTTTGAAATGCTCACAATGAAAGTTAGCAAAAGAAGATAAGCTGTTTCTATCATGGGAAGCATGTGTCAGTCTCAGGAAAATACTGACTAATTTTTGAACTCTTCCCTTAGTTTCTCACATGGTTATTGAGGAAGTGAACTGTATTCAGAACCATCTTGAAATTGAGAAGACATGCCGTGAAAGTGCTGAGGCTTTGGCTTCTAAGGTGAGAAGAATTATGGTGATGCTCTTTTTTTTAAATCTATTTATTTATTTAAAACTTGAGAATGTATGCATGACCCTTATATATTTCTGTATAATCTTGTGGAGCTGTGAAATAATTCGGAAGTGGCAAAAAGCTAACAGCCAGATGCGAGATGCAAAATACCATTCTTGCCTTTAAAGGAAAAAAAAAAAAACCCATTTTAATGTAGTTTCTATTTTCATGGACCAGCATCCTGATCTCTAGCTTTCATATGCATTTAGGTTAAATGGAAAATAAGTTCTAGAACTCCTCTGTGTGAAAACAATAATGAGCATTTCAGTGTCTAAATCAAATGGAAAAAGTCAACCACTGCATTACATTTCAGGTGATTGTTTATGAAAGCAAAGCAAGGGCAGGGGAAAGGTGACCTCTGCTGCTCTGTTGATTGCGTCTAGTCTGATGAATTTAGCAAGTGTGTAATTTTCTATATTCCATCTCATCAGAAGTGCATTATTATTAAAGAATGTTTTTATCTCTCTTATATATTTTTGGTTGTGTAAAATGCATCTGAGCCACTTCATCAGAAAATGGATTACAGCAATTTTGAACCAAATTTCATTAGCAATGCTGACTGCCTTTTTTTTTTTCTTTTTTTTTTCCCCTCCCTCCCCATTCCCTGCCCAAAGTACATCCTTAGATATGGTAAAAATCACACCAGCAAGAAATCACTTTAATTTAGATGCATTAGCAATGTACTTTCTGGAGGTATTTACTTAATTGTTTGCATAATGACACTATATTAGAATTCATAAGATAGACAATCAGCATATAAGTAAGAAAATGAACACATTTATGCAACTTGTCTTCTTCTCTGCACTTTCCCTGTAATGCAGGGACAAGGGCAGTTCAAAGACTCCCTTTGCTCCGTGGGGCTGTTTGTCTGTGAGCTGTCTGCACCATGTAGGGCTCCTCACACCACTCTCCCCACTGTCTCACTTTCATCCTTTAGGAAGGAGATGAGTTCTTGAATAAATCTCCCATAGTTGAAGGGCTGAGGATAAGGGGGATCAGAGATGATTGCTTAGGTAACAATTTGGGGTCAGGTGAACTGTACAGTGTCTGTTTTCTTTGAAGATGCACATTGGAGTTCTGAAGTTCATGTGGACTTGGGCATGTGGTGTGTCTTCAGTAGAAAATTGAGTTTTATTCTTAAACCTGAGCACAGGGAATACTTGGCTGGTGGGTGGGCAGTCACCCTGACATTTACCTGAACACCTCTGGGGTGTCTGGATGCAGAACAGTGGGAGAGACTTAAACATTTGCAGTGATTCCTGTTCAGTTTTTGTTGATCAAGACAGAGATGCCTTGTAGAATCTCTTCTGTACCATCCACCAACCAGCCATGTGTTCAGGCATCCAGCCCAAAGGGGTTTCTGACTTGTGGTCTGACCCATAAAGAATTGGTTCATGAGATGGCTCTCATCTTATGTATGTTGACTCTACAGTAATAACTCCAAAGACTTTTAAGATAATTCTGTTGTGACTAGGAATATAGTAGTGGTAGTATTTGTAGTTTATACATATTATATCTATATAATAAATAATAATATATTATGTATAATTAGATAATAAATAATATAGTTTATATATTATGATATTATTTTTATTACAGTTTATGTATTATTATATATATTTGTAGTTTATATATAGGAGAAGGTAAGGATTTTTATATAACCAGTTGATCCAACTTGGAAAACCAGATGAGCTTTCAGGGGCACACACTCTTCTTCAGGTCATTCACTTGGGACTCCTGGTACATGTTTAAAGGAGAGGAGCTGAAGCAGCTATCACAAAGCCTGTGTAGCATTAAGTCAGCTTGATAGTTGATTTGATTGATTTAAACCTACGCAGTATTTATTAAACAAAAGTACCAGAGAGGAAAAAAAGGCATGGATAAAGCATCATGTTGAATTCAAGCCTATCAGAGGAAAAAGTGGATAACCACCCCATCTTCAGACCATTCTAATGTTGAGTGGAACTTAATCTAATGTTACTTTTGTCTTCTTTGTTTGACAGATCTTTTAATGATAAAGGACAAAAAATAGTTGACTTTTTTTTCTTGCCCAGCAGCTTAAAGACAGACTAATTACTTACTGTTTGTACTTCTCACCTTTCAGCTGAACAAAGAAAATAAAACCTTGAAAAGAATTAGTATGCTTTGTATGGCCAAACTGGGCCCAGAAATTATCACTGAGGAGATTAACATTGATGAGGATGAATCATCCACGGATACAGAAGCTACCTCTGGATCATGCAGTTCTGTGCACTGTCAGCAGCAAATAAAAGGTGAGCATTGCTGCTGATCCTACACCACCTGCAGGGCAGAAGCTGTCTGAAGAACAGCAGTGTTGGTTTGGGCCAGAGACTGGTCTTGTTCCAAGTCATGCTTCTGGGAGTGGTCAGAATCAAAGGATTTCCAGGAATGGCTGAGAATGTGGAGGGCTGGTAGTGTGTAACATAAATGGTGGGGGTTACACAGCCTGCAGAGGAAGTTAAATGCAATAGGAAAATGAGATCTGCCCAGCTAAGAGAGTTCAATGCTACTGAATCAGTTAAAGAAACATTTCCTAAAACCCTTAAAAAAATAAAAGTTAAGTAGAAGGACAAGGTCACCTTCATCTGCAATGTCATTATTTCAGAGCTTGTCAGAACTCTTTCCATTATGTACCTTTGTATGCACAAACTTCCTTCTTGCTCCAGAGCTATTACTAAGCAAGCAGTCTAAAGAGGGACTGTTGTACTGGGTAAAACAGCAAAGCTGGAGAACATGGAAATATATTGATAAGACAGATCTGTGCTTTTTTTTTTTTTTTTCAGAAATTTCTGGTTCTTTTTTGAAAGGCAGTTAATATTCCCATTGTCCAAAATCAGCCTTATTTCTCATCCCTGTGATGAAGTCGTCATGGTTTTCTATATTGTTGTGTCATATATCCAAAAAAGGAGAATGGCAACATTCTGGATTTTGTGGCAAGATTAAGTGTTTAACTTCTTTAAAAAAAGGCTTTCATTTTTTTTTTAATTGTGGCTTGGAGCAGCACATGATGTTTAAGTACAACTTTTTTAAACTTTCAGCTTGGCCTTGTTACTTGTTGTCTTTTTGAATGCAGCAGCTGCAAGGAGTGGTACAAAGTATCACTGAGGCAAATGGTGTGTGTTCTAAAAATGCTTGTGAAACAATCCCAGTAAGGAAATAGGGTGTCATAGTACCATTCTGTAATCAGTTTTCCATCCTCTAGGTGTAGGAATAGGCAGAAAATTGTGTGATGCACACCATGCAACCCATCAGAATGGGAAATGAGACTGGAACACCTCTTGCCTTTACTGGAGAAAGGTGTCAAGAATATATTTAGAGAATAAACATTGTCTGCAGATCAGATGGGGGTGTAGCAGGGTCAAATTAGAGAAATTTTGAAGACAGGTTTTGATGTATCTGCTTTCTGTCTTGATAAACAATTAATTAAAGGATGAAAAGTGGTATTTTGGGGATCTTTCAAGTCCTTTAGCCTTCTCACCATTCAAGAAAGCACTGGATGTTTCTTGGAGTGATTCCTTCCCTCCCACCACTTCTCTGTAAGGATACACAAATATGGTTGTAAAACCTGAGGTTCTCTGTGGTATGTGGATATGATTTCTTCTCTGCAATAGTAACGTTGGTATATGTATTGTAAAACCAGAATTAATCCAAGTCTCATAAATTTCAGTGAGACTTTTTCCCTCCAGTAATTTCTCTGGAGAGCACAAATCCATAAAATGGACAATGTATATCAAGAATCTTCTGAGAAAACAGGTCTTTTTATTTACTTCAGAAAGTGTATGCTTTTAATTTAGAGTAAAATAAATCTGAGGCTCCAGGAGTGGGAGAGGGGATGCTGGTGTAGAATGGACATTTTCAAGATGTGAGACCTACCAGAATGACATCCAGCATGTCATCACCATCATCTGCAATTGATTAGCCACAATTTTCTCAACTCATGGCTGGTATTCAATGAACAGCAGTGCTGTGAAATACTGGAAGCAGGTGGGGAATGAGAGCACTTACTGAAAGCTAATATATATCAATAAATTTTGATTTTTGTGGTGATTTTATGTTAACCTAAACCTTGATATATTATGTATGCAAACTGATCTCCTGTTAAGAAGTGATTATAATCAAATGTTTTATTCCATTGTGAATTTAATTTATTTCATATTTTAATAATTAAGGAACAAAAATTCTGAGGGGAAAATTACAAGCATTAGCTCTTCCATCAGTAAAGGTTATATTCTGACTCTGTTCATAATGTTACAAAGGCTATGAATTGGCAGCTGTTCAGGACAATTTCTTCTGTGAAAACCTCCTAAGTATTAACTGCCTGTTGTTTTGTTTATTTCTCTTGTGACAAGAACTCATGATCCAAAAAGAATTGAAGTGTATTAATTTGTTTTAAAGGATGCTTCCTAAAAATTGCTTTCTGCTGCCTCCATACCAGAGTCTCTGTGGTGTGACAGTCTCAAGAGCTGGACTGAGGACCCTCTATGGTGGCAGGATTGGCCCTGTTACAGCAGGAAAGGAATCATTCAAAATGCAAATAAAGACAGCAGGCCTGAACAAGGAGCTTACCTCAACAGAGTAAATCTGAAACTGTGACCCAGTTATAGATCTGTTACTTGACACTTATGCAAAGCTCATAAATTATTGAGGATGTTCCTTGGTTACAACTGATGCTTGATACGTAGTTCAGGTGTTTCATACTCGACTGTACTTGCATTGCTGTGACATTTCCTTTGTTGTTGTTTTTCCAATAAAATATATTCTTCATTTCCTTCCTCAAACCGTAGAGCTGCGAGATCAAATCGTATCTGTTCATGAGGAAAAGAAGACCTTGGCCATTGAACTGGAAAACCTGAGGTGCAAACTTGCAGAAGTAATTGAAGAAGTATGTATTGTACCATGGAAGGCGAGACCATGTTAGCATGGAGTCTGTCCTTTCTGTAACTTTTAGCTTATTTTGCTAAAAACAGTTGTGAAGTTAATTGAATACTGTCTAATCTCAAGTCCTGCCAGTGACGGATCACTTAGGGTATGTCCCTGGAAGGGACCCTCTGTATCACAGTCCAGTGCCACTGTAGCTGGCACATGACTTCTCCTTACCTGTTTGATCTAAGCCCATATTACAACTGTCACCTCCCCTTCCTGGCAGCCTCTCACCCATCACAGCCTGCAAGGTTTTTTTGGATTTCTTTAAACCCATAGATGTGTCAGAAATACTTTTGTAGGACATGTAGTTTAATCACTGGTGCTACTTCACTGAGTATATCTATAAGTTCAGCCATTGGCAGTGCCATGTCATGATAATTACACCAGCAAATTGACTTTTCAAGCCAGCAGAGTTTAATTCCTGCCTGAAAACTGGATAAGCCATGTACTGATGCAAATCAGGATTTGGTGGCTCTTCTTGTCTATGCAGCACTTGCATTCAGAAAGACACAGCTAACAGCACTTGGACAATAAACAGAGCTCAGGAAAAAAACCCAACCAAAACAGGAGTCTGACTATATTAAAATGCAAACAGTCAAGTAACTTTCCAGCCGGGTGCTATGGCACCTGATCCTGAAAGGTTCCAAAGATCATGTATTGGCAGCTGTGACTGCAACGTGCCGTGGGAGAATTAGTTCATCACCCTTTTATGACATCTGTTACAACATCTGTAAGGTGGAGTAAAAATGCTTTCCATTCCACTGGAAACCCCAGCATCAAGCCAAACCTAGGAAACAGAGCTACTGACAGCAAAATACTGCTTGAATTTTGTATGTGCTGTGTGCTTTGTGTCATCAACTGAAATGCTCTTGGTTTTGATGTGTTCTTTATACTTTTCTAGGTAAATAAGTTGAAAGAAGAAAAGGCTGTTTTGACAACCGAAGTTAATAAGCAACAAAAACTGTTGGAGAAGTGTAACAGAGGTGTGTAGTCTCAGCAGGTTCTCCAGGAGTTTGCTGCATCCTTTGCAGAAGTTGGCAGAGCTTTTTCTGTTGCAGTACAAAGAGTAGATTACAGCAGAGTGACTGTGGTGCAGATCTGACACTCAACCCGATTGCTGCAGGCACTGCATCAACTCATGGACTGTTCCAGACTCTCTGTACTCCAGGAAAATGTGACAATGTGAATAGCAGGTGTTCTGTGAGAACAGGGAAATCTTTTCCTGTGTGGCACAAGTGGGAAACCAGGGCAGGGGCACAGTCCTTCAGAGAGATGGGGTTTGGACCTTAATCTCCTGCTTTCCTAAATCATTAGACCTGTCTTCTTTTTTTGTTGGGATGCAGCTTCTAATTTTCAGTGTCTGAGGTCTTGGGAGCAACTTGTTTTATGTTCAGAGGATGATGAGAAAAAGGCAGGAGTGAGAGAGAATCTTACGAGAATTAAGATTTCCAAATTACAGAAGAAAATCATGAATTTTCCTTTACTGGAAAGAGAAGAGGTAAAACCAGGGCAGGGAAAGACTAAAAAGAAATATAGCTCAGAAAAGGAAAGCTTTTGCTTAATGAAGGTGCATGCTTCTACATGAGTAATAGTTGATTCCAAAGAAGTTTAGAGGAGAGGATAAATTTTTTAGTTCTTAGATTACTCTGCCCTTTCCTCTTGCTGCTTACTAAGCCTTAAAAAGTTAAACACTGTTTGGTAAAAAGCCTCATTGGATGTTTCCCATTTTCCTGAAGTAGCTGAGATATAGTAGGGCATATCCTGTAAGCTTTCTCCAGGTGTCCATCTCTTACCCCTTCCATGTGTCTGCATTTCTTAACCTATGGCAGGCAGTACTTGATGACTCTCAAAACACCAAACTTCAGAACAGTTGATTAAACAGATTAGCTTGAAGATTTTGATGGGATAATATGAGAGATGAAAATTTTTTGAAATTTTTTTCTTTTTTTGAAGCATTATGGAAAAAACAACCCCTAGTTTCACATTTGCCTATTTTCCTGGAGGGAAGAGATAAATTAAAGCAAGATTTTTTTTGTATGCATGAAGTAAGCTATCAAAGTATTCAATACCTCCTGTATCCTCTGTTTATGTAGCAGTGTGTTGAAGCTGTGCACTCTGTGCATTTCAGTCAGAGTTTATGAATTGATCTTAAATCTTTCTCAGTATGTGTGTTTTTTGTCAATTTTTTTTGTGTGTGTGGTTGGTTTTTGTTTATTTGCTTTTTTAAGTTAGAATCACTTGGAGAGTCAGGTATGCTGGGATGTGTATCCCACTGTCTAAATTACCACTTACTGTACCTACCTTTAAAAACTGTTATGCTCATCTCCAAACCAGGTAAACAAATATGGATTTCTCAAGAATAACATAATCTTTGATAGATTCAACAAAGCTCTTTTGAGGCAAAGAGAGGCAAAATCTGGTCTGTGGTACTTTGCCTGTTACTGGAGATTTTGAGTCTGAAGAGGAGGAATATTACTCTGTTCAGAAGATTAGTAATTATGGATATATGTGGTGAGGTTTAGGACAAATACTGCAGAGGAGACTGCATATGGAAATGTAAAACTAGGTAATGCTGTCAGTCAAGGATCCATGGTACTAGGGAATAGCAGCTTATCTGGGTAAATCAAACAGTACTTCTTCTTTTGATCTGTTCCACTTTTCCTTCTGATCTTGTTTAATTCATATAAACAGTGTCTGTGCTGGCAGTGGAGGAATATGAAGAGCTTCATGAAAACTTTGAGCTGGAAAAGAACCTGCGGAAGAAGGCAGAGTCATTTGCACAGGAGGTGAGTAGGCAAGGGAAAAATTAAGACATTGCAAGTGGGCAAAACCTTGCCAGCTTGGATGACTTGATTTCAATTCCCAGCTCTCATCCAGCCCCAGATTCTGCTTAGGTAACATCTGTATTTCATCAATAAAAATGAGTTTACTGTTTCAGCAAGCGTTTATAAAGCATTTTGGAATTAATCATGCAGTCTTACCTATGTCCCCTTTCAGGGCTTTAAATTTATCTTGGGCTTGGTTTGCTACAACATCCCAATGTGGAATATGTAATGGTTGGAACTGGGAGGGATTAGCTGTCTTTCTAGTGATATAATTTGAAGGACTGTTTGGTTTTTTTTCCTGAAAAGTATGTGGACTCCTATAAAAGGCATTGAAAACTACAGTATCAGTTGAGGGACACATTTTGAAAGATTTAATTGAAAGTACTTTTTGTAATTAACTAACAAGCTGACAGGCATCTTAGGTACAATGCCAAAGAAATGCTGATTTTTTTTGTAAACAGCTATTTCTTGGGTTTTGTCAGTATTTAGTTGTTGCCTCTTCCAGAATATGGGCCCCTGCTGGGACAGACTGTCAGAGTAGATGTTCACTTGAAGGTTTTCATTCCATAAAATTCTCTTACCCAAAATGGATTCACTACAACAGTGAACTTCAGGCCTGCATTATTATTCTATTTCTGTACCTGCTTGTCTTCCTGTGGTGTTGTGCTGCTCAGAAAGATTTTGAGAACAATTTTTAAAATACACGACCATGTGACAACAAAGGCATTGCTGATTCACGTTTGGGGAAGCAATATTTAAAATTACTTTAAAAACCTGTTATCATTGGCCTAGTTTCACACTGATGGTGTCCCTTGAGTGACCTGAGACATGAGACAGGCTCTGGCCACAACTGCATCGACAGCAGCACAGCTTTCTGCTCGAGTGAGGCTGTGTCAGCTTCCTCTCACAGGGATCATGCTGCAAGGTCACAGCTGTGTTTGGAGAGCTAAGTTTTCTAGGATGTGCTTACAGTAGCTGTGTTTGGATTATGTTAAGGATGTTCAGGGATTTTCTGCCTGCTTTCATTAGCCTGTTTTCTCTGTCTCTATCAAATGTTTCTTTTAAACCTCAAAATTTCTGCTGGATTTTCGCTTGGATTTTGCAAAAGCCACACTAGTTGGTTTTGTTAAGCTGTGCAGTGTCAACAGAAGGAAGAGCTTTGAATAAAGGGCAGCCCTGCATGTGCAGTCCTTTGTTCTTGACTTGTATGGAGCACTTGGAGAAGGGAAAAAGGCTCCAAGTAATGTAGCTGTCACTGCAGCTGAAAAATGGCACACTGTAGTGTTTTGTATTAGTGTTTGTGATGTCTCAAACAGCCAAATGTGTATTTTAGCTCAGTAAAATTCAGAACTACAGCCTGTGGAGGTGCTTGTGTGGTGGTGGGCACATCATCTGTCCAAGGGGCTGAATCACATTAAGTTTGCCTTTATGGTGTGGCCAGCCAATGCATTCAGACTCAGTCCTTTCCCTTTATCCATGGCTTCATCTTCTGTCTTTGCATTATGGCTATCAGGGGTGTGGCTGGTGGGGGCTCCTTTTCAAAGGGGTGCCCTTGGCCTCCTGCCCTTGTGACAGGTGAGGAGGAATCTGCCCAGAACAGGAACACTTGGGAGTGCAGGTGTGAGTGAGAGGGAAGGGCAGCTGAGCTTGTGTGCAGAAGTGAGCACAGATGGGGGAGAGCAGAGACATGGAGGGAACAGGCACATATAGGAGTGAGGAAACACTTGAAAATCAGACCTTTTGATTAAAATTAAAAAAAAAAGGCCCAATACAGCTTTAATTATAGTCATGCTGCTGGCACCACCATAATATATATTTAATTAATCAAAAGTGATCCAACTTCAAACATTAGAATTCATGCTCTTTAGAGGTTCTAAAGAAATTGAGTAAATATTGTCAGCCGTGGTGTGGAGAGGGGGAAGGAAAAGGAGAGAGGTTTTGAAGTGAGTCACAATCCATTGTGAAAGGTACAGGAATCTGCATAAAAGAACTAAATAAATAGAGTGTGTAAGGGGCGGAGGCATGGAAAAATCTGTACCTACCTGAATAAAACAGGGTTGTTAACACAGGAATCTTGGCAAGCTTAACCAGAATTCTAGTGTCAGGTTTTAAGAGACACTTGAAGATCTCTCAGCTGTTTGTGAAGCAGTTTATAAGAAAACAAAGGAAGGCAGAGAGTATCTTGAAGGCCATTGCAATAATATAGAGGTAGCTCTGAAAAGCACTCTCCCACAAAGATGAGCAAAATACAGTCCATGCAGCCAAAGCAAGCCAAAAGCAGAACACGGTGTGAGAAGCAAATAGAAACTCTTAGCCATGCCAAAACCTCCTGAGTTTAACAAAATAATCTTGCATATGTTGTTTATTAAATGTATATCCTGCCCTGCAACAATATTTTGTAAAGTGATGTTGGGGTTTAAGCCCAGCTTGGCAACTCAGCCCCACAGAGCCTCTTGCTCACCTTCCCCCAATAAAATGGGGGAGTAGATTGGAAGTTAAAAATGAGATAACTCATGGGTTGGGATAAAGACAGTTTCCTAAGTAAAGCTAAAGCTTCTGCACCCAGAAGCAAAGCAAAACAAGAAATTCATGCACTGCTTCCTATGAGCAGACAGCTGCTCAGCCTTCTCCAGGAAAGCTGGGCTCCATTAGGTACAACAGCCACTTGGGAAGGCAAACACCATCACTCTGAGTGTCCCCCTCTTCTTCTTCCCCCAGCTTTAGATGCAGAGCATGGTGCCACATGGTCTGGACTATCCCTGTGGGCGGTTGGGCTCAGCTGTCCTGACTGTGTCCCCTCCCAGCTCCTTGTGCACCCCAGCTCACTCACTGTGGTTTGAGGTGAGGAACAGAAAAGGCCTTGACTCCATGCAAGCACTGCTCAGCAATAATGAAAATAACTTTCTATTATCAATGCTATTTTTGGCACAAATCCAAAACACAGCCCCATACCAGCTACTGTGAAGAAAATGAACTCTTCCAGCCAAAACCAGCAGAAGTGAACAGTTTAATATTAGTGTATGCTGGTGGAGGGATAATCCCTGCACCTGAAGTGCTCTGGAAAGCTCATGGAGAAGAAGCAGTGTGCTCTCAAAGCTGTTTTTCCCCTGCCCTCTGTATTTTGGACAAATAGAAATGAATTGTCAAACTGCTGAGCAGTTTGTTGGGGCACCTTTCACTTCTGAGGCTTGCATAGGCTTTTTGCTCAAAATGCACAACTGGAAAAAGAAAAGAAAGGTTTCCCAAGTGTTTATGGTCACCTGTAAAACAATTTGTAGTTAAGGAGTTAAAAGGCTGCATTCAGAGGAAATATGATCTAGATGAATTAAAACAATTCAGTGAATCTCTAATGTGCATCGTTCATCTTCTCATTGACTTTCCCTCCTCAATGCTTTCACCATACCACAGCTGTTTGTGCTTTTAAGTGACTACTGCACAACAAAATGTGTGTGTTTAACTTGTTTGCCTCAAAATACCTGCATCCCATAGCTGGGCCAGTGCACAGCTGACTTTATTTACTCTGGGACTGAATCTTCCCTTATTGAAAGATAAAAGGTGGCTGTCAATTTGGGGGAAATCATTGTCACTCTTAGCAGGTGTCTGCACTACTCATGAGGTTGAATGCAATGGGTTTGGTTATCTTGATGACATGAGCTCCCAAAGACCTCTTCCTGAGATGCATTTGTGACCTTTTGGGTTAATTTTTGAGGACTTTTGCATTAACATATTACATCTGTGAGTGGAGACTGCAAAAGCAGCACTGGAGAAGCAACTCTGTGCTTGCAAGTGCCACTCTCTGTGCTTTACCCAGGATAGTTCAACTGCAACTGGTATCTGAAGATAATTAATTTGCAGTCCAGCTGACTGAACTGGATTTAATAATTAAAGAGACATAAGTAGTTAGTACTTGAATTCTCCTGAGCTTGGATGTTACCACTTTTGAAGCATGATGTAATGCTAATTTGTTCCATCAAGCTTTTTCCCAGGAAGAGGCTTGGGGAATGGTAACAGATGTATGCTCTAGGAAAACTCTTTGGTCTCTTTTCCCCCCATCTCTTTTTGTTCAGGCAATTAGTCTATGGGGGAAAAAAAGTGAAGATGTTTCCTCCTTTTTCATGTGGTGTATGATCTACTTGTGAATCTGTTAGATGGTGTCTAAGTGCTGTGAGCATTATAGAATGTATCACTGTGCTTCTACCATGACAAAAAGAAAATTGCAGGAAATGAAGAAATAAATAAATATTTTTTCCTCTGTATTTTTTGCAGTTATGCCTCATAAGTGAAGAATGAGTGCTGTAGTTTGAGAAACCCTTTTGTACAGAGCAGGCTGGTAAAATAAATAATGCTGTGTTTTTAAGGAAGTCACATTGTTGATGGGAGTACAGTCTGCTCACACTCAAAAGTACATGCTCCAAGCACCTCTGTGGTGAGAAGCAAACAATGGACCAAAAATAGGCTTTGCTCATCTACTTCAGTTCTCCCATTCTGACTGAATTAGAGTTCTTCTTTTGAGCCACAAAACTTACTAATGCTGCAGCTTGTAGTTCTTTCAAAACAGTCTCTTTCAGAAGCTGTCTGGCAATTAACCAGGTAACTAAAATCAACTGGATTTTATCTTTATTAGTCAGAAATATTATGAATCATCTATGAGTGACTCTTGGCTGTCCATATTATGTATATGACCTTTCTCATGGTCACACTGCTCACTTAATATGACTAGATCAGACTTTGACTTCACTAAAGGAGTTGTTTGGGTTTTTTTACTGATTAGCCATTGAACTAAAAACCATACCTGGAGTTGTATTTTAATCCTAATTTTAGAGCCACTTAGTGCCCTGTCAAGACATAATTAGACATGATAACTCTGTCCTCCCCATCACATAAAATCCTTCAAACAGCCTCTTCTTTTGGGGAGAAACAAATACCTTGATCCTACCTCTCTTGGGACTTAGTTGAGGTCTGAACACAAGCTGTAAGGCTTTGGGGTACACATAATGCAAAAGGCATCAGCTCCTGTAAACTGTGATAGATGGGAATGGGTTACCCCTCTGTGACTCACTGATTCCTCACTTGGTTGTGGAGGGGCTGGGGCAGTGCTGCTGAGGATTGAAAAAAGGACCAGCTGCTCAGCTGAGTGATCTTCTCTTCTGTTTGACTCTCCCAAGTTTGGCTCTGCCTTGCTACTTACCTTTTTTTTACTCTATTTATAATGGACAGCATACCACTGATTACCTTATTGGAACAGCACCTGCTGTATTGGGACATTTTTCTCCCTTAAACTGTAACTAAGACAAAAAGGTTATTGCTCAAATACTGGAAGGATGTATAGATGGAAGTGCAGCCTCACATGGATATTAAAGAATTCCCTTTGTCATTGTTTTCTTCCTGGGAGAAGGGCTGGTTGGAAAGTATCCCGTTGTATCCTGAACCCCACTTGAACAAGGCTTGGTGTTCCCGGGGATGTGACACTAACAGAGTTGCTTTCTATGGTTTTTAATGAGGAAGAATTCCTTTTTCAGCCCTGCTGTAAACAAAAAACAGCTGCAGTGAACACTGTCGGGTAAGGGCCTAGAGCAAGGGGCTGAGAATGAGCTCACTGAGGTCGAGGGAAAACCTTCTATTATTTTCACCCCCTTCTTTCCACCTCCCCAGCTCTGCTGATAGAAAGTGGCCAGCTCCCAGATCTCCTGTACTTTGCAGCTTCTCTCTGTAAACTCAGGGAGAGGAAGATACAGAACTGGTTTGCACAACAATGGGTGATTTTAAAAATGAGACTGATAGGTGTAAGCAAGCTGTTTTTCTTTGTGGTCTGCCTTCAGCTGCAGGCGTGGTTTTCAGCAGATTCCTGCACTATTGACTTGTGTTTCCAGCATTGATTGGGATGCTCTGCAGATAATTGTCTAGCAGGTGGCAAAGTCGGAACTAATCCATCAATTGGTTAAATTCCACCTAGTCCAAATAATCTTGTTAGTAGCTGTTTTGCCCTTTCAGCAGTCACTTTAATTAATATTCAGGGTTGTGCAGACAGGCAGGTTTCCGCCCCGCTGAAGCAGGAATTGATTTTTTAAAATTTTAAGTTAGAATTAATTTGTAAGGGTCTTTTTTGTCCTATGTCAAACAGTTCAGCCTCTTAAAAACTTGGAATCAGTACCACCAGCTTGCTTGACACAACTTTCCTGTCTGGTTTTGTCCCTTCCATTTAGAATATGTTGGCACTTGTTGTTGAAATTAAGTAACTTCTGAGATGGTTTGGACTACCTGTGAGAATTTGGTTCCCATGTGTCTGATTGCAGCATTACCTTAGAATTATTCTTCTGTAATGTTGAAGATGCTTTCATTATTTGTCAGTAGGAAAATATTTGCAATACCACTAAAGCAATTTATAAAGCTAGTTGAAAATGCAGGACTTGATTTGAAAGCTTCTGAATGAAAAAGTTTTCATCCAGGTCTTCAAAAGGATTTTTATCATTCTGTTGCAGAAGAACATGAAACAAAGTGAATATGAATTTTCTACACTTGGTGAAGTATCTGCTCAAGTTGAAGAAATCAAGTTGCTCTACTTGATTTCTTCTTGTTTTGGCAGCTTTCTTCTCCCTCAGGCTGGAACAACTCTGGTTGGAATTAGTGGCAGAAACTTTGTGAATAAAAATCTGGAATTGATCACCTTAAAGTTTTTTTCAGATTTTAAAAAAAAAAGAAAAAGAAATCCAGGTTTTCGCTTTGCTTTGAAAGTGTGTAAACCAGGATGTTTGCTGAAGTTGGCTTCTGGAGAGAGGTTGTTTTCTCTCAGGGTTAAATAACTTCTGTGAGTGACTTGAGAGGAACACAGAAAACTTAGAGACAGTATTGAGTTGTTTTGCAGTGATTTAGAGGCCTTTCTCAAGGAGAATATTCAAAGATGCTGTTTCTTTTAAAAAAATCAAGTGTCAAATGAATCAGTTGCAGTACAAAGGCAAACTTTTATGGATTGTTGTGAGTAGCTTTGATTCCCTTGAATTGTTTTTACCCCAGTCCTAGTAGTAAAAGATACCATAAGCATAAATTGGTTTGACTGGCAGAATTTGGGGACAGAGAGCTGATGTCCAGTGCACCTTTGACTTTGCACTGTCAGCACTCTGTTCCCGTTTGCTATATAACAAATTGCAGCACCAGTGCCCACGTTCATCACTTCCTCTCCATCAAATGCTTCCAGTCCTTTGCTGCCTGTCCCCATGGCAGAGCTTTGCCCAGTGGAGTGTTCACTGCAGGTTTTATTGCTGTTAGGGCTGCATCAGTTGAGTCCTCCTGGCATGCAGGGTCACACAGGCTGCGAGGGCGGGTAAAAGTTCAGCACGGTCAGTGGTTTTCTCAGTGTGTCTGCACACAGCTGCTTGCTGGGAAGGCTCAGCTGAAGTGTCTGTGCAAAGAATGCTTGCCAAAAGCATCAGCTCATACTTCATATCTAATTGTATTAAAAGAAATAAATCACAGAGCATTGCAGTGGCACCAGAGGGGAAGAAACCGTGTGTCATATCTGGAATTCTGGTTTGTGAATAAACAGAATGGGAATCTGAAAAGATGTCATGGCACTTTTGTATTTCTAATACTTTATTCTTAAAATATCTCCTTGCTTTTGCTGAGCTCTGCAACAGTGTTTTTGCAGTCTGAGGGAGTACCTGCATTCACAGGCTGTTCTCTGTTCTGCTGCCAGAAGTGGCTCTGCTGACCTGTGCACACTCACGTGAAACCTCAGCATGACCCAGTCCCTTTTTCTGCTCTAAGAACAGGTACAGCTGGGTTTGTCGAGTGGAAGCCCTTGCTGCCTGGGGGCAAACATCTACCTGAAAGAGATGTCAAGGTGCAGAACAAATTCACTAGGAATTTTTTTTTGTTGGGAAGCTATCTTTTTTTTTTTTTTCCTATTTCCTAAACAGTCTGGGAGGAACAGATCTCTCGTGGAAACTGCATATGCTGACAGCTTCTGCACCTCTTAAGTGAAGCCTAGAGATGTGTGGGATTTTTTTATCAATGTCAGGTCTATAGACCTTTTGATTTTTGCTTCCCCCCATCAATGTATTTATTTGCCACATCAAAAATAAAACTTGGGAAGAGGAAGGAACACAAGGATCAGAACTAAAAGGCTGAAATTGTCCTAAAAAGCCTTTTCCCAGTGCCTGCACTGATTACACAGCCATGGACTGAAGTTTGTTTCCTGAAGAAATGAGCTTCCATCATTCACATACCCAGCTAACCCTCAAGTGAGTGGCTTTATGCCAAGGCTTGCAGATGTGTTTGAGGAGTTAGCCTGTGAATTCATAGACATTTTATCTTCCACCTAGAGTTCTTTTAGTCTTTCCAGAGCTCCCAGAATGGGGCTCAGATTATTCCCATTTCCAGGAAACAGAATTGAGAGATGTGTTTAAATTCTGAATGCTGCCAACATGTGGGTAATTGAGGTGTAGCAGTGGGTGGTTCTGAGCAAACACCTGGTTCCTTTCAGTGTGAGCTTAGCCCTTGTGAATTTTGCTCCCAAACTTCCTTCCCCTTCCTCCCCTTCCTTCTCAGCTTCTTCCTCATTATTTCTACCACATTAACCCAATGTTAGTATCTCATTTCTTTCCAATTGCCATTTTAGCATCAGACTGTGCTTGCCTGACTGTTGTTTTTGTTGGGTGTGGGCTTGTTTTGGCAGATGTTTATTGAACAAAACAAGATGAAAAGGCAGAGTCAGTTGCTTCTGCAAAATTTTGCTCCAGATCAACAGCTTTTGAAGGCTTTGGATGACAATGCTAAGCTAACCCACACATTAGAAGAAGAGAGGCTTCAACACCAGCAAAAGGTAAAACAGAATTTCTTTTGGTATCAACTGGAAGTCTTTGAAAACCTCCTGAATTTAAGGAGTGCTGTGTCTTAACTGCATTCGGGATTACTTGAGATCGTATCCCCTGTAAGAGCTTCGAGTTTAAAAACTAAATTTTAGAGAAGGTTGTGATTCCCCTCTGAGTCACTGTTCAGATATCAGTACAGAACTCAAAGGCTCCTGAGCCTGAAGAGGCTCTGGTTTAGGCAAGTATTTTATTCTGGGTGCCAGTGAAGTGCAGTCACAAGCAGTGAGTCAGGTTCCATTAAGTGAAGAGATGGCAAGAGCATATTTTGGACATTGAGTAATACAAAGGGTGTCTTGGGGGTATAAGGAAAGAACAGGAGCTGAGGTAGGCAGTGCACATTAGTGGTTTGGTTCTTGCTGAACAAATGAATGGGAGAAAGCCAGACAGGCACACTGGGGCAGGGAAGTGTAAGGTGAATCTGCAAAGTGCTGAGAGAGGATCTAAACTGATAGGATATAAACAAATTTATTCTCTGAAACTAGACCAGATCAATCTCTTTACTGGGAGAAATCACCATTGCTTCCCAGGAAAGCCTGAAAATGAGCTTTGCTTTAGCCCTTGGGCCTGTTCCTAAAACTCTTTTAGTAGAGTAAGAGTAGGGATAGGTAAACAATTCCTATTCTTTCATCAATGCAGCAATTCTAAGGCTGCATTCTCAAATGCTCTGAAGGAATATTTTGGAAGAATCATTTCCAGTTGATAGAAAACCTCTGCATCTTTGGCTACTTGGAAATCCAGAGCAAAATGTATATATTTTGGGAGCTGTGAAGTTACTGCTACTCTGCATCTGAATGCTGCCTCTGATTCAGATATTCCATAATTCCCCCACTGGCATCTGCATGGGTTGAAACAAGGGAGTTTAAATAATGAGCCTGTCAGTGGAAGCAGTAAGAGAACAAAAATGTCAACGTTCTCGTGCTTCAAATGAGGAAATGTTCTGAAATTAATTATGTGATAAAAACTCTCTAAAAAGAAAAGGGAAGAATGTAAAGCTTAAGTACTTTGGAGCTAAAGACATATTTTAAAGAAGAGATAAAGCAAGTTGGGATCATAACAGAAAATTCTGACATCTCTCAAAAGAATCTTTCCAGCTCTCATTCAAAAATTTTGCTTTTTCTGGGACTTGTGCTTCACTCCTGTACTATAACACAATGTTTTCAGGCATAACTGTGCCTAGTAGGTTATTTGCCAATGGGAGGGACAGAAAATGTCTTTTATTGTGATGAATGCTCCTGTTTGCCAATTGCAGATTAAAGAATTAGAAGAGCAGCTGGAGAATCAGTCACTGCACAAGGAGATTAGTCGCCTCAAACAGCAACTAGAACTTCTGGAAGAAGATAAAAAAGAACTGGAGCTGAAGTGTCAGCATGCAGAAGAAAAAGCTAGGGACCTAAAGCACTCAGGTAAAATTGTGTAATAACTTTCATTTCAGGGGTAAAGTGGGTGGGATGGTTGGTGCACATCTACATTTGAGACCCTAGAAGCTTTTTGTCTAGCAATCATCCAGACCTTTGCTTCACTGGACAAAGTACAACAGCTGCCTGCAGCTGCAGAACAACTGTGTCCAAAATGTGTGTGAAGGATTAAAACTTCTGTAAGGAACAAAAATCCTGTGGTTAGGTTGCCCTGATATGGATAAATATATGGGAATAAGTGTCTGTGTGAAAGACACAAAAGATTATACCTGGACTTAAAAGTCACTCAGTAGATTTTTAATTGCTGTTACCTTTTAAAATTTAAAAGCAAGCTTAAAATACTGCAATTTTAATTTGAATCCATCACTGCAAGAACAAAGAACCATATCCACTCTGGAAATCATATTCTTCTGCCATAACCTACTGCACACAAAACAGTTGCGAAGGATTTTTGTAACAAAAAGAAATTCAGGACTTTTTTTTTTCCTGTTTCTGCCCCTCCCCAGTTAATTATATTTGACAGCATTTCAGGTGCAGAAAAGTAATTTCCACATTTTAGGTCTGACATGAAAACAGGAGAGAAAAAATCCATTCTGCCACAACCCAATTTCAACCATTTTTGTGGGAAAGCCCACAACCAAGGCAGAGACAGGTCTGGAGGTTGAAATTGTCAATTTCTTTGATCTCCTGTTAGTTTATTCTCAAATACAACATGAGATACACCATTGCAGAAATGGGATCTGTCATTTTATATGAAGAATCCTGTGCGAGGGTGAGTTTCAGTAGTAACTCAGGTTGGAGTAGTAACTCAGGATGGGAATCCTGTGCGTTGTTCTTGGTAGAAAATGTCAAAAAATGGACTTTGGGCAGTTGTGTGGTTTAATCTTGTTTGTTCTTTAGTTAATCAGTAGAGTTTTTTTCTCAAACCATCAAAGTTGGTTTTTAGAGGGGATGAGAGAGCCCAAGAGCTGACTGTGGTTTGTTCCTTTGCTCCCGTGCAGTTGATGAGCTTCAGAAGCGAATCCAGCAGTCTGAAAATCCTGCCCCGCCTCCGCCGCCGCCTCCACCGCCGCCTCTCCCTCCTCCTCCTCCTCCCAACCCCATCCGGTGAGTGCTCCCAGCCAGGGCAAAGCAGGAGCTCCTTACATCACTGCATCCAGGCAGGAAGAGTGTGTTCAAAGTCAGAAAGGCTTTCTCCACCTGTCTGGGGCTCCTGATTTCTCTTCACAGAGAAAAGCAAGGCACAACTTCCCAAGGATATTTCTGGGAATCGCAGCGGGGAACCTCAGAGAAAGAAAAAAAAAAATGTTATCTCATTTGCTGTGCCTGTGTTTGTGCAAAAGTAGAATGCAGTATGGAGATTGTTTACCCAAAGTGATGGGGTTTTGTTTCCTTGGCCTACCAGTTGGTCAGCAGGCAGTCACAAGATTCTGTTCAGTTGAGTGGAGTTGGGTACTTGAGCAGATTCAGTGTAATATAGTGTAATATAATAGAAGAGAATAATAGAATAATATGGTATAATAAAGTAATTAGCTTTCTGATATCAGTGCAGTCACATGCATCATTTTCTCCCTTCATCATTGGGGTTGCCCTGTATTTACTGTACTGCAGGACATGCTCATTGCCCCACCTGCCCCCAGACTTAACAGCCTGACCACTTCTGAGCAGTGTCTGCCTTGCCAAGCCTAGCAGATTGTCTAGACTGTGATTTTGGAGGAGGAGGGATACCTGTCTCCTCTAAATTTAGGAGATTATTTTTTTCCTATTCACCTGATAGCTGTAATTATAGACTTGTGAAATGCTTTCTGTTGCCAAGAAAACTCCTTTGAACCAAAGGATATGTTAGATTATTGTGTGTCTCTTCATGTCAGATACTGATGATGAAAATGCAGACTCCATTGAGTTCTCACAATTACTTTCATAAGTTAAAAAGGAGGAAAAAAAATAAGAAATGAAAATCACCACCCAGTCATCAAGCATTTTTGGGCAAAATTATCAAAATTTGGCTTGATTTCTACAAAGAACTATAAAAGAGGATGACCAGTCTCTGCTGATGCATCAGGCATTAGACCCAAATTAATTAACAAAACACTAAAGGGCACTTAGTTAATTTTAAAAACTCTGCTAATCTTCACGTTGTCTGCTTGGTTTTAAAAATAAATGGATTTGGATGACAGTTTGCAACCTTCTGTAATGGAGTCTTGTTAACTACTGTGTTAAACTTAGGAATAGATGTGGTTACTGGGGAGAATTCATCCCTTTGTGCATCTTGCATTGTTTTTTAGAAACTAAAGATATTCAGGAAGATTGTGTTTGGCCTTTTGCATCTTTTATGTCCATTAACTCTCTTGGCCTGCCTGCTCCTTTCTCACTGATGGATAGCATGAATTAACTGTGTAGGGCTGTCGTGGGATTTTTTGTTTAAATTTGTGCCCCTTACTGTTTGGAGTAGGTGCAACTATTAATTTTAAGCCCTGTCATAGCAAAGTCAGACTCTTTCCTCATGCACTGTGATGTGTATGTGGATAGAAGTTGTTTTAGGACATAGGCACTGGATGCTGCATTTTTCTGGGACAGAGTTTTGACCTTTTAGGCAGGGATGTCACCGCTGTGTAAGGAATGATGTTCAGTAGGGAGTGACTGGCCTCACTGACACAGCAGATGGGCACAGGAGCTTGTACTTCTTCTTGAAGATGAATCATTTGCTGGTGTGGACTTTTACATTGTGAATATAGTGAGGGGATAATTATTTGACACTGTAAGAGATTACAAACTTGGAAATTGTGAGGAGATACTGATCACCATATTTAAGTGTCCTCTGGAGAACAATACTTCAACATCTACAGCTCTTCTTTCTGTTTATTATGCCAGAGCAGCCTCTGTTTGTCATATGTCACAATGAGACCCTGGCTTTTAATATTCAAATCTGGAGTGTTTTGATTTGTGCCTAATGTCTGTTAAAAAGAAATAAATTTCTCTGGTGCATTTTGATGGGAGGCATTGTGGGGGGTAATTCAGTGCATCTGCATTCGAGAGCCATTAAATGAGTCTTTTGTAAGTGGCTGTATAATCAGGTGTAAGCAGGCTGGTGGTGTGTCATGTTCAGGCTCATTCTGACAGTGGGGCACCCAGGACAGAATGACAGTGGGGGAGCCAGGACAGAATGACAATGTGCAGTTTCATTTCCTCCCAAGGTCTCTCATGTCAATGATTCGCAAGAGATCTCACTCCAACACCAACGTGAGCAAGAAGGAGAAACCTCCTCAGCAGGAGTCAGGTATGGCTCATCCCTTCTCAGGCTGTGTGGGTTATCCACTGGCACTGCAGGAAAGGAGCTGGGAATAAAGATGGTGCTTCAGATGCTTCTGATTGTCAGCATTACCTACAGATCTCCACGTCCCAGCACGTTCCTCTGCCTTGCAGTCCAGAAATGGGATTGCAGCCCAGGAATGTGTGCACCAAGATGGGAAGTGGTATCTTTGGTACTACAGCTTTGGTATTCCTAGGAGGGGTGGCTGAGGACTCTGGGCTTGTCTGGTTCAGAGAAAAGGAGGCTGAGGAGTGACTTTATTGTTCTCTACAGCTCCTGAGGAAGGGACAGGGAGAGGGAGGTGCTGAGCTCTTCTCCCTGGAATCCAGTGACAGAACACATGGGAGTGTTTAAAACTGCATCAAGGAATGCTTAGAGTGGACATAAGGAAGAATTTATTTATGGTGAGAATGGTCAGACACTAGAAAAGGCTTCCCAGAGAGGTGGCTGGTGCCCCAAGCTTGTAAGGTTTTGAGGCCCTTAAGAACATGCTCTAACTTTTGGTCAGCCCTGAAGTGGTCAGGCTGTCAGACCAGATGGTCACTGCAGGGCCCTTCCAGCTAAAACATTTTGTTATATTCTACTCCAAATTTCCTCAAGATCCCAAGTAAATTTGTGTGGCCCTGATAGGCAGCTCTGCCTCCACAACTGAACTGGCCATCAGCATCCAATTTACTTCTTCCAAAAGGATTTGAGTTTGAACAGTCTTTGAGGCTGCAGGTCAAAAACCTCAAGGGAACACCTGACACTTGCTGTAAGTGGAGAAAAGTTCTGATCTTCCTGCTTGAGCTGCAGCATGTGCAGGGAATTGTGCTTCCACAGGTTACCTGGAAGAGGCAGAAGACCAAACCTAAGGGCATTAAACAGAGAGCAGGTTATATTCAGCATAATACAGGGAAATTTCTGAACTTCCACATGGCAATTTCTTCTGTCCAGAGCCTCTCCACAGAGCTTGTTTGTTAAATACTTCAGTTTTCATCCCTCAATTCATATCTTGTGAAATTACCACTCAGAGTTGACTGTAATTCTAATCCTTTAATAACACTGAAAACCTAAAACAAAACAGTCTTGCACTAAGGTGGCTCTGCATGCAAAGTAACAGCTGAAATTGCATTTTATTGTTGTTAATGGAAGCTGAAAACTTAGTAGGTTGAGAACAGGAGTTAAGTACAGATTTGCAAATGACTGTGAGTGCCTGAGGAGTCAGGGCTGGTTAGACAGGCATTGCCAGTTAAATAACCAAGGGTTTTCTTGCTGTTTTTCTCTTCCTTCTGAAACAGCAGGAGTTTGTTTTTAGTGAATTGCTTAACTCATTTGCTGCCACTTAAACAAAGAAGGGAACCTGGCTGAAATTATAGGATATAACTGTTAAAAAGACCCCTGCTGTTAGCAGACTAATGGTATGTAAGTCAGGCTGGATTGTTGCATGGAACCAACAGGCAGGAAATGGGGGAAAAGAGAATATTACTCCTCCCATTCTCAGGTGAGGAACTGAGGAATGGAGTGACTTGGGCAGGTCCCTGGGGGAATTTCTGGGAACTGGTTACCAGTCTGAGAGAAACAAGGTTGTTGGTCTGGATAGAGTAGTTAGAGAGATGATCTTGTCTGAGATCTCTGATGAAGGATCAGTCTTATCTTTCAGTAGAAGTCCAATTATGGTGCCTTGATTTGTCAGGGTTCCTTACCTTGAAGCATCCTAGATGTTTTGATTACACCTTTTTGTTGAGACTGTCACAAGCAGTGATTGCATGAAATACTATGAAATTCACTCTTAAATTCTCAACTCCCCATTCTTTCATTATTTATTAGTAAACTAACAGTTCTGACCTTTCTTCAATTACATATAAACTGCTTTTCCTCTTAATAGTTGAGCTGTCCTTAAAAGAAAAATTTAAAAAAGGGAGAAAATAATTTCTTGATCTAGTTATTATATCAAACTTGAGTCTTGTTTTAACCCCTGTTAAGGACTTAGAATGAGTGGTTTCTATCCCATACCACCAATTAAGCTTTTATATTTGAAACAGCCTGTTTTTGAAATTAAAGCCTGACATTAAATCAGCTTAGAATACAGAAACTACATTTCTATGAATCATCAAGAGTGCCCTGACAAGTGAGAGAGCAGAAGTCTTTTTAAAATTCCTGTTACATAAGGTACAAGGTTGGCAGCTTTGAATAGCATCAACCCCATTTCTCCAAGTATTTGCTTTAAGTGCTCTTTCCCCCCCTCCATTTTCTGGTATGTTAAGGGTCTTTTCTTTTGTTATCCAGAATGCTGATAAGTTAACAGGCATTATTTAGGTTCATCACAGAGCTTCCTATGTCATCTGAATATTTTGCAGTCCTGATAGCAAATCACTTGACAAAGCAGCCATTTCCTTTCATGGTATTTCAGTTTTTCCCTTTAACTTGATGCAGTGTTTTTTGAAGGGGTGGGTTTAGGTCAGGGTGAAGTGTTGGTATGTTCTTTCTGCCAGGTCCTCAAACCCATGAGAAATGGGGGAGTCACAGTCCTGGGGCATTATCAGCTTATCCTCTGTGGAAATTTCTGCTGAGCCACAGCTGAAGCAGAGCTGTGTTCTTCCAGTCCCTGCTGCTTCAGCCTGGAGCACTGAGCTTGTGCAGTTCCCAAACAGGTCCTGGAGCTTTGTGTTTTTCAGGATGAGGGCCCTGCTTCTGTCCAGACTTCTGCAGTTGGGCATTTGCAAAGTCAGGATGCTCAGTGCAGGTTGGCATTTTGTCCTTGAGCTCCTCGAGGAGCTGGGGACAGCTGAGCTGATAGCAGAGATCCCTGTATCCAGCATGAGAACATGGTTTTTACTTTGTACCATTTCTCTGCAGTTCCTGTCTGAAATGTGATCTGTTCTTTGACTTTTTTTAGCAGGTGAAGAAGTTACAGATCTGAAGAGGCAAGCTGTGGAAGAAATGATGGACAGGATTAAGAAGGGAGTTCACCTGAGACCGGTCAACCAGTCAAGCAGGCCTAAGACAAAGGTTTGGAATAAGTAGCAGACCAATAATTTTAGTTAAGTACAGTAATTTACACTGAAAATAAACTTTATGTATTCAGAATAATACATTTTCCTCCCCTTATGTACTTTGCCTGATTTTGGATCAAATTAATTAGAGCAGCATATACAAAAAAAACAAACCAAAACAAAAAAGAAGGCAGCAGTAAGTAAAGGCCAGTTTCTTTGACACTGAAAAGAAACTTGTAAACAAACAGCTGCTAAGAAACAAAAAGCATAGAGAGAATACCTGAAGTGGTTAAAGGGGATGATCAGCAAGTAGACTGCATTAACACTTTATTTTTTTATTTTATGCAACACAAGTAATACCTGAATGTGGCTGCTGTAGAACATTGCTTACCTCCTTCATAAAAACATAATCTTGATTTGTAGTCTGTGGTTCACAGTGCTGAGAGCTGAGGCTTTTCTCTTTATCTGAGTAAGGAAATAGATGGAGTGTTAGCGCTGTGCCCAGGAGAGGAGGGGACAGAGGAATTAATTCATAGAACCACACAGCCACAGGCCTGGGCAGCAGCCCCTGAGTGAGGTCTGTGCAGGTACACAGTCTGTCCTGGGCCACTTCATGTGACATTTAACATTTGTCTGTTGTGTTTGCTTACAGCCAGAAACACCAAAGCCCTCTGAAAGTGCAATGAAAGAACTAAAAGGGATTCTGGTAAGAGGAAACTTTTATATTAAATTTCATTTTCTTCTCATTGACCTGACAGGGCCTTCTGTGCAAACTGTGAAACTTCTGCATTTTGGGTTGAAGCCACAGAAGCAAATCCCCCAATTCCACCCTTGACTTTGGTTTGACTTAAGGACTTAAGCTAGGAAAATTTGTTTTTGCACTCTCATCTGGGTTTGTGTGCTCCTGCCACTAGAGGGGATTTTGTGGTCTGTGTCTGCCATAGATTCTTTGGAAAATTTCCAAATACTCACAGTGGGGATGCTTAGGGATGGAGAGGCAGCTGTGTAACTGTGCACAGTCCAAAGTAAAACCCCTGGACTGCACAAAGAGTAGATGTAGAGTTGTCCTCATCAACTGGTCTCTTTCCTGTGGCGCCAGATTCTTGTTAGCATAGGTGAGGTTTACATAAAGCAATAGCTCTGGTCTGTCTGCATTTATATGTGGAAAAAAGGGATTCTGGATAGCTGTCCACATAACCCCTTACCACAAAATAAAAACATTAGGCATGTTTGGTCCAGCTGAGAGCAGTGTACTCCTGTTGTGTCCTTTACTCAAGTCACTGCTTGTTGCTTCATTTGCACAAGAGCTAAAATTGTGTCAGGAGGAGCTGTAGTTCTTGCTCCCTGACTTCTGTAGCCCTGAAACTTTTGAAGTGCCACTTTGGCACATCAGGTGGAATTCTGCCAGTATTGAAGCAAAATGCTTCACTTCCACTCTAGAAGGTGAAGCTAATAATTCTCATCAGCCTGTGGTTAAACAGCCCATACAAAAACCAGTTCTGTGGTGTTTTGGGGGATGCAAGGCAGTACAGCAGAGAGTAGCCACAGCTTGTGCTGTGATTTAAAATCACCAGTGATGGGTTAAAGTTGCTGTTCTCCAGTCATGTGAAAGCAGGGGAGGAAGGGAAGAAATGGTCTAGAGAGTCACCAGACCCTAATGCTGAGCCCTAATTAGAGGGACACTTCATTAAATGCAGCAGTAAATAGGAAAGGAATCAAATGCAACAGTGAGACTGTGCTTTAAGCAGAATTCTATAATTACAGGGGTAGTGGGATGTGGTGTGCTGTTTGCACCAGTGAGGGTTGGACAGGGCTGTCCTGCCCAGGGTCCTTTCTCTAACAGCTGTTTCATTTCTCCAGCACTGTGTCACTGACATCAGGGGAGGCTTGATTGTGCACTCAGGGGGAGCAGGGGGAAACCTGCAGGCCCTGCATTTCTGTGTCAGGCTCCTTGCTTTTGAGCCTTTCAGGGCATTTGCAGTGCAAGACAAACTGTGTAGAATGCAGCTCCAGTCTATTCTTGAGAGCAGTGATTATGCACAGTCAGACAACAAACATGGGGGTGGAATGTGATGGAGTAAACATTTGTTGTTACTATGCTAATTATGCATTTTGTGTAGACCTCCATGTAATTGTTACAAACAAAACACATTTATGTTGTGCATATTCCAGAGTCTTGAGTGACTCCCTTTTTTAAGTTGCTTTTGTACATGTACATTTGTACATATCTGGAGCATACTACTAATGAATAACCTGCTCAGTTAAATTTCAAATTTTGAAATAGTTTTGAAAGAAAATTTTTTAACTTCTAGTCAGGAGTGAAGAATTAAGAGCTTCTTTGAAGGGCTCCTGAAAATAGGGCAGCTTTTGCAACTTGCAGTGCTATTTCCCTGGCTATTTCTGGTCAAAGGTTATGTGCTTATCAACAAAAGATATCAATACAGTGTTATTTATGATCTGGAAAAATGCTGTATGAGTCTGACATATTCTGGAAGGCTGAATAAATAAGATTTATGGAAAGACTCAAAGGGAGAATGAAATAGTATATGGCTACCAAATTTCCAGTTGCATTATAAACATTTTGGGCAAATTTTACAATCAAGTAGGTTCTGACCCAACAGCTGATTGCTGTGAGTTGGGAAGTGCATGCAGTATGCACTCAATGTGAGTTTAAATTCCTGTAGGCAAAGTTGTGAGGTTTCAGGCTTTGCTTAAAGCCTCTTTTCCTCTCACTTTAAGAAAAGTGCTCCTGGACTTGCAGCTTCACTGATACCGCACACTAGCCTTGGCATAAGGCAGTAATAGCATTTATTTATGTTCTGTATGTATAAAAAACTGTTTCAGCTTGAGATCTAACTCTGTGTGAAAGAGAAACCTTGAAGTATATAGATATAGGGTGAGGTTTATGGCAGATCAGCTACATTATAGGATATAATCTGCTGCAGTTGTAGCTGATAAATACTGACTTGTGCAGATACATGTATACAGCAGGATGCAGCAACACAGGACAATGCTGAAATATCAAACCCACTGCAGCAGTAAAAGATGGATCTTTGGCTCTTTGTTAACAGAGGTTAATTATGTGCATGATAACTCTCTAGCAGTTTCTTAAGATCCTTCACATGTTAAGATGGAGGGAGTTGGCAGTTTCCCACAAACATCAGAATTTATTCATCAGTGGCAGGGCCAGGTCATCTCTCTTAAGGCTGATATCACCCCCCTAATGTGTAGTGAGTGTGGTTTGTCCCTGCATCATGAATCCAGGTTAGGGTGGGCTGGGGAGTGCATCCCAGCTGCTCCTGTTGTAATGGCAGAGCTTGGCACGCTGCTCTGGAACTGCAGTGGGAAAGATTCTGAAGTTTGCACGTGAGCTGCTTGGCATAGTCTGTCCTCAGGGAGTTTCTCATGCCTTTCTCTTGCTGTAGGAAACACTGAATAAATCCACCAGTTCCCGAAGCCTGAAGTCCCTTGAGACAGACAGTGGTGAAACAGAGCTGGAGCGAGTCCTGCGGCGCCGGAAAGTGACCACTGACCAGGACAGCGGCAGTAAGTGCTGCACTTCAGGAGTCCTTCCTCTCCCTGCATCCAGTGACTCCTGGAGCTGTACATTCTCTTCCAGACCACTGCCATTGCAGCCACTCTGGAGAACTTCACCTTCTTCTACACTGACTCCCTTCCCTGTCTCACCTGTTACTTTTCATCCCATTTTCTCCAAGAGCTGCTTCTGACAGGATTTTCTGCACACACAGACACATACACTCAGATTCCTCTTTCCATCCTGGAGCTCAGATGTTATTTGCTTGAATCTACTGTGAAAATACTCTTGAAAGTAATGCTAGCCAGAGAAATGAGATTTAGGAGTGGTGATTTGAATTAACCTCCTCTGCAGACCAGGGGTCTCCAGTTTTTACGCTGTGTTTTACTGTCATCTTCTCCAAGAAATTGTTGATGTTCTGCTTGGCTACAAACACAATTTGTGCAAGTGTTAAGTCCATTCCATAGCTGGTGCAGGTGTGGCTGGTTTGAATGTCACTCTAGAGTTTTATTTTGGACTTTGCAGCCAGCTCACTGGCTCCTCATTAGTTTTAAGAGCAGACTTTTCTGCAGTCAGGCTGAGAGAGCACCAAAGCTGTGCCTGGGTGGGGCTGTGTGGGCAGCAGGACTTATCCCCCAGAAGGCAGGAGGATCAACACAGCAAGTGCGCCTGTGCTACAAGGAAGGGAGAGCAGGAGCTGTAAATGCAGTCTTTTGATATTCTCTTGCACTGGATGCTGTTCATGAAAATTCCATTTTGATTTCTGCAGTTAGCTTGAGTTCTGCTCTGCTCTTGTACTGTTTCTAGACCAATATGGGTAACAGAAGCATTAAACTTTCTTTGGATTTTAGGTCCCACTGGAATCTTGGCCACATCAGAATCAAAGTCTCTGCCTGTGCTGGGTTCAGGAGCCAGTGCCCCACAGGCAGCACTGAACAAGAAAGATGTGGAGACAGATTTCACTTCCAAAGTACCCAACTCAGGTCCTGTCCCCAACCAGCCTAAGGGTGCTACGGGCTCCAAGCCCACTCTACAGTAAGTAGAATATGGATTTCTAGATATGTTGTAGTACAAGATGTGTTTGGAAAGTGATTTATTATCAGTTTTGGTTAACAAGATAAATGTACAGTCTGCAGCTGTTTACCACTGACTCCCCAAATAATTTGCAGTATCATGTGAAAGGAGAAATTAAATTATCTTTAATGAAGTTCTTTTCCTCTAAAATCTGTGAACATTCTTCAAAAAAATGTTCATTTTCTCTGTCAAAAAAAAAAGCCCTCAAGAGATTTTGAAGAATAACAAGGTTGAGGGTTTTTTCCATATCCTGAAGAGGGATGATAGTTATATTGTTAACTCTTGATTAAAAGTAGTTCTGGCAAATACTTTAAAAAATACAATCATGTGAGTCATCTTGGTCTATATGCTGGTGTGCAGGGCAGTTTCTGTTGAACCAAAATAAGTTCTGACATTTACTCTTAAAATTTTGTTGGTAAAATTTTGAATTACCTTGAAATCTCAATTAAAAAAAAAAAAAAGGTGCTGCATTTGCACAGATGGGCAGCAGAATCTTTCATCACAGCAAACTGAAGACCTGAAACCAGCAGTTTGAACCTACTTCAGCAATATTTATGTCAGGTTTTCTGGAGGATTGGTTTGTTGTCCAACAGTACCAGGCTCCTTTTGGAATTAGGCTGTGCACTTGCTTCTGCTGCCTTGCCAGGTTGCTTGTCAGTCATTTCAAGAAAAGGAAAGAGATGAGACAAATCAGATTGGCAAAATATTGTAGTTATGGCTAATTAAACTTCTGATTTCCTGCTCTGTCAGTTAGAAAATACCACCAGTACCCATTCTAGCAAGTCTCTATTGCTTTGTTCAGAGGAGGAAGTCATGGCAAATGAGCTGAATATTCAGTTTGCATCTGTTTTTATGAACTGATATTTCACTCTTATGCAGGTGCTTTCATCATTTATTTTTGAGTGGATAGAGTCCAATTTCCTTTTGTGCTCTACAGTTGTATTTAATTCCCACAGAGAATTAAAAGCAGAATGCTATTTTCAATCATATGTATTTCCCCCTTTTATTTCATTTAAGTATCCTTAGAAGAAAAATGATCTTCATTTTAATTTAATCAGAAAGATGAAGATATTTTCAGTGGTTTAGGCATGAATAATGCCATTGCATTTTCTTGAGCAGCTACCCTTGACAGAAAGGTGAGGTTGTTCCTGAAAATTGTCTTTGTAGTTTGTGGGTTTCTGTGATTTTGAACGAACCAGAAAACACAAGACAACTCCTGCCACCTTTTGTGTACCTTTATTCCACCAAACTAAGTGGAAATTGCATTTACAAGAAAGGAAATGAAATAATTGCAGGCCCCAAGGTCTCTCAGAATGCGTGGTGAATTGGCTGTGGAAGGGATCTTGTGCTGACAGTCACAGTTGTTATGTGTTATAAAAGCATATGTGAAGCTCAATTTATTTCTCAGCTTGCCTATTTAGTGACATCCCGAAAGACACATTTCACTTTAATTTATCTGTGTAAAGCATTAAAACAAATGTGGTGGGCCAGAGTCCTTCATGCTGCAGGGCTTGCTTGCACTGAGTCACTGGTGTAAACCTGCTTAATTGAGAACACTCATCCTTGGGGATGGATTTCCAGTGAGAGGGGAGGTGCTGGGGCTCTCCTTCTCCTGTGTGGCCAGGCTGGCAGGAGGAGCAGGGATAACCTGCAGGCCCCACACCCTGTTACAGGGCCACTGCTTTGCTTTTCTCTCCTGGGTGCTGTTTGCAGCAGAGGTTGGTAGAAGCAGCCTCCAGACTCTGAGGTGTGAAAGCTGTTGGAAGCAGGCCTCCTTGGAAGCAGGCAGCAGAGGGGAGTTCATGTGGCCAGCAGGTCTGACAACTCAGCTCTGTAATTAGGCAGTTTTCTGGGCTTCCCTGCAAGCAGCTTAGTTTGGATCAGCAGAGCACTTCTGAAGCAAATCTCACTATTGTGTGGGTTTGCTATGCTTTGATTTGTAATCTGGAGTGCCCTTAGTGCATCCTGGATCCCTGGATTCATGGCATGAGTGAAGCTAAACCAGGGCATGTGATCCATCCATGGTTTTGGGTGTTCTGGGGGGCCACACAGTGAATCACCCTGAGTCTTGTGCCCTGCAGCTGGGGCTGCTTCCCTCCACACTGTGCTCCTGTTGCACCACTCCGTTCCCTAAGGAGCACTGAACAAACAGTGCCCTGCATGAGAAATCCTCTTCTTATTATTCCCACCTGATGTTAAAGGATGCAGCTCCCATCATTTGCAGTTCCTTGAAATCTAACCAAGGTGTGACTTCATAATCTGTTTGCAGCAGCTGAGCAAACCTTTCCCATCACAGGGGAGCACTGCATGTCTCATCATTGCCAGGTGTCTCTTGCAGGGCAGGGTTTATTCTTTTTTCTTCACCTACATTTTAATGTACAGCTTGCTATAGAAAACAAGTTTAGAGTTTAAAACCCCTAGGTGAGGTGTTATTTCAATTCAAGAAGTTCTTGTGTGTCTGAAGCCATCAAGGAGATGGTTTGGAATGTGTGACATTTTTCTGAGGTGCTGCTTAGGGGGGAGACATCAGTAATTGTGTCCTGTAGAGAAACTGAGGCCTCACCTCAGCGTGCAGGTAACTTCCTCTGCAGATCTCTTCCCCAGTGTTTAACCCAGCATGAGTGTAATTTTGGGACAACTGCATAGAAGAGGTGACAATTTGTTTTCCTTGGCAGCAAAGCCAGTTCCCATGACCCCCTGCAGTGTGTGGGCACAGAAGGGAAAAGTGTGTCTGGCTCTGTCCCTGGGTTTTGGGTTTTTTGGTGGGTTTTTTTTCAGCACTTGGTAAACATTGTGTTTCTGGGGTGCAGAGTTCTTTGCTGACAGAGTGCACTACAGAGAGGGTCAGTCTTAATCTGATGATTTTATACAATTAAAGGATTTGTCCTCCCTCTCCCAGCTGTAATCTTAGTACCCCAAATCATCTACCAGCTCTGCAGGGAGCAGCTCAGCCTCAGCTGGAATGAACTGCAAAGGTTTCCCAGTGCAGCTTGAACGTGGGCAATTTAGCTTAAACAACAGATGAAGAAAACAATGGGATGTTCTGGAAGTTGGAAGTCTCCTCAGTTTTAACTGCTTTAAAAGCTACTGAGGCATTTTTCTTAGCTTGTACTCTTTGTGTGCCCTCTCAGTGCAGGGAGAAGCTCCCTGAGATTCTTCATTTAAGTAAATTTTCTGATCTTTTTGAGCTTTTTCAAAAGAAGCACCTGAAAGTGAGAACAATCTCCATGCTAAAGATTGTCTGCAGTTCTGTCCTGCTGGCTGCTGTGCTGACCACCTTTTTACTCAGCTGGGTTTAGCAGGGGCATGCTGAAATGGAGAAGGTTTCTTGCACTTCCTTCACAGATGTCTGGTGTTGCAGGTAGCACTGGTACTTCAGTAGAGAACAGAGGGTGAATTCACCAGTGTCACTGTTTATATTCCCTGTAATCACTGCTGGACAAATACTGGTAGTGCTGTGATGGAATTCTTTGTTCATCTCAGACTTTCAAAACTTGGAATTGGTGTTTTTTTTACTGTTGCTCAGTATTAGCCTGTGCTCTTCTCTGGTTTATTCTCCTCCCTTGTTAAGAATTCTGAAATAATAGACATGTGCAGTTTTTTGCTTTTATTCTCAATGAATACTGACATAAAATTCTGTTTTCTAATGGATACACATTGCAACGATTTTACAATGATTTCATGAATAGAACACTGACCCAGGTTAAATAATGCCAAGGTTCTAATATTACCAGAGGAAACAAAGAAAATCCAAGTCTCAGTTGACAATCTGATCCTTTGTTTGTCCTTTTGTACTCCTACTGTAAATTTTATGCAAAGGTCACAGCAGTGCTACGTCACAGGCTTTAGTAACCCTTTAGTATTTACACCTTCTGTAGGTTCTGTAACTATATAAACAGAACAGATTGCTTCTGATATTCTTACATAACAAAGCATGGAATGTTGCATATCCCAGAGAATTAATCTCAAATGCATTTATTACCTAAATCCATATTTCACAGTGCAGATTTGATATGTTTAGTCATAAAAAAATATATGCAGACTTGTGAGCAGCTGTGTGTGAATGATTACAATAGAACTAGGGTCTCAGTTTCTGGTTTAAATATATAGTTGGACAAATAACAGGAATATTGATAGCAGCATTAACCATCTCATTGAGGGAAGAGCTTTGCTTAGAACTTAATGCAAATACCTTGGCTGGACAAAATTGAGTTTTTCAGAACTGTGGCAAACTCGGTCTTTGCTCATTGCTTTTCCCAGCTTTATTTGTACGAGTAGATGCTGTTTTTTGAAAAGGAGCACCAAAATTATGTTCATTCTTCCCACTGAAACATTCTGCTCTTGGCAAACTGTTGAAAGTAAGCTGTGAATAACTGATAAACAGGGTTAATAATTTTTAACAGTGCCTCAGCTGTAACAGCAGCATTGTCAGACTGGTGCTGCACCAGTGTGAAGGATTTGAAGAAGGCAATACTGGTACAACAAAGTCGGATAGTAATTCTTATTTTTATGCTGCAAACAGTGATTTAATCACCGGTTTTCTCCATTAAACTACTTTATATAGACATCTTTCATTTTTCTGTCCTTTGAAGGTGGTAAATATGATTGCCATTTTATCCATTTTTGTTATAAATGAAACAGACTTCAGAGCGTTTGGCTGTGCATCAGTTGTTGGAATGCTGCCATACACTAATGCGGACTCCCCACTGTGAGCCCAGTGAAGAATTATACTTTGATTCACCAGATTGTATTAAATAGTCCAGCTGTTGGGATTTGAAAGATAGTTACCTCCAAAGTGAAATAAAAATGAACTTGGCATTTATGGCTTTGACCATTTTTATAGTGTTGGGCAATCAGCTTTTCAAAAGTAGCACTTTTTAAAATAACCCTCTTCTGGTTACACTGCTTTAAAAAGTTTAATTTGCTGTAGCATTCAAAATACCCCGCCTTGTATTTTTCTGGAATGATTGACAACTTTTGCATAAAATAAGCATTATTTTCCTTTTGAAATCACTAGCTTCTGATGATAATCAAATGAGTCTGAAACTGTATCTATTAGTGCCAATTTCTGCATTAATTAACTTATACCAAAATTCTAATGTTAGAGACAATTCTTGTAATTAAAGCTTGAACATGGAATTTCATTTGTTCTATCCAGGGCTGCAGCAGCAAGCTGAGTAAATTCTTAATGAAATGGAAAGTGCAGCAACTGTTCTTTCTGTGATTATTTTTTGGCTTTAACCTGTTCATTTACTCTCTCCCCATCAGGTGGGAGCTGGTGCAATCCCCACCCAGTGTTCTAATTGTTGAATGGGGTGACCTCTTTCTTCTTTGTCATTTTCTTTAGGACAAAGACTGTCACAATAAAGGGCAGTTCATGGCAGATGGATCCTAGCTGAATTTCTTTCTCTGGCCTCCAGTTGATTCTACCTTTTCTTCTCAAGGGTGTTACCTTACCAGAATGGAAGACTGTTCCTTAAAAATAAACATGAAAATTTAGAAGAAAAAAAGGAAAAGTGGGGGGTAAAAAGGACAAGCCTACAGTGCATGTAGGACCTTCCAGCTTGGGGGATTTCAGCACCTGCCCAGTCTGGGCTCTGTGGGTGTGGATGGTGCATCCCTAGTGGCCTGTAAGGCTGAGCCTAAGGGTGGGCCAGTGCAGTGTGGCTGCCACCCCTGAGCCTGCCCAGCTCCGAGCCCACGGGCACTGGGCTGGGGGCTCAGGGGGCTCAGGCTCTGGGGGATGTGGTTCTGGAAGGCTCAGGGGCTCGGGCTCTGGAATGCAGAAGGCACAGCCTGTGTTCTCAGGCTCTCTGTCTGCCCAGCCAGCAGGGTTAAGGTGGCAGTGGAACACCCCGGTCTGCCATTTGTTCAGGTTGAGCATTCCCAGTGTTTGCCATGTTCTCTGCTGGTGCATTCCAGCTAATCTAAGGATTTGCCTGCATGTTTTCAACATCAGCACAAAGCTTCTGAATACACACAAGTGCTTTTATTGTTTATAGGCTGATGCCAGCTTTGACAAATAACCCAGGTGTCTCTGACCTTTCCTTCCTCCCTGCTCAGAGGCTTTTTATCCCCATGAATCCCTGCACTGCAAACAATGGTGGTGTAACCCCATTTCTGCAGCACAGAGCGTGGGTCAAATGCCCTTGACAGTTCAGCAAACCAGTAGGTGAATTTCCAGTGAGACCAGCAGCAGCCAAGGGAACACCTGGTTATGCTGTGCCTCAGAGTCATGCAGTGCAGCCCCCAGGCAGGTGGCTGTGGGATAGAGGTGTGGAGAAACCATTTTTCAGTGCCTTGTGAGTTCATTTGTCATCTTCCATGCCTGGCTTAACAAATGATCCAGGAGGGGCAATGTGACTGTTTGCATTTTGTGCACTGCTATCTGTACATAACAGCTGTTAAATCCATAAATCTATTTATTAGCTTAGCAGACCTGTCTTGGTTGTATGTGCTACTAACAGAAATGCTTTTCTGTGTTTTTATGCTTTTCTGCATATGTGAACTGACATTTGTATTTATATATTTATTCTTTTTCTTCTAGATCAACTAGTCACACAGAATTGACAAGAAAAGCTTCTAGCAGTGAAAAAGAGACAGAATCTGTGGTAGTTTTAGATCCTGTGTCCACCAGTGGGGATCAAATGTCTGGAAATGCCCTGAACCAGAACAAAGTGAAAGAGGAAAAAAGCAAGCCACTGCATAAAGAAACTAACGTTGGGAAAATGAAAGAAACAGATAGTTCTAGCTGTTAATTGTTACTCTGCAAGGCTGTACCTTTTGGGAATCGTTATCTGGACTTGTGAATTGCTTAGGTGTGTTACTAGGGGCCAGGGTCTGTACTCCAGACAGAAATAATACAGCTTGAAATGGTCTTTTGTATGCAGTTTTTGTTACATGCACTGAAGTGTTAAATAACTGTGTGTCACTCAAAATCCCTTTCCCATTTTAATTTTGCAGGTATGGTTATTAATTTCTTAGATTGTGTCAGTTACCTTTAAAAATGGATTTGAAGAGGCTTTTTAACTTTTCTTTTATTGAGAAGATGCCTTGTTGAAGTTCTGTTCCAAAGCTTGCCAGAAGCCCCTTGCATCCCTCTTGAGCTGGACAGGTTTGGGTTAGACCCTGTGAGTGATTACACCCTCATCAGCTTCAGTAGGGGGGTGTTACTAATTATTAATAAAAAGTTGGTCCCCTGCCTGCTGTCCCCACACAGGCAGGAAATGAAAAGCACAAGCACAACCCTTCTGTCTCAGACTGTCAGGGGACAAAGACTGAAATGCAGAGGCAGTGCAGCATCTCATTGTGGTACCAAGGTTTTTGGCAGTGATTGCCAGTCAGGGCTTTGTGGGCTAGGACTGGTTCTCTCAGTTGGGTTAAAAGCTTTGCAAAGGACTTGCTCCTGAGTTTTGTTTTAAAGTTACACAGCGGCTTTTGGAACTGCTGCAGCTGGAGTCTGTTTTTACTGCTGCACAAAAATAACTTGCCTTAGGCTCCAGTGGGTATGGCCTGCATTTGGGATTCATTCTAGGACTGAAAGTTATTGGGAATCATGAACATTCTGAGAACTCCCAGCTGAAAGCTCACAGTGCTAACAAATGAGCCCTTGCTTTGAACCTGGCACACACTGGTGGCGTTGATTTCTTTATTAGGTGACACTTCAGGTGTCTGTATTTGATAACACAAATCCCAGTTTCCCTCAGCCCTTATCTCCTATGACAAGGGTGAGATAGGAACATCATTGATTTGCTCCACTGCCAATTCACATTCCACTGTAGTCTCTTTCAATTCAGCACAGTATCTCATTCTTTTATAATGAACAAATGGAATCAGGGATTTACCTAAAGATTGGTGTAACTGAAATTGGGTGGGCACTTACTTGAATGCACTTGGATTCTTTTTTATTTAATTATTTGAAACAGTGATAGTATTGAAGGATGAATGTTCTGAGTTTGTTGGTTTGGCTCTGCATGCAACTGTCTGGTGCTTTTCCTAAAAATAAAATGATAGTAATGAGTGTGGTGGTTTCACATCTATTTTGGTGGTTTTTGCATGTTTGCTACGAAAATCTTGGACTTGATCTAATGACTGAATTACATACAGTTCATAAACTTGCAGGAATTTGTCTCTCACTGATATTTTCATTTCTTGGGGGCAGTTTGTTCTGGTTGTTAATTTTTTACTTAGTTGTCTGTTACACTGAACCTAAAATGCAAAATTTCATATATGTATTTTTTCCTCAAATTATTGCTGCTGTATTATATGTTCAGATTTTCAAATTATGCAAAACCCAGAAGTTTTTCAAGAAGCATTTCTTTTACTTAAACTGTTTTGTTACCTAGAACATAAATTATTTCTTTAACTTTTCATTGTTGCTTATTAAAAAGACTCCTGACAAGTTTCCCAGACCTTGTGGAATTGACTTGTTATTCACTGCTGCCAACTGGACCAGGCTTCCTACTGATGCCAGTCACAGCTCTGTGCCCAACATTTGGGGTTTGCACTTGTCTTGAGGGCTGCATGTGGAGCAAAATCTCCTTTGCAGGCTGGATCTCAGAGCAGCACTGAGGGGGTGGGGAGGATGGAGCAGCATAACACTCAGGGCCTTTGTTTTTTTTGTAAAATGTGGTCATCTGTTTGTGTTTGGGTTTTTTTTACTGTTTGTCAACAGCTTGCTCTTTGTATGGAGGGAGATTCTGATTTTCTCAAAACAAACATTTAGTTTTGGACTTAACACAGCAGTATTTGTTTTGTCAATTTGTAAATACAGCACAGAATTTTGTGGTGTTTTCAGACTATAGTCACTGCTCACTTAATTTGGTTTCAGCTGAAGGCAATGGTCCCTGGGAAAAGAGAAGCCAGTATTTGAAATCTTTTAGAGATATCTGGCTGAACTGCTCGAAAATAAATGGATTTAGGTATAGTTAATATGTAAATTTCTAGTAAAATGTTTTTTCTTAGAAATTTATCCCAAAGTTAATGTTGACAGCCTAGGTTAGGGTGCTGTTCTCTGGGAGCTGAGCAGTCAGCTGTGAATCTGCAGGGCTGACTGAGAGCTGTGGAGTCAGCTAATCCTGCTTTGGGGTAGGAAGCAGATCAGGAAGTTTTCTTGGCTGTGATTCTTCAGCAAAATCAACAAATTCAAGTCTTCCTTTACCTGAAAGAGAAGGAAAAAAAAGAAAACCAGCTCATGTTTGCTATAATGGGGTTTGTTGTTCTCTGGTGCACACACAGATGTTTTGGAAACGCCACATGATGCTTACAAGACTGGACACACCTTTAGAAGTCTGGTCCTTCCTTAGAAAGGAAGAACACTTAGACTACAGGACCAGGACATGGTGCACTGCAGCCTGAGCTGGGATATTTACTGCATTTCTTTCCTCACTGATCATCCCACCTTGCTGCCTTCTGTTTTCCCCCTGCACTAGTGCTCTCCCCAGGTTCCCCCCAGCTGACTCTGCCCATTAGCCCCTGTCCCAGTGTTGATCCCATAACTGGCAGTTCAGCCACCAAAGCTCCCTGGTTTTTCCCGGCCCTGTGACTCCTTCCCCACCCCTGCCCTCAGCAGCAGCCCGGTGTCCCTGGCAGGAGGGGCAGTGCCAGGGAGGGGAGGCTGCTGTGCCCGGCCGGAGCAGGTCCCGGCTCTGAACGCCCCGGGACAGGGGCCGGGCAATGGCAGAGCCGGGCTCGATGCTCCTGAGCCCCGAGCCGGCTCCTCACCCACTCGGGGGACTCCTGATGGCCCAGAGTCACCTCGCAGCCATGAGCCACTTGGAGTGCCCTGGCTGGGCTCTCCTGGCTGTTCCCAGCCCAGCAAATGAGGAGCTCGGTGTGCAGCTCAGACCTGCTCCACTACTGCCCTGCTGTTGATTCAGCTACTGGATCTTATTTCTGCCAAGTGATTAACGGTGTCGGGGATTGTTGCTGTTTCATTTCATCAGATATAGGTCTAAATATTTGTCAGACTCGAGAGCCTTTGCTTAGAGTATACCATTTGAGGAAGCAATATATTAATACTGCTGAGGCAGTTAAAATTCATAGTTCTGTAATTCCCTATCTTATCTTTGAAAAGTGCATTCTGTGAAACCATTAGCAAAACAAATAATTTCTATGTTCCTGTTTTTTACAATGGTTATTTATGAGCAAGGGGGAGATTTCAAAAAGCTCAACATATTTTCAGTTTTAAAAAAAATTCAACTAAAAACTTTGCTGTATAGCGTGCATGTCAAGTGCTGCTACCCTATGTATAGAACACTGAAAATTATTACAAACAAGAGGGTAAAATGACTTAATTCTGCTTCGTGTTTCCTTTTCTTAGGCATAATACAATTCCTGCAAACCCTTTCCTTCCATTCTTCCTCTCCTTGTCTCTCTGCCTCCCCTTTAGACTGCATGTCTTTATTCTGGCTTGATTGATACCTGAGCAAGTGAGAAGTGCCTCTAATGAACTGTTAAGCATTTAACAGTGCCTTGGTACAGTGTAAAAAGAAGATGCAGATCCTGAAACAGGCAGGCAGATGCATACAAGTGGCTAAGGCTGAATGTGCATCGTCAACTTCGGATTTTCTTGGGTTTTATTTAAGGCTTACCCACGCAATTGTAGCTTTCCAAACAAATTTTGCTGGAAATGTAACATACAAAAGAGGGTTGTAAAATGAAGTTTTGTTAGCAATATATGTTTCGGGCCTCGAGGGAGGTGGGGTATTTGGCCTAAAATTCCATTTTGGCAGCTTTTCGACACATTATATGCACGGTTTTTTGTTTTGTTCCTTTTGCACCGTGGGCTTCAAGGCTCCAACCAATTAATTCTGGAAAAAAAAAGCTTAATGTAGGCTACTCCTCAAGAAGGGGTCTATTTTAACATTCAGTAAACAGATAATCCATTAGGACAACAATATACATTGTGGCAAGTGCTATCCTAGGCTTTTTTTGTCAGCCCTTATTTATAGCCTTTTGATTCCGCTTCCCTCCTGGGGTGCAGTTTCAATCATTCTCCCTCCAATCTTTGTGCCCGTATTCATGGCAGGCTGAAAACAAAGTAAGAAAGAAGCTCGTACGCAGCGCTCCATTCGCGGCCAGTTCCTCCTCTATAGCCAGCAGCCGGTTGTATTTGGCCACCCTTTCTCCGCGGGAGAGACCTCCCAACTTGAGGAACCTGGCACCCAGGCCCACAGCCTGCAACGAGAGAGGGCCCGTGGTAAAACTCCTCACTCGGCCAAGTGAAGTCATTCCCAAAAATTAAACACGGTATCCTCAGTCTAATTGAACAATCCTCGTCTCTCCGCTGAGAAAAACGGGGAAATAAAACCTCTCCGTGAAAGATCTGCCCGATGCAAACAGTAATTTTCGCTGGCATATGAAGTGAAATTTTATTTGCAAAAGATTAAATATAGTTGTGTTAAGGATATTTGCTTAAAATGTTGTTACTACGCAGGAATGTTGTAACTCACAGTTTTTTATAAACTAATGCAAGCAAATGGATCATACACACTTTTGAATATACTCCCTGCTTTGGCAAATTTCCTGTGTGCTCTCTTTACACTCAAAAGAATAACCATTCTCTGTGGGAAAAAAAACCCAACCCCCTAGAAAATCCCCATTTTGTAAAATGTTGTTTCTTTCTCAAGCACAAAAAGGCTTTCTCCTTAAAAAATAGTGCATGTTAAAAGCAGTATTTTTGCAATTCTGCAATTGAACAGCTTTCAATACTTACCAGATCCACGAGGCTCTCATCTGAAGATTCTCTATCTGGACTTCCTAATATGGAAATATGTCTTTGACCTATATATAACAGGAGGGAACACCTTCATTAGAGTATATTTTATTATCTGACACAGAAATTGTTTGGACTTCTCATTCTTTTTTTACCCTTGGGCTATCCAAGCTTAAATACAAACAGGAGTAAACCCCACCTGACAAAAATGTTAACTGTATTGCTATATTTGCTGTTTGCTACATTAGCATTCTGTTTTATTTTCAGATGGATAAGGGAACATCTAACATCCTGTCCTGGTCTCTGCCTCTCACTGATCTGTTTGATCAGGCTGTCCTATTTATTTTAAATGTGTTCCTCACTATAGTAATTATTTTTCTTCTATTCAAAACAGAATTTACCATCCTGACTGAATGGAATCTTTTAGTTGCTATTTACTCACTTTGATACAGCAATTCTGGGTGTTTTTAAGGAACAAGAAAAAAACTAAGCTACATTAAATTTGTCCATCTATTCCTTAGGTCTAAAAATGAATAAAGGAAATCTGATACAAAGAGAAATCTTACATATGAAGCTGCACAGGTTCTTAATACCACAAAGGCTCAATAATACGTAGTCAATAATCTATCCAAATGCACCTTTAAACAGTTTGCATGTGTCTGAATTTTTAAATTATTAATGCTAAAATTATTCAACATTGAGATGAACTGACTACATCTCTCTTATTTTCTTTAATTCTGATATCTAACTGCATGACACTTAGCTGCAGTGTCAAAGGGCACCCACGTTCAAAACATTCAGTGCATTAACTGCCAACAGTTGAAGCCTTGACTGCTGTTTTAAGCCCTTTGACAGGGATTTTTGAATCAAAACTTGAATTTCAGTTTCTTCTGACAAGTGCCTTCTAAATTAGAATTATTAAATACAAACATGTCATATTTACAGGTGTGGCTTGTAGGCTTTGGTTTCAGCCTTTCCCCCCTCTACTCACCATCCAGAATTCCAGTAAGTTCTATGAGGTCTGACACCGTGGTTTGGTTAATGTATTTTAGGACAACACCACTGCACATTGCTATGTTTATGTTTTTGTCAGTTTTGAGTTTGGAAATTTGCGTGGCAGCATCTTCAGCAATCAGGAAGCATTTGGAACCAAGGGCACGGCAGATGCTACTCCACTGTTCTCTGTCCTGCACAAACAAATTGAGCAAACAACTGGAGTTTAAGAAACTAAACTGAATGGAAACTATAATTGAGGAGGTAAAAGTTAAATAATAATCCGGGTTTAATCCTAAATATGCTCTTCATATAAACACACTACATTTTATACTGTATTTTAAATCTGCCTGCCTAAGAAAAACCTACCACTTGGATTTTCCTTGGGTTTTAAGATTTTGCTAGAAAACATAAATTTTAATCTGAAATTAATCAACACTATTTGTACAAAATATAGTTAAAATATTTAAATTAAATTAAGTGTAGGGGTGTGCTATTTTGATTTCCCTACTGACATTTATTTCTTTTTGATGGAACATAAAATATTTTTTTATTGTTTTATTCAAATTAATCATTTTTGTGTTACTATTTGATGTGTCATAGTTGTTTGAACATAAAATAATGAACAGGAGACATAGACTCAATGGCAGGACCCATAGGGAACAGAAGAATACAATGCTCTCTTTTCTAGCAAAGCTCCATTTTTCAGGGTCTTTGTTTCTTTACTTTAATGCATTGTCCACATGCTACATGGTCCAGGCTAAATAAAGGACAAGGGTATGTAAAGAATTTGAAAGAAGAATTTTACTAATTAATTTCCTTGCTTTGTATCCACAGAATGCAAACTTCTCACATTAAAAACATCTCTGTTTCATAATTCTGCCATTCTTGGTCTGTGGATTAGTTTTTTGTACTTATGTATTTGCAATCAACATCAGGTGCCATTCCTGTATGGATTTCAAGCCTGTGCATAAGAGAAAATGACGTTTTTGACACATGAACAAATGTTTAAATTTTAACAGAAAGTGGTCTGGTGTCTGGCAATGAATTATTGAATTGGTACCAGAACTAATCCTCAAGGATCTAATTACCAGGGGCAAAGATGGGGCATGGGTAAATCTTGGAGATTTGGGTGGAAGAGGAGGAGGAGGAGGAGGAGAGGCATTTCCCTTAATTCTGTACTCTGTGCCCTTCACTGTGTGCTGTAATTCTCCTGCTGATTCTCATCTTGCACATATTTTCCTTCATAAGAATTCTCAAGGAAGTTTGCAGCCCTGGCAGGAGTGGGGAATGACCTGGTGTTTTGGAACGTGGTAATTCAGGGAGACAAACTGAAACAACACAGGGAGGCAAGGCTAACCAGAGTGAGGTAATACTAAACACAGTTATTCAAAAAATGAACTTTTAAAGTTCCAGTTAAGGACAAAATCAGACGGATTTTGCAGTTCATCGTTTTTAGAATTATTGATCCAGACACTGGGCAGATTCACAAACGTCACTTTGCTTCTCCCTTCAATCACAGTCTTTATCTTTTGTTCATGAAAATGAACTCCCTGCATTTTTAAGAAGATAAAGTGAAATTTGACACCAAGAGCAAATTTTGTATTAAGTTGTGCAACTGCAGAATCTCAGTCTACAACTGTAGGTTCTGCAGCAATTAAGTTTTTATTCTTTTTTTTAACCTCATGTATAAATGTGAATATTTAAAGTTATACAATCTCTTTTATCCATCTATAGCTTGATAACATGCTTAATATTATTGTGCTTTTTTTGTTGGAGTTGATTGGCCACACTAATTAACTCCTCTAACTTTGATCATAGAGGTGTCTTACTCCCACCTGAAAAATTTCACCAAGCAATGCTTCCAGTGACAGGACTTTGGTTATAAATATCCATCACAAAGAAGTGCAGCAATAACATTCTGGTGTTTTTTGGGCTGAATATACAACAATGTTCAAATGTTTGCTTCTCCAGCATAATATAATATTGCATTACACATCAATTTTTGTAATACACTTGAATTTTGCAATTTCATCTTATAATTGGAATAGTGTACATGAAGAGGAAAATGTAATCACAATAACAGTGGTTTAGCAAGAAAAATCAGACTAAAAAAAAAGCAAATGCTTGTAATTCTTTAAGGTATGTGTACTGACTGTATTTTGTCAGGATTTTCCATCAGAAATCATGTAAAAAGTACTGAAAAATTTGGATATTGCCAATAAAATATATTAAAATAAATTGTTAGATGCATTTTCTAGTGATGTTTTTGTGCTTAAAAACCTGGAAATCAGAAGCTTTGTATTTTACATGTTTTGTAAAAATGAGAAAAAGTCAGTGATATGTCACTGAACAGTACCACCAGTTTTTAAAGGACTTCACTGTGGTATCTTACCTCTTTTCTTAAGGGATCTATTAATGCAATTATGAAGGGAAAATTATTAATCATTTCCACATACATGGCAACCATTTCATCAGGACTTTTGAATGTTCCAGTGAGTATTTCGTATCTTCCTTTACCCTAGAAAGCAAAGTAGAAAGCATGTAAGATAAGGAATTAGGACCCTGAAAAGCAGAGTGTACCCATCTCTGTGAAGGCAGGGCATTCACTCATCTGCCTCACCCTGTGTCTGAGTTGTCAGCACATTCTTACAGAAAACTCTGCCTAAAGTGACACTGTGGGCTCCAGTGGGCTCATACCAAAGGCTCTGAACAATGCCACTGCCAAAGAAAGAGAGATCTATTTCAGCATTTTTTAGGCAATGCTGCCAGTTTGACACAATTACAGCAAGAAGTTAGCAATATTTGACATTTTTATTGAATCTCGTGCGAAAAAAAAATCTCATTTTTCTCTCCCAAAAATAAAAGGGGATTTTTTCTCTCCTCATTTTCATGAAGAAAATATTGCTGGGGTGAGGAGTGCACCCTCAGTTCTCAAAAACAAGACAGTGCCTTTCCCTGCTTCTTTCCCCTTAAAAAAAAAAAAATAGACTAATTTAAAACCAGTCTCATCATTCTGGGAAGCACTAACTGCAGCCTGGGAGGAATTTTAAGGGCACACTGTAAAACTGTGCCAAGATATCCACTGCTTTAGTGGCTTTGACAGTACAACAAGAGAAAGTTACAGAATTACTGGTCATTCAATGGTTAAGATTTTGCACATTCTGGTATAGAACACAGATATCAAAGCCAGGAGAGCAACTGCTTTCACAAAAGATATTGGTAATGGAAGCTTTGGCACTACAGAACAACCCAACACACAAAAGCTCATGAGGTACTAAATGGAATTGGAAGTTCCTTTTTCTGCTTAGCAAAAACCCTGAGTGATCATGGAATAAGGGGCAAGAACTGTAAGACTTTATCAGGAGATAAAAAGATTTTGTCAAATAAAAACATTAAAAAACTGATATTAAAACATTAATGTTGATGGACAATGAGATGGGCACTAATGTGTATATAAACATACCATAGTAAAAATACAAGCAAATGTTAGGATAGTTTGAAGAAAACAAGAGATGTAGCTTAATATAATGGAAAAACAAACAGATTCAGCCAGAATTTATAAATGCAGAGATAATTCTGTTTGCTTGATTGCTACCTTTAAAAAGGGAGTAGGAGCTTGTAGGTGAGTCTGCAACATAATAGTAATAATGTTAACTAACAGATACATTTATTTAAAGCCCAAGAAAATAGAAATTGAAAAATAACTTACATAATCCATTAATTCATGAGCAGCACAATTTATTGCTAAGTACATGTCTGTTCCCAGCTCCAGACCTATATTGTTGCAAGCTGTTTGCACTTGGAGCAGCAGTTGTTCTAGACTATCATATCCTGTTATCAGGCAGCCTAAGTGTGATATTCTTTTTAAGGATTGCTGAAAGCAAAACAAGAAGAATAATTTTATTTACACACATAGTTATTATACATATTTATGGGCTTTTTTTCATTGTCATTTCAGTCTGCATTTAGTCATCAAATTATAGATTTGTTCTCACAAATCTCCTTAATGGCTTTAAGGACAATTGTCTAGGAAAGAAAGAAGGATTATCAAGCTCTAATGAGCAGAGAGCAATAGTCCTTGGAAATATGTCTACACATGCAGATCTCAAGTCTTGTATGGCTAGCACTGGTTTTAAAAATGATATTAAAGGCACTTTTAACAACCACTGGGTTGCCATAAATGCTCTGGTGCTATGGACCAACTCTTTGCCACAAAAACATATTCTACAATTTTAAATAGCTTTTACTCATTAATCCTCAATTACAACTTTGATATTGACTCTGGAGAGTGTTCAAGAAACCTCAAGAATCTCCCAAGACTTCTAAAAGGAACAAATTTCATAGAGGGGAAATACCTCCAGGCCAGCTGCACACACTGGTCTGCTTCAGGGACAGTATTGCTGGACATCAGCCACATTTGCAAGTATTGAGCAAATATTTCATGTATTTCCTTCTGTTGTCAGTTTTTCTGTAGGTATTCCAAACACTGATCTTTAACTTTTGAGTCTGGGAATTCTGGATTATAAAGATGCAGCAACAGACAGCAAAAAAAAAGCTGCAGTCTTCCTGCACTTCAGATGGAGGTTAAATCTGCAGTTTCATGTGGTTTTCAAGATGTCCATATGCTGTGCCTTGTTACATTCTGTTAAAAGCATTGTTTATATGTATAAAACCAAGTTTTTTTGTCTAGTTTTCACTTCCTTAACCTAAATAAATCTCTCCTTTTTTTCCCTCACAAAAAAGTTCAAACTAACTTGGTGCCTTTATCAGTTTTAAATTCAATTTCACTACTGTCTCCTTTAGTTTTCTCCTACTAAAATAAATAGATTTTTTTTTCCAGAGAATCTAATGCATTGTTTCCTTGTGTATATCTTACAGAAATATTCTACCTTCTGATTGCAGTACATATTGTGGTACTGGTATGGAAACTACCCACCAGGAAAACATTGGCCAGCATCTTCATGATGATGAGTTTTTTGTTGTTTTAGCAACAATAAAATAGGAAAGCTTTTGTTGATCCTTTCTTTTTATATTCACAACAGTAATGACTTTCACCTGATAATATTTAAATCATCTCAGAATGAAGAGCAACACCTACATGGCATTTCCATCCCACTGTCTGGAAAACTCATCAACAAACTACCAGTTTTGAAGGGATAAAAAAGATCATTTGAGGCATGCAAAATAATGTCCTGTGGAATATTGTGAGTGCTGCCCTTTAGCTACTGGTTTGTATCTGCCAAAGGCTCAGAGGATGTTATCTACAACCTCAGACTGGACCTGGGCACTGAATGCAGCAGGATAAAGAGGGGAGTTATGCTCCCAGGGTTGGGAAACAGCACAATCCATAAATCTTACAGGTAACAGTTTTACGGTCTACACAATCAAAAGTTCTCTGCTGGTGCTACAGGCCTGCAAAATGCTCATTTGGATAAATTACCAGGATTTCTATCTGAGAAAAATTATCAGATCCCAGAAATGTCTCTGTTTCCTCTGCTGCCCCCAAAGGGAAGGTATAGTCAGAAGAATTTAAATTATTATGTAAAATATGAGCATTTGGAATATTTAAGTCTTGCCTTGACCTTTCCAAAATGGTGAAGTAGATTAATGCTTCCTTTCTTAAGAACACTGTAAGTTCACTGCTGCTGTTAATACCTTGTTGAAGGCTTAGAGATAAAATCTCTTTTCTTACCTGAGCTTTTAGTCCTCTTCCTCTCCTACTGTCTGCTCGTGAACTAGGCTGTTGGGAGTGAAAGAAGATAGAAATCAATTCCATGGAAGAAAAGAGAAAAGAAAATATTAGATTGACTGAATTTTGGTCAAAAGAGACCAAATATTTCAGTTAGGAAATAGCTTTCTTAAATAGTTTAATAGTTTTATTTTGTGGTAGTTAGTAATTTAAAATGTTTATTTTAGGTGGACATCTGTCCAACCACCATTTGTTTTTCAAGACATTCTTACCCAGTCCATCAAAAATAAAGGGGATCTCAAAAATGAGAACCTAGACTCTGTACTTGGAGAAACACAACAACATTGCTTTCCAAAAAGCGCATGCACACACTGAGACAGATTTACTGCTACAGTAATAGTACCTGGAATAAAATATGTTCTGTGTGAGAGGTGTGGCAAGGTCAGAATATATATTGTATATGCCCTCCTATACCATTCACTCCCTCCCAGTATATTTCTGAAGGCAAACAGAAAGCCTTATGCTTAGGACAATGATTTGTTCTAAATTTTCTGCTTTAGTATCACCAAATGGCCAATGTTTTATTCATCTGTCAGAGAAACACACCCTCTATTCTGTGTCATAGGCCTGTAACAGGCCAAGTGTTCCATGAGGATGTTTAAAAGGATAAGGGTAGTAAAAGATCAAATGAAGTAGATCTCACTGTAAGAACACATTTTTTATTGTACCGTTTTGCCTGGAGACTCCATCTTTCTGATAATTTCTTTCTGAATTTCCTGAACTCTTTCTACGCCCTGAAATTAAATAACAGTAATCTTCAAAAGAAAGTTACATTAACTCATTTTAGCAGCTGAAATCAGAAGAGAGACAACAGTCATTCTAAATGCAAATTTTAATATAAAGTCTTCAAAAAAGCTAAAACCATTACAGACTCCTTAATACAATCTCTCCATCCACAAAATGCAGTTATGTCCAATGATAAAGGGTTAGCAGCAGTGGAATAAGCAGGAATATTTGATTATGGGATGTCAAGGAAAGCACTCTCCTCCCCAAAAGCAGCCCTTCAGATATCTAACAAGTAAAAAATATCTGGGTCTGCATTTATGTCTGAGAAGTGGGAAGGTGATAATCCCTGTTCCCATCTGTAACTCTGCCTAAGACTTCCTAAACTCTGACAAGACTGAGTGCATTTACCTTCAGAATACTCCCAAGTAACAGGAAAAAAAAATCACTGTCTTGATTTTAAACATTGGGGAACACTCCAATTAAATGAATTCATTGCTTTTAATGCAAGGCTCTTTTTCCTTTTCAGCTGAGCTAGTAAATGTTGGATGTGAACTTCATAAAGGACATTTCAGATTTTCTCAAACTGTGCCAGTAAAGGAATACTGAAGGGGGCAGAAGTCAGTCACAGCTGGCAACAACACAAGACAAACAGCTTCGAGTTCTGCACTGCAGCAAACACCTTCCTCCTCTCCCATGGGCACTGGGAGGCATCCTGGCTTTGAATGGGGCAGAATTAGGGACCTTGTTAACAGCTCTGGGCGACAAACCAGGAAAGTTAAAGGAAAAGCAAAAAGAAAGAGAATCGAGCTCAGCTATTTGTTCAGGTCAGCAGCACACAAAGTAGAAATCAGAGCCCTAATGGAGGCATCTTGTGCAGATACATTCTTTAATGCAACACATGGCTAAACAAAAAGGGAGAGGGCTGATTCCATCTGTCTCATCCATCCTTCTTGCTCTTTGCATTCCCTTCTAGTGTCACAATTTCATTTTAAAGCAACTTATTCCCAAATATTTCATGCTTTCCTGTGAAATTGTTATGGGTTGTTTTGTATGCTATATCAAACAACTGGCAATATTTATAATCTATTGCTGCAAAATTTATTATTGTGTAACACAATTCCTTGACATCTTCTTCAATGCACTGATTTTTCCTTTATACAAACATCCATTTTTAACTTAAATCTTCATGGTTCTTCTTTTAAATCATCTTTTTACTTAATTTACATTTTTGCTAATGTTATTAGCGTTAAACTTCTGCACTAACATCTGTTAAAACTTTGGCCTTCTAAGCTAACAACAACTGAAAAATATAGTTTGTAAGGACTATATTCAAAAGACCTATATATTTATGTATATATGTAGTTAGTATGATGCCTTTGGAATACATTTATTTAAAAAAAGGAAACAGTACCTGCTGGAGTGATAACTCAACGGATGGTATAAGCATAACTTCTTTGACTAATTTCAGTTTTGTAGGTGAATTTTTTTCACAGTTCAACGCAGTAATCATTGGGAGTGGTAGTGTCATTTCTTTAGGTGATTCCTGTCATTGGGAGTGCCAGGTGAAAATAAAAACGTGAACATCAGAATAATTTCTTATATATTTTAGTTATGGTACAGGGTTCAAACAGGGGCAATGGTGTTAAGGGTGTATTCTATGAGGCAAATTTAATAACACTGTCACAACTGGCTGCAATAATTATGATAACTGGGACGAAATAAACCAAATGACCAAAGCCAGATGTACCTTGTGTTTCAGCAGTGCAGTATGTAAGTACAATGGGACACGGCTGACGGTGGCCCCAGCCTTTGCTATGGCAAGTGATGCTCCCCCAATGGCCAAGCTGCCACACAGCACTGGCTCAGCAGGCTCTGCAGGTGGGATGGAACTCCCTTCCATTGACACCTTCTTTCCTATAACACAGAGAGTAGTAGCTAAACATTTTCTTGGTTCTAAATATATGCTTGTGGATCAGAGTTATGTGAGTAAATATGGTATTGTCATTTCAGTGTGTACTCAATGCACTAAAAACCAATAATTTATTTTTTTAAACTTAATTTTGTCAGCTGTTTTATATGGAATGACCTTGTAAGTAAGAAGAGTACCTGTCTTCACTCTGGTTTCAAATGCATTTCAGGTCTGTTTCTTTTGAAATACGTATTTTTATTTATCTGTGTTTGACTCCAACAATATTATATCATTTTTCAGGTTCCTTTCAAAAGCATGTTTTCAAGCTTCTTTATTGTGCTCCTTAAATGCTTGGATTTTGCATAAAAAATGGCAGATTACATTACAACCTGACTAGGAGTACAAACACCTGACTTAATCCAGTAATGACTGTGAGAAAAAATTCAGGCCTATTACAATTGGAATTCCCAAAGAGAAAAAAGGTCTTTTAAATATTACACATTAAATTTTCATAAAAATTTATTTCCCTTTCAGATACAATAACTTCATCCAAAATGCTTTAGACCAAGCAGTTCCCACTACCATATTTATTTGCCTACACTGCTTACATGAACATTTAGAGGGAGCACCTGCTGAAGCTGCAATAAGTGATCTGATTCCCAAGAATCATTGCATTGGGGACTGCTTGATATTGGCTCCAAATGGCACTGAGTCTAACAATAATACTGCAGTCAATGCCACAATTAGTGAAAACACATAATAGATGTATCAGCAGAAGCTTGACTCAAGTATCAAATACACCACAATGATATCTGGATGGACCTGACTACTGCAGAAGTTAAATATCAGGTGAAAGGTGAACTTACTGTGCACAAATCCAACATATGAAGTGGGAGGTATTTTACTGACAGTATATGCTAGTTGCAACTAAACTGATAATAAATAATAATTTGCCAAAATTTTCTGTCCTTCCAACAAATGACAACAACCCTTTTTTGTCTGAATTTAATGCATGGATGGTGATAACATATGGTGTTTTTTAATTTGGGCTGTTTGGTTTTGGCTGTGTATCCTTACCTTGTTTTTCTAGTCTCAAACAATTTTTTCCTTTTTCCTCTAGTAGGATGTTGCTTACTTCCTTTTACTCTATACTACCCCTTACTCCCATCTCATCCTCTTCTTTCATTCTCTTTTGCTTTTCTCTGTATTTCCTCATTTTCTCAGTGTTAGAAGGAAACTTTCCTTCCTCTTTCAATTGTTTTCAGCTTCTATCTTAATTCTATTTCCTTTTTACTACTCAGTTCTGTGATTTCCTTTTCTTTCCTTATCATTTTCATTTTCATTCTTCATTTGCATCCTCCTCCATTCTTATTCCTCACTCTGAAGAATAATAACCTCCTGTCTAAACCAACTGTAAAACAAAGGCAGAAACTGTTCAACCAAAGCCTGTGAATGATGAGGAAACTGTATTTTCCCCTCCCTCATTTTACTGCAGAAACTGCTGTGATCAAAAAGGTCAGGAGAGAGTAACCAAACCCTTTGAACATGAGACAGGGTGTCTTTTAGGATCTTTTTCAATATCTGTATTGCAGAAAATATTAAAATTAAATAAAGTAAAACCTGGTTTTCGTCCCTTTTTTTGCTTAGGTGTTGCGGCTGAACGGTATGAAGCAGGGGAAATGACTTTTGCTGCTTCTTCTTCCTCTTTCTTTTCTTTTTCTTGCTTTTCAATTTCAATTTTTTCTTCTACCTTGTTTGCAAAGTATTCACTGAGGGAGGATGCATAAAAATTACTGGGTCAAAATTTTGTTAGTCATGTAACATGTAGACAGATGTGATGCAGGGTAAAGAACATGCTAGGAGGTAAAATGCTTGTATTTGAGCTACTGCCAAAGAATCTGCGTGAAGCTGGAGAAGTCCAAAAATTTATTATATCATTCTTTTTTGGTAGTCATCTGCAGCACTGATTAAACAAAAAAGGACCACAAGGATTGCAAACCTTAGTAGAAGCTTTGCAAATGACTCTGGTTTGAAAGTCAGCTCTGAGCAGACAGTCTGAGCATGAAGGATTTATCTCCTTTGCATGGGTAGGAACAGATCCTGTCATGATTTCATGACATCCATCAGCTTGGCTGAGGTTAAGACAGTAGGTGAAATGAATTTCAATTACATGCATGAAGTGAAATCTTCACCCATGGGTCACAGAAAGCCAATTCAGGCACACTGAGTATGTGAGATACATAAAGTAGTGTAAACAATGCATTACAATCTTATTTAGACTCACTTTCCAACTGAGTCCTTATTCCCTTTATCAAGGTTTTTCTAAATCTAGTCCACGTGGAAGGCAATTAGGTCTGCTTGCTACAGCCTGTGTTCAGTGTTCAGCCTAAAACAGCATGTTTTTTACATCATAATTATGAAAAGCAGGCAATAATGTAGTGAAATGGCTCTGAGACAGACATTATATCCTAAAAATATTTTTTTAAAAATTAGAAAACATTGAATATTCTACATGTCTTTCATTATAATATAAATTAATGGTGACTATTTCAAATATTCAAATGCAGTAATTTTCATACTATGCAAGACCTACCCAAGCATCTTATCAGCTTGACACTGGTCAGTAGGGTCCAAGTCCCTTAACATTGTGTTCAGTGAGTCACTGACCCATTCCACAGCAGTAAGAACAGACTCATTTCTTTCATCCTCATCAGCTTCAATTGTTTCAGGTAAAGCATTTTCAGGTATTTGAGAATGAGTAGCCATTACAATGGAACAAATCCTCTAGAAAAAAACAAACAAACAACAACAACAAAAAACCCCCCAACAAAACAATGTAAAAGGGTTAAAACACTATTTCATTTCTAACTTGGAAATGTCATTTGAAAGACTAAGAGGTATGTGCTTACCAACTCTACAAGTACATATCTCCAAATCTATTTGCTCCACTTGTCTTTTCTCATCCAGCACCTTCTTTTTAGGCTCTTATACTTTGGTAATTGCAGACATTATTCAAGCTTTTTGACCTAAAATTATAACTACATAGGCAAAACCCCTCTGACAGATCTGCCTTATGCTATCAGAATAGAATGGAGTTATTTTAAGGACCACACAGTCATTAGAACACCTTTTTATTGCAGCTCTTGGTAGCCTGTTGTACCATGATTCATCAGCATTCATGCTTAATGCCATCCCTCATGATCAATTACTTTTGTCTTACTTAGATAATTCCAACCTATCTTTCTGTACTGATGAACAACAAATGATATTAAGAAAATTCACTTAAAGGAAGACATAATTTACAGATTTCCCACAGTTGCCTGCATTAACAGTATTAACTTTATATCCTGTGAATATCTATGAGGTTACATGTAATTCAAGAATTAAGTGAACCAGAGTTCAACTGAGGGAAAGTAGAAATAATTACTCCACAATAGCTAGAGCAGCAAAGATGAAGTTTGAATATTTCAGGTTGGGGAAGAGATGAGCCATCAATTCTGCACTGCAGGTGCTAAATGGGTATGTTTGACTTTACTGTCACCCACATCAGCCTATTAGCTCAATGTAAAAGAAGTGCCTTTATCTATACTGTTTTTCAGCTGTACTGTATTTTTCTGAAAGTGCCCCACAAAGAGAAATATAAAGATCTGAAAATTAAAGAAAAAGGTGAAATGAAAGTGAACATATAAGGTTAGTATGGGGTGTAAGGAAAACCTCCATGATCATTAAGATTAAAAAAAAAATAATATACAGAGATACATTATCAGGTCCCACTCACAAAATATTGTATAATTTCTGAAAAATAAAGCTTTCATAGCTGCTGCCACTGTCTAAATTTTCATTACACCATTTTTTCCAAGTTACAACACTCAACTGGGATTTATGTCTTGTCATAAAGATGGAAAATAAAATGTTGCTTGGGATGTGAGAAGAATAGTACCTCTCTCAGATATTGTCGTAGTAAAATAAATAAAACAAGAAGAAGCAGCTCATACCTTCTCATAGTTTTTAACTGTACAGTAAATTTCCACTTCTAATGTTGGCTCACCAACTCCATCAAGAACTTTTCTTCCAACTAATTTGCATATTACTGGAGCTTTTGAAAATTTAGAAAAGTAGTTAGCCTTAAATGGAAGAGAAAGAACTCAATTAAAAGTCCATTTCCAGGCAAAGAGGCTTGTATTCCATTAAATACCTTAAAATCAAATCCACCACTAAACAAATCCACTACAGGTCTCTTCCAACCCAGCATATTCTATTATTCCATGATTTGTATGTTCCAGCAAGCTTTGAGCCCTTTGAGAAAGTGGAAATTATGACTTCTGGTAGGCAGAGTCCTCATTCTTCTTCCAACATGGTCTTTACTGGGCCTGATGAACTATCATAACTCAATACATTTGGGTCTGTGTTCATAGTTAATAAACACTAATGTTGGTTTAGAAAAAAAGATTGTATTTTCACCTGAGGTTTCTACATACTTCCTTATTAGCTTCATTATTTAATCCAGTATTGGAGAGGCACCAAACCATGGGTTATCACGTGGGGAAAGTACTAAACACTTAGGGCTACAAAGAAGAGGAACAAGCCAACTACCAAGCAAAGCAAGGAAAGGTGTTCCAGTCCCTTCCACTGATGATGGCAAAACACTTGGAGGTGGGAAACAGTGTAAGATGGAATGAAATATTTCCATCCCACAGCCACTCTCCCATCAAAGACCATACTAGAAATCTTTTTTTTTTTTTTTTGAGAGCCACTCACTATTCTAGTATCAGCAATTCCATTATTGCCACTAATTGAAGTTTCATTATGACTACTCTCAGCAGTATTTTGCCGAGCAGGAACAGATAAAATTGGTCTGATTCTTGACCCTTCCATGGGGGCCCATTTGCCTTTCACGAGCAGCTGCAGTGTGAACAGCACCCAGCCTCTTGTCGCTGCTGACCAGGGAGTCATCCCTGCTGAGCAGCAGTTTTGTTAGGGACAAACACTAGTCCATCTGTGGAATACTTTTTTGTGTCGAGACAAGCAAGCAGCAGAGGCCAAGAAGCCCGGCTGCTGCGGACATGCACAGCAACCAGCTGCCACTCGCCACAAACACAGAACCACAGCAATCCTTGCCCGGGCCAGGGCACAAACCACTGAACTGCCACCACAGACAGGCCGAGCTCCTCGCTGCACGCCCTGGCTGAGGGCAAGGGCCGGGAGGGGTCCCGGGCAGAGGCCGGGCACGGCAAAGGCAAGGCAAGAGCACGGGCACGGCGAAGGCCGGGCACGGCGGGCACCCACACGGTCCCTCCGCGGGGCCCGGAGAGGCCGCTCCGCTCCCGCCCTGCTGCTTCCCCGCCCCGCGCTACCAGCTCCCCGTAGAGATCCTCGGGGCGCAGCGGGAACAGGGCGTTCAGCGCGTCCTCCATCCGCTCCGGCACCCGCTGCCCTTGGTAATACTCAGCCGCCTCCCGCCGCAGCCGCCGCCGCTCGCCCGCCTCCATCGCGGGGCCGCGGCCGCTGCCGGGCAACGGAGCCAGGGAGCGCCCGGCCCTTCCCTTCCCCCGCTGCCCGCCAGCCCCAGGGCGGGCCGGCGGCGCCTCAGGGCGCTGTGCCCGACTCCACGTTCCTGGGGCTCTGCTCCTTCAGGGAACGCCCGGCTGGGGCAGAGCTGGTTCGGTCTGGGCCGCTGTGGTTCCGCGGTGCCGCGTGGTGCTCGCACTTCCCTCAGAGCCCGGTCACCGCCTTCCGAGTCGGGACGCCCCGAGCAAGCGCTGCTCGGTTTATAAAAGCCTCCGAGCAGCAAAACTCTGTGAGATTATGGTTCTGAGAGAGGGACAGGCTGTGGTTTGGGAAATGTCTGGTGAAGACGACGCTGCAATACGCCCGCAGTAACTCCTACGTTTGAAAGCCCTCCATTTTCAATGAAAGGAAACATTTCGCGACCTAAATGATCATTTTTAGCCCGCAATTTCCCACAAAAACTTTCACTTTCTTACACTGTTCACTGGTAATTTTGTTGAAGTAACTGAAAATAGAGATACTTAAAAGCTGTTAGCTGCACACTTCCCCAGCTCTAAAATCAATATGTGTGGACCTTTGCTCATTGTGTGCTCACTTCTCCAGGTGGGGTGATAATGAAGAAAAATCCCCAAGGAATCATTTTCTTTTCCTTTCACATCCCTTAGAAACACTATGGTACCTCTCCAGAGATTTAAACCCTCTTTTTTAAAAAGCTGTTTCCTCTGAAATAGTTTCTAAACTGACACTACCTGTTCCTTGAGGAGAGTGGGTAGCGAATGCCTCATTAGATTTTCTTGCTGCAGGAGGAGTTGATGCGGTGGGTGGCTGCTCCTTTGGGCACACAGTTGCCTCAGGAGGGGCTTGTGCAGTCAGAGGCCTGGGTGGCAGTAGTCACATAGTGCCAGACATTTATTTGTCACATGCACGGGCTTGCCCCAGAAAGCTCCAGTTTAATTAAATGGTCCTGGAAGAACAGGCTTGCCTAGGATTATGAGGAAGGCTGATCTACTCAATGGCTGTTGTGCCTCTGTTCACTCCAAGTGTTGCAGCTCCGCTACCTAAGTTGCAAAAGGAAAGTTAAGGATTGAGAGAACAAAGGGGCAACAGTGTTGGCACCTGAGGGAAGAGTAACTGATGTCATCTGCCTGTACCTGTGCAATGCATTTGACATTGCCAGCACGACATCCTTTTCTCTGAACTGGAGAGATGGATTTGATGGATGGACCACTTGGTAGATAAGGAATGTGCTGGATGGTCCCGCAGAGAGGTTTGTGGTCAATGGCTCAGTGATCAAGGGGAGGGCAATGACAACAGGCATCCTCAGGGGTCAGTGTGGGACTGGTGCTGTTACCCATCTTTGTTGGTGACGCTGACACTGGGACTGAGGCACCCTCAGCAAGTTTGCCAATGACCCTGAACTGACTGGTGCTGGAGGGAAGGGGCATCCTCCAGAGGGACCTGGACATACTGGGGAATTAGGCCCATATCATCCTCATGAAGATCCAAGAGGCAAGTGCAGGGTCCTGCACATGGGTTGGGGCAATCTCAAGCACAAACACAGGCTGGACAGAGAATGTGTTATGATTGGATTAGGGAGAGATGCCTAATGAAGGTACCAATGGGACCGTATGGCGACAAGAGATAGAAGAGGTCGAGAGAGAGAAAGAGCAGAAGAAAATCTGTTGGAACTAGATGATCTCTGAGGCCCTTCCCAAATGAAACCATTCTGTGATGCTAGAGGATGTGTGGATGTGTATTTTAACTTGATATTATTGTTATAATAATAATAATAATAATAAATTTTTTTCTACTACTATTTAATCTTCCTCTTCTTCTTCTTAGCATTTGCTTCTACCACTATTTTTTCTTCTACATCAGCTTGTTCTTACATTTATTCTTTATTCTTTTTATTTCTTTCCTTATCCTTATCCTCCTCTCTTCTAAGTTTTGGGGGAGTATGTGCAAATGTGGCCTCAGCAGCTCAGTCTGTGGGCTATGGCCTCCCCCAGGCTGAGCCTGGCCCAAGCTAATTTTCAGGACATCTGCTGAGTTTGGCTTTCTTGTAGACACATTCTTCTCCCTTAGTCTTGTTTCCTTGTCCCCTAGACTAGAGGTAATTGAACAATAATATCGTATCTGAAGTTCTGTTAGCTTAAATCACAGCGCAAAGTTGCAGTCAGATGGAGGAGGGGTGGGCTTGGGTGGTCTCAGCCTCTTTATACCATTTCCATAATGGGCAGACCTCCTTCATAACAGTGTTTAGGTCATTACCCATAACATTTCAGTCTCTGACACTGCTGATGTGTCCAGAGTACCTGTGAGGCTTTGGACGCAGTGCCACACGGCAGACACCCTGAGCCCTGCATTGCAGAGCCCTGGCTTTGGAGAGTGGGCTGTGCAGGGCATGAGCAATAGGCCGGATGGACACAGCCAGGGAGCTGTGGTCAGTGGCTCCATGTCCAGCTGGAGGCCAGGGATGCAGGGTGTCCCTCAGGGCTCTGCCTGTCCTTGGCCCCAGGGCTCTTGGATGGCTTTGCCAGTGACACAGGGAGTGGATGGAGCTCCCCTGGAGCATGGCGTTTGCAGGGTACAGGGAGCTGGGCAGGGCAGGGGCTGAGCAGGAGCACTTGGGGTGTGATGGAGGAAAAGCTGAGCCTGAGTCAGCAATCTGTGCTGCCAGCCCAGAAAGCCACCCCTGGGCTGGGCTGCATGAAAGGGCTGAGGAGCAGCAGGTCAGGGGAGGTGATTGTGACCCAGGTCAGATTGTGGCCCTCTAGTCCATTGTTTGAGACCCCCCTGGAGCACTGCAGCTGTGTCTGGGGGCACAGCATGAGGAGGATGTGGGCCTGTTAGAATGAGTTCAGAGGAGAGCAACTGAGATCCTCAGAGGGGTGGAGAACCTCTGTTTTGAGGAACAGGCTGAGAGTGTTGGCCTTGTTTAGCCTAGAGAAGAGAAGACTCCAGGGGAACTTTAGAGCCCTGCCAGTACCTAAAAGGGCCCCCTACAAGAATGATAGGGAGAGGCTTTTTACAAGGGTATGCAGTGATAGAAGAAAGGGCAGTGGCCTCAAACTGAAATGAATACAGATTAAATACTAGGAAGAAATTCTTTGCTGTGAGGCTGGTGAGGCATTGGCCTCACAGTGACGCTGTGGATGTCCCCTCCCTGAAAAAGAAGAAATCTGCCAGGTTTGCCTTAAGTGAAGCAATGAGATGAAGCAGAATGATACTCATTTAATAACCCTGCGCTCTTGTTTTCAATAAACTGTTGGAAATACTAGTAGGGAGTCTCTCAGGTATTTATCATTTTTGTTTCCTGATCAGTGAATGTTACATGAATTATCTGTATGGCCATGTAATTTCCATTAACAGTAATAGTAATTGTAAGCATGTAGAAAGAGGGTGGCTTATCCTATGATCCTCCCTATTACAAAGTAGTTAACTGATTAAGGTTAGGATACCACAAGCCACTTCATACCATCCGTGAACTCTCTGCAACCCCATTATCTTCATTAGGCTTGTGTGGGTGTAATTAATTGGTGTTTAGTTACCAGTTGTATTGAATGAAAAGAATTTAGTTCTATTTCTCTTAGTTTTATTGGCCCCATGGTGCTAACAGGCTAAAGTGTAATTAAAAACTCTCTAATCAAAGTATATGTAACAAGAGCCAAGGAACAAACCCAGTGAGGAAAAGCCTATGATTGGTGTGACTCTGGCCTTTGAAAAATGTCTGGGTACTAATGACACCCTGTTGTAGTTCTTTTTTATTGTTGTTTTTAAACACTGAAGATACTTCACTTATAGCAACACATACATTAAACCCCATCTGTATAATTGCAATCATGGCATTCCTAGGGGTGACATCATATTTTAATGTCTTCTCAGCAGATTTTGCCCCAAATCTTTTAGATTGCCTCTTATTTTGATTTCAGAGAGAAATGGGTCGTGTTTCTTTTGAAAGCAATCGCACAGAGTTTTTTCTCACCTCGAGCCTTTATTATAACTCTTGTGCCAGGAAAGAAATGACAATCAGCTTGTCCTTGTTTGTGATACTGTGTTGTGTGTGTTCCCTTTTTCACCTGCATCTCCTTCGGGTATAAATATGCAGTGCTAATTCTCTAAACCCAAGTATTATACCACATGCTTAAGGGTTGCATGAGGGATTTGCTTTTTGCTGTTCTAAAATGCTTCTTTAAAGATATAAACTTGACCCTTAAATCAATTAAGATCATGGTCTCACTGCCATCTGTGTCCTTGTAGGATTTCACAGAGGAGTAATGTGTGCTCATTCCACTGACAAGGGCTTCTTTGAAGTCAGTTCTCAGTACATAAAACCTGCATATTTCCAATAAAATCAGGATTGTCTTTTTAGCTTGGTGATACAAATTCTCTTCTACAGATATATTACTGGTTTTGAGGCATTTTAATTTTTTTAAAAAGACTTTTAATGACTTTTTATATATAAAATGCTTCCGTAGTGTTTCTTTTTGTTCTTAATATTCTAGATCCTCTAAAGAAAAAACTCCAGTAACAAAGCTAAATATAACTATGTATAAGATTAAACAAAAGATTCTGTCCTTGGACATGGCTGAACACAACATTTCGATTAGACTTTTAGTCTCGATAAAAACTTGCAAGGACTTAAGTAACATATATATGGCATGTTTGGAAATTTCTAATAATTATTGAAGACTTCCCCCAACTCCCCCAGCACTATTATTTTAATTTCCCAAGTACTCTTATGTGAGTTCATTTGCCTTGAGTAATCATTCTCCGCTTCAATGGTTACTTCAAGTTGAGTGGGCTTTAGTACTAATTTCTTTCTAAACTTTGAGGATCCTTCCTGTGGGTCTGTTCAGCTCCTGCTGTGCGAGGGTGAGCCTGGCCTTGTCTGCAGGAGTCTGCTGAGCTGCAGGCTGAGAGCTCACAGGCTTTGATTTATCATCCTAGCTCCAAAGGTGATTTGGAACACACAGTATTTAAAGACAAGTTTTTGAGCTGAGTTTTGAGTTTACAGAAGGTTGTCCTCAAATTTAGATATAGTTTTGTAGTGTGTAGGTTTTTTAATATAATGCATGGTTTATTGATGAGTGCTAGGTTTAGTCTTGGATATCAGGAGTTTGCTACAGGATTTGTTTGTGTGTGCATTTTGAAGTAACTGTTGTGAACTTTGGGGAATTTCTAAATCCTACGTAGTTCAAGGACCCTGATGTGATGGATTACAGGGATTTTTGTCTGCATTGTCAATATGCTACTCTGAAATGTTAACATACTTGCACATATATACACTGTTATCAGGCTATGTGAAATTCATAATCAGTACTTTATATGAAATGTGGGCTAATACATCAGTTATTGCATATGAGGTATTGACTTAATTTCAAAGAGGATGCAGCAACCTGGCCATAATACATTTATAGTACATAATACATAATACAATTTTTACAAATGTGCAATCAAGTTCAGAGATAAACAGGGAGTTAGAAAATTACAGACAGAAAATATATTACAATGGAATTACTATTTTCTACCTCTTTGTTGAAAGAAAAGATCTTCCTGAAAATAATTACTTCATACCTTTTCAAAGGTTCTGAGCACTAAAGAATCTTTTTTTAAAATACTTTCCATACATTACTCTCACTATGAAGAATTTTGCAGAAGATATTTTTTTAATTGAAATGTTTTTAGCTTCACCGTTGAGGTTTTGCATCTTCTTCTTTTTCTATTGAATTAGAAATCAAAATTTGCTTAAGTATTGGAAAAGTGGCACTTGCAGTTCCAAATGCAGAAACTTTTGGGGTGCTGGGAAGTAATTTGTAGGCTATGTTACTGATCAGCAGAGCAAAGGTTTACGTGGCTGAGAAGTGAAGCCTGACTAGTGCAGATGAACTGGTGATCTGTGGGGCACATGAAAAATAGAGTTTGAAATCTGAGTTAGTTACATTTATGTAATAGCTGAGAAGAAGATCAAAACTAGTGAAAAAGTGTTAACTGAGTTCTCAAGTCCTTGTGGACAGATTTTAAGAGAAGCCTTTATGTTTCTTTCTAGGTAAAATGAAGCTGGTAGCAGAATCGTTTAAGGACTTCAAATAAAAAGATAATTTGCACATTACTGTCGGGAATTGTGGCATTCCTGCATCCTGTTATTTTTGTTGTTGTTTTGGGGTTTTGGTGTTTTGTTTGGATTTGGGTGGGTTTTTTTTCTTAAACACATTTTTTTGGGGAACAAACTGAGTATGGAAGAAAAGGAAGAGTGGCATTTTTTTCCCCATGGTATATCTCCTGATTTTTACAACCTTAATCACTTGGGGCATGTCTTGAACTTTTAACCTTCTTTCCCCAGCACTGATGCAGTGAATAATGGACTCTCCTGCCTGACACATAACTAGATTGCAGTTCAAAGTGGATGTCACAAGCACTATTGCACCATCTGGAGCAAAAGCTTAACTATCATTTTGTGATAAGCCCATAAGATCATATGAATTTATAACTGACTTCATTTCTTCCATTTCACTAATTTAGGTTTCTTTAATTCAAAAATATGGTCTGGGTTTTTTTAAAAGTTGCTTCCTGTTGCAGCATTTTTACACAACTCTGCAAAATTTTCAGACCTTTTATGAAAGTCGTGACATTTAGAACCATTTTGATCTCTTTTAGGCTACAAACTAGTTTTATACTAGTGAGGAAATGCTGCATGAGGTGTGTAGGCAAAATTCCTGATGTTCCCCTATTTCTGTTGTTATCTTTAATTGTTTTCTTCACTTGAAGACTCAGTTAATTAAAAAAATAAAGAAAAGGAAATAATGATCTTACATACTCTATGCACATTTTTGAAGTGAGATGGGATTGTAAACTAAAAAGCTTTTCAAAATCTGACTTCTGAAGAATATGTAATATTAACAGTTCCATATAAAACACTCAGACATGTTTGAATGGCATCCAGCTTATGCAATGAAATATACCTTATTTTGTAGGAAAAAAATCCATTGACTGGCATTAGTGCTTGGGGGTGTACTCATCCATGAAATACTATTTTTATAAATTTTTTGTACTGAGACAATCCCATTAGAAGCTTGTTGTGTGGCTTGTCTCAAAGCAGAAGATTTTGAGTGAGCCTGTGCACCTTTGACTTCCATTGAAAATCGATGACACTTGTAAATGCATAGCATTTCTGACAGAAAGGCTGGAAATTAAAGAGTTCCATGACCATGAGGTCAGTCTGCTGGGTTTGTAGTGTTTTGGAAGAGATGTGACTTTTGGAGCAATAACCAGGAATGGTGCATTTGCACAGAAGGGATTAGTTCAGATTTCAAATATGTCTGTTTTCTAAAATTAAGCAGTGGCTGATACAAACATAGAGATAGTGAATGTTTCTAATGGAAAACCTGCATTCGTTATCTTCAGACACTGATAAAAATGCTTCAAAATTCAAACACATATGAACCAATGTAGAAATAGTCTACTTCTGAATATGGCTTGGTTTTGGAAAATATTTTTGGTTCAACTGAACAATTGAAAACTTTATGAAATAAATAGGGTAATTAACAGGATGACTTTTAGAAGAAAATGCTGTTTAATATTAGCACAGCATTTCAGATTCCTGGAGCACAAGGGTACAGCTTTCAAATGAATTTTCACAAAATTTGATCTTTCTTTCCTGAAGCTATCCTATGATGTAGATTAGAGACTCACAATAATTTAGGTTGGAAGAGTCCTTCTGAAATCATCTACTCCATCTCACCTGCTCAGGCAGGGTCCACCCAAGCAGGTTGCCCAGGACCATGTGCACTCAGGTTTGGGATGTCCCCAGATAGAGACTCCATAACCTCACTGGGCCACCTGCTCCAGTGTTTGACTGCACTCATGGCAAAAATTATATTCTTGTCTTACACTGAATGTGCTATGTTTTAATTTTGCCTATTGCTTGTTGTTTTGCCAGTGGGATCTGCTGAGAGGAGTCTGGCTTTCTTCTCTTCATTGCCTCCCATCAAGTATTTATACACACTGATGAGAGCCCCCTGAGCCTTCTCTTTCCCTGACTGAAGAGTTCCAGCTGTCTCCCATTATGAAAGACTGCAGCCCTTTAATCCTCCTTGTGCCCTGCACAGGACTCACTCCAGTAAGTCCTTCTCTTTCTTGCATTAATTGCACTGATGGAATTGCACAACCCTCTTTGGTTGTGGTGTATTGATACGGTGTATTTCATTATGTTAATATAAGAAAAGTTATGGTTCAATGGAGCGTAACTGGAGTTGTGCTGAAGAATAGAATTCAGTGTCAGATTTCTGCCAGGATGTATTATTTATTAGAAAATATGCTTGTTATCCTCTCAAAATATTGTCTACTTGATGTCTGTTACACTGATAGGAATGTACCTTTAACTTTATTCTAATCTCCATTTCTTACAAATAGCTAACGTAACAACATGAGGGGAGGAGTGAGAAAAAGAGGTTTTTGACAGAAGACTGTAGAACAGGAAGAAGATAGTAAATTTGCATTAGTGTGTTTTGTGAAATGCACCTAAAGCAATGAGAAGGACTGAGTGTGTAAAACTCATCAGGCTTCAACCAGAAAACAACCACTACACCTAATGTGCGCAAATATCCATCATAAAATTCATCTTGCTCCTCAGCAAAGACGGAGAATGGGTTTTTTGTCAATTGCTGATGCTTTGTGATTAAGCCAAGAGTAGTACCAAGTGTACACAGTTGTCTTTGTCAGAGTGTAAAACATTCAGGTTTTTTGACTGTGCCAGTTTAATAATTCTCAGTAACCTGCTCCATGCATGGGGAGAGAAGCAGTCCATCACACAGAGACTAGAATATTCTGTGTATAAGTAGGTGACACAATGGAATTATTTTAAGAAGTGCTCACTATTGCTCTATTGTAAAAGTTAAATGGTATCCTGGCACTTAGTAGCTGAAATCCACAAAGAGCTGTTGGATCATCTACTCCTCACCTCCTGTGTATATCAAGAATATGATCTACAAATTGAAAGGCTTTTAGGCTTAAATCTGAGCTGGATTACTGCCTGCTTGCAGCATCTTAATAAACAGCATGGCTCTCAATTTTCTTTTAATTCTACCCATATTCTGTGAGGATAAGAATCAAGAAATAGAGCACAGGAACATCTTAAATTCCCTGGCTCCTTGTCAGAAGATAGCAGAGCTTTTCTTTTGTGTTTCCTGCTTCTAAAGGGTCATTTTTTCAGGACTGTCATGAAGTGTTTGTGAAGCTCCTGCACCAGTCTGCCCTGTAATGGGAGTTCATTCAAAGGCTAAGTTGTTTCAGGACAAGCATCAGTAGCAATTACCACTTCCAGCTTTTCTCCAGAAGTGTGAGTTTTTGTCAAGGGCTCCAGAGTCAGACTGCTAGCCTAAGCTTCAGACACAAAGAGAGATCACTTACTCTCAGTTTTCTGTATGACAGTTCTTCATGTTGAAGTTTTAGGCAGAATTTCAACTTTTAATTTTGACAAACAAGTTATAGCACTATTTAAAAAAAATTGTTCCTCTTGCAATGATCAAACTATACTTTAAAGAATAAGAGAAAATTATATTTAATATGTCTACAGAATCCCTTTAGTTCACTGCTGCAAAACTTATCATCCAGCAAAAGCCTCTAAGTAACTGAGAATAAGTTAAAATGGACTTCAGAAATCAGTGCTTGGTTTAATTGGATACCCACACTATGATTAATTCAGGTTTTTGAGGAGCAAGTCCTACTGCATGTAGCTTTATATAGCAAAACATAACCATGACATTAACTCTAAAATAGTGTTCCGTTTCTGAAACATCCAATGTATATACAAGTTGTACATCTGGCTCTCTACATAGTTAAACTAGTTTAAGTTTGGTTGAATAATATTGCAAGACTGGGGCCTGTATCTCTCCAGATATCAGTCACTGGTTGGGTACTGTAATCCCATGATGCTGCAAAAATCAACTGTCATATGGTTGCCTATATTGGAGTTCCTCTCCAAAGAGTAAGGAATTTCCCTATGTTGGTTCCTCAGTAACTCAGCATATGAATAGCCTGTAATGATCCAGCTGCTGATTCAGCTCTCTGCTCTTTTCACAGAACTCTAAGAAGCTTTCAAAAGCTATTTATTCTTTATGAAATTCACAGTAAAAAGAATTGATGGCTATGGCTATGTGATGGTGTGTTAGTGTTGACAGTGCATACACAGTATAGGAAAATGGGAAATGGAAAAGGATGAAGGATGAGGTTTTGTGCAGTTTTTCCAATCATGCTCTGAGTAAATTTTTGCATGTGTGGTTTTTTTCTTGCTTATTTGCCCTGTCAGTCAAATAAATGGAGATCTTGATGTCATACAAAATCTCTAGAGCCTGTATACTTTAGTGATAAAAAGCATTATGTCTGTGGGTTTGCTCTTGAATTGTTTATCAGGGCGTAACATCACGTGGTTTTTGGCAGTGGCAGTGTGTGTTTCAGGTGCAGAAGTGAATTAAATAGTGGCCCAAACTATTTCTGGTATTTTTATTGTACTTATATTTGGAGTGCAATATTTAAATGGTCTTCTCTTGGTATGTCACTTTTCTATCAGCTGTCATTTCACCTCAAAAACTTTTGTATGAAGACAGTATTTTAAGATTAAAAATTTTAAGATTAAAAAGAAATTGCATTAGTTTGGTCTCTAGAAATGGAATAGGAATTGGGGGAAATGCAAATCAGGCAATTCTGTAATATTGTCTTCCAAAGCTGAAGCAAATGTGAGAATTACTTGGTGTGTATGTTTTCGTTGTTTAAGTTGTTTTAAAAGTCATGAGAATATAAAGTATGCTCAAAATGTTACTTATAAAGCTCTCACCCAGGAGAGCTGGCCACTGCAAACTTGCTAAAATACACAGATAGGTACCTATAGAGGAGCTGCCTCTTCTCTGCCTCCTTGTTCTTGAACTTCACTAAGAGCTTTCAATTGCTCTGACATTTTCAGCAAAGGAAGTAATAGTTGTTGCTGAGCAGTATTCTACAGGCAATTATCTTATCTGATTGTTGGAGCAATCCCCACTAGAAAGCAACCAATGCGATCAAGTGAAATCATTACAGAAAGGCAAGAGAAGCAGAGGGAGGAACAAATGGAGGGAAAAGGGGCTCATCTCATTAACGGGTGCCTGTGCTGCAGGGTTCAGAGCAGCAGACAATGAAGTTAGCCTGTAAGACAAAGCTGTGCAGTTGCCTCCTGTAGCTGTTGACAGGTCTGAATCCTCTCTTCCAGAGCCTATTGTGGCTATAGTGCGAGGCACCTGCAGAAAATGTGCCAAAACCAGGCAGGGAGCAGTGGCTTTTCAATGAGCTGTCACCTCTCTCTCCCTTCACCCACCCCTCGAGTTCCCAGCGGGAGAGGAGCAGCCATACTGAAGAACTAGACTGGAAAATAGTCATGTGATGGGAAAAGGGGTCACATATAGACTCTTTACAGTTACCAACTTTCTGAGCCTTGTATGATTCTGCTTCTTGGGCAATTCCCAAGGATTTTTTTTTTCCTAATACTGCTTTCAAGCCAAAAACTTGCATCATGGGGATAGATAGACAAGTTACCAGATGAGTATCAGTTGCAAATAATTTTTTAAAATATCCATCTCATCTTATTTCTGCTATAGAAAGAAAAACGTGGATTTTGTTTTTGTTAATTCACTGGTGGTAAAAATGATTTCAGTGCTGCCAAAATTACCTGTTCACTTGCTGTCAACAGCTGAGTGAAGAGATCAAGCCAGGCTTCTTGCATGGATTTCTAAACCTAGTATTGTGCTTTAAAAATGTCTATCTGGAATTCCATGTTGTTTCAAAGGCTACACAAACTTGTTTAAAAAGAGAATGCAAACGCTTGTTTGTGTATAGATACGCACACAAAGAGAGTAAGAATTTACATGACATAATCTGGAGATCCCAGAGCATTTTTGAAAGAGAAACAAATGATACCCAATGCAACTGCTTGCCATCCACTGAGCCATACCCAGCCCATCCTCCTGCAGTGAACAGTGGCTCCTGGCCAACTCCCTCCAGTTCTGTGGTGTGGAATATCCCTTCGGCAAGTTGGGGTCATATCCTGGCCCTGCTTCCTCACAACTTCTTGTTCACCTCCTCACTGGCAGAGCATGGGAAACTGAAAGTCCTTGACTTAGAGTAAACACTACTTAGCAACAGTTAAACACATCAGTGCATTATCAGCATGATTCTCCTGCTAAATCCAAAACACAGCACTGTGCCAGCTACTAGGAAGAAAATGAGCTCTATCCCAGACCAGGAGAGATGCATAGCCAAGTTTTGGGTTTCTTTTTTTTTCTGATATGGCATGTACATGACGTGGAAACAGTCAGGGACTGGAATCTCTGGGTAAGCCAATGTGTGATAAAATTACAATATTATTATTTCATTTTTTACAACACGGTTCTGAGAAAAAGGATAAACTTTCATGACCTTAAGAGCAAGACTGATGAGTTGGGATTTGAATCAAAATCTTCATTACCTGAGTCCCAAATTGTGGGAAATCTACTTTAATTTCTTCTTACATTTGGACTTTATTTAGAAAGCATAAGTGATAGGCCATGTAGCTAGAATGTAATGGAATGTACATAGAATGTAATGGAATGAAAAAATATTTTCTTTGGTGGGAAAAAAGTGTTTCTGGTAACATATGGCTGTTATAGACTAAGGGAAGAAATTCCAAAATCTGGGATAATATGGGCTTTTTCTGGCTTAAGGAATCAGCCCTAGAACTGAATTTTGTAGCTTCCATTGGAGGAAGAAAGAGATAAAAGTTACCTGGATTGGGGGATGTTCCTAGGAAGCAGACATAAAATATCACAGGGCAGTACATGTTTCTAAGTCCTGTCCTGTTTTTTATTAGGAAGTATATTTGTAATAATTTAATTTTCATGTGTCTCTTATTTCCAAAATCTGTCCCAGGATTTTGGGCAGGTATTGATCAATTATGGAAACCCTTCAGTTAAAGAACCTGCAGAAAAAAATGGAGTACTAATAAAGTGCCTCAAGGCTGCATACTCTTCTGTATGAATAAATAACTTTTCACAGATAAACTGCTGCTAGTGGGGACTTAATTAAGGTAGGTTGCTAATATGCTTGAGTGGTATTTTTTGGTAATCTTCTGTCAAAGGTAATGTGCAATGAATAAAGGAATTACAAAGAAAGAGGAGGACAGTATATTCTTAATGTTCATTCTTTTCCACTGCTGTAGTATTTGATAGCTGTGGCAAAGGGTTGCAGGCTTACTGGATTAGGCACCTATTCTTGGATGTAACAGAAAAGAACAAGAGCACAATGAATACCCTTGGAACAATCAGGTGAACGTGTGATTTTGTATCTCTGTGCTCAGGTGTGGGTTATGCCTGCCTTCCCTTTCAGACATCCCCTTAGGCATGTTGCAGGTAGGATTGCATTTGGCTGTTTGTTCACTCCCCAACACGCTTCCCAAAAGGCAAGAGTTTGTGTCTGATTGTTTAAGACCTTGTTTCTGCTTTGAACATGTCTTGTTCCCTTTGAAAAACAGTCTCTACCTCCCCATCCCCCTTTAGAGAAAACAAGTGAACTATTCATGCAAAAAAGTGTGTGTGTGGTTGGGAGAGTGGGGGGGCGTGCAATGCCACCGACAAACCCTATTGAAATGCATTGGCTGTTCATTTACATTCACACTTTTTTTAATAAAAATGTTAACTAATGATGTTAAATGCTTTGCCAAAGGTCCTGGCGGGTCAGTTGCCGAAGTGCCATTTCTGCCTAATTAGGGCTCTTGTGGCAGCCCAGGGGCCTCCTGATGCAGTGGGTGACAAGCCGGGAGCTGACAGCTTCAATCGGCTCCTACAGGAAGGTTGGGCTGGTCATGTTTTCTAACTCAGCCAGGTGTTAGCTGAATGTAGGGGGGGTCTTGGCCAGACCTGAGCATTCGTTTGATCTTCCTTTCTTACACTTGCTCTATTTTGAGCTCTTCCCTTTGCCTGTCCCATCTCGTGTCAAGGTCAAGAATGAGCTTGACTAAATCAGCAATTTCATTTATCTCTGGGAGATCATTAGCAGCCCTTCTCCCTCCCCTCCCCAAATAAACCTTAGGCACTGGTGCAGAAACAGCACAGGTTCCAGAAGCCAGGCACTGGGCAGTCCAGATATGAAAAAGAAAAGAAATAAATGTAGGTCCTTGCATAAATAATATTCTTCCTACTTCTTTGTTGCAAACCTATTCCTTATTATTAATGTATATTAAATAAACACCCTGAGTAACACTTAAAAACATAAAATGCTTCTGCAGTCACAATCAAAAGCCTTAGAACATGTTTAAAATGTTATTTCATCACTACTGAAGAAAAAATAATTTCTTTAAAATAGCAAGAAAAATAGAATAAATAAAGTTTTCCTTTGACCTCGCCTGTTTCTTAGTGGCACACTGACTGTCTTCATATGTGGCCACCTGCTTTGGGACAGTTGGCCAGTTTTAGGAGTCTTGAAAATTGGATCACAAACTTATTGGAGAAGTGGCTTTTTAAAACATAAATTCTCACTTAGTTAGTCTTTGACTTCATCTGAGTTATGTTCATGAGAAAATAGCCCTTAAAACATAAACACATTTCTGACCATTGTAAAAGTAAGTCAAGATTTTCAAATTTGTTCATCCAGAAATGGCACAAAACATTAGACTGATGAAGGATGAAATAATTTACTGGATTTTTTTAATGTAACATGAATGTAATTTCTAGAGAGTGTCTGGTTTAAAGAACTTACAACCAAGACTTTTGACTCCTAAATTTAGGTTGATGAATTTAACCATTCCCCATTTACATAAAAGTCACTACATGCAGGAATTCCTCTGGCCTCTATGGAATGAAACCACTGCTGCAGTAAAAGGCAGAAGTTGGAGAATAACAGACAACTGGTTAATAATACTCAATAGTATTAAGGGCAGGAAACAATAAAGGAAATTATATCACTTGATAGTTGTAGCTATATTGTAATGATAGGATGTGTAGGGTTTTTTTAAACAGGAAGAATAAAAGAGGAAACAGTTGTATTCCTTCTTATTAATGATGTTAAACACTTCCTTGTTTTTTAAAATTTATTTCTTTTGTTTGCCCTTCTCTCTGATCCAAGAGACAACTCAAAAAACATTCCACTCCAGAGACAACAAATACTCTTCTGTTGCAGTCAGTGAAATTGAATAAGAAATTGAAGAAATTGACAAAAAGACATGCACAGGCAGGAAGAATTCTACTATTGTGCAGAAATCTGCTGTGCTCAGAGCAATTGCTCTCACTGCCACAAGGTAGATGTGAGTGTTATTCAGAGCTGGCACTTTAGACTGGAGCTGTGTGTTAGGAGTAGTCATGACCTTGGGGATACAGTGTGTGCTAGCAGTCCTTCCTGCTCTCTCCCACTCAGAGGAAGGTAGTGCCAGTCACCTTCTTAATAGAGTCTCTTTAATTCTTTTGCAGTTTAGGGCAGGAACAAGCTGTGAGGCCTGACCAATGACCCGTGAATCCAGTGAAGATTCACCCACTGACCTGCACTTAGCAGTGAATCAGGGCTTTAATGATTCTATATTTTTCCGCTCTTTTCATGTTTTCAATCTTTTATTTCTATTTTCATATCAGATCAGTAGAATCCATCTGTTAAAGCTAAATACAGTGACATGAGGTCTGAAAAGGTCAGGAGCAGAACAGATTTCTTTCCTCCAGATGGAAGCTTTAAAACAACAGGGAATAATTACATATAAATGCAAGAATGGTCAGGTAACTGATCGGATTTTATCTGCCTGATCCTTGCATGATGCGAATAGAAGATCGACCTGTCCCTGAACTCTCTTGGCAGCTCCTCGGAATGACTTAAACGAGATCAGCTAAAACGATTATACTGGATGGGTTTTAATGATTAGTCAAACCAATTTATCAGCTTGTTTCTCATTGGTACTTTCATTCCACCACGATACACTGGCTGACTTTGCAGAGCGGCTGCATCTTGTTGACAAAACAGTTTAGAATGGTAGAGGTGCAGCTTTTGAGTTCAATTGATAAAACACCTGTGCATGTGACATGCACGTTGTGATAGAGCAGCAGTAAGCAGTCACTGAGTTAAGCTGATGAAATTCTTGCCTTCTCAAGAATGATTTTTTTGGCAATGTTAGGTTAAAATGCTAGAACACTAACACCAAAACAGGCTGAAGCCTTTCAAGCATGCAAAACCGTCCACTGTAATAAAGACAGAGTTAAATAGGGAAAATCTTAAAAAAAAGAATCAGTCTAAATATTCAATCCTGATCTTGAGTAGCTGGAAAGATGAAAATAAAAACCCCATAGTGCTTTATTGTGTTCATCTAAACTTTAGGGGGTCTGTTGAGGAAAGAGGATATTCCAGCTGAACATAATAGAGCAAATTCCAGAATGATTAGAGACTGTGATGTCTAATTAATTAGCTTTTGTGGTAGTTAATTAAGTGGTCAAGAGTAGTATATGAGGCAATAAAATCTGCTTCTAGCATTTAGCAGAGCCAATGGTTATTTTTAGGATACTGACAGTGATGTAATTCTATTGTACTGCAAAACTTGCATAGAAACATGTTCATTAATATGGCTTAAGATTTGTAATATTTTTAATAATGAGAATAACAGTTAAGCCCATGGAAAAATCTCATAGTGAATACTTGTGCAAAATTACTATCTATAGACACGTTCTAAATTATTTTCACAGATATTGATCCTTGGGATGTAAAATTCCCATCAGTAAAATGAGCAGGCAGAAAAAAATTGCTTCATAAGAACAAAGATGGGAATTTTCTGCTATTTTTAGTAGCTTTATGTTTTTTATATCTATCTATCTATCTATAGATAGATGGAATCAGGCTTATCTCTAGGATTGCTTCTGTGGTTTCTGAACCAAAAATTCTGGGGTTTTTCTAGTGGTTCTGTGATGTTTAACATTGTGAAGGCAGTAAGATTTGTGAACGTAAAACAACACAGTACCTCCAAGACATTTCTAGGATTGCTTGGGATATCACTGTCAAATCCTTGACATGATTTTTAAATTTCTTGCAAATATCCAGCAAGCTGAAAACAGTGGATATGACTGAAATATGACTGAAAGCTATTTAGGATATTACTGAAAGCAGTTTAAATGTCTCTGCTGACTACCCAGAGTTGATTAGTCATCTCAGTTTTTATTTTTGTGTAATATCATGAAAACTGCATAAATTACTGCAAGTGCCACCTTACCTGACATCAGGACTGGGTACAGACAAACAGTTCTGGCATCCAGGTTTAGACTCCTGAAGAATAAATGGAAAGAAGATTTTGTCTTAGGTGTTCTTCATCCTTAAACTTCTTGAGGAAAGCCAGGTCAGATACCAAAGGCCCCTGCTCTCCCCAGGAGGATTTCTTCATGCAGAACAGCAGATTTCAGCAGTGTTTAGTGTCTTCATGTTTAAAACCATGTAAAGTGTGATACCAATCCTTACCTTTTCCATACAAACACTTTCCCAAATTTGTATGGTTTTTCCATTTCTCTGTCCAATTCAGAAACCCCACAATGTTCCCTTTTCACTTATCTTTTATTGAGACCTTCTGCAGCCTGTGGTAATACATTTCTTTTTTTTTGTTTCCTTCTTTTTCTATTATTCACACCTAAAGACTCGTACTGTATCTCCAAACTGTTCTGATAGATTCCATAGAGAAGAAAATGGTTCAGGGGAAAAATCTTTGAATGCATTTTTTGAAAATATTGGTACTAAAGCTACCTTAAAACTCCCTGCAGGTTTAATGAGAGTGCCTTGTTAAATTTTCTGGGTATAGAAGCGTAATTTGCTAAACAAAATCTCTGCAATCATACCTTAGTTGCTTGTCTTTTTTGTCTTTTAAACTTCAGAATAAATGAAAAATCGATCTGTATGGTCACCAAAACATTAAATTGTCTTATCTGTCACTTGTTCAACATCAGCTTCTTAAAAGGGAAAACAACAATCACAATCAGTAGTTTCTCAGTGCCTAGAAGAAAATAGAAGCTATAAATGGACAGATGAATTATGTGCTTCCAGTGGTTTTCAAGGGAAGCATTTACTGAGGGAGAAAATTGTTTTAATCTTATAACAACTAAGGAGTGTAGAGTTTGTAAAAACATGGAACACCTACACATAAAGTTAATTTTTGTTGCATAGGAACAAATACAAAGTAGCTTTCAACAGAAATGGTCGGGGAAGCAAGCTCTTTCATTGTTTGGTGTGCTATTTTATATCTTTAACAAATCTCTGTGAAGCACTCAGGGAAACCTAAACACAGGGGGTTAGTTGAGTGTTCAGCCTTTACAGTATCTAAAAAAAAAGAAAGCACAGATCGGATCTTCTTTTAACTGGAAATAAATATAAAGTCATGGGGTGTGTATCTTTTCTTTCTTTATTTTCAAATAGTGGAGGAACTGAATAGGAGGAAGTAGAATCAATCCCAAACACAGAGCAGCTTCTGCATTCTTTTCATTTCCTTATCCTGTGTTTAAGTCTAGACTTTGCTAAGGATCTGCTGAAGCAAAATACAGAATTGCAAACCTGCCAGTAGGAAACATTATTCTCATCTTTCTTTGATTAGTTAATCCTGTCCATTAGAACACTCTTTCCATCCTTGTTTTTTCTTGTCCATCTGTTTTACATTCAATAGCAGAATGAAACAAAAAAAAAAAAATGGGGAGGGAAAAATCATAAAGCTTTCAGGAATTAAATTGTTTATTCTCTCTTCAGGAACCTAAGTAAATAAAGTACATCCAGAGCAACATAGATTATCAATTAATAAAGATGGAAATGTAATATCTGGCTCTTATCTAATAATGAGAGGGTAGCAAGAGTCATCCTTAAAATTAGGCCTTTTTTGATTGAAATCTAGAAGCCAGGTAAGGCTAAATAGAGGTGCCCCTTTTATCACCATTGTAATGTACTGCACAGTGTAATAATGAGATTTCTTTAAAGCTGCCCTTTGTGCAGGTGTGGAAGAACTGATTAGCTCACTAGGAATACTGGGGGTAGAAGGGAGGGAGAGAATATTTCTGAGGACTGGGAAGTGAGGCTGTTCCTTTGGGCTTAGTTCCAATATGTGCAGTGCAGGAAACCAAAGGCAACCAGATATTTAAAACTTTGACTTTTGCACAAGGGGGCTCATCTGCCAAACCTTTCCAATAACATTTTCCTTTCTAAGTGGAGGCATGGGGGTGCATTACTCAAAGCTGAGTAATGCCCAGGAAGTGTAGATCCCATTCATTCTTCCACTGGTGTTAAAGTAGGTGTGTAAGATCAACTATTGTTAGAACTGAGAGCAAAATTAAGAAAGAAGAGGTGAACTGGTGGGAATGTTTTTAGAAGGGGGGCTTGGCTCTGGAGAATTTAAGGTTTCTTGAGATCTTCTTGCATGCAGGTTACAACTTTAGCCGCAGAAAAAATGCCTGGCAAGTTCCCATCTGCTTCTGCTTTATTTTACATGTTGAGGGAGGTGCCTCAGACTCCACCCATACAACAGCTTTGAAGACAGAATTAAGTTTCTTCAGGGTTAGTGAAATGACAGAATTAAGTTTCTTCAGGGTTAGTGAAATGACAACAGCAAACCCACTTGTAGCTGGTGGTAGCACATGGAAAGACAGCAAATGGAATATAATGGCTGAAATATAGCAAATAAAGGTTTGGGAACAGGAAGGTTCAGGTTCTTGGGTGGAACCTGACAACTGAGGATTTATATCTTGTGTGGAATTCTGATTGCTGGTTTTCCTCCTGAATATCTGGATTCATTTGACCATAGGAAAAAGCAGGGTGAATGATATCTGCAGGGGCTAATATTTATTTCACTTTGATCAGATACAGCAGTCAACAGTAGTAGGTGAAAATGCTACAACTAGGAGGAAAAAGCTTAGAGAAAGCAGATACACATTAAGTTCTGCAGAATATAGTATTGTGGGCAGGCTGCTATTGAAGGTTAAGCATAATTAATGACTCCTCTGAATATGGATACAGATCCCTTACACACTGAGGGGGTTATTAGTACACCTGTCTTTGAAACATACTCTAAATTCTTGAAGTAATACTTAATTTTTATATCTTTTCTGTGTTGCTTTGCCTCTGTTTGTTACCTTATAAGATGGATAGCAAACTTACACATTGCATGTAAAAGTTTTTTTACTGTGAATTACTATTTTTAACTTTTAAAAAGATCATCTGCCTGGGATTTATCCACTGTTCCATACAAAATAACATTACTATTTTAATTGGATTTGATTATTTGGATAGGGTGGCCTGTTTATTGTTTCTTATGAGGGTTTTTTTGTGTTTACACCTCTAGATGAAATGAAATTTTAAAATGCACTAAGATTTTCAAGCCTCGCAGGTGTTTAGGGCTCAGGACATAAAAATAAATGCTAATGCACATTACTAATTGAGATTCAGGAAATGTAATAGAAATTATAAATCTTTAAGATCAGAAGTTCTCCTTACATGTGAGGACTGTGAGTTTTATGTATAATGAAAGATTTAATGTCTTAAAGAACAGATATCTCTGTTCCAGCAGATATGATACCCTAAACAAAATGTGGTTGTCAGTGGAGACTGTGCCAGAGGAAGTTCTTCTGACAAATAAGACTCTAATTAATATAAAGCACAGCTTTTCTAATTTTTTCCTCGGTCTTATTTTACTGGATTTTGGGGCTACATTTGCGAGGAAAATTGTTAAATTCTGCTAATTTATTATGTGTCTGTTTAGGCAGTGCTATTCCTGTTTTTATGGAAATACCACAGAGGGTCATGTGCAGCAGTGAAAACCTGCTGCATCCATCAGTGTGGAATAAATGGTACACAAGATCAAATGGAAGTTTTCTGCATAAAGATTATTTCCCAGTTCTTGTTCTTCCTTGGCATAGTACTGAAGGTGATGAAAAATCAGGCCAAAAAAAGAAATGTTAGGAATAAATAAAATTATTGTTAAAATGCCAGTCAATGAAAAACAGTGGGAAGGTGTATGGTGAGGAGCAGAATGAAATATGTGGAAGAATCTAGAAAATCAAAATTTGTAAATAACTACAGCCTTGAGGCTTTTAATATGTCAGTCACTGGCCTCCTCTACTGAGGGCAACTAAAATGTTAACAGTTCTTTTTTTGGGTGGATGACATTTAAAATCTCAGAAATGACAAACTTGCCTTTTTCATTTTAAGTAACTGTATACAAACATGTATTTATAAAATGTAATTTTTGATTGCCACCAAGAGAGATTCAGAAGTAGGCATAAATCAGTACACAACTGTTACCTTCACCATAAGTACTTCTTTATTGCCTTTTTATTCTGTAAATAAAATTTTAAAAAAATCAGAATTCATATTGTTGTTTCTGTGTCTCCAACAGCTGATCAGTAATAGCACAAGGGTAAAGGTAAGGTCAACAAAAGGTTTCTTGTGGAAATACCAGCCAGATCTCTGAGGCCTCTTCGTGTCTCTTGCAGAAATTTCATGGGAAAGCTAAGCCTATGAAACAAACCTCTTAAGTCTCTGGTCTTCAGACATGAGACTTCATGTGCTGGGGCACAGATTCCAGTGCAAGGTTAGGTGATGTCTGTCATTAGAGAGCCAAATCCTGCAGCCCTGAGAGCAGAGCATGCCTTCTAGCAGGGCTCCTGTCAGCACTGGGTCTGGCTAAAGAGCACATTCCCCAGCTGCAGAGCCAGGACTGTGACCTTCCTTCTGCTCCTTGACCCTGACAGCAGATGCAGCTGGACAGATAATCACCAAGCACACTGAGCACCTGCATCTGTGTGGGACCCAAAGATGGGAGCGGAGCCGCGGTACGGCCGCGCAGAAATGTGCGGCGCTGGTGGTGACAGAGGGGACACGAACGAGTCAGTCAGTGCGAGAGACTTGACAAGTCTGCCTTAAAGATCCCACAGCACGGGGAGTGGGAAGGGAAGTGCTCTGTGTGCTGCCAATTCCCCCTCTTGGCAGAGCCCTCCTTAGAAGTCTGTTTCTGCATGCCTATCTAATGAGATTTGCACCACGGACACCACAGCTGAGGCTGTCCTGTGGATAGTGTGGAAAGCAGTTTAGCCAAAGAGAACATGATTTTTAGCCTCTTCTCCATTTATTTCATAGAGAGCTCCTGTTAAGCCTTCAGGTTTTGAGTCAATGTTATCAAAGCTGCATGTTTTGACAGGTTCTCTCCTGTGTGTGCGTGTGTGTGTGTGTATGGAAAGGTTCTTCATGCACGTCCCAAGTTGAGAGATATAATTTGAACGGAGAAAATTATGGTTCATAAAGTGCTCTTGTTAGGTGACATGGCTACGCTTAGTCCACTGCAGGACAGCCTCCAGAGAGAAATGCATATTTCCATACAAATTACAGTATACTGCAGCCAAGAGATCAATTAGAATGTCTGCGACCAGGAACTCTCAAGTGTCTCCATTCACTCTGCCATTCAAAGGAGACAGAAATGCGCTCAATTGGTGTAAAGAATTTGAACTCTTTCAGGGAATGTGCAGAGACTGCCACAAAGTGGCATTCTCCACGGGGTGGGACTTGCAGATTCTGTGAGATCCAGCAGGGAATTTTAAGGGTTCTGTAACCTAACATTTTGTCTCCTGTTGAGAGCAAAATTGCAGGACCTGCTGAATATTGTGGAAAGAATGAGGATTTTTCATTGGTCAGACATCAGGGACTATGCCAGCTCTCTGATGTATTACAGTGGTCAGCTTGACCATCTTAAATCCACACTACATTTCATTTGAAAGGACCTCAGAGCATTTTGCAAACTGTCCTGCAGACACAGCACCAGCATGTGAGGTGTTGAAATGCAGCTATTGTGGAATGAAACGTCATAGAAATAAAAGGTCGTAACTGTTTAACTGTGTATCATAACTGTTCACAGGTCAGGACAGGAAATTCAGGTTTAAAATTCCTTGAAAAAGTAAAAGTGCACATTTCCAGGCCAGCAGAGTATGAAATTGTCTAGTCTTTTGATAAGTGCCTCAAAATATTAATTTGTTCAAAAGTTATCAAAAACTGTGTTTAGCAATTCAAAGTACCCACCTTTCATGAAGATGAACTAAGATCCCTCCCTCTGACTGGAACTGTAAAGTTCAATTCTTACTCAAGTCCATGGAAAAGCTGCCCTTGACTTCAGTAATACAACAACAGAATGCATTAGAAGACATGAAAGCTATCCTAGCTTTCATTTAATAAAAATCCTTACCAAAGCAAATCAGCAAATCATTGAAAAGCAATAGAATTTAAATGTTAAAAATGCCTCTAATAGTTATTTCTGCATAATATAGTTATATATATGGAAGTTGATAATGTTAAAAATACTTCATACTTTTAAAAATGCAACATTCATCTATGTTATAATTTTCTTTAAATATACCATTCTTGCGTTTTCTTTTATTTTCATTACTGAATGGTTTGAAATATATTTGCTGTTTTAAGCAAAAAGGCTCCTGCCAGCTGTTAGTGAAGCTTTTTTAACAAGTCTAGCTTCTCCCATTTAAAAATATACTTTTACTATAGGAAAGATGTTAAACTTAAAAGAGAACTTTTATTCAAAGGCAGGATTTGTTTCCTGCATGATTCTTAAGGGTTTCTAAAGGCATAGGATTGATAAAGTAAATCTCATAAATTGTTGGGGAGGGCAGAGTGTGCAGGTATTTCCTTTGGAATGCAGAGATCCAATGATGACCTTTTTATGTTGGTTCCTGTTGCAAAATTTCACAATATTTTGCAGAAAATATTCTGAGTTGGAATTAAGCCAAGGATCATCAAGTAAAACAAGGATCATCAAGTCCAACTCTTAAGTGAATTGTCCCTACAGGGATTGAACCACAACCTTGGTGTTATCAGCACCATGCTCTGACCACCTGACCTCGTCTTTGGGGTGTCCCTTCTGCTATCTGTTTACAAATGAGATATTTTTAATGATTGTACGAGCTGCTAAGTGTCCAATTTTGAACAGTCTTTCTCATAAAGAGATATGGCAGCTCTTTTCTGGTAGGAAAAGAGCTCAGGTTCAAAATTAAATGTTTTTCCAGCGAGTTCAGCCTAAAATTCTGAGAAGACATTGGTGTTTAGCAGCTCAGACCAGGTTTAAAATCCTCACCTTTCACTCCAGACCTCCCAAGCTACAAAACTTCTTGAAATCTAAAGGTCGTTGTGTGATGATTTGCTTGGAGAAATCCAAGGAAGAGCAAGGGAAAGGCTGGGAGTGCGGGCGGCGGGAGAGCGGAGCGCAGGGATGCGGGAAGGCAGCATCCCCCGGAGGCGGGGAGCGGAGAGCACCGTGCCCGGGGGAATGCAGGAGCGGAGAGCACCCTGCCCGGGGGGAATGCAGGAGCAGAGAGCACCCTGCCCGGGGGGAAATGCAGGAGCAGAGAGAGCCCTGCCCGGGGGGAATGCAGGAGCGGAGAGCACCCTGCCCGGGGGGAATGCAGGAGCAGAGAGCACCCTGCCCGGGGGAATGCAGGAGCAGAGAGAGAGCCCTGCCTGGGGGGAATGCAGGAGCAGAGAGAGAGCCCTGCCCGGGGGGAATGCAGGAGCAGAGAGAGCCCTGCCCGGGGGGAATGCAGGAGCAGAGAGCACCGTGCCCGGGCGGAATGCAGGAGCGGAGAGCATCCTGCCCGGGGGGAATGCAGGAGCGGAGAGCCCTGCCCGGGGGGAAATGCAGGAGCGGAGAGCACCCTGGCCGGGGGGAAATGCAGGAGCAGAGAGCCCTGCCCGGGGGGAATGCAGGAGCAGAGAGCACCCTGCCCGGGGGGGATGCAGGAGCAGAGAGAGAGCCCTGCCCGGGGGGAATGCAGGAGCAGAGAGAGAACCCTGCCCGGGGGGAAATGCAGGAGCGGAGAGAGCCCTGCCCCGGGGGGAATGCAGGAGCGGAGAGCGCCGTGCCCGGGGGGAATGCAGGAGAGGAGAGCCCTGCCCGGGGGGAATGCAGGAGAGGAGAGCACCCTGCCCGGGGGGAATGCAGGAGCGGAGAGCACCCTGCCCGGGGGGAATGCTCTGTCCTGGCTTTCCGCACTCACCTGCCTCCCCCTACACCCAGGTGCTGCTGCCGCTGCTGGTTTCGGGCAGTTTGCCCTGGATCGTGCCCGGGCTCCAGGGACACGGTCACTTTCCGAAGCCACAGGACGCCCTCCTCTGGATCGCCGGGTCCGGCTCCCCCTGCACGCTCGGGGAGCGAGCGAGCCATCGATGGGAGCAGCGCAGGGAAGGGAGAGGCTCTGCTGGAACCCTGACACTGGGAGCTTTGGGCTTTCTGTGCTGAAAGGCACAGACCCTCAAGGGAACACTACATTTGACCCGAGGCCGTGCAGAAGGCTTCCAAAATTGAATGATAGCGCTGGGATTATGGGTGTGAAGTTTGAAAATAAATAAGACAAGAAACTGATAAGGGTCTGTGAAAGACTTCTTTATAAACTCTCTTTTCTGGCACATAATGGAATAGAATGCTATACAATGTATGGCATAACATACCTGTGGGATATTCCAGTGCATCTGTCCTCCCAGTACAACAGCTGAAGGATACACTATAAAAACAGGAAACTGAATATACAAAGGCGATGTAAATGTGTGTGTTTATACATACATGACTGTATGCACGTAAATGAGTGTTAAATGTTTGAATTTAGAAGTGCCAGAAGGAGAGCAAATTTGACTTTTGATTAACTTCAGCTCAGAAAAATATCCAGGATGTCATGTAATCGTGGTAGGGACTGAGCCAGGAAGACCTTTTTCCATGGACATGCAATAACAAATACCTACTTTGAATGCTATCTTCTCCAAGCAAGTTGTTTATTTGATAGTGCCAACTGAGTGTCCCTTGGAGGTGCTGCTGCAATCCTTGTGAATAAAAATAAAGCCAGCCTTTTAGAGTGAGCTGCTGCTTGTTCCCTGTGCAGTAACAGCTACGAGTGACAACTGCTGACAGCCCTCCCTCTCAAAGTCAAATCCCTAAAAAACACCAGAATATCATCAGTGTTCCTCAGAGCCCAATTTTAGGGCCATTTCTGTTCAATATACTCACCAATGATCTGGATGTAAGACGGGAATGCACCATGAGCAGATTTACTGATACCAAACTGGAAGATGCTGTTGAGTCTCTTGAGGGACAAGACACCCTGCAGAGGGATCTTGATAGGTTGGAGCATTGGGCAATAATTAATGGGATGAAATTTGACAATCCCAGGACTCCCAGGATGGAGTAAAACCAGGCACGAATATAAACTGGGAGAGGAGTGGCAAGTTATAATTAGAAAACTTATCCAAATTGATTGAGGGAATGACTAGAAAGTTCATTCTCAGTTTAGAGGAGGATCTGAACAGATCTGTAATGTGCATGAAGAATGAAGACACACATATAAAAAATAATGTAATTATTTAAATAAACCACAAATTTTGGATCAGTTGAAGGAAATGGAAGGATGGCAGTGGTCTGCATTAGAAACAGCCCACTATTAAAGTAAAGCAGACAAAATAGAGTTCATTTTGAATAATGCTACTGAACATTTTTGACTCTTCTAGCCTGAAGAGGGAACCACATTAATTGCTTCATTAAAAAAAAATCTTTCAATAAATACCCTGAAAGTATAAAGCTGGTACATTATAACATAAAAGAAATTAAAACTAGGAAAGCTCTGGTGAAAAAATCCCGATATTCCACCAGTTGCCGGTGGCAGCCCGAGCCACACGATGGCAGTGTGCTGTTGGCTAAAGACAAGGACTGCTGAACTGGGCTGAACACCGACTCTGCTGAACGTACTTCTACCCAGGGGTACTGAAACTTTGGTCTTTTAGGTTTATCGAATCCTCATTTTAGCCCGAGGAGGATTTTCCCAGGGATCTGGGAAAACATATCCACAAAAATCTCTTTGAAAAACAGCAGATGCTTCTTTCCAAGAAACACTAAAGCACAAGAGTAACTTCAAGAAGTGGCAGCTTCTTCTCAGTTCCAGTTCTGTAACCTTGTGAACACTGGATCTTCTTTGGATGCTAAATATAACTCCACATTTCCGCTCCTGCTGGGGCCAATATTAAAACTGCTGTAACATTTAGTGAGAATTAGATTAGCCTTATAATTAGGGACAGCAAAGACAGATCACAATTTTAATGTGTTTTGTAAGAAGCACCAGAGAATGGCTTTTGAAGGGCCATTTGCAAAAGTCTCGGTCAATATGTGTGACTCCCTTCAAAAGCTGGGCACTCTGGTTTCAGAGGCCAGTGCCTCTCCTGAGGTGGAGAGAGAGGCAGCAATTAACTTACTGCTGGGGAGAAATTGAGTGTCTGAGTGCTTGGAGCCTGATCTTTTCTTGGTGTCAATTAGTGGCAACTGCTAAACTGAGTGTTTCTTGGAAGCTAAGATTTTGTATATGACCTTTTGCCTTGGTGATTAACTGCCAAGTCAGATACTCTCTGCAATGGGCTTAGCTGTTCAAAGCACAGAAAAAGGACAGTGGGGATAATGACACTGCAGAATTGCTCTGTCCCATTTATTAATTTGGCCTAAAATACTCTTATCCATAATCCTCTGCATATTTTTAAAACAAGTTTTAAAATTGCAAAGTAGAGTAGGCAAAACATGTGGCAGGGTTTGCAGAGGGGAACAGCCCATCCCTCCTTCCACTCACGTTTGTTGAAATTTAACTTTCTTCCAATGTGTAATAAAGGAGTGTCACAGTGTGGTTTGATAGTTGAGTTCTCCTAGATTAGAGGCAAAACAAACTCCAGAATTAAGACTCCTTCCCTTTCCCTAGACAGTTCTGAATGGACAAGGGCTGTAGCTTAAGGCCTGATGAATCTTTGCTGTTATCCAGACTGCTGAGAGGGGCTGTTTCTGAGGAAACCAAACTGGTCATTTTGGCTGAGATTTTCAAAGGTGGGCAAAATGCTTCAGCTTTAAACTCTGCTGGGTTGTGTAGCCCAGCTTTTTTAGGAGCTGTAGAAGAATCCCAGCTCTGTGGGTTTACAGGCAATTATGCAAACACAGCCTTTAAGAAGAACTTGCACAGGTGCAGCCAGTATGTGCAGCACCTTACAGTGAGCAGGAGGGCTGACTCCAGCCAGTGGGATCCCAGCTGTGCAGCAGAGCAGGTCACAAAGTCCAGGAGCTGCTTGGGCCATTCCTTTCTTGAGAGTGCCTTGGGGACAGGCTGCAGCCTGGGTGGGCAGTTTACAACAGCCCACCCACTTCTGTCTTCAAACTATTTCCTCGGTGACATCATCTGTTCATAACATCAGATTTAAAGTTTTTAAATACTTTCTGGTATTTAGTATAAACAGCTTTCATCCTTTTATCCCATTAATTTTTTTAACAGTAAAAAATGATCTCCCATTACTGTGAGTCTGACCCATATTCCTCAAATTTGTGTTGAAGATTGGGTAACGCTGGTTACACCCATGTTAGTGAGCTGCTGCCTTCTGAAGGTAATTAAATATGTACTACCCAAGCACCCTCATAATTTTCACTCTTCTCTGAATCCCTTCCAATTTCCCATTAGGCTTTGTTACAGTCATAAAGATTAACAACAAAGATTTAATCCTGTTTCTCAGTTTTCAAGTCATCTTAATGTAGCTCCAGACATAACATAGTTATCACAAAGAGAACAGCAGGTTCAGCAAGAGATTAAAAGAGCAGCATGATTCTGAATAAGCTGTAACTTCTTTAGAAAAATAAAACTGAAGGGCCACTAGGAAAGGATTAAAGGAGCCATCCAGAGAAAACACCAGTGCTGATGTGTTTCATAGCACCAAAATGACATTAAGAATTTTCAACAAGCTAAATCTATGGGATAGTGAACAAGATATGCAAAACCAATACGTGATAAAAGTATGTACTTTCCAGTGATGATATTTCAGCAGAGATTTTCCAAAATAAGGTGGAATTTGGGGCTCCTCTGCCCTTTTGCTTCTGAAGATCTTTTCTGTGTGAAAAGACAATAAGGAGGGATCAATGCATTCCTAAATGCTGTGTGTTTATGCACATATTTATATATTAGAGATATGTGTTTATGCACATATTTATGTATTAGATACATGAGATTTTTTGGGCCAGTTTGGGAAAGGTCAGATTTGTCCCACTGATGTGCAGCTGAAAGCTGTTCACTACACTGTTTGAGAACTCTTTGCTCATTGACTCTGACTGCTCAGAGTTTGCAGGTGGTAGCAGAGTTCAACACCTTTCATTTGGAATTTACTGTATGTACAGGATATTCAAATTATTCTTCCTGAAGCTTCCTTGCATTGTTTTCCTTGTGCACCACTGGGACATTGTTGCTTATCTAAAATGTAATCTTTCTGCATTACCAGTGTCTGATTCTAGATATGCATCACCTTTCACAGTGCTGTAGATCTAAAATGTAACAGTGAGGATGGAACAGAGAACCAGCTTCAGGTTTACACTGCTGGAATCGTAAGCAGAACTTGACTGATTTCCTCCACAAAGTTAAGCTTGCATATCAGCTTGGCTGAAGAAAAAGATCACATTGTAGGGCACAGATTAATCAGCTGGAACAGTGTCATGGGCTATCAAGAGTGGCTTTTGTGAAATGTCAGGGCATGATTATCAAACTTATGCTCTCTCAGATTTTGGTTCAGATTTTTGTTGATCTTAAATTTGGGTTTTGTCTGTTGTTTTGTTTCTGTTTTAAGCATATGTTCAGTTCATTGCCAATATGTTGGCAATTGTGGTTTTGATTCTCTGTTCATGTTTGGGTCTGGAGGGGCAAATCAAAGTGATGTTTATCCAAAAATATTACTGGATTCAGGTTTGCCTGTCAACCCAAAGATTATGTACGTATGTTTTGCAAGGAGTTGATTTCCATTTTGTTCTTGCCTGAGTATGTTGAACGTCCATTAGCTTTAAATAGGGTCATGCAAGGGTGCCGAGGGGCAAAGCAAGCACTGCACAAACAAAACAGATAAAGGGAGTGGATTTCTGAAGATGATATTGTGCCATTCTGAAGATGTCCTTGACTGTTCCAGAATGCTTAGATAGCAACAGCTGCCAGGAATGCTTTTATCATCCCTGTTTGCCCAAGAGTCTGCAACCTTTCCTTTCAGAGGTTGGCCTTACAGGGTTTTCTGTGCCTCCACCACCTCCTGAGGAGATTAGGGGAGTACATGGTATCTGGAGTAACACACTGCAGTCATTGGGAACTTTGGCAGCTGTGGGAAGTGGTGGCTGCCTTATTTAAAGAGAATGATTCAAAGTCCTGAAGGATTTGGATCCAGCATGATTTTGCAGTCACCTGTCTGGATGACTTCTAACTGCAGAAGTTGATGTTACAGTAAGAGAACAGGCTTAGAGGCTCAAGTGCATCCTTTCCCTGCTTAAAACCTCGAGGGAGCTGGACACAAGGATTTAGGGAACTTTGAGCCAATGGGAATGTGTTTAACTTGCATGTTGTGCAGCTCTTGAGCTTTTGATATTGAGCATAATATTTTACTGTTCTCATGGATTTTCCTGCAGAAATGATTGCTTTCAGTAGGAAGGAGCAAGGAACCTCTACTGGGGAAACTCTGCAAAGAATTTAATTTGGGCCTTTTTAGCTGAGTTTTGTAGGCTTTTAGTTTAGTGGGGGTGGGATGCCTGCTGGTTTGTGGGGATGGCTGTCAGACAAACAATTCTGAAGCTGGAGTCTACCTGTTGGTTACCTGCAAACAAAGATACTGAGCAGAAATTCATCCCTCAATGGATTCATAGTATTGCATCTCTTTTCATGTTCAGGGTGGGTGTCTCACATTGACACTAACAAACTCTTCTGAGTTCTCATTAGATTTTGTATTTTAGAGAGAGTTTAGGTGATTTTTCCCTTAAAGATTTAAAATTGAAAATGCTTTTCAGGCTTATTGTTGTGATTTATTTATTGTGACAAGTGACATTACTTACATGAAGGTATTTAAAAGAACCCTTGCTGGGATAAAAAGAAATCCAGCTGGCTTCAACCTAGACCTTTAAAGGTATTTGAACACTTCAGTCCCTGGCACTGCCTTTCTCCATGTCTCCAGTGAGCCCTGTAGCTAAACCAAATCCTCAGCTCCAGAATTCCCTCAGGCAATTTATAGGGAAGGGCTGGCTAACCCAGAGCAGCCCCACATATGTCAGCTGCATGGAGAGAAAATCTGACTGAACAAGACAGGAACATCAGGAACTGAGATGAGAACTAAGATGGTCTTGGAGCAAGCAGACACTTCCATCTGAATTCCTAAACATGTGGGGATTTTCTAGAATCGGGGGTGTGTCTGAATCATATTGTCTGAACACACCCTGAGTGTGTGAACAGGAGCCATGAAGAAAGTGCTAGATATGCCTGCAGAATGCTGATATTCCCTCAGCATGGTTTGGAAAGGTCCTGAACCTGCATATCTTGATAGCAAGTTCAGGTCTCAGTGTTAGAACACCTGTGTGACAGGCACCTCTCTCCCCCACCACACACATCTGGACAGCTTTTGGCTTAGGTGTGCTCAGAGGATCTAAGAGGGTCAGAAAGCACGGGCAAAGAAAACACACAAAGTCACACTTTCAAAATCCTGCTTCTGATCCTGAGGCCTCAGCTGGAGCTGAAGCTGCAGGCAGCTTATTAGCTGAGCAGGAGTATCAGCAGCTGCCAGCTGGCAGTAATTCAGGTACCTACAGACTTAGAAGTGAGCTGCAGTAGCACTTGGTGAGAACAGTGGTCCCTGACTGGTGAACAAGGGGCCCTAGAAAGAGGCCAGTCCATCACTCTTATCTCCTGCTCCTGCTCAGCTGAACAGGTTGAGAAGGGCCACCCACATATAAAGAAATATTACAAACTAAAGTGTCTATAAAGAGAAGACTTAGCAGTGGATTGAAAGGAATAATGATTATAATTACTCATCTGAAATTGTATTTTTTCCTATAAACTTTACCACATTGATGGGAAATTATGGTATGCATCCACATAAAACCTGTTCATGCATAACACACGAGATTTCATGTGTAAGTACAACTGCTTCCCTTCTTTGTCTGTGATAACTGTATCCAGCCATTCAAGGTCCTTAAAATTGCAAATGCCTGCAGGAAGTCACAGATTTAAGACTGCTACCTCGAGGCAAACTTAATTTTCTTTCCAGCAAAAATCCTTGTAATTCCTAACAGGCTCTAAAATCTTGCAAATGCATGAGTACACAGAAATATCTATTACAGGGAAAGATACTTGTGCCAGTGAAGTTGTCAAAAGACCTGGAAATGGAGATGACTTTACAGCTGGCTTTGAAAAGCAATTTTACAATTATGTCCTGTGATTTTCACAAAGGATTAGGTGCCTCTGTGGGTTTGAAAATCAAGACAGGCATCTGGCTATATCCAAGGACTCTAAATGCTCTTTCTGATGTTCAGCAGCTGCAGCTCAGAGGAAGCAGCAGTAGGTTTGGCACTTTGAAAACCCAAAAGTAAGCATTCAGAATTAGTGAGCACTTCTGAACTATTGTTGCCCCAGCCTTAAGTCTTGAGGGATACAGAACCCTCACAGCTCCCATGCAGTGCTATTGAAAATGAGTTACAGATTCCTGGGAAAAACTGACTTTATAAGCCCTTGTTTAAGTTACCTCAAGTGCAAAATTGAGATGATGAGAGTGAAGTGTATTGCTCTTGTATGGATTAGATATCCAGTACTGAATAGTTCCAAGAAGGAAGGGTAACTATTAAGAATTATTTATGGCCACATTCAGATTGCTTACATGTCCATTGTCTGCATGATCTGTTTGTAACTGGGAACACCCTTTTAAATTATCATCATTCCAGGCCCATTTATCTGCAGAAAGGGCCCCTCAGATCTTGCATCAGGGAACAGGAAAATGTATTTGATACAAGCACCCTATTTTTCCCTGTAGCCATATACATTATTTCATGTCTTATTAACATAATCTATCTACAGTGAGGTTGATAGGCCTTGACAGACAGCACCTCGGGTGAGAAAAAGGATGACAGAGAAAATTTACTTTTACAAAGTCAGTCCTTCTGAATCTGTTTTTAGGCAGATTGACACCAAAGGCTATAAACAAAGTCTGGAATCTGAAACCTTTTCTGCAATGACCTTGTTTTCAAAAATACTATTCTTATCTCCTCATGCTTATTCTTCTCCAGGCCATGACTCCTTGCTGTAAATTCCTCGCCAAGTGTGCTCCTTCTGTTTCTTCAGCAGTACTTTCATAGTTATTTTTTTGTTTACTACCCATTTTTGTTTAAGTCATGCAATCTGAAGGCCTACTTTTATGCTAGCACCAGAATTATGTCACTGAACCACTTGATGTGATTTAAACTTGTCATCTCTGACTGTTTCTTTTCCATTTCTTTGGAAGAAGGCTATTCCAATAGGAGGACTGCTTCTGCATTGAGCACTGCACTAAATTATAATTTAATGGTAGTAGTTTTGTACATTTCAATTTAAAATTGCCCCTTCTTTATATTAATCAAAGAAGGTCACTGCTTTCTAAATAACAGAGCAGTCATATGCAAGCTTAAGGCAAAAATTGAAACTACAACTCAGCCAAAAATACAGTCCTTTGGAAGAGAGATGTCAAATAGATTTGAAGAGTATTTTTACACATATTTCACTATTTATAAACACTGTCAAGCATTTCTTTTTGTAAGAAATTTTATGCTGCCACTCTAAACAAACCGAATGCAGGCTCCTGCAGTGATGGCTTTTTTATTGTGCCTGCACCCTGCCTGTATGACAGATACTTTTTGCAGAACTGATTTAAAGAAGCCCCTACATTTACCTTCATTGCCCTGTGTTTCAAAGGCAGGAGATCTTGGATGGACAAAGATCACCTGAGCTGTGAATGCATCGATCTCAGTGCATTTCCTGGTGCTGCAGGATTCTGAAAGCAACCCAGTCTCCTTTTCAGCATGACCTGTCCCTGTGTTTAAAACCCAAATTCCTAATAGGTAGCAGCCTTCTTTAAAAGCCAGAATCCAAATTCTGTCCCAGCCATTGTGGGATGTACTGCCAGCTCCTGTGTAACAGCACCAGTGAGGGATGTGCTGGCTATAGAATATCTGCATAAAAACATCAGCATGATTACACTCTCTATTCCACAGTTACCAGGCACCAAGGCAGCTATCACCTAACCTGATTTAAAATTATTAACATCAAAAAATTAAAAAAAAAATCACTGAGAGATTTTCCATTGATTTAAAAAGACTTTGGATCCAGAGGAAGAAGCTGTAACCAAGGTTTGCCCTCAAGTCTCAAGTACAAAAAAGCCTGCAGTATTCCTGTGCTCAGTGAAAATCCTGGCTTTATAAGGCACACATGCACACACAGAGTAGTAAAATAATAATGTCTTTTTCTAAATGGTAATCTTCACCAAGAAATAAAAACCAGATCTTTTATTGCAACTAATGGGGTTAATGTTAGGGGATTCTTCTTTCATTAATGAAAAAGCAAATTAATAGGATTTCATTATGTTTCTTCAAGGAATTTAAGCATCGTTTTTCTGGTAGTTAAGTTTAAGAAAGTGACAACATTTAATCAAGTGTTAGTTTTTCTCCTGAACAAATTCTTGGGCTATTGAATTACTAGACCTGAGCAGTTTAGTAATAATTTAGGCTAAACACTTAGAGGAATGTCAACAACATTCTTTTCTGCTGGAAAAGAAGACTAAAATAATAAATCATTATTGAAAATACCTCAAGCAAATCCAACAGATTTAATAGGAGGAAGGATGTTTCTTGCATTGTATGTGCCAATTTAAAGATTTTGGTGTAGTTTGTTGTAATTAAATGGGAATGAAAAAATAAAGAACTTCTCCAACTCACAGCTTTATGCTTCACCAAAGGAAGATTTGAATGATGCTTTTTGATTACAAAGCCATTTTAAGGCAGTAGATCTCTGCTTTTATCTTTTTTTTCTTTTTTTTTTTTTAATTACTGAATTCTGAAGTCAGAGACAAATTGTATTCTCATTTACATTTGTGTAAATACAGGAAAGGGCTTATTTTTACTTCCATTTTTTATATAGCTGTTGTAATTAATTCAGTATTCATTTATAGAAGCTAGATATTTCAGTGATGCTAATCTTGTAAGATGAACAACTTTTCTTAAAAATAGTCATGTCTTTGTTAGATGACTGTTGGATGTTACTTATTATATAATTTGACTTTTTACTTACTTGCTACTCATGGTATTCCCTCATCTTTGCAGGAATAACACAATTTATTGATTCATAGCCTTTATTTTAGCACACTAGACTGCATGCTTAGAAGTTGTAAAAAATATGGTACTGATGTTTTTCCCCAGGGAGATTTTAAAACAAGTGATAGAATGGTATAATCTTATGGAATTTCCTTGGCTTTAGTGATTAGGGAGAAAAGAAATTATCATAGGTCTTGTGCAACCTGTGGTGAGATAAATTAGACATCGAGTGGAAAACCTCCCTGGGTTCACTTGGGATATTTGGGATATATTCCATTTATATGTGTGTGCCCTCATTAAAGATTCCAAAAATAGAACTATGTGGCATGAAAAGAGAATGAGCAGAGAGGAGCAGCACATCAAGACTTTGAGAAAATGTTGGTGATGCCCATGACACCATTCATTTTAACCAAGAGTAAATAAATGACTCACAGTGGTGACTGACTGATGATTTAGCCTTTTAATTTTTACGAATGTGTTAGTTACCAGAATTTTCTGAAATGCTTTGTAATAACATACTTCAACCAGTAGATTCATGCTGAAATATCTACTATGTCTAGAAGCATTTCTATTTTTCCTTCCTGTGCATGATTTACTGTGCTATTTCTGCCCAGGACTGAATAAATAGTACCATTTGATGTTCTACATTTATTTTTATACCAAATATTTTTTAAAATAAGTTATGCTCTGAAAATATCCAACATCACTTATATCTGCTGATTTATATTTCATGAGCATTCCTAAGACATATTTTGTAAAACATCTGTTACAAGAGCTCAGCCTGTTATTTTTAATAATATTCTTAGAAGTAAAATTCAAGCTATAGAGTATTCATATAGATGATGTTCATATATATGAAATGTTAAAAGTTGTAAAACCTTTCAAAAATATTTTTAATGATAAAAAAAATCAGTATTTACCAGGCACTTCTTAAGGGTCAGAGGGTTCTTGCTTATTTTTCATTTCCCTGCAAAATCTAAAAGGTCCCTGCTGCATTTGAATGTCAGATGGAAGCTGGAGGTCAATGGAATTCCTTAGGATTTACTCCAGTAAGTAATCAGTTTGTCCAGCCTTAGGTGGAGCCACAGATGCCTCTGCATACTGCAAGTAGCTTCTGGTGTTATTTCTCATTTACTCCATGACTTTGCTCACCTGCAGTTGCCTTTAAAGTCCTTTAATTCCTCTGTCCGTGTGTGTCTCAGTGGGATCCCTTCTACCCCTAGACAGAGGGTGAGATGGATGAAATATGATGTGCATCCCAGTTCCCACTTTTCCACTTTATTCTGTTCTAATCTGGGTGACATTTTTATTAGGTTTGGCTATTTTCCACACAGTTTCTCAAACACCTTAGGGAAAAATCCCCAAAACCATTAAGCTGATATGTCCCTACATAAAACCTAAATGTCTGTTTATGAGCAATCAGTCTGTGGAGATTACATATAATTCTAGATTCAGATTTTCCCCTTGGATTCAATTTGTTTTGAGTATCATGTCAATCATGTGTTGCTTGTCTTTCAGCATGCTGCCTTTTCTTTCAGCAGCTTCAGGAAGCAGGAAGGAGCCTGTTAGCTCTCATATGTTCTATGTATTTCTGTGATGACATTTTTATCTGTCACAGGTGCACAGTGAGAGAATGGACTCCCATCTCCCTTGATGAGTCTGATGATTTTCCAAGTCCTTTCCCCTTTACATTGGCAAATTTTGTATTCTTGAGCTGCTGCATGATATTTTTAAGGGACAGAACTCTTAGAACTCTTAACTCAGTGTTATTTCAGAAATAACCCTGCAATTTTCTAATGCTGTATAGTTCAGTGAAGCAATCAGCAAAGCAAGGGTGTGAACAATACCTAAACTTGCCTCCTGAGGGGTACAGCTTTCTCTGGGACAGAGAAATAAGACACAAAGTTGGCAGATGATTTTGCAGAATTTTGTCCTACCCAACTGTAGTTCCTTGGTTTTAGAGGTGGCTGAGCCATCTGCCACTTTTATTGACTTCATTGGGCACCAACATGCTCATCACTTACTTGAGCAGTGTGCATGTTCAAAGGAGCCATGTCACAAAACTAAATTAATTGTTTGGTGCATTTTGAGCTTTGCTTCTTTTAGAGTGATGAGAAATGAGTGGTGAAAAAAGCCAATATGGTTGCACAATCTGGCTGATATTTTAAAAATGCCTTGACAGAACAGCATTTTTTACTGTATATGGATGGGTGCATGTTTGGAGAGCAATGATGGGGTGACAATGTTGTTATGTAATAAATCTGTTTCTTCTGGGATTTTGTTTGTTTGTTTGAGGTCTGTGTGGGTGGTTTTGTTTTGTTTTGTTTTGTTTTTCATTTGGCTTTAATACATCCAAGATAGAGCAATGAATTTAAGGAAAAAATGGTGCTCAGGACATACAGTATGTGTGGAGATTTTTGGGACTGAGCTTCTGTGCACACAGCAGCTACCACAGACCACTGGGTCCACGAGCAAACTATAGAACATTTATATTTTGGGAGTGCTGCTCACACCCAGACAGTGTGAGAACTGTCACACTTGAAAGTACTCTTGAGATAAGTAAGTGAGCCAGAGATCTGTGAGCACAACACACTTCAGTGTCTCCAGCCCAGCAGTTTTCCTGAAAAACCATCCTGCTGAGAAATGCAGGAGAGTTCTTTGCAGGCAGTGTTTCCAGAGGGATACACTCCCAACAGATGTTGGGATACTGGAAATGAGAAATGTATAAAAGACAGGTGAAAATGATATAACCTGTTCCTTTTGAAGAAACCCTTCATGTTCCTCAGTGCACAATAAGCTTCTTTATTGAAAGGCTGTGACAGTGATGAAGAGTTTTTCGTTCTTTTCATCTTTATAGAGATTTCTTGAGCATTAAAATAAAATGCTGGTTTTAAGGAGGGGGAAGATAAAACTGCATCTAGGGAAACAGATTGCCAGTTGGCTCGGTAATAAAAATAATTTCTAAGTTTTTATCCCAGGAATAAGCAGAACTGGAGAGGTTAAAGTGCTGTAAAGGTGAAAAATTGAACAGCTGGAATGAAGGAGGAGACTGCAATAACAGTTACACAGGTGACAAACAAAAACCAGGTATTGTATGTTTAGTGATGCTCCAGAAACCACATAGGATAAAATTTTGAAGTCAGAAACCATTACTCTAGGATTTTTAATTGAGCAGATGAACGCTATGCTTGATGAGGGGTTTCTGAGCTGCCAAGATGCAAGGCATGCTCACCTGCCTTCTATTCTTTTGTTTTAAATGTGGTGTAGTTTATTTAAAGACTCAAATCTCCCTGGTACCAGTACTGAACTGGGTGTTGACTTCAGTGGCTCACTGATTTCTGTGTCTGTGATAATGTCTGGACATCTTGTTGCCAGGTGCATTGAAAACAATATTCCAATAACTGCATTTCTTCCAGATCTCTGTGCCTGGTGTTTCCAGCTCACTCATTCTCAGTGCTACCCCATCAGTGCCTCACTTGGACTCTGGCACTCAGGAGTGAGAAGCACACAGTTCTTTTCACTGAAACTTACAGTTTGTGCAGCTCTTACCACGTGTGGGAATGGCCCTGAGAGGACACTGTGCTGATCTCCAATTCTCTCATGAAATTTTTATGGATGCTAATGGATAACATGCATGTGGTAGCTCTGCTAAAATCAGGGCTGGGTTAAGCAGCTATTTGTCTTGCACTGTCAGTTTATGCCAGTGTGTCTGAGCCCTTTGTGTGATGAATGGAATGGATTGAGGCTGCAGCTTTCTGGGGATCACCTAGGCTGCAGAGGAAGACTACAGTGAATTAAATCACCTCTTGATTGCTCCTGAGAAGCGTTCATTTCCAAGCAGATACAAGGGGGAATTACCAGCAGACACTGCCCCAAGCTTCTGCATAAATCTTGCTTTTCTCCATAGTCAGAGTAACACCACAACAACTGAGTTGGTGCTTGGGTTGAACACTGATGGGTGTCTTGGCTGTCTGACACAAAACCACTTTGATGTTTCAGGGTCAAAAAAAGGTTCTTCCTTTCTGCTGCTACTCCCTTGTAGTGCACTAAGCCAGCTGATGTCAGCTTCCTGAGAAGGAAAGAAACTCTTTCCAGACCCACACAAAAAGTGACTCTTGTGCTAGGGACAGGCTAAGATGTCTGTAAGTACAGGTGTTCAGAGGATGTAGATAGATGACTTCTCATGGCACCCTTTTCAAAGTTTGCATTTTGATCGCTATATTTTAACTCATTTTCTGTTATGCTTATAAGATAATCTTTAAAATCACAGATTCGAAACAACCTTGCAAAATTACCATAAAAATTACAAACTTCCTATGGAGTAAGTAACAAAAATGAAGCCCCAGGGCAGGCTCACTTGAGACAGTGACCTTTTCAAAAAGTGTTTTTCTTTCACATGAAATGTACTTTTTCTTTCATTTTCAGGAGAGAGAGATGACAAGAGAAAAAACTGCAGTAATTTATTGTTCTATAATTTATTTCTCTATAATTTTTTGCCTTTACAAAACAAAATTAAATTTAAGAGGCTTTAGTTCTTAATTTTATATTTCAGATTGAGAATCTAATTTTACTTCAAATGCTTTTTTTTGTTTGTTTTAAATGTGGTTCCTCTCATTAGGTCTTAAAAGGACATACTAAGTTCTCTGGAAAAGGGTCTAATTTCTGAAACTAGCAGTCAGTCACATGCCTTCAAATATTCTCCTTCTGCATTATTCAAAACACCTACAGCTGAGTGTGTAACTTAGGCAACCTGGCTTGATATTGAATAATGTAGTCACTGCCGTGACACTCGGAAAGATGTCTGTACCCAGTAAATGCTATTATTGTGTGTTGTCTTGTTGCTTGAGGGATCACAAAAAACTAGCCTGAGTACTACATTTTTTTCCCCAGAAAGTAAATGATTTGGATATGTGTTTACGAGTTTCTTCACTGCTTCTTTTCTTTTCCTCTGCCTTTGTTAATTACCTCAATACATGTTTAAAGCCTACCATTAATTGCTATTGAGGGGCATTTAATCTGAAGCAAAAGTTTCTGCTATTTAAGTCTCTTGTCAGGAAACCAAGTATTAGAGTTGTTTGGTTTCTTATTTCCGAGGCTGTTTAATGACAGCATAAATATTCAGCCTGACTCTGAATAGGTAATTAAAGCTGACTCTTGGCCAGATGTTCCCCTTTGTTGCCTGGCGTGGAGCTGAGGGAAGAGCAGGAAGCTGCAATTCCAGTGCCCACTGTCCCACTTGCCTTTGGAAATTGTGGGGGAGATCCCCACGTTACTGAGTGTCCCCAAGGACAGAAGGTTTCTCCCATGTGAGCAGAGGAATGGGGCGCTGTCCCCCCATCCCAGCGTGCTCCTTCCCTCTCTCCTCCTCAACATCCCTTTGTGCAGCTGATTTTGGGAGGGGGGAGAAGCAAGTTCTGCATTTTCCCTGGATGAGACAATGGGATTTCAGGATTTCAGTCTTTTAGGCGTGTGCAGGGTGGGTGAAGGCTTTTGAGATGACTCAGGTGTGCAGATATGAAGATATTTACAACTTCAACTTCTGTGCCACACCTTCAGTCCTCAGAGGCAATATAGCTCACAGGGAACAGAGCAAATGCCATGAGAGCAAGAAACCAAGGAACAAACTGAGGGAAGTGCTGAGTAAGCACCTGCAGTGCCAGGGGCTTTGCTTCAAGATTTTCTGTTCCTCAAGGGCTTCACAGAGATCCCACCTTGTGTGAGCAACAGCTTTGGTGAGGGGTCTTGGGAGAACTTTGGGTGGATTTTACACTGTCCTGAATATCAGTGACCTCCTGAGCCCAGGAGTCAGCAAGGAACCGGGGCTGTGCTTGGAGTGAATGCCCTTATTTATTTCACGTGAAATACTAACACTGCTTTCAAAAGATGAATGGTGCTGAGGCTGGAAAGTGAGGGAGAATTACACCATGAAGCACGGGTGGACCAGAGGAAAAACCTTTTCTGGCTTCAGGATTGTTCGTGGGAGGATACCAGCCTAATTTTTATTCTCTTGTGTTAGTAACGGCCTCTTACTTAGTTTGGAAAACTCCTAAACTTCATCATGGATCGAGTGACAGTAGGGGTGTCTCTCTCCCAGGTCCTGGAGAAAAGTAGCTAAAAATCACTGGAAACAAGAAGTTCTTGGCCTGACAGCACTGCAGAACCACGGGAGAGCTCACTCCGAAGACAAATAGAAAGAATCCCATGCCGTACGAGCCAGCCGGTAATACATGATGTCAGGGACCCGTCCATGATTTCTGCCTGTCCGGGTTAGCCGTACCTACACCCCTGACAGCCGGGGGAACAACTGGGGTAACCTCCGCAACCTTCTCACGCTCCTTCTCTGCAGGACCCCCGCACCCTTTCCCGGCGCACGGGGCTGAGCCGGGGTGTCACCTCCGGCCACAGACAGGGGTCTCTTTCTATGGCTGTCACCGCGGAGGGCTTTCCGCTTCAGCGGCCGTGAAATCCGCATCTGGGGCCGGGCCGGCCCTCGCAGGCGGCCCCCCCGCCGGTGCCGTCCTTGTGCGGCTGCGAGCGGGCGGGGAGGGGCGGCGCAGCCCCGCAGCCGGCGCGGGAAGCCCGTCAGCGCCGGGCCGGGCGCGCAGCCTCTTCCCCTCGGCTCCGCACCGGCCGCAGGAAGGCGCAGCGGGGCGGGGACTACACGAGCGGCGGAGCCTCCCCCGGGGTGGGCAGCGCAGCTCCGCCGCCGGCCCGTGCCCCGGCGAGCGCGGCGGGAGCGGGCCATGTCGGAGGCGGGGAGCGGTGCCGCAGGTGAGGGGGCCCCGCCGCAATGCAGGAGCGCTGCCGGCGGCGGCTCATGAGGGAACGCGGTCTGGAGCCGGAGGGAGCCCCGTCCGGAGCAGGGGGAGGCGGGAGGCGGCGGACAATGTCCCGGCCGTGGCCGCGCGGGTGGAGCAGGGCAGGGCCGGGCCGGCGGCCCCGCGGTGCCCGGCCCGGGGGATGCCCCGCGGGCAGGGCCGGCCGCGGCGGCGGGAGGCGGCGGCTCGGTGCGGAACCCCGGCCCGCCGGGCAGCGCCGCCGCTCCTCCGCGTGCGGTCCCCGGGGAGCCGGTGCCGCACCGCGGGGGGACCCAGGTGACAAAACAATGCGGCGGCACGGCCGGGCGGGGGCGAGGCGGGGCGGGCGCCCTGCCCGGCGCCGGGCGCTGCGGCGGGCGCGGCATCCCCGCCGGACGGGCCTTTGTGGCTCCGTCCTCCTCGCGGGTCGGGGTCTCTCCCTTTCCCGGCAGCGGCCAGAGGGAGGAGGGCTCAGACTGGAGCTCGGAGGCTGCTGCTGCCATAGAGGCAGCCCCCTGTATAGCGAGAAGCCTGATGCGCTGGAAAAGAAAGACCTGGCAGCCGGGTGGGAGAGACGGCGCTGAGCGCCTGAGCATCCTGGCGCAGCCCCGGGGACCAGGCAGCTCCCAGCGAGGTGTAGGGGTGAGGAAACCCCTACCGGTGCCGTTTTACCACGTTAAGAGGGCCACATGTCTCTGATTCTGCAGACTTGACCCGAGCTGAGCTGAATCTTGTTTTGCCTGAAACAAGGATGCTGTGGGTTTGATCCGTTTGGGCTTACCCTGCCCGATAGGAACAACACAGCCTTTGCAGGACGGGGTGGGCTCTCCCTGTCTGGGAACGGAGCTGGGGGAGGGAGGAGGGTTCCTAGGATACAAATGATATGGGTGAATAACCCTAAGGGAAATGCAGACTCAGCCTGATTTCATTCGATCTCTCCATGCCTTCTTCCTCACTGTAAGCTGCAAAGACTTGAGGAAGCTGCAGTGCTGAGCCAGCGGTGCTGGCAGAAATGTGTGGGGAAACTTACAAGTTTAAGTTTGATCATAGTAGGATTTTTGTAGTAGGGGGACATTTTGAATGACATAGCTTAATTTCAGTGTAAGTGGAATAAACGAGTCGTAAAGTGTCCATTAAAAAACCCCAAACTAAACCAGAAAACACTACTTAGAAACTAGGAGAATCTTCAAGATGCTCCACTGGGTTCTTTGGCTTCCCTACATCTAAATGTTCTCTCAGTGCTTCCTAAATGAAGTCTCTGATATCTGTTTGGTTTGAAGTAACCTGTACCAATTTTCTAGCATGCAGCTGACAAAAGGGAAGAATAGACTGACAGATTCATTTGTCTTTCAGTGACAGGGAATCACGTTTTGTTTTCTGCCATGTTGCAAGGTTGGTGCAATGCAATACTGAAATGAAGTAACTTGTGACATAGGGAGAATCTGTGCAGGAGGGATTTGGTTAGAAGACAGAAGACCAGGTAGTAAAGCAATGATTTGTGATGCCAGAAATCTTTATGTTCTTTCCATGCGCTGGAATGCAGAGGCTGTCAGGGGAAAAAAAGGCTGGAGGGATAAAGTGTGATTTAGTGTGTGTTATATTGACAGTATTGAAGCTGCAGCCACTTTTTGCAGCACGGTACAATGCGTAAAGGAGATGTCTGTATGTAAAATAGCTGAGTGCTGTATGCAGTGCCTGCCCATCATCTTTATAGCTCCACTTAGCACAGCACTGCGGTATCTGCAGCTTGCTTAGTGAAATTGTTCATACCCAGGAGCTACTGCATGTAAAGCTTCTAATTATACTGATTTTTGGCATTTTTCAAGCCTTTGGCTTGTAATTGGGTAATGCTGGTTGAGCTGACAAGTTTTCCTTCATGACAGGCACCCTGTAAGCTTTCAGTCTGAATGTTTGGTTCACTCCCATGGGGACAGCAGTTGGTGTTCAACAGATCTGCCCTGCTCTGTCCCTGCAAAGTCTCCCCAAAGCTTCAGTCAGCTGTAGAGAGGCCCCAAGAGGTCTGTTGTGTCCAGAGGCATTTTCAGCTGATGCATTTCTGGGTAAAGGGGCTTTATCCTGGTCCACCAGGGTTTCTGACAAATGCAACTGTCACCAGGAGCTGGAAGAGGATGCTGCAGCCTTGGATGTCAGCTCAAGTTAGAGCAGCCTCTGGGAGGCCAGGTCTGTGCAGCAAGGCCAGAATGCTGCCTCTGCTATAAAAGACCTGATCCCTTCATGAACGTGTCAGAGTTTAGGATATGTTTTGTTTTCTATCTGTGTCACTGGTGGTTTGGGTTATATGGGACTTGACTGGTGTCTCATCTTGTGCTTTTTGTCTGCCAAATGCTTCTTTTGTTGGTTGAGTTGATGTGACCTGCCATGGACAACTTTTCCCATTTTCATGGCAATGCTGGTGAAATTTTTGAGGCCCCTTCTGGACATCATATCTGCTGTTGCAATGAAGTCTGGATTTCTTTTTTTTTTTTTTTTTCCTTTTAAAGTTACAGATCTGGGCAAATGTTTTAAAATTTCCAGTTACTTATTCTTCTAAACTGCTCCAGGGGATTAATTCCTTTTTGCTTCCCCTCTACTATGATTTCACCTGTTCTCTCTATAAATTCACAGAGCAACCATCCCTTTCTTAAAAAAAAAAATCTCAAGAATATACTTTTACTTTAAAACAATAATATTAAAAGATCCCATTGTGTCAGTTTTCTGTACCTGAATTGGTTCTGCCTTTTGACGATGTGTCAGATGGGATTTCACAAGATTTGACTTCAAAGAGCATACCAGTTATGGTTTTAGAAACTTCTCCCTGTGGCTGTTTTAGTCTGTAGGTATTGTGAAGAAGCAAATTGCCTTTTTGGATTTTTAAAAAAAGCTGTGCTGGCTCCCAGTAAATGATAATGGAAAATGGGAAAGGAATAAAAACAATGCACGCAAACAATGCTACTTTCAATTAGGAGGACGAGAACAGTCATGACCTTAATTTGGTTTGAAGCACCATGACCTTTTTGGGGAGTTTGAATCTGGGCTTTTTTTGTTTTCCTTAAGTGAACTAGCTGTTGATATTTTCTTTATGCAGCTTTAGTGACATCTTTGTCCATCCCTAGATGACTTGTTAGATAATTACTCAGCTTTTGTGTGGCACTTGTCACATTTCTATTAAACAGCCTGGCTGGTTGGAAACAAGGATGGGTGAAGCTCCAGGTTGCATCAGGTTGGTGTTTCTGCAGTGGAGGACTTGGAGTCTGTTTCAGGGATGAGCTCTGAAGTCCATGGGCCGTGGCAGTAAATGGTACACTTGCTTCACAGATGTTCCACTGCAGAGTGTGCAGCTGTTTGGTGCTGTAAGGTCACAGATGCTGGGAATGCTGCTGCCAAGGCTGAACCTCAGTGATCTGAAATGCCTGTGACAGACCCACAGGCTTCATCTTCCTCTCTGTGACAAGTGTCCTGGCTCCTGGGTCATTACATCCAATCTGCCTTTTCTCAGTGACCAGGCACATTTTTGATATTGGAAGAACATTCCTTAGCTCTCCTTATTCAAAATGTGTCAGTTCTGGCCTGTGTGCTGTGCTATTAAGAATCATAATGATATGCATTTAAAATAAACAAATGCAAGTTTAAAATTTTGCTAGAACTGCTATTAAAACAGCGACTTTGCAGTGTTTTAAAATTAGCATGGCAGTGGTGATCTGTGTCAGTAATCAGTATTAAAACAGGAAATTCCTTCAAAGGCTGTCTCAGGGGGATTTGAGAAACGTTTTCATGTAAATGAAGAGGAAAATGCAGTCATTTTTAAGAAGTAAGCAAATAAATAAACAAAGCTCCTCAGAATATGGTGGCCAGAAAGCCTAGAATGCCTTTGTTCTTCATGCAGGACTGCAGGAGGGTGTGTCAAGGGCACCAGAGGGGCTTTGGGAGCGGTGCTGGTGCTCCCCTGCCCTGGCTCACTGCTCTCCAGTCCTCTGTGAGTCACTGGGTGCTCCCTGGCCCAGATCAGGAGCTCTGTTGTTACAGATTTGCAGGCTCTGAGCACATGGATCAGTTCCAAGCGCACCTAAATTTGCAAGAATGAGAGACCTGGAGAGGATTTGGCTTTTAGCTTTTAACTCAACACTCTCAGGCTGTGCTCTGCAGATGCAGCTTCTGAGGAATACTGGAGAGAGATTTCTAGTAATCATTACCAGTTGGAGTCCAGAAAAGTGTGGATGTGAATGTAGTTCAATAACAGGAATTCCGTGTCATCTGAGGGAGTTAATCCACATTCTCTCTCTGAAGAAAATCAGTTCCTATTGCAGGAGCCTGCCCAACCTGCACTAGTTTCCTTGGGCAAGGAAGCAGAGATAATTATTCTCCCTTTGCTACTTCCTTCACCCAGAGGGAATGAACTGGGAACACAACTTCAGTTTATCCATTTCTGGATACATCCCTAGTTCTCAGTGCTATTCAGGACCAGTCTCTTGGGTGGAAGCAGTTTCTCTCAAAGGGTTTTACAGTCCTGAGTACTCTATGGCCACCTGTCCCTACAAGGTTCTGTGTGCTGCTTTCTTTTTTCTCCTGTTCCCTGTGAGGTTGGAAGAGTGAATATTTGGTGTCTCTTTCCTCATTACATGGATTGGGATATTTTTCTCTCTTAAGAGATAATAACACCATTAAAATAACAGTTCCTCAGTGCATCCTTGCCCCCTCCTTTTGTCAGTGTTTGGGAAATGTGACCATTTGGTCAGCTTCATCATCATTTGAGGACTCTTGATGCCTTCTCCGTGATTAAAGATCAGAACACCTGTGATTAGACTGGGCTGACTGGCAACTAGTCCCATTCCCTGATGCCAAACAGATCCAACAAATTTAACATCTATTTCTCAAGTTTCCATGGATACCTGAGTAGAGCACTCGCAGTAATCAGAACGGCAGGGCATGCCACTTACAGCAGCTTTCAGTGCTGGCACTGTGGAAGTGCTGCATTTAAAAATCAACCTTTTGTAGGAGCTCTCTTGCTTACTCAGCTAGGCTCCTGTTACAATTTCAGCCACAGGAACTCCTTTGAAGGTTGTGCCAGGGGCTTGTCACCGTGACAGTGTAAATTTGCAGTTGGTTTTCTGGCTGGTCACTGTGGTCTTTGTCCATGCACTGTCATGGCACTTGAACGTAACCCTGATGGGTGTTAGCATAAAAACCTCTGGAAGTGGATTTTGGTTGGTGATTGCATGATTTTGTGATCCACTCTGCAAATACTCATCAGGTAATTTCTTCTTTTCTCATAAGGTATTTTTTTCTTTAAGCTTTTCTTTAGGCCTGGTAACTATGTGTTTTCGAGATCATCAAATAAAAAGAAAGAAAATCTGGTTTTTGATACAGCAATGAAATATTGCTCAGAAGAGAAATCAATAGCCATAGACTGTGGTTTTGTAGATGACTTTGCTAATGACTTCTCAAATGTGATGCCTATATTTGACATTTTGTCATAGTTACTGTTCCTTTATTTTTCCATCTTTGAACAAAATTGGGTTTAATAGCCTTGAAGAATATGAAGGGATTTATATAGAGCATCACTCATGCTGACTACTATAAGTAATGTCTATTCTAGTTTGGCTTTTCTTTTTATCCTGCCCCCTGCTTATCCTTTTTTCCCCCCTGTGAATTGATGAGAGTGGTTGGTTTTCTCTTGTCAAGGCTCTGTAAATGTGTGAATCATGTTAAGCCTTCCAGAAGATTGTCAAAATGAAGACAAACATATTCAAATTTTTTTCCCAATTCATGTTTTAAGAAAAAGGTGTCACTACATTCATCCAGCTTGATGCATGGCGAGATGCTGTTTGAATCTAGGAATGCTTGAAAACTAAATAATCTTTTTGCCTTCTAAGTGAACAAATGCCCCCCCCCCAAAATGTATGGTGGATGCAGTCTGAAAAGTTGAACAGTGATTCTTTGAATATCTTGATTGAGAAAGGTAGGATTGCATTCTTTTCAGGATACAATTACATCTTGATGTGGTTCTTAAACAGAAACATGTTTGTAACTGTAATATTTTGATCTTGTTTTTTAAAAAGAAAAAGCAGTGAACCAGTCCAGTTGAGCTGGGAAATGGTGTTTTTCTCAGAGAGTGATTAACATCACAAATGTTCTGTTTTATCAGTATGGTCCTGGGAATTGGAGCATAATCTTAGTAGTGCCATTCCTGACAACCTTGCAGTGAACAAAGTGGAGGAGGTAGATGGGGACAGACATGATGATGGAGGAGAAGCAGCAGGAAGCCTTTTCCAGGAAGGTGTCTTTTCACCTAAGTTCTGTACATCTTGGGGTTTGTTTTCTGTTCCTTATGAGTTCCTGGAAGCAGCGAGGGGGGAGGTGAGAGATAGAGGAAGACAGTGCTTGCTCAGAGGCAAATAGTGCAAGGAAGTGTGAAGGAAGCAAGTTCAAAGAAGAGCTTGTTGAAGGGAGAGAAGTTTAGTTCATGTACACTGAAGGCGTCTCTTACAGACCTGTGTTAGGGAGTATTTAGGGAAATCATGGAGAATTGTCTTTTACCACTCTGAGCTGCCAAATCTGTTGTCAACCCACCCTTATCACAACATGTAGCCTGCCTTCTGCAGCAGGTAAATCAGGATCATGGCTGTGGAAGAGGTGGGATGTGGGAAGAGAGGGATCACTGCAGGGCGCTGCTGGTGAGTTCCCCCTCACCCCAGGCTCTGGGACATGAGCAGGTTTTGAGCACCCTGGAATCCCATCAGGGGTGGGGAAGGAAATGGGAGGGGAGAGGGAGCTGGCTGATTGCAGAAGCTGGAAAACTCTCAGGTCATTCAGGGTGGAGCTGGATTTGAGACCTTGCAGTGTAGATGGTGAAAGGGTTTGAGTTGAAGGCAGATTTAGCTGTTGGTGAGGACCTGCTGGGGCATCACACACCCAGTAAGTGTGATTGCTCAGCTTTAGTCCATCTTACCAAGCATCAGGGAGATCAGATCTATTGTGGATAAAGTATTTTAGCCTATTTCCTGTCAGAGAAGTGAACATAACCCATGTGGCATTTTCAGAAGGTTATTGCGAGTTCTTGCGTGTTTCTTTCATCTCAAATTAAGTTCACAGAAAATTGGTGGCATCTTCTGGTCTCTCTTTGCTGCTGAGGCTCAGGAAAATGAATATTGTCCACAGAGTGAGTGATAGGATGAAACTGGGGTTGGTTTTTGATACTTTTAACTTAATGGTAAAATCTTAAAATTACCTTAGAAAGCATTCATAGTGTAGTAAAACTGTAATGCCTCTAGTCAGAACATAATTGTGATGGGACATAATATAGAAGCAATAAATGGAAAAGGTCAAAGTTGTAATGACAAACATGTCCTATTTTTAGAATTCTGTGCAAAGTATTGGGAGATATTTTTTTCTATTTTTTTTTTTTTTTTACTTAGGAAATCCTTGTGCTCTAATTGGTATCAGTGCAATGAATTCCAGTTCTTCCGGGGACCAGATATTATGAAAGGGTATCAGGAAACTTGGATTTGTATCAGAGATTAGCTATGGCTGTATTCATGGAAGAGAAGTGTATTGCAGTCTTCAGCAAACCAGCTGGATGCCTACTGGCATTTTAAAACAAAGAACTCTAATTCCATTGATGGTCATAACAGTGGTGCCATTGGTTTCAGTAGGAACAGAAGGTTCTTACTTCTAATATGACATATGGGATCTTTTTATTATGCATAAGAATATTTTAAGATTTTTTTTTGCTTCTCTCCATGTCTTTTTTTATTGTTCTGTAATTATTTTAAAAGGCCATCTTTGTATTTACAGTAAAATGCTCTAGGTTGTCACATTGCATTTGGAAGCTCTGACATTTTGTTCTTAATGCAAAGGAAAATCTCAGCAGTAGGAAAAGCTGAATAAGGTTTTCTTCATCAGTGCAGCAATTGCCAGCTAATAGCAATATAGTAAACCCTTCTTTCCTTGTGCAGATATCATTAGGAAGGTTTGCTTGGGTCAAAATTATTTTGATGCTCAAAAGGTTATAATCTTTTGAATGAAAAATAATGGGTTTATTCCATTCTTTTGTTGCCTGATGGCTAATCTGTACCCATGTTTGGTTCAGTACCTCCTTATTTTTGCTTTTTTTCCCTAAATTTTTAATCCAGATATAGTGCCTGAATGGGATAGATTTTGGTATTACCCACAACCTGACTGAGAGCAGAGCAGTGTGTATACACACAGCAGCAGTCATCTTTACCACATGCTGGATGGCTGGAAATTCCAGACAAATGGCCATGAGATACGTGCAGTGTTTGATTTGTGACATGTTCAGTGTGTTCATGGTGAGTTCAGTTAACATGGATTTATTGGAGCCACAAAGATCAGCTGCAATAGTGACATTATTAATAGGTCTAATGCATCTCCACTTCCCTTGTGCACCTGGTTCAGCAGCCTACAGATAGCTGAGTGCTGGGATGGTTTGGCATTTGGAGCAGAGGATGTGCATTACACAAATCAAAAAGAGTTATTGCAGCTTTCCTTCTGAGCCAGGGTGGTGTCCTGCTGCCACTCTCAGCTGGGAGTTTGGGAGAGCCTGGAAAAGGACCCACTGGTATCTTTATTGTGAAAGCACTTACTAGAATACTGGAACTATGATCTGAAATGGGGAATGGTATTGATCCTGTTGTTGATTCAGAAAATTGTGGAAGAGTTTGTGTTGGGTGTGTGGCCACTATGTCAGGATAGAAATACAAATTTACTTGTGATTGGGATATAACATACACTGGTGTTCAGGCATGTTCTTAGAGAGGTTATATCGTAGTGATGCTCCTTTGCTTGTTCGTTGGTTTGTGAAACTGCTGTAGGAGAGAGGTCCAGTCAGGTGGGAGTGAGGTCTGAGAAGGTTTGGGAAGTGCAACTTCTCTGGTGAAGCCTTTGCTTTTGTAGCCATCACTCCAAAGTAGTGCAGAATGTGCCTGAAATGGTTTTGGATGGCAGACTTGGGGCTTGAATCCTTATTTCTTCTTTTTTAAAAAGTCTTTTCCATACACAGAACTGGTGACATGAGGCACATTCAGAAATGTCCCCCTTTCCCTGGTGTGACAGCATTTCTGGGCATTATGCTGCACAGCCCCACACCCTGTATCCCAGGTTCCTGATTTACTTGTCCTGGTAAATTCTCCCTGGTGACAAAGCCCTCTTTAGCTTATCCATTGTTTATGGCACCTGGGTTAGACAGAATCCACTGCTCCAGCATCTGTTTCACTGGGGAAAAGAACAAGGTCCATAATATGTGATCTGGGAAATTTTACTGATGCCTTATGTAGCTGAATTATATACAGATGAAAAGTTGAACAGAAAAGAGAAGATTTTGCTGAATTTTTTTTTTTTTGGTTGAGTACCACCTTAGTGGCTTGTGACTGGGAGGTCCAGCAGTCACACTTCCTTAGCTGCTGGCTTGGAACTGATTATCTGGGGCTGTATTGGTCCATGTCTGGTTTTTTCAGTAGTTCCCTAAAGTTCATTTATCCAGTCCTGAATAGGAATGTGTGACAGGGACTCTCAAAAATTCAGAACTGACTGATGGCCTTCTAGCTGCCATTAACTGATCTTTCTAATTAAATAATGAGCTTGGTCCTGCTCTCCAGATCTATGAAAAAATCAGATTCAGCTGAACACGCAATCAGTGAAATATCCACAGTGCATCAGCAAAGTTTTTATAAATGTTCTGGACTTTGCTTTTAGTCTGCATTCTTTGACACTTAAAGGTTAATCCTTCCTTGCATTTTGTCAAAATCTACAATGTTGCTGATCATTTACTGAAAAACAGAAAGAGCTAAACAGATTAGGCATTACAGGAAACCACAGAAAATAAACTCTGTTTAGATGAAAAGAAGGTTTAATTTAAATTAAGTCTGCTAAACCAGCAATTGGAGCTAATGTGATAATGGACTTGATTTCATTATTAATACAATATCTTCTGATCTCATAATTTTACTAATTCTGTAATGGTTTGGGAATCTGCCTGAAAATGGGAGCCTTCTCTGTTTTCCCTTCAACTTCTGATCTTAAAAATGCACAAGGTGTTCTTTGCCAATTGCTTGGGTTAGGACTTAAGTCAGAAATCCTAATGTGTTCAAATTTGTTGAAATTACCCAAATCATATTCCAGGTTAATATTCATATCAGAAGTAAATATAAGAATTTTTATTCAAGAAGTTTGCATCATATTTCGAAAAATATTATTTTAAAATACTGGTTTGTTTGAGGACTTATTTAATTTGGATTCTAAATCAGATTCCTCAGTTTAATTTGGTGTGTAAATTGGCAAGAATTTAAGTGTTTATTTAATGCGTACTGTTCAGCTGTGTTTTTGTCATAGCATGTAGTTTGACAGAGATAAAGATCCTTAGTAAACACAGAGATAAAGCTGGAACTTGAGCTATGTAGAACATTACTTGATTATGTTTTTTTTTTGTTGCAGAAGCCATAATAAGTCATTCTGATTCTAAGAACTGTTCCACATACCCAGATCCGATCCAGGACAGTCTAGGCATCAATTTTCAGTTTCATGATTCAAATCAGGTTCCTTGCAACCCTTTTCCCATTCTCTGGCTTGGAACATGCTTTTGTTTCTGTCAGATCAACCAATCACGGTGCTTTAGAGATAAGGGATTTTTAAATATCCTGGAATATCCATGCATTTACTGTTCTTCAGAACACAGCTGTAAAAAGTGTTACACATGCACATTTTTTTCACCATGGAAACACTAACTCAACAAAATACAAAAGCTCCCACATAGACAAATATATTTTAACACCTTGCAGTTCAGATGGGGTAGATAGTATAATGTTACAAATATCCTAATTTCATTTGCTTTTAAAAGTCATTTCACTGCCTGTTGAGAAGTTTTGGCATTAGATCCAGGATGATCTAGAATTGTTTTATTTAGCTGGGTATTTGCAGGAGGAGTCATGAATGCAGTGCAGGATGGTTGTGGGTTTAGAAGGGTCTTTTTTATTAATTAACTAGAATTAATTCTTGGTAGGACACCACCCAAATTAGTGGTTTCACTGGATAGATGTCAGTATTGTTCTGGATATTTATTCACTGCTCTCTAAGATAGAAAATTCTCTGTGACAGGATACACATTTTTGTGAGTTGCACACAGAGCTATAAATAACTTTTCAAGGCTGATAGCTGAAGACAGGTTGGAAAAAGCATCTCAGAAACACAGAATAGTTTGAGGGGTTGGAAAGGACCTTGAAGATCATCTTGTTTCAACCCCCTGCCATGGACAGGGACACTTTCCACTGGACCAGGTTGCTCCAAACCCTGTCCAGCCTGGCTTTGAGCAGGAGTGGGGCAGCCACAGCTTCTCTGGACAACCCGTGCCAGTGCATCTCCACTGTCACAGTAAAGAATTTCATCCTGATATCTAATGGAAATCTACCCTTTTTTATTTTAATTTACCCTTTGTCCTGTCATTACTTGCCCTTGTAAAATGTCCCTCTCTGGCTCTTTTGCAGGCCCCCTTTAGGTACTGGAGGGTGCTCTAAGGTCTCCTCTCCCAGGCTGTCTCCACAGCAGAGGTGCTCCAGCCCTCTGATCATCTCTGTGGCCTCCCCTGGACCTGCCCCAGCACATCTGTGAAACATGAGTGCCGAAACAGGTAACCAGAAGAATTAATGGCAAAGTGGAACACTGAAAACACATGATGTCTACATTTTGTGCTTCCAATCAGCATCCTAAGTGTGGGTAAAGTGCAGGTTTCCAAAGATGTTGAGTCAGTGTTGCAATGTCCTGGTCTGCTCAGGAAGTATAGTTCAGGTCCAGCCAGGAATTACAGCAGGATGCAAGGAATATATTTTGTTAGTTATTTCATTTTTTTTTCTGTGTTGAGGTACTGTTTTTCAATTCTAAAATAAATACCATGTTGCTGGTGCAAAAATTAAGAGGTAAAAATGGCACAAAGGAGGCTGATAACAGCATCTGTTCCAAAGATGTCTTAATGAACCGAGCAGATTCTGTGCTTGTCGCATTTGGCCTGTGACTTCTTGTACTTCACTGCAAGAGAAGTAGCTTCATATATTCCTGAAAAATTTGTGTAGAAAATGCAAATACTGTGCTTCTGCAAATGCTTCTGAAATCAGACTGAACATGCATGTTAAAACCTCAAGAAATAAGTGAAGTTTCAAGAGCAAAATTAAGATTTGGAGGAAGATTTTTTTCCCTGCAGGCAAATTCCCTCATACTTGCAGGGTTTTTGAATCTTTCCTGGGAAACAAGACATATTTGATTGCCATTTTTCCCTATGTAATTCTGAGGTCTTGGAGAGCAGCTTCAGTGTCATCTTGGAGTGATGCTCTGAATTTTTAGTCTGCAAATGTCTGGGAATGCTATCAACAAATGTGTGATGTATCCAAGTAGGTGATAAAAATAGATTGAAATGTATTACTTATTATTTAATTATTACAATTAATGTTCAGAGGTCTGTTACATCATCTGCTTTACATGTAATTGTAGCTGGTATTCTGTGGAAGAGAATTCAGAAAGCACTTAGGGCTTAAATTTTGGAGCATGGACAGGGTGTGTGGGACCTTTTCTGCATTCTATTTTGATAAACTATTGCATTCTTCATGAGAGTACAAATTATATAAAAATCCATCCAAGCTATCAGTGCTTAATTTATTTTAAGCCATTTAGTTTTCTGTCATCAGCAATGTAAATGAAAGAATGAAAAATAAAATTAGTGCATTACAGTGTTTGTCACTCATTTGGTCTGTGACTTTAAATGAAGTTTTAGTAATGTATGCTGGGTAGAAATATTTCTTTGATGACTTGTTAATAATGCTTTCCTTTTTCCCAGCTGGATTCTGTCCTGCAGTAGTAGTAACAGCTGCAGGATGTTCCAGTGCAGAGTGCAGTGAAGGATAAAAACAGAGACAGTATTGGGAAAGTTTCAGAATAAAGGCTCAAGATGGACAAATTGCAGCTTACTCTTCCTGCTTTGCCAATCGCTCTCAACTCCCCTTTTTCTTTTAAATGAATCTGTGTTTCTGGATCTCACAGCTTGTGTTTAGTTTCTGCATTCATGCATTTAAATCCTAGGCAGTGTGTGGTGCTCAAGCTGCTTGTACCAACTATGATTTTTGAATATGTTTGGGAAGACTTTTAAGATTGTACATGACAATGTCATAAAAGAATGGTAATAGTCATGAAGATTAGACAGACGTTTTAAAACCAAAGCAACAGTTGTGTCTTAGCATGTTTTAAAGGCAAAACATGTTTTAGATGGCAGCTGTGGAATTTGCTTTGTGTTTTAGCAGATCCTTTACAACTGGAAAACAGTTTAGCAGTATGCAAAGTAACTGTTGTATTTACTCATTCTGCTTGCTGACACTGATGGGTGTTTGTTTCCTTTTAGATGCAGTTTCCACATCTGCTTACTCATCACCAGCCAAAAGCTTGGGAGACCCTGGAATAACTCCACTGTCTCCATCACACATTGTGGTAAGAAATGTACTCCTAACTTATACTGCATTACCTTCTGCTGCCTGTATAGTGGGACATCATTTCTTTAGAGTTGTTATTTCCTCCATAGTGATCCCCTTTATGCTATCCATGGTCTTAAGTGAGATTTTGGTCACACTGGAGTTGTTGACAGAGCTCTGATTCCTTTCATTGGGCTCCTGGTTTTGCTGTTTTTCATTTGCTAAACTCATAGACTTGCTCCTACATATTTTTATATCAAACACAGGGGTTTCTTGATCCTCAGGGTTCCCAAGGTCTGTCCATGTCTTTATCACTGATTTGTTTAGGCAGCCCCTGAAAAGTCTTCTTCCTTTCAGAAAAAAAAGAAAGATCTATAGGAAATTCAACAGTAAAACCAAATTCTCAGAGAAAAGAATTTTCCCCAAAAGAGAGAGACATGTAGGAGCTCAAAATAGGAGTAACTGGTTTTATTTCTTAAGGAAAATAGCCATTTCTGTAAGCTTTTAGAACCAAGAGCATGTCCCACAGGTAGTATGTTTTAATCTCTTGTACATCGTGCTAATTGTGTTGATAAACTCCTATTAAAACTAACTCCCAACCTTTTTTGAGATCATTTGTATAATTTGTAACGCAGTACTTGCACAGTGTGCTTCATCTTATTGCAAGGGATTGTGTTCAGAACACATTTTTATCCTTGTGAGTCTGTGGTAGAACACTGCCTTAGCTTTCTGATTCGAGTTCAGAATTGTGCAAAAACCCATCTTCAGGATTTCCAGTGCTCTCTCCCATAGCTTTGGCTCTTATTCCCTTCTTTCTTTATATACCCTTGAAATTCCTCTTTTACTTCTGTCACACTGATGAATTACATCATATTTCAGTTAGATTTGCTCCTTAAACTCTTTGAGGAAGACATTGTCTTAGTTGAAAAACTTTTATTAGGAGAATCCAAACAAGTCTTTTATGATTGGAGACCAAAACTTGTTGCTCTTGTTTCTCCATTTCAAGCAGCAGGTGTATGGAGAGATCTTGGAAAATGTAGGGGTACAGCAGGAATGTGCAGGTAGTGGGAGGTGTGGAATAACAGAGATCTGTGGTGGAACACTGCCCATAGAGGGAGGCCATGTGGCAGCTGGTCTGTGAAAGGTAACATCAATTGCTTCCAAGTGTTTCTGGGAGTACAGGCTGAGCAGTCCTGGTGGATTTAGGGCAACAAGGCTGGTGAAGGGCCTGGAGCATATTGCCCTTGACTGTGCTTTTCAGGGATTGCAGGATTACAGGTAAAAGGCAGGAGAAGGATTCAAATTCATCATGAGCAGCTGAACAGCTTCCCACATTCTAGCACAGGCAGGAGGAGTGCAGCATGTAGTGCTGGCTAAACAGGTGTTACATAAATTCTGCTTTTTAACATGGGATGTAAATCTTATTGCTGTGTTTTGGGTGGGTTTGTCTCTGTTATTTTTGAATAGTAATAGTATTTTATGTTCATACTTATGATACAGTTAACTCCTAAAACCACCGAGTAAGTACCAAATATATCACAATGATGGACAAATTCTTCAGTTGATCAGTTTAAGAAAAAAACCAACCAAACCAGCCCCAAACCCCTAAGTTTTAATAATACAGGATAAGAAGTATTTCAAAAATGAGTATGAAGGAAGCTTTGAATAGAAAATGATGTATAAAAGGTTCTAGCATGTATGTTGAGTCATGTATTGAATTTCCAGTTCCATTGGAATGTGCAGCTTTCTGATACCAGCTTCGGTCACAAGGGCAAAATTAGGGAAGTCCTCATTTTCACTGAAGAGATATGCAGGTCTTGCAGAGCAAAACTTGTGACAGGTTACAATGATTCTGATCAGTGATTCTGTGTCTGTTTTGCTTCTGCTGTTTAACAGAAGGACTCTGATGCAGACGATGCTGTAGAACAGTTATTTCTTGTTGTTGTGGCTATTGATTTTGGCACAACCTCCAGTGGCTACGCCTACAGCTTCACCAAGGAGCCAGAATGTATTCATGTAATGAGGTAAGGGCTGCAATGCAGCATTTGGTTTGTGACTCTGAGAACATGGGTTGCCTGCAGTAGCCATAGATTATTTTCTACAGGAGCCTGAAGTGTCTGGATTTGTGTGGCATTACCACAGTGTGCAGATTTCTCATGGTTATGACTTTTTGTTGCATCTTATTGTATTCTGATTCTTACTCTGCTGAGTTTACAAGATGACAGAGCAGAAGGAGGAATCTGAGTATTCAGAATTGTTCATGGAGCAGAGTTAATAACTAAGTCAGGATGCCCTTATCTCAGACACTGATTTCCTAAGGTCGTGGCATCCAGGAGTTGCCCATCCCCTGGAATCAAACTGTGTATAGTTAGTGTACAGCACTTGGTTACTTGCACTGGGAGTTTGTTTGGCTTTCTGGTATTAAAGCTTTGTGGTATTAAATCTGAATCAAATCTATGATAATGATCCACTGATGTTGGGTAATAAGCAACCAAGAGGCATGAATGTGAAAATGAAGTTTTGATGTGAAATCTGTCTGTGTTATATGTATGTAAAGGACAGATTTAGATGTTGTGATGTAGAGAGTTTTTCTTATTTTTTATTTCTTGATTAAATCAGTACAATATAACTCTATGCAATCACAAATGCAAAAACTGTTATGGCAGCTACCTGAGATGTTTGCCCTACAAACCATTGCTATATTTTATGGTATTTTTAAAAAAAAGTTATAAATAAACTTAAAACATGTTTAATTATAATTATTATAGTATATTTAAAATTACTATATTGTAATGAGAGCAAGATGTAGATAATTTTAAACATAAAAAAGTATATATGAAAAGCTCAGCCATAGATGTTCTTCTAAACAGTCTTACTGTTGCAGAAGTAGGTACTGTGCTGCAATGCTGAGAACACAAGGTCAAAAAGCCTAATTTGCTGCAGTCCAGTGTGATATACTGCATTTTCTCTAAGCAAAGGTGGTAGCTGAATGCAGCTCCCTAAATCTCAGCAGACAATATTGATTGTGCAGTCAGCCTGCATAGTTGTTTTGTGTGTGGCTGCAAACTAATGCAGCTGAGGGATTTAAAATACTGTCTAAAGGAAGGTAAATTTAGAAATGGTATTCTGCCATCCAGTTGCAAAGATATCTGCCATTTGCAGGATGGACAAGTAATGTTTTCCAGGTCCTTTCTGCATTTCAGCCATCTCTTGTTCTCTGAGCAGCACAGGAAGGTGCACAAGGCTGCAGTCAAAGGACACACCCTGTGTTACTGCCTCAGCTCTCAGGGTGGGCAGGCTGGAACCCATGGTTATCAATTCCTGTTCTCTTTGGCAGGAACTAATTAATTAAAGTTTGTAAATAAGTTGGATGGAATGAGGGAGAACATCACTGAAAGTGTACCTGAACAAGCCTAAATTGTGTTTAGAACAGCTCTGTGTTGGTCCTATAAATGCTGGAGGTTTTACTTTGTGGAATCACTGCTGTTTCTGGGGAAGTCCTTGAAGTGCCTTGGGCTCAAGTTTTACCTTAGGACCTGGTTTTGCTGCTGGATCCACAGTATGGATTAGAATCTCCTTCCCTGAGGAAATCCCTTCTCCTTACCAGGCTTCCTGCTGTCAGTCACTGGGACATTGAAATCCAGGTGCTGATTCCAAATCTCAGTTGACATTTTGCTATTTATGGTTCAAAACATGACATTTTCCTCCTCCTGCAGTAATGGCAGCATGACAGTGATTTCAGAGCTATGTAGCTATGATATGAGATACTGAAGTTGAAAGAAATTAAATAAATTACTTTGCAGCCAAAGGGGAGGAAATTTTTTTGGGGGGGGTGTATTCATATTTCCAACAGATGTTTCAAACAATGGCAAGCATTTTAATACCAAGAATTATTTTAACTTTTTAAATTAGATATTTCTATCTGGAAAGGATTTTTGCTAGATGTAATTGAAATGGACTTACAAAGTAATACATGTAATATTTTTATATATATTTATATATTGACACTCATGAAATAATGAAATTCAATCATGAATTCAACCATTCAAAAGAATGGTATATTTATTAAGGTAAGTCTGCAGTAGTTCAGAAGGTATTAAGGGCTGTATATAATGAGGCTTACATGTAGGATAACTTACAAATATTTCAGCAGAGTAAATGTAGCTTCCCGCCGGCACTCGAGAATGTTTACATTAAAATAAAGCATACCAGTGATGCATGGTCCCCTCTACTTCCTAACATTTTTTCCACCTTCCCTCCTTAGTGTTGATTCTTTCCAGATACTTAGATTTCTGACTGCCTTTTAACAAAGCAGCTTTTCTCTAAAAGGGTAAGGTGGGTTTATTTAGAAGGTCCTGCTTTGGAAAAGGGTGAACACACAGGGCTTTAGCTCCAGGTTTCAGTGTAGTGCCAGCAGTGCCATGATTCTTGTTCTGTAATTAGGAGGCAAACAAAGTCACATTTTTGACGGTGTGTTTATTTGCTGTGATGCCCAGTGCTAAAAAAAAAAAGATTTTATAAGCATTGACTGAACAAAGTTCTTTCAGCATATATTTATCTTGAAATGTATGAGTGGCCTCACTCATCTCAGCATGTTTGGAGTTGGGTGTGGGTTTGTAAATGTTCAGTGAATGACTTCACTTTGATTGCAAAACGTTGGTTACTGTTTTATCAGTTTTAGATAGTACTGACAGCTCTTGATAGTCGCCCCCAGCTTCTGTTACAGGTAGCTGTGGTTCAGGTTCTTTTTGCAGAGGGAATGTGTTACAGTGAGTGCTGTTTGCAGCATAACTTGAGACTGGAGGAAAGGCATCTGAGCTGCCTGGCCATGAGCTCAGCACTTCAGTGAGCAGGGCAGTGCCAGAGCCACACAGAAAATTTGCTGCTGTAGAATAAGTAATAACATCTCATTTGGATGGAATACATGAGATATTACACAGTTCTGAAAAGCTCCTCTTGAGTTATATGCACTTAGGTGAAGTTACAGATGTTTTAGCTACTGGCTAGATGGCTGAATGGGAGTATTTCATAGACGGAGAATGAATGAAGAAATGCATGTGGCTATGAAACAAATGGCAGTCTGTCTTTGGAAGGAGGGAGAATGTGGTCTCTTTTCAGTGCAACTTCAGCCTTCAAGTTTTTCCCCTTTCCCTCTGTAATTGTTGGGAGGCACACACCTGCCTTTTTTCTGCATACACACTGCTGATGGCATTCAGCTGCATTTGGATGACCCCAGTGTTTCATTTCCTTGGCTGTGGTGCTACAGCTCTGGATCAAATTCTCATCACTCTACACAAGTCCCTCTTTGGTCTGTCTTAGCCAGATTGAGGTACAAGTGAAGGCATTTCTCTAACCTTTGTATAACCTCGTCCTTCTTTCCTCACTGACTCTCTTTTCTCTATTTTCACTTCTAGTATACAGTTAGATGCTCTGTGGCTATAAACAGGTCTATGTTGTTTATATTTCTGTTCAGAAACTCCACTTTATATCATCCTAGGAACTCATTCGTCTGCATTTGAAAGAAATCTACCTTGGTTCTCTTTGAATAGTTTTTTCAGTTGCGATTCTGCGCTGCAAAAATATCTCCCACATGTATTTACAGCAGTTCTGGCTTGTTTGTGCTTTTGATAGGCATTTTCTTTTTCTTTTTTCCTAATTTTTACCATTATTTTGCCTCTGTTGGTACCGTGAAAGGAAACTGCAAATGAAAGCGTTGCAGTCCTAGTCCTACTGACTAAAATTCTCCTGTCACTGGAGTGAAGCCAGGGCTCCACCTGGCAAGAGTGTTGCAGCCAGGAATTAACATTCCCATGCTTTTGCATCTGCTTCTCTCTAGAAAAACATCACACAGGAGTATTTCTAAATCTCTGATTGCAAATGGTAGAGTCCTGCTTCCCTTTCTCTTTCCTGGCTGTCCTTTCTGTGACTGAACAGCAATACAAGCTGGGGGCTTTAGAAGGTGCTGAGCAATTACTGTGTCCAGTTTCCATCAGAAACTCATCAGGAAGCAAACATCCAATTCTCCAGGTGGCTTTGAAAATTTCATCCCGTGGTGTTGAACATAAATTTGTCTTCATTTAAACTGCACCTTAAGCGTGCTTATTCCGGAAAGAGAAAATGTTTGCCTGGCCATAATGAAAAACAAAGAAGCATTGTTATTAGCCACAGCCTATTTATGGCATTTCCCACCAATGACTCAGAATGAATCATTAATGATTCCAAGCAAAAACGATATCAGTCTGTCTCTTCTCTGCTTGCAGCGGGTGTGTGGGATTTAACAATCTGCTGGAATAGCAGTGTTTTCTGTTCATGAGCTGTGAGATCCCAGCTTCTTCACATTGGAACCATATGTTTGCTGTAACACCTACTCAAAGATTTTGGAGTTGACCAAGTGCATTTCTAGCAGCAGGTTAGAAGAAATGACCTGGAGCAGAGCCCTTGCCAGCTGATCATGGCTCGGGGGCTGATCAGTGGAACTGGGCAGATTTAGGAAAGTTTTTTCAAGTGGATGAATGTGGAAATCATTCCACTCCTCATAATGCTGTTTCTACTTTCAGGGCAGTGGAATTGTCCTCTGCACTGAAGGAAGTCCAGATGTGTAATTCTCTGCTGCTTGAGCTAAAAAGAGAGATTTTGCTCTGTTTGATCCAGTTGAATGATGTGAAGGGGTCCCAGCCCTTCAGAAGTTCCCATTCCTTGTTGCTTTGCCAAGTACCAACCCCTTAGATTGTAGTTTGCCATGGCAGTTTTCTGCCTTGGTCTGGAGGTCAATTAATGTTCAATGGATTCAACTGTTTCTGAGAGTGAAATGGAAATTACTTTTTCTGCATACTCTTCCTATGTCACATAAACAGCTACCACAGAGCAAGGCAGACTTTTTATGCTTCAGAATGAGGGCTTTGGCAGGAGTATGTTCTGAAAGTATGTTTTGCTATCTTTAGAAAAAGCAATTGACGTGTAGTTTAATAATGAATGCAGTTGCCTGTGTGATCTTAACTTGGCTCCTGTTTGAGCTGTGTTATGATTATGTCTGAGAGCATAAACAGATTTTCCACTGATGCCTTTTTAAGAAAATGTTTTCTGGTAAATGTTTGTTTCTCATACAGAAAGTACTTGTATATGGTGGGGGGAGGAACTGTAATGTGAGTTTCTTCCATTCTGCCTTTTTTTTTTTTTGAGATGGAGAAGAAATGCTCACAGCTGTTTCTACAACTTTCTACTGTCTGACCTTTTTGTCCTGCCATGCTCCCCTTCAGTTCCTGCTGCTGGGTGTTCCCATATTCAATGTTCTTATTTATTTCCTTATTTATTTCCTGATCCGTTCTGTGAAGGCAGCTTTGGTTTTACTTTGCCTTAATACGTTCATGGGTATCCCCTAAAAATTCCTTCACAATCTTGATGAGATAGGATAGTTTTATTCACCAGTAGGGACAGAAATATTTTGGTGCCTTTAGCATTCTTGGAGTTGGGGAAGTCTGCTTCATTTTTGACAGTTTGAAACTTGTGCAGCATTTTGGGTATTTGAAACACAAAATCCATCAACTTCACATGAGTGGAAAACGCAGTGCAGAGAGCTCAGCATCTGCAGACATGGATGCCTTCAGAGTTTCAGGTGTCTAGGAAATGAAGCACATGATCAGATGTTGGTTGAGCTGGCTTGTCTTGTTTCAGGGAATGTTCTGGGACAGCAATAGGGATTTATTCAACCTCCCCCTGGCGATGTTAGATGACTTAAGCAGGTCCCTAATTCAAAATGGGAAAAATATCCCTTGCAAGTAACCATTCATGAAGTCTGAATCACAGTTGGAAAGGCCATATTTGGGTTTTTATTAGTAGTGTTCTTAGATAATTACTGATTTTTTTTTCTCTACAATATTTATTACATGTGTTGGCTTAGGTAGAAATTTTAAGTACAAAACTGTTTCCTTCATTGTGTATGGCTTACTTCTGGGAACCTGTGTTCTTATCTGAGTGTGATAGATCCTTGAGAATTATACATAACCACAAAAATGTGTTGAATTACCTGAAATGAAAATTGCACTCCTTTTTTCTCAGGTAGAAATAAACCCACTTGATTTTGGTATTATAAGGTTTGAAATTACTGTCTTTGGAGGGAAAAGCAATCTGTGCAATTTTCCACCACATGGCTTTTTCTCATGATACACTTGTTTTTTCCTGCTGCTCTAACCTTGAGCATCACTTACTGGAGCTGTTTCACTTTTTGGCCAGACGATGGGAAGGTGGAGATCCAGGTGTTTCCAACCAGAAGACCCCAACCACAATCCTCCTCACACCAGAGAGAAAGTTCCATAGCTTTGGCTATGCAGCAAGGGACTTCTACCATGACTTGGATCCCACTGAATCAAAGCACTGGCTGTATTTTGAAAAGTTTAAGATGAAGCTGCATACCACTGGTGTAAGTAATACTAAAAATGTGTTTGCTACTCAGGTTGTTTTCCTCTGACCACTACTAAATTTTTGTCAACTGGAAGTGAAGCATCTCTACATTTGCAGAGTAAATTAAACTCTTCAGTTAGCATTATGATTCCTTTTGTTTCTCACTGCATTTGGCAGCTGTGTCTTGCCAGCCTTCCTTGGAGATCCTAAAACTTCAGTATCTGCTTTGCTTCGATCTTCATGTCCTTCTGCATGAGGTTGGTTTGTTGAACAAATCTGGTAAGCAGGAATGGGATATAAGAGCCAGACTGAGCTCTAGAGCAGCCAAGCAAATTCGCCCAGAATTCATTGCCAGAACTGCAAGTGCCAGTAGGGCTGTTAATTTGATATTTTTCCTACTGATTGTGTTTTTGTCTTTAATCCATTTTAGAGCTTTGGGAATTGCCCAGTACTTTCTGTTTTGAGATGTTTTCTGGTTTCATCTGTACTTTTAACTTGGATTAAATCTTGCATGTGCAACTTTATTGCATTTATTTACAGATGTGTCTATTGCATTTGTTTAATATTTAATCCCTATTTCTTTCTCTGCCTGCAGTTATCTGCAGGCATTGTAAGTGTTTAAAAACAAAGTCTAAAATAAGCAGCAAAGTGTCATGATCCAGGAAATTCAAGTGATGAGTTAAATCCTCTTCAGAATAGTTCTGTCACTTTTTCCTAATCAGGTGAATAATGAAGAGTTCACTGTCCTCAAGCAGTGGGAATTAATTTGATGTTTTCCTTTTTCTTTTAATAACTTCCAGTTATTTTCTTTCATGTAGAATCTTACCATGGAGACAGACCTGACAGCTGCAAATGGCAAAAAAGTCAAAGCACTTGAGATATTTGCTTATGCTCTGCAGTTCTTTAAGGAACAGGCATTAAAGGTGGGGTAATGCTTCCTTATCAAGATTTTCTGTATTTATAACTAGTATAATTATGAGCCTTATATTTTTAGCCTTGCCAAGCTTTGACCTAAGTTGTATTTGATGTAAACAAAGCAAGGCAGGTGTAGAAACTCTGGGCAGGCTGTGGACTCTGGAGAGCTCACAATAGCCTGAAGTAATTTCCCCTTGCACAGGTCAAGCTTGATTCACTAATAGCAACCCTGTGATGCAGAGTTCTGAATAGCTTTTTACTGGCTTAGGTATTTTCCACTGTATTTTTAATGGGGGGAAAAAAAAGTACATTTGACAAGAAAATTTAAAAGCGTATTATTTTCCATTTCTGATTCCATTTGAAACGTTGCAGTGCTCATTTCTTGCAGTCTTCTTGGATCACAAGATTGTTTTTCTTATTCTCCAATGGAATACATGTCCCCAGTAAACAGGTTTTGAGATGTTAAATCTCCTGTAAATAGTCAATTGTGAGTTAAGTAAATATTGGCTTCCAACATGCCACTATAATGTCAGTGTGAGCAGAGCAATTCCTGGGTCAAATCAGGGTATTCATCCAAGCAAGTGTTGTTTAAAATAGCCTTGTGGTTAAGAGCTAACCTACTTTTTTGAATGGGTTAATTTATTTTTTCTGAGATCCCAGTCTATTCCTTATGGCTGCAGAGAAAGGATCCTGCCACTGCAGCTCAAATGCCTCATCTTGTCAGGGACATTTTTAACTGTGCTTTTTTGGGGCTGGTTTTGGAGTCACAGGCTTGGACCTGGGTGTAAACTGGGGACATTCTTAGTAAATATGAATGTTGGATAAAATCCCATATATTTGCTGTGCTGCCTGTTCAGGGCTACATCCTTTTCCTGATGTTAATAACTAAATCCCTGGCATTTGTGAGTGAATCCTGGAACTAATTAGACATGCCATGTAAGTGAGCTGTTACTTTGCACTGTACTGTGTGTGTCTGTGGTGCCCTGTGCAGTATAAAGGTGCTACTTTTCCAGCATGGATTTTTGAACTGCAGCATAGCTAAACAAACACAACACCTTGGCTCAGCACCTGCAGAAACATATTTTTTTTTACATTCTAAAGGCCTGTTGTCCACCTTTCTGAACCTTTCTCTGTTTGGATGGAGATTTAGATAGGACATATGGTAATGACATTTTACTTGGAACCTTGCCCAAAACAGGTCAGTATATCACCTAATTTGCAAATGCAGTACAGACTTCCCTCTTTTTTAAGGGGAGAAAAAAAGGACAATAAAAGTACTAAACTAGTCTTGAATGTTTGCTTAAAGCAAAATTTTGAAGGACCAATCAGTCATTTTTAGAGGGGTTAAATGTAACTTCCCCTTGTTAACTGCATTATAAAAGTTTGATTTAAAGGTAAGTGGTGTATAAAGAAGTCATTGAAAAATCCAGATCGTAAAACATAAATGTTCATCAATGATACCCCAAATATTTTTCTGTGTATTAATCAAGATGTAAGTGTGAATTCTTCAGACTAACAGCAGATCCCAAACCATAGCTAAAGATGTACATAAATGTGCTGTAATATTCTGTAAATTGCTGCTTTTGCAAAAGCCAACTTTTCTACTTTGAGCAGTAAACTTTTCTATAGTCGTCCTTGAGAAAGCTTCAACCTCAATCCCACCTTTTGGCACAGTAAAGCATTCTTGGCAGGTTGGAAGTAATTCTGATTTGTAGCATGGATGTAACAGAAAAAAAAATGAAAAGAGGGTTACTGTTATCAGAGCCAGCAGAAAAGAATGTTTTCCTCCAGACACCCATCATTTTACATTCACCTCTATTTTCCTTTTTTTTTTTCCCCCCTTTTTTAGGAGCTCAGTGACCAAGGAGGCTCGGACTTTGAAAACACTGAAGTAAGATGGGTCATTACAGTGCCTGCTATTTGGAAGCAGCCTGCAAAGCAGTTTATGAGACAAGCTGCCTACAAGGTAATATTACAGGCTGAATGTAGAAATGCCCCTTTAAAGCCCTAGTTTATAAGCTAAATGATGAAATGTATTTGGGGCAATTTAGTATAAATACAGCCTAGAAACGTTGAAAAAGGAATTAACTCTACCAAGCAGAAGCTGTAGGTTGTATGTACACATCTCTTAAATGCCTTTCTCTTACTATTTACTTTTATGTATTGATGTCCCTCACTGCAGACTCTGATATTTTAGTCATCTTGGGCAACTTATTCCTGCTGAATTCAGTGCACGTGGAACAGATGCAGTTTTGAGACCCTAGGGAAAGTTGAGTTTAAAATACTGGACACAGTTTTGTTTTGTTACTTTCTTTAGGTCATCACAGACTTTTAAAGCTTAAAAAAAAAAAGAAAAGAGGAGGGAAAGAAAAGAGTCTCCTTGGTGGAACTTTTTTCCCAGTTCCCATTTTCCCACAGTAGGAATGAAAGGACTGTGAACCAGATAGTCTGGATATGAAATTAAATTCAAATGTTATTTTTGCTAGTGAGAGTTTTATCTTCCCCCCAACCGCCCCTCAGATATTTGCACTTTCCATATGCATGTCCTTTATTTCAAATTCAGTTTGTGTCTCTAATATATGAGATGTACACATTCTTCTTTTCATCAGGATATTCATTTTTTAGTTTTTTTTTTTCTTTTTGATTTTTGGTCAGAGACTCGTGTAACCCATTGGCAGCAGCTATGCAATGCACAGTTACTAAAATATCTTCTAGTTCATGAGTAATTTGCAGAGTGCTTCTGGGAAGCACCCAGATTTTTCTAACTCTGTTTCTAACTATCTCTAATGTTGAGCAACGTTTTTCTTAACAGTCTGTATTGTGGGATTGCTAATGCTAGTGCCAGAAGCAAAACACTCTTAAAGTTCTGATGGAAGGACACGGTTGTAGGTAAATCTGAAACACTAGAGACCCATTCATTATCTCTGTATATTGTTGTCTGCCTGCTGTCTGTGTGCATGTGTGCTCGTGAAGTGGGAGCTGTGTAAGGAGCAGGGCAGGGTGCAGGTAGATCTCTTGGCATTTCTCATTTGTGGCACAATGGAATGTTGTTAATTAGTGTCTGTGTCTGTGGTTGTGTCTGTGGTTGTGTACTTCTATGGGCAAGCTTGTCAAACAGCAAGGACTGACAAGGCTTTTAACTCGGGGTGTGTGATCCACTGCAGGAAAGCTTGAGTTTAGGGAAATAATTCATGTTAACTTGACAGATGGCTGAATTTTTTCAAAGCACTGGGGATGAAGAAACAGATGCAGAAAACAGAATTCTGAATTGCCATTCAGTCTTCCAGATTCCTGTTGCTGCATCCAAGTGTTCCTCATGGATGGATCAGAAGTTGCAGCTCTTGTTAGCTATTGGAAGGTGGAAGCATCTTGAAAATGAGGGGCATCATGTAGAGAAGAGTGTGAAAAGGCAGTGGTAGAAACCTTGTAACAGGAGACACACTGAAGTACAACCACCAGTCTGAGCTGAGAGTTAACTTGCAGAAAATATTAATGAGCTGTGGAAATCTGCTGAGCAATCTGTGTCAAATGAGGTAGCCCCAACAGAAGTGAAGTACTAAAACAGCTTCAGTCACTGGCTCACAGTGTAAAGCCCAGCCTTTCTGGAATGGTTAAGTAGTTGTCTAGGCAAAGCTAATGGAATTAATAAAGTGTTGGAAATCTGCTTCTGTGTTCAACACCCATCAGCTTGTGACCAACCTAGGATCTCAGTGCACCTCTGATGTCCCCTCATCTCTGCTTTGCCTTAAACAAAACATTGCTAACCTGGAACTCCTCATCTGCCCAAGGGCTCCTGCATTGCCCCCTCCAGCTGCTGTGCTGCTTCCTCACTGAATGAGTAATCTGCTTGTTCCCTTGAGCTCACAGCTCTTCCTCTCTTTCCATCCAGCCTATCAAATCCTGCTAACTCTGTCTGCATGACAGCTTTTCCTGTCTTTGCACACTGCTGAGCTTTCATCCAGGCTGTCAGTGATTTTGCATCTTGGTTATTGCAACATCATTTCCTTGGCTTCAGCAGCTGTAGTCTGGCCTGGTTTGTATCTCTTCAGAATACTGCCCCAAAAGAGTTTTGTAGCCTTGCATTTGACAGGGAATCAGCCCACATTTGACTCCATCTGTGTCATCTCAGACATGAGCTGTGCATGAACATCTGTATTGCTTACTTATTTTCCTCTTCTGAAACTCTTTTTAAGATGCTGGGTTTTTTCATGCCTACAAAAACCTGACTGTGATTAACCCACTTACATGAGAAAACTGCTCCTCATGGCTTCTTGCTGTTACTCTGCCTGCCCTGTCTGTATCCATCTTTTGTGCTTTTTGTATCCTTAACAATTTCTATAGCTTGAAGCAGGTATTTGTTCTCTCTGGGGCCTTCTGAGGGACTCAGTCTGGCAGGTTGTAGAGAGTTGCATGTCTTTATAAATTATTTTGCTGAATCAAAATTACTTTATTCCTGAATGACAGTTCACAGATGCTTTTTCCTGTGCCTCATGTTTCATTCCTGTGTGTCCAGAAATGGCTCTGAGGCTCTGGGATGCTTGTTGAGGTTTGGTCAGAACTGGAGAGAGCTCTGTGGCAAGAGCAGAGTGTCAACTCTTGTAGGACTCACTTAACTTTAAGTTTCCTTTCCCAAGCCATGTCTGCTGGGATTAGTGTGCATTGCACACTAATTCACTACATCTTTAGTAATGACTTTCATGGTTTATAGTCATATTTGCCATTCTGCCCACTAATAAAATAAAAGACACTATAAATAGCATCAACTTTTCTTGTTTCTGTGTCCCAGTTGTTCTGCTTCACATTCTTTGGCCACAGGAAGTGCAGGCAGAATCTGCAGGCTGGAATTCCTTGAACATGCTAATAGAAATGAAGTCTTAAGGAAGAGTTTGGAGTGTGACAGGAATGTGTGAATGCACAAGCTGTGAGATAAGAAAGTAAAACATGGCATAACAAATGCACTTAGGGGGCAGGGCAGAAGAAAGGGAAGGCTGGTGCATTTTCATAAGCTTGCCCAAAATAATCTCTGGGCTTTCAAACATCAGTCAGTTGCTCAAGTCTGAGATATTGAGGGTTCTTTTCTTTTTAATATGAACTCTTGAGTTTTGAAATAGAGTTCTAGAGCTCTGAAGTAGATTTATTTTTCAATTACAAATAGCAAATGAAATCATTTGCATGGCAAGCTCATATAAACAAAAAGAGGCAGTCTTGGTTATAGGATTAAAACATGTGAGCCTAAAATTCCAGAGGCTTAATTTAACCAGCTTTCATGCTGAACATTTATTATTGTTTTCACATCAGTTTTGTCATGGCATGTGCACAAGGAGAATTATTTAACACATTGTGTTCTGGGGTCAGTGACATTACATTGATCAATACTGCTTTACTCTGGAGAAACCTTCGGAGAAAAATAAACAGACTTGGCAAGAGAGTAATGTGACAGCACAAGAAATTCCTTGCTAATAAAAATATGACATGAAGTATATCTGATTTTTAAAAGGTGGCTTGGGAGGCTTAACCAGATTGAAATTTGTGAAGCTACTCTTATTCCCTCATAAGTCTGTTCTGTACATAAAATACATGCAACTAAAATTTATTTGTGTAGAGACAGTGTGTCAGGGTTCTGCTATAAACTGCCTAAGAAGGTGTAAGGAGCACTGGGAAGATGGTTATTTTTCTGAAACAGTACTTGTTAGTGAGGCAGATGAACAGAAGTGTGTTAATACATCAACCATCATGACTATTTGTAGCTTGTGGGGGTCTGTTGAGTCTCTGATTTCATTTTTTTGATATTAAGATCTTTTTAATCATGAGGGTTAAATTTTTTATCAAGTGATGTTGGGGAAAATTCTGCATCTTAGAGCTAGGCTTAATTAGGAAATGATAACTAACTGAGGGATGTAGATTGCAGTATACAAAATGGGTGCTTCCCATGAAGGCAGAGACATCTGCTAGTCCAGTTCTGTAAATTTCTATTTGTCCACTTTTTTGGCACAAGTTGGAGCATTTGGAGTTTTTTCTTTTGCTAAGCAAGTAAAACAAGTGGTTTTCATAGCATTCTCTGTAAGAGTCAGGCTGTGCCTGTCTCTTACAAAGTTTTTAAACACATTTCTCAGGCTCTTAGAAATTGACTGAAAGCAACAGAAATAGCCAAAAAAATAGAATCTTCATTCTGTCTGGTAGAAATGCTGTACTAGGTGGCATTTACCAGCCCAAAAAGAAAATGATGGTCTGAAAGGCTCTAAACTACAATCATTAGGGAGTGATAGAAACCCACAAATGTAACTCAGCATGGACAGGGTTTGAAACTAATGGGTTTGATTATAATAAATTCATGGAAAAGGTCAGTAGATTGGTCTAAAAGACATCTTAGATAGCAATATTCAGTTACAAAGAAAAGAAATATGAGCTGAAATTGGAACTGTAGGGAAAAGTATTTAAGGCAAAATGAGAAAGCCCAAGGTACAGAACAAGATGCATCCTACAGAAAATAGCAAACTGGTATTTTTCTCAGTGCAGGTCCTTGTGTCTTTTTAGCAAAATCAGCCTGAGCCATGAGGACCCACAATGAGGATGGTTCTAAATAAAGGGAAGGAGAGAGCCTGAGACATTAGGAAGAGACTTGAATAGGAAGAGTCAGGCTTTGCTGTTGTGGTAACTGGTGCATGCCCTGGGTACAAAAAGCATTTCTAGAGTTTTATAACATTAAAAATTGAAAAGCTTATGAGAATTTAATGGCTTCATTTTTCTAATGCACACTACTCATCAAACTTGCAAGTAACATTCTCCTGCACCTTGGGGGATATAATGTAATGCAGCAAAAAATTCTTGGTAATGCCACTTGGAGCTAAGCTTTGAGTTACTGCCCAAATGTGATCTGTGACAAGAGTCCCTTGGGAAGGAACTGCAGCAACATCACCCTGGAGAAATATGGACCAAATGCCACTGTGGTCCCATTCAACTTGGCAAAAAACACAACTTCTACCTGGTATCATTCAGCAATATGTAACTCAGCTTTAGTAATGCTAATTTGGATTTGTGGTCTCAATACCTGAGAAACTTTTTGAGGGCACAACGAAACGTGCAAAGAAAAATGTTGGTGATTTCAGCCTCTTGTGGTTATTCCTCACCTAAAAAATTATCCAAGATTCCTCTCCTTGGAAAATGGTGTCTGGGATTACTTCTGAGACCAAAATGTGATACACTGGATCTAATGTCCTGGGTAAGGTTTGCTGCAATTACTGGTATTCTTTCATGTCTCACAAATATAAGAAATCCTTTTCTCTCTCATGAGGCAGAAATCTTTTGCCTGGCTAGTGTGTAGCAAGAAATTATCTTTCTTATCAGCAGTTAATAAAAGATTTTTGTCAAATAGGCACATGTAAACTCCAGAACCTTCTTCATTAATTGTAAACAAAAGTGCTGCTTCATGATTGGTAGCCAGTGGTCATAATTCAGGTATTTCTGGCCTTATGTTCCATCTTTCTTCTTAAAAGAAAAATAAAAATGTTTTATAAATTGAAAAGGGGAAATTGTAATACAAAATGCAAAAGACCCGATAAGAATAAATTTTATTAATAGAGTCAAACAGTCTCTACTGTTCTAAAGAATTCCAAGCTCAGGTTGAAAATAAAAGAATAGATAATAAAAGCAATGTATAAAATAGGAAGTATAGAAATGTTCAGGTAAAGCAATTTGTACTCTTAGCTGGGTAATAGCAACACTAGAAAAATAAATTGAGGCAGCCTGGCTGTGCTTAGCAAAGGCATTTATCTCAATCAGACAGCCTAGCTCTCTGTAACAAACTGGTTCATCTAATCAGTGGCCACACAAATGCAGCAGTTCTGGCTGCAGCCAGTGCAGCTCCACACATTCATTATTTTAAGTGTCCTGAAAATAAAAGTCACACTTCATTATGCTTCCAGGTGCCCCATTTGTTTTCTTGCTTTTCACAATGAGATAATGCCATAGTTTCTAGGCAGCCATTAGGAGGGAGAAATGTTCCATGTTGTTTCTTACCACAGGAATAGCTTTACTGACAGGTTAGCTGACAGATGAAAAATCAAATGGATTCTGCTTTGGCCCAAAGTGACTTGCAAAGTAACTTGATCAGGTATGTGCATGCACAGACAGCCAGGGTGATTATTCAGAGCCTGAGCACACCTCATTCCAGCAAACTTCAGCAACAGCTCCACTGAAAAACTTGGTATTGATTTGGGTAATCAGAAGTTGATGCTTTTTCATTAGTGGCTTGTTTCACAAAATTTGTTCTCAGTGATTTACAAAATGTTAAATAGGGAGCTTGTGGCAGAGCTGAATGCAAAAGCTGCGTTTTGAGTCCATGTCTGCTATTTGAATCATCGTGTTCTTAAGCATAAAGACCATTTTTACCTCTACAACAAATGAGTTAATGAATTAGGAGCTGAATTTCCTTCTCTGACAAGACACTGGACTAAGGCAGATAATTTTTTTTTGAGTGCAGATTGTGTTAGTGTTGTAAATTCAACCTGTGCACCCCTGATGCATTGAACCAATTGCAAATGTTGCATCACTTTTTCGTGTGGCTCATGGCTGATGTTTAGGATTACAGGATTGCTTGAGGCTGTTGTGCTCTATTTGTGCTATATTTTTAGCTTTAAAAATTAAACAAAAAACCATGCTGTGACAAATGTTTTGTTTTGATTCCAAGACACTTAAACAAAAGTTCTAATTACAATCCATACAGAAACCTGTGAGGACCTGAATAACTGCAGCAGTGGGTCTGGTCCTGCTGTCAGCCTGTCAGACACCATGGGCTCCCTCTCACTGATACACGCAAGGATTTGACACAAGAGTCACAAAGACAAGGAGAGAAAAAGAGTGTGGGTCCTTAGCCTTTGGGAAGGATTCCTTCCTGCAGTTCTGGCCTTTCTCAGTGTAGGATACCTGCAGCATTTTAGTCTTGGAGGCATTAAGGTGGGAGTGTTGGTTGGAGATCATCCAGCCTGACCTTCCAGGTGAAGCAGGGTTATTGATACACTGGGTCAGCAGTGGCTTTATTGAGTCAAGTTTTAAAGCTCTCCAAGGACAGAGATGCCTTTCTGAGCAGCTGTTCATGTGCTGCATCACCATCTTAGTAAAAAGGGGTTTTAGCACCCAGTTTGGACCCCAGCAGCTGCAGTGTGTGGCTTTTGTCAGTCTTTATATCTCCTGGCAAGAATGAGAAAATTTGTGTTCTGCTTTGGACCTGCCCTTCAGAGAGCTGCAGGCAGCTGTTCAACTGCTCCTTGGCCTACAAGAGTTTCTTTCACCTTAAAACTAATTTTAACTGTAAATAAAATGCTAACCTAAACCTCTTGGTCCTTCAGCATACATGGTCATGCACAACTATAAAGGGGGAGTAGTGTAACTATTAATTGGAATTAATTTCTTTGTTGTCTAGTGATGGTCACCAAACCAGCTGTACAGGTGCCAGTGTGAGATACCTTATTACCATCTATCCTACTTGGCTGCAGATGGGAGGATCCCACCCAAAAACCCTTCACAGGAGCTCACAGCTTGTGAGTTCCCTGCTTGAAGTGGGAGCAGCACTGGGTTTGGCCCAGGTGGAAGCTGTAGGAAGGTTGTGAATTTTCTGTGGGTTAAGTTCCTTTATACAGGCTTCTGGTGTGGGCAAGCCCTGGGAATTCAGAATGCACTGCCAAGCCTACACCCTGGATTTTAGAAGCAGGCAAATAGTGTATAAATATATGGTGACAGTATCTACTTCCTCATGGCAGAAGGGAAAGTGTCTGAGGCCCCAAAAGAGCCCTCTCAGGACAAACTCAAAATCCCAAGGAAGGTTTAAAGGCTGATTTTTGCTTTGGATTTCATCCTTTTATGCCTTTCATGTTATTTCATCACTTATATTTGTGTGGATTGAGTAAATAAAAACTATTACAGGGGTCTCTTAGCTTCCAGTTTGTGCCCCTCCATTAGTGGCTTTTTCATCCTCCATAGCTTGGATTCCCCTTGCCTGCAAAATGAAGTTACTGTTATTTTACCATAGACTGAGATGGCCTTTATGCTTTCTCAAGCAGTTTTCTCACAGAGGGATGAGTATCTTTGTCCTGTCCCTGAGCTGTACAGATGGGGAAGCTGACACTGAAAGAATTCTGCAGCTGTGATAATTATCCACAATGTTCTCACTTGTGAAATGCAAAGTATCAGTGACACCTGATCAAACTGGGACGAAGGACAGCCTGTGCCACAAGCCTGATTTTAGTTCAGCCAGGAGTAATAGTGTGGAAATGTATGCATGCATGTGTATCTGTTAGGTATATGCACGTATGTGTAGTGAATGTGAAGAGAAAGCAAAATCTCTTGTTTCTGTGAAGCAAAAAGTGCCTCTGACATTGTAGATGTCAGATCTTTGCAGGATCACCTGCCACCCAAACATTGTGTTGAGTGGATTTTTTTTTAAAAAGTCAATACTCAGTTTTCCTCTGGGCTCTTCTATCCAGAGTATATCATTTTGAAAGGAGGGAAGCACCCTGCAGCTCTTCCTCCTGCCTTTGGCAAACCCAGCCTCTTTGCTGTGGTCACCAAGAGGAATCTTTGAAAATCCTGTTTATTTTGTGGTTGTTGAGCAATTTTAAGAATCTGTCTTTGAAGAGATAAGTGGGCAGAGCTAACTGGGCTGTCTTGACCCCAGTCTATTCTATTTACCCACGATATTTCCTGTACTGCAGCACTCCTCATCCCTCTGAAGTCTAAGGGCAAAGCATCAGGCTATGTGATGGTGTAGTGAGTTTAAAACATTTTTTTTTAAACCTTCTCCAGGCTGAGGATCCAGTGAAAGTGCATTCACTACGCTTTTCCTGCAGCTTTGTGGTACCCACTCGTCCCATTCCCTGCCAGCCCTGCTTCCCCTCCAGTGCCTCTTTGGGATACTGCTGGGAGTCTTTTCCCATGTTGCTCATCTTCCCTGGCAGGCTCTGCCTCCGTAATTAGATCTCAGTGGTTTGTTTGTGACATCCCAGTCTGATGCCATAGGACTGGAGAAAGTGCTAGCTAGTGAAAAAGGAGGAGGATTAGAGGAGCTCACTTCCCTAAGTGGATGGTGTTATCATGAAGCCCTTAGCACAATGAACTGATTAGTTTAAACAGTGGAAGTTTCACAAGGCACCTAATTTCCAACTGTGTAATGAGGCTGGCTCTTTTTATTTTTCCTTTTACATGTTTGTCTGTTTCTTTTATTTATGCTACATTTTTGTATCTGGAAATGCTTTATTGTGAATGCAGTAGTGAATCAGGTCTTAAATGACTACAAAATATATCAAGGCAGGAAAAAAGTAGGATTCATCCAATCAGTTCTTTTAATAAGTTTTATAACTCAAAAGGACAGGTGCACTCCATGTAAGGCATGTTCCTTGTGTTACAAATCAGTGTTCAGGTGATTTTTTTTCCCCATTAAAAATATATCTGGTGTATCTTTCTGAAAAACCAAAAAAAGAAGAAACTTTACCTGTTGCTTTCAGTAATTTGCAAGGATAGGAATAGGAAACAGGTACCTTGTCAATCATGGTGTATTTCCTAACACTGTACTTCTTTTGAGGTCACTGTGGTGTAATAAATAAAGAACAGACTGGTGTTCTATCTGGCTGTGGAAAACTGCAGCTAAATGCTGATGCTTCTAATTACAGCAGCATTCAGGGATGGGACATTTTCATCTAGGCCTACCTTAAAAAGACTGACTACATGGAATATTCTATTATAATGCTGTTTTTAATGTCATATGTTACAATATTAAAAAGAAACGAAAGAGCATTGATTTTTTTTTTCTGTGTGTTGTGGCATGTGAGACTGGGTTTTAAGAGCAGCATCTTTTAATCTGTATCAATGGTGATTCTGCATGTGGAGTGAGTTTTCTGAAATGCTCAGACTGCTGTAGTGAGCTGCAGTCCAGACCTCAGTATTTGCTAGTGGTGAATTACTCTAACAGTTGGCAGCTGATGCTGTTCAGGGACTCAGGAATGTGTTGTGGTCGGCTGTGGCTCTCTCCTGGTGACACCTCTCCGGCTATAAAAACAGACCTGGTGGCCAGGGTGAGAATTCACCTGCATCTGGATGGTGAAATTATATATGCTGCAGTACATGAGACTGTGAAGTGGTTTGAAGTTTGCTGTCAATGAACAGCAGTGCACTGGCACCAGCACACAGACCTGTGCTACTGGAGGGAGTGAGGTCTGGGAGTTCTCTTGTCAAAAACCAAAATCCTAGTTCTCAGGCATATGAGCAAAGTTGAATTTTAGAGCAGTTCTTTTCATAGCATTCTTTACTTCTACTAGGTCTATAAATGCAGCTATATCCTGAAAATTGATTTAAGAATTTTTTTGTGCTCAAATAATTTTTGTAATCCCATGATGAGTTTTCAGCTTTTGTGTTCTTGGGGAAGCTGCTGTCTGCTGCCTTCATGTTCCATAAGTGATGACTGCTAGTGAGTGTCATGGGAGCAGGAAAATCTCCTTAGCAGGCTGGAGTCAAGACACTGCTCTGTTCTAAACTCTGCCATAAGCTGCCCTGGGCAAAAGCAAGTTGGTGTGTCTGTCCCACTGCCTGGATGATCTCTAGAATGTTGAATATTGAGACATTGTTTAGATCTGCCCTGCTCAGGCCTGTTGATGTGTGAATCCCTGGTGTTTATTACAGTAGTGCTTGGGCAGTGGTGGGGGAGAACATGGAGTGAGGCAGACAGAAAGCAGAAAGTGAAAAATACAGCAAATTCCCAAATGCCTGCAATTAATAATTTTAACAAATGCATCACTGTTTCTTCATGTTGGCTGCCTGCTGTTTCCCCTCCTCTTTCTCTGCATGCTCAATATTTTTGTCCCATCTGTCCCTTGGCCGTAATGATGGGACAGATGCACTGCCTAAGTCTTCCTCTTGGAGCTTGTACTAAAACAACCTCATTGCTCCATTCCTCCCCAGCAGTATTTATGTGCTCATGTTTCTTTATCATCTCCCCCTCTCCCATTTTCTCTGTGCTGTGTATAGATGTATAGATATATATGTAATGTGTTTTCTTTCATGGTTTAAATGGAAATACTGTATACACGAGGTATGAACTATTGATTGCTACATACACATATCTATATATTTTTATGTGTAAAATGTGTGTATATATGTACATATATGTGTGTCTACATATAAAATATGTGTTGGATACCTTGTACCTTTCACTGTAAAAGATTCTCTGTATGGTCTTTTTATGATGTGAAGCAACACATTCTTCATTGTAACTGCCCCTTCAAACTCTTCAAGAAAAGCTTTTAAACTAAAAACCTCAGCATTTTCTTCATGAGGTTCTGTTAGGATCAGCTGTGCTTTGAACTGTTAAAAACTGTCATTTCTGTTGCATGTTTTCCTCAGGAGGTATTTTGGGTATGTTAAAATCATAGCTAGGGAGAAAAAGGAGGAAGAATAGCATCTGCTGTGCACGGAGGGTCTGAGAGCACAGATCGAGTCCATCCGCTGCAGGTCACTGCCTGCCTCTCCTGACTGCAGTGTGAAAAGTTCATGGTACAGGCTGCTGCTGGAGGAGGGGAGGAAGCAAATGTTATTGTTAATGGTTTACTGTTTGCTTTTAGCAGGACCAGCCTTGGGAGATTGTACTAAAATCCCCCCTAGAACAGATGATTTGGCAATTAATACAATCTTCTCCCCACCACCACCTCCAGTTAGGAAGTACCAGTGCATTCCATGTGTGTGCAACTCAGTTCCTGTCACCTCTGCAAATGCTTTAGATTTGCATTTTAATAGCCTTAGCAAAAAATATATTTTCTCTAAAATACAATTTTGTCTTTAGTGTGTAGGTTAGCCTCAGACTAAGAATTGTCTGTGCTGCTGACCCATGCCCCGTACAAGGAGTAGACTGAGGATACTTGAGTTCATCTACATTGCTAGATAGTGAAAAAGCCCCACTTGCTGCTCAGATTCAGAGCTCTCACACAACATGATAATGGATTTAATACAAGTAAAAACTGAAGCAGGGTAGTCAGGAGCTATTTGTTCTCCAAGCCCTTATTGGATGGAGTAGGAAGTGCTGCCCTTAGAACTGCAGCAAGATCCAGATTAGGCTTTTTGCAAAACTCTCCAAAGGCAAAGACAGTTTGTGTGCAGACATCCATACATTTGTGGAATTCTTAAGTAGATCAGACAAATCTGTTTGTCAGGGACCAGATATTGATTCATATCTGGAATGTTGCTCTTTCCAGTGCAGCAAACCAAAACTTCCTGTGTGGAAAAGCTCAGCTGGAGATAAGTGATGTTGAAGTGAGCTGGCATGAAAGCAGCCCTGCCTGTGCCTGCTCCATCCAGATGGGTCACAGGAGGGACTGGGTTTGTCCTGAGGCACATCCTCATCCCCAGTGCAGCTCCAGGGCTGCTTCTGCCAGCATGCTCACATACAAGAGAGGTGATGGCAGGAGAGTCTGTGCTTAATTGATGCTCTTTTTATACATTTTAGGGTTACTCTGGCTGATGTAAATCTCTTTTCCAAAGTTTGGAAGTTTGGTTGCAAACGTTCTTTTCAATACAATATTTTTTCGATATGTGTTGCCACAGAGCTGACAAAGTTTGAAATTTTGTAGTATTTGTTCAAAATTTTCCTTCCCACACAGTTCTGCTAATTTTGGATCATGCTGTTTAGTCCAGTGGATGTAACTGAAGCAGAGAAGTTTGCCCAACAGCAATAAGGGCTGTAAAGTGCCCATAATCCCAGTCATGGTGGGCTTGTAAAATAATGAGCAACCATGATTTAAGAGTTTAACTCTTAAGTCATTTTAGAACTTACTGTTGTGTTTTGCCTTTTTTTTTTTTTTTTTGTTACCAACAGTGAGGAAGATGCTTTCTTTCAGAATCTGTTTATGTTAGTTATTAGGATGGAGAGGGTAAAGTGAGTCAGTAAATATGAAAGACAGTTTTGTGTCTCAAGTCTTATCCTGGTACTACTTTTTAAAGTAAAGTAAACAACTTTATTTTGAGTTTCTGATTGCAGTTGTCAATGAGGCAGCAATTCCCTCAGCCCACAATGTAGCTGTATGAAAGAGGCCAAAATCCTCTGCAGACTTCCCATGTCCTTTCCAGTCCTTCTTTTGGGGATGCTCTAGAGGCACCACTGTGCGTGTGTGTATGAGTCGAAGGCTGGAAGACTGACTGTGGAAGCATAAAAATGTTAATTTTGTTTCATTTGTTTGCTATCAAGCTTTAGTGCTCAGGCACTTAACTGAAAAGTAATAGCAAGTAACCCAAAAGTTGGCAGAAAGAGTTGAAAGTTGTCTTATTTTGTAGATAGAAGTACTGGGAAAAGGAAATTAAAACTGAGTTTTGTGAATTGTTCTTTGAATATTTTTCTTCAAGCCCAGTTCTGAGAGTGATGTACTTACTAAGAACTTCTGACTTTTTGAAAATACCTGTGTCTGAAGGCTGAAAATCCAGTAAGAAAATAGAATGGCAAACACTGATTTTATAATGTGGTATTATTTTTAGGCTTGTTGTCATTACATTTTAGGGAACCTGCCCTGTTGTATTTTGTCTCCTTGAATATACTGAGCATTTTGAAGATGTTATAAAAGCAAATGTACTTTAAAGTAATGGGTTTTGAAATAGAAAATGTTGGTTGTAAGACAGAAGATGCATTACTGGCAATGTGTATTGTATATTCCTATACAGTTAAACAGTGCAGGAGCCTCATTTTGGCAAGGACTGTGAATATCTGGAACATAAAGACATAGTTAAAATATTGTTGTGGCAAGGGGAGGCAAAAGGAGGCTGAAAGGAGGCTGGGGCCCCTGTTAGCTGGCAGATTCACAGGTGAATTAGAATTGAGTTCAGGTTTTAGGCCAATTGTTACTGGTTTCAAACCAATTTCCTTCGTTTCTCCACCTGTCACGTACACAAGTGCTCGGTTAGACACTTAGCATGGTAAGTGCATGCAATCCTCCCTGTTACAGCCTGTGGAGTTGTGCTGTGCAGTGTGGGCAGGACAATTCCCAGATGCAGACCTGCCTTCCCCCCTGGCAGCAGCTCCTTGCTGGGACGAGCTCTGCGGGGCGAGCCAGCGGAGCCCACGGGCTGGGGACAGCCTTGTGCTGAGAGGGGCTGCTGGGCTGCAGGGTTCCCCACCCCTCTTCTCTGACCCCTTCTCTCTCACAGGCAGGAATGGCATCTCCTGAAAACCCCGAGCAGTTGATCATTGCCCTGGAGCCCGAGGCTGCCTCTATCTACTGCCGAAAGCTGCGCCTGCACCAGATGATAGACCTGAGTAGTAGGGCACCTGTCAATGGCTACAGCCCGAGTGACACTATTGGAACTGGATTTACACAGGGTACTTCTGTTCATTCACTTTGCAGATTCTCATTGATTTGTCCCCCAGGGCTGGTTTCTTACCTTTTCTTGTTGTCTTTGTTCCCTTGAAATGTTTCAGGCTGGCATCAGTTTGTTTTAAAAACTCTTTTGCTGCTTACCGTAGTTAGACTTGTTTATATGTTGACCCAGCAGACATCACAGAATGATTTGGGTTTGAAAGAAACTCAAAAATCATCTAGTTCCAACCTTCTGCTATGGGCAGGGACACCTTCCACTAGACCAGGTTGCTCCAAGCCCTGTCCAACCTGGCCTTGGACACTTCAGGGATGGGGCAGCCACAGCTTCTCTGGGCACCTCTCACCACCCTCAAAGGGAACAATTTCTTCCTAATATACACTTGAATTTGTGGCATGCCGGTAGCTTCTTTGTCTTGCCTTTTTTTGGATGTTGTGGGAGTCCTTTAGTATTTTCACAACAGTATTTTTTTGCCTTAATTTAAGTTAGTGCTTCACGTTGGATCATTTTTTTCATTTAATTTGTTGGAAGCAATTATGTGTTAGATTATCAGCATTATTGAGGCAGTGCTAAATAACTGGATCTGCAATGAAACAATTAGTCTGAGGTGTTCCCAAGTATTGGCAGATGCTTTTTGATGTCATCTTTATGAAATATCATTAATGAATTTCAACACTCGGTGGAACACATGGCATTGGAATGTAGCAATAAATTTATCTGCATGTTGAAGAGAACTGGATAATGCACTTCTGATTTATTGAGCTGGGATCTGTTGCTACTGTCACTGTTAGAAGGGATTTGAAGGGATTTGAAGGACAGAGATTGGAGCCCTGTAAGTCACTTGACAGAAGATCCTTCATCACCAGAGATTTTTGAGCTTGGCAGCCTACTGAAACTGGAGGCAAAAAAGGAAACAAGAAAGGAAAATGGTCTGCAGCAGTAAGATTTGATAGCTGCTTAATGTGCATATTTCTCTATATCTCTGTGAATTGCAACAGTTGCCCTGATACTGATGGTAGTGTGTCAGTCTATCCTAGAAGGAGTTTTTCAGAAGAGTCTGTATTTTGCTAGGTCAAAACAGTAGAGGCAAGTGGGAGGTTAAGCTAGTAGAGCTATTCCTGCACTTACCAGAGCATTTTTTTTTTAGTTAGGCAGACTGACTACATCATTTTCTCAAATCCATGGCTCTCCCAGCCAGCACTTGTCAGATGTGTTCAGTGTTTGGAGGCCCACGCAGAGTACAGGACACAATCTGTTTTCAGGATTCTGTCCCTTCAGGGCCCCTTGGCTTCTGTCCCCCTCATTCGTGCCCTGAACTGTTCCAGTTCCATGTGATTTTACATGAACTCACTTTCAGACAACACAGGGATTTGCTTCTGGGAAAATAATAAAGGAGTTCATCTGGTAAAGGTTTTGAAGCTGGGCAGAATCTGGCAGATCATGGATTTCTGCTAATGGGCTTTTTCTTGGGTGGGGGTACCACTCTCATTCTTGACTTTGTATGGTAAAAAGCTGTTGGGGATGAGAAAGGTTTCATGTCAAAATTAATGAAAACAAAGTTTGGAGTGAATTAATTTGGGGTTGGAATTAAAATTTCATAAAGGCATGGCAAGCACCCAAGACAAGCTGAGAACAGATTAAGGAGAAAAACCCTTTAAATATAAACAGAGAGACGCACTCCAAGGACCATATTATTGCTGTGAAGTCAAAACAGAAATTTTAGTGCTCATAGTAGCAAGGATAAGCTTGCTTCAGTTGTAGTTAAAGACTGGCTCTTGTGTTCACTTCTGGCCCACAGGAGGGAATGAAAGGATTGCCATTGATTTCTGTGAGTTTGACAGGCCCTCACTTGGACCTGGTGCTTGTTCTGCCATGGAATTCTTCATCTGAGCTCTCCCTGTGCTGCCCAGACCCTGAACTGGGGCTGGGGCAGCTTCTCTGCATCGTGGAGTCTTCTTGGGGAGGGTGCAGGAGCAAGCAGAGCTGATGCTCTATTTTCTGATGACAGGCACTACAGAAATAGGAAGCAAAGTGCATTCTGTGATTTGCATGCTGGTATTTTCAGAAAGAATTTCTACTCATGACAGGCTGCCTCTCTTGTAGTGTTTTATGAAGTGCCTTTGAAGGTGAGTGATGATAACACAAGGAATGTAGGGGGTTTTTTGATCATTCAGTTATGGAGGTTGATTTAGAGGCATAAATAGCAGAGGTTCTCACTACTCTGCTTTCTCTTGACAGACTGCTCTGCATCTTTTAAATGTCTAAGTAGCAGTTAAGTCTTGTCAGTTAATGGGTTGTTACAATAGTCTTGCAAGATTACACTTAATTTTTAATTGGTGTATATTATAAATACTCTGAGGGTCAGCCCTGGTGATCACTGTGTCCTTAAAATTAATTCTAATTCTTACTTGTCCTTAAGATTAATTCTGAATAATCTGAGCAGCAGTGCTTCTGGCTGCTTGTTTTGGGGTAGACTGACATCCTGAGAGGCTGGGGAGGCGTATTTGCCTGAGCACTCAAAATGAGCAGTGGCTTTTGGAAATGTGGGAATGTTTTCCCATCCCGGGTGGTGGGGCGGCTGTCTGGGTGTGGGCTGGAGCTGCCACCTGCTGGTGGTGGAGGCTGCTGTGAGCACAGCTGGCTGCCGTGAGCACAGCTGGCTGCCAGCCCCCCACCCTGCTGCCAGCACACGCTTTGCAAGCCAGAGTGTATTGAAAAACTGCAAGTCAGACCTGTTTATAGCTTTCTTGTCATTAGATTGTTAATATATATGATTAGTTTGCATTATTTCTGTTAGGTAAGTCATATAGATTAAAAGACAAGTAAATATAACAATACCAAGGAAGATCAGGGTGGCTGTAAACTATTTTTCCCTCTTTCCAGGAATGGCATTCTAAGGTTCCTGGTCCCAGTGCAATAATTTTTGTACATTTGTTAAGAAGGGATAAATACAGATCTCTCAGCCTGCTTGCACTCGTTTCCTGTAGTTTTTGATTCTATTCATGCTTTTTTAGACTCAGTAACTTGTTTTTCTGTTATCACTAGGGAAGGAGCACGTGCGCCGGAACCGGCAGAGCCGGACCTTCATGGTGGAAAATGTCATAGGAGAGATCTGGTCTGAGCTGGAGGAAGGTACTGTCCTTTCTTCAGCAAACTTTGCTCTCGCTGGTGTTGTGTTGCAGGCAAATATTGTGTTTCCCACAAAGGTGCTGTGCACTGCATTGTTCTCACAGTGGTTATGAAGGGGAAAAGGAAAAAACCACAAGTTCACGTGCTGCTCTTAGTTACAAGTGCTGAATTGCAATTCTGTATGCTCTAGCATAATAAGATTTGTTAATCAGATGGTGGGAAGCCATGCAACTGGAATATTTTCCTCAGAATAGGCTTTATAAATATGGTATAATATTTGGTAGCCCACTATGATGTACACCAGCAGCATGAGCAGTCCCACTTTTCAGCTGTGCTGCATTAATAACTTTTGACATCTGACTTTGATATTTGTTATCAATCATTGTGTTGTAATTACTAGCAAAGATCAGGTCTTCAGCATGGCCATTGCTGGCTGGCTGTAGGCCCTTATCTGGTGCCCTCAGGAGGTCTCCCTGCAGTGAGCTGGTGTGCTCACAGTGGTGTAAATGGCCCTGGCCTGTCCCCTTGGCATTCCAGGTGATCGGTACATCGTGGTTGACAGCGGAGGAGGCACGGTGGACATGACTGTCCATCAGATCAGGCTTCCTGAAGGACATCTGAAGGAGCTCTACAAAGCAACAGGTAACGTCACTTCCACTGCTTGCTTTATGTAATTAGATTGTGTATTACATATTTATGTAATGTTTTGGCTTGTCAGTGAAGGAAATGTGTGCCTTTATTGCATTTCACTGACAGTTCTTCCTGAAACGAGACCAGCGCACAAAATCAGTATAACCCAGTGTGGTATTCCCATTCTCTGAACAGAGAGAGACATAATTCCCTCTCCCAGGATTTTTCCTGGGAAAGGCAGTGAGACACCTCAGAGAAGAAGAGAAGACAATTCTTATCTTTATTCCCTGCTCCTCTTGTTTTGCACCTGTGGAATGCCTTATGGAGATTGTTTACCAAAAGTGATTTGGTTATTGGACGCCGTGAAGATTGTTTTGTTTCCTTGGACCATTGGGTCAAAGATGTTTCCTGGCTGTGTCAGACAGTCACAGGTTTTTCTTTAGTATTTTTTGTATAGTATAGTACAGTATCTTTTCAGTATAGTTCTAATACAGTATTAGTGTAATATAGTATAGCTTTAATAAAGCAGTTGTTCAGCATTCTGAATCATGGAGTCAAAGCACATTTATTCCCTGGCTGGGGATTACCTGTTTCTATGATAACCCAGCTGCTGGTTGGCTGAATCACTCATTTAGAGTGAAAGTGTTTGAGTGGCTATGATGATACAGGTGTAACAGTGAGGCAAAAGTAAGATCATGTTGTGTATTAGACCAACTGTTACATTTAGCAAAGATCCTCTTTTTGCAAACCTTCTCCTATGACAGTCCTGAGAGTGTTGTTCTGATGTGCATCTGGTCAACTCGAAATGTCACAGGAATATTGAAGAATATGCAGAATATTAAAGCTGTGTTTTTTCTGTGCTACAGGTGGCCCATACGGTTCTCTAGGTGTGGACTACGAGTTCGAGAAGCTGCTGTGTAAAATCTTTGGGGAAGATTTCATTGAGCAGTTTAAAATCAAGCGCCCTGCGGCCTGGGTGGATCTGATGATCGCCTTTGAGTCCCGCAAGCGGGCGGCAGCTCCCGACAGGACCAACCCCCTGAACATCACCCTGCCCTTCTCCTTCATTGACTACTACAAGAAGTTCCGAGGTCACAGTGTAGAACATGCCTTGAGGAAAAGCAAGTGAGTAGACAAGCACGTGGATGCAGAATTAACTACTGGTAGCAAAGACAAATAATTAAAATATCCTAATTACATTGGGACTGAAAGGGGATAGCGTAGAAGTGTAGTGCAAGGATGAGAAAATGGGGTTGCGTCTGGTGCAGTTTCCAAAATGAAAAGTTCTCATCCATTTCTTGCAAAAGCTTTTCTGTAGAAGATTTCCACTTTTTATATTGCTTTCTGTGACTTCTGCATCACTTTCTTTGTTTGTATAATGAGAGTCTCTTGCATGTTAATTAGGAATGTCAGATCAAACACAGAATTTGTTGCCTAGAACCTTAATTTTTAGTGGCCTGGATCCTGGAAAAAAATCCAAGATTGTGAGATGTGTAAATATATTCATGGCTTGAGGGAAGTTATTAACAGTATCAGATCACTGGAGAAAACATATACTACTGCATAAAGCTCTGTAAGGGGAAGCATTCAGCTTTTGAAATGATGGCAGGCTTTGGCTTCTTATAGTATTTAACAAGCTTGATAATTTACTTGATAGGCTGGGAGATCCCCTCCAGAGATCTTAATTCATGATTTGCAGTATCAAGAAGTCACCCTAAATGACAAGATCATGGGCTGCTGTAGAAAAGGAAGTGAGCAGAAAGTAGAAATGGGCATTTTGCATCTCCTGAAGTTACATATTTCAGAAAACCTGGAGTTTAATGAGAATGAACAAGAGAACCTGTGAATCTGGGACAGAATGCTTGGGATCTGAGACGGGAAGATTTGATATTTAGTACCTGTGCCTTAATTTTTTAAACTAGCCAATGTTGAATGTAATATGCAGGCTGGAACTCCTGCATCTCTTTCAGAAGTTATTGGTAAATGTACTGGAAGCTTAAGTGACTTGGAATCCAGCTAAAAGTTTCTTTCTAAATGAGACTGAGGTTCTGAAATCATTAAAAATTTCTGGAAATCCTCCTCCTCACGAGGTCATCTCCTTTTTATTAGTAGTCTTAATGGTGAATCTTAGAGGAGGTGATAAATGCTCCCTTTAAATGAAATGAAATCAATTGGATAACAGGATAGAAAGAGTGTAAAGGTTAACATTTAATGTGCATGAATGTAAGGGAGATTACTGAGCTATACAGATGTATATCAGTGATAGAATAGCATAATGCCTATGTTCACTTAATAAATGTTATGCCTCATTTAAAATGCAGTTCTCTCTTCTGCCTCCTGAGGCTTCCCAACTTGCTTGTTTTCCTTGTGTGTTTCCAGTGGCTTTGGCCTGCCACTGCTATAATCTAAATGCTGCCCTTCTGGGGATGAATCAGTGCTGTTTCAGATGAGCGAGCACTGCATTGACTGCCAGCTGTTTCAGAGAGCAGTTGAGCATTGCTAATACTGCAGAAGGCAATCAGGCAAAGAAAACAACAATTAGACAAGCCAAAATAATAATTCTCCTTTCAAGTTTTACATAACTGCGGTTGGTATGGGGCTAGGGTGAGGTGGGGCACTTTGTTCCAAGGAAAATGCACGCAGATTCTGTAAACTCATTCATTTATTTCATGCTGGTTGTTTCACAGCTCAGCTGCAATGCTTTAATGTTCTTTCTCACTGTTCCTTTGCAGTGTGGACTTTGTGAAGTGGTCCTCCCAGGGAATGCTGAGGATGAGCCCGGATGCAATGAACGCTCTTTTCAAACCTACGATTGACCAGATCATTCAGCACCTGGGTACGTATCTGGGTGTGGTTCCACTTCCTGGCTGAGCTCAAACTGAAGCTTTGCTCACCCATTTCAACCCAGTAACAACTCCTGGTACGCACCAGTTGTTGACAAGGAATTCAGTTTTGAAACTTGCAGCTCTCTACAAATCAGCTAGGAAAACAGGAAAAGTAAGGGATGTGTCCTGAGCACATACTCCTGCCTAGCTCCAGTGCTAGTTACTGAGTGTGATTCAGTTGTGTTACTGCCTAAGCTCCAATTACTCTATGCTTCCAGGGCTGCAAGCATTCAGAGGGCTGACATCCACTGAGAATCCCAGATCCTGCCTTGCTTTTTCCTGGTTCAGGCAACAACCAAATTATGCCAGAGTTGTACCTTGTTTCGGACTATTCCAGCTATTAAGACCTCCAATTTGTTCCTCCCTAGTGGAAGGTCACATTTGTTCATGACCATCACTGACATCTCTAAAGCACAAATAGTAAATGATGCATCGTGGTAAAAGTCCTTCCAGGCATGGCTTAAGCAGCAATGAATTTATTTGTCCAGTAATGGAAAGTGACATGTGGTTATTGGGAAAGTTGCTATTTAAGGTCTCCCTAGACAAAGATGAAATTAGTATCAAGTAGAGTATAATGTTTGTGGTGAGAAAAGTGTGCTTTTTACATGTTTTAAAGCACTATTTGGAAGAAATATCCAGCTTTGCTCATCATTTGTGAGGGGTTATTAGCTAAATTTCAGAACTTAATAAGACAACAAGTACAGAGCAGCTTATATGTGAGCAGAGAGGGAGGGAGACACCTAGGACTGCAACAGTCGTGACAGGTAACTCACCTGTTTGAACTAAAAGTGAGCCTACAACTGGTTTCTTGAAAGTAGATGGTTTTCTTGAAAGTAGATGTAGGCTATTCTAAGAAGGAAAATCTGTAAGAGTGTAAAGAGGGATTGTTTTGCAGATGGTATTTATTGCGCTTCTGCTGGGGTCAGAAATAAGTGAATTTGGAATGGAGTGATTTCTCTGGAATGCAATAAAGGGTCGGTTTTAAATGCCAATTTCAAAAATGTTGTTTGGTTTGTGGTGAGTGAATTCGTAGTGAAATACTCAAGAGATAACAGAAGTGGGACTGGTGCATGCTGAGGGGGTGGCAGTGTGGGCACAGACGTGACAGTTTCAGATCATGTGCATGGAACACTCAGTACACTCAGGCATTGGCATTTTCACTTGCAGTGCCTTATTAAAGTGGATTTTATTGGATGCTCTCTGTTTCTGTTCAGGTGAGGTGTTTGATAAGCCAGAGGTGACCAATGTGAAGTTCCTCTTCCTGGTGGGCGGCTTCGCTGAATCCCCCTTGCTCCAGCAAGCCGTGCAGAGCGCTTTTGGCTCCAGGTGCCGGGTGATCATTCCCCAGGATGTGGGGCTGACCATCCTCAAAGGAGCTGTTCTCTTTGGCCTCGACCCCGCTGTCATCAAGGTGCGGCGCTCCCCGCTGACCTACGGCGTGGGGGTGCTCAATCGCTTCGTGGAGGGCAAGCATCCCCCGGAGAAGCTGCTGGTCAAGGACGGCACGCGCTGGTGCACCGACGTCTTCGACAAATTCATCTCGGCCGACCAGTCTGTAGCGCTGGGAGAGACTGTGACCCGCAGTTACACACCTGCCAAGCCTTCCCAGTTAGTCATAGTGATCAACATCTACAGCTCGGAGCAGGACGGCGTCAGCTTCATCACCGAGCCCGGCGTGAAGAAGTGCGGCACGCTGCGCTTGGATCTGACGGGGACTGACGCCTCCGCGCCCAACCGGCGCGAGATCAAAACGCTGATGCAGTTTGGGGACACTGAAATCAAAGCCATGGCTGTTGATGTCGCGACCTCTAAAAGTGTCAAAGTTGGTATTGATTTCTTAAATTACTGACGGCCTTTTCCCCCGCCATAGCCTGTTTGTGAGACTGATCTTCCACTGTTCTGTTTTTTGACTTCTGTCTGTCATGTCATCGCCTTGAATTTCAGCAGGCTACATGAGAACAGCTAGTAAGGTGGGGTGTGTTGTGTTTGTGTCCTTTGGTGACCAAGGACTGCATTTTAAAAGACCCTTAAAAAGTTTTGGGAGCAAAAGTTCCAGAGGTAGTAAAAGTTACCAAGTTACTCACGCATGCTTTAAGATCTACCTTTATAAAATAAACACTGATTATTGTTGGGTCCTGAAGGTTAGTTAAAAAAACACCAAGTTGTAATCTCTTTGCCTTGTTCTTCTTCCTCTTCCTCCTGAGAAAAACTCACTAATCCACGTGGCTGTTGTAGGGGGGTGTATCTGTGTGGGATATCTGTTTAAACAGCACCATCCTCTGGCAATGGGAACAAATTAGTTGTTTTATTGTATTCTTTTGATTTTGCCCAGTGCTTTCAGAATTTCAAGTGCTGAAAATCGGTGACTCAAAGAAATAGGATCTAAGTTACTTAAATTCTGAGTAAAGAAAATCTCCAGAAATCCTTTAAAATTATATTTAGGAAATACTTATGTGTTTTGGGGGCCTAATATTGATTGCTCCCATTTGAAAACAAGGCCTTTGGTGTCAGAGCTCTCAGAACAAGCTATCAGATTAATTAGCTAGCATTACCCTCATTTTGCTTCAGAAAATAGTATTAAGGACAAACCTATTTCTCTTTTGGGTCTTCTAAACTTATTTTTATTAGTCTTCATCTGAAACCACAGAATCACAGAGTAATTGAGCTTGAAGGGGACATCCATTGACTGATAAAACCTCTCCATTTTAAGCAGTATCAGAACAAGTTTCTTTTTCCAATTTTTATGGTCTCCAAAATGAAGATCCCTAAACTCCAGGCAACTTATTTAACAACCCTCACTGCAAAAGTTTTTTTCTTATGCTTAAAAGGAATTTCTCGAGTTAAATTTGTGCGTGTGGCCTCTTTCTTGCTCCTTCACTGGATACCTCTGAGAAGTCTGGCTCCATCCTCTTTGCTGTCTGCTCTCAGGCATTCTTAGCATCCCCTGAGCCTCCCTGAGTCCAGCAGCCCCAGCTCTCGCAGCCTCTCCTCACATGAAAGATGCTCCAGTCCCTTCTCCCCTTCACAGCCCTCTGCTGCTCTCAGAGCTCTGTCTGTGTCTCCCTTGTCCTGGAAGCTCAGAGCTGGACCTGGCACTCAGGCATGGTCTCAGCAGGGCTGAATCAGGGAATGATCCCTTTCCTGGACCTGCTGGCAGTGCTGTTCCCCTTGCAGCCCACCAGAGGCTGGTGGCACTCTCCATGGCAGGGGCACACTGCTGGCTCCCGCTCAGGGTCTGTCTGCCAGGGTGGGGCTGTGCTGCCAGGCTGCTCCCAGACAGCTTCTCCTGCTCCATGGGCTCCTTCCTGCCCCCTTCAGCACTTTGCACTTGCCTTGGCTGAACTTCACGAGGTTCCTATCTGCACATTTCTCTGTCAACATCCCTCTGACCCATCTGCTTTATCAAGCACTTCCCCCCAGGTGATTACATTTTTTTTCTTGTTCATTCCTGTGTTGTTTTGGAAGCACAGCTAGATGATGGCTGTCCAGAAACACAATTCACAAGAGACAAAACATTCAGATCTAACCATAATATGTTTTTTTGTAGCACACATTTTAATTCAGTAAAATACATTGCTGGGTTGAGTTGAATGGCCAGTGAAGTGGAGGGCAGAAGCCAATAGAATGAAACTATAAATAGCATAAAATAAAGCATTCCTTACCTGGCAGTGAGCACAGAGCTCTTGATGCAGGAGAAGTGCACTGATGGCCATGGCAGTATCTTGTTTTCCAAGTTAGAACTTTGTGGAAGTGTTTCCTTAAGCATGCTCACCTGGCAAATTTATTTTGCAACTAGAATAGGTTTTATTTTGCAAAATTCTACAGGAAGAAAACTTCTGAAACCTATATTCTGCATCTGTCATGAACTGACAACTTCAGATTCAATTCCAAATTCCACTCCAAATTAGCAGAGTGGTACCAACCTGTAGAATCACCCTAAAATGCTGACACTTTCCAGTGCATTTAATACAGAGCTGCCTGATTACCTGCTGGAATTCATTACATTTTCAAAACATTCCAATGTCAATTATTAATCTAAACCTTCCTTTTTAAAAAGTTGAGCATGAGTTAAATCCATTACTGACACTTTTGGGAGATTAAAGCTTTATCAGTTATTTCATTAATTTATGTTCCAATCCTGCACTTAAACTTTCTGTGTTTATCCTGGAGTTTTGCCACAGTAGAGAGCTGGACAAACGATCCACTGCATTTTGTCATTGAGTTTTCTGTGTCTCCTGCAGAATTCCCTGATTTAATGGGAAATATGTTCTGCATTCAGCTTTAAAATAAATAAATAAAGGACTATGGAGAATGCTAGTCACAGTATCCTGCTGGATACTTTCTATAATTACAAAGTGTGCTTGCTAGCAGTTGATTTCCTGCTGCCTGCTAAATGCTTTAAAAGCTAAATACTGGGAATTTTTTTTGTTTGTGCTGCTTTCCATGGTTTACAAACAAGAGAAACTTTAAGATGAGTTATGAACAATATAATTTTATGTATATACAATATTTAAATATTGTACAGACTCTTTCTTTCTACAGTGCTATTTTCTTGTATAAAAATGCACTTTGCCTCTGTTGATTTCATTCAGCTGTTAATTTTAAATAACACAGTTTCTCAATCAGCTTCTGTAATTATAGGCTTTTAAAGATGGTAAGATATGAAAAGTAAAAGGCTGATCTTCTAATAATAGGAAAGAAATGTTGGTGTGTCAGAGAATACAACATTCTTCCTGCAATGCAAGTCATACCAACTAAGCACATCACACAAATGCAATAGTCTGTTGCTGGGGTTTTCATTTCTTTGTTTCAGATGGTGACCATTCCATCTCCAGCAATTCTTCATAATAATGGATGAATCCTCCTGTAAAACCAAAAATCAGATTGTAAAATCTGGGTATACAGCTTCTTCACTAGGTTTTGGGTTTTTAATAAGGATCTTCTCTAGTTTAAAAAACAACAACAACAAGTGAAAAACTACCTCCCAAAGCCAGGCAACACTCTTGTATTGTAGCTGCAGGTAAGACACAGTCTCTGTCTACCACTTCCACCTGCCAAAAAACAAAATTCTTACAGAAAAATAGGCTTTGCTGTCTTTGCATGCTATGTTAAGCTGAATCTGTCCAGTTCTGCACAGATTTGTTTTCAGTGGCCTTAACACAGGATTTGGTTTAATAAATGGCTGCCACCCCCTGTCTCCCCTGTGAAGAGGAGGTGACCTGCACCATCAGGTGGCCCATGAGTTTTGTGCTGTTTCCAGCCTCTCTGCAGGGAAGCTACAGGTGGTTGGTTTCTGCAGCTCTTCTGAAGCACAGTTCCCTGCACAGCAGCGATTTCTGCCCTTCCTGATTCACCTTCTGTAAGATCCTATCTGGATCCAAGCAGGGGATTGTTGCTGAAATCCCTGTAACTGTGAAACGTGGTTTACATATTTTTGCACTTCCTCCTTCAGTCTGGTGAGAGCACTGTCAAGCTTATCTTTGCAGAGCACTGAACTACTGAACAAACTCCCAGCTGTCCTTGTTGCCCTCTTTAAGAATGGAAAATTAGCTCGTCTCTCTAAGGAATTAGAATTGTTAAGTAGAATATTATGCTGTGGTCTGTAGACAATAACCCAATTAAACAACTTTACATTTTAAGAGGATGCCCATTTCAATAAAGGATGTTAGGTTGTAAAATTTATATGAAATTTACTAGGAAATGAGGCATTTTTAGAATTGTAGTTGTGATACTTTTGCAGGACATTCCCCTGCAGAGCATTTTTTTGGTAGGGGTTTCAGATGACATTGTGCAACTTATTGACTGTGCAACTGATTGCACACTTGGCAAGACAACAAGGCCAGCTATCCATAGGGAAAGCAGGTGGTCTTGGCAGGGGTTTTGCTCTAAACAGCAATTTGCAAGTTTGGGTCCAAGTTACTGAACTCTAGGCTGAAGTTTAGCAGCTAATTGTGATGGAATGATTGATTGTGCTAGAATATGATAAATGTGCAGTGGTGGTTAGGACAGTTTTCAGTGGTATGAGTATACCAATATTCATATACAGGAGTTTTAATGCATTATTATGAGAAGGCTAATTATATATTGCAGAGATTTAATAGCCAAGATAAGCTGCATATTTATGATATGAAGTGGCTTAAGCGGATGAATAGTATAAGAGTTGTTGGGCATAATGTCTCAGTACTCACCTGCTTGAAATAATCTTAAACTATATTATAAAACCAACCATTGTGGTCTTGTTCACCTCTGTGCAAGATAAATTCAGATTTCACTGATACTTGGAGCTGTTCACAACTTGTCTGGATTGTATCTTGAGTGTTCTTGTGTCTTCAATCATGTCAAATAAAATACCTTAAAACTAATTTCTCTTTTTGGGTGCTACTGTTCTTATGAAAATAGCTATAAAAAGAAACCTAATTTATTATGAAAGTGAGGAAGGCCAAGCGGTTATGCTTGAATTTGGGTGCCCCTTTGTGTGTGTAATTGAGCAGAAGTGACACCAGCCATCTGCATGGCTTTAGTTCACTTGTGTGCCCAAGGTGGATCTTCAGTGCTGCCCATGACTCAGCTTCCAGCAAAATTGGTGTAGCTCTCTGAGTAAGGTGTTTGTTGGAGTTCAGGCAGAAAGACTTTGGGCCATACCAAAAGCAGATCAGGTATTTTCTGTAATGATGCTCTCAGAGAGTCAGAAAATGAAATAAAAAATCTGATATATCAAGGAGAGGTGTAATCTCTTAGGTCTTGTATAATTAAAAGCTGTTTTATTGTTAAAAATTAATTACCAAGCCAATAAGCTGGCCAATAACCAGCTATATCAGCATGAGAATGTGCCTCTTTATAGCTCCAGGATGTTCAGTAAGGTCCAGCTGCACTGAAGAAACCCTTGCACAGCAGTTTGTGCAGTACTACATTCTTCTGCTGACAGCTCTAGGCCACGTCCCTCTGAAATTCAGCAGTGCTGGCACAAGCTCTGGAGGTGATTCAGTGGCACAGGTGACCTTGGTCCATGATGCTGCAAAGATGCAGAGAGTGAACTGAGAGGCTTTAGCAGCCACTACACCCAACTTCCACCTATTTGCTGCAATGAAGGTGTTTTACAAGTGCTTTATGACTATAATTATAAACACCATCCTAATAGGCTGGGTACTGTATTTAACTTGTAATGAACTTGATTTCAGCTAAACATTCAATTAATGTTACTAGTACAATGGGAAATATAATTACAGTCTTCAGAGACACATTAAGAACCAAATTTTGCTTTCGGTGTTCTACCTCACTGCTGAAGATTCCAGTGGAGTTTCATGTGGGTGCATTCAGAATTTGGTCCTTGCACTGGACTTTTCTAAATCTTAAGGCTTTCTCATAGGAGTGTGTTTAGATTTAAAGCTACAGCCCCATCTTGATAGAAGGGATTTTGTGTAAGTTGTTGGTTCTATGAAATCACCTAAGTCCTTTCTGAAATTTGCAGATTTTGTATTCATGCGAATAGCTGTGGAATAAAACAACTTTTAAAAGGGCCTCCCTGACAGCAGGGTCCAACTCTCTGGCTCAGGGACGATGGATTCAGAATTCCTTTACTCAGTGCAAGAACTGCTTGGTTTTCAAGAGATGCAGCCTGGATAAATTAGTAAGACTGCAGATGCTTTGTGTGACTGGAATTCAAGCCTGGCTGTTGCCAGTCTTGTACTTCCTTTTTTTTAGGAATAAATTCTCTTTTATTAGTTCTCATTCATGCCTTGCTATGTTCTAACAATCAAAAGCAATTTGGTGGTGGAATCAATGCAGAGTGACAATAAGGTATTGTGCTTTTTCCCTTCGAGTTAGAGACTTGAACATGAGTATTTTAAAAAAGGAAGAAGTTTCCATCACAGCCTGTGCAGTTCACAGATGCAAAGACCAATTTCTTACAGCAAAACCTATCTTGTGCCACCCTTATGCCATAATTTGAGTCAGTTAACTGCAAACATTTTTCTGCAGACCAAGAAATTCTGTATTGTCTTTAGTTAACGTACAGTTGATTAGGTACTGGCTATGATTTTAAAGTAATACCTGTTTCCTAATTTTTCAGGGATTGTAATACTAGGGCAAGGTTTACTAGATGCCATCCATATCCCAGGAGCTCTGGCCTTGTGCCCCAAGCAGAAGTTACTGGATGAGGCCTTGGTGTCCATTACCATGTGATGGCAAAAAAATCAAGAACTTGGTAGATTGCAGCCACTATGATCCTTCTGTCAGTGTCCACAGGTGAGCTGACAGAGACATGGAGAAATGAAAAATAAATCTCAGCTTCCCCTGGGAGTATTGTGTGTGCAGCAGAGCCAAGACACCAAAGGAGGATGGTGCCAGACTGAGTGTAAGGATATGGGAATAAATCACGTGGATTCCATTTTCTTCCTGGTGGAAAAAAGCTCATTCTTTATTCACGTAACTCGTTTTTCTGCAGTGTTACAGACCTCATGTGTGACTCCAATTGGTTAGTAGCTTTATTGCCAATTACTTTTATTGGTTAGTAAGAAGTTTTATCCTGTATTGATTGGTCACTCAAACCCCCTCTGTGTACATGCAGGAAAAGTTGTTTGTGAGAGATGGTTTTCATTTTTCTAACAGTGTAAAAACAGTTTATACAGGTGCTAGTTGGTTTTTTTACCCAGGAATAGATTGTTATGCTAACAGACTGCTCACTCCAGGATTGCTTTCACATGGGAACTTGCAGAGTGCTAGCTTCCCTTAGGAGAAATGACAGGCTAACAGAGCAGGCCTGATGAGGCCTTTTTCTTATAATTTTTCCACTTTACTGCAACATAAGGAAACAAGGGAATTGGCTGTAGAGATGTGTGAGCAGGACCTGGATGTGCTGGAACAGATGCAGTGGAGTGCTCCAGCAGTTACAAGGTCAGGGATGGTGTCAGAGCAGGGAGTGGTGAGAGAGCTGTGACTGCCAGGGTTTGTTCAACTGCAGCAAGCTAAGGAGTCAGAAAGGTGCCTCTCCCTTTCCTAAGGGCAACAAGGAGTATTTCCTTCCCTTTGAGGAGTAATCTCTGCACCTCTAGTGGGAACTTCTTCTGCCATCAGCTGATAAGAGCAGACCCCAGACTGAACACATGCTCTTCCTTTGCAGTCCAGAGAGCAGCCTCAGTGCTGCAGGTGCTGCTCACACACCAACACCCTGCAGGCACCTGGGAACACCCTCAGGGCTGCAGCAGAAGCACTGCAGGGAATGGATTGCTCAGAGGGTTTATTCTTCATCTTGTGACAGTCACGGATCTGTTTTCTCCGCCTGTGTCTCCCCACCAATATTTTGCCTGGATGAACATTGACTTTTCAAAAGGAGTGGAGTTGCAGGAAATTAGCTTTAAATAGAGCAGAATCCATCAGAGAAGGTGCTGGTTCTGCTTGATGTATCTAAATGTGGGGTTTTTCCCACAAGCAACATTCCAGCATCCTTCCTCAGATGATTTTCTCCCTGTGTTCTTTGTGTTGGCAGAGGTCTGGAAGCAGTACTGTCTGCAGGATCACACAGCCTTGTCCATGAAAAATTCCTTACACAGTGGGCAGGAGAATAGATTTGTCTACTCAGGCAACAAGGTCAATGTTTCAGCCTGATAATTGTGTAAGGCAGCTGAAGAATCAGGTAACATCACTGAGGATGTTCCAAAACACTTTAAAATTAGTGTTGCAGTTCTTTTGTTTTGTCTTATGAGTGAAACACATGAGATTGAAGATCAGAAAGTACCACACACTTATTGAGGGTGTTACAGGTCTGAGGAGATGTACAAACTAGGCTGATCATATCCCACCAAAAGAATTTTAATTTCTCCTCTTCAGAGTCAAGTAGCATATAATAATTCAGGTTTTTTCTCTTCTCTGGTCAGATCCATTGAGTATTTTTGCTGCCTGCAACTGCAGCTCTGTCAGAGCATCACAGGAGTTTCACGTAGCTGGAAAGGACTTCAGGTATCAATCATATATCACCTTCTGATGCAAAACAATATTAGATCTGCTTAAACTACTCCCAGCTTTTGTTTAATCTGGTTTTAAAACTTCTGATGCTTAAAATTTCTGACCATTCTGAAATGGTGTTACCTGCTCTGGCAGTTTGTTTGTTTCACTGTCCTCATCTGTCTGAAGTCTTACATAATGCCAGCTTTGACTCTCTGTGGTTGTCCTACCCCTAGAGAACATGGGAACAATTCATCTCATTCCTGCCCTGACAGCTTTTGACATATCTGAAGACCAGTTTCATGCATGCCCTGAATCTAATTATTTAATTAAATCCCAGCTCCTTCAATCATGTTTTATAGACCTGTGATCTTTTTTATGGCTCTGTTGGGAGCTTTGAGGATTAGGCAGTGCATGCTGCTTTCTGGCAGATAAGCATCTTATTGCTGGGAGGAGATTTGGAAACTGATGCTGAAGTTGTTCTGTGGGAACACACGTGCAGGACTCGTGTTGGGAGCATCCCTCTCCAAAGCAGCCCTGGTGAAGCATCAACAACCAAGGAAATGGGATGTGGGGGTTTGAGGCACGTTGTGGTTTTGTCTTTTGCAGACATTGATTAAAGGCCTTCCTGTGTTTAAGCTGTGTCTAAGCTGTGTTTAGACCTTAGGAGCTTGCTGCAGGAGTTGATGTTCTATTGGCTGGGTGTGTTTTGGATAAATGGCACTTAGGAGGCAACCACCAGTCATGGCTGTGAAGCAGACTGTGAGCTTTCCACTCAGAGTGCTTTTAGAATTTGCATCATCAAAGCATTTTCCTTGAACTCCTACACTGTGGAGGTTCTGATAAACTGCTGGTGCTTTGCAGGCCTGAAGTGGGTCCAGCTTTTCAGCTGCAGGAAAAGGGCTGCAGTGAAAAACTTCAAAGAGGGTGAGAAATCTTCATGAATGACTTGAGGGGGCAATTTTGGCAGGATACACTGAGCTTTTTACTCTGAATTTAAAATGCAGGAAATTACTCCAAGCACAGAAAATCAGGTTCTGCTCTGAGTTAAAGATTAATTTAATCTGGTAGTCAGATTAAAACCCCCTACTTTTGACTAGATGTCAGAACCTCTGGGGGTCTAAATCTCCCTCACATACCCCTGTTATTAAAATGCCTGGCTTTTCTCTGTGGCTGTTATGGGACATCCTGACCTTTGGAAAATGTAGATCTAAATGGAGAATTTTGGAAGACAGAGCTTTAGACTCAATTATTTAATAGCTGTTTTACTCCTGTTGATGTCATGATCTCTTGGGAGATTCCCAGTGCTCTGTCACCTAAAGCTATGAATGGTTTGATGCCAACAGTGAGTGATAAAACTTGTGCATCACTCTTTCCTCTCTGTTTAACCAGTGGAGAAAGCAGAGGTGCTGTAAGCAAGGAAACAGCTCACTGTAGTGCAAACTCTGCACACAGGATTTGTTTCATCTGCTCTATTCCACTCCTCCAAAGCTGAAATAAAGCAATTTTTTACAGTCTCCATGCCCAAAATACCTCACAGGAACAAAGAAGATTATGGGATTGGTATGAGCAACTCGGTGTGCCCAGAAAACCCTAAAAGATCTGCCCGGTAGATGGGCAGTCCTGGGAACATCTGGACCAGTTTTGGATACTAAAGCAAAGCAAAAGCAACTGGAGAAACTCCTCAAATTTATTGAACCTTCTGGGGGCTTTTTTGTGTGTGAAGTTATATTCATCTTCCCAGAGTACTATTAGCATATTCACCTACATTTAAATAATTAATTTCCTCGTTATACGCCAACTCTTTAATTTTTTCTCCTTTCAGAATTATTGAAATCTGTGACAAGAGGTAGTGATAAGAGGAAATGCTTGGTTTCTGGTTTGTTAATCAATTCCATATTATCTCATTCTTCACAATTGCTTTATTTAATAGCACCAATTTCTGCTTTCAGGTCTTGACTTCCCTGTTAAGCATTTAAGTTTCAGAATTTTTTTTAATCTTTTAACCTTTATCCCTTTGATTTTTTTTTTCTCAGCCTATAATTTATTATACAGTCTCCTGTCAGAGGAGGAGGTAGACTAGGTGATTTTTACTGTATTGCAAATTATAATTATTATAGTTATTTGCATTAGTAATGGATTCATTCTTATCACTGAAAACAATTCCATTATCTGATCAGACAGTTATCTTCACACTGTCCGTGCTCATATACTTTTATTAGGCACCTCTTTCTCTGTGGGTCAAAAGGAGAATTATTCTTTGGTGCAGACACTCTGCTCTCCACTTTTAACATTTTTCCCTGGTTAAAAGGAAGTTTGTATACCCTTGTGAGGGTGCCATGCAATACAAATATGCTGCTTTCTGCTGCTGTGTTTCCATCCCTTCAGAGCCAGCAAGGGAGGGCACATGAGCAATGTCCCCTCTGTCACAGCCACCAGGAGAGGCGTCCTAATTCAGGTTCTGTGGGAGGGAATGAGAGGCTGGTTTTCATGACCCAGCAAAGATATTTTTGCTCCTTTTGGAATTAAAGCAAAGGCTTGAAGATCTATGGTCTGGCCTTAATGAAGGGGAGAAGCCTCCTCTGCCAAGCCTTCCCTGGCGTTCGGAGGTGGGTGATGCCAGAGGGAGGGTGCAGAGGGGCAAACACATCCTCTGACTCCCTGCTCAGTTTGCTGTGCCCCTGCAGGGCTATAAAATGGTCAGGTGCACTGATTTCCAAACTGTGAGCCAGGGGGAGATGAGGAAGGTTGGAAGAGATGTGAGGTCAGGCCACAGAATCCCCCAAGGGACTGAGACCGCCTTGGTGAGAGTTGAAGGCGGCAGAGAACCCTTGTGCACTTCCCTCCTGATGATTTCTTTCCCCTCATCAAAAGAGAGGGGGCTGGTGTCTGGGTAAAGAATTAAGGACAATACAGAAAAGGTTAGTCTGAACCTAGAGTTTGTTTAATTTCTTTTTGAGCAGCTCCTGTGGTGGTTTCTGTAGTGTGACTTGGGCTGCAGCCAGAGGACAGAGCGCTTCGTGCTGGGAGAAGGAAGGGGTGGCTCCCATCACCCCAGGCAGGACAAGCTCATCCTGTGTCTTACATCCCATACAATTAAGGTGATGACTGTATATATTCCTCCTCCATGAAGAACCTCTTCTGAATGAGAAATGGTGCTGCACTTAGGGCTGCACTCCCTTTCCAAAGAGGATAATCAGGACTCCCAGAGAATCCATCCTCTGAAACTGCACACCCCAAGCTCAGGCACCAGCAATGTTCATTGCTGTTATTTTTCATGTGGAATTGACACTTAGGTTACATAAATTGTATGCTAAATTACAGCAGTGTGAATTATTAGCTGAACTAATGCATTACTGTGGAGGTTTAGATCCCTTTTTTTCCCCTTCACCTCCCTAATTGGTTAGATGTGAAGCCGTTATCTACTTAATGCAATTAAAGGTAATATCTTTCTTAGGATAAACACACAACAATAATTCCATGGGCCAGAGCACAAAGAGGGACTTGAATGCAACTTTTGTCTTTGGGTCTGGCAAAACAGAGGTCATCACAGTGATAGCAAGTGCAGTAGCCACCCAGCTGTTACTGTATAATTGAGCACAACATTTAGACTAATTTAAAGAGTACTTTACTTCTTGTTTCTGTTTGTCTGCAAGCACAGTTTAGAAGTAAGTGTCACATAGGGCACTATTAGTATTTTTTGATTTAGAACTGAGGAGCATCGCATCCTTTCTTCCTCTGCCCTCTGCTGACCTTTTTTGACTTACCTTTTTCCTGTCTTCAAAATTTAGAAGGAAAATGGTATCTGAACTTTTTATGTAATTTATTTGGCCAAAGTGGTATTTTTTTCCAGTGAATATCTTTTTTGTCAAAGAAACTGCTCCCAGTTTATATCAGCAACAAGATGTTAATAAATTTAACCTTGTTTTCCCACACTTGGTGGTGGTATATATTTCTGAAAAATGTATATAGGAAGGTATATATATTCTGAAGGATGAGGGTGGGGCAAAACAGTTTGGGAATTACAGTCCAATCAAGAAAAAACAGCCTTCAAGGCATAACATCATAAAATTCCTATTTGCAACCTCTGAGGACGCATCCCAGGAAGGTATAGAAATAAATACACTGTCAGCTGGGGCTAGGTGATGAAAGCTCTAACATGACAAACTAGATTAAAAAAACCCTCCAGAGATTCGGGAAGGAGAATTCATCAATGCCAAATTAAGATACGCTCAAATATTTCTTGAAAGATAGAACCTCATTATGCTACTGATTTATGGAGCAAAGTAATGACTGTGGACAGCATTGTCTAAAGACAACAATGAGCACTGCAGTAATAATTAGAGTCACATGAAATCTTCAATTTTTTTTTTGTCTAATTCTAAGATGATTTGTAATAAAGGGGGGAAATGCATGGCATGCAGTACTCTAAAATGTAATGGAAATACATGGCCCAAGTTGTTCCCATATTTAAAATATTTAAAATTCTTCTTGCAATGCTGCCCACCAACAAAATAATAGTAATTTCTGGCAGGAATTATAAAACCTTAACTATAGCACAAAGCGTTTTTCACCAAATTACTCACTCTATATCCACAATTACAGCCCATTTTTTTTCCCTTATGCTGATAACAAAAGATACATTTTAAGATCCTCGCTGTGCTACTCTTCCTTTAATAAATAAAGTGAGCTTTTCAAAAGCCGCAAAACGATGCAGATAAAAATCAAAACATTTCTACATTTAAGGACACAATCAAAGACTTGCCGTGAATGGTGTGATATTAAAGTTTAAAAAAAAAAAAAATCAATTTGCTGTGTATTTTTGAGCATAGTTTGTCACAAATACCATTCCCAATAGATAAGAATGATTATATGGTAAAGAGCGTAATTTATATATCTCAAGCGTTCTGCTTTTGTCACCGCCATCGTTAAGGAATTTGACACGTTTGCAGGAGAACAATATATGTCAACTGAAATATATACCAATTAGCCCTAAATGGGACACTGAAATGAATGATGCATGTGCATGCTATACTTACAAGTAATAACATGTGGTTTAAAGTCGCTCGCGTTTTCAAACAAGAATTCTTTTTATGTTGTCATTTAAAAAATCTAATATTTCAAAAGGTCAGGAATAAATAGCACCATTAGCATTAAAAGCTAGCTAAAGGGAAAGTAATTTGTTGTTCATTTAACATTGCATTTTATGTAATAGCTTTGTAAAGTGTTGGGGGGGGGGAGAGATTTTACTCTGCTAAAACAGGATGACGGCAGCTCCAGTTCATTATTAAAAGGAGATTTTTTATTATGCTATTGTCAAGTTTAACGTCTTGATTCTGTTAGGTGTTTGTTAAAATTACATGGGCTGCTGAAGTGGCTATGGCAAAGGATAATGCTGAGAATATCATAACTGTCAAAACAATTGTGTAGGCAAGAACCTGCTTATTCCAAGATAATGGAACAAAAGACAAAGGAGAAACTCTTCTGCAGTGTTAGGAAGTTAATAACCCTGTTGAGGTTTCCTTAGCAGGAGGCACTGAGATCAGACCACCAAATCCAAGGAGACACAAACAGGGAAGGCAGAAGGAAGCAGGGGATGCCAAAGGGGGGCTACATGAAAACCCAACATCAGATACCAGCTCCCCAGTCTGTGGCTATTCATAAACCCACAATTATTTATCTTCCTGGAGAGGGTTTGTGTGCTCCTCCAAGGACAAGATAAAGTGTGAATGCCTCTGTCACTGAGGCTGGTTCCTCTTCCTCCTGCCCAACTGCAGCCATGCAGCCATAGAAAGCCAAAAAAGGCATTGCAGGAGCAACCCAGAGGGGGACTCAGCAGAGCCTGATGCAGGACAAAGAACTCAAATCCTTGGATTTATTAGGCCTGACTCTATTCTTCTACCACTATAAGACTGACCACATTTGGGGAGAACTGGAGACAAAATAAATGCCAGCTTTAAAGTGACCTTCTGGACACACAGCATAGGCTGGGAGAAAAGAGAACTCTGCTGTTTGGTTCCTGCACTTGCTCCTGCCTGAGGAGCTGCATGGGGAGAGAAGGAATGTGACAGGGAGAATACCCCAGGAATTCAGGAAATTCAACCAGCCTGGTGTTGAAAATTTCCAGAGATGGGGCACCTAACACCTCTCAGGGCAACCTGGGCCAGTTTTAACACTCTGTAATACAGAACTTCTTCCATACATCTAATCAGAGTCAAATAGTACCTTGTAACCTGGGCAAGAAGCAGAAGTGCAATTTAGAAGGTTTTTAAGCATAAAAGCAAGCCTGCATGTGTCTGACTAAAACTGAAATTGCTGGAGGATATTCTCTTCATTGTATTAAAGCAAGGAGCACTTTGGCTTTTATATAAAGAACTTACTTCAGCCCAGAGCATGCCCAGAGGTTGCTAATCTTTAACAGTGATGTTTTTTGTCTGTTATTTACATCCCCTCTCTCCTTCCCATCACCCTGTGAGAGCTGGCAGAATGCACTCAATTAAAAAAACAAACAAACAATAACAAAAAAAAACCCAACTGTTTTTTTTTCTAGACTAGGAAAGTAGTACTTCAACACAAAATAAATTGGTTTCCAATTCCATCACTACACAGAATCCAAAGCCTTCCTGGGGGGGTTGATGTCCTCCAGGACAGGGTGTTCTGGTGGAGCAAAGGCCACCCAGAGAGACCCAGTCTGGGCAACATCAGGAGAAACTGAGAGAAGGTCCCCAGGAGCAGGAGATGTGTGGAGCTATAGCTCCCCAGCAGTTGAGTGAGGTTTTATCAGTGAGGATGAGCTTCCTCTGGCAGCAGAGGAGACACAGCCCCCTTGTCCAGCCAAATGCTGAGGGACGTGAGGAAGGATTACATGGGGACAGAAATGAGTTTGTTTCTGTTAGCTGCCCCCTTTCCTCTTGCTTGAGATTATTTGGAAACAGGCTGAAAGCAGGGGAATTCTTCAACAGGTTTTGGCCCATTCATTCCTAAAGCTACTCTAAAAATTCTGTCTCTAGAGAGGTATCCACAGACTTAACCTCTGCCTCCCAAACCCCACAAAAACACACAACACAAAACCCCACCCCAAAAAACACACACCATCAGTACTCCAGTGTTTTCTGTATGCTTTTATTGGTAGCAAGGATTTGGGGATCCAAAAGTGCTGTTAGCAAGCAGTCAGAGTCTGCAGGACATCCTCCCTCACGGTCTCAAACCCACAGAAACGGTACCTGAGGGTATAGGAAATGAGAGCACCGTGAGCTGTCAGCAGCTGTTGAAATTGTACAAGTGGATTTACTTTGAAGGGAACACAACCTGATCTGTCATTTCAGGCAAGTGAACAGAACAAACTTGGAGCTTCTAAATTTGAAATATAACTGCTGGGGAAAGCACTGATAGACTGTATTAATTCTGCTTCATTCCCCACATTGCTTTAATGTTACAGTTTTGGGGTTTTTCCCCAGATTTTGTGCTACCATCTCTTTAGAGATGACCACAGCTATTTGTGCAAAGGTCACAAGTCAGTAGAAGGGTGAGTTCCTATCTACAGAAATATACTTTGTCAGCGATGGGCTTTGGTAATTGGGAGCTACAGCCAGACTTAGGACCTCTGCTTTAAGGTAAGTTCAAGTGCTACTTGGCTGTAATCATTTCACTTTGCTTGAAACTGTTTCCACCTCCCATGTTGTCTTTCAAATGATGGAATTTTAACTGTGCATTTGAAAATAGAATAAATAAAATTTAAACTGTAAAATTTAAACTTCACAATTTTCACAATACTTACTGTGCTCTAGTTTCCCCAACTTCTACTGTGATAGTTGCAGCTCCCAGTCTAGGAAAAGTTGGGTTTATCCGGTTGTTGTTCCAAAGGAATTTAACCTTGGTCAATTGTCCTACATTTTCTTCTGCATCAATGTAGGCTGTGTAAGTGTTATCTGGTCTGAGGGTACCCCTGTGAAAAACAGCATTTTATGGATGTGAGGCATGGCAACATTTACAGTGAATTAGAAGTCTTGTCAAAGGCTCTGCTGTGGTGGCAAGAGGGTACAACAAGAGACAACATTTACCCTACTGTATGGCAGCACCATTATTGCCAGATTTCTGATGTAATTCATCCCAAATCACTTTTCAGAGGCAGCAAAGGCAGGTGGGCCTGATATGCTGCCTATTGTTTCAGTCTTCATAAGATCAATTAAAACAGAATTATTAATTACAAATACAAATTAATGGTTCTAGAAGAAAGGTTCCTTTTCTATTGAACTTTTAACTTACTTGGTAATCTGGTGCTGCTTTGTGTTCCCATCAGTGCCATACAGGGCAACATTCACATATCCTTTTACTTTGCTCTTTCCAGAGAGGGTCACTGATATTTTGTACCTCCAAACTGCACAGAAGAAATAGAATTACTTAGACTGTACCCTGGGAGAAACAGGCCCCAAAATATTATATTCCAGGGTTTGTTTTTTTTTTGCTTGTGTCTGTACAGTATCGTTGAGAGCAGAAAATACAAAACACCTGTGAGTGAAATCTGTTATGTCCTAATGAGATCAGCATGAGAAATGGAAGACATTTGTGTTACTTTCTGGGAGAAAAAAAAAGGGAGAACTAGTCCATATTGTAGTAAATACAATACAGATCTCAGCATTTTGACCATTAAGGCTTTCATACAGAGTGAATCTGAATATAAAGGGGTGTTGGGGGATAAATACAGATACAGAATCTAAGCAGCATGAAAGAATTCTGAAGCTCCAGGAAAATAATTTTTGTTGGTGGGGACTTCCTTCTAGAGTGCAATTAGCAAAAGGAACTCAAGGAGATTCTGATTTGTGCTTACAAGGGCAAACTAAGCAGTGTGTTGTGAGAGCTGGCTTTTAGGATAAGTGAGGTTGTAAAGGAGCTCATCTTGTCCATGCAGCAGCTGTGATCAGCTTGTTCTTGGCCTTTGTCAAATGGAGATTTTGGCATCTCCAATAATGGAGATTTCCCAGTTTCCCTGGACCCCTCTTCCTGCATTAACCACTGCCATTGTGATGTAATTTTCATACTATTTAATAAGAAATTCCTTTCTGCAACTTCTGTGCATTGTCTCTCCTCCATTCTCCTTGAACACAGCAGTTCTCTGAACAACTCAGTAACCTCCACTAGACTCTAGAGTTTGTCAGTCATTTTCTTGTCCTGTAGTGCCCCAAACTGTCATTAGTGATGGGGCAAAAGAAGATAAAGCATGAAGGACAGAAGAGACTTTGCACTGTGATGAGATCTGGTCAACTGCTAAAGTTAACTGTAGAACAGGAAACTAAAATTCAAAACTCACGAGGAAAATTCTTGGCCTCTCTAGTATTCAGGTAAAATTTTGTGTTCTCAAAATTTTTAAGCTTGTCCTTGAATCTGTCTGCGTAGTGTCCCATATTTGGGCATCCCTCTTCTGGGCATGGGAAGCATTTTCCCTAGTGAAAACAAATATATCTATTAATGAGATTATCCAGCCAGACAATGAAAAGAAAAAAAAATTAGTCAAAGGATTTATTTTTAATAATGTTTTCAATAGGGTCCATCCCAAAGCTCTGAGAAATACTTACTTCTTGAAAAAGATTATATGAAGCACAAGGATAGCCTAAAAATCCGTCAGGGTAGATGATACTGTCCGAGTAATACTTGTAACTCCGCAAGTGATTGCAAGCCACAAAGTCCCGCGTTCCTGTGAAAAGATGCCCGAGGTTGGTTCTCCTTTTCTCTTCCCACTCAAGGAAAGCAAGCCATGTCACCGGGATGCATCATTCCTCCTCAAAACCTCATCTCAGTTCTTGCAGAATCAAACATGAGATTGGAACCTTACTTGCTTCTGATGTACTCACCTAAGGAATAATTCCCTAAGGAATATCACTGGCTCAACAGGTAGAAAATGCAAACTTGAAAATTTTTGTGGAGACAGACTGTGCAGCTCAGCCCTGCCCTTCAGAAAACACTTACTCAAGCAATCTGACCGAGTTTAACAATAGAAACCAGAGCTGCCTGCAGAAGGTCTTTTGTAGGCAGCAGTTTCATTAGCATAACAAAAGAAAACCAAATGAAAAGTATTTAACAGTGAACTTCCTAGGGCAGTGCTGATTTGCTCCAGCTGAGGGCTTCAAAACAAAATTATTATTATTTGGGGGTACTTAAGAAAGGGAGACTCTTAAAATTAAAATAATGAATATATTATTTTCTTTTGTGTTTCCTGTATTTTCCTGACTTTTGGTTAAAAAGAAGACCATATACTATGCAGTTATTTCTTTGTGCTTTAATTCCCCATTATTGATAACAAGTTTACCAAAAAAAAAAAAAAAAAAAAAAAAAAGGGGCAAGAATGAAAAAGTAATGCCTCCAGCTGCATTGAATAAAATCTGGAGGAAAAGGCTAGCGATCACAAAACAGATAATGGATCCGCAGAGTTTAAGTTGTTTGCAGTAGTGTAGGAAAGAACTCAGATAATGTACTGAAAAATCTCCACAGCAAAAATTTTCAGGGCTTTTAATTTATTTTTTTAATTTTATTTGCAATTTAATTTTGGAAAGATAAATACGAATCCTCTGATACTTAGAAATTTTACTACAACCAAGTAAAAGAACAAAGAACAGTGTATTTGAGCAACTACGAGCCCTAAAAACAGGCACAATGAGATCACTTCAATGCAACTCTGACTGTAATCTGTAACTTAACAAGGAATCGAATTAATTGCTCTATCTATGAAGAATTTCAGCTGAAGACACTCCCCAGGAATAGCTGTGAACATCTTTGCCCAGTTCCACAAGTGCTGCTGCTGGACAGACACAAAATGTAATGTGTTGTTAAAAGACCCTTCAAAATGTTTGGCACAGCTCCAGCAACTTTTGTTTCTGATATTAGCTCCTTTAGAGGAAAGGCAGTTTCCAGAGGCAAGCCCTTTGTCTTGTTTATTTATTAATAAGCTCTGGAAAAGTGGTGTGTTTTGAGCATTTTTACAGCTTCACTGCAGTCTGCAGCTGGTGGATACAGCAAAAGCTAATGTTAAACACCTGAATTAAGGCAAGATAAGTGGCTCCACTTTGAGGGCTTCCCCTGAATTTATAATGCCAACACTTACCTTCCCAGATGCCGTCGAGATCTACGATCTGTGAAATAGCGTTCTTGTCACAGCCGGGCATCTCCTCTCCTCCGTTTGGATAAAAGTCAAGATGTCCGATAGCTGGGCGCATGCCAAAACCTGGAGCATTTGAAGCAGGGGTAAGCATGTGTTAAATGAATGTTTCCTCATACCTGTAGCTGCTGGCTCCAAGTTTGCCTGGGCACCGTGTTTTAGGACAGGAGCCGTTAGTGACTGAAGTGGTGAATTTGTTCTGTTCTGCCCCAGAACAGCCTCGGGGAACAGTCAGAGCACTGAAGAATGCCAGAGGGCATAAATAATTCAGTACAGTAAATAATAAATAATGAGTAGAGTAGAGCTGCATACTCACCTAAGTTGGGGATGGTGGGAGCTGAGTCTGTGTGGATTACATCAACAAATTGTGCATCAGATTTGTCCAGTCTGACTTCAATTGGAGTGCCTTGAAAATAAGGTTGTGCAGGGTCCAGTCCTGAGAGAAAAAGAGTAGTGTTATGTATGAATAAAGAAATGTATAGGTGTAGAATCATTTTACATATCATAGATCGATGGTATAGAATGAATGTCACAAATACAGTTGCCCATGGTTCTTATATCTAAATAATATAGGCATTAATAAAATGAGGATGTGTGCTCTCAACTTACCAAGTGGCTTTTCTCTCAGGAAGTCACCTGTGGGAAGCCTATTAAATTATACTGCTTTACATACTTACAGCAATACTGAATGCCAACACTTGGAATGAATTTGTTTTTTAATTGAACTTCTCTTTAATAACACTGCTGAAACAGGATACTGTGTCGGCATCCCAAGGAACTGATGCACCAGCAGGGTTTCTAGAGTCCCTTGCTTGAGAGTACTCAGAGGAAATTGTGCTGATAGCACCCCCTGCTTGCAGGTGTTGAAACCTGCCTGCCTACATCGGGCTCCAGTCAGATTTTGGGAAAAACATCTAGTTTTGAAGCAATGAGCTTTGCTTTTGGACCTAGCAGAAAATGGAATCAATTTGCTTGCCAAATTGCTGCAGCAATTTCAGGTGCTTGTGAAGTCTTGCAAATTGTACAGTTTTAGCTGCCTTATACTTGCATCTCTTCTTGTGTCCCTAGGCAGCTTATTTTGGGTTTGCTTTTAAACTGAATTTTGTAGACTACTAGTCCAAGTTTCACCAAGCCTGAAATCCCCGAGGAAAAACAGCAGTTCAAAAGGGTTTTGTTAATAATGTCCAAAATTGTCTTTTATCCCTGAAAGGCCACTCTGCTTAATGCACAATGCCCTTGGCATTGCCTACATGATGAATAAGCAGCTCAAACCCAGAGCTTTAACCTCTGGAAGTGCTGAACATTTTTAAAAGAAATCCCTTTGCTGTGTAACACACATGCAACAAAACAATTATCATGCTCCTTCCCCCGACTCAGCACAGCCCTGCTCCTTGGGGTACAGTGTGAAAGGAGCATAATGTCCCAACTGCCCTGACTATGGTGCAGCCCAGAGATGCAATCACAGTGGGATGATTCAGGGTGGGTAGCAGGGGTTTGGGAGGTGGCTCTGGTGGGAGGTAGCTGCAGGCACTGACCTGTAATTCTGCCGATGCCAGGGAGCCTCCGGCCGGCCTCACCAGCAACATGTGCTCCCAGACTGTGGCCAATGATGTGAACATTAGCTGGGGAGTATCCATATTCATCCTGGCAAAACAGCAAAAAACAAACATTGCTATGCCCCTTTGCATCAGCAAACAGCACCAGGGAGGACTTGAAAGGAGCTGGGAAACTACTTTTAATTTATCTGCTGGCACAGGAACTCCTCTAGGTTTTCAGCATCTCTTTGTCAGTTAGTTCTGTCCAGTACCTAGATTTTCCAAACCTCCTTATTCAGTTGCTGCCCTGGTTTGGAGGTTGGTATAACTCCAGACAGCTCTGTGGAGTCCTGAGGGGCTCTGTATTCTTCCAGAGGGCCCATTAAGGTTCACAGAATGCTTGTCTGGCTTGCAAGAATAAGGCAGGCAGGAACTCTTAGTTACACCTGGCAGGTTAAGCACCACTCAAAGCTGGAGGAGGCCATGAGATGAGAAATGCCTTCAGCCTTTTTGGACAGGAATTCAGTAGCTGCAATACAGATGTGGAGAATGGGAGGTGGGTCAGAGCACTGCTAGACCCAACACACTCTCTGGTTTTAGTTATTTATAGTTCTTTAATGGGAAATTTGTGTTGAAAGCAATTAGATTAAGAGAATGCTTCAGACAAAGCTTTCCTTGCCATGTGAGGCTGGCTGCAAAAGGAGCCACCTCCTGTGGGTTTGGGCAGTGTCCACCTCAGCTTTCCCTGGGGCAGCTGGTGGGTCCTGCTTGTCCCCAGCCAGTGCTGCCAGCTGGTTTTCTGGTGTTCATGTGAGCTCATTGCTTCTGTCTCCATGGAAGGAAGTTTGTCATATCCATTATTTCTGCATATTTAGTTTTGCACTGCATTTGTTAACAACTACAGGGTAACCCTTTGGCTGTACTATGAATGTCCTTTAGAATTTCCTCTCCTTAAGTCAGCAGGCCTCGCTGCTATCACATAATTTTCTCCTTTTAAAAAAATTGTGTTGTTTGTTACAAGTGCTACTGATAATGGAGTAGAGAGCAATATTTTCTGCTGGTTACATCCACATTTGTGAAAGTTCCAGAGCTGTATTTCGAAAAGTCAGTATTCTAGTAGAGCTTTAGAAACAGCTTTAGAATGTCCTCTTACCTTGAGGACATTCACAAAATAAGCGATTTCAGCGCCCACAACGCGGACGTTGTTGGCTGCCTGGGTGTACTGACACCTTGCACCTTTCTTCCAGCTCACGCAGATGCAGTTCACATCTTCCACAGAAAGCATCCTCTGTTTTGTAAAACAAAAGTAAAAACATTGGTAAATAGAGTATGGGATTAGTTCATGTTGGTCATTGTGGCTCAGCTACTAAATCTTGTGTGAACTTGTATGAGAATGATTTGAAAACCAAAGCTGTAGCTTGGATATGTGCTCAGAGGGGTTTGTGTGATCACACAATGCTGAAAGAGGGTGATATGTATTGCAGTAATCTTTTCAAATACCCAGAGCAGTATTTCTTACAGGAAGGAGAACAATATCAATAATGAAACATTCAATTTGTATTTTCAATCAAACTTGGTACGTAACACTAAATAAGAGCTCTATTTATGCACCTATTCACTTCTGATTAAAAACTGATTTAAAATACTACTCTAACTCAAATTCAATTAGAATATTTTTGATAGTAAAAGGGAATAGTGGTTTTCTGATGCAGGTTTGTAAGAAAGAGAATGTTTTTATAAGATGGTGTAGAAGCTGTTGGTGTTCATTTTGCATTTATGGCTGTATTTGGGAATATGCAGGTAGAGACTGCCACAGAATCAGAAGCTTTACTGCTCTCCATTGAGCTGGATTGTTTGGCTAAAAGTATTTTGTTTTAGCAACTTAAGTATATGGCAACAACTTGGAAAGGACAAAAAAGGCAATAAAAGTATCTGTGACCATACTAGAAGTGGTAAAAATCAGTTTTCAGATAGAATTGTTGTTTAATGGGAAGGAAAGCAAGTAACAGATACGCATAGGAGGATTGATGTATTCACAATCCCCTGTGCTCCTCTCTTTATTGAAAAGGTTCACTGAGACCAATTTGTTTCTAAATATAAATTCGAGTATTGTGATAAAACACAGGCTGCTGTAATAGATGAAGAATTTAAGGATTTATCTCATGCCTCTGCATTCTGGAAAATTGATCAAATGGATTTAAGGGACAAGCTGAAAAAAATATTGTGAGCTATCTCATTGATTGTGAAGTTCCAGGAAACAAAGCTCTATTTTAAAATGCAAAAACTAAGAAAACTATAAAAGCATCAATCTGCTTCTGATGCTTGAAACAAATTATTGACTGACAAATCCAACAATCATGCCTCGTTTTTCTTTTCCTTAGATCTAGCAGCAAAAAGAAGCAGGCAATGGGGATGCAATAAATGTGAAATACCTTTATTTTAGCTTCACATTGTACCTCATAGGGTTCTTGTAAGTAAAATAGGAATACATTATTTAAAATAATTGTATTTCTGTTGATGGTTGGAAAGCCTTATCCTCAAAGTGCCATGAACTGGTATTTTGCTTTGTGCTGCATGAATGTGTTTATAAATGCAAACTAAGGGTGTCCCTGTGGTACCTACCTTGCACATGTCTGACAACCAGTTTTCTTCTCCATTGTCAATAAATCCATGTACAATAAATCTGGTCGTTCTGTTGGCATCAAAATATGAAGCCTCAATTGTTGACTTATCAACAGCAGACACCTCCTACGTTAATGCAGATTTAAAAAAAAATAAATTACCATAAAGAAGAGCTTAATAAACTTCTAAATCTGCTTCCTGTAAATAAGTTTTCAAAATTGCAAAGACCTGAACTGTGCTTATCTATGCAGGTGTTTAAAAGTTTTGCAATGTTGAAGTCATCTGCAAGAATTCACATGAAGGTTCATGTGAATTCAAACCAAAGTCTGACACCCATCTTAGAGCAAACAAGACTTCAGCGTGCTTTCGTTTTATTTGTGGAAAAAATTACCCCAAAATGCTCAATTTCCCAGTAGTTCTCAGCAGGGACGCTGCTAAGGAACTGGCAGAGGTGGTCTTTTGAAAAAAGTGGAAGTTTGGCCATTTTTAACACTTTTCAGGAACACAGCTGGAGTCTGTGTTTATTTACGAGTTTTGCATGTGATACAGCAATGTTTAAACCACAACAGTTCTTACTTGAGAGTCATCCATATTCTCTCTAGTGTACAGGAGGAACTGAGTGCCTATGCTCTCTGGTTTCCAGGGTAATTTGTAGATGGGTCTTTCTACAGTCCCAGACCATGGTGCATCATCTGTGAAGCACCCAAGCCTGTCATAGCAAACTTCTTTGCCTGTAGCATGAAGACAAAAAAAAGAAAAAAAGTGAATGAGCAGAGAAATGGAGCAGTCAGAACTCATAGCATGGCTTCTCTGATGGGGGTGTGGGTGGGGTGTCTTTTTTTATTCTAGAAAATCCCACAGTTTACAGAAAGCCAAGACCAGCAGTTGCCCTCTCCTAGATCTTGAGAGGCTGCAGTTTATCCTATTGCTCATCAAAAAATTCTTCAGAGGATTCCTTTGTGGTATCCTTGGGTACCCTCCCCCAGCTGTTGCTTTGCCCAAGGCAGAGACAGCTGATGAGTTTTTCCTAATGCCAAGCCAAAATATTGCAGATAATCAGCAATAACTTGAGACTGTGCTGAACAGCTGACTGCCCATGGAAAGTCTTATAGTTACACAAGCCAGTGTCTTCTGCTGAATACAAAGCTATGCCCTCATTAGACTGCCTGCCCCCCTTGCCCTGGCTTTTTTTATTTTCCATGTCCATCATTAATAAGAGTACAAGAAACAGTTCCCTATGTATAGTAGAGACGTAGCTTTGTTCTGCGATAGGAAACATCAGCTTTTCTTGCTCACTCTTAGGGCAGAATTCCCAGAGTGGAGAGGAAAGACAACACTCACTCTCATCTCATCATTCCTGTATGGAAAAGTGAACCATGTTAACCCCAGTAAATAGGTCTTAAGGCAGCAGGGTGTAGGATAACACATAGAAATAGGTGGAAAATACAGCAGCATAGAAAGGCAATACAAACACTAACCCCATATGCTTACCTTCTGCTGCGCTGAGCAGAAACAGGCCAAGAATCCAAATTCCAAGCATCTGGAACAGCAGAAAAAGCAGCAGCTAGGATTTGCTAACCCACTCGTTTAGCAAGCACACTCAGCCCTGTGGTGCTGAATTTTCTCAAGGTGAACAGAGTGCCTGCTCTTTCTGCAGGATGTATCCCTGACTGCTGTGTGCCAGACACACTCTGTGTGAGTCAGCTTTGTGTTTGCTTGCCCCATGAGAGATTGGGGGCCATCAATATACAAAAAATCATAACAACAATCATAACTTAAATCCAGGCTGATTTTTTTCCTTCTAATCAGATGTACAGAAGCTACTTTAGAATTAGCATGAGGATTAGAGAACATGAACTGCCATTCCCACTCCTGTGCTGTGAGAAGTCACAAATCTGACAAGGTACAAGGAAAAACCCCCCGACCCAAACTACTTACCATGGAGTCTTGAAGCTCCTTGAAGCATTGGTGTGTGAACATTGCATGTACTTTTATAGTCTGCTTTATCCTTGGAAAGGATCCTAGAAAGATAGGAATATTTGTTTCAGATAATAGTTTCTAGATAAGATGGCAAACAACTTTAATGGCTGGTTTCTCTGATAGCTCCAATATCCATGGTCATAGATTTCTTGAATCAGTGAGCTGGATCCCACAATATGATTGGAGCTCCAGAGGCTGGTAATTCCCAGGCAACAACTCATCAGGAATGGCTCATGGAACAGAACTGTATGGATCTGTGCGTCTTGTCTTGGCTGGGAAGGCTTTTATTTTTGGGGTGTAGGAGGTCTGCTGGGGGAGTTAGTAGGGAACCACATCATTTTTAAGCTCCAGTCCTTGCCCTGTATCCAGTGACTTCAGATGTGAAATGCTCCTGTGTTTTCTGGGTCTTTTGATGAAGGCTTATCGCTTTTGGAATACTCTTAGTGGGTTTGGTATATTCTTTTCATAGTGAAAGAGTCTGGCCTTCTCCAGGCATCCCTTTAATTTCCTGGCTGAATTAAGTAGATGCAGGACAGTTGTGAATGCACTGGGATCCTTTCTGTACTACCCATGAAACCCAAGCTTTGAGAAAAGTTCTGAGAGATTCACTGAGAGCAAGCACACTGGAAATATATACAGATGACATTCAGAATTCCCCCAGACACTGGGAAATGGCTGGAATGCTACAAAGCTCTGTAGATTGTTCTAGTAGAAACATCAACTAAAAGGTGAAAAGCAGCCTGTGCGAAATGTACAAGATTAGGTCTGGCAACCCCTTGGACCTGTTTGTCTCTAGAAGAAGGCCCTAAGTGAACTCCAGAAGAAATGAGACCTAAGCTGACTTCACACAGAATTTCATCAGCTTGGCTATGCTTTATGACCGTATATGTTTGCAAAGTTGATGTTCCCTGACCTCCAACTCTGGGAACGACCAAATGGATACCAGGTGTTCCACATGGAGTTTATTTATTTGAATAGCTACATTTGGTTTTTCATTAAGATACCACCTTTGGTACTGAAGTAGAGCTTTGTGCTCCTGTCTTTAGTTGAAGTGGGATTTTGGTTTGTAAATAGGTCTGTGTCAGTGGAATCAGTACATGCCCCAGTGCAGTGACATATTTTACACTTGTTCAGAATGAGGGGGGAACATGGGGGAAGTTTTTCCCAGTTAATTTAAGAGCTGATGGAAAAGATTTAAGTTAGGATTTTTTCCATTAGTCTGCTGCTCTTATTCAATACTGTAATAATACAGGTCAGACAGAATAAATGGACAGCTGCTTGCTTCTCCTTTGGGAAGGCTGGGCAGGGCTGGGATGCAATGCAGGCTGCTCTGTGCCTGAAGGAGATGCTCTGGTCCTTGTGGTCGCACACTTGGGGGCTTTGGAAAAAGGATGGGTTTTGATTTTAAAAAAAAGAAAAAAAGAAATAAATGAAGGCACAACTATGTTTCTCCAGTCCTGAAGAAAGTGTAGTCTGGAATAGGAAGCAGGCAGAAGACAGGACTGGATTTCTGGTGTTCAGGATGCTGTGGGTCTCTCTTGGGACACTGTGAAGCTTCCCAGCATTGTTCACTTTTCCTTGCCATGTGTCAGTTGCCCAGGAAAGTTGCAGGACTCAGAACTGCAGGTCTCTCTGGCTGAATCTCAGACTAATTAATTTCTTTTACACTTGTGTTTAATCAAGGATACAACAGGGCTGGGGTTTTTCTTTAAAAAAAATCATTCAGAATTCTATACTCATAAATGTTTTCTCATATTTCTTAGAACTCTACCTGCCCAAGTGCTTGTATATCGTTTATCAAACATGGGAGAATGGGAGTAAATAAATTATTAACTCTTTCTTCCTCTTCATTAGCTCAGAGTTTAGGTCTTAGAAAAATATCCACTGCCTTGGTCTCTTGCAGCTGCAGGAGGCTCACTCATGCTGTGCTTTGCAGAGCAGTAATGGTCATTTTAAATGTGAAATGGTCAGTCCCAGGTTTTGCAAACCTGGTTCCTCAGAGTTTCTCTTCAGGATTCGCAGTGGCCCCTGTGAATGTTTGTATTTGAAATTAAACAGCATCCAGGAGCTGGGATTCTGTAGTTAGTTCCTTGCAAAGTGGGGGCACTTGAGGTTTGCCTTGTCTGCCTTTTCCAGGCAGGTGCAGTACAAAGGCTGGCTCACCTGCTGCAGGAATCACCTGGCCTTGTGCTGCTCCTGCCCCATCCCAGAGTGTCTTCTGGGGGCTGTGCTCCCCTGTGGGGCTGCAAAACCCTGACCAGCAGCACAGGCTGCAGAAGGGAGGTGTTTCAGACCTGCAGGGGTGTTCTGAGGACATCTGTTGCCTTGAGAGTGTTTGATAATATCCCAGATTTATCTCTCTGTGTGGTGGAACTCAGCTCTTGCCTTGAGGAGCAGATAGAGTGAGACTGTGCAGTGTTTGAAATGGATTTTAGTATCTGTGATTTCTGGTTGCTCCATAGTTACAAGCAGAATAAACACGGCTCAAACATGAGAAACATTGACATGTGTATTTGCAAAGAACTAAAAAAACCCAAGGAGAACAATTTTTATTTTTTTTCATTTGCTTCATTTGTGTATTTTGCCAAGTTCTCCATGCACAAGACTGAGGGTTTACTCAGCTGCCATGTACAGACCTTGGGGACCTCTAGCAAGGTGTAAGTAACTGAGGCTCTCCATATGCCACAGTTCCATGGCCACAAAAAGTTGACCTGGGAAGAAAAAAAAAAGCTTAAATCAAGATTTATCTCTTTTTGCCCAATGACAATGAAAGGGTGCCAGCTGTCACCTTGAGGGTTGTTAGTCCAACCCATAATCCCACTTCCTAATAGCCTGCTGCAAAGATTATTAACATCTGCTATGAATAGTAACAAGGTGAATGTCCTTCTTTTGGGGACCAGCTGTAAAATTGGAGGTTTAATATCCTTTATCTTGGTTTGTAATTGATTTGCTGTGGAAAAGCTAAACATTTCAAATTCTTCATTGCTGTATTCTTTCCCAGACAGTTATTCCCTGGTGCGTGGTCAAACATCTGATTTTTCTGGGTTTTTTTCTGTCCAAGGTGCAGTGCCTTGTATTTTTCCTTATTGAAATTCACATTGTTGATTACAAACCATGTGTCAAATTCCAGACCATTTCTCCATCTTTTCTCACAGGGTTTTTTCTCTTGCCTTCTGACCTCTAAATGGGATACACTTACCTATGTCCATCTGCTCCATGTATTATATTGACTGTTTCTGCTCCCAGTCTTGCCCAGAGCAGAGAGAATATGGCTTTATTCCAGCGAAATTCAATTTTAGTAGTATTTTTGGGGTTGATTTCAACATCAAGATACTGTGTGTAAACATCATCTTGAGAGAGGTCTCCACTGCAAATAGAAGGAAAAATGGCACCACTAAGTTTAACAGTTCAGCGATCACTGGAATTAATCTCGTGCTCCACATATTTTTCAGGTTTTCCCTTTCTTTACAACAGAAATTTGCATTTTGGTGTTTTTTGCAAGAGCACAGGGCACTGCACCAGGGCTCTACATGAGGAGAGCATGAAAAGCAGTACAGAACACTTTAAATGTGCCCGTGGCAGGAGGCCATAGGGAGGTGACAAGCCTGAGACTGGGGCTGTCCCCAGAGGCCTTGTGTGCTGAGTTTGCAGGGATCACTCACCTGGAGTTCAGAAACACAGAACTCATGGAAATGGAGATGCCTTCCACTTCCTGTTTACAACCATCCATCTGCCCTCATGGTTCTTACTTAAGTAATAACTTCTTTCCTATCTGATGTGAAGCAGAATATTTGCAATGCAGGGTGAGTGTTAACACTGCTTAGATGTGTGGAACAGAAAGTATGTAGATTAGTGCTAGCAGCATTAAATACTGCAGAAAAATATTAATTTAACTCACCTGGCAACTTCATATTCTTTTGGGTTCCTCTGTGTGTCATAGTAAACCAGGTTTATGCCTCCCCTTGTTTTCTTTACACCAGACAATTTGATACTTTTTGTCCCCAAGCTGCATAAATAAAAACAATTATCAAAAAGCCATCAACAGTTATCAAACAATTTTCAGAAAATTTCTGGAATCTCTTGCCACAGCCCTTAACTGAACCTGAACTTGGGCTGTGGCTAATATTTGGCTTTTCACTGCTTTTGAGCTGCTAGCTCTTTCAACTCTTCTTATTTAATTTCAAGGGGCGTTGTTTTTTTTTGTTTGTTTGTTTGTTTCTGTTTGTTTTTTTGGTTTTGTTTTTCTGAAAGAGCAGCATCAGAGAGCCCCTAGCGCCCTGCGGGGGCCCTGGCCTTCCTGGCAGAATAAGAGATCCCAGACCCGGCCCACAGAACGGTGGCCCTGGTCCTGATGGGGGAAGCAAAGCCCCCAAACCCAACAGCCGGCCGCGCGGAGGCCCTGGCCCAGAGAGCCGAGCCAAAGGGCCCAGAGCCGGCCCACGGCGCGGGCTCTGTGTTCTCACAACCCGGCACCCTGCTGGCAGCACGAGTGACCGAACGCTTGGTCCCCCCTGAACCACCAGGGCAGACCGGCAGTTGGGGAAGAGCTTTCCCAGGGATCAGCACCCCGGATCTGGGGGTGATTTGTCCCCACAGTAAGCGAGCGATGCTCGCCTTCCACTGTTTCTCTCGCCTCTGCAATGCAGACGCAAAAAGTGTTCCTCCTTTCTGCCCCTCGGTACCACCCCAAGCCCCTCTGGGCTGGGGACCAGAGGCAGAACTCCCGGGAGCCACCTCCCTCACGCCGCTGGGGCTCGTGAGGGACGGCAGGCATTCCAACCGCAACTGGAACCCCCTGACCAAACGCGAATCGGTCTGCGAAAAACCCAGAGTTTGAACGCAGCGAGCCGGGCCGCGCCCGCAATCAGCTGTCGAGCCCTCTCTGGGGGACAGGCTGGCGTCTCCTTCCCCTGTCCCAGCTCCCCTCGCAGGGGCAGCCTCGGGACAGCCCGAAAACCTCGGGGGACAAGCCAGGCTGGTCGCAGGTGCCAGGGCAGCCACCGCGGGGGGCGGCGGGACCGCGGGTGGCTCCGAAGACGGTTCTGCGGGCTCGGTGCCGCTCTCAGCATCTTTTTGAACTGGAACCGGGCCGGCGGAAGAAGACAGAAAAAAGCCGGGGGGTCCGGTGCCGCTTGCTGGCCGCTGTTCTCAGCTTCAAGCTCCTCCACCAGTGCGGTGGGCGAAGGCGGGGCCGCCGTGGTCGGAGCCCTCACGGGCTCTGCTGGACGGGTGACCGCGGGAGGGGCTGCCGAGACCGGCACCGCCACTGGAGCGGGGGTCGGCGCCCTCAGCCCTGCGAGGGGCGGTGGGGCAGCCGGGGGCGGGCGGCGGGGCCGCGGGGTCGGCCCCCGGGCCATCCTCAGGCGGGCATGCAGCTGCGGAGACACGCTCCCGCTCCGGGACGGGCTGTAGTTGATCGCCGCTGCCGTCGATTGCGTCGCCCAGCAGCACGGGCAAAGCTGCAAAAGGCGGTGCTTCCGCGATCGGAACGCCGACAAACTCTGCTGGAGGTGGCCGGGCCGGGCCGGCCACGGGCGGGGCCGCGGGGATCGGCGCCTCCTGAGGGGCCGTCCGGGGTGGGACCCGCGGCTCCGGCCGGCCGGGCGGCGGAGCCAACTCACCTTCCCCCTGAGAGCAGCGGGGGGGGGAAAAGGCGGCTCTGTCTGAGCATGCTCCAAAGGCTCAGAAAAAGACTTTTCCTCGGCTCCGTTCAAAGCCTCGCTCCTCCGCGATCCAGGGGGGCTGGAATGCAGCAGTTCGTATCCCTGGACAGGTTCCTCTCCTCCTGGGCCTGTTGGGAAGGGAGCACGACCCCTGCATTCGGCAATCCACTTGATTGAAAATTCTCTCCGTTTCAAAACTTTGAAGAGGGTTTTGAATGCCGGATAAATTCGAGGAAATCCAAAACCCTGGTAAAGAGCCTGCCCAAAAATGAATTCCATGCATTCCCATACATGTAAATCGAGGGAATATACCACACCTGCAAAAAAATCCATGGGATTTTGTCCATCAGAAGAACCCACAGAAACGTCTCGTTGCCATAGGAACTCTGTCTTCACGACCCTGCATTTGCCAGAGGGCAATAATTTTCTCCTGTGAGGGAGAGAACGGAACCTCAGTCTCCATAGGCACCCTCACTCAAATGTCCACCCACATTTTGTAAAAGGCAGCATTTTCAGGAAGGGAAGAGTCAACAGTACCTTGTAGCAGTGTCCTCTGGGCTTCAGCAGGCTGCTCTGTACTGCAAAGGTTTCCGGACATTCTGTCTGGGAGGCGTTTCAAAAGGTTCTCTCTGTGGTCAGCCTTGGCTGTGAACTCTGTCCAAACTCAGGGTCTCCGGTTCTTCAGCTCCAGGCTAGAACTCACTTCTGTGGTCACTTGTGTGGTGACCATCAATGCCACACACTCGGGGATTCACCCAAATGTGACAATGCTCCTCTGGGAGCACAACAAATGAGGAATTTTCTTCACTTGAAGTCTCCAATTGTGGTGGTGTTCACAGGGGTCCCGGGAAGAGAAAAGAGATGAGGATCTGACTCCATGTTTCAGAAGGCTTGATTTATTGTTTTATGAAAAATATTATATTAAAACTATACTAAAAGAATAGAAGAAAGGAATTAATCAGAAGGCTTGAAAGGAATAGAAAAGAATGGAATGATAACAAAAGTTTGTGACTCTCAGACAGTTTGAGAAAGCTGGACTGTGACTGGCCATTAGAATTAGAATTCTAAGGCCATTCTAATTAGAATTACAAACAACCACAGGAGACCAATCAAAGATGCACCTGTTGCATGCCACAGCAGCAGATAATGATAAAGGACAATGAACCCAAATCCTTGTATTTATTAGGCCTGACTCTATTCTTCTACCACTATAAGACTGACCACATTTGGGAAGAACTGGAGACAAAATAAATGTTAGCTTTTAAGTGTCCTTCTGGACAGCATAGGCTGGGAGAAAGGAGAACTCTGCTGTGTGCTTGCTGCACTTGCTCCTGCCTGAGGAGCTGCATGGGGAGAGAAGGAATGTGACAGGGGGAATACCCCAGGAATTCAGGAAATTAACCAGCCTGGTGTTGAACATTTCCAGAGATGGGGCACCTAACACCTCAGGGCAACCTTGGCCAGTTTTAACACTCCTGTAATACAGAACTTCTTCCTTACATCTAATCAGTCAAATAGTACCTTGTAACCTGGGCAAGAAGCAGAAGTGCAATTTAGAAGGTTTTTAAGCATAAAAGCAAGCCTGCATGTGTCTGACTAGAACTGAAATTGCTGGAGGATATTCTCTTCAGTTGTGTTAAAGCAAGGAGCACTTTGGCTTTTATATAAACAACTTACTTCAGCCCAGAGCATGCCCAGAGGTTGCTAATCTTTAGCAGTGATGTTTTTTGTCTGTTATTTACATCCTCTCTCTCCTTCCCATCACCCTGTGAGAGCTGGCAGAATGCACTCAATTAAAAAAACAAACAAACACCAAACAAAACCAACTGCTTTTTTTCTAGACTAGGAAAGTAGTGCTCCATCACTACACAGAATCTAAAGCCTTGCTGGGGGGTTGATGTCCTCCAGGACAGGGTGTTGTGGTGGAGGAAAGGCCACCCAGAGAGACCCAGTCTGGGCAACATCAGGAGAAACTGAGAGAAGGTCCCCAGGAGCAGGAGATGTGTGGAGCTGCAGATCCCCAGCAGTTGAGTGAGGTTTTACCAGTGAGGATGAGCTTCCTCTGGCAGCAGAGGAGACACAGCCCCCTTGTCCAGCCAAATGCTGAGGGACATGAGGAAGGATTACATGGGGACAGAAATGAGTTTGTTTCTGTTAGCTGCCCCCTTTCCTCTTGCTTGAGATTATTTTGAAACAGGCTGAAAGCAGGGGAATTCTTCAACAGGTTTTGGCCCATTCACTCCTAAAGCTACTCTAAAAATTCTGTCTCTAGAGAGGTATCCACAGACTTAACCTCTGCCTCCCAAACCAGCAAAACCCCACCCCAAAAAACACACACCATCAGTACTCCAGTGTTTTCTGTATGCTTTTATTGGTAGCAAGGATTTGGGGATCCAAAAGTGCTGTTAGCAAGCAGTCAGAGTCTGCAGGACATCCTCCCTCACGGTCTCAGACCCACAGAAACGGTACCTGAGGGTAAAGGAAATGAGAGCACCGTGAGCTGTCAGCAGCTGTTGAAATTGTACCAGTGGATTTACTTTGAAGGGAACACAACCTGATCTGTCATTTTAGGCAAGTGAACAGAACAAACTTTGAGCTTCTAAATTTGAAATATAACTGCCGGAGAAAGCACTGATAGACTGTATTAATTCTGCTTCATTCCCCACATTGCTTTAATGTTACAGTTGTAGGGTTTTTTCCCAGATTTTGTGCTACCATCTCTTTAGAGATGACCACAGTTATTTGTGCAAAGGTCACAAGTCAGTAGAAGGGCGAGTTCCTATCTACAGAAATATACTTTGTCAGCGATGGGCTTTGGTAATTGGGAGCTACAGCCAGACTTAGGACCTCTGCTTTAAGGTAAGTTCAAGTGCTACTTGGCTGTAATCATTTCACTTTGCTTGAAACTGTTTCCACCTCCCATGTTGTCTTTCAAATGATGGAATTTTAACTGTGCATTTGAAAATAGAATAAATAAAATTCAAACTGTTCTAGATACCATGATGTGGATAAAATAAAATAACTGATCAAGAAAATGAAGGAATTTAGAGTCCAGGAAAATTAGTGAAAGTGGGTCAGTAAAACATGCTTCTATAATCTGAACATCCAAGCTCTGCTTTATGAAGTCTAGAGAAATCAATGTTAGCCTCTTTAACTCAGCTTTATAGGTAGCTTTTCAGTGCAGGCTCCAAGTGTTAGTGTTCCTCTTTGGATGGGTGGATTTATTATCACCATCCTCTTTAGTCAGTTATGACCTTAAGGGTCATCAATACCAATGGAATACTTGGCTGATTGAAATAATCTGTTTTTATGGACAGAAGGAGTTTAGCAAGAATGATGCTGACGATCCAAGTCAGCCTTAATTCTTCTTGCCCAAAGAGTTTCACAGAAAATTTTCTTTTCTAAGTCCTGGAGAGATTTTCAATTTTTCTTTGAGGTTATTTAAGGCAAAGGGTTGAAGTAGCAGTGAATAGAACTATGGATGAACAGTGTCTTGAAAGGAAGGAATGAAAAGGTTTCCTTGAGAATCTTTTCCTTTTAATGCCTTAAATAACTTTTCTTGTGGAAAGGCTTCCAGTCCACCTTATAATTTTGTCCCCTGTCTTCACCAGTAACTTCCAAGATTTTCACAATTTTCACAATACTTACTGTGCTCTAGTTTCCCCAGCTTCTACTGTGATAGTTGCAGCTCCCAGGTGAGGAAGAGATGGGTTGACCCTGTTGTTGTTCCAAAGGAATTTAACCTTGGTCAATTGTCCTACATTAACTTCGGCATCAATGTAGGCTGTGTAAGTGTGGCCTGGTCTGAGGGTACCCCTGTGAAAAACAGCATTTTATGGATGTGAGGCATGGCAACATTTAGAGTGAATTAGCAGTCTTGTCAAAGGCTCTGCTGTGGTGGCAAGAGGGTAGTAATTGAGCAGAGAGAGAACATTCATCCTATTATATGGCAGCAAGATTATTGCCAGATTTCTGATGTAATTCATCCCAAATCACTTTTCAGATTCAGCAAAGGCAGGTGGGCCTGATATGCTGCCTTTTTGTTTCAGTCTTCATAAGATCAATTAAACAAAATTATTAATTACAAATACAAATTAATGGTTCTAGAAGAAAGGTTCCTTTTCTATTGAACTTTTAACTTACTGAGTGATCTGGTGCTGCTTTGTGTTGCCTCCACTGCCATACAGGGCAACATTCGCATATCCTTTAACTTCGCTGTTTCCAGAGAGGGTCACAGATACTTTGTACCTCCAAACTGCACAGAAGAAATAGAATTACTTAGACTGTACCCTGGGAGAAACAATCCCCACAACATCCAATTCCAGGTTTTTTTGGTTTTTTTTGTTTTGTTTTTGCTTGTGTGTCTGTACAGTATCGTTGAAAGCAGAAAATACAAAACACCTGTGAGTGAATTCTATTATGTCCTAATGAGATCAGCATGAGAAATTGAAGACATTTGTGTTACTTTCTGGGAAAGAAAATAGAGATAACTAGTCTATATTGTAGTAAATACAGTACAGATCTCAGCATTTTGACCATTAAGGCTTTCATACAGAGTGAATCTGAATATAAAGGGGTGTTAGTGGATAAATACAGATACAGAATCTAAGCAGCATGAAAGAATTCTGAAACTCCAGGAAAATAATTTTTGTTGGTGGGAACTTCCTTCTAGAGAGCAATTAGCAAAAGGAACTCAAGGAGATTCTGATTTGTGCTTACAAGGGCAAACTAAGCAGTGTGTTGTGAGAGCTGGCTTTTAGGATAAGTGAGGTTGTAAAGGAGCTCATCTTGTCCATGCAGCAGCTGTGATCAGCTTGTTCTTGGCCTTTGTCAAATGGAGATTTTGGCATCTCCAATGGTGGAGATTTCCCAGTTTCCCTGGCCCCTCTTTCTGCATTAACCACTGCCATTGTGATGTAATTTTCACTATTTAATAAGAAATTCCCTTTCTGCAACTTCTGTGCATTGTCTCTCCTCCATTCTCCTTGAACACAGCAGTTCTCTGAACAACTCAGTAACCTCCACTAGACTCTAGAGTTTGTCAGTCACTTTCTTGTCCTGTAGTGCCCCAAACTGTCATTAGTGATGGGGCAAAAGAAGATAAAGCATGAAGAACAGAAGAGACTTTGCACTGTGATGAGATCTGTTCCTCTGCTAAAGTTACCTGCCGAACAGGCAAATAAAAGTTTTACAAGGAGTAGGTAGCAATGGATACACTCAAAACTCACGAGGAAAATCCTTGGCCTCCCTAGTATGCAAGTAAAGTTTCTTGAACTCTTTCTTAGTAGCCTGGTCCTTGAATCTGTCTGCGTAGTGTCCCATATTTGGGCATCCCTCTGGTGGGCATGGGAAGCATTTTCCCTAGTGAAAACAAATATATCTATTAATGACATTATCCAGCCAGACAAGGGAAAGAGAAATTAGTCAAAGGATTTATTTTTAATAATGTTTTCAATAGGGTCCATCCCAAAGCTCTGAGAAATACTTACTTCTTGAAAAAGATTATATGAATCACACTGATAGCCTAAAAATCCGTCAGGGTACAGGATACTGTCCGAGTAATACTTGTAACTCCGCAAGTGATTGCAAGCCACAAAGTCCCGCGTTCCTGTGAAAAGATGCCCGAGGTTGGTTCTCCTTTTCTCTTCCCACTCAAGGAAAGCAAGCCATGTCACCGGGATGCATCATTCCTCCTCAAAACCTCATCTCAGTTCTTGCAGAATCAAACATGAGATTGGAACCTTACTTGCTTCTGATGTACTCACCGAAGGAATGATTCCCTAAGGAATGTCACTGGCTCAACAGGTAGAAAATGCAAACTTGAAATGCTTTGTGGAGACAGACTGTGCAGCTCAGCCCTGTCCCTCAGAAAACTCTCATTCAAGCAATCTGACAGAGTTTAACCAATGGAAACTGCCTGAAGTAGGTCTTTTGTAGGCAGCAGTTTCATTACCATAACAAAAGAAAACCAAATGAAAAGTATTTAACAGTGAACTTCCTAGGGCAGTGCTGATTTGCTCCAGCTGAGGGCTTCAAAACAAAATTATTATTATTTGGGGGTACTTAAGAAAGGGAGACTCTTAAAATTAAAATAATGAATATATTCTTTTCCTTTGTGTTTCCTGATTTCAGGTTAAAAAGAAGACCATATACTATGCAGTTATTTCTTTGTGCTTTAATTCCCCATTATTGATAACAAGTTTACTCTATCAAGAAAAAAAAAGGGGCAAGAATGAAAAAGTAATGCCTCCAGGTGCATTGAATAAACCTGGAGTAAAAGGTTAGAGATCACAAAGTTGTTTGCAGTAGTGTAAGAAAGAACTCAGATAATGTACTGAAAAATCTCCACAGCAGAAATCTTCAGAGTTTTTAATTTACTTTTTTAATCTTATGTGCAATTTATTTTTAGAAAGATAAATATGAATACTCTGATACTTAGAAATTTTACTACAACCAAGTAAAACAACAAAGTGTATTTGAGCAACTACGTGCCAGTCTTTGCCTAAAAACAGGCACAATGAGATCACTTCAATGCAACTCTGACTGTAATCTGTAACTTAACAAGGAATCGAATTAATTGCTCTATCTATGAAGAATTTCAGCCGAAGACACTCTCCCAGGAATAGCTGTGAACATCTTTGCCCAGTTGCACCAATGCTGCTGCTGGACAGTTAGACACAAAATGCAATGTATTGTTAAAAGACCCTTCAAAATGTTTGGACAGGTCCAGCAACTTTTGTTTCTGATATTAGCTCCTTTAGAGGAAATACAGTTTCCAGAGGCAAGGCCTTTGTCTTGTTTATTTATTAATAAGCTCTGGAAAAGTGGTGTGTTTTGAGCATTTTTACAGCTTCACTGCAGTCTGCAGCTGGTGGATACAGCAAAAGCTAATGTTAAACACCTGAATTAAGGCAAGATAAGTGGCTCCACTTTGAGGGCTTCCCCTGAATTTATAATGCAAACAACACACTTACCTTCCCAGATGCCATCGAGATCTACGATCTGTGAAATAGGGTTCTTGTCACAGCCTGGCATCTCCTCTCCTCCATTTGGATAAAAGTCAAGATGTCCGATAGCTGGGCGAATGCCAAAACCTGGAGCATTTGAAGCAGGGGTAAGCATGTGTTAAATGAATGTTTCCTCATACCTGTAGCTGCTGGCTCCAAGTTTGCCTGGGCACCGTGTTTTAGGACAGGAGCCGTTAGTGACTGAAGTGGTGAATCAGTCGCAGCACTGAAGTGCCAGAGGGCATAAATAATTCAGTACAGTAAATAATAAATAATGAGTAGAGTAGAGCTGCATACTCACCTAAGTTGGGGATGGTGGGAGCTGAGTCTGTGTGGATTACATCAACAAATTGTGCATCAGATTTGTCCAGTCTGACTTCAATTGGAGTGCCTTGAAAATAAGGTTGTGCAGGGTCCAGTCCTGAGAGAAAAAGAGTAGTGTTATGTATGAATAAAGAAATGTATAGGTGTAGAATCATTTTACATATCATAGATCGATGGTATAGAATGAATGTCACAAATACAGTTGCCCATGGTTCTTATATCTAAATAATATAGGCATTAATAAAATGAGGATGTGTGCTCTCAACTTACCAAGTGGCTTTTCTCTCAGGAAGTCACCTGTGGGAAGCCTATTAAATTTTACTGCTTTACATACTTACAGCAATACTGAATGCCAACACTTGGAATGAATTTGTTTTTTAATTGAACTTCTCTTTAATAACACTGCTGAAACAGGATACTGTGTCTGCATCCCAAGGAACTGATGCACCAGCAGGGTTTCTAGAGTCCCTTGCTTGAGAGTACTCAGAGGAAATTGTGCTGATAGCACCCCCTGCTTGCAAGTGTTGAAACCTGCCTGCCTACATCGGGCTCCAGTCAGATTTTGGGAAAAACATCTAGTTTTGAAGCAATGAGCTTTGCTTTTGGACCTAGCAGAAAATGGAATCAATTTGCTTGCCAAATTGCTGCAACAATTTCAGGTGCTTGTGAAGTCTTGCAAATTGTACAGTTTTAGCTGCCTTATACTTGCATCTCTTCTTGTGTCCCTAGGCAGCTTATTTTGGGTTTGCTTTTAAACTGAATTTTGTAGACTACTAGTCCAAGTTTCACCAAGCCTGAAATCCCTGAGGAAAAACAGCAGTTCAAAAGGGTTTTGTTAATAATGTCCAAAATTGTCTTTTATCCCTGAAAGGCCACTCTGCTTAATGCACAATGCCCTTGGCATTGCCTACATGATGAATAAGCAGCTCAAACCCAGAGCTTTAACCTCTGGAAGTGCTGAACATTTTAAAAAAAATCCCTTTGCTGTGTAACACACGTGCAACAAAACAATTATCACGTTCCTTCCCCCGACTCAGCACAGCCCTGCTCCTTGGGGTACAGTGTGAAAGGAGCATAATGTCCCAACTGCCCTGACTATGGTGCAGCCCAGAGAAGCAATCACAGTGGGATGATTCAGGGTGGGTAGCAGGGGTTTGGGAGGTGGCTCTGGTGGGAGGTGGCTGCAGGCACTGACCTGTAATTCTGCCGATGCCAGGGAGCCTCCGGCCGGCCTCACCAGCAACATGTGCTCCCAGGCTGTGGCCAATGATGTGAACATTAGCTGGGGAGTATCCATATTCATCCTGGCAAAACAGCAAAAAACAAACATTGCTATGCCCCTTTGCATCAGCAAACAGCACCAGGGAGGACTTGAAAGGAGCTGGGAAACTACTTTTAATTTATCTGCTGGCACAGGAACTCCTCTAGGTTTTCAGCATCTCTTTGTCAGTTAGTTCTGTCCAGTACCTAGATTTTCCAAACCTCCTTATTCAGCTGCTGCCCTGGTTTGGAGGTTGGTATAACTCCAGACAGCTCTGTGAAGAATCCTGAGGGGCTCTGTATTCTTCCAGAGGGCCCATTAAGGTTCAGAGAATGCTTGTCTGGCTTGCAAGAATAAGGCAGGCAGGAACTCTTAGTTACACCTGGCAGGTTAAGCACCACTCAAAGCTGGAGGAGGCCATGAGATGAGAAATGCCTTCAGCCTTTTTGGACAGGAATTCAGTAGCTGCAATACAGATGTGGAGAATGGGAGGTGGGTCAGAGCACTGCTAGACCCAACACACTCTCTGGTTTTAGTTATTTATAGTTCTTTAATCGGAAATTTGTGTAGATTAAGACAAGGCTTCAGACAAAGCTTCCCTTGCCATGTGAGGCTGGCTGCAAAAGGAGCCACCTCCTGTGGGTTTGGGCAGTGTCCACCTCAGCTTTCCCTGGGGCAGCTGGTGGGTCCTGCTTGTCCCCAGCCAGTGCTGCCAGCTGGTTTTCTGGTGTTCACGTGAGCTCATTGCTTCTGTCTCCATGGAAGGAAGTTTGTCATATCCATTATTTCTGCATATTTAGTTTTGCACTGCATTTCTTAACATCTACAGGGTAACCCTTTGGCTGTACTATGAATGTCCTTTAGAATTTCCTCTCCTTAAGTCAGCAGGCCTCGCTGCTATCACATAATTTTCTCCTTTTAAAAAATTGTGTTGTTTGTTACAAGTGCTACTGATAATGGAGTAGAGAGCAATATTTTCTGCTGGTTACATCCACATTTGTGAAAGTTCCAGAGCTGTATTTCGAAAAGTCAGTATTCTAGTAGAGCTTTAGAAACAGCAGACTCTTACCTTGAGGACATTAATAAAATAAGCGATTTCAGCGCCCACGACGCGGACGTTGTTGGCTGCCTGGGTGTACTGACACCTGGAACCTTTCTTCCAGCTCACGCAGATGCAGTTCACATCTTCCACAGAAAGCATCCTCTGTTTTGTAAAACAAAAGTAAAAACATTGGTAAATAGAGTATGGGATTAATTCATGTTGGTCATTGTGGCTCAGCTACTAAATCTTGTGTGAACTTGTATGAGAATGATTTGAAAACCAAAGCTGTAGCATGGATATGTGCTCAGAGGGGTTTGTGTGATCACACAATGCTGAAAGAGGGTGATACGTATTGCAGTAATCATTTCAAATCCCCAGAGCAGTATTTCTTACAGGAAGGAGAACAATATCAATAATGAAACGTTCAATTTGTATTTTCAATCAAACTTGGTACGTAGCACTAAGTAAGAGCTCTACTTACGCACCTATTCACTTCAGTGATTTAAAAGTATACTGTAACTCAAATTCAATTAGAATATTTTTGATAGTAAAAGGGAATAGTGGTTTTCTGATGCAGGTTTGTAAGAAAGAGAATGTTTTTATAAGATGGTGTAGAAGCTGTTGGTGTTTATTTTGCATTTATGGCTGTATTTGGGAATATGCAGGTAGAGACTCTGCCACAGAATCAGAAGCTTTACTGCTCTCCATTGAGCTGGATTGTTTGGCTAAAAGTATTTTGTTTTAGCAACTTAGGTATATGGCAACAACTGAGAAAGGACAAAAAAGGCAATAAAAGTGTCTGTGATCATACTACAAGTGGTAAAAATCAGTTTGCAGGTACTTGAAACAAATTATTGACTGACAAATCCAAGAATCATGCCTCGTTCTTTCTTTTCTTTTGATCTAGCATCATAAAGAAGAAGGCAATGAGGATGCAGTAAATGTGAAATAGCTTGATTTTAACTTCAGATTGTTCCTCATAGGGTTCTCATAAGTAAAATAGGAATACATTATTTTAAAAAATGGTATTTCTGTTAATGATTGAAAACCCTTATCCTCAAAGTGCCATCAACTGTTATTTTGCTCTTTGCTGCATGACTGGGGGCTTTCATTAGCTCCAGCATCAATTAAAAGGATGTTCGGAGGACTTGAGAAAAGCACAAGCTGGAATTGCACTTTTTATAGAGACAGTTAGGAAATAATTTGTGGAAGTAGCACAAAAATCAATAAAGCATAGTGCTTTACTACATTCAGTGCTCATAGCAAGTCCTAGATGGAAAGCTTTGTTCCAAATACTCCCCTTGAGGTCCCCATTGAATGTACATTTTTATGTCTTTGTTGCTTTTGGCAATGGCCAGCCCAGCTGCTCAGCCTCCTGCACCCATGTGGCAGCCCAAACCTTCCTGACCGCCCTTCCACGTCTAGAAAGCTTCTCTTGGCTGGAGAAATAGGATGCAGGAGCTTTGAGTCTTCAGGTATTTCTGGAATCCCCCCGATCCTAGCCAACATCTTGCCCCAAGGTTTGTGTTCTTTTTACCAAGAAAAAGGGCACTTACTGAGTCAAATCTTTTTGTCACTCACTTCACTAAAGAGAAAAGCTGAATGCATTTTACCTCATTATTGCCTCAAGGTGCAAAGCTACATATTAAATTTGGTAGCAATGCGAAAATGTGAACTGATTTTTGCTTTCTTATCACTACAAATACCATGAGAAAAGTGGGTTAGAACTAGAGAAAACAGGCAATTGATATGAATGTGTTTATAAATGCAAACTAAGGGTGTCCCTGTGGTACCTACCTTGCACATGTCTGACAACCAGTTTTCTTCTCCGTGGTCAATAAATCCATGTACAATAAATCTGGTCTTCCTGTTTGCATTAAAATTTGAGGCCTTGAGTCTTGACTTATCAACAGCAGACACCTCCTACATTAATGTAGATTTAAAAATGTGATTAGCATAGAGAAGAACTTAATAAACCTTTGAATCTGCTTCCTGTAAATAAGTTTTCAAAACTGCAAAGACCTGAACTGTGCTTATCTATGCAGGTCATTGAAACTTTTGCGATGTTGAAGTCATTGGCAAGAATTCACATGAAGGTTCACGTGAATTCAAACCAAAGTCTGATACCCATTTTAGAGCAAACAAGACTTCAGCGTGCTTTCGTTTTTTTTTTTTTTTTGTGGAAAAAAATACCCCAAAATGCTCAATTTCCCAGTAGTTCTCAGCAGGACCCTGCCAAGGAACTAGAAGGGGTGGTCTTTTGAATAAAGTGGAAGTTTGGCCATTTTTAACACTTTTCAGGAACACAGCATGTGATACAGCAATGTTTAAACCACAACAGTTCTTACTTGAGAGTAACCCGTGTTCTGTCTAGTGTACAGGAGGAACTGAGTGCCTATGCTCTCTGGTTTCCAGGGTAATTTGTAGATGGGTCTTTCTACAGTCCCAGACCATGGTGCATCATCTGTGAAGCACCCAAGCCTGTCATAGCAAACTTCTTTGCCTGTAGCATGAAGACAAAAAAAGAAAAAAAGTGAATGAGCAGAGAAATGGAGCAGTCAGAACTCATAGCATGGCTTCTCTGAGGGGGGTGGGTGGGGTGTCTTTTTTTATTCTAGAAAATCCCACAGTTTACAGAAAGCCAAGACCAGCAGTTGCCCTCTCCTAGATCTTGAGAGGCTGCAGTTTATCCTATTGCTCATCAAAAAATTCTTCAGAGGATTCCTTTGTGGTGTCCTTGGGTACCCTCCCCCAGCTGTTGCTTTGCCCAAGGCAGAGACAGCTGATGAGTTTCTCCTAATGCCAAGCCAAAATATTGCAGATAATCAGCAATAACTTGAGACTGTGCTGAACAGCTGACTGCCCATGGAAAGTCTTATAGTTACACAAGCCAGTGTCTTCTGCTGAATACAAAGCTATGCCCTCATTAGACTGCCTGCTCCCCTTGCCCTGGCTTTTTTTATTTTCCATGTCCATCATTATTAGTAAGAGTACAAGAAACAGTTCCCTATGTGTAGTAGAGAAGTAGCTTTGTTCTGCGATAGGAAACATCAGCTTTTCTTGCTCACTCTTAGGGCAGAATTCCCAGAGTGGAGAGGAAAGACAACACTCACTCTCATCTCATCATTCCTGTATGGAAAAGTGAACCACGTTAACCCCAGTAAATAGGTCTTAAGGCAGCAGGGTGTAGAATAACAGATAGAAATAGGTGGAAAATACAGCAGCATAGAAAGGCAATACAAACACTAACCCCATATGCTTACCTTCTGCTGCGCTGAGCAGAAACAGGCCAAGAATCCAAATTCCAAGCATCTGGAACAGCAGAAAAAGCAGCAGCTAGGATTTGCTAACCCACTCGTTTAGCAAGCACACTCAGCCCTGTGGTGCTGAATTTTCTCAAGGTGAACAGAGTGCCTGCTCTTTCTGCAGGATGTATCCCTGACTGCTGTGTGCCAGACACACTCTGTGTGAGTCAGCTTTGTGTTTGCTTGCCCCATGAGAGATTGGGGGCCATCAATATACAAAAAATCATAACAACAATCATAACTTAAATCCAGGCTGATTTTTTCCTTCTAATCAGATGTACAGGAGCTACTTTAGAATTAGCATGAGGATTAGAGAACATGAGCTGCCATTCCCCTTCCCACTCCTGTGCTGCGAGAAGCCACAAATCTGACGAGGTACAAGGAAAAACCCCCCGACCCAAACTACTTACCATGGAGTCTTGAAGCTCCTTGAAGCATTGGTGTGTGAACATTGCATGTACTTTTATAGTCTGCTTTATCCTTGGAAAGGATCCTAGAAAGATAGGAATATTTGTTTCAGATAATAGTTTCTAGATAAGATGGCAAACAACTTTAATGGCTGGTTTCTCTGATAGCTCCAATATCCATGGTCATAGATTTCTTGAATCAGTGAGCTGGATCCCACAATATGATTGGAGCTCCAGAGGCTGGTAATTCCCAGGCAACAACTCATCAGGAATGGCTCATGGAACAGAACTGTATGGATCTGTGTGTCTTGTCTTGGCTGGGAAGGCTTTTATTTTTGGGGTGTAGGAGGTCTGCTGGGGGAGTTAGTAGGGAACCACATCATTTTTAAGCTCCAGTCCTAGCCCTGTATCCAGTGACCTCAGATGTGAAATGCTCCTGTGTTTTCTGGGTCTTTTGATGAAGGCTTATCGCTTTTGGAATACTCTTAGTGGGTTTGGTATATTCTTTTCATAGTGAAAGAGTCTCGCCTTCTCCAGGCATTTCCTGGCTGAATTAAGTAGATGTAGGACAGTTGTGAAAGCACTGGGATCCTTTCTGTACTACCCATGAAGCCCAAGCTTTGAGAAAAGTTCTGAGCGATTCACTGAGAGCAAGCACACTGGAAATATATACAGATGACATTCAGAATTCCCCCAGACACTGGGAAATGGCTGGAATGTTACAAAGCTCTGTAGATTGTTCTAGTAGAAACATCAACTAAAAGGTGAAAAGCAGCCTGTGCGAAATGCACAGGATTAGGTCTGGCAACCCCTTGGACCTGTTTGTCTCTAGGAGAAGGCCCTAAGTGAACTCCAGAAGAAATGAGACCTGAGCTGGCTCCACTTAGAGAGTTTCATCAGCTTGGCTATGCTTTATGCTTTATATGTTTGCAAACTTGATGTTCCCTGATCTCCACCTCTGGGAATGACCAAGTGGATACCAGTTGTTCTACTGCTATCATCAGTGATAATGGAGTTAATTTCTTTAAATAGCTACATTTGGTTTTTCATTGAGATACCACCTTTGATACTGATGTAGAGCTTTGTGCTCCTGTTTTTAGTTGAAGTGGGATTTTGGTTTGTAAATAGGTTTGTGTCAGTGGAATCAGTACATGCCCCAGTGCAGTGACATATTTTACACTTGTTCAGAATGAGGAGGGAACATGGGGGAAGTTTTTCCCAGTTAATTTAAGAGCTGATGGAAAAGATTTAAGTTAGGATTTTTTCCATTAGTCTGCTGCTCTTATTCAATACTGTAATAATACAGGTCAGACAGAATAAATGGACAGCTGCTTGCTTCTCCTTTGGGAAGGCTGGGCAGGGCTGGGATGCATTCCCTCAGTGCAATGCAGGCTGCTCTTTGCCTGGAGGAGATGCTCTGGTTCTTGTGGCCTCACAGACGGGGGCTTTGGAAAAAGGATGGGTTTTGATTTAAGACAGAAAAAAAGTAATAAATTAAGGCACAACTATGTTTCTCCAGTCCTGAAGAAAGTGTAGTCTGGAATAGGAAGCAGGCAGAAGACAGGACTGGATTTCTGGTGTTCAGGATGCTGTGGGTCTCTCTTGGGACACTGTGAAGCTTCCCAGCATTGTTCACTTTTCCTTGCCATGTGTCAGTTGCCCAGGAGACTTGCAGGACTCAGAACTGCAGGTCTCTCTGGCTGAATCTCAGACTTGTGTTTAATTATGCTTTTAATTTTTTCACACTTGTGATTAATCAAGGATACAACAGGGCTGGGGTTTTTCTTTAAAAAAAAAATCATTCAGAATTCTATACTCATAAATGTTTTGTCATAGTATTTCTGCCCCTTTTTCTTAGAACACTATCTGCTCAAGTGCTTGTATATCGTTTATCAAACATGGGGCAATATGGGGGAATGGGAGTAAATAAATTATTAACTCTTTCTTCCTCTTCATTAGCTCAGAGTTTAGGTCTTAGAAAAATATCCACTGCCTTGGTCTCTTGCAGCTGCAGGAGGCTCACTCATGCTGTGCTTTGCAGAGCAGTAATGGTCATTTTAAATGTGAAATGGTCAGTCCCAGGTTTTGCAAACCTGGTTCCTCAGAGTTTATCTTCAAGACTCTCAGTGGCCCCTGAGAAAGTTTGTGTTTGAAATTAAACAGCATCCAGGAGCTGGGATTCTGTAGTTAGTTCCTTGCAAAGTGGGGGCACTTGAGGTTTGCCTTGTCTGCCTTTTCCAGGCAGGTGCAGTACAAAGGCTGGCTCACCTGCTGCAGGAATCACCTGGCCTTGTGCTGCTCCTGCCCCATCCCAGAGTGTCTTCTGGGGGCTGTGCTCCCCTGTGGGGCTGCAAAACCCTGACCAGCAGCACAGGCTGCAGAAGGGAGGTGTTTCAGACCTGCAGGGGTGTTCTGAGGACATCTGTTGCCTTGAGAGTGTTTGATAATATCCCAGATTTATCTCTCTGTGTGGTGGAACTCAGCTCTTGCCTTGAGGAGCAGATAGAGTGAGACTGTGCAGTGTTTGAAATGGATTTTAGTATCTGTGATTTCTGGTTGCTCCATAGTTACAAGCACAATAAACAGGCTCAAACATGAGAAACATTGACATGTGTATTTGCAAAGAACTAAAAAAACCAAAGGGAACAACAATTTTTATTTTTTTTCATTTGTTTAATTGTGTTTTTTGCCAAGATCTCCATGCACAAGACTGAGGGTTTACTCAGCTGCCATGTACAGACCTTGAGGACCTCTAGCAAGGTGTAAGTAACTGAGGCTCTCCATATGCCACAGTTCCATGGCCACAAAAAGTTGACCTGGGAAGAAAAGAAAAAGCTTAAATCAAGGTTTATCTCTTTTTATCTCTTTTTGCCCAATGACAATGAAAGGGTGCCAGCTGTCACCTTGAGGGTTGTTAGTCCAACCCATAATCCCACTTCCTAATAGCCTGCTGCAAAGATTATTAACATCTGCTATGAATAGTAACAAGGTGAATGTCCTTCTTTTGGGGACCAGCTGTAAAATTGGAGGTTTAATATCCTTTATCTTGGTTTGTAATTGTTTTGCTGTGGAAAAGCTAAACATTTCAAATTCTTCATTGCTGTATTCTTTCCCAGACAGTTATTCCCTGGTGCGTGGTCAAACATCTGATTTTTCTGGGTTTTTTTCTGTCCAAGGTGCAATGCCTTGTATTTTTTCTTATTGAAATTCAAATTGTTGATTACAGACCATGTGTCAAATTCCAGACAATTTCTCCATCTTTTCTCACAGGGTTTTTTCTCTTGCCTTCTGACCTCTAAATGGGATACACTTACCTATGTCCATCTGCTCCATTTATTATATTGACTGTTTCTGCTCCCAGTCTTGCCCAGAGCAGAGAGAATATGGCTTTATTCCAGCGAAATTCAATTTTAGTAGTATTTTTGGGGTTGATTTCAACATCAAGATACTGTGTGTAAACATCATCTTGAGAGAGGTCTCCACTGCAAATAGAAGGAAAAATGGCACCACTAAGTTTAACAGTTCAGCGATCACTGAAATTAATCTCGTGCTCCACATATTTTTCAGGTTTTCCCTTTCTTTACAACAGAAATTTGCATTTTTGGTGTTCTTTGCAAGAGCACAAGGCACTGCACCAGGGCTCTGCATGAGGAGAGGATGAAAAGCAGTACAGAACACTTTAAATGTGCCCGTGGCAGGAGGCCATGGGGAGGTGACAAGCCTGAGACTGGGGCTGTCCCCAGAGGCCTTGTGTGCTGAGTTTGCAGGGATCACTCACCTGGAGTTCAGAAACACAGAACTCATGGAAATGGAGATGCCTTCCACTTCCTGTTTACAACCATCCATCTGCCCTCATGGTTCTTACTTAAGTAATAACTTCTTTCCTATCTGATGTGAAGCAGAATATTTGCAAGGATGAGTGTTAACACTGCTTAAATGTGTGGAAAGTATGTAGATTAATGCTAGCAGCATTAAATACTGCAGAAAAATATTAATTTAACTCACCTGGCAACTTCATATTCTTTTGAGTTCTCCTGTGTTTCATAGTAAACCAGGTTTATGTCTCCCCTTGTGTTCTTTACACCAGACAATTTGATAAATACTTTTTGTCTCCAAGCTGCCTAAAAAAAATTATTTATCAAAAAGCCATTAACAGTTATCCAACAATTTTCAGAAAATTTCTGTAATCTCTTGCCACAGCCCTTAACTGAACCTGAACTTGGGTTGTGGCTAATATTTGGCTTTTCACTGCTTTTGAGCTGCTAGCTCTTTCAACTCTTCTTATTTAATTTTAAGGGGTGGGGGTTTCTTTTGTATCGTTGGGTTTTTTCCGGGCTTTTTTTTTTTTGTTGTTGTTGTTTTTGTTTTGGTTTTTTTTGGTGGTTTTTTTTTGTTTGTTTTTCTGAAAGAGCAGCAGCAGAGAGCCCCTAGCGCCCTGCGGGGGCCCTGGCCTTCCTGGCAGAATAAGAGATCCCAGACCCGGCCCACAGAACGGTGGCCCTGGTCCTGATGGGGGAAGCAAAGCCCCCAAACCCAACAGCCGGCCGCGCGGAGGCCCTGGCCCAGGGAGCCGAGCCAAAGGGCCCAGAGCCGGCCCACGGCGCGGGCTCTGTGTTCTCACAACCCGGCACCCTGCTGGCAGCACGAGTGACCGAACGCTTGGTCCCCCCTGAACCACCAGGGCAGACCGGCAGTTGGGGAAGAGCTTTCCCAGGGATCAGCACCCCGGATCTGGGGGTGATTTGTCCCCACAGTAAGCGAGCGATGCTCGCCTTCCACTGTTTCTCTCGCCTCTGCAATGCAGACGCAAAAAGTGTTCCTCCTTTCTGCCCCTCGGTACCACCCCAAGCCCCTCTGGGCTGGGGACCAGAGGCAGAACTCCCGGGAGCCACCTCCCTCACGCCGCTGGGGCTCGTGAGGGACGGCAGGCATTCCAACCGCAACTGGAACCCCCTGACCAAACGCGAATCGGTCTGCGAAAAACCCAGAGTTTGAACGCAGCGAGCCGGGCCGCGCCCGCAATCAGCTGTCGAGCCCTCTCTGGGGGACAGGCTGGCGTCTCCTTCCCCTGTTCCAGCTCCCCTCGCAGGGGCAGCCTCGGGACAGCCCGAAAACACTCGGGGGACAAGCCAGGCTGGTCGCAGGTGCCAGGGCAGCCACCGCGGGGGGCGGCGGGACCGCGGGTGGCTCCGAAGACGGTTCTGCGGGCTCGGTGCCGCTCTCAGCATCTTTTTGAACTGGAACCGGGCCGGCGGAAAGAGGCAGAACCGCCGAGGGGGCCGGTGGGTGGGGGCAGTGCCGCTTGCTGGCCGCTGTTCTCAGCTTCAAGCTCCTCCACCAGTGCGGTGGGCGAAGGCGGGGCCGCCGTGGTCGGAGCCCTCACGGGCTCTGCTGGACGGGCGACCGCGGGAGGGGCTGTAGGGACCGGCAGCGTCCGCGGAGCCGGCGGGGGCGGCGGCACCGGCACTGGAGCAGGGGTCGGCTCCCTCAGCCCTGCGAGGGGCGGTGGGGCAGCCGGGGGGAGCGGCGGGGCCGCGGGGTCGGCCTCAGGGGCATCCTCAGGCGGGCATGCAGCTGCGGAGACACGCTCCCGCTCCGGGACGGGCTGTAGTTGATCGCCGCTGCCGTCGATTGCGTCGCCCAGCAGCACGGGCAAAGCTGCAAAAGGCGGTGCTTCCGCGATCGGAACGCCGACAAACTCTGCTGGAGGTGGCCGGGCCGGGCCGGCCACGGGCGGGGCCGCGGGGATCGGCGCCTCCTGAGGGGCCGTCCGGGGTGGGACCCGCGGCTCCGGCCGGCCGGGCGGCGGAGCCAACTCACCTTCCCCCTGAGAGCAGCGGGGGGGGAAAAAGGCGGCTCTGTCTGAGCATGCTCCAAAGGCTCAGAAAAAGACTTTTCCTCGGCTCCGTTCAAAGCCTCGCTCCCCCGCGATCCAGGGGGGCTGGAAAGCAGCAGTTCGTATCCCTGGACAGGTTCCTCTCCTCCTGGGCCTGTTGGGAAGGGAGCACGACCCCTGCATTCGGCAATCCACTTGATTGAAAATTCTCTCCGTTTCAAAACTTTGAAGAGGGTTTTGAATGCCGGATAAATTCGAGGAAATCCAAAACCCTGGTAAAGAGCCTGCCCAAAAATGAATTCCATGCATTCCCATACATGTAAATCGAGGGAATATACCACATCTGCAAAAAATCCATGGGATTTTGTCCATCAGAAGAACCCACAGAAACGTCTCGTTGCCATAGGAACTCTGTCTTCACGACCCTGCATTTGCCAGAGGGCAGTAATTTTCTTCTGTGAGGGAGAGAATGGAACCTCAGTCTCCATAGGCACCCTCACTCAAATGTCCACCCACATTTTGTAAAAGGCAGCATTTTCAGGAAGGGAAGAGTCAACAGTATCTTGTGGCAGTGTCCTCTGGGCTTCAGCAGGCTGCTCTGTACTGCAAAGGTTTCCGGACATTCTGTCTGGGAGACGTTTCAAAAGGTTCTCTCTGTGGTCAGCCTTGGCTGTGAACTCTGTCCAAACTCAGGGTCTCCTGTTCTTCAGCTCCAGGCTAGAACTCACTTCTGTGGTCACTTGTGTGGTGACCATCAATGCCACACACTCGGGGATTCACCCAAATGTGACAATGCTCCTCTGGGAGCACAACAAATGAGGAATTTTCCTTCACTTGAGGTCTCCAATTGTGGTGGTGTTCACAGGGGTCCCGGGAAGAGAAAAGAGATGAGGGTCTGACTCCATGTTTCAGAAGGCTTGATTTATTGTTTTATGAAAAATATTATATTAAAACTATACTAAAAGAATAGAAGAAAGGAATTAATCAGAAGGCTTGAAAGGAATAGAAAAGAATGGAATGATAACAAAAGTTTGTGACTCTCAGACAGTTTGAGAAAGCTGGACTGTGACTGGCCATTAGAATTAGAATTCTAAGGCCATTCTAATTAGAATTACAAACAACCACAGGAGACCAATCAAAGATGCACCTGTTGAATGCCACAGCAGCAGATAATGATAAAGGACAAGGAACCCAAATCCTTGTATTTATTAGGCCTGACTCTATTCTTCTACCACTATAAGACTGACCACATTTGGGAAGAACTGGAGACAAAACAAATGTTAGCTTTTAAGTGTCCTTCTGGACAGCATAGGCTGGGAGAAAGGAGAACTCTGCTGTGTGCTTGCTGCACTTGCTCCTGCCTGAGGAGCTGCATTGGGAGAGAAGTAATGTGATGGGGAATACCCCAGGAATTCAGGAAATTAACCAGCCTGGTGTTGAACATTTCCAGAGATGGGGCACCTAATACCTCAGGGCAACCTTGGCCAGTTTTAACACTCCTGTAATACAGAACTTCTTCCATACATCTAATCAGAGTCAAATAGTACCTTTTAACCTGGGCAAGAAGCAGAAGTGCAATTTAGAAGGTTTTTAAGCATAAAAGCAAGCCTGCATGTGTCTGACTAAAACTGAAATTGCTGGAGGATATTCTCTTCAGTTGTGTTAAAGCAAGGAGCACTTTGGCTTTTATATAAAGAACTTACTTCAGCCCAGAGCATGCCCAGAGGTTGCTAATCTTTAGCAGTGATGTTTTTTGTCTGTTATTTACATCCCCTCTCTCCTTCCCATTACCCTGTGAGAGCTGGCAGAATGCACTCAATTAAAAAAACAAACAAACATTACCAAAAATAAAAACCAAACAAAACCAACTGCTTTTTTTTCTAGACTAGGAAAGTAGTGCTCCATCACTACACAGAATCTAAAGCCTTGCTGGGGGGTTGATGTCCTCCAGGACAGGGTGTTGTGGTGGAGGAAAGGCCACCCAGAGAGACCCAGTCTGGGCAACATCAGGAGAAACTGAGAGAAGGTCCCCAGGAGCAGGAGATGTGTGGAGCTGCAGATCCCCAGCAGTTGAGTGAGGTTTTATCAGTGAGGATGAGCTTCCTCTGGCAGCAGAGGAGACACAGCCCCCTTGTCCAGCCAAATGCTGAGGGACGTGAGGAAGGATGACTTGGGGACAGAAATGAGTTTGTTTCTGTTAGCTGCCCCCTTTCCTCTTGCTTGAGATTATTTTGAAACAGGCTGAAAGCAGGGGAATTCTTCAACAGGTTTTGGCCCATTCATTCCTAAAGCTACTCTAAAAATTCTGTCTCTAGAGAGGTATCCACAGACTTAACCTCTGCCTCCCAAACCAGCAAAACCCCACCCCAAAAAACACACACCATCAGTACTCCAGTGTTTTTTGTATGCTTTTATTGGTAGCAAGGATTTGGGGATCCAAAAGTGCTGTTAGCAAGCAGTCAGAGTCTGCAGGACATCCTCCCTCACGGTCTCAGACCCACAGAAACGGTACCTGTGGGTAAAGGAAATGAGAGCACCGTGAGCTGTCAGCAGCTGTTGAAATTGTACAAGTGGATTTTCTTTAAAAGTAACACAACCTGATCTGTCATTTCAGGCAAGTGAACAGAACAAACTTTGAGCTTCTAAATTTGAAGTATAACTGCTGGGGAAAGCACTGATAGACTGTATTAATTCTGCTTCATTCCCCACCTTGTTTTAATGTTACAGTTGTGGGGTTTTTCCCCAGATTTTGTGCTACCATCTCTTTAGAGATGACCACAGTTATTTGTGCAAAGGTCACAAGTCCAGTAGAAGGGCGAGTTCCTATCTACAGAAATATACTTTGTCAGCGATGGGCTTTGGTGACTGGGAGCTACAGCCAGACTTAGGACCGCTGCTTTAAGGTAAGTTCAAGTGCTACTTGGCTGTAATCATTTCACTTTGCTTGAAACTGTTTCCACCTCCCATGTTGTCTTTCAAATGATGGAATTTTAACTGTGCATTTGAAAATAGAATAAATAAAATTTAAACTGTTCTAGACACCATGATGTGGATAAAATAAAATAACTGATCAAGAACATGAAGGAATTTAGAGTCCAGGAAAATTAGTGAAAGTGGATCAGTAAAACATGCTTCTATAATCTGAACATCCAAGCTCTGCTTTATGAAGTCTAGAGAAATCAATGTTAGCCTCTTTAACTCAGCTTTATAGTGCAGGCTCCAAGTGTTAGTGTTCCTCTTTGGATGGGTGGATTTATTATCACCATCCTCTTTAGTCATTTATGACCTTAAGGGTCATCAATACCAATGGAATACTTGGCTGATTGCATCTGACAGAGAAACAGACACAGAAATAATCTGTTTTTATGGACAGAAGGAGTTTAGCAAGAGTGATGCTGAAAATCCAAGTCAGCATTAATTTTTCTTGCCCAAAGAGTTTCACAGAAAATTTTCTTTTCTAAGTCCTGGAGAGATTTTCAATTTTTCTTTGAGGTTATTTAAGGCAAAGGGTTGAAGTAGCAGTGAATAGAACTATGGATGAACAGTGTCTTGAAAGGAAGGAATGAAAAGGTTTCCTTGAGAATCTTTTCCTTTTAATGCCTTAAATAACTTTTCTTGTGGAAAGGCTTCCAGTCCACCTTATAATTTTGTCCCCTGTCTTCACCAGTAACTTCCAAGATTTTCACAATTTTCACAATACTTACTGTGCTCTAGTTTCCCCAGCTTCTACTGTGATAGTTGCAGCTCCCAGGTGAGGAAGAGATGGGTTGACCCTGTTGTTGTTCCAAAGGAATTTAACCTTGGTCAATTGTCCTACATTAACTTCGGCATCAATGTAGGCTGTGTAAGTGTGGCCTGGTCTGAGGGTACCCCTGTGAAAAACAGCATTTTATGGATGTGAGGCATGGCAACATTTAGAGTGAATTAGCAGTCTTGTCAAAGGCTCTGCTGTGGTGGCAAGAGGGTAGTAATTGAGCAGAGAGAGAACATTCATCCTATTATATGGCAGCAAGATTATTGCCAGATTTCTGATGTAATTCATCCCAAATCACTTTTCAGATTCAGCAAAGGCAGGTGGGCCTGATATGCTGCCTTTTTGTTTCAGTCTTCATAAGATCAATTAAAACAGAATTATTAATTACAAATACAAATTAATGGTTCTAGAAGAAAGGTTTCTTTTCTATTGAACTTTTAACTTACTGAGTGATCTGGTGCTGCTTTGTGTTGCCTCCACTGCCATACAGGGCAACATTCGCATATCCTTTAACTTCGCTGTTTCCAGAGAGGGTCACAGATACTTTGTACCTCCAAACTGCACAGAAGAAATAGAATTACTTAGACTGTACCCTGGGAGAAACAATCCCCAAAGCATCCAATTCCATTTTTTTTTGGGTTTTTTTGTTTTGTTTTTGCTTGTGTGTCTGTACAGTATTGTTGAGAGCAGAAAATACAAAACACCTGTGAGTGAAATCTGTTATGTCCTAATGAGATCAGCATGAGAAATTGGAGATATTAGTGTTACCTTCTGGGAGAAAAAAAAGGGAGAACTAGTCTATATTGTAGTAAATACAATACAGATCTCAGCATTTTAACCATTAAGGCTTTCATACAGAGTGAATCTGAATATAAAGGGGTGTTGGGGGATAAATACAGATACAGAATCTAAGCAGCATGAAAGAATTCTGAAGCTACAGGAAAATAATTTTTGTTGGTGGGAACTTCCTTCTAGAGAGCAATTAGCAAAAGGAACTCAAGGAGATTCTGATTTGTGCTTACAAGGGCAAACTAAGCAGTGTCTTGTGAGAGCTGGCTTTTAGGATAAGTGAGGTTGTAAAGGAGCTCAACTTGTCTATCCAGCAGCTGTGATCAGCTTGTTCTTGGCCTTTGTCAAATGGAGATTTTGGCATCTCCAATGATGGAGATTTCCCAGTTTCCCTGGGCCCCTCTTCCTGCATTAACCACTGCCATTGTGATGTAATTTTCACTATTTAATAAGAAATTCCCTTTCTGCAACTTCTGTGCATTGTCTCTCCTCCATTCTCTTTGAACACAGCAGTTCTCTGAACAACTCAGTAACCTCCACTAGACTCTAGAGTTTGTCAGTCACTTTCTTGTCCTGTAGTGCCCCAAACTGTCATTAGTGATGGGGCAAAAGAAGATAAAGCATGAAGAACAGAAGAGACTTTGCACTGTGATGAGATCTGTTCATCTGCTAAAGTTACCTGCCGAACAGGCAAATAAAATTTTTACAAGGAGTAGGTAGCAATGGATACACTCAAAACTCACGAGGAAAATCCTTGGCCTCCCTAGTATGCAAGTAAAGTTTCTTGAACTCTTTCTTAGTAGCCTGGTCCTTGAATCTGTCTGCGTAGTGTCCCATATTTGGGCATCCCTCTGGTGGGCATGGGAAGCATTTTCCCTAGTGAAAACAAATATATCTATTAATGACATTATCCAGCCAGACAAGGGAAAGAGAAATTAGTCAAAGGATTTATTTTTAATAATGTTTTCAATAGGGTCCATCCCAAAGCTCTGAGAAATACTTACTTCTTGAAAAAGATTATATGAATCACACTGATAGCCTAAAAATCCGTCAGGGTACAGGATACTGTCCGAGTAATACTTGTAACTCCGCAAGTGATTGCAAGCCACAAAGTCCCGCGTTCCTGTGAAAAGATGCCTGAGGTTGGTTCTCCTTTTCTCTTCCCACTCAAGGAAAGCAAGCCATGTCACCGGGATGCATCATTCCTCCTCAAAACCTCATCTCAGTTCTTGCAGAATCAAACATGAGATTGGAACCTTACTTGCTTCTGATGTACTCACCGAAGGAATGATTCCCTAAGGAATGTCACTGGCTCAACAGGTAGAAAATGCAAACTTGAAATGCTTTGTGGAGACAGACTGTGCAGCTCAGCCCTGTCCCTCAGAAAACTCTCATTCAAGCAATCTGACAGAGTTTAACCAATGGAAACTGCCTGAAGTAGGTCTTTTGTAGGCAGCAGTTTCATTACCATAACAAAAGAAAACCAAATGAAAAGTATTTAACAGTGAACTTCCTAGGGCAGTGCTGATTTGCTCCAGCTGAGGGCTTCAAAACAAAATTATTATTATTTGGGGGTACTTAAGAAAGGGAGACTCTTAAAATTAAAATAATGAATATATTCTTTTCCTTTGTGTTTCCTGTATTTTCCTGACTTGGTTAAAAAGAAGACCATATACTATGCAGTTATTTCTTTGTGCTTTAATTCCCCATTATTGATAACAAGTTTACTCTCTCAAAAAAAAAAAAAAAAAAAGAAAAGGGGCAAGAATGAAATAGTAATGCCTCCAGCTGCATTGAATAAACCTGGAGTAAAAGGCTAGAGATCACAAAGTTGTTTGCTGTAGTGTAAGAAAGAACTCAGATAATGTACTGAAAAATCTCCACAGCAGAAATCTTCAGAGTTTTTAATTTACTTTTTTAATCTTATGTGCAATTTATTTTTAGAAAGATAAATACGAATCCTCTGATACTTAGAAATTTTACTACAACCAAGTAAAACAACAAAGTGTATTTGAGCAACTATGTGCCAGTCTTTGTCGAAAAATAGGCACAATGAGATCACTTCAATGCAACTCTGACTGTAATCTGTAACTTAACAAGGAATCGAATTAATTGCTCTATCTATGAAGAATTTCAGCCGAAGACACCCTCCCAGGAATAGCTGTGAACATCTTTGCCCAGTTCCACAAGTGCTGGTGCTGGACAGTTAGACACAAAATGCAATGTGTTGTTAAAAGACCCTTCAAAATGTTTGGCACAGCTCCAGCAACTTTTGTTTCTGATATTAACTCCTTTAGAGGAAATACAGTTTCCAGAGGCAAGGCCTTTGTCTTGTTTACTTTTTAACAAGCTCTGGAAAAGTGGTGTGTTTTGAGCATTTTTACAGCTTCACTGCAGTCTGCAGCTGGTGGATACAGCAAAAGCTAATGTTAAACACCTGAATTAAGGCAAGATAAGTGGCTCCACTTTGAGGGCTTCCCCTGAATTTATAATGCAAACACTTACCTTCCCAGATGCCATCGAGATCTACGATCTGTGAAATAGGGTTCTTGTCACAGCCTGGCATCTCCTCTCCTCCATTTGGATAAAAGTCAAGATGTCCGATAGCTGGGCGAATGCCAAAACCTGGAGCATTTGAAGCAGGGGTAAGCATGTGTTAAATGAATGTTTCCTCATACCTGTAGCTGCTGGCTCCAAGTTTGCCTGGGCACCGTGTTTTAGGACAGGAGCCGTTAGTGACTGAAGTGGTGAATTTGTTCTGTTCTGCCCCAGAACAGCCTCGGGGAACAGTCAGAGCACTGAAGTGCCAGAGGGCATAAATAATTCAGTACAGTAAATAATAAATAATAAATAATGAGTAGAGTAGAGCTGCATACTCACCTAAGTTGGGGATGGTGGGAGCTGAGTCTGTGTGGATTACATCAACAAATTGTGCATCAGATTTGTCCAGTCTGACTTCAATTGGAGTGCCTTGAAAATAAGGTTGTGCAGGGTCCAGTCCTGAGAGAAAAAGAGTAGTGTTATGTATGAATAAAGTAATGTATAGGTGTAGAATCATTTTACATATCATTGATCGATGGTATAGAATGAATGTCACAAATATAGTTGCCCATGGTTCTTATATCTAAATAATATAGGCATTAATAAAATGAGGATGTGTGCTCTCAACTTACCAAGTGGCTTTTCTCTCAGGAAGTCACCTGTGGGAAGCCTATTAAATTTTACTGCTTTACATACTTACAGCAATACTGAATGCCAACACTTGGAATAAATTTGTATTTTAATTGAACTTCTCTTTAATAACACTGCTGAAACAGCATACTGTGTCTGCATCCCAAGGAACTGATGCATCAGCAGAGTTTCTAGAGTCCCTTGCTTGAGAGTACTCAGAGGAAATTGTGCTGATAGCACCCCCTGCTTGCAGGTGTTGAAACCTGCCTGCCTACATCGGGCTCCAGTCAGATTTTGGGAAAAACATCTGGTTTTGAAGCAATGAGCTTTGCTTTTGAACCTAGCAGAAAATGGAGTCAATTTGCTTGCCAAATTGCTGCAGCAATTTCAGGTGCTTGTGAAGTCTTGCAAATTGTACAGTTTTAGCTGCCTTATACTTGCATCTCTTCTTGTGTCCCTAGGCAGCTTATTTTGGCTTTGCTTTTAAACTGAATTTTGTAGACTACTAGTCCAAGTTTCACCAAGCCTGAAATCCCCGAGGAAAAACAGCAGTTGAAAAGGGTTTTGTTAATAATGTCCAAAATTGTCTTTTATCCCTGAAAGGCCACTCTGCTTAATGCACAATGCCCTTGGCATTGCCTACATGATGAATAAGCAGCTCAAACCCAGAGCTTTAACCTCTGGAAGTGCTGAACATTTTTAAAAGAAATCCCTTTGCTGTGTAACAAACGTGCAACAAAGCAATTATCACGTTCCTTCCCCCGACTCAGCACAGCCCTGCTCCTTGGGGTACAGTGTGAAAGGAGCATAATGTCCCAACTGCCCTGACTATGGTGCAGCCCAGAGAAGCAATCACAGTGGGATGATTCAGGGTGGGTAGCAGGGGTTTGGGAGGTGGCTCTGGTGGGAGGTGGCTGCGGGCACTGACCTGTAATTCTGCCGATGCCAGGGAGCCTCCGGCCGGCCTCACCAGCAACATGTGCTCCCAGACTGTGGCCAATGATGTGAACATTAGCTGGGGAGTATCCATATTCATCCTGGCAAAACAGCAAAAAAACAAACATTGCTATGCCCCTTTGCATCAGCAAACAGCACCAGGGAGGACTTGAAAGGAGCTGGGAAACTACTTTTAATTTATCTGCTGGCACAGGAACTCCTCTAGGTTTTCAGCATCTCTTTGTCAGTCAGTTCTGTCCAGTACCTAGATTTTCCAAACCTCCTTATTCAGCTGCTGCCCTGGTTTGGAGGTTGGTATAACTCCAGACAGCTCTGTGAAGAATCCTGAGGGGCTCTGTATTCTTCCAGAGGGCCCATTAAGGTTCAGAGAATGCTTGTCTGGCTTGCAAGAATAAGGCAGGCAGGAACTCTTAGTTACACCTGGCAGGTTAAGCACCACTCAAAGCTGGAGGAGGCCATGAGATGAGAAATGCCTTCAGCCTTTTTGGACAGGAATTCAGTAGCTGCAATGCAGATGTGGAGAATGGGAGGTGGGTCAGAGCACTGCTAGACCCAACACACTCTCTGGTTTTAGTTATTTATAGTTCTTTAATCGGAAATTTGTGTAGATTAAGACAAGGCTTCAGACAAAGCTTCCCTTGCCATGTGAGGCTGGCTGCAAAAGGAGCCACCTCCTGTGGGTTTGGGCAGTGTCCACCTCAGCTTTCCCTGGGGCAGCTGGTGGGTCCTGCTTGTCCCCAGCCAGTGCTGCCAGCTGGTTTTCTGGTGTCCATGTGAGCTCATTGGTTCTGTCTCCATGAGAAAGAAGTTTGCCATATCCATTATTTCTGCATATTTAGTTTTGCACTGCATTTCTTAACATCTACAGGGTAACCCTTTGGCTGTACTATGAATGTCCTTTAGAATTTCCTCTCCTTAAGTCAGCAGGCCTCGCTGCTATCACATAATTTTCTCCTTTTAAAAAATTGTGTTGTTTGTTACAAGTGCTACTGATAATGGAGTAGAGAGCAATATTTTCTGCTGGTTACATCCACATTTGTGAAAGTTCAGAGCTGTATTTCGAAAAGTCAGTATTCTAGTCGAGCTTTAGAAACAGCAGACTCTTACCTTGAGGACATTAATAAAATAAGCGATTTCAGCGCCCACGACGCGGACGTTGTTGGCTGCCTGGGTGTACTGACACCTGGAACCTTTCTTCCAGCTCACGCAGATGCAGTTCACATCTTCCACAGAAAGCATCCTCTGTTTTGTAAAACAAAAGTAAAAACATTGGTAAATAGAGTATGGGATTAGTTCATGTTGGTCATTGTGGCTCAGCTACTAAATCTTGTGTGAACTTGTATGAGAATGATTTGAAAACCAAAGCTGTAGCATGGATATGTTCTCAGAGGGGTTTGTGTGATCACACAATGCTGAAAGAGGGTGATACGTATTGCAGTAATCATTTCAAATCCCCAGAGCAGTATTTTTTACAGGAAGGAGAACAATATCAATAATGAAACGTTCAATTTGTATTTTCAATCAAACTTGGTACGTAGCACTAAATAAGAGCTCCATTTATGCACCTGTTCACTTCAGTGATTTAAAAGTATACTGTAACTCAAATTCAATTAGAATATTTTTGATAGTAAAAGGGAATAGTGGTTTTCTGATGCAGGTTTGTAAGAAAGAGAATGTTTTTATAAGATGGTGTAGAAGCTGTTGGTGTTTATTTTGCATTTATGGCTGTATTTGGGAATATGCAGGTAGAGACTCTGCCACAGAATCAGAAGCTTTACTGCTCTCCATTGAGCTGGATTGTTTGGCTAAAAGTATTTTGTTTTAGCAACTTAGGTATATGGCAACAACTGAGAAAGGACAAAAAAGGCAATAAAAGTGTCTGTGATCATACTACAAGTGGTAAAAATCAGTTTGCAGGTACTTGAAACAAATTATTGACTGACAAATCCAAGAATCATGCCTCGTTCTTTCTTTTCTTTTGATCTAGCATCATAAAGAAGAAGGCAATGAGGATGCAGTAAATGTGAAATAGCTTGATTTTAACTTCAGATTGTTCCTCATAGGGTTCTCATAAGTAAAATAGGAATACATTATTTTAAAAAATGGTATTTCTGTTAATGATTGAAAACCCTTATCCTCAAAGTGCCATCAACTGTTATTTTGCTCTTTGCTGCATGACTGGGGGCTTTCATTAGCTCCAGCATCAATTAAAAGGATGTTCGGAGGACTTGAGAAAAGCACAAGCTGGAATTGCACTTTTTATAGAGACAGTTAGGAAATAATTTGTGGAAGTAGCACAAAAATCAATAAAGCATAGTGCTTTACTACATTCAGTGCTCATAGCAAGTCCTAGATGGAAAGCTTTGTTCCAAATACTCCCCTTGAGGTCCCCATTGAATGTACATTTTTATGTCTTTGTTGCTTTTGGCAATGGCCAGCCCAGCTGCTCAGCCTCCTGCACCCATGTGGCAGCCCAAACCTTCCTGACCGCCCTTCCACGTCTAGAAAGCTTCTCTTGGCTGGAGAAATAGGATGCAGGAGCTTTGAGTCTTCAGGTATTTCTGGAATCCCCCCGATCCTAGCCAACATCTTGCCCCAAGGTTTGTGTTCTTTTTACCAAGAAAAAGGGCACTTACTGAGTCAAATCTTTTTGTCACTCACTTCACTAAAGAGAAAAGCTGAATGCATTTTACCTCATTATTGCCTCAAGGTGCAAAGCTACATATTAAATTTGGTAGCAATGCGAAAATGTGAACTGATTTTTGCTTTCTTATCACTACAAATACCATGAGAAAAGTGGGTTAGAACTAGAGAAAACAGGCAATTGATATGAATGTGTTTATAAATGCAAACTAAGGGTGTCCCTGTGGTACCTACCTTGCACATGTCTGACAACCAGTTTTCTTCTCCGTGGTCAATAAATCCATGTACAATAAATCTGGTCTTCCTGTTTGCATTAAAATTTGAGGCCTTGAGTCTTGACTTATCAACAGCAGACACCTCCTACATTAATGTAGATTTAAAAATGTGATTAGCATAGAGAAGAACTTAATAAACCTTTGAATCTGCTTCCTGTAAATAAGTTTTCAAAACTGCAAAGACCTGAACTGTGCTTATCTATGCAGGTCATTGAAACTTTTGCGATGTTGAAGTCATTGGCAAGAATTCACATGAAGGTTCACGTGAATTCAAACCAAAGTCTGATACCCATTTTAGAGCAAACAAGACTTCAGCGTGCTTTCGTTTTTTTTTTTTTTTTTTTGTGGAAAAAAATACCCCAAAATGCTCAATTTCCCAGTAGTTCTCAGCAGGACCCTGCCAAGGAACTAGAAGGGGTGGTCTTTTGAATAAAGTGGAAGTTTGGCCATTTTTAACACTTTTCAGGAACACAGCATGTGATACAGCAATGTTTAAACCACAACAGTTCTTACTTGAGAGTAACCCGTGTTCTGTCTAGTGTACAGGAGGAACTGAGTGCCTATGCTCTCTGGTTTCCAGGGTAATTTGTAGATGGGTCTTTCTACAGTCCCAGACCATGGTGCATCATCTGTGAAGCACCCAAGCCTGTCATAGCAAACTTCTTTGCCTGTAGCATGAAGACAAAAAAAGAAAAAATCTGAATGAGCAGAGAAATGGAGCAGTCAGAACTCATAGCATGGCTTCTCTGATGGGGGTGGGTGGGGTGTCTTTTTTTATTCTAGAAAATCCCACAGTTTACAGAAAGCCAAGACCAGCAGTTGCCCTCTCCTAGATCTTGAGAGGCTGCAGTTTATCCTATTGCTCATCAAAAAATTCTTCAGAGGATTCCTTTGTGGTATCCTTGGGTACCCTCCCCCAGCTGTTGCTTTGCCCAAGGCAGAGACAGCTGATGAGTTTCTCCTAATGCCAAGCCAAAATATTGCAGATAATCAGCAATAACTTGAGACTGTGCTGAACAGCTGACTGCACATGGAAAGTCTTATAGTTACACAAGCCAGTGTCTTCTGCTGAATACAAAGCTATGCCCTCATTAGACTGCCTGCCCCCCTTGCCCTGGCTTTTTTTATTTTCCATGTCCATCATTAATAAGAGTACAAGAAACAGTTCCCTATGTATAGTAGAGAAGTAGCTTTGTTCTGCGATAGGAAACATCAGCTTTTCTTGCTCACTCTTAGGGCAGAATTCCCAGAGTGGAGAGGAAAGACAACACTCACTCTCATCTCATCATTCCTGTATGGAAAAGTGAACCACGTTAACCTCAGTAAATAAGTCTTAAGGCAGCAGGGTGTAGAATAACAGATAGAAATAGGTGGAAAATACAGCAGCATAGAAAGGCAATACAAACACTAACCCCATATGCTTACCTTCTGCTGCGCTGAGCAGAAACAGGCCAAGAATCCAAATTCCAAGCATCTGGAACAGCAGAAAAAGCAGCAGCTAGGATTTGCTAACCCACTCGTTTAGCAAGCACACTCAGCCCTGTGGTGCTGAATTTTCTCAAGGTGAACAGAGTGCCTGCTCTTTCTGCAGGATGTATCCCTGACTGCTGTGTGCCAGACACACTCTGTGTGAGTCAGCTTTGTGTTTGCTTGCCCCATGAGAGATTGGGGGCCATCAATATACAAAATATCATAACAACAATCATAACTTAAATCCAGGCTGGTTTTTTCCTTCTAATCAGATGTACAGGAGCTTCTTTAGAATTAGCATGAGGATTAGAGAACATGAGCTGTCATTCCCCTTCCCACTCCTGTGCTGTGAGAAGCCACAAATCTGACGAGGTACAAGGAAAAACCCCCCGACCCAAACTACTTACCATGGAGTCTTGAAGCTCCTTGAAGCATTGGTGTGTGAACATTGCATGTACTTTTATAGTCTGCTTTATCCTTGGAAAGGATCCTAGAAAGATAGGAATATTTGTTTCAGATAATAGTTTCTAGATAAGATGGCAAACAACTTTAATGGCTGGTTTCTCTGATAGCTCCAATATCCATGGTCATAGATTTCTTGAATCAGTGAGCTGGATCCCACAATATGATTGGAGCTCCAGAGGCTGGTAATTCCCAGGCAACAACTCATCAGGAATGGCTCATGGAACAGAACTGTATGGATCTGTGTGTCTTGTCTTGGCTGGGAAGGCTTTTATTTTTGGGGTGTAGGAGGTCTGCTGGGGGAGTTAGTAGGGAACCACATCATTTTTAAGCTCCAGTCCTTGCCCTGTATCCAGTGACTTCAGATGTGAAATGCTCCTGTGTTTTCTGGGTCTTTTGATGAAGGCTTATCGCTTTTGGAATACTCTTAGTGGGTTTGGTATATTCTTTTCATAGTGAAAGAGTCTGGCCTTCTCCAGGCATCCCTTTAATTTCCTGGCTGAATTAAGTAGATGCAGGACAGTTGTGAAAGCACTGGGATCCTTTCTGTACTACCCATGAAGCCCAAGCTTTGAGAAAAGTTCTGAGCGATTCACTGAGAGCAAGCACACTGGAAATATATACAGATGACATTCAGAATTCCCCCAGACACTGGGAAATGGCTGGAATGTTACAAAGCTCTGTAGATTGTTCTAGTAGAAACATCAACTAAAAGGTGAAAAGCAGCCTGTGCGAAATGCACAGGATTAGGTCTGGCAACCCCTTGGACCTGTTTGTCTCTAGAAGAAGGCCCTAAGTGAACTCCAGAAGAAATGAGACCTGAGCTGGCTCCACTTAGAGAGTTTCATCAGCTTGGCTATGCTTTATGCTTTATATGTTTGCAAACTTGATGTTCCCTGATCTCCACCTCTGGGAATGACCAAGTGGATACCAGTTGTTCTACTGCTATCATCAGTGATAATGGAGTTAATTTCTTTAAATAGCTACATTTGGTTTTTCATTGAGATACCACCTTTGATACTGATGTAGAGCTTTGTGCTCCTGTCTTTAGTTGAAGTGGGATATTGGTTTGTAAATAGGTTTGTGTCAGTGGAATCAGTACATGCCCCAGTGCAGTGACAAGATTTTACACTTGTTCAGAATGAGGGGGGAACATGGGGGAAGTTTTTCCCAGTTAATTTAAGAGCTGATGGAAAAGATTTAAGTTAGGATTTTTTCCATTAGTCTGCTGCTCTTATTCAATACTGTAATAATACAGGTCAGACAGAATAAATGGACAGCTGCTTGCTTCTCCTTTGGGAAGGCTGGGCAGGGCTGGGATGCATTCCCTCAGTGCAATGCAGGCTGCTCTTTGCCTGGAGGAGATGCTCTGGTTCTTGTGGCCTCACAGACGGGGGCTTTGGAAAAAGGATGGGTTTTGATTTAAGACAGAAAAAAAGTAATAAATTAAGGCACAACTATGTTTCTCCAGTCCTGAAGAAAGTGTAGTCTAGAATAGGAAGTAGGCAGAAGACAGGACTGGATTTCTGGTGTTCAGGATGCTGTCGGTCTCTCTTGGGACACTGTGGAGCTTCCCAGCATTGTTCACTTCTCCTTGCCATGTGTCAGTTGCCCAGGAGACTTGCAGGACTCAGAACTGCAGGTCTCTCTGGCTGAATCTCAGACTTGTGTTTAATTATGCTTTTAATTTTTTCACACTTGTGATTAATCAAGGATACAACAGGGCTGGGGTTTTTCTTTAAAAAAAAAATCATTCAGAATTCTATACTCATAAATGTTTTGTCATAGTATTTCTGCCCCTTTTTCTTAGAACACTATCTGCTCAAGTGCTTGTATATCGTTTATCAAACATGGGGCAATATGGGGGAATGGGAGTAAATAAATTATTAACTCTTTCTTCCTCTTCATTAGCTCAGAGTTTGGGTCTTAGAAAAATATCCACTGCCTTGGTCTCTTGCAGCTGCAGGAGGCTCACTCATGCTGTGCTTTGCAGAGCAGTAATGGTCATTTTAAATGTGAAATGGTCAGTCCCAGGTTTTGCAAACCTGGTTCCTCAGAGTTTCTCATCAGGACTCTCAGTGGCCCCTGAGAAAGTTTGTGTTTGAAATTAAACAGCATCCAGGAGCTGGGATTCTGTAGTTAGTTCCTTGCAAAGTGGGGGCACTTGAGGTTTGCCTTGTCTGCCTTTTCCAGGCAGGTGCAGTACAAAGGCTGGCTCACCTGCTGCAGGAATCACCTGGCCTTGTGCTGCTCCTGCCCCATCCCAGAGTGTCTTCTGGGGGCTGTGCTCCCCTGTGGGGCTGCAAAACCCTGACCAGCAGCACAGGCTGCAGAAGGGAGGTGTTTCAGACCTGCAGGGGTGTTCTGAGGACATCTGTTGCCTTGAGAGTGTTTGATAATATCCCAGATTTATCTCTCTGTGTGGTGGAACTCAGCTCTTGCCTTGAGGAGCAGATAGAGTGAGACTGTGCAGTGTTTGAAATGGATTTTAGTATCTGTGATTTCTGGTTGCTCCATAGTTACAAGCACAATAAACAGACTCAAACATGATAAATTTTGACATGTGTATTTGCAAAGAACTAAAAAAAAACAAAGGGAACAACAATTTTTATTTTTTTTCATTTGCTTTAATTGTGTTTTTTGCCAAGATCTCCATGCGCAAGACTGAGGGTTTACTCAGCTGCCATGTACAGACATTGGGGACCTCTAGCAAGGTGTAAGTAACTGAGGCTCTCCATATGCCACAGTTCCATGGCCACAAAAAGTTGACCTGGGAAGAAAAGAAAAAGCTTAAATCAAGGTTTATCTCTTTTTATCTCTTTTTGCCCAATGATAATGAAAGGGTGCCAGCTGTCACCTTGAGGGTTGTTAGTCCAACCCATAATCCCACTTCCTAATAGCCTGCTGCAAAGATTATTAACATCTGCTATGAATAGTAACAAGGTGAATGTCCTTCTTTTGGGGACCAGCTGTAAAATTGGAGGTTTAATATCCTTTATCTTGGTTTGTAATTGTTTTGCTGTGGAAAAGCTAAACATTTCAAATTCTTCATTGCTGTATTCTTTCCCAGACAGTTATTCCCTGGTGCGTGGTCAAACATCTGATTTTTCTGGGTTTTTTTCTGTCCAAGGTGCAATGCCTTGTATTTTTTCTTATTGAAATTCAAATTGCTGATTACAGACCATGTGTCAAATTCCAGACCATTTCTCCATCTTTTCTCACAGGGTTTTTTCTCTTGCCTTCTGACCTCTAAATGGGATACACTTACCTATGTCCATCTGCTCCATGTATTATATTGACTGTTTCTGCTCCCAGTCTTGCCCAGAGCAGAGAGAATATGGCTTTATTCCAGCGAAATTCAATTTTAGTAGTATTTTTGGGGTTGATTTCAACATCAAGATACTGTGTGTAAACATCATCTTGAGAGAGGTCTCCACTGCAAATAGAAGGAAAAATGGCACCACTAAGTTTAACAGTTCAGCGATCACTGGAATTAATCTCGTGCTCCACATATTTTTCAGGTTTTCCCTTTCTTTACAACAGAAATTTGCATTTTTGGTGTTCTTTGCAAGAGCACAGGGCACTGCACCAGGGCTCTGCATGAGGAAAGGATGAAAAGCAGTACAGAACACTTTAAATGTGCCCGTGGCAGGAGGCCATGGGGAGGTGACAAGTGTGAGACTGGGGCTGTCCCCAGAGGCCTTGTGTGCTGAGTTTGCAGGGATCACTCACCTGGAGTTCAGAAACACAGAACTCATGGAAATGGAGATGCCTTCCACTTCCTGTTTACAACCATCCATCTGCCCTCATGGTTCTTACTTAAGTAATAACTTCTTTCCTATCTGATGTGAAGCAGAATATTTGCAATGCAGGATGAGTGTTAACACTGCTTAGATGTGTGGAACAGAAAGTATGTAGATTAGTGCTAGCAGCATTAAATACTGCAGAAAAATATTAATTTAACTCACCTGGCAACTTCATATTCTTTTGAGTTTCCCTGTGTGTCATAGTAAACCAGGTTTATGTCTCCCCTTGTTTTCTTTACACCAGACAATTTGATAAATACTTTTTGTCTCCAAGCTGCATAAATAAAACCAAAAATAAATCCAGACTATCATGGATGTACTTGAGTCCTATATTGCACAAGTCACGTAGCATTTTCTGTCAGACTATTAGCAGTTATTTACAGGTGCAGTGGAGATGCAGGGCTGTAAATCACATCAAGTCACTTTTCAAACCTGTGAGCAACTGTAGCAAACCTGCTCCACTTACTAGCAAAAGGTTCATCTGCTGCTGTATTTAAAAAGTACTTTTGGTCTACCCTCTTCAATTTTTCTGGGAATCTGTCAGCATAGTGCCCCATCATTGGACATCCCTCCTTTGGACATGGGAAGCACATTCCCTAGGGAAAATAAGAGGATCAGTTAATGAGGAATATTATTTTTCATGCTAGCACGTATGAAATTAAGACTCCAGATGCTATTCTGTTCTAGCAAAGCTGTGGCAGTACTGTGTGTTTTCCTAATTTAACACCAAAATCTGACAAACATGTTTTAGATAATGGCTCCTGCACCCAAGAGGGTGGAGAATGAGCAGGTTTGGTAATAATGAGCCTGTGTATGGTAATAGCCTGAAACTTGTTAGCTCAAATGTTTTTCAGTTAGATTCTAGTGCAAAATACAGGCCAGTTTTACCCTCGTAGTCATGGGGAACTTGCCTACATTCACAAATGGAGGAAAATGAAAGGAGAATAATTCATAAATGTATTTAGGTGCTCTAATCAGTGCCCAATGCAAACTAGAGAGCAGTCAAGGACTCTGGAGGCTCTAAATGTAGAAATTTTTAGGATACATCTTCCTAACTTACATTCCGTTTGCGTAAAGGTTTGGGGTGAGAATTCCACGAGCTTTCATTTCTGTCCCCAGTATTTTGGTGACACCATTTATGCTTCAGGATTCCTTTTCCAGAGTAGAATAATGGAAATGCTGTGTGCTGTGATTCCTCCTACCCAGCCACTCCATGGGACCCCAGCCACCAGCATCCATGTGCTGGCTGCTCCAGACACCTGGAATATTTGCTTTACATCTCAGCCCTTCCCAGGCTGAAATACTTACTTTCTTAAAGTCTTCATATGAGTCACAGGGATATGCAAGGTATCCAGTGGGGTAGAGGATACTTGCAAAATAAAACTCATGGCTGCGTGAGTGGTGGCACCCCCCAAAGAGTGTAGCATCTGTTGGAAAAAAGTTTAAAGTTTGTAAGCTTTGATAAAACAACCTTCCATTATCCTCTGCAAGAGTTGCCCTTCTCTCACCATGGAAACAGCTGAGGCACACAACAGAACAGCAGTATGGGCTGTAATAATTTTTTTTTGGTCTGAATTTCTAGTTGCAGGAGAAATTGCTGGTTTTTTGTGTTTTGTCAGGAGAATGGTGTAGCATTACCCTAAGATTTCAAGTGAGAGGCATTGGTTTGCTATGATGTAATAGTCCCTTTTAAGAAGACAGTCATATATACATATATATAATACATACACACAATATGTATATTCATATTTATATGTACATATATATATACATATTGTGTATATACATATATATGTATATACATACACACACACACATATATATATAAAAGATGTCATAGCAAGATACCATTTGTTACAGTTTTAAGGGCTTAACAGAGCATGGAGAATCCACCAAACTGTCCAAAATCTCTGAAAAGAGAGAAGTCTCAGGTTCAGAGGTGAGGCATGTACAGTCCGTGGAAACACTCACTGTTTTTACCTAATTTATGCCATAGAGGTGTTGGATACCCTTTACAGCATCTGCAAGAAACCAGAGGTGGTGCTGTCATGCTGCTGATTTGGCCTTTCTCAGCCTGGAAAATCTCCTGCTGGGGCTGTTGGACCTGCAGACCCCCTGCTTCCTGCCTTTTTGGGGTTTGCATCTGATTTCAAATTACAGAAGCAAAGCTTAGGCATGTATGACACCTCCTTTCCCTGCAGAGTTCTCTGTGGAGCACTGTTCTGAAACAGCCTTTGTTTTTTCTTAATTCCTTTTAACTTAGGAGTAAACAGGCAAAAAGCAATTTTGTTTTCCTGTTTTCTTCCAGAGGGCAATTTTCACAGTTCATGTCTCAGAACTGAACAAAATTAAAATATGATATGTGTTGGAATTGCATGTTTACCTGCAATGATGGCTTCAAAATCACTTTGTTTCATTTCTGGAATCAAATCAGTGCATCCAGGCATCACAGTTCCTCCGTTTGGGTAAAAGTCCAGGTGCCCAGTGGTGTTATACATTCCAAACCCTGAGACATGCATGGGAAGGTGTCAGTGTCTTGGTGCCATGCCCATCCCTGCAGGTGCCCCTGGCACAGGAGCACTTACCTGCTGCAGGGAAGTGAGCAGCATTGCTGTGGATAACATCAACAAAGTTTGCATCTGTAGGATCCAGTCTCACCTCGGGAGGAGTACCTTCAAAATAGGGCCCAGCAGGGTCTAAACCTAAAAAAAAAACCCCACATGTATTGGTTGAGGGAGAGAGAGAAGTGTTGCACACGTTAATGTATCTTTTGCCAATTCATGAAATCAGATGTTTAGTTTTGCAAAAGGCAAGCCCAATAATGATGTGAATTCCAAGCTAAACTATAAAAAATATGCAAATAGTATAGTTTTGTGAACCTTTCTGGAAACTTATTCCAAGAGAAGTAAAATATTTTTTCAATAGATTATACAATGGCACATTATATTACTAGGAGGGAGACATTTATGACCCGTGGTCTTATTACTGGAATCTAAAGCTGTAAATAGGGAAAACTAAGGGTTCTTGTTGCTTTGTCTTTGGCTTGATATAACCCAGAATGATGGTAATGCTACAACCATGTTAGCTATGCTTGTCCTTCCACTAAAGAGTACTTCACCTAAACACAGAAGAAAGATGGAATAATTACCTTGTTTCTGAGAAGCATAAATTTGGTCTGCTCTCATGACAGGTATCTCCAGCACTGCCAGTAATTCCAGTCTATAGACCAGTGTGTGGCAAGTGTTTTTTCCTTTAAACACACGCTGCTAGCTCTGCATTTTGGTGAGCAGAATTATCCATTACCTGTTATCCGTCGGATGCCTCGGATCCTTCTTCCTGCCTCTCCTGCAGTGTGTGCTCCCAGGCTGTGGCCAATTAAATGGATTTCATAAGGGGAGTACCCGAACATTTTCTGATCATTAAAGTGGTGGTGGTGGTGGTAGGAGATAAGAACACAGGCTTTGAATAACAAGCAAAGAGAAGGTCTGACATTATGGGCCTCTGGGAACATATAGGCCGACTTTCTGCATAGCAAACAGAGGGGGAGTTCCTTGAGTTAATTGCTGTTTAAATTACACTAAGAATTGACAGAAAAATGATCCCATCTGGAATTTCACATGCATAGTGATGAAGGGTTCACTGCTGCAGTGTTGGCATATGCTTGCTGTATTCCATTATCCTGTGTGACAAATATGGACCATCTTTCCCATTTGGATCAATGCCTAATGTCATCTTCCAAAAAAAATGGTATCGCTTTTTTCTTTATTTATTCTACTTTGCAGCCCTTTTTTTGTGACATGGCTATTTAGAATATGTGATCATATAATGAATAAGATTTTCACTGCCAGGCTGAGGTGTGGTGACATCCATTCTTCTCTTTGCCAGGTCTCACCTGTACAAGCCCTGCACTGCTGAGATATTACACTTGCATTGAAGGTAGAAAGAGAGAGGGGACACATTCATTGAGTTTTGTAGCAACCAAAACCAACAAAGTTGCTAATTGCTTCAGTTTTTTACATTAGGTTTTGTAATGTGTGTACCAGAATTAAAGCAGATCTGGAGAATGGGCCTGTCTGCCTTTCTTGTTAGGTGTCAGATGCCTCTGAAAACATCTTACTGCAGTGCTTCCATTTACAATGCAGCTGTACCTTTCTGACAATGAAACTCCATAAATTTTTAAATTAGGGAAAAGATGAGAAAGTCTAAGCATTGTTTATGCATTTTTGTAAGGGAAGAAAGGGTGCCCTAGACTGTACATGATGCAGTAACAGAGACAGTAAATGAGAAACTGAACACATCTTCAAATGACCTGATATTTACACATAGAGGAGAATGATCCAGAAGGCAAATGTGTGAGGCTACACATGATTTTCCTGGGAAGGAACAGTAGATTTTAGTAAAGTGTTCTTTGAGCCTCAGGGTGTTGTAAGGTTGGTACTTTGCCTCATGGGCTCTGAACTTCCTCTTGCTGCACTTTAAAATGACCAACTCCTGGCCAGGGTCAAGTCCAGTACCAGGCAAGATTCTGATTTTCAGCTGCTCCAAGTACCCCTGAATCTTTCTGAAATCAGTTGGAAATGCTGCTGCACAAACTTTGCCAGTGAGCAGTTCTGCACTCTGCGTGCAAAAGTGAACACTGCCTTTGGGAGCAGGAGGCAGCTGTACAGTTTATGGTGCCTGTAGACAGCAAACATGGAGTTATCAAGTAAGTCAGCTCGTTTTGGTGGTGCTAAGCTGAGATATAATGCACTTCTGGCACGGGTATATAGTGCTGGGAAACTCTGGTTAGCACTGAACTCGCCTCATTTCCGTGGAATGCTGGCTTGCCTGTAACATCATATGGAGATGTTGCCACCTACTGTCTCTAATTAATAGGCACATTTCCTCAGTCTCAGCTTCATCTGTGTCCTTTGAGGCTGTGAGAAGTCCTCACAGGGCCAGTAATTAGTATAATTAGCTGGATCTCAGCTGTACAGCCCTGCCTGACCGTACTGGCCAAGGTTCAAACCCCAGGCAGCAGTGTCACAACCCCAGCACATGCACTGGGGAATTGCAGGAGGTGAAGCAGGGACTTTTACCTGCAGAGCTGTTATGAAATAAGCAACCTCAGCCCCCAGCACGCGGATGTTGTTCACTGCACTGACGTAGGTGCCTTTTGCTCCCTCTTTCCAATCCACAGCAATGCAGTTGATGTTTTCCACCTCCAGTAACAGCTGACGTGGGAACACACAAAGCAAAGTATTTAAAGAAACAAAATAGCAATCAGAGATTTTAACTGGAATAAGGATTAAAATGTAACATAATAATGAAGTTTCTCATTCTTTACTAAAAGGGACTCTTCACTGTAGCCTGTACACTGAAACATATCTTCTTACAAGACAGAATGTAACAAGCTTTTCCTCAAAAAAAAATCATTTATGAAAACTGTAATAAAAATGTTTTACTTTATACACCATTTCTATATTTGAAATACTTCTGAAATGCCATACAGGTGCACAGTAGATTCTATGTACAGTATTGTAGCTTTCTTTGAGAGGTGTTGGTAGTTTAACTAAATTGTATAAGAAGTATACTGTCTTGTTTACCAACTGGAAGTAAAACCGTGTAAGTCATGTCAGATTAAAAAAAAAATTGAAGGAGAGAAGAAAGGTTCTATTTCAGCAAAGAAAACATTGGTCACTTTGGTACTGGAGAGAGTCCTGAAGAGATAGTGATTTTTCCAGTGGAAGAATCATGTTAGTCTGCAGTTACAGTTTTCTGTGAATAAGGCTCACTTAAAGTTTGAGATAGAACAAGGAGTGGTAACAAAAATTAATCCATGAGAAACAGCTAAAGGTGAATGCCAAGGAAAACAGAAATGAAACTATATGCATCCTGGACTCACTCCTCTCCTGTGGGGACCATAAGTTTGTAGTGTAGAGAGCCAGAAAGAATTGCTGCTTCTTTTCAATTGAAAGAAAGAGAAAAAGGAAGTTCAGTATTTCAGATTAAAAGTGCTCATAAATTTGTGAACAGAAGTAGTGCTGCCAATTCGTGACTTAAAATCCAGTGGTGTCTTTTCCCTGCCAGCACAGAAGCAGCAGCAGGTAGAGCAGATCTTGCTTGTCTGACAAGGTACACTCTGCTGGTTTTGTGGGAGCTTCCACATTTCATATTTGAAATAGTTTTTTCACCAGACTCTGTAATCAAACAAAAAGCAAAAATTTTGGTGGTGTTCTTATGTTTGTTTGTTTGGGTTTTATTGTTGTTTGGGTTGGTTTTGTTTTTCTCTAAGAACAAATGGTGGTGAGCCAGGGTAGTATTTATAGCCTGAAACTTGAGCTTTACAGTCAGGAGGGCCCTTGGACTGAAGGGAGTTTCTGCTAGTGGGAGCAGCTGTGATTTGGTGTCTAACTCATGTCTGTACATGGGTGTAAAGGCTGGGGACAGCTCTGTTCAGTTATTGCCTTGATCTGATCTGCAGGGTTTGCCAATGAAAACTCTAGAGAAAAACAGAGTCAGAGAGGACCAAGGGCCCTTGGTATGCTGCATCTTCCTGAGTGGGAACACTGGTGTGTGTGAAATTTAATTCTTGGTTTGTATCTTCTACTACCTAATAGAGTGTAAAATGCATGGTGGGCATTAATGCCTAAAGGATACTGAGAGAGCTAATGGGAACCAGAGGATACTGTCATACCAAGCACATTTCTACCACCCAGCCTGTTTTTCCAGTGCTGCCAAATCCATGAATGATGAAGGAGGTTTTCCTATGTGAGGAAAAATGTGACTTCTGGATGGTCGAGGAGTTTATTGCTGAGATCACCTATAGGTTAAAAAAAAAATAAAAAGGTTTTATCTGTTCCTACTTTCAAACATTAAAAAAGTCAGCTAGGTTATAAACTCAGGATGAAAGGGACTCTACTTTGACAGGACAAAGTCTGTGGTTTTTGGAACTCAGGAACCAAAAATCTCATCTTTCTCAGTTCCACTATGGTTTCCACAGAAACTGAGCCCTTGTGGTTTTTGCTGCTCCCATCTACTCTGCATGCAGAACCCCTTTTTGCAGGATATGAAACAACCTATAAGTGCCACATGGTCACAGGGTGTCTCTTGGCCTGGGGTGATGAGTTTCTCCAGGGTGCAGCCCACCAGCTCCACAATTCCTGCTCCAGCTTGTCCTTTGCTGACCTGACCTTTGGCTTCAGTGTGCTACTCTGCTTCCAAGCTGCAGCCTGTTTTCCTCATTAGCCACTCCAGAAAGGCTGGAAGAACTTCATGCAAGGGCTGCATGCAGCAGGGGTGGAGCTGATCTTCACACACTGCTGCAAGCTACTTAATTATCTATTTTTCCTTGAGAATGTTATCCGTCTGTATTGTTTTCAGACAAATACAGGGTAGCTCAGGGAGCTTGGGTGTGGAAGGGCTGTGTCCTAGATCATAGATACGCTAAAGTTTAATGGGAAGTAGTGGAAGCTCTATCTTGGTTTATTTTATCTGCACCAGAAGTGCTGAGCAACCTGCTGCTGAGTGTATCCCATGTACTTCAACCTTCCTCAGAGACTTAAATACATGCAAAAGGTAGTCTGCCATAACCTCTATCCTAAATTTCAGGAAAATACCAGGAAATTTCTTGTGTCCTACAGTTCATTCATAACATTTTTTTGTGTCTTACCCCAAAGTATATTCATTAGGGTACCTTCAGACTAACTTCTGATTCTCACTTGTTTGCCTATGGTGACTGACACAGACTTTGTAACAAGTTAAACAAACATTTTTAGGTTCAGTCAGCTTTTAATGTTAAAAATAAATATCACCTGTGAGTTATTTCCTGTTTCTCTGGTGTAGAGAGAGAAGCTGATGTTCATCTCTTCTGGGGGATCAGGCAAACCTGTCAGAAGCCTCCCTGGTACCCCAGACCAGGGTGGGTCATCTGTAAAACAGCCAAGCCTGGGGTAGCAAACTTCTTTACCTAGAGCAGAAGAAACAACTTGCTTATATGAATGATTCTCTTGCTTGATGATGTATTTGACACTAAAGCAGTTTGAAGAGCAAAAAACTAAGGATTTAATTTTATATTTGATTTTGAAATGAATTTTTATAAAGGTCATTTATATGTCCTTTGTGTGTATTGCCTCAAGTGGGAACACAAGCAAAGCTAAATAAACCAAGTAAAGGACCCACCAGTTATACCAATTAAAGACCCACACCGTGTTTTACACCACTTTCTAGGCTTGTAAAGGATTAGTTCAGTTCCTTTTTAAAAACAGCCTAGTAAGAAATGCTTGCTAGAATTGCTCCTGCATACCTTCTCCTCCAAAGCTTTGTGTCTCTCATGGGAATGAAGATAACCTTGTAGAAAGAATGATGTGAATATTTTCTTCAATATAGTAGTTTTTCCTAGATTAAATGGGTCTCATGCTCACTTACACTCAACTTTTATGTTTTAGCATTGGTGTGCTGAGCACCCTGTTGCTGGTCAGTTCTTTGTATAGAGCAGCAAGGTAAAGACAGACAGAAGTAGGACACACAACTCTGAATTTCTCTGTGGATTTTCAGCACAGAGTTATGTCTCTTGCACTCTTAAAAATAAATTTTAAACATAGCAGAGCCTTTTAGCATTAGTTCCATGCACTGTAACAGACATTGCCCTACAATCACCCACAAATCATTCTACAATTTCAATGCAAAGGAAAATAACAGTCATCATCTGCTATGTACCACTTCATCTGAATTCACTTTCTAGTGGCAGTATTTAAAGATACAATTTCTCACCTGCTACTCTGCCAAGGAGATAAAATGCAACAATCCATATTCCAACCACCTAAAGCAAATTAAATACACAAGTTAAGCAGTTTATTTAGAGTGTTTTGTCCTTTTAAAAAGAGTGTAATACAAAGAGAAATGCAAAGACCTTCACCTGAAGAGGAATAACCTCACACATTGGTCTGTGCACATCAGCAGAAGCAGGGGTCCTGGCAGACACCAACTAACCATAAAAATGTGTCCCACAGCCAGCAGCATCCTGGGCTGCTTGATGGGGAATGTTCCCAGCAGGATGAGGGAAGGGATCCTTCCCCACCACTCAGATTTGCTGTTTACTGCATTTCTTGCACAGACAATACTGCATGCTGACTGCTGCTGGAGTCAATCAGATCACAGGATCCTGATTTTTTTTCCAGCCGTGGTGGGAGAGGTGAGAGGTGTGGTACAACAAGCACAGCGGTACATGTAACTTGTTGAAATCTGCACTCTTGGCAGCTTAGGCTCCTCACTGCAAGAAAAGCTTTGATCAGATTCCTTTCCTGTACACTTTCCTTACTGGTCTTTTCCATGGCAGAACTTCCATTAATTTCACCTCCTCCACTCTCATTTGCCTCAGTCACTGTTCTCAATTTCCTCTTTTAGGTTCCTATGGCACCCACATCTCATTTCCAACACACTTGCTTTACTTTTAAACCAAAAATTTGAGTTAGCCTCTGGGATAGCTCATTAGAAATATTAAGAAAAAGTGGTAAATTCAGTAGTTATAATCTCACTATGTGGATAGCACTCTCCAAGGGATGTTTTTACAGATGTGAGAAAGCCAGAAACACAACACCCCAAAGGTCCCTGACATTACAAAAAAGAAACAATTGGGAATTTTACAGAATTTGTCCTTGAAGCCTGTGTGACACGTGCGAGACAGGAGGAATGTGTGATCCACCTCTGTACTTGTTTTTGATGGAAGTGGGATTACCTGGCTGTAATGACATGGTTTCCTAACAAAGCCAAACGGGATAGGTCAGAGCACTCTCTAATAAACTCTGAAGTCCCTGTTTGGTAATAGCTTGTTTTGTTTGTGTGTTAGGGCAGAGGAGAGAGGATTAATATCTCAGCAGTGAGCAGGAGCTGCAAAGTGTAGAGCTGAGAGGAATCATGAAATTTCCTCAGAAACACAGTTCTGATCCTAAACCTAATTTATTGATGTAGTTACCAGAGAGGAAAACTACCTGCTCAAGGAAAGTGGAAAGCAGAGGAAGTCTGGCAGTAAAATAGAAGAGAAAAAGATCAGGAGCTATTCTAAGCAGCTGGTGAAGGGCAGGAACAGAGAGGTACCAACTGTTAGCCAAAAGAAGCAGCTCCATTCAGCTGGAATGTCTGTCAAGGTGCCCATCATCCTGATGAGAACCTGATGACAGTGCAGGAAAATCACAGCTGATGTGGCTCATCAAATGAATTGGAGAGCTCCACGGGATTGAATTGGAGCCCTCATACCCAGGAGATGGACAGTCCCTGTCAGGAACACTACAGCAGGAAGGAGAGTAGAATTACTTTTCAGACCCAAAATCTGAAAAAGTAATGATTCAAGGAGATGTGGGAGATCATTGCCAAATAAAAGTGGTCAGTAATTTCCTTCAAAGGATCCTCCTTTGAAGGCAGAAAATAGAAATGAACATGTGGCCAGGGAAATAAAAGGAGTAGTAGAAATTTGGTCAATTGTGGAAGGTTGGTACATTCTGTAATTAAGAGGGTTGTAGTTTGGGTAGAAGATAATTTTTTAGTGGGAAGCCTTTCTGTATCAGTATATGTTAATGACAAAAAGATTGAAAAGAGGTTAAAAAACTATGTAAAAAGAGTTCAGGCAGCATGCAATTTGAAAATTCTTTCACTGGGCATTTAGGAGGCGTAGTGCTGAACAAGAGGAACTGGAAGGACTTGTTTGTGAATGTGAGCTCAGCCTACCCAGTGCTGCTGGCAGGAGGCTGCTCAGTGCTGAGCTCAGGTAGCATTTCAATGCACAGAAGACATCCAAAACCTGCACTAAATATTCTTAAATTGATGTTCAGCCTAGGAAAAAAAAATTGTAATCTTGCTAGCCTGCCATCCTATCATATAAAAGCTGCACTACAGCAGTGGTGGTTCCTCACAACAGGACATCAAAGTCACCTTCAGGACACTGTTGCTCAATCAGTGACTCATGGGCCACAGTGGAGGGCTGGGGAGATATGAGAAAGTCTGCATAATGACTGTCTGCAGTGTATTTTTAAGTCCCACACATGTACCCACACACCTTCCTTAGGACATGCACACAAGCAGGCACACAGAGCCTTAATGAGAAGCAAGGCTAAATCTCAGGAGTTCTCTTTATCAGCATTTTAACCCAATGATTTCACTGCCATGAACAGATTTTTTAAAAACATTTTAAACAACCTTTGTTATGTATTGAATTGGTAAGAATTTTACTCACCATTCTCTTATAACACTTGTTATCTCTTTTTCCGGTGGGCAGTACCAGGATACAAAAATGGCTGCTGTTTTCTTTAATGAAAATTGGAGAACTTTATGCTGAAAAAAAAAAGTAATAGAAAATAAATTAAAAACCTATGGGTAACTTGGTAAAGAGGAAGAAATTAGAAGAAAAAAAGGAGGGCAAAAATTAGCAATATTCATAACTGGGAATTAATGGCTAAAAGTTACACAGATTTCATAGGTAAAATAACAATGTCAACATGTAAAATTTATGGGCATTGGAATTAAGGAAAAATATTTGATGCATGAAAGAATTAAGAAGATACAAATTTTTTGGTATATCTTTACCAAAATCAGGTGAAATTCTCAGCAGGGAAAAAAAGAATTCACAGTGACTCTCTGTTCAGAAATAATTTTAGATCTGATGTAGAATAGATCTTGGAACTGGAAATTCAAAAATCACTGGACTTCAGTAACTCATAGCTGAGATTCTTAGAAAAAAACCTATCAAAAAAACTATTGCTAATTTTTTTTAAAGTTACTGATTTGTAAGAAAAGTCCAGATACATAATTTGAAGAAAATTAATATGATATTAGGTAAAAAACTAGGATGAATGACCTGAGAAATTTCGACCTGTGGAATTTCAGTCCAGCATCAGCCTGAGGCAGAATAATGAAATTCTCCACAGGAGAGTTTCTCCATTCACTCATGAAAGAAAAATTGTGAAGAACTGTTAAAAGATTAAGTTGTATAATTGAATTCACTTACATGACATGACAAACTAACTGACAGACTTAGAGGATCATTTTAAGCCACATGATTTTAGGAAGATCTCTGCCACTTGATATTTTGATTAAGAAAGAAAAATTATAAGCATGCAATACTACAACAGTTAAGTAGATTAAAATTAAACGCATGGATTAAGTAGATTAAAAATTGAGTAATTATTACATTTCAGGCTTTAGTTGGAAGAACTAGAAGGCAGCTCCTGGTTTTACAAATACTGTTCTTGCTGCTGTGAACCATCATGTCATATAACATATAATATCATATATCATCTTGTTATCATATGTCAGAGCTTACCATGATCAAGGTGTGATTTTGGTTTTTTAGCTTTTTAGCTTCAGGGTGTTTTTTACTCACTGCTCATGCTGGATCATCGCTGACAAAGGCTTTAGAGGAATCAGTTTCTGGCACTACACTAAATGCCAGCTTTCAGCACTGATATTACTGAACATGAGCTCAGACTGAAAAAATGCTGACATCTAGGCTAAAGTATAGTAAAAAAAAGTTCAGTTTTTGGATGTAGGATTGTGTTTTGGTGTTTGGGGAATTAAATGCTGTCTTGCTGGATATCATGTTTGCAGATCTCAGGTGAACATTTGAGGAAGCTGTAACTGCAAAGACCTTTAAAGTCTTGCTAATGTATTAGTAGTGACTTTTAAAGTGCCAAGTAACTTGTTATTTGTTTCCACACATAAAACTGGGAGAATACCACTTTCCAATTTTCAGGTCTGCTTTATCCCCTTTAATACTGAAGTTTAAGTTCTCTACCTTCTTTCAGGTCTTTTTGATGTGTGATTTCTTTTTTATTCAATTTTTTTCTTGCCTTACCACTCCAACCATACTTCCTATATTCCCTGCACAGGCATTGTCCTTAAACAGAAGATATTTTTGCAGTTCTGTCTTTCCATTGTTTTATTTAAGTATTTTTTTCAGCAGTTTGACTCAATATTCAGTTAAAATTGTAAATCAAGACAAAGGAGGAGAACCCATCCAGAGTTTAACATATATGCTTTGGATATAGGAGTAGTAGGTTAAATTTCTTGTTCTCCCAGCAAATTCTTGCATGGCTTTGAGTGTGAGGCATTTAGAGAACTAATTGCATACCCAAGTGTTGAACATTAATTTAAATGGTAAAAAAAAATAATAAAAAAAAATTAAAATAGTATCTTTAGGCTTCATAATGGGGATCAATTGCATATTTATCCTTTATTATATATGTGAATACCTGAAAGTACAATATGATTTTTAGTTGTTTATTTGAAAGTAATTTTGTTTTTCAGCCCACCCTATACAAGCACAGAAACAATACAGTTTTTCCTAGGCACAGCCCACTATCAGTGGCTCAGGCACACTACTTGACCAGACTATTAAATAACTATCAAATACTCAAAACTGGTGTGCAGAGTACTGAGGAAAACGCTGGTGGTATGGTGTGATAACTCAGGTAGCAGAATAATTGGCATAATTGTTAAAGACTTAATTTCATCTCCAGCTCCTCCCCATGGACCCAATGCAGGGTCCTGATCCTAGATGAAGGTTCTGACACTGCTTCAGTACAAATGAGTAATAACAAGTAAAAATCATCTTGGCATTGGTCAGCCTCCTTTTCTGCTTGCTCACCAGCTTTTAGGTACAGTGAAGTTCTGCAGGAGGATATTGGCCTTAACTGAACAGCTCTGGAACCCACAAATTTAATATTAGAGAAATCAATTTTGTAGCAGAGCAAAGATGTGCAGAACCTTTTGCAAATTTTCTTCCTCCAAAGCACCAATACAAAGTAATAACCATGGCAAGGCAGGGCTCACACACATTGTCTGCTCTGGGTAGGAGATTTTTCTGAGTGCCAATTGACCTCTTAAACTGAATCTGAAACAGTGGACTGGGACATTGACCTGAATGACTCAGAATAGTGATGCAAATTATTTTCTTGAGGCATTTAATGTGGGAAGAGCTCCAATAAAAGGTTAGGTAGGTATGTTGGAGGGTGCAGTAAGATTTAAGTTGTTTAGGTCAGTTGCTTAGAACTCATGATCAACCTGAAGAAATTGTAGGATAACAGTGAAGAAAACATATTTAATAACAAGTCTGGCTTCCTACTGTGCAGTATTTGCTCAGATTTCCTAAATAATAGGGTTCTCACCTTGACCTTACATGGTATTCATACATTCAAGTTTACAGAGACAATTATGATAATTTAATCTGACTACAAGCATCATAAAAACCCCAAAACAAACCAACAACAAAAGTGATTCAGTTTGGGGAAGTGGCTGTGCCAATTCTGAGTAGCCAGGGAGCCTTCAGCTGACCTGCAGCCACCACCTGGGCCACTTGTCTGTCCTTCCTGGATGATCCCCACTGTTTATCTCTATGATTAGGCTGCTTTTAAACTTAGTCAACTCTTAGACCAACACTGTTGTCCTTTTGCCGTTTTTGAAGTGCAGAATTGCCCTTGTCAATGACTAGATCAAATTTCCCTGTGCACAGTAGTCTACCAAAAAAAGTCTCATTTTTCACATTCTTCCACAAAACAGCTCTAGAATTCTTTCTCTCTTTAAATTTTCAGTGCTCCTAATAATGCTTAAACATGTAGCCTGTTTTATCATCCTTTTTAATTTCTGTTGTTACTTGAATGCATTTTCCCTTAAAAAAAAAAGAAGTCCAGCCTCCATCTGTAAATGCTGTCATTTTGTTCTTCCTTTAAAAACAGGGATATATTCAGTCTCAGATTACCTTAGCCCCACTGAACCCACCCTGTTTTCCTAGCTGCACTGCATTGTCACAGCCCAGAAATTCTCATCCCCGACTGGGATTTCCTGGAATTGAAAAGTTCTAAGCCTGATAGCTGCTGCCCAGGTCCCTCTCTGAGTGCTGTTGTTTGCTTTTTGCATGTTCACCCAGACCACACCACTCAGCCTGGCTATTTTTAAGCAGAGGAATCCTTGAAGTCCTGACCTAGAGCTTGTTCAGGCACTCATCCCCAAACCCCAGCAATTTTTCAGCACTTACCACTGTGAATGCAGAAGGGGTTGGTGCTTTGCAGGCTCTGTTCAGCCAGCTCCCTGTCAAATCCTGGTGGCTGCTGGCCTTTTTCACTTGGAGTCAGTCCCACGACAGTAGGTGCAGACCTGCCCACACAGTGTCTAATTACAGGCTTGGTGGGGTGAGTGAGAGCCTTTGTAAGAGTGATCCCCTCAGTGCTGGCTATAACAGATGTTGCCTTGCCTTGTCCCTCTTGGTGTGTAATTCAGCAACATTTCCCCCCCTTGTTAGTTTGAAGAAAAGCAAAATGAGGCTGTTTGAGCCCCCTCAGAGGGGTTGTTGCGTGTGACACTGATCCCAGCCAACATGGAATGCTCTCCTGAGTTACCTGGTTATTGTGAGCTCGTGGTGCAGGTAATGACTGACCCTCCATTGCTGGGCAGCTCAGAGCAGGAGCTTTATTTCCTTTATTTCCTTCCTCTGTGTCCTCCCCAGCAGCCGCCAGCTGTCTTTTTGTTAGCTGCCTGGTGAACATGCCTTGTCAAAACAAGCTCTTGTACATTTTCATACCGTCAAACTTCCTTTTTTTTTTTTTTTTTTTAATCAAGGGAAGACTAGCTACTTTTAAAAATAAGGAATAGGAAAAATAGTCTTACAACTTAGGGGCAATATAAGTGTCTGAGTTTTTACTAGTGCAGTTCCTCAAGCTCTGTCTACCCACTACCATTTTGTCTAATCTATGTCCTCTTAGGCCATGTGGGATTTACACTTTAGGTGTCTCTGTACCAAGCTCTCTTATCAGCTGGCATGCTCTGGATATAACTGGTGTAAACTGACATTATTGTGATCCACCTAGATCAGAGAAACCACAGGAACTTTCATTCAAAGTTGCTCCAGGAGAAGGATAGGGTGATGATAATCATGTCTTTTCATCTTTTCATGCCTTGTCCATCATGTAAATCCCAGATTCTCTCCTATGCTCTGGAGATTGTGAGTCACAGCCATGTCAGAACCCAGTTCTTTCAGTTCCTGAGCAAGCCCTCAAGTCCCTACAGTGCTATCTGCAGGATGGGTGCTGCCATAATCACCTGGGTAGGAACACTGTCACCCTTAATCAGGGAGTGGTGCAAGTGCCTGAGGGCAGGAAGTAACTTGGGCTGGCTCTGTGGTTCACATAAGGAGCCAATTTGTGGTCCTGAGATATGTGCATTGCCTGAAAGAAGATATTTCAGAAATTACACCAAAAAAAAAAGTGTTTCTCCATATACTGAATTGTATGTAAGGCAGTCAGCCTGCAAGGCATTGGAAAAACTGAGTCAGGAGTGTCTGTCACTTCCTGTGGCACATGGCACCTACAGGAATGTTTGGGTCTGGGTCTGGTTCTTGGTAGAGTGGTGCAAGGCAGTGCCATATATGAAAATAATCATTAGAAAGAACTCTGAGAGGAATGTGGAGGAAGCACTGGCCAGTAAGGGACTGCATCTCATATTTAATTTCTGCTTACACTGACACCGTGTGTGTAATTTCAGATAAGACAGAAGAGATCCAGCTAATAAATTCTTGATGCTCCAGTCTACCTTCATTGACTGGAAGATGGAGGTTTGGCAGCAGTTATGGGACACATTAATTGTTCTGCTAAGAACAATGCAGCTCATTAGATAGGTCTGGGATAGTGAGTTTGGGGAGCCAAGGAGAAGAGATAAGGAATGTCATGTGCCCTCATGTGTCTCGTGTCAAAATTCTGGTATGAAACTCAAATGCAAAGCAGCCACTGAAACTGGTGCCTCTGTTTATGATGAGACACCTTCAGAATCTGATGGACATCTTTGTGTGGCAATCAGACCCTTCTGAAACATTTTTAGGGGACCAGGATTTCTGGATATGCTCAAATATTTTGATGTAATTTCCACAGAATCAGTCTTTGTGTGAGAGTGCTGAAACAGTGCCACTGAGTTTCACTGTCTGTGTATTTCAGAGAGTATTTTTAATCACACTGGTGTGATTAAATTAATGTAGGCTAGTACAACAAATCAGAATTAATAGCAAAAGTAATTTCTAACCCATATTGTAGGCTTTTGATGTGTAGCTCCTTTTAGGAATGATAATTTTTTCTGGGCCTGTTTCTATGTCTTCAGAGGAAAACAGAAAATTTTAGTGGGCAGGAAGAAAAGTCTGGCTTTTGCAGCTGCCTCTGACAATGAGCAAGTGAAGACATCCAGTGGTTTTATAAATGTCAGCTTGAGAATTATCAAGGACATGAATCCTTTTTGGTAGCAGTGGCATTCACATAGGTAGGAAAAAGAGAATCAAAACACTCACTGAGAATCATGTTCTCCAAAGGAATCTCAGAAACTGTGTTTCAAGTGCAGGAATATATAAATTACCATGGCTTTCATAGAAGGATAAGTGTATAAAACTGTAAAAACAACATTTTTCTTGCTCTCATTTCAATTTTAGATTGAAGATGGTTAATGAATTTCTTAGCTTGGAAGGAGGTCATCTGGAAGTAGCTTTGTGTATTCCATCCTCTATAGAATTGCTAATATGTATAGACAAAGACCACTCATCTCACTGGAGAATCTTACCTGCAGTATTTGAGTGGCAGAGCCAAGAATAAGAGATGTGCTTCATATTTCTATTGTTTAACTCTAGTGTTTTCTTTCTGGTCAAGTGAACAAATTTAAATTGAATTGAGACAAACTCAATTTACTTTAGTGTATCCTTCCCAGTATCACATAGCAGCAAATAAAAGAATGTTTTGGAAGTTATAAATATTTATGATTTTCCATAATACATGCTGGCTGTTAATTAAATCACTCAAAGCAAGCAAAGCTAATATTAACTATTGGTTTTGTGAGCAGGAGATTTATGAAGTATAGTATTTGAAGCAAATAGCACAAGAAAAGAGAGTTTTAGAGCAGATGATGAAAGTAACCCAAGGCAGAGGGGAGTCCTTAGGGACAGCCAGATTTTCTTTGTGTAATGGGCAGAATTAAAGGGAAGAGGGTGAAGTTCATAATTCTGAATGGTTTATCTACTCTTACTGCTAGAGTATTGAACTTATTTGAACAAATCAGATGAGATAGAGGGAATAACTATAGATTTGCCTTGGAAATTGAAGGTAGATGCAAATCTTGAATATGTATTTTGATAAAAGCATGGCTCTGAGCAGCCATGGCTGTAGGACTCACCTACAGCCCAGTGGCTCAGAACAAAGCTAATACTCTAGAGCTCTGAACATCAACACTTGGCCCCAGGCTTTCCTAGTGTCACTAAAAAAAGGAAAAAACTCTGGGATGACATCACTGGCAGCCTGTGTTTTCACATATTGCTTATGCTTCCTGTGTTGCAAGGCCCTTGTGGCAGCTGGGAGAGGTTTGTGCTCCTCAGCACAGCAACGTGGGCGTGCTCTGTTTGTGCAAGGACTGGTGATGAGGCATGTTCTTTCTGGAAGTTTTTATATCCTTGATATTTGAAGATAAAGATTATTGGCTCTGTTTTGACCTGGAAATATGCCACAGGAGTAGATTTGGGCATGCTATCAACTTCTGTTCCCTAATTACTGGAAACAGAGCAATTTAAAGCAGCTTGGAGACTACTTGAAATTACAAAGTCCCTGATTCTGTGTAATGACAAAAGGACAATAGGAAAGCCCCAAGTTTTGTACAGACTCCACCCAGATAGATTTACTGATAGGTCAGAGATAGGTCAGTTGTTTAGTGGCAACTCCAATTCCAGTCAGCTTTGGTTAGGGAAGAATAACTCAAATAAATGTTGGGCATGCACAAATATTTATGGTTTTGCTTCTGTCCCAGCAGCCTGTCCAACAACTGGGAGACCCAGGAGCTTCACAAAATACCCTGATTGCATTAAAGTTGCAGGAAAATTACCTTCCAAAGTTTTTTTTTTTTTTTTTTAAATCTTCTGTATAACAGACAGATATTTGAGGATTGGAACATGTTGTAGGCAAAAAAACCAAAACAACGATGAAAGACCAGAAGATGTTGGAAGGCCTATTCCTGCAAATTTCTGGTTATTTTGCAAGGATTTTATCAATTTATTGTGGTGGATTACAGTAGCATGAAAAAAACCTAAAAAGTCACATATTAAGATAGGATCAAAAGTAGGAAAAGATAAACTGCTTAATCTGAATGCTGAGGTCTCTGTCTATTATTCCTATTTAGTTAATTTCTGTTATTGTTGTTATTTTAGTTCTGAGCTCACAAACATTTATGAGGGGTGTTTTGATAAATTGTGTTTTTGGAAAGAAGAGAAACTGCTGTGCTATGCAGTAGAGTATTTTATTTTTGTTATCAGAGAATTCTGACAAAAATGGCCCTTGTTGTCTCCTCAGTACACCTGCACATATGCCTTTATGACAAATGTGTGTTTTCTTCCTGAGTTATTTTTCTGTCACATATAAAGTACATAAAGATAATGTAAGTGGACCAGATAGTTCATATTTTGGATTGCTAATTGTTGCTGTCCCTTTTTCCAGAAAAGGCTTAAGAGGATTGTTTGTGTAGTTGTTTTATGTTACCCCATTTGTCAAAAGAGTGCCATGAGAGAGCAAAGTGCCTGAGGCTGAAAGCTTCATAATGGCTCTCTTATCAATTTACCTTTGGCATAATTTTTGTAGTGAACATATGTTTAAGGAGTATAAAATTAAATTTGTATTGTAATTCTGAAGCACTTATAATTTGTCACAATATTTAAATAATGTAAAAGACAGAATGCAAATCATAGTATGTCCTTTAAATCCCTGGAGAAATGAGACATGTTTGATTTTAAAAAGCACTACCTTTCCACATGACAGCCAAACATATGGAGTGGTGTGTCTCACTTGACATTTTAAAGATTCAATTTAAATTGTTCTGAAAAGATGGCTTACCTTGTTTTAAAGATAGGAAAGTATTGCCTGTCCAGAGCTTTGTCAAAGGCAGATTTTCTCATGAGATATCAAATCCTAGCATTATTTCGACTAGCACCATTAATATGAAGTGATAGTATCCAAAAATTTCATACTAGGAAGAATTTTAAATTTTATATACAAGAAACAAGGAGGAAGATGATTTGCCACCAGCAACACACAGGTGCTGTCAGTATGGGTTTTTTCACTTTTATCTCATAAAAATAAATCTCTCTTGTTCTGTCTAAAAATATATTAGCAAAAGAAGGGCAGTGTTGATGTCTACTATGCCAAAGGATAAAAATTAACTCAAGAAATAGCATATGACAAGAATGAAAACAGAACAACACAAGGGGAGGAAATTAATGCAATGTTCTAGTTTTAGCTGAAAAATTTAGGTGAGAAAATGCGTCTTTTTAAGTGATGTAATCAGCTGTACCACACTTGTAGCACAAGTCAGCAGCCTAAATGAGCTGTCACATTTTGTCAGAATGCTATTGAAATCTATAGCTTAAAATTAAACAAAATGTAACTTGTATTTTCAAAAGAATATGATTTATTACTCATAAAAGCATCAAATTAGTTTTTAGAATTGCAAAGGGGCACAGTCAAGTATGGAGGAAGGAGAGGATGGGCTTTAAAGAAGTCTTGAGTCCAACAGCACTTTGTTTCCTTCCTGTGAGGAGTGATGTCTTCAATGGCACTGATCACACTCCTGTTTGTGCCAGAAAACCCAGTTCCTGCCCCTGCTGCCCAGGTTTTTGTGGTCCTGAGGAAAATATTTACATTTATTTTGCTTCAGTTCCTGACTGTAAGAAAGGCAATAGAACAGAGTCTCCTTAATTTGTGCAACTCTGGGGCAGAGAGCCATGCATGATTTATGGAGGATGTTCAAGATGTTGTAATTACCAGTTACAGATATTTCCAAACTGTGTAGAAATACCTGGGGCTTTTTTATATCTCCAGGGGAGCACAGGAGAGGGGAGCCCCTTCTTGCTCAAGAAGGGAATTTTGCCAAGAAGTTTCCTTATGGGGTAAAGAAGGATGAATTTCCTGCTTGAGATGGTTTCTGGTCCCACCCTGCTCATGGGGAGATGATAAATAAAGGTACTGAAGAGTGACTCTGAGAAGGCAGACACCTAGTTTGTAAAATATCCTGAGCAAGCTCCTTCAGCAAACTGCACAGGAGGTGACAGAGTTCTGACATCTCAAAAGTATTGCTGCATAATTTGAAACACACCTGTTCATCAGCCACATTCAGCCTTGTGTAACACACCAACACCTTTTGGGGAACCTCACTGGGAGCATTCTGGAATAGCTGCTTGTCAGGATGGGACACCACAGAATTGCCCAATGTGATTGATACACTTAATTTCTGCATCCAAATGATAAACTTCACATCAGAGGCAGAAATCTGTTGCATGCCTCAGACAGCAGCTGGTAATTAAAAAATGAGAGAATTTTTGTGGGTAGCCTGTGTTGAAACAAAGGAACTTTAGCTTATTTTGGCTGATGCTGATAACTCTTAGTGGTCTGGTTTTGCTGACCAGTACAATCAAAATGCTGACAAATCTGGAGTGGCAATGCTAATCCAAATGATGTAGCTCAAGTCTGATTTCAGCATTTTCACAAAAGCAAAGTAGAGGTGGAAAATTCAGTTTCACTGGCAAAGAGAAAATAGTTTCTTATTGAAGGCTGCCAGAAAATTCAAGTTCCTCAGTAGTACAATACAGTTTTGATAAAGGAGATGCCTGATTCAGGTATAGAAAAGAGTCCAGCTAATACTGGAGTAACAAATGTTACTAATAACATTTGTGTTTTCTGTCATTGTAACCATAGTTCACAGGAGTGTAGTTGCCCTGCATGGAGAAAAAGTGACAGCACTAACTTGGAAATTGAGCTTTTATAGAGGGCTGGACAAATTTCTCAAAGTCTGTTGAGGGAGCCACATTGGTCCTTTGCTGCTGACTGCAGTGTCCTCTTGCAGCTGGTGAGGGTTGGGCATTCCTGGCCCTCAACAAAGAGCCAGGGTTTGCCACATGCTGGATTGCACAGTTCCACACCCACAGAAAACAGACCTAGGAAGGGGAGAGAGTTTAAGGAAATATTTGTCAGTAAAATAGGATATTTTGGTATCAGCTAGCCAACATAATCAATATAAACCCTGTTCTTATTTTATGTTAGGCCAAAGCATAAGTTCCAGTAGACTGAGAACATAGAGTGTGTTATAATTTTTTTTTTTTTTTTAAGACTTACTAGTTCATGACTAATTATTAACTTTTAGGATGTGTTTGCCTTTTTGATCAGGCTCCCTTAGCATTTTCATTTGGGGCAGGAGAGTGCTTTTGAAGGGAATTGCTCCCTCCATTTCTCCCACTTACCACACTTTGGTTTACATGACAGAGTGGGGTCTGTTGGAACCCTGGATGCTGGGAATTTCAGATTTTCTGTGCTGACAGGCACTGACTCCCAAAAGAACATTACATTTGACCTGACGCCATGGAGAAAGCTTCCAGAACTGAATGATAGCGCTGGGATTATGGGTGTGGAGTTTGAATAGAAGTGTGTAATATCACATGGTAGAAAACATAGAGTTTAAGGTTATAGAATATAGTAATATATATAAAGCAAGATGGAGGTTTTAGGGTGGGGGTTGGTCCTTCTTCTTCACCTTCTTCCTCTCCTTCTTCTCCATTGGGTTTGGGTGGTTTTGTGTAATTGGATAAAAAAGTCCATATTGCAGGCACAGGTGGTTGGTTATTGAGTTGAAAGTAAAAATAATTTAGGTTTCATTTCTTAATTGGACAGATTATCCTTAAAAGGCCTTGTAGAGAAAGCTACATTGCCATTTTTTACCTTTTTAGAATAAAGTACTGTAGAACTCACAGCTTGTGAGACTGTAACATAGGTAAGAACGAATACACATCTGAGTCCGAAAAGAAATACCGTCTAGCGATCTAATCCTGACCTTGGCAGAAAAGAAGCAAAAAATCTATTAAGATGGATGCATAAAATGGATTAATTTTGGTTAAAACTAAACAAGAGGTATGTTCCAAAAGTGTATCTAATGTCCTGCAGATGGCAGTGGCTGCCAGGCCCATTGGCTCAGCATGAAGCCATGCCCAGGCAGGTACAGGGTTGAACTCTGCAGAGCTGTTTTTGTGTGCTGTGCTATATGCCAATGGAGAGCTGGGCACATGAAACTGCAATTTAGGAGAAAAACTTCAACCTCTACATCATTAGATTATGTACTTACATATTCCCATTTTCCCCAGATATTATTCTGACTTCTTCAGCTCCCATGCAGCCTCTGTCTGCATGACCTAGTTGCTTTTTCCAGAGAAACTCAACTTTTGAAATGTTCCCAGAAATTTCTGTATCAACGTAGTTCAAGTATGTGTTGCCTGGTTTGAAAGTTCCCCTGCCAAAAGAAAAGCACAGAAGTGATGCTCAATATTCTACACAGATGAGGGGGAAAAGAAAACTTGACTATAGGGAATAAGGGAGATGAGCTGAGGGGTACCATGAGAGCTGGGGCTTTGAATACTACTGCTGGAATTGTATGAGCTTTTTTTATAGCTTTGCTGAAATTCCTGTGCCTTTCAGGATGGAAACACATATCAGTTAGCACAGCCTTTGTCAGTATCACCGTGATTTATTCTATACATTACTTTAGAATAATAAGATCTATCTTCAAATAAATCCAAGTCAAAAAGTTCTCTCAGTGTTTCTGGTTGCTCTCAACCATGAAGGAAATTGAAAATTATAGTTTACATTTGTGCCTCCTGTGCTATCACTGTTCACTCTAACAAAACACACACTGCAATGTGACATTAACATTGAAATTATCTGTGGGTTTATTGCTGCAGTGGTGTATTTGTAGCCAAAGGTACTCTTGGTACAGACCAGTAATGGGGCTGTGTTCAAACACAGAGGAGGTTGGTTTTGTAATATTGAAGCATCTATTTATTGAGATTTAAATTCACATTTACTGGAGAAGGCCAGGCTGAGTGGACAGGAATCCCATATTCCAGCACAATTAATGGGTGAGCTGCAACTTTCTTATTCACATATTCCCCAGAGGAGGGGATAATTGGATGACTGTACATCACTGAGCTCTTTGTATTCTCAGAGATCACCAAATCATGTTTGAGTCCAGCAGCAGCCAAGAGCTCTTGCCCACTTTACTATGCTAACATCAACCTCAGAAAACAAAAGAAAATACAGAGAAAGAGCAAGTAGCAAACAGATTTTTACCACAGTCTGCAGCACAGGTAACTTCCATCACTTATCAGCTACAGTGTAAATCACAGACCACACAGAACAAGGTGACACATAAAAAAAGAGGTGTATACATTCCATGTGCTAACAGTGATAGAGCCACATTTCCAACAGCCACATTAAACTTACTTGTCAATGGTATATTTTTTTCTGAACCCATTAGTTCCAGTCAAGGCTACATCTATATTTCCCTTCATGGTTTCTGTTGCACATACTTTGACATGTATCTCTTTTCGCCAGCCTTGGGAAGCAAAATCAAATGGATTACAGTTGTAAGGAGATTCCTCTCCTAAGGGTTAAATTTCTTATATGTTTCAGTGTCTCTAAGAGAGAGAAAAGGATTGCACAAACATGCTCATAAGCAAAAAGCACCTGTGATAAATTGCAGTTCATTTATTAATTTTCCCATTTCCCCAGTCCTGTGGCTGTTTCTACATTAAGCACAACTAAAACTGTATTTCTTATTGCTCCCTGCCATTTTTACTTGATGGGCTTGGCAAAAATATCCTGAAATGCTCCAGTTTTATAAATTTTGCCAATAAAAACAATGCAGCATTTTAAAATTTGAAATTATGCATTTCCAGCACAAAAATCTTCCCAATTTCATCTTTATAGAGTTTTTGAAGTCATCATGTAATAACCAAGTTTAACCCAAAGGTGAGCATCATTTGATCTGTTTTTACAATTATCTCAGATTTCCAAAATAATGCTGGTAGTGCATGTTCCTAACACCTAAAATTCTAGAAGTTTTATTGAGTGTAACTCATTAACTGCAGCAGCTCTGCAGAAGTGCAAGGTCCTTTTTCACACATAATTCATTGCCATTTTAGAATACACCACAAAATGAGCACTTACGAGCATATGGAGGGGAGGCCCCTGTGTTTAAATAAACCTTTTGCTCTTCTTTTTCAGTTTTATGTAAAAACCTGTCAGCATAATGACCCATCAGTGGGCATCCTTCTTTTGGACATGGAAAGCAGTCTCCCTGGGGGAAAAATAAAAATGTACCTTATAACACATCTCTTTTAATCTCACTTCATGAATTTTAGGAAATTAGGATATTTCAGCCTTTTCCCAGTTTTTTGTTTGTTTGTTTGTTTGTTTGTTTGGGTTTTTGTAGGTCCTTGCTTCTCAGTTCAGATCATATCTTCAGTATGTATCATTGTGGTTGAAAAAGGAGTTGAGGTGGTCAGTCATCTTATTTCTTCTTGTTGAAAATCAGAGAGAAACAGGTTGGACATCTGGCCTAATTCCTTGTGGTCTTGCAGGGACCATAAGTAAATATCATAAGGAGTGTTGTGCCTTACTACTTGATCTGTAAAATCCAGATATAGTCATCTTTCATAGGGTCCACTGGAAGGTTTTCTGATGATTATAGGATGGATAACCACATTTCCAAGTGGGTCTGGCTGAATATCTCACTCATATGGTAAAAATATTTATGTTTAGGAATACTGGAATTTAGGATTTTAGGAAGGTTGGGCTTTCCATTTGGGGTTTGTTCTGTCAGCTCTTTATCCTTTATTCCCATGCAGAGCCTTAATCAATTCAATCTACCTACATAGATCAGACAATCAGATCAAGACCTTGACATCCATTAAAAGAAGGTAAAACAAGGTAAGCATGAAAGCAGATTCACTGCAGTGGGAAAAAATAGCTCTGCTGTATTTAGATAGTTCAGTATTGATTTATGGGAGGTTCTGTTCAAACTGGTATTTGTGGACCTTTAGCTATTTGTGCATTTGATGAAAAAAAGGCAAAATGATCATCATCCCTTCTCCATTGTGAAATTGCTTGTGTTGGGGTATGGTCTGAATGAAGATAGTCAGTGGTTCTGAATGTCCCCTGTGCCCATATTCCATGATCCCAAGTGTAGAACTTGTCCCAGGAATTATTAAAAGAAGAAGGGCAGGGCTGTAGGGCCTCAGGTAAATCCAGACCTGGTACTTACCAACACAAACTCTCGGTATGTGTCACACTGGTACCCAACAAATCCATTTGGAGTGATGATGCTCTCAGCATAATACCTGAGACTTCTTTTATGCCCACATCCAAAAGATCTGTATGCTGGGGAAAAAACCAAAACAAACAAACACAAAACCCAACAGGTAAAAAGTGATTAAAGCAATACATTAACATAAAGTCCATGCCAAAGAAACATTTTGGGGTCTCTTTTCCTCAAAAGCACTTGCACATATAGTGATGTATCAGGTAAAAGAAATAGCAATGATTAAAAGACATTTACATTGGGAATTATTTGGTTTTGTAGTAAGACAGTGTACTTATGCATACATATATTATTTTCTGTTGGAAAGAGGTAGTTTTTAACAGAGGTGGAGATGCACAAGGTGAAACAAGAAGCATTTGGGAGTGCTCCCCTTTGATATTTCAAGACTGGAATATTTCATAGCTACAGTTTTTATAAAGCATACAGTAGTTACAATGAAGTAGTTTCCCTTTTCTTAGTTATCACAAGACTGTATGCTGTAATCACAGTTTCCACTAATTTCTAGAATTAAAGGTAATTTTAGCAATTATTATAAATTCAGTAGCTTTTGGTGTTTTTAAGCACTAGAAAATCTGCAGTAATTTGATAGCAATTCTGTGAAATCCTCTGAAAAGCGGGATATTTGGCAGTGTGTCCTTGATTTTGTCAGAACTCTTTGAAACAAGTACTTTTTTCCCATCAGACTGAAATTTATAAGCAGCCAGTAAGGAAAGAAGGAAGTGCTATTTGGGTCATATTTACACGTCCCTTATAGCAAATGTTGTCTTCCTTGATTCCAAGGTCTCTCCTATATCAAAAATCCATGAACTAAAGTTAGGTTGTTTGTATAAAAATGGGCTTTATTCCACTTCAGCATGTGGTGGGGGCTCACCAAACCACAGGGGGAAGTCTGGGAGGCACTGAAGTAGTTGCAAGCTAGCCCAGGTTGTCGTGAAATCAAAATTTTCCCCAGTGGCAATGTTTATGCATCTTAAAGATAGACCAGTGGTGTTGACCAGTTGACACATTGTTCCTTCCATAAAGAAAGAAACCCCATTAAAATCTCTCTGAAAAGTACTTGTCTGTTTTTCTGGGAAATAATCTGCATCATCAAGGCTTCCTGAGTATGTTTTCTTAGTAGCTTCTTCTTTAATTCAGGAGGGTTTGTGCTTTTAAACCCTCAGCACTTACAGCTGGCTCAATTTATGTTAGTGGCCAATTCGCTTAACACCTATAGTCTTTCTACTGCATCAAAAACTGTAGGGAAAAAGTCACTAAATATTATTTCTAAAGCACTTCATGCACAAAAACACTACATAAATGTAAACATTAGCAAACAATAGAGAGGTTACCAAACAAAGTAAGGTTTAACCAAGAAGAGGGAGTTAAGGCTGTCTCTATTTTTAAGAGCTCCTTGAACAACCAACTCTGTCTGCTCATGTTCAATAGAGTTGAGTTTCTCCCTCACGACAAAACATTGCAAAGAGCCTTGTGAAATATCTCTGGAAAAATATTTAATGCAGACATTTTTATGCATTTCAATTGGAAAGTGTTTTTGTTCCTAGTGACTTTGAGCACAGTCAGATTTCAGTTCTCTTTGTTACTAAATTCTTGACCAGTTCTAAGGGAGAGCATTTGCGAAAGCAAATTATTTAACTAGTGGTAGGGATTTCAAACCATTTAGCTGTGAATAACAGATGTTCTCATTTCTGTAGGTTGGGATCAGAAGACAGGATTTTGTGGATCTATTGTACTGCATCCCAGGGTAATTTTGATTAACTGTCCAACTTTCTTTGAAGAACTACTAATGGAGCAGTCATTTTATCATCTTTTATATTTCTGACCTTGGACTGTTCCCTTTGAAGAGACTAAAGCTTGATGGCATGCATGAATCCCACTAATATTGGGAGTAATATCTTCCTAGGGAGGAGGAGAGCTCAGATTTTAAAATACTAATTTCTGGATTATCCATGGATGAAATTTAACCAGTCCTTCATATGAAGAATTCCCACTAAGTTCAGCCTGTCAGCACAGTGGCAGGCTCTTAGAAAGCTTGTGATGCACAATTTTACATGCTCTAACTGAAGTTTTCATCTAGAATTTGTCTTGTTAGTACAAAAGAAAATTGGAGGGTATTTCAGAGGCAGCTTTAAATGTTCCATTTTTGAGCACTGTCTCCCTATTCCAAATCTGAGCTATATAAAGATCTTACCTTTTCTTAGCCTTTGTTTCTACCTGTAACTTATAATGAGGTATTACTTCTTTAACAGGTATTTACCTCTCATCAGGTCGTTGATATCCCGAGTTGCAGGCGGTACACGAAGCTGCTTGCATCCTGGCATCTTCTTCCCACCATTTGGGTAAAAATCCAGGTGGCCACAGGTCTGAAGAATCCCTGGAGCTGAAATGCATAATGGATCCTGGCAGATCAATCCCAGGTGTTCTGTAGCCAACCTGTGTGCCAATGGCAGCCTTTCAATGAAAACTTACCAAAGTCAAAGAAAAGATGACCAGCATGAGTGTGAATGATATCAACAAATTTTGCATCTGAAGGATCCAGCCTAACCATTGTGGGAGTGTACTGGAAAAGGGGCCCAGCTGGATCCAAACCTAAATGAATGGAGATACATCTGATTGAGTAAATAATATCATATGTATATCACCACACACAGGTCATGTATGTCATATATATAATTACATTTCTACCTTTACATTAAAAAAAAATTCCATTTTGTGGTCCACAGCTAGAAAAAGAGGCAGGGTATTAATAGAAAACTGACTGAAGGCATTGCAGCACAGTAAAATGCTGTTGGCTGCTTGGCTTACTTTTGGGAACAGTGATAGAAGAAGAGATTTGGTTTATTGGGGTTTTTTCATAATTTTATTGAAAAATATGAAATCTTCATACGCTACTCTGAACATGTATATTTATTTATGAATTTTTATTTGGCAAGAAGTCTATTTTTATTTCCAGAATATCTTGGTTGAAATTGGTATCCCTTCACTTCAGTGTCAGTGAGGTCTCTTTGGAGATAAAGAAACACAGCTCTGACCCCAGCTTCCCTGAATTGCTCGTGTGACTGCTCACTATGTGCATGGCTTAGACAAAGCAATGCCTATGCAGAGAAAAGAACTGATTGGGAGAGAAGGAAAGCAGAAAATAGTGAGGTTTTAGAAAAAAGCAGTGTGTGACTGTGTCACAACTTGTGTGCCACCCTACTGGCTGGACACTTATTTACGACAAAGCAGCACATTGCATTCAGTATTGTATGTTTATAAAGCAGCAGTGATTCTTCAACTCTCTTGAGTGAAAATATAAAGTTTTATCAGCTGAAATAGCTGCAGTACCTGTTATTCTTCCAATGCCAGGCTTCCTCCTCCCTGCCTCCCCTGCAACGTGTGCCCCAAGGCTGTGGCCAATGAAATGGATGTTGGCAGGAGAGTAGCCATAGTCTTTCTGTGAAGGTTTATGGAAAGGAGAAAAAACCAGTGTGGGTGTACAAGTGACACTGTAGCATGTCCCCATGCAGTTCCAGGACACGGCCAGGTCACTGGGCAGTGGAGACGAGTGTTCTGGGTGATGGGATCTGTACCTAAAGAGAAGCAATTCCCCAGTCATCCCACCCCTCTTCATTTTCAGGGTGTTCATGGCCATTTACCATCTTATCCTGATACACTAAATCTAGGGGATTTAATTTTTCATTTCAGATTTTCAAACATTTTGAACTGCTGAAAATTCATGTTAGTTTTTCAAAATCAATTATGACACTAAAGCAAGTGTTTTCATTCATGCGGGATTAGAGCCCTTCTATAACTTTTGGACCTGCTTTACTGGGTGCTTCTTGTTCTTCCTGGCTCTATTGAATCAAACCTAAAGGTGCCACTTTGAGCACAACATTTATGTGTGGACTGTGCACATTCCAGGGATATTTTTTACCTCGAGGAAGTTGACCAGGTACTCCAGCTCGGCCCCCACAATGCGGACGTTGTTGACAGCGTCTGTGTACAGACCACTGGAGCCACCCCTCCAGTCTGTCAAAATGCAGTTCACATCTTCAGAGTGAAACATGAACTGGTGGAGACCAGGAGAAGAATAGAGAAGGGAACAGGCATTATTTGCAGCTGTAGCAGGGCATATGTAAACTGTATTTTGTCTTGTTTGTGTGATCGCTGACGACACATCTGTAGTAATTCCTACTGATGCTGAAGATCAACACAAGGAGGCAGAGTGGAACCAGTGATTAGAGGACACTCAAGTGGAACCAGTGATTAGAGGACACTCACAACCTTCCTTCAGCTCTTCTTCCATTCCAGATGCCTTGGTTGGCTCTAAGGGACCAACTTCTCTTAATGACAGTACCCCTGTTACCAAAATAGGTCCAAGCTTTATTCTTCAAAATTTTTATGCTTGGATCATCTAAAAGAATTTTCAAATTTCTGCTTGAATTGTTCAGCCCTGAAGTTCATGGATTATAACCAAAATATTCTATTTAGACACTTCTGCCAATAGAACTTTCTGATTTTGTATTTTATTCTGAAACAATTTCATTTTTGAAATGTGCCAGAGTAGAATGAAACCAATCTGCTGAACAAAGCCTTTTGGTTTTATTAGATCAAATGTGTCACACAAACTGACACATTTATTGTGACCTTTTGCTGAGGTGAGAAAACTCACTCTTTTTTCCCCCTTTATTATTGGCAATGAATTGAAAAATCAATTTATTATAGCTTTCCCAGTGGAGGTGAATGCAGCAAAAGGGCATTAAGGAGAAGGCTGAAGTACACTATACTCCTAGCCAGGAACAAGACAGTCGTCATGTGGAACCGGGCTTCATTCTGACTTTTGTGCTCCCTGAATTAACAAGAGAACAGAAGTGTAAATTTTATATGGGAATTATAAGCCAGATGTGGATATTTACTTTCAAATACAGACAAAATGACTGTTAAAAATTGTTGTACCTACCCTGCAGATGCTTGTTATCCAGGGGAGATCTGCTCCAGCAAGGTGGCCGTGGATAATGAAACGAGTTTTCCTGTGCGCTCGGAAATTTGAAGCTTTTATAGTTGAAGGATTTGTAGCTGAAATTTTCTGTGCCAAGAGAACCAACCAACCAACAAACACAACAAGGATGTGACTCTTCTATCCCACTCTACATTTTGATAAAGGGCAGAGTGCCCCAATAGTTAAGGTATAATTCTAGACCTGGAAAAGATGGGTCTTATTCCTCATTCCTAAACTGCCTTTCAAGTTTCATTAATCATTTAATCACTTCAACAAATGCTTCACTTCCTCTGGTTAATTGAACTAATGATACTGGCATCTTCTGCACAATGCTTTGTGATATACTGGAACAACATGCTATGTAAGTACAAGATTTTATCAAACTTGGCAATAGAAATGCAAAGATAGCATCTCCTGAAAGGTATTATGTGCTTGACTTTGAAACTATACCTATTTTTCTTTCTTTTTTCCTTTGAAGATAAGACCTTAATTGCTTCATTTATATTTTATGGGAAAGCCCACCAGGCTTACAAATTCAGAGGCTGTAGGTATTTTGGTGTGTATTGAGAAAGAAGACATTATTTCCTTTTAAGGAAATTCTGAGTACTAACTCTTACATATTTTTTGTTATGATTTTATTGACTTAAAAGGGGGATGTCATGCACTAATTAGCAGACATCTCACCTTCAGTGAAAGACTGATTTGTTAAAACCTCCTCTTAGCTGGAGGAGTTGGACTTGTTCTGAAGTGACTTAATAAACACCTCTACTGATTGTGACTGCCATTTATTCAAAACCACTTAATTCTGGAGCCTTTTACCTGTAATAACTTGTGTTAGAGGGCTGTGATTAATATGTTGTAAATATACCTGGCTCCTCAGGGAGCTGAAATGAGGAAAAAGGAAAAAAGATGGAAGAAAATTATCCTGTGTCTAATATAGAATTGGAGGTTCTCCCAGCAGTCATATGAGCAAAATAAGTGAGAAAAGAAACTGTCCCTACAATTTATTGAATGTATTGTACACTGTCAGTATTTAAAAACAAAGCATTTTCTTACTTGGTATTTCACCATGTTATCCCTGGTGTATAGGAGGAAATTTGTGTTCACAGCATCTGGAGAGCTGGGCAAGCCTGCCAGTTGTCTCCCAGGGATCCCAGCCCATGGAGGGCTGTCTGAAAAGCATCCAAGCCTTTTGTAGCAAACTTCCCTTCCTGGGGTGCACAAAGAAAGAGATATTTGTGTTCTGGGAATGTCACAGGTTCTGCACATGAAGCTGGCAGGAGAGGGTTTACACCAGGAACAAGCCTGATTTGGATTGGGATGGCCCTTCTGAGCATTTCTCATTAAGGGGCTCAGTTGTGCTTGGGTGTTTGCAGCGAGGACTTAACTTCAGGAGTGGTTCCTGCTGCAAACAGAGCCTGGAACTCAGCCTGGTGAGCTCAGGATGTGTTTGGTTCAACATATTGTTAACACAGCCCTTGGAAGAACACAATCAAATCTTCATCCAGGGAAGAAATCAGTTTTTGCTGTCAGCACAGGGTAGTCCTTTAAATCAGACCTAAACTCCAGGGATTATCTAGATTGTTATTTATTGTGCAACAGCTCACGAGGGAGCAAAAAGAAACCATAACATTAAAATAGATGTTTCTGCTTGCTCCACAATGGACATTAATGGAAGCAATAAAGTGGAATTTAAGTGGAGGCCTAGTGCAAAGCACAGCCTCAGGATGTGTGGTCTGTGCCTGAAGGACCAGTTTCACAATTTCTATTGTGCCTTTAATACAGTAATGGTGCAAATATAACACACGGGCGTTGCCATTAATTGTCATCCTTCCACACTGTTATAGCACAACAGTTGTGAAATCCCAAGAAATTTTTATTGCTATTGAAAAGTCCATTCTTTCCTGTCATTAAAGAGGTACTTTGGACCAAGACTATTTTCTTTTTCTCTGCATAGCACTGTGAAGAGTAGGTGCCTAGGCTCTCATTACCAGGGTTGTAGCTACCATGAGTGAGTTGAGGGCAGGAAATGTTCTGGAAGAATTTCAGTATCAATTTGCATATAAAAATACCTTTCTGATTCCCATTCTGTTTCCTAGCTGCAAAAACCTTTACAGAATTAAAAAGTAATGAGTTAAATGTGGGAACGACATGGCATGACTCAGTGATCCTAATGAAGTATTATGTTAAATCCATTCCAATGAACAGGTTTTTTCTAGAATATAGATATCCTGGTGTAAGCTGCACATCATTTTTACTCTTGATAGACTTGATTCATTATGTGTCTCACCTCTGGCTGCATTGAGAAGAAAAAGAATAGTGATCCATACTGCAAGCATCTGAAGTGAATAAGAACACAATTCAAACATAATTGAAATTAGAATCTGGAATTCACCTAAGGATTCCCTTAACCCATTAAAACCCCTCGTAATTCAGTACTTCAGTCATTTACTGAGTTAGATCCAAAAAAACCAGCTCCTCCTCAAAAATAGTAAGGTTTCAAAAAAATAGCTTTGGGATTATTTCTGTTTGCCATGGAGATTTTGCATGATCAGGATATCCTTTAGGAATTCTTAAAGATCATCTTCCTGTCCTTGACAAACAGAAACTTTTTTTCTCTGTAGAGCTGCACTTTATGGGCATGCAAATTAAATTCTAACAGGACTTGCAACAACATGTTACAGACTGAAATTTGTCCTAGGATTTCATAGAAAAGTTACTCACAGAACTGCCATCAATGATTGCATTTAAACAAAACAAGGCAAGAGCAAACAGTTTGTGCTTATAAATCATACAGATGGTCTTGAAAACTCATTTTGATCACTGCTGTCAGCCGTGCATGCTTATCAGCCCTCATCTACCTGATCACTTAATCACCAGCTGATAGGTAAGCACAGGGGTAAATGGAACCCATCATTTACTCCAAGGTGAAGCAGGAAAAGTACAGTCTCACTACTACCATGAGCAACTTATCTTCAAAGGAAAATAGATAATTCTTAAAAAATCTAATGTCCTGCCCAGGTCATCTAACCAGCGCTGCACAGGCAGAGCCCTGCATCCCCTGAAATCCACAACACACTGTTAGGAGCAAAGAGGTCATCCCTGTGAAAGCAAGTGCAGGTTCAAGAATGTCCTTCTTCCATCTCCTCTCCTCCAGCCACTCACCAAATACCCTCCTTCTCATCACCATGATCCTTATTTCAGTTCCTTAGATGTTCTTGGCTCCAGTGCATCCCATTTTACCTTGACAAGGCTCAGAGCAAGTTCTCAGGGTCAACCTCTCGGTTGCTTGTGGCAAACCTTGCAGAAGCTCTTTGAGGAGCCTGGAGAGAAGCAGGACAGCTCTGTGCCTGCCTTCCAAGGGCACGTGGCAGAGGGATGCTCACCCTCTGCTGCTCCACAATGCTTGGATTCCCAGCTGCATCTGTGGCTGTGTTGAGTAATGCCAAAAGAGATCTCCCTCTGTCAGCCTTCATCCGAGATAACGCCAACCAGGTCCGACCAGTTGCTGCATGACTCCACCCACTTAATGCAAAGTTTCAAACAGGCTGTTATTGCCCTCCATTGGTTATTATTTTTCAAGCTAAAAATTGCTGGGAAGTGTGATGTAAACACTGAACAAACACAGGGCCTTTCAGGATCAGCAGGGCCGCTCATCTTGGTGCAAGGCTGAGTTGAGATTGTGACTTAACATCACACTGATGGCAGAGTCTCCATCCTTTGCATTCTACCCCACAGTTTTGATAGCAAAACTATCCTTCCTGGAACTGATCCCTCTCTTAAATAACTTACAGTCTTAGGCAAAATTTTCAAATTTGTGTTTGATATCTAAGTCTACTGTTGCAACACGAAGACACAAACAAGGTGTTTTAGGATGAGCTAGCATACGTTTGCCAGGTTCAAACTGTCACTTGAGTAAATGCAGGGAGAAGTATGAAAAATGATAAAAAAATTAAATGGCTTAGTCTGTCACTTGTTATTTGTTCATCTTGTAGATCTCTTATCCCTAATTTTGCTACCAGAAGAATTACCTGACTCTTCTTTGAAAAGGTGACAGAAACGCTTTTAAAGAGAGGAGAATAGTTCCTGGGGCAGATTGTCACCACATTCAATCACCATGAATCTTCATAATTAAATTGTATTAATTGCAGTAATTTTATTTTTTAGTGTTTTGATAATGATGTCATTTCACATAGTACTATATTGTTGTTATACTATTATGTTCACGTTTATGAGCAGACTTTCCTAGAAATCTTTGTTCCTGTAGGTGTATGTGGGGCTTCTCCAACCTAAATGATTCTATAATTCTGTGTAGATACAAATGAGAAACCTGCATGTCCGTATTTTAATTCTAAACCCTTTAAGGGTGACTACTGACACCTCCTAAAACAAGGGTGTAGAGGAAGGGGAGACTCCCTTTTGGTATAATCCTTTCCTCTGACTGATGAGTTATTCCATATCTAGCATACACAGATATGAACTGGGTTAAAGTGAATCTTACAAATGCTAGGTACAAAAGCATTTTCAAGGTTTTCCTTTTTTTTTTTTTTAATAAAGCTAGCCTTGAAAGGTTGATTTCTTCAGCTGTTTATTGTAGAAGAAAACATAGGTTCCAACTCTGTCCCTAAGAGAAAATTAAGAATCAAGGCTAGTATGGAGTTCAGGGAGTTCATCTCTTCAAGACTAAGTTAGTCCAGTAAAGTGTTGAATTAGTCACGTTAAAATTGAGTTATCCTCTGCTCACATCATTAAAGTCTGTTGTTGGGCTGCAAATTGATCAGTTAGCCAGTTACCCACAGAAGTTAAGTAATGAAGACAAAAATGAAGAAGTGTTTAAAAGATGCCCACACAAAAAATATGCTTCCAAGTTATCCTAGGTCATCCTGGACAAAACTGGCTTCAGTGACAGGTATAGAACTCAGAGCTGTGATGTGTGGTATACTCAGATCTCTGATAAAGCATCACATTTGGAAGTATTTAATCTTTTTTTCTTGTATCATGAAGAATTCATAGACAAGAAAGGCTGATTCATTAGAAGGTAAGGGCCCAAAGAAAATTAGTATTTAATCTTACCTTCTGATTTAATTCTATTATATATAATATTGGACCAAACCCTCATTTCATTCTATCCTCACCATTTCTTCACACTTCAGAAGGAAAGTTTACTGCACGAACATGTTGCTCAAACTTCTAAGGGAATCTAGTTGATTCAGTAAATTATTCTGGAATAATTTGAATTCATAGATTTTACCTATGCAGCATATTTTGGTGCCTATGTTCTCAGGGGGGCTCAAGGAATGTGAATAACTTACTATATTAAGAAGACTTTCTCAAACCTGGTATTATCATCCCAAACCATACCTGAACCCTCTGCTGCAGCATGGACTCAACTGCAATCTGGTGGTGCAGATTTCAAATCACAAGATTCAGTGACTTTGCCAAGTTAAAATTAAAACAACAAAATCTTAAAGGGTTTTTGATTTTACCTAAGATGAGGAAATCGCTGTCTCACATCCTATGATGTGAGTAAATGTGTGCTATGCAATTTTTACAGGTCAATTCCAGCTAATATTGAGCATCAAATGAAGTTTAACTTACCCAGGCTTTTCTCAGAACACATGAAGTGACTCTTTAGGAAGGTTCTTGCTGCCTTTCAGCAGCCAGTGAGACAGCACAGCTCTCCTCCAGTGTTTAAGACAAGGTTACTGGGAGAGCAAGGTATCCTCATATATGTAACAAATTACTCAGAGGATTTGCTCCAGCTGACAGGCATGAAATGGGTTTTCTATGCTAGTTTGCTAATACCAGGAAAGCTCACAGCTCAGCAGCATTGTCAGACGTCAGCACTTCTGTGTTGGCTTCTAGAAATCTTTGCCCTTTAATGGGGTTAACTGCTTTGGTATTATCTGGGACCAGGGTAGGAAGCAGCAAGCAACAAAATGCTGACTCTCCATCCCTTAGAAGTGCCTGAGGGTTTCTCATCCATGAGCTTGTCCAAGCTGTCCCTGAACCCATGCACAGCTCTAGCACACCCAGAATCCCGTATCAAGCACTTTGGAATTGTGCATCTGTGAGGAGAATCATCTCCTTCCCTTTCTCTTCAGCTGTGCAGTGCCAGCTTCATTTCCTGTCCCTGTTACTAGGGTGGAAGGAAATGAGCAAGGCATTTTGTGTTTTCCTTCTCCATGATCCTCTTCTTTTCACAGTTGACATTCATACCTTCATCTCTGTTCTTGGCTGACTTCTGTTTTTCTCTTATATGCCAGCCTGGGAATAGGATTGCTTATTCCATCAGGCTGGACAAGATGGACATTAGTATTTTGCTCTCCATTACCAAAGCCAGCAAGGAAAATTCCTTCTGTCCTGAAGTTTTATCAATGAATGTGTTTTTGTGAGGGAGAAGTGGCCAAATGTGGAAGAAGGTTCTTTCTGCAGCTAAAACACAGCTTTGGGCATTCTCTCCTAAAATGTCTCTTCTTTAGCAACATCTGTAATCATCTTACATGATGAGGTACAGTGCATATAATAACCTACAATTCAAAAAAGGCCTAATAGGGATAATTCAGGCAAGTTATTGTTCAAGGCAGGTTATTTTATTTATTTTTTTCTTTTATCTCAATTTTAATTGCACCACTGTCAAGTCTTGATCTAGAGAATAAATTTTCTGGGCAGGGACTTGCCTATCTACGCACATTGCAGGGTGTGTAATTCAGTTTTGGGTGTATGAATAATCTGTGAATATTATAGATAGTAACAGTAATGTAAAGGTCACCTTTTCCAATATATCAGTTGTAACAAATTTGAATTTAAAAAATCTTAAATACCAGCAAGTATTTTTCTATTCATTCTAGTCTGCTTGGCTGCTAAAAAAGATACAAAGGGATTGTTATTTATATCTGCTGTGCCTTTCTTATGATCCAGCTTCTAATACTTTTATTGATGCCAATCCCAATGGGATGACTCATAGAATGAAATACTTCTTAGCTAAAGAAAGAGTACAAAATGTTAAGTTCCATTTACTTTGTATTTTTATACCATCTAAACTAACAATTGTTGCATGACTTATTTGTAACTTTCATGTAAGCCCAAGTCTTTTTCTGATTTACATGGGGTAAGATCTGAAGTTTGGATTTTAATAAAGAAAATATATTTATTCCTGCAGTTATGCCTTAGTTTTCATCAAAGAGAATTCCAGGTGAATTACCTGGTCATCATTTTCTGTGATAAAACACTCTGGTGCTCAGTGCATGTTCTAAGGGCAATATTGAATTAAAAAGTAGAAAATAGGGACCTAAGGAATATGATAGAAACAGAAAATTTAAAATCTCCCACAGCAAGGTATTTTAAGACCTATGGGCACTATGATCTAAGTTTTTGGGATGCCAATTACTAAATTACAGTGCAAAAAATGAAAAGAAGAAATTACATTAATTTATACAAGCTGTTAGTCACTATTAAATGGAAACACATAAGAAAAACTCCAGATGGTTCCATATCAGACCTTGCATGTGATATGGGGCCTGGTGTTTTTAATTGCCATTTTGCAGGTGCTGGTTCTGTTCCATCACAATTCCATTTCCAACTTCAGTCTGGCACAGGAAGTTTCCATCAGGGCACTGTTATGTTTGTGCCAGTGTAAATATATTCTTAAGTACTTGTGGTGTGGCAACACCTGTGGTACTTCCATAAAACCTTGTGTAGTTTTGTGGTACCCTCTCCCCTTGTGACCACTGGTTTGTGTTTGTGCCCCATTGGTGTCGTGCCTGGCAAGGAGGTTTCAGTTTGGAGCTGTGATTTAGAGATTTGTTCCTCAGAAGAACTCCTGGAAATGCTGGCATGAGGAGAATCAGCACATGGATGGTTCCCAAAGTCTGCTTGGTGCCTCTCACAGGCTTTGCCACTCCCTGAACAAAAGGATGGCTTGCACAGGGAATACTCTTTTATCATATTTGCTCATAAGAGCAACAAGGCTGACTGGAAGCAGGAGGGCTTCTTTATTTTGCTTTTGAGTACTGTTTCTTCAGGCAACTTGAGTTTTTAGTATACTTTGAGAATACCAGCAGAATTTTATGGATTCGTTGGCCACTACTGGAATTAAATCCAGCAGGTTGGTTTCAATGAAGCACTACCTTTGCCCTCTGCTATTTTTGGAAGGTCTTGCAAAACTCCTTTGAGAGAGGCCAGCTAATACAGGGTAGACTGATGAAAAGTATCTTTATAGTTTATAGCCTCTTTCTGTAAATAAAGTAATGAAAAGTATCTAGTTTATAGCCTCTTTCTGTAAATAAAGTAATGAAAAGCTACAGGATGACATGCACTTAATTTGCAGGCCAGTTAAATCAGTATCAGGTTCAAAATGACTTCAGAAAAATTGAGCATCATCATTTTGATTTGAAACCTTCTGGCTTTGAAGTTAAGAAAAACTGTGTTTTTAAAAAGAATTAAAGAAAATAATAATGAGGAACAGTGAAAGGTTTTTAAAGGGCTTCCCTAAATAAGAGTTATGAGGCAGGGCTGCAAAGCATGAAGTCATTTAAGCCTGAGGAATGTGGGAGTGGGATGTTGCAACCAGCACAGCACTCAACATTACCACACCAATTAGACTTAATAAGTTTAACTGGAGTATTTCACAATGTGAGTCCAACCCAGCCTCTTTTTAAGTGAGCTGAAGTGATTGTCATTGTTTTCAACAAGCAAGGGTACAAGGCTGCACTGCAGTATTGATTTCAGGGTTATGCAGCTGTTTCAAGGTGTGCATGCAAATGTCTGAAAAAGCTGTCAGATTTCAGGGATGTTTCAGTGATCTGTAACTGGACAGGCTCTAAATGCTAAGGGTGAACAACTGGAGAGTGAAAAGCTTTAGGGCTGGTTTTTGTGTGACTTCCTGCTTCTGAAAACCAGTTGGGTTTGTGAATGCATCACTTGTAGGTGATTGCAGCATGCAGGCCTTGATTTTTCAAGGAGCTGTGCCTGTTTTGGGATTATTCAACACTTATATCTTATGAAAAGAAATTACATCATCATCCTAAAGTGCATTATTACAACAATGTGACATGCTATGGAGTTGCTAACCATGAAGGGATTTCAGCAATGCTGGTATGGGCAAAGGAGGAAATACTGATTATTCTGGGAATTTGCAATACTAGCTATCCACAATGTATGTAAGTGTTTTAAGCAACTATCATCTGCTTTTCTACCAGCTAGACTACAGTTCAATTTTGTTGAAATTAATGAAAAACACCTAATTATCAAAGCTAGAATTATTGACAGTTACCAGAGGTGAGAATCAAATGGGCTGTCAAATGACAAGGGGAACACTGATTTGGGATGAGAACATGCTGTTAGCCAGGTTTTGGGTGCCAGGGGTTGCCAAAACCCTGGGGGCTACTGGTTATATGAAAAGCAGTTAGGGCCTGCATCAGAGGTAATAAAAAGTAAGGGCTTGGTCTGCAGACAGTTTGCTCCACTGCTTCCAGATCTGAGCCTGGGCATCAGAGCCTGGCCCCAAAAGATGCAGCATTTGGACAAGAAATCAAAGGCCATCCTCATCTCAGTTGAGATACCATGAGGCATCATGGGTTGATCCTGAGAAAACCAGCTCTTTTTTTTCTCTGAAAAACTTCCTGACAGCCTTGAAAACACACATCAAAGGGATTGTTCTTTATGTACTTGATGCTTCTTCTTTAAGTAATAATTCTCTATTTGCTTTAAAATAGAAAATTTACCAGGTGGCGTCAGATAATATTTTATTTAATTTGCAATTTATAACACAGAATAAAGGCAATATGGAAGATAAAGGCCTTTATAGTCTTTTTAGTATAACACAGCTTTTAAAATAACTGGAAGTGCATTCACTGGCATGAAACCTTAAATACAGTAAAAATGTCACTTCAGGATTCTTTGGTTTTGCCTTTAGAATTTTTCTCTGCTTTTCTCCCTTTATCCCAGAAAGATTTCATATTGAAGCTTTTCTCTTGTCCTGCAGCAATACTCTACAGACAGTAGAAATTTAATAATCTAAATTATTATTTCTGCATTGTCTACATGGGTGCCTTTTAACTTGCTTGCTGCACTCAGTGAGTCTGTATGATACATGAGTCAGATATTTACTGGGCATACTTTTTAATGCCATTGAAATTAAGTTGTTCAAGTGATAAAAGAAAGAACAGTCTTCAGACAAGCACAGAATCCATAGACAGAGAGTGAGTTAGGCACGTGTTTTCAAGATTTGCACAATCCTCCTCTGCATTGTGTAAGTGCTGATTACAGGGAGCTCTGGGTCTCAAATAGAAGCAATTACAGCCCTCCCCATGTGCAAGGAGCACTTGCAAGATTGTCATTCACAAAGGCCAAAAAGTTGTGGCATGTTTGGTATCCCATTATAAGATAAGCTTATTTCTTTCATTAATGATTCATTCCCCCTACCCTATTCATAAAGAAAAAGTACAGCAATGAACAACTTCAGGGCAGTGAGCAGCAGGGGAGTGGCCATCTCAGTTACTGAACTGAGAGAGGGAGCAAGCCCTGAGTTCTGCCTTTCTGGGCCATAAATGTTCATAAGTCACAAACTGACTCAATAAATGCATCTAGAGAATTGATAAGGAATGATAACATATCTCAAAAAATTATTACTTTGTAAGAAGAATCAGGATGTCCTTTTATTAGAGGGTTCCCTGAATAGCAGAAGTGTCCTTCACAGTCAGCCAGGTGTGGATGTGTAAATACCAGAATCTCTGTCTACCTCTATTTTCAGTTGATTTGCAGAGACACTCTGGTCCCTAATTATGTCTGGTGATTCATCTACTCCATCAGCCCCAGGAAGGAACATTTTCTGGTTCTCAGGCTGGGGTCTGTGCCCTGACAAAGCTCTCATTGTACAAGGGGTGAGACCCAACCTGCACCACCCCCCTTCACTCTGCAGTCAGCTGGGACAGGGAGCTCTGTGGGGCACCACCCCTGCCCAGTCCTTCAACCTAAATGAAAAAAACCCAGCCTACATTGCATTGCTGAGCAGTTCATTACTGCCTTGAAATAGCATAGCCTCTAAACAACACATTAATTATCAGCTTGTCTCATTAGTTAATCCCATTAGACTGATATATGCAGGCATTTTATCAGTAGAATTGAAAGTAAATTCCTAGGAACATCACTTTTCTGGTTACATTTCCTGTTGTACAGTAGATCAAGAGATAAACTGAAAACACTCTTGCTTTGGTGTGGGGCAAACTTGGTCTCATTTCTTGTGTTCAGATCAAAGGGCATCTCATGATGTTCAGGGTAGGATAAATGAAGTTTGTGAGATGGTAGCACAGAGTATGTTCTACTTTTACAACCAATTTGCATCACCAGTGTTCCTGGGAAGCCTTGCATGAACCAGGAATGCAAAATGCCAAGCACTGCACAAGAATCATGTCAAGATACTTTCAGCTAATCTTAAATTAGAGCAAGAACAACAAAGTAAGCAATTCTTCCCTCTGGAGCTTGCATTATCTCAGAGATCCCCCCCTGAGACACAATGGCACTCCATGGGGCTCAGTCTGTGAGATGCCACAGAAGTATCACTGTACTAACCCTGACATTGTCAGATCAATTCACCACCTGCCTAAAGGGAAAAGATTTTAAAATATCTACTTAAAATAAAATCCAAGCAGTTTTATTATCAGATATTAATCTCAAAACTTATCTAAGGGCTTGAAGTGCTGCAACACTCCATGACAGTTTAGAAATGATAAAAGATTATAACAGGCATGTATTAATCAGAGAAAGAAACTCTTGAACTGAACTTTATGATCTGGGTCTCAAATGTGCTTGGAGTTTCCTATGAAGCTAATAAGTATGATTACAGTTGTAAAAACACCTGAAGAGTGCAAGCATTTTATTACTCAGGACAGGATCAACAGCCATCTATAGATATTTATGCAGAAGAAAAAAGTTCAGAAGTTAATAGAGTCCTAAAATTGAGGGCAGTTTTGCATGCACCTTTTAACTCCAGAGTCATTTCCATCACCCTTACTGCCAGTGGCATCACTGCAATACCCAGAGGGACACGGAGACAAAAGGGGACGATCCTGATCCTGATGAGGCAACAGCTGAAAGGAGCAGGAGGGCTGGAGGCAGCAGAGCCCGACAGAGATGAACCAAGCAAAGACTGAGACAGCTGGCAGCAGTCACTGCTGCCTCCCCACAGCTGCCAGGAGTTAATGGCATTCTCCAGGTAAAATCATGCTGCAGCATCCCTTAGAAGGATTTAAAGGAAGCAGACATGACAACTACTCTGATATTTTTGTCCTTTCATATTTACTGCTTCATGACATTCCTTCTGTGAAGTTTATTCTAGTTTATACCTGTGTTTTATATATTAAATGATAGAGCTGGTTGAATTTTTTTATATTAGATGAACTGCATCTTCCTGCTCCCCATGAGTGAATAAAAACATGATGACTTATTTCCTTGCAGGAATCACAGTGAGAAACCACTTTTCCAGTAGTGAATAAGATACTGCTTGAAAACATCTTGGTGCTGTTCAGTGGAGCTCACATTCTACTGAAGCACCATGAACAAAATAAAATAAAATCTGGGAGTTTTGGCAAGTGGATGGCAGTGTTTGCATGCAACCATACATCTACAATGTCAGCTGAATGTTGTAATTAGAGTTTAGGATATAAGGGTCTATCAGTGCATCTGACATCCTAAAGTGTATCCACACAGCTGCCATATTCCAGTATTTTTTGTCAGGTAGAGAGTTGCAATTTATGTTATTTGAATCCTCGAAGGGTGTAAAAGTTCTATTTATGAACATTCAATTCCACAGGAATTGACAGACACAGAGTAGTAGGATATTTGAATGTTTGATGTCCTATATCATATTTGCTTGAATATCTTCTGAGAAGCATAAAACTGAACATTTAGTTCAAATAATTGCATTGAAGATACAGTTGGAGACAACTGTGTTAAAAGGATTTAACAGTAATTTAAATTTGTTGCTTTTTAAAAGTAGCCTAATAGTTGAGGTAGTGTCTCTGGAGACTTGAGAATGATTATACACACTACACTTTATTATTATTTCTTTATTTGTGCTATTTTGTCTTATAAAATAGAAGGAATATACACTGATCAAATGAGTGCTTTCACTGGTCGTGGCATAAGTAGAGCCAGGAGCCAGGTTACAATTTCTGAGTGTTACAGAGAGATGGATAACAGCTGATACTCCTAAATATCCTTCAGTGAAAGCTGAGGTTTGGAGTTTTTATTGATGCTTTTTTATTTTTTAATGCTAGGTTACCTCAGGGAAGTGAATTAACAGAACTCTTTATTTGGTTTCACAACTTTGTTGTGCTCTTTGCACCGCCCCAATCCCTGCTGAGCCAATAATGCCAGCCTTGGTTTGTTTGTTCACCTCTCCTGTGGTGGATGTACATCCTCCTCCTAAGCCACTCCTAGTCCTAGAACTTGAGCCCAGCTTGCTCTCATCTCTTCTCTCCTTCCTACACATCACTTGCAAAACATTCCTAAGCTCAGGTTCCTGTGGTGAGCATCACAACAATGCCCTCAGCTCTTCCCAGGGCAGCTGGAGCCTCACTTTCTGGTGATCCTTGGTCCTGCCTTCATCAGGCTCTTGCTTTTCCTGCTGGGGCTGAAATGGGATACACAGCTCCTCTGTCATGCTGTGTAATTTTTTGTGCCATGAGACACCTGTTCACTTCCAGGTGCCAAAAATAAATATCAATGCTTGCAGCGAGCTCTAATGGAGCATTTTAGCCGTAAAGTCTCTGAGCCTCCAAGAGAAGTGCTGTAAGGGGGTGCTGGAACTGAGCCACCATCACAGAGGTAAATTTGAACCATTTTAGTGATCATGTCGATTTTCAAAATCCACTGTGTTCTTCTGAGCTTGGTGATGCTCTCTAGCAGACAGGTTGGAAAAACCTACTAACATGAGCATCTGAAGGATGGTGCTGAGGATACAGGTATGGAAGGCAAACAAACAGGAAAAAAATCCCTAAATAAGTGATCAAGATAAGAAAGACTTTTTCAAATTGGGTTTTCTGAAGGAGTGAAAAAATTATTAAGGGCTTGAAAAAAAGGACAGAACCCTTTTTGCATACTTGGTGTTGTGTAAGCATTAAGGAAGGAATATCATATAGGATATTTGTTCAGTTATAGAGGTACAGGCATTAACAGGAGGCAAGGTGAAGTTGTGGGTCTTTTTTTAAAGTTCATTCTGAAAAATCTCTCCATTTCCTTATATTTGCTACCCCATTCAGCTTAGTAACATCTCCTAGGTAAAGTATTTCTGGTGGTAGAAAGCAGCAGATTTTTTCAATGAGCATCACAACCATCACTGTTAATCCTCGACCACTTTCTCATGAGGAGCAAGTTCACACTACCACCTAGTGCAATTCCTGTTCCAGTGCAGCAGCATCACTCTGTCTGCTGTCTTTCTTATTGATAAACTGTTGTGAATAATTAATCTATCTGAAGTATTTATTGACTGTAACATTAACTCTATTTTAATTAAAGAAACAGACACAGAACACAATGGGTTTTCTTCCTGTAAGTCCTCTGTTAATAGTACCCTGATTTCCATGCTTTATCTGCCTATTTTCTCTCATATATATAGCAATTTTAAGACAGCAATCATTCTGTAGCACAGCAGTGCATGCCTACACCCCTGCTGAATTATGTAGCAGTGGCTGTATATGAATGAACAGTAGTTGCTTTGTACAAATTCCCTGTTAATATTTGAAGTGTGATTTGGAAAAGGAGGGTAGATTGTCTTGATCTCATGTGTTCTGGTATGTAAACCCCCAGTAAATCCCTAAGTTCACAAGAATTAGCATTCTGGTTTTGACAAAGAACAATATGGATTACCCAGCTAATGTAGCAAATTCCTAGTGTGTAGCTATTACTTTGGTGCTATTCTACTTCTTTCATGAAAATATATAATGTTTTTAAAAGGTATGTCTGAAAAAAATTCTCAAATGATATAGGAGTTATTTAAATAAAATTCTTAAGGGCAAAACATAATGTTGCTCCTTGCTATGGCTTTGTAATAACACATAAAATAATAATAATATAAAAAGAATGCATAACCCCATTGTCCATTTACAAGATACTTTGGTGTTTGAGTTTTCTTTATATTGGAATCCTCATTTGTCTCAATGAATTATTTTATAGTCACAATTGGACATTATCACTTTTTAAAAAGAAGCTACATGAATTGATATTTTATTTTTATGTTTAATTTCCCAGCATTATTTAATGCTTTATCAATAGGAAAAATATAGAGAATATAAGAGAAATAAAGAGGAAAAAATATAGAGAATTTACTTAGTGTTCAGCAGAACTTTCTGAAAAATGCTTTCTTTAATACTAGCTGTATTTGTCCTTACTAAAAAATATAGAATATATATTTATTTCATATAAAGAAATAAAACACATCTGTTCATAGTAGTTCTGGTTATGGACTAACTAAACTCTGAGGGAGCTAGATACACTTTAATTCAATAAGCAAGTATGTTTTTTTCAGACCTCCTTTTTTTGTGTCCCTTTCATTTGAAAGATCTAAAGAGACCAGAAGGATCAATCTCCCCATAAGCACATAAATAGCTGAGGAAATTCACTGATTTGAAATTCCAGTGTGATTTGGGCAAAGTGGTGCTGCCCTCATGCAAAGCTAAGTGTTCAAAGCTTAGGCTACAGGCTTAAAGGGAAAAATTGGTACTTGATGGATAATTCCTTGGGTTTTAGCAAGACTGGAAGGGGCTCAAATATGAGCAGAATGTAATCAGTTTATTTAATAATTATAAACTGTAGTATTGCAAGTATATCACTAGAAGCTGGATCGACCTTTTCTGACAGAGTGAATGTTTCTAAGAGAAACATCAGCTGTGGTGTCACAGTTTGACCACCACACCAGCAGTGGCTCTTTCTGTAATTTGCTATCTGATTTTCTCTATCATGCTTCCCTGGCAGGCAAGTGTGCCTAGGGATTAGCCATGGGAGCTTTAAAAGAGTGAAAGTTTGTGATTGTTGGCCATAGAGCTCGGGTGAATCTTCTTTGAGATGTTGGGCCATGCTCCCAAACACACCTTTCAAGTGGACTCCTCAGAGAGAAATGTGTTACAGCCATTTAGAAGAATGCAGAAAGGGCAAAGAGCTTCAGTATATTTTCCTCTCTTGTGTTTGGAACAGAATGTGCTAATGCATAAATTCCACTGAATTCATTAATATTTAAGGAGGAAGTTTAGCATCTGCTTGGGATGATTTCTTTTAAATGATCAAATCTGGATTATTCACACCTGAAAGTCCATAAAGAAAACACATTTGGCTGAGGCACTTCATGTACACCAACAGCCTTTGAGATGAATTTTGGAGTGCTGAGGAAATTGCAGAGGCATGAATAACTTATGAGCATTTAAAAAGGACTTGTAGATAACCTGATATGATCCAGCTAAAATAGTGGAGAAGGGCAGAGGATTTTGGTGACAAAGATTTAAACTATAGGAATAAAATTTATAGGCTTGATTTAGGTCTTTGAGAGATTACAGATGTAATCATAGATGCTGATACCATCTGCTTTAACTGCTAGAGGACATTGAGCAAGCACTATGTGCTACTGTTCATTTAAAACAGCTGCCACTGTAGCACCTACAGTCTGAAACTGATGGGTTAGAAAAATAATGCCAGTGAGAAATAAGCCTCCAGTGAGGCTGTTTAAAACTGTCTTCCAAAGATGAGTGCTCAAAGGAAAGTGATGCTAGTTTTATGTATAACCTGATTTAGATATAAAATCACCACAGATAAAGCATGCAGATGACACAGAGGTTGACAGCATGACAGATATTGATGCTGAAGTTGCACAGAGTAACATGGATAGTTTGGTAAACAAAAGGAACCCATGCAATTAGCTCTGTTTTAATATATTCACACACTGTACTTTATGTCTGAAAAATAATCAGATTTATAACTGTGGAGGGGAGGATGGTATCCTTGAAAACAGCAACTTTGAAAAGTGCTTATAAATCATCTTGAACAACTGAGTCAACACACACTTCTAATGTGATGTATGAGGCAAACAGGATTAATGTGAATTTGTAAATCTATTCAGGAAGGCAGTGTGTAGGAGTAGGGAGGTAATTTTTTGTTTATATAAGCCCTGATGAAGCCAGTAGTAGAATATTGCTTACAAGTCAGGTGTCAAGTGTTTCTGACAGTGGAAGAAATGGAGAAGGTGTAAAAGGAAAGCCACAAAGATTATCTGGATGCTGGGGGAAAAAAGCCTTACTGTGAAGGACAGAATGAATGCAATTTTTTAAGCATATCAAAAAGGACTCTGAAAAGGTAAGACTTGATTGTAGGACAGAAGAGTAACACGTGGAAAATATATTAAAAGGCTTTTTTACTTCAAAGAAGAAAATATGAGGAAAAGCAAGGGCGAGAAACTGCAGCAAACACATTCAAACACTCAGATGAAAATCAAGATGCCAATTAGTCAGCAGAACAGGTCTGATACTTCCCCACTCTTGGAATCTTCAAGCTGAAGCTGTTTCTTTCCAAAGGATGGAGGGCTGCCTCACTAGTTTGATTATTGGTCTTGGACTCAATGTATAATGCCTCCTCCCTGTACACAATATAGCTCAGTACACTCCCACCCTGCATGGAATTTATTTTTGCACAGAAACAGAATGGTCTTAGGAGTAATAAACACAAATATTTTAGTGGTAATGTGTCCAACATCATTAGGTACAAAACTGAAGAAAAATGAAGCCTAGAGCAGTAGCAAAAGTTGTTTTCTGATTATGAATATAAAAATTGTCATACAAGAGGGAACTTTTTTTATTGACATGATAAACCCACTAGATGGCACTGAAACATCCCTTTACAATTCTCACTTTGACCAACAGCCTCATTAGCCAGCTATTTTAATCAAGGCTAAAAGGAATTTATGAACCACAGTATGACGAATCTAAGAGACATAAAATTCTGATATTACACGAGAGGAGTTTTCTTTCTTTCTCTTTACTGTACATAATATACTGTTTGCTGTTTATTTTGTGATTGTCTGCATTATCTTTATGCACTTAAATGTTTGGAGGCTTTGTTTAAGGGAACTTAATCTGTACCAAATTGTATTAAATCCTCCTTAGAACATGGATTTCTGGCTAGGCATTGTTGTCTTCCTGCTAGAGTAAATTTAGTTGAATTAATAACAGCAATTCTGTATTTGAAAGTGAAATAGAGGCTATGGATTCTTTTCACTGGGACATGGCATCAAAACTGCCTCAAATCCTATTCATACACAACAACAGGAATAACTTCCAGTAAGACACAAGAAATATGCTGTGTATTTATAAAGACTTTTCTGGGATTTCATCTATAATAAATTATTTACAGGTAAAATTGATCACTTTGAAGCTGTTTCTTCCAAACAAATAGATGTTGCCTTTAAGTACTCAAGGCATTATGTGGGAAGAAAAAAATCAGCTCTTATTTCACATTTTCCCAGAAATTTTTAAGATCCTCAGCTATTTAGGGTGACTGGCTTGTGGGAATGATCACAGGAATGGTGAAACTGATAAAATAAGGTACTGGTGAAACTGATAAAATTAATGTGTAGGTCTGGTTGAAGAAATTTAGGGGGTATATAGCATAGTGTAACACATCTGGTGTTTTAAAATTCAAAGTAATAGAGTATTGTGCTCTCTGATAAAATTTTAGTCAAAAATTAAAAGAAATATGAACCTTCTGCTGATGGCAGCCTCATGCTGAAAACATTCAAACCCTACAAATAACAGCAGGGTGACTCAAGGTGACTGTAAATGTCTGGGTGTGCCTTGAGTTTGGCCCTTCGGAGAATGGGAGCTGGCATGTCCCCTCCTTGGAACTCAGAGTCTGTAAGTGTTTTTGACAGTTTGGGCTTTAGGAGCTTTACTTGTGAGCCAGGTGAAAACTGTCCTTCTGCAGAAAAGGGTATTAGTAAATATAATTGTTTTTCAGCCCAGAATACAGATGCTTTGCTACACAAATGGCTACTAACAGCAGCCTGGTGCAGAATATTAAAAAGTACATCTAGAAACTTGATCAACTCAGTCCCAAAAATTCACCAACTGAACAAGCAAATGATTGCAAAAGGCATTTGGATAAGGGGCTGACAAATCTGAAGCAGAAACATAAGAATGATGGGAATTTGGAAGGTAGAGCTATCACTACAGTATGTAAGCACTACACATCAGCTACAATCAATAAAAGAAGCAGAACTACTACTTGCTTAAATACTCTATTGACAAGCAAGAGGCAGGTCATTAGACATTGGATCTGTTGATCTGTCTGAATCATTGATCTGTTACCCAGTTACTCCACTGTAGTGCCACATTTAACATTCACAGAACTGGAACTATTTTGCTGGTCCTCTTTAGCCAGTATCTGTTTATTGCATGGTCATCCTTGAAAATGGGTGTGTGGCATAGCTGCTAAGCCTGTTATCTTTTTCATGGAAACCACCTGGAGATTTTTTATAAGGCCCCTGTCTCTTCCTCCAGCTCACTCAGTGGTGAAATCCTTTCTTGGGTTACAAAGAACTATCAAACAGAAAATGACTTGTGCTAAGCCATCTGACTCACTCTGCACCTGAGCTGAGCTGGGATGAGGTTAAACATGGAGCAGCATGACAATATAGAGAGATCCCCACAGTTTCATCCAAAATCACCTGGGTGGATGCTGTGATAGCAGAGCAGAAAGCACTTGAACAGGCCCATACACATCTTGGTGTTTAATTGTTTTAGATTAGTCAACTACTAAACTGTTAAGCTCAAAGCAGGCAACCAGCCCTGTAGCTGGAGACTGTCAGCTCCCTCTGTGACTGAGGACCTCATAAGCTGGGTCAGCTGAAAAAGGATATGGGATCTCAGTTGATGCATTTTTCCCTGTGTCATACCAAAAAAAATTTCTCATTAACTCATTCTGTCATTCAGTTACAGATACTGTTTTTTATGAGGTTTTTTCCTTGCTGTTCTTCATTTTATGACATTAATTTGGCACTATCAGTGGCTCAATCATATTAATGTCAACCAATTAGAGATAATTTGTGTGGGCACTGTTGCATTAGCTAACTGTAATTTCATTCTGTGGTCAGGTATTGTAGTGGTTTTCTTGTTAGTCTTTGAAATGTTCATAATAATGAATAAAGTAACATGGAAATGTAATAGCTTAAATCATTCTTCAATAAGATACAAAATAATTGCATTTTAATTCCTTTTATTTGCATGGGTTTTGCATAGGGACACCTACCCTCTCATTGTAGGTGTTCCTTGCTGCAAGAATAGCTTCACCTCTGGAGAAATAACATTAGGTCATGGGGGCAGTTTTTACACAGTTAAGCCATATGGTTTGTGTTCTGTGTCCTGGCTCGTTGGGAGTGCAGATTCTTGGGTCTCCTGCTCCTCAGTGTGGTCTCTGACCATGACTTTGTCATTGTGCAACTCAATTTCTTTGGCTCCTGACTTGTCCTTGCTATACTTCCAAAGTCTTAAAGCTGTGATCTTGTAAATTCAGGCTTGAACAGGTGCCTCTTTAGGGCCCTGTACTTGGTCCTTACTCAGCCTGGCCAGAAAGCTCTTTTGGAAAGTCCCATGATTTTTCCCAGTCTGTCTCATGTCCATGGCCTGGCCTGATTATTATCCTGTTTTTTTTTTTCAAATGGATCCTGGCTTTTCCTTTGCAGTAACCTGTTTGCATTAGGCTGGGAAGGCCTTTCACAAAGCATGGCTGGGAGCTGTGATTTGGTGCTAAAACCAGGCTACCCAGCTGTGCCTCAGGTACATGGTCACAGGAGCACAGCAGAGCTGAAACTGCGCTTAACACCCTTTTTGTGGAGGAGGTAGGACTTGCTGCTTGTCAGAGCTCTTAATAGATAAATAAAGTATTTCTCTGTCTCTCTTCACAAATGAGAGACTGTTTATCTGTTGATCCTAAGAAGCAACTGTTCCCAGGTCCAACATAGAAGCATAGCAAGTTTTCCCAAAGCCCTTTTTTCCACCTCTGGAATAATAATAATAAATAAAAATAATAATAGTACATTTTACTTGTACTATCTTCCTCTTTCTCATTAACTTTTGCAAGTATTTCTTTGTCTGTAATTCATCTTCTTTTTGGTCATAAAAAGGGACAAATACATCCATATAATATGCAACCTGAACTTAAAAAGATATTTTTATTATGTCACCTCTGGAAGAATTCACTTATTCATAAGTCTGTGTGTTTTCATGGCAACCCAGCAATTCTTTTCTTTTTTTTTTTTTTGGTATTGATTAAGCATAACAAAAGATTTGGTTCTTTTGCATTCATTATTTAAAAGATTACTCATACTTAGTTTGACAATTAAAAAAAATTTCACAGAACACAAATTTTTACTTAATTTTTATTTTAAGTCTTAATAACAGAAGTACTCTTTGTCCAAAGTTACATTACTCCTAAGACAGTGGTGACAAATGTATTTTTATACTTGGAAAAATTAGTATGTCTTACATTCACCTTGCAATGACTGGGTTAGTCTGGCATACTTTTATACTTTTTTCCAGAGCTGTTGAGGGATTTGTTTAGCCCAATAGGATTTGTATTGATTTCTGTTTCACTTTTCTTTTTTTTTGGTGATCTTTATTCTTGGGTTTTTTTCTTATATTGATTCTGAAAGCTTTAGCCATTTGGGTTATTACAAATGTTGCTATATTTATGCTGTAATCCTACTACAATAATCAAGAAGTCAGACTTTCACAGACTTTCATGCACACACAAAAAATGGAACTTTCAACTGGTTTGCTGGAATCTGAAGTCTCTCAAAAGAACTTACCATATTTATTTCCAGATGATTTTTCAGGTGATACAGGGACATTAATCTATAGTATTAATTGGTAGTTATTGGATGCTATTGCTCATTCCACTTAGACCAAAATTTCAAATATACATTTGAGGTAAGCCAGTAAGTTCTATTTTATGTCCTATCTGAATATTTCATCTATATGGACCAAAGAAGTGTATATGAGACCAATTCAAAGGAAATTCAAGGATTTTCATAAATAAAAGCAACTATAAGTAGACAAGCCCAAAGTTTCATAGGAAGGTTTTCCTGGTTGACTGCCAAACACACTTAACATAAGCAAGTTTTCTTAAATGAAGAAAAATGATCAAGATAAAATCAGCCATTCTAGCAAATCCCAGATTTATGTTTCATCAGTTAAACTCAGAAACAGCACTGCTTTAGCTGTCTGTAGATGTTTCGATATCTAACTGTATTATTTTGGATTTGATCAAAATCCACAAGCAGCAGTTGCCTAACTTTAGAAGTCAGATGGTCCCACAGAAGTCTGTGGGACTAAGTTGTTTAAAATCAAGCAATCCTAAAAGGATCTCTCTTAGGGATAAGACAAAAAAATCTTGTAGGGATGTCAGCTCCAACAGCACTGGTTATTAAGAATGATAATTCCAACCACTTGGAACTATGCTAGCTAACCCAGTGGATCAGAAGACTCTTTGATACCAGTGCTGCAGATAAAACCTTGCCAAACTTCAAACTTCAGCTGTATCCCAAGAGGAAAAACTTTCTCCATCTACAGCAGAATTTGGTCAGCTTCCAAAAGTGATTTATTCCTCCCTTCTTAATAAAATATCTTTTGCAGTTTTATGTGTGACAGACACTCACTGTAGCTTGGAGGGCTCAGGGTGTAGAAAAACTAGCAAAGAGCGATTATCCATCCCAGCCCCAGGTGGGAAGCATTAAAAAATACTTGCACATGCAGTGGGATGTGATGAGACTGTGGCTTCAGAGAGGACTGAGTAAGAATGCTCTTACTTGGTTTTACTGTAAGCACCTGAATGATAAAGTCAGTTCCCACTGTGGGGCTGGGAACTGCTGTTACATTATACATCCTACAGGCTGGAGTGAATAGGGATTCTGATTCAACCCAAATTCTGCACCAATCCTCTAGCAATGTGGATTTTTCATTTACAATAAGGTTCTATCTTTGCTCCTGAGTGCTGAAGTTGAGCACCCAGTAGTTAGTGGGTTGTGGGAGAGGGAGAAAAGATTTTTTTTTTTTATTATCAGAAGGCAAGTGCTAAGTAATAGTCTGGCTTACCACCACTGGAGGCACCTAGAGCTCAGTAGATGTGGAAACTTTTCTGGGTTGTCAAGCTGTGTTGCTGGAGCTGAGCTATGTCAGGGAGTTCATTACAGAATTGCATTGTTGAGGAATAAATGAAATAGTCACAGCTCCTGTTAAGAGTTATTGATGGTAATAGCAGTTGTCCTCTCAAATAAGACCATGGCACTACCTTTATAAATAGGAGACCATTCATGTGAAAAATAGTACATAAAGAATAGAGCTAGTAATGTAGGAACTGAGCTTTAGGTGTAGTTTACCAGGTACTGTGATCCATGGGCCACAAAAGGCACCTATAGAGGGACAGCTATTGAATGTGAAGATAAAACACAAACCTTCCCTCTCTTTTAAATTAATCAAATTTTATTTTACTGGAAAGTAAAGGCAGATACAAAGTGTGAATTAATCAAACAGAAAATAGAAGCAAATCTGATAGAACCTGAGTAAAACAATTTCAAAATTCTCAGACTTGCTTCTCTGACACTCCATGTTATAAGCCACACATCATTCATTTCTCTGAAGACTTCTTTTGTGATAAATTCTGGAAAAGAAAAAGAATGGAATTGTAGAAAATGAAATACTTTGAGTATATACTTTTTACAGAGAAATTTTTAAACACTGAGCCATTTTATTTTTCTTTCTGAAAAAAATTAATAAAAAAATAACAAAGTACAAGAAAGTTACATTACTTCAACAGAAACTTGAAACTGATTATAAGAGTGAGTAATGCAAATTTCTCAGGACTGTCGTTCTGCTTGATGGTAGTGGCAGCTGTGTCTTTGTACAGCTCAATAAGGGGCTCTAAAATGAACCTTTAAAGCCTCTTTGTTTCCCAAAAGCGACTTCAAAATATTTTTTCTCTTTGTATTGTGACACAGACTGACAATCAAGAAATTTGAAGTTAGGATTGGCATTCAGAGAAAAATATGTTTGAGTAAGATTTTGTAAGGAATTTTTGAGTGGACAAAATAAAATACTAGATGAAAGGATGTTATTATCATCTTATTTCTCCACACTCCCATCTTCCATTTAACTGGCAGCTGGAAGTAAAGGTTAATTTAGCTCCTAAATGCATAATCTTTTGCAGCCTTCAATAAACTAACAATTTATATAAGTCCCCCCAGTACATCTTTCTTGTGCTAAAAGCATATCTTTAAATTCTTCTTTGTGCTTTCCTTTTCTGTAGAAATTCTGTTCCTGGACATTTGGAAATAAGCTGAAACAAATGAATATTGGAGTGTGTCTGCATCAAGAGGATACCTAGGCATGTGCATAGCATAAAAAACTGCTCGTCTAAAACCACTGCTAATCATCCTAAAAGACACCTTTAAAACTAAAATTATCAAACACTTAAAATATATAATGAAAATGGCATACCATTTGCAGAATTTCAATTTCTGTTTGAAGAGTCTCACAGACACTTTCCCAACTATCATCTTTGCATTTTTCCAACTCTTTCTTAAGTCTGGGTTGAAAAGCAAATAAATTTTCAGGTCAGAGAACTGTTGCTGGGTAACTTTTTTTTCAGCTTTGGTCCCAATTCTCAATTTGACTTTTGTAAGAAAAGCCTCATTGATCCATTTTCCTAGTCGGGATTTAAGTTTGCTAGTTAGACAAATTTCTGAACTGTGTTGTTTCCATAAGCTGTGAAAGATATATGGCCTCACTGTCATAATTTTCTTTATTTAAACACATGAATTGGAATGGTGGTACTTAGAAAGTACCATGTTGCTGTTATCTGTCCTGGGTATCTTCCTATAGCCTCTGCTGGAGACAACGTTGGATTAGATGGGTGCTCTGCTGCCCCTGTGCCAGCTCCACACCCTCCACAAACTCCACAGCTTTTGTTCCTCTTCTTTCCCCCCTGCTCCCACTATTCCTCAGCACTTACTGTTAGCCAGTACTCTCAGCCAGGAGTTCTCCAACTTTTCTACAATAAGGATTACTTTTATTATAGATATTTCTCCATTCAAAAGATAGTTTAGTCCTGCTAAAAGGAGATACCTCAGCTCTGCACATCAGTGACTGAAGTGGTTTAATTTAATACTTGGTAGGCCCAGAGAAATCTCTGGCAGAGCTTTCAGTAGTCTGATAAATAAAGGTGATGAGATTATACTGGGTCTTTTCATGGCTGTCAGAAGAAAAGCATAATGACAAAGATAAAGTTGTTTACCCTTAATACATTTCAGGAAACAATCTGAATGTTCTGGAACATACAAGCAGACTGAAAATATTCTGCTTGTCATGAAATAGCTAAACCAATGCATCAAAGCAGGACCTTGTTTCTTCTGAAGTTGAAACAGAAGGTAGCAACTATTTTTGCTTTTATATACTATAATAGACAATAAATTATTTGACCTTGCTATAGAAATGTATCTCTTTAGCTGTCCTAGTGCAAAGAGAGTTGGTTTTCTACACAAAAATGGCTTTATTAAAAGGTGTGTCTTTAAATAGAGGAATAGCTTAGTCACTATGCAGCTTTAGAATAACAGACTAAGACTTGACTGGAAGTTCATTTTGCTGTTCCTGTGGAAAATGCAAATATCTTACCATCAATATGGAAAAAGAATGAGCTCTATGTGCTTGCATTATAAAGGAGTAAATATGGATAAATAGGAGTAAATAGGAGTAAATATGGATAAATAGGAATAAATAGGAATAAATGTCTCTTCTTTCAGAAATATTTCTCATAACACAATAATCAAAAAGGGAACTTTGAACTATGCTTTAAGAAACGAAAATTTCAGTGCACTGTAGTACATTGTTAGTTTTCAGTCCATTTCATCAAGAGAAGTTCACTTCAAGGTCTAGGATCAGCTTGTGATCTAGATGAAATCTGCTTAACTTCATTGCCTTGTCTCTGCATTTTTTCTCTGTGTTCTCTGCTAGTGTGATATTAGAATCCTAATTTGCTCGGGACAAACAAAAGCCCTGCTTAGTTTAATTTACTTTAGGAAAAGACAGAGTCTGCTGGTCTCAGGGAAAATGTTCTCCCATTGTCTGTCACACTGAAAAACTGATGCACATCCTGTTTGCCACTTGTTAGCTAGGAATGATACCAGTCCATGCTAGGTCCACATTAGGGATAGAACAAGCAGAAGATCAGCAGCAGGAGTTGCTTATTTTTGTCTTGGGATTGTGAATTAATTCCTGTTGATGATGTGCTTTGAAACTAACATTTTGAGTATGGATTTAAAAATTTTATTTCAAATATTTTATAAGACTTCTAAGGGTAGTGACAGCACAATTCCTTATATAGCATCAGGTAGTGGTAATACAAGACATTCATTCAAATGTGGTGTTTAATTCTTTCATTAATCAATTGATTCTGCTTTCAGGTCTTCCTTCTTTCTTATTTGGAAGCTAGATAATTACAGTATGTGCCAGGAATAATATACTCACAAAATAAGAGCTGTCTGTTAGGTTACAGTCTACAAAATTAATGCATTGGAGACGCCTGAGTTACTGAATAAATGATGAAGTTTTACCAGAAGGAATGTGAGACAATGGAACTATTAAAAAAAAAATGTTTAACCTGAAAGCGGATTCAGTTTTTTCATTTTACATTTAAGATAAGCAAGATATTCATATTCATCTTTCCATTATCAGATTGAATGTGCAAACCAATTATTCATGAAACTATACTGTCTCGATGGAAGGCAGGATTTCTGTCACCTTTGAAAATGGAAAAAGATGTAACTTTTGCTAGAACAAGGATTAATTTGACAATTATACCCTTTTTATGACTATGAAAAAAGGCAGATCTCTTAGGAAAAATAATCTGAAAAATCACATTAGCATTTGGCTCCCCATGTCCTTTGGGTTTGTTTTATTTTTAGCATTTTGTTCTCCTTGCTGACAATAAAATATAGCTTTAAAATAAGTCATTGCACTGGACTAAGTGTCTTGGCAAGTCACAGTATCCCAGGCTCTAATGAACAGCTGGAGTTGAAATGCCACATTTGCAATAGCTAAACCTAGCCTTAAATCAAGTAGGTGGGAAAACAACATCAGCATTTTTTGGATGCTAGCTTGTCCTAGACTGAGCTCAGCTATCAATGGCCCATTTTCCATTAGTCTTGAATGCTAGAAGTGACAGAGATGAAGGAGGAGGAGATCACTGAGGATGATCGATTTTGCAGCTCTGAAATGAGCCCAGCTATTAAATGTCATTGGCATTTGTGGTTGATACACATTCTTCTTGAATTTCAGCTCTATATGCACGTGGCAAAGAGGAAAAATAATTTGAAATCAATACATTATAAATTGAGCTGTGAAGAAAATAATGTTATTGTCAAACCATCCATAGATTGGCAAATCATCCATAGATTCAAATTACTGGATCAAGACTTTAGTATTCAAAACTTACATTCCAAGAATAATTTTCTGTAAAGAGGTGTTAAAGGAGAAATAATTTCTGTAGAAGGTAGGGTTAACATGTGATTTCAGAGTATTTTTTTTTCTAGTGGGGCTGAAAGACCCTACCTAATTGTTGTTGGAATTGTAGGAGGAGCAGACTGTCTCTTAGTTATGTTTAGCTGACACAAGTGCAAATTTTTTTCCATATTCTCCTTTTTGTCTTTGCCTTGTTTATGACGACCATTTTATTTTTTAATCATAAATTGGAGGGAAAAAATTGTAGTGTGTTATAAAACAGAATTGTTTGACACTGATATACAGGGCATAGAATCCATGGTACAAAATGAAATTCCTTAAGGAGTTATATATAACTTGGGAGTACATATCTTGATTTTCTGGGATTTCATTGTGAAGGTCAGGAGATACATTTATCAATGTCTTAAGACTTTATTGGGACTGAAGAAAAGTATTGAAGACTTAAGTTTATTGTCTCAAGCTCAAGTAGAGGTAAGACATTGAGGTAATTCTGTCAGTTCAAAACTGGATTTAAATAATGTGTATGTTTCTACAGTGAGAGCAAGATTTTGCTGGTATTTGCAATTTGCTGACACTACTAAACAGAATATGCTATTCATACAGTTGGAGAAGTCAATAAATTTCAGACTATTATCAATTGATTGAGGAAGAGAAAAAACAAGTCCGAAATGGAATACAGTATCCCAAAATATAAAGTCAAGTACTTGAGTTACACAATTAAATATAAAAATCTGTGCTTGATGGAGCAGAAGAACAATAAAATTAATCAAGTGACCTAATAGTAATAATAAAGTCTAGCAAGAAGATGAAACATGAACACAAAGAAGGTACTAGACACCATAACAATGGAAATCAAATGCAAATGAAAAGAAATTTATCTATGTTAAGTAAAATAAGAAATTTTCTGCTTTTGCTGTCCTGGATAAAATGTTAAGTGTAAAATTCATAGATACCAATGATTAAAGCTTTCATTTTGTGAATGCTGTCAGACAACTGTTGATAAGAGTAGTTAGAGTTCTTGAAAAGTGTGGTGGTATTTTCCAAATACATAAACCGTCACAAGACATATTTAAGGAATATAAAATAATAGGTGAATAAACATGGAAAGGTTAAGGCACACTAAATTAAATTGCACATCTAGGATGAGATTCACTTTTGTGCAGACAGCAAACCAAAGTTGTGTGGATTATTTTTCATTGGAACTGTAAGAATGAACTACGCAGGAAAGAAAAAATACACAAGCTGTATGTGAGATGTGAAGTGAAATGTGTTTCTAAGGGTCAATAAGATTCCTATTGAAAAGCAGGGAAAGTAAATAGGGGTCAATGGTTCTTCTAGTTCAATTATCTTGATTTTTCTATTGGACAAAGAAAATTAGATTTTAATCTCGGTATATTAATACAGCTACTCTATTGCTGAAGTTAGTGTCTGTTGTGCACTGCTTTCTTCATGTGTATAACAGAGTCAGAGCTAAAAAGGATTTAGAATTGTCCTTGTTTCATTCTGCTTTATGGGCTCTCCATGCTCTGCTCATCTTCCAGGTTGAATGAATCTTTCTTGACAAGTAGGTGAGAGATTTGTACAAAGTATTCTTACACCCTCCTGGTATTTTTTTGAAATAACTCTTTCTTTTATCTTGTGCACAGCTATATTTTCTTTTGATGTTTATGGCTGTATTTTGCACACACAGTATGCTCAGACCTCTCTGCTTCCAGGTACCTGTTATTGAAGTTCTAATTGTGTACAAGTAGATAAACTTACACTCCATACAATCATATTCCTCCTCTTTTTAGTGACTCTTCTGCAAGGTGTAGAGTTTAATTGTTTAACATAAGGTTTTCTTGAAACACTTTCTATTCTAAAGTCCTTAAATAAAACATTAAGCAAAACCAACTGTTGTTACCTTCGAGTCCCAGAATTTTAAATTGCAGACCTATGATTGTTGTTACTGTTACTCATTTCTTTACTTAATTTTTTTAATGTGCCTTCCCTAGGTTAACTAGTATTTTTCCATATGGGAGAGCATCAAATACTTTATAAATGTCTAGATGGATGGCATTGGAATTTTCTTTGTCTAACCTATCTGTTGTCTTATCAAAGAAAGGCATCATTAGTCAGATTTGATCTGCTTTTTGTAAATCCATTCTACAATTCATAATGGAAAGCTATTTTAACATAATTCAAGCTATAATAGTTCCACTAGGCACTGCTATTAAAAAGAAAAGCTCAAAAAATCAATGAGGAGATTGCCATTGAAAAACTAATTTTGAACCACATATATTACTCCAGAGACTGATATTTTCTGATTATAAAATTTAACATCAAATTAAATTGCAAAAAAAGATTTAACCCACCAGAAGAATGCATGGGGCTTAGGCAGTCTGTTGTTTGCATGAACAATTTGTTGAGCTCTAAAGAATATAATTCCTGTATGATTTGTATGAAAGAAAAAATTTCTTTTTCCTTCCTAATTTTGGTAATAGAGTTTCTTTTTCTGGATTATGAAGAATAAGAAGGAATACTATATATTTAGGATTTAGACATGTATACAAAGCTGTGAACTATTTACAAAGTAAGCAGATTTCATGCATTTCCTTTTGGCTACTTCTTTTCTGAAGCAGAAGAGAAATTCAGGTTTCAAAGAAGCATTTTATCCTTATTCAACCTTTTAAATAGGTTGAAAGATATCTATTTTAGGTAGAAATGCTCTGGTTTTAGTCTAAATGAACTTCAACTAGAATTATTTCTAGGCTGTTTTACTTAAGGCAACACAAAAATTTAAAATTAAAATGTGAAAGAGGATAAATAATTAATACAGTAATTACAATGAATATACCAATGAAATGCCATAGTTAGGAATTTACTGGTATCAGTTAGTCTCTGTTTGACTCCTGCATTGTTCCACTTAAGTGATGTTACTTGCTACCTGCCAGGGAAATGGGACTCCAGAGAGCTGATGCCAAAGTTCTTTCCTGCTGTTTTGTGTTTGAGGATGGCCTTGGCAGAACAGATGATTAAAACAAGGCTTTTGATCTTAATTGCAGCTCTCTTTAGGGAAAAAAAAAAAACCCAAAACAAACCAACAACGCAAAACCCAAAAAAAAGCACCAAAAAAAAAAAAAAAGAGGGAAAAGAAAAAGCCCTATTTTCTTAAAAATTTCTCTGAATGATGCACTTGTATAATGAGACTTGCATTTACCAAGGTGCCTGCTAATTACATCTGTGCTTAACATTACAATTCTGGTTGGATTATTTTTTCTGCATCCAGTGTGGGTCAGGACAAGCCTCTACAGCAGCTCCAACAGCTGCTGGAGTTACTGGTGTGTGCTTCTCATGACCCTTTGCAATTCTTTGATGGATTTCAGAGAAATTTTATGAAACTGCAGACGTGGTATGGGGCATTTTTCTCAGATCAAAGATGAATTGCTGTAATTTGAATTAGCTGGCTACGCTGTTCAGCTGAAATGCAATTTACTTTTAGATATATACTTAATTGCAATGAAGATTCTTGCCTTGCCAGCTACTTTTGATATTGATTTTTAAGCTGGGACTAGGGATGTGATACAGTAACAGACTTGCAGGGTGATCTGGGAGCTACATATATCAGTTTATTGATGCTGACTGTCTCTCATGTTTGTTCTAAGGAAGCATCAAAAAAAAGGTATTTTTACCTCTTAGAGTGGTGTGGTTTCCAGCTCTGTAAAAAATAAAATCAGATTTTGTGCTATTTCATAGGAGAAAAAAAAAAAGTATTTCTTACCCACCTTACATGTGTCAAAATATTATCTTTATGTGTAATGAAAATGATTTTCAGTGAAAAACTAGAATTCTATTGTTGCAATAAACTCTGTATGGGGATAAAAAACCTGATCTTGTTAGGCTAAAAAGAGTTGTTTCTCAGACACAGAAGGTTCAATCACATTGATTTTAACATGACCAAAATTGACTCCTGTTAAGAATACACAAGTATACGAGTGTGTCTCGAGAAGGAGAACCTCCAAGGATGAAAACTATGCAACCTCTCTAAGCAAGCTGTACCTCCTCATGATAAAAATGCTTTTTCCTTAAATTCACTCTAAATCCTCTTGTTTCAACTTCTGCTTTTTGCCTTTTGTTCTCTTACTGTGCAGCACTGTGCAGATCCTGGCTCCATCCTCTTGATGATACAGAGGTACAGAGAGTGATCAGATACCCTCCAGGGGACTATTTATATGCTGCACAATTTACAGTGTCTAATACTTTAAATCCCCTTTCATTCTCTTAATTCAGTAGTCCAAACCAAGAAGTGATGAGCAGCCTTTGTTAAATTGAAAAAAATAAACCCAAACAACTGCTAGAGTTGTATGATTCTGATAAAGTTTGGGGTGGTTCTAAAGAGCCCAGCAGTGACATAGAGAGGCAGACAAATGAGGATTGTCTGCTTGGCTCCACTGAAAAGCAGAATCTATTAGTGCTGACATGGAAATACAGCAGCACAGCTCTATTGCTTCTGGCATCTGAGTTAACTTTTTCAGGGCTATATCTCTCTATGAAGCATTGAGCTTTTCTGATCAAAAGCAAGTGCAAGATAAAAATATGATTTAGGCAAATCTGCCTTAAACTTTTTCCAGTATCTGAAATGAAAAAAATGTTCCAATTTTAAGAAAATGTGTTCAGTATATTGCTAGACTTCAAGAAGGGCTTGCATTTTGTGATAGTGGTAATAGCATAGGAGCACTTTAAATTTTGCACTACATGCAATTATCAAATAATGTTAGCTTATCTTGACCATAAAAGGAGGCATTTCATGAAATAAGAAAATCTCATCATCCTTCTTGCCTTGGTTGTAAATGACACTTGCTGATTTTGCAGTTAATAGAATTTAATATGTTTTTTTCAGTTTTTCACCCAGAGAAAACTAAAGTGTCATTCTGAAGAGCTGTGAGTTAATTTCACTGCCTAGAAAGACACACATGGATTTGACTGATCCTTAGGATCTCAGTGGCAGAGGTGGGGATTAAAAGTATGATAATGCTGGCTACTTCTGTATCTTCCACACAGGAAACCTATAGAAAACTAATTACACAAATTTTGGATATTCAGTGGCATCATGGCAGTAAACTATTCCAAGGGAAGTATGTTAGTTGGAAGGAAGCTGACAGCCTCGTGTATCACCTACCCCAATATATCATGATTGAATGAATAATGTAAAGGAGTGAAATATAATGTGCTGTCCTGGAGAATCGTTACTGTTATTATTATTTACACTGTGTCTTCTATGTATATGTTGAATGCAAATTTTTTGCTACTGTATGCAGGATTGTGAGCTAATTAATTTTTATGCTGAGGGGATTTTGGCCATGTCTCAACACTGTGCAAGAGGTTGAAGAGAGTTAGTAATAAGGCTGATATATCACTTTCTTTCAAAAACCGATATTCAGCAAAAAATGGGTCATTACCAAATCATCTTTCAGAAAATTGCTCAGGGTTCTCTGCAAAGTTATAACTTTCCATTGAAAGTTTTCAGATAAAAAAAATCCCCACTATCTTTATTTATTTTTGTCAAAAGCTTAGGGATATATAAGGAAAAACCCTGTGATGGTAATTTAAGTCGTGTTTGCCTTAATTTTTTCTTAGAGAATCTTTCGGTCTAGCTTTAGAAGGAGGAGTTCCTTTGCATTGTCTATTAAATATTTTTTGAATATTCCCAGGTACTTCCATCTGGACTATCATAAAATAGGAAAAAGGTGGTCAGTTCTGTGATATGGGGCTTTCTGTGTTGAGAGGTTAAAAAAAACCACCAAAAAGCAAGCCATTATTTTCTCTGAAGTGAAAACCTAATGTTTCACTTAAGCAAACTGTCAAGAAATGAAGTGTCACCACTCAGTTCCTGAGAAGAAAACCTCACTCTTAAGGGAGACTGTGCAAGGTCTTCTCTTCTATCTTGGTTAAGTCTTCAAAAACTTTTTAAAACCAGCTTAATTAGAAGGCAAACTAGAACTGATAGCAGAGAACATAGAGAAAAATCTGCATTTAGATGCTCCAGTAGAGGCCCCAGCTAACCAAGGAAGTTACTGTGGCCAGCCCAGTCCATTGCAATGGACTCTGCACAGCCAGGCAGCAGAAATAAGTTTAGCACTGGGTAGTTCCTCAGTGCTTTGTGCACCACCACCATTTCTACAGGACCTCAGGAACTGATCTTCCACCCAAGCAGCAGCAGTTTGTCCTTGCTCTGGGTTTGACTGACACCCCTGCAAACACTTGCAGTTTTGAGTTCATTGGGGTGTGGATGTGAGGGTGAAATGCTGCAATCAACAGCAGGACTTGGGGCTGACTAATAAAACATGAATAGTTCTGTTGATTTCAGAAAGAATGTTGTACATGAAAGGTAAAATAGTCATTGTTACCAGGACTAGACTTCAGTCACACTCCTAAAATTAAATTAAGAACTAATTAATGTGAGGCTTTTACCTTAAACATTCAGGATCAGTCTGAGGTTTTTCAGTGACTTGGACTTTTTCTGCTTCTAAATCTTTTGTCATTCTTTCTGCTTCCCTGATTACTTTCTCAAGGTCTAAATATGAAATCAGAATTATCCTATAAATATATATTAATCATCCATATTCAAAGAACTTCTACATATTCTAAATTTGTATTTTCCAGTATTTCTTCATGAAACTTTTTGAAGGGTAAAGGCATCTAAATAAAGAAAATAAATGATTTCAATCACATATTGCAATCTAGAAAATTTCACTCCTTTTCCCAAACAATTTAAGATCATATTTACTGATTTTCTTAGCTCTTACTGTGACATGTTACTTAGATATTGGTAAAAAAAGATACTAAACCACTCATTATTTTAATTTGGATTTCAAAATATTCCCTATTGCTGTGATCATCTTTGACGCAGAATATTTTTTACAATATTTATGTTGACTTTAAGTTCTTTGACACATTAAATTCTACATTTAAGTATATGACTTACCAGCAAAAGAAAACTTTCTTTCATATTTACAGCTCATGATTCAGCAGATCTCTGGACCTCAGTATCAATGACATTTAAATTAAATCTCATTGAAATCCATAATATTTGTTATAATCGTGTTTAAAAATGATGTATTACATATTGCAAAAATAAATTAAAATTCTGTTACTGTGATTCCTTTTGCTGGAGAAAATTGACAGAAAACATTTTTCAAAAGCATTTGTTAAGCCAGAAATAATTATCACTAGAAATAGTTACCAGACACACCTTTGAGCTCACTTTGGAGAGTAAATAAATCCTGCTTTAATTCATTCTTCTGCAGCTGGAGTGCATTTAACTGAACATTTTTATGTTCCATTGACTCCATTTCTAAGAAAAAATACGTTTTAAATTAAAATGCATTGCAGTTTTAGCATTCATGATACAATCTTAAATATTCTTAACTACTTCTACCAATCTTCAGCTAGTCAAAAGAACCTTAAATATAAAACCAAAATAAACTAAAATAATTCATCTATAATACAGTTCACAGGAAATTATGTTATATAATGCATTCATAGCTATGAAAGAAAAGGATTTTTTAATGTTATTGAGCTGTTCAACATATTTTGTTGTCTGGGCATAAAAAGAATGTTTTGCTTTACAGTTAATTCAGCTATAAAGAAAGGAAGATGACTGATTGAATAGGTGGAGAACAGACATCTCTCAGCAGGACTGGAAAAAACCCCTTCTTAGTATTTTTGGTGTTATATATATTTGAACCTTACTATTAGACAGCATCTGGAATTAATTGTGATTGTTTTTCTACCAATTGGAGGTCCTCACATAACTTCCTTGTTATGAGTTGCTTAAACTTTTCACTTCAGAGTTGTCGGTGTGCCCAGGAGTGTAGCAAGCAAAAAGACAGACAAGTTGTGCCTCAAGAAAGGTGCAATTAAAGGATGGAACTGAGATGGCAACTGAACTTAGAGAAGAATTTTGGTCACCCTCCAGGTACTACTGATCATTTAACTGCCCAGCTCTGCCTGAATATGTAAAAATTAAATGCTAAAAGTAGCTCTTGACACCAAATGCAGACTTTTCAGTTGCAGATTAGTATCTTAGCCAGAGGAAATAAGAAAGAAGGTGTTACCAAGTGCAAGCTCCAGTGGACAGTCATTTTTCAGTATCTTTACAGCAGATATGGGGAATTGAAAGTGCTGTTGCTTGGCAGATCACAAGGCTGGAATGTACTTTGAGGGGTCACCTACTGCATTCTTCTCCTGAAGGCAGGATCAGCTGCACCTCTTGTTTCTGAAAAATGCTGGTTTGACCTTTTTTTGATAAGCTTTGGTAATGGACACTCCTAATTCCTTTGGTAATGGACTCTTCTAAGGCAGAGAGCTTCAGCTGTCCACTCTTCTTAGAAAGATTGCTAAGCTGTCAGACAGACTCTCCCTTGTTGTGCTTTATGCTTGTTACTTTTTATTCAGTTCACTACAGATATAGAGAATATATTTATTTCTTTTCTACAGGATACTTATACAATTTGAAGACTGATATCCATGCTTCATCAGTCTTTTCCTTAATAGCTTAAATAGTAACAATTTCATTTTCTTCCTTCTCATGTGCTCCAGAACTCTGATCACTCTCACTGATCCTATGTGGATTCTCTCCAGTTGGTCCATACTTTTTTTTTTTAAGTTTAAGATCAAAATGAGATGCACAGCACTCCAGTTCAGAGCTTAACTGCCCCAAATAGAGTGAAGAATTATTTTCATGTGTTAGAGGTCAGAATTCTGTTTGTGTCTCAGTGTGGTGTTGGCATTCTGATGTCGTTGACTCATGTTCAGCCTGTGATCCATGACGACCCTGAATTCCTTGCAGAAGGACTGCCCTGCAGTGTGACCCTGTGCTCTGAGAGATCCTGTGCTCTGTACCTTAACTGAAAATCAAGCTACACTGTGGCAGTGAAGAACCAGTCCTACAGGATATCTGTGTATACAATTCTTTTGAAGCTAAGGAAATGCTCAACCACAGGTGATTCTAATCCTAATTCAGTGTACGACTGTGAGCTCCTTGCTGGCTGAATTAGACACTGGGAGCTGCCTCTTTGGGTTGGCTCCTTCTCCTCACAGTGCTCACATCAGAAAGGCCGAAGAGGATAGGGAACAGAACAGCCTTTAATTATGCTTGGTATGTCAGACCACGCTTTCAGTTCAGTTCTAAACAGCTGTATTTTATCAATTGCTGTTAATCCAAGATAAACTGGTTTAATATAAGACTTACCATTTTTCAACAGAGCTGCCTCATTCTCTAAATCATTTATTTCAGTCTTGGCTTTCTTTTTAATGAGAAGATCCCTATTACTTGTTAGTCCATATTCATTGTTAAACTCTGTTATTTCTCTAGTAAAATTATCTTCCTCTTCAGCAATTTTTCTCTTTGTATCTGCCTAATAAAAAGAAAGGTAAGACTGAATATTCAAGTTTTAAAAAATGAAAGTCTTTGTTAAGCTAGGCAGACTGTGACACACAGTTGCTTTTTATCAGAAAATTTGTAGTAGGAAAGTAAAAATTTTAAAATGTAAAAGTAAAGAAAATATTTACTTTTTCTTGTAAGAGCTACAGCTCTATCATTATGCCAGTTTTAAACTTTCTTTTCCTCTGCAAAAATGAAGCATCTATTCTTGATAACAGAGCATTTTAAAAATCACTACTACATTATGTTATAGACTTGAACCAGCAGATTTTCAGTTCAACTCTTATATTGAAATCAGAAAATTGTTTGAAGTCACTAGCATAGTAAGGCAGCTCTTTTTCTCTAGCTTGTTATCAAACGAAATAAAAGTGTTGTTTAACCCTCTGCAGAATGCAGATGAAATTTAACTCCCTTTACCAAGAGTGCTATTGTTGATAGAAAATCACAGTTCAATTTTCTGGGAAAAAAATATTCAAGAGAGTAAGGTTTATTAAATTTCTTCTAAGAAGTCTTAATTGATGGCTAAATTAAATAAAATTAAATTACTCCTATACAGGAAAAAAGAAAAGATAACTTATATATCAAACTTCACATATTTACTGGGAATACTTTGGGTGATGCAAAGCTATGACTAAAGTTAAAAAGATATCTGCCTAAAGATTTAAGTATAATACTGGTGCTTTGTACTGAATGTTTAAAATTTAGCTCTGCTGATTTAAAGGCCAAATACACATATGCAGAAAAGACTGCTCCTCTGAGGCATTTCTTCATATGTACAGACCCAAGAAGCCTTAAAAAAGTAAGAGGAAGGCAGTACTCAGGTTAGCATCTGAGAGAACTGGAAAACTTGTTGTAAGTAGCTACCTTTGAAGAGATGGTGATGTGTGTCTGGCATCAAAGAGATTGTGTGCTATATCAGGATTGCTAAACTGTCCACTTTTGCTAAAATGTGGTGTGGGCCTCCCTGGGGTTTTCCTTTGATCCTTTTCAATATTTTTTACTGTGGATGAGGCAATCCAATTTAAGCTGAGGCTTCCGTAGCTTACTTTTACAAAGGAAATAATCTGTCAGAATTGGAGTTCACTCATACAACAGCAAACATTAAAAAATTAAGTCAAGAATATAAAATCAGCTTTGGAGACAAAATTCAGCATACACTACCTTAGATCATGGTTTAAATGAAATGTGAGAATTTATCTAAGTTTACGTTGTTACATATACTAATATAAAAAAACAATAAAAATTTCCTGATTAAGATATTAGCTTTTCCAGATTTTCAAATATTAAAACTGATTGCTCTTGTACAATAGAAAAGAGCTGTGTGAATATCACAGCTGGAAACATACCATGATTTTAAGAAGACTGGTTCTTTGATTAACAAGTTCAGCTTTTTGTTTTTCTAAGCTGTCTTCATGTTTCTTCAGAATTTCTACATTGAACTGCTTTACAGACAGATGTTGAACCTTCCAAAAGGAAAAAAAAAAAATTTATTGTTTAATTGTTTCATAGACTCTGAAACTGTACACAAGGATCTTGGTCCAGTTTAAAAAGAGCTGGCACATCTGCTGGCCTAACAAAAGCATAACAGCTCTTTTTTCCCTCAATAACCTTTCAGTGTGCTGCTAAGATTTTGAAAAGTCTCCTTTCTTTGAAAGACTCACTTAGTGGTGCTCTGTCTATCTAAAATGGCATTTTAAAATCTGCTAGGTTTAAAAGAAATTTTTTTCAGGAAAAATATTGACCACATGTGATCCTTTTGCCAATATAATCCACTGTCCTCCATTTCACTGTGTAAAGCTCCTAATGAACCAAATGAGACAATATCAGAAGAATATCAGGGGGCTTTGGCTGAATGGCTGTACATGTCATCAACTGCAATGGTACTATGGAGTATGCAAAGGAGAGTGGGATATTTTTCTGAGTACAATTTCTGGAATTTTTAGCTGAGGAAGGGTGATGGGAATTCACTCACTGGTTATTGACAGTTTGATCATAAACTCCCCAAGCCCTAAACCTCGATTTTGCACCTAGGTTTATTTAGAGTTTTATTAATTTTAACCATTAGTTTATCTGATAGGAGGGTATGCTGTTCAACGACTGCATTTTCAAAATTTGCTGAAGACCTCTCATTTTTCTAGCACATCTACTGCATCATCATCTAACCAAAGTGCAGATCTGTGGTGGGATAAACTATAACAATAGCAAATAGGAAGCAGCTAAGTGTTGTAGAGTCTTAAAGGAGGAGAATCATTTATTTGATGGAGTGTCAAGTTCTCTTGACTCAGAGCAATGAATAGGGAAAGCAAAGTTAAGATTTGCCCACAGAGAGTAAAGGCACAAGTATCAGGAATTAAACTGAACAGTCAGGCTGATTCAAGAGTGTTTGTGTGTGTAGAAGCAAAAAAAACCAAATAAGAGTGGTATTACAGTGGCAAAAATGAAAATATTTTAAAGTTAAATAATGCACATGATTGTGGAGAGGGCATAGATAAAGTGCATCTGATCAAAGCAGGAAGATAGTGGAATGAAATGCCCAAGGACTGCAATGTGAGAGTTGGAAAGGAAAGGACTAGATTTTTCCCTCATCCCTGATATGTCCAGAATGCTAAGGTCAGGTCATGCTTGACTCAGAATTTATTTTACATATGAATTCAAAGAGAGTAGGTGGTCTTACATCACTGTATTTGTAATACTGTACATAACTAGTTTTAGTGTAGTTTCTCCAAGATGCTAAAATTCATCTATGCATTTGCAATCAATTTTTAAAATAAGCTATTGAGTTGCAAACAGCAAAATTATGTAATTTGGCTTCTAATTACATGCTACCTGGTTTTAGAGAAGAGAGGGGAAAATTGCATTTCCTAGGACTCTTTGATTGACCACAGGCAGTGTCTGTGAAATAGATGTCAAAAAACTTCTGAACTCAGTCTCAATATCTTGGTCAGGCATCAGCTGCAACATGGTTGGATATGTGTGATTGTAAAAAACTACAGTTATTTGGTGTGGGATAAATTGAACAGCATTATTTAATATTATTTGAATTACATGAACTATTGCAGACATATGTAAAGCTAATTCCTGTAGTGAAAAATAAATTACTTTAAATAATGTCAATAACTATATAATCTTTAAACCTAAATACAGTCTAATTGAAATGCATTTTTCTATTCCACTACTTTTGTGTATCATTTCCTATGTATAAATGAATCAATGTCAGACTAGGCAAGCAAGTAAAATGTATTTTTGGGGACATCAGTGAGAATATCATTAATACTGGTCAGTAAAGCACATAAAATTTAATTAGGAATAGTTCTTCAGCTCTTCCCATTAGTCTTTTACAATAATGGCTCTACTCTCAGGACCTTCTGTACCTACCACATAAACCTTGATTATAAATCCCAATGCATCAATAACAAATTAGTATAAAAACATAAAATAGTGATGTTTGTAAATAAACTTATAAGTAGGACTACTGAGGACTTCACCTAAGAAGCAACATCCAGATATAATCTGTGTTGGATAAATAAGTTACTGTTTTAAAGCACCTTTGGGCTCTGAGATTGTGGCATGCATAAATGTGAGTGTCTGAATAACTGCCTGCATGATTATAGTCTCAATTTGCAACCAGTAAATATTTGTAAATGAGTTCTATTCTGATCCCTTCTCAGCAATGGTGATATATATATATATATATAAAATACAGTCTCTTACAAAAGGCAGAAGAGACTGTTTTAGAAAGGATGAAAGTGATCCCCCAAACATTTATTTTCACAACTAGATGAGGCAATCTCCCAAAGGTTCTTGAAGTTGTTTATTTAAATGATAGGATCCAACAGCTCTGACTTCAAAGGAGGCTCCACACGCTTTCCTGTTGTGAACACACATTCTGTCAGCACAGACACTTAAGAGCACAGGGGAGGGTATTTAGACTTAATTTTCAGACACAAGCAAATGGATTTTTAAATAATTTGCAACCACAGGTGTTGTTGGTGAAAAACTCTGCAAAACCAGTGGCTTAATCCGAAAATACATCTGCAGTTTGATTAAATGGAAAGAGTAATAAAATCACTAAAGAGATTCAGAAACTTTCCTCTATCTTTGGCCTCTCTAGAAAAACACTTAGGGCTTGTAAGCCTTAATGGTAAGTTCACAGAAAGATGTTCAGGATATGGCTCAAGATCCTGTGAAATAAATACAGGGAATGTTTCCATGTATTTTCTGTGGAAAGCCATTAATAAATGGCATTGGGCAGCCAAGGGATGTGTTCTGCACACTGTAGGAAAGGGCTGTAACAAAGTGCAGGACTGTTGAAACAGGGTATGGCCCCAAAAGTCAGCCTGCCCTGACACAGCCGGGGCCAGCCCCAAGGGTGAGATCTGTGGGAGGAAGGATGTTGATGGACACATTTTTAATTCAGAAAGGCACAGTGCAGGTTTTCTCCATGCTGGGCTGCTCAGCAGGTGAAGCACACTCCTCGAAAGTGCTTATTCCTGAAAGAATAGGTCATGTATTTGTAAACATAACGTATTTCATCATTATGTACACTAAATATGCCTGCTCACCTTAGTTTCTAAGTTAATTTTTGCAGCGCTCAGCTCTTCTTTTATTTGGTTCATTTTTTCATAACTTCTATTTATGTCACATTTAGCTGCAAGACAACAAAAACCTGTAAGAGTTATGTGCTCAGTTTGTAAATCCTCAGTTGTTACATCCTTACAGAAACGTGCTGGTGGCAAGAACCAGCCACGCTGGCTCTGCCAAGCTTTCCCTGGCAGAGTCCCCTCAGGACACCCCTGTGGGAATGGGGATGGCGCCCGTGGGCCCGACCTTGTTGGATAACGCTCCTCTTCTCCCTCGCCTGCCTCTCAGTGAACTGTATCTGCTGGAACAAAGCGTTCAGGTTCATTCCTGGCTCCTCCTGGGGCTCTGTGGGCTCTGTGGGCCGAGCTCTTGGTGAGGGCTCCCGCAGGGTCCCACAGCCCTGCCCTCAGGCCTCGGCCTCAGCCCCGGCCTGCCCGGCCTGGGACAGAGCCCTGGGGACAAGGCTGAGGGGACACAGGGACAAAGAGGGAGGAGGGGAGGGTTTGCCACCCTTTTTGCAGAAAGGGCGGCAAGAGCAAACCTGAAGCAGAGGGGAATGTGGGTGACTGGGTGGGGGAGCCCTCATGGAAAACAGGGAATGGGAACGTGCAGGCAGGGAGGGAGCACGGAGGGAGCAGAAGATGCTTGGTAAGGAAAAAGACAGATGACACTGAATCATGTCAAACACGGACACATCTGTCTAGCTGGTTCTGACTCCTGGATCTGGGGGTTTTAGTCAAACAACTCTGACTTCTTAAATTCTCCAAGACCACGTGCTCCATGCTGGTTTTCTGTCATTCAGAAGCTGTTTTTTTTCTCTGCTGCTTCCTTTTTCTTTGCAGTGACCACCATCCTTTCTAAATGTTACATCTGCTCGGATTTACTTATCTTTTGAAGACTAATGTCTAACCTGAGAAATTAAGGAAATAAAAACTGATGTCAGACAGGAGAACATGGTCAAGTTGACTCTATGGAACTTACAGTGATCAGACTCAGCTTGGCTGCATTTCACCATGAGCATAAAATGAGCAGCGTTTCTGTTCCAGGTAGTCCCAGTAAGCAAAGATCACAAAACAGCCCATTTTAGGCTCTTTTGGAGCATAATTGTGTAAAAATTTACAAAGCTCTGACTTCCTGCAAAGTTCTGGTTTGTACATTGCTGGATGGTACACCTGGAAATGTAAGCACCTGGTTGAAAATATAATTCAGATTACAGTGTTTGCTTTTACATCTTGGGAAGGATTGACTACATTCCCTGTGGAGGATAACTATGCGAAGTTTGCCTATTTGCTTTGAGGCAGAAAAAGCCTGGAGGAATGAAACTTTATAGATTTACAGCCTTTTTAACACTGAAAAAATATGAGGATTTTGACAGTCCTGTGTTATAGTTTTCCTCAGAGGAGATACTGTCTTAACATAGACTGCAGCAGCAAAGTTCAGAAATTAGAAAATCTTTGACTATCAAAAACCAAAACAATATACATGAGAGTACAAATGTATCATTAATGAAAAACCTGTTCTAAGTTAGCAGAATGCAACAGAATTCTGGAAAAATCTTGTAGCATTTACTGCTTAGAAGGCACCATGTTACAGCTGGTAGTGTGTAAGAAAATGATATTTTAAAGGAAAGACATTTCTCTAAGAAAGAAAATGTGGGTTCTGATGAAATTTAAAACACTGAAACTAGCACATTATGTTGCAGGAAATGCAATTTTTTTTTAAAATGGCACAAAGTGCAACTGAGGGGGAAGAGTTCACCAAAGTGAATTTAGAAAATGTTTCAGAAGTGAATCTTCCTACCCAAAGGCCAAAGGAAAAGCAGATGAGTCAAACGGGAACATTTGGTGATTGAGACAGTGATTTGTTACACAGGTCTGATGAGTGAAAAGTCATTTTACAAAATTCAAGAAAATGAACTGCTCTATCAGTGGATCAAGGAGAAAATAAAATGAAAAGCTTTCTTTGAAGTTTTTGAGACTTGACTGCTTTTGTGTTTGAAGCTGAGAAGGCTGCTGTAGGCTGGGATGGAGTTCAGTGTCACTTATTAAAGGAACTACTGTGTTTTGAGGAGGGTGCTTCAACTCCTCTAATTATGGCAAAGGAGCTGTTCTCCCCAGAAAGAGGAGTCTGACTCCAACTGCACTTCTCACTGTCTGAGAATGACCATTCAGCATGATTAACAGTTCTCAAAGAGTTTCCTTCTGAAAAAAAATAATTCAGTGGGACGAGTATTTGACATTATGCTTCACAGCTTTTGACTCCTGCAGATATTTGCCATGTCCTTGATTTTTATATGGTAAATTACTCACAATAGTAACTCAGGATTATGTAAATTTAACCACACATGTGAAACATATACCAGTAGTTTCAGAATCAGGATCAAAGGTGTGCAGTTGCTGTCTCCCATGGAAAGGGCACGAACCTGAATGTTTCAGGATAAAAGTAAAACGTGCATTACCTTCACTCAACTCCAGCTTCTGCAAAGCATAAGATCTTTGGTAGATCACTAGCTGCTAGAAAGGTGACTTTAATTTCATTCTGTCGGTCATATCAGTACATTCTAATCTTAATCTATATCTGTATCTTAATCACTGTGCTGTAATCAGGTCATGTCTTTTTAGTGTTCTTCAAAATTACTAATTGCCCTTCGTAATCAGGCTGCTGTGCTAACAGTAAAGTTTCTTCCACAAGTTTCTTCTCTTGTTTGTGTAGGAAGAAGAAAAAGATTTTGCTTGTAATTTCAAGACACTATAAAATGATCACTGTAACTTATTTCTAAATCATATACACTCAGATTGTTTCATAAATTAGTTTTTTTTTAAACCAAAAAATAGAGGCAAAAGTAAAGACGTGGCAGGGTAAAAGTCAGAGGATGCAATATGGTCTTCATCAAAGAAAAACATAATAAGAACTAGAAATTGTAGGATTATAGTTACAAATAAATTTTGTCTTTTGGTCTTAGGCACTGTTAGTATTATTTTTTCCATATACAAACTACACTGCTTACTTTTGAATGGTTTTATTTATAGCAAACCTCCTTACCAACCTACATCTCTCTGGTGTTCCTTTGCTCTTGGTGGTCTTTGTATTTGGCAACTACTTTTGTCTACCTCACATGAAGGAATAAAGTCAAATTGTTCTGTGGCACAAATTCACAGCTGTCATTTTGCATTTTGCATTTGCATAGTGCTGAAGTGCAATTTCCTTTACAGGAAATAGCCTATATATATGCATGTATTTATATGTTAAAAACAAAAATGTATTTGAGAGCTCTAACCACTTGGAATGTAATGTTGAGCAGCAATTCTATTGGAGCGAAACCACAAACAGTGAGAAACCTAGTAATTATCATAAATCAGCATTAAAAAATCACAGACTTATTAAAAATTAATTTTATAATGCCACTTCTAAACAGCAAGGCTTTAACTCTATTATTTAAAACTTTGTTGAAATTGTTAAAATACTGCAAATAGTGGAACTTGGTGACATCAATTAAAGTGTTTTCAATGTAAATCAAGAACATTTTGTGGGCTGGTTCTCCTGCTCTTGCTGGCTACTTAACTACCTCAACTACTTATGAAAACCTACAGCATGACAACAGAAAAGGGAAACAATAAAATGCAGAAAAAACCTCTAATTTATGGCCTATCTCAAATTTCCTGACGAACTCAGGCTAAGAACAGTCTAGTTTTTATCTCTGGAAGAGTGAGAGCAAACTGATGATCCAGAAGCTGTAAGCTCTCCATTTCTAGTGAAGAGCTCAGCAAGGCAGTCATAAATGGACACACTGTTTCCTCCTTGTAACAGGAAGGAAATAGACTACAAAATTCATGGAATAAAATATAAAATAATGGAAAAGTGAGAAAAAAATCCCTGGAAAATTATAAGGAAATGAGTATCATGAGAAATGAGAATATTTCTCTTTGCCCCAAATCCCTATTTGTTTTTTTCAGGTAAAAAAACTGTGAGTTAGTGAAAAGCTCTGTGTGTTTATTAAAAAATATTAAGCAGTAACTTTGTACTCCCCCATTACATGCCTGGCTGCAATGGAGAATTAGTGATACCCTTTTCCACTGTGGTAGGAATGTAAACAACTTCACAACAGATGTTCTTTATAAGGACAAAGCCTGCTATTTGCATTGTGATATCTCTGTTTGAGTCCTACATCCAAGATTTTGTTTAATTCCATCTGGAAAGGCTTCACTGGATCCCTTCAGCTTACTAAAGCAAAGATTATTCTTTTATGGGTTTAAATTCTAAGTTTTCTATTTTCTTTGGTCAGAGAACACACCACCTGCTTTCTCTGCTGATTGGTAACCGTGCTGATATACAGGGATCCACATTGTTCCTCTGCTGTGGTTTATAGTCTTAAATACATTTCAGTTGTTTCTTTTACTGGATCAGGGAGTCTATACTAAAACTTTTATACTCTACTATTCCGTTATACTCTGCTATTTGGATATGCAACAAATGAGGCTCTCATTTTGAAACATATATCAGAGCTTTTATTTATCTTGGCATAAGGGTAGTAACTTGCCTAATGAAGAAAATATTTTCAGATCTGGAGTCCATATCACAGTACAAAACACAGCCTTGAATTTGCATTTTTACAGTAAATTTTCTTAATTCTTTATATGGGAGATTGTAGTTTGCTTTACATCAACACTGGTTACCCCTAAATTGGCACCCAATGGAAGCTACAAGATGAACAGTAAATAAATACTTCTTACATTGTGATTTTTTGTATCTTCCATTTATAAAAGAGGATTTTTTAAAAATTTGATATTAGCAGAAATGTAAATAAATTATCCCTTATGTTGTAACAGCCTGTAAGAAGATGGGTGGCAGCATTAAATCCTCTGAAAAAAGGGCTGTTAAATAAACAGTTTGAGGACTGGGACCATAATGTAAGAAAGTAATCTTGGATTGAAATGCATTAAACAGTCTGTTGAAAAGACTCTGTTTTAACTGATTAATTACAGTATGTTTTCTATAAGCATATAATGCCAGTATGCCAACTGCTTTGTGTCATATAAATTTTACCTTAATATTAGAAAAATATTAATAAACACCAATGGAGAAAGTAATAGTTTTGTAGTTAGTTAATCAAAGAATTTTTTTTCCATTTCAGTCAGTTCTCAGAAGTTCACATATAATTCCTGCTAAATTATCAGGTGAGCAGCTGTCATTATTTCTTTTAATATATTTCAGATTAAAAGAAAAATTGTTCTTAAAGCTCTACTGGTACTTGATGCTGCACTTGTAGGAAAAAGAGTATGTGCAGATGACTGAAATGGAATGACTTTATTGTCTTTATTCATAACAGGAGTGTTATTTAGTACAAAGTTAGATAACTTTTACCCTTCCACTGTATGCATTAAAGCCAAATCAATTTCTTGTACAATGAGAATAACTCTCATGTGAAACCAAGAGTTGTCCATTATACTTTTAGGCTTCTCTGCTAATAGTTTTTTCATAAGATGAATATTGTGGTTTCATCTGTATTCCTTCTTAAACATATGATAACTTCCTTAGACATTCAGAAGCATTTGATAAATGCCCATGGGCTGAACTAGGCAGCAGCAGAAATTATTCCATCTTCCATGCAAATGTCCAGACCAAGAAAGTTTGAGGAAGGGCTGTCTCAGTTTGACTAAAACACAGACCCTGAATCTGAAAACTTGCTGCATGGAAACTGCATGGTCTCATAAAAACTCTTCTCAAAATAGGGCCAGATGGTATTTTTTTAGTGACAAACTGTTTTCTAAGAATGTTTCAATTCTAATAATTTATTCTGGGGAAAAAAAAAAGTTATTATCCCTACTGTCTCAACATATCCTGACCAGTTTTCAGAATACTTCTTTCCTCAAGAGTATTGTGGAAAATGTATGTTCTACCTGTAGGTTTTGCAAGCTGCTTTGTAAAATCCAGTCTTATAACTGTATCTCTATAAAACTGGGCCCTCTTCATTCTGCACAGCCCTTTGCAGGCAGAGGTACATATTTAATAAAGACTTAACAATGATAAATAACACTACATAAACTTTACTGCCTATTGATCCTGGCATTATGCTGTAATTTCATCTTTTTTAAAGGTGGCATAAAAAAAGAGAACCCAGAGTTAGGTTTCTATCCCTTCCATATCCCTTCCTATTGACGCTTCTGGAAGATTAGTTACCTTTAATCCTGAAATTTTCAAAGGCTTCATGGCACACATCTGCATACATCTGCCAGGACTCAGAGCATAGGCAGGATAATAAAAGCATTCCATTCAAGTAGAGGAGAAAGTCACAGCTGCAGTAAGCATGGATTATCAATTGTGCCACATTCATAAATTAATAATTTGCATTGTATTACAGTCACTTCTTTCCAGAAGCATTAAACATGTCTATTCACAGATTGTGTGAAAAGTACATAAATAATTCTGCTGGGTTTGTCTTTTTACAGCTTGTCTTTTGAGAAAGAAGAGAACAGAAGGAAAGTGAATGGAATAAGTGGCAAAAATGTTACTCCTTTAAAAATAATTACTCTTTCCTCATTTTGAAAAATAAATCCGAATATTTAAAATATCTGCACTAAGTCAGTTTTTTGAATATAAAATTAATATCCATAGTTGAGACAGCAGAGTTTATAAAAATTAATAACACACAGTGCTTTCATATGTGTTTTCATGCATGTTTTGGCCTATTCCTCTTTCTTTGAAAAGATCTATCATATTGAGGCTACTGTTGATGGTGTTTTTAACCCTGCTCTTTCACTGCTAAAATAAATAACATGTCCTAAATGCCAGTTTCAAAGCAGTTGTTGTTGGTTGTGAACGCTGTTAGATGTCCCAGTGCTGAAAAAAAAAAAAAAAAAAAAAGGTGGTTAAGATACACAGAATAAGATACACAGAACAATGGAATTTTAATCAACGGAATTTTTCCCAAATGAGCTATCTGCTGAACACAGCCTATTTACTGCCAAAAAATTGAGAGGGTTAAACAATGCCCACTTCAGGGCATTGGAAGATCCTGCAATGCTGATTTGCACTGAATGCATTTGTAGGGATTTTATGTGTATCTGTTCAATTCAGGGCTATCTCAATACAACTAAAGACTAATATTGTTATTCCCCATATTCATGAAAAGGAAAAGAGGTGGTCAAAGAAAATGCAGGCGTGATGGTTTCACCTCAACACCAAGCAAGGTCTTAGAGTAGATTTTGAATTAAAAAAAAATTATCAAGAACCTAGAAGTAAATGGAAAGTGGGAAAAACTACAACATGATTTTATCAAGGAAGGATTGTATCAGACTAACTTAATATCTTTATTTGATAAGATAATTGTCCCAGAGAAGAGTAATGCAGTAGACCTAATCTACCTTGATCGAAATAAGGCATTATATTGTTTGGTGTAGGAAGTTACTGAGGGTGGAAAAGATGAGCTTTAATGCAGGCACTGAAAGTAGAAGAGAAACTGAGTGGAGAGTTATATTAAAATGTGGTTCTGTTAAAAATGAAAATATCAAAATGAAAGGAGTTTACTAGTATAATTCCTCGAGGATTGATCTTGGCACAGATTTAAGTAGTATTTTGAACTTGGTGAAGGAAGGAGAATGGGTATGGCATTAAGAGATGACAAAATTAGAATGACTACTGTATCAGAAAAAAAATGAATGACCTCATGGACTGACAAATTGGAAATCTAATAGTACAGAAACTAGAGGGAGGTGTTTGGGAATCAGTGTCATGTTCTTCTAGTATAACCTGGAGTCTTGATAATTTCTGTCAACAGCAAGGGGAAGAGGTTTAATGCATTAATCAGCTGTGGTGTGACCATGAACCATTGTTGTGTCATGGCCATGCAGCAGTTTCAGGGTATATTGGATGAAGAATCTTCAGTGAAGGCTGTTAACAAAGTGTTAATTTTGCTTTACAAGGCACTGGTAAGACAACTCTCAGAATATTGTTTACAGTTCTCATGACCCACATTGATGCACAGCAGGTGCAGAGTGGGCTGGTTAGGGGAAAGCAGTACCTGTTTTTGCAGCTGAGATGGAAATAGCTTATCTGGCAAAACAAAGCTTGAAAGGGCATATGGTTTTCTTTATAAGTATGTGTGGGGGTAGATGTGAGGCAAGGCGACTTTTATGTTAAAGGATAACACTATTTCAAGATCAGATACTTACAAACAATTATGAATAAATGAGAAATTGAAAAGAAGGTTCTCGGCAATCTGTGCAAAGCTCTGGAACTGCTTACAGACAAGGTCACAGAGACAGGGACCTGAACTACTTCCAGATGGAAATTTATAAATTAATAAAGAGTATGCGTGACATGGTGAAGAGATCATGTGTCAGAATATAAAGTTTGGGATATAAGACTTTGGATACCTACTGACATTGCCAGGGAAGCTTAATTGGAAACTTGTTTGTGTACTTTACACAGTCCTGAAAAAGAAATGTTTCTAACTGGTCCACATGCCAGCCCTTCTATTCTGCATTCCCCAGGACTTTTATGTTCCTTCTTGGCAAAGTATAGGTGAAGGGGACTGCCCTTTCTTAAACAGTAAGATTAGAAGCAGGCAAAAATGGAGCAATTTTTAAGGATGGATTTAACCTACCTATATGATCAGGAATAAGTTACTAAATGACAGTGTAATCTACTGCCACTCAGTCTTTCCCTCTCATACTTCTTGTCAAAGAAAATATTCATAAGTCAGGTCAAATCAAGTCTGTATCTGTTTTTTTTTGTGTCTTGTTTTGGTAAATGATCTTTTAAGACAAATTATTAAAATCTTATAAAGGCATTATAAATATTATTATTATATAAAAATATTCACTGGAAGGTAAGTTATCCTTAACGTACCTTACCCTTAGGCCTGATCTATAGAAAATTCATGTCTCTAAACCTGCCAGTCCTCCAAAATCCTCTAGTGTAATTTTCTGTGAATTAAACAAATGCTCAGTTGTCTGCTAGTGATGCAAACTGCAAAATGACCAAATCAGTTTTGCTTTGTTCTTCATACTGTTGTCTCTGAGGAGCCCAGAGTTACAAGCCATGGAACCTTGAAAGAAATAGTTGGCAATTGCCTGGAATCCAGAACTTTCCAAATTCAACCCCTCATAGACAGAGAATGGTTTCTCCCATGCTTCTCAGCCCCTTTTGAGTACCATCTGGAGCAGCAGTAAAATAAAACTAAACTCCTTTCATTAGCATCTTTGATACATAAATCCAGTTGAAATTAGCTTCCCACCCCCAATAAATTGTGTGATTAAATTTAAGCTGAAAACTTTTGTTGAGTCATTGTTGTGGTTTAACCCCAGCCAACAACTAAGTGGCACACAGCTGCTTCTTCAATGGGATGAGAGAATTGGAAAGGTGAAAGTCAGAAAAGTGTGGGTTGAGAAAAAAAAAATTTAAAAACTAAAATCAGAATAATAAATTGAAAGGAAAAGGAGAATAACAGAAATAAATAAACACCCCCAAAAATAAGTGATGCAAATGAAAAACAATTGCTTGCCACAGACAGGATTCTGCCCAGCCTGTTCCTGAGCAGCAGTCCCCAGCCAGCTATCCCCCAAATTTATATGATGAGCCATGGTACAGAATATTCCTGTGGTCAGTTGGGGTCAGCTGTCCTGGTTCTGACCCCTCCCAGCTTCTTGTGCACCCCCAGCCTCCTCACCGATGGGGTATAGAAAAAATTCCTTGTATGGTGCAAGCACTGCTCAGCAACAACTAAACATCAGTGTGTTATAAATGTTATTCTCATCCTAAATCCAAACTCAGCATTGTAGCAGCTACTAACTCCACATGGCCAAAACCAGGATGGTCATTTTAAGTTGGCTTGTTTTAAGTTTTGATCAGAAACACAGGATATTTGAAGGCAATTTCATTTTATGCATTTTAGATACCATAATACTCCTCTCCTACATGCCCTAGTCTCTTATTTGTTGTTGTCAAAGTTATTGTCATCAAACATTTATTCTCCTTTTATTCCTCAGGAAAACTGGGATACAAACATCAATGCTTTCAAGCCTTAGCTTCCTGATATCAACAAAGTCCTGCTAAGCAGACCCCAGCCTCTGTTGGCAGGAAGTCACTGACGTTCGTGCGATTTTACTTGTGTGCTGCACCAGTGTCCCAGATCACCCCAGATGGAGCAGCAAAGTATTTGGCCACCTCCCTGTCAAGGAAATCTGGGTAGGGCTGAATTTATCAGTCCACCCACAAGATGGAAAGCAAACTCTACTATGTCTAACTCCATAGAGTCAGCACAGTATTTCACTGCTCATTGTAATTACAAGATACTGGGTTCCTCTGCCAAAGTGTTGGATTGAGACCTTGAAATATGAAAAGAATATGGTGATTTTGGTTTAGGAAGAGGGCATCCCATGGGATAAAAGGAGTTTAAATTTTTTTTTTTCACTTTTAGCTAAGATCAAAACCTCAATTTTAAATTAATATTGACTGTGCAGTCAGTAAATTTTCAGCTTTTCTTCAACACAGTGTCTCTGTGCTGAAGTGAGCTATTTTAAATGTCTGAAAAAGTATTGTTTAATGCCTGCAAGCACTGTCAGAAATCAATAATTTTGAAATCTGTGTTATTTGTACTTTAGGGTTGGCATATCACTTTAATTCAGTCTGTTTACAGTAGATTGAAAGTGGGTATGGACAAGTGTCAAAAAGCACATAAACATGTTGAATAATATTCTTTTTAATTATAGAAAGAATATAATTTTGATATTTGAAATATTAACTGGGTCTTTACTGAAACTGCAAAAAAAGGGCAAATTCAAAAATCACAGGAAATAACATGGCTTTGATGATGACATGGAACTTGTAGATAGTGACAACTATTATCTTGATTTTTTTCAATATTGAAAATATTTTAAGAACTAGAATAATTTAAGAAAAAAAACCCCAAAAACTTCTGACTAGCTCTACTCATAAAGATTATAATATAATCAAATTCAGAAACCATGATATTAATCTCAATTGCTTTGGATTTTTGTAATTCTGTGAACATCATGCTTACATTTCATACTGGCAAGGTGCCATCATTGTACATGTTTAAACAAGTTTGCATTATTTTGTCATAAATAGTGTTCTACTGAATAATTAAACAAGTCAGAAACTTGGAGGAGTCACACTGTGACCATATAGGTAATTTGTTATAGGTTTAAATTTACTATAAAGTATTTACATTTTATCTTAACATTTTGTCTGCAAACAGTTTTTTCTTCTTTCATAAATTAATAACTCAGAAATTCCTATGAAAATGAGTTCATCAGAAACTTATTTCTTTTCCTTACTTGGGGCTGAAGATTCCTAGTCTTTTTGTCATTTATAAAGTAAGTTACACATCTCAACTGCTCATGTCTGCAGCCATTGCTGAGTTCACAAGTATAGCCTTTAGAAATGTTTCTCAGGGATGGACTGGGTGTGGAGAAAATGGTAATTCCATATCCCTCACAGAGGGACAGACAGAGTGTGGAGTCCTTCACATGTGGTCACTTTTACTGCTGAGTTTAGGATACACTTTATTCTGGGATATTCAGAATACATGTAAATGACTTTCAGGACCAAATTTAAAAGTCTGCATAGTTGTTTTTCACATGAATTATGCCTGCCATTGAAACTGCAGGACAGATGCAGACATGCAAAAAAGCTTCCTTTACTGGTGTTCCCAGCAGGTAACTCCATCCATCTAAAACAAGTGCTGTAGATTTAACTGTGCATCACATGATTAAACCAGGGAAACTCCCTGAACAGACAAGCTGTATTGATGCAATGAGTGCTCACAGAAAAGGGGAGAAACTGCAAATACCATCAGTTGGGACTCTGGCTTTCAGAGTCTGTCATGTTCACTGCTTTGGTGTGTGCACTGCTCCCTCAGAATTCTGCAGTAGTAGCAGAGAAGCCAAGTAATGGGATTATGGGGTATTTTAATAGAACAAACAGGTCTTGATTTTCAACACTGTTTCCATCTGATAATCAATTGGATTAAAGGAGAATTGTCTCATCATAAGGTTCTTCCTAAACTATATTAAAAAAAAAGAAGTGTTAATTAAGGAGACGTTCCTGATTCAAGAAATACTGCCTTTTCATGCCATACTTATTCAATACCTTTTATGACTAAATCTCTGAATTCAAATTCTGATTTTTTTTTCATTTTTTTCCTGAAGTTTATGCAGCTATTCTTAAAATTGTGTAAACAAACCAAAATACCTCTTCCCATCTAGCCCAAATAAAAAAAATCCACCAAAGCCAAACACAAAAACCAACTTCTAAAAATAAACAACCCCTCCTTAAATCCCAACAAGGCACAAAACCCCGCACCTTCCCCACAAAAAAGCCTCACAAAGCAAACAATAAATCCCCCATAATTGCTGCACCTGTAAAGGTAGGGATACTGTGACATACAGCTGATTGCAGGTATCTGAGAATAGTGAGCTTTGGTTTCTCAGTAAAATTCTCATGGCATTCACCACAGTAGTTTCTTCCACTTCCATTTTTCCTTGATATCCTTTCACCTCCAATATAAATATCTTGTGACTTTTTGTCCCCAAAATTTCTTACCTCAGAGGGAGACTGATGAAACAGAGATTACAGAAATTAACACTGACAGAGTCACTAACCTTTAGAGAAACTTCCAATAAAATTACAGTTTTGGTGATACCATCAGGAGAAAAATTTATTTCACTCGTCAGGGCTATTCTAGCAAATGTACAGAAAATACGGCTTTGACAATCCAAGATGATAATTTTGCCTTTGGTCACTAAATTCTAAAATGGCTTTAACCTCCATACATCTTTTTTTGACTTCCCTACACAGGGCAGGTGTCAGGGCAGATTTGGTTCCACAATTTAGAAGAAGATATGTACAGTAAGTGAAAGCAAAATGTTCCTCTCTGATTTAACTTGCTTTGCTCTGTTAGTGTGTGTGTATCCGGTGCAGCATGAACAGTGAAAGCTGAATACCCATCACTGGAGCTGTGCATGTTTGAACAGAAAATCTCACCACCTTTACACACCATTTTATACACAGAACTTTCATCACTTTCAATTAAAAATGGGAGGGAAATGAATCCACATGTAAGTGAAGCAGTATGCAAATACAAGATACCAACATTCCGATTTTAACATGGTTTTTCTCAGATCAAGAATCTGATTTCAATGGTGTGAAATGCTCGTGCAGTTATGCTTTTAAAGCAGTGAGGATGCTATATTCTTACAACAACTGACAATTAAAATAAGTCATTTCCTAGCTCTAGTTTTTCTGCCAAAACCATAAGGTAGGTTCATTAATGTAAATATATTTCATGTAGTATAAGGTAGGGTTTCCTGTCCTGTGGTTCGGGATTGAATGGATTACACAAGCCCAAGATGTGGTAATCACTGCAATTTTAAAGACAAAAAGGAAGGTTCCAAGTTACCAAACCAAACTGTGCCCTTAGATGAATCACATTGGTTGTTAATGCCCAGGGGATGCTAAAGGTTGATGCTGCTGATGTATTTCACAGAATCACATGGAATATTCTGAGTTGGAAGGGACTGAGAGCGATCATTGAGTCAGCTTTTAAATGAATGGTTCATATGAGATCAAACCCACAACCCTGGCCTTATAAGCACTGTGCTCTGACCAACTGATCTGGAAGCTGAAGTTTCAAATGATGCTGCAGTAGCACCTGAATTGTATTGCTCTAGATTCCCTGGGCACCTGAATTACTACTGCTTAACAGATGATATTTAATTTTTTTATAATCTTTTATGCTTTTACTTAATGCACCACATCGAGTCTCTGTGCTGCTGGATCCTCCTGTGCCATGGAATTCTGCGCCTTGTTTTCGGTGGAGGCAGGAATCCCTGCCCGGGCCAGCCTGCACTGTCCCCACCAGCGGCTAGGGGGCGGTGTTACCCCATTTTTAAAGCAAAAAATCCCAAAACCAAGGATCAGGGATTGGCTTTTCCTAATAACACTTTTCTTACCGGCCTGGGTAAAATATCAGAGCCTATGGCTTTAGATTACTTAAAGTTAAACGGAATCATTTCTATAAGATACCTTCATCACAAATAGCTGCAGTTCCATCAGCCTTTTCATGTTTTCAGGAGTAACCAATATGCTGTGTTTCTTAACTGCAAACTCTGACTTGCATTGTACTCTTTTGGTGTTTCTGTATCTATTCTACTGAATTTTGTAGCTTTATTTTTCTCCCTTTCTTTTCTTCTCTTTTTTCCCTCCTTCCAGGTGGCTTGATAGTATATCAGCACAACTTCTGGTGAGAACAGAGACACAAGAGTTCAGGAAAAACTTCCTGGCCAAGAAGAGCTGTGGGAATTCACTACCAGGTCTGATTAAAGCCCAGGGAGAGGGGATAGGGGACGGCAGATATGAAACCTTCACTGTCTTTTCTTATACTATTGCATCAATTAAGTCACTTAGTAATCTGGATTGCACCTCCACGTGTTTTTTATTTGACTGCTGTGTGAATGCTCCTTGCTTACTTTGCTTTTGTTTTATGGGTTTTTTTCCTGATACTTACTGAAAGTTCTAAACCCAAATAAATGACAGGTTCAGTAAAAACTCAATCTTGCTTTTGTGCTGCAAAAGCCCATTCAAGGTTTCATAAGCCCCTCAAAATTGATTTTTGGAGCGCTGTTATTTAATCTGCCCTTTACAAAACTTTAATGCCTTGAGCAAATCCTTCTTACCTTATTCCCACCAAAAGGCACTTTGACTTCATGGTAAGCAGATAAATGTAAGACAAAAAATGCAGTTCAGACTGTTCCCCCAGTCCCTTGTAATTCTCTAACTTCTCTATTCTCCCTCTCTCATTATTGAAGAAACCCTCCTGTGTAAACACTACTTTTTGTGCTCCCACAGCACACAGACTTTTTCCCATCACTGGCTCGCTCTCCCCCACCTGCTAGATCTGACTCATTAGTTCAACTTTAGCTTTGCTTCACCTCTTCACTCCCCTAAGAATTGTATTTAAAGTTCATGGCACTGTTCTTATTCTCAGCATACTTTCTCTTCACATACCTAGAGGCACTGCAGATAATACTGTGTAATGTTCCCTGGGCTCAGTGGCTCCAACTTCAATATTTTCTTGCAGGGTTCACTCTTTAAAAGGAGATCTGTGGCAGAGATGGCAAAGGGAATCTGCAGGCTAACTCTAGGCCAGGCAATGGATTAATTCAGCCTCCTTGTCAGCTCAGGGGTACATTGTCATCTGAGCTGCTGCCAGCCAGACCAACTCAACGCAGCGCTCCAACACTGCAGCCTTTGCAGGTGGAACTGGCTGCAAAACCTCCACTGCCTTTGAGGGAGGCACCTCTGCATGTGATGCCTCTGAAGAGTTTGCTGTCATTAGTTTACAGAGGTGGAGGCAGAAGGACTGAATGCAGCAAAGTTCTGATTTTGCTGTGCATGCCTGGCCTCCAGGAGCAGCTGGCCTGGATGGATACAGGCTGCTCTCGCTTGATGCTGTTGCTGCATTCAGAGCATTTGGGCCCAGGCTGCAAGGGGACAGGAGGCTTAAAACTGCCCAGTGTTGGGGGTTACACTTACTTCAACCTGCTTGGAAAGAAAAGGGTTTGAAGCCTTAATTTTACTGAAGTTTTAGTGTCAAATAACCCACTGTCCACATTCCTTTGTCTTTTCTTTGTGCAAAGTTTCCAATGAAGTATAACAGCTTCCAACTAGAAAGAAACCAGTGACTACAACTACATAAAGACTGAAGTACTGGCAGTTAATGCTGGCAGCAACTAGCTTGGAGTATTTCCTTCTGCCTTCCACATTATTTACACTGTAATGGCCTTTCAACAATAATTCAGTGGTGATTGTATCATCATCCTTCCTATATCGAAGTGTTTGTCTTTACCAGCTGTGCTTTATGTATGTTATGTTATATTAATTGTTCTGAAACTTTAAAAAAAAAAACTTGACCAGCAGAATATGTAAAAAAGCTTAAAATCTTTAAAATATTTGCATTAAGTACTTCTGTGTGGCTTACTCTTTTATTTTTCTTTTTTTTATCTGAAGAGATTCATGAGTTGAATGATTGACAGATACAAACTGTAAGACAGACCGCGGTTTGACTGAAATCAACAGCAAAACATTCAATGACTTAATTTTATCCCAGGGCAAGTAAAAGGCAGTTGGAAAACACTGTGCAAAGACCCAAAGGATTATGACTCCAGCCACAGAGTGTCTGCAACAGAAATTTATAAATAATTCCATACATGAAAGAGAGAAAGAAAAAAAAAAGTAATTTCTGCTATGGAAAAATATCCTTGTGGTTTGTAAGGAGCTGTCTCCCAGCTACTGTCCTGATGAAGAGTGTGTAGCAGTTGGATATTCTGAGCAACTGTATGCAGCATGGACTTTCTTCTTGGATCTTGACTTTCAAACATGGTTGCATTTTAAACTTTTTTTCTCGATTAAAACCTTTCAACCTTTTTTCACTTTGGGTGGTAGTTTTCCAGAGATGAGTCAAAATACTGGCGAGAGGAGTGTTTAGATAGTATTCAGAATTTTTGGATGCATGTTTTCCAGCTGTTTTGTTATTTCTGAACTGTTAGTGACATTTTATTCAACTTTTAACACTTAAAATGCGAGTTCAGTTTTACTGTAACAGGAAGCACCCCACAAAAGCTGTGTTTTATAACAGCAAGAATAGTTATTAATGCAGAAATTTACAATGTGTTGCTTTTTTAAATGCCAAAAAACTTGTGTGTATATATGTATGTATTCAGGACATTAATGCATGAATGGTTTTGTAAAAAGTGGCCTGGATTTCAGTCTGATTTTCAGTTGCTATCCTCTGCTGTGAATCTTGTAGCTATTCTTGACTTCGGCTTCTTAATGACAGGAGAATTATGCTACCTTTGTGTTAGATACACAGATAACTTCTATACAGAGCTTATCTGTGTGCCATAATGATGTCAAAATTACCAGTGAAGAAGTAATCATCTCTCTGTATCACTCAGCTCAATTTCTATTGAAGTGTTTGGAAGACTAACTTGTTTCATTAAATACCAGCGATTTGAAAAGCTGAAGCTGTCTCCAATCGTCAATGCTATCACCAACTTAGCGCCTTCTAATTGCCCTGAAATACTCCAGAAATCTGATCTTTGTCTTTGTTCCTCCAATCGTAACCATATAATGCTTTATGCCTCTGCACATAAACAACCAAACTACAAAACTTGTGACGTAATCAGTTTCAAGTTGATATCATTTATTACAATTTCACTGAGAGAACCAGTACTTTTCACACGTTTTTTGGGTTCTGTTGGATTTTGTTTGTTTTATTTTTATTATGGGTCATGGGTTTTGGGGCTCTTTTTTTTTGGTATAATGCAGATCCATCTGTTTAGAAAAAGTGGCAAGAGAGGAAAAAAAACCCGGAACAACAAAGCAAACAAAAATAAGCCCTTTCCATTTGGGTTCTATGAATGTTGTACTCTCTGTATATCCTGGCATATGCTAGGCTTTTAAATAAGTGTTTTGAAGTACCTTTCAACAGTTTAGCTCCATCTGCCATCCAGTTTTTGCTATAAAAGTGGCCAGCCTGATCATCTCCCATCTCATGAGGCGACTCAAACTCCTTTAGGCAAAATTTATTGCAAGGAGAAGCAAATTCCTTGAGTCGAATGGGCCAAATAGCTTGTTGACAAAACTGCCAGGGAACATATACGCTGACTTCTTTTAAAAATAGGAAAAAATAAACCCAAAACAACTTAACGCGTTTGGTTGCAGCCAGAACATAAAAACACCTGAATCAAATTTTCCACATATGAAAATAAGGAAATCTGGAAGCTGAAGCTATTTTAGGCTAATTGCATTTTGTTGGGTTTCGGGGGAGTGGTACATAGTAGCAACTGTGGGAAAACCACTAAATAGTTCTCTGTTTGAACCATCTGTCACGAATATGGGACATATGTTCGCTTTGTTTATTCAGGAGCCAAGTGGAAGCCGATACACCGCGCTCGGCCCCGGCCGAGGGCCGGATCGCACCGCGCACTGCAGGGATGCGGGGCGCGCCCGCCCCGCGGAGGCTGCGGGGAAGGACGGGCGGTGCTCCCGCCGCCCTGGGGCCGCTGCGGGACATCCCCCGCGGGCGGCGGGGCCGGCAGGGGGAGGCCGCGACCGCCGCGCCCCGCGGAGAGCGGGCGGGGAGCGGCGCATCCCCGCGGGGCCGCCGCCTCTCCCCGGCTCGCCCGGTGCCGGCGGCGCCCGCCGGGGGAGCGCCGGGGCCGCTCTCGGGGCCCAGGGGGCTCCGCTCTGCTCGGCGGAACCGGAGCGGCCGCGCCTCCCGCCCGTCCCAGTTTTCCCTGGCAAACTTTGGCTGCCGGCAGCGCGGCCACCCCCGCTCCGCCCCGGCGGCGAGCGCTCCGCGCAGCCTGCGCGGCCCCGCGCACCGCCCCGGCCCCGGCCCCGGCGCGTCAATAAAGTTGCGGTCGGGGGGGTGAAGAGGCGAATTGCCCCGGGGCGGGGGGAACTCGGGAAGCCGCGGCTCGGGGCTGTCAGAGGCGCTGCCAGCGGGTCTGATACCAGCGGCTGGCCCCGGCTGCGCGGCCGGGGGCGGGCGGGCGCTGCGGGTCTCGTGTGTGCACCCCCCTCCCGCCCCCCGAGCGCTCTCGGTCCCTCCCTGGGAACAGGCGCTGCCCACCCAAGGAGGCGACCGGCGCTCCTGCCCCGCTGCCGCTCGCTCGCTCACTCACACACATCACACAGACACACACACATATACCGTGCGTGCGCCTCTCGCTCCCGCACTGGAGTCAGTGCTTGTGCCTGCAGGTTGCTCAGACCTGAAATCTAAGGGAAAAGCTCAGCGTTTGCGTCGCTGCTCCTGCCGCCGGTGGTGGTAGCGGTGAAGAGAGGGGCTTGTGGGTTTTTTTTTTTTTGCTTGGTGGCTTTTTTTTTTCCTTCCCCCTTGAATTCAATGGATCTGAACTTGGAGCCTTTAGACCTCGGCGGTATTGGAATATCTACATGCTGATCATCTTTGTTGTGACACATCAAGTCGTTTGGGGAAACCATCCGAAGACAGCAAGATGTTTCTCGTTCTCTTGTACTTCGCTTTGCCCTTAGTGGGTAAGTTGCTGGTGCCTGATTTCGGTCTGCACATCGCTTCATAAAGCAAAGCATAGGGTTTATGGGACCGGGAGCCTGATGGTTGTCAGTCTATTGTTTAGGCAGAACAGTGAAGTTTCCAGTAGTTTTTATGGCTCTGCCTCACATCACTTAGCCCTGTCTACCTTTAAAGCTCTGTAGGTTACCGACTTCGGTACTTGTCTGGTTAGCCTCTTGTTAAATTGGGTTCTTGCAAGTTACAGGGAAACTTTTCATTTAAATAAAATAAGGCTGCCTGGGGAGGGTGGGGGAGGACAAGACCAGCTGAAGGATTACATCTTCACCTGAACCTGGCAACCTGCCCGACTGGTAGTGGTTTGCAGCCCAAACTGGTTTCCTTTCCACAGGAGAGGTTTGCGTTTCCATCCGCATGTGTCTGAGGGAGCATGACGGGGGCACGATGGAGAGGAGAGAGTTAATGCAATTTGCTTTGTTCTCCTGCAAAAGCATCATACGTGGAGAGAAGTGGGGAGGGGGGGAAGTAAGAAATTCTACCTTTATGCATATAGAATAAGCAAAAATGTGCACAGCCTTTAAAAAGTGACTGACGCAAAGACAGGGTAATATCAATCAGTGAGGATACTTATCTCTCTGAGCGGGCTGTTCCTGGATGTAAGTGAAATTACAGCAAAGCTCTTGTGGAAAGTGAGGCTGAATATTTAACCCCTTAGTTAAACCCTGGAATGGAAAGCTGATTTGTTTCACCAAAGTGGATCTATGGAATAACAAATGCTTGTTTTATCGGGCACATTAATCCCTCCGGGTTTTTTCTCCTTTTTCTGTTTGCTCATACATCACCTATTAGGGTTAAAAAATACTGTTTCCTTGGACTCCCCGGAAAGTGGATCTAAGCCCATGGAAACCCTGTGTGCTTTTTCCTAAGGCGTAGCATGAAGCCAGGAGGTTTGCAAGGTGCTGCCCCTGGGGTTGGCCGCATGTGCAGCGTGAGGAGGTGCCCCGTGCCTCCCAGGTGCTGCTCTGGAGCTCGGCTTCGGGGCACCCTGCTCCCCCAAAGAGCGCGGGTTGCTTTGTGTCTCCTCTCCATAGATGTACTTTTGTCCGCAGAAGTGAGCGGGCTGCCTGGAGGGGACCGCCTGGACTGCGTGAAAGCCAGCGATCAGTGTCTGAAGGAGCAGAGCTGTAGTACTAAATTCAGGACACTGAGGCAGTGTGTAGCCGGCAAAGAGAGCAACTTCAGCCGGGCCACGGGCCTGGAGGCGAAGGACGAATGCAGAAGCGCCATGGAAGCTCTCAAGCAGAAATCCCTGTACAACTGCCGCTGCAGGAGGGGCATGAAGAAGGAGAAGAACTGCCTGCGCATTTACTGGAGCATGTACCAGAGCTTGCAGGGTACGTGGCGAACGCAGAGCCCCCAGCGCAGGGTGCGGGTTGCGGCTGCCCCCGAGGCTCGGCCGGGCTCCGAGCCCGCGGCTCTGGCTGTGCCCGGAGCTGCCGCCCCAGGAGCCCCGTCCGCCCGGCGCAGCTGCGGCTCCGCTCCCGGGCTGCCAAAGCGGCGGCCAGGGCTTCCTCCAGGGACCCGGCTGACCTTCCTAAACCGCAGTCAAAAGAGAGGGGCACGAGCATGTGCGAGAGCCGCAAAAACAGTCATTTGGAGGCATTTTCCTAATAATGTTAAAACTCCTTAATTAGGACTCACCTAACAGCGCAGTCAACTAGTTTCTTGGCCTTTTTGGTGAAAGTTAAATATAGTGTGAAGAGAAGATTGTTTTAAGTAAAAGTTTGTGTTTTCCTTTCCTGTATTTACTAGCAGTATTCCCTGGGCATGCTGAAGCAGAAAAAACCCCAAAGTTTATGGTTCCTACAGCATGCAGATGTGCCAGTTAGAAGAGACAGGACAGTGATTGACTCAGGACTGCTGTGTTATTCATATTCATAAGGCAAATTTCTCTCAGTCTAGTGAGAACAGTCAGGTCCATAGTCCTCATATTTAGTCCTGTTTTGCTGTGGCCTTGCAGTTGAAGGTGCAGTCACTCACTTCAGTGTGCTCCCCATTTACCTTTTTTTAAAGTTGCTTCTGGAAGAAGGGAAAAAATGTCTTTCTGTTCATTTATCCATATGTTTTAATGAGTCCAGGTGTATTTTTGTGTTAAAGGTAATAACAGACGTTTTATACATCATTAAAAGTTTCTTTTCCAGCAGCATCTTGTCAGGAGTGTTTCATACCAAAGATGCTAGCTTTTGGCTGTTAGCTGAGCTTCTCTAAAAAAGAGCTCTGCTGTTATGGTGAATGAAGAGGAGCATCCTTGCTACAGCTTCTCTCCTGCTGGCATGAGATGGGACAGTCCCTGTGATGTCACAGACTGTCTCTGCAAATTATGACCTTCCCCAGGGAGGAGGGAGAGAAGAGATCTAGTGACAGGGATACACAATTAGCTTCTTTAAGGTGTTTTTATAGGTAATTATTTGAGAAGAAGTAGCCATATAAACTTTTTAAAGGGATTAAAGGGGAGTACATTTTACTGTTATGGAGTAAAAATAAATAAAAAAATCTTATCCTGAATTCATGTGTAAGAAAAAAATCTAAATATTTTTTGTCCTTAGGAAATGACTTGCTTGAAGATTCCCCTTATGAGCCAGTTAACAGCAGGCTATCAGACATATTCAGGCTAGCACCAATGGTATCAGGTAAGCAGACTTAAAATTCTTTAACTGACACATGATTTTGTAATTGAATTATGGAACTTTCAAGCAGTACTCATAACTAAAAAGAAATTATAATGGCTTCCTGGATTTAGGAAGCTCATGATATAGTTGCACAAAAGAAAAGACTAATTGGTTTTGAAATGAAAGAATGCTTGGCAGGATGGCAATTTGTATTCTTTTTGAGTCATTCTTGACAATAAATGCTAAATTTTCCTGTAGGTGGCAATCTGATTCCCTCAGTTCCCAATTTACAAATCAGTTCCTTTTTGGGAATTTGGTCAGTGCAAGTTACCTCCTATTGACATTACAGAAGATCAGAAGATACATCTTTCAAATGCTTGCATAAAGGAATACTTTATCATTTCATACAGTTTTTTAAAAAAAGAAAATTCAGAATTAAAGCTTGTCTTCTTTTCTGGAACTGCTGCCTTTTAAAAGAGCCTATTCACAACTTCCTCCTTTTTCTGTTTTTTCTTGTTGCTGTGTGGCTGCCTTTCAGAACTTTTTTGTGATATTTTGAATGTGTTACATGGGTATTACACAATGATGTTGGTTCTTTATCAGCCTAAGTTGTACTCATTTGGGGTCACATTTATTGAAAACGTGTTTTTTGAGGGGCATTCACTGGGCTTACAGATTGGAATTTCATTTCTTTTTAGGAGCTTCAGAAAGTATTTTTTGAGGATGCAGGCTGTACTCTGGATTTTTATTTGTTTATATCCATAAAACAAATCAAATGTGCAACGCTCAGTGTGTAAGTTGGACACTGCTGAAGCTCTACTTAGCTGACATGCTTTGGATAAGCATTAAGAGATGCCTCTTTAAAAGAAAGGGGAAAAAAAGACCAAAGAGAGTGACTTGACCAATTTTCACATGTACTTAGACTTTTTAGGACTCAAAAGTCCCATTAAAAGCCAGGGCTACTTAGGTTGTTAAGTATTTAATGGTACAGATTTTCAAAGGCATATAGACACATAAAATGTAGATAACTGCCCATTGGGATTTTCAAAAAGGACTAAGTGATTTAAATAGGCGTTAGATGCCCAGGCAGTTTTGAAAATTTTAAGTGCTTAATGCATCTTTAGGTATCTTAATGCCTTTGAAAATCGTCCCTTTAGTCACTTTTCAATATGTGACTTCAGATCCTTATCCCATACATCTTCTGAAAGCATTGTCCTGTTTGGTGAGCAAGCCTGTTGGAGAAATGGTAGGGAGCAAAGAGAAATCTCTGAAGAATCTTTATTTCTTTTATTTTTTAAATGCTTAAAACTCCAACTTTATACAAACCCAAGGCAAAATCAGTGCGGAGGAGTTCCAGGCTGTTTTCTTTAAGTTTGTGATCAGCCTGCCTGGGGCCAGATTCTGACGTACCTCAGCAGTTTTGTGATCTCCAGAGGAATACCCTATCTGCATTCTGCCTTTCTGTTGTTTTTTTTTTTTTTTAAGGTTCCCTATTTACTTGCAGAATAATTGCCTTAAAAATGTAATTTTCACACACCTATTCAGAGCAACAATGAAGTAAGCTTTAGTTGCCAACAGATGATGTCCATCCTACCACAGTTAGCACTCATCCCGTGTTTTCAGTGCACCCCAAATTGCTGCTCCCTTGGTTAAAAGTTTCAGGTTTACAAGGATGGGAGGCCTGGAATTCATAGTGAGCAACAAACAAAAGTTGTCACCTAGAGGAAAAACACCAGTGTTTGAAAGTATTGTCAGCTGAAAGAAAAAGATTAGCAAAAGCATTTTTCTTATTGTCATGGTTACTATTGCGTGTTACATTCTTTAAAGCTCCTCAGCCTTACAGTTTTTTTTGCAGAGCTCTGCAAATACAGCAGAACTTCATAAAATTTGATTAAAACAAACAAAACAATCCCTGTACAAGTAGTGTTGGCAGGGGTTTCAGAGCTGGTGTTCTGCTAATGTGGACATTGTGTTTATAGATGTTGCTGCAGTGTTCACTCCCATTAAAGTTAGTTTTGTGTAATTAAAAGCGGCAATTAACCCTTTCATACCACAAAACCCATTCTGTGGTCCTGTATCACTTGGGCTTGTATCAAGGGTAATGTCTTTGCCACCTTCTGCGTTTATTTTTGTGGTAGTACAGAAAATCACAGTAGTTTTCTTTTTTGGTATGTAAAAGGGGAAATCATTGGCTGAGATGACTGTTTTGTGTCAGATGAGTCTTCTGTAGTGTACATAAGCCTGAAAAATGAAGGACAGTTTTTAAAACCAGTTAAAGTTGATGTGATTCTGTTCTGATAGATGTTCAAAATTGCTTCCCCTATGGAGACGGGATGCCACATTCTCTTTATTTCAAGCATCAATATGTTGATTTAGGAGAAAAATCAGGAGTATATGGCTAAACCTGTTCCTAAGATTGAGTCTTCCTAGTTGAAAGACTGGGCTGTCTTGTTTTTTGTTCTGGGCATATCTAGGTTTGAATTTTTTTTATAACTACTATGTCAGATGTGGTGCTTCTGCCTCAAGGGTGTGAATTTCTTCCCGTTAAGCAGCTCTTGAAATTGCTGAAGACTTGTGTGTTAGTTTTGGAGGGTAACAGATTTGGGTTAGCTATTATGATGTAAAGATTTTGCTTAAACAGACATTTTTGCTTGAACCTTTACAACTTTTGAGAGGTGAAAACATTTTAAGGCCATTGACTTCTGTCACAACTACAGTAAATGCAAAATCTGTTGATTGGATTTCAGAATTGAGTTTCACACTACATTAAGGAGTGTTGCTTGAATTGGTAACTTTTAAAGCTATCTGAGGCTTTTTGCTACCTGGAGAACAGTTTGCCTCTTAAATTTGTATTATAGTTGACATTGAGCTTTGCAACTGGAAGATATGTTATTATTTTGGTATTAGCTGATACAGTATAGTGGTCAGCTCAGGCACCTTGTAAGAAAATATCCTGCATAAAAAATGTAGCTGTACATATCTGCAGAAATATTTAACAAAGTAATGTTTCTGAAATGTCTCATTCGCTTCAACAGAAAAGGGAGAGCCACTCCATCTGAATCAAATGCCTTAAGCCATGTCTGTGAAGTGGTGTAAATGGAATACTCAGTGTTAAAAAGAGTTGGCTATTTAGATCAATGCATTTAGGGTGACAAAATCCTCTCCTCCCATGGGTTCACTTCTGAGTTGCCTGGTTGTTCATAGGCTTATTATCCCAGTGTTCAGTTTTGTGAGTCTTCTTTCTTTTACATCCATTATGTTTAGAAATAATCTTAAAAGAACAGGCAACATGAATCAGAGCATTGGGTAAAACAGAGTGTTTGCTGTTAATCTGTGGAGAATTGGTTGGTTACATGCTGCTAGTTAGGCCTTGTTTCTAGTTGCTAAAGCACAGGATTGGGAGAAATGAATTATTTTGCCATTCTTCTTTGTGTAGTAAAGTTTGTGCAAAGTTCATTTTGCATCATTAGCAAATCAGAGAAATAAATGGTTCATCTGATTTTATGTCAAAGGGAGTGTTTTCTTCTGCTGCTCTCATGAGAGGCTGCCTGATCTAAAATCTCTGGGAATCTTTTGTTGTAGAAGGTATGTGGAAGCTTCTATTTCGAAAAGGATGTATTTTATATTTATTATAGTAAACTTCTAAATTAAAACCAAGAATTCAGTAGACAGCACAGCATGTCGGGCTTCTTGCTGGAGTGTATCATTCCTTGTTAGAACTCAGCACATGAAGGGACCAGGTTTGGTTTGCCCACTGAATAAGCTGTAAGTGCAGACAGAGCCAGTTATGGTCAGTAAGGTGCTTTTTATTGTGTGGAGAAAGTTGAGATTAAAAAGTCAGCAGTGCTGGAATCTCAGGAGTGTGTGTGTGCTGGTGGCTGTTACTCTTTCTGTGGGATGCAAGAGGATGGTTCTGAGTCTCCCTCTAGGATCTCTCCCATGCTCAGAAGGAGAGTAGGTTGATCAATAGTTTTCCTAACTTCCTTTGAGTTTTTCAAAGTCTATTAGGCATCTTGTCTAATTTATTCACAAATCACTAAGTCGATTGTGGGGAAAGAATGAATCTGGTGTGCAAAACACCTTCTTGAGGATGGGATGGACTTTTCTAAGGGAATAATTCCCTCTCCCCAGCATAAAACCTTCTCTGAGTATTGATGGCACCTATTTGCCCCCTCCCCATTACATTTTTCTTCTCAGGGCTGGGGTAGGGACATCACTGACAATGAGCTGCTGGTGTTTCCTTGGAAAAGTGTCTATCAGCAGAGGTGGGGGAGGAAGGTTGGAGCTTTTCAATCTGAATTCCCAAAATGCAGAGAAAGAGCTTCCTTGTCTGTGTGCTTCTCCTTGTACCTTCTCTTTCTGCTGTTCTGTTGAATTAGAACAAGCTGTGTCAGAGTGAATTAATTTCCCCAAAACTTTTGTTACCCCCAAAATTCTTTTAATCAAGAATGGAGGATTTTCCTATTCGTTTTTGTAATTCTTGATCTGATGTAGGAGCTGTGTTCTGGGTAACAAGTCCCTGACACTTTAATTATTATTAACTTCTTTTTTTCCTATCTGGTAAATGACTTTTCATTTGTTGAATCCATGTGTGGCCTTTTTTAGATTGTTTATCAAAAAGATAAGTTAGAATCTCTTTCCTAGCCAAGAGACTCACTGCTTTTTCCTTTTGGGGTTTGTGCCATGTGAATTAGTGGCTCCTCCTGTAAATTAATACTCTATGACATCTCCAATTCCTGTTGCCTGAGGCCTCTAATCCTGTTTCTGTTCATAAATCTGCATGTATTTCAAATGCCATGTATTTTTCTAATTTAACACTATGTCTTTTTATTACATTTCTGTAAGATTATATGAGATGCCACTTTCCTAAAAAGGGAGTTCTAAAATTTTTTAATTTAAAAAATACTGAAAATGTTGATTTCTGTCAATGCTCTGCAGTGCTTTATTAGCTCTTGCCCCCCATATCATTGCTGCTTAGTTAAAAAGTTGAGATACCTGATGTTAGTTAAGTTGTGCATACAGCGGAGTTCACAAACAATAAACTAGATCTTGTTAGGCTAATAGGAGTCTTGCAGTCTGATTCTGTTTCCCCTGAAGTAAGCAAAGCATATCAAAATCTTATTTCATTATGATGTATTCTGTTTCCTGTTTTATTTTTGTTTGGCTTAGTTCTGATTTTCTGATGTGAGGTCGAGCTCTCTGGTAACAGAAAAGTAAAATCTTCTTATATTTAGCCTACATTGTCACACACATAACTGTATTTTTCTTTATAAGGCAATACATTAAAATAATAGCCCTTGAACCAATATTTAATACTGGTTTTACACAAAACCAGTCTATTTCTCCTTAGTGAGAGTTTGTGTCCTGCTACAAGAAGTTAGACAAACCAGGCACCTATTTTAGCTGTGTTAAAGAGAATGAAAATAGTTTGACAAAAATAAATCTAAGCATGTACAATGTTTGTGTTGTTTGACATTTCTGAGTGCAGATTTTCTTTGCAGAGGCAACTAGGCTGAGTTCCAGGCAGATAACAAGTTATCAGGGGTGCATAGATACCAGTTCCTGATTTCCACTTCTGCATTTTTATAATCAGATTGGACTTCACACAAAAGAAAATCACTTTGGTGACTGTTGGCTTGCAGGAGGTCTTTGAATATCCTGTTTTCTTCATTTCTTGAAGCTAGATCTGATTATGAGAGGAGAATTAAGTACCTTGCTGAAGTAACTGATTGGCTGGCCTATAAAGGCAGTGTCTTCACTCTTTACCTTTAGCAGGCCTTGAAAATAGGCATATGTAAATAATCTCAGTTTAGTCCATATTGCTTTCCTTGGCAAGATTATTGGAACGTTTTTGCTAATTTATTTGAAGAGTTGTAAAACAGAAGATAAGGTCCTTAAAATGCACAGCTTTGAGCAAATGTATTGTTTCTGCTTGTCCTGTTAGTCTAGACAGGCTTTGTCAACCTGTTTCAGGATGGACACAAGATGAAATCCATTCCACGAAGGTGGAAGCACCTGATTGACCACAAAGCATTTATGCATGAATATTCTGCCTCTCCTTTAATGCCAAGAGTAGTAAGAGGGAATAGTTAGAAGTCTTGAAGGAAACTCAGTACTGTTGGGGCAGTATTTCCTGAAGCCTCAAAGGGAAGTGTTTGGGTGTAGCTGGTTGAACAAGCATCACCATTTGCTAATAAAGTTCCTACCTTATTACCAAATATAATGTAAGCAGTGAACCACATCTTTTCCAGAGTAACATCCTTGGAGAATGGAACTGCCATCCCTTAATCTGCATCTTTGCAGGAAAGGCTCAGTTATGGTGTGGTGGGTCAGATGTTAAATGAACATATATGTATATTCATTTCTGGGCAGCAAACTGTGTATTCTTGCTGCCCATTACAGGCCAGCTGTATGGTTCACTTAAGGGGCACCTGAGTTTCTCTGAAAGAGGAGCAAAGGGCAGAGGAGCTGCCAGTGGTGTTGGTGGGATTATGAGGAGAGATGGGTCACTGAGGAGGGAAGCAGAATCAGGTTATCTGTTGAGAGGCAGCACCATTCCAGGGGTGCAGTGAGTAGGAGCAGGCATGGGCTGCTGGGCACCTCAGAATGCAGAACTGGCTGGGTTCCCTGCTCTGTCAGGGGTCTGCAGCCTGCTGTGTCCCAGGGTGAGTGTGGGACCCACTGAGCCTGCTGGTGGAGCAGCTGCAGGTGTGAGGTGTGACGTGGTGAGAGTGAGCAGAAGCTGCTTGATAAAGGTGTGATAAAGGTGATAAAGGTGTTCTGGAGGTGCTGAGGGTGGAAGGGAGGACTGCACTGAGTGGGCAGATTGCTATGGCAGCCTTCCTTGCAGGGCTTCCAAAATGCCTCTTGGGAAAGCAGTTTTCCCTGGTGAAACCAAAGGAACGGCATCCTGCAGCTTTCTGTAGCTCGATGGAGCAGCAAGGTGCAGTTGATGGCAGGTGTTCTGCACTCTGGCTCTTTGCATTTGAAGATATTTTTAAACTTTTTTTTTTCAATAACCCTATTTGTATTGGACTCTCAGAGGTATCTTTGACAGTCTTGGAGAAGTCAGTGCTTTCTGTCAGGAGTTGACAGTATGTTAAAAATGCTAAGAGTAAAATGCTTGTGTGTGATGAAATAATGATTTCTGGATGGCAAGGCAGATATTTATGATAAGTATCTAACATTTCTTATTTTAACTTGCACATTATATTGTTTTAACCTTAGAAAGGAATGTGTTTACAGCTTTGATTTTTAGAAATGTGACTGGTTTTGTTCATGAGATGTAATTCTGTAATTTGTTATTTTTGGTAGTATTTTTATATTCTTGCATTTTCCATGGATGAAACTAATGCAGCAATAATGCTGTCAGTATAGTTACAGCATTACCACAATTAAGTTATTTTTGGAACTGTTCTTTAGTTACTGCGCTGCTTTGACAATTTTTCCAAGTGTCAGGCTATTGTCCTGTACAATCTGCACTCAGCTTGAAATTTAACATGAGAGAGGCATGACACAAAGTGTAATGGCATAGAGATAGCTCTTGCTGCATAGAAATTTGCAGAAATGATAGGCTGTAAAGAGACTTGAAGGTATCAAACAATTTGAATAGAAACCCATAAATAAAGATGAATTTCTGCATTCAGTGGTTATATGATTTTATCACTTTCTGATGTCCATAAAATGCATCTTCCCATTAGCATTTTGTCACGCAGCTGATGAGGTTCAGAAGTGTTAAAAACTTCTGTGCTCTTCCTTTTAAATTCTGCGCCCTAAATTCAGTACTAAAGCTCAGTTCAGCAAACCCAGAAATGTCTGTTTCCTTGTCACTCTTCTGCTGGAGACAGCACAAGGATTCCTCCTGCTCCCCAGTCCCACAGCCTCCATCCCAGTGCAGGTTTAGCCCTGGCAGTCATGTTAAGCACTGCTGCTGTCCTGAGCTGAGACCCCCAGCTCACTCCTGCCTTGGTGTGCCTTTTCCCTGTACTGCCTCCCCTTGGAATGTGACTTTCCTCTTTCTTTGTGGCTCCCACACCGAATCCCCTCCAGCTGCAGGGGCTCCAGGGGTTTCTGTCTCTGCTACTGCAGCATGGAGGGGCTCTGCTTTCCCCTCTGCTGCTCCTTAGAAATCTGGCTGCGCTTTTCCCCGTCCCCTTTGTGACACAGGTGTCACCAAACAAGCGTGTCCCTCTGTCCCTTGCCTGGTCCTCAGCTCTGTCCCACATCCCTGCCCTGCAGGGCAGCAGGTGCTGCAGCTGCCTGGGTGTTACAGCTGTGCTGAAGGACTCTGGGTCCCCACTCCCTCTTGGAATGGCTCAGAGCCAGAGGCACGCCTGCCTTGTCAGGTCTGCTCAGGTCTGAAACTGGGGTTTTTCATGAAATTTGTAAGAACTTCATATTCATTGCTCTGTCAGATTTGTTCAAGTATGTCCTATGGCTTAAGAAATCACTGGGAGCTGCAAGGTGTAGAGGAGATAGAGACTGATATTTAATTTACTTAGATTTCCTTGAAAAATTATGATTAAAAAAGGCAAATACAGCTCCTGTCATATCCCTAAGCATTAGACTGTGACATATCTCATCTTATTCTGCTCTCATAAAACATCTAGTGTGTCATGCAAGTGATATAAATAAACATGCAGTGGACTTGAAACATACAGGCAATTAAGTACAGTTGATGGCTGGCAGTTGTGTGAGATAATTGAGCATCTCAGGATTCTCTGAATGGGAAATAACTCATCATTTAGGTTAGCTGGCATGCAGATTATTTATTCAGATTTAGAAATGAAGCAGGAAAGAAAGGAGCCATCCAAAAGCTGTTATATATGAACACATGTATTGCATTTGACTATTTGGATGATACCACATTGTGTTTACAAATGACACTGCACTTTGTAGAGTCATCTTCTTTTCCAGATGGAATAATTTTAGGATTAATGGTTAAGTTTTGCTGATGTTTGTTGTCACAAGGCCATAAACAAAGTTAAGTAAGGCAACGCTAGCATTTGGTAGTAGTTCCAAAGAATTCTTGCCTCTTGCAAATAGAGTGGAATGTATTCTCCACAGCAGTGGCTTTGCATTAATGAATGCTTAAGCAGCAGATTAAAATTTCTGTATAAAAAAATAGGTTAGGATTATATAATAACACAAGTCTGGGATATTAATAACAATAAAGATGATTTTATTGAGCAGATTAGGTGCAATTAAATCTCAACTACAGAATATTTAAATACAATACCAGATCAAAACTCAGTCCCTGCAGCTTTACTTGCTTTCCTTCACACCTACAGGATCAGCACCTGACAGCAAAGTGAATTATAATTTTTATTGTTGATCATTTTCTCTTGCCACGGGAATGTACATCATGTTATCCATTAGGCCCCAGACAGACATGTTTTTTCTCCACATACACAGTTATGAAACAAGACATGATTGAAGACAGCGAGGTGTCAGCTGTATTTGAAATTCTATTAGAAATTGATGAATTTGCTTGTCAGATTTCTTTAAAGGATTGCATGGGTAAGAACTGCCTATAGTGTTCTCGTAAAAAAAAAGAAAAAGTCATGAAAATTACAGCTCTAAAATCAACCCATATAGTCTGAGAAGTGGTGTCAGTTCTTTCTCTTGTAATCTATTACTTAATTTCAGTCTCTAAACAGTGAAATAGAGACACAAACTTGTAGTAGTTGATAACACTCATGACCTGATGAAGTAAACTGATTTGATCCTTTGAGAGGTCAAACTGTGTGTGTTTCTAAGCAAACATTCCCCAAGGCTGCTGATGTGTGTGATGTCTCTTCCCCTTGCCAAACATCCCACCTTTGCAACAGAAAATTAAAGAAGACTTGCAAGGAAATGTGGTGTGTTAGTGTATAAATCTTGTCTATAAATTGCTGTGAGAATTGTTGAACACAGTGTTTGGTGATGTGTTTGGGTGGCTTTTTTTTTTAATTTTTGCACATTTTAAAAATACCTAGACAGCTCTTTTTGGGTTGGGTTGAAAGTAAATTTATTAACTCTAGCTGTATTAATGTTTAGAGAGAAAGGCATACAGTGTTTTTGAATTTGGTAAATAAAGAACTATTTGAATCTGACTCGAGGCTGCGTTTAGTTTGTTAATACATTTCTGCTGTATAACTAAAAATATCCTATCTGCATGCCCTTGACCTTTCTCTGAGAGCTGTGGGAAGATTCAAAAGCATAAATGAGAGTAAATTTAGTATTTTCCTATTTGAAGGAAAACAGTAGCACATGCCTTAGCTCTCTGCAAACTGGGGCTGTCAGTCCTGCATGGCCAGGGGGGCAGAGCAGAGCAGGGAGCCCTGGGGCTGGAGACAGGCTCAGGTAGCCCTGGAAAAGGAAAGTAGTTCATTTTTCATTCCCTGCTCAGTCCTTCTCCTCCTTGCAGGAGGTGCCAATTACAAAAAGGATTTCTGTAGCTCAGTCCTCCATCCCTGAAGGTTGCCCTTTCTCCCCAGCTTGTTGTGTGAACTGGTGACTCAGAGGTGAGGTTGTCAGTATATCAAAGACATCCTTAATGGCATAACCACAAACAGTGAATGACTGTGATGCTTGAGCTTTATGTTTTTATTTGCTTATTAAAAATGTGTTGGCATTTGGGTATCCCAGATGTCACAGGGATATTTCTGCAAGCAGGTGGCTCGTTGTGACACCACTGCAGGCAGCCACTCAGCCCTGCTCTTACCTGCTTCAAATCACTCTCAGCAGGGCAGAGGATGGGTGCACTTGTGGAGCTGTCATTTCTAGGCTTAGGTACTGCATTGCTGGGCAGTAATTACACAGTCTGATAGTAGCTTTCATTTATGCTAATTGCAAGTAAGCTTATAAACCCCTCAGATTATTAAAAAGAGATTTATCTCCTTCCTGTTGCGTTAAGTCAAGGATTTAAATGTTGCAAACTTTTGGTCCTGCTTTAAGGAGGAAAATGTCACCATAAAAATCTTCTCAATATCAACACTTGGTCAGGCTAAGAAAACAGGAAACCTTATTCTATTTTGCCTTTCAAAGTCATGTTTGTAGCATTGCAGCTTTATATACTGATTTTAATAAGTATTTTTAGTTAACTCAGTGTTTTAAATATGTATTTAATCCTACATAGACATAATAAAAATAAAATCATGCTTAAAAGGTAATCAATAAGTGACACTAACAGGAGGCAGGAATAATTGATTTCCAATATTTCCTCTAGACCAATTTCTAGTAAGATCTTCAGAAAAAAACCCCATCACTGATTTCTGTAATGTGGGCAGTATGCAATGTCTAGTGTAGACTATGAGGAGAAATGTAACTTACAAGTTACAGAATGAATTATTCTGTTGTAAAAAGAATAATGTAGAGCCAACAGTTGGCTCCCCTTGAGCAGTGATGCCTGCTAATTGAAGGACTGCATTGTAAGAGTCAATATTCAGGCTTGTAGTACACTCAAAGTGTCTAGTTCCTGTCTTCAGCCAGCCTGAGGAATACAATAAGTAATTCTGGACCTGGACTGTGCTAAGAGGAGCTGCTGCCCACTGCAGCTGTCAGAATGGGAGATGTGCAAAGTGCTTGTAACAGAGAGATGGCTCCTCTGTCTCCTGAGCAGGTTGTTCTTCTTCTGTGGAGAAGCGCTGCCAATACATAGGGTGACAATTCATAATGTCCCTAAGCACAAATGCTCCGTGCTGAACAAGATCACCCTGTCAAGGAGCATGTCAGAGAGAATTAAGGTTTAGCACTTATCCTTCCTCGTGCCTTTCAGAATTTTGAAGGTCTTTCTAATATTTGAAAAATGTTCAAACTCAGAAAACGTTGGTACTTCAGAGTATTACTTTACAAATCAGCTTTTCCCCAGATTGTAACTGAGTGCAGTGCTCTAATTCTTGGAAATGACTTTCTGTTGTGTGAAATGATCCAATTGCAGCAAAGTATTTTAATAAAATTCTAGAAATTACTGTGCATATTTGGAATGATTTATTATACTACAACAGGAAAGCTACAAAGGGTTTTTTTTAAATGGTGTTAACTTCTCAGATGTGTGCTATTAAGGTGCAATAAATTCATTATTTTGTTGATTTTAAAGAGTGGTAAAAGCACTAAAATACATCTCTAAATCACTCTGCAGCTACTTTTAGAGACAAGGTTTTGGCTAGCTGCCCAAAGTGCCCTACAGAGTGGTATTTGGGAGGAAGAAAAGGTTTCTTTGAGGTATTTTTACCACTGGGGGACTCCTGCTGTTCACATTTCTTCTGTATGGTTTGAAGCATCCTGGATTTGTCTGAAATGATTGAGTTCACCTGAAAGGTGTGTGGGTGGGGGGGTGCTGGTGTTTGCTGTGGAAGATCATGCTCATTTTAATTGTCAAAGGAAGTGTTGATCCATTTCACATTATAACACCCAGGTTGTTTCTCTTTGCATCCAGCACCAGCATGAGAAGCTGTGAGGTTTGCAGAGAATGTGGCTGAGTTCATTCTCTGCACTGTTTTATCCTTAGTTGTTTTAAGACTTGAGTGAATAGGTGCTGACAGGACTCCAGGTTTTTTCATATGAAATGTAAAAGCAGAGCTAATGTATATTTGGCAGACATAAGAACTTAGAGGTCAGGAGAGTTAAAGCTTTAGCTTTTTCTTTCCTGTACAGTTCCCTTCTGATGCTGGCTTGAAATTGAATTCAAACACTCCTTTTCCAGGATGTGGAGTCACAGAATCTGCTGAGTTGGAAGGGACCCACAGGGATCATTGAGTCCAACTCCTGACCCTGCACAGGACAAGCCCAAGAATCCCACCATGTGCCCAGGAGTGTTGTACAGATAATTCTTGCTCTGCCAGGCTTGGTGCTGTGCCCACTGCCCAGGGGAGCCTGTTCAGTGCCCAGCCACCCTCTGGGGCAAGAACCTTTTTCCAATACCCCACCTAAATCTCCTCTGACACAACTTGAGGCCATTCTCATGAGCCAGTGTCCCTGACTGTAGCTCAGTGGGTCAGAGCATGGTGTGAACAGCACCAAAGGCTGTGGGTTTGATCTCTGTATGGGCCGTTCACTTAAAAATCATCCCTTGATGCTCTTGGGTCTCTTGCAACTCAGAATATTCTGTGAAATGCTGTACCAGTGACTAAGATCACCTTTTACTGATGTAGTTAAAATCTGACTAATATGTGCATGACAGGGAAAGTTAAGGTAGAAACACATCTCGAATTCTGGGCCTTGCTGACTGGAAAGTTTCTTTTCATAAATCATTCAACAGCAGGTTTACTGAGAGGAAGGTTAGGAGGCTCATTTGTGTAAACTTCCAGACATTTCCCCAGAAATAGCTCTTTTCCATTGGAAAAAATGCAGTTCTCCTAATTTCCTGACTGTACTCTGCATTGGTTGTTCTGTGAGAGTGCGTTTAATTCCTGTTAGAAGTTTTCAAAACCTTCACTGATGGCAGATTGTACTGTACAGGAGATGTGTGAACATTTCTGTTAGCAGAGCTGGCCAGCAGTGTACAATTTGTGAAGAGCCAAACCTTTCTGTTTGTAATTCAACATGGTGCCCTTAAACCATAGGATTTTAGGTCAGCACATGTTTAAGGACACTACCACCATAAGGCCAAATATTCTTAAAGCACTGTGTTGCTCTTTTAACCCATATCACAGTTAATAAACTGCTCCCAAACTTGCCTAATCCTGCTCCCAGTTCTTCTGTCTATATCTGTTGCCTCACAGTGGAATCAGCTCAAGGACATGAGTTGGTAAGAAACAAGGATGCACAAGTCCCATCTCACATCTGCCATTCAGAGGCCATTTATTTTATTAGAGTTAATAAAGTGAATTGTACTGCAGATAGACAACCATGCCACAGTTTTATTTAATAAAGCAAACATGGAAGAAGCAAGTTGGATTTTTGCTTCATAAGGAAAGTCTGCCTTTTGTTGTTTAGAGGCTGTATCCTGTGATGACTGTCATACAGCATTAATTTTTATGCTGTACTTAGAATTTAAATACCTGCATTTTTGGCAGTTTCTTTTCTGCACTGGTGACAAGTAAATGTTGAATAATCAATTGAAATACAGTTTTAGAGAAGTAACATCTGGAATGAGGCAGGCAAGTGGAAGGGAAGAAGACATCTTGCATGTGAATAAAACTAAAATGTGTCAAACTCTGGACTGGAGAGCTTCAGGTGGTGTAAAATACATCTTTAAAGAGAAAATCCTCTGTTTGTTTTCACTCTCCTTTCATTTGTATCAAAAAACTGCTCTGCTGAGTACCAAAACTTGAAAGCTGGCAACATATTCCTGGAGGAGGATGTGTAGTGCCTCTGTTCGGTGTTGGAGAGGAGGAAATGACCACTTTGCTTTCTCACCTGGCAGAATTCCACCAATGCTGGTATTGTCTTATATCCTTATGCAATCACTCCTGATGTGGAATGGAATATAAATGTTTTTCTGTTTGTTGTTTTCACTCATTGTCAGTTGGCTGCTAATGGGAATCTCGGAGACACAGGAAGGAGAAACCAGGTTATACCAACACCAGGCAAATTGCAACAGCTATTTTGCAATAATGATAAATAATCTAAATAATGATTCTTAAGGACACTTGGCAGGGGGAGAAAAGTGATGTTTGCATGTTAAAACCTGCTTATTTCATCAAGTCACATTGTTATTTGAAGAATGTATTTTGCAGTAATTAAGTAGTGTGCCAATTACTTCTTTTAATTACAGATTATATTTTATTTTTGAGAATATCATCAGCCACTGTGAAATTGGCTTCTCATTGTTTTTCTATTCATGTATGGTGGAACACTGGAGCAAAATACATTTTGTATTATTTTGATGCTTCATCTGGAAAGAGTTTGTTTTAAGCTGGAGAACCCATATTCATAGCATTAAATGATGACAAATATGTTTTATAGTTAGCTGCAGCAGTGTTTTCTCTTGCTTTTAGTCACAGGACACCATTTACATTCTATTATCAGGGTCTCATTATGAGCACTGTAGGCCCTCTGCTACCATTGAGTCTCCAGTTGTTTTCCATCAGAGTTGAATCAAAATCAGCTTCACTGGATCAGATTTTTAGTCCCTCTTTGGGCAAATTTTTTTTTTGCTAGGATCACATGGATCCAAGCAAACTGCAGGACATAACCACTCTCAGCAATGATGTGGCTTTGTGTATTCTAGGTTGAAAGCAGCTTGTCTGTGTGACCTTGAGATGTTTTGTTTAATTGCATCTTTTGGAATTCTGGATGTGTGTTGTTGCCTGCTTTATTCACACATAAAAAGGGACACAGCTATTGCCTTCCCTCTTAAGTTGTGTGAGGAAAGATGATTGTGTTTGCCTTCTATGATATATATCTAAGCTCTGTAACATTAAAAAAATACTTTTTCAGCCTTTTGTCTAATTCCAGACGTTATTTTTCATTACTCATGAAAAATATGGATTAAAAGCTCTCAAGAGTTTTTATGTAGGCTTTTATGTAGTAGTCTGATGCCTCTGACAGATAAGCTTAGGAGATGCCTTCCACAAAACAGGACTTGTTCTTGATAATTATTCTCACATTATGACTACTTTGCTTTGAGCAACCTGATTAGGAGACTGCATCATGCAGAGGCAAGAAAATTCCTTCCAAGTAGAGGAGAATTTCCATGTGGGCAGCTCTTGAACTTAAAAGCTCTGTAGTTTTTAAAAAAGTGTAGGATGCTCCATGCTCTCCCTTACACTGCTAAAAGTTCACCTGATGGTAACACGTGTAACAATTCTTCGTGATGTGCCTCATATTGGTCAAATCTCAAAGATCCTTTTAGACACAAGACAGGTTTTAATGGAGCACTTCAGTGTCCTGTTTGTGATGCTTGTCATGCATCTTGTGTGCATTTTAAGCACTGCTGTGATCATTGTCTGACTCTTAAAATTGGTATTCATTTCAGGAGAGCAAGCAAGCTTTAGACAGTTATGGTACAAAAGCTATATGCCTTGCTCTGTCAGGAACAAATGGAACTGAGACCTTGTATGAAATTCATTTATGAAGGCAATGCCTGAATTTTACAGAGCAGAATTGGTAGCCTTATGTTTTTCACATACACTTCATGCTACAGATGGAGGGGATTATTTATGTGGAAAACTCAGTTTATAGCTCAGCAATCAGACAGCAGATGTATTTTCCTTCATTACCAGAACCTCAGAAACATCTTGTCCTGTTTGTAAAACCATCTACTTTATGAAAGTTAGAAGGCTCTGAAACAGAACAAGCTGCTCATATTTGTAAAGCAAGCAGCTGCTAGATCCAGAGCTGATGCTCTGGGAGAGCAGTATTCCCATCTTTGTTTAATTGATAGTGTTGGCACTTTTCATGCCACCACTCTGAAAACACTGCAGCTTAGAAGTCACTCTTGCCTGGCTTTGTGCTGGCACACACCCAAAGGAAAATTAAGACAACTCTCCTATGGCTGTTTCAGTTCAAGATGCTTTAGTCAGCTGAAGTACAATATTATTTTTGACATGCTAAAGCAGATTTGAGTGTATTTATCCCAAATATGCTCAAAATTCCAGTTTATAAATGCTATTTGTAATATATTTCTCTCTGATACAGGTCATTCTTGTAATTATAAAACCTGCCTTCATAATTGAAAAATATGTAGTATAAAACTTCGATTATTTTTAAATGTTCCATTTAAATTACAAAGTTAAAATCAAACATTGAAAAATTGTAAAAGTCAATGAGCTTTCTTTGCCCAGCTTTGGAAAACACATGCTTTATAAATACCCTGTGCACCAATATTTAAAAGGCTCTGTATTATCTGAGAAAACTCATGCAGAGATCAACAGCTCTACCACAGGAATTGACCAGCATAGTGCTACAAACAAGGGACCTTTTGTACCTCTACAAGTGCAAAGCAGCATGAATTTTACAACTGCTGAGCGTACTCCTAAGTTAATTACCATTTAGAGTCTGAATAAAATAATTCTCTGTTAAAAAAATTGCGTTGGAAAAAAGTTTACTGGCCTATAGCATCCTATTATTGTTTATTCAACTCTAACTGAAATTGTAGTCAGAAGTCAGACTTGAATCACAAGCTGTGGGGAAAAATGTATCTTTTCAGTAGGGCTAATTAATTTGAGTAGGAAAACATGCTAATGAGTTCCTCAATGTATATTTGAGCTGTATAGACACACCCTATGGTGCCAAGGTCTGATATTTAATGAAGGGGCTGAGAGCAGTTGAATGGAGCCCCTTACAGGATGGAATTGAAGAGAAGCACCGTGGTTGTTTAGGAATTGTTTTAGCACAGTCCCCAACACCTCTGGTTATGTCCAGGCTTGACACAGATCAAACTTCCCAAGCATAACCCAAAAAACACCACAGTGTTTTTTTCTCTGATATACCTGGCAATTGCATTTCCTTCCTCTGCTGACTTTTAATTATTATTATATTTTTGCCAATACTGTTGAGCTTTCAAGTATTTTGCATTGTTTCAAAGGAGGCTTGCTTCCATATTAAGCTAAATAAAACTCATCAATAGTGTGCTCAATGCTTATTACTTTGTGTAATCACTGCTATAGACTGTATCAGATTTATGATACTCAAAAACCCTTCTCCTTTCAAAGTACTAGATCTTCTCAGTCATTATCTGGTAACTTCCAGAGCTGTCTTTGTTTATAACCAAAAAACTTAAGAAATCCTTTTGTAGGCTTTTGGAGAAGTTCCATTTCTGTCAAGCCTTTATTTTGCTTGCTGTGTCGTTGAGCACATTGTCTCACGCCTTGCCACATAAAGCCATGCAATGTGACTGATGTGGACAAATTGAGCATGTTACAGTTTCTAGGATTTGGAAAACATACTGCTTTCAGGAATAAAGAACAGCTTTTAAAGGTTTGTAAAATGGCCATGTTTAGTATTTACTTCTGACTGGATTAGGCAAAAATAGAAATGTTTCCAACTTCAAAAAAATGAATGTCTCTGTTATTTTTGAAACACTTTAGCACAAAAAATATTTCTTTTGCATGGACTGGAAAACAGATGAAACAAAGGAAGGGCACATGCATTATCTGCATTCCTGTTCTTTCCTTCTGTTTTGTTTCCAGGGCCAGCACATTTTGGTGTTTGTGTTTGGAGGCTTATGAGAACTGCATTAAAATCCCCGGGGGGACTTGACTGGCCATATTATGAGTTTAATGCCATTATTACTGTTACTAACAAATCCTTACATTTCCAGCTTTAGAAAGAGAATCTGTTCTAGGATGAAAACATCTAAGAATGGGAAAGAAAGAGGCAAGGAACACTCACTGAATCCTAACTATTGGCTGAGGTGTCAGTGGTTTGGACAGATGGGGGATGAAGGGATTTCTTAGCATTTAGATTTAGCTGCTGCTGTCTTTGGTATTTCCTTGCTCAGGAAGAGCTGTGATAGTGTATGTGTGGAAAACAAAGCTGGTCTCATTAAACATTGTGGGGATCATCTTCCCACAGACTTGCTGAAACCATCTGCATCTTGTGGTAGCGCTGGACAGAGAATTTATTCAACAGAGGAAAGGAAAATAACTACTCACAGGTTCTGGTAAACTTCCTAAGGTGACCAAGTGACCACCAATTTGTATATCTCTGCTCTGTGAAATCTTTGATGTGGTGTCTCATCCAAATGAAGTTTTGTGGGTTTTATTCAGTCTTTTGGAATCTTCCACCTCCATTTCATGCAGCTGTCTGAAATGTAGACCTGTGGCTGTGTAGCAGGAAAATATCACTTGCATCCACTTGAGAAATGCTTGGGTATCTGATGTATAAACTGATTTTTCCATTAGATGTGGGTGTGTTTGGTAAAATACTGAGAATTTTTCTGAGGGAAATGTGAAAGGTAAGTATAAAATTATTGTCAACACTGTTACTATTTACACCAGTAAAACTTTCTGGATATGGATTAGGGCCAGAGCATGACAATAAGGACTCAATACTAGGAACTGAATCAGATCTAAGCTTTTATTGTATTTCACATCCAGAGATCCTGATCATGCAATATTTTGGTGCCAATTTATTAGAGCGATGATTGCTGTCTTCTAGATTTAATTTTTAAAATAGTGTGTTGAAATAAATGCTGGGTAAGACAGGATGTGCAGTTTGGGTTGCCATCCTATTTGATTTGAGGGCTAACTTGCTGCAAACACTAACTAGGACCTGTGAAATAACTCATGTTATTCTCCATAGGGAATATATAGATGTGATTTAATTACCAGCTGTCTTGTAAATACAGCTGAAAGAAAATTAGAAAAAAAACCCATCTGTGAAGTTTACCAACTTGAATCCATTGTTAGTTTGGGACGTATCAGTTTTGCTGCAGAAGTATTTCCCCCTGGCCTGTGGTTTTGGAGAAAGAAATTGAATATCTATTTTAAAGAACGGGGTGCTTAAAGAAGATTATCTTATCATAAATGCATATTTGTATTGCTTTGGCTTTTTTGCTTGTGTTTTTATCTTCATAGGGAATGTCACATTGTTTATTATTTAATGAAACAGTTTCTTTTTCAGCGACATGGCTTTGGGAAAGCTCTGGCTCACAATACATGCCTTTTTGGAGAAAAATCTCATGACAGGCCATGCTGGTGTGTTGCATCTGTTATACATGTGAACTTTGTACTGGTTCTCAAGAGTGTTTGGCTCTTCTGGAGAGCTGCATTTACAGAAACTCTTTTCATGACAGAGACTGTAAACTATTGCCTTTCTGTCTGATCTGCAGCTGCTTCGCATCTCCTTTGTTGGGTGTTCTTTTGATGCAGTTTCAACCATGATCAAATTTGTTGGTGGCACAAAACCAGATGGGTCAGGAATGGACGTGTGGCCAGGCCAGGAATGCAGTGACCCTGGGAGCTGAGAAGAAGAGGGGCCATGGGGAGCAAAGGAAGATTAACTGTTCATAAATACAGAGTTCTGTAGGGCAAGGGTGAAGAACAGTGAAGAAGGATTATTAATATTGGTACTATTAAGGGAAACTCACTTTCCAGATTGTTGTCTCAGTGCTGCCCTAACATGTCCTTTTATGAAAACAATCAGTTCAGGCTTCATAGTCCTAAAATAGCACAGATGGAATGAGGGAGAGGTAATGCACAAAATGAAAAACTTTTGAGGATACTGCTGTAATACAAGTAATTTACATTTCAACTCTCAAACAAGTGACCTTGCCAAGGTATTTGGGAAGAAAAATAATATATATTGCTTTGCTAGACTCAGATAAGTCATCAGTAGCTGCTAGAGGGATGGAGTTTAATATATTTTTATAGCCCAGAGAGTTTAATAATACTTGAATTCCTTATGCTTGAATTGCATGTATTGTAATTAAAAAGTAATTCAATTTCAGAAATTCTAAATGGATATAAATTGTGGTATACTCATAATTCTAATAATAATATGCCTGGTTCTGAATTTGGCTTATAGTTTATGAACAGAAAAGAGCATTGCACTCCAATGTATTCATTAAAAACACCACCACTAAATAGGGCTGTCTTGTAAATTTTGTATGATCCATAACAATGAAAGCCTTCCATAAAAGTTGTAAATGTATTACTAGTTCACTGATATTTTTATTACTCTGTTTTTACATATATATAATCTGTTAAAAGATCAAAGCTATAAAGCATTGCCACAAAAAGCAATCATTCAGCATAAGCAAGTGTATGTGGAATTTCTTTTTGGTCATATGTTTTCTCCACAGTTCTTTCAGAGCACAGCTAACATTTATAGCTCTTGAAATAGAGAATCATACTATAAAGATTTGAAGAAGGGGAAGATGAAACTATGTTTGTATTGTATATTGCATCATATTGAAAATGGGAAGTGATCTGGGTCTGATATTCTGAAGCTTGTGAATTGCAAGGGATGCTAGCAAAATGTCTAGAAAATGAGTCCTGACAGCACCGGGCTGAGATAATGGAAAACATCTTCAATTGTACAGGATACTTGGAGACAGAAGAGATGCCAGAACAGAGCAAACAGCAGGTAGAGGCTTGTTCCTAATCATAAAAAATGAAAGGAGTTCAAAAGTAAAAAAATGGCAAATCTGTCAACAACATGTATCAAAACACATGATAATTCAGCAGGGAAGAAATGAGCAGTACTGTCGTAATTGGTTTCCATGAGGCAGAACAAAAGGAGACCTGAATACCCAGAGGAAGAATCACAGAATGGTTGGGCCTTGAAGCTCATCTTGTTCCAGCCCCTTGCCATGGCCAGGGACTCCTTCCACCCTCCCAGGATGCTCAGAGCCCCATCCAGTCTTGACTTGAACAATTCCATGGATGGGGCAGCCGCAGCTTCTCTGGGCAACCTGTGCCAGGGCCTTCCCATCCTCACAGTAAAGAATTCCTTCCTAATGCCCCATCTGAAGCTGCCCTCTGTCAGCTTGAAGCCATTTCCTCTTGTGCTATCACTGCATGGCCTTGTAAAAAGTCCTGACTTTGCTTCACTGTGTCCTTGTGAAGAAACCACACTGCTCCTGTGGTTGAATACCCTCAGTAAGGGCTTTAACTGCTGGGCAGAGTGCTTTGCCAGTAGTTAGGCTGTAAGGTGATATTGAGCACTGATACTCTTTTCTTTTGCATTGATCCACGTTGAGATATCCAACTTCATCCTTTCTTCATTTAAACAGATTTTGTGTCAAAAGAAAAGCGCATAAAAATATCTGTGATTTCTCCCAGATAAGATGTGAAAAGGAGTAAGGTTACTTAATGATTTATTTTTGTACAGATGGCACATCCTGAGCAATGTTTTTAAGTGTGTTTAGGCCTTCTTTGAAGGCTGGCAGAGCTTTGTATCCTACAGTAGGGACCAGAGATTCTTCTCCTGAGTTTCAATTGCAGCGAAGCTGGGAAGTGTTTTGTAACATGCTCCGTGTGTATGGGAAGAGCTTGTTCTGACTTTCTATTCAGTAATTAGGCACAGAGAGCTTCTCAGTCTCTCTCTCCCCCACTCCACTGTGTCTGTGTACATTTATACATACCCCTTATCTTTGTCCATCTACAGATCTATAGCCAGCTGCCACAGGCACCCTGTGAGCAGAGCAGGGTGCAGGCAGTGGGGTGTGATGGGCAGGATGCCTGCAGCACATCTGTCTGTGCTGAGCACCTCTGCAGCCACACTGTCTGCCTTGCTGCTGCTGGGGCAGTGGGAAGGGACAGGGCAGCAGGAACTGGGTGTCTGCATCAGAGATAGAACGTGCTAATCACTTTTTGTGAGATGGTGCTAAGTGTTGTGATCACCCGTGCCCCTATGTGAAATTTCTTCTCCCCCTTGTTCACTCACAGCCCCTCTCATCCCTAAATTACATCACTGATGAATTCCATTTCATACAACTGATTTCTGCCATGAACCCCATAAAATCATAGTGAAATGATCTGCAAAAGGGTGATCTTTCCTCTGTTGTGTCATCTTGTATTATTTCCCTCTGAATCTCGTTTTCTAAAATGAACTGAAAACAAGGTTGTCTTTTGGGGTTCATAATTTTATTTTATTTTGGTTCTAAATGTATCCTGTTCTATAGTCTTTCTTCAGAATGATTGTGTGGGTGGAAAAATAAGTTGAACAGACCTATTAAGAAAAGATGAAGAAGCTTGATCAGTTGCCTAAAATGTTTATAATGTCTCGATTTTATATCCTATCTTCTTAATTAGTTTTGTGAACTACACCAATTCTCACACTGAGGTTGTCTGGATATTAGAAAGCATCCAAGTGTAAAATAAGCATTAGGCTGATGCTCTTATGCTATTATTTTAGAAATACCTTTTGGTTTATTCTAAGAAAAGTGGTTTGCTTGGGCTTTTTTATCTGAAGTTACAGCTTTTATAGCTCTGCACTCTATGATACAACATCCTAAGTGGACTAACCAAATTAATATTCTAATGAGTTTATTTTGGGAGATGGTTTATCAACTGGTTTTGTGCCTTTTTAGTTGATTTCCCACATTGCAGTCAAATAATTAGCCAGTTTTGGGGGAACTTCTGAAATAGATTTACCGTGTGTTGTGTTTAACTTTATACATTTGAGCAATGTGATCCTCTTTTCTCCAGATCCTGTACAGAGGCAGTACAAGCATTCATTCTGATATAGCCTTTAAACATAAGAAATGGTTCCCATTCATGCTAAATCAGGTTTTGGCTTTTGTGTGGAGACAATCAATAAAGTGATGGGATTCTCCTTTTGTTGCATGCTGTTAGCATTAGAAACTCACCCAGGGATACAGCTTAATGCTTGCTTACTTTGCAAATGTGATTAAACTCTGGCTTAGATAAAAGGAGAAGGAGAATAATTTTGTGGTAGATGGAACAAAGCTTGGTATGAAGTACACAGATCCTGTAAAAGAGCATGTGAACTGTGTAAGTTGTGTAAACTCAAAATAGGGCAGTCCTTGGAAATGATTAGGTGCAGGGGGAAAGCTTGTTTTGGGATTCACATCAGTTTGGAGAAAGAGGAAAGTTTTTCTTCCTTGGTCTGTTTTATATACCCCTCTTTACATGGTAGAAGTTTGAGCTTTGCTTGGTTACAGTATGGAAAGAGGAGATACTCCTTCAGCAAGGAAGTCTCCTGATCAAACTCATCTGGCACACAAATGGCCTGGCTTCATGTTCCTGTCCAGCAGAGCTCCTTCCCTTTCTACTCCAGCTTCTTGGATTGCGTGGTTTAAGGCAGAGAGTTTGGTATCCAAATGTACAACTCAATTTTCTGAAATCTTTTCAAAATTGGAGAGGAGCATTTTCTCTTTGACCAAATTGGTTGAAATCATGTGTCTTCTCTCCTGAGCTGCACTGTGAGGATTCATGTAGAGGGCAGAGAAAACCAGATGTAGGCTGGGTTTTTTAAGCATTGCAGTTGGACAGAGGAGGTGTAGTTCATTGAGAACTGCATCTCTGTTCACAAACATGAATGACCTCTGAGATTTTGTCATGGTAAATCTCAATTTTCTTAGATAAAGTAGTTTGCAGTGTTTGGGTGTTCTCTTGATCATTACAGAAATTAGTAGGTCTTGTATGGGAGTGAAAATTAATTACCAGAGGCAGAATGTGAAGGTGCGAGAGTGAAAGTTCTCGCAGAAAATGGAAATAGGAAAAACTTGTAAACTTATGCTGACAAAATATATCTGAAACAGACAAAGGAAATTTAAAAGAGATATTAAAAAAAACAAGCCCAGAAAAACCTCACAAAACCTAAAAAATCTTGTAACAGTGTGGTAGACAGCAGTCTGTGGTTTGCTGGACATATACAAAGATAAAATTCTTGAAACAGCTTCTCTACAGCAACTTGGGAAAGAGTCCAGGAATGGATATTTTGTCTTCAAGAGACCCATATCCCTAGGCCTAGAGTTCATGTTCCATATGGAGTTACCTATGATTGCTTGCTGCTAAGGTCATCAAATTTCACATTGCTAGCATTTGTTTTAGAGAAAACCATTTTCTAAAGCTTTCTTCAACATGCAAAAAGCTTGTGCTCATGCTTTTGTACTGTCTTCTTTCTTTGAGACCAGCTTTATTGACACAGTAATGGATCTTTGGACAAATGAATCCTGATTTATTAGGTCCATTGATATTATTATTGCATGAGAACATTGGAGAAAATTTTATGGATTGGAGTTATTTCAGTGCCCACTTAAAGGGAGATCCTGAGAGAAAAGCTGTGCTCTGGATTATTCTTGTCTAAGACTCCTCTTATTTAGTCACAATTAACATTTTGGGTGTTGTTGTAAATAGGGGGATATTTTTGTAAAAGCAGAAATGTGCTTTTGTATAATGAATGGTACCTCTGATGTTTTTAAAGGCCTTTTTGGGTTTTGAGGAGTGGGCCATGTCAATCTACAGCCTGTGTCACCTTTGCAGAGAAGCCTTTAGTGCACACAGAGCAGGTGAGGCAGCATCTCCCAGAGATGGAAGGTGCACTTTGCCATTAAGAAGGAAATGGGCCCTATGGACAAAGGATTAAATTTGTCTCCTTGGCTGCTTTGCCCAGCATATCTCCTGGCTGCCCTCTGGCAGAGTGTTTGCTAAGCTGGATGCATAGGTTTAAACATATAAACAGCCTGATGCAGGGATATAAATTAATGTGCATTAATTTATAGCCCTACAAACTGATTATAAAAGTCCACACTCCCTCCTTGGAAGTTTCAAAACATTTGGATAAGCCCTGAGCCACTTGGTTTGATACTGCAGCTGATCCTGCTTTTAGCAGTGCTTTGTGTCCAAACCTCAAGAGTCCTTCCAAGCTGAGTTACTCTATGATTTTTATGAACAAACAATCAACAACATTTGAGAATATGTGTATACTGCATTTGTTAAATAAGGCAAAACTGCTCTTCCTAAATGGTATCTGGGTGTAATATACATATCTCATTATGCTGTAAGATGGCTTCACTCTGTGTATGAATAACAGATTGTAATAGAAGGCCGGTTCTTCATGGCTGAAAGTCGCTGCAAGTCCTGCCATCCGCAGAGGGGAGGTTCAGAATTCTCATTCACAATTCATGAGTCATAATCTCTGCTGCCTTCTGCTTTATGGAGGCCCTGTCCCTGTGCACAATGGGCAGAAAACATTTTATCAAATCAGATTGGGCCTGAGTGTTTTCCATTGTGCCTTCCAAGGACATTGCGGGCAGGAGGCGCAGAGAGGGATGGGATGGCTCATGGTTCTTCTCCTCTTCCCACTGATCTGCTGTGTTTGAGAGACCCCTCAAAGAAGGGGGGTGCTGTGGTGGCAAGGACTGATCCACCAAGCAAGTGGTGAAGGTTGCAGATCTGTGACATCCCTTTCTGATATCCTTTTAAGATTAATAAATGAAATGCCAGCCTTTGGGAATGGATAGCTGTAGGCATGTTGATGTTTTCCCAAAGATTTGGGAAGCTGGTATGTTAATTGGATTAATTAAATAGTGAAAGTACTCTTCATTTATATGGCTATCAAAATGCAGTTCATAAGAGTCTATTTATTTACACAGTTGTCTGTCTGTCTCTTGAAAGTCAGGATGTATCAATGATTACTGGGGCCATATGGCATGAGAAATAAGGTGCTTACTGTTTGTGGGCTGTACATTCTTTATTTCCAGGGGCTGTGTAGTAACTTTTTTTACCAACAGAGACTTTCTGTGTAATGTATATAACCCAGCATCCTGTGAGGTGTATTAGAGGTTATTGTTATTTGAGGCTGAACAAACAAAACTGAAAAGGGGATGAGGTTTGTTTTTTAATGAAATATCTCTTGTGGAAATGCATATCTATTTGGGCTATTTCTAACTAGCTTAAGCCATCTAGTCAGCTTTGACTATTACATGTTTCATAAATTAGAAATAACCAAAACCAGGAGGATAGACTGTACTTTTTATGTTACCACAGTATCTATTTGAACTGTGAAAGTCTTTCTGTGTGCAAAACACAAGACAGATTTATCACTTACGATGATAAAATCTAAGTGCGTAATTTGTGAGCACCACTGAAGTGCAAAGAATAAATTTAGGTTTATTACTAAATAGCTTGCCATACTTTGTACAATTAGCCATTCTCTTGGTAGGACTTGCCAGTCAGTAACATGACATGCTGTTAAGCATAATCTTCTGAAAATTTCTCATAATTTGAAAGTCAGAATCATTTTTTTAACACTGGAACAGTTGTTGTTATCCTGTTACGTTCTCCCATGATTATCTGACAGCGGTTTTTCTATTGGAAGAAACACGAAGAAAAACATTCTAAAAATTTTTACTCTGTGCAAGGCAGTGCTATATAAAAACATAGAAATTCTGTCATGGTTTTCTTCTCTTTTGGGATGCAAGGCAGTTAGAGTTGTTGGGTTTGATATATGGTTTATTGCTCTCACTATTTTAATTCAATCTTTGCTTAGAACATTGAAAAACCAACCCAAATAAAGCTGGTGTTAGGTTATTGAAAAGTTATAAATACAACTGCTTTCTGAATGACACATTGCACAGTTGTGTGCTGGATGTTGGGCAGTATCACATAAAATCTAAATTTTTTTATAACAGCTTAATTCTGAGAAGAAACATCAGGAAAGCAAGAAAGAGTGGTGGGGTTGTGTTTTAATGAAAGGGCCATAGCAGGCCCCTGAATGCTGCTTTTTGAGAAACTTGAGAATTTTGAAAATTTCCTGTATTTGTCAACATGTGCATAATTGCTGGAGTTATGTATTGCTTTACTTGGGCCTGTGGGGTGTTTGTTTTGGAGCATTCCAGGGCTAGAAAGCCCAGAGCATGAAGGTCACTTTGAAGAGTTTTCTTTGGCTCCAGATGGAAGTACCAAAAATTTAACAGCACAAAAGGTGACTTCAGCCTGCAGAACAGCAATAACAATGTTCATGTTCCCTAAAAGTGAGTGAATGAATGAATGAATGAATGAATGAATTAATTAATTAATTAATATATGCTACTTTCAGCTGCAGTAGCTGCTTCATTTTTACTTCAGAGGTAAGGCAGTGGCTGAGCCTTCATAACTGCAGCTGCTGAATTCAGAGCTCTCTGGGCTGGTGATTTGGTTTCTGCTTTAATGTGAATGTGAAGCAGGAATCCAGCTAAAGAGGGAGTGTTCCTAATGCCAGTAAGAAATCTTCAATTAGGTACTGTTGCCAGAAGGCTGTGGGACACCCCATAAATTTATGTGTAAACTGAACTTTTTGTTAATATCCTTTTCTACAATAGCCATTGAGTGGATGAAGGAGTCCAAGAGGACTTGTGCTTTCCCTGAATCTGGAAGCTACATGAAACTTCTTTTGTTCTTGACCCCCTTGAGGTGTCTTCCTCATACCCCTAGACTGAAACAGAAGAATCAACCCACTTGGGTGCCTGTTTTTACCTTAAAACACTTTTTCAGAATACCAGGAGGAAACCATTTGCTTTCTGTGTTTCAAGGGACTCTGAGGAAAGTTGTGCTCTCAAATGCGAACAGGAAATGTTCCTTGTGCTGCATTTCCTGAAGCTCTGTGGCCAAAGCAGTGGATGTTACAAAAGGATAGTAAAATGTGTTTTGATATCATTGAGCATTTTTGTTATCAGCCTGTTCCAAACACGTCACAGATATGGAACCTGATGCTCCAGGGTCTCCTAATGTATCACTGCTTCAGTAACCTGCATTTATGGGTGAAGGAAGGATTGAGAAAGTTGTGAGTGACTCTTGCAGTCAACATATGTGCATCTGAAGCAAAGCAATATCTTGAGTTGTTTGCCTGCCTATGGTGAGCGAGAGTAATTTTGTAATCTTAAATTTAAGGAGTGGACAGATGCTGAGGCACTTTGTGGTTTAGCAGTCTCAGAGTTTAGGATATAAAGGATTGGGAGCAGGTAACCTTTGATAAAACATTGTAAAAAGCTTCCCCTGAGTAATCAATACGTATTTACGGTCTTAATTTTGTCTTGAGGTTTTTTTTGGCATCTGTCCAAGAGTTCAGCTCCCCTCATTTTTCAGGTCTCCTTTATTTCCCAAATGCCTGTCTGATATATATTGAACAGTTATGGGGTAGAGTGAGGGGGAGAAAACCACCCCAAGTTCACATGCCACAAATGACAAAATTATGACAAAAGATTTTAGTGAAGGAGGGTGGAAGCAAAGCAGAGTTTTAATTACACGACAAGGGGAAAAAATGGAATTTATAAACCATTTCAGGCTTAGCAGTGTAGGAGTACTTGTATTAATTTACTGTCAAATTGTTGCTGGAAGTGTTGTCTAGCGCTGGGAGCAGGGAGGGGAAGGCAGGCTGGTGCCATGCCCCTTGGTGCTGCAGGGAGCAGCTCGGGGTGCTGGGGCAGAGCCCGTGGCAGGGAAGGAGCCTGCCCCGGATGGGAGCTCATGCATCTCGCTCCCCCACTGCGGGAAGGATGGGAGCTCAACTCTCCTGAGGCAGCGTGTCCTGCATCGCTGCCAAAGCTACTGCTCTTGGCACCAGTCGTGCACTTTTATGAGTCATCTATCATCCCACCATTTTTCCCCCCCGGTTGTTCCATCACCATTGTGGAATAACAGATTTTTTCCCCTCCTCTTTCTAATCCTACCCTTGCTGTCTGCTTCCAGGCTGCTGTAGGAGCAGCATGCTCCCGCTCATCCGTTGCTGCCCAGCGATGGGAACTTGGCCCTTCGTCACTCTCCCTAGGTGCTGGATGGGCTCCATGCAGCTCAGCTTCTTCCCCATCCTTTTTCTGAGGAAAATAGCTGGCAGGTTCAGGTGCCAGAGCATGTGTTAGCATCTAGGTTAACTTGTGCTGCTGTGAAATGTGTCCCATTCTGTATGTGTGTATCATCCATTTAGTAGGGAAGGGGGCCCTGCCAAGGGCAGACTAGGACCCAACCATCTCATCTGCTGTTGTATGAATTTCAGATATTACAAGGTAGAGGCATGGCTGCTCAGTGTCCTTTACTCACATCTCAGTCTGAAACTGTGGTCCAGCCCTTCAACATTAAGAGAAACTGCCAGTGCTCCTGAAATTGTCTGTGAAACTCCTGTTTTGACACACATACCGTATTCTCGTAAAACATTAAGATACAAGTTCAATATTCATTTCAGCAAACAGGAGAATTGAATTCTCTCTTCGTTAGCAGTGCATGAAACTGTCTGCTGGTTGGTTCAGGGCTTTGATTTTTATTCTAAACCCAGATGGAAATATTTGCATAAGTCCTACAGTAGTCCTTTGTGAGGGCTTTTTCGTTCTTCTCGCCCCAGTTAATATTGCAAACTTAAGAAATCCTCTGAAATTAATCTTTTCCATTATGCCCATTTCTGAGCATTATGAACATGACAGAAAGATCCAGAAACCACAGCCCGGTGCCGCTTTCCAGCCGCAGCGATTATTTGTGTGTCGCGCGTGTGCGTTTATCTCTTTTGGCTGGCGAGCCCTTCCACGTTTCCCCATTTTTATTTCCCCTTTCCACACACTCCTTCACAGCTGCTGTAACCAGCACTCGCCCTCTGGCCAGCGTTCTGGCTGAGCAGGCTGTGAGGCTGCTGCTGCTGATGCCTCTCCGTCGGCCGCTAGACAGGACGCACGCGGCGGCGCTTGGCATCCGCGCTCCCCTCGCTGTCGGGCAGCCTGGTGCCACCTGGTCCCCTCTGCTCCAGCCTTCGCTGCTGTGCGTGGTGCTGAGCACTCTGCAAAGAAACCCTGCCTGGGCCAAAAGCATCCCCAGAGCAGCTCCGCTGTGGAAAAGGACGGGTTTGGCGGGTTTGCGCTTTGCGCTGCTGGAGAAGCGAGATGTTGAATAATATTTGTTGTTGTTTCATTGAAATTCTGCTTGCAGCTGTAGCTGTATCTCTTAGCCTGCATGGAAAATATCAGTGATTACTTTGGTTTTTCTTTTTTCCATACAGCAGATCCCTGATTTTCTCCCCGAGAGTCCCTGGGCTTGGGGTTGTCTTGTCTCCTACTAGTACTGCCATTATGAGAGGGGAGTCTGTGTCTGCTTAGCTCCCTTTACAGGGGGTGGAAACACTTGCTGAGACAAGGCCTGAAGGATCTGGAAAAGGGAGTATTTTTTTTTTACTCCACTTGCTTTATTTCATTGGTATTTATTTTAGTAGTAAAATGTAAGTGATTTCCCTTTTTTCCCTGCTGCCTATTTTTATCCCACCAGTGATTTACCTTCATTTTTATATTAAGTGTGGTGCCTGTAGAGTATTTACTTGTAATTGTGTGTTTGTGTGTGTTTCACTCTAGAATATAAATAACATCCCGGTGTCTCTTCAGTTTAGTAATTCTGCCAAGCTGTCACAGAGATCCTTTCATGATCCATGTCCTTCCCAAACTCCCTGCCATTGGTTTTTAAATGCTGGGGCCAGTGGACCGTAAGTTTTAGAGTTGCATTTGTTAGAGATGCCATTTTGCATTCACCAAGGAAGGGCTGTTGGGTTTTGACACCAGTCCCTGATGCCCTTCTCTGGTATTTAGACCAGTGTGAAATGTATGCAGAGGTGTGTTTTCTGAAGTGTAATAATAGGTATGTAGTAGCCTAAATTGGGAGGTTGCTTGGCTCTGTACATGTGTGTACATGTGTTTCATGAGCAAAGCCTGTATCCCTCTGGTGCTTTCTGCGCTACAGCAGCACAACAACCACAGAAAATCAAGAAAGAATTGATATGTGTGCAGCAATTGGTGGATCTGGGGTTTTCCATTTTCAGTTTTTTCATTTCCAGTTGCCCTACATGTAGCTGGTTTTAATATCTTCTGGTGACAGCTTTCATGACATTAGGGGTCAGAGTGAAGTTGATACCTACTTCATCCTTCTAAAAGCATATAGATGTAACATCCTTTGGACCAAATCCAGTCCCTCTTCCCCTTGGAGTGCAAGTGTTGAAAGTATGAAAAACATCCCAGCTGCAGCATTTGGATGTATGGGATGGGTGCAGGCAGTAGAGAGCTGGTAACTTCCACGGGAGCTCTTTTCCCAGTGGTGTGCTGAGGATGCTGAGAAGGTTGGCAGTGGCAGTGGGGGAGCCCATAAGCATTACAAATCCCTGGCCAGTGCCCCAGTGCAGCCTCTGCATAGCAGGCATAGCTATGTCATGGCTCCACAGCTGTTCCACCCCCTCTGTGACATTACATATGCTGAGTGAAGCCCACCTAATCCCTGCACTGAGATTTGCTTCCTCAGGGGAGGAGCTCTGGGCTCTCTGACCTAACAGCCTCTCTGTATAAAATTTCTTGGTTAATATCAGCAATATCCTGATGTCACATCTGATAATTCTGCAACTCTGTTCTACAAGCTGAGTGACAGCAGTTGTTTTCCTCCTTTATTTTTGCACCTCCCTGGTACCACAGTCCTGCTTTTGCCCATTACTTACCATTCTCCTTCCATCTCAGTACTCCTTCTAAAATAAAAGCTTACATGCCCAAACTAACTGAAAACTGGACATATGACAACTTTCTTTGGGTTTTTGTATTAGTGGTATTATCCAAATCAGGTTAGCCAACTGGAAAATAGATTATGGAAAAAGACATTTCTGAGTGGAAGGAGGTGATGATATCCATGCAAAGGAGGTAACAGCCATACAGAGCAGTAGGAATGATTCTCCCAAAGGCCCAAAGGGTTGTTCTCAGTTGTATTTGTATGATGCTCAACAGAAAAAAAAAAAAAAAAAAAAAGAAATGTTTTCAATTCTCTTTGAATAAACTTCTTAGCTGGAATTTTGTCATGGCTGCACGTCACCCACTATAGCTAGATTTGCCTGACTTCTTGTCAAGTCAGGGTTTATTTGTACAAAACTAATTTTAGAGTGTTTCTCTTCTACATAAAATGTTAGGGCTGCTTTTTTTCCCTTTGATTTAATTTGTCAGTATCATGTAGCATTTCTGCCTCTATCTCTGTATCCATTTCTAGTCAGCTTGTGGATGGTGGCACTGATTTGACATTTGGGGTTTTTTTATGGCTTTTAGGGAAGTAAAAAAGGCTGACAGTCACTGGCTGATTGGTATGATAGGAGAGGTCAAATTTAGGATCAACATCACTTTGTGTAAATGTAAATAAAACACCACCATATATTTATCTATGTGTAGTATGCTGAATTTGGACTTTGGTATACAAATTAATTAGGGATAGAAACACTTGAAAAAGAATATGAATTGAACTCAAATATAACCCATACCAATATTTTTTGAATTGAAGAAGCAGGGGTTTGGTTTTTTTTTTTTTCATAATTATGAGTGCAGAAAGTATGGATTCATAGCAATGGGAGGTTTCACTAGAATCCAAAAGTCTTGTGAAAAATAATTATTTTCAAATTGCAATAATTCTACCAAGTTGCTTTATCATTTGTTTTCCATAAGTATGTAATAAGAAAACTCATTGCTTTAACTTCCAAGTGTAGTTTGTATCAGTGGTGTAAAAAAACCCCCAACATTATTAGAAATTCCTGTTTCTTACAGGGAAATTTATAGTGTGTGCTACCACAGAGCCAGACTCTCTCTTACACCATGTGAGCAGATATTAACTTGAGACCAGCATCAGACAACCATTTTTGTCTTTCCCTTTATTTGAAATACGACATGCACAAGTATAATTTGGCTTAAGAGACCAATTTATGCTTGAAGTGCTAAATAGTTTTTCTGTTGGCTTTAGATGAGTTACACTGAGCACTTACCCAGTTGTCACAAGGATGAATCCATCTAATATAAAGTAATCCTTTATTCATACCAAATAACACCAAATAACACTTTTTACTGCTTTGCTTTACTGTAGTCAAGTCTCGGAGAGAATCTTTCTAAGTAATCCTTTGAGAGAGGGGAGCTGGTGACAGAGCTATGAATTCTCTGTGGACTTAGGAATTCATCATTAGACTGTCTACACTCATTTTTCTAGGAAAAATAGTAATTTCTTGAGAAAGAGGTAGGAAGTAAATTAAAAGAAAAAAAAGAAAACAAACACAAAAAATCGACGCACACTTTGGGTCCCCAGTGATAACACTCAACTGCTGAGGCTTTCCATGTATCATGGATACAAGTGCACAGTTGGATTATTGAAGTCATTGCAAAACCACACGTTTTTTGCCTTAGAATTGGTCTAGAAGATTATGAAAAGCTGCCAGATGAACCATATTTTGATGCAGTATATGCATAAACTTTTGCCCAGTGATAACAGGTTAGAATCACTTTAAATCCCATTTCACCTACAGATCTGCTAATTCTTAAAATAGGAAACTACAAATTATATATTCTTGAATCACTTAGCAATGCCAAAACAGAGATCAGAATTCTAATTTCTCTTTGTCAGTAACAGATAACATAAAGATAAAAGCTGCTGTAGAATATGAATATTAATTTTTAAACCATATTGGAAAAACCTTCTGACTACGTAGGCCTGTGTTTTTGAAGCAATATTCTGGGAAGCAGCTGACTGAATCCTATTAATTTAGATGAGAGCCAAATGACAGTCTGTATGGACCTCTTTGAAAATTTGAGACTTAGTTCTTTATTCTTATTTCTTTCAAACTGTTGTAGAAGGCTTTCATGTATTCAGTGGACTTTCAAAGGCAGACATGTATAGTGCAGTTAAAATGCTACAATTTAGTAGTATTGCACTGCCTAAGTTGTCATTTCCTGCAGAGTAAAAGAGTATGGTTAAAACATGTTGTTCTACGTGATGCTGCAAGATTTAAGACTTCTGCTTGTTCTCAGTGGAACCGGTGAAAACTTTATTGCCTGTTGTCAAAAAAAAAAAAATCAATTTAATTTTTGAAACTTGAATCTAAATCTTAGGTCATGCTTCCTTTATAATTACACACACTTACTGGAATGGCATATGGTGAAAATATATAGAGCTTTGTGATACAAAAGAAACGAGGAGAAATGCTAGGCTTTTATGTTGATTGCACCTGTATGGGGGCTTTATAAGCTTACAATTTATATCATTTATAGATAAAGACTCAACATACCCCTAATGTAACTAGTACTGCAAAGCTTTTTTTTTTTCCCCTTCTTTCTGCTGACTGAATGATAGGTAAAGCAATTTTCAACAAATGTCTCCCTGTAGGCTGTCATCATGGAAGCGTTGTAATCCTGCATTTTAACCTTAGCGCTGGCGACTATCCAGAAATTATTTCATTTATGCCAAACTGTTCTGCACAGAGCACTTCCTCTCTTACTGTATGGGAAGAGAACAGACTTTAAATCCTGACATTCCTGTTGTTCTATCAGACCTTAATCATCTGTGTTCACAAGGATGTAGCAAAAGTGAAATAGCCACATCTTCCTGTGTTTTCTTCTTGGTATAATTAGGGGAGTGAAAATTTGAAAACTCAGGGATGACTTAGGTGCCTTCTTGACATTTGTTCCTTTGGGAATGTTTAGTGTTGGAATCAGATCCTTACAAAAATAAATTATACTTCATTATATCCAAGCTGTTTCCTCTTTAGTAGTTTGGTTTGTTTTAAAATTCACATGCAGCCTTGTGCAGAGACTCAGGTGGTAATGTTACTGCCTTCTATAAAACTGTTTTTGTGGATGTTTTATGCATATCTCTTAATTCCTTAGTGTGGGCTAAGAGCTTTTCTTTAAAAAGAAACATAGAACATGAATGATCCCTTAAATTAAGCCTGAATTTAGATTTTATTCAGGATCAAGTAATTCATAAGCTACTGTTCAGCTCTGGCAAGCTATAGAGCCTCACAGATTGTCTATGCCCACTTCCCTAGACCTTGCACACCTAAAATTCCAGCAAACAAAGTAATTTAGAACTGCAGGTGCACGTTTTATTTAATCTCTAGAAGTATACTTGCTGTATATAACTAATTGGAAGATATATTTTGCATTAAATTCATGACATCAATTTTATCTTCCCATGTGATTTGCATCTCTCTGTCAGTAAACACAGTAATAACTTAGAGGTGGAGATAAGCAGGTATTTGCACAACATTATGTTGTCCCATACATATGAAATCCATGGTGATATGCTTTGTTGAAGTCCTTTGCATTAATTTTCACGTACTGAAAATGCAGTTTTGAGTTACTCCCCAGCTCTGAATAGCATCACTTTCAAACTCTTGACAAATATCCTTGTCCTGTGCAAGGTATTCTGCACTACAGCCTGGTACAAAGAGCAGCTTCAGAGAGGGCTGTGCTGCTCCATCCTTTTACTGCACACTGGGACAAGGAGTTCTTCTTGCAGACCTACTTGGAGACAGTATTCTGAGGAAAAGCCTTGCTTACAAATAATGCTTTATGTTAGAAAATGATCTGCTCCTTGAAATTGTTGTCATATCACAATGGCTCATGCAGCTGATGTTTTCAGCTCCTTTTCCTATTGGGTTTTCCCCCCCTCTTTTTTTCTTTTTAGACCTCTCTCCTTCTGTCAGAGGAACTGTCACTCATGCATTAAATGATCCCTGGTTAGGCAGTGCTTTTCCACAAAGAGGATGTTGGCCTCAGAGTCACCAATCCAGATTCAGTTCTGAATTCATGTATTAACTGAACAACCAGGAACTTGTAATTACCTTCATTTTAAGTATAGGTCAAAGTTGTTGTAGAAGAACCAACTATTTGCTTAAGTGTTTAAATATGGATTTCTCTAAAAGTCTTGACCTCTCTGGTTTCTTTGGCTTCATTTCCTCTTTAGTTTCCAGCTTTCAGAGACTCAATCACACATATATTACCCGCTGTAAAGTCAAATATTTCCAGTCAGTTGGTTCACTTACTAAGGGTACAGATGCCGTTTTGTCCAGCATTTTTTGTGGTTGGAGTATTGGGAATACAAAATTGTCTCAAGAAAAAGGGCATTGATAAGGTTTAAAACATTGGCCTCTGCTGCTAGAGCCTTTCAAGCAATCAGGTAAAAAAAACCAAACAAAACAACAAAATGACAACACATGAACAACAGGGGTGTTCCAGTGACCGAGACCTTATGTTGTCTAATAGATTCCAAAAAGATTCTGCCATGTATCTGAAGTGTGGGAGCAAAGAAAGTAAGAGCAGTGTTCACTGGCACACAAGTAAGAGATGACTTTCTGAGATTTGGTGAGCAGAGAAGTAAAAGTTCGTTTAGTAAAAACAGGAAGGAAAAGAGAAATGTGAATATTGACATCCTTTATTTAAGAGACTTCAAATGTTCTCTAGTTAGGGAATTTTCCATCAGTCCATTTATTTCATGCCAGTGTTTGGTTTTTGCACATGGTGAGTCTGATGAGGGAGTGGCTCAGGGAGCTGGGGGTGTTTATCCAGGAGAAGAGGAGGCTCAGGAGGACCTTGTCCCTCTGTCCAACCACCTCACAGGAGGTTGTAGCCGGGTAGGGTTCAACCTCTCCTCCCAAAAAGCAGTGACAGGACAAGAGGAAACAGCATCAATTGCCCTAGGGGAGGTTTACACCAGATATTTGGGAAAATTTCTTCACCTGCTGGGTTGTAAGCACTGGAAGGGTTTAAAAGCCGTGTGGACCTGGCATTTGGGGATGTGGTTTAGTGGTGGACTTGGCAATGCTGGTCTAGTGGTTGGACTCAGTGATCTTAGAGGTTTTCTCCTGCCTAAATGATTCTATGTTTTCTACTGCCTGAAGAGTATAATTAACTAAATATGGCTGGGAAAAAAAAGGCACAGTTTCACTAATAAGAATCTCACATAGACTATGAAGTTAAAACTTCCAGGAGACCTTATTAGTTGCAGGGGTAAGGGTTAGGTCCCTTTGTGGATATATCTTCTCTTGGCATTCAGCCTAACAGCTTTAGGGGACATTAGCTTGGAACTGAGCAATATAAGCAGAAACAATTCTGGTGCTCCTGCCTGGTGGGAGCTCACAGATGCTTGTAATAAAAATTGTTAAAAATTGTTTCATTAGTTCACAAAAAGCAGATTTCTTGGAATGCTCTACCTTCTTTTGCCAAGAATTTTTAATTTCTTTTATGTTCTGTATATGACAAGCGCTAGCAGAAGCTACCTCTCAATTAATTATGATAATTTATAGGACTTAAAATGACCACTCAGCATTCTTCCATTTGCACGTTGAAAACAAAATGTAATTGGGTTGAAAACAATATGGTATTTAATGCCTTTAAGTGGTACATTTTTCCAAAAGATAAAGACATACCAACCTTCTAGAATTACATAATATCACAGACATAAGTAAAATTAATCAGATATGCCACGTGCCCTCATTTTGTAAGTGCAATAGCTCATTTAGCTGTTAGCAAAACCTTGCTTAGTGATGCATCGATAATTAGAAACTGTCACTGTCTGTATATGAATAACACTTTTTCTCCCTGTTGCTATTTTGATATTTGGGGGAGAAAAAAAATCATCACATACCACATTTCATCTGTCCTGGAGTGCAAACATAGTTGGACACTTCAAGATGTCTATGCAGGATTTTTTAAATGTTATGAAATGAAGGGGTTTTATACTTAAAATTACACACATGTAATTTTTATCCAGTAGGCAGATGGGAGGGGTTGCTCTTGAGGTAACACATCTGCAAAGCACCCTCCTCCATGACTAATGTCATTAGTTTTCATACAGTTTGGTAGCATGCATTTTAGAAACAAAATTTCCTTGTTTCCTTGTCTTATTTGTACTTAAACCTGCTTAAAGGTCAGTAGAAAGCCATTTGCTGGTGACTTTTTGACAGACAGGTTTCTCTGAGCTCATAGCTGTTCATGCAATAGGCAGAGTGAGCAAAGGGAAGTTTTGTCTGTCAGTCCCCAGGAATCATTAGTGTCCTTTTCTTTGCAGATCAGAAGATCTCCATGTCTGTAGTCTAGACAAGACAAAAAACCCAAGTGACAATTAGATAACCCTGGTAAATGAAGATAAAACCATTTATCTGGTGAAGCCACATAAAGCCCTCCATGCTGAGGAGAGGACAATGCAGAGCTGATTTGGGATATTTACATCTATTCAGATTTATAAACAATAGCCTTTAAAAAAAATTGGTTGACTCTGTTTTTCAGTCTGCTCAGTGTAGCCATTTTTCTGTGAAGCAGCTTATTTATATGGAGCCCACATTGGGATATTGCAGTGCACCAGCAACTCCAGAGGCTGTTTGGAAGCTCTCAGACAGTCCTTAGTGCAAGTGTGCACGTTGCTCAGTGGTAACTTCCCATTAATTACTGGTAACACCTTCAGGGAGGAGGTTGCACTATTTCCAAAGACAGCTTTGGCTCCTTTTTCACTGGTTTACCCCACAGAGGGTGATACACATTTAGAAGGTACTTGATGAGAGACAGACTGTGCAGGAGGGCAGATCACCTGAGGTGTATTCCAGCCACTGTTTAGCTGTGAATATCTGGGGACAATACAAATTTTAGCTGGCACTAAACCAACAGTAAAATTGGGGTTTATTATGTAAACTAACTATTTCCAATTCTTTTTTAATGGAAATTTAAAATATTAAAATAATAGTGTAGGACTTGAAAAATTCCCAGGACAGCATGCTCATCTGCTCTAGATTCCTACTGTCTCCAGGCTGGTGGGATTTCTTAGCTTGATGTAAAGACCAGCTGCCTGAATTAATAGGAAATGTATTAAAGGTTCATGATGTCATGGACTTACATGCATAGATTTATAAATGAATAATTGGATGGCTGTGAGAATATGGACATAACCCTTGGTCTCAGGTGGCTCCTTGACACACAGAGCCAAGACATTCACTCCCACACATGGGCTCTGGAGGGGAAATTTCCTTTTCCGCCTGTTGTATGTAAAATACAACAGAGGATTTTTTTTTTTAAAACCTGTGTGCTTTGTTATTCACAAGCCATAAATATTTATGGACTGTGAGAAAATGCACCTGCTACTTACTGCTCCATGTGAAACAAAAGCCAAGGAAAGAAAATACTGTAAACCAATGGAGATGCTGAAACATATTTTTTCAATTACTGATAATAACTGGAAACTAAAATGAACTTTTCTCAGAGACAAGATGAAAAAAATAAAAGATAGAGGCAAAGTTAAACCATCCAACTGAAGAACCTGGCTCCAAAGGCTCTACTTAGTGCAATTGATGAACAATAACTACAGTACTATCTGAAATAGATGATGGTTGAGTAGATTGGAAAAGTAAACTCTCCTCAGTACGTTTTCAGAGATGTTTATGGGTAATCTGTGTAGAGAGACCTGCTTGAGGAGCCCCATTTATTACAGGCTAAGGGATTTTATGATCTGTCTCACATGAATTGGCACATGACTGTGCAGTGCTTCATACATTTATCTGAGAGACCTCTTGGTTTAGATTGCCTGTGTCTACATTGCATTCAGTGTGCAAGCATTTGAATTAAATTTGGAATTTGGAGCCATGGAGCCTCACTGGCATGTAAAATACTCAAGACTGCAAAAGTACATCTGGGAACTTGGAGCAAAGCCTTTCTTGAATGCTAAACTTGTGCTGTCTTCACTACATGATTCTCAATACAAGAAGTAGCTTTTTGAAGCATGCTGTGGAAAATGTGCTTGTTTTTATTAATGAAATACACTAAGAAGTCTCAATGTTTACTAGGATGAAAATCATTGGGTTTTAAATTAAGCTACAATGATAACTTCTCAGGAGTTTCATAAAACAAACCTCTTTTTGTCTCAGATTTTAATATGACCCATAGGTCAGAGGGAGCTGTTTGCTGTCTCTAAGGTAGACAAAGTCATTTCCTACACAGGATTTCTGTAGATGGAGCTGCTGCAGTGCTGCTTTTTTTTCCCCTCCTTTAATTTTTATTTCTTTTTTGCAACTCTTGCCATTTTTAGCAGATGTGAATAGTCCTGCTTATACACTGAAAACAGGAGGTAATACTGTGTCTTACAACAGGAACATGAATGATTGCAGTTTTCAAAATCTATTGTGCAGTCAGGGAGCAGCAGTATGCTGTGATTACACCTTGCATTGCCAGGAGCACCTATAAACTGCTTAGAAAACTTGAGTTGTGCTTGTTTCAGCTTCTGAATGTTTGTAGTGGCATCTAAAAGCCTTACAGTAGTACAGGGCTTCTGAAATGGCAAACTCCAGTCTGTGAATTGTCTCTTAAAAGCAGGTGATGTCTGTGTGCCCATGGGGAATCTTGGAATTCCTGCCTGTGACATGGGGTGAGGCTTCCCCAGAGTGACAGAGCTCTGAGCTTCGACATCAGCCTGAGGTTTTTAATAGCAGGTCTGGAGTTGGCTCATTGCTCCTGCTGAGCACACTGGGGTGAGGTCTGATCAGACCTTGGTAAAAATTAGTGATGCTGGCAAAATTAGCTTCTGGGCCTTGAAAAATACTAATTGAGTAGTCCTCTAATAGTACAATGTAATTCAGCTTAAAGAGCTTAATCAGAATCTATTACATGCTGCTAAAGTGGCCCAATAATGGAGGGCTGATTCATAACCATCATAATCACTTCATTGCACTTTTAGTTTAGATCTGTTTTTCTTCTTGCTTCAGTGCCCAATAGAGTCCTCATAGCCAGAAAAACCTTTGAATTAAATGTTTGTATTAAAATTTGGGGTTGTACCTATGAAATAATGAAATAGTAAAAGTGTTATTTGCAGGGCATTACACTTTAGGTTTTATTGCCTTACTTGCATTTGTGGTGTAAAAAGAGATTTGGTCAGTGTACTGAAATTTATTTTGACGTATTTTCTATCATCTTGCAAAATCCTGGAGTTGAATTTTTTGGAGGGAGAACCATCTCATTTTTGAGAATGTTTTGCATGGAACTCTGTTTCTGGAGCTATCTGTGCTATTCAAATACCTGATCTGAAATGTTGGCTATATGACAGTGTCGTTGGCCCATTCCTGTAGCCTTTGTTCAGGTCTCACAATTTCAATTTTTGGCTCAGTAGCAATGTTAAGAAGTGCAGACCAAAGACACAATCTTTGAGGGGGCTCAGCTAGTGACCATCAGCCTTGTTCTTCAGGGGAGGCAGAGCTGGCTGATAGCAGACCTGAGTTCCAAGCTTTAGATGTGCCACTGATTCATTGACTGCTCTCTCTGCCTCAGTTTATCAGTCTGTTTGATGGGGATAAAATAAATTCAGCTTTCCTCCAGGACAAACTGTGTGTGCAAGTTCATAAAAAGGACTTTGAATGTGTACAGTGAAGGTGAAGTAACCTGCTATGGTAATATATTGGGACAGAGTGGATTAATTTAATTAATCAATCTTGGTTTAAATAATTTTACTTTAAAGTAGCCTCTATTTAAATAATTGATTCAAATTTGCTTTGCATGTTACCATCTCATGATTTATCTAAAGAAATATTGATTTCTAGTTGTTAGTAAGCATTGATTTTTCAATGAGATACACAGTGAATTAAAGTGATTATTTCTGTTTAGGCGGGGAAGGCTTTGAGTGTTTTTTGTGTCTGGTTGTGGGTTTTTTTAAAAACCTTTGAAGGTGTCACTCTTGTGGAATGATTTGCTTATATTTTGTAAAGGAAAAAACTCCAGGCAAAACTGTTGTGAACAGAATAAGAATTGGCTGAATTAGGGCGCTTCCTTCCTTTTTCAAAATAAAGGCAAGGACTACGTTCCAGTGGATCACTTCAGGTTGAAAGAAGCATTTTTAGAAGAGATACCTGAGAAAGCATAACAGAGAGTTGTGTTTTGGGAGGAAAGAAACAAAGATATTCTGTATATTCTGTGTTGTGGTGGCAGGCAAGAGGCCTTGGGAAAAACAGGAAGGAAGAGTAAGTGGGTTTGTAGGAAAAAGGAGAAGAAAAAAAAAGTGTAGAAAATTTAAGTAGAAGGGAGGATGAACTAAAACTACAGAGCCAGAACCTTGAGCTTAATGTAGAAAGTAATGGTTAACTTTATGTAACTCTTCTTTTAATCAGTGACCATTAAAAGTCATGGTCAGTGGCCAGTTGCAATGCTCAGTGCAGGCAAGGAGGGTCATTATTTTAGCAGCTGTATTTTAGATGTATTGGAGCGTTGGGAATAAGATCTTAAACTGGAATTTGCTGTAACTGATGCAAAACCTTGGAGAAGTATTTTAGAGGGAGGATTGGAGAGGACAGAGTGCATATTGGAGATATCATAGGGAAGTACAGTGACAGTTTGAGCTGCGATCAAGGGATGGAGAAAAGTGTTGAATGGGCCATGAAATTTGAAATCTGGAGAATCGAGAAAGGTGGTGATGTTGTCAGCAGCAGCGGCAAAGAGGGGAGAATTGGAAGGAGAGATAAGAAGTTCAATTTTCAAGAGGCTGACTTTGACATCAAAATTGTGTGTTTGAGAAGCAGGCAGAGAAGGGAGATAGCCTGCAACGTAGGGGAAATGAGAGATGCGAGCGAAGATTGGTGATTCATCAGTGTCAGAATGGTGCTGGAAGCTGAGGGCAGGTGAACCTGCTGAGACAGGAGGCTCAGGGAGGAGGAGGACTGGCTGAGATTTCCGCTGGAGATCAATAGGAGCAAAAGGAAGAAAAAGAAAACTTGGATGTGTCAACTCCTACAGTGGACATCTGAGGTAGGAAAGAGGAGGTGTCCATTGCTCAGCCTCAGATCAAATACTGAAATGGAAACCTTACTGATTTCAATTTTAGACTGTTTTGTAAATACATTTTAACAGGACCAGCTATTTACATGCATGGAGATAATCTGATTAGAGGCCTTTGAGAGAAATATACATGTATTACCTTTAAGTTGTGGAGCAAGTACATCTTAAAGAGCATTTACATGATCAGTTCCCCTTAGTCTTAGATACCTTATGGGAGGACTGCTGAACACATCCAGTAAATCCATAATTCCTTCTGAGATACTAAATATTATTTTTAGTTAAACATTGGGAAAGAAATCATTTTTAAAGCTTATTAAAATGTTATGTGAATATTTTTCAAATATAATTCATATTATCACTGGTGCATAACTTTTCAAATGAATAATTCATGGCAGCCATAGTCACTTTTGATAATCTATAGTGGTGTGTTATGTTGGTTCTGCTGAGAGATTAACACTTATGGCCTAAGGAATAAAACCAGAGAATCTAATCCATTTGTTTGCCTATTCACAGTGTCAGATATTTTCTTAAATTAAAACCTATTAGTTTGAATTCTGAATCTTAAAATTGAATCTCTTTTAGCTCATTTTAGACTTCTATAAAACAGCATTTTGATGTATAACGTATTGCAGGCAAGTAAGTATGGAGACTATTGATTTTCAGCACAGTTTTTCTATCATAGACACTGAAGAATGTTTCTAAGAAAAATTTATAGGATATTAAGCAGAGAAATGATTTCAAAAGGCTATTGGAAGACCCAGGAAATGGGATAGACCCTGTCTTTAATTGGCTGTTATAAATTTTCTGAAAAGCAGCTGAATTTGAAATGGTTTTTCACCACCTGTTATGATGGCATATCTAATATAAAAATAAGGAAAAATGTAAATGCTGTTTTAGTAGTATTAGTTTGACCTCATCCACATCCTGTTGGTAAAAGTATGCATTTAATTATAAATTTGATGTAGGAGAAGTTCAGGTTTCCCAGAGAGAACACTGAGATATATGTAAATTATGTTCTTTATGTCTGTCTGACTTCTCCCATTTATGATCAATTAAGTTTTAACTTCTGTAACAGAAATGTTAGTGATGTACATTATTGCTTTTCTTGTGGGTTTCTGTCTGGAAGCAGTGGGGTGGCCACTGGTAGTGTCTCCTGGCAATCTCTCAAAGTTGGTTTGTATAGTAATGTGTAATGCAGCTATTGCAGGACTTTGGGTAAAATGCCAGGATTGTACTTAGGGATTAGTCTACTCATATTAATAAATCATTCAAAATGTAGGATGTCATTGTTGGGGTTTTTGATTTTCAAGTAAATGCTGTGGTTTAATTACAGTGAAGTATTTCTTAAAGGAGCAAATTTTATTCCAAAAGTTATTACTTTAATAAACAATGAACAGGCAATTAAATAACTTGAATCTGTTCTTTGAACCAGAGTTGGCATTCAGTGTATACTTGAAAACCACCAGCAGAAACAATGAATCAGATACTGTTTGCAAGTTTTGCTTAAAGAACAAAGGCTAACATTTCTACAGCCTGAATCAGAGGGATCATTAGAATTACCAGTGGGTCTTGATGTTGTCCTGCCTCTGCAACACTACCTCCCAACCTGGTGTGATTTTGGGATGTAGTCCCTGATTGCAGGCTGAAAGAGAAAACTTCCATTAAAAAAAGAGAAAGGAACAAAAACCAAAAGCCCCCGGTATTATTTGTGAGTCTGGTGTAATGTGGCTAAATCAGAAGTAAATGTATAATTAACCTTTTTTTCATGATAAATTAACATTAATTTTCTCAGGATTAGTGTGAAATAGCATAATATAGGACAGGTTTAGCATTCAGGGTAAGTGTCACATGGGACCTTTAACACTCTTACAGGATTAGTGCAGCCAGTGATTCATGCTGTTACCATGCACACAGAAATAGTGTGCAGCTTCTGGCCATCAAAGAGGCTTTCCTAATTATCAGCTTTTACAAGTGAGCATAGAAAGATTAGAATATAAATATGAGGAAGATGGCTTCAGAGTTCTTGAGGGAACAAGATAAAATGCACTCTTTCCCCAGTGAGCAGCTCAATTTTCGAAGGAAATTTTGCAGTATTGTTCGAGGATGCATCATTAGGAAGATAATTAATGAAAAGGTCTGTTGTTAGGGTCTGAGTGAGTGTGGTGTCTTTGTGTTCATCCCTCTTTTTTCTTTTACAAGGGCATTTCTTCCTTGTCTTATTAATCTGAGCATTCTTTATGCAAGGAAAATGATGAATAATATTTGAAGACTGGGAAAGAAGAGTGAATTTAAAAAGCACTGGTTGAAAGTGTACAGCTTTGATGATGCTGAGAAACAGGCCAGCTCTGTTTAGGTACTCAAATACAGACTCAGTGTATTAATGTGCTTAATGTTTGGAATCCAAGAACCCAGAAGCAGAATTCTTTTTCTTAAGCACATGAACCAAAATAGGAAATGACAACACAGATGCTTTAGAAGCATCATTCTGGTAAGTCCTATTAGTGGCCAGAAACTCCTCCCCCAGCTGTGATCTGTGTTTCTCTGCAGCCTGGCCCAGAAAGCTGTGGTTCAAAAGTTAAGGACAGATGGAATTTGCCCTGCCCTGATGCTGCTCCCCCGAGGGTGCCCCAGACAGGGGCTGGGGCTCACCAGCAATGTGCTGGAACATTGTCTAGTGTGAACACAAGGGTAAGTCTGAGGCCATAGATGAGAGGCACATTTTCCAAGCAACCCACTCCACCTTCTTTCCTTGTGTCCATCTTTTACTGTAGGTGCAACAACTTATTGCCTGTAACACACCAGCTCTGCTCAAAAGGGTCTCCTTTTGCTAAGTATCAGCCCGTGTAGGAGGTAACATGGAAACACTTGAGCATTACCTGAGGAAGAAAACATGCTTACAGCCAATACACTGCTCATATATCAAACACAACACTTCACAGCCTGGTGAGCTCTGCTTCATAACTCAGAAAGAAAAAATAGGGGGGTTCATGACTTCTCAGTGGATATAAGATTGCAGATAGTTTGGGCTATTAATCCACGTCAGGCAACAGTCATCTGCATGCTCCTGGACATATTCTGTTTTGCACACAGAGGTATTGTTCATATAGATTCCAGGGGTTTAAAAGATTACTCTGGGTTTTGTGGGAGTCCTAAAAGTTCAGATGCTACTGTGTGGACTGCCATATGTCCATAAATCTCAGACATCTGGCAGCCCAGCTGGAACTGGTGTGCACACGAGGTCTGGTACAGCCATGCACAGCAGCCACTGGGAAGTGCTGGATTCCCTCCCTCCACATGTGCTGCACAGCTGACTTGTGCATGGAAATACCCTCAGCTGCTGGGCTGGTTCATTCCACATGGGCACCAGTACCTGCAATTTGTCTTGGTAGTTTTTTCTTTTTCTCTAGACCCTGATACTTTGTGCTGGGCAGCCTGGGTGAATTTAAATGAGTAATGTAAAAATGTTTGTTCCTATGTAGTAAGTCTGGGGGCTCAGGCCTTTGGAGGCAATGGCATTTTTTCTGCTATTACAAATTGTAAATTCAGAGTACCCTTTGGGTCTCAATGCAGTTTTTCTAGGTTTGCATCTTAGAAGCAGAGATCAGCATGGGAAATGCTCAGTGGGACTTCTTTTTCCTTTTTCTTTGCTAGCCTGGATATTCATATTTACCAAGAAAACCAAGAAGGCTGAATTTGAATGGTGTGTGTGTTAAAAATGAGCCTTTTAGTGCTTAATGTATATTGGAGAAATTGTTCAGGAACGATTTATCCATAGGTTGTCTGTGCAGTGCTTTCAGTGACAGCTTCATCCTGGGTTATCAGCTGGTGTAAGTGCCAGTTGCACAAAGGCATATTTAACTTGTGCACTCAGTTTGCTTTGTAGTCAGATTTTGCATTCATGAGCAGATACAATTTGCTTATTGTTTGGAACAGTTCCTTTCCTTTTATGTAAATTCCTTGTCTTTTCTTAGACTCCCATACCTCTATTACATGTCAAGCAGGAGTCTGATCACTGGACAGGATGTCTATATGTGAAATAGAAATTGAGTATAGGAAGGGGCAGCTGGGCTTTGTTGTCTTTTAAATTACAAAGTTAGATGGAAACCAAAAGTTTTTAGCATGGATGTTCTGCTGGAGAAGGGCTGTATAGAACTGCATCTTCGTTTTTTTCTGAACCCTGCCCAGGACAAAAAGCTACATATAAACAAGCATCCTGGTAATATGAGAATGTTTTAGATGAAACCAACAAGCTGAATGAAGTTCTGTGTGTAATTATCTGAAAACCCACAGGCACACCTACACATAAAGTTCAGCATTGTTTATATGGATGTATAGGGTAAAGGTCTTCATTTTCATCTTGGAGTGCCAGGGAGATGCTTTTGTGTTGTAATTAAGTCTTCATAATATCAGGAAGAAATTGCTGTGCTCCAATCTGAAAATTCATTGTGCAGCTAAATGCTCCTCTTTGCATAGGAACTGTTCTTAATTAATAATCTGTTTGATGGATTATTAGTGCCAGACTGGATTGGCATCTGCGCTTTGGACATGATGTACCTGATTGTACTAACAAGTTATAACAACATGTATCAACTACTGTAATTATCATGTTGCCACTGTTTTCTGCAGATATAAAGATACATAATTCAAGCTGACAAGCCCAAAGATTTTATTGGAATGACCCATGATACCCTAAGTTCTCATTAATATACAGCCAAATGCACAATATCAGTTAAGATACAATCTCAGGCCTTCTTAGCATTAGCAGCAGTTAAAATTAGTAATGCAGCAGAAGTTCTTATAATTTTATTTTCCTGCCATGTTGAAATGAAGAATTTTGCAGATTTCTTAAAAAAGTGTAGTTTTGAATAGCCTGTTCTTTTCTGTGTTTTCAATTCTGACATTAGTATGTAGTAGGAGTAAATAGCATTTAAAATGAAGCCATTGTTTATTCACAAATCAAATAAGCTACCGACAGCTGCCCTAGTGGCTTCCTCATTCACTTAAATTAATGCCTAAGGCCTTGGGGTGAATAGTCTTCTGGGGAGAATGTGGGCATTTATTTTCGATTTCCATTCAATGTTGGGTCTTTTAATGCCAAATCCTATTTAATGTGCACATGTTATGTTGAACTGTGTGCAAATTTATTCTATGGACAACTTGACAGAATTCATACTATTAAAGTCACATACAATTCGTACTCAAAAAATAAGGTCTGTTCTTTTGAACAAGCGGGGTACAATTCTGTCTTTATTTTAGTTTAAGATCTGCATAGCACTGAGAATAAGTCCTACACAATAGTAGGTACTTTTTAACTAAGCTTGGGGTTTGATGTTTTGGATTTCTTCCAAGCCCTGTGCATTTAATCAGGATTTTCTTGTGCCCTCAAGTGTTGAGACAGTGCTGTGACAGATACAGTTCAAGAACTTGAGGGGGAGGGCAGTTTTACTAGGTTCAAGTATCGTCCTTTTTTAATAATTTTTTTTTTAAATTTTTTTTCCCCTCACTTGGAAACTGCATAAATGTATTTGGAGACTGATATTACATCAGAGCAGCAAAATTCATTCAGCCCTTCGTCCACATAAGGACTTAGACCCTGTGACAAAAAGAAGATGAGAGGATGTAGGAGTGATAATGATTCTCTAATGTAGCGGTCAGCCTTCTCCTGGGGAAGTGGAATACAGTTCCAGTTGTGCTCCAAGAATTGCTTTTGCATTTAACAGAAATAATTGAATTGGATGACTGTCACTATCTCATTTCCCGTCCCAGTGCCGTGTTAAAATGACCACATTTTAACAGTGCACAGTTTATTAAGCAAGTTCAAATAAATTCCAGTAGACTTTAAGCTTCTTAGGTCTGAGAGAGAGAACATTTCCTTTGTGGATCTTGAGGGACATTGTTATCAACTAAATGGAAAGCTGCTTTGCCCATTAGCAGTGAGGTTATGGACAAGTGCAGAGATTGAACTTGAAATGCAGTTTAGCAACATGAGAGAGGCAGTCTGGCCATGACCAAAGGCCCAAGGTCTAACCTCAAACACTGGAAAACTTGGGGGCTGTAAATAAAGTGCTTATGGACTTTGTGGCTCTCTTTAGTAGCAGCTGAGCAGGGGTCTGGAACTCGGTAATTCTGGATTAAGTGCTTAGTTTCCGGCTAAAAGCCAGCACAGGCGTGCTTCAAAGATTGCTGGAAAACTGGTTCTAGATGTCTCCTGGGAGAGAACTGCATTTGAAGTTGAAAAAGAAACCAAGGGCCGAAAGTTTGACCTGACAGCTCCTCAGAGGGGATGTAATTTTCCTTTTTTTGCATCTGTAGTTTATGCAGCTTTTGTTTATGAGCTCCCTCTAAGCCTGGATTTGACACAAACTTCTAAGTGTTAATCTCTAAAAAATTACACCTCTTTTGGCAGCTCTTTTGCTTCTTTGCACTTTCTTCTGTCTGTGTTGTCAGATTTGCATACTCACTACTGAAATGGAAGGTGAACTGTCCTTCTCCAGTTGTTTCTCTGCCTTCACACTTCTGCTTTTTCCTCAGCCCTTCTGAACTGGGTAAAGATCACAACCTCTCTGCTGTTTAATGTTCAATCTTGCTTTATTTTATGCAGTTGGAAAGGAGGGCTCCCAACTACTGCAGACTCCTCTGGCTCCAATTCTGCAGTGGTTTTTTCCTTTAAAAAGTGAAGCTGGTGCTAACCTGTGCTTCAGTTCTGAGATTCCCCAGTTTACAGCAGCATGAAAATGTCATGACTTCTGAAAGCTTTGCAGCAGCCCTGCATAGTTCTTAATAGCATCCACGTTGTGACAGGAGTGTTGTCAATTTTAGGGTTTTTTTTCCCAAGTTAAAAGCTGTAAGCAACAGCTGAGAGGTGGTTGTGTGCTTCCCTCTATTATTTTTTGGGTTGGGGTTTTGATTTGGGTCAAACACCTCCACCCCAGCTGCTTCAGAAAGGCAATTCTGCATTTGCTTTATCTGCAGTTTGCTTTTGGGAGGTCATTGTTGTAACTACAGGGCTGGCAAAGAGTGGACAAGTTAGTCAAGCCTGTGTTTGTGAAGACAGGCAATTCAGTTCTTCTCAAGAAACTCAGAACAAAGTGATTTTCAGACTTGTCATATTTCCCCAGCTACCACTAACTCGAGATGAGCTTGCTTTGTTGAATACCTCTAGAGAAAACTGCTTTTTTTGAGAAGTATGACAGAAGGTAACCTGGTATATCATTTTGCTCTTCATTTTCATTAAAGTTTATATTCTGAAAGAATTAATGGTTGCAGTTCCTCTCTTGCAGAAGAGAGCTTCCAGCTCAGCCTGCAGTAGCAGAATTGTCTGTGCTTGCTCAGATATTAATTAATTGTTCTTGCTTGGTTTTGAAAATATTGTTATGGCATCCAGAGAAATCATAAAAAGTGGGTGCTATAGAGTAAAATTTTGTACTTTTAAAAAAAGGGAGGAAAAAATGGCATGATTTGAAAACTTCTTGCATCTTTTGTAAACCATATTTTCATGCTGAGCCTGCTATGTGAACAAAATGGTCATGTAATATTTTTAGATATCTTCTAGGCCATGCTTCTGCATATTATTTGAATACTTTTCTAAATTGCTCATATTGTGTGATCCATTACTTGTTCCTTTCCATTTGTTTCTGTGCTAGGTCAGCGTATGTTTACACATTTACTGCTTTCATCACCTCTCCTCTGTTACTCCATCCCAAAAAACATGGTTCTTCAAAGTTTATCTCATTTGTAAATGCAGATGAGGCCATCCTTTTCCATTCTTGAAAGTTACTTTTGTCAGGAATACAGAATTCCAGGGCATGGATGCAGAAAGTGTTGCTTTAACAGGGTCAGATACAGACCCTGTGCCCCTTGCTTAGGGTGGTTCCCACTGCAGACACTTCTTCCATGTTCCCTTTGTGAGCTGTGCCCTGCTGTCTGCATTTGCCTCTGCAGAGGTCCTTGTCAGGGGTGGAAATTTCCCCTTCATGGATGGAAATATCTTATGTCATCTCTCAGCCAAAAATTGGTTTGACCACCAGACTTCTGGCGGTTAAAGCTGAATTTTCTCTCCTTCTCTAGAGGACAGAGCCGTTTCTTTCAAGTTTTCCAGCTAGAAGTGTTGCCTATCTTAGATTAAACAATTTGAATATTAAATGGCCTTTTATGGCAGTGGGAAAATAGAAAATACAAGTCAATGGCACATCAGTGTTTTTACTGATAAAATCTGTAATATTCTTGGCTTGGGTGAGAATCAGCTTAAACTCCAGGGCCTCAGTCAAATAAAATACCTGCAAGTTGAGTTCCAGCCCCACTGTTTCACCCTCTTGGACATAAGAAAAAGAAATTACTTATAGCCACACATCTCAAATAAGAAGAATACTTTCATGCATTTAAAAGGTGTTTTCAGGGTGTGAAAATCCCAGGTTTCCCTGGAGCTGGTCTCTGTCAGACCTGCAGTACCTCTGGAAGGTGCAGTCCCTTTGTGACACTCACTGCAGTCCCCTGTATGCTTAAGGAAGGTTAGACCAGATTATCCTTCAAGGTCACTTCCAGACTGGGCTGATCTCTTATCCCAGATGAATTCCAAAAGGAATTTACCTGAATTCACCTGTTCTTTGGCAGTGCCTTGCTTGTTCTCTGGGCTCAGCAGGGATTGAGTCTAGCTCTGTTTGGCCCTTCTTGGCCTCCTGCCCCTTTGCAAGGTGGCCTCTGTGCACCCTGGGAGAGTTGCTCAACCTCTCTCATGCTGCTCTTGTGTTCTGGAGCCAAACCCAGCACATCATGATCCAGATCTTTATCAGCTCATTAGAGCTGCTGAAATCTGAAATCTCGGAATGGACTGCACTACAAAAGGAATAAGAAATTTGCATTAGCTCTTATCCAACTACCCTCTCATTTGCATGCACAAGTGATAAATTCCATTTATTCCCTTGCCTGGGATATTGATTTTCTTTTAAAATTCCTGTTTCAGGATACTTATCATATTCATTGCTCTTATATGCACCTGTTTAAACACAACACTAAGAACCCTTAGGCTTGATACAGAGAAAACAAATCCTTTGTGAATTTTTAATTAACCTGTCTATATGATTTGAACTGAATAAACAAAATTTACTGCATATATTTCGATTAACTGGCCTTTTGTATTCTCACAGATCTAAGCAAAACCTTTCTGGGAGAGGACTCAATTAGCATTTCGATCTCTGTTTCACTTGAACAATTCAGGCTTGTTTTTAAGAATGTAGTCTTTTGTCTGCAGATAAACACAGAATTAAAAATCTAACCTGATATGTCAACTAAATTAAAATTGGACAGGTTACCCTCACTCATCAGACATCACCTGCAGAGCATGTTTTCTACTTGCAGCCTGAGAAATTCAGCTCCAGCGTTGGCTGTGTGTGGTACCTCATTCTTGAAGTACCACAGGGAAAGGGTTTTGTGGGTCCTTGGGTGCATGGACACAATCCAGACTAGGATACCACACCAGAGGAAGATGGGAGTGTATGTTAAACTACCCTTATACAGGAGTCATCCCTTCCAATCCTTATCCTTTTTTTTTTTGTTTGTCCCCTTTCTGAAGACAATGATGCAAAAGAAGTCTCTGAAGAGATGAAAGCCTGTAGGTGTTACTGGGAACACCTTTTCATCAGGTAAAATTGGCTGGTACAGATGGAGATGGAAGTATGAATTTCTATAAACACAAACAGTGTGTGCTGTTGTGTTAAACAGTGCTCTCCAAGATACACTTATCCTTCCAGCAGAGTGCAACACCTCATTTACTCAGGCGTAAATGTTGTTTTATAATGGCAATGTCATTCGTTCCAGTGTTCCTGTGTACACATGTAAACAGATCAATTCATTTTGGGGTTTAATTCATCTTCTTTTCTCTGACATGTTGCAATCTAACAGCAGTAATTAAGCAAATATGCTGCATTGTATTATGTTAATAGTCTTAATATCCAAGTTCCATTTTCAGACAAAATAGTGATAAATATGGTGGCAATACAATGAACACCAGTTGTTTTTGCTACAAAAAAACAAACAAACAAACAAAAAGAATCCAGCAACATTCATTGACTTAGGTTAGCCTTTGGGTCTACAAATAAACATCCCACATCTACTTCAAACGTAGGCAAAATTCAGTTGACTAATTCTGCAGGCAGTTTATAAACATACTTTGATAGGTGTGTGCTTCTAAATCCTGTATCAAATCAAATGCGTGTCACACAGCATGACCTAACATAGCTCAGAGCAAACTAGCACATGCAGAGCTCACATATGCATTTGCAAAAGAAATTCAGTGTCTTTGTTTGTACCTTGTCTACCTCTATCTTTTTATCTTTACCATCATGCTAAAGATGTTCACACGAGCAGTCCAGAGCACTTCACCAATGCTGTCTGTAATCAAAGAGCTTTTGACCCTGCCAAAAAGAAAAACTACTGTTTGCTTGTTTGTTTGTTTGTTTTGGGGGCTTTTGAATTCAGTGTGAAGTGCACACAGGCATAGATGAATAAAGGTTGAGTCTTGAGGCCTTCTACCAATTCAGGGTTCCCAGTAACCTCGAACGCCTTTAGAAGATTTTTTTGGAGTAAAAATTTTCTTCAATAAACTGAGACCTGCGTTTTGGTAGGCCTCTGAAAACAAACTGTTTTGTATGTGAGGTGTGTTTCAAGTGTCACATCACTCCTCCTGTTGTCCTCTGTGCCTCTTTCAGCCTCTCCCTGCCTGAAGTGCAGTTACCAGGATGAGTCTATAAAGCAGCGCTTTGAGGTGGGGTTTTTGGCCCAGGAGAGGCTGTTGTTGTACTAATAGCTCTAGAGCTGTGTCTGAGACTTTCAAACTCCTTGGCTGGTGTTAAGCTGCTTTGCTTTGGTGAGCATCCCTTTTTCAGGCGGGGAGAACATCAGTGTGAGCATCCCTGTGGGGTTTCTGGTTCTGTGGCTGTCGGGATCCAGCTCACAGCTGTAAAACCTGCAGCCACTCTGCTGTGTAAACAGCGCTGCAGAGTGATTTCAGAACACTTCAGTTTATAACCTTCTTTGAAAACCAGCTCCCTTAATGACACTTAAACATGGGTTCCAGATGTGACAGTTAAATATACCCAACCCTTGGGAAATTAGCAGGGTTGGGTTTTTTTTCTTTATTCATTACTAAGTGCCCTCTGCCATTTTTCACGCTCTCCCTCCAATTGTCTCTCAGTCTCCCTCTGTACTCCACCTTACAGCAGAGACTGCTGTGCTTTGGTACTTTACATTCTCATGAGGGAGTGGAGGAACAGCATTATCAACTCACTTTCTGTAGCAGCTGAAGAGGGTAAAGTCTCACTGCACTTAATTCTGGATACAGAATGCTCCTGGAGCAGTGTTTGAGTTTCACATTCCACTGGATGCCCAGTGTGTGTCTGTGTGGATGTCTCCATATGTTGCTGCATTTATGCACAGCAAGGACATGATCTGTTAAATGTCATTTTGATAAAAACCTGCAATTTTGGCCAGTAAAGTTTTGGGGGTTGTTTGTTAATTTGTTCGGGGTTTTTTTTTTCATTCCAAGTACAAGGATAATTTAACTGAACAATCTCAAAAAAAGAAAAAAGGCAGCTCTGTAGCAATGAGTTTTGATCATGGATGGAAATATCTTGTTTCATATCTCAGCAACAAAGTGGTTTGCCTCAGTTCTCAGAGTAGGTTTGTTTGAAAGACTATTCTTGAAAGTAACATGTCATTCCAAGCTGGAATACTGAAGAGCATACAAAGAGAGTTTTTAAATAGTAGTACCATAGAAGAATATTAATGGCAAATAGGAATCTGATTAGCTCCTCATGAATTGTTACAGCGTCCAAAGACAGTGAAATAATATTCCTGGATGCTAATGAATGTTACATGTCTTTGTTCTGGTGAGGCCATGTTTCACTTAGCATGCACTCTCTGTCTCTGGTTGATCAGGCACTGCCTGTTCCTTAGGTGCTGCAGCTGATAATTAAAGACACACAGAGCAGACCTGATGCCACCAGACCTCTTGGCAGGGCTCTGCCTGTCTCTGTGATGAACCTGTTGCTGCAGTTTGGCTTCATCCCCCTTTTCCTGCAGGTGTCCTGCACCCCACTCCTCCTCCCTGGAGTTCTCTCACTATGGTGCTCACCTGGGAGGAGGAGTTCACCTTACTGGGGCCTGTTCTACTCAAATATTTCAGCAGTTTTTTCTGAAGCTGTCCTGGATTACATGCCATTGAGATTACTTCTGTGCAGTGCAGCATGAAGTTGAATCTCATCAATCTCTCTTGGCTTTATTCTTTCATCTTTTAAAATCTATACTTCAGGGAACCACATTTTAATAATGAAAACCATGTTTACCAAATTAAAGCAGACAATGACCTGGCCATCTATTAACATTCATAATATTCTTAGGACTCAACTCACACAAATTCATGTTACCTGCTTAGTAAATTAAGATCCTGTAACAGAATTAATCATTCATGGTTGTTATTGACATATGCCTTTGTGCTTTCAAAGACAACATGTTAAAGTAATAACTAATTAAAAACAGTAGGGATAAGAGTAGCACAAAACTGTGTATAGCTAAATGCCTAGTGGTCCATACCACTCTGAAATTTCTAAAGTACAGTGGCTTAAAGACAGCATGTGTATTTTTAAAAAACTGTACAATTGATTTATAACCCATTTAAAATTACAGCTCTTACAGCAAGGTAGGCTTTAAAGTAGTCTTTGCCATGCTGTATGAAATTGTGTATTAGTTTAGGGTTTCACCACTGGCAAGTGAAGTGTTCAGCCTTTTCAAGTTTGTTTCCTCCAAAAACTGTCACGGCCATTTTAAGAAGAAAAGACTTCAATGGGTAAGAGTTAATTTGAACTGTCCACATTTGAAAAAAATTAACCTTGGCTTCCTCTGTAAATGTGACTGGGAACTCTGTCAGACTGGAGACATGGCTTTGACTGATTAATTACCAACTGGATGAAAATATAAGTTTCAAACTCGCTTCAGACATCACTCAAGACTGGTTGGAATTTCTCCTCTAAAATGCATGAAAGAGTTTTCTTAACAACACATAAAGTTACCTTAAAAGCATTATTAGAATTTGGATTTGGGGATCCACAAGAAATAATTCTTCTAGTATTTGGGATGTTCTTTTAAGGTTTGGGACAGGACCTAGGTCTGTTTATTTGCAATGTTAACTAAGACCTTAGGATAAATCACATTTTTGTATGGTGTTCTGATTTTGTTCTTTTATATTGTACTATCCCCAAGCTCCCTCCTCTGCCTACAAAATCTTCATTTTTGTCCTCTAAACTCTTGTGTCTTGTCTTTCTTCTCATTTTTTGTTTGTATCTCCAAGGCACAAAATTTACCCAGTGTATCCATGGTAAAAAAAGGGACTAAAAATCCATGGTAAAAAAAGGGACTTGTGTGTATAGTTATATTAACAAAAATAAGGGTTGTTTTCATAGTAGATTCACGAGGGCTTTTCATTCATTTTCTTATTGATACAGATGTTACATAATCAGACAAAGCCCTACAACTCATGCTTGTCACTTTCCAAGCTGAAACTGGTTGGAGTCTAGAAGAGTGATATGATATTTTAAAAGAAGACTTAAGATATTAAAAGAAAATTTTGAGAAATTCCTAGCAAAATGAAGAAAATCATTCAAACCCACTACATAATTTTAATTTACCCTAATGACCTGTAATTTCCTTTTTTCAGACATGTGGCCCCATTACATGAATCACATTGACATTGTCATGATAAATTACATTCATTAAAAGGGTGCTTTTGTTATTCTAGTTAGTTTACAATTCAGTATTCATGTTCTATATCTAGACAGTGCTTTACAAAAGAATTTTTTGGCATTTTTTTGTTTTCCCCTTTGGCTGAGCTAAACCAGCTTTTGTTAAGATCTGACATTAATTTACAGTATTGTTTCAACAGCTAAATGGAGCAGTTCTTGAATTAGACATATTACAAAATATTTCAAATATATCTAATACTACTAGGTCAAACACCACTTTTTTAAATTGTCTGTTTCTTGTTTTCAGCTATTGTACTGGAAATTGATTTGCATAAATGTATATTTCTTACTTTCTATGGGCCAAGTTCATAAACCCAAGTTGATTTTTATAGCCATGTGTTCTTACCAAGTCCTAAAGCTTGACAGGTCTGTCCCAGTGAGTGATACAAGTTTGTCTCCAGATGATTGCTGTGCCATGTGACACCAGACATGAGATACCCGTGACATCTCACAGTCAGTCAGCCAAGCTTTAAAATTTTCACACAGTACCAGTTGACCTGTTGTTGAATTGAGAAATTTAACTTATTTATCTCTTTCAAAGTGGAAAGTTTGTCCATTTGTTACTGTATTTTTATGACTGAAAACATGACATAATAAATATTTTATTAGAAATAGCAATCATTAGGGCAGGTTTTTACAAGTTTTTCTGGTGATGGTTTTGTCCAAGTTTATTTTCCACTAAAAAGAAAAGAATTTTTCAGATACAGAGTAATTGCTCCGTTCAGGCTCTTATGATTTATGCATGTGTTAGGAATTTACGAATAGAAGGATTTCTGCAGTGCATCAGAGCAGCTGTCCATCTATCCCTGTCTGACAGCAACCAATAAAAGCTGCTTTTCAGGACATTTTTTTACTTTCTTCCTCTCCATTGAACTCACTGGAGCAAGATGGGTGTGTATGTGACATGGGAGCAAACCAATTTGCTGTTAATACAGGTGTAGACAATGCTAATTAAGAACTAAATCTGGAATTCTGCTTATACATTCAGTATTTGTGTTTGATTGGAGGCTTTTCCGTGGGCACTAGAACAGACTTCTTTCTCTATTTAAAATACAGATTTCTGTTATGCATTGCTTATACTGACAAAGAATAAATACCATCCTCATTTTTTCAGTCTGATGCTTTAGGAGCTGTAAATTAGATTCCTTGTTCTGTGTTGGTCTTTTCTAAAGATAGGAAAAGTCTATGAAATGAGACAGAACTTGATGTATCTGAGTTTTTGAGTCTAACTGCAAGCAGAGAATATAGTTCATGGTATACACCAAGTACATCAAGCATTTTTCCCTCAAAATTCTTGGGAAACTCCTAAGCTGGAAGTTTAAAATAAGCATAGAGCATTGCTGCATGCTGACACTGAAGTGTTGAAAGCGATTCCTTCAGAAGGTATTATCTTCTGTCACTCTGTGTGAGAGTGATGGAGATGATCCACATATGAATCATATTTATTACATAATGCTCAAGAGCTGTTTGGGAACAAGGCTCCATTCTGCTGTGCACAAACACTGCTGCAAGATAAACCCTGTCCTGATGAACTTCCCAAGTAAATCACCAGGATAGGCAGAGGGATGGAGCGTGCAACAGTGAGGAGTGTGATAACTGCACTGAAGGATGTGATAACTGCAGACACTGCTCTAGTTCTGTGATTGATTGATTGATTGATTTAATTTTACTGAATCTGCATGTTGGTGAAAGCTTGTTTTCTTCTCTCTAATGTCCACTGTAGATATGTTTAATCAAGGAAAGGGAAGTAGAATGAAAAGAGAAGTGTGCCTGGCATTGATAGAAATCCCGTTTGGAGAAATTGTTCAGGAGCAGTTCATCCATGTGAAAATATGATCCTTGTAAGACTGCCAAGGTCATTGAGGCCTGTGGAGATCTGATGAGTAAATGCTGGTCACGCCTGGAGGCAGCTTCAGCTTATGAACTCAATTCTTCAAAAAATGTAAAACAGTTTTACAGAAAAGAATGTTTGTCATTAGCCTGTCAAGGCTGTTTCCCTCTTGTTTTCTTGGTGCCCTTTTCAACAACTCTGTGTCCCTTTATGTACCTGTCAGCTGCCCTGGGTGGGCAGGAACAGCTGAAATGTGGGTGCTGGTTTGCATTCTGCTGGCTGGGAGGTATCTCAGCCTCCTTGTGGGGTGTGAAGAATACAGACAGAGCCCATTTTAATGGCAGGGCCCCAGCCAAGTTTTGTACCAGCTGATGGTGCTCAGGCTGCCCAGACTGATGGTTCCACCCAGTAAGGTACAGCAGTACAGCCACCTCAGTGAGAGGAGCCATCCTGCTGTCTGCATGACAATGCATGTCTGTTAAAATACTCAAATCTTCATGCAGAAACAGCCCAGAGTCTTTAATGAGAACAGTGCTGGTTATTAGAAAGAGGAATCCTTCCATTGCTGGTTCTCCATCATCCCAGCCAATCTGCCATCAAACATTACCAGATTCAGAATCAAATACACAAAATATTTGGTACAACCTCAGTGTATTTCCTCCTCTCCTAGACTCATTGGATGCCTGCAGACAATTCAAAAAGAGCCCATTCTGTTCACCACAACTTTTGGAAAGCCTTACTACGTTTGCTTGAGTGCCAATGTGTCTTCAATCTGTAGTATACCTTGATGTTCGAATTTGCACATGATTTAACATCCCTTCAGCATTCATATTTTCTTTGATCCCCTTGCTTATTAAAAAATGCAAATCTAAATTGTATCTTATTAATGTGCTTCTTTGTGCTAAAGCTGTAGGGGGTTAAAATCCCAGCTTTGGTAACGTATTTGGATTCTTAATGTGCGAAGTGCAAAGAGAGCTAGACTTCTGCAGGCCATATTTTCTAATCAACTGTTATGAAAGAGATTTTTTATTGTGTTTCTGTTTCTTGCTCTCATGGAATTTACAGGGATAAAAAGAGTAATGACTTCATTGTTAACCAAAAAATATTTTCAACCATGGATAGAGATCCTTAGTAATTTGCTGTAATTTCTCAAAACTGACAGTGAGGAATCTTGGATGAAATTTCAGAAAAATATGTATTTGAAATATAGGAAAGCCTTTAAGCTGCTTGACTTGAAGTAAATACTTTTTTTTTTTTTACTGTGGACCGAGTACATGGATTTTGTAGTAGTAAACAGTGGTCACTCATTTTTCCAGTTAAATATAGTAGCTTTTAGGAATTGAGTGCATCCTTTCACTATTAAAAAAAAAAGGAAAAGGAAAAGAAAGCAAATGCTGTAAAATTACCGATGCATTTAAGGCCATTAAAGTGCTCCTTATATTTCCTTTTTGCACAACTTGACCTATTCCTATGCCCTGGTAAAAGCTTTCTCTTCATGTTTAATGGCTTTTTTTTCGTAGCGTTGCTGCTTGTTTCTGAATTGCTTTTTGTGCATCTGCTTAACTTGTTGGGAATTTGGGTGGGTCATTCTTACTTGAGATTCAGCACTGCATGAACACATCATAACAAAATGTAAAGCACTGTGTGAGACTGATTAAAAGAAGGTAGGGAAATGTAAGACTTTGTTATAGTGCCATGTTACTTCTTCACAACTTACTTTGCAGCAGGCTTTTCATACAAGTAAAACTTCTTCAGAAGCAGTCTAATCATTAATGAATTTTGGAGATCTGTTTGGATAAAGACAAACTAGAAAAGTTGATTTTTTTTTTTAAGAAAAGGGGAAAAAATTACCTTAGCATTATTGTTAGGAAATAAATAATAGTGGGAATATTTATGCAACTTGTGTGTTTGTTGAGGCAGCTAATCCTCGTGCTGTTTCTGCAGTCACTGCAAGTTTAGGGCATTCAAATTCACAATAAATTGTTGCTTGTGATAAATTGTGCTTCCTTTTCTGTCCCATTCCCATTCCTGCTGCTTCAGAAGCCTGAGGGATCCTGCTGTGAAATGGGAATGGCCGGTGTGGAGCTGATAGCCTGGTCTAGAGCTTATTCTAAGCTTCTCCAAACTCAGAGGAGGAAACTCTTCTAGTAGCCATTCTATCATAGTAGTAGTTCTTCATTAATTTGCCTTGAAAAGAATTACTGATTAGGGATGGAGAAAGTGCTTCATCCAGGAGCTGGATCTCCTGTTTGTAGCCAGGCTTTGCAGAGTTTCACACTCAGGGGATCATTTAATGGCCGTGGCCCTCATCCCAAGGCCACAGATTACATTTCATGCAGTATTCCCTGCTTCCATCTCTTTTCAGCTCCCTCCAACTCGGGGAATGAAGGCTGAGCACACTGACATTTCTTCCAGGAGCCCTTCAGAAATGGAAACTGATGCTCCTGGCACTGTCCCTTCACTGGCTTCCTGCGATTTTATAGATGAATGGGAAATGGTAGGAGAGTGGGCTTGGAGCTCCCCAGGCTCTGGCTGCCTGACAGCTCTGTGGGGGTAGGGCTCTGGGGAGCTGACCAGCACTTCTAGTTCGTTTTCACTGCTTTCCTGAACAGATGAAACAGCCCCTATTTGTCAGGCTCAACAGGCTGTCATTGCTGGGGACAGATGCTGAGAAAAAGCCCCTTGCTGATCTGACTGTCAGGTATGGATTTTAGGAGTCCTTCCCTGGCTGGTCCCACAGCCTTGTAGCACTGGAGATCCTGACTCAGGCACCCCCTTTGCTGTGGGCAGTGAGCTTTGTGCTGGTTTTCTTCCCATTGTTCTGTCTCCACCTGGATTTAGTGTTTCTTTGGCTGCATCATGTTCTCTACAGCAGGAGCCTCAACCACTGCTGCCCCAGCTCAGCTGGGGTGACCAGGAGAGAGATGGAGAGAGATATAAAGAGCTTCCTGCTCAGGAAAATGGGAAAGCAAGCAAGCAGTTTCATGCATTTGAGATCCCAGAGGTCCTTATTTTATTGCTCCTGGTGGTCATGCACATGTTGAAGAGGGCTGTCAGGACACTGGGATTGTCCTAAAAGGGCGGCTTTGGGATCTCTTCTCAATAAGGACACTTTGCTCAGAGCTTGGGGCTTTCAGGCTCTGGAGGAGTGAGTGCACATTTGAAGATCCTGGTTTTGCCACGGAAGGGTTTTGTTTATGTGGAAATGTCTCCCAAACATTTGTGTTTGGTCATAAAGAAGACAACAGCGATGAAGTTTTCGCCAACTTTATGATAATAAAGGCCTGATTGACCAGAATTTGTGTTTCCCCTGGTGACCTGTGTGTATTGGAGGTGAAAAGACAGATTTTTGTCCATGGGAACTGCTTGCTGTATTGATAAAAGGCCATCTAAAACTATTCAACATAGCTCAGCAAGCAATTTAGGAATGTAGTTATAAGTTATTTGACCTGTAACATGTGATATGTCATTACATGATGTAGCATGAAAAAAAAAATTCCTCTTTAATTTCAAGTTAAAGTGTGTCCTCAATAGAAAAGAAGAAAAACACTCAAGAAATGTGAGAGTTTTCTCCTTCTTATGGCCTGATTAAATTATTTTTAGTGTACCTTATAAACTGAAGCTGTCACTAAGCCATTAGCAATTTGAGAATTCATGGAAGGAAAAAAAAGCCCAAGGGGGCTACTGAAAAACTAACAGAGAACTTACTTACTTTATTTTAAAAAACCTAAAAAACATATATATACACATCCCATTAATAAAATAGATCTAGAAAAAAAGCCCAGGGAATTTTGATCCAGTTCCCAAATAGAGTGCTTGGAAGCATGATAGAATAGGGTATTAAAAAAAATGATTTAAAAGTATCTGGGGGATGTAAGGTGATCAGGAGGGTCAGTGTGGATTCATTAAGAACAAATGTCAAAGCAGGGCAATATCCTCTGTGACAGAATAATTGTAATTTGTCCTGAATTATAGTGTGTGGTGTTTAGGTTAGATATTAGAGAAGAGAAATCTAACTTTAAAGATAACTAGACATTGTATGGATTACTGTGGAGGCTGTAGCATCACAACCACTGGGAGACTGGGACAGATGATTTGCAAAGGATGGATTTATTTTGGGTTGCCACAGTAGGATGAACTGAATAGCCATTGCAGCTCTCAGACCTGAATTTGCCTGATCTTCCTCAAATTTCAGTGCACAAGTTTTGAACTGCTTGGTAAGATACTTGACAATGAGTCATTCCCTAATTTATTTATTCTTGTTTGTGGTAGGAAGGCACAGCACTTTCTTTTTCTGCCATTTCCTATGCAAATCAACTGATGCAGGTTTTTATAATTCTGTGATGGCTCTTCAGCACAGGCCAGGGCATTCTTTTCAAATATCTCTATAAATCAGCAAACCTCTGAGTCCTTGTGGAACCTGTGAGATGAGTGGGGCTGTGAGAGACCTGGTTATAGGGGTCAATTACAAGATCATTTACTGGTTTAATCCATTTTTAACTGGATTAAGAAAAAAAAAATCCACCTCTGTCAGTACTGCACATTTCATTTTGTCCAGCATTTGACCTGGAGGCCCAAAATACAAAACTACAGTGTCACCAATTCCTGCAGCTGGAAGTTGTACTTTTATGTCCTTTTTTCATTCATTCTGCATGAGCAGAAAGAAATTAACTTTATCTATTGTATGCAGCTGAAATACAAACCCAAATTTTGCTTTAATCCTCAGTCTTACTCATTACTCTTAAAATAATGAGTGAATACACTCCATTTTGCTTAAAGCAACAGATCTATATCCAGTTAATTTGTGGATAAATATGGGTTTCTGCTATTGATATTTCCTGATCCACACAAAGTGGTTATATTAATACTGAAACATTATTAATCAATAGGTAGCTCTTTAAAAATACATCACTAAGACTAGCCAATTACCTTTAAGTATATATCAAAGGCGACAGAGCAATCATGGTCCATTAAAGAGTTTCAAACATTTTAATTATTTTTATCTTCAGTGAAACTTAGAAAGGAAATTTAAATTTCTCATTCTGGCCTCAAAAAATTAGGAAAAGCCACCAAACTGTTTCTTTAGTTTTTCAGGTTTTGTTTAGTAAAGTACAAAAATGTGCTTAATTTCATGTGAGTCTCCTGAATTAAAACTACATAAACTGTGTATTAATTCACATTATTTGTAAAATAGTCTGCTCAGTAGGATCACAAAAGTGAGTTATAAAGACGTGTAATTGAAGGGCATGCTTCTATTTGGTTTATAATTAATTAACTGTTTTGACTTTCAGTGGAATGGACAGTCTGACCAAAGCATATAATCTGACTGTAGCCTCTCAGAAATTTGTTCTTTATTTAAAAATTTAGGTTGCAATTTTGGGGGGCAAAAATTGCATTTTTTATATCTTGTTGAGAGTTTGAATACCCATTTTAAATATCAAACCTACTCTGCCCTGTTTATGGAGTCAGCACTGATGCTTCTGCTTTAGGAAAGGAATGCTGTGTCTGGAGTATTGTGTTGTGTTTTAAAATCAGATAAAAAATATTTTCCTTGGAGATTATCCTACCATTCTTCACATAAATTTCCTTAGTTAAGAAGTCTATTTCCTCTCTGGCTCCTCTCCCTCAGCAATTACCCAGCACAAGCAATCTGTGGAGAATAGCACGAGGTGTAGCTGATTGTCATTCAACGCAAGCGAAATCTTTAGGTGAACATTAGTCACTCTTTTAGACATGTTAGCTTGAAGTGGAAGCAGTCAATTACAGAGTAGAGGCTTTATGGCTACATTATTACCATCATACTATTAGATTTTCGTCAGCAGCATTCTGTTTGATCGATCTGTGCCAAGACATTGATGGATAGTTTTGTTCTTCAAATGTCAAATATGTGGGACTTTTGTGCTTTATTTATTTACTGGTGCACTGCTATACTGTGGATATTTTGCTTTTCTACATCATTCTAGTTTCAACAGCTAATCATGATTCATTTTATTTGAAGTTTTGGTGTTGATTTCAATAGCATTCTTAATCATTCTTTCTTATGCTCTTGAATTACAGAGGGAACTGTGCTATTGTATTGGACGTGCACTTAGTTGGACGTGTGAAAGTTTTCCCAGTGGTAGAGCAGGAGCTGCTGCTGATTGAGAAATGTGTGTGTACCCAGTGTGTAATGAATTTTGAGATTCTCTTCTCTCCTCAGTGCTTCTATGTATAGTGCTTTTGCTGGGATAGGGGCTCTGTTATTTTATGTCTCTCACTGGCAATAGTGTGAACATCACTAGCTTCAAGATGCAGGTTTAGTTAAGCTCTCAGGCTTTAACATGAGTACTGTTTTTAACCGAATATATGCGTTTGTAAGTGTATTCAGAAGTAAAATAATGCTGTTGACACTAATCAGGTATATAAACAAATCAGTTTGTGTTTTAGATGAGGATGAAGAAACGAGTAAATAAAAACAAAGGGCAAATATGTGTGGAATGGTGTTGATCTCCTGTCCCCGACAGGGCTAAGACACTCCTCATCAGCCTGTTTGTGAGGAGCACTGACTCTGAGTACTCCAGCCATCTCTCAGCATTTTCCTAGCAGAGTTACTGAATCAGTCCTTCAAGAGAAAGAGTAGGACAAGGCTGGGAAGCTGAAGATTACCAAAGTTTCCCGCTCAGTTTGCTAAGCACCAAGGTTCACAGGCAGAAATTAGCAATGCACAGGTTCTGCACCCACGGCCTCAGTGACTCAGGCAGAGCTGCAGCCATGACCCAGAGCTGTGTTTGTGCAAGGAGGGGCAGAGCTGCAGTCTGCACGTCCCCACCTCCCAGAGTGACCCGCGGGCAGTGTCCTGTGTGCCAGTGTCAGCTCCTGGGGGCTGCACCGCTGCTGCCTCTGCAGCGCTGCGCCGGCTGCACCCTCAGGAAGGGAATGTGTTAAACATTAGCAGTGTTAATACCAATGTTGTCTTGAAATGGGTCCTTCACTTACTGAGACGTGTTCAACATAATTTGCCTATTTGGAAGCCATACATCACTAGTCAATTACTATTTCAAACCCATCCATTTTAGTCAATACTGTGCAAGCATCCTAGCAGGATGTGAGTTGGGATCTCACTCTTGAGATAGAAATTCCTGGCAGCAGTAACACTTTTTACCTGATCAGGCAGGAGTATGAATGTTGAAAAAAGAATTTAAAAAAAGTGTTGTAATTTTGATTACAGGAGCATTATATATATATCTCTTATCCACATCCCTCCATGTCTCTTGGACAGTGCTGCTGGTGCTGTATAATTATTATTCTCCACTGCAGAATTGGCTGCATTTCAGTAGTGTGCATGTGTGTGAAGTGACTCTGAATAAAATAGACTATTTAAATGTAAATAGTGTTGTCATTTTACTTAGTGAGGCTCACTCCTCACTAATTAGGAAGACATTCATTTGACTTAAGTATTTGAGCACCAAAATAATTAATTTTGTTATAACACTGCTTTTCTCTTCCAACTGTGTTTACTTCTGTCTTGTGTACCTGTGCATTAACATATTTGCAAAAGTGTATGCCAAATAAAAACCAATAGATTCTATATGTATTTTAGAGTTAAAAATGGAGCTAAGGAGAGTATTGGCTGATGCTCAGGTCACTATAGCAGTCAATCAGATGCTTAGTTGATTTAAATGGGTTTCAAAGACAAGACAAATTTGGGCATAAAATTCGGATTCAGAGTTTTTTGAAGTAAATGGAAGTCAAAATATTGTGTTCAGTGTAGGGGCAGCACCTCAAAAAAGAGACACAAATGCTGTTAAATACAGTTAATAAGTCAAAATAATTTTATTTCCTCTTTGTCTTTTTTCAGAAAGAAACACATTTTTACATTTGGAAAAAAAAAGAGATATTGGCCATTTATAATAGCTAAGGAAAAGTAACCAGACCAGCTCAGGAGGGGGATCTGTGGGGAACAGGAAAGCCAAGAACACTGAAGAGAAAATAAAAAGGAGCTTTTTGTCTATTGCCATGTGTTGTACGTGGCATAAATGAAAGTGACAGGAAATTTAGATTAGACAGTAGGCAGTGGTCTAATTGTTAGTGTGGTGTGATCTATTAAATATCATCATGATCTCAAGTTAACAAACCCCCAGTTGCACTGTAGGTAAGTGACATATATCACACACAGCTGCCTCACCTTCCTTTTGTACTGCTTTATCTCTGGGCACACAGTAGGATGGGGACCATCATAACCATTATTAACTCTCCAGGGCAGTATCATTGAAGTGATTTATTTCCAAAGTATCTTGTTTCCCTTGATCCATTAGGTACACCTGCCCCAGTGCACACATCTCCTTGTCCCTGGCTCTGGGCTCAGCAGCAGCACAGTGACTGAAGCTCACATAACCAAATCCATGAACAAAAAGTTACCACTGCTGTCCTCTTCACATCGTGGTGAATTTATTTGTATTCAACAGGATTTCACTGGGACCAACTGATAGGGAAAAGAGGAGCAGCTGGTGGTGGATTAATGGAATGAGGCTCATATTGTTTGGTCGATGGGTCAGATAATTGCCCCGAATGGTTTTCACTGGCAGCAGGGAAAGGGGGGCTGAGCTGGTGCCTCCCCAGCTGCTGTGGGTTTTGCTGGTCTCTGTCTCTATTGCTCTCTCCATGCCATGATGGCACCCTCTGCCCCACCCCTGCTGCTGCTGCTGTCACTAACTGAGCATCTGCCCTGTGTCTGTCACTGCTGCTTTCGCTGTGCTTTGAGCCTCTTCTCTCTCTTGTGCTGGAGGACTTTTGTCATGACCAGTGAGACATCTGTGATTCTCCCATCTAGGAACAGTGGAGCTTTCCTCTTGTTATTCTGGACAGATCTTCCCCTTTCTCTGCCTCTAAGTGTTCCCTGAGTTATCCCATCAGCTGCTCTTGTCAGACTGGATTCACAATCACTTCTCCAGCCCACTGTCCTTTCTCAGTTTCCTTCTGAAAGAGGAACACTGCAGAATAAGCAGGATACTTTTTCTACTAAGGTTTTATATACTTTGACTTTTTTTTTCAGGTTATAGCCATCAAGAGCAAGCTGCTGTCAAAGATAAGCTAATATATACTCCTGCAGCAGGCAGTCAGTGTGTGCAAACCATCCCTACCTACACTGCTATTGCTTGAGGCTGGAGTAAGCTATGCTTCAGCAACTCTTGAATTAACAGGTTTTGTCTGTCTGCAGCAATCTCCTGAGTACAACTTGTACAGAAATTCTTGGTCAATGATTTGGAGTTTTGTTTTTTTTCTCTCCCAAATCTGAGAATAAATAGCACGAGTTTGGATATCCAGAAAATGCATCTATGTTGTGAAGAAAGAATACAAGGGGAACTAACTTAAAAGACAAGTAATAGGAGGAGAGTCCTCAAGAAATTAAAAAGCCATTGTTAAGAGGAAAGGAGTAAATTCAGGAAGAAAACAGGGGGGAATTATGTTGCAGAAAGTGCTTGATAACATACCATGAAAAAATTTTAATGGGATGCATTGGGAATAGTGGATAGCTGTTCAGAGAGGCTGTGGAGTTACTGAAAAACCTTGTGAATCTGATATTAGATATGAATACTTGCTTTATCACATGTATGACCTTGTATTTCTAGAATTTCCTTCCTGCCCTGACAGGGTTTCCTTCCTTGTCATCTCCTTTCTCTGCTTCAGCCTAAATGCTGCAAAATTTGGGGGGCCTTGGGCAGACTTAGCTGAGAAGCACAGAAAAATATAGCTCTATTGGCAAAGGAATTCTTGGCATGTAGTTGAAACATTAAAATACGTGTTGGAAATGAAAAAATGTTGAACCTCAAAACAAACACTGTCTTTACATTGGATAGCAAATATAATGGCTGAGACTGAACTAGAACAAGATGCAGAAAACGAATAAAAATTAGCTAAATATCTTGCATGATCAAAAACATATCGTCAGTTTATTAAATAGTTATAAAAATCCTTGCTACTATTTCAAAATCCAGTTAAAGTTCTGAAATTTTTCTGAAAAAGTTTCGGATGTTTTGCTTGATCCTTCGTGAAAGTTTGTTTCTTCTTAAGTTTTTTTTCCTCCTTCCATCAGACTTAATGTTTATATCACACAGAGTTCAAGTATCTTAGGATCAGCCTTAAATGAGACACAAAACATTTGGATTTTTTTTCTCAAGCTCTTGTGAAATGACACATGAAGGCAAATAGTACTGAAACATTCTAGTCCATACATATGTGTGTGCAAATGTGTCTGTATACATCCATGTGAGGAAGAGCTAGGCCATTTTAAAGTAAGAATATTTCATGCTGTCACAGTATGTAATTGCAGAGCTCCCCTGATTGTGGTCCACCAATGTAAAGAAAGCAAAATCTCACGTTGAATTTAGTTTCATCAAGTGTAAGAGAGTGTGCCAAGCCCAAAACCAAGCCAGAAGCCATTGCTTGTCTGGAATCTGTGGTTATTTCAGGTTTGGATGTCATAGATAAGAGCATATCTGGCCCCTGATTTTCTGTAGCTGGCATGGCTTCAGGAGTAAAGCAGTTGTGAGTGAGCAGAGAAGGGACTTTGGAATTTCCTGCACTCCTGCTGTGTAGATTCAAACTCTAAGTTTAAATAATGGATGAAGCTAAGATTATTATAATTGATCATTGTATGATTTATATGGAGTAATTATAACTAGGTTGAGAAAGAATTTTCAAAAGCTAGTTTCCTGGTAGCCAGAGTCATTAAATAACAGTGTGCTGCCAAAACAAAAATTAGGTGGGAATGTAGCCACAGAGTTCAGAATGCCTGTCCTCCACCTGATTTATAACTGCTCTGATGATGACAGTATCAGTGGTATTTTCCTGTTACGAGCAGTAAGAGCTGTTTCAATTGTTTTTCTTATCTTTCTAACTGAGCTCCACATTGTTTTAAGTGTAGTCAGGCATAATAACTGGGAAACTGTAAAAATCTAATGCATAACAAAACGAAGAGGTGTAAGAGGTTGAAAAGGTTAATTAAAAGTGTAATGATTGCATTTACTGAGACAGTCCAATTAATCACTTTATTCCAGTGGTCATGTGATACAGAAACCATTGCTCCAGAAAACTGATTCCTAGTCCTGGGATATGTGCTCTGTGTTCATTTAAATTTTTCTATAAATGGAAATTTTACTTTTTATTTTAAGCTGCTTTTATTTATTTGAAATTATTTAAGCAGTAGCTAGTGTTTAGCCCTGTGTCCTCACATAATACACTCTTCCAGCCATGCTCCCTCTTTATCAGGATGGGAGCATTGCCCCCTTGATACTTGCAGTCTTACAGCCCCACAGGAGGTTTGCTTACAGCTTAATGGGCTTGTAGGTATAGAAGAAATGAAGCCCTCGAAATACATCATTGTGTAATGTGATCTCTCTGAAACAGTGTATATGACCAACAAAGTGAATTCTCAAGTGTCAACAAGCGCAGCTAAATGTGGTTTTTACCACGTCAACTGGAAAAAAAAGGCAAAAAGAACCTTGAAGGATCAATTACAAGGGTCATAACCTTGTATTATCTGATTTGCTGTAATATTCACACAAGCTTTATTGGAATGGAACATAAATTTGAAAAATAGTGAGATTAGAAAGGATTGCAGTGCTAGAGCAAAGAGCTCAAAGCTTTCTCCTGGCTTATTTTGCTGGGGCAGCACTTTAGAGGGAGCCCATTATAAGCAGGAGAATAGTAGTTATGTTAACATGGTAATTAATCAAGTCTGAGGAAAAGAGGAAACAAGTTGTGAATTCAATTCTGTAGTAATAAAAAGAAATGCTGAAAGTTGCCCTGTAAATTGGCATGACTTTGGCAAAACAGTCCCTCACTGTGTCTTGAGAACTTGCCTGCAGTAAATCACTGCTCATGGCAACCGTGTAGGTTGGAATGTTTTCACAGGTTTATTCTCTATTTCCGTGTCTTCTGGTTCTTTCCTAATTCTGTTGACTTAGTATTTAGCTAATAATAAAATACTGAGCTGTATAAGACGAGAGCATATGCAGTAACACGTTTGTACTCTATTTTTAAGGGGAAATTAATTAGAAGAACTCAGCTGAAACTGAGTTGATAGCCTTCCACATCACAAACCCAGCCTCTCACTCAGCACAGAGCATGAATTGTGTGTGGAATGACTGAATCCCTCACAAAAAAAAATTGTATGCTGTACATGGCCCCAGTCATGCATAATCCATCCCCAGTGTTAGTGTAGTGTAGATAGGTTAAAATGATCTTTACACCCTAAAACTCTTTAGGGTAGAACTGGAATCATTGGTGCAGTAATGTGAGAAACAGTGACTGGATCAGTTTGCAACAACTGTAGTTTCTTTGTTTAGCAAGTCCCTGACTTTATTAATGTGGTTCTGCCTCCTAAGTGAGATATTTTGGACAGAAGTAACAGTAGCTTTAAAGAGCCAAATTCATAACTTAAATTATTGAAAATTCAGAATAGCTGCAGTGAACAAAATGACTGCGCTGGCATAAATATAATGTAGAGCTGCTGTCCTCAGTGCCATGTGGAAAATTAGGGACCCTGGCATAACCTTTCATTAGATTTGTAACAGAAATGAAAGGTGATAGATCAGGGTATTTGTGAGCGAAGACAGAATTTCAGCAGTGTATGCCACAGTATTGTTAACACTGGGGAGCAGGGTTTCCTCTTCCTCTCTGCCCTTGTGGAACTAAAATTTAAACCAGATCACTGTAGGTTTATAAGACTTTCCTCTTACATAACTTGTAATTTGAGCAGATGTCCCTCAGCCAACCCACAGGGCTCAGCCACCTTGGAGTTTTCTGCTCAGCTTTTCCCCATTCCTCCCTAGTAAAGAATTTAAGTGTAAAGGAAATAGTAAGATACAATTTCCCCCTTTTTAATCAATACATATGCAGCTTAGGAATTGCAATTTCACTGCAAGCTTTATTTGCAGTGTCTATGAAATGCACCAGGTAATGGTTAACTAAAGCAGGATCTAAGTCAAAATATAGGCAAGAGCTCTGTCGAGTATTAGAGCCCAGATCCAGTGGTGAACTTGGGCAATAAAAAATGCAGCATTTAGAGAATGTGGACCCATTAGTAGAATTAAACTTCCAGGAGCAGACCAAAAGATAAATGTGTCCACCTGAAAGTTAGAAGCCTCTGCTTCGAGGTGATATCTAAAATCCTTAGAAGATGCTCAGAATCTATATAAGGTACACAGAGAAGACAGTTTTGACAACTAGCAAACAAATAAAAAAAGGAACAAGAAGCTCTTTAGGGTGAGGATGGTGAGGCACTGGAACAGTCTGCAGATGGCCCATCCCTGGAAATATTAAAGGCCAGGTAGGATGACGTTTGAGCAACCTGGTCTAGTGAAAGGTGTCTGGAAATACAGAAATGAGCTTTGTTGCAAGGCTTTGGACTGGAGGAGACTCTGAGCCTCAGGCAGGAGCATCTGCCCACGGAGCAGTCAGAGTGTGCTCCTGGGAGCAGCCAGCCAGAAATGTAATGGGCACCCAGCACAAGGGCTCCTGGTGCTTCAGGCACCAAGGCAGGGATCAGAACAGTCCTTGTGGAAGTGGGGGTGCTCTCTGCTCATCTCTGCAGGATTTCAGGAAGCCTGGGAGGATGCCCTCCCTTCCCGTGGGTTTGGCAGTACCTTGGTGTGGAAGGAAGGCGAGGAGATGTGCTACAAGAAAAGGTTATGGATTTTTTGAAGGGATTGGAAGTAGGGAGTACAAGTGGGATCGTGCCTCTGCAGGCTTGTAGAGTCTTCTTCAGGGGAGGTTTCCAGTCATTGCTCTTGTAAGAGAAGTAACTCTCCTTCCTGGGTGCAGGCCAGCAGCCAGCAGTCTGCCTCCCAGTGAGAGCTCTCATTCTTGGGCTGAAGCATCTTGCTCCCTCTTTGTTTTGCAATATGTACCATTTCCTTGTTGAGAACACTCTGCAGTGAGATGGTTTGAGAGCCCTTCTGGGAAATGAGAACAGTGTTTCTGAGTCTCTCATGCCACGGAAGGCGTTGAACCAAAGCCTGCAAGATCCTGGCTGATGATTCACCAGCGGAGTCTGACAGAAACAAAGGCCAGGGTGTGTTGGGAAAGACTTCACACACAGCAGTTGTGCATAACACAGCAGCTGAGCACTTCCAAACATAACATGGTAGATGAGCACTTCCAAATCATGCCTGTTGGGTCATGCTAAGCAATGTGGTTGTTCCCAGTCTCTAAATGGCATGGGCAGGAGATGGTATTTACCTCCTCCAGTAAATTTATGGGGGTATTCAGAAGAGAATTCTAGGGACCTAGGTAATGTGTGTGATCAAAGACTTAATGACTAACCAGGAATGTAAAATGGTCCAGCTTTGGTCTAGGAAGCTGAAGTCTCATTTTAGGCAGGTTTCTTTAGATCTTTCTGCTGCTGTAGCTTTGTTTGTACCTTTCACAGGCATCAGTCTCATCTTTGTCACCTGGTGCCATCAACTGTAATTTCAACATGAATCTTGTTGTATGTGGTAGTATTCTGAAAGCCCTGGTCATAGCTGACAATATATTAGCTTTAATTTAAAATCTAAGTCACCTGCTTGTTAAGATTATGCAAAAGGTTTGAAATAGGCCAGCTGTTTAGTAAATGCTGAGCAGAAGATAAGTAGAACTTCAGAATAACACTCAGTCTCAGGATTTTTTTGGGGATGACTCCTTTTTTTTTTTTTTTTTTTTCTTCCATTTGGGATTAGAAATAATTTGTCCAGGAAAATGGTAGTTTATTTTAATCCAGATAGCCATATTTGCTATGCTTTCCTTACTTTTTAATCTGCTCTTCTTAAAAAGCAAAAGTACTTTGGTGAACCCCACAGCAGTACTTTTGTTTAGGTGGGATCATGGCTCTCTTCTTAATTTTGGTCAGGTTTTGGTTTCTATATGCCATATTCTGCCCCTGTGTTGGAGTAGGCCCATACCCATGTGGTCACCTCTAGCACTTTGTAATTTTGCCTTCCATCACATTAGCATTTATTGCTCTCTTTACAGCATTCCCTTCACTATATCCACTAGAAAACCTACTAATGCTAATTACTTTCAAATAGTAATGGTAATTTTAATGACAACCTCAGTAAATTGTTTTTTATATGCTGTAAGAAAATTGAAAACTAAATGTCCATTTTGCTGCTTAATAAGAATCTTACAGACCAACTAATATTCCTTGTGCTCCTTTTGTCTAGTGGAAGCACAAATAAGAATCTGCCAGTACCCACTGAGAATCCTTTTTTGAGTACCATGGGGTGGGTTAACAGGAGTTGAGGAGACTCAGGAGGTAGAAATGAAATAGAAATGGAGCTGCAAAGAAAATGAAAGATGAAAGTGGAGAGGCTGTGAAAGAGGGTGAGGCACGAGGAAGATCAAACAGGGTAGAGGAAGCTCTGTTTAGCCTTTAGGAGCACCTCTGGATAAATGAGCAGGGCCTTTTGGCTCTCTTCTTTCTGTGGTCTGTGGGAGATGGAGTCCAGGACTGCTGCAGCTGCAGCAGTGCTGGGCCAGGGTGGAGGCATGCAGGAGGTAACAAACATCAAAGGTGTTGCACTGGAGTCCAAGGCCTGCTTTTTCACCGGTAGAATGGGTCAGAAAAGGAGCCACACGTGTTTCAAGTGCCGTGGAAGGGCTGGGGGTGCAGGTGAAGGCAAGTCAGTGTCAGTGCCCACCGGTCCTGCCCCAGTTTGTGTGAGCTGTGCAGCACCTGCCTGCTGGGAGGGGGTTTGGGCATCCCAACGCTGCTGCTGTCCCACCAAGGCTCTGCCTGGGCTCTGCCTGGGCTCTGCCATCCCTCTGCCTGCATCCCCAGCTGCTGATGGAGGCTCCTGCTGGGAGGCAGCAGCATCCTGATGCTTCCAGCTCCGCTCAGCTCTCCGGGGCCCCGCGCTGCAGTCAGGAGCCAGCGCCTCGCTCGCAGGAGGAGGCACCACCACTCATCCCCGGTGTGCAGGGACTTCCCACGGGTGCTCTGGTGATTTGGCACCAGTGGAGGGCTCTGTGGCTTGGCAGAGATTTACAGAATGGGCCCAGGCAAGGAGGATTTGGGAGAGAGGACGCTCTGGGCTGGGAAATGGTGGTGCGGAGAAATCTTGACTTGTCGCAGGCTCCTGCCCTGACTGCCCCCAGTCCATATGCTGATGCCCCAAGAGAGGGAAGAACTGAAGAAGGTTCTCCTTACACAAACCTTGCTCAAAGGATTCTGGCATGAAAAGTAGCTCTGGATAAGATCCATTTGCTTTTAAAGTAGTCAGTACCTGGTAAGAGCCAAACTCCTGCTTGTCTTAATAATTTAAGCTTTGCAGAACAGAAGCTGGGTGAAATTTTGACCTTATGAATTACTGCTGCATAAGTAATCCTGAGGAACACTCCCAGTGTTGTTAACTGTTTGTAGTTACCCCAGGACTTGAGAATAATTCTACCCTTTTGCAATAGAAATTAAGCATTAAATGTGTTGTGGATTGTCAATTTTGCATTCAAATGTGATTTAAAAGCTTAAGAGAAGTTGGTATTAATGAGAAGAGTTGGTTTAGACAGTCTGGTTTAATTCTGATGCAGTTGATGATCCTCTTCTGCATTTAGTCTTGCTTTTAAAAGATAAAAATAATTGGTATAATGTTACAAGTACGCCAGAAACAACAGTTAGAGACATATGTATCAAAACAGAAAAGGCAAGGTGCACATTACAGCTAGGGCTGGTTTAAAAACCAAAACCCCCCAAACCAGTCTGTATTCAGAGTTGATGTGCAGAGGAATGTGAGTGTTGGGCAGATATAAATTGAATGACAGGTATGAATATGCATAGCTATATTTTGTGAAGACTTTGCACCTAATTCAACTTTCACCCAAGATAACTCTGGCTGCTGTTTGCACTGTCAGTGACTTGGCTTATGTTCTGCCTTTTAAAAGAGATTGATTAACCTGTCCCTTCTGATTTTTGAGATGCTTGTAGTCACAGTGCTTTTTAATTCTGTAGCAGCATATATGAATACTGTAAGCTGAAGTCTGTTCATATTGCAGTATCCCATTCAGAGCTGTTCCACAGAATTTTGTTTTAAATAGTGGAATTCAGCAGTTGACTCCCAGGCACAAATAACCATGTAATTACTCTGCAATCACATAGTAATTAGCATATACTATTCATATATTGCATAATTATATGCCCTGCAGATTACATAGTAATTATATTTGTACTAAACATATAATTCTATATACTGTTTAAAAAAAACTTTGAGAGTTCATAGTTAGTATTATAGTTGTAGGCTAATGTAGTACAACATTTTATATAAAAATGTTATAATTTTATGAGAGGGTTGTGTTTTGGGTGTCTCTTCTGCATCTGATGTTGCATAATCTGTTGTAGGCTGCTATTATAAGAAATGCTGGGCTCTTAATTTATAGTCAAGTGTTGCATATTTACAGTTTTGTAATTTATGAAGATAAGATGCAAAAGTTGCCATTTTGTTGTGCAAGCAGCTGAGATTGGGAAGGACTTGGAGTGTGATTGTTAAATTGCAAAGGTTAAATGTACAAACACACTGAACACAGCTACAGCACGCTGCTAGAGTGAAACACAGATCTAATGCTCCTCAGCTTTGTGTTATTTTTGGGTAGGTAAAATGCAAGGGGCACTTGCAGGTGATCTATTTGAATAATGGGAAGTGTGTGCAAGCAGCCAAGGCCCATCTTGGGCACAGTGTGTTCAGCAAATGCAGCACCTCAGTGCAGCATCTCAGCCAAGCTGCTCCTGCTGTGTTTTCCTGCTGTGGAAAAAGAGAAAAGGTTGATGTCCTGATCTGGGAATGGCAGGCAGCATGGTAGGAGAATGGAGATGAGTGGCAGTGAGTTATAGAAGGACCTTGGACTGAGTTTCTGGGTAAAGGTGAAAGATCTAGGGAAAAAAAAGGTTCTTGTAAGACTAATTTAGAGCTTTGGATCATTTAAAATGTTTTATCTTCGGCCAGCCCCCCAAGAGATTGCAGCAGATTTCAGATATTTGCAAAATGTTTTGTTCAGCTTGCAAATTCTGTAGCAGTGGGAAATTAATGTATTTTCTTGGATCTCTGATGTTGGCATTCCTAACATCCAAAGGAGCATTACAAATATTCTTAATTGAATTTTGCAATCTCATGCCAGTTGCCTTAGTTTTCATGGAAAGCATCTATTGGGTTTTAATATCTGGGTAATGTATTGAGAAATTAAATGTGTAATTATGGCCTTAATTTTTATCTGAGTTTCATTTTTACTATAATTTCTTGTAGTGTGTATGTGTGTGTGTGTGTGAGAAAGGGACATCCTTGTTTTAAAATGTTTCTTTCGCAGTCACTTTTTAATTTTAGGTTCAGCTTCTTCAAGCCTTTTAAAGTTCATAAATTTTCCAGGTTCGGGTGGCATTTATCAATCATATAAGAATGTTTAACCTAAGTATGGAACTTGTGGGTGGCCTTAGAGAGCTCTCAGACATGAGGCTGCACCTGATTTCCTTCCTATCTGGGTGGGCCGTCCTCAGACCCCAAAAATGTCGTGCTGGGCATGTCGATTTTACTTTCTGCACAGTCCACAGATTACTTTTAAATGTTGTCACCTGGGGTAGGCATGGCATGTCATTTAACCTGTTCAAGGTAAAGAACTGGGAAGGGTCAGAGGTTTAAAAAAACAGAGTTAGCCCATGTTGTCATTGTGTTCTTATGCCAGATGTATGCTTTTAGAGAAAGAGAGGTGTTTGGTGAGACCAAGTCTTACCCAGTACTCACCCTGCAGTGTCTGCTGTGAAGAAGATGAAGTACAGCCTGCCCAGAGGGTCATTTATTCACCAGCATTCTGCCCTCACAGCATGCCCATGCTCTTGTTCACTTGTTCAGCCATTACCCTGAGAAGCAGAAGGACTGGTCCCAGTGCCTGGCACTGAAAGCTTTGTATGCAACAAATAAATGTATTCAGGGTCTCGTTAACACTGAAATAACCTCAAATGTGACGCCTTTCTCACTGCTGTTGTGTTGTTTCTTCTAGTGGAGCCAGTACTTTCAAAGGGGAACAATTGCTTGGATGCAGCCAAAGCTTGTAACCTCAATGATACCTGCAAGAGGTTCAGATCTGCTTACATAACGCCCTGCACCAGCAGCACGTCCAACGAGATCTGTAACAAGCGGAAGTGCCATAAGGCCCTGCGGCTGTTTTTTGACAAGGTGCCCCCCAAGCACAGCTACGGGATGCTCTTCTGCTCCTGTCGGGACGTAGCCTGTACTGAGAGGAGGCGGCAGACTATTGTTCCTGTGTGCTCATACGAGGACAGGGAGAAACCCAACTGCCTGAATTTGCAAGAGTCCTGCAAGAAGAATTACATCTGCAGGTAAGGTGGCACGCGCATGGCAGGGGAGTGATTAATGAGGTACCAGGGAGAACTTCTTGGTGCTGATGGATTTGCCTGGACTAAGGGTCAGAGTGCCCACTAAGGAAAAGGATGAGTCAGGGAAAAAAAGCAAATGGCTCTGACATCCTTAACAGAGGAACAAAAGCCCTCTTCTGCTTACAGTGTGTGCCTTCTCCAAAAGTGGTCACAGCTGCTCCCTCGCATTATGGAGGAGTCTTTAAACCCCCAGTTTAATTTTTACAGGTTTTTGTTGGAAGCATTGCGTGTCTCTAGGAAATAATGCCTCAGTATAATTTTTATGTCCCATTAGTGGCCAGGTAAAAATAGAATTTTTTATTATAATGGGATTTATTTGTGAGTACTAATAATTGGGAATACAAGCTTCATGTTGGACTTTATAAATAATCACAATGCACAGACTGCTCACGTGTTTTTAATTAACTGGAAGAAAAGGAGTCCACACTGTAGACAGAATACCACTTTCTTCATAGAGCTGAAAACTGTCTCATCTCCCCTCCCCTTTGCAGAGTGCTGGGCTGATACATCTGGGGGGGGGTCATTGATTCACTGACCTAATTCCCAGCCCCTTTCCCTGAGTGTTCTGGCGGTGCAGAGCCTTGCTCCACGGGACAAGCTGGGTTCTTTCCCCTCCTGGGGTCCCTGCAGGTTCTCACACAGAGCTCACTCAGTGGCAAACAGGCCCTCCTCTGCTCTCAGGAAATGCTCTGCTCCTACTTAGCATGGTGTATGTTTATATTAGAGCATTGTTGTGCTAATGTCATATTTATGAAGTCGTGCCTGAGAATCCTGCTCGTTTCTAATGTGTAAATTTCTTGTAGATTATCCAATTCTGTGAATTAGCAAACAAGGGAGATAAACACTATTGTAAAATGTCAAGGACACTGAAGATACCATCTAAATCTTAATAAGTACTTACTTATGCCTGGTAAAATATTTACTTTGAAGTTTGTTTATGAGATTTCCACTGCTGGTTTTAAGCTTTTTGCGGTAGCACTTCAGTTGTGCCTGTGTTGTTCAGAGGTGAGGAGGTGAGCAGTGCCCTGTCCTCCTCCATGGCTTTGGGGGAATCTGGAGACACATTTCCTGCTGGCCACAACAGGAGCAGATTTAAATCAGAGCAGTCTGATTTGCATTCAGCACCTTGATTGCTGATGTTGCTGCTCTTTATGAAAGCTGGGTATGTGTAGCCTCGTAACAATCCCTTTTTTATTTCCTTGTTGCTCCATTAGTATTTTTGCTTCTGTGTATTGCCTTCCCTATACACAGGTCCTGTTAATTAGTAGAGTTAAAGTGTCTTTACTGTGTTTTCTGCCAAACTGTCAGTGTGTTACAGGGCCAGTGAAACTGGAGAGAGGATTTTATAGAGAGAATTCTCCCTGTTATTTGGGGTGTAGTATTCTGGAATTAACTTGTTAAATTAATGCCATTACTTCTCTCATGACTCTGTTTTTCTTTGGTCAGCTTTGATCTAATGTTGTCTCAGCATTTAAGTTTTTTATGGCATTTTGTTTAATTTAAGTTCATGAGTCTGGTGTTGGGCTTCTCCATTGCAATATTGCTGGGGAAAGCTTGGTAAAATCTCTGCCTGAAGCTGCAGCCAGCACTGACATGAAAATGGATTTATTTGTAAATAAACAGTGGCTTCCTTTGCTTTAGAACATCAAAATTAAAAAGTTTTGGCTCTTCCAAGGCTGAGTGAGACCTGGCTATGAGGATGAGGGGCTACCCTGGTACAAGGGAATGGGTGAGCAAATCCCTGCAGGGTCTGGGGCAGACTCAGTGTGGGCAGCACTTTGGTCCTGTGGAGGTACAGCCAGCTTGGTGTGTTGCTGAGAGTCACCTCACATTGTGTTACAGCCTCCTGGGCTCTCTGAACTGCTGGTGGTTTAATACCTTCCCTCCCTGCTGTCATGGAGAGGAGGAATTGGCACCAAAGCTGTCCCAGCCTATCAGACAGTGAAAGGCATTTTGTCTCTGTGACTTGTGCACTTACAGGAAATTGGTGAGATTTGTTCCCCTAGTCCTGCTGGAAAACAGAGACTTGGGCAGGGCAGGAAAGAAATGGGAGCTGTCCTTGCTATTGTAGCTACTGGCACTGATAAATATCAGTCCTCATAGTAATTCCAGATATCTTTAGAATAACTAAAAGCAGTAGTCAGTAGGTGTGTAATTCTAACTCTGATAACTTCTATTTCATTTTGAAATCAGAGAGAGTATCTAAATGGCAGAATAATCTGAAAATATGGTCTGCCTACTGTGAAGCCAGGTAATTTAGAAACTGTTATTTGCATGCCTATTACACCTATTAAAGCCTTTTTATAATGCCAGTTTAGGCAAGGGGTGCAAGTTCTAAAGGTTTTCTGAAAATATGTTCATAAATTGGTTTATGAATGCTGCTTACTCAGCAATGCAAGATTTGAATCTGCCTGTACTCTGTATAAAATATCAGCTGGGTCTGTGTAAAGTATTTAAACATTCAGTTTTGAACACTCTTCAAAGTTTTATCCTGGTGTATATATCACCAAATCTGTTCTTGAAGCAGAGTTAAGAGTAGGGAAACAATCTGGCCAAACTAGAGGTGCCACTAACGTGGCAGGGTGCTTTGCTTTTTATTATTTTTTTATTCAGTTCATTAATCTGTTATATAAGAAATTCTCAATCGAGTGATAAAGAGACCTGAAATGTCAGGAAATGCAAATAAGTTCTGACTTATGTAAACAGTCCTAATTTTCAACTTCATCAGAATGCTGAATGGTTCACTTTCATTGTCATTTGTCTGCTGCCTCTGCTTGCATCCCAGTCCATATCCAGCTTTGAAACAATTGTAGTCTCTCAGGCGTGTCTGTCAATGCTCAGTGAGAAGAAAAGCAAAATAAAACCCAAGAAGAAGCCATTAGAGTTCTTTTCTGTTGTGAGCATAAACAAATCTTCTAAGAAAAGTCAGTGTACCATCAAAAACTTTCACCAGTGATGTCCTGGAATAGCACAAAGTTCTTTGTGCTATTCCAGGACATCACTGGTGAAAGAACCTCTAAAGAACTTTGTGATCTGATCACTTCAGCTAACAGTTAGTCTTCAGAAAGTTGACTGGCATGTTTTAAGAATATCATCCTGCTGTAAATGCAGGGCAGGGTGCTCCATATTTGCCACTATCACATTTGACAGTACTGCAAATACTGTTTTACTTGAGTAATGAAAGTGTGAGTCATTAGTTTGGTCTTTTTAATAATCTGTGTCTTGAATTTGCATACTTGGGATTTTTTCCTGGATATGTTCAGAAGACACTGGCCAGAATGATGATGATACAGACACATTATTTATTGAAATAATGCTATTAATCCATTCATGTGCTGCAAGGATCAGAAAAGAAGGGCAGCGTCTTTTTGCTTATAGAAGAAACTGGTAGGAGCTTGTTTCTTGTCCTTCACAATAATTATACTCAAAAAGACTGCTCAGATCACTGAGGTCCATTTTTGAAGCTTAAATTGCCATAAAGTAGTTCTTAACTAATTTCAGAAGACAGATGTCTTCTTAATTTTTTTGCCTTAATTCTGCAAAAGATACATATTGCTGTCTGCAGCTGTTTGACACTGGAAAAAAAACCAGAAAAATATGCTTAACATATTTAAAAAACTTCTTCACATGGGATAGGGGAAGGATAATAATGAAATATCCAATTAGGTTCCAGTACATGGGTCATCTCCTTGAAAACACAGTGAAAAATGTTTCCAGCACTGTGTGTTCAGAGAGTCAGGTCTGTATAAATGTGCTCTCACTGGTGTGTTCTTCCCTCTTGACCAGATTTTGGTCACCTGTCCTATCCAATCTCTTAATTTCGTTGCAATCCCCTATTCAGCTCTGCAGGTATCAGAGCATTCTGTGGGGATATGCAAACACTGTTGTCAGTGCAGAGAAGAATTCATCCCCTGGAAATGTTAGAACAGAAGCTCAGCCGCTTTTTGCGCTTCCTGAAAACATCAGAAACTTGCCAAGGAAGTAATTTTCCTTTGTGATATTCTGTTGAACACTTCTGGTGATAATTTACCTTGGAAAGGGATTCACTGTGTCTGTGCTCCTTTTCTGTGAGGCATGTGAAAATCTGCAGGTGCTTTACACCTGGGACCTGTTGGTAAAAGTGGCTGCTCTGTGTGAGACCCGTGGACTGCTCCTGCAGCAGAAGCCACTGCTGACTGCAAACCCTGCTTCTGCACTAGAGACAGCTCTGTGGGGAGATGTTATAAATGTGCAGGCAACCCCTTTTGTCCTGCTTCAGAATGGGGGAGCCCACCGTGTTCTGGGAGGGAGCAGTCCTCAGCTCCAGGATTAACAGGGAGCAGTGCCCTGGAGGGATGTGCGGGAGGAGATGGAAGAGGTGAAATAGAAATTTGCCCTTTTCTTCACATTTTCTATTCCTTATACTTCTCCTTCATTTTTCGCTTTTTTCCCTTGCTTTTTTCCCCTCCTACCTCTTCCCCTTGCTTAGTCTCCTTTCATCTCCTCTTCCCAGATCATCCTGCAATTATCTGCCTTTCACCGCCCCTCTGACACGTTTGAATTCCATTACAGCCACTTAGGGTGCCTCCTCACCTGCTTCTCTGCATGTTGTGCTTTTCCTCCCTCAGCATCCTGCCACGGTCCAGTGATCATCTGTAATTCAGCAAATGAGAGGGAAAACAGAGGTGCTGCCTCCCTTTCCCAGCCTTGGAGCTGATCTTGGTGACAATTCAGTTGGCCAGATAAAAGCCTGAGTGCTCCCTCTCAGCCTGACTCTAGTTTTGCCTGTTAAAAGGGCACTTGGTGGGTGTTTTTATGAAGGACACATTGCATAGTTTGGGATAACAGAGCTGGGCCTGAGTCCCTCTGGGGCATTTATATCAATTTGGCACTTGGAGCACTCTGGCAGCTCCTTGAGATGATCAGGTTGCTGTGGTTTTGCAGTGTAGTTTCTGTGGTGCTGATAAGGACATGAAGAAAAGGACACTCCTGATTTCTAGAGAAGTGCAGGGTGTGCCTGCATTCTGTGTTTGGAGGCTGAGTCAGGGAGTGGGTGCAAAACCTCTCATGCCTGACTCACCCTGCAGAAGGTGTGGGATGCTTGCAGGGTGAGCCTGGGCTCTCTGCACCTGCACTCAGGAGAGTTCCTGTGTCTCTAGAATACCAAGTGGGGCAGAAAAAATTGTAAGTCTGCTTTTTGGCCCATGCCCACAAGCTCACCTCACACAGCCTGAATTTGAAGAGTGTTTTTTATACATATATGTATATAAAGGCATGTAAATATATGCATACATGTCTATATTGCTGGAGGTTTATTTATTTATGTGGAAAAAAAAAAACCAAAAACAGGTGTTCATTCATTTTAATGAACTAATAGGGAGGTATGGTGGCAGTTCAAAAAATTTAAAAAATGGGGTCTGAGGGGAGGTGGGAAAGAAGCTGGTATATTCTGCAGGGGAAACTTGATGGTGTATTGGAATATGTGTGTGTGGAACTGCTAGCCTGGAAAAAAATATTAATGCAGTCTCTGCAAAATAAGCAAAAACCTTTCAAGAAAGGCAAAGTAAAGATAGAAAATACTGCAATATTGTATTATTTTCTTCCCTTTCTTTACATGATTCATTACTTTGATGTCTTCTGTTAGCAGAGCAAATAGACATAATATTGCCCTCCCTTCCCCCTCAGAAACAAAGATAACTTTAAATTTCTTCCATCTGAATAAAACTCAAAATGAACCAAGCAGTTCCTCCTCATAACGTATCCATAAATCCCTTTGGAATCAGAAAAATCCAAACATCCTGCAAAACAAGACTGCTTTGTCCTTTCTGAAGTGTGCATGGATCCCACTCTGCAGTGCCCAGATCTGCTTGGCTGGCCCTCATTTATGCTCTCTCTGGTCAGTTTAGGAGGGGCTTGAAGATTAAAAGCTTGCTGGGTGATTGGCATTTCTCCAAAAGCAGGAGAGACACAAGGATACAGTAATTAGAAAAATGGCTCAGCTTTAGTCCTGCACCCAACTTTCCCTTGGCTTTGTGCTGCAGCAGAAGAGAGTTCATGCTCCAAGGAGCAGTAACTAGACAGTATTTCATGCTGAGGTCCCTTGTCAGGCAGGCTCAAACTCTCCAGGCAGCCTTGCTGCAGTCAGGTAGATCCTCTGCTGATCAGGTTAAAAATAACCTGTGGCACTGAATATTCCATATTACCTCTCTGCAGGGCTGAAGAAGTGGAAGGGAATAAAGAGTGCGTGTCTGAGCATACAACAATCCCAAAATAAACTCGGATGCCACTGATTCATGTTTTATTGGCTGTATTTAGATACCCTGCTTCCATGTCAGTCTCTTTCTAGGAAAGTGACTCCGTGAACTGAGTGAGGTACTTGTGGCCATTTCAGCTCTAAAAAGTTGGGGCACTTGTATCTGTATGTCATCCTTCAGAGAGTTGTTTAGGTTGGAGAAAACCATTAAGAAGATCAAATCCAGCTACAAACCCAACACTGCCAAGCCCCCCACTAAACCGTGTCCCCAAGTGCCACATCTGTGGGTCTGTTACCTACTTCAAGGGGTGGTGGTTCCACCACTTCCCTGGTCAGCTGTTCCAATGCTGCAAAACTCATGCCATGAAGAAGATTTTCCTAATTCCCAATCTAAACCTTCTCTAGCACAACTTGAGGCCGTTTAATCTCAATCTGTCACGTGTTACTTGGAAGAAGACCTTGCTACAGCTTCCTCAGGTAGAGTGATAAGGAACAATCCCTGAGTGCTCATTTTGTCTGAAAACCCTTATTTTGTTAATTTAAGTGGAAAAGAAAATAATATAATTTAAGAAATAAGAAGACTACAGATGAGGAACATGAGCCAGGGTGGGGGTCACAGCAGGGCTAATGTGATCCATTTTGTTTTGTTGATTTATCGGGGCGGGGAGGAGAGATTAAACTACATATGCTAATTAAGCAGTTTCACACGTGTTTAGTCAAAAATATTGAAATCTAAGACAGTTAAATTTGGCATTAAACTTTAATAGAGATCTAAATTTGAAGCTACTCGTGTCCTTACAGTTATGCAAGCACTTAATTGCTTTGCTGGATGGGGTTCCACTAGGAGTACTGCTGCTGCTGACTTTTTGAATTGTTTGTTGAGAGATCTCTGTAGAAAGGAGTTTAGCATCCACTGGTTTGATAAGTAGTTTCCACCCCCTGATCTATTAGATGTAATGTAGAGCAGATCTGTCATGTACACCCAGTCACATTTGGCTAACTTGCTGTTTCTGGGGCAAAGAAAGGGGTATCTATCATACAATACCATTTTCTTTAATAAATCAAAATGCTTTTTTCATTTACCTCAAGCCATGTCCATGCTACAGGCAAAAAACTGCTCTGTGTTTAATGTAAATAACAGATTTATTCTATCAAGTCCATTCCTAGTGTACTTCCTCTGACATCAGTGACTTCAGTGGATTTTTTCCAGGGGTGATTTTGGCTTTTCCTGTTCTGTGTAGGTAAATCTTCAGGCAGTGCTAATTAGGAGAATGTCAACTGATTTTATCATTCTGTTATGCTGGACTTTGTAAAGGTTATTTATATCATTCTACATCAGAGCCCAGTGAGAGAATATTTCTGGTGGCAGTTCATCTGTTAAAATAGCTGCAAGAAAATGTAAGCACTGGAGCTAAAAATAAAACTTTGTTTCTCAACAGAGCAAGTGACAGCCACATGCATATCTTCAGATTTTAGCATTCTCATGTTTACTGAATAGAAATTACATTGCTTTAATTATGTTAATAATCACTTCAGTGTTACTGGAGTAACTCCTCTAAGTGGAAGTGAGATGTAAATGTGGCAGTGTCTGCAAAGACTTCTCAGCAGAGGTGCTGGTTGTTTCCTGTGGTTGTTTCCTCTGCTTTAATGATCTGCTGGCTTTAAAACAAGTGACACAGAAGGGGTTTTCTGGTGTGTTTACTGTTGATGATAGATTTTCTGTGTGAGCTGACTGTGACCCTTGTCTAAGGTTATTGAGAGATGACCTTACATCAAAAGATAATGTTTATGCTTACATTAATTTTTTTCAAGCACATTCTATAAACCATTAAAGGAAGCTTTTTTTACTATAAAGCACATGCAACTAAGAACTCTGTTAAATTCAAGCTGTATTATTTGAATATTTAGTTCAATTTCTTTTGTTCCAGTTCAGGCATTGATCACAGTGGTTTTCCTCTCAGTTATGATGCTCCCCTTGCCAATTAGTCATTATGAAATGCTGAAGGTACATCTCAGTAACTGGCCATCATGCAGCATTCCAAAATATTTTTCAGAATGGACAGTTCATTTCAGAACAGCCTCTGTAAATGTCTGGGTGTTTCACAGGCTGTCAACTCCTGGACTCACATTTTTTTATCTGCCTTGTGTGTTCACTTTTTTTTTTGAGAGTGGAATCAAAAAAAAAAATGTTCTTAATACAGCACATCATCCTTAACTGGTAAAAATTATTTGTTTTTCAATCTTACACTACCAATCAGTGCTTTCTGTACCACATTATATACCCATATTACTTCTAAAAGCAAGTTAAACATGTTAAATCAGATCAGTGCTCTCTTGGCTTGCTGCTGCCAGAAGTTCTTGACTTTGGTGGGGCTGTTTTGTGCATGAAAAAATGGATCTACGTAAAAAAGACTACTCTGCTTTTATTTATTTCTGATTTTATATTTGTTCTCTTACTCCAAGGTCAGAGCAGTATTTAGAGTAGCTTCAGGATGGGTTTCAGCCATGCTGGCTGCCCACAGAACCTGCTCAGCTAGTGCAAGGACACTCTGGACACTCATTCTTTCCTTGAGCCACTCCTCTGACAAGGGGACATGGAGTTGTTTCCTTCAGGAATGTCACCACACATACCACTGAGAGATTTTCTTAGGCAAAGAGCATCCCTGCATAACCCCAGGAAACCTGATGTTCCAGTACATCTACCAACAGAAACTTTTCTGGTGAAGAGAGAACTTGTATTGTACTTTTTAGATTATTTTCCATCTCCAAACTCCCATCAGTTTCATGCTTGAGCTAGTAATAGTCTATTATAGTTTATTCAAGTGGTTACAGGGAACATTATTGCCATGGATGTCTTTCTCAGGTACTTGGGAGCACATCCTTTCAGTGTGCACTCACAGTATAGTTATTCATAAACACTGAGGCATCCAGTGGCACGCTCAAGGACTTGCAGTGGCACTACTTTCCCTTGGCTTGCTTTTTGAGAGTGACAGTGATTTTCTGAGGTTACCAGCCTGTAATTCAGACTATTCTGCTTGCCCAGCTAATGAAGTGAGAACAACTCTCCCCATAAAGCATTTCTTTCCTGGGTAACATCCTGCCAGGAGACACTGAGGCTTGGGCATCTTTAAAAATGCCAGTCATTTTTTATTTAGAAGCTTCAATTAAACAGCATAAAGGAAATTAAACAAACAATACACAAATTCACAGTAGTTGGAAAGCAGCTGGTGGACTTGTTCATGTTATTGGAGAGCTTTGGTACAGAGACAGGTAGACTAAATAGAAATCTTACCAGCATCCCCTGATAAAATCACTGGCTGACAATTCGGCCTGTCATTTTGTAGAGGGCTCTGACAGAAGTGTTTTCTTTGCAGCTGGGAAGACAGAACACATTATGAATGCTTAAGGTCGATGCAAGGAAACAGAGCCCTGCAAAACATATTTAATATAGGTTTGATTTCCTGTGGAATGTTTTCCAGATGTTCTCTCCAACAGGCCTCTAAAAAATGATGTGGGGTAATTTTTTTTTTTTTTTTTGCAAACAGAGAAAATTCTGGTTTGTGTCACAGCATCTGAGAATCACTGTTCTAATTCTTTATTACATTACCTTGTGCTCAGGATTTTCACCGTATTTTTCAAAATTGGTTTTATTACACAAAAGGTCAGTAGTATATAAATATTTATATAACCCAATTTCAAATAAATCATACTTGTTTAGAATCACATTTGAGCTTAGTAGTTTCCCTTAAACCCAAAGGAGACCTAATATATTAAATTAAAATTACTCTCATGCATGATCTTGAGTCGCTTAGAGGATTTAATTAACATTGATAAACTATGGCATTAGTGTTTTGTTAAGTTCTTTTGATTTTCTGTAGCAGATACTGTGTAAAAAGATCTAACTGGTCTCCAGCAGATGAAATGAGCAAAGGGAAAGGACAATATTAACAGAAAATGGTATTTTGCTTTCCACAAAATGCAGTAAAAGAACATGGGTGTAGGGTATTAATTTCCTAATAGAAGAATAGAAAGAATACAGTGTTTGTACTTTTCATTTTAAAATTCAGATATGCATAGGTGGAAATACTTTTCATTTGGCATGACTGAATTTCAAGGAGTTAGATTTCCATTTTCTGGGGTGTTAAATGTCCGGGAGTCCCCTGGTAAACAAAAACCCTGAGTAGTGACATAAATGCTGGCAGATGTGGTGGGGACATGGTAGAGGCAGAGAGCTGGTCAGGTGTGGGTGCTCCTCTGGAGGGACCAGCCCTGGTGGCTTTGTGCCTGTGCCTGATGCTCTGAGCAAGCACTCCTGCTGCTGGAAGGCATCTCAGTGATCTTGTGTGGTCCCTGGTGTTTGTTCCTGTGTCTAGTTATCCCACAGTCCACACAGGCTGCCTCTGTGCAATTGGGCATTGTCCATATTTTGCTTCCAGATGAACAACACAGTTTTGAGAGGCAAGTTGAACCCAGAATCAAATATTTGCTTGGGTTTAGGCATCCAGACATTTAAAATAACAAAACAGCAGCAAAACCAGATAACAACCAGCTTCTTTCAGTTCATAGCTGGTATTTGGGATCTAAAATCCTGTAATGGTTTCTGCCAGTGTTGGAAAAGATTTGGATCAGCTCAAGTGAGAGAAACTGGCTTCAATATTCAGGTCTTGGGAGGCAAATGGTTTGCCAGCAGAAATTTACTTTTTTACCCTTCCCACTCCTCAAAAGGCATCAAGGCTGAGCTGGATGTCAGGATTCAGCATGGGATGGGGACTTCCTGGGGCTCCTGGGGACTCCAGGGACAGGCAGGACAGAACCTTTTAGGCTGTGCTCATCCCACCAGCCCAGCTTGGGAGTGGGGCAGTCCTGGGCATGGAGCATCTCCCTGGGGACAGGATGGGACATGGGCAGAGCTGGCTCCGTGGGGCCCATGGCTGGGCAGGACAGGGGTGGGCAGGGGCAGCAGTGGCTCAGGGCCTGGACACTGTCATTGTTGGAGAAGGAGGGTGGCAACCAAACACAAACCAGCCTTTTTGTGGGGTTGCTGTTTAATAAATACATGGGAAAGTGACCTCTTAAATAAAAATGTCAGAATTTGTAGTTGCTCGCAGGTGCTCAACAGTGTGTTTAGATAGCTAAGGAGGTGTAAGATTTATTAATATTACACAGCTCTAGTGTCCTTGAATGAAAAAAAGATGGGTCAGAGCTACTTTACTCTGTGCAGGGAGAGTCATCTCTCGTTATGGAGTTCCTCTGAGGCTTTTTTCATCCCCCTGCTTGATGGAGTTGCTTATGTGGCCTTTGCCTCATAATCTCACTGTTTATGAAAGAAAGAGAAAACGAAATGCTCCTCCAACAATGAAGCCATTAGTTTGGCCACATACCAACCCCTGCAACCAACTCCTGCATCCCAGCAGAAGCAGCACCACTCCAGCCATAGGGGAGCTATTTGTAGCCAGAGTAGGACACTGCAGTTGACCCCTACGAAAGAAGAACAAGTATTTTGACTTGTTGTTTTTTTTCTGTAATGGTGCCATTTATCACCGTGACACACATTCATTGACTTAGTCTGGCTTTTTTCAGTGTGGGATTTATACCTCTTTTCTGTTTTGAATATTGATGCAGCACTTCCCTTACGTGACTGCACTGCCAAATGGTGTCTAGACGCTCGAGCAGCTCTGACTAGTTAGTGTAGTCACCTCAGTCTCTCAGCTCTGGCATTTACCTACTCTTTATGTTACTGCTATAAATAGGTGCCTAAACACGAGCAGCAATGCAAGGAGAGGTGGCAGTGAGCATGTCCAGAGCTCACCTGACATCCCTGAGGTGGGGCACGGGAGCGCCGTCGCTCTCTGCATTCCAACGGGGCGCGCGGTTGTCACCGCTCGCTTGGACATCACAGCCTGTGTGTGGGCAGCCAGCAGGAGACCTGAGTTCAGTGTCTTGCTTGGTGTCAACATCACCAGTGCCAGGGCAAGGCTGAGAGAGGTTTTTCTCCTCAGGGCTCAGCCCTTGTGCACCAACAATACAGTCAGAGAGGAAAAAAAAAGAAGATAAATCAACACCTGCCATCCCAGTGAGGCTGGTGCTTCTTGAGGAGGAATATGGTTCTGAGTGTTGCTTTCTGGTAGGTCATTAATTTGCCCCAGATCCAAACTACAAATTGTTCTTATCATACTTTTCTTACAGTTCTTCATACAGTTCTTATCATACTTTTAAATATTGCACCAATGCTAAAGCTGAATTGACCAACCTTAAAGAGGGAGAACTGATAAATAACCAAGAACTTTTACAGAACCTTGAGAACAAAAAGTAGTGAAAACCTAATCAATGTTGCCTATGCAACGGGTTGTGGTAATATAAAATTAAATTGCTTCAAAAATTATATGCAGATTCAATACAATAGTGCTATTAAAAAAGCTTATTTGTAAGCAAATGTGAAAGTTTTGAATTATCCAACTGAGTATTTGAAGAGCCACTATCATAAGGAGAGCAAATTAACTTTGCTTCCTTTGTATTTTTAACTGTTACAAATTATTTTACTGGTACTAATACAAAGCATTAGAGAATAGCAGGTTTGGGATTTTTTCTCTTTTCAGAAAGGCTGTTTGTTGTTTGAGCAGATTTTCTTTGAATTTGCTGATGGGATTATTCTTACTTTTCCAGCTAGTGGTATACAAAATATTTAAAGTAAGCTTTTCAGAACATCTTCAGATTTTCCAGGGCTAAGATAAGACTAATTTAATTTGTGGGGGTTTTGCCCTACAAAGAGATGATTTTTTTGTTGTTGTTGTTTGGTTTTCTCTCTTCCTGGGAGGAAGATTTCTGAGCAGTACCCCTTATTTAGCAAGGAAAAGGGAACACATCATAAATGTGGCTGTGCACAATGAGAATTTTGTGTCAGAAAAAGAAATTAATAGTTCCTTTTAGATGTGGTCCTGGTACATGTTATGAACAATATAAAACTATCTCTCTCCAGCAGTGAGATACATCTGTGTACACCACACATGTAAAACTATGCACATGTGAAGGTGCATGTGGCAAATTCTGTTTGTTCTCTGGGTAGCAAAACTGCTCAGTCATGAGAAACCCTCAAGTTGCCACCTGCAGGTTGCCTCCTGCTGAAGGAGCACAAATTCAACACAGTACATTTTTTTTGATAGGACTGCTATTACCAGATTGCTCTGATTCTGCATCCCTAAAAGGATTGTCTCTTTTACCCAAACAGTTCTTAATATTCATGTGCAATACTTTAGGATTAATGGTTCTCATTAGGCTAATTTGTCTCTCACTCTAGATAAATAGCAGTACCACTGTTTTGGTGTTCACTGATGAGCACACTTTCATCACTGCCAGTCTGCTGGAAGTGTCTGGGGGTAGATCTTCAGTGAGTGTTAATCAGCAGATCTTCACTGAAAGTGTTGCAGTATTTTATGGCAGATGGAGGTCTGTGCTTTTATTTCAGGCCTTAACTTCATCTCCAGTGCAAATGAACCCACATAAGTATCAGGTGTAGTTAACAGCTCAGGAGAGGGTGAGAGCTTGGGTTGTGTGAAGTTTGGATGATTGGCTAGGGAAGGTTGTGTGATAATGTCCAGCAATGCTCAGACCAGAGCTACCTGAGCTGTATTTGAGTTATGAAAACTTAAATGTGCAATGTTGTCACATCATTACTTTTTATGACCACAAAAATTCCTCAGATATTCACATGGAAATCAAGGTGTACGCAAAAGAGAATCAGCAGAGCTATCTTTAACCTCCTTTAGGGTATACAACAAATAAGTTCTTTAAGCAGGCTGGGCAGTAAATGACTGGGTTTATTCCATGGTTATCAGTCCTTAAAAACATTTAGAGAAGAGGAATGTATTAAATGAACTCTGGACCAGTGCACCTAATAACCTAAGGGAGAACTGGTCATTCAAGAAGGATGAAACGATTGCAAGTGTTTTCAGCATTATCAAGATACTGATTGTATAATCCATTGCCAGAAAGATTTATTTTTAGTCACATAAATAATGAAATTTAGATCTGAGGACCTACTTTGTTTTAGAAATAAAAGAATACTGTATATACAGAAGGCTTGCCCTTTCTACCATGGCAGAGGTTTTTATACTAGATAGATGTAATAGGCTCTATTCCATTCTAAACCTGACTTCATCCAGGTATTTGTAGAATTAGAAAAATCCTTGGAAACTGTCAACTCCCTTTGTTCCCAATTGATCCAAAAGCTGGATTTGAGCCACTATCTTAATTACTGCCTGGGAGAGGAATCACTGCAGTGATAGAGGGTTTCCTTTCCCAGATTTTCTTCATGGTGCTGCCATTGATCTCTTTCCATATCTTGAGACCCATTTCCTCTCAGCCTGTCTCCTGGCAGGTGCAGTATCTATTCACCAGCTAAGTAGGGATTTTATGTAAATTTAGAAATATATGTATACATACATATATACACACACATATGTGTATATATGTATGAATGTTTGCTAGAGAGGTTGACTTTTTAAAGCTATTAAAGGCAACTGGGTACAGATTTCCATCTCAAGGTTAAGTGATTAAATAAGGGAAGAGAGGGAGTGAAAAGCTTAGGGTTGGCTGTGGCTTGAAGGCAACCATGGATTTGCTGGTGTCAGTACAGTTAGAGAGAGATGGAACTAAAATAAGGCCATGAGAACAGCTCTCATAAATTCAGGTATAGGTTGCATGGAGTTTATTTATAGGATGCTTTCTCTAACTAAGCCTCTGAACCTTTTGATGTTTGCCCATCGTTACTTTCAGGCCAATTAATGATGTGTATCCAGTCCCATTCTGGGGTAGGTAAAACAATAAAGCAAACAAAGATAATTAGTCTCTGGAGCATGTAAACAAATAAAGTAAATCACTTGCAAATCACTTGTTTCTGCTAACTTTTGTGGGGTTGTTGCAAAACTGAAAAAGAGCATTTATATTGCAAATCTGCATAATGCTGGAGCAGTAATGAAAATTCATGGATTATACTATTCTGATTTTGAGAGGGCTTTGCAAAGATTAAGCATCTTATCCTGAGACATTACTGTGGGTTGTCAGATGCAAAAGAACATTTTTATACCTATTTCACAGAAGAGAAGATTAAAGTAGGGAGGTGATTTTTTTTTTTCATAGATGAAGGAGTAAATAACACTTTGTAAATAAAAAAAAAAGGCACGATTCCAAGGCTGTAAGGCTAAGATGGGCAGAGGAGTGACTGTAGGACGTTTGACCTTGACCCACCTCATCAATGCCTTGCAAATTTCACAGACCTGAATGAGAGCGTTAAACCACAAATAACCAGAAGAGATCCTGTTAGTCCTTTTAATTTCCAACGTGGAAATCGATCATCAGTTGATCACAATACAGCTTCACTCCTGGTCCTAAAGCACCTCCTGCATGTGATCAGTGCTCTCACCTCCTTGGCCATGGGCTGGCCCAGGTGAGTGAAGGTGAAGTGGCCGCTCAGCAGCAGAACTCCATGCAGAGCACACTCTCCTTCCATCTCAGCCCTGGAGCCAGTACTCTGGAGTTTGGATAAATGCATGTTTGGCAAGAACAAATAGATCTCTGTGGCTCTGGGGGTGAGGAGGCTGTGCCAGCTGGTCCTGCCTGCTGCCCCAGCTGCTGCTGCAGGCCAGGCCAGGGCAGGGTGAGCCCCCTCTGGAAACGTGGGACACCCCCAAAGCAGGTCCTGCTTCCAGTCTTGCAGTAAGAGTCTTGCTTGCTCTGTGAGCACAAACACACAGCTTTGTGTAATCGGTAAAACAGCAGAAACTGTGCTCTGAATAAAAGACTCCAGTTAGAGTTCAGATCCAGGCAAAATGACTCCTCATATGATAAAATCAGTCTTTGTCTTTTTTTCTTGGCATGAAAATGCAGAACATTTCTTTTAGTAAAGGGCAGGCATTTCCCTGTTGTTCTGTTCCTTTTTTACTGTTTTGTTGCGCTTTTTTGTTCTGACTTCAAAAATAGATTCTGGAAAGTGATGTGTCTTAGAAAGAGACTCTCAATAGCTGAAATGTGTCCAATATGCATTTAAGTTAAAGAATATTAAGCCTTGTCCAAAAACAGAGTGTGTAAAAGGTAAGAATGCCTTCAGGCTTGACTTTTAAAGATACACATTTTTCTTCCCGCTGCAGATCTCGCCTTGCAGATTTCTTCACAAACTGCCAGCCTGAGTCACGCTCTGTTAGTGGCTGTCTGAAGGAGAACTATGCTGACTGCCTGCTCGCTTACTCGGGGCTCATTGGTAAGAGGGCAGGGAGGGGTGGGGGCTTGCTCGTGAGAAAAAAACCCCTACCTGCATTTGGAAGGTCTGTGTGAAATAAAAGCTGGAATATAATGCTGTATGATATGATGCCAGGGCAGTTTCTCCATCTACTGGAGTGGCCCTGCTTTGCCTTACAGAGATTCTTGGGGTAAGCTTGTGCATGACAAGAAAATTAAGGATGGAAGGTGAGGAGAGAAAGGTGCTTGAACTTGGAATAAATGCAAGCTTAAAAAGTAAAGCTTGTTTAGAGGGTTGAATGTAGACAGGAGTGAGTGGTAGGAAGTTAACAAGTGGAAGTGCAGCTTGGTTGATATTGCAGCTGTCATCACAAGTTTGGGTAAACACCTTCAGAGAAAGGTGCCTGAATCTAAGATATGAAACAATAGATCAATCCAGCCTTTTATCAATTCCAGCTGCTGTTCTTTCCATGATATCCTTCTGTCCACTCTAAGTGTTTTCAGAGATGCCTGTCAGCAAGATGAGCTGAGACCAAATCTGAAATCCTCTTCCCTCCCCAGTGTTGTTATTTTTGTTGTCACCTTCCTGAGTGTCAGCAGGCACAAGGATGCCTTTATGGAAGCCAGATTCCACATGCCACCCTCAGTATTTGATTCCTGAAAGAGAGAGATCATGTCAAGAAGCTGAATGTGTTGTAGAAATATCATAGTTGGGCAATAAATAATAAGTGAATGTCAAAACTCTGAAACAAATACATTTGAAAGGCCACCAGAAAAAATGTTTTTAAGCTTGCAGCCTGCACCTGCTGCAGTGCAGTAATATCCCCTTCTGTTGGGCATGAAGGTGCCAGCTGAGGCCCTGAAGCTGATCCTGCTGTTAAATAAATGTCTCTGGAGATAAGATTGAAATGAAAATATTTCTAGAATAGGTTGGGTTTGCTGAAAAATGACTGAAAGCTATTCTCAGTGGCTTACTGTTACCATTCTTATTACTCCAGCAGCTAACAAGTGAGGTAAATCCATGTGGCAATGGGTAAAATGAGATGTGATGGCTTCAAAGGATATTCTTCTACCACTGAAGAGATTAAGGCAGTATGCAAAGGCTATAACATCTGAACAGTTATGACAGACTGTCATTTGACTCTCAAACAGAGAATTGAATAGCCTTGAAATCTGGTCTTGTCAATGAGATTAAGAAGTCTGGCTGCTGGCAAGGGGTAACTGTTACTCACAGATACTTCTGGCCAAGAGCTGCCAAGTTCTTGCTGGACCTAGAGAGTTTTGCTGGCAGTTTTGTTGGTTTCATTTTTCAGTTTAACCCCAAAAATGACCCAGTTCCTCTTGTGAGGTGTTCTTGTGTTACTGGGGGTGACCATGCTGCAAAACACTGTCACACATCAGAAATGTGGAATGGGTGCCTAAGGAGTTCAAAGCAAAAGGAGATCTACTTTTCAAAGGGGAAAATGCACATTTTTCTTCCTTCCTGCTACCCCCTGGAGACTTGCAGAAGAGCAGCTGACTGGTGTCAGGAGAGTTTCTGCTTCTTAGTAGTAATTCTGCTGGATCAAGAAATTACCAAAATGTTTCTCGTGCTGAAGCAGTAAATTCCTGACTCTGATATCAATCTGCTGTGAAAGTGGAGTAAGGCAGAAATCAGCAATATAATCTTTCAAATGTCTGCTTAATAGATATAAAACACAAGGAGAAGAGTTAGACTGTGGGTGAGAAGCTCCATCAGAGCTTCAGGTTTTCCATTTAATTAAGATAAAATATTTTTCATTAAAGTAATTATTTTCTTTTTAGCCATTTCATTAAATTCCAAAAATTCCATCTCCACAGTGTTCAGGAAACTGAGGCTTCTCTGTGGAAGGAACAGTGAATGTGAGTCTTTCCTCAAATACAGGGATGTAAATGAGGGTTAACTTCACTGAAATTAGTGGAATCCCACCTAAAATTAATGACCTTAAATGAAAATAGAGCCAGTCACAGCTTTTGTATGAGGTGCTTTATCAACAAAAGGGAGAACACTCTATAGAAGCTGCTTGAACATATGCATCAGGGTGTTATGTATATAATTTCAAAGATGTGTACACTTTACAGGAAGTTGAAAAACCTCAAATCATTGCTTTAGGCTCCTTGTTGTAGTGTAGGGATAAGTTAATTGGTTTTTTTCAATTACCAGAAAAAAAATTTAATATATAAGGAGACTGTGGGTAGCCATGTTTGAGTCAGTGCTTTGGTTACAGCCTGGCTAAGTCATCTGGACCTTCTGCACTCCCATGTGAATTAAGTTTTGCTCTAAGTGCTGACTTCAAGATCTGCTTTAGCATTTGCTTTCTGACACATTTTCCCTTGTCTCGAGCAAAATCCATCCAAGTCCCCTGTTGTTCCCAGGAATTCCATGAGAGTTTGTGTGAATAAGCTGGACTTGCTTTTGGCCAAAGAAACTTCAGCCCCTTGTCCCTTCTCCCAGACTCACCATCCATCTCCTTGTTAATTCACCCTAATTTCAGCAACCTCTGGGCTGTGTTCAGGCCAACCCTGCTTTTGTCTAAAATGTGGAGGTCTCACTGCTGCCTTTTGAGACCATCCCAGAGCTGTGTGATACCTAGAGCTCAGAAAACCAAGCCTGTCCTATTTTACCATGGTTTCTCTGGTCCCTTAGTGTCCATCAGCAGAATTTCTGAGATGCCAGCTAGTGGAGGGGGGGAGAAGGGAAAGGCACACACTTTGCAGGGAAAAAAGAAAATCCACCCCAGGAAACCAAGCATGTAATCTGCTTGGGTTCACATCTGCCCCCAGGTTTAAATGACAGACTGATTTTCTACTAGCTGCTCTTTCAGCCACTCTGTTTTTGCTGGATGCACAGTTTGTGTGCTGTGTACACACTTTTCTTGTCCTGTCTTTCCTGTATTCATCAACCCTAATTGTGTCTTGGTATCTGTTACACTTTTAACCCCTGTCTTAACCCATTTTAATTACCTTATTACCTCTTTGTGATAAGAAAGTCTTACCTCAGTGACCTTTTTAATTTCCTCAGTACCTTTCTGTTTTTTCAACCCTTCACTAAGCATTTGCTAATTAGAATTTTTTTTCAGCCGACTGTTTTCTTTCCATTTGCAAAATCCTCTTGATTTTTGCCTTCTCACAGTTTTTTTCAGATCATGTTGCAAGGCTGAAATAGTGTTCTGAACCACCATGTGGATGAGAGAGAGACATTTTAATGTGTTTTATTTTAATTTAATATCATTCCTCTTCTTATTTATCTACTGTCCAGTTTTCATTAACAATGCAAATTAAATTTGCCTATTTTACTAAATTCTCTATCTCCCTTTAATGATTTTCAACCGTGCTGTTTACTCATGTACCAGTCTCATGTAGAATTCAAGCAATTATTAGTGCAACTATCTGTTAAAAGCTGCAGGAAGCCAGAGGTATGGGATTATATTCAAATTTAAGAGCATCCCAAAACAAGAGAAAAGATGCTTTCTGTGAATCTCACAAAGGGACCACATTCATTTCACATCCATTACTGTCTTCCTCAGGCCAGCCCTGGTGCCTGTTGTCCTTTGTCTCCCACGTCACATATGAGGCAGTTTGCATGTTGATTTGTTCATTTCCCAGCACTGCCTGGTGACTGAAAGGCTATTAGACATCACTCTGTGATTTGTGTTATTTCTAATGTTCCTTTTTTAGCTTAATGTTTGATAGCCCTTTCCCGTCTGTTATTGCAGACACTTGGACCCTGGACCTATGGACCAAATTTTCTCTCCTAGTGTACACTTTGGGTCTCTCACATTTGTCCTTCATCTATTCCATCTTCTTAATGACTACTTTGATGTCAGTTTTGAGGAGATGTGATCACATTTCCTCACAATATATGACCTGTCCTAGGATTGCAAATTATCGAGTGAGGAACATGTTCCCTGAAGCAGCTGGCAGCGGTTCAGGTCTGGAATACCTTCCCCTTTTTATTTAATTTTTCTGGTTTGGTCAGACAAATAAAATAAAGATTGGAACTTCTCTGTCCTTAGGAAAGTTTGAAATATCTGATCTGCTGGGGTAATGCATTCAGTGACACTACTGGCTTCAGCAAGTGCTCATCACACAACAGTTTCCTGGTGCAGATGAGTGATGAACACTTGCTGTTCATCTTTCAGGACACAGAATGCCTGCTTTGGTTTCATTTTATTCTTGGGTGCATTGAGAATGGGATATAAATGGGAGAATATTTATCCAAGAGTTTGTAACAGAGTTAGAATGGCCCTGTGGTTGGAAAGTTGTTGAGAATTTTTAGGAAATAATCACTTTCCTGAAGAAGTAGTGAAACGACAGGATTAATAATAGTTTGTTACCTGCAAAGAACCTGCTGTACCTTTTCATGCATGCTGGTTTTTGCTCTGTTCATCACCCTAACCCACTCTGCTGGCAGGTCCCTCGTGAGCACCCTGGTGTCAGGGGTGACACTGCTCCAAGGTGTGGGAGGGCTCCCCTCAGCATGACCAGCATTCTCCTTGCTCATGCATTTCAGAAATGTTTTTCCAGTCTGGCTGCAGACTCAAGGAGGAAGCACAGGTCTGTGTACCTGGCTTTTATTTCAGGTATTTATTTGCAGCTAGAATTAAAATGAGAAAAAACACGAGTGAGGAAGAAAAATCCTGAAAGATTTTTAAGTGCAGCTCTAAGGACACAGTCCACGTGTGTTTGATTTGGCAGCAAAGCCCTTCAAAGGGGAGCTCACCTTCTCCCAACCCATCCCTCCCTCTGCCACAGTTTTCCACCTGTCAGTTCTGCTGATGCAGCTCTCTGTGGGAATCCTTTTTGGAGGGAAGAAATGTGTCTTCACTGTGTGAGTCCTGTTACAGTCCCTAAAGTGATTGCATTCAAACAGCAGAGAGTGTGAAATACAGTGCAGGGCTGGGGGTCAGGGGCTGAGGGGAGCCAGGAGCTGTCAAATCTGTGGGTCAGAGCCTGCTGTGGGTCTGTGTGGGGAATCCAGCCCCGAATGCATGACTGCCCAAGGGCTGTTTGCCATCTTAGGGTGGAAGGGATGTTCCAATGCTGTGGAAACCCAGAGCACCGGGAATATTTCTGTGTCTGCTCTGGGGTGCCCTGACCCCCAGGGGAGCACTGACTCTGACCCTCATTCTTGGAGGAAGTTTCCTAAACTTCAAGATAGACTAGAATCCACAAAAGTGTGAAATAGATTATAGAGAGTAGTGCAGGTGTATCACTTGGTGAGAAATTTAGGTTTGGGGATTTTTAGTATGTTGTGGATGGAAGGGAGATGGAGGACACGGGGTGTTGTCCTGGGTTTCTTCTTCATGCTTCTTCCTGCTTCATGGGTTTGGGTGGCATTTTGTAATTGGGCAGAAAAGTCTACACTGGGGGCTGTTTGGGATCAGTTATTGGGTTAAAAGGGAAAATAATCTAGGTGTCAGCTCTTAATTTGATAGTTTAATCTTAAAATACCTTGTAACAAGAGATTGTTGGCCATTTGGTGCCTTCTAATGAAAAGCTGCTGAACTCACAGCAGTGAGACTGTTTTACTGATAAGAAATAATAAACACTTGAGTCCAAACATGAAATACCATCTCAAGTGCCTTCACTCCAGACCCAGAGAAACCCACAGCTGGTACCACCACTCAGTGCAGAGGTTGCTGACAGTGCTGTGCTTCACTCTGGTGACAGGCACCGTGATGACCCCAAACTACATCAACTCCAGCAGCCTCAGCGTGGCCCCGTGGTGCGACTGCAGCAACAGCGGCAACGACGAAGAGGAGTGCAAGAAATTTCTGAATTTCTTCCAGGACAACACATGCCTTAGTGAGTACAAAATTAGGTGTCTTTTAATGTGTTGCAGAGTGTTTTTCTAGGATTCCTTTACTGCTCAAGCGTGTTATTGACACATCGAGGCCATCACTTTGCACTTCGTCGAGCGGGGTCCTGTTGTAGGTGTAAAAATTAAAAGAATGAGCAAAATATGCCTGATGCTGTGGTTTGTGGCCATGATTTCAAACATGAGAAGCTCTTGGGGGCAAAAAAAAATATAGAAGCCAAAGTTGTGTGATATTGAAATATGTTTACATCACAGGTCATATTTGGAGCCTAACAGTCAGGCAGCATCTTTACCATGGAATTGCAGCACCTGAGGGGTTTCTGTATAATTTAAGAAATTCATATAAAAAAGACATGTAGTTTAGGATATGAAGGATTTGCCGTGAGTAAGTATAAATTGGATTGTGCTTGCAATTTACAGCCAACTTCATTTTTTTTTAGGATATTGGATCTCAGATGCCTGGTTTTAACACAAGCCTGGATAGTAACTATTGTAAAGATTTTGTTAAATTATTGATTTTTTTTTTTTTTTCTGTCAGACTCACTTCCAAATTAGGGACTATTATAAATTTCAGAATGGCTCAGTGGAGTCAATTTTGGCAGGTTCTCTTTTCAAATTTCCTGTCTGCCTGGAGCAGCATAATTGGATGATGTGGAGTGTGCATCAGAGTTTTAATTTCAGATAAATGAGGAGACCAAAAGAGCTTGGCTTCCCTAGCCTAGCTGAACAGAAGTTGAAAGGATACGTGATTGTCCTCTGAAATTGCATTAGCAGGGCAAACCCAAGGAGGGGAAGGGATTACTTCACCTGCAGGACAGTGTTGGCATAAGATCAAAAAGGAAGATATTGGCCATACATACTTAGGCTTGAAATGGAAAATTTTTAACCATCAGACTAAAGTTAAGAAATAGGCTTCCATCAGGAGTTTTGAGGGTAAAAGTGGTTTTAAAAGTCATATTTCATCAGCTTATGCAAAGGAGGAGATATCATTGCTTTTTTTCAAAACACTAAATGTGCTCAGTGATCCAGACTGGCCCATCCAGCCCTACAAACTCGAGCTGGTGCTAGGGCAGGGCTCGTTATTTTTACTTGAGGGGCTGAAAATCCCCATTGGTAGCTTCTCAAGAAGCAGCACTGCAGTGAAGGCACAGGGAGTTCTGTGCACAGAAACCTGAGTTACTCTGTGATACACTATTTATTAAGCATTGGAAGAACCAATCAATTACTCAAGTTCATTTAACAAAAGAAAAAGAGAAAAGAGTTCAAACTTTATGAGGGGTAAAATTTAACAATATGCCATCAGACCTTCAAGCCTAATGGCAGTTGCCATTTATATCTATTGCAGTAACTCAGATTTTATTCATTTGTGAATGCATTAATTTCTAGAGTGTTGCAGGTTCCCTTTGGAACATAAAGACAGAGCGATTCCTTGTCCTTTCTTTTGCCATCAGTACAAAAGCATTAATGAAGACAAATCAAAGACATTGGAGGTTACTGGGAGACAAATTATGTCATCCTGGCTGCAAGATAATGTCTTCTTCAGGAAGAAATTAAAGGTGTTTCTGGATTTTCTACAAAGTTTTGCCTTTCACATAGAATACGAATTTAAAAAAAATTTATTTTCGTTAGTGAGCCTTCCACTGCCTGGAGAAAATGTCATTTAAATCCTTCCCACTTTTATACAACACAAAAACTTCTTTTTCCATGGTAGGAAGAAAGTAGGAATTTCTTACCAGTCTGTTTTTCAGTATATTTCCCCTTCAAAATGGAAAACAAACCTGTTATTCGGGGCATTATCTATTAATCTATCTATCTATCTATCTATCTATCTATCTATCTATCTATTATCTATTTGAAGTCGCTCATTGCAGCAGGGCTGGACTGAAGACCTTGGAAGGTTCCTTCAACACAAACAATTCTGTGATTCTGTCGTAGAATCACAGAATATCTCAAGTTGGAAGGGACTCATAAGGATCATCTAGTATGATTGTATGAAATAATTGAAGACTAATTGTAAAGGCCACTTGTTACTTTGAAAACTGGAAGGATTGCAGGTATTTCTGTGGCCATTCCTGCAACAGTGGAAACAAAGAGTTACTGTGCTTTTAGGAAATACTGCTTTTTATATTGCCTTATTCATGGAAACACAAGAAAACTTATCATATCCCTCTTCCCACTTTGTCTCCATTAATGCAGCTCATTCTGGTGCTTTTTACAAGTTCTTCTCTTTGCATCTTGAAGTTCTGAGAACTAATATCAAAATAAAATAGATCTTTTTCAGAAGAAAATGACATGTAAATTATTTTATAAGGCAAGGAATGGCACTGAGAAGAAGTGTTAATAACTTCCACATATTAGTCCCCAGTGAAATTGTTTGATTTCTTGTACAAAGAATTTGAAATAAGAAATCCCCAAATCCTTGTTGAATCCCCAAAGACCTGATTAAGAACTGTTTTTCTATTTGTTTATTAAAAAACTCCAACCAATTTACTCTTGCTATAAACACACTCTTTAATCCTGTGAAACTGTGATAAGCTTTTTAACTTTTATATTCTAAAGTTTTAGTTTAACCATGTTTCCCTCACCCAATTATGCAGATTTTGATTGAAAATGGTAAGGAAAAGATTGCCTTAGTTAAACTATTTTGTAGTTATAGGAATATTAGTTTTATTACAACAAGCTGTAGAAATAAATATTTATCCTGTTCTCTGTTTTTAGTTTGCTCTGTAACTTCACCTGCCTGAATTAGGACATGACATTCAAAGTGTATTTTTAATTTTGAAAGTAAATTTTTGAGTCATTGGGATAGTAGCAAATATAATTATGGTTGGTCTTAAAGCTTCTGTCAAGAATTACTGGAAACATTACAAAGAAGAGGCTACACCAATTAATTATGTGACCCCAAATTTTCTGTTCATGTTTCTGATAGGTTCAAAAATAAGACACATTTTTCATCGTAAAATTGAGTTTCTACAAATACACTTTTAAAATGTAATAATAACAATAAAAACAATAATAATTATAATTATAACGGCAATAAAAAACAACTCAGTTCTGCTTTTTGCCTTTTTTTTTTTTTTTTAGAAATAGAAAATTGCCTGTAATTTATTTTCACAGAAAATGCAATTCAGGCCTTTGGCAATGGCACTGATGTGAATGTCTGGCAGCCAGTCTTACCAGTACAGACCACTACAGCCACAACTACGACAGCTTCCAGACTTAGAAACACAGGGTCAGAGACCACCAACAACGAAATACCCTCCCACAATGATTCACCAGCGTGTGCAAACCTGCAGGTAAGAGAGTTTTGTACTTGTTGGTGTCCATAAATTAAAGTTTTTCATAGGTACCTGTCGAGGAGTCTCACACTGCCTAACTAGCTGCCTGCCTAAACTGGAATATCAGTTTATTCCCATGGTGTAGTTACAAGCTGCATATGTTGTGAGCTGTCAGACACTCTTACTTTAATCAGGATCTTGCATATCTCAAAGTGGACTTTATTGCCTTGCTGTCTCAGAAACAGGGGATGGTATTTAATTTCTTATCACAGGTTTGAATATGAATGTGGCACTCTCCAAATCCTGCCAGGATATGTCAGATTAAATTAATCCCTTGAGTACTCCTAATTCAGAGGGAACCCTTAATGTGAGCTAGCATGTCCTGCTGCCTTCTTTCTTATGTTATTGGTGTTAAACTCAAGAAGGTTTTTTGGCTGAGTAGTTCTGGATATTAGAGAACATATGGTGCTGCAAGCTACACGTTGAAGAAGCTGGACAAAGATAAAACTTTTGAATCAGGCACTCTGCTGAACTGAGGTCGAGGTCATGATGGGATTTTGACCAATGGCTGTAGTGACTTTCTTTGACACTTAAATTAGGCTATTGATAGTGGATCATTGATTCTGGATTTAGAGGCACACCACTTGCTGAAGACAGTTTTTGCAGCTCTTTGAAAGACTGAGGGACTTGGGCAGGAGAAGACAGCAGAATCAAGGCAGGCAGAAGGCAGTAGGAAATGTAAAATGAAAACATCCTTAGGCCAGATTGGAATCAGGCTGTAAAAATTTCTGGAGGTTTAAATACAAAATTAGGTCAAGCAGGGATAGATCAGCTTGTCCTGTTTATTTTTGTCTTTACAGAAGGAAAATTGCTATGTGACACAAATATAAGTGTCCAAGCTTTAAAGTCTCAGCTGGTATTAAGATAATTTTTTCTGTATTTCTGGATTTCACTGTTAAAGCATTGATTTTTCGCTTCCTTTTAAAAAGCATTCACTTTGTTTTCTTAATATTAAATGGTTCCATGTCCAGTGAACCAGAAATATTTCTAAGTATGTTTTGCTTCTCAATTTTTCCTGCACTGCTCTCTCTCCTTCATCCTTTTCCAGTTCCTGCATCTATTTTGCATTTGAAAGTTGTATCTGTATCAACATGAGGGACATTACAGAGTCACAAAGTATAGGGGGTTAATGATAGAGGGTGCTGACTTTAGGTCCTTCTGTTTTAATTCTGTTTTTCTCATCTGTGCATTCATTATTATTTAAGCTTTGTAAGTTATTGATAAGAGAGACAGTTGGAGGCCTATATTGCTATTTCCAACACTCATTTAACCAAATAGAATATGCTGAATGAAACTCAGCCTTTTAAAGACTGAGACTTGGAATATCTTGCATTTAGAACAAGACCTCGATGGAATGTTATTGAGTCACTTCATGTTATATTAAAAAGTTGTGTTATGGGAGAGATCACTTTTTCCTTCAGTGTTAGTACAGCCCCCTGTAGAGTCAGGCCTCCAGATGCTACCAAAGTACACATAATAAATAAAGAACTGAAGAAATGGCAAGTGATCACAAATCCCATTGGATTCACTTGAATTTGCAAATGTTCCTTAGGCCTGAATAGATGTTCTTGTGTTTTGAAAATGACTTAAATTCTTCCCTGTCCTTCCTCCTGTTACTGTGGCATTTTGAAGTCACATCCCACATGAGTTTTTCAGCTCTGGTTTAAAGCTGTGCTATGACTTCAAGGGTACCCCCCGATGTACTTGGCACAAGAAATAAAGGTTGGTAGGGAAAATAGGTTCCTTGAAATAAATGATCTCTGGTGTTTGGTAGAAACTGCAGATAAAGTCTGCAGTAAAAGGGCACTGAAGTTATGTGAACCAAGCAGTTTTATTCCTGTGAAGCACAATATTCTATGCCTACCACTTCCTTCTGTCAGAACTGAAACACAAAGAACAAAGCTCTAATATTTTAATGCATTTTTCAAAAAGTAACTTACAAACAGAGCCAAAACAAGCCCACAATTTTTTAAAAAGAAACCCGTGCTTTTTGGACAGTATGGTGCCACTTTGCATGTGAGACTTAAACCCTAATGCAAATTTTATAAAAGAACTGGTATTCATATTGCTCTTGGAGAAGGGTATTCATTCCAAGCCTCTCCTCCCATGAAAATATGCCTTTGTAGTGTTTTCAAAACATGAACTAGTGCAGCCAAAAGCTTTTTTATATGCTTAGCAGCTGAGCTGAAAGGTTTCTAAAAGGCAATATAGCCTGAACGCTGTGAAAAGTCAAATTACAAGCACAAAACGACAATGGCAGAGGAGGGCTGAGGAAGTGGTCATTGAGATGCAACAGAGCTGCATATTCTAGGTAGTGGGTTAAAAAAATACAGCAAAGGAAGAAAGAGCAGGAAGTGATTGATTAGTATAAATTGCCATTGAAAGAAATACAGCAAGGGAAGAAAGAGCAGGAAGTGATTGATTAGTATAATATGCCACAGAAATGAGCAAATACCAACCTCCCAGGGCTGTAAAATACAGGGCACCAACCCAATCTGCCAAGAGCACCACTGACTGAGCAATTTTTGATGCATTTCTCTCTGACTTGTTCAGAATGGTCATGTGAGGAGCAGGAGTGCACCCGTGGTTTTGTTGCTGTGCTGTGTTTCTCCTGCACAAGCAAACCTGGGAATCAGAAAGGTGGTGAATGCTTGAAAAAAATATGAGATATTTTTTGTTTACCTGTACTCAGTATTTACTTCAAAAGCCAGTTGGAGATTTGGAATTTAAAATAATGTTTATTTTAGTGATGCTGCTTAGAAGTTGTTCTTCATTTGAACTTATCATTGCTATGAGAATTTGCAATTCATCCTGTTATGAGGTATTGTCTTATTTCAAATTGATACAGCAAAATGTTTATTTCTGATATCTGCTTACTTTATGTTTACATATGCATGGATTGTGTAAGATACTCTTTTTTTCTGTCCCTCAATTAAATCAGCATTCTGTCTTTGCCAGGAAGATGCTTAATTTATTCAAGAATCCTTTAAACTCTTTTTACAAACCTGACTTCTAACGGGACTTGCTAAACACAGTAAATAGTAGTTACATTTCTATGAAATGCTAAATTTAAGTATATTTGAAGTGCTTTACATCTTGCAAAAAATCTTGAGCACCATATAAAAATAACATTAAGTATTGTGAACACAGGGAGATGAATCCTAACAGCATGTTCCTTGTACAGGCAGATTTTATTAAGTAATTGCCAACCCTATCTTTTTTTTCTGGTGGCTTCACTCTGATGTTTTCTAGTTAACTGACGTATATGTTAATCCTTCATTTTCAGTCATAACTTGCATTCAGGATGCCAGTCAAAAAGTGGTTCTGGTCTTCCAGTCTCATGTTCTACCCCCACTGCCTGAACCATCATGTTGGATTATTTTAAAGGGACAGAAGAATGAGTTTGGATGTGTACTCACACCATGTATTCTTCAAAAAAAGGCTGCCTTTGCATTTAGGAGAGATGGACAGACCTGAAGGATGATGATGAAATGAACCTCAAATGATAGATTAGACCAGTTGTTCCTGGGTCATTGCAGAGATAAATTAAAAACAGACTTCCACACTGGGTTTTCTATAATATTTTGAAGGATGTTTTGCAAAAGACAAAAATCATTGAAGTCATGTTAGTTAAGGACATTTAGGTAAATATATGCATCAAAGTCTTGCTAGCTAGCTCTATACTTTGCTTTCCCATATTTATTATGTCTTGCTCTTGCTTTGGATGTTCAGCATTCAAAGAGAATTAAGGTTTTTGTGCTTTTGAAGAATGTAGCAATGGACAGATATAATGGAGATACATGATCCTTTGCACTGAAGACAAGTCCAGTATGTAAATGTTGTTGTGCTCTCAGCAGCAAAATTTAAAAACTATGAGATATAAATTGAAAATATCAAACATCTTGTGGGGAACATTGGAAAGGAGAAATCTGGATACTTAAATATATCAATTCTTTCTATTTGCATTAGTGAGTATTTTTAGCAGATGTGGGTCATAATGCAAGCGGCTCTTCCACAAATTCACGTGATACTTGTGATTTAAAAAATACTTAGAATGGTGAGTCCTAGGACAAAAACAGGAGAGGGGGCTCACATTACTCTGAGGAGAGCAGGACTTCAGCGTGACTGAGGCTGAAAATGACTCTGCTTTTGCCATGTAGATCTGTCTGTGCAGACCTTCAGCACTGTGCAGGGAGCTGCTAATCTGGTGGGTTAAGTACCCTCTCTAACTGCTTAATGTTGCTTGCCAGGTGCTAAATATCATTATTCAAAGCATTATGTGGATGTTTGGAGAGGGTTAAAAGCTCCTGTGCAGCATTCTGAGGATCAGGACACAGCAGGTGTGGATCTCCAGGGCTGGTAATTGAGTGGTGGGTATACATACATAAGCAGGAAGAACAGGCAGTGTGTAGGTGAGGGAATAGCACAACTGCTGAGATGGAGCCCTGGGCTAGAGGCAAATCTTGTTTTATCCCCTGAGCACCACTATTAACTCACCCATACACCTGGCACCCTCTTTCCCCCATCCCTCACACAGCCTGTGAACTTTTTGTGATATACAAGCACTGACTTTTCAAATGCCTTGTCTGCTCCATCCCTTGGGAAAGTCCTGCTTGGACCTCTTCCTCTGGGCATTCCAACCACACAGAAAGATACAGTCTGAGGCAAAAGATGGACAACAATATAAAACTCCCAATGCTGTGCCAGAACCAAAAGAAAGGAGAAAAGAAAACAAAAAAAAGAATGTTTTCTATGAAAAGATTTAAATCTACCTCCTGTATTTCCAGGATTAGCTGACATAATGGGGTCAGCCTGCTGGTAAGAGTGATTTAGAGAGCACTTATTGGCAGCTTTTCTGCTAAAAAAGCAATGTCTTTAATTTGCTTTAGTGGCAAGTCCCTTGTACCTAAAGAAGTTTTGAGTGCTTTGTATACACAGATTAAGATAGGAGAGCCAGGGCTAATGTAAAGTTTCATCTTTAATCTTTCACTTTTCATTCAGGGAGCACTAAATGAAGTTCTGTTTTGCCACAACAGATACTGCTTCGTCCATTGATTTCACTGACACTGGTTTCAGGGGGGTTAATCCTTGTTTTCTTTAGCACCGTGCTGGAGTGGGTCCTCAGGAAGTGTGGATGTACAATTCCCCCTGGTCATTTACTGTGTGACTCTTGCCAGATCCAGAGGAGGTGAGGGAACCATAGTGGAGACGTGTTGGGGTTTTCAGTGTGTGGAAATCCTGGTGTTTCCTGGCAGGAAAGCAGCCCCAGGCCAGCTGCCTTGCTGTGCAGACAGTGGATCCCAGTGCCACAGGCTGGTTTGCAGGGAACATGTGTTGTATTTGTGGGGTGCCCCATGGCAGGAAGGAGTGATGCATCTGACTCCATGCTCTTAGAAGGCCAATTTATTTTTTTTATGATCTATATTATATTAAAGAATACTAAACTATACTAAAGAATACAGAAGGGATACGGACAGAAGGCTAGAAATACACTAAAGAAAACTCATGACTCTTTCCAGAGCCTCCACACAGCTTGGCACTGGTTGGTCATTAAGTCAAAGCAATTCACAGCAGAAACCAGTGAAACAATCACCTGTTGGTAAACAATGTCCAAACACATTCCAAAGCAGCAAAACACAGGAGAAGCAAATCAGATAATTATTGTTTTCATTTTTTTTTCTGAGGCTTCTCAGCTTCCCAGGAGCAAAATCCTGGGCAAAGAGATTTTTCAGAAAATATGACAGTGACAAATGTGCACACACACGTGTGTGTGTCCATGGGCATGGTCGTGTGGGTGCTCCCACTCAGAGCTAGAATGAGCTTTTCACCTTCTTTGCCAAAGAACTGCAGGAGCACACAAGATGAGCTGTTTTCAAGTGTGTTGAAATCCGGCTGAAGGTAAAGATGTGATTCATGCAGCTGATGAATGTCCAAGTGCAGGGAGTCCTTTGCCTTCTTTTGAACAGAGGAACAGTGTGGGGATGTGGCCAAGGATCCAACCCAAGAGCTCAGACATATTATGGCACTGTCAGTGCTGCTATGAGACATCAGCTATCAGTAGTCAGGAAAAGATTGTTCTCATTTACCAGGCTCAGTTGAACTTCTGAGTTGAACATCAGGCCCCCTTATAAGATTAGTTATGATTTGTGGAGTGAAATAAAGGCTAAAACTTAACAACAGGAAAGTAATCACATCTCTGTTGTTATCACCAGTGCTTAACATGCAGTCTCTTTGGCATGGAGATCTCTCTGTAAGACTGGACCTTATATTTAATGATCAATACTCTGATTTTTAATGCTTGAAGTTGGGTGTAATAAACTCCTCTTCCTGAAAGACAGTGACATGTTTTATGTTGCATATTAGAATTACAGTTTAGATTGTGGGTTTTTGATTAGCATGCTTTTCATGAGATCAAAATATTGTGCGTGTATACTGCTGAAGAGCATAATACTTCAGAATTATTTCATCAATGATAAAATATTTTATGGTTCATTTAAAAAAAAAAAGTTTTAATAGTCTGAGCGTCTTTAGTGTATTATAATAATACAGCACTTTATAGCAGACTGTAAAACTCCAGACTACAGTTTTAGGAATTGTGCAATTTTGTTTTATAGTTTAATAATTGTTCAATTGAAAATGAGTATGAGGTTACTAAAAACCAATTTAACGACTTAAAAAAATACAGCTTTATGAAAATGCACTGAGCGTTTTTACAGAAAATTGAAAATTTTTTGGGAGAGATTACAGTTTTTATCTTCAGAAAGAATTTTGCAAATTATTGCTACTAAAACCAGATTTGCATTTGCAGTGTTCCCCTAAGCTACAGTTGTTTCTGTGTTTCACGAGTATCCTCTTAGAAGAATACAACAGAAATACAAAGTGCTAGAATAAACCAGAATCAGAAAATTGGATCTCATCAGATAAGCCAAATCAAACTATTCACAGCCCTTGTTATTACTTTATGTGGTTCTTCATCATATTGAAGGTATTCCTAATGTCAGCCAACTCTAGTTCTCTATCAAATACCTACTCCATCATGTATTTCCCTTTTAAAACAGATAGCTCACTATAGTATGCAAAAAACAGCCATAAAAAGGAGTACAGTATTATAAATTAATTTTAAGGCATAACTACTACCAATAAAAATTCTAGGTCATTGCATTGTGATGGTACATGTTTAATCATATTGTCTTTGGAAGTAGAGTTCAGAATATATTGTGCCTTTATGGGACCTGACAGAGTGCTTTGTTTAAGACATATTGTTTGCTATTAGCAAATATTAGGTTTTAGCCATGGCTCTGCTCCCATCTCTACTTGTTGGAGTGAAAGAACCTCTGGTTATGGCAGCAGGCTGACCCCATTCCCAAGCAAGAGTAGGCAAAAGTGATTTTTCCACCAGGTTTTTAATGGAACAGAAGTCAAGAGTAGAAGCCTTGAAATCTTGATTTTTTTTTTTTTAACAGAAATAGTTTTCAAGGAGTCCTTATTATACACCAAAATCTCATCATGCTAGTTATTCCAGAAACTCATAATGAGAAGGTAGTCTTGGCCTTAAAAACCCAATTAATTGCTGTTAACTTCAGTGCAGCTATTACCTTACAGCCTCTACTTGTTCTGGAAACCACATAGTGTATTTGAGTGCTTCAGAAACAGTAAATACTTTACTATTATAAATGATGTTAATGCATTAGGTTGTCCTCAAAAAAATTTATCCACAAAGATTCATGAGGAAAACCAAAGTAAAAGGCTTTATTAGATATAAATATAGGCAATAATGAACACAGTTGTCAATAGAGAGATGTTTCTTGCTAAGGTATGAAAATAGCTCAGCAGTTGCCAGAATTGATCAAAATTTAACAAATAAAATCTTTATCAGTTCTGCCATTTTTGCAAAGAATTGTTCTTTCCTAGGTAAGCAGAAGGATTTCACAAGACTCCTGTAATTGAAATGTACTTTTAAACACCTCTATTGAAGTGGTATTGACAATTTTGTTTTGTAGCATCATGGCTTAGGACAAATGACAGTGTGGAGGCTGAATAATTCTGGGTAATGGAGCATTTTAGTCACAGATGGATGGAGTTTTATGAAGTACCTGCCTCCTCTCTCTTGGAGGGGGATGGTGCAGAGGGGGTGAGAGTTGAGGGGAGCAGGGCAGCAATTTGTTGTACAATCTCCTCATTCCCTGGAGGGGAAAGCTCAGTAACAGAGGGACCTGATGAGTTGTGCACAGTCCTGGTGCAGGGTCAAGGGGTTTGCCTTGTCTCTGGTTCCCTGAAATCCCCAGAGGTGGGAGAAATGTTCCTAGATCCTGCTGTCAGGGTGTGGGGTTGCCTGCCCCAGAGGCATTTCCCAAAATGTTGTTCCCTGAGATTTCTGTGACTCCCTGGGTATATGAGTGGGTAGAGAAGAGCTCACAGATGGGAATTACATTCACTTTGTGCTGTAATTTTCTCATTTATTCTCACCCTTGGTGGCTCTTGAAGTCTTGCAGGCACTACTGGACACTATCTTAATGATCAGCAGGTTGTTTCCATAGATGAGCTGTCTATTTCTTAGAGCACAGCAAACCTGTGCTCTTTTTTAGGACAAGTGGTTGGTCATGTTTTTCATAATCCTTCAGAAAAGTGTTGATTGGATTTCATGGTCTTATGCTCACTGGCATATCTACACCTGAAACATCTGAAATGTCACTTCCAGTTAGCCATTAGTCTTTATAAGATCCTTGTCCTGTCTTGGGTAGGTTGCTTGGTTTGTTTGTTTTGTTGTTTTTCCTTTTTGTGTGGTTTTTGTTTGTTTGTTTTCTTTCCTTTTGTTTTGAGTCGTTTTGTCCTCTCTTCTTGCAGCTCCATTCTGTAATGTTTGGGCACTCAACTGCCTCATAGACTTAATCTGCTATGAAAATTATTTATTTTATTTTTCTGTATTTCCTCTCATGATTTAATGGCTAAATGAAGATTCAGGGAAGAAAAAACCCACCAAAATCTGCACCAGACTGAGCTGGAAGGGCGGTGAGCCTGCATAATCCTGGAGTAGTCTCCATGCTGGGCTGGGCTGCCCTAGAAGGCACAGTGGGGAAGGGCACAGGGGGGTTGTGGCCCTACTGGGGTGCAACTGGGAATGGAGTAAGTCTGCATTTTGATGTGGGTAAAATGCCTGAATCAGCCCTGCTTCCTTGTCCTTGATTAAGGAGGATGCATTGCCTTCCTCTGCCAACAGCAAACCCAAGTACCTGAAGTATGTTTATGCATATAAAGTAATTTGATTTTAAAGAGGCAATCACACGACCTAATCAAATTCTGCTTTTGTTTATACACTTGTAAAAAGGGAATAACTCCACAGTTGTGTGTATTGCAATTATCCTTAAGTGTACATTGTAATTATCCATTACCCCTTACGTGTATGCACACCATTCTTTGATATTTCTGTGTAACCCAGAGACTCAACATTCTTAAAAAATAAACTACCCAGACTCTCAGTTGCCATGTGGCAGATATGATCAAAATAATTTCAGGAATAATAAAGAAGACTTTTTAGGAATAGTTTATTCTGTGTTACTACCAGCAAATGAAATATAGAAAAGCCCAGTGGAAATTAGAGTGCAATAATAAGTAATCACTCTAACCCATACATTGCTGACGAGACAGCAAAGCTGCAAAAGTAGTACAATGTTGAAGAGCTAAAATTTGGAACCTTTTCCATAGCATTCATTAATTTTTCAAGTAATCAAACCAAGTTTATAGGACAGAAAATTAAACACAATCTTTTAACAAAATTGGATAATCTATATTCTTAATAAAAAAAATTAATGACAACAAAACAGCTGAAGAGAAATTTTTGTTCTGCTTTTACCCTTTCTGCTCATTTTACTTACAGCCTTCACTGTGCATTAGTAATCAAATACTGGGAATAAATCACACCCTTTATCTCCTACTTTTTATACCCATCACTGCTAATCAGCTGTCTAACCTGAATAACAGATCTTTATGTTTCATCAAACCATCTACTCTACAGCGTTTTTCAATTTGCTGTTGAGTTCCAGAACATGAGACACTGTCACCCGTTTGAGCTCCTTGCCGTCAGAATCAATAGGAGTTCAAAATGTTTATTTTAGTCAGTACTTTGGAGGAGAGCCTGACTATTTCACAGTAAATCCTGTTCCCAGTCAGTGAACTTGGCCCAATAATCCCACCTCAGGTTAAGCCCTCCTGCATGTTTAGCTCTGTTTATGAGTCACAGGTAAACAGAGTGATGTGCTTAACACAGAATATTTTTCATAGGTTCACTCAGCATGTTTCCTAAAGAATTATAGGATTATCCTCCCTCATGTCTTTCTTGAAACAGAATTAGTTATTCAGGCAGTAATTTATTAAATACTGCATTATATGGTGCTAGAGTTTTCAGGTTGACATTTTCAGAAACCTCTGATTCAAGGCAAGTTACACATTACCACATGACCCTAAACATTTGGATGTTCTGAATTCGTCCTCAGATTTGAAATATGTACATTTGAATTTTTTATGTGCATGGCAGGTAAGGCATGTACCAGGCAGGCTCTAAAAAGCTACCTGCAGCCCTAAGTGCCTAATTTGTGCAGAGAGTTGGATAAATGGGCATATAAATCGGGTGTGCACAGACGAAAGCAAAGCAGTTACCAGAATCTGAGAAAACCCATTCCTAAATTTGTGCCTGCACAAATGTAAAAAAGATGGTTTGATCAGAAATGTTCTGATGAATAGTGTTCAGTGTGGTTTTTACAAAGGCTTACCTTCAGTAGGAAAAGTAGTGCATTAACAGTTGCATGTGTCTTGCCTGGCCTGTAGTGATTTCTGTGTTGCTGTTCTGCACACTCAGTCACATATGCACTGCCATTGTCTGGTCCTCAGGGTGAATTTAGGGGTCTGCTCCTGAAGGGACCTAGCTGCTTGTATAGAGTTTCAGAATCCAAATTCAAATGCAGTGGAAAAGAATTATCCTTTTTTTCATATTGGTTTTGAAACTTTGAGAAATTCTTTCAACTGTTTGCAGAATACTGCTCTCATCAAGAGTTCACCCAGCCTGTGTTAATTTTGATTAAGGTTTCCTGATTATTCCTAAGGACTCAGTCACGGGTATATGCAGAGAAGAAATGCAGATTGTTATAGGCACAACTAAACAGGTTTAGATAAAAAACACAGTCTGTCTATACCCAGAGAACAGCTTAATGAGAATACTTAGGAATAATTAATTAGGCAGAGGCTTTTCACCTTCAGGCTGGTGGCTCCTGTTATATTTAGTACCAGTGCAGCTCTTTGGTAAGTGCCCTCGGTGAGAGAGAGAGCTCTGCTCTCTGGGAGCTGAAGTGGGTCCATGTCACAGGGACAGCCCCTAAAATGCCACTTGGCCTGGTTTATGTCCCTGTAACAGGGGACTGGACCCTGGTGTTCCGTGGACATTTGGAGAGAGCAAATGGCAAAGCTTCAGCTCCACATCATCTCCATGCCAGCGAGACACATCTGCTCCTATGTGCTCTGCAGACCCTCCTTCATCATCTGCTGCCCTTTGTGCTGTGCAGAGCTGCTGGAGTGCAGCTCCACTCATCTGTGCCCAGCAGCCTCGTGCAGTCTCTGGATGGGAGCAGCACAGTGATATCCCAAATCCCTTCTGAGGATGCTGCTCTCAGTCACCAGAGAGGCTTGGCCTGTCTTGGCCACTGAAGATGGCATCTCAGCCCATTTAATTCACTTCTGACTGGGACAGCTCAGTAGTGCAGTGTCAGCACTGGTGTCCAGATCAAATGGCATATGTTAATAATATCAGCAGGTACTGTCTGCATCACACCCATCCCTTGTTCCTAGCAATGCTGTTATCCTCGTGACTGTCCACCCTCTGATCTGTGGGCAGGAGTAACACAAGAACCCAGACTGCTGCTGGGGTTGGCACACACACAGCTGTACTTTTTCCTAATGCTTCCTCTCTAGATACTTGATGGCAATGTAATGATGCTGAAACTTGCTAGGAAGACAAATGCTAGTGAGGGATTAGATGCTTCTGAGTAGGTAGATCACAAAAAAACATCCCTCACTTGGTCTGTTTTCTACTTGCTTCAGCTCAGTCCAGAACTATTAATAAAACCATTATACATGCAGGGAAATATTTGCTGCCAGCCATCATCAATCAAAATTCTCTTCAGATAGCATTCCTAAGATGTTTTTCTAGGTGAAATCTTATAATCTCTCTCTTGAGTACTACCAAAGGATATTAAAATTTGGTAGCACAAGGCACCTTCAAGATTTTTCTTGTAGTGTTTGCAGTAGATTTAGAAAAACCTGAGGCTAGAGTGGGACTTTTTCACACAGCAGCTCATCTCACAGAAAAGGAAGTGGAGGGCATAGGAAAACATCCTGCATGCTTTGTGACATTATAAACCTACACCCCATTAATTCCCCACTCTCTGAAGAGGTGCTCTGCCTGAGGTGCAAATTAGTGCCACTTTTGTGCATCAAACCTGTCCTGTTTAGAGAAGAAGTGCTTCAGAACCACCTCCTCATTTCAAAACTACTACAGAATAGTTGTCAGTATTGACCTGTGCTAGATTAAACAAGCTACCTTGGAATTTAAGTCTGTATGTCCCATTAATAATCCTCTGAACTATCCAGTCTACCACAATATAATTCTTCAAAAAGTAGGCAGACTAGTCACAGCTAAGCTTCTAAAGCTACTTCCAGCTTAGTATGGAAACATTTCAAAATACACCCAAAGTGATGTTGATCTGCATTACTGACATTATTAGCATTCATCTGTTTCTATTTTCCAGTTTATTAAATGTAACATAAATTTGAGCCTTCTGTCCTTCTGTGAAGAACTTGTGGGATGAAACAAAGAAGGATTATATCCTGTGAATACAATTTTGCATAATTTGGTAATCATTTGCATAATCTGGTCTTTATAGGCACAGTTTTATTTTAGTAGGGTTATAATTGTTAAGCATCTAACATTCACAGTACTTTTTTGTGTATAGGAAATTTTTTCAGTGATGGAAAAAAATCCTCCATGCTTCTTACTTCTCAAATTTCAGGCCATATATATGCAGATGATATTAGGAAATTGCTTTTGATTTTCCAGTTGGCACTGCCTGGCAAGTGGAGAAATTCCTGTTGGTGAGTGGGATCAAGGCAGTAAAAATAAGGCACCTTTCAAATAAAACACCATGATTCTGCAGAGATCTCTTACAGGAGTTTCTGTGCTTTTTTGAATAGCTTCATTAATTACAGTGTGGCTGTTTGTGAGAGCATCATTCATGTGTAAATCAGGGATATGAGGAAGGCCACTCTAATACCATCCATTAAAGTATGGCCCACTGTAGGATAACCCATTAAAGAGAATTACTGTCAGGGTTTCACTGATAGTATTTCTGAGAAGGGGTGATTTTTCTTTCCCTCACTCACTTCAGCAAGGGGAGAATGAATGTTGGGTGCTACATCAAAGTCTTTCACAAGTATTGAGTTTTAAGATCCATTTTGCAGGGGCCTTTTAATAACATTTAGGAAGCTGACAGGACAAACCAAGGTCTAGCTTAGCTAATGGAGATCTGTGAATGAGGCCAATTGGATTTTTTTTTTCAGTCATGACTTACATGTGTTGCAAAATATGCTTGTCTTAGAAAACAAAATGCCAGTAATCCAAATTGTATGATACTAATTCACTTTTTTTTAAAAATGAAAGTGCCTCCAGAATTATTAAACAGGAATGATAGTAGTGAATTTGAACACCTTTCTACAGACTTCTAAAGGCTTTTATTCTAATGAAAATAAAAATAGGTTGTCATAGACATTGCTAGCAGCTATGCTTAAAGTTGAAGTTGTTTTGCATTTCATATGAAAAAATATCTAAACCATTAATTATTTGGGTGAGGATTTTCATGTTATGTGTGTGGTTCTAGCTAAATTCTTGAGGAATAGCTGCCTATCAAAGCCACAATACACCATAACCTGTTTTTTTTTTAATACTCCACTTGCTAGGTTTGATTCCACTATTTAAAAAAAAAGTTTTCTATATTTTTATTCTAAATGGTATTGTCAGTGCTAGAAAGGAACTGAGACAAGTACTGCAGCAAGTTCACTACAGTTGCAGCTCTGCCAGTTCTAAGGATGCATCTGTGCACCTGCAAAATTCAGCTACAAGATTAGAGAAGGGAGTGAATGCTTTAATTTTTTATTTCAGTGGCACTTCTGGAGAGCAGATTGTGCCAAAAATGTGAAATTCGCTAATTAATCCAAGTCACAGCTGTTCAAGAGTGGATTATTTTAAAAGAAAAGAATTACCCTCTGAATCATGCCATGATTTAGTGGGACTTGGGTCCATCACCACACAACTGTGGGAATTAATACATTGAGCTTGAAATGTGCAAACTAAACAGAGGCAGGAGGGAGGGATGGATGCAGAGTGGGTGCTCAGATAACTGGTTTCTTTTACCTTTTTGTGCCAGGCTACTTCAGTGTTACTTTATTGTAGCCTTTGCCTCTCTGTAATTGCAGTAGAGTCACTTTTTACCTGAAGTGTTTTTGCCCTTTGCAGGCTCTCTGCGTTTTTTGTCTCCATGTAACCATGCCAGTACTCACAAGGCACACGTGCATACACGTGTTGTTCACAGAAAGTCCTGAACATTCTGAGCCACTTAACAAAAAGCAGATGTTCATGGTTGCTCCATTGCCTTCCCTTTTAAGATTTACGAGTGAGGGCAGCGCTCAGAACAGCAGCAGTAATGCCGGCTGCTCGAGGTTGGCGTGGCACGAAGGGAAGCTTCCTGTCGTGCTGAGGCTCAGCCTGGTGCTCAGGCAAGCTTGCAGAACCCCAGAGCAGCAGCCCTGCTCCTGCCAGGGCACAGAGACAGTGCCTGACCTGGTTTGCTCCATCCCTTCACCTCCCACAGCTCCCAGCTGGGCTCCTCAAAGCCGAGCATCGCTGAGCATCGCTGAGCATCGCTGCTGGGGCTCCCGCAGCAGAGTCCTGGCTGTGCCCTGTCCTGGAGTGTGATTGCAGAGAGGGAAGCTCTCCAGCAAGCAGCAGGCATGGGGAATTCTGCCTGCCCTGGAGCCCCTGCCCAGGCACACCTGGCTTTGGTGTCTCTCACACCCTGCATGGCTTTGGTGCCTCTTTGCAAGGCTCACTGGCACAGGGCAGGGCTGTGCTGCTCTGGCTGAGCTGCTGTGGTCCTGCAGTAGCCCTGGCTGAAGCTGCTCAGGGCTGCTCCCACCACGCTCCAGGGCACCATGGCTAATCCAGGAGGCAGCACCTCGCCTGCTGCCAAGCTGAACAGCTTTTTTCTGGTGTTCAGACACATGGGGACACATGCTCCAGCCTCTGGAGGAGTGTTGTGGGATCTCTAGTGCTTCAATTACCTTCCCTCAAAATTCCCCTCTTCTAACGGGGACTGCAGTGGCTTTGTGTTCCTGCTGTTCAGTCTGCAGCAGCCAGATGCTACTTGTACCTGCTGTCCATGGCACTGGGTTGATCTCTCTGGTGAATCACTTGAGAAATGCATTTTAATAATAAAATCCAAAACAACTCAACTTTGGATTACATGGATGCTTGGTTTTATAACTAGAGGAAAAACCCAACAGCCCAGGCAGCCCGAGATGTTGAGATATTTATCTAATAAAACTTCTTCAATCTCTGCTTTTTAGTATTCTGTTTCCTCCTCTGCCTTTCTTAATGCAAAAATATTTGCTTGCAGCAAATCCATAAAAAGACCATATTAGGAGAATTGCATAATATCCCCTAAAAATAGGAAGGAAAAATCTGGGACTATAGAAATTCATTTTACTCAGCTAAATGAATGACTGAACACGAAAACAAAATTGTTAGCAAGTTACTGTACTGCCATGAAAGGTAAGTCAGCTCAGTTGTCTTGGCTGGGTGTCATATTTTGTGCTGTGCTCACTGGGAAACTAATTGCTTGAAATAAATATTTGAAGATCTCTGTGTCTGGTCCTTGTAAGCTGTTTGATCAGTTTGGTGTTTCTGATAGGATCTGTTTTTTATAAAACTTTTAAGATTGCTGTTAGGCAATTTCAGTGCCATGTTATCCCAGCCAAATAAGTGCAGTGAGAGATGGAGCTTAATGAGGTCCCATGTTTATTAACATAAGGATCTGGGAATGGTCTAGCAATAATTAATATAATACAGGTCATCTTTTCCTTCTTTCCTTCCACACTCTTTTCAGCCCATTTTGGGGGGATTACTTCCAATTCTTACCCCTTCAATCAAATTTTCTATCAATTTGCAAATCAAAGAAGCTGAAGGGAGTTTCCCCTCTCTCCATGTCAGACTTTATCAACTCTTCTGCCCATTTCTTAGATTTCTGAAGTGGTGTCTGTTGCTCTGTGTGTTTCCATCTGCATCTGTCAGTATCCCCAAGTGTCTGGAGTGTCTGTGAGACCAGAGCTGATTTGAGTTGTTGTTCCTCTGCAGTCTGGGAAGGAGATGCTGCTCCCAGCCTGTCAGAGGGACTGGGTGGTTCTCCCTCCCTGGTGAGTGCAGAGCTGGCTTTACCACAGCAAGGACCTAGCTTTGTTCCAGCCTCTCTTCCAGAGGATTCCTATAGAATTTCTCTTTTCTGGCCAGAAAACAAACTGCCCCGCTTTAAGGTTGCTCTCTGTTTCTCATTTCTCATGTTTAAGTCCTCAAATCCAACAAGAATTTATTAATGTTGAGGGATAAGGGCAGTGCTGTAAAAATCCCCTCAGTGTGTGTTTTCCCAGTGCATATTTGGGCACCAGGGGATGCTTGGTTTACTTTATTTAATGTGTCTCAGCTGAAAATCTTGTGATTTGCTTCTTTCTGTGCTGGGTGTTATCTGTGTAGCTTTGGAGCATAGTGCCAGTAATGTCTTCATGATGCTTGTTTCTGGAAGATACTTTCTTCTCTCCACAAAGTGTCATGACAGAACTGCAGTGCTTTTATGCAGAATGACAACTGATAATTTCATGCCCCGAGCTTGTATCTTGAGGGTTGATTCAGCAGAGAGGAAAAAAAAAAAAAACAAAAAACCAAAGCAGAAAAAAGATCTGGCTGCTTTGTTATAGGACAGTGCAGAGCTGCTTGTTTTTATAGCTTAAATAGCTCTGCACTCTGGCTGGATGGTATGGGTTTCAGAATTACCCTGTGTTGAATTGGATCTTTATTTCAGTAGCTGTGTCTCTGACCCACACTTTTCTAATCTTCCCTGTTGAAAGTAATTATACTCCAGTGTGGCTGAGTACTCCTGTGCTAATAAGAAAATACTGTTGTCAGTCGTGATAGATGCACCATCCACTTAGTGAGCACAGAAGAGTTAAACTGATTGCATTTTTACAGTCTGTATATTTCTCTGCTTATTGTTTGTGTCCTGCTGTTGGGGAAAGCAGGTTAGTTGCATAGTAAATCTCTCTAATCAACACAGGAGAAGAACAAAAAGAACAAACACTCATTTGTTATAGCTGCTTTAGAAGTGTGGTCATTTGAAGGATGCATTCTGGGAGATTTGTCCCTCTTCTTCAGAAAGGCTCGTTAATATGGGCATAACTAAGCAGGATCTCAGGAGAGGACAAGGGCTCACTCATTAAAATCAGCTGTACAAACAGCCTGCCGAGCAGGTATCTGCCCTAATGATGCTTCTGTTGCCTCTCCCTGTCCAAGCAATGTGTTCCATAAAGCTCAAGGTGGGTGGGTTCTGAATTTGGGTGCTCCCTCAGTGCCTGTTTGCATTCAGAGCAATGCATTCAGCTCCCTGAACATCCTTCTCTTCCCTCCCTCACCGTAAAGCTCACCTCCATTTGGAGCCATCCCCAGTCAGAACTCTTCCTTGCTTTGGGGAAGAGAAATTGGTGCTGTAGTGAACATAAAAAAATACATATAAAATGGGTGACAAGCCCTGAGTGTGTGTGCTGACTCCTGGTGAGACACTGCTGCAGTGTTTAATGCTTTTATTAACCATGCAGTGCTGGGATTTGCAAAAGCTGGATGCATAATTGCAAGATTGCATTTCTGGGCATAAATTCAGGGCTGTAGTGTCTGCAGAGGATGGATCCAGAGGGATTTGGGAGATGGAAGGAAGGGAGTTGTTTTAGGAGGATCTTAGGATAATTATTAGGTGCAGGGCAAGAGAAGACTAATTAGGGACATAAAATTAAATTCATCTAGGATCAGAAGGAAACATGGAGATCCACAGAGTCTTCTGAAGGAGAAACATCTCTGTAAGCAATATTCCTTTCTCTTTTCAGAAAACCACTAGGTCATCTGCTGATCCTGATTTAACTCTCTTTCTAGGAAAGAAGGAATGTTGCTTCTCATAATGAGATTTTTTTTTCTTTTTCTGGATATGTTGTTGGTCCCTGACCAAGTCTAATATTTTATTTCTGATATTGAAAACTAAAGGGTTTTGAGACCAAAACAAGGCTTATATGTGACTAGCAGACTCGATACTGAAGCTCATCAGGAGGTGCTTAAATACAATTATCTCTAAATACCATCTATTGCTTGTGCTGCTACAGAGGGGAGATTCTCTGGGAAAAGAGTTATTCATATTAGAAAACATAAAAGCTTAAGTGAGGTCAAGCCTGTTGGCTGTATGGATGCAGCTTTGCCAGAGTAGCTCACATTAATGAATTACAATTCCCTGCAAAGCTGGAGTAAGTGTCAGCCCATTTATGTAACTTTGTTTTACAGACTGAGATATGTCACAGCTCAGTGTGTCATTAAGTAAGTCATTAGCAAATGCTATTTTTCCTCAGTAGAAAAGAACTCATACATCTTTGTTAGCCACTTATTTTAAGCTGATTTTCCTTCACTGTTTTTGAAAATCATTATTTTTATCAGCCCAGCCCTGCTTGTTTTTTTATTTAATGATAGAGTCCCCATAGATTTATTTTAATATAAAGCTGTTTATCACTAGATAAACAGCTTTATATTAAAATTTTAAAAGAATACAAATTTGACTACAGTCAACTTAGCCATTTGTGTGTGCTCTCTTACTCCTGTGGAGTTAGGTATTTCCAGAACCTTTGAAAACACCTTATTGCCTGCTTGGTAGGCAAGCTGGATACCTGAGATGGGATTGGCAGTGAAACTTTGGCATCTAGCATAATGAACAACTCTCAATTCCCAAATTAACTGATGCTGCAGTTATTCCAGAATTGTCTGCAGCTGTACGTGATGGACACTCATTTCTCTTGTTTAAATTTTTAGGATAATGGAAGATGTTAGAAAATAAATATCAGACAGCAGAGGGTATCCTCTTTCATTCAAATGCACGTCTCCCAGTCTGGCTCTATTTCCACCAGGGCTATCAGCATATAACCTCTAAGCTCTGATTTTATTTTTAATCTCTGATAAGGTGTTCACTCACTGTAGCACAGAGTTATGCTTGTGGAGCTATTTCTGCCCAAGACAGGAAGGATTTTCCCCTTTGGTTTTAAGTAAAGGACATTCACTAAAACACTTTCTTCAACATGTAGGTTTGGGTTTTTTATCCGATTATTTGTGATTTAGTGGTGCTCTGCTGTATTCCAGTAGTGCAGCCTATGCCAGTATTTCCATTATTACCCATTCTCACAGGTTTATAACTCAACACTAAAAATGTACTCTTCCAATTTGAAACTTGGCATATAATGTCTCATCTCATCCTCAGAATGACAGTTTTTTCTTTCTGTTTGCCTTCCTCCCAATAAAAGGTTGCATTTTTGTTGTATTTTTAAATAGAAGATGCTGTCCTTTCTGTTTTGATAAGGAAAAAGCCTGCCTGATTATTAAAATTGCTTTTCAGTGCTAAGAGAGGAGGACATTTTAATAGAGGATGCATGTGAATAAGTGTTGTTGATGTTACAATGTCTACAATAAGTATATGGATGCAGAGAAGTATCACCTTCCAAATGAAAACCAGACAATGTTTATAAAAATGATTGAAAAGGGGTTTTTTATGATGATTTTTTTTTTTTAGCTCTCGATTTTACCCTTTAAATAGTGTTCTCAGAGGTAAATATGTTTTAGCTGCTGCACTCTGTTGTTTTCAGGCTGAATGAAGTAAAGGAGGACTTTACTGCATATAGGCAAAATAATGATCTTTTTCACTTTACTCATTTGATAAACACAGTACAAAAGGCATATAAATTCTGACTTTGGTGTCGAGACCAGCTACCAGGTGTAGACCTTGTAGTTAGCACAGTGCTTTCAATCCACAGCAGATGTAAGCAGTGTTTCAAATAAACAAACACATTGGAATAGGAAACCTAGCAATAAGTGACAAACTGAGAAATAAGAGGCTGGTGTGATCCTTCCAGCCTACACCTTCAGGATCTGAACCTCTGATCCAGAGGCTTTATCTGAAGCCTCACAGTCCAGTTCAAGGTAATGTGTGTGTTATGGACATAAGAAAATCAGGATTTAAATCTAGTTTATCCTTCTTTACCTGTCTCCTTGAAGCCAGCCATTTAGGAGTTGAAAGATACCCAGTTGCCTTTAAAATAAGTTTCCTACCAACTACAAACACGGCATGAAGGCTTCAGTGTGATGCTTCTTTTTGTTGTAAATTTACTTCCAGGCATTTCTTTTTCCATTTAGACAGGTAAATTTATGCTTACCATAACCACTTTAATGCTAGTAATTAGTAGAGAGGGTATGTAAGAAGGAAATTTTACGGAGGATGTTTATTAGCAAATTGAGCTATTATTTTGTCATATATACAAAAACTATCAAGATATATTCAGTGTGTATTATTACTATAGCTAAGCTGTTTTCTCTTAAATCCCAGCTGTTTCACTTTTTCAGTTGTCTGTAATATGTTCATGTATCATCAAAAGCAGAGGATGTGTTTCCTAATAAGAAGTTCAGTTCCTTCATTTGAATTCTAAAATCAGTAATTAGCTCAAAGACTATTTTGTATCCTTTGGCAGAACCAGTGGCTCTCAGATATGAAATAAATATCAGTATGGGGAAGTGAATTTTTGAGGGCATAAAATCAGACTGCTCAGCACTTCTCACATGTGCTTTAGTCCAGGCCATCACTGCCTAAACCAGTGAGATTCTGCAGTGCAAAATGAATGCAGCACTCTGAGATTCTTCATTTTTTTGCAGGAAAGAAGTTGCAGGTCCAACAAAACTTCCAGGTGGAAGCAGCAGATGTGCAGTCAGTAGTTTTGTAAACCCACATCTTCTCTTACAAAACTGATTTATCTCAGCTCAGTTACCTCCTGTGGAAGGGTGTTTGGTTTGTTTCTGGAATACACAAGGAAAGAACTGATGCTGAGAATCTCTGAAGTGCTCAAGCCAGCCACAGCAGTGTTTATTGAGAGCACCCCAGTGGGTTTGGTACTGCCCTTGCAGAAAAGCAGAAAACACCCAGCCCAGACTTGTGCACTTGAGGAGTGGAAATATTAAACACCTCCTGCTGCTGGACAGAGTGCAGGCTGCTGCTTCCATTTTGGGTGATGTCACCTGAAATGCTTCTTGCTTGAGTCAGTGTTCTTTTAGCAGCTTTGTAGAAGAGATTCTCAGGCGACCATGGCATATATTAAAATAATATTTACATTTTTATCATAATATTTGGGAAAAGTGCAAGACTCATTAAGGATAAAATACTCCTGTGTTGTATATTTTCCTAAAACTGAGGTATATCATAGATTATTTGTTAATATGAGGTGGCATTATGGTAATTATTAACCGTCATATTTCATTTCTTCTCATGAATGTCCAGCAGAATTTTTAAGGGGCCATAGAAGAGATAACATGTTCTCTGCAGCTGATGGCACTCATCATTGTAATTACTAAGTACCCTTAGTTGACTGTTGGAAATTTTGCTGTTAATTCAAATGAAAATGTGAATGTTATTGGAAAACATGCAGTTATATTTGGAGTTTATTTGCTAATAATGTGCAAATCGCCGTCAAAATTATAGGATTATGACAACTGATGCAAATTTATCTAAGTGCTTTGTGCTGCTGGAAATATAAATTGTACAGGGAATAAAATTTGTATTTTTTCATAGGCACAGAAGAAGCGAAAATCCAATGAATCTGTAGATACAGAGCTCTGTCTTAATGAGGTAAGTGTGGATCTTGGATATTCCACAGCACAGGTGCCTTCCCATAAGAAAAGACATTCCAAGTCTGTCAAGATTATCATGGGCTACCTCACATTTGTCTTGTCAGTTTTGTTGTGTTTGGATATCATAATACATTAAAGAATTATCTCATTGAGAAGTTCGGAGCTGGGCTCAAAGTGTTCTCTGCTGATTTGATGTTTCAGTACCTGTATGGTACATGTTTAGGCAGATCCCATTGTAAACACCATTGCACCTAGCAAGGATATGTATTTAATAATCTGCACCCATGGATTAAATTTTTATTATTGTTTTCCAGAAATAACTTGTCAAACAAACTTGTTCTGTTTACTGTACAGAAGGGGCAGTTTCTCTAGGGGTCTTGCTTTTGCTGTTATAAAATGAACTGGCATGACAAACACAGATCCCTAAAAAAAACCCCCATACTTTTACACAAGGAAGCATTGCTAAAGTAATACTTTTTTAATACGCTTCTCTTTTTTGAAGTGTGCAGTACTGGTGTTAACTAATTTCAAAATACTGTCATTGCAGCATCTGTTTCAATGCCCTTTTTATCATTCCATTTATGAGATTGATGTGTAGGTATCAGTGGAGGGTGGGACACGGGCAAACAAAAGATGAATTTCATGGAGTAGAACTGAAGTGCTGTGCAGTGAGATGTTGTGCTGGTGACCAAGGAAGGTGTTGTGTCTTGCAGAACGCTCTGGGGAAGGACAACACAGCAGGAGTCTCCACCAGTCACATATCCACAGAGAATTCCCTGGCTCTTCCTACCAGCTCCTATCTAAGCACACAGCTCACCCTGATGGCACTTGCACTCTCACTCTCTTTGTCCCTGACCTCATCAGTCGTCTTGTAGCTGCATTACAAAAGGACAAAAGTGTTAAAAAAAAAAAAAATTCAAAAAAAAAAAATCTGTTTGCTGTCCTCTGTTGTTTATCTGGAATTCCAGGTCTGGGAGCTAAGCTGAGGCACTCCTGCTAGAACAGTCTCAGTCAGCTGGAATTTTATTTTTTTTTCTCTCTAAAAGAAGCTTCTTGTGATATTTAGAGGCTTTGTGAAATACTTGGTGCAGTGCTACATTCCAAACCCAAAAGGCTTTTGGGCATGCTGTGTTTTAAAGAGACAGTGTGTAAATTTGCCTGTAAAGCGACCTGGTTGGATTATTTTAATAATTATTATTTTAATTCTGGCTTTTACCTGAGAAAGAAGATGATGGTTTTCTTAAAATCTTGTTTATCTCATTGAATGGTTTTGGTTTTTGAATTGGTTGAACTTCAGACTATCAAGGATGCCAGGCTTTTGTCTGATGGTGAATGTTCTCCCAGAGAGTGGACTTTATGAAACTTCTTCATTTGATAAATCGCTACTGATGTTAAACTCTTTCAGTGTGTTAGCATTTTCCTCTTTAAATGTTTACGTACTGTAAGTGATTCTGCGTTCCCTGCTGAGAAGCCATTCGAATCCACATACAGGTGTAATGTATGTCTTTCAGTTCAATTCTCATAGAGTGTGGCGTAGAACCTCCTAACAGTACATTTATCTTTTGATTATAATCATCTAGCCTTAACAAGAGTGAAGATTCTTTACATTAGCAAGATGCAGCCATTGTGAAAGCTTGATAAAGATACATTTCTTTAAATATGAGGAACAAATATTGCTACAGGGTTTCAGCTGTACAGTCTATGGTCTTCTATGCTTCCATTGTGATAATATAGTCCAGTTATTATACTCTTTGTTTAATAAAAAAATGACATACAAATTATTTGCTCTGCTAAAACATCATCATCTGTTTATACATACCTGATAATGTCAGATCAAACAGCTACAGGAACTTCATGCCTTACTTCTCTTATCAAAACATTGTAGAGGGACACGAGCTAGTAGGATATCATTTAAACCGTGTTTTATTTCTCAGAACTCCTAAAATCAACACAAAAGGATGGTTGATCCAATTGCAAGGCAGCATCATGCACATGTACCCATGTGATAGGCTGTTCTCACCCCAGTAGTTCCTACCACAGACCTTGGCATTGCTGACATGATGAACTGTTTGCAAGACCAGCTCCACGAATTAATGTAATGGTTTGAATGGCAATGTTACCAGTACACATGGTTTAATGGCTTGGTTCCACTCAGTGACACTGGCAGCCTGCACTGGCTCATGATGATTCCTGCAGTATCTAGAAGGAATTCTTTAAAGCTTTAAATGTCATCAGATAGGCAGCATTTCTCCTAAGGGCTGTCTTTATACCTTACTGTGATGGCTTGTTGACTGTTACAAGCAGTTATGTCTAAGTGATCAGCAGTAATCAGTTTTGGTTCCTCTTGGAAGTAGAAGATAACTTCTGCAAGCAAGGAGTTCATCATGTTGAATGTGCAGATTTACTCTGAGACTTACACAGTTATGCCCTGTCCTGCTCTGAAATGTCCAGACCAGTTATTTGCAATACAACTATAAAGTACAAATTGCTATTTTATAAACTGCACTGAGGTTTGAGTGTGCAAAATACACATCTTGCTAAGAGACTATTAAACCTATTGACGAGTTTGTCTTTTGAGATTTTTCTTGGCTAATAATAAACACTTTCATAAATTTTGAAATTCATTTATTTACTCTTGATTATGGTCACATAATACAGGTTTCAAAGCGATTTGCATGTGATAGAATTCTACAATACTCTGTGCCACTGAACATAACAAATTAGACAATATTACTTTTTAATTCTGTGTTGATAAGAAACTGCAAATTACTTTCAAAGGCACCAGAGCTGCTTTCAGAGAAGAGATATATAGACCATCATTACCAGCAAAGCCCATGTGGTTCCTGTTGCTCTTCTTGTAGAAGATAATCAAATTACTGAAAACTAGTGGCAGCAGAAAAAAGATCATGAGATTCATGATTTTTAAAATGAATCAAATTCTTTTATGTCAAAAAGAGTTGATAGTATAACCTATTGAAATGCTAATGAACACAGCATTGTAATTCAGAAGTCTGACATTATCCAATTAAAAATATTTTCAAAACAAATTCCTAAACATTATGATTATTAAATCCATCTTTGATCCACAAATCTTTCTTTAAAATATCATTTGTATTCAGCACATTAAACATTTTAGCCAGTATTGGGAATTTTAATAATCTCCCAGTATAGTATATACTTTTTGAAGATATTTTAATGTTTGCTTTGGTTGCAGTATCTCTCTTACATATAATACCAATTATTAGAGCTTTGACACTGTCTGATCCAGAGTAAAAACTATTGATCACTTACACTGTAAATAACAACCTAATAAGCTTCTAATTACGAAAGAAACTGCTGGTTATCTGCATCAATGAGAGTTACCTTTGGAAATAAAATTTATATGTAGTAGAGGAAAAAGTGGTGGTTTTTACAGGTAGCCAAAAAACCTCAACAGGGCACTTAGGCTTTTTGTCTTAAGTCCTAAATTTGAAGTCCTAATTAAAAAAATTAAATTGCTTATTAAACAGGCAGAAAGGAAAAAAATTACCCTTATGAAGTCTGACACTTCACAGGCATCATCATGCAAATATTGGAGGATTTTTTGAAGTTGCACGTGGTGTGGATGATGTCAGTTTAGCATGGTGACCTTGTCAATGCAGTCACATGCTACATCATTGAATTATGCAAATTGTTTAATTTTTTTCCCCTTTCAGTCACTAAAATATCATGTGTTGAGTGCTTAATGAACAAGCTTAGCCTGGACTTTATACAGCCCTTTAAAAGATTAATTTTATCCATATAACAATAATATAAGGACTGTCCAAAGAAAGATGTACATGGAGATGATCTACTGTTCCAGTTGTAAATCTCACCAGTTCAGTTGTGTGCAAATTAAATCATGGGCTACCGTAAACACATCCAAATCATCTTGCACTGGAGCAGGCTCTGTCATTAGTGTTATTAATAGCATGTTTATGCTTCTTTTTGGAAGTAGTGCACACAGAGGTAAAATTGGGACTGAACTGAAATGTATGGCTGAGGTTTTGCTGTAGTCAGCGTAGCTCTTTGTTCCACAAGCTGTTCCAGTGCAGGAGGCACTGAAGGTGAACCTTTCAGGTCTTTGCCAGAGTGACAGCAAGAACAGCAGCAGCTGAGGGTTTTCCTTGGCCCAGTGGGGGTGGTGGCAGCTGCCCCAAGGACTGACCCTGCAGGGACTTGGTCAGTGGTGAGGGGTGCAGCCCTGCTTCACTGACCAGGCTCCCTGAGATCTGGCTCCTTCAGGAGGATGGGTGTGAAGTGCTGAGCCCTGAGCAGGAGCTGTCCATCTATCTGTCTGTCTGTCTGTCTGCACCAGGGCACTGGCCACTTCCCATTGAGCAGCTTCATTCCCACCGTGTCAGTAGAAAGAATCAGGAGGAACTGGAATTCTCAATCATTTCAAAGCATGGCTAGACAGACTCTTGTCTGGAGGTCTGGTTTTTTCTCTTTTCTTTTTTTTTTTCTTTCTCCCAGTGAAATTACATCCCTCTAGAGACCCAGCCTTTTGAACAGGAGTGGTCACAATTTGTTGCAGTTCAGATCAGTAGACTGAAAACGTGAAAGTATCTACTTTTGCAAAGTCTGTGCCACAAGGCTGGAGATCAAGAAAACAAAGCAGGAATCACCTTGAAATCTCAATTTAATTAAAATTTGCGATTGTTGGCTAATCACTATGATATTTCCATGGAGTAAAGATGGTGAGAAACCAGTGAAGTCGAAGAGCAAAACTCAGAACAGCTCCCTGAAGGAACATAAATCTTATGTATGCCAAGTGACAGGACTATCTCATACTTAGCTTCTAATAAAAGAGCTGGATTCTGCTGCAGCAGCAGCTCCTTCAGAGCAAGCAGTAAAAGATGGAAGCACAAGCAGTTATTCATACAATTATAACTTTCTTTGTCTTCAATACCAAGGTGCATCTACCTCACTGAAAAATACGTTCAATTTATGACATTATTTCTTTCTGCATTAAACTGTTCTGCATTCTGCATGTTCTGCATTAAAACTGTTTTGGGCTAAAGAGGCCTCTGGGGTTGTTTTATGCCCATAAGGTTAGTCAGATTGTACCTGATGTCCCTGACATCAAATAGAAATATATTTGGTTCTGATGAACTTGGCAGAGAAATTAATCCAGTGACTTGTTAAATATTTCTCATCTTTAAATATTTGCTTTTTCTCAGCAGCCAGCTCCTCCTGTGACATTTCAATTATTGGCTGTTTCAGCTTCTCTTTAACTTTGGAAGGTCATTTTGTCCAACTCCACAGTATTCAAGTTTATAAATTTGCTTCAGTGCTGATTTTCTGGTTTTCTCTTTTAAATGCAGCCTTCACTTTTGAGAAGAAAAAGATGTGATCAGGAATATGTCTCCACTGAACTAAGAACACCTTTAACAGATAGAAAATTGAAAGTTCCCATTTTATCTCTTTAGCACCGGTTTGACTTGAATAATCTAAAACATTATGTTGTTATTCCCCAGATGGAATTTAAAATTTAGTTTGGTACTGAATAGGATTGAAAACTTTCAAACTCTTTGCAAGCTATTAGAAATATTTAAATACTTCTAATGTATTTTCCAGTTGGAATTTCAGTCAAATGGATAAAGTCTCACTAAGTAGTAAATTCTTACAAGAGTAAGAATTCTCTGTGGGAAATGTTTATGGCTTTGTTCTTAAGGTAAAATCAGGGGGGATGATAAATTCCCATTTTTAACTCAATATTATCTTGAATTTTATACACCCTTGCTTCATGTTCTCTTCTCATGTTTGCCTCTAGGCAATGTTTATACTTAATAGATGCATATTAGATGTGGGCACCTCAATAGTCAGAAGCCAATTCCTGCAACTCCTACAAGATGTTCCATCTGGTTTTTATCATTCATAAAAGGATGAGCAACAAATTCAAGATGTGGCCTAAAAATTACTGGAATTTTAAAGGAGCACAGAGTCAAGAAATTTCTCAGTAGCATTTCTTACCAAGATAGACTGTGATATTCTAAATTGGTACTAAACTACTACTGTCTAGACTATTCACAAGAGTTCTCTGAGCACATTTAAGCAGAGTTTAAACCAGTTTCTTTTGTTTTATCTTATTCAGTGCCAATAGCAGTTGCCATGTATAGAATTAGAACTAATTGTTGCCTAGATAAAAACACCCAAATCTTAGCTCCTTTTCACCCGCTGGTAGTGATTCCAACATTATAATTCTTTTGCACTGGTTTTTATTCTGTCAAAAGGAGAACTTTCTAGTATCCAGGAGAAAATGAGTCATAGATTTAAGGTCAGTTTTCCTCAAATTCCTCCTTCCAAAATAGCAAAATATTTGACTTTTTAGAAACCTCTGTCCTCCAAAGCCTTTGTGTTTGCTCCATCACTCAGCCTGTCCAGCTGGGGTGAAGCTTATCCCACACTAACAAACCTGTCAGAGCTACATGCTGACAAATAAGTCATGGCAGGCTTGCTAGCTGCAGCTCTTCAGCTGAGTAAGGAGTTGATTTTTGGCCACTGCACTTGTCCTTAGGTCAAAGCTTAAATGCTACAAAAGCTAAACCCCACAGATGTAGTGAACCACAGGGAGATGTAAACTCCTTCAAGCACAGAAGCCAGCACATCTACTGAAACTCTAGAGTAATTTTAAAAATAAGATTAAAACTATATGGTCCTCTCATGGTAATGTTTATGGAATAGGAGATATATATATATATATGGCAGAAGGAAGTTGGAGAAACAGGAGAAAGCCTGAAGATCAAAAATGACTGTTCAGGGAACCACCATTTATTTTAGCAGGAGATACTGCAGAAAGCACGCTGCTGAGAGAGAAATGTGTGTCCCACTGAGGATAAAACTGACAATCATGGATTTTTTTCTTTTGACTGTGTGGATTAGCCCATGGAAACTGTTCCTCTGTCTGAGAAGTGACACAATTCTTTTGGGAGCAAGCTAACCTAAATGCTGGGAGCATGGGATCTCCCTCTCACATGCCCAGACCTGGTTATTAGCAGTGGCATCCTCTGCCTGCTTTGGGATGAGACAAAGGCTTCAAGTGAAAGTTAGGGCAGAAGGAATGTTTGTAAGGGTTGTTAGAGGTGGAACAAGGCCTCACAGGGGATTGTGCCTGGCAGTCAGGAGTGCACAGCCCAGACTGAGCTGAGTCATATATTTCTGAAAAAGAAAACTAAGAAGAGGTAAAAATTCAAAGAAAAATACGGCCTTGATTTTTATATTGCTGCTTTTCTGGGAAGTGCTGCGTAAAATCAACCTCTTACCTCTTCCCAGTAGCCTGCATTGTTTCTGGATAAGAACAAAAAATAAATCCCAAGTGCAGTCAGTGGGAGAAATTGCTTCAAAGCACTCCAACATGTGGGAAGCTTAACTGGTGGCAGTTATTGATCTCCATGTTCTCCCTAATCCAGAATTATTGCTACTGAGTTTTTCCTGACAGGGTTTGTGTGAGTTTTTGTGCAGCATTACCTTGTATTGAAATGATAAGCTGTGATTAGTACTGCTCTGGCTGGGAAGGTGCATGTGTCTTTCACCTGAGGGTGGGTTGAATTTTGCACTTTTTGTGTAAACTAAAAGTTGGCAAGAGCTGCAGAGAAAGGAAATAGCAGGAGAAGGCTCATAATAAAACTAATTTTTCTTACAACATGAAGATAAAGCAATTAATTGAGGGTAAGCAGAAGTGGTGAAGATGAAGGTAACAGCATTTGGACCCAGGAGGACTGGCATTCACTGTGATCTGAGGATATCAATGTTAACATTTTCCTGTACTTTTTTCCACCTATTTTTTCTCCTTGTCTTTTTCCAAAACTGTCTAGAACCTGCTTCCATTTTCTGGAGGAAATTCTTACACAAACAGTTACCTCCTTGTGCAAATTCTGTGTCGTCTTACAGATTTCTGTACATCTCGCTGCAGGTTATTCCATGTCAGGTCTTCAGTCATAATGGCTGGTAATTTGTTGAAAAAAAATTCCCAAAACCACTGTTCTCTTGTTCCTGTTGACTTACTTGCTCTGAGGACGTTGTTCTTTGGACTGTCCACACTTTGGAAGTCAATCCATGATGTTTGGCGTTTTCTGTTACCATAACCCTCCTGCATTAGTATTGTACATATCCAGAAAAAAAAATCCCTCTCAATAAACATTATTCTCTTTTTTTATTAAAAAGCATGTTTTTGTGAGAACAATTTCCTGGTTGTTTTTCTTCTGTTTTGATTCATTATTAAAAAAAAAAAAAAAAAAAAAAAGGAAGCTTAACTGGCAAGAAAAAAAAGGACAACAAACTTGATCTCATTTTCCCCTGTTGTTTTGCAGTCTACCATGATCTAAGAAAATAAGAAATAAAGCTTTTTCCCTTTAAATATCTGCTCATTTGCTTGCTCCCTAGTCTCTTTGTGTTAGTGAATGTGGCCTGCAAGATGACAATGAGCAGGCAGAATCAGATGGAAATGATGGAGGGATGGGCACGAGAGGGGCCAGCTGGCCCCATTCATGCTTGTTCACTCTCTGGCACGCACAGACGCCTCCACACCCATCCCACCCCTTCATCCTGCCAGGCCAGAAAGAAAGGGCTCGCTCCTATTTTCACACAATGGCAGCAGAAGAGCTGCAAAGGCTTTGAAGACAAAAGCTCTAGCGGGAGGATATTTTTAGGAAATGCAGAGTGTGCTGGGAGAGGAAAGGGAAGGTGGGTAAACAAGCTTTCAGGATGCCTTTCCTCATGTTGGTGACTGAAAACCAGGAAAATGATTTCAGCATTTACTCGTATTGGAACTGAGATTTAACAGATGAATATATAATGAGCAAAGAGCAATCACACTCGCCCGTGTAAAAGCTGCTGCTCAGCAAAGGGCCAGAGCCTCCCACCATTTTAAGGCCAGGCAGTTTAAATTGCTGTTACTCAGAGGGAGAAGCAAGGTTTGGGGGCAGGGTGTGAGAGGGAGAGATGGGAGTGGTAGAGATGCACAAAATCCAAGGTTAAAGGTCTGCTCAACAAGGGTTGAAAACACTTTTCCAGCTAAATCATCGTCATGCTTTGGCAGCTCCAGGAGGGTCTGGAGTTGCAGGGGTGATGCAAGTAGGAGATGTTTAGCTGTCCTGGCATCGTTTGCTACCCAGATGATCCGTGTTTCAGGAGGTGGGAGGGGAAGGCAGCACATTCTGTTTGGCAGTATCCAACGCTCAGCTTGGCTTCCTGGGCCAGCTATTGAGGTTGCTTGGATTTAGGAGTCATTCTGCTGCTATTAAGTCCTGTGGATAACCTGCTCCAGGTTCTTCAGCTCCTGCAGTGCCATCTTCCAAAGGTTTAACCCTTTCAAAACGTGTTTGGAGAGCGTGGTGCACAAAAGCAATCAAAATGTTTGCCAGTATGAGTTAGCACTGGACTTTCCTTCTACTGTTCCCTCATTCTCTGTGCTGCCACAGCTCCAGTGCTGGGAAGGAGGAGGATGAGGATGGAGGAAGAGCAGTGAAGCCTCCACTCATGAGGTACAGCTCCATGACCGACTTGCTGAGCAGCCTCTCCTGGGACAGATGAAACCAAGCTGCTTTTGACAGCACTAAGCAGCCAACTGTGCACGGCCAGATGGATTTTTCAGTGTGCCTCATCTGTGGGAATGATTTTTAGGCTGTGTTTTGTTGATCTAGGGTTGGTGGGGTTTTTGCTTTTAATTGTTCACATGTTGGCTACCTTTGGCAATTTCCCTGTGGGCTGAGAGATCATGGCAGTTAAAGCTACTTTTCCTGGACAAAGGCTGGGCAAGCTAGTACCAAGGGACTGCCAAACATGAGCCACTGTGTCACATTGCCCTTGTTCCACTTGTAGAGGTTTTGCTGTTTATAAAGAGTGACCCCTCAGATCATCCATCTCCTGTCATCACGGAGGGCACCAGAGGAACTGAGCTGTCTCTCCACTCTCCTGGCTGCCACGTGTAAAACACTGCTCATCACACTTTGGCTGGCTTCCTTTAGGAGTGTTGGTAGGGTCCAGTGATGCCTGGATGAGTGGGGTTATCTACTTTACATGGCTTTTACAGAATAATTTCAGTTAAATGGGTTGGGTTGTGCAGAGACATTTTAAATGACAGATGAATGGTTTGGCATCTTCAAAGCAGGCGTGGACAACGATGGACAGGTTAGAGGGGGCAAATCTAACACCTTCACACTTGAAGTTTTCTTGGAGATGCATTTCCAGTGTGCTATTAAATCAGAAGCTGAATTCTGAGCTGCACAGGAAAGGGATTTTGAAAGGTGATCCTAACAATTTCCCAGGCATGCTCCTAGGGCTCTCCAAAACACTGCCCAAGCAATCAGCCTGCCCTGACACTTGCACTGCTCCTGCATGTTGGCAGAAAACCCTGTCTCTGTTATTGTCTGCTTCGTGCTGAGTTCTGGTTTGTGTTCAGAGACAGAAGTATGATTTCCTGAAACATTTTTTTGGTAACAATAAACTCAGTTGTTTGGGTGAGATGCATGTCTTTTTTGGCTCTGAATACAAATTACACCCCCTAATTCTGCGTCACCAAAATTCTTTATCTGTATTAATTACAGAAAACTGCAGAGCAACAGCAAGGAAAAAGCCAAAATAGGGACTGGGAAATGTTGCTCCATAGCAATTGTGCAGAAGCCTTTTTGGATTCGTTGTTGTTGGGTTTTTTTTCCTCCCAAAGAGGATGATAGAAAATCTTTTGCTCTGAGGTAGAAAGTGTAGTTTACAGAGTCTTTAATAAAAAATACATTTATCTTTTGTAGCATCATAAAATAAAGTCTTGTTGTCAATTGCTTTGGAAGGACCTGCAATTCAAATCTCTGAATTGCTCTTGTATATATGTTTTAAAAAAAGAACAGCATTCCACCAATATCTTCAGTGAAGTTAACTAAACAGATGGTATTTATCTCCAGGTTTGCAAGTGTGCCACATCCCTCTTGCTTTCAAAAGAGATGTTAACACAAAAATCTTCAAGAGATGCAGTTGGAAAGTCTCCCACAAAGCACACACACAGATAGAAATTATAAAAACAAAAAAGTAAAAATAAATCTGCATTTACCAATCCACTGCTGGCTTCATTCTGGTTTGGAGAGGCTCAAAGGTAGCATTAACCTGGCTGTGCAGTTCCATTTGCTTGTTTGTCAGAGGTCAAAATCTGCTGGATATAAATACAGTTTAGCTTTTATTTGTCTACAAAACAGTATTTGTCAATATTTCAGTGCTGTTTTGAGCAAATCAATGGCTGCACATAACTCACTGCCTGAGGGCTTTATTATTAATACAAATGTAGGTAGGCTAAATATTGAGTGACATTATTAGAAAGGGATTGTCCTTCCCTCTGTGACTTTGACTGATGTCAAAGGAACATAAAGCTCACTAACACGTAGCCAGATTTCTGCTCATACTTGGAAGAAACTGTCCCTCCCTCTCTGCCCATCATGGGAGCTATTGAATAATCTAGAGAAGGTTATTCAAACAGAGTTTTAGAGTGCTCACAACCTGAGTTACTATCTGGAAAGAAGTTTGTCTTCTCAGGTGAAAGGCTGAGGCATTCTGCCTTTTCAGTGGGACAGATTAGGCCAAGGTGTGAGAGGCTCCACACCCTTCATCTTGAAATGTTACATGCAGGGCTGTGGCATAACTAAGAACAAGTATGTCCTGGGGAATCCTGTTTTCAGATAATGTCTCATTTCAAAAAATGAAAAAAGAGCACACATAAAAAATACTTACAGCTGAAGTAGAGGTAATTTCCATTTACAACCCAGTACCTGAGTTACCTGAGGGATTGGGACCCTTGCACAGATATTCCACTGCCACATTAACTTGGCCTGAGGTTGGCCACAACACCTCCCCTGGTGCAGTTCAGTGCCTGCTGCATCCCAAATGCCACCACTTGCAACAGCCCCAGTGGGCATCAGAAGCAGCCAGATGCAAAGCTGAGGCTGATGCTTTCCAGGCACACAGCTGGCTGCAAGGACAGCCATCCTGTCAGCTCCAGTGGTGCCCAAGCATCTGATGTGTGATGAGGCAACTGACTGGTCAGCTGGCCTGTTATTCTCTTCCAAAATGTTCAACCTGAGCTCACAAAAGGAATACTGTTGACCAAAAGAAAGAGACAAATAGCTACATTAATGCTGCTTGGTTAAGTATGGCCAGTGTGTTAAGTATTTCTGAAAGATCTCATCCTGGAGTGGCTGTATATATATATATATGTGTGCATATGTGTCTGTGTAACTTCTTTTTTTAAACTGACCTTTGTAATAAATGGGTCAATCTTGTTACTTGAAACGTGGCAGTGAGATTTTTAAAAATGCCACGGAATATAGAAAAAGCAATGGTTTTCTCATGAACACAAAATTTGTGAAGTTGTGGGATTTCTCTTTTGATTAGAGGCTATCTACACTTGACAATAACTTAACTTTCAACACCCAATGACATTAATTTCACTTGACTTCCTGTCTTAAGGTCAAAAACATTAATCAGCCCTTCTATCATTAGCTGAGTTTCCTTTTCTATTAAGCGATTATGATCACTTACTATTAATGAGTCGTGAAGTTTTAATAAATTTTTGCTAGTGTGAAATTGCTAAACAGTAATTATGGCATATACTGTATGGATGGTTTGCTCCACAATGTACATTTTACTTAATGTTGGTTAGAAACATCTACAAAAAACAACAGAAAGTAATTAACTAGTTACGGCTGAGGATGCAGAATGGCCTTTTTCACCACAGTTATAGTCAATAAAAAGACAAAGCAGGTCATTTTTTTTTTTGTCATTCCTGGAATTATTGTATTTCTGGACCTTGTGACTTTGCAGTTCTTTATATGAAATGACACTGCCAAGGCTGCTTACTAAACAGGGGATGAAAGAAAATATCACATCTTTTAAGAGCTATTGTTTTAACTTGGGTTATATTTCTACAGTTCTGGCATTGAAACAACAAGGTTAAAAAACAAAAGCCAGGCCCTCTCCATTAATACAGGAGATAAATAACACAACAAATCCCATTTCCAAAAACGGATGTCTGAATACTGGCTTGGCTTTCCTGTAGCTTGGCATTACTCACAGGCACATCCAAACAAGCACAGCCAGATGCTCGTTGGGAGCTTGGCTCAGGTTTTTATTGGTTAACTGACTTTTTTAAACACCCAACAACCAGGAGCTGGACTCATGGTGGCTGAAAAACTGGAAGGTGGTTCTGAGCACAGAACAGATCAAGAGGGTAGATTAAAGAAAACAAAGGAGGTTGCAGTGCTAACAGTTTCTCTAATAACTTTCCCCTGTTCCCAATTTTTTGGTTCACTGATATCTGAGAAAGCTGTATCTGGCACAGTCTTTAAATGTACTCCCTTTTGTACTGAACCATGTTTTCTAGACCAACCAAATGGAGAGATAGGGTCAACTCAGGCACACTGGCTGTTCTGAGCACTACTTCTGTGGCATTGCACCCATCTCACCACAGACAGGTACTTAAAAATATAAGATTAAATCATTTTAAGTGTTTGTTGCTGTATTTATAGTAACACACATGGAAGTGTTGCCACTTCTGAATGCACTGGGTGGGAAGCCATCTGGGTCTGTACTGTCCTTTTTCAGTAAATCTTATCAAACTGGTGCTGAAAAATTGGAGATGGTTCCAAGAAGAGGCAAAAGGGTGATGCTAAATGTCTGTGAAAAGCATGGCTAATAGCACATCCCTAACTGTGCAATCTCATCACAAACCCACTGTGTGCTGTCATGAACACTGACTGTGGGAACCTAACAAGGAACAGAAAATTAGAAAATAACTAGAAAGTTTTCCATCCATAGACAAAGCTTTAACAAGGCTGGCTGGCTGTTAAATCTAGACCAGTTCAGCATGGAGAAGTGTTGTATTTTTAACAGAGAATGTAAGTAAACATAGCAACAAATAAGCGAGATTTGTACTGTGTTCTCCACCATTGAACAAAATCTTTAAAGCCAGACGAGATTTTTTTCTCAGAGAAAAGCTGTGTTCAAGGAATGATTCAGGCAAGTCCAACACCTTGCACAGTGCCAGAAGACAGCCTCTTAATCTATTAAACCTATTTCTCTGGGATATAGCTCTGTAGTTTGGGCTTTCTGCTTTGAGATGTTAAAAGAGAGTTTTTGCACTGTCTTTGGAAATTCTTTGTATTCTAAAATGCAAGGACAAGACACTGTTCTGGTTATTTCGACCATGGACAAATCCCAGCAGATCTGGCCTGGCAGCACACATGGGTGTGTGGGAAGGCTGGCATTGTGCAGGTCTGCAAAATGCCTCATGCTGGTTGGCTCCTGTACTGGAGGAGGAACACCAGCATGGTGCAGTGAGAGATGCTGCTTCCACAGGTTTCCTGTCCTGGCCCTGCAGAGCCAAGTGGCATGATGCACAGCTGTTCCAATTCAAACCTTGTGCTGGTCTGAAATGGAGCAGGTCTTTGCTTTCCATTATAAAAATGGTGGATGCCCTGGACCAGTACAAAAGGATGTCTTACATAGCCTAGGATTAAATAGAAGTAAAAATAAATTAATGAGCTTCCTATGCCTCCAGCAATGCCTTCCTATGCCTCCAGCAGCAGTTCTGTCCAAAGTGCACAGTTGGACCATCATGCTGGGACAAGGTCAAAGCTCTATTGGTGGCTGAGTGACCATCTGTCTCTGCAGACACTGAGCACCAACTCCTGGGAGAGTTACACAGCAATATCAGACCATGCTGGAGCAGCTGCATTGCTCACCAGCAGTTACTGGGATCCTTGCTTGTATGACTTGAACCTATCTGAGGAAGATTATTAAAACATTAATTCATACTTCTTGTCTTCATCTTCCTGGCCTGACTCTCACAATGTTCATTACTAGGTAATGTGCAGTTATAACATCTCAGTTTTACAACTCTCTGAGGATACTTTGGGTCAAAAATGAGCTTGAGATTCCAGGGCACAAGAGAAATATAATTTTTATCTGAAGAAGCAACATAGTGTAGAGAGAATTATGACCAGCAAAAGTCATCATAGCCAAGTACCTACTGAAAGCAATTTTACTTTAATTGCACCTGAAACTGACAATTCTTGAATATGTAGAAAGGACAGTAATTGCTTTGCAGGGATTTGCAAGAAGCCACCGAATGGTGCCTTGGATACTGTGTAGGATTACTGGGAAAGCCCAGCCATGCATAAAAGTTAGCTTAAAACACATAGTAACTCCAGTCATCACATTTGTTGGATAATCATTCTGCAATCTCAAGGATGAGCAGCTGATTGGAACATTAACATTTGTCCCTCGTTGTGAAGGGTGCCATCAAGGGTGCCCATTGATAAGTGTGACTGGTGCTCTCCCAAGGAGGGGGTTCCTTGCTCTGTAGCTGAGATGCAGGACACAACACTGATGTTTGTGTAGCCTTGTTCTGAAAATGCCCCTTGCAGAAGAGGGCAGCCAAAGCAGCTGTGAGGCTCGAATCAACTGCACAGTGACATTTTTAGCACTGTCAAGAGTTGAGCCCTAAGCTTCTCCAAAGCCCACCCCTGGTACCCAGGGACTGCTGGAGATGCAGGCTCAATTCAGAGCTGGCAGTGGCAGAACAAAGGTTCAAAACACTAAAACTGGGCTTGGAAGATTACAGCACCAAGATGGGGATGAGTCTGGGCACACACATCTTTCAAAGAAGGAGCACAGTCCTCTTGGGTGCAATGGGCAGGTCACAGGACTGCTTTTTATCCATATGTAAAAGGAGATGATAAACACCATAGGCCTTTAATTGAAAGTTGTCACTGGCCATATGGTGACATCTGGCTGGGGGGGGGGGTGAGATTATTCGACCAAGCAAGTGGTGCTGAGGCAAAGTCAGAGCTTGTTTCAAAGCTCATTCCTCACATTTGACAAGGGTTTGTGTTGCCAGCTTCATTGTTTCCTCTCTGTACCTTCGTTTCTTTCTACTATTTTCATGGCTTTGTACTCAATTACTGGATGGCACAGTATCTCCAGCTTTAAAATAACAGTATATAAATGCTGTAAAATCACATTTTAGAACAGATTTTAAGTTATAGTATTCCCTACACTTACCCAGAGAAAAAGCTCTATATTTTAATCCCCTTCAGTTTTGAAACACTTTCAGTCCATTAGAGCCACATAAATACAAGGCACAAAACAATAACAGGCTACAAATCAATACATTTGCACAGCCAGTCTAAATAAATATGATCCAATTGCTGACTTGGAGAACTGAGAAGAGTCCAAAGTTTCCAGAGTGAAATGCTGGTGGTGAAACAACATTCAACTGCATGCAGGAGACCCTGACCCTCTTTTCAGGTGGTACATTCAGTCCAAGGTATCAGAAGGTATTTACCAAAAAGGGGGGCCAGTTTTCTGAGAAAGTAATGGAGCAGTTAAAATCCACCCTGTTGGTAAGTGTGTTCAGCATTACTGTGGACAGTGTGCTGATAAAGTGGGTTGTTAAGTGGTATGAGACAAGTTCAGCTCAAATATTCAACAATGATCTCTCCTGAAGCAAGCATTAGGCCTAGCAGGAACTTTATAAATAATACACAATAAAATCATAGTCTTCAGCTTGGAAATTGGTGCTAAGCATCCAGACATAATCACACTCACTGTAATCCCACACGGTTGGTGTGGCTGCAAGGGCACCTCAGAAACCCTGCAGGAAAAGACAAACCAGAAAGGATGACAATCTTTATTAATTTTGCCTTGTACATCTCATGTTTCAGCTCTGCAGCTGGTTTTGTGATAAATAGCAGAGGATGATCCAAAAGATCTTGTTTCCAACACCTGAGGAAAAAACAAACAAAACCCAAAACAACAACAACAAAACAAAAAGAAACCAAACCAAAAACCAACCCAAGGAAAGAGTACTGTGTTCATTTTCTAATTCCAAGCAATGAAGTCTATTGGATTTAAGCCTTAATAACAACTTAAAGTTCAAGTGATTTTGCACCACAATATTCCTTTCTTTCTTGGAGTCAGGGCTTTCTTATCCTGCCACAAATGAAGAATTTGTTCCTTTAAGCAGGCACAGGCACAGTAAGTCCACACACAAGTAAAAGGCAAAAGACAAAGCAGGTGTGAGAGGAATGGCTCCTCTACCTCTGCTCCTGCATGTGCAGCTCCAACTCATGCTTGCCCCTTCTTCTGTACAACAAATATGTTCTGTCCCAAAAGTAGATATTGCCACGTTTCACACTAGTCAAAGTCTACAAGCACACATCATAGTGTAATAATTGGTGGATTTGGATGAAATCATTTGTGTGCAAACCATGATAATTTTTCCTTCTCTCATTCAACCTTCTGTTTCTATGGAACTATTCTATCACTTTTGGAATCCAAAGCCCAAAGACAGCAATCTGAGCCATCAGATCTCTCCCGAGTGCAGCTGACCCTACTAGACACTTCTGGCTGTGAAAAAATTAAGATATAAAACAAAATAAAATATAATAAAATGTTTTATACAGTAGTTCCTTAGTGTGAAAATGTTGGACTGCTCTATGCATATTTATGCATGTACCTTTATGTTTGGTAGATTCTGGCCCCACTCTTTCCTACACAAAATTTAAATGTTTCCACTGAAAAAAACCCCTCACAAGTGACCTTAGAGATTCGGTTATTTTCAGCAAAATAAAGAAAAGCCCCTGTATCATTTTAATCTAGATGATTCTCATTTACAGTACTCATAAGAGCTCATTAGTGCTAAGGCACATATCTTTGCGTGCTTACCCAGCTGCCTTGAAAGGCAGGAAAATGCTGTTAAATCCATTTTATGGATGAGAACATAAAGATTCAAGCAGTCTAAATAGGGATTAAATTGAAGTTAGGAGCCAGCCTCTCAGATGGTGATGTACAGTATTTACTCTCTACACTGCATAGTCCCAAAGATGATTTAATTCAGTGAGCACCTTCATCCTGGGCTCCAGAGCTCATTAACCACTTTTGCATGCTGGAAAATCTCCCTGGGTGGAGCAGGAGGGTGCCTGTCTCCATCCTAAAGTGAATCACACTCCAGGGTTAGATGGGAAAACTTCTCAACTCTGCCCAGGCTCTTGGTGGAAAACAGTGCAGGGCTGGGGTGCTGAGCTCGTGCTGCCTCCATTGCCTAATTTCCATTTCTTGAAGACTTCTGAAAAATGTGGGAAACCCCGAGGTTTGCACGGCCCCAGAGGGTTCAGGTTCCTCCTGTGCCCTGCAGAGGGGTACAAAGCACAGGGCTGTACCCAAATCCAGGCTGGCTCCTGCTGGGCTCCTGTGCTGAAGCAATGCTGCCTGAGCCACTTGTGTTTTCCTTGTAACCCTCCATGAATTCCTCATCTGGCGGCTTCAGAATTCCCAGAAGCCCCATGGAATTTCCACTGAAGTCAGGCAGAACGTGAACAAGTGTTAATCAGTGTTGTGAGTGTTGTACAAGCCACAGCAGGGTTAGAACCACTGCCTTCTGCCCTCTCCTGGGAGACAGGATTCGGATACATTTAGAGTCGACCGACGCCTTCAGTCTCACCTTGTTTTATTTCAGTTTGCATGACTACACATACGAGATGGTTTGTCTGCTGTGAATTGTGTCTCCAAAAGATCCCCAGAGTGGCTATATCCTACAGAAGATGGAGTTAAAGTGTGTTCTAAAATGATAGTCCAGACAAAGAGCACAACTATCTTCGGTGTGCACTGCAACCACTTTAGGAGAATTATCTGCTAGCACATAACTCATGTTACATGACAGCATTTTGAAAAGGACAAGATAGAAGGTTAACTCATGAAAATCCATTATTAACAGCCCCCTGAGAGTCTGACCCAGTGACAGATAGGTTCTCTCCTTTCTTCTAAGCTTTATACACCCCAGGCTCTCCCAGTTTAGTCTTACCTTCTTGATACAGTAGATTTAACCTGACTCTATCTAAATAATAATTAGAAAATCTTCACTAGATTTCATGTCTTTCATCAAGACAATGTCTGATGACATCACAGGCTGAGGAAGTCCCACTGTATTTATTGATTAGTGTACAGCTACAATTCCCCAGCTGTCTTGGAAGAAACTGTACTGGATGCTCAACAAGTAAAATGCATTAAGATATTACATTTTCTTGTACAAATAATCTCTTAACGAATCTCCTAGGCTTGAGATGCACTAAAGTTCTGGCTCTGTGTCTGTGATCTTTGTGGAGAAATTGTCCCATTTGTAGTGAACCATTGTTACCCCTGGAAAATCCCCTCTGTGAACAGGGAAGGGCACTGTGTTTAGTAGTAGAGCTCATCTTAATTTCAGAAAAGATGAGGTGTAGCAGCATGTCCAAACCATGCACTTAACTACAGAAAACAATGAGTTACAGCTCTGGGAAATTCTCAGTGTTGTGTGAGGCTGTACTTTATTTCTCTATCCCTCCCCTTTTCAGCAGAGAAAGTTTTTAGAAAAATTTCCCTTCTGTTCTTTTAATGAAACCACTCATCAGGAATAGATTGCTACAAATCCATACTTTGAACTCTCAAATTAGGAAAAAGAAAGGAATTCCAAGCAGTTAAGCACTCTCAGGAAATGAGGCGAGATGAAAGGACCACAGGCACGATAGGGAAATGCATTGTGAGAGGACCTGTGGGACAAATGAAGGCACCAGCCCAAAGAGAAGAGAACAGTCAATGAGCAAACTTCAGACTGAAGATAATTTTGGCTCAGGTTTGAGACATCTTAAATGCTTCTAAATCTTCAGAGGTTAGACACACAAAGCTAGCTGAAAGCCAGATCTTCTTCTCGGCCCCTCTTATCATTAGTCAGCTCTGAGAATCCAGACTTGTTCTGCTCTTTTTTCCTGGGCTTTGATTCTGTCAGTTTAAGTCCCCGTGTTCCATCTGTGAGATTCAAGCTGGATGTTAGGCACACCATTTGTCAGAAAGGTGAGTAAGTGTTCTGCTCAAAAAAAGCATGGATATGTACATTTTCAAACAGATTCTGGAAGTTGCTCTATTCACAATAGTCAAATCAAGTCTAGAAGCCCAGGATTAATGACATAACTGACAAAAAGTTCTTTCTACCCTTGCTGATGAAAGCAAGTAGACAAATAGGCATACAATTCTATATAATTTGTAAGAGATTAAATGTTCTCCTAAATTTTCAACTAAGAAAGAGAAAATATAAAGAGAAGCAGAAACAGAAAGTTGTTAATGGGCTTATCTCCACAGTTTTTGTTGGGAAGAATAAATTTATCAGTATTCTCCTTGTGGAGTTACTTCTTTCCTCCCTCTGGTGGTAGTTTTACTAGCAGTATCCCCTGGTATGCCTTTTTTTTTTCCTGATTAAAAAAGTGCTTGGTGGCATCGGCCAATTTGTTGATCAATAGGTGTATCCATAGCACCTCACAGACTACTTTTCCTGCATGGAAACTGAGGTTCCATTATTCATTATCCATTCATTCTGATTCCAAGCAGCCCCAAATCTCAACCAGTTTGTCTATGGATACAAAACAAATGGGTCTAAAAAGATGTGACCTTCATATATCAAAACAGCTGCCATCTGGAGACCATAAATGCTCTGCTTCTACCTAGTATAAGCTTCTGCACAAGCATGCAAATTGAAGTCAGTTTTTGGTTACTCAGGCAAAATGAGGTTCAACAATGTTTTAGTAACATCACTGTTAAAATTGTATCTTGCAAACCAGAAATTGAGCCACCATCCCCATTCATTCACCCTCTAAAGAAGAACAAAAGGAAAATAAAAACTCGTGAAAAGTCACCTCACATAGTTTTTCGTGTTTGATTCCCCTCACTATGGTTTCTCAATGGTCTGTGTTAAATGCCCCCATTATCACAGTGTGTCACAAGTTTTACATTTCCCAGCATTGACTCCAACTCCTACATACTGTGAGACAAACATTCAAATTAGCACATTCTCCCTAGGAATGCTGTGCCACAGATAACCTCAGGAGCTCACTATGCACCCGGCTCCTTAGGAAAGCGCACACACTCATTCCCAGGCAGTGAACAGGACGCCAGGCTGCTCACAGTGAGACCTGGGTCACTGCACAGCAGCCTGGCACAGCAGCAAGCCCAGCCTGATGAGTCCCTGCTCCCAGCTGCACATCCCATCCCATCCCATCCCATCCCATCCCATCCCATCCCATCCCATCCCATCCCATCCCATCCCATCCCATCCCATCCCATCCCATCCCATCCCATCCCATCCCATCCCTGCATCCGACACGCCTCGCCTGTGCCACCAGGAGCGTGGGGCTGAGCCCTAGCCTGCATTCCTGAAGTGAACTGTCTGAAAATAAGGTTAATAATGAACTGTTGTATCAACACAGCTGAGGGGTGATGAACTGCAAGAAGGAGGTGGGATTTGGCCGGGGGAGAACACGTCTTGGGCAAGCTTTGCTGTGCAAATCCGCGTCTCTCTGATTGCTCCTTTCGGTTACAGCAGGGGTGTGAGAGAAGTGGCATTGACAGGATATTAAGAAGCTGGTTCGTGGGGACTTTTAAACATTTTACTGCTGCTACTGCTGTGAATTTAAATAGCATATCCTGTTCTGCTACATTTTCTTACAGTACCTTTGAGGATGACAGGGAATGCGATGCCAGATCAGCCTGTGATCGCTGTAGTCCAGCGCCTTGTTGTAAACTCTGGCCAGCAAGACTTCCTAAAGAAACTCCTTACCCAAAGCTGCAGTTGGGAGTGAACCTGCTGCTGGGAAGTTTCTTCCCATCTTCACTGGTCTGAAAGCAGTTTATCACAAATTCCTGCCCTGTACTAATGGGCTCATAGCTACTTTGTGTTTTAAAATCACGTTTTTTAATGGATAAAGAAGAATACAAATAAGAAAAAGAATCAGTAACAGAGAGCAGATATACTGTGCTGATTTTGAAGCTCAGGTATAGTCTTGCATATTTGCATTCCTGTCATGCTTTGAGAGCCATAGGTGTGGATGTGTTTGCATCCACACCTAATGCCAAGGCTTAAAGAGCTGACAAATAGACTAGGAAAAGGAAAAGAAATACCCTTATTTTACAGATAGAGATCTAAGACAGAGAGAAATGAGGGACCTACCTCAGGTCATACAGGGAGTCAATAGCAGAAATTGAAAAAAGTTGTCTCAATCCTGCCCAGTGCACTAATACCTTGACCTTTCTACCAAGGCATTTCCACTTCCAAAGGAAAGAGCTGTGTAGATGGCTGAGGGAAAGCAGGGCATGGACAATTAATTACGTTTTACCTGCCATTTCTTCCTTCCCCCCAGTTACCTCCTGGCCCTATAGCCTGAATCATGAATTCTTAAAGAATTTTGTTCATTCAGGGAATCTATACATAGATGATAAATAGAAGCTGGAGGAAAAATCCTGAGATGATAGAGTAGGTGGAGGAGGTTTTCTGTGTTACTAATGTATTTCAATATAGCTCTCCCTGAGCTCTCTGCAGCTACTCTGAAGAAAGAGAGAAAAAGCCTGAATACTTGGCTTTTTACTCTAGGTGACAACTGCAGACAGTAGGTGTGAGAGAGTATCTCAGCTCTGTAAAGAATGACCAATAAAGAGTTTTGTTGAAAATAACAGGAGCAGAAAGACCCTCTGCTTTGTTTCTTGCCCTGAGAACTTCTAGGCATTTCCTGTAGGGGCAAAAGATTCCAGGTGACATTGGCAGTGGTAACTGCAATGGTTGAGGGGGCCAGTGAGGATTTTTTTTAAGTACTGTGATGGGATTTAAGAGCATAAGTCTCACTGACAGGTATTACATTCCTTTGCTTTGCCTGAAATGCCACACCACAAATAACACCTGGAACAGCAGATTTTCTGCATTATCCTTCATAACTGCAGGTGATGTTGGATTAGATTTAATTTTTTTATTACACTAAGAATCTTTTTACTTCTGCTGGGAATTAAATTCTGCTCAGTCACATCTTCAGAGTCCTGACCTGGTGTTTCTGAGGGCTCTTGGGCTCTGAAACAAGCTGCTGTGACTTGAACTGTTCTGTCACAAGAAACTCACACTTCCAGCCTTCTTCCATATTTCCTCTCCCTGGTGATACCATCCCTCTAATGTCTCCCCCAAAGACATTGAACTGAATAACAACATATGTCACCCTCAGTACTCGGTGTGCTGAATTTTGTTGGGTGCTGCTTTTTGATTTACAACTTTGTGTACATAAATTCAGCACAGGTTTCAGCCTGCACAACCTCGTTGTGTGCTCTCACTGGTGTGGATGGAAAGCAGGAGATGCACAAAGGCAATCACCAGTGCCACTGGCTGGAATAGCTTCTAAGAACGTTTACATCTGGCACAAAGGCACACGTGCAAACTGCACTCTGTGCTCCTGGTATAAAGCACATTTGGGAACAGAGAATGACTGAAAGAGAAGAATGAGTGCTTAGTCAGAGCCTTGCCCTTCCCATAGGGAGCCACCTCTCCTTCCTGCCAGCAGTCATCTGTGCACTGGAGAAAGCTTTGAACAGCTACAACTCAGACACTGATCCTGCTAATCCCGCTAATCCCATGCCCTGGTGTGCTCCATTAGCCTGTGAAAGACTCCTCCTTCCCCAAGCAGTGGCACTCTGCGCTTCACACATCTCCCCAGGCCCAGCCAAAGGGGAGCAGTGAACACAGCAGCCAAGGGACCTGCCCAGCCATTGTGCCAAGCAGAACACGAGCTCCTTGAGACCCATGGAAGATTGCCTGGTTTGTATCCACACACCAAAAGTCACTGTTGGTCCCTGTACATCAGGTCTGGCCTTCACTTAATCCCACTGGCCTCAGCAACAGCTTTTACACACAGCCAGAGAGAGCCAGGTACAGCAGCTACAGTAATGGAGTGAGAAAAACATTTTCATTTCTCTTTTGCCCCTCAATCAGCACTGCCAAGAGCAAGTATGTATTACCTCAGCCCACAAATACTGCGAGCTTTCAATTAAAGACGGCAACATCCATGTGGGAATAGTAACTGGAAGAATCCTCTAATCCTACAGAAACTTGTAGGTAGCTAAAAAAAGTGGCAAGATGCTGTGTGTGGATGCACATGTGTATGTCTGAGGAAAGGCACCCTTTGTAGCAATAAACTTTAAAATATGATTTACGCTGTGCAGGCAGCAGCCTCAGACATCAAAGCTTCAGACTTAGTGCAGTGTCAAAAAACCATGAAGCTTTAAGGCTCGACCAAGCATCAACCCCAAGCTGAGGCAGAAGCTTTTACTCTTGAGACCGCTGACTGAATGGATTAGATTAAAAAAAAAAAAGAAAAAAAATCACAAACCCCACAGCTCTCTAAAACTGCTGGTAGAAAAATAAATTACTAAATGTATGTTTGCTCAAGTATGCCTTTATTTATCCTGCTGTATTCTACACGTAACGCTTAAACTCCCTGCATTTTAAATGGAGGCTAAAACCAGCTGTACATTCACTAGCCAATAAACTAGTGACAACAAATGCATCCAGCAGAGACAAAGGTGTGCTTTTAATCAGAGAGATGAAAAAAAAGACTGAGGTAATGCTGTATCAGGCATTTTGTGTCGTGCTGCAGAGTGGGCTGGCCCAGAGCCACGCAGCAAGGTACAGCCCTTTCCTTCAGGCATGTGTTTTACAGAGCCATGGGAGAGGCACCCAGGGGAATGGTACCAGATGTGTGGCCAGGAGGGGATCCAGCAGCTGGGCACAGACAGAAAGTGCTCTGCTGCCTGTGCTGGGGGAGATCCTGGTGACTCAAGGACTACAGACTGGTTTGGCCTTTTTGTCCAGAGAGCAGAGCTGTGCCTAAAACTGCTGTGGTGCCAAAAGATGGGATCTCCTTGTGCTCATTCAGTACGGAACTTATGGATCTAAACGGGGAAAAAACCCTGGAAGTTTCATCATTTCTCTTTAATACATCAAAAATACATCATGACAGAGCTACTAAATGGTTATTTGAGGCCTCTCCCCTAATTTCAGTGGGAGTTCCACAGCTGAGTGGCTCACAGAAACTGCACCAGATACCCACCCAAGCCTTTCACATGGTCTGTGAGAGAGGGGAAATTCCTACAAAGCCCTCCAGTGGGATTAAGGTCACATATTCCCCATATTAAGCCCTGTGGTTTCATCCTTAGATTTTGCCATGCTTTGGTTGCCAACACAACTGAACAGTTGAGCCTTTTGAACTTGTGGCAGCCTCTGCTCCTACTGTCAAAAAAGGCATGAAATCGTTCATCTGGATTCCACACTCGTATGAGAAGGTGACTGAGCTGCTAATGGGGGGACACTGCCTGGCTTTCCCCAGCACACTCAGCTTCACAAACAGCCTGCACCAGCTGGTGGGCTGCAGCTGAAATGATAGTTGGCATTAACACTGCTTGCACAGCTTATCTACAGGTCTGCTTTCAGAGGATTTCATTATTTGGACTAGCATCAGGCTCCCAGTGTTCTGCACAGAAACTCCTCTCCATCAGGATTTCACAGGCCCATTTCCTGTTAAGGGATGCTGGTCACTGCTTCCCTCAGTTCCATTCCCAGACCCTTTCTGTGTGTCCTTGTGGCAAATTTGCACACTTCAGAGCTCCTCACCCCCAGCCTGCCTGGGGCAAATTGGCAAAAAGAACAAAATGCAAACAACAACATTTTGCTACAGTACAAAACCAAACTGAATCTCTTCCTGTTGGTAACTAAGCCCTGCTGCTGACAAACAAGGTGGAAGGGAAAACAAAGAGAAAGATGCAGGATAGAATGAAGATCCCAGGTAGGAGGCTGAGGGTCTGCAGAACGCCCTCTCTTCTGCCACTTCTAAACACTGAGACCATTTAAGAAGCACTGCATTGCAATTTCTGTAACAGGGCAGCAAACCAAGTTTAGTGACATGGAACAAGTTGTCAATAGGCCTACAGATCTGCAGGAGGACTTTAATTGGGTGAGAACATATCTCAGGAGCAGGGGGGGAAGCTGAATTCTTTGTATGAGCAAAAGATGCTACTAGGCATGGTAGCTTTTGAGAAGGAAAAAACTTTTATTCCTTTTTCTCTCTTTTATCATAAAAATCTACAAAACCACAAACTGTTCAGCTTTGCAATAAGAGTGCCTTTTGTGTCGTTTATATTACCCCACTGTGCTTTTATTATTAAAAGTCTTATGCTTAAGAACAGCACTTGGAAAAACATGTTCTTAAGAGCTTGAAAACACTCCCTGCAATGCTTTCTTCCTTTACTCCCACCCCAGAATCCCAATCAACAAGTGAATTTTGTATTCAGGCTACCCCCTCCACCCACCCAGTCACTTTTGGGAAATATTAATTCTTTCTCAGGTTCCAAAACAAAAAAAAGAAACCCAACAAACCAAAACCAAAAAAACAACCTATTGAAAACCAGCTTGAGACACTTACTCCCTCCATGAAATGCCATCCAAGACCCTATGGGTGTCTGAGGAGCAGGAAAGTCACAGGGTGAGAGGTAGGAAAAGCTATTGCCCTTTATAAAGGAATGGTGAATCTGAAAGACAGTCAAGAAAAACCATCAGGACATGCAAATCTGCCTCAGTACACTGAAGTCTCTGAGAGGTCTGGGGACTGTGGCAATCCTGACTCTTTTAGGAGGAGCTGCCTGAGCCTGTGTGCAGTTTGAGTTCCCAGATTCCATGCAGCTGAGCAGTGTAGGCTGTCACAAGCTCTAGACTAGAGCAGACATCACAGCACTGCCCTGTAACATGCAATAACAAGCATCTCATCTCTACTTTTTTTTTTTTTTTCACTCTAATTTAAGTTATTGTCATCAGTGAAAAGTGCTGGACTATCTGGGCATCATGGGATAGACCAAATTTGGGAGATCTCCCCTATCCCAAGAAACAGAGGGAGAAGAAGGCCCAGAACTGGCAAATGATGATCTCTGCACATTTAAGATTCAAATAAAAACAGTAGAAAGTTTTCCAATAGCATCCTACAAAGTACTCCTTAACAGAACTGCTTCATCCAGTACAGCAGAGTGGTTCTGAGCTGCTTCAGGCTGTGGAGAAGTTTTGGTGCATGAAAGCTCCAGAACTTTTAGAGGCAGCTAAACCTGAGGCTCTGGTCACCACCAGGATGTGACAGTCTGCACCAACAGCAGCCTGTGGAGAGATTTTAACAACATTCCTGGTGGGAATTCCAGCCTAGGAGACACAGAAAACATCCAAGGCAAAGCCCTCCAGCAGTGAACCGTGCAGAGCTCGTGGCTCACCTGACTCTGAGTCTGCCAGGCAAATCCTCTGGCTGATCTGCCCTAAGGAAGCCAAATTATTGTGGAACCACAGCAACTCCCCTGTGGCAGAAAGGAAGCCTGGAAATGAGGCTATAGAGAGGAGCATGCAGTCTCCCTGGGTTTTTCAGACTATAGGTAGGGAAGGTGTCAGTCCTGTGCCACTCGAGATACTGAGGAGCAGTGGGTCTTGCCATGTCAGAGGACTGACAGAATTTCTAATCTGCCAGAAATGAATGCAAGCATATGAAAGTAGAATGAGCAAACACAGCAGCAATGAAAAGAGAACGGGCAAAGGATTGATGTCTGGGGGATCTCTCTTCTGATACTGTCCATCTCTTACTGAGAGCTTCATAGCAAATGATTTTTAATTTCCCAGATGTACATTCATTTCCCCTGAGAGTATCTTTTCAGAGACTCAGATAATACAAGCTCCTGTGTATCTCTGGGTAATATTTTGCCCTTTTTAGAAAGGACTTTAGACATGCAGATCTGAAGTCAAAATTGCATGCAACTGATCAATGTTCATGGTCAAATATAATCAAATAAGACATTTCTCCTCTGATTAATTTCAAGTGCATTGTCAGAGGTGGTACAGATAATATCAAATTCACATTGCAAGTCGAAGGAGGCAGCACAATGTCTCCATACTTTTCAGCTGTCTGGTTTGATGAGGGGGTAAGGATTGCTCCACTCTTGGCAGGGAGGAGCACATCTCACAAAGCCAGGAAAAAAGGAGGTGGTTTTCTTCATGGTTCACCAATAGGGGACAGCCTTTTGCATATTCCTCAGATTAACATATTCTTGGATGGCATTTCCCAGGGGGAAAAAAGTGTCTCAAATTGTTTTTCAAGCTCCTGTGCTCTGTCTGAACAGATAGTTATGAAATTGCATTGCTGATGCTCGCAGTGGAGATGCTTCCTATTCTCTGCTACACTGAAAACATTCAAGGCATTGCTACGTGGCTGTCTCTAAAGGTAGAGAACAGCTTGCTGTGTCCTAAGTGCATGCCATGCAGTTAAATGATGGGGCAGCAACCAGAGAATATTTCATGTGATGGAGGAGCCAAATTTCATTGTAAAAACACACGCCAGCTCACCTCAGCCAAACTGGTTGTGGTGCACTTTACTTACAGCACATCAGCAATAGCTCTGCTCTGTCTCTTCCAGAAATTTTCAAATCACCATCTCTGTCCCCCTCTCAGCTCATCTTCACTGTTTCCTTCCTCCCTCAAATGCTGCTTCCCAGCCATTGCAAAATATTGTAGTTCTGTACCAGGAGAAGCAGAAACATTTATTCTGTCCAAAACCATCCCCTCTCCCCCTGCTGCTTTCCCCTTTCCTTCCATCCTGTTGGTATTTATGAATGGGTGATAATATTAAAATGTATACTTGGGCAGATAGGTTTCACACCTTTAATCTGTCCCAAACTCAGAAGCTAGTAGGGTGACAAAGATACACTCACCAGACCAAGCTACTCCCAGGACAATTTCTCCTTCCCAGTTCCTCCATCTGTCCAAAATTCCTGTTTGTCATTCCTTGGCAACATGGCTCTTTCATTACAGCCATCAGTTTCAATTTCTAAGTCATTTTGCTCTGAGATCTGTTTACAGGCTCGACAGGAATATAAAGGGACAAGGCTTAGTGCTTTAGTTTAGTATATATTTTTATGAAACCTGTATGTCAGTAACAGTTGTTGCTTTGACTGATTAGACAACGTCTAAGTAAAATGATTAAATATGAATAACACAGGATATTTATTCAGACTTAATCTCCCTCTCTCAATCCTCAAGACATTATCTGTTGAGAGTTGCTAATGCAGAAAATGTTGCTCCTCTCATCCAGATAGCAATATGAGCCACCCCATGTAAAATTTGATGGCTATACTTCCTCACACTGAGGTGGGAGGTGGGCAGAAGGCAGGGTTTCCAAGGAGCAGGTTTGAAACCCCATGCATCAGAGCTGTCAGCTAACTGCATATCAGATTTACTAACAAGACTTACCAGGGCAGGGATTTCTAATTTATCACTGTCTCACACTGCAAGGAATGCTCAAAATACACGACTATTTTAGGTAAGATCTGCAAATTAGTCTCCATCTTATTGCATCCCCCAGATCTGTACAGTGAAAACACCTGCAGTGTCTGAGGGTGACAAAAAGCTGCCTGCTTCAGATCTGCAAATAGCAAATAGTAACATCCCACTCCATTAGTTCAAACCTGCCTTATTTTCATAATAAAAAATGGCCCATGTTTTGGATAATAAGCATCCACATCCATGATAGGTGCCCATTACACCTTTCAAAGTAGCTCAGTTCAGCACCCACCATTCTGTTTCTCAGACAAAAATGTTTACAGATCTCTTTGCCTAAAGGCTTCTTACAGCAGGGTGGAAACTGGTGGAAACCCAGAAAGTTCCTGGCCAGAAGATTTGTCCTGATTTCACAGCTCCTCACTTCCTCAGAAACCTGGGGCTGGCCAATGTGCATTTAGGGTTTTGCTTCCAGCCCCCAAACACATCCATCAGAAGATGAACTGATAGAAACACGGGAAAGATGGCCACTAAACACCCAAAATGCCTTTAGGTTATGTTCAAATTCTTCCCCTGAGGGTGTTAGCTGAGACTCAAGCTCTAAGTGCAGCACAAGTGCCAGGTCTGCTGCTCCTTCTCACTGTGCTTCAGCAGCAGATCTCGGTGTTTGATCTCTTGTTGAGTGATTGAAGGCAGAAACAGTGTGGTCACCCTCATGTTATTTAATGCTGTTTTTCCTCAGTTAAGCAATTAGCACAGTCACTGAGCTGTTTTACAGCAGGTGTTACCACTCTGAATTGTTCTACAGCTGTGCAGGATCAAAGAGCCACAAAGGGAGCCCAGTGTGAAGATCTGCCACATGTTCCTTTAACTCAGCCTTGCTTGGTATTAATAGTTCTGACTGTGGTCATTAACTCCCTTTCTCTGTAAGATTTTTTATTTCTTGCAACATATCTGAGAGCTTTGTTCCAGACTAGCAAGCCATGACAGTGAGCCAGGGAAGATGAGACTGATGGAATATAGCCAAGGCTGTGGCACTGTCCTGCAGAAATATTTTAGCCAAGAAAGGAAAGATCTCTCGCTGCTTCAGTTAACATTATCACTAGTGTACTTAAGAGCCCTTAAGGATGTTTTGCTTGTTTTCAAAAGTCTAAATATGACTGCATAGCTAGGGAGCCTTAAGAATTACAATATATCCTAAGGAAGCATTAACAGAATTGGCCCAATAAGGAGAAAACAAGTCAAAACTGAAACTGTCAGCTGAGAAAAGTAATAAAAGCCTCCTCCTTCCTCCCAAAAATATTACAGCTGTAGTTGCTCCCAGGTTCCTCAAGTTTAAAATTTCCTCCTGTAATAAAGGTTTTGCATCAATAGCTCTATCTCAAATTGGTGTAAACTTTCAAAGCCACCAATGATAGATATGACATCCCAAAAGCTTTGGCAAAGGGCTTTCCAGAGCTTTCCAGAGCTTTGTGAGCAGGTGTTGCTGCTTGTCTCTCAGAACTAGGACTCCAAAACATAACACACTCCCCAGCCTATGGTGAGAGACAGGGAGGAACAGAAGGCAATGCTGAAGGAGGAGAGAGGGGAAGGAGAGAAAAACAGTGTCTCCAGTTACAAAGGAGAAGTGGGAGAGCAGTGGTTTGAGAGCACCAACACACAGAGAGGATAAAGAAAACACACTAAAGTTGCATAAGATAATATGCAGTAGATAGTGCATGAGTACAGCCATGAGCTACTGCTTTAATTGTTTTGTCAGCATAAAAATGAACACATATTTTACCCACTTAAGTGGCACTATTAAGACTTCACAGAACTCAGGCCTTCCTCTATTAACCCCATCAGGCAATATGCATTCCAACTGCAGCTTCAAAGGTATGGATTTCCACTCTATTAAACTCTATTAAGCTTGTACAGATCATAAAACTGTAAACCTGACAACCTGATGATAGTTCACTTTCTTTTTCTCTTCCCCCTAAGCCACTCTTCCTTTGCTCCTGTGTTTTGCCACTTGACATGATAGGCTTTGTTCTCTTACTTTAAGGCCTGACTTACTTTTTAGAGATGCTCTATTGTCCTGAACATCTTGATAAGATTGGGAAGTCCAAAGACTCAAAGTCAGAAAGTGTCTCCTTGCAATCTGCCTTCTCACGCAGCTCAAGAGGCACCTTTGATTGAGAAACAATTTCTTTAAACCCGAACAGTAATGAGCACAAAAAAGGGTTGAGGGTTTTCTGGGGGTGATATAAAATTCTCCCAGCAGTAAGGCAAAGTATAAATTAGAAATTGTAGGGATGGATATTCTTTGGTTTAGGAAGGTTGGTTCTTGTTTCTGTTGCACACCACGATTTCTCCCACAGAACGTGCTCGCAGTGAGACTCGTGCCTTCCTTGGGGATAGCTTGTCAGAGAGGATATGGATATGGATTCTATCATTTTTCCTCTCTGTAAGGACAGATGCTTGCTCTGACTGGCAGATCTAAAGAATGAATTATTTTTCTCTCTGCTGAGATAGATATACTCCCTAGATAAATTTAAGCATGATCAACAGATATCTTCTTTAGAAGACTGACACAAAACTTGAAGAATGATGAACATGTCCCCTGGCAGGAACATCCTCTCTGCAAAGCAGTGACATAGAACTGGAAAAAAAAATGATCTATGCTCCTTTCTCATTCCATCATTTTATTCTGTGCTCTACACCTCTATCAAGGCAATCATAAGATGAAGGCTTGAGACAAAGTAAAAATATGGTATATTGCCAAATAGTTTTTAATCGTATTTTTGGCTTCTCCATTGTCCATTATTCCTTAGGAAGAACTTAGTTCCCTGGCAAGTGGAGGTTGAGTGTTACTTCCATGCTGTGCAGGGAATTAAGACTTTTCTTTGTAACCTCTTCTTAACTCCACAGATTCAGGGCAGCTCAGAGAATAATGTTTCTTATATTGTAGAAACACCAGAGGAAGATAAAAAGTGGGTCAAATTCATCTGTGCTACCAATGAGCCAGGAGACCTTGCCAGAGCTCCAAAGCCTGCCCAGGTTCTGCTCCTGAAGAGAAGAAACCAGCTGTGATAGGAACTGTCCCAGGGGCTCCTTCATGGGCACCATCCTCCACTGAAGGGGAGATGGCCAAAAATTACATGGGAAATGTCACTTCAGCCATTCAGCCTCCAGCACCTCCTTCCTAAGTAGGACAGAACTTCCCCCTCCCATCACTAAAGGAAGGAAGGAGAGGTATTGAAAGAAACCCCAAAAAACCAAACCAAGACACAGAAGAGACTCCACCAAATCCCCTCCAGGCTACGACAGTGGACAAAATTATAAATCCTAAAACCAAGGAGGGAGGGAGAGATGCAAACACAGTCAGACAATGCTCTGATAATGAGCTGATAATTCTCCTACTCCATCGCCTCCTTGGTCACCTGAGCACACACCTGGGGTCATGTTCAGCTGCTGTTGACCAGCACCCCAAAGTCCTTTTCTGCTGGGGCCACTTGCCAGCCACTGAAGATGGGATGCAGCAATACCACAGCAACCTGCACACTTACAGCAGCCTCACTGAAGCATTGGAATACCACCAAAACCCTGGCTTAACAACCTCTCTCTTGTGTTTTATTTGGTCATTTCCACTCACTTTGATCTGTTTCAATTCATATTGTAAATAGTTCTGGACATAAACTGTCTTTATTTGTTTCTAACACTCACTGGGTGCCCAGCTCTAATGATCATCACAGCCATTAATGACTCAGAGGATTCTGAGTTCTGGCTGTACTTAAAAGAACTTCAAATCCCTCAAAACATGGAAATTGATAGTTGGGGCTTTCAAAATATTAATTAATATCTATCCCACTGCTAACCCCTAACTTTGTCCATTCCCCCTTACTTTGTAAGGTGTGTTTATTCTCTCCAATCAGTGGCTTTGCTCTGGTTGTGTTGGAAGGCTGCAGCAATACACCAAGGATATATTCCACACAGAAAACCACTGTACTTGTACCAATTATTTGCGCACCACAGAGCTTCCCTTTTATAATTGACTTCATACATTCATGTCTCCAATGCTAAGAGTGTAGCTTCATCACTGCACTAAGCTTTGTTCTGCTCAGAAAGCAAGTGCAATAATTTCCTGATCTGGGCCTGGGAGGTTCATTTGTGCAGACATGCTGAGTCCTGAAGCTAATGACATTTGTGTAGCTGGGGGCCCGTGCAGAGGGAGCATCAGAGCTGCTGGAGCCCTGCACGGTGGCTGAGGCTCCAGCTCCTCTCTGCCTCCCTCCCTGCTTGCACAGCTCCCCAACCCATCATGCTGATCCCCATTCTCCCTCCTCCATGAGCAGAAAGCCTCAGGAATCACCCCAACATCTCCCTCTCCTTCTGTTCTACACAGAGTCCGGCAGGGAAGGAAATCTTGCTGAGCTCACCACTGATAGTGAATGTGGAGTGTATAGCACCTATTTTTCTTTGTTCTGCATCTGCCCATAAAGAAAATTAAGGTTGGCAGAATTCTACTACAAGATTTAAAGTAAGTCACTGGTAAAACAAACCTGTTTGTAATGGAAATATGAGATTTAAAGTACATCACTGATAGATAAAATCAGTCTGTTTGTAATGGAGATAAAAGCTATTTATATTGCTGTGGTACAGGGTAAACATATTTTTTTTCAGTCAACGATAAACTCACCAAGAAATGCATTTTCTCTTGTCCAGAAGCTATTCCTAAATTCAGGTCAAATTTCCTGATGGTTTCATCTGAGAAAAAAAAATAAAAATTGAGCTAGGACTCTCAGAAGAGCTGTAGATGGTTTTGTGACCTTTGACCCAACAATTTCATCCAGACCCACTTAATTAATTTTTACTGAGGTCCACTTCCTCTATGCAGACAGCATGGAACTGAATAAATTACTGCATTTTGTAAATTTTGATGATTTTTCACATCGTTTGGTTCAATATTTCAATTTTGATTTTTGCCTGACACAGGCAGGCACTACATTGCACTACACTGCACTCATCTTGATGTATTACTTCATCTTATACAGGGCTGGATGAATTACAGAGATGCTTTTAATAGCAGTTTTCACACTTCCAGTGTCTAAATTTTGGATCCATTCCCGATAATTAGCCTTACCTTTGAATTTTCTCATCTTACTGTTAGCTGGAAGCTTAAAAAACCCAAGCCATATAAAATCTGAAAAAAGGCTTTTAAAACAAGCTTGGCAGAAGGAGCATTATATTCTAGAGGGAATGTCAGGACAAGCTGCAGGGTTATGGCTTCCCAGTCTCTGTGAGTCATCTGGGATTCCTCTCACCTCTTCTCCAGTTCCATAACCAGCTGTTGCAAATGTAACAGCTCAAGAAGAGGTTGAAATACTACTAATAAAAAAAATCTGCTAACAAAATCCACTCACCTTTGCTGATCAAACTCATTTCAAGTTTTGTTCTCCCTTTCCAGTGAATTTTTCCAAAGTCTGCTTACTTGAAACATTTCTCCCAACTTTTATTAAATGCCTAAAAAAGGGAGAGGCTGAGAACTGAGACAGGCAAGGTGATCTCAAGCATGCCTAACTTTGGCTCTGCAGGTTGAAGCAATATTAAGTAAGGACACTTCTGGAGAGCCTGTGTGGTCATCTGAGATCTCAGGCTGGGCTGAACAGCAGCCACACAACTAAACCCTTTGAGTCCATGAGCCTGAAGCTGTGAATGAAGAATGCACTCAGCAAAACACTGAGCTCAGTGAAATGGGAGGGAAAAGTCCCTTTTTCCTCGGAAGGGGAACAAGCAGGTTGCAGGAGGTCACCTGGGATATTGTATTGCCTGTGCTTTTGAGATGGGAGGCCCCTTTTGTTTTAGGGCCAATGTGCAATAGTTGAAATTGAGCTGGCAGAACCTGCCTGGGGAACAAACTCACCTTTTATTAAAACAAAAGAAAACTTGCCAGAGCTCCTAGGCTCAACACAGCTTGATTAAAGACATTGGGGAATTTACCAATCAAGGAAAGGGCAGAGCATGGTAAAAATAAGAAGTTCTAGATCAGTTAAAAGTAGTTGGAGAAAACCCTGAGGCTCTGCAGCTGGTCATTATTGATGCAAGAGATAGACTGCCTCGTGGAGAAGGGATGTAATGGGAGGAGAGGAGCACATTAATCTGCAGAGCTCAGCATTAGGGCTGCCTGATCACACACAGCCCTTCCTGGAGCAGGGGCTTGGCTGCAGATCCCTGTCTGCCCTGGGAACACGAGTTCCCGTGTCTGGGAGCCCTAAACAAGGCAGCTCGCTCCCACCCTGCCATGCCACAGGAGATTGGTGTGAAAAGCAGCTCCAAAATGTGCCCACACCCTCTGCAGGTGCTTCAGTGAGTGGGGCAGGGTATCAGCAGCCCTGCTGGGAGTCAGCCCTGCTGGAAACCATCATCACTGGAGAGGCTTCGGCTAAAAAATCCCTTCTAAAGGCACTTCAGTGCAACAATGTTAATTGCTGATTGTGATTCCCTGCCTCTTAGAGACAGCAGGAGAGGGAAGGTAAGGGGAGGATGCATCAAGTGAGCTCCCTGAGGCAGGTGAGCAACAGGTGTGTGTATTTATCTAGACACAGATAAAGGCATAAAACCTCCCAGTTCTTGTCACACTTTCATCAGAAGCACTGGGATAAGGAATCCAAGGTTTCACCGCACAGAATCCGTTTCTGCCTTGTTGAAGAACGGCCTGACTCACGTTCAGGCTGTGAAGAAAGTGATTAATAACAGGACTTTAGGGCATGGGGCTGCTCACCAGGTCAGAGCAGAGTTTGCTGTATGGGAGAGAAAGAACTGAGCTTCACCAGGGCCCCATACAACTCAGCCACTGTCCTTGCCTCTCATGAGGACAGCTGTACGATCTGAGGATGTGTTTTCTCTGCTGCCAGAAAGAACCTGCACCAGGCTGGGTGTAACCTGCCTCCTACTCACAGCCAAGAAACCCTTGACTGTGCTAGAAAGCAGTTAATTGATATTTTCCAGTGTACAACAATACAAAAGAATGGCAACAAATCTTTCGTGCCCTGCTGCACTTCAGAGCTTTGAACAAAAGTTTCTCCCCCTCCACCTCTCCTCCTGTCTGCCACGAGAAGTGACAGAAAATGTCAGATTCCAATGCCCAAATTAAATGTAGTAATCTGATCAGAATGAAATGCCAAATGAGTCACCTCCTGCAGCAGCCTCTGTGCCACCTGTCCTTTGCTCTGCCTCTTAGCTTTCATAGTTTGCTGCTCAATACAGTGTCCAAGATAACAGAAAATGGCCCTGATAAAGAAGGAGCTAATGGATAAAAACACCATGAGAGCTCTCAGGTGGAAGACTGCACTCTAAGCAGATATAAGTGATGACATTTGTGGGGAACCTGCCCTATACTCTTCCTTTCCAATGGAAAAAGTGATGTTGATAGAATAATTCTGAATTTTTCACCTCTCTTCTAAATGGCACATCAGTGAGACAGTGACAGTGTCAGCACTAAACCTGACAGAGAAGTGTGTGTTCCCTGATTCCAGAAGCTGCAATAATGTAAAAAGTGGTATGAATCTGAACCAGATGGCCAGACAGAGACCTGGACACAGAACAATGTGGCACCAATAGTTTTTAATACACTTGCTGAATTTGGTACCAGTTCTTGCTCCTGAAAATCAAAGAAAAAACTAATTTAAAGAAGTAATCTGCTGCCTTTTTTTTTTTCTTTTGCTTTTGCTTCTTATAAAAGGTAACACACCCTTGAACTCTGAGCTTGTGTCCTAACTGGGAAACAGAAGGAAAATTTCAGCCAAGGGCCATCTATAATTCCTTTACATTCTCATTCCATCAGCAAGGCAAAAGAAAGAGTTCTGCCCTAAAATTTAAGAGAAAACTCAAAAACCAGCCCCACCCCCCTATTCTACTACCTTTTCTCTTTGTTTAAGGTCAGTGTAACTCACTGCTTAGGCTTCCTAAGCTATGACATTTCAGGAAGGCACTGCCATGCCTCCCAGGCCACCCAAAAAAGCAGATCTCTGCTGAGAGGTTCTTCTTCCAAAGCAAGATATATCCAGAATAAAACAACCAAAACAAGCTCCCAGTTCCTCACCTCTTAAACACTGGGGCTTTTCTGCTTAACATACCTGCTCCCCATGACTGAGCCTCAAGTCCTCAACTCACACAGCCAACACCTTCCACGCCAACCAGATTTTATCAGCAATAACTTTGCTGCTACCAAGGCTAAGATAAAAGGCAAAACAAGAAGAGGACTAAATGGTGGGGAAGTCTTTTGAAAGAAAAGATGGATCCAGCAGAAAAATGGGCTGTGTTAGGGGAGGAGGAGCTGTTCACACCGCATTTCACAGCAGTTTACCTTCTCTGTATTCTTTGTCCTTTTCCTGTATCTGGCTGGCTTCCTAAGGCTTGAAACATCTGATAGCAGGAATATAAAACTGTCCTAAATGTCTCCAGAAATCTGCTTGCCTATTAGTAATTCCCTAGAGAAAATATAAAGAAAATCAAACAGCAGACTTCACATCCTGAGCAAGCCTGGTTATGCATATTTAATAAAAGGAAACATACATTAAGATAAAACTGGGTGTCCATGGAAACTGCATATCTATCTTTAAAAAAACCCAAACAACCAAACATATTAAATTTTACATATGATTTTCTTTTACGTGCAGTCTCCCTCTACCACTTTTGTTGTTCTGTATTGGCTGTCAGAGATCCTCCCTGCCTGCCTGTTGCTTTGGCATCTCCAGGATGATCTCAGCACTGTGCAGCTCTGAATCTGTCATGTACCATGCACAGCTTGGGCTTCATGAAGGCTTTTCTGCAAACATGGGCTGCAGCAAAACCCTGAGCAGGATGCCTTGCCCCCAGGACTTAGAGCTCTTCAGTTACTTCTTTTGTTGGGGGTTAGAGGAGGGGAAAAAAAGCCCAAAATGAAACAAAATGGCACAGGGAAGCTTGAAGCAACCTGTGCTCAGCAAAGTGAGAAGGAGGAGCTGTGCTCTGAGCTCTCACTGGTCCTGATCCTCACACTCTGTGGGCACAGGGCATAGAAAAGGAATATATGGATATAAGCCATGGGGACACAAGGATCATTCACAGGTTATTTAAAGCAATACCATGAACCCATGGTGCTGTAGCAGTTCAAAGCTACAACCAGCAGCTGTCCTGGTGCTTTGTATGGGGTATCTGGGCTGCTGGGGTTCATGCTCAGGACAGAGCATCAAGCCCTTGCGTGTGGGGAATCAACAAACACTGAATTATCCTGTGGTGCTCTGAGCTCCAGCTCCCAGAGCAGTGCTGAGCACCAAGCAGGGCTCAAAGAGCCTCTTTGTTCCCAGCACCAGCTGCTGGGCAATGTGCTGAGATCTGCAGCAAGCAGAGGTTTGCAAGAGATGTGTGCGTGGAGACAGCAAGAAAGCAGGGCTACAATTAGCACAGGGTGTACAATCAAACTCCTATCAAAATGAAAGCAAAAGTTGGCTTCTGCATCATTTTACCCTTAACAAACAGCAAACAGGCCAAGTCTATCAGCTGGCACTGCTGCAGCTCTGGGAAAACAGTGAGTTGTACACACTGGGACATGCTGAGCCATACTCAAAGGCACCACCTAATTTGTGGTGACAGCAAAGGTCACCATGGAATACCTGACCTTTTCCAATCTCTTTCCATATGGATCCTACTGTACAAATTGCCATAGCACTCAGCAGCTCTGAGGATCAAGACCTTACCACAGAGAAGCAGTAGCCAGAGCTATCACCCTTATTACCATTGTTTCCAATGGAGTCATGATGTTCTCTTCTTCAGTACCTAGGAAATTAAATCCAGTCCCTACTGCATTTTTAATGGCAGTAAGAATTTCCACAGTGGGATCAGACTTTTAAGCAAAGAGCAGTAGTTTCTCACCTCGCTCCACAGAGCACTGGCAAACCCAACCTCTACCCACTTCATCCTCCTCTTCAAGTCTCTGCACACTTTCTTTCTGTAGCTGCTGCCTTTCATTTAACTTCTTGCAAGGAAAGATATCCCAATTAACCAATTTCTAGACAACCACACACAGTTAACAATGCAAATAGATTCCCTTCTTCATACAGTACACTTCAGGCCTCACAATGCACTCATGAGCACATCTGGTTTCCTCCCTCTTTCTCTTCTGTAGTCATCTTGAACAAGAGAGACATTCTATCTCGTTCCCATTATCATGCCAAACATCCATAAATTCATTCCATGGCTTGATTCTCCTTACATTCCTGACACTAGGCACCTGCACATTCTGCATGTTGAAGGTGGAGCCATTCAGGAGCAGACTACAAGCTCAAGCAGCAAGCAGAGGCTACCTGGCACTGTCCACACCATCCTGCTTGAGTGCTCCCATTTGTGCTGCTCAGACCTCTGACTTCCCACACTCTTTTCCAACAGTACTCTGAAGCTTTTCTGGAAAGTACTCCAGCCTGTATGTCCCTGGTGAGAAGATGATGTGGCTGAGACAATTGCATGGGAAATCTGCATGTTCCACACTGCACAGATTTCATGTCTGGGATCAAGCATCACACATGGACAAGGCTGATTGATAAGGGCTGCACAGTCAAAGCACAAACCTGTAGGTGTGGGATCACAAACACACTGTCCTGTTCCAGGAGGTGATGAGTCCAGTGGAAAACAGGGGATCAAAATGCTTCAATGCAGCAATCCCGATATGCCCAAGTGAACGTGGTAGCTGAGGAGGATGGGAGCAGGAGGAAGGGAAGAATGTGCTAGGGGGCCAGCAGCAAGGAAACCAAAACACCCAGGAAGCTGCTGGGAATCCAGAATATCGAACTATGGGCTGGCAGGCACCTCATTCCACTCATTATTCCATTTGCAATTTTTTTGGTCATCTGTTTGGTTCCCAGCACCGAGTTCTTTCTATGTGGCTTGCCAAGGATACATTCTAAATATATTTCTTCCTGCAAGGGTAAGAAATGGGTTAAGTGAGCTTAGAAGGAGGTTTATTCTCCAACCAGCATCTGTATGCCATTATAAAGTCAGATAACTGTATTACTGGGGTAGCTTGAAAACAGACAAAATCTGCTTTCTGTTTTTGCTAAATCCACAGCTAAATGATTTTTGAGGGGATGTTTTCATGGGAGATAAAAGACTAAAATCAATGATAGGACTGTCTGAAGACTGAAGTTTCATTTTATCTCCACAAAAAATCAGGAGTCAGCTATTCCAGTCACTCTCTATTAAGTTTTGGTTCCAAAATGTCACTTGTATTCACAGCAGTGCTGAAAAGACTATTTATCTGAATCCATCTGTAGCATAAAGATTTTCTTGGAATCTTTTGTTTATTGAATGAGATAAGCATACGTAAGTAATGCCATTTATTGCAAAAAAACCCCAACATGTAGGTGATACTAAACTGAAACTGTGATATGTGACAAAAATTAATAACAGTAATCATAAATGGTTATGAGAATGGTGTGAGGTCTAAAGATAACACAGGCATGCACTTAGATATCAATCTGTGATTTAGAGAATTTAGGAAAAAGGTGCCTGACAGTTCAAAAAAGGAAAATGATCATCTCTTTCAAATACTTCAAGAATGGCAACCAGAGTTTAATGCTCTAAATTATGAACTTTGCTGTCATAGCACGGTGATGGGTCTGTAGCACATCTAAATCTAAAACCCTGAGAAGTGAGAGAGCAGTACAGGATTTAAGGTAAAGGTTTTACCATCTAAAGGTATGCGTATTGCATAGTTTCACCTTCCTGATTTCACAATACTGTGACATTTTTTCCAGAAATACAAGCTGCTATAAAATGCCCCCAGGAATCTGTTTTGGCCCAGGTAGGCAGTGAGTGGTTCCTCTGTATCCAAGTGGCCTTTGCAGCCCAAGAAGAGTTAACAAGGGTTGGGCAACATCGCTGTCTACAGTAACTGGGTGACTGGAATAGACAGTCCTGGATGTGCTAGTGCTAAAATCCTGATTTTCCAATCAGTCTTCCTTTGCAGCTGGCTCTGTCTAGAGAGTCCTGAGAGAGGAATTAGGATTAAATTTTTCTTTCTAGACACTATTCTCTTTAAACACAGATCTAGCTGTAAAGCGCAACTAAGTAGAAATGAACCCTCTCTCATTTTCTCTTTGTAACTAACTTCTTTTATAAAGAGCTTAGTCTCCAGTTCAGCTAAACCTTTAATTGTGTGCTTAACTTTAAGTATGTGCTTAATGTCAATGGGACATATGGGTAAGTATGAAACTGTGTGTTTCATTGAATAGACTAACTTACCTCAAACACTTTAATGTTTTTGCTGAACTGAGGCCCTGGCAAACAGAACAAGAAAAAGCATTTAATGGGATATTGAAAAGTTTCCTAGTATCAGTTGGTAAAACTAGTATTTAAAGTTTTTTCTCCTGAGTGGTATAATTACATCAATAACTCATTTCAGTTCAGCCTAGAAGGAAAGACTTCTTTGAACGTTAATTGAAATGTAGGAGCTTAAACTAAGTAACTGAACTCTTTGCTTTTGGGTGTCTTTGATCAGAATGTCAAAGATGCTTGGATAGTTACTGCTATTACATCAGTGCTCATGACCTTGCTATTAAAATAGATAAACATATCCTCTCTCATTCACTGCATTTCTAGGATTACTCCATTCCTGTAGGTATTCAGCCAGAAAAGTGATTGAGTGAGTATCACACATCAGAATGGCGTAAACCCAAGGCATGCACTCACCAGGATTCCAGGGCTGCTGTGAAGGCACCCTGCTGAGATCCTTGCCCCTGATTTATGTACACTCTCCTTACTGAGCAGTGTTAATCGTGGCTCTGAAGCAAAGGAGAGGTATGAAATGATGAACACCCTCTCACTGCTGCTTCTGTTCTTGAGTTCGGGAAATTTATCTTTCACGAGTTTCTGTACTTAAGTTCTTTCTTTCACAAATAGTTCAGTCATTTCATTTAGCATCGTTTGCTCTGAAACCAAAATACCCTGAATCATCTGAGGTGAGCAGTTTTTGAAAAGCTATCCCTGGTAGGCAAAAGCATTCTGCCTTTTGGCAGCCCTCTTTCCTTTCCTTTCCTGTCCCTGAGCTCACCCTGAAGCAGAATGAGGTGTTACCCTGTAAAAAAGAATAAATGCTCTATGCAGGAAGAGTGTTTCTCTTCTTTCTTGCCTTATCCAAATGTGTCCTGCTCTTGTCTGTCCTATAGCTATTGCATCACATTCAGCCTCCACTTGTCCTCTAAATCTTGCCAGAATCTACATTTTGCTCTTCAACTTAAATTAATGGCCACACCTATTCATCCTTTTGACATGTCTGTTCTCATTACTCCTTCATCCTTTGACCCTTCCTGGTGTCATTTCCATACTAATATCTTTTACCTTGTGTGTCTCCAGCGACGGGAGCCGTTCTCTCGCATGACTTAGTGCAGAGCAGTACTGGAGAGTCAAACATATTCTAATGGCTCACTAATATTTTTCTTCATTTCTTTCCCATGACAGCCCACAGAAATATAGAGCAGTTATACCAATATTTCAAAAAAGCCTCAGCAAAGCTCTTTTATCTAATGGCTACGGTTTTATTTCACGATCTAGGCTACATTTCAGTGAAAAGAGAAAGTCAGTGGCAAGTTAAAAAGGACCATAAACAAGACTTATTATAAGCAATATGCCAATAATTATACTATCACTACATTCAGTTTTTAGTGCCATGCCTTCCCTGTTTGTTTCCTTTAGCATTTTGGGACAGCTTAGACAGTTAGCAGAAACTCATGTTGCTGCTCCTCTGTTTTCCCTTTTAAATTCTGATACATATTATTTGTGTTGCAGCTCTCACTAGAGGTTTCTCGGTTCTTTTAAACACTTCTCTTGGAGATTTAAAATTGAATGAAGCACATATTCCTATAGGTCTTTCATTTTGTAAACATTTTCTTCTTCAAACAAAAATCTGCATTCTGGGTCATATTTGGAGATTTGTAATGTCTCTTTAATGGATTGTAAAACCAAAGGGATCATTACGATAATCTATTTTAAATTAACTTCTGTTTAAACAATAGTACATTTTTCAAAAAGATATTCAGAGGGGGAAAATACATTCTGATACTAGATAAATTGTTCTGGTAATCAATTACCCTGCCTTTTAAAACACTGAGGTTCTTTAAAGTCTGTATTTGTTTAGCTCCAGCTTCCATCCACAAGATCCTGTTAATCCTGTTAATTCAGACATATTCAGAATTGTGAAACAGGTATTTTATGTAGATATTGAAGACTGGTATCAATTCACCTATTAACCCACTCTTAGATAAATTGGTTAGATTAATTTTCTTAAATCAAATGTTATTGGAATTTCTTTTCCACAGGCTTAGAATCATTCCTTTGTTCCTCTCTGAACCTTTTATGTTTGGTTTGTGTTGTTTTTTTTTTTTTTCCTTCAGGTTTTTTCTTCATGTGAAACAACAAGATCTGGACTGAGAATGCTAGCAATTATCTCAGTCATGCCATGAACTCATCTCCCTCCTGCTTGACATTCACTGCTTACCCATTCAGAGCTAATGTTTTTCTCTCAGCCATTATATTGCACAGGGAGCTCACATTCAGACACCACCTATCACAAACTCTAAATCTTCATCACTATCACTGTATTTCAAGGGTACTTTTCTGCTCTTCTCTACATGTGACTGGAATTTTTTTGTTCCCAGGCATATGACTTTGTATTTGTCTGTATTAAAATGCATATTGTTCAGATGAGCTCACCTTATGAAATGATGCAAATCCAGAACACAGAAATGATCTCTTCTGTCATTATTTACCACTCCACTAATTTTTATGTCACCTGCAGTATTTACTAGCAGAGATTTTGCATTTTCTTCCAGATTAGTGCTAAAGAATAACTAGCATTAGGCCAAGAACAGATTACTGCAGCAGGATGCAGATTTTCAACCACAATATTTTAAAAATCCATCTACTAAATACATCTTTCAGCCAAAGCATAAAATGGTTTAGAATGAGCTCAATATACTCCATAAAATGGTAGGGAAAGGTTAAGCTGTTTTAAACAATAAAAATCCAGCTGACCAGGCAATAGATTGCAAGCTATTGTTGCCATCTAATAACATTTTAGACTATCCAGTCATAAAGTTTGAATATCATCGTGGGAATAAAGACAAAACCACATTGTGCAGCTAGAAAAAATCCAGTCCCTTAGAAATAATGGAAGACAGCTTTCTCCTTCAAATGCATTAATCTGAGCAGCTCTGTGATGAATGTGACACGGTAACATTCAGTTTAAAAACTTTAAAAATCCTATTTATTGGGTAGAGAGAAGCATCTGCCTACTCTGAGCCCAAAATACAAGCAGAACTTGGAGAGTGTTTTCACTGTGGAAGGGATGCACAGAGGCAGCACCACGGATGCATCTCTCATCTCAGGAATGGCCTAATATATATGGTAGCATCACAATAACCTAATTCTGTCCTTTCTTTTTCTTAGTCAGCACAGCACACAGTAATCTCACATGAGCCTGCATCTTGCAAGTTGTGCAGGGGTTTGGCAGAACTGTCACTTCCCTTACAATACAATGCATTTGGGGCTTGTGTGCATTATTAAAGAAATAGCATTTGTCCAGGATTAGTCAGTCCAAATGCAACACTTTAGGTTTAATTTTTAGTGATATATCTGGGTCATATATCTTTATGTGATGTACAACAGAACTGTATATTTATCTGATCTTGTAGTAGGAGGGATAAAATTATTGTGATATCAGAATAACTCTTAGAAACTGTGTTTCCTCTAGCTCAGATGTAACTATTTAGCAAGAAAAATCAGTTGAAAAAAATAATTGCCAGAGGTTTTGTATGGATTTCAGAACTGCTTGCCAAGAAACTCCTCTATTTCCACTCCTCCAGCCTTTCAGGCCGAGTCTTATCTTATTATCCAAGAAAATCAAATACCCTGGATTTTTATTGCCTTCTATTTTCGTCACTTTAAATGGACAAATAAATATTATTTCCCTTTTTGGCTTTGCAGCAATTTAGTCAAATAGCTGTGATCTGTCTTGCTTGTTACTGGGATCCTCATGCTACAATCCAGACAAATCAATCTGCTCCCGTGGTACTGTTACAAGAGAGGTCACAACTTGCTCTTTGTCTTAGCCCTCTGCATTGATGTAGGACCTGTCATAATGTATTTTAAACAGGGATTGAAGATCTAAGCCTTTGTACTTAACACCATACTTTTGTTCATGGACTCCTGAAGTTTTAACAGGTTAGATATATGCAATATTTCTTCCCTCTTCTATTTTTACTTGGTGTTACAAGATTCAGCCAGCAATCTATATGCTAAAAGGAGAAATACAGCATTTGTAACAGCTCTTTCCTTCCCATATAATGTACATCTAAAGAAAATTATTATCATAAATGAAAACATTTGAAATATGACTTGAGAATCTCCTGCTCTTAAATATCACAGACTTTCTTATTGCCCATAACATGGTGTAGGTATCTAAGTATTCTTCAACTTTAGGAGCTTTTACTACGTTAAATATTTTTGCTTAAGGCGTAATATATGCTTTAACAACTCCAGCATGTGCAAAAAACCATTTTATAGCCCAGAGCTTGACGGAAGTAATAAAGGTTTGAAGGTAATAAGTCTCATCCATTTCATGAAGGGGGAGAACTACCTTGACACGCTCACATTTTGCAGGTACCAGGGTTTCCAGGTGCAAACAGCATTAGACAGATGGGATGGAACTGTTAAGAAAACTGACTGAATTTAGTCACATGAATTGGATTTTCTAAAAGGGGAAACATAAAATCACTCTTTCATTATCCTTGCATCTGACAAAATACATTATCATATGCTTTTGCTTGAACAGTGTAAAGACCGTTCAAAACAGATACAATTGCAAATCAGGAAAGATCACACTTATGTGGAGCCCTGACAACGTGATCTCATCAAGCTAGAACTTGAAATTGCAAGTGTCACTTCAGATAAGATCAGAGAACATTTCCTGTCCCAATGATGTGACATTATCAGGTTTGAGACTGTAGCAAAGGCACATGCACAATTTTGTGAACTAACAAGGCAGATTGAGAACACACTGGTTGGCAGGATATTTTAGATCCTGAGATTGCCTTGAGCTGGGCATAATTACAGCTCATTTTTTGCACATGGGAGAGCCATCTCGAAGAGGAAAAGAGCAGGGTATTCACTGAGGAAAGAAAAATGTTGATCTTTCAATTAGCATAAGTTCAAACATCTGAACTGTGTTTCACAGTGTACAGGCAGCTTTTGGTGAAAAAAGCCATCTTCTGTAAGGCAACCCTTCAGTGGCTGTGCTTCCATTTGTATGGGAATCATTTAACATACAGAATTCTACTTTAAACTGTTATATATTTAAGCTTGCTTGCAAGAAAAACCACAAACCAACAAACAAACAAACCCCTGCTGCTATTAAACTACTTAAAGTTCACCCTAAAGATAGAGCATTAGGAATTTGTAAGAAGGATTTTCTGTTCATTTCAACTTCTCAACTACAAAACAAACACACTGTTCACAGGCATAATGAAAGGAGGGCAAGGAAGCCAGTTAGATTTCTTGTGTCTCTGCCTATTTTTGGCACTGTTTGGAGCTTAGTAGACAGGTGCTAAGAGGTAGGTACCAGTCCAAAACAGGTTTCATGCATTAAAAGCAGTGATAGGGAAGATGCTGGAGGTCACATAAGAATCAGTAATCTGAAAATGTTTCCCAGCACTAAAAACCTCAAAGCCATTAAATGCTTCTCCTGATCTGAAAATTTCTTAGCACCTACAATTTACTTTTAATTGAATTGTTGCTAAAATACTGCTTGTCCAGGAAGATTCCCTTTTTGGATTTAAGTGTCCTTCATGGATTTAACTCTATCACATGGCTAAAGATCCCTGAAGTCCAGGCTTGGGAGCACCTCCATTCTGTTGAAGCCATAGGAGAAGAATATACACATTGGAATTTCCATGATGGAAGACACAAAGTCTATCATGGTAAAGCAGCTGGAGGAGACAGAACTGTCAAGTGCTTTTTCCTCAAAGCTATAAATAAATGTACTTAGGAATAAAACATTATTTTATGGAGCTTATACATGGTCTCTTCAGAAACCATGTCATTTCCTGTAGCATAGGCTGTAGCATTTGAAATACCAATTCCATGGGCAGAAGTTTACAGTAGGTTATTTTACCCAATGTATGCATGTAGTACGATACCAAAATAATTTAAAAATTAACATTTGAATGGAGAGCATCCAATCCCCCACAAACCCAGTATTTTTTTCCCAGTGACTCCCCAGCATACTAAAGCCACAATGATTGACAACTTCCTATATAATACTTGACAAAACAGGAAACTGTACTTCAGTGCATAGCTAAAAAACCATGATGAATGTGTTTTAACATCATGGTTCTTATTTCAGCTCCTCATTTTTGCACAAATGTTCACGTCAGATGAAGAAAAAACCACCATGCATTCTTCATATTCACAAACTTCCTCGCATTGATTAACGCAACATTTTATGAGACCTGAAAGAACAAAGTTAAATGAACAAGAAGTGAAAACTTATGATGGATGTGTCCCTCATAGCATTTAGATCTTTTCCACTTGATTAAAAATTCCTAGTTCCTCTTCACTGAATTGTTTAGTTTTTTAGCAGTCTCTGTCCTGATTAAAACAAATTAGCATCAAAGATCCCCAGCTGAATGAGGAATCATTAATTGAGAAACATGCAATGCTCCTTAATTACCTTAGAACAGTCAGAGAACAAATAATCTTGGGTTTCAAAGGGGTTTGCACGCACTGTGCACCGTGGGCTTCTTCTCTGTGTCTGCTGGAATAAAAGTAGACTTGCCTATACCACTGAGGGATATCAGTACAAGCCTCAGTAAACACATTGTAGATTGTTTATCTAAAGTGGAGAAAAAAACAGAGCAAGGCAGGGGCTGACTGGAAGAGATAGATGTTTCCATTTATTATGTTGACCATAGCTTTTGATTTGCTTTGCATATTCCAGCATTGACTGGGAAAGAATGAAAGCTGTTCCTTATTGATACAAATTAGAAATGTGGGAGCTGGAGCAGGAGGGCTTTACTCAGAAGCACCTAAAAAAATGTCAGACATGGAGGTGCAGAGGGTAACCATGTACTTTGAAACAGCACAGAAAAAAGGCAAAAAAAATCATGGAAGCTGGCTCAAAAGGAATCTAAGGATTATTTGCTATGCCTTGGTCACTTGTTCTTTGTGATACAGTTCTTCTATGCTTTTTTAAGCTATGACTCAGGCCAGTTAGTGCCAGCCTTCACAGGAGAAGGAGTAACTGACTTTTTTAAGGGCACAATCTACTTACTAATATGAATATCCTAACGTTTGTTTTGCTTCACTGGCTCATAGAAGAAATCCTGCAGGAAAATGTCACTCAACAGCACTGAGTGTACTTCTGGAGTGGGGCTGTTATTTACATTGCTTTGGCACTAAAGGTAATTGAGCAAATGTTACTAACATCAAAACTGGACAGGAAAATTAAATACTGTGCAGAGCTACCTGAGCTCGCTGGGAACAAGCTGGCTTGTCCCAGTGCCAGGCTCCTGTGCTCTCACATGGAGCTAATCAGCTCTGCAGAGCAGCAAGCTACCAGCAGGGGTGCAGGACAGTGCTGATGCAGCTACACCCTTCTGGTACCCAGACTAACTCACCTAGAATTAGCTGGAGAGATTTGCACCATACTACTGATGATATGTAAGGGTGTCCTCACAGTCAAAGGGAAAACCAAAAGCAAAGGGAAACAAAACCCTGATGCAATGGAATATGTTTGCAGCTGACATAGCAAGATGATCCCAGTAAATACAAACACCATAGCAATAAATTTTAAAAACTAGTCCCTGCTCCACAGGAAGGGTTTGGGCTTGCTCCTGGTTTCTATGAATCTGTGCCATTATTCTGGATTTTACAATGGCTTTTTGCTGATATGGATACCTCAGAAGGGCAATTTTAAGATAAAGAAGTTGACCTCAATATCACATCCTGCTGTTGGTAGTCTAGAACCTGAGGGGCAGGGGTGCCACATCCAGCCACTTACACTAAAACCACCTTGCTGGATCTCTTTTCAGTCCATAGCCATGAAATTTCTGTTCAGCTGGAAGCCTGAAGGTCTCAGAGATTTCACTGGGGCTCATTCTTCTCCCTGATAAGGATAGGATCAACCCAGAAAGCACAACCCCCTTTTAGCTATTTGATGTAAAACTAGAAAGGAAAGGAAAGTTGGAAAACTCTTGAAGCTTATAGAAAACACCACACTCTTTATGCAGAGAAACATTTTACATCTTTTCAAGAAAGACCACTGACCTTAAGCCAAATTAATACTTCTGTAGGTGAGATTCATAGATATATTTATGTGTGCTTTTGTGTGAGCACAAATGTACCATTTGGAGTAAATATGAGTTGGATAAGCACTTCATTTTGTCTCTTCTCCAGTGAAAAAGACCTTCTCCTGTATATCACACTCCTAAGAGCCAAGGGAGAAATCAGAAAGGTGAAAATCCTGGTTTTCCCTGGTTTAACTTTTACTTATTTAGAATTTAGTGATGCTGGTTTTGTTGTTGAAGTTATAATCTTAATGGGTACATCCTCTGATGCCCTTCCAGTTGGCCTTCATTTTTAGAGACTATAAACTGAACAAGTTGATATTCCCAGACAGCAAAACTATGGCTTGGACATTGCACTGTCAAAGGAACAAAAATAAAGAAACCTTTGCAGTCCTGTGTTGTTTGCCATCAAAGCAAGGTCTTGCAAAGCAGGTGAAAGCCACCCAGGCCTCAAAGCACTCCTTGTGGGTTGGTAATTCTTATAAAAAATGCAGTTTGTTGTAACAGAAGGTTGAACAATGACAAGGTAAATGGCAAGTTCTGAGTGCTTCAATTTTGAGGTACCATTAAGCTGCACAATTTTAAAGGCCTCTTTTGAAAAATGGATTCGTTTATTAAATAAACTAAATGATAACATAGTCTAACATTAGCAATCTCAGTGTCTTAGTCATGAAGAGAACATAAAGTTGCATGTTTTCCTTTTTACAGGACTAGGAGAGGCACAGTGAGAGGCAAACTCTATGAAATGGCAATCTGGTTAAGTAATAAAAGAACACCTTTACAGTAATATGAATCATTGGCTTAAAATATTTCGATTTCTCAAACATTCCCCTCTAACCCTGCAAATATTGCAGAAAACAGCCCCCAGATCTATTGCACCACAGAAGTTAGGCAATGAATTAGCACACCAGCTCTAGCTAGAGTTGCTTGGACCGTGGCATAAAACAATACCTTGGACACACATTTGACTCTTAAAGCTCTGCTGACTGTAAAAACCTGGCAGGCTAAAGGAGTGGGGTCATATTAAAGCAATATTACTTGGAATTCAAGGCCTTTTCTTCATAAAGAAGAACAAATTCTTAGAAAACGCTTGACTAAATCTTGGAAAGGCAGATAATAGAGAGGTCTAAGGAAAGGGTGGACCCTGAGGTCATGGAACACTTTTGAGTACAAATGGTACAAGAAAAGCCCAAAAATGGGAGCAGCTGGCTGGATATTAAAACTGTAAATGTCTCTACAGGAGACAGCCTTGTCCCAGCAGAGACAAACATAAATGCTACAAGTAAAACTTACACATTCTGAGCAATTAGAGGAACTGAGTAGCAATTAAGGACAGGTTTGAAGCTTTGGAAGATTTAAGTGTAAGATGATTGGAGATGCTTTAGGACAACTTCTGAAGAAACCAACAGTATACTCCCAAGAGGCAAGATCAATGATCTGGGAAAGGAATCAGTATCAGAATGGGGAGAGCACTGCATGTCTTCAGAACCTGGATCAGGTTCATGATGAGATTGAACCAGAAGAAAATGCCAAGAGACAAAGCCACTTCAGAACATTTGGAGGGCATGGTGCAGAGGGTGGGGCAGAGAAAGAACATGAATGCCTGAGAAGAGAGCAGAATCTTCACCTGGAGGCAAAAGCATTATTCTTTTGCCAATCTGATGCACAATGCAAATCCTTTCTTTTCAAAGAAGAAATTTACAAAGGGAGGGCCTGAGCTGTTTGTGGAGCTGAGCTCTGAAGGGATCCAAGAGGCAATTACAAGCCTTTGGGAAGAACTTGGCACCGTCTGTTGACAGGGTTGCCATTAAATTATTAAAAGCAGACGGAGGTAAACAAAGCCAAAGGCTGTACAGAATAATTCTGTTGATTTCAGAAAGCTGAAAAAATTTCAGAGCGATGGAAAGTGGTTTTCAGAAATGCAATGTAAAAGCTGGTGGAGGGAGTGCCTGTGTTTTTCTGAAAGCCTAAAAAGCTTTCTCAGAAGGGTTTACATTTTTGGGGGGGTTGTTTTTATTGGGGATTTTATTTGTTTGTTTGTGTTTTAATAAAGCAGGAATATCTCAGCAACACCAATTTGGATTGTGGAAAAAGAATTCTTCCAAGTATTGAATAATCATGATGTATTTGAAGACATGAAACACTATAGTCAGAATGAATACACACACTTCAAGATTTTAAGAAATCTTGCAAGGCTATATTGTGGCCTTTGAGCCACATTGGAGGCATTTATAACTCCACAAGACATTTTTTAACAGGCATAATCACAATTTGCAATGAAGAAGATGGAGCACGAAGAAGGTGTAAAATCTCTGGCCCATTTAATAAAAATGAGGGATTAAGGCATGGAAATGCATTATCCCTGATAGTCTTCAATATGATTAAAATGTTACATTCACTGACATTTTCAGACTACAGTGGACAAAGTAGTGGATCACCTTTGGGATCCTATGGTCTGGGCAGCTGGGAATGAAGCAGAAGGTGCTGAATGAAAAATGGCTACTTGAAGAAGAAAAACAAAGAAGAAATAATATAAAATCAGACATCTAATAAGCCCAAATAATAAAGAAACCCAGTAAATTGAATAGACTAGTAAAACATTTACCCAGAAAAGGAAAATGGCATTGATAAGCAGAATCAAGAACAAATTCTGTGACCATTGTTACATGAAAAGTCACAGAGTTTGAATATCTGCCAGCAAATAATTTGGTTTGTTGTTATTTTTCAAAACTGTGTTTTTTAAAATTGTGTCTCAAGTTGTGATATAAAACACAAACACCTAGCAGTATGGAATGAACCTGATACTAAATAACTTAGCAACTAAAATACACTCAGCACTCTTACAGTGACTGTTATTTTTAGATCAGTAAAGAGCTCTCTATACATTAATTAATTAATGTTAAATATTCCCATGTTATTTAGTAAGGTTAATTTTTTCATGCCTAAGTGTTCAGTTAAGAAACCTTTTCCACCATCTATTTAGAAGAAGAGACAAAATTACCTGTACTCATATATTTAAAAGATTTGTATACCTGACAATTTGGCTCTTAGAGCTTTGGAAAGGGATGGGGAAGAGGAGAATTGCAGGAGTATTGAAAAATTTCATGTCTAAGAGGAAGTTTTAGGAAACAATTTGTGTAGAGTTCTTTCCCAAAAACATCCATGCTGGTTGTCCTAAACATTGTGTTCCAAAACTATGTTTGTTTTTTCTCAAATATATTTTATAACTGAATGTCTTAAGAGATCATCAGGGCTTCCCATGAAAAAATAAATTTTGCTTCATGTTAGTCCCTAAAAATTCATAAAGTAAAAATGACTTCTTATAAATACTGACCTTAGAATAATTGTTAAAAAGACACAAACACTCAGCAGAATATTTCTGATACCTTTTAGGAGTATTTGAAGAGCTCCATCTTACTTTTTTCTTGCTTCTTGTCAAATGAAAGATCTTTTAGAAAAAGGCATTTAGTAAAATTGGAAAATACCATAGCTAAGCATTGTTTTGATAATATCATAGTCATTGTTAAGTGAATAGCAATTCTGTCAAAATTAATATTCTTTCTGTATTATTGACTCTGATCTTAGCACATAAGAACTGCTACAGGCAAATAAACTAGAAAAGGAAGGATGCAAAAGGACAGGAGTTACCTCACCTTCTGCACTCAGTCTTGGACATGCTGAAAATACTGACACCCAATTGATAATAACTGATAACAACTGATAGCTGATAACATTTTCTATACAGTGTTTCAAGCATCCTTCTGATATCCTCACTCAGAGGGACAAACACACTGAGGATTTTATTTCTGTAGAAAGGGCTGTTATTATGTCCATAAATAATCACTGAGTTAGCCTTCATATAATTCAATGTAATATTTGAGAATATGTGAGGAAACAGAGAATGTTCTGATTCAGATCAGCTGTGAAACCAACTACATAATCCATTGTATATATATATATTTATAATATATATTTATAGGCACACACACACACATACATATGCTTCAAAAATAATTGTTTGGTTTCTCACTGGTTCTACTCTTGCTTTCTCATTGTAGAAAAAGGCAGTTTTTAAGATACCAGCAAGGGCACAGAAATGTTGTTTCAAGACACAAACAAGTTTCAGCATACATGACCAAGCCTGGGGTGATATCAGTCCCTTCTCAGCCTCACAATAAATTTCAGAGAGCCACTAGAATTCCAGCTATATGTACAAGATGATGATTTTCCAAATCAGAAATACCTGCAGCCACAGAAATGGCCACATGTGGCCATATAGGCAGTCATACAGAAATATAAACAATCCTTATGAAAGAAAAATTGCATTAAATAAGGAAAAGCTGAAACAACATATGTATAGCCCTGAGTTACAAGCCCAGATTGTGCAAGGATTTTTTTTGCCATCTTTGTGCTCTCTTGTTAGTATTTAATGAGGAAGTACAACTGAAGACAGCGTGGGAAGTTCTGGCCACCTGCAGACATCTCTGGGCTTGTTATTATTTTTTATAAGCACCTAAAATAGCCTTGGATATTCCATACTTCATTCTAGATCTGAAATAAGTATCAGCAAACTCCACTTTTTCAGGTAATTCTGCACTTTAGAGAGTGGAAAAAATACAGTTAATTTATTTTGTTTTCCCCAATAATGTTGAATCTTCTGAACAGGACAACTTTGCTTATAAAAAGGAGGGATTGTAAATCACCTTTAACAGAGAATTTTTCTTTATTGTCAAGAAACCTTTCAGATGCTTTTTAAAAAATTGGTAATGAAATTAGATACATAATGATTTTATAATTTGTATGAATACCAGGAAAGTTATTATGCATGAAGATTGAACATCTGTTAAAGTGATCCCAAACTAAAATTCTTACCATCAGGATTCCAGCCTCTACATTAAATTATTTAGAAAATAATTATTGCTGCAGTTTTTGCACATAACAAATTCCATGCCCCAATCTGAAATTGTCAAAATGTTTTTAATTTGGGAAGATGAGAGGAAACTCTATGTATAAAAAGAGCAGTCAGCTATGAAAATTCTCAAATCAGATGAATTTGAATGTTCCTTAATGGTATATTCATGCCTTAACACGTCAAAAATTTGACCTTTTTTATTAAGCAATATTAATAGTGGCAACACACTGATAACCTTTTTTTTTTTTTTTTGGTACAGGTGAACAAACATTTCATTACATTTCATAGGAATGCAATGAACAGAAGCAAATATTCTGCAGAGTGCAAATTCAATTGAAGTAGTTTCAGGATTTTATATAAATACAGAAATACAAAGAGGAACTGAAGTACTAAACCCATGTTACCATGGACAGGCTATCTCATTTCTGGAACTGTAATTTGTAGCTGCTGGATTTCCCTCAGCAGAACCCATGGACTGAGGAGGGGGAGGTTGAATCCTGACAATCAGAACTTCACTGGGCCTTACTTACCAGAACAGCACTTATTTATTTTTCATCCAATATAAATCACATTTAGAGTAAAACAGGCCATTCAACATTTGCTGACTCTAAGAAAGGGTTCCAAAGTTAAATTGGAAAACAGGGTTTAAAAAAAATACGGCCTTTTCTTGACACAATCATAATGGGACTGTTCATAAAACATCTCATCTGATGTACAGTGGTCGTTACCAAAAAGTTTGCACTTGTCAACAACTAGCAAAATGTAGTTATCAGACATTTATGCTATTTATACCTTCCAAAAAGAAAGCTTTGGTATGTGTTTGCAAACTTCTTGTTTTTAAGTGTGGCCATTATATAAGTATTTTTTATTTACTTCATTTTTATATGAATTTGCATGCAATCAGGGATCCTGGGAGTAGAAAGATACTTCAGAAAAAAATTCTCAGAGCGAAGGGAAATGCTGAATGATCCCATGACAAACATGCTTTTCTTGTACAGTAAAATAACATTTTTACCTGAAAGCACAGTAAAATAGCTGATCGCTATTTGCCTATCTTCAGTGTCACAGTAAAATATTTTAATCCCTTTAAAACTCACACCTGATTTTCAAGTATTTTTCAAACTCTGCTTGAGATACAGAGGAATGTAATCCTGTATGAGTGAGCACAGTCAAAACTCTGCTGTGTTGTCTGGATGGTTTTTCTGTGGATGGGGTTCCAGTACATTCACAAAACACACTGTACATTTCTGATGTGAAATGCTTAGACTGAGGATAATACAGAGTTTGGAATATATTCCAGACAAGTGGCTCTTTCTTTTTCCTAAGTGTGTGCATCATGTAAACCAGTCCCATCAGTTTATATTCACTTGAACAGATTAACTTTAAAACTGGCAGAAAGGGCTGTTTTCAAAGGACAATTTTTTCACTAGGCTAAGTAGCACTGGTTCAAAGTTCCCAACAGAACCTTTAAAAATGAATTTTTAAAGTTTTAGGTTATATGAGGTCAGAATAGGCAAGAAAAGTCACGAGATGGTATTATTTCAAGATAATAATCTTATTTTAAGATATGAAAATACTGAAACAATCATGCCTGTATAAGAAATAATTATACCATAATTCATAAGTGCATAATTTATCAAAACAATAGAGCAGTCATGGTTAGATGCAACCTAACACTCCTGTATAAGATATAACTACATACTGTACAATTGCTCCTTTTTAATAATTATTTTTTACATTTAGTCCTCATCCAAATTAAGCTGAGTACTTCTATGTATGAATGGCTTTAGGAAATAAACACAACTCACAACAGGGCTTTATTACTGCTACTGCACCACCATGGCATGCAAGTAACTATGTAGTCAACTATAAACAGTAAAATGTCATCATCTTTCTGAAATAAAAAGAACATAAAAAATACAGATATAGTAGTAAACATCAATTATCTTTTTTTATATCTTTCATATTTACCAAAAGTCTATCATTACATGAGACATTTATACCTCTGTATCACTCTCCTGTACTAGGATGGTGGCAAATTTGGAGTTGAGAAACTATACTTTCGACAAGCTTGTACAAAACTACTGGTTTCATATTACACTCTGTCAGTGTGCAATGCATAAATGAGAATATGACACATCTGCTACCTGCCCTTAGCATTCTCTTACTCTTTTTTATGTTTATGAATTTTGAGTAAATAAAAAGACTGAGGGCCATTAAAGCTGGTTGCCCGGTTATCTGTTGTGGTTACTGAGCCCCCAAAAGACTGAAGTCCTTCACAAAGGAAATTCTTTCATCTGCTTTTCTGTTGAGTACTGATTGTGTAAGGTTCCATCCTGTTGTGGGATTTGACAGCTAATGTTGGAAGCAAGATGAATTTTTAAACATTCATTTATTTATATAGGGTAATTCCTTAACAGGTGCTAAAGTGACAATGAGATGAAATTCTGCAATTGTGAGGAAAAAAAAATATCCCCACTTTATTATAAAAACAAAAGCAAGAGCCAAAGTGCTGACTGGGATTAATCTCTTCTGCTTACAGGTCAGGACAATATATAGATACTACAAATTCCAATATTGAAATGGGAGCAGGTTGAATAACAGCATTTTCAACTCTCCTTAGATTTGCAGTCTTGGAGACTCTCTTGGGAAAAATATTGTAAAGCAGCTTTTCCATGCTCAATTAATTTTGCTGATCATTTAGCTGGCATGGAGGACCCTCTTTGTAAAATATCCCTAATTCAGGACAAACTCTGAGGTACAGAAAAGAAAGCCCACCCATCACTCTTCTGCAGCCCAAATTATGTTTATGAGGGTTTTTTTCAATGTAAAGAAAAATCATTAAATGCTTAAGTCATAGTATTTAATAGAATTATCTTTGAAATATTACATGTGGTGTTCTTGGGATACACCTTTGCTAAATTCAAAAGCTGCCTACCTCTTATGGACAATGATTAAAAAAACCACTTAAATCCAAATGATTCTCTTTAGTTCCTGCTTGCTGCAAAGAAATCTTAATGCCAATTACAAGGAAAGAACTGTACAATTCCCAATGTTACATTAAGCTATACAAAGATTTCCTTTAGCTTCTTGGAATTAGCTCAGTTTCCAATTATACAATTTGTTTCTTCATTACAAAAAAAAAATGTGAAGTTTCTCCTAGTCCTGTCCAAGGATTTTCCCTGCTCTGATATGTTCAGGATTGAGAATACTCGGTATTTTATTTTGCATTTTGTTGATACCAGGATCCATTCTTTATTAAAGCTCATCAAGCATGCTCATACCTACCAGAAGTTAGTTCTGCTTTGGGGCATGGCAGGCTGTGTGACTATAACAGAGCACAGTACCTCATGTATTCATCCATAGATTTGCCTCCATAAAAACTGAGGCTGTAGTATAGCTTTCAATGGAAGCCATTTAAAAAGAAAACATTACAGAATATACAATTGTAGTTTTTGACTCTCAGACACAAGTTCCTTGACGTGTTGAAAGGTGATGTTTTCGATTTCTGACTCCTGAACTCTTATCTTTACAGTCCGCAGGCTTCTGTTGTGAAATGTCTATCAGAGCACTTGCAATTGCAAGACCTGTAAGAGAAATAAAAGAAAAACAAAATTTAATGCTCAGCTTTCCTGAGAAGAATTCCAGAGCAGCGTGATGGTTTCTTTCAAGGCAAGTTTATGTACTTTCCCTGAAGTGATCAGTTTCATTTCAAAGTCAGAAAACATGTTCTCACTTTCTTAAATGCTACTTGGTAATAGTGAAGAGACAGGGGAAGGAAAAAAATGCAGTTAAAACACCAGACTGGAAATAAGGAGAACTGAGTACCATTTGTGTCTCTTATTGAATTGCTGTGTGATCTTAGCATGACCTCTCTTTATGACCATTTTCCTGGTTATGTGGACCAGAAGCTTTCCAACATGAATTTTCTCATATTAAATGTATGTGCATTGCATTTAGAAATGGATAAAATCATCAAATCAGAAAATAAGAGAGAAACAGAAACTGCATCTAGGATAACATTGTATCCCTGAATATTTGCCTTTACAAAAAATATATGTGCCTCTTTAATTGGGGAATATCCAGCAGTTAATATTTACCACAAAAAGATATGAAAATATCTTTCTAGAAAGCACAGATCTGTAAACAAATAGTGAACCATGATGTCTAAATGTTTTCAACTCACCAAAACACTTCTGGTTTGGATTCTGGTTAATTTGTTGATATTTCGTGACCTGTTCTAATCTTAACAGGGTATTGCCAAGGGCATAGACCAGCATGCTTAGGAACCATAGAAACACAGAATATCCTGAGTTGGAAAGGACCCACAAGGATGATCAAGTCCTGCTTCTGGCCCTGAACAGGACAGTATCAAGAATCCCACCATGTGCATTGTTCACATCCCTCTTGAACTCTGTCAGTGCTGTGACCACTGCCCTTGGGAGCCTGTCCCAGTGCCAACCACCCTCTAGATGAAGTATTTCTTCCTAATATCCAACCCAAAGCTCTCCTGACACAACTTCAGGCTGTTCCCTCGGGTTCTGTCACTGATCACCACAGAGCAGAAATCAGAGTCTGACCCTGTTCTTTCCCTCATGAGGAATCTGGAACTGCACTGAGGTCTCCCCTCAGTCTCCTCTTCTCCAGGCTGAACAGATCAAGTGACCTTACCCATTCCTCATTCAGCTTCCCTTCTAGACCTAAGAAGTTAATATCTTAAGAATTTAATCTTCCATTTCCTTGTAACTGCATCCTTTTTAGAAATTAGTAACTTCTAAAATGCTGTGATTAACCACACAATAAAGGGTAGTCCTGGCTTTTAAATTCACACAGGTGATATTGCAATCAAATGGATTAGCAGTATTCACATCATTTATATTTTCTACTGCAAACAAATCACAAAAACTCCATCTCCATAGACCCAAAATGTAGATAAGGATGGTGCTGGTTCTCCATGAGGCCCAAAACTTTTCATTCTCCAGCCAATAACACCACCACTGTCCAAGGCAACCTTTGAAAACACTTCTCACCATGTTTAACAAGCAGTATCTATTCCTTACCTCAAGCCAATATCAAACTCAATTTATCTATTACACAGATTCCAATTTTGCAATACTTTTCATGCAATCTCTCATTACAGCTCTTATCTACTAAGAAACTGCAAAAATTGTTTTTCATGAACAAGTCTTGCTACATGTCTACTTTGATAATATAAGATATATGATCAGATTTAGTTCAGGTTTCCAGTATCCTAAAAAATCTATGCTATTGCACACTGGTAACATCACCTTTCCTAAGTCACAAAAAAGTTGCAAGAATTGATAAATGTGCATCCAGATTTTAAAAATGCACGATCCTGTAAACCGCTAAGTACAATTATCATTGATACATTTCAGGATTAGTAAGAGCCCAGATTAATCAAGTTGGTTTTTTTTACATACACAAATATTTCGTGCCATGAGCCAGTGATGCTTAAAATTGGACTCTGACAAATTAAATTGTTGAAATCTTTGAGGCACCTTTAAAGTTTAAGCAGTATACTTAGGTATTAGCAAATTCAGGGATAAAAACTAAGTAACATTTTGATGACTGCTTACATGTCATCCCATCTTCAACAGCTAGGCTTAGGGACTATGCTAAACAGAAGGAGTATTATTAGTAAACAGACTTTTTAATTTAATAAGCTATTTTAAAATATATTTGGATGCATTAAGCTAACCTCACTTAATATAAAAACTAACAAAAAGGAATCCTTAGGTCTAACACTGCATACTGGGATGTACTGGCATGTTGATAGAATTCCATTAAAATCAGGTCGCTACAGAAGATCATTTTTCAAAATGTCACACAAATCATCTGATGAAATTCATTTATTATGTTCTCTACGCCCAGCATAGTTCCTTGTTATCAAGGCAATACAATTAACTGGTGGAACAATTCATTATTTCAGACTGGCAGTCTAAAGGAATTTCATTTACCAAGTCAAGCTTGCGCACAGACACTTTGAGCAAGGAGAATTTACATCAAAATAAAACAGAAGAAAATGCTGTGGCTTAAATATTCATTAAAAAAAACCCCACCAAAACCAAAACATTCCCTTGATGTTACAGGTTTTTAATCTAAATAATAAATGTGAATACATTTACAGTCATTGAAGTTGGAACTGTAAATTGTACAGTGCTCGAGATGTGTTACCTCAACTCCTAAGTTATTGCATTTACCCTCCTTCTCCGAATGCTGCTGTTTAAGTATCCTCCCTGACACCCAAACTGGTATTTTCCAAATCAGTACATGCTCTCTGGTTGCTTTTAACTCTTGAGCAATATGGCAGAAAGGAACAGTGGAATCAGTAAGGATCCCACATGGAGACTCAATGGGTCACCTCTAATTTCTCCAAATTCAATCTTAGTTACAGAACTGGCCCTATTTTTAAATTTAGTTTGTTTTTCTACAAAATGTTATAGAAATAACCTGACCTAGTTCTATGCAGCTCAAACAACCTCTAGCTGGTCTTAAGGATTTGCATGTACAAGTCATTAAGAAGTAAGCCCAGACAAATTTTAAGTGGAAAGTATATTTTTGTAAAAGATAATTGCATCCACAATGAGGAAAACACCAGAGGAAGCAATATGAACTTGGTTATCTTTAGCAGAACTATTGTCTTTCCTAATGGAAGTTAAATGGTAACAGTTTATTCTCAGGAACTCTCTAATCATAAAATTACTGGGGTGTGAACTTTTTCCTTTTTTTTTTTTTTTTGACAATAGTGAAAAACTATTAATAGGTAGAGGGATAAAATACAGCAAATCAAATGAGATTACCTTGAAAAGCGCATTCACAGTTTATATACAAACAGCCCTTTAATCCTGCATTCAAACAAGAGCATCTGAAAAAGTCATTCATTCTGAGATGCTCTCCTCCCAGTCTCTGTAAAAACAGGCAGTACTATATATTTTAATTTTGCAGCAAAACAGCTTCATTAGGCGTGAAAGGTTAATTGCAGGTTTAAGTGCAGTTCGGGGAACAGTGCACGGGTCTGTGGTGAATAGCACAGCCTGCTACAGGAAAGCTGAGTGCTATAAACTGTTTGCCCTGCTGAAATGTTTTACTACCTCATTTACTAACTGTCTTCTTTTACTGCTTGTATTTGTAGTTCTTCTAAACCTTTAATAGCTACAGTTTTATTTCACTGTAATCAGATTTAAATGGAAATACCCATGCTGGGATGTTTAAACATTTTTCCTCTGATTGTATACAACTACACTTGAACTGATGTAAGGCTACGCTATCTCTAAAAGTAGAAAAAAACCCCTACATCGAAAAAATTAGTCTTACATAATGGTTTGCATATTTAAAACCTTTTTTACCTCCTCTATTGTTCATTTTAATGAGAAATGCATGGAATTCTTACTATCTCTTTTGTTAAAAGTAAGGGAACAAAGAATGACCTCAGATTAGGCAGGTAACTGGAAATGTTTCCTTTCAATTTGAATATGCATTATTCAGACATAACATTTGGATAGATGTCTTCATTTGATTAAATTTCTACACGTCATTGTTATGCAGAATCAGAACATTCAGAAACCTGCAGACAATAAAATAACTACGAGTCAGGTAGATCACTTAGATTTGTTTGACATTTCAACCAAAATTATAGTCATTGTTTAAGGTGACTTTAAGCAACGAAAATAAAATGCCAGCTGCCATACAGAGAGACTTAAACAGAAAAGACTGGGTAAACACTACATTATTAAAGTCACAGCTTCACCCTTCAGTGCCCACAAGGCTTTGTGCTCCTTCCATCTGTTAATTCTTTAAAGAGTGGCATTACTGCACATGCTCACCCCATTCTGGACAGAATCCTTTTCTCATAAAGGATCTCTTACTCAAAATATTGCCATTGTGGAAGACTTATTGCCCATGGAAGTCTGTAGAAATGGATCAGAGCTGTTTGAAGATGCACTAAGTGATGAGACTGTGGTGCCTCATGAAAGTCACCATAGCACACAGTGAAGCCAATGGAGGCAATTTCATGTTCATCAATAAAACTGTCAGTTATAATGTAGGGAATTTTAATGAATACTGACATTTATCAATATTTCAAGTCTATAAAAATACTGTTTGGAAAGTACACAATGTATATCATATGTGACTTAATGGTATATGCATATGTATGTATATATATATACACACACACACACATCAAAATTATGTAATAATGTAACAGAGATATGCCATTATGTAACAATTTTATATATATATATACACAGACACAGATCATATACAATCCCTCCACTTAATAATGAAGTTTTGTATTACCTACTTCTTAATTTGAAGAAGCACATGACATTGACCATCATGTTTATGGAATACACACATTTATTCTTCATAGAAAAAGAAATGTTCATTATAATGTCTGTAATAGTGGGGGAGCATAGCATTCTAGAAGCAGCATAACATTCTAGAAGATTGTTACTAGGCATTTTTTCTGAGTGCCCATGGAAGAAATTCTCTTACTTTCTATGAGATACTGTGCTAGAAATAATCATATTCAATTTAGTTGTTTAGCAATAGCTTCACGATTTTCTGGTTGTTCCTGTGTTCTCAACCAAACTACCTCCAAGCAGACCAACTCAGGCTTCATTTCCATGACTGAAAAGGCCAGCCTGTTCTTTGTGCTGCACACTCCTCTGCTATGGATCAAGTCATGCTGGGAGATATCCAAAAGGCACATAGAACCAGAACCAAATTTGGTATTTAAAACATCATGCACAGAGCCCCCTCCTAAGCAAGTACAAACCTGATACACAAGTACTTTCCAGGAGAAAAACTAAGAGTCATCTGAAGTTCAAGACTGTATATGGCTAGAAGAACACAACAGATCTAAGTTCATTTCAAAGTCAGAAAATAGTCCAATCCTTCATGTGTATCTGAGTTTCCTGATCTGGCAGGTGTGCCTAGACAGTATCCAGAGATCGCAGACTTAGTCACAGAGAAAAATAATCATAAGCATCTGCCAAGAACAATAAGTGTCTTCATAGCCTGTCATACTGAATGTTTTTTTTATTTGAATTAGATTATTTTTAAAAGGACAAGCTGACAGCACCTCAAATTCACAGTCTTTTTATGGGCTTCTCTTCCTGTTTGGTGCATGAATGTGTATTTTAAGTTGACACCGTTCTTACTTTCGGAAAGATATATTAAACAAACTAAACTAACTAGGAAATTACTTTGGGCAAGTAACCCCATCATTTTTTTTTCAGTGATAATTTTTGCAAGATGGGAAGACAGCCAAGAGGCCAGGAGGTATGTTTTCCTTTTCTTTTGCATATAACTTAATTAAATAAGTAAAATATGAGACAGAGCTTAAACCATAACAATAACAAACTAAATAATGATAGTTTGGAATTAAATAGCCACACACTAGTAGAGAGAAGATGTCATGCTCCTTTTTATTACACCTTTGCTATTTAGTAATAAGGGCTATCTATAAGGGACTAAGAAATTCTTATTCCCAGAATAGACTTATAAATTACCTGCTGTCAGTTTGTGGGAAATGCAGACTATACAATAAAGGCTCTTAGAAGAAATGTTCATCCTTTCCCAAATTTTCTCATTGTGAAAAGGAAATGGCCCTACATATTTGTGTGAAATATTTGTATTCCACGGGGCCAGTAGGGATTTTTTTTCTTCTTTTTTTTTTTTTTTTTTTTTAATGCAGTCAGGCAGTTTTCCTTCCCTTTCAGAGTGAGATATCTGTAGTTTGGTCTGAAATCCAGGTCTGTACAACATCTGGTGCCTTTCAGCAATCCAGCCTGCCAGTGACTGAGAGCCAGCATGGCCTCTCTGGATATGGACAAAGGGAAGGTGACAATGCCCTCTGGGATGCTTCAAAAGGGGTCCTGGTGAAGTGGACCCAGTGGGGAGCTGGAGATTCTACAGCAATGGAATGGGGCAATCTAACATTGATTCACTGGAGCTTTATTCTCCCACCCTCTTTTCTCAACTCAAGCCCTCCTGGAACATAAGAACCATGGGACCATTCAATTGTTTAGGTTGGAAAAGACCCTTATGATTATGGGGGTCCAACCATTAACACTGCAAAGTCCACCAATAAAACATGTCCCTGAGTGCCACATTCACACATCTTTTAAACACCTCCAGCAATGGTGACTTCACCACTTCCCTGGGCAGCCTGTTCCAGAGCCTGACAACCCTTTTGGTGAAGAAGTTTTTCCTAATAGCCAATCTAAACCTCCCCTGGTGCAACCTGAGGTCAAATCTCCTTGTCACATTGTTTGTAAGAGAATGATAATAAAACCACCAAAAATTGGAATAATCTACTTAGAATATGTGCAAATCTCATGCAGATTAATTCCTTGCTGCTCTGCCACTGTATATTACACATCATGCATTAAAATGCAAGTAATTACACATTTTTCTACAATGGACAGTAATATTTGAAACATTTGGATTACATTTTCAGTTTGATTACATCTCACTTCCATTGAATCATTTATCCACATGCTATGAAAAACATCTCTATTCTTGTGATGTTGTGCAGCCGTTTAATTTGTTTTCAAGAAAATCACTATAAACTAATTTGCTACTCTGCAAGAATTTGGTGAGATGCATTAATCATGCCAGAATCTAATTTGGTCTTGTAAACCTATTTCTGCAGAAGAGAAAAAGTCTACTCAGAGTATTGAAGAAGCTCTATTTTCACTTACTTTTAGGAATACCTGGTTTAACACAAACAAAATCATAACTGGTTTTTTTAGAAGTCAGTATCACAGTTATGGCCCAGGTGGGGTTAGTTTATGAACCCCTCCATAGTAATTAGACCTGTCTGGATTGCAAAAGTCTCCAAGTCCTCTCCAGCCTGGCACACTCGAGGTTGCCTGTACAGCAGCATTGTCTTCAGCAAACTCTTTACACTTGGCCCATGGATGCAAATCAGAGCAAAATGAAGATATGAAAGCTGTAAAAAATTGTGAGCTTGAGTTACAACATTTTGAAAGCTCTTTACCCAAACCCATTCATGCAATTGGATGCTTTAACCACTGTCATGAAAGTTAAAGCCTTACTATACATCATGAGAGGGATGAAGACCTGTGGGACAGAGATTTATCATCCATATAAACAGAGTGTGATTGGCCATTATTACAGGGCTGAATTATATTTCATGCAATTCAGTAATCAGAATATCTCTGTGTGTGTGTGTGTGAATATCTGTGTGTGAGCATCTGGGAAACAGAGCAGGTTGGAACACAACTGAGCAATCAGGAGAACACTCAGAAGGAGAAAAAGCAGCAGTAGTCACTGGGGTTTGCTTCCCTCCAGAGGGGCCCTTCTGGCAGGGGGTGATTTAAAGCAGATCTCTTTCTGTCTGTAGAGGAAATCTGGGGTGATAAACCTCGCCAGGTGAAATTCAGTTTTTATGAATACCTCCCTAATGTTCCATCTGGGTGATAACACACACTGTCAGATTTGCAGCTTTACTACTCTCCTCCTCAAGACAAAACACACCACCTTAAAGACAATAGGTTTAAGGGCCCAAAAGGGGCCAATTCTGCCCACGCTGGAGATAAAACAATACTACATACATTACCATTTACTTTTAAGGAAGAAGATTAGAACAATAATACTCCAAGATCCTTCTTCTCTCTCTTGCACCCTTTATGTTGCAGGTGCCAGGCTCTTTTTCCCTTGTCAAAAATTTTATTTAAACCAGAAAGTACTGAATATATTCATGCAAAGAAATTATTGTAGCTCACCAGAAATTCAATAGGATTACAGCTTAATCAGCAGTAGGCATGATATCTGCAGTGTTTTTCCATAGAGAATTCTCATTTTAAAGTTTTGCTTTTGAAGGTTTATGAAGTACTGGGCTTGTTTTCCATTTCCAATATGCTGGTGCAACACATCATCACTCTAACCACTGCTTTGATACAAATTTGTTTCTGCCCAAATAGCAATGACAGTTTTTCAGTATTCTGCTGATGTTCAATTAGACATTTAGAACATCTCCAGCTACATAGCCAGGAGTCACTCTGACAAAACAAATGATCTTGGGAGGGAAACACTGAATTAAGTCTATGGGACAGAAAGTGTGCTGAGAATTTTGAACCATATTTTGAATATCACCAAAGTGACAACTTCAGGGTCCTCAGGATCTGTAACAAGGTTATTTGTAGTTTCAGTAATATTAATGTTTGAGAACAATGAAAAAGAAAATAAAAAGAAAAAAAAAGAAAGATAAACTCACAAATGCCCTGCTGTCAGTATTAGGGTGGTTCCATTAGCAAATCTAACATCAGCATACAAAGAAAATTGATTTTTGGTAAAAGACTGAAAAGCTCACACCATAAAATAAAGATTTTAACCCCCAAACATTTTGTACAAATAGCCCTACCACAATTATGGTCTGCACTGAAAGAAAATAATTCTGTAAGGGATTCCAGTATAGACAAGTAAGCTACACAGCTACTCATTTATTCTTTACTGAGTCTCCTATTTTACATTGAAAATACCATGTTCTGACTATAACAGGCAAAATTACACACTTAGACCTGTCAAATTGTATGGAAATAGGTTTCCATTTTAAACACTTCATTACATACACTTACTTGGTCCTGAGCAGTCAATATAGATAAATATCAGTAAAATGATAGTAGAAGAGCACTGTTTCTGCTTGTGTGACACATTCAGATACAGCAAATGCCTGAAACTGAGAGATAGTAATACAATGGCTGCATATCACTGTAAATTATTATATTATGTGTCCTAGGCATGTGTCCTAGTTTGGAGAGGAAGCACTGGAAAACTGATAGTCCACAGTCACAGCTTGCCATCTACCTCTATGAGTATTCCTAATCCAACAAGGAGCACTCATTGTCTCATTCACCCATTAAATCAAGAAAATTTTTGATAAAAATGAACACACAACACCAAGACCCCCTAATTCTTGCAAAAAAAAGATTATCAAACTATAACTTTTTGCCATTTGAAACATTTCTCTAGATGCCTGTGGAAAAAATGAGAAAGATTCTGCTGGCGAACCAAATTCAGATTCCACAATTCTCCTGTTAGGATCAACATCCTTCAGAAATGCAGGAGCTATGGAATATTCCTCTTGGGATCTCATTTGGCATAAATCTCACACCTGATTTGCACACCTGTTTTTAACACAACAAAATAAGATCTCTAACTCATGGCCTATTGAACAGGGCTTGCTACTAAATGGATGTGGAAATAAAAAGACAGAAACCAAGTGAAAGATACAGTCAAGATAATCTCACAAAGTCCACTTTTCAACAATGTCAGCTCCCTGAAGATGCACTCAATGAAAATAAACTTTCTGACACTAAAGAGTTACTGCAGCAGCCCATTCTCATCAATATTCATGTGAGCAACAATTGATGAAATGGAACCATGGGCAAGAAGATGTGGTAAGAGGTACATAGAGCTTGGAGTTTTCCAATGTCAGGATGGGTCTTGTAGACAACAGGCAAAATTCAGAGCAATTCTGTGCATTGTTCCCAAAATTTTCATCAGAAATAGCTGTGCTGTACAGAGCATCATGCTGTCTTTGTGTTTCCAGGATGTGATTAGAAGCTAGTTTTCATTTAAGCATTTTCAAAAAAGCTTTTACTATGTGATGAAGGAGAAACAAACCTTCAGCAGGACATTAGAACTCCCTTGCTGCAATTGTCCTAAATCTCCCATCTGTTTTTTTAAAGCAGAAATTGCACTGAGACTTCTATTTGCTATTTAACTGCTGACCTTTCTTCCCCTCTATTTTTTCTCATATGCTTTTTGATCACACGTGAAAAACTTAGTTTTGGTTCTCTTATTTCCTGATTTTCTATACTTCAATTAGACTTTAATGGCTATATATACAGTTATAATGATCCAAGAGTGTTTTGAATGAAATCTGTTTTGTATTTCCCAGCTTCTGAGAGCTGCCACAATTTGAGAAACTTTCTTCTGTAGCCCCTGAAGTGCCTTCTATAACATAATAACATCATAAACCATGGATCTGCTCTCCCTTTGCTGTGCAATACAGCATTCTGTTTCCTACAGTCTGCTGCAGTATGATTTGCCACTATAAATAATTATCCTAAGTTCTAAAGATGTAATATAAAACTATAAAGCAATACCATTAGACACCATACACTCGAGACTCTGAAGAAGCCATAAGAAAACATTGATTTTCATAAAGAATAGGAAAAAAGGTGACAGTGAAAAATCATGGTTTATGCTTAGGATTAGTTCATTAAAAGCTTGCTGCAATTTTGGGTGCAAAGAATGAAAATAGCAGCTAATCAGTGGCAAACTAGCTTTTTGCTAAAAGGTGGGACTCCACAGTTTATGACTCTGTCTTAAAAGGTGAGAAGAAAAGAAAAACTCCTGTGGTGGGAATGGGACTTGAAAATGTGTGAAGTTCAGAATTATAAGGTATTATCCCCCAAAAGGGGAAGAGCCAGACTCAAGAGGGATTCATATAAATCCCTGTAAGGTTGTGTCCAGATGTGTGACCCTTTGAGTTAATTTTTGTTTTGTTCTGTCTCGTCTGGACAATATAACAAGAGGCATATATAGGATTTCTGGCCTTTTCCCACATTACTTTCCAATGCCTTCCTTCCAAAAAGCCCTTCATTTTCATTCTTATTTTTGCTGCTTTTTTTTTTCCTGTTGAGCTTCAGCACCATTTAACTGCCTTTACAAAGTATTCAGTATATAGACTTCCAATAATCAGGGATTTTCTTTGTGAATCTGATGTTAGCAACTAAGACTACTCTAATTCCTTTCTACTTTCTTTCATCTCTTTGCCTTGTACTGGTGTAAGAAGGTGGTACAGTAGTTTAAAAAGTCGCAAACATCCTCAAAATCATTTATATTACTTTTCCCTCTCATGACTTCTCATTTTAGTGGGCAATTCTTTTCTAAGATACACACACTCATTATTTGCAAAGAGAGATAAAAATAGATGTTCACATTTGAACTTTGACCAAATTATTTCTGTAAGACCCATGAAACAAATTGTGAACAATCTAAATGCAGCCAGCCTTATTTCATTATTTGAGTCCCACTTGTGTTTCAAGAAGAATATTTACATCCAGGATTTTAAAAACTTTGTGCTAACTAGTGCACATTTCTCATGCAACTTTTCTGTCTAACAGTGCTTTCTCTACTCACACTGCAAAAGGGAAAAAAAATGTGTTTTCCTCACTGGGGTGGCCTCAAGGATACAGCTATCCTTTGTGCCAGTGTAAGCTGTGCATGGAGCTGCTAAATATGCACAGAGGCTGAGGCAGTGGGGTTTAAATCCTCTCCAGATCCACTGGGATGGGTTTCAAGGGGAGGGAAGTAGGGCCAGGAGCCTCTTGCAAGAGCAAACAGCCTCCAGAGTGAGGTATGTAATTTCTGAGACTGTTTAGAGATCTAAAGATTGATAGGAGAAATCTGAGCCCCAAAATTCATGGTCTGACTTAAACAAGTTGAATTTTCGCACTTTTTTTTTCTCCCCCCAAACTTTAGCTCTTTCAAGTCCTATTTTAGAGCTTTCATTTACAAAATCAATGTTTACTGACCTTTTCATAGTGGTTTAAAAATGAAGACAAGATATGTGTCCAGGGAAGAGAAACTGTATTAAAATATCGAGCTTGTTATCTCCAAAGTGCTACACACAAATTAACTAATACATGCTAATAGAGTAATTAGATATTTTGCCTAGGTTTAGTGTTTCCTAAAGCCACCATTGAATGAGAGTTGGGGTGGCATCACACCATAGCCAACAGCTCTCCTTGAAACATAATGTGCTTAATCTTTGTGTATTTCTGTCTGAAAATAATGTAAGTCTATTTAGAGAGCTGACAGGATTTGCAAAAACACATTTTGAAATCAAGGCATGTTTTGAATTATTGAAATACTGCAATATAGACAAAACCAGAATGGGTTGTTGTTGGCTAGCTGGGATGAGGATGGAGCTACAGACATTTCACCTGGAATGACCCCTGTGTTCTGCACAAACATCACAGGCAATGACCCCTCACAGCTTCTTCTCAGGAGCAAACAGAACAGAAAATACTTGAAAGTGTTAGAGGGAAGGGCCATCTCCTTCCCAGGGCTGTCCACAGGCTCCCTCCTCTTTGTGGAAAACCATAAGAGACCAAACAGGCTTCACCTGCGGCTTTCCAGAGGATCCCACTCCATGGACACTTGACTTGTATGTCCAGGCTAGATTAGGTACATGTTTGTACACCTCTCAGTGCAATGAATTCCCAGACACAGTGAGGACTCTAAAACCTTGAGAAGAGAATGATAAAAAACCCAGTCATAAATAGAAATCAAACTGGTACCACCACAGGTACCCATGGAGCTTTGGAACAGCAACAAGAAATCTGGCACAGTATCACTGGCATGATGTATTCTGAACCAGATTGGAAAGAGCAACCTGGAAAAAAACCAGTATGATTATAATGAATGAGCCTTTATTCCACATATGAAAGTGCTTCTGATGCTGACAAAAGGAGGAACAATATTTATCATTCTAGGATCTAAGGGGACAAAACAACAATATTAAATCATGAAAGGCTTTGCTTGTGAATTGGCATTGTTTTCTGTCCCTTGTGTTACCAGAATGATAAATGCTTTCCTTTGTGTAGGAAAGAAAGGATACTGCATGTTGTTTATACATATATTTATGGCATATTTTTTGAGATTGTTAGATTCTCATTAATAAAAATATTTATATTCAAGGTGCTAATAAACATTGGGGGGTGAGGGTAGTGGTTTCCTCATCTGCAGTTTTATTTGAGACTCTCCTAGATGATATTTTAGTTTCTAGGACAGATGTAACAAGATTCAGTTATCACAGCTCTTAGGATAACTGGTGGGAATATTCCAGAAGCACAATGTGATCAAAGTGGATGGAAAAGCAATACCCAAATGACTAAAGGCAAAAGTGTGCCAGTCCCAGAATTACAGAAAGAGATGATATGTATGAGACATACTAAACACTTGCATTTGAATTTTTAATATAGAAAATAAATGTCACAGCATTTTCATGAAGAATCTATTAGTCTTGAATGCAGCTCATCTGCTACTCATTGCTATGGCTTATGCCTTGTACTTTTTATCCATCTTTAACTCCTGCTGAACACTCAAGCAATTGCAACCTCTGACAGGAGGTTATTGATTTTTTCATATTATCATATTTTTCTTCCATTTTATATTTTCAAAGGCTAGCACAGAGCATTCCAGTGAGCACATGAGAGTTAACACACTTTGTTGCCAATAATTTCAAATGCAAGCAGTATCTCCTGGTTTGCACAGTTCAGGATGAATATGGTGCATCACTGTGCCATCTAAAGTGACTCAGCTCCGAGAGCTTCAGGGCTTGGCTCTGCCTTCAGTGCACTGAGAACAGAGGGCTGAATTTTTTAGATGGTAAAAAAAAATGTAAATAAATATAAAACTAGTAATCTGGTCTGCAAAGATACATATGAGCATGACTCCAAGAAAGGATTACTTTTGAATGGTATAATTCTGTGCATGCTCTGAGTTCTGGGCAAAAGTTCCTAGAGCACAGCCAATTTTCCTGCACAGATTTCAATTGCTAGGTTAGATGCACTTCAGAATAATATTTAAAATTGCAGAGAAATGTGCTCTATGTCTGTTAGATATTACAGCAAGCATGGATAGAATGGCTCTTCAGAAGAGCATGATGGTTTTCATTTTCTTTTTGGGTGTAATTGCTGTTCCTGTTACTCAGCCACCTCCCTGAACCTCCATCAGGGACTCAGCTTCAGTGCCTTGTGCCTAATGTGTGAGCAGTGCCCCACAGAGCTCACAGCACAAACACCTCTGCACTGCACTTCAATGTCCATGGGAACAGAAACATACTCTCAGATCTCCCTCGCCCACAGACTTTGAAATTCAGCCCAAACATGCAAATTTAGTTGGACTTTTCTTTTATGCAATAATGGACTAAGCAATGAAAGTTCTGCAAATCACTACCAGCTCTCAGTTATGCTCTGCTCTGTACTTCAGAGGCTTCAGGTGAGATTTCTGACACCCTGTTCCACAGCTATCACCAAGCAGCCCTTTGTGAATGGCTACATTAATGGTGTGTAAGAAAAAACACCTACTTTACTCCTATCTAATGCAAGTAAAAAAAGACACAGCTTGATGTGAAGAACTGTCAGTGTAAAAGCTTCCCAGATCTACAGAGCAATAAGACTGCATTAATCAACTGGTTTGGATTGTTTGGGGTTTTTTTGACAGAGAGAACTGAGCTAAATTATTTTGAAAACTAATTGCAAAATTTAATTACTTGAATTAGCACAAATTTTTCAGGGAACTTTTAACACATGTGCAAAGTTTTGTGTAGAAAATGACATGTGCAGGCGTTACATTGAAAGTCAGGAAGTTCAGAGATTTTGATAGATTTCAGGTTGGATGTGTCAAAAGATAAGCCCTGATGCTGGCAGGCAGTCTCCCTTGAAAATTTAGATTCCATATACAGAGACTTCAGGTAAACCAATTTTTACTTTCACCTCTGCCTCCAAGTACTGGTCTCAAAGGACTTCATTTCAGCCAAGACCTGTCAAACCCCAAATGCTTTTCATTACTGAATTCCTTCTGTATGTTACTGAATTCCTTCTGTATGTTCTGTCAGCTGTGTTAAAATAATAAATTCACAAGCAATTGATTTTTGAAAAGGGAGAGAACCAATTGAACTCATCTCCGGATTTTGTTATTTCAGCATGCAATTTTTTTCTTTACATATTTAAAATTGTAGTTTGAAGTCTTTCTTTTCTATGCCCTTTATGGGGTTTGAAGTAGCAACAGGTTCAGAGAACTTGTAATAAAAAAAACCTTCTCAGTACAATGACTCTGAGACATCAGGGGTGTACTCCAGTCAGTACATACCCTCTCAAATCATCAATATTAATGATAATCCACTCACAAACATCCAGCACATACTAGGTGCCCTGGTGATCTTAATTGGTGCTATGAAATAATAAAATGATTTCTTACATTCTGAGGTATGTGGGGAGAAATTCAGAACATTTCTGAAATTTCTTGCAGGGGTGATTTTGTACAGTTTTTGTTGTTATCAAGGGAGGATAACACAAAAGTCATAGTGATGGATTAAGAGAGCAACAATGGTTATTTCACCTAAAAAGTTGAAAAGAGTCTTTTCAAATTGTGTGTGTGTGGAAAGGGAGCTTAGTTTGGATGAAGCATTTGCAAGAACACCTTAATGGGGGACAAGAAAGCAATTAACAATGAAAAGTCACTGATGCAAAAGATGGTCCTAGAGATTAAAATCTTATTGAAACAAATGCTTCTCCATTTGATCATAATGAATTGAGCTGAAAGATCTGCAAAACCAGTTCACTGAACACCAGAAGAAAATAATAATTTGTTACCCAATTATAGTACAAAGCTTTCTGCCCAACATGCTGCTTTACAGCATTACTTAAACAGAAATAAACTGAACAACACCATAGTAGAATTCGACATAATATTATTTGAGACTGCAATGTGATAATTAAGAAAAAAATATACAGCTATATCAATTTTTGCAGGGCTCTAAAAACACGAGAATATGCTTTATCCCAATGGAAAAAATAAAATATTCAAGGGAAGAAGAGATGAAATAGGCATAGCAGGGACAGATGAAGCAAATAGTGCAAGGAAGAAAGGGGCAGTGGTGGAGCTAAGCTGTGCATGGGGCAACAGGGGAATAATCTGAGATGAGATAAATTGCAGAGATGGAAGTGGGAAAGGTGGGGAGAGAACATTAAGAAATGATGATTGGGAGAAGTACATTACAGTGTGGGAACAGATTGCTTAAATGAGAGAAATCCATCAGATCAAGGTAGATTGGGTTTTTGTGATGGGCATGAAGATCTCGAATTCATCCCACCTGACTTTAGACACTTAGCTGAGACATCCAAATCTGGAAGGGTTCCTGTCACAATTTGAAAAATCAGCAGAGAGGCTTGTCCAAAGAGGAATCAAGACTCCAAGTGGGCTCAACTGCCCTCTGACAGAAGTGTTAAAGGATAGGAGTGATCACATTTAAAATAATATGCACAGATTACATGAAATGTTTGGATTTCATGGGACTACGTAGAAGAGATTAAAGAAGGACAAAATAAACATAAACAGCTGTCACAGGGATTGTTCTTGAATAGGTTTTTTACAGGTTTTTACATATTTTTCAATCTTGCCATTTATGGGAAAATGTGGCAGTGACAGGGTGGGCACAACAGATCAGTCAGTAGTGGTGAGGATGGCACCCACAGGGAAAAAAACCTCTTAAATTTTCATTTTCTTACCAGTTGCTTTGCCACTGGAACAAAATATGAAGTCACATGTCTGGGACAACAATGTGGGATGTACCAAAATCAAAGCAATGGCTTCAGAAAGCCTCTCCACTTCATACTCAGGGAAGTAAAAAGGATTTAATTACATTTTAGAAGTTCTAAGGAAGGAAAGATCATGTGCTAAAAAGGCTCTTTCACCCTTTCAGTAAGACAGGTCTAAAACACAAGTCTAAAGCCTGAACTCAGAAAACCTAAAGGAACTGTGATAAACAAATAATCAGAGTAGGCAAATTAACAATTCACATCTTAAACTCTGTGAAAATAAGGAATTAAGCAAGCAACGTGGAAAGACAACAAAGTTGGAGTCAGTTTGTCAGAAAAACCAATATGACAGGAAGGCACTGGAAGGAACACATAGGTGTGAGCAATTACAAAAACAAATTATCTGAAAATATGGATTTCTTCACTGTCTAGTAAATAAAGTAATTTTAGCAAATGAAACAAGCATCTAGATGAGAAAAACAAAACTGAAATCATCAAACTGTCTATGTATTTTGTGTTTGTTGGTCTGTAAAGAACCAACAAAAATCCTATCTGAAATTAAGCTGCAAATACCATATTTTTTCAGATCATGATCTACTTGAATTTCAGTAACAAAATCTTGAAGGAATTCAGTTGTGTGTTCCCACTGCAACAATGTTTTCTAATAGTCCTAGTGCTGTGCTGAAAATTAGGCCTGATGAACCTTAATAGGGACAAACCCAATGTTTGAAACTTAAGTATGAACAAAAGACAGGGTAAAATGAAGCAGAAAAATGTATTGCCTAAAACAGGTCTTCCTAGACTTAAAATGATGGAGAAAAACTTAAGTACATCAAAAGATGTAAAACAAGCAGTTGTAATTCTTGTTTAAAAGAAATAAAAATCCCTCAGGACTGCAGCCTTTCTGAGACCCTTACCTTACTGAGAGTGTTCTGCTGGGGAAAAAAGCAATGTTCTGCTCTTCTCATGCCAGGAGTGCACAAACCCTGCACAGGAACCAGACAGTGAACATATAGTCGGACACTGTGGTTCTTACTGCCTTAATGAAATTATGCTTTAGACATTTTCTGCATGACTAATCACTCTTGATTACATTCTGAAGCTTTGCAGGGAATTGTGAATTATGGATGCACAAGGTCTCCTCTTTGTGGTTCTGCTGCTTCCAGCACAGAAGGACCACTGGACTTTGGTGCACAACTTGTGCTGTCTCCACTCAGCACTGTTAGATCATTCCCAGTCTTCCCTGGGAGGGATATGAGAGATCCAGAGAGCCTCCACACTGGGCTCAGTGCCCTGTGGAGCCCTCCCCACCTTGAACAGGGAACAGGGATCTGGTGCTGTCCCAGGCTAACATCACCCCCAACCTGCCAGACCCAGCAAATTGGGTTTTCAGCACTGAAGGAATGGACAGGTCTCTGTAGATTTCCTCTCTCTCAGACTTTTCCCTCTTGATTTCCAAAATATTCCTCATACTGCTAAGCTTTTCCTAAGGTATCCACACACATGCCCACCCTCACATCAATGCACCCCCTGCACCCTTCAATTTCTACTCAGGTGTCCGGACTAGAACTTGGCAGAGACTCATCCTGTCAATAGGGAAGGGTCTATCCCTTGACAGAAACATCTAGGAACACTCTTGGAGCTTCATGTGATTTTTTTTTTTTTTCTTTTTCCATGGTCATCTTCCACAAAAATATTTGTGGAAAGAAAAGATGTGCCCACAGGTTTTAGGACACTTAACACCAGAACTGCAGAAAGGCTCCCAAACAGAGCAGGCACTGCTTCAAAGCAATTTTCCATCAGCCTTAGGGCAACTGTGCATACAACATTCTCTTTGCAAATCTCTTCCACAATCTGAGGCTAATACCTGCAGCATCTAGACCAGAGATGCATGACAAGGATGTGAAGCTCTTTATAAAACCTGACTGACGGGAAATCAATTTTACAAACAAACCCATAACCAGGGATCCATTACTGCTACAACATATAAACCAGCTCTGTGCTATTCAGCAAACACTTGCAAAGTATGTGTCAGCAGTGGGAAATCCTTTTTTCAACTCTCTGGGAATATACAGTGACACAATATCCCTGAAACTAGGAAATACTGTAAACAAACCCATAGGCTCATAACCTTAAACAGAGTTATCCACCACAGTATATTCTCCTGTGCTTTGGTCCCAGTATGGTAAAGTTTACTTTAGTCTTTTAATCTGATCATGCATACCCCAAATTGTTTAAACTATAATTATAGATATAAAGTTGTTTTGCCTTCTACAAAAAAATGTGCTTTGGGGAGACAAAAACAGAAATTAAATGCATGGAAAATAATAGAACTATTTTAATAGCACTAATTGCAAAGCGGTTTAAGAAAGCATCTTTTGATTAAATAATTGTTTTAATTACACAGTATACTTAGGTTTACCAACTATAAACACTTCAGCTTTTAGCATTAGGATAATTCCACATATACTTTTTGCTAGACTTTTTTTCAGAGCATGAATATACTAGAAATATGAATCACTGTAAAAATACATCCAAACAGAAGGAAATAAGGTGATTTCTCCACAAATAACAGACATCTATCATAATACATCATTAAAGGCTATGGCTAAATGCAAATAGTCAATTCATGAATTCCCCAGGAGAAACCTTTGTATTGGGGGAGACCAAACCTTAGGTCATTCAGAAATGATCTCTGCCCAGCTCTGAGCAGAGCTCTGCAATTTCCCTCTCATTGTAGGACTGCACCAAGGCACTTCTTCTGCCAGGGCATTTTCCAAGTGGAAGTCTTTGCAAAGGGCAAGGTTCCCATGGCTGCCTGCCTAAAACTCAGAGATTCATAGAGGATTCCTCTCGTAACCAAAATGAGATACTTCTTGACTGCACACTCTGACAAACCATAAATTCACCATGGTGCATTATCCACCATCTCCAGGAAAAATAAATTCAATTATTCTTATCTACATGGCAGCAATTTTCCACTGAGTTGGTATTAAAGATGTCTTTGAGAGTAAGATGCTTAGAAAAGGAGTTAAAAATCAAATACTGTTGTAGGGAAAAATTATACAAACCCATCATTATTAAAGGTAATTAAATTATACCCTCAGACAAAATCCCCAAGTTTGCTACTGTTTTTACCATCAAGGGGATACAGACAGAGTAAATGTATTCTGAGGTTTGGTAGTAAGGGGAGGAGAGAGATTTGTGATACAGAATGGATGAGGAAAGGAGATGTTAGTGAGGCATTGCACATGCAGACATGCTCTGACAGAATTGCAAAGATTTTTACAGCTATAAAACACTCAAATCTCTCCTCAGTTTAAAAATATGCCCGTAAACAAGTACTTTATATCATTCTGTGAAACAATGACAGTAACAACTGCTTATACTCTGCCTGCAGTGAAGGGGTTCCTGCTCCAGTAAAAATCACACTATTACCCTTATGAAATTTCAGAATTATTGGTCCTTCACAAGACAAAGAAAAATCTTTGCGTGCACTGACTGCGGGATCAGTGTAAATAGAATAAACCCAGAACTGCTTGGCAGGAGTTTAAGCAGCCTCTTATCTCTACACTGCAGTTCTGCTTGTACTGCACCTCACTACATGCACAAGACTTTTGTGTTGGTCTTGCTCTCACCTTGTAATCCACCAATCAAACTGGCTGAAGGCTGCCAGAAACTTAACACATCTGTTTAAACTTTTCCACCTGGTAATTGCAATTCAATTTTTTTTTCTAGCTTAAAAATTCATTGCATTGATACTATTTTAAAAATCATTACTGATTAATTCGTATTTTCAACTCAATAAATTTTCACACTGCTCTCCAAATTTGTTCCATTATGAGGAAATATATTTTATTTTGAAAGATAATGTTGAAATCCTCAGAAGAGCTGCGTGTCATACCTTCAGCTGGTGTTAATGAATAGTATCTTCCACATGAAATAAGTTAATCAAAAATTTGGCTATCTTGGGTTCTGGTTCTCTTTCTCCCTGACTAGCAAATTATGCAAGTCCAATTGACATTACTTACAGTATGTTGGTATTAGAGTTTTATATATACATACATATGGACTAAACTTTAATAAGAAAATGTATCATTGCGGTCTTTCACCTGTTTTCCTTAAGGATTATAATCCCAGAGAATTTGTGCCCCAAAGCTTTTTGACCTTTCAAATATTGTCAAATATTGTCAAATTCTTGTCAAATATTCCTTTTCTTGAATTATATAACCCTGGTCAAAAACACACAGCCAAAATTTTGAAAAAGAAAAGTGTCATAAGGCTGGTATGTCTTTGCATAGACAAAGGCACGTGATCATTATGGGGCACATTTTCCCCACTAACGAAAGTTTATTGGCTGTATCTTTAAAACTGACAGTGTCTTTCAGGATCTATCAAATGTATCATAACATAAGCCATCAAAATAAATAAAATATAAAGTGCATACTTCTTAGGGACATAATTTCCAAGTACATAAACTTTTATCTTACTTTTGAAAAAATGTCAAATCGCTCGGAGCAGCACTTTAAAAAATATGATTTATGAAAAGTCTTCTTTTACAGGCTCTAAGAACTCTATAAAAAGTCTTTCAAACAGCAGGGCTACCAGAACTTTTAACAGAGAAAGTTATAAAACAGATTATGGATGAGAGCAGGTGAGACAGAATCATGGTTGCTGCACTCAATCAAATGCATCTGCATCAGGCAAGTAGCTCTAAGAATTAAATATGTTACAGCTGAAGAAAGACTCCTGCAAGTTCTCAGTTTGCATTCCCCAGATCCAATCTCTGCAGCACAATTGATGCTGCCATGCTGCAGAGTCAGCAGTAACTTGACAAGCACAGAAGATGCTTTGGGTACTCAGGTGAGGACCTCACAGATGAAGCAAAGAGGCTGATAAGAGAACAGTCCAGTCATGCAAAGAAAAAATACTCCTCTTCTAAATAATGCCTCTTTTTTAATGGCAGAATCACTGCCTGTGAGACTATTTATTATTTACACAGCACTCAATACATGGCATTGGGGTTACCTCACACCAAACTGAGCTTCTCAAGGATTTCCTGTTCCAGCTCGTGGTCATTGCTAACCGGGACAGCCCCGGAGCCGTGAGCCTGCCAGGTTAACTGATGCAGCAATTCTGTCCTGGCTCTATGCTCTCACTCTCCCCAGGCTTGCTGAGCAGAGATGTGTCTGTGAACTGCAGCACCATGCTACATTTGACAGCCTGAAATAAAAGGCAGTTCAGCTCAGTTTCTAAGGTTGTTTTTAATCTCTTCCAACTCCAGCTGCCTAAAGTGAGGTGAGGAGACTGAGCTAATCATCTAGGCTCCCTCTGTAGAAGAGGAACAGAAATACCTCAAGAGTGAGATTTAATAGATAATTTTATTTCAAACTCATGTAATAGAACAGGACAAGATGTCCTGTCCAAGTGCTTCTGTTGACTTGCAAGGAAACTTAGATTAATTCAGATGAGAAACCTAACTTCTGGATGAATGTGAGACAGCTCCTGGTTATTTTGATATAGAATTGCTTGAGAGCAGCTGTGGGAGCACCCTTATACAGACAGCATTAAGGATAATTCTTGCTTCTGGCAATTCACAAATTAAGCTAAACTAAAATCCTATTTCAGCTATAAAACTATTTTAAAAGATGCTTTTTGGGTTCATTTTATACATCTTAATGGGAGAAGGGTGCCATATGGAAGGATTTCATTTTGTTAAGAGATACTCAGTGCTCTTATCTTCTTTATGTACTGCACAGAAATTGAAAGCAAACAATGCTTATGTATTTTTGCAAGCAATTTTCATTTTAAATACAAAAAACTTTATTGATAAAGCAATGGGATACTGAAATACTAAAAGGAGAGATTTGAGAGTAAAGGATCTTTTAACTCAGCTAACACCATCTAGCTGTATGCAGTTATCTTGCATTTATTCATTTGCATATATGGACCACGGCACTTTAAAATGTCATGTATTATTTTCCAAGGATCATTTTCAAAGGGAAATTGTAATTTGCCAAATACAACTGCCATATAAAATAATAGCTAATGTAACCATAAGATGAAACTGCTGTCAAGTTGTTTACCAACTGTCCAGTATAATCTAACACGGTCTTGTGATTATTTTTCTGTTCTGTTTGAGAAAAAAAAATTATTTGACTTCCAAATCCAAGCTTTTAAATTCTGGGAGTTCAGAAGTGTTCTCTAGCCTCTGTGCCCAAACAAAGTATTTTATGTGCTCAAAAGTGAATCTCATCAAATTCTCTGTGGCCAAGAAGTGTCTGCTGATACAATGGGGGAGAAATCCTTAAGTGAGGATGAGGGGAAGGAGCATTCTTCACATTCTTCCTCACTTACAAAATGGATCAAAGGCACCCAGCTTTAGCTCACTCCTACCTACACAGAATGCTGCTGCAATAAACCTCATGTACTTATCTAATATTTTTGGTGATATCACCACTATCTGAGTGTTTTCTGCTTTATTTCCCACTTCCTGTGTCCTAAAACACAAAATGTTTGTCTTTACTTCCAAAGCCCTTCTCACCAAATTCATTCTTGGGAGGAGTTCCCTACAGCCATCTGTAAAGCTGTCTTAATTATCTCATTTTAGATCCTTTCTTTGATATTTTGCTTATAGAAAACTCATGGCTGGCCTGCTGCTCTCCCTTGAACACTGACTTTTTGGCTGCCCAGTACTGTCACATTGTTTCCTTATGCTCCCCCGTCTGTCTAGACCCATCTGTTGTCTCTTGTTTTATACTTAGATTATAAACTCTATGGCAGCAGAACTGCCTCTTTGTTCTGAGTTCATTTAGTGCCTAAAACAATGCAGGCTTGACCCATGATTAAGCTAGGGGGAAAAACACAAACCAGCAAACATTCTAACAAATAACCCAGCTGGAGTGCCGGAAACAGACGCTGCCTTGCAGACATCACAGCACAGAGGAATCAAATTCCACCAAAACTGAATTACTCAGCAATACTGGTCCATTTGATCACCACTGAAAAATAGCCTTCGTGTTTCTCTTGCTTTTCAATCTAGCTCACAGTTGTGGCTTTTAGCTGAATAATGTCTTCTCTGAACAAAACCTGTCAAACCATTGCAATGTGCGCTTTAGGTACCACGGCTCTGCTTACTTTGGCTTGGCTCCTCTAAATTAAGCAGGCTCAGAACCTCTGTTTCCCTCAGAAAAATTGGAGTTTGAAACCAGTTTCCTTGAAGCCATCCTGGGTGCAAGGAGATGCTCAAGCACAGCTTTCCTGGTTTAAGGCATCATAGGCTTCTGGCGTGTTTTACTGCGCTGTGATCCATAGCTCATTCAAGAATCACAGAATATGCTGAGCTGGAAGGGACCCACAAGGATCATTGGGCCTGACTCAAGATCTCAAGGGTGGCCCTGCTCACCCCCAAGTCACACCAAGTGCCCATGAGCATTGTCCAAACACTCACTGAGCTCTGTCAGGCTTGGTGCTGTGACCCTTGGGGGACTGTCCCAGTGCTCAACCACCCTCTGGGATAAGAAGCTCCTTAGGAAGGAGCAGCCTCAGGGGGTCCTGCTGGGGTCCTGCTCTCTCTGCTCCAGCTCATGCACTGGATTTTGTCCACTTCTGGCCAGCTTGGATTCCAAGCTCCTCGGGTTCCTCTGCCTAAATCCCCACACCAGCGCAAGGAATGTTCATGACGACCCAGCCAGCTCTCTGCTATGTGAGAGGGGACAGGAGGACTACAAAACCAACGTGGGCAGATCCCAGAGGAAAACAAATCACCACACTTGTCTCTGGATACAGCAAATGATGAATCCTACAACATCTCCAAGGCTCCACAAATGCAGAATCTGAGTCCACTGGGGCTGACCAGCACAACAGGACAAAGTCACAATGCTCAGAGCACCCCCACAGGTCCCTGCAGATTCTGGCAAGGGACACAGTGTGGTTGTGTCCTCATTCCTGTTTCAAGGCTGTCTGTATACAGAATTTGGGACAGGATTTCTCTTGTGGTTCTTGAAGTGCTGATTAGTTTAATTAACTTTTCCATGAAAGTAAAATAGGGCATAAATTTCAGCTGTATTCTTATGAGATTACTGAGAGACTTCTTCAAGCACCTCTCTCTCGTATTTTCAGGATTTTGGCTGATTTGATTACACAGAAGAGGTGGCAGCATGATGACTGCTAATTAGAACTCTCAACTTATTATCAGTCCATATTTTTATGGGTTTCATATTAGTGGATCAATACAAAAACATAATGTGTGTACAGCTGCATTTACCTCTAAAACTGAAATCACCCTGGTTCACACCTTTAAAATCTTTTAGCCTGAAGAATTGCTATGAAAAAAGGAAAAAGGAATAAAAGAAATCCAGCTCTAAAGGGAGGTTTTACTACAAATGAAGTTTTATAACTCTAGTGATCAGGAATGTCCTTGAGCTGGGAGTTTTTGATGATATCATTAACAAGCAGTGGCATTCCTTCTATGAAGACAGCTATAAATTATGCTTTACATACAGTCACTGTATATTTCCCAGGGATTCAGGACCTCATCTAGGAGGTTCTGGAGATACTCAGCACCAATGGACTTCAGAATGAGCTGAGAATACCCAGCACTCTGCACTACTATGACCACAGACCATAACTGTGCAGAGCATGCTGAAATAATCATGAGGTAAGTACCTGGTAATTTCTCTTTTCTAGCCAAAGTGCACATTACACGTTAATTACAGTTAAGCCACCTAAGCATAATTGTCAAGTATTCTACAGAAACGTGCAATTTCTATTCAGATTGCATTTGGCTGAAAACTCCATGAATCTACTGTGTTATTCTATCTTGCCATGTATATGTGGACAATGCAAACCAAGCTATTAACAAACCAAATAACCCTGAAAGAACAAGTAATTTTTACTGCTGCCCCAGACTCACCTTTTAAGAATGCCAAAGTAGCTTAAAGTATGAAAAAGAGTAGATTATGAAGGACATAAGGATACATTTCTTTATCTGACAAGCACAATGCTTAAAGAAGCCAACACCAATACTCTGGTTTCCCATCAGTTATTTCTGAATGTTACAATAAAATGGTAATGATATATCCAGGTGGCAGAATTCTGTTTTAACATCTGCATCAACTGTACAAAACTCAAAAGCAGCATCTTAACAGATTAACAGCTCTCCATAATATTATCTTTGTAGCATGCAATTTGTTCCCAGTGATAATTAGGTATTTAGAGACATAACTAATTAGAGAAAAATTACTGGATGATTTTTCATTTGCTCAGAAATCTACTGTCAGAAATGAAGATCCACTATGGGGACTGATGTAATTCTGGTGCTAGAATTAGTGTCAGAAAGATAAGAGAAAATGTGGTTTAAAGTATGTAGAGGTAAAATAATGTACCTCCACAGACCTCCCCACTGTCAATATGTGCATTGATACACTCCTCTCCAAATGGAATGATTCTATGATTCTATTCCTAATATGCATTTTGTAAGTGTGAGTGATGAGGAGGGGAATATACAAGATTTAGTAAAAGATGGAGCTGAATAGTTTTTTTTCCCATTAAATAGATCTTTCCCAGTCTAATTTGCGATAACAGATAAAATATTCAAGGGATCATTAGTTCTTGAAAACATTTGTTTCCTCTTATTTTCAAGTACTAACTGCAGGACTCTATCTCTGTTTGCCTTTGCTGCTGCATTGCCTGTCACTAAAATACATCTTTAACTGTGTATCATTTTTCCTCTGGATTTTATTTACCATGTCACTCACCAGCTAGACTCATATAAGTATACCTCAAGCTACTGGAAAAGAGCATTCTCCACATTCACTACTAATATCATTCCACAGACTGAGTGGAGTGCTTTGTGAGAGATGCTGCTATCATCCAAAGACAAATCATGTCTATGACATATTCAGCCAGCTTTTACCCAGGGCTTAAAGTCATACATCTACAGCACTAAAATGTTTAAACTGGCCCTACAGCATTCTTCTTCTGGGAAATTGATAGTTCTTTTTGTGCAGCAACAGAAAGCCCCTCATTTCCTCAATTCTAGGTGTACATGCATGTCTTTGCACAAACACATCCCCCACCCTTAAATGTGCATCCAACGGCATTCACATTCAGAAGAAAACCTTACAAAATATGTGAGTGACAAGAGCAAACCTTCAAACATTGCAGCTGTTTGTTCAAACATAATTTTATCCTTTCTTATGGTCCAGCCTGTTCAATGAACATGGCAGGTGTTCTGCACAAACACACAACATCACACTACTGCATCACAATAAACTCATCCAGGGGAAGGGAATAAGACAAATCTTGCAAACCATTACTTGCAAAAACGTTCTGGTTTCATTTATTTCCTCTTAAAATAACCCTTGAAGCAATTCTCCTCCCCTTTTCTGTTTGTTTGCTTTAATGAATAGACTTCAAAGGTTTGCTGGAAACCAGTTCCCTACTGCTTGATACTGGACCAATCAGCTGCATCACACAACCCTTCAATTCTATGTTCAGGACCAAATATATGAATTGTCAGCAATAATCCCATGGGTGAAAATTATATTTTCTATGGCCTCCCAGATGTGGCAAAGGGATAAGGCTCCCTGGCAGATATGGAGACTGTGGCTGAGGAGCAGAACCTTGACTGTTCCTCCTCCTTCCCCACTGCTCCAGCAGCACCAACACTTCACAGTGCAGCTGCTCTGGTTAGTAATCTGGACCTGAATCTTTAAAACTGTTTGTGTTTAGCTATTATTTTGGCCTGCCACCAAATTTTCCTATGAAATGCAACTAAAAGAAAGAAAATGGTAATGTTCTACAGTTTATAAGTCCACCAAACTGGACTGAATTCAGGGAACAAAGAAATGGCATTTCTTCAGTTCATGGTTGGGTTTTTTTAGTTAGTTGTTTTTTTTTTTTTAACTTTACCAGATTTAAAACTGTGCTGTAAACAACAGAAGTGTTAGAAATTGCCTTTGAATGTAAACATATTTTTCTGCAAAAACCTATCATTCCACTGAGTTGGGAAACTTAGCACATAGACCTAAGTTTGTCTGAATATATGTTTCGTATCTAACTAGAGAAACACTTCAAAAACAAGGTTATAAATAGGACAAAATGGCCACCCATATGACAGCAGTTACATTTAAACTTGTTAATTGCTTGAAATAACTGCAGACATAGACAACCTTATGCATAGGTGCTAATGCCTGATACACAGCCTGACTAAATCATTAATAATATTAGAAAATAAACGTCTGCTTGGTATCTAAGCAATCGGAATTTGGATATAAATAAACTAGATCTTATATTTGAAATAACAGGGGTAATTCCCACAGCAGGTTCAGATCAGCAAAGTTCACAGCCAAGGTGTTTGTGACCACTTATTCTGAGCATTTCTCTCAAGTGTCTAAATTTTATTGCTGCATATCTCCAATTTTTTCATTTCCACCTAACTCCTATTTAAAAGATCAGCATCACAAAGTATTTCTATCCCTTCTTCCCACTGTGGGAACTTACTGGCCAAGTTTCAGAAGCCTTTATGTACAGTGAACAAAAGTAAATCCTGCAGCACTTACATAATCAATGTTAAATATTTAAGGATGCATCACAGTGATACATCACTGAATGACATTGGGGTAGGACTTGTACAGAGAGATGGTATTGACCAGTTGATAAATTTGAAAAAACACACATTTTCTTAAACAGCACCATTTCTACAGATTTGAACTTTCTAAAGAGAGGTTCCCAAGCACATCAGATTCAGCTGACAAAAAACCATGAAATTTTATGAAACACATGCACATAGAAATAGATTTAAAATACACTTAAATGGCTCAACATTTCTAAAACATAAGTTATTTTTGGACTAGCAAAAAGCATAGAAGGAATGGCACAATGATGTGGAAATAACTTCTACAGCATCTGCTTAAGAGCTCTTAAAACTTCATAACTTGTTTTTTAGGGCTGCATTTTCTATCATGTTCTCAAAAAAAAAAAAGCACATGCATTTTTTTCATATGCAAAAGAAAGCTGTATATGTGGGAAGAACAGCTAACTCACTAATACCAAGTAACACCATAAGAATCTTGTCTTTCCATTTAAATAATAAAAATAACTGCTTCCACAAGCAAAATGTAGTAAATTACATTTTCCCATATGTTTACATGCAGCAGCTTCTACCTCCTCAGAGGAGCAGTCATTTTCTTGTCATTTTCAAGTAATATGTCACACAGAACTTGCACAATGTTATTTTCCATAATCACACCTTGAAGTGTCCTAAAAGTCTGGGAGAAGTCAGAATATTCTGTGCTGTCATATCAGCACACCACTCTATATGCAGACAATGAAGAATTAAATCTGCTCATAAAGGAATGGTACATACTGTAAGGTTGACTTCATTTTCCATTAATGCTTCTGGTTTTGTTGTTAAGAAATAGGAGAGGCATTAGCTTGAAAAATATTTGTGAGTGCAGGACAGCATCAGAAGTTTCTCTCCAATTAAATATTTCTCAATACAACCATCACATTGAATTTGAATAAAACCCATACCAGCCTACTGCTTTCAATTGCACTGCTACACTCATGGGCAACCTCACAGTTAAAAAAACTGTCTGCTCTAACATTTTGATCCCATTTCAGCATCTCTACCTTTAAATGGGGCATTTGTCTTTCCAGCCTCATCTAACAACCCCCCTCTCACTGAATCAAGGAGAGATCCAGGAAATCAAACTGTGGCATATCTGTCTTCCTTTGTGCAGTCGGTGTATGTCAGACTGGAGGCTTTTTTTAATCTTGACTAATAGGAAATAAAATTGGCTCCAACTGTATCTAGAATGAAACAAGCTACAAGCAGGCCTGCAACTTCAATCAGGTTCGTTTCTTTCCATTTCAACCTCACCAGTCTGGAACAAGAAAACCTTATTACAGCATGCTCAGTCAGAGTTTACAAGGAAGGCACATAACTGGAGACAAAACCAGCCAGCTCTTTCATTCATGGCTGGTCAGGTCATAAAATGAGTAAAATTCACAGCCTTGCTTCCAAAACAAAGAACATGCTAAAGTAGGATTCCAGATAATGAATAGTCTGCTCTTATTTCTTTCATAGAGATCTATTTCTCTACACAAATTGTTTGGCTTGAAATGCTGAAAATGTTTTGAACAGGAAAAAATGCTTCCTTTTCTAGCTCTGGCAACACAGCATTCCAGTCTGTAGGAAGATGGTGTAAGTGGCATCCAAGAGCCAAGATCAGAATGTACTTCATGAAGCATTGCCAATAAGGTAACATCCCCACCTTTTTAAAGCTTTTCATTTCCTAATAGTTGATTTCTTGAGAAATCAATATTCCCTTCTCTTCCCTATACTTTGGAGAATGCTTACAACTCCTGATTTGAAGTTGAGGCTTTTATTCACTACTGATTTTTCAATGAGCCCTTTGTATTCCAATCCAAAAGATGTAGATAATACCAAAAGGAAAACAAAGCCAACCAACAGTTAAGAGCTCATAACTTGAAGTCACACTCAGTTCAATCTCACAAGTACAAAGCAGATTACATGCTTGGACACGGATCTCCTCCTCATCAACAGATCTGATTATGAGCTTGGTGCTCCCTGATACGAATGTGGCATTTTTTCCATTTCATTCTAATAGAAAATATATTACAAGAACTACAACAGCCCTCACCAACTTCCATATTTGCTAGCATTTTCCCTAGGAGCATTAAGGAACAAGTGGAAATAGCTCCCTTCAAAGTAAGGGAGCGGGCACTTCAGTGAGCCCTTCTGGGAAAACTGCACCAGTCCTGCCAGTGCTCAGCTGAGTAAACAAAGTTTCAGCTCCCAGAGCAAGAAATGAAACATTAAAATTCAAGCATGCAATTTGATATCAAAAGAAAAATAATTTTGGGGAAGCAAAGTGTCTCAACTTTTGTTTTTCAAAACGCAGAAGAAAATGCACACAGTGGCTACTGAGGTTAGATAGGGAAATTTGAAGAGGAGAAGGTAACAACTATTTTTATCAAAAGTACACAAGCAACACAGCACAAGGTAAACCCACAAGGTAAACCAGACAGGTACTGGGATAAAAATGATGTATTGAAAACATGGAACAAACACCAGGAGGAACAGACAGAAATAATTTGTTTTGTGAAGATTCTTGAGACTTCTTTCTCTAAGACCTTTCTGTCTTAATGGCACTGGTATCACTGTAGTGATACAATTCCTCACATGGAATAGGATCTGGAGGTGTATCCATAGATTTAAGTATGGCCATAGCACAATATTTTACTTCTGAAAATGAAAGGTAATAATTTTTTCCCAGTATATGGTGAATTTGCACACTTTTGTTCACACAGGCTGCACTGCAACTGATGAGCAAAGATCTTTTGACTGGAATTAATATTTTCAATCATAATTGCTTTGTGAATTTATTGACAGTGTCCATGCTCAGCTTTCATTATTTTTGTACCACTGGTGAGTGTGAAAATGAACAACAATTTTCTTATAAATGTGTTCCACCTCTTAGTCAGCTACAAAAGTTTTGAGTGAAGGGACATCAGCTTTTACTAGAACATCTGAAATAGGCTAAAAAATCACTCACAGCTACACCCATAAAGTGTGTTTAGAAGATGAGCTTGGGAATAATTTCATAATTTTCAGGTGTCTCGACATCTTTCATCTACTGAAATCACTGATCTAACCTGAGAGCACCCCTCTTCATTTGAATAAACTCACATTGACTTAATTCAGGACTGAGAACTAGAATTTGTAACATATATTATTTTATTGGTAGCTGGGAATTTCTGTCCTTTGTGGATTGTAAGTTCACTCTGCTGCACTGGGATGTTCTAGTAACAACTTCATGTACCCATACAAATAAATGGACTTAGAACATTTGAGGATATAAAAGCACAGAATACATGGAAGGTAAGGACAGGGAGCAGGGCACTTGCTGAAGTGAGATATTTCATGCTGACTGTACCTCCTAGAAAGTCACTGTCCTCGTATCAGTGTCCAGCTTGATGGCTAAGGGACAGCTACAGGCTTTGTGCAGCAATCAGACACTCCAGATTAGCATTTCCTTGCTTCCAAAATAGCATTTGCTACCATGTCCACATTTGGACATTTTGGGCAGGATCTAATGAGGGAATTGCTGCCCAGAGCCCCTCAGAGCTGCTGAGTGGGATTTGACTGTAATTGGTACAAAGGATGGAGCTGCCTCTTCCTTGAGCTTTGTGTCAGGATGGCCAGTGCTATCAGCTGATGGAAACTCTCCCTGGGAGTTGGGCTACACATTCTGAGTAGGACAGGCTGTGACCATGGTAGTGGCTGTTGATTGTTACAGCCTTCACACTCTATTCCTGCTGTAGCAATTTGTCTCATTTGGGATATAAAATCCTGTCTGTCTTGAATTTTTAATGGGTTCTGTCACAGGCCAGAAGTGCAAAGTGGCCTCCCATAAGTTAGAAGAATTACCTATGCTAAGGATGGTAAAACAAAATTCTGTATTCAGTGAAAAACATGACATGGTTTCTGATTGTTTATTTGAGTATCTGGAATATTTTCATGTACCTACCATCAAATAAAAGACCCAATAATTTATGATGAGAAGATGCAGGATAATAGAGCTTTCTAAAAATCTGTTTTCATATCACTATTGATCAATGGAGAAGAATCAGAAAAAGCATCACTGAAGCATAATATCAAGGAAACGGCATTTGAATAAAGCTCTAGTTGCCCAATAACAAGTAGTGAAAGTTTATTCCAGAATTTCTTAGAATTATTGGACAGAATAAATTATCAGATTATAAAGTTACATGAACTTCTTAGGGGAAAATGTTTATCCCACAGGTAAGGATTACTTGAATAATTTACAAATTCCCTGGTGAATGAATTATGCATCCTTGTAAGCAAAATGTACATCACACACCCTAACTTGCCATGCACCACTTCTGCTGGGATGTTTCCTAAGACAAATTTCTCTTCATTAAAAGGAATTTCCATTGCACCTTGCTACAGAGTGCCACAACCCTACAGGAAGAAATAACTGATCCCTGCTGGCTGAGTGTACCAGACATGAATCATTGACTCCACTGTGGATGGAAAGAGATGGGCATGTGTGTGGGAAGAAGGAATTAAAGCACAGGGCCAAGATCTCTGCAGGAAATCCTAAAAATAGCCAAACTTAGAAGAAGCATGGAGTAAGCTTTCTGGTTTCAGTGTCAAGTCACTTAGTAAAATTAAGATTTGGGAAGGAGAAGATCTGAATCAACCACAGCTTTGATTTTCCTGTTACTCTACAGATCCTGCATATTGCCCAAGTTCAGAATTACAGTGCCCCATAACACACACCTCTCCTTTTAGTCATGCCAGCCTTTGATTGTAGCAGAGAACAGCAATTAACAGTGTAGGAAGGAAGGATATTGTGCATATATAAAGAGCAAATTGAAGAAGAGGCTGAAAGATAAAGTGGTACTCAAAAAAAAAAAAAAGCTGCTGAATGATTGGTATAATTTCAGTAATATTTTCTTGTAAAATACTCAGTTTCCCCCTCCATCCCTCAGTATTCCACCCTCCTGCTGTACCTGTCTTTGCACAGGCATAATCTAGGGGACAAAGCAATCAACAAAACATGACCTTTACCAGTTTGGATGAACTGGGATTATTTTGATATAGAAAAAGGTGATAAAGCACAAGCAGAAAAATATAAATGTCTGCAGAGAAAAGGAAGAAAGGAAATCTTTTTCCATGCTCATTTTGGGCATGATAAAAAGTAATGGGCTTAAACCATTGCAGAGGAAATTTAGGTTAACCATTAGGAAAGCTTTTCTAACAGGAATGCACGGGGCAAAAAAATTTCCTAGGTAAAAAGCAGAAAGTCCATTTTTGTATGCTTTTATGAACAGGTTAGACAAACATCTGCCAGAAATAGTTTACATGCAGCTGATACTGCTATGAACAGAGGAGATGGGAGTAAATGATCTCTAAAAGTCCTTTCCAGCCTTATTTTTTTTATGATTCTGTAATCAACTTTGAAAGGAGCTTGGCATCACTCCTGTTGAAAATAATGGGAGATTGCAGAGTGTTCTGTAGTGGCATTCCAGATTTTCCTCCAGTACAAACCAAGGTGGAACTGTGTGCATTTCAGTGGAGGGAAGTGGGACCTCGAGCTCCAGTAGCTGCAAGAAGGGTGGTAATTTATACCTAACTGCATTTGTCACACTCAGTATCTTGCACTGCCAAGGTCTTTAAAAAGCAGAAGAAATTTGATGCCTCTTTCAGGCCATTCTTCAGATTCTGTTCTGAACTGAAGCTGATGAGTAGCTGATAATGTTTCTTAGGTGGATGAGTAACTGCTTTTAATGCACTGTTTCACATAAATTAGAGCCTTCTCTACTCTGAATATTATTCCAAGCATATATTCTTAAATCATCAGAAAACAGTAAATTAAATGATAGATTTAAATTTTAATCTAAGGCTCCATTTAAAGCTACACATAATTCTTCTCCCATATCAGTGAGAACAATGCTCTGACACAGCTCAGGATGTGGCTCCCTGTGCTGCCAGCCATGGTTTGCTGTTTTCTAAAAAATAACCCTCCATTATTTTCATCCTCTACATATACAAATAGAATTTATTCAAAGGCTATTTCTTCAGCATTCCAATTTGAAATTTAATAATTACAATCTTCAGAAATTGTGAAGAAAATTTCATCTGAAGTTCACATTTATACTTAGATAATTTTTTACTTTATGACCAGCATTCTTTTGTTGCTTCCCCAGGAAAAGATGCAGCCTATTCTTGAATTTAATGTGTTATGCTGTAATAGTTTGTAGTGTAACTTGTTACACATTTTGTATATTGATACATTTTCAGGTAACCAAAATATCTCTACAAAAACTTCATTGGGTACTCCCAGCTGCAATGTGCTATCAAAAATTCTTTATCTATTCCATCATGATGACTAATCAGTATTTCTGCATTGTGGACAAAGATTCCTGCATGAGTATATTTGACAGGAATCATTTATCTGCAGAAAGAATAACAGATTAATCTGCTCTTCCCTGAGAAAACAAAACCAACAAAACAACAAAAAAACAACAAAAAAACAAACAACAAAACAGAACAGAGTATCTTATATATTTAGATACTGATCTGAAATTTCATCAACAAATAGTGAAGATGAGTCCTTATCTTTGACTCAAACTTTTCTGCTGAGGCAATGCAGGGATCTGGGAATTAATGAATGGTATTATGCACTAAACCACGCTATGAACTATTGCTTGGAGTTTTTTCTATTACACTTACAGCAATGAATCTGAGAGCAACTCAAACATTGTTCATTTATTCCCCTAACATCCCCACAAAGTAGCATTCCCATTTTACAGAGAGCATACAGACCACGTATCCACAAACACATGGGGATGTGGTTAGCAGAACAAGGGCTAAAATCTACTCTGGGTGCAAATTCCCACAAGAATTTTCTCACTTTTTGATATGATTAACTACAACCAGCCACCTAAAACTTCTACCTCCAGTCAGTGAAACCGTTTCACTAAAGAGTAAATTCTGCTGAATTGACTCAAATTCCACTCTTGTGTGAATTTGAGCCTAAGGAGTCAGATACAGCTGCAAACACTCAGGAAGTGGAAGGGTTTTGGGGGAATGGACAACACAAGCCTGAAGCAGCTTTTTCCCTGGAAAACTGCCCTGAATGATGCTCCCAGGGACAAGTCTGAAAGCCTTGAAGTGCAGTTATGGTTTCATGCTGCTACATCGCTGTCAGAGGGTGAGGATAAGGAAGGTTACCCTTTGATCACTGCAATCCAACTATTCTGCCTTCCAGGGTTTGTCCTGGGGCAAGGCACCAGATTCTATGTCCCACTTATAGCCAGATGCACTCAAAAGAAGCTGAGGACACTGAGTACTTGATAGAAGACACTTCAGACTGTGTATCATTGGATCGTGAATTAGAAGTAATAAATACATATATAGAAATAGTACAAATGAAGATAGATAGCTACACTGTCATTCTAAACTTCCCTTCATCATTTCATGTTGAGTCACTCTCAACTCTAAATATAGTTTGCCATTGTCATTTTCTTTTTAATTTTTCCCTTACACCCTAGCATGTTTTGAGCACTCAAGACAACCTTCTTGAAATGAAAGACTTAAAGTGACAAGAGTATTTTTCAGGCACAGTTCAGCTCCATACTTCTTGCTTAGGAATTTGGAGGATTCACTTGATACTAATGTTTTTCAGACCCAAACATTTTAGAAACAGCAGGTTTAGAGGGGATTCTTTTAGAAGTGATTCATATACAGGTACTAGTTTAAAATGTCCCTCTTTTGGATGGATTATTTTGTCTGTCCTTTCCCATATTAACAAGCTATCAGTAATTTTCAAGCTCATTTTCTCTAGTATGAAAAATATATGCAGTTTAGTGTGTGACTCACTTGTCAGGTCCAATAACATTCACAGAAGCCTAATTTCATCTCATGTTATATTTTACTTATTTTCATGTTTTAAATAGATTTAATTGATTAGTTTGGAATTATTTTTCAATAATTCTTTTTAACAGCCTGGTTTCATTTTATGAACCTGCTAATTTTGTATGCCCAAACTTATTCCTTCTCATTGTTTCTGCAGCACTTCATATTTACTGTATTTTTAAGAAAGAGCAGAAAAAAAAGCAATTTCAAACCTTTTTTTAAATTTTTATTATTATTTTTTTTAACCTAAGGAATTGCAGATGTGATATGAAAGAAACCCACCCATCCAGGGCTGGTATAGAGTAGCGCATCCTGCAGAAATTTTTGAGGTAGCTCTGCACTCAGGCATGATTCACCAGGCTGTACAAGTTCTGACAGCCTTGCTAGGCTCCAAATCATTCTCTAAGCAGCATTTGATGGTTTCCACACTGTTCCCCATTTCATGTCCCACAAAGCCTTAGTCATGTGGATGCACCATTTAGCTGGTGCTGTGTGTGGGCACAGTGCCATTCTGAGATGCCAAAGGATGGTGCAGGGAGAAGCAGAACTCAGCTCTGGGCTTGCACAGGCAGCACTGACCTGCATCTGCTGTATCCCTACAGGACAGGAGCTGACATGTGGATCTCTCTGGAATATATTCCCTACACCTCTCAGTTCCAAAATTATGAAGCAGAACTAGGCAAGGCATAGAAATAAGAGAAGTTGAGAATTTATCACAGTAAGAGATTCTCATAACCAGCATCAACCCTTCTCTAACAATTGTGACCTAATTAACAAAGTCAGGGCTCTCAGCTACCTGTGGGTGCTCTGAGTTAAGATCTTTGCTGGGTTCAGATCAGTTCCTTCCAAAGGACATTTCCAGTGATTTCACTGAGACAGAGCAGTTCATCCACAAACAAAAAGGATGTGGTCAATAATTGAGTTCACTGTTGCAAACTCCTGGGACTACAGGGACTAAAGTATCCCTTTAACATGCATAGTATCCCTAAAGTATCCCTTTAAGATGTATATCCTCATTTTGCTATTCAGTTTTACTTACAGAAAGATCTGAACTTTAAACCTTATTTCTTTTCACCTGCACTTACAATAGTAATTGAATACATAGAGCACAAGAGTTCATTCCCCATCCCTCATCTTAAAAATGTTTCATACTTACTAATAATATTAGTTCATTTGTGCCCACAAGCTCTAAAGCCTTCTACAATAGTTGTGCAATATTGATTGAAAGGGGTTGGATCAAATTATTCCAGAAATTGAGCAGCTCCAAACTTTTAAGAGCTATTTTTAAGTAAGAACCGTCCCTATCATGCTTTTAAACTGCTAACACCAGAAAGCCCTGACATTCTTCTGTCAACATTTTACTGAACCACAAATTGCTCATGCATTAGAAATTCACTTGAAATGGCATAAAAAGGCTGTGAAGTAAATGTATTCCTGAAGCCTGGGTCTGCAAGCCAGTGTAATTTCAGAAAACACCATACAGGCTGTAAAGACAGCAGATGCAAGGACTGAATTTAACTACATATGATAACTCAATTTATTTTCTCTGTAGTCTAGTAACTCAATAAGTCTTTAGCAGCTTTGTAAATAAACAGATGGATGCCATCAAACGCCAAAGAATGATAAATCTGATTGGTCTCTGTATAATTTTGGACAGCTTTATCCCAAAAATAGGCAGTAGAAGCATCTTACTCCAAGAGTGTGATAAAATAAACATGGGAAGGTAGATTATGGGCAATTGCTTTGTCCCAGTAATGAATGAAACTTTCCATGATGCCAGGACTAAGAATCAGGACAGATCTCAATGTCATTATTTTTAGTTAAAAATTGATTTCTGCTGATTAAAGAAAAAAATAAAAATCTGCTTTTCCAGGGATTCAATGTTAGAGTAAGGAGAAATAGGTGATGGGACCCCTGCTGAAAGATTTAATTCATGTACAACTTTAACTTTGAAAGGTTTATGGTTCTAATTTAGCTGTAAGCCATCTGCTCCACATATTATGTTTTGACTGAATATAAAACCAGACCACCAATTTCACATAGGAAGGACACCTATCATCCAGTGCACCACTTGCACAGGGATTTGTTCAGTTTACCTAATTTTGCACCTCTAACTAGACATCTGTTGAATTCTCAAAGTTTAAGAGCACAAAATTGAAAAAGGGGCTCTGTTAGGTTGAGGTGTACATTCACAAGGGCCCTACTGCTGCCCATTTTCCACATAAGAAACACCATGACTTTGTGCCAGGAGAAGGAGAGCAGGATGCTCCTTTACAGCATTATCTGATCATTAATGTTTTCATATTAAAATATTTTTTTCCCATGAGATTTCCATTAAAAACTACATAATGTCTTGTATAGCCTCTCTTGTGTAACTAACAAACCTGGGAAGTGAGATCTTCCCATGTTTGTTAGTTGCCTTTGTAATTTTTTTCCCTTTTCCTTTCCTTTGACAACATCTGTATCATTCATGTCAAAAGCAGAAAAGCACACTATGATTTCTTTCAACCAGGCAAAGCTTAGCCTTGCAAAGGGCCTAAGGCTCTGCCTGGGAGACAATCAAATTTGAAGACCTAAGTTTACAGCTTTTCAAATTCAGAAAGCCTAAGAAAATGGCTAAAAAAGCATCAAGTAACAAAGTAGGCTGTCGTTTGCAGGCAAAGACATGTAAGAGCCAAATAAGAATTGTCAATAGTCAAGATGAGTTACACCTTGCAAAGGTTTACATCCAAGGATTTTCACTGTGTATATAACTAAGGGACCAAAACAGCACAGAGTCATTACACAGAAAGAATAAAGCAGAGATCAGCTATTTTCTAGATATTCTCCCAGGAGTGAATTTGAAGGTTTTTAAGGAGGGAGATAATGTTGATCAAAGAGGGTACCATAAATATGGATAATGGAATGAGGATATGGAAACAGAAGAAACAGAAGTTTTATGAAATGACATTAGGGTAATCAGAACACTAATTCTGTAAGAATACCAGAAAACAAAGGCTGGTAACAGGGAAATTTAATAATCTCTCATGTCAGATGCATACAAATTGAGAACAGTAACTGCTGTTTCTTTCAAACTAAATATTGTCTAGATCCAAGGAAAAATATATTCAGTTATTTAGTGATCTATTAATCAGACTCTGCTATGAGGTGCTTTGCTAGAAGGAATAATTAAAGGCAGGTAAAGGGAAAACAGGTCAAAATGCAACAGCATTTCATCAAAGATTTTGCCAGAATCCCCTGATAGTTTTCTACAATGAGTTAGATTATTTTCTGGGAAAGAGCATGCAGAATATTTTCTAGATTTCTGAGATCTTATTATGTGAAAAATTATCAACAGATAAATTAGCAAAAGAGAAGAAAGAGGAGTCATGGAGAGTGAATAATGGCACGAAGGAGAGAAAACAAAGGCTAGTTTTGAAGAGAAAGAAGGCTGATGAAGGTGTAACATGGAAACAAGAGTCATAATTTTTACTGTTCATTTTTGTTTTCAAAAAAGAGTTTGGCATTAACGTAATTAAATTCAATCATGGAAAACATCACTAGGTATCATCAACACAGAGAAGGTTTAGAATATAATCCAGAAAGAGATGCATGACCCCAAGAACTTGAGGAATATACATGTACCCAGATTGAACAGCAAAATTCAAAGCCATGTAATTTGCAAACAAACAGAAACTTATACTCTAAAAGTTTACAGTTCAAGGAAGAAAGTAAGTTGGCTGCAGAAATATCAAGTTGGAAAGGGGAAAAAAATGTTTTTAAAAAGTAAATGTTAAAAGGAATACAGCCACAAAATGTTAATGCCACCGGGCATTGCCAGATGGGCCTTCACATGGCACTTTGAGTACAAACCTGGTCATGCAAGGTAAAAAGAGATGAACTGAGGCTAAAACTGGGACAAAGCAGTACAAAGGTGTTCAGAAGAATGAAGAGCAGGTTTAGAGCAGACCTCATTTACCTTGGCAAAATGAAGGTGGAGACAAGATCTGATTGCTGTGCTAAAACACCGTGGGTGATGGATGAAAATAGCAGAGCTCCAGGTACTGCAGCTGATGGTGAGCAGGCAGGGATGGCTGAGGATGGTGTTTCTTTCCAGGTTAGAGCCTTTGATCAGAAGGTTGGATCCTAGCACATGTGTTTGTGGCCAGAAGCTTTGGATCATGAGCATCCATCATTGCTTCTCCTAATTGTTCCCATGACAATAGGAGAGAGGAAAGCACTGAATTGTCACCTGGATGCAACCTGACCACAGCCCAGACAATCTCCCCACAGAGGGGAAGAGATGGACATGGCTGCACTTACACTTCACAGTGTTCAGAATTTTACACCCTCCTCAGACATCCTTTGAGTTCCCTTTATGCAACTAAAACTGAAAAACTCCCAAAAGAGAAAAGTATTTCTAAGACTCTGAAGAAACAGTGACAGTTTTGGATTGAAAAATGATTAACTAGTTGTCAAAGAAATGTTCACAGTACTTAACAGTTTTTATTAATATGTCTCATTTTATTGAGTCCTTCTAGGGCAGCAAATCCAGTGATAAAGTTGTAAAACAACCATCTCCACCTCCTCTATTCTCCTGCTCTCTTTTTTTTTCCTTATCTTTTTACCTTTTTCAGCTGATGGCTCCACAGCATGCAGGTTTTACTGTCCAATCAATAAGTTACTTTTGCCAAGATGTGTGGAAGACACATTGCTAGCATTATACTGCATGTTCTTCATATTAAAATGTTTATGTCCTTTCCAAGTATATCCTTCAGAATTTAAAGGAATCGAGTTTCTATGGCTAGAACGATGTAAAAGCTAATTCATTACAGAACCACCTAAAATTCTGTAAAAGAGCAGACAAAATCAATACCTCATTCTTCATCACTTACAAAGCCTTCTGTGCTAAGAACCTCTGTACTTTTCAAGTAGACTTTATCCTGCACGTTGCAGAAGTAACTGCTCTGGGTTTGGGCTGGAGTAGGTGGTGGTTGCTAGCAGGTCTTATTATCTCCTTTGTTTTTGCTATTGCCATCAATATTTTTTAAGTAATCATCTGCACCATCTGCCACTTACCACTGTGTTCTTTTCACAGTGTCAATACTATAAACACAGTCTGCTCCCTCATTTGATGCAGTGCAGAAGGATGGAATTAGGCAGAAAATAGTCACTCCAAAAATAGGCATCACTGCTCAAAAGGAAGCAACTCCTTCAGTAAAATGCTCTTGGGAAGAGATGATTTGAGTTTACATCAAGTCTTAGAGCTATTTTGTTAAGCATCTCCAGCTTACTGAAAAGAACCCTGCATTTTACAGTCTCAGTGTCAGTAACTTGAAGATACTGCTTAATATACTAATTAGGAGTTTAGTTTTAGTTCTAGTCATTAAAACTCTTACAAAGACCATTTTGATTTTCTCCCACAATGTTAATGTTTTCTTTTTCTTTTTTTTTTTTTTTTTGAGCATTTAACTGGCATCATGTTGGTAACTAATACGGAGTATCCCTCAACAAATTACCAAAATTACATTTCTATACAAAATGCTCTAGGTATGCCTTAAAGAGAATGATTAAATCCAGTCTTCACACAGTCTAAACAGTAAAAGGAAACTCAAATATTTCTGTTCCCCACTGAGTCTTTTACAATATTCCAGCTTATCTGTAGAGCTTCTGGTCAAATGAACATGACTGTGCAACTTTGCATAAGAAAGAAAATGTCTGACTCACCCCTGTATTTTAACACAAGTTCTAGACATCTGCACCATTTTTGTGTAATACATAGTTTCACTTATTTCCACGTGCATGTTGGGACTTCAGAGGAAATAAGAGAACCGAGATTTTTTTGTTTTGATATTTCATTATTTGAAAATGTTGCTATTCATTATGGGGGGAGGTGTCTCTTCTAGGGGTGTTGTTCTGCTCAGTTTTTTATAATGCTGTCTCTGTTTACATGCCACTTTATCCTACCAAAACAGTACTGCTAGATTACAAATATAAAATATATTTTGGTGAATCAGTGTCCATAAAACAGCAATAAATGAAAGTAAGCCAATTTCTGTCTCCAAAATTACAAAGGAGAGACAACATTCAGTCTAGAGAAGTGGATTGCTACAGAACAAACAACAGGATGACACACAGAAATAAGTTTGCTTAAAAAAAAGTAGGACCTTACTTTGTATGGCCTGATAAGCCAGCTGGGAAAAACAGAATGCAGAAGTATGTTTGCTCTGATCTAGACATCTATCACTTTTCAGACTTCCTTTTTCCTTTCGCAATATCAGTTTTAGGTTTCTTTTTCAGATGTTTAGGAATCTAAATAATCAGCTGTGAATATCTTCCCATTTCTATGTCTACCCTCACTTTTCTTCTCCCCCCCTTTCAGTATTCACAGTTTTTCTTCACTAAGGCAGAGATTCAACTCTCCTCTGTGTGTCTTAATGACAGTGTATTTTCTGCTACATCCTTTACTTATACTTTTCTACAGGAAAATCTATACTCAACCTTGTAGCACTACTGACTTTATTGGGTTATTTTGCAAGCATGAAAGGACTGTGCAAAAAAATGTGTTTTTAGGAGGTAGAAATTCATGAGACTTACATGCCCCAGTGTATGTCTGCAACCAGTTCTGCATACTGAGATAGGAACACATATGAAGCCGTTCTACAAATGAAAAGCCATAAACTATGGTTTTGTTTCCAAGGGTCAGAAAAATTGAGCAATATAATTAAATATAATACTCTATAAAAACTATTAGTTAATTCATATTTATGTTAATGTGCCTCTTATGATATGCATTAGGTTTTTTGTATTTTAATCAGAGAAAATTATAAATACAATCAGGAAAGCCTTGTTACTGTTTTCAACCAGAGCTAATTGTCTTGTAGAACACTTAATGAGTCATTATTCATTATGATGGTGAGGACAGGGAAGGCAGATGGCATGGTAGTTTTATTGATTCTGTGATCCTACTGTAGCTTGCTGATTAAGTAGGATTGAACACCAAAGTTAGTGTGGCCAGAATTACACAAAACTCTGTTTTGAGTCAAGGATATCAGATGGGAACTTTCAGACATCACTGTTTGGAGGCTTGCCATCCTAATTTGTACTTGTAACAACAGAATATTGCACACAGTCTTCCATCCCAACTTCCATTTAATTTCCAAGTGTTATTTTATGGGTTAAGTTAGTTCCACCTCATCGTATCACAGATGTGGAGGTGTTAAAGATCTACTAAGGTTTAACAGAGAGACTCATTTGTGCACATCTGCAGAGATCATTCAGCTCACTGCCTCAATAGGGAATTTCCTCTGCTGGATGCTCTATCACTTTTACCCTCCTGGTAGATAGGCAAGTGCTGCTGTGTGAAAGTCAAATAACCTGTAAATAATTCAGAAATTACACCTCTTGATTCTGAATTATTTTGAAATGGTTTCATATTCTCATTTCTCTGTGTGCTTTACAGCACAAAGTGGCCTTATCCCAGAATGATGCAAGCATTGTTTTATAAACTTGTTGTACAATAACTCAATACCTCAAAGCATGGGATTTAGTTGGCTTTAGTAGTAATGATGACATGGTCACAGTTCTTTTAACAGAATTTATCACATTACCAAGCTATTCTTTCTGTATTGCCCAATATATCACCAGAGCTGTATGAAGACCTTGAAGGAGTTATTCTTGGGCCTTTCACAGCTGATAATTCATAGGCACCTTTTTCTGCATCAAGTTATATATTATCCTCTTTTTTTCTGGTCTAACTTGTTTTGTTCAATCCCCTTTACAATGTATAATTTAGTTCTTTCTAGAGAACTAAAACAGCTGCTCTCATTATTAGATCTGCTTTGATATTAAGAAGAGTTTAAGCTATTTAAATCATGGGGTCAGACACTACAGCAATAAAAGATGAACTCAAGCTTACAGTGTATCATAAAACTTGTAAATCACATATGAACTACACTGATGCATTTGCACTGATAGTCATGTGAACCCTACAGACAATTGCTATTTTTGGACAATCTAATTTTGTTCTGATTACACAGGTACAATGTAGTGAATGAGAAAACTGAAGAATGAAGAAAGCACATGCTCTAGCAGTCAATCCAAACAGAGAAATTTAACTTAATGTTTTGCATTGATCATCCTAATTTATACTTTGTCTTTAATGTCTTTCACTTTAATATAGTTACCTCAGTTACCTCACAGAAGTATAATTGAATTGTTAGCTTACACCCAGAAGAAAATGTAAGGTCTGCTGTGAAACACCTAACCCACCATGATGGCAATATTTTGTGACTTTCCAGATTTTCAGGATATTTAATTCTACAAATAGCTGCATCATTGAAAAAAATCCCTTTTAGGACACGAATCACAATGACTAGTCTTTCTTTTCTTTTGCAATAAATTCATTTTTATCAATATTTTGACTGAATCTATGTGATCAATCTGTATAAAGTCTATTTTAAATCGCAGATTATAAAATTAATCTGGTGGTTTAACTGTTTAACTTACAGAATGAGGCCTGAGTGCCAAACAATGTTATTGAAAGTCTGTAAAGTTGTGAGTGTTTTCTGCAGGAAGCAGAGAACACACAGACCTGCACTGGGACATATGGTCTCTCCTAGAGAAGTTTTTGCCATGGATAGCCTTTGGCCAAAGCCCACCATCTGCAGCTTCAACTTTCCTTCCAGCTGCTGGTAAAGGTGAAGTATTGAACATATGCTGCACAAAGAGTAACCTTTACATTAGGGTTTAGTTTATTCGTTGATTTGTTGGTGGTTTTTTGTTTTGTTTTGGTTTGTTGGGTTTTTTTGAACATTCAGGGACATTTTTCACCAAAATATTTGTTAATGTAAAATTCAGAAAAGTCAAATTCAGACACCTTAAAAAATTATGTATACAACTAAGAGCTCCAGTGGGGCATAGATTAGTTGTTTATGTAAAGAATTTTCTTCCTCAGTTTTGGAGATACAGGCATTCCCCTCTTATGTTTGGGACACACGCATAGAAGGAACAAATGCCACTCTCCCAATGTGAACTGGGAATGGGAATCCTTGAGTATGATTTAAACAAAGATGCTTGAAACACTGTCAGTTCTATCCTAGAACAACCCCAACAAGCTGGAAAATGGCTGTGTGCAAGCAATAGAGGATTCTAATATTACTTGGCAAGACAAAATTACTGAACACACGACTTCTACCTCAATATCATTGGTTTTGTCTAACTTAGGTCATAAGGGAAACCAACTGCATGGAGAATGTGTGTGCTGCTCAAAGTTTCCACATCCTTTCCAAAACCTTGGCAGTGCTCACAGCATCTGCTCCCAGGCAGCCCAGGGTCAGGAATGGGGTGAGTTAGCAGAGCTACAGCTGTGCCAACAAACTTGCATCCCAGCCTCCTGCCCTGCTCCCATGGTTACAGAGAGCAATCCATGAGCACCAAAACTCACCATGCACATGAAAAAAATGAATATAGCCACATAATCTAATACACTCTACTGGTTGAACACCTCAAGCATTTCTATTTGCTTTTGACCCTGAACAAAGTGAAAGTTGTAGGAGTAAATAATTTATCTATTTTGAAACACAAAGTGGCTGACAGGTACCATAATAGCACATGGAAGAACAGCATTCCAAATATATGCCTACAAAGCTGGGGGAAGGTAAAGCAATGAGAAGACAGAACATAACAGGAAGATAAAACATGTTTAAAAAAGAGGTGCATTCTTTCAAAGGTTGAAAAACATGCAGAATGACACAACTGGTGTGTTGTGGAACCCAAGTCCTGTGTCTAAACACCCATACCTTCCATGCTTTACACACAGCAAAGATCAGCAATTAGTTTTCAAAGACTCCTTTATATGGTACATAGAAGCTGATTATGAAAAAACTAAATTAATACATTTTTACTGTCAAGATGCACATCATAGGTAAATTTGAAAACAACAAAAATAGTCCCTCCAAAAACATTTTAAGCTTCAATTTCAACAATTACTTTTAATTTCCCTTCATAATGTTTTTTCTTGTTGCAAAACTATAAACACCTTCATTTCTTTTTCATTTCCTTGAAACATGAACAGGGAATAAGCTAAACATCCTTACTCTCTCATTGCTCTCTTCAAGCACTTACATTTATATATTTCTTCCAGGAAATGGATTTGACAAAGCATCAGTAACACTTTTATTTTCATAGCACTTCCAAAAATGATATTCCAAGCCATAAAAAGCATTTTAAGAACTAAGTCCTCATCTCAGAACTCAGAGGGAAAAAAATTTAACACCCCTCACCCTCAAAAAATGAACTAAAACTCCCAAATAAATAACAGATAGTGATCAGGGCAAAGAAGAACACCCAGCTGAGCTTATTTCCAACATAAGTCAACTGAGTTTGCCCTCATCATTACTCAATACTTTTTAATCTCTTAAATGGATTTTTGAAGGTTAAAAGGATATCTTTTCTGGCTCTTAATGATAAAAGTTAGCCTGAAAGCATATTTTCTGGTTTATTCCTGCATTTTGGGCACATACCATGCAGTCTGCTATTTCTTACAAAGATGTTCATCTTGGCTCCAGCTCCAGTGAAATCTGAATGAATAAACTGGTCACACGTGCAGTGTCACATTACTGCCACACTTTCTTGTCATGGCTCTTTTGTATCACATCATTGTAGGCAATTATTCAAAGGATTTTAGAGGTGCAGGTAGGTACCTCCTGTTTGGGAAATATTTTATGTGGCTGGTTTTGTACAATGACCTAGCAGAGAAGGTAGGTCACCAAAAGAAGTCCTTCCAGAAAATGCAAGTGCTACTTTAAAATGAGCTGGGATCCCTTCCAAAGTGAACACCTCCCTACAGAAGCATTCACTCACACAATTCCAGGTTTTATCTGACAGGCATTCTGGGAAATACCAGTATTTTAATTGAGTCCCAGCCAGCAAAGTGTTGGGATTTATGGTGTAAACTAGACTGCACTAAATTTTAGCCTGAAGTGAAAATACTCACTGGTATTCCCTGTACAGCCTCATTTACAGCAGCTTGAACTGAAACCATGGAAGTGGCTGCATATGAATTTTTTTTCCCCTGAGAGACAATGTTGGAGCATATTGACATGCACAAGTACTGCTTCAGGAAGTCCTAATGAAATGTGGCTGGCTTAATCACAGGGCTTTTTATTTGGACACGACACCAAATTCCCATGAAAAATGAAGTTGGGGCTAAACTTCACATCAGGCTGACCGAGCAGCTCCTCGTATCCATCTGCTGTGCCATTATCTTGGGTCTGTGAGGGGGATTTTTGCCCAGGCAGAGAGTGTAGGAGGAGACAGACAAACAGCCACTCCAGCAGCCTTACCTGACTGCCCTGGTGGTGGAACTCCTGAGGCCCCCCTGGGCAGGCACAAAAACACCGTCAGGACGGCGGCTCTGTTTCCTGAGCACGGCTCGATGGCAATCGGCTTAGGAGCACCCTGGAGAAGGAAAACACCCAGGTTAACTTTGAGATCTCCATTCCATTTTCACTTGTGCACCTTTAGGGTTTTCTAACGAACAGCAGGAAGATATTTTTTCTGTCGCATTCAAACAGAATTGTCCGAACCATGTTAATTGACTTAAAAATGGGTGCTGACAGCTCACGCTGCAGATCTAACCAAACAAAAGCTAAATCATCATAAGGACAATAAAATTTTACTGAATTTTATAGCTTGCTAAATGTAGTAATATCAAATTAAAGCTTGGGAAACAGCAAAACCTTTTGATATACACATTGGTATCTGAGAGTAGCCAACTTCCCCATCTCTATTAAGAAGTATCTATGTGAAAGAACTCTGCTTCAACAGCATCCATCACCTGGTCTGCCTAATGCCAAAACTATAAAATGAGTGCAAATCTACTTTATATACCAATAGCTAGAGACAGTCAATCCCTCTTGAGAGCCCCAGATCAGAATTCTGCCTTCTCTTTGCCTGTCCTGCTAAGGAAATGATTTCTTCAAGGCAGAGCTTCCTGATTCTTTTTGCATATGCAAAAGATAGGTGCAGTGCAACTCTATATATATGTTTAGAAACTCTCTGAAAATGTTGCCTGTGTGATAATCACCCTGCTTTATCTTCTATAAAGCTATGATAGCAGTGGTGTTGATGGCAGGGGGTTTGTGCTGTTACCAAACTCTCATTAACTATATAGATAATTAAATTTGCAGCTAGCTTTCAACTAAATGGTTGCTACCAAATTGTTCTTGATTTACCAAGGACAGTAGGAGTTGGGAAAACAAAGCAAAGGAGTCCACAAAGGCATAGAATAATAAGTGTTTAAGATGAAAATTTACAATGTATCCACATTTCCATGTTCCCAAGCTTTGTGTTCACTCAGAGATAGGCATTTCGCTTCTGAGAGCTTAAACATTTAGTCAAGCACTAAAGATATTTCTAAAAACATTAGGTCAAAATCAGCATAAGCATTTCTTTCTTTCTCTGTTTGTAAATTTTCTAAATGTCTGTCATGTTCCAAGGCAAAATATGAGTTCGACATTTGGATTCAAAATTCAAAGCCAGAAAACTTTCTATTTACATAAAAAATGCAATGTATACATAAATGTCAACCGATTCCAGTACACTAAGAAAAAATGATAGTTTAGTCAAGTTAAATACACTACAAAGTACTTGGTATAAGGAAAACAAAGGCACTTCCATAAAGCAATAACAATTTTCTATTTTTCTACCTCCAAGTAACCAACATTTATTACTGCTCAGTGAAAAACAGATAAATATGCTTTTTTTTTTTATTTCATGGTCATATTTAAAAGGCACTTCTCTAGATTCTTTTAAACCTACAGCATTAAAGAACTTGGGTAAACAATGACATCTAATTTAAAAATGCCATGCCATAGGGAATGACAACTTACATTCACCAAAACCTTTACCAAATGATAAAATAGAAAAATAAAACCCCAAAAGCTCCAGCTGGCGTTACCAATGCAAGCAATAGAGCATTTAAGTCAATATTCCTGACTTGTCACAACAGCAAATCAAACAAATATTTGAAAGCACAAAGAAAATGAAATCTTCATTGTAAAAGGTAATTTAGAACACTTTATGCAGACACGCAACTGAAATGAACAAATATATTGCTATGATTTTTAATTTAGTGATTACTTTCTTATAAATCCACAGGATGATATTTTCCTTTGCTGTGTAATATGAACCCTTTGATCAACAGGCCCCATCCTTCTCTGTTTGAAGTTTTACTAATGTTCTTCAAAATACAATTGGAGGAAATGGTTTCTGATAAATACTCTTTCAAAGGACTTCATCCAAAAATAAAATACAGTAAGAATTTTGTGCTTTTTTTTCTTTATAACAAAATTATGACTGCAGAAGGAAGCTGTCTTATCTTAACCTCACATCATTCAGGTTCCCTAGCAAAATAACACAGTAGCATAGAGCAAATGATAATGATTTAGATAGCCTAAGGTTTGTCAGTTGTTTAAAGATAAATACATAACCATGAATCAAAGTTATTTCACAGGGACATAACATGTTCTCTGAAATGTGCCATTTATCATGCATTTTCCACGGGTTTTTTGGAAGAGATAAGGTACAAGTTTGTTTGCCCAAAGCAGTAAGCTACCATGATTTACTAGCTAGAATTATCTTTTTTTTCTTTTCCCCTTGTATAGAAAGTGACTTACATTTTTTGCCAAAACCTCAAATGACAATCACAGATTAATAAAGCTTTAGCAGTGGAAGACATAATAAACAAACACTTCTTTGATAAACTTTTACTCCTACAGTCCCTTTTTACACACACTATGACAGAAAGAGGTGTGTCAGCTGAGAAGGTGAAAAAGAAAGTGGCAGGGAACTATGAAGGAATAAAAGGATCAAAGAGCATATATTATTAATATTGATAGGGAAAAAAAGAAGAGTGACCCAGAGCATATAGAAAGAATAAATAAATGGAGAGGGTAGGGATTAAATCAGGTAATAAAAAAAATAGATGAAGTCTTATCCACAATTTAAGTGTGTATTCATGCATTCATTCACAGAAAACAAGTATCAGGAATCATCCTCACAGGTTCCTAGATTTTTATTAGAGAAAAGGTTCTACATTCTCCCAGTATTTTCCTGAAAGTCCTAAAAAGCCAAAGTTCAACTGCCTCGTGAGTTTATGAGGAAATACCAAGCTCTGGAAGATTCTTTTGGATCTGTTTCAGTAAGAAATAGATTTGGGCCAAATTATTTTTCTTTTCCTTCACAGGACACATGACAATATTACCATTGCTGAAAACCATATGGCAGTGTGTGCCATATACATGCTTTATAAAAGAAAGCAGCAAAAGAAGTGAGTATATTTATTAAAGCATGGAAAAGCCCTGCAAATCTTGCATTATTGTATTTGTCTGTTTGGGAATAAAAGAGTTGATCAGCTTTAAGAGTGCAGACCAAGGACAAGATGGGAAGGGGATTTTGTCCCCCTTGGTGGGTGGGATGAGCAGCAGAGAGCAGTAGGATTTTAATGGTGCTGTGCAAACTTGTCCAGTGTCCAATCTCAAATTCTAAGCAATCTCAAAAGTGGCAAGCAGTGACATGAGAGAGGAAGAACCTGAAGAGGTGAGAAGAGCAGGAGGACAAGGACTGAGGGAATGGTCATGGAGTTGCTTTAAGTGTTCAGCATCTCCTTGGGCAAAATGCACTGGAACTTCAGCACCAATTTGAATCTATGGAAATATTCAATATTGTGAATACGGGAAGATGGAAAGTATAAAGAGTTTTGGTCTAGCTCTATTCCAAGAAGTGGTTCCTCTCAGAAGTGCTATAAAACTTCTGATTTTCAGTGCTAAGTAATATCCCTCTACATATTTTCTGCAACAGTCTAAGTTAGGTGCATTCAATTTTTAAAAGTGCATTATTATACCATAAGACAAATACTTCACATAAGACTAAATGGCTGCAAACTCATGCCAAAAAAGCAATTAGAAAATTGAATCAAGGAATTAAGGATTAATGTGAGCATGTTACACCTGTCAGAAGCAATAAGTATTTTGACAAGAACAGAATAAAGTTTGACAGTGTGCACAAATACAGATCTGACATATAAATCAAGTATTAAAATGCAAACAGCTATGCATTAATCACTGTAATGTTTCCTAACTAAAATGGTCTTGGTAGTACTTACAAGAATTCATTATGAATAAAACTTCAGTTCTTAAAAAAAAGCTTGAATTATACTTCTTATTGTATTAACTAATTATGTCAATTTAAACTTAATTTTTAATCATATTATTAAAACAGCATTAATCTAGTGAATTCCACACAAACTAAGCTAGATACCTTGGCAAATAAACAATCAAATCTGTTGTTGCAACAGGATTAGGACCAGACTCAGAATGTAAACAGCCACTTTTCTGGATTTTTAATGTGGAAGACTTCAGAGGGGAAAAAATGGAAAAAAAAAAAAAAAGATTGTGTCCTCTGAAGAGGTAAGAGATGAAGAAAAGGAGGAAACAAAAAACGCAGACTGTTATATCACAAGTACTCACTTACTCTCAGCTTCTGGTGCTTTTCCTAAATTTTTTGGTTATTTTCTGAGTTACATTATTTATTTGGGATACAAAAGTCTCAGATTCCAAAATGCACTTGAGTACCCAGGTTGGATTTTGGTCCAATTAAGTTGCTGACATGCAAATTCAAAAGCCTCAAGAACCTGTTAGTCTTACTATTAGAATTAAAAATGTCCCATGATTGGAAAGTTGTCTCTACCTGCCAGCCACATTTTGGTCTCTTCAATGCCTGCTCTGGCATTCCTGCAGCTGCCCTGGATGTAGAGCTTGGTCAAAGTAGCTGTTCCCAAAACATTGCAATCAAATTATGTTTTTACATTGCAGTTGTGGCCACTTTTAAAACAGAGTTGAAATCAGAGATTAACTCTGGTTTTTATGGTAAGAGGATGAACCCTGGTTACCCTGTTCTGCTTTTACTAAATGCATCTTTGAGGTGAAATTCTCTGGCCTATAATTAAAAATGAAGTGTCAAATGCTGTGATTGTTCTGACCATTTTCAGTGCAATAAAGGCAGACTTCTCAGCTGTGCTAAGAAAAAATAAGAAAATTCATCCTCTCAAAATCACAGAATTCCACTTATGTCACCCAGATGGGGTTTTATTGGCCATTTTCCTGAAGAAACTCCAACTGTCCCTTGTGCAGCTATCCTTCCAGGAGAAGGAGATGGCAGACTCCCACCTGCAACCTCCACCCCACCTCCACCTGATTCTTTCCATGGTCAGTTACCAAGAGAATCAAACCCAGCAGTAACATCAGAGGAAAGAAGCAGCACTGTCTGCTCCTCCCAGCAAAATCCCACCACTTTCACAGCACCTGCTGCTGCCCCAAGCAGAACCTGACACTTCCAGAGTGCTGGAGCTAAGGCAAAGCCAGGAACAAAGCCTGCCATCAGCACTGCTGGTTCTGTAGCCCGTCAGTTCTACACCACATTACTATTCTAAGTGTTGGGTGAACTAATGAACTCATGCTCATTAACATACTTTTGAGTATGAGCTTCCCACCCACCCACAAGTTTTGACAATTTTCTCCACAGATTTATTCAATGAATAATGAGCTTTAATGATAGTGCAACCAAAAATAAGAAAAAAAAGCTTTCACAAAACATCATCTGTGTAAGGGAGAAGTATACTTCAGGAAACACAGAAACAGAATAAATAAATAGAGCTGGGGTACTGAACATTGCTTGTAGAGGAAATACCAGTTCTTCATATGACTCTAGGGTTTTACAGAAATTCTGAGCACCTACTGAAGACTTTCATTTAATGCATCACATAAAGTTCCTCTCTTGCAATTAGTGAGTGGAAAGCTTCCCCTCATTTAAACCTGCAAGAATGGCTCAGAGCCTGAGTGTCCTCAGCACTTTGAGTTTCCACACTGCACCTTCTGTTGCCTGAGGATTTCTAAGTGATTTCTAGTTTTGGCTAATGAAGTCCCACTAACCTCTGGGAGGTACAGAACCACGTTACCAACAGCAGCAAAAGGGGAACTTTTTGTTTTATCTCATAATTCTTCTATCTAAACTGGAAGAGACTTGAGGCAACCCCCTTGCTTCTGTGACAGAGTGACTGAGTCATCCAGCGTCACCAATTCACTGGGAGGACTCCACCAAACCTACTAGTCCTTCAAAATGAACAAGTTTTGCCTGAAAACTTCTAGCATGTCTAATAAAGCTTTATTGATAATTAAATGCAACCCAACCAAAATTACACTAACATTTCTCATTACTTTTTTTAACAGCAAATTATCTTTCCATTGTAATTCTGCCCCACTGTTTTTACAGAACACAAATCATTAATTTCCTTGTTTCAAAATAGAAATGGAAATCTCAGACTATCCTAGAACATTATTTTCCATAAGAAAAGAAGTGGAAATGAACAATAAATAGAATACATTATGATTACCAAGCTGTTATTATGGCCCCAGTGCACAAACTGCATTGTTATCCTTCGATTTATTGTCTTGCTTCTCTATCTCAGCTCTAACAATGACAGACTGTTTCATGCAGTCTTTTCTGAGTAGAATATGATTGTTAGTTCTGTACTGATTTGAAATTTATATATTAGTCTTAAAGTGTTTATGCTCAGAAGAGTCATATTTTTAGTATAAGAACTATGTTTATTTGCGATAAAGTTACTCTCTGTTAATCTAGTAAAGGACTCCATTTCAAAACCTACTACTATGTCATGGGGCATTTCATTAGCAAGAGAATTATAAATTGACATTCTGATAAAAACTGATTTACTAAGACCAAGCTATGATAAACACCTGCAGATGCATTCATTTTCAAGGGGGTTTCCAGAAAGAGCTCCTTATCGGGTTTGCTATTCAGTTTTTGTTCTACTGCCTAGAGGTTGCTTTTCCTGAACTGTGGTATCAGTGTGCACCATCCTGGAATTTTCTTGATTGTCACAAGAGGCTGAACAGAGCACAAGACATGGAAGCTAAGTTAAAATATCAGGTGGCTGCAAGGAACACTGATTGCATTTCTATATCTATGTGCTCCCTGTGTCTTCATACTGTTAAATAAACTTGGTTTTACTTTACTATTATAACTTGCCCACTAATGAGGGTAATTCCAGGTTAATATGGAAAATATTGAACATAACTTAGAGCGGATGGTGTGTGTAGTAGTTGGACTGGATTACTGCCAGACATATCCCCATGAGCTTCCAGAATATTCCCCTATTAAGCTCTTTGAGTCTGATTAAAGGCTGGCAGTGACAGCGTCCAGTTTGCGAAAAGAAATTTATCTTGGCAGCATCCAGGTAGATCCTGTTGGGAAAAGCACCTGAGACTCTGTGTCTGTGGCATATACCAGGAATCATGTATCCCCAGGTACCTTCCTGTAAATTCTTCTGATTGCCATCCTGTAAGTCAAAGTGGTGCTGTGCAGTGAAGTGATGCTAATGGGCATTTGTTTCCCAGATGGGCATATCTGCTGGATCTCCAAGGATTAGAAATGAGAAGTAGAGAATTCTATTATTCCTTTACAATTCAGCCTTAAAGACTTATCTATGAAAACTCATTTCCCTGGGGACGAATAACTGACAGTCCATCACTGTTTGAGCTTGGGCTGATCACTTAAGAGCAGAGAGTCACTCCCATATGTCACAATGGGTTAATCTTACCCTAGACTGCCTGTAGAAGAGGACATGGTCCCCTCAGAGCCACAGCTAACTTTCCAGGGTTGGGAAAGATAAAGTACAAGGCACAATTTAAACTCTGCCTCACTTGCAGGCTGACAGCGTGGCTGTGGTAATAGCCAGGGCTAAGTGTGAGCACAGTACAGGTTTCTTTCACTGGGAACAAGCAAACTGAACCAGCTGCAGGCTTTTGAAATGTCCATGAGGAGCCCAGAAGGGCAGCCCTTTGCTCAGGGGGGGAATCATAAAGTTTCAATCTGTCTTTGTGACAGTGAAACTCAGACAGAAGGCAGAAGCTCTGTCTAACAGTTACCTTTTGTGACTGCAGAGATCTTATTCCTGTAGCTCTGCATCACCCCAGAGTCATAAAAGATAAGGTTTGATCATCATTTAGGAGATCAATGCCAGACGTGAGGGTTAGGAAAGGCAAGTGTCCTAAAAGGATTATGCCGTATTTTGCATTTCTTGCAAAATTGGAAAGAAAATATAGTACTGTGTATGTCATCCAAAATACAGTTTTAGTGAACTTTTCCCCAGCAATGCCTTTTCAAGTTCTTTTTTAACCTCCTGGCCACATGCAGGATGCCTAGTGAATGATAAATTAAAACATTTCTACCTGGAATCGTAATAATAAAAAAGAGAACTAAATCAAGACATTGTGAAAACTAGCTGTCAGCAGAAGGCATTAAAGTGCAAACCTGGCAATATTCTTAATGCAGGAAAAAAATGTTAATGGCACCAGAATAACAAATTACTTTCTATCATGACAACTAACACAGATCACAGACTAGGGAATGTAGGGAGGACATGAACAAACGTCTGAAAGCGTGACATAGCTTTTATTTTCATTGTCCTTGCCATGGCCCAAGGACAGCTGTAAAGTCTGTACACCAGAGCCAAAACCATTCTGAAACAAATGATCCCTATTTAAGATTTGAAAGTCTGTAGAAGTTTTCATCCCAGTGACTGCATGTGGACATTGTGGATCTGATCATAGCTGCTCTGGCAGCTGGAAGAGTAATGAGAAATAAAAGATTTCTGTTATCCAAGGAAAAGGAATGAGATGGCAGCAAAAGGGAGCCTGGTTTTGCTGTGTGATATGCTGGTAGCAGCAGCATGTGTTAAACTGCTTTGGCAGTGGTTGCTGCCAGCAAGGGAAAAGGGAGAGGGAAAGTTGGCAGGAGTGTGAAAGCTCAAACCAGACCTTGTCTAAGGTGTTGCAAGATGTGTCTCACTTTCCTCTCTTGAGGACCTCCATCACCTGCTCTGACCATTCACCAATTTGAAAACATAATTGAGTAGTTTTTCACCCTAATCTTATGAATTAATTCAAATCCTAAATATCAGCTGCTTAAATCAGCACAGCACAAGTAGCAGCTATTTTGATTTACACCAGCTGCAAATCTGACACTATGTTATTAATTTATTAATACTGTCCTTGAAAAATCCTGCAAATAAACTGAAGCTCAAGTATTATCACTTCATGTTGCTTTCTAAGATGCTCCCCATCAAGATTGTTAGTACTCACTGTGCTCATGTTCAGAATATCACTAAAAATGCACCAAAAAAATGGAAGCTACAGGATCTAATCTGACAAATAATTAGACACATGAGAATTAGTGCTTGGAGAAACTTTGCATTAAAGCAAACACGATTACTTGCATGAATGAAACTATTTATTCTTGTTACTCATGTTAGCTCAACATATCTGATGAAATACTTTTTTTTTAAAGAGACAGATTTTTTACTATTAAAAAAGAGAAAAAACTGCTCCTTTAAAGCATTACAAAACCTGTAGAATTTTTATCAATTCAGTACAGATCTACAGTATAAAGTATTTGCTGAATCCCACTTACATAGAAAGTAAGCGGGTCTTTTTTGAGGGGTTTTGTGGGGTTTTTTGGGGGTTTTTTTTGGTTTGTTTTGTTGATTGGTTTGTTTTTTTGGCTTTTTTTGGCTTGTTGTTGTTGGTTGTTTGTTTGGGGTTTTTTGTTATCATATTCCAAGCTTGCTTAAGCTCTTGGGCATTGCTAACTGGAAATGAGTGCTATGAAAATATAGCCCAGCTCAACTCACCCTTCTGCTCCAGTCGTATTTCCTATGGCACAGCAGAACTTCTAATTATGTCATATATTTATTATTCTTTTCATTAAATTGGTACTCAGTCACAACCAACAGAAATCGTGATTCACAATAAATTCTATAATCCCAATCCTTTTTGCATGAACGTATTTGTTTTGCTTCAGAAAATGTTCTCACTTGAAATTTGATGCTGCAAACTTTAGCAGCAGTGATGATGATTTTAGCATCTTATCTTCAAAAGAAATACTATTTTCACATCAGACTGACCATCTTTTTGAAAGAGTTTCCTTGAAACTCTTTACAAAAAGTTCACAAATTTGTGAACTTTTCATTGGAGTTTCCTTCAGAGCCTTGCATTCTGTTAAGATTTGCACTCTGCCCATATATTTTTCATATCTAACCAAATGATTTCTCTTCCCCTAAGTTTATTCATAAAGTCTAAATCACTGACAAAATAAAGCAGAGAAATGTTTGTCCTGTACATAAGTCAACAGAATGGTGTAACAGATTTACTTTTGGTCTCTATGTAAACTCTGATTTATTTTAGCAGTGACTAAAGGGTAAAGAGGCAGATAACACATTTTACCATTATTTTCTGATTTCTCTTCCCCCTTCCCAACACCTTTCCCAGTCCTATGAAAATAAATGCTCTGTATCAAATGCCACTGGCTAACAATAAGCAGAAGGAGCAGGAACTTATTTACTTCAGCAAGGGTTGAGATTTGAGATCAGCCACCAAGCAGATGTTATTTCTGAAGCTGAAAGTTTTCATGATGATTGTTACTATGGAAACCAAGCTTTGTAAAATATTCCAAACAAACACTTCTTTATTACCCTGGGCTGTAACTACAGCTCTCTGCATTAAGGCTGCATCCCACGGTAAGTTTTCAACTGTGAACATTTTCTTTCTGGTTATTTGCTTTCAGTAGTAACCACAAGACAGGGTTTCTTCTTAGGCCTAAGAAGAGACTGTATCACAGTACCAGCCATCCATAAAATGACACACACTGTACCCATTCAGCACTAAACTCCTGTCTCTTTCATTTCCCCCCTCCTGTGGGCAGCCACTCAAATCAGTGTTTCCCTGTTCAGCAACAGTGGAAAACAGGAACTCACTGCTAATTCCTGCGGTTAGATCAGCAGCACAAAACCAGCAGTGGTTACTAAATGCCAGCCCCAGCCTCTTTAGCACTTAAACTATTCTTCATTCTTAGTAGACTTTGTGAAGCCCATGAGTCACCCACAAGGCATCTCCCAGTGGCCTGTCATGTCATACCCACGAGTCTCAGACCTGCTGCTCTGTGAATTGCACTGGAGGAGTGAAAGTCTGGATGCCAGTTCAAGCGAGGACAGTGGGGGTTCAGCACTGCAGGATCCCTGGCTCTGAGTGCATCCCCAGGGAGAGGGCACAGATGTCGCTGCTGGCTGACCTGGAAGCACCATGGCTGTGCCATGGGAAGGGGCAGGTGAAGCCCATAGCTGTGCTTGGTATTTTAACCACCTCCCTCCCCCCTTGCTACAATCCAGCTCCCAGAGATGGGGAACAGGGCAAACTGCAGAGGGTAAGAGTGGCAGCTGGCTTCTTATAAGGCAGGGAAAGGAAAACTGTACTTAAGGCTAAGTAAGGAAACGAGAAGGAATTTTATTGCAGAATGAATGTACCATGTGGACATTGGGAATATTCTTTGTCTGAGGCCTTCCTGTCTCCTTTTACAGAGAAGTCCTTATAAAGGACAAAAATAATACTAATATTTCAAAATATAGCTATGTTCAAGACAGGTGTGGTCACAATTTCTGATGATTACAATTAAAATTACAAAGCCATTTTCATCCTGAACTGATTGCCATGTGCTCATAGCCTCCTTTAACTTTCTATGCTCTTTTCCTGTTCAAATAGTACAATTTTACCAAATCTTTCAGAAACTTCTCAGTTATCTTTGAGATGTGTGACAATTACATTTCCCCCCTAATACCAGTTCCATCCAAAGCTTGCAATTTAATTTAAAACTTGGCCTTGACTCAGGTAACATTAAGGATTCCTGCTTTTCATTATTGTAAAACAAATCTGTTTTAAAATACAGCGATGCAATCAGAGCACAATTAGATTTCCATAAGAATATACAGAAGTATGGGACTTTGTGTGCCACTGGCATCTATTATAACACACCAGAGCAGGAAAGCATTAAGCAAAAGAGTTCAACTAAAGAGCCAGCTAAAGAGTTTTAGTTGTGGTGATTTGTTCTCTTGCAATGGCGTGCTGAAGATAATATTAAAAATATTCAGAAAAGATTTTAAGCGTGAGAAATGTGTAGCATAAGACACTCTGGAAAAAGGTCCCAGACAAAGCAGGCATGTTTTATGAAGACAGAGCTACAATTTGTAAGTGACTGTGTGGGACAGAATACAGAGAATACAATAAAGTCATGGCACATGTCCTGGTGGACCAATGCCCGGAGAGGGGAGTGCTGTAGCTCAGGGCTGTGGTTACAGGAAGGTTAAGGGTCCACAGAACACACAAGCTGTCTTTTCACTGGCAGCTCTCTATGGATACCCAGAACATCTTAAAAGATTTCGTGTCTGTGAAGTAGGGTGTGCTTTCTCCATGGAGGAGGAATTATGGATGGCTGGCCTAATGTGGTGTGGCCAAAGCCAAATCCTCTGGATAGAGGCACTCAAGGGATCACAACAGCCATGCAAGAAATCCAACTGCCTCCTACTTCCCAGCTTCAGTAAGCTTCATTTAAGGCCACATTGACTTAAGGTGACCTTCCCCAAGCACATGGAATTGTACATATGTAGGCTACCTTCACAAAAGAACTGCCAGTTTCTTACTGTGCTATCAGAAATCTCTGAACTATGATGCTGGAGTAAAAATTTAAGTATAATAAAAGGTACATCAAAGACCTTGAATGAAAAATCTTATTGAAAACCTCCTCCTCAGTCCCAGACAGAGCAGTTTCTCATAATTCCCCAAATGTCTATGGAAATGAATTGCACTAAAAGGTTCTAGAGCCATCAATATATTTAAGAATTTAATAGATGTATTTTAGCCTTCTTTGATCATAAATTGCCAGAATGGTTTCTACTCCCTCCAGTTTCCTTGTCCCTGATTTTCTTCTGTGACATTTCTGGATGACTTCCAGTTCTGATTGTTGTAAAGTCCTTGTTTTTGCAGAATCACCTAGTGTAGAAATTTGCAATTCCAAACACCATTTTTTTTGGTCTGTTTATCAGCTAACAGTCTTTGCTCAAGCAATCTTTGCCCTTCACATTCCAATTGGTTTTGTCCTTATTCAAACTTCTATGAATTTACCATAAGTAATGTAGTTTAAAACATAGATTAATCTTTTTCTACATTTAAGAAAAGAATTGTCTTTGGGCAATCTTTAGTGATGAGAAGTATCTGAACATACCCATAATGACAGACTTAATTTGGATCATTAACATTTCACCCATTCAATCTTTCTAATATTGAGGTTTATTTTTATATTTTCTTTATATATTTAAAACATTTTTTTTATGTTCACATGAAAGGCCTCTTTGTATAGTTATAATTTTTCTTCAGCTTGCCTGGTTTTGTTCATTAGAGTTTCCTAATTTTCTGTGAACTGCTGAGCAAGCTGAAGATTTTAATTGGATATATCACTTTATTTTTTCTTGTAAGAGCCTTCTTATTAAAGGCTACTCATGGAGATGATATAGATGTTAATCAGCTTGCATCTGTCCTTCTAAAAGATTCAGTCAGGTCCCTAATTAACCATCTGTAAACAAACCCTTGCTCAATAGCAGGGCTCAGGCATTCCTTGTGAGGTAGGAAAAGCTGGTGAGGGCCTCCTGCTACCTCTCAGCTCTGCTGTAAATATTTGACTCCTCTCAATATACAGAAAGTAATTGGAAAAAGACAAGTGACTCACAGGCTAGATTGCAGAGCACTGGATTCTCTCTAATTGAGTCATTGTTATTATGAGAAGGCTTTAAAAATTGCAGGTGTCTGTTGCTCCCAGGAGGTGTCAGGTGCTTTAGCAGCACCAAGAGTTGTGTATTCCAGAGCTGTAAGAAGCCAGGACAGAGAAGACCATACATTTCCTATGATGAAAGTCAGGAGAGCCAGTCTTTAAAAATAAGATTACTCCTGCAGATAAAAAATAGAGGGTTTTTTTCCCTCCAGAAAGAAAAGCACATTATTCTGTGCATTTTCCAAGATACTGGTCTTCCAGAACACCAATGGTAACCAGAAAATTCTTTCATATTTTTGATTTTTTAATCAATATTAGTCTCCTTTAAGACTGTTTGCAAAGCTCACATCTCCCTGACTTTATACTGTAGCACTTGGTGCACTCTGCAGTGAGCACAGGAGTTTCTCACCAGCTTCAAGAAGGGTAACTAAGCACCCTAATAAATCTGGCCTCTCACAACCTCCTAGGGAGCACATGGAACTTCATGTGCAGTAAGATATCCTTTTTTCTTATAACATATTTGGCATTATACACCTAAAGCACTCTGTATTTGTATCTATCCCATTCCCAGCATGCTGTTAAGGACCACATCTGCTCACAAAGACTTGATGCACACCCTGTAGCTCTTTCCTTATGGGATGCTCACAGCTGTGACAGAGACAGACACTGTTATTGTCCATGCTTAGGAGCAATTTCTAGTACAAAAGGAAACCATCTTCTCTGTTCTTACAAGCAGATAACTCACTGACGTGTGTCAGGAGGCATTATTCATTTTTACCACACAGAAGCACATCAAGGGTGCCACTCAATCACATGGAAGGGATTACAGCTACTCTGAGGCACTTCCAGTCCTGCCATCATATCTATTTCTCATCCTTCCCTCTTCTCTCCAGCACCTTACTATAAATTACAGGTATTACCTACACTGCTGTTAATCCACACCTGAAAAGATTTTGTGTGATGACCACAAATACAGGACCATTTGCACAAAACACATGGAAGTGTTTCTGCTTTTCCACACCATGTCCTGTGAGCAGGAAGCATGACAGAATCCACCTCACTTGGCACACATGACTTTAGAGGCAGATACTCATTTTGATTTAGTACTAATATTTCAGTGGTATTTTTTTTATGCTTTCCACCAATATTTCAGCAAGGGATCATTGTGACTCTCATGTTCCAAGAACTTGATTTCATCTTTAATTCCCCGATTGATAGAGCTGTTTTCTGAACAGCACTTGTATGTAATTAGGTCCCTATTATATAGTGTTTAGGAGCTGAGAAGGATCATTAGGAGTTGAAAAGAAAATAAAGACATAAAATGAACTTGCTAATCATCAAAAGTTGAAAACAAAAATTTATGAAGGGAGAAAGCAGAGCCACAAATCAGAGATCTAACCTTTTTTTGCAGTTCTGTTTCTCTCAGTGATCTCCCTCAAGATCCAGATTTGTTATAGCACATCCATTTCATATTGATTGCAACAGATTGTGTAACACGAGACATCTTGTCTTTGCAATTTTCCAGATTCTTCTGAAAGTAAACTCATCAAATCATCTAAAAACATGTTACCAGAGCTCTTCAATATTGCATCCATCATGTCTTTCCTTCCCATTACCATGTGCATGCAGATGATTAAATTAACACTCCCTGGTATCCCACACAGACCATCATCACAGCTGTTGTGTCAGATATAATCCATTGCACCTCTGTTCACCTGTTCTACACTTGCAGGACAAAAACAACCTCCTCTTTTGGAGACATAGACTGATTTTAATATCTAAATATGTTTTGTTTTTCCCAGCTCTAAATGTCAAGGCACTTCTCAGTTTTAAAGATCTGGAACCTCTCAAAAAGCTCATGGTATATACACTTGATATTTTACTTAGCACCAGTGAGCACTGCTGGGCCTCCTACCTAATGGTCCTAGGAGCTGGAAATTAAAAGGTTGGATAAATTCACTTGGGAGATTCACAGCACTCCACAAGGATACAGAACACTTGCTTTGGGTCTTTATATTTAGGCTGAAACAAAGGAATTAGCTTTATGATCTAAGAATACAAGAAGTAAACCCATACCACAGTCTCTAATTTCCTTTTTTTCTGCTGTTAAACACGTCCCATATGCATAATGTATGGCAATGGGATCTTATTGATGATTGTTTGGTGTGATCTCTAACTCATATATTGCTCATTTGTGAGTAATGCAAGTCCTCCCAAACTCCTGCTCACACACATAGAAAATATGACAACATTCAATGAATATCACTCTAGGAAGGCCACATTATTCCTGAATGTCACAGCTTATGCAAGTCCTGCTGAAGAAGGCAAAGAACTAACTGACATCACAAAATTACCCACTCTAAATGCTTTCTACATTTAAGAAAAAGAAGTAATTTAGAAACATGAAATTCTTCCCCTCAGAAAAGTTTGAGCGTTCTTTTTTAAATCTTTGACTATAAAGCCACTTTCTATTAATTCAGCTGCATAATCACAGAATGGGCCAGGTTGGAAGTGACCACAGTGAGGTCCTACTCCAGCAGGGTCATCCCAGAGCACATGGCACGGGATTATGCTGAAAACCAGAAAATGGTAAAATTCTCAGATTTTATAATTTGCATCAAAAATTCACGATTTTTCTTGTCTGGGTTGCATTTGATAAATAAGAGGGATTTTACATAGCATGTATTTCTGGTTCCTTGTGTTTTGGTACCAAGGTTCTATAATTTCCAATGCACACAGGCATCCAATGCCTTCACCATCAACATCTCTCCACCACATAATGATTAGGGAAAGATTTTTTACATGCCTAAATTTTTCTGAATTTTGAAGGACTAAGGCTAAAAGATTACATGATTTTTTTGTCTGTATTTGGTTACAACGATTTCTCTAAAAATTCCCAATATCCAAAATTTTAAGAAGCTGCATCACACAGCCCAAAAATCTGGGAGTAAGGAGCGCTCTTCCACTAGTCCATAAGAAAAGCAGAACACAGGAATATGATGTAAAAGAAAATAGATGTAATTACCTATTACAAGAAGAACAGATGTAAAAAAAAATGAAGTTAGGTCTTTAGAACTAAGGAAAATTAAATTTAAACCAACACTATTATACCGTATTCCTGACAAAGAGCAAAATGATGGAATGTCACTTTTCTTTCAATGTCTATGTCAGCTTGAAATAAAGATAGCACTTTAATCTCATTTACAAATACATGTTAGCTATTATAACATCATTTGTTTCATTCACTCATTACTAATACCTAAACACAAAGTAAAAGTTCAACAGCTCCGTTGACAGCATGATAAATTACAAGAAACCAAATGAGTTAAGCATACTACACTTGCCATCACACAACCAGGGAGACTGTAAAAATAACAGAAATCTTTAATTAACTCAGGAAATTAAAAGGTGAGTTTAATAAAGAAGCTTAATAACAAGACACACTCAGATGAACTCACGAACACATGTTAATCAAGAACAAGGAATAATTTCAGGTGCATGACTAGATACACAGCTTAAATTACAGAAAAGATAAATGTGTTAAAGTGGTATCCACACACTGATGAACCTAGGATGTTATAAACACAGGCACTGACCATAAGGGTCTAATAACAAAACATGGGGAGCAGGGATGATTCCTCAAAGAGCCCAAGTTAAATGAGAAACTACAGTGAGACTGACACTGTGGTTTATATCATTGAAGATTCTTATTGCCCTGTGTTTACATGTAGATAATAAAAACTATATATTTTGTAGGTAGAAGTTTTCAGAATAGAACTGCACTAGCATACAATTAGCTACTGCAGCAAACATGAGATTCATATAAAGTCTTATTTCTGATAGCTGCCTAATTGCTTTGGTTTCAACAATCATATTTACTGAGTGTGCACTATAAATACAGACAAGAAGTAGTACTTGTGGAAACTCACAGTACACATTCAGTAGGTGTTTATATAGGAATAGAAGTATGGTTCTTTTCTATTCAATTATACTGAAAATTACCAACATTAGGAAGAAATGTATGTCCTGAAATATTTAATTTGAAAACACCAGAAAATTTTACAGTGTTTGAGGTGTTTAAATACATAACATTGCTGCTTCAGTGATTTTCCTAATGGATAACAATTGAAAACAAGATATTTCAATTAAGAGTCCCTACAATCAATTGAACAACTTAACTACAAAACCTCCTTATAAATAAGTTATGGCCTCCTGAAATTAGAGCATATAAAACACAGAATAAAAACTTCAGTATCCTGAATTTAATGGATAAAACTATGACTAAGTTATTCATTAAATAGCACCAAGAATTAGTATTGTCCTTCTTCAGCCATGTGGAAAATGTTTGCAAAGGTTCAGTCCCCCCAGATGTAACACAACTTTCAGGAAATAGCCACAGGCTTCAGCAGTTTTACACTTCCCTGGTAGATTTTCAGTTCCAAACAAAGGTAACTCTTGTCTAGCCCAAGCCTTACAAAACTGTTATCAGCTGGAGCATTCCAGATGCTGCTTTCAGTGACAAAATACAAATTCAATTAAAGCAACAGGGTTTACATAGGAAAAAGTGAATTATATCTGAAACGTGGCTTTGAAAGTGATAAACTACCAAATGAATTTTAATATGGGAGTACTCTTTTAATGAACATTTACAAATGATCTCTTGGCTTTTCTAATCTCAGTCCTTATTCATCTTGGAAATTCTGCTTTTGTTCTTCCTACAAAATGTGTTCCATGAGCCACAGAATTGAACTTGCTCAATCTATAACCCATGGTTTTTAAGTCGTTCAAATGAATTTGGCAATGTACGGTGGTGCCACATTTATTCTCAGCAGCCATGCTTCCCCCCTCCCCCACAACCCCCAGTTTATTCATTTCCTAGAGGAAATTGCAAGTTAATAGAAAAAGCAGCACTGGAACTGCCTCACATCCTATAGTTATTAATTAAGTAAAGTCTGGTTCAGTAACTCTGGATACTAAAAATACAGAGTTAAACAAACCCTAGTGCTTTTTGAAATGGAGTTTCAACTTTGTCAGTCATTCTACAAAATTTATGCATTGACACATCTTTTAGAAATTTTTCACAAAATCTCAGAGTAAAAAAACAACCAAAACACCAAACAGCTCTTGACCATTTCTCTTTTGAAGGAGTGAACTCCTTCAACACACACCAAAGTTATGTTACTGTTGTGTAAGAGCCACTAGCTGGGTAATTGTCTTTTATTCCCCTTTACCCCTCTTGCAGATTATTTCCCTGCAATTAATAAAACAAGAGGGTACACTACTGATTTTTTTGACAAGGTACAGTAATTCGCAAAGCTTAAAATTCACTTGTGTGAGAAACTTTTAAGTGTTCCTGATATCTGAAGATCTTACAGGATAATTATAGTTGCAATTGGTATTGAATGTTAAGTCAGTAGGTAGCATGCTGGGAAAAATGCACATAAACTTAGGTTATAACAAGCCTATTCCTTTAAAGTGAGCCTTTTCTTAAAAGTGAACAGGCTATTATTAAAGTGATTTTTTTTTTTTTTTAAATAAGGACAATAATGGGTTCAACAGCTATGTCAAATATTTTTAAAATTCTGAATGGAATGAAATACCTAAAAAGCTTATGGCAAGTTTAAAGGTTGGGAACAACTGCTGTTAAAAATGCAAGAGAAAGTAAGAAATATTGATGAATTTCATCTGTGAGTATGTACATTACAGAGAATACTTGCAAACATATCAGTTTGTATCCTCTGAAGGAATTGAGTCCCTTCTTCCCTCAGGCAAATTAATGGATGGGAGCCTCTAACTGAAAAGCAATGCCAAGGAAAAAGAAATGCCATTAAAAAATAGGATTTTACAATAGATTACATTAGATTGTTTATTATAGATGGCATTCAGCTTTCATGAACCAGTAAATATTTAGGTTGTTTTGCTCTCATGTCTGCTTCTATACTCCAAATAAGACACTTGTGGCACAAGAGGAGTTTGCTGTGTTTGCTCAAAGTTACACAGCAAGTGATGTTTGCCCTCAGTGTCACATTTACACCATGGAAGGAGAAAGCTGAGGTGCTGCAGAGAAAGCATTCCTCCTTTCCTCAGAGGAGCAAAATGACAGGCAAGGGACAGTGAGGCAGTGTGGGGCAAACCCCCTGCACTTGCCCCTGAAGCAGCACTGGCTTTTGAGCATTTCTCCTGCTCAGAAAGAGCTGCCAGCTTTGTGCTCTTCTTCTTCAGCTACAGGGACTGGGGGCTTTTTGTCCCAAGGAAGCAGGAGCCTGTCCCCAAGCCTCTCTCTGGCTATTGGCACCTCCATCTGCTGATTCCTGCCAAGGGAATGAGCTGAACTCCTGTGGAAACCCCTCCAGGCAGCCACACACACCACACTGAACCAACTACACCAGAGCAGAGCTCACAGCAACAAGGAAAAATAAAGTGGGATTAAAGATCACTCACAGAGATCACAATAAAGAACAAAGGTTGTGGCTAGCCAGCATCCAAGTTTTGTTAACTATGACCTTAAATCAAAAAAACCCACAAAACCCACAAATGCCAACAGCCTCTAAATTACTGAATAGAAACTCAAAGCAACAAATAGAATTGTCATATGAACAAGTTTTCTTGTAGAGGTTTAACATCTATTCCATCAACTTGCCTACACATAATATGAGTGACTATGAAAAGGGCTGAGTGCTGAAGGACTGCTTTCCAAATTTGCTGTTGTTTTCCATGTATGAGGACAATTACCCCCCTTTTCTTTTCTTCCCCTCAAGTGGATACAAACAATCATGTTGTGCAACAGTAAATTTTCTCCTAATTTATAGTGCCTTTTAGCTTATTGTCTTCAATGGAAAAGCTCTTATACTGAGCAGTAGATACACTGAATACATCAAATAGTATGAGAGAAAGACCATTAACTCAAATTAAATCAAGTTTTTCTATCAGACACTTTAGCCCTATTGCACCTGAGTTCCAGTTCCCTTCTTTCCTGCCAGACAGATTCAGGCCCCAAGGGCCTTGGAAACTTTTGAAAATCTATTTTAATGACAGTGTTGAATTCTAGATTGGAGGCTAAAGGATAGATCCCTCTCTGCAGCATGTGCTATGGCACTCCATTTCTGCTGGTGGTACTTTAGAGTAAAAATCACTGTAAATTATTTCATATGGAAGGAAAGATGGTGTTAAGATATCAGCTTTAGAGCACAGCACCTCCTTAAAAATTCCCTGTGCACTGACTGGTCACCTCTTGGGCTGAGGATTGGTTCTTCCTTTGTCATCTCTGTATCACAGCACACAGCCCTGCTAGATTTCCCAGCACAACCATTCACCCTGAAAGCTGCACTGCTGCAATGATTGACCTTAAAAATAACCCAGAAAAAGAAAAGAAAAAAGCAAATTGAGGTATTTTTTAGAGTACAATACTTTCTCAATTCATTTCCCAGAGTTATTCTTCAAGCAGTTGAGGGGCACCAGTAAAAGTGCAGAGGTAAAAGGTGTAAATGATAGAGCCTGATGCAGAGGACTGAAAATATTAAGAGGCAGCAGTGCTGCTAAGCAGCCAAGAACATCAAACTGCTCATTCCTTATCTAGTCTGCATTTCTCCTGAAAGGAGCTAGTTTCACCAAAACTAACCATTTATGTTATACTAACCAAACTTGTCTGCAACCTGCATTTAACCAGGAGACTGTTCTTTTTTTTTTTTCAGACTTTGAGAGGTCTTTTTTTTCCCTGACAGCTGGCCTGGTGTTTTATTTCAGAAATACATTGGTTAGTTTAATAAAATATATAGCTTTTCTGGGAAATCCTTCTATTCCTACAGAGTATGTGATTAACAGGCTGGCGAGTTAAATTTTACGTAAGCAGGATATATATCTCCAACCTCTTCAGCATTTTGTCTCAGCTTTCTCTGGAAGACTAGATCTGTTGCAGGAAAAATGACCATTACTTCCCTACCAGGGAGAGGTTTTTTAATATTTCAGCCTTTTATCCTCCTTGATCTTAAAAAACCCCTCAACTTTACCAATGAAGAAAACCAGGAGGCCAAAGTAACTCCTCTCCCAGCAAGGAAAAAACTCCCTGTGCCTCCAGAGCTCCATTGCATTGCTCAGGTTTCTGCAGTCAGAACCAGGTCCCCAGGTCCTGCTGTTTTGGCAGACATTGCATCATGCTGACCATTTAAGTAGGGAAATAAATCAGGCACAGCCTGCCATAATAACCTTCAGTTGTGACTGACACAAGACCTGGAAGGTTTCATTGGCCAGGGACATGCTAGAACAGAAAGTTCTAGAAAAATAAAGAGAGATCTCTTTCTGAAATCGTAAAATCTTCCTCTCAGTAAGTGTGCTAAAGAAAAAGGAAGTTGTAACAATAAATTAATTCACCTGAATATGATACACAATTACTTGAAACAGCTGCTTGTGTACTTGAGTTACTGGCTTGCTGTGCTAAAACACTAATTAAAAGTAGATTGAGAGAAGATAGCACTGACATTTGCATTTCCTGCAAGGTCACTTCTGAAAATTATTACTGTAATCCAGGTAAGATGCACTGCTTAATGCTTTTTTGGGCAGTGTGTTCACATTTTCTTATTTAATGACAATGCTCAGCCCAGCACTATTTAACTCTTTCCTTCAGACATTATATAAAATGCCATCGAAAAATATTACCATAAATTACACTTGTAAGAGGATTAAAACCAAAGCTGTTCTCTCCAAATTAATTTAGGTAAGTACACTAGATAAATAAATCAGCACCCTTCAGCTCTGAGAAAGCACTTCAAGCAATTTGAAGTCATTAAAAATACTTTTAGTTCCAACATTTTGGCTCTTAGAACAGTCTTAATGGTTATATGACAGTATGTTCTACTACTGGCAGTATGGCTTTTATTGCATGCCCTGATCTATTTGATGATCATGGCAGCTTTTTAGAGAACTACAAAGAAAAGCTGAAATAATGAATTATTTTTCAGACAAGACTAATAAAAGTGTTAATCAAAAATACCATAAATGTCAGAAGCTCTCATAAATTCTACGTTTTATATATTCCTCCTTCTAAACATTCAACCAGTAGAAGAAAAATCCTAAAAGGAGGATTAAAAAAAGAGAGGGTGCAAGCCAAGAAAGAGCACAGTACAGTCCTTGTGCCCTTAAGAAAATCTCAGCACTTCATTTAACTGATCTCATTTACTGATTTATGAAGTAGTATTATTCTCCTATGACTCAATTTCTGAGAGCTTATAAACATCTCCTATAGATTAATATGATTATGTTTGATTTCTGGTTAGATTATAAGGTATTCCCAGATGACAAGACACAGTCAATTATTCCCCCCTTATGCCACTATTATGAAATATTAGTGGGTTTTAATACACTTCTATCAGCATAAGAATCACTCCCCAACACATTTTCCAGTGACTTGCACATCACTGATCTTGAGACAACAAGAATTTCAAAGTACAGCATGAAATGTATCTGTTCCATTTATAATTACATGCTTCCTATGTTTTTGGTGACATTTATCAAGATTAGATGATGTTTGACCCTCTTTCCATCTGCTTTTAAATAGGCCTCGAAAGGAAATTCTCACTGGCAACTGAGGAGAATAGAACTACATACAGCATTGTGGATTTGTTAGCAAAAATTCATTTTAAGATTTTATGAGGTTCCAAGAACATTATGCTGGAAAGTAAAATTATAGAGCTGTCAGTTATGTCTGTTGGATGGCATGGTTCTGTTAGTGCAATGCTAGGAAGGTTCAGTAATTTTGTTGAGGGGTTTCCATAGAGCTGTGCAGATGCTTTGTTCTACCTATGGTGCAAATACCTGCTAATTTGCTTCACTTTCTAACTGAAAGCAATGAATTAAAAAAATAAAAAGAACAGGTAATGCTTAGGCACATAATGAACAGGCAAAAAGATGGAGCTTTGTAAGAGAAATCAGAGAGGCTTTTGGATGCCTTGATAACAGTGGTGCAGTCAATGGCCATTTCCAGTCACAACATATATTTACCATGCACACACACACACATAAACACTTCTGGCAACAGCTGTAAAAATAAGTTGCCATTGACTTGAGCATGGATTAGCTATTGTTCCTCTCACAGTGCAGTCTCAAGCAAACACTGACTATATATATATATAAATATATATATATATTACATCTTACAGCAATCCCACAGAATTGTTCCATAACCTCCATGCCCAGAGGAGAGTCCACTTATTTAAAATGCATGATTCTTGGTGTGCAAAGTGAAATCTATACAAAAAATCCCACAGAGTACTGTTGGGAGTATCAGTGTGACCCTTTGGAGAGTGCTGTTCTAATACAGGATACATCAAAAGATAGACACAGTCCCTCTGTTTGAAAACTCTGCCAGCAGATGCTTCTCTGCAGTTCCCTGTTTTATAAAATAACCAGTGGCAGAAATTGTCACCATATGCTTGATGTTTCATCAAAAATTCAACCTGGCTCCTTCTATATACTTGTATATTTTTTCAAAATGTGTACATTTCTTAATTTTACTCCTTTGCCCATATATTTCACACCATTAATATTATCAACCACATAAATTTTACTGGTAAATCTTGTAAGAACACTGAAAAAATAAAATTGATTTTTTTCTCCCAAGTCTTTTTCATCAGTATAGGCTTCATCTTTAAACAAGTGACTTTGATAAGGCCAAGTTCTAGTCTTTAGAGAGAAACACTACACTTATTGAAGTTTTCCCCTCTTTTTTTTTTTGAAAACATTATTTTGGGAGACCAGGGTGTGAGAGTTCAGGGAATAATGCATTCCAATATTGCATTACTTTCTTAAGCAGGAGAAATCTGTTCTCATCACCTGATTAGTTGCATCCATACTTTATTAAGGTTTGATGGATTTAGGGCGACCAGATCAATATGTTTGGAGAAATCACTACATGAAGGGGCAATTCCAAGCAAAACTTTCTGGATTGAGTCAGTGCAGTCTTAAGCATGATTTTTTTTCCTAGTGTATGAAGAGCTATGACTAACCAGAAAAGCAGCTTGGTTTGTAGATTAAAGCCTGGGCTGCTGTCAGCTGGGAGATGAAATGCTGTGCTTTAGGTCGGCACAACCCACGTTTCAGGGACTTTTCAACCCAAGCTTTACCTGCTGTACCTGCCACAACAGCAGCTCCAGTGGAATATGATCCTTTCAGGCTGAGATTTATTTCACTTCATTCTAATTAACCTGATTACTATCTAGCCATACACATCTGTTAACGTGAGACACCAAAAAACCCACACGTTTCTATCGTCATCTGCAGAAAATGCCATGACACTGTCTAAACATAGCATGCTGCCAGGGATTTGAAATGTCAGAGGAAGAGGGTGAATCAGACTATCTGATTAAAAGAGAGTGACAAGAGTTAGGAAAAGGAGATTACTGAACTGTGCAGGGTTACTGAGTTCTGCTTAGATTATCGGAGAGAACCCAGCAGTTAAGTTTGACTAACACAGTACAAATAGATAATGGACAAGTTCACACATATTGATTGCAGCATTAGCCCAAAGAACAAAACACACACTTGAGCACAGAGATCATTAGCAAGATGCAATATTGACCTAAGTACTTGCTATCAAAATTCAGGTTTAACTTTCAATGAAGTACACAAATTAAGTGGATTTTGGTTTTGTGATTCAAACTTGGGGAAGAACCACACAAAAAAATGTATCATAATATTTCTTGTGATTTGGTATAACCTTTGCCAAAAGCCTGGGAGAAAAGAACAGGGAAGGCTCTTATACCAATTGCAGTGATCTTAGTAGAAAACTAAGGTGGCAGTGGTATCATAAGGCTATTATTAATTCAAATCTCAAGAGGTGCCAGTCAAGAATTAGAAGTTACTTGTCATAATCACTTTGGAACTTAAAATCTGACCAGAGCACTTTTATATCTGGAAGCAACGTGTGACTCTTACAAAGAAAAAGAAAAATGGAGGAACAGAGAAATGGAGAGAGAATTCACTGTTATTTACTTAATCTGAGTCAGTGTTTTGCTCTGAGCTAACTTGCTTTTTTTTTCTCAGATCTCTACCTAAAGCAGAGGGAGAGATCCCAGACTGCTGAGTTCAACCTCACATGAATGGATCAGCTCAGGAAATCTTGCTGGGAAAATCTCTGCTGTGCCACATAATTGTTCTGTGACCCTTGTTAAGTAACATCACCTCTGTGTGTTTCCATTTCCTTGCCCACTTCTGATCAGCTACAAAATAAACATGTCAGGGTAAGGACTCTTCCTACCACACACTTGCACTTGTCCCTTGGGAATTCTGATTTCACTTGGAATTGCAATTGTATAACCAACTAAATTGAGCATAACAGTTCATTGAATTATGGCAAGATATGAAAGACCAACAAAAGAAAGAATTAATAAATTTATCTGATTTTTTTTAAAAACCCTATGAGAAGATTTAGATAGTGCCATGAGTAGTGCTGAATAAATGTACTTAGCTGAAAACCTTATTTATTTGATTCTTATAAGCAGAGATGCCACTTCTAAATGAATGGCTCCTTCCAAGATGACACAGGAAAAACTAGATTTTTTTTTTCTTTTATTTTTATCCTAGTGACATTAGCCTCACCAGTATCTGTCCCAGATGGAGGTCTGGTAGCAGATGTCTGCCTGTATGCAGGGATCACTGACCTCTGCAATCTGAGCTCCATATTAAAGACTTTAAGAACGAATCTTTCTTTTAAAGAAGAACATAACCTCTTTTTTTCTGAAAGAGGAAAGAAAAACCCATGACAACACAAACTTTATTTTATTAAGATCCTAAACCTCTATAACAATTAACTTCCACTCACTTCCCTTTGATAATAAAGTTTTACTGTTATTCTAAGGAGAGTCCAGGATAATGAATGCAAATTTGTACCTGAAAATTTAGGGAAGTTTTATTTAAAATTTCTATTTTCACAAACCCAGATTCCCAGCAAGATCAGAATTACAGTATTCTGTCTCAGACCTCTTGTGATTTAGAAAATCTAAAAGGTCGAACCAGCAACATTTCTAACTCATCATCCCTTGTTTGGTTCATCCTGTCTTTAAATCTGACAGTGATGAGGCTGCTGTGAAGGGGCTGCCATGAGATCATGCAAAATGCACCAGTGGAGCTTAATGTGTGCAATGACAGAGGTACAGGAAATAACTAATTTCTCATTTTCTGCCTCTTCCTCTCTTTCCTGTCAAAATTCTAATTACATTAAAAAAAATGCATTTTACTGACATTGTGTCAAGTAGTCATAATATTACCCAATATAAGTGTTTGACTCTGGCTCCCAGATAATAATGTTAATGAGATAACACAGAGCAGAGGGAGTGTGGGCTGCCAAGCCTGTTCAGCAAGCTACAGAACACTTCTGATGCAAATTGTTTCCTCCTGGACACAACTGCATTTGATTTGAAGATTTCTTAGTGTATTCATTTTCAGGCTATATCATCCAACATGCTGCTTGTATCATCATCACTTTGCACAATCTTGCTTTCTGCCAAAAAGAAGTTTCAAAAATAACATAAAGTCATGATAGAAATCAGGCCATATTTACAGGCCACTCCACTGTTCTTTCAGCACTGCCTTGCTCCAGATTGCATATGCTCAACCATCATTTCCAACCTTCATCATTCACCTCTCTCCAACAGCAGTACTTACATTAATTGTCTTTGGAAATTATTCTACTGGTTTGCACCATCCTATCCAATATGCATTTTTCGTCCTTAAAAAAAAAAAGTGGGATTTGCCCTTTTAATGTCTTTGGATTTAATTGAAGCACCATCCTCTGCTCTTTCACTTAGGAAAGGAACTAAAGTAGATCTTACTGGACAAAAGCAACCTCTCATCAGACCTCTCTTTCTAAAACCAGAAAAAAAATAATTGTATTGCCTCCCATTCTACTTTAATTATACCCACACCAAATGTCTTCAAGTTAACCAGTTTAAGAAAAAAGGCTTTGTAGTAATTGCACACTCAGCTGGGCTCTTTGTAATTCTGTCTCTAATGGCCTTGGAGGTCCCTTGACTCCTAGAATTCTGCACAGACATCAGGGACTGGATAAAAGGGATGCAATCCAGTTGGTGAAAATGCAAAACTGAACAGAATCAGTTCCTTGCCATCCTTTTTCAGAGGCTTTATATGTGCAGGGTCAAAAGAACAAACGACAAGTTGCACACTATTTGCATTCCTTAATGAACAGCTGGAGGCAATTGGGACATTGTAATAATGAAAACAACCTAAACAGAACATAATTTAAAATAACTTTTTTGTTTATGTGTTTTAATAGGGGAGTTAACACCAGAGACACAGAGACCATGCCCTTCTATTTTGAAAGTGCTTTTACAATGACCTTTTCATCCTCCAAGACACATTCTGTATGCCAGGCAACCTAGGCAAGGATTTACGTTCTCTCTTTTGATTTACAATTAATTTGTCTTATTTTCAGGTAGGATAATATATTTATAACAGGCCTTCCTTATGATGTTCTCCTCCCTCTTGCATTTCAACATTCAGTAGCCACAGGGATTTTGGATTTTGCAACCACGCTTCCCAGAGAGTCTTCTGTCTAACTTTTCATTTCAGAGGCAGGAACTGCACACCTGCAGTTAGGGTGAAAGTCAGCACTAAAAGCAGAAATTACATTTCTTTCTTCTATATGAATAATAAATAGAATAAATACAGGATTAATGTCATATTGCTTTCCCTACTACTATGTCTGAATTTCCCCAGAGGCAAAGTGAATTGTGATCTTTTTCCTTTAACAAAACAAGCCAAATAACACATCCCCCTAAAACCAAAACACAAAAATCTCCTAAAAAAATCCCCCAAAAACTAACCAGAAACACCACGAAAAAACCACCAAACACCCACCAAAATGAGGATTTTAAAAAAAAATAGTTAAATCCCAGAGAAGTGGTCACAGCACTGAGCCTGACAGTATTCAAGAAAAGAAAACAAATTCCTCCCACCACCTCCTTATATAATTTAAAATCTTCCAGTGTTGTGCTTATTTTTCTTTTGAATAGTGTTCTCTGGAGATAACAGTGGTTTCCCCACACAAATCTTTACAACTGATTCTTTTCTTCCTTTCAGGATTGCCAAATAGAACTGTTCTGTTCCAGAATATACAGGAGGAACCACTCTGGATACTCATCTCTCACTGCTCTCCCTGGAACTGAAACAAGGTGCTGACTGCAAGGGGCCACTTAGAAAAAGACTTTCATCTCCTCCAGTTCTCCCTGAAGCTGGTTCTGCCTCTGCTCAAAGCACAGGAGACCCCCAGCTCGGGGCAATGCAAGAAAAATCAAAGGTGGTGGCTTTGCTAAAGGAGGGCAATTCCTCATAAGCTTTTCAGACAGGCGAGTTTTTTATATTTTAGCCTTCCTTGACATATTTCTGACTCCTGTTTGGGACTGACATGGCTGTTGAGCACAGGAATCATTCCTGATGTGCCTATCAGGAACCTGACAACAGAAGGAATTAAAATAGGAATTAAAATTAAATTGTGTAGGACATAACTGAACTGATAAACCCGGGCACACCGGGTTAGAAATATTCTGCAAGGTACCAAGAAAATGAATCAAAATTTTAAATGTAGTTATATCTTTTGTTTTACAGTAATAATGTAATACAAAAAAAAAATGAAACTATCCCCCCTCTGATTGAAGTTATTAACAATGATTCTTTATCAGCTTTCATTTTTAGCAAAGATGACCTCAGAAAATCTTTGTCATTTTTTTCTGCAGCTCTGGAGTGTAAACCAAGACAATTGAACCATTTTAGTAGCAAGGCTGGGTGCTCAGGGAGGAACTCTCAAGTACTATTATCGCTGATAGCATCAAACACTATAGTTTGTGCTGTGTGTAGCAGTTTTGAAATGTGTCATGGAGATGGAGTGATTCATACTTTGTATTTTTCTTGACAATAGATGTTAATATTTTCTGGTATTTAGAGTGTCAGCTTTTTGACAACTTATATTGCATTTTGGGCTTGCTGGCGTTTTTTCTTGTGTTATCTGAAAACTAAATTGTGTATGACTTGGTACAAAATGAAGCCAATCACTTGACTACCACTTCTAGCCTCTCTTCTTGTGGATACTTTCACAAAATAAATATTCTTCTGAGAAGGCAATGAAATCTTGGGGGGTGGGGTGGGGGTGAGGGGATGAAAGAGAAAAATGGGGAAAAAAGGAATCACAAAAATGTTTGCATTTTAGTCTGAACAATGAGTTTTGAAGGTTTTCTTGAGGGGAGAAAAGCAACATCTGCTAAGTCCTGGTCATTAAAGCACTTCACATCTTGTTTTCATACTCACATCTAAAAAAATCCTGCTATGCAAGAACTAAGATATAAGTTAAGACACAAAGAAACCCAAGGTCTTCCTCTGGCATCTCACCTCAGAAAATTCAAAAGTAATTCCTGAAAATTGCGTAAAAACTTCCATGGAAAAGTTGGGATAGAATGTATTCAGACATAGGCTTTCCCCAAATTTTCATGTTAACTTCATAGTGCCCTCCAAGGCCCCATGCAAAGCTTCCAGGTAACACTAAACTGTAACAGTAAACACTTAACTGTACCTGGGGAAAAAGAAAATCACAATATTTAAGTTTGACTTCTGCTCTTTTAAAAGCTACACTTAGCCCTTCTTGCTAGGAAGGAGCAAGACAAAGTAAGTCAGCTGTAAGGCTCTGAAGCACACACCTATTTTACCATAGCAAAGAACTTCTCATACAATGTTAAGGGGTTGGGAGGGAGCTGAAAGATTTTTTGAAGCATTGTCGAAGAGCAACAGAATACGAAAGTTCATACAAAGGAGAAGTGTCAAAATGTGACATTTCAATAACGAGGAGGGAGCGTGGCTTGTTACCAAGCTCAACACACAAAGGACAAAGAATTACAGACCAATTCCAGAACTGCAGCCTGGTCTCATACACCCTAAAAGGATTTGCCTTCAAAGCTGGCTGTGACATGCCAGGACCACGTGGGACAATAGAAGAAAGGGACAAGGAGACTGGCAGAGCTGCCGTGTTTGGTCCTGGTGTTAAGAGCCTTTCACAGGTCGTGTTTTGCCTGCAGAAACTCTCTAGGAGCAAATTGCCTCTCTCAGCTCTCAAAGCACACCAGCTAATGTGATGAAGGAAAATCTTTCCCTCAATCCCAAAGGAAAATTATCCCCTGCAGATCCTTTTGCTCTTTCCCTTTCTCCCCTTCCTCCCACATCACGTAGCAATAGCAGCTCATGAAAGCGTAGTGGCTGCTCCTATCAGGGGGAGGAGTATTGGGCATTTACCAATAAAAGTTCATCATGTGACCACATTTACAGTAACAGACTTCCCCAACAAAAATACACACAGTAAAAGCAGGTTCCAACTTCCCCAGGAAAGAAAAGAGACCTAGTGGACAAGAGATTATTACAAACAAACTTATAACCTGGTGATTTCTCTGTTATCTCTTTTCAAAAAACTGATGCTGGAAAAGTGAAGCTAAAGAGATGTGGGGTAAATAACAGCACTGCTTAAAAAATCAACCCAAAGATCTTAATTAAATGAGGTCAAAGTCATGGGAGAGAGTCAAGGGAAAGGTCTATAACCTACTAACTTCATCTCTGATACCTAAAAAGGCTTTCTGTTCCAGAAAGACAAAAGATTATTGCAAAACTTTTCCAGTTTCAGTTGTCTCTGCACAGGTCAGACCCACAAACACACAGAAGAGGAAAAAAAAGACAAGTAAGACCTGAGGGATCAGTGACCACTACATACCTGCAGGAATGAAAAACAGTCACTACCCAGAGCAGAAAAACACCTCTAGACCATCTCTGAAATTGTGGAAAACAACTGGATATTATATGAAGACAACTGTAAAAAACACAATTTGAAAATAGCCTAATTTATGAGGCAGGCTCAGAAAGATTCTCATTAACTAAGTCCAGTAAAAAGAACAAAGAAGAATAAGATGCCACAATGGGGAGGCTGTGATTGCACACAAACACTCATAAGACATCTCAGTTTGCAAGATGGATTCTGTAGTTTGGCTAATTCAAAACCATAATTTCCAAAGGGAGTTATTCTGTCCAGCATTAAGATCATGCAGGCTCCAGGGCTATAACATGTTTGTAATCCAGCAGTGGTGCTGATGATGATGCTGTGACTAAATCCTGCAACAGGCAGCATGTGATAGCAGAGTTCTACTTAGTGGGAATCCAGTGAACACATCCAGCTGATATCCAGGCAATGTAGCCTTTTCTTGGAGCATGGGTGCCACAGCTGTAGTCTCAGCTGTCACTTCAGAAAAAGCATGGCCCAGGCTTGGGGACCAACTTCCTCCACACCAAATACTGAAACAAAAGAAAAACTAACAAAAAAAGCCAAATAAACCTCCCCTAAAAAATTAGTTCCAGAAGCAAAATCTCTTACTCTCTGCTTGCCAGCAGAGGCTGGTGCCCTAATTTCCAGTCTGCCAGGATTTTTTTCTCCTGCTGCACTTCTGACCACTGGCAACTACAGTGCCCCAGCACCAAGTGAGGGACTGTGTCATACAACACAGACATTGTCATGATAGCTGTGTCCCTCTCCTGACACAGTTAAACCCTACAGCCTGAAAAGGATCTGGAGCTCCCACGTGTTTCTGGGTAACTGTTTCAGGCACCAAAGAAGAAATTCCACAGTAACATCACCCTGTGAACACACAGTTCTGACCTGTGAAGACAAAAGCTGTTGCAATTTTTTTTCCAACTCTTTGGCCTGCACAAAGGCATCTGTCTGCTTCATCAGGCATTACTGAGATGACATGAACACAAGGTTACCCTTAAAATTAACTTTACCATTTGTCATACACATCCTCTTATGCCAGCAGCACGAGGTGCAGTTGCTTTAGGCTCTTTTTAACAATTTTTCCCAAGTACCACCTCTGTAGAAAAAGTCTAATCTTTCATACAATAACTACTACTACTTGTGGTATTATGGCACCCATATCTGACTCATCCTGCATAAAGAAAAGGGCAAATCTCCCTCATTCAATAATTTCTGCATCAAGCTCAGCTGCTTGCTCTTGAGGCAGCTCCTCTTTTAGAAAGAGATGCAGTTTTGATCAAAGACTTCCACTAATGGAAAATCTATCATATTCCCTGAATGATGCATTCCAATAATAAAATACTTTGGCTTCTGAAAATGTGCATCATCTTTCCTGATCAAATTCTCTGACTTTCAGGCTCAGCCTCAGGATCTTGTTATGTTTTGTCTTCATGATAAATGAATTCCCAATACCAAGCATCTACTCTGTGTGGAGTAGATACGTCATCCCTTGCAATTTCTTTGAGAAACAAAAGCAAAGAGAAGAAAACAGGAGCTAAAAGAAAGCCCCCATATAAATTTGTTTAAGGTTGGCTCACTGTTTTTAGACGAAAAATGAGTCTCTTCTTGCATCATCTCCTAACCAAGAGTCTAGCACAGAAGTTCAGATTTAAAGGCAGTCAAAAGGGAGATGCTTTACATACCCACTCCTTCTCCCCCCCAAAAAACAAACCAAAAGCAAACAAACAACAAAAAAGGATCTAATAATCTAATAGAAGACCTTTTAATCATGTCCCTTCTATGGGAAGATAGACCTATCAGAGCTGATTGAAGTAAAGAACTTCTGAGCACATCCACCAGATGGGAAATACAAGGGGAAATCCTCACGTGCAAGATTACCTAGGAATTCTCTTTCTAATGTTCCTACAGAATTATATCATGGATTTACAGTGCTCTTGATTATGTAGAGTAGTAGTAAATAAGCATGGGAACTTCTATCCAAGTGAGATGAAGCTACACAAGTGACCAAGGAGGTAAACACAGAACACCATTTTGCCAACACAACAGGGCTACTGATGCTTAAAACAAGGTGAGAAAAGGGTGGATTTGAGGAATATCTGGAAAACACACAGAAAAGGAAACATCTTGTAGGCTGATTCTGACTGGTCTTCACCTTTTGGGAGCAGCATCAATCTTTAACAGAGCATGATAGCTCCAGCATCAGAGGAACAAAGCACTAAGCTGGACTGAAAGCTTAGTGCTTTCAGTATATATATATAACTGACCAGCAAACTTCTCCACTTCATATCTTCAGCAAAGAGTTCACTACAACCACACAGAAAATAACTCTGTAAAATGAGTAAATACTCCCCTGATGGCCCAGAAACAGAGGAAGCCCCAGTCTCAGGAAAAGATGCAGAGGCACACGAAAACATTATCTGACATGGATGAAATTTTCAAAATCAGAAATGCTGCACAATTTTAATGGTAGCCAATGGGGAGGAGAACTTAAGTTCACATGGATATTTCAAGTTAATCCATGACTGACTTGGTTTTGGGCATGATCATTGTAAAAACACATTGCTTTGGTCAAGCCAGACATATCTCCTGGTATTTTGTCTTCTATTTGAGAAATACCCTGGTCCTCTTTGCCAAACACACACTACTCAGTTGCAAAGCATTGGTAAAGGTTTCTTTTATTTGGTCAGTAAGAAAACAGCATCAGTACATTAATAACCAATGATAAACAATGCAGTTTAACTGTCCAGCACCTAGATATCTCATGTTCTAGCTTTCTTTATGTATACACACATTCCAGTAGTCTCAATGCATTTTTACAAGTTGGTAGCAGCTTATGTTAACAATTTGCACACAAACACACACACATGTATCTCAACAGGAATTATTTTGTATTATTCAGCCCAGCAAAGAAAACTTGCAGTAACTGGCATTTCCAGTAGCCATGCACAATTTGTGTGAACAGATAAGAGGGTCAGAAAAGAGGGGGAGAGGAAGAGACACAGGGAGACACAAGGAGGAAAGCAAGCAAAGCCACAAGTTAAAGACAGGCTGTTGTCTCCCAGCTCTTCAGGTAAAAAGCTAAGGGTTGTTAAGAGGCAGTTGTCCATATCATCATATGGAAAAGTCTCCTTGGCTAAAAACAGCTTCTAGAACTGCATTTGTAAAGCCAGACCAGCTGGGAGGGAAAGAAAAAAATAGCTGATGAAGAAAAATTCTAAGGGGCAGAGCATATTCAGGAGAATTAATATGTCCTTATCTGGGAAGTCTAGGCTCACCTAAGCTACCCTGGAGGAGGATGCACTTTTTGATGAATGAGTTTCTGTTCAGGTCTGTCCTTTGAGAATTGTGGTGACTACATGGGCTTGGGGTCACATAGAGATACTACAAATTCCTGCAGACCTACTAAGCAAGCCCAGATGGCACAAAAGGTACTGTGATGTGGGGTTTGGTACGACAACGGGAGAATTACAAAACTACCCAGGACAGTGAAAATCACTAAACCTCTCTCCACATGGACTGATTCAAGGAAAGACAAAGGCAAAGTGAGCCCTTTATCTTTGGTACAGTATTTCTCTGTATGCAGTAATTTTTTTTTTTTTAACATTAGCATAATTACTTAGGTAACCAACGTGGTTAGGCAACGTGTCTTTATACAGACACACTTTGAAGGTCAACCTTAGCAAACACTGTGGTTCAAGTCATTCTGAGATATTAAACATAACTGGTCTAACAGAGCTGCAATTTATTATAAAGTGAAAATAAGGACACTTCAAGAGGTGAAATAATTAAATGTATAATCAAGTTTCAAGTATTGAATATTTAGTCAGGAAATGTACAAAGATATCCTCCTATTGACTTAACACAGAGGTTCAAGGAATAAATCTGTTTGAATGCCCAGGCAGCCGTGGCTGACCACATTGTGAATGTCAGCTCATTGACTGAGGTACTGAACTCTTGCCATTTTAAACTTAGGCAAGTCATTAGCCATGAAGAAAAGCTAAGATTATTAGTTAACTGCCTGTTCAGTTGCAGGTACAAACATGGTACAATCTGATCAACCAAGCATAAATATTTTCTGCATTTTAGAGCTACACATGACATACAGAAACCCCAAAGGCTCTAACATCATTGCAGAAACTACGTAATTAAAATGTACTAATATAACCTGCAAACAGAAAGCAAAAAACCAAAAATGTGTGAGAGGCTTTTGGGGAGTCCCAGGAGACAGGTAAGGGGTACAAGCACGTGACATTCCACAGTACTGAGGGAGGCTGGCTGCGTGCCAGTGTCAGCCACTTAACTGCACCCTGCAAGAATTCAGCTGCAAATCTTTGCTTCCTTTTTGTCTTTCATATCTTTGCAAGGCAAAAGGCAAAGACAAAGTCTTTCAGCTGGAGTTCTTTCATCCAAGAACATTCTTCATCCAAGGCCAAAGGTTCACCATATCCTAAAAGGCCTTTGGATCTGCATGTTCAGTCATCTTCATCCAAACGCATTTCTTTGGGAGCATTATTCAGTCCTTGTGGTGGATCCTAAAAGAACACCAATAAAAACTATCTTCATTCCTTCAAATACAATCTTCAATGGCTTTATCTCTAGGACCACTGTATGAGAGCATTGTGTCGAAGGTGAAAAATGGATGCAGAGGTATTTCAATTAAAACCACAGCACATTGAAACATTTCTCTATGGTTTTTCGAGGTCTAGTTTTGGTCAACTCTCTAGCTAAGTGTTCCCAGGTGAAATAGGCTTTCTGAAAAACCACACATATAAACACAATATTTTTCCCCTGTGCTGACAGCTGTTTAAAAATACTACCTGTTAGCTTTCCTGGGACAATATTTCTGAGGGGATAAGAATTGTGATATAAGATCTTATCAGTATATTACACAAGTACAAAGCACTTTGAATATAAAACTCTAGAATATGAGGAAGTTCTGTATCCACTTAAATTGCTTTACTGGAGTTGGAAGAAGCAAAGTCTTCCCTGGGAGGAAACAAGCCAGTTATTTAATGGGGCACGGTAATGCTACAGAACACAAGCAAAAACCTGCAATTGTAACTTGGGATTGTCTAAAATAAAAAAGGTGCAAGTTAATAGTTGGTTTCAAAGAAAAACCTTTCTTTCACCTGACCATTGCTATTCCACATCATCTAGCTCACTTACATTTCCTCCAAATTCCTTTCTTATATATATTTATATATATAGATATATATGTTTTCCAATCCTTTCTGTGCTTTATAGAAAATATTTTTCCAGAGTCATCTATTCACCTCTTCCTTTCTCTTCCTTCTGTTGTTTTTCTCTTCAGGTAGCCTGTCCCTGCTACTTTTCTTTTCAATTCCATGAGACCCTGTAAGATTTTAGTCTTGGCCTTCCTCTCAGCATCACTCACAACTCTGTTTTGGTCTCCAGAGTCTCTTTGCCCATTTGGGATCTCCTGACCCTTTTCAGCCTAATTTCCCACAGTAAACTCCAGTTCTTTGCTTCATTATTTTTTATTCTTCACTTCTCTTCCCATCCCTCTTTCACCTAAAGCCATTGTAACTTCAGTTTTATTTCATCTTTTTTGGATGTCACCATGCTTCTGCTATTGCACCATCCTGCCAGACTCAGTCACAAACTGTTTCTAGAATAAAGGGTCAATTGTGCCTTGTTCTAACAGCATCTAAAGACCTAACTAGAGGAGAGTCAATCTTCAGCATGTTGTTAAAAAATAAACAAAACACCACAAAGCCTTTTCCTTAAAAGCAATGTGTTCAGTTTTCACTATTTTTTTACAAGACTTGAAATAATTAATTTTATTACTGCTGTATATCTGTAGCTTCTGAAGGACTTCCAGTAAAAACACTCACTCCAAAGCAAATTTCAAGTTTTGATGGTTACAAGAAAAGCATAAAACATGCTCCTGTCTTAGCTAAGTGAATCACAAGTGAGAAAAAGTATAATTCAACCCTAATATTTTAAAGTCCTCAATTTTCAAGGCAGCTGTGTAATTATTAGCATTCTGACTCACAGGGGCAGACACACACCTGATCTGAACAGAAGAGCAGACTGTGTAAGAGCTTAAAACTATAGCTGATTTTGAACTCTTCTGAGTTAACACTGTTTGGTCAGAATAGTAAAGGAAGGGAAGAAAAAAAAAGAAAGCTAATCTCAGGAGGTGACCACTTGAATGCCATTAAAATGCCACTCATTACATTAATGATGTAAAAGTAGACAGGAAGGTTATCTCAGTAACTTCTAGACAATTTTGGGTGGGAATGACCAGCAGTGACAAACAAGTGTTTGGTACTTTGCAGATGTCAAACCAGTAGGAAATTGAGGAAAAAGCACCAAATTCTGCATCAGTTCATGATATTTGTTCCTATCAAAAGTAATTTCTTGATCTCAAATTAGAAGCCATTTCCCCTGCAATGGGAAATAGGTCAGATACAGGATATTTATGGTGATTACTTTTCCTTTGGATGGAACGTAATCAATACCCCTCCTTATGTTAAAGCAAGATGATGGGGAGGAAAAAGGTGCTGAGGTGAATTTAAAGGCACTGAAGGGTTTAGAAATCAAATCTTTTATAACATTAGCTTTTTGAAAGTTGTTAACAAGTCATACTAGCTCAAACAGAAGCTTCCTATTGACTCTATTCTGCCTTCAAGGCTCAACCAAAACAGATATCAGATTTTAGATCTGATAAAAATCAAATGGGATTTGGTTTTTAAAGTTTATTATTCTTTAGTGTTCTTTGTTCTTTAGCTTTTAATGTGTAAACTAGATTTCTGTGTACCAGAGTCAATAGAAAACTTCTAGCTGAAAGAGGATAGTGATATAAGGTTCCATGTACCTTACTGTAACACCAAAAATCATAAGCTTGTTTTTACATCAAAATAAATTTAAGAAGAGAAATTAGACTGTGTGAGCAACAGGCTGAAGGAAGACTGAAGGCAAAATAAGAGAGCATGCTTTTAAATATTTCTTTCACAAATTTGAGGCCTATCAGATTTTGAACCTAGTATAACATCCAAGTAAGGATCATTTTTTGGGTGCTGAGGCCTTCCTAAATTTATTCATAACCAGATCTAAGCTGTTGGTTTCTGTCCTGGCACTGCCATTAAATAGTCCTTAGTTTTCCCCAGCTGACTTCTGACAAACAATAAAATCGAAAGGTGCCAACAACAAGCTTGGTGCTGGGTCAGTGTTCTCTCTGCAGTGTAAAAACAAACTGTGAAATGCCATGAAGTACTTGGAAGCACTCACAAACAATTTTCTCAGTGTTCCCCCTTCAGCACTGGAGGTGGCTGTGGGTCAAGCCAGTGCTAAGACAAATCTGAGCTTTACAGCTGTTGAAATACTTAAACCACACCAGATTTTTAAATTATGTCATAGCAGTGCAGTTATTACTTGCCTGCCACAGGATCTGCTGATGGCAGTTGAAGTTCTTATTCATCAAGGGGCCCAAATAATTGAAGCAATCCATCTGCTCCATGCACTCCCCCTCTGCCTACCCTGTGATTGCTTATTGCCATGTGAGTTTTGCCAGTGATGTCACACCTGAGCAATTGGTGGCCTGTTGGATCTCCTGAGAACTGTGCTGCGATGGAGCAGAGGTAACTAAAATATTCCACCTGCTCCAAGCTCTCCCTTTGCAAAAACCTGATGGGATGTGAAATTTGGCAGCGACTGTCATAACTGATCAAGCAGTTGCCAGACTCTTGCATATTTCCTGAAGGCTGCTGCTGGTTTTCATCATGAATTCCAGATAATTGAAATAATTGACCTGCTCCAAGGCCCTGCTTTGACTCCAGCATTTTCAGCATTGGGACATTTGCCTATTGTCATGTTTGGTTAAGAGCAGCAGAAGCTTTAATAACTCTTTCACAAGATGTCACAGCGCCACAGAGCAATCTTTTTTGCACAGTTTGTGTTACTGAGCTGCCAGACACCCTTCTGCTCTCTGCCCTCACCCCATGGCTCACAAATGCACTTGCAACGTCCACCCAAGTGTTAAGAAAGGTGTAGGAAGAGGAAACGAAAGAAAGCATGCAAGCAGTTGTGCAAGCAGGCTGATAATGGGAGTCCTCTTACTGCTCCCATGTGATGAGTAATTTAAACACCCCAGTGCTCTGTTGCTTAGATGAACTTCCATTAAGGTTTTTTTTTTTTTTTCCAGTAGTTAAGGAGCCTACAAATGTTTTACAAAGGATCAAATACCCAAACTTACACTTTTCACTACTTATTATGTTGCTAAAGGACAGACTTGCCTGTTGACTGATAAACAGATTTTTAGAATAGTCCAATTAACTGTACTAGCCATAAAAACCTTTGATGTGTTCTTCTGCTCAGGGGTATAGATCTTACTTGCAGTCAGATTATATTGCTTACTTTTATTTCAGAAGAACAAAAGCACCACATCCCCTCACTAGATCACATCCCACGCCTGAGTTTACTGTATTCATTTCAAGGAGGGATGATCAATTGTGATCATTGCTCTGCTTAGAATCTGAGCAGGTCACAGACTGACTGACAGTCACTGTAGAAGTCTTTCCAACACCTTCATTAAGATCTAACATTTCTGCAGCTGTACTTTGAGGCATTCTGTATTTTGCCCTGCACAAAATACAGATACAGACTTATTTTTAAAAGACTACTTCTGACACATCATCCACTTCTAACAATGTTCAACTTTTCTAAAGTCCAAGTTTTTCTTTATCTTAGCCTTTTCTTTTCAGCTCTTTATCTTTAAACAGATAACACTGAAACGAACAAAGAGAAATGCTGTTTTTAAACAGAAAAAGCTGCCAAATCTTATACACATGTACAGATAGTAATGATCTCCACAATATTACAGCTACCATTATCTACCCACCTTAATAAAATTCTGGGTTTTTAAAAAAAAAATTGAATGCAAATGAAACCAGTTCAGTAAGTCAAAATGATCTGTTAAGAATAACAGTTTACAAGTAAACTATGCCAGAGAAGGAATACCTTTTCCTTATCTTGCATCAAGCTTTTTAGACTAGAAAGTGCTCATTGTTTTTTGAGTAAAAAGGCTTGATGTATATTAGTTTAAAGATAAATCCTGACATCCAGAAGAAATTTAGGTTTCCGTCAAAAATGAGAGTGGATATATGCAGAGAGGGCCAAAAAGTCACAGCAGCTCTGTGGCCCAGAGAGGAGCTGGGACCTTCAGGGGGTCCCTTCTAAAATTCAAGTTCTCGTAGCAACATAACACATTTTTTCCCATTGAGAAATACCCTAATTAAAAGAAGGAACTCACCTAGTGGTAGTTTCAAATTTCAAATTTAGAGAGAACAGTTTCTCTAGGAAGACACAACACCCTGCTCCAGTGAGTCTTTGTCAATCATCACTTACTTGAGGTAAAAAGATGACAGAAAGGACACTGCTGTATTTATGCACTCAACTGTGGGGTGAGAGAAATCCACCTTTTGATGAAATAGCTTTCTTTTTTTACGTACACTGGTTATGATTGATTGTAGGAAATTCAAAAGGGTGACTTTACAGATAATTGGCCCTGACTAACAAAAGTAAACAACATTGCAGCTTTTTGTCAGCAGTGGGATGCAATTATGCACCATTAATTAAACTGGCATGCCAATGAAAGGTCAGATAACAAAACATGAAGAAGAAAGTAGTTCTGTACTTTGAGATGTTATTGCTTGAAAATTTTTGTGCTTATATAGCACTCTTGGAGTGGGAGGAAACCGTTCTTCATTTAAATAAGGTGAAAATTTGGAGTGAAATTCTGGTCTGTCTTAAATACCAGAACATAAAATAAAGGTGATGGAACTAAGGAAGGTGTTGCAAACTTTAAGGTATCCTTTCATCCTGCAGTGGCAGGTCTGCTCAGGAATGGGGACATCAGACAGAAGGCAGAACATTTTCACTTAGTAGGGGGTCAGTAACCTTGCAAGCACTAATTTAATTCAAAGCAGAAGACCTAGCTTTCCTTATGACTGCATATGCTTTTATTAAGATAATCTACTGCTCTCAATGTTATTTTTATTCCATGCCTTCTCCCAGACACCAGTCTGATTGCTCTTAGTGCCAACATCTCGGGAAGAAGATTTGCCATTTTTGATGCTATGCATCACAAAACATAAGTCACAATTAAGAAAAAGAACCAAAAAACCATCTTTGTTAGCAGTAATTTTTTTTTCCCAAGAGCAGTCACTTTTAGCTGGATTCTTCCCCGTCCATCAAGTTACTTTCCCCCAGCTGCATTATTTGCAGAGACTAATTTGGTAGTGAATGATAAATGGCAGCAAGCTTTGTGTCTTTGTACATGTATTCCAAATAAGCTAGTAAATAAAAGACACAGTAAATTATGACATCATCTCTGCATGCAATATATACAGCTTTTCCTAATTCTTTCAATTTTTCTTAATTGATTAGAAATAAATACACAACCTTGAAGGCCAAAAGCTTCTGAAGTAAAAGGCACACAGTGTTCTAATGTTTATCACTAATGGAGTCAACTGTGTCTCTTTGCCAGGATGAAAGAGACTTGCAAAGCTATTCCAATACTGCTGCTTCCTCTCCTAAAGTGGAACTGAGACTTGGCAACAGGTAAAGATGGGCAAAATTGTGCCAAAGAACATCTCAGGGACATGCCCTCTCCTTGGCAGGCTGGAGTTGGGTTAGGTGATCTGAGCAACAGCATTTGATTGCTCAAGTTTCTCAAAGCTAGAAAGTCTGGGGTCTTGGCAGGGACAGTGGTGGTGTTCTTTAAAAACAACAACAAAAAGCAAAACCAAGAAAAACCCCAACAAAACCCCAGCTAGTTTACCCCTATCTATCCATACTCATACATTGCCCTTTCCAAAAAGAACAGCAGTTCTTTCCAAAAAGAAGAACAGTTAAATATTGAAGTGATTAGATTGTTGACAAAGAACAGAAATGGACTGAATTAAAAATATTTTCATTTTTCTTCCCAGTTTAGTAGAGAAATCTTATTTTCAGCACTTCCATTTCCCCTGACATACTAAAAAGCCTGATTCTGTTTCCTTCCCTCATGTTATTTCAACTTTTCACATAATTACAGAGAAATTGCTAATGGTCATGCTGAGCCCTTAAATCTAACTTATCAATAAGGCAAGTCAAACCTCCACAGCAAGTTAACTTATGCAGGATACATATTTCAATGCAGCACTCTACCATCACACTTGGTAACTTAAAGGCAAGCACTTAATTGCATGAAAATTTTTGAGAGAAAGTGAGGGAATCAATGTAATGAGATTGTCTTTGAAAAAACTAAGTGGAATAAGCATTGATAAAAATATCAAAGAATTGATGTTGAAAGTGAAATTAAGTCAGAATAAGGTAAGTCCCAATTCCTGGAGTTTAACTTGATGCAAAATCTAAGAAGAAGGGAACTTGCAAACTAGGTTAACCTCTCTTTCACTTTGCATTTCTTTTTACATTGAAGTTGTGGGTTATCTTAAACCCGTGGTTTTGTCTAACTGCACATCTCAAAAGGTAAATATCTCTTTTTTTTCTAGTCTCTCCAAGTTGCTAGAGAACACCTTTGATACTATTCACTGAATCCAGCCTCGTGCTTAGGCAGCGAATGCTACTCTTCGGTAATGGTTATCCTGAGCAGCTATAGCACCATTAACTTGTCTCAAATGCCCCATTTTTAGAGATTGTCCTTGTTAGGAGCAATTTTGAAAGAGTATAGAGGAGCTGAAAAGGACTGAGTATTTTAGATTAGGCTATTATAGTAAAATTGAGTATCCCAATCAAGTTCTTCGGTATCTAAACTGATTTATCACATCCCAGCCCTCCTGTGTTAAAAGAGGTCTGAAAAAAGTATGCACCAGAAATTTTGTAGCATTTCCTTTCAGGCTTCCTTCATCCCCACAGGTCAGATTCTGATTTAGATTAAATTATCTTCTAGAAAAATAAAAAGTCCTCTACCTTAATATTATCTTAGTATATCAAAGAGATGTGTCCGACATCTCTCAGGCTCAATCTAGTAGACAGTAATTAGGAGACAATGGGAGTGATTTTGAGAGAATTCCTGATTGTTTCCAAGGTAAGGAAGCAACAAAGAAAAAGACATTTGGGGCATTCCTTCCGAGGCAGCTCAACTACCACAGCACCTCTTGCTCTGATACAAAGCCCAGATTTCCTTCCAGCTTCTCTTCCAGCCAGTCCCACAAGAAGCAAGCAGGCATTTGGATGACTTCTGTGTGCCTTCCACCTCTCTGAAACCATGACTCATAAGATGAAAATGACCTTATTCCACTGTTAAAATTCTTGTACTGTATTCAGTTGTTCAGTGACCAAGTAAAGAGGTACCCACCACACACCATATATCATTAAGATATTTGAAAAAGCTTTCAAAACCAGCACACTCAGTACAAACTCCTGAAGAAAACCAGAGGTAAAAAGAACCATACACAAATGTAACTAATGGACCTAAATAAAACATATAGCCCTCCTGATTGCCACCTAGACAAGACTAATATCAGTTTTTAAATCTAGAGCTCTCTCAGAAGCAGAAAGTTCTACTTCTTTCCATGAAAGAAAGGCTTTTATTCATATAAAGGTGAGCAGGGCCATTCTCCTAATTTGCAAGAGGAATGCTGTGTTTACATGGGCAAAGTAGGGCCCTGGGCCAGGACTCGTGTTTAATAAGACAAGAGTGCATCTAATGGAATTTAAGGGTTTAATATTATGTAATTAACTTTTTGTCAACACAAATCAAAATAGTTAATGTAGGTTTTGTCACTGCAGTCAGAGGCAGGCAAGCAGGCCCTCGCTCTCCAGGGAAGCCCCTTTGACTCCAAGGGGGCTCCAAGCTGATCAGTCCTGGCATTCTCTGCACTGTCACTGCAGGCACATTCTTAGAGCATCTGTCCATAATCATCTGGCAGTGGGATGGATTTGCTCCTTTGCAACATTGAATTCTAAGAAAGCTTTATTTAAATGTGAGGGAAGATGCAAATAGTTATTAGATAGCCTTAGAAGAACATGATTTGATGGTGCTTTTCATCATAATATTGCTGATGATTACTCCCTCAAGTCTCTTCAGAAGAGGCTAGGACTTTTCACATGCAGCCAAGCTGCTTTCAAGAGGAAATGCAAGACTAAACATTCTGTTTTGAAATCCTGCATAATGATATGCATTATAGAATCAGTTTTTGTTGTGTGTTTTTCAATTTAGCATGCATAATTTTCAGTTTTGCTAGTAATACAGAAGGCTTTAATGCTTACTTAATTAGTCTAAGCTTGGTAATGCAGCCAATGAAAACGAAAGTGTTTAAGTTATATTAATTGTAAACAATGTTAACAGTTAATTTTCTGAATGATGGAGCAACATAAAAACAAACTTGAGTAACACTAGGATTAATTAATTGATTAGCTAGTTTCTGTTGAGAATTATATTCAATAAGAGTCTGTCAATACAAATTGCTATCAATTGAAACTTTATGAAGTGCCAAGAATAATGGGTTCAGGTGCATACTAGAGCTAGTTGTCATGAATGCCAATTTACTGCAGAGAAATGGATTGTTTATCACCTAATTTAATTTCAGACAGCTAACTCACTTGTAATAACTCATTTTAGCATTGAATTTTCAAGAACTTGAGTGTTGTTAGAAGCAGCAGCTTGCTGTAATAAGTTTGCAAATTTAAATTCTTCCGTACATAATTTAAAGCAGACTGTAACTCAAATTTGCCATTGACTACTTGGAAAATATTTAGCAATTTTATTTACCATCCAGACACCCCTGTTCTTCCCACTGGCAGCATGTTTCATTACAAATGCCTGCCTACTGCTGCAGTATTAGACTTGAGTCTGTGCTTTTAATAACACTGGGATGGATGCAGTGTCCTGTGTTGCTTCTGGCTGACTCAGCCAAAACACTCTGTGGAAGTACTTAATACACTTCAGGACATCTGGAGATGTCCAGATGCTGAAGAAGAAAATGCAGAGAAGACTCACAGCAGACAGAAAGGACACAAAAGTCCTCTGGTTTGGGCCATGGCATGGGCTTAGTTCATCCTGTGCTTTCTCCATCCTCTCTCTGAAGTGTTCTAGGGTATTTGATGGCAACTGGGAACAAGGAAAGTTAAGCAAAAAGCAGCCTATTTGGAGCCTTTGAAAAATTATGCAAAACATCAATTTCTTAAAGGCTCTGAGGAAGCTGCCAGCTAGAAATAATTTAATACTATGGAAATACCTTCCCATTCCAGATTTTCAACAGTCACTGAATTTCAGTTGCAATGCCTGAATAAAAACATGCAGTTACACTACAATGAAAAAGTGAGATGGCATAATAATGTAAGAGTTTATGAATCTGCATAAAGCTTTACATCCAGGAACCATGTCAGTCCATGCCTACCACTTTAAATATACATTTCTTCAAATACTATCAGCCTTTTTTCCTTTACTTTGCAAACAAGGCATTGAAACAAATCAATGCTCCAGCATACCTGCAATAGGTATCTGACAGAGCCCAGCACCTTGTACTCACAGCTGAGTGTGAAAGTTACTGCAGGGACCCCACATCAGTGTGCAGCATGCTTGTTAGTCAAGGCAGATCCCATTTCAAAATAACTACTGTATTAACACTCTCCTGTAATCTGAGACTTCAAGGAAGATCAGCCACACTTGCAAACAAGCAGCAATAAAGTAAAATATTTAGAAATCCCTTTCAACTTTCCTTTAGTAACATAAATTATTTTAATAAAATAAAAAGTCCAACAGCAAAAGCTTTGAAATGCCATCTCAAAAATAGGTCAGACTCTTACTTCCTATCTTCTCCCTTACAGCATGAAAAGCTGTCTGTGCTTTGCCTCATGACTTCTCTCCTTATGGGAGCTTCCATAAATCATTTCTGTTAGCAAAAAGTAATCCATGGACTAAGCCTGTCCTAGAGCTACAGACTGAGCTTCCACTGGGAAGATGCTGCAGGCTGAACACAGATGTTGACCAACCTAGTTAAAAATTGAACAGCACATAAGCAGCACTACAGCACTGATGTGGTGCCACTGTTTATCAGAAATCACTCAAAACCTCTTCCTAAGTGAGGAAGTATTTTAACTCTAGCTTCAAGTCAGACTAATAACATGACATTTTACTTCAACTCAGAACACTTCTAAAGTCTGATATTCCCCTCCCCAAGAACATTAAATGGATTTTCCGGATTCACAGCTACAGTGACAAAAATGAGGAGGTAATCACAGATTTAATTTAAGATCATTACCCAAGCTAACACCTCACAAATCTGTGCTGACATGAATCAAATGGTTATTCCCACCTGTCAGCAAGAGTTTGATAGCTGAAAGGCAGGGGGAAATATGGTATTTGACATTTTCCTTCTAGCAGGAGGCTCAGTTAAGAGTTTATAAATTTATTATAAACACACAAAAGAGGTCAAAAGAAAATTATCCATATTCAGTAAATTAAGATAATAGTTGAACCGATTTAAAATGTACTCTCCACCCCCTCAGGATATTGGGAGCTTAGAAAAAACTTACTGCCTCAGCTTTGAAACTGTTTTGAAGGTATTTTCTGTAAAGAAATATGTTCATACTTCATTAGTTAAACTGCTACAGCAACAGAATAAAAAAGGTCATATTTCAAAGCTGCAAGGCATTAGCACATGACGGAAAACCTATGAGTGGATCTTGCTTTCAGTTCAGCACCAGAACTGACTGACCCAAGTAGAAGTATACATCAAAATACAGGCAGGTTATAACAAATTGTGTTTGTGATGAAGTAAAAGCTACTATTTCTACTGCCATCCTATAACAACTGATACTTGAGCACATACAAGCCATTAATTTAATCATTACATGGGAATAAAGTCTTTCTAATAAAGCTTTCAGATTATAAATAACATTGATCTGTATGAAATTGTTATTTACCATTGATGGGCACTGTACAAGACAAAATTCAAGAAGATGTTTGCATCACAACACAGCTGAAAGCAAGGTCCTACCTAAACACTGAATGCATTCACTCCTAAGGGGGAGCTGGGAAACAGCAGCAGACAAGTGCAGGGATGCTTTTACACAGATCTGTAAAATTATGATTATTTTTGACCAGAACCTTACTAAGAATGAAGCCTTAAAAAAACCACAGCAGTTTATGATCAACTCTCAGATTTCATCCTTTGGTGCTGCTGCACAAAGTAGACAGAAAATGGGGAATTGCAGTGCATTCAAAGAAGAGCTCCAGAACAAACTGGAAATATGCTTTAAGTGTCAAGAACTCTATTTGCTTTACTGAACAACTTTTAAAAGACCATTAAATCAAAATCTACAAGTACCAGTAAAAGCTGAAGACTCTGAGACATAATGGATGAAGGCAAGACAACTTTAAGTGGCTCTTAAATTTATCACAGCTCAAGTTGAGGCATGATTTTAAATAGACCATAAAAAACAGGTGAAAAGTATTAACCACTGGAAGACTAGGAAAAAAAAAAGCCCCAACAACAACAACAAAACCAAAAAGCAAACTTATTTCACTGATACCTAAGTCCAAAACCAAATAAATTCTTGTTGGTACACAAAGAAACTTTCACACATTCAGAATTTACTGCAGTCTAAAAATAGTTAATGACTCCAGTGTTTCTCTCTTACAGAAGTACATGCAGGAAAACAAAAGAAAACATTCTTCTGCTCAAGTTTCCTATGGAACAATGAAAAATTCAGGATTAATTAAACCTGGTCAAAGTACAGTTTTGTAACCTATTTCTATTATATTTCTAGAGAGAGGCAAAGTTTTTGATTGTGAGTTGAAGGGCAATTCATGAACTACACATTACTTCAGTATAACTGGATTAAAGGCTTGGACATCACTCAGTGCAGAGATTATAAAAGCCATCCCCATCTTCTGTCTCCCAGGACAGCAGCTGAGGTCACACGTCATTTTTCCACCAAATTTGTTGAGTTCAAGAACCCTTTTCTCTACAATAGCAGAGTCACAGTTATGGCAGAAAATGACAAGAGCACCCTATAGCCTCACATTCAGGTCACAGAAATGATTCTCTCCCTGCTGGTTGATGACGGCCTGGCACACCCATCTCTTCTTTGCAGGCACTGTCTGAGGCACTGCACAAAGGAGAAATGCAGCAGCCCTCTCTCTGATTTTTGAGAGCAAAAGCACAAGCACAACTCCAGGAGTTACATTTTCAGATGTAAATCCTGATTTGACAGAATCAGCTTTCTGCTGTGTTTGAGGTACTTTTGAAGAGGCATCCTTTTGCAGTATTCCCTCTTGGCTCTGCTCCTCACATGGCTCTGGATTCAGTTCTGAGTCAGGCATCTAAAAATGGATTACTACAGCAATAGGCACGACAATAGCAAAATCTTCTGGGAGAAATTTATCCCAACACTTTATTTTGTGTTTTTAAATTGACAACATATTTCTGAATGAGTTCTAGTTAAGCCTTGTATTTTTAGGAGAAGCTGCAGTAATTACTGGGCTACATTTTACTGTCTCTCTTATGTTGAAAGCCATATCTAGATGGGCAGGACCAATATAAATACTGTCACTTTTGAGTAGGTCACTGGATAAGGAGCAAAAAAACCTGGGCTTGCTTCCAATTTTTCTCTGTCAGTTTTTCTGTGTGTAAAGTGGGATGGATATCTACTAATACATAAGAAGCATTTCTAAACCTAAACACGAAATAAACATCATTTACTATGGAATGTTTTAAATAGCTACAAGGCTACTGAAATACCATATTTGCTTTCCCTCAAAGGTTCTCATCTGCATTGTAAAGATTTTACTACTTAAATTATGCAAAGCTATCAATCAGCAAAAGCACATTCACACTTCAGGGAGCCTGACTCCATACCCCACAGACAATTCTCAGTTTATAGAAATTACTCTTAGATAATACTGGAAGAACCTCACTTTGTTAATTATGACACTTTAGACAATTCAGAGCATTGCAAGCATTTCAAGCCCTTCTGAAGCCAGTGATAGAACAGTGATAACTCTGCTTCACATTGTAAGGAAGGAAAATGAACTGTAACAGTGTTAATTTTCTCTGAACATGCAAACACATCAATGGAATGCTTCAGATAGTATTCATACAATAGGAGTATTTGCTCCAGTCCACAGTACATCTTTTATTCCTTCCAAATTGCTACTCTGAATCTGAATCTGTCACCTGTAGAAATACCTATGACTCCATTTCAAGTACTGCTGAAGAAAGTTACATGTCTTTTCAGACACAATGTCTGTTTAAACAGTATTGCAATTTATGAGGAAACTGAATTTCAAGCATTAATTTTTATAAGAAACCTATTTCTACAGAAGGCTCTACAGATCACCTTTATGGAAACAGATTGAAATATACTTAAAAATGTAAAGTTGAGTTTTCTCTTTAGAGTAAGTAACAAAGTCTTATGATCTTCAAGAGATTTCAGAATGCTAGAAATATTGATATTCTTCCCCCTTTATTCCACGTAAGTGTGAGATTCCTAGCAGACAATTGCTAAAGCATCACATGCATAAATAGGCTCGACTGTTTTCAGTAAGGTGCTCTTGAACATAGTCAGGTATTCACCAATTCTGCTTTTTAATCTAGAGTTTGAACACAAAGTCCTAAACTGAGACACAAAATCACAAACATTTTCACATGAGAAATTAAAGAGGGTTGCAATATGGTCCTTGCTATGAATGAGCCTCCATTGTGTGTTTTAAGATGAGAGGATGCCTCACTCCTGCACAAAGCAGCACAACCTGGTTTGTGGCCACCTTTTTCGAGCTGACAGCCCTCTGTAGCTGCAGACTTCATCCACATTACACCTCACCTGTGTGCAGGTTCCCAGCACTGGAACAAAAGCTGCTCCACAGCCTTATTGGGATGCATCCCCTCCAAGATGCACCATTTTTCTCCCTCACACACACATTTTGTGGTCACAGGTGGGAACACTTTGCATGTACACTGAGGTTCCCCTTTCTGCTGCTCTCCAGTAGTTGTCTCTATATGTGAGTGCAGCTCCTGCAAGGGGCAGGGTTTGGATTAAGTCACAGCTTTTACCCACTCCATTGATCACCATTTCCCAGTTTTCTACCCTTTTACTTATGGTGGGTAAATTGAAACATTTTTATTTACACAATACTCCCAGTTTTAGATATTGGGATGATTTAAATTCTGGTATCAATCAGCTACATCCTATTGAACCTCAGACCACTGTAACATGAAATAGAAAGATCTGGATCTCCACTCAATGTGGGAAGCCTCATTCCCTTTCCATAGATCATTTCCAAGGTCCCCATATCACAGGGTCAGTGACACATACTAGGCTTTATAAGCAGCAAAGGACTTTTAGATACTTGAGAACAATTGTTTTATTTTTAGCCTTCTTACAAAGACAAAGCTGGCACTGTTTGAGTCACTGTGGAAATGACCAGAGGTGAACCAAACTGCCTTTCTTTAATTCCCATGAGTATTCCATTAGTCCTTATAAAAATAAATATATATAAATATATATACTATTGACTGTTCACTAAAGCCATAAATTTTCTAAAGTTTTCTCCATCTTAAAACTTACTTTAGAATGATCATTTTAATATTATATTCTGTGACAGAAGAGCTTATATAAGAGTGTAACATAAGAGTTCATTTGGCCCTACGTCTCCCATAAAAGCACTTTATGAAATATGAACTTCCTTATCTGTGATATATTATCTTTTCCTTGAAATATGGCTAATTACTGTCATTCATTAGAGATGAGACATTTGAGTATCATTTCTTGTGTCACATTGACTTCAAGTTGCTTATGATTTCATTAAACTAGTGACAGGGAATTTCTGAATACAAATTTTAAAAGATTCACCATGTACCCCACAGTTATTAATGCACTGTCTTAACTGACATTTCCAGCTAAGGAACAGGGTACCAATACCAACACTTAATAACTTCAGTGTCACATTCATTGTGGATTAAAATATCTCTAGAAGTAGATCAGTATCTGCATTAGAAACATCACGTCATAGACAGAGGACAGTTTCTCAGTTTGCAGGTTCAAGTATTTTTATACAACACTGTGGATTCACTTTCCAAGATAGCCACTCCTCCAATTTCAAAAGCTGTTTTATATCACATACTCAAGGGTTTTCTCCAGAAAAACAGATACAACAATCACACAAGTAGTTCTGCTTGTAAATTCTGTCATAGTACAACTGACTATAAAATTGTTTGTTCTGAATTTTACTCCAAAGGACAGGACTGCAAAGTGAACATGCTTGAAAGATTAGGACATGCATTACATTATTTACAACTACAAGTTAACACATCACAAAGATTGTCACTGAACATGGTTTATCTGTTGGAAAAGTTGAAAGAGAAGAAAGAGTTGAAATGAAGAGATGCTGATTACAAGGATTCTGCTAAACTCAGACTCCATAATCACATCTGTTGTGAAAGCAATTAAAGCATATTTTTATCACACTGACTCTTCTGTTCACATGCTTTAGTAATCTAATATGCTTGGGAGAAAGGTATTTGGGATGATTCACTCTACAACACCTGGGAGCTCACAATTCCATCACCTCTCTTGGAAAACCAGAGCCATTACCAAGATACATACACACATGTGAATAATATAATCTGTATCAATTGTATTTGTTAGCACACCTGTGGACATAAAATACACAGCCTAGACTCTCACAGACTGAACTGTATCAATAAATTACTGAAAGAAGATGATGCCTTTATGATGGAATTAAGACTTTTTAATTAGTCAAAAGAATGCACCTATTCCAAAAAGAAGGTACCATCTATTTACATAAAATTTTATTACCTTTAAGAAATGGGATCAAGGTATTTCAGAGGGGATAGTAGCAAAGAAATACTAGGATGCCCTTAAAAGAGATGATTTTTAACACTGGGCTCTCTTAAAATGCAGCTGTCAAACACAAATATGAAGACTATAATTGACATAATACCAAGAAAAGAAGAAAAGAAAAATCAAACAAATAAAAGCAGATGTAGAAAAAAAATCTCTAATTTACACTTTGTCCTGGGCGCCTGAAATCTACTTTCTCTTTAGTTGCTTCTTTGAAGAACTAAAATAGCATTAAAATAGCATTACCCATTTGTACAGTATAGAAAGCAGCCTCAGTATTGTCCCCCTTATCTTTAAATTGAACTCCAGCCAAGGCATCTTGCTTTAAAAAAAAAAACAAACAAAAAAAACCCCAAAACTTTTCCTTCCCTGCCTGTATGAGGGATGCTTTCTATGGTCATTTATTGCTCCACACACAAAGTTCTTCTGTTCTTCTGCAAATTTCATGTTTATTGGGCTCTGAGCTTCAGTAAACTTTTCTGGGCTGGTATCATTTTGAACTGTGCCTAATTTACCACAAAGCTTGTAAAACTAAAAAAAAAAAAAACCCATCAAAAAACCCCACCCCAAACTTATCTCACCATACAAATAACTCATAACTCCCAACTGTGTTTTGTAACTGCACAGGCACTGCCAACATTTAAACATTTTTTTTAAAACTGTGTTAGTTAGTACAGAAAGGTACACATTGCAACTACTAAAATAGAAAGGCCTGGAAAAAAGGAAAGGAATTTAGGGGCTGACATAAGAGAAAAATGTGGGAAATATTTCTTACCAGTATCAGCAGAAAAACAGACACTGAGCACTCTTACATGATGCTACTGAAGGAAGTGCCGTTATAGCAATTCTTTGATTAAATTAACATCAAAACTTCTCCAGCTCTTGTAAGAGCTTTATAGCCAACTTTTTTCCACAAACACAAAATAACCTGAAATCCTGAGCAAGACAGATTTTGGGTTTTGCTCATGTTTTATATCTGGTTGAGTTAGTAGAGAAATGAGCTGGGGAATCACTTAAATTAGATACAGACAAGTCCCCAGGAACAGCAGGGATACTGGGAACTGAGCAACGTCATTGAAAAGATGCTGCCATCTTTGACTGCTTGTGGTGATTAAGGGAAATTCCTGATCTCTATAAAAAGGGAAGGGTTACACGTCTTTAAGAAAGGCAAGAAAGAAGACCTGGGGAAAGTTAGACTGCTTAACCCAACCAACTCCCCACCATGCCTGGGAAGAAAGACTATGAAGGAAATCCCCCTAAAAGCCCTGTCCAGGCATGTGAAGGACAAGAATTTGGCAAGGAATAGCCAGCACAGATTTGTGAAAGACAAAGTTTGCCCTACCAACCTGGTAAATTTTGGTAATGGTGTTAACAGAGTCAAGAGAAAGACAAGGCTGGATGATGTTAACTTGACTTTAGCAAGACTCACAAAATCTTCCATTGTATCTGCAAACAAAACAGTGAGATAGAGGTGGTCTAAGCATTAGAAGAAAAGTCTGGCAGTAAAGGATTTGTTCAGTCCTAAAAGGAGAAACCCAAGTTGGGGTCTTTTGCTGACTCTTGTAATTCCATCCTTTTCACACAAGGATAAGAAAATGGGGAGTAGAAGGAAATTTCAAGAAGGGAGATTCCAGTGAGATATTAGTAAAGGCTAATATCTGACTGGCACAGTGAGAGTAGCTAAACATTTGAACAGGACTCAGTGAGGTTGCAGAATCAGCTTCCTTAATATTCATAACACCAGAAAACAATTGCCCTAAACAATCTCACCATAGGGGGCTTAACTCTGTCCAGGGTTTGGCTCCTCCCCGGTCTCTTTGACTGATGTATGCCTACAAAAGATTCCTTCCAACCTAAATCATCTATGATTCTATTGTGCATGATAATGTACATCTATGATTCTATTTTCTAAAGATTAGATTTACTGCCTAATTCAAATTCAGTAAGTGAAAATATTGAATTTCAGCTTAACATGAGCTCTCCTAACAAGGATCAGTTCCCTGGTCCTATTAATGTGAAGTCTCTAAAACAGCTGATGAGAAGATCTCTAGTGCCATAAATACACAGCTAACAAATAGCTGCATTTGTCTGTCAGAAGTGCTCACCTTGTAACAAACTCAATGGTTTGTTAGAACAGAATGGTGCTCAGAGAAGATCTGCTCACTAGAGAAAAGCTGCTTAGTTGAAGATGGACAGACAGGTGAGCAGGGGGAAGCATGTGGAAGACCCTACAATTACACAGATGTACCATGCAATGACCAATTATAACCCATTGTAGACAAGAGCTTTTGAATTTCTCCTTCAGTCCCAGCTCTCATTAACCACTTCTGTATAATGCTTTCTCCTTAAGCACTTCTGAATAATGCTTTCTGGCTTTCCCAGCTGATTTAGAATTGTTGCCCCTCGTAATGAGTTGATTGTACTACTTTCACCTCTTAATGGCAGCTTCAGTTCTGTGATACACTTGGACATTTTAAGTCCTTTGAAAAACTGTCTGAAACAGGGTAATCCAGCACACCTCAGCAGCAGGAGCTAGTACAGAGATTGCTGCAAAAACATCAGCTCTACCCTTTGCTTACTGTGCCGGCTTTCTAAAGAACATAAATTCAAGGTTTTAGACTTTATCCTCAAGATACTCAGTGGCTAAGATGGCATATCTAAAACATGCCTAAAATCTGGAATCAAACCTTTATCTATTTTTTTTTCCTCATCTTACCCAGTAGAACTTTTTGGAACAAAACCAATTCCAAGTATTACAAGATATATAAGATTTTTGGATTGGATCAATAATGTTACTGAAATATTAGCTGGTTGGCAGACTTTCACAAACTCCCCTATCCTTTATCCCAAATCCTAGACAAGTTTCTCTGACTTTGCCCTCTCACATAAATTCAAGCCCAAATGTATGTGTAAAAAAAAAAAAAAAAGCCAAACCCAAAGCATGACATCACACACTAAATATATTGGATTTCTGTCATTTCCAGCTGTGCATGCCAATGGCTGTGTGTAGTGCATGTGTACCTACACAGCCTGAGAATTCCTTTCAGTTCTCTTACTTTCTTTTCACCTTGTGCTATTACATCTTCACAGAATTAAAAGTCACTAATGAGACAGACATCTGGGTTAGTTTATTTAAATGCTACTTTAGCTATTTATTTTGCAAAGTAGTTGCAAACTGGTTATAAACTGTTGCTAGATCAAAATATGTTGCACATTGCTGCCATTTCAACGAGTATTGTTCATGAAAGTGTTCTAATAGAAGATTAAGAGATGCTCTTACTATTCTGGAGAAAAAAAAAATCAAACAGATCAAATCTTGTAGATGCTCTTCTACCATTTAATTATAGCAGGAAATGGGAAAACTAAAACAATTTTTCAATTTAGAAAGTATATTTCTGCAATTACTCTGTATTTAACCACAAAAATCCACGATTCCTTAATAAACCACCAGAGTAAGTAGAGTATTTCACTACTTTCCTTCTAATGGTACACTGGAAGATCTATATTGTGCTGCATTAGGAGCTGGTGCAACTCTACCTTGAGTTCAATGAGTGATGGGAGAAAGGAATTCAAATAACATTCATGATCAATGCCTGAAGGCACACAGAAGTACATGACAATTGGCTTTGGGGATTATTTTTTATGTTTGCCTTAATTAATAAGAAAGTGATAATATTTATATATATTTATATAAATATAAATTTTATATCTATATATATTCAAAATTTCCTTCATGAAAAATAAATTACCAAGAAAGACACACTTTACAGCATCCATATGCCCAGAGGGAAATGATCTCACTGCCAAAGTCATGTCAGTGACTCTTGGTGTATTTAATGGTGATCTTAAAGATCGTCCTGCATTTGTGTGCTCGGTGTTGCAAAACATAAATTATATTTGTGAGTCATTGGATAATGCTCTTTTCTGCACATAAAATGACATTTAAACACGTTCAGAAGGTTATATTTTATTCCTTCTGATTCCTACAACTTGAAATTTTTCTCAATATAAAGTAAATTGCTTGCCTACTTTTCCAACAGCCCAGTGACTTTTTCTTTAAGAACCAGTAAGTTGTTTGTAGAAAAGAATAACTATTTATTAACTGCAGCTGGTTCAATATTTGTACATCATTTTTAAAGGCCTAAACAGTTGAGACAAGTAGGTGACAGCAAGTATCTCTATAAACTTTCTAGTCTCTTACTGAAAGCTGAATAATAAAGATAAGAAAAAGGTCATTTTGCCAAGGATATAGTACAAGGAATGGCACTCAGAAAAGCAAAATTCTACTTGAAATAAAAATCTAGTAAGATTAATATATACCAAAGATGAAAAAAGGGAAAATTTTATTTCTTATGTATCTGTTAAAAACGTTACTGCTTCACACTAATGAACAATAATGTTTTACAGTCTTTGTTATAGGAAGCTCTAAGAGATTTGTTATATCTGGAAGTGATCACATATCAGAAATACTGCTGATTTTTTGAAGGAGATAGCCCTGATACAAACTCACTGTTCTTCCCAATTTCACTGCAGTCTAACTGCCTTTTTAACTTCTGCTTTACTGCAGTGTTTAGTTTATTGCAGTGTCCATTCAGAATCTTTTTGATTTTCAGAGGAAATGGTCCAAGGAGAAGGTTCCTTTTGTACCCTTAATGAATCCTACCATTGGGCTGTAAATCCTGTAAATCCCACTCATTTTTCCAATTCCAATATTTTGTTGTTTTTCCTGTTATGAAAAGATAATTCTTCTGATTATTACTGAAATTAACACTTTATACAATGTTTCTACCTCTGCTTTGTTAAAGCCAGTGAATGGAATCCAAACCCTATAACTCATAAACCAGCCTGGTGGTTTATTTGAAAATTTGAGTTACTCACACCTAAGTGACCCAGTCTGTCTGTAAGCACTCACACCTTCCTGAACAATCAGCGGAAAATCAGAAACTGCCTCTCAAAATATGCAGGGGAAAAAAATGAGATGACTTTTCTACAGCACAGGCAGGACATGGACCTGTTCGAGTGGATCCAGAGCAGGGCCACCAAAATTACCAGAGAGAAGGAACACCTCTCCTGTGAGGAAAGGCTGTGAGAGTTGTGGTTGTTCAGTCTGGAGAGGAGAAATCTCTGGGGACAAGAGCTGATAAGGGAGCTGATAAGAACCATGGGGACAAATTTTTACTAGGGCACATAGTGACAGCAGAACAGAGGGAGCACATGGCCAACCTAAAAACTTACAAGCGTCCACCTTTTTATTGAAATTGAGCCAACCTGCAACCAGAAATTGAAGAATTATGATGTCCAATGGACAGCAGACAGAACCAAGTAGTAAAGTGCTGCTGGGTTGAACAGTCATGGGAAACACATTGGATGTGTTGGATGGCACATGGGATGGCTCTCTGAAATTTGGGTGAGCTTTGAGTCATCCAGGGCATTGCTATGCAAATAATTCATATTCACTTCAGGTACAAATCCAGTTTGACAGATAGTACAGAATGATAAAACTTCAGTGAAAACTGGCATAACTTAAAGGATTGCCTGACATACAGGTTGCCAAGTTTTGTGAAGAACAGCCCAGGCAGTGCTCTTGTCTTGTGTCTGCTGCAGTTTCAGTGGTTTTGTTGGAAGGTAGAGCTGAATCTTGAGTAGAGAGCTGGGAACAACCATGAAGGTAAAGCCTCTGAATTAGAGCTAAGAACTACAAGTTCCTAAACATCAAAGAGCACCCTCTAGTACCCAGTTCTACCTGGAAGCATGGGAAATGGCTGATGAAAGGCTACAGTTTCTGTACCTATTTCTTCTCCTCTTTCCTTTTAAAGACAGAAATGTCCTACTTTAAAGATAAGAAATACCTTCTGATCTAAAACCAAAAGAGGTACTAAGAAAATACTCATAACTAAAAAGAGCAGCCAGTCTGAGAATGGCATGTACAAATCAGGTGTACAGAAAGGTCCACTAAACAGAGAAATATTCCCATCCATGTGCTTTTTTTGTTATTCTGATAGCATAACTCTTTCCATGCTTTGGTATGTTCAGTTTAAATAATTCTGGAAGTATCTCATTCCCATGGATTTCATATCCAAAGGCAAGATTTCCATGACCAAGCCTTGTTCAAGGAGAATCCTAAAGGTACTTAAAAATATAAGTATATAAAATTGCTTTGAATTTGCTGAATTTTGTACCTGTCTACTTTATGAAATAAGATGTTGCAAAAACTGAATTTATTAAAAGATAGAGTGTCATTATTCATAACATTTACAGAAACATATAAACACTTCTGCTTTAAAACAATCAGAACAATTACTTTGATACTCTGGATTTGCAATTATGCATAATACATTGATTTAAGAGTTCTATTCACAGCATGCCAATACCACTGAAACACCTACACTTTGCTTGTAAGCCAAAATTCCTCTAATTAAGCATGAAATTTATTTGCAATTTTGTTCAACACAAATAATATATTTTTATCCAAACAATTTCTGTACTCATCTGATTATGCAGTACGTGTGCCAAATACAGTTTGTGAAGCAGAAAGATACATTTTTATCAAAAAAACTAACACAAAATCAGGTTCTCAGAACTAATTGTGAATTCACAGATCCTACAGTTCATGAGGTAAATAAGCAAAGGCTTTACTCTCCTGTTAGGGTGAAATATTAGGAAATCAACCTCCACCTAGACAAACCTCCTCTACATCATGTCTAAGGTTTTCTCACAACACCTGTTTGCCCATGAGGACAGAAATAAAGAGGCAGAGAAAAGAACATAGGGATTTAAAAAAACGGTTTTTTTGCACATTTAGAGACTGGGTACACTTTAGAACTGATATAAAATTTTTAAAAACTTGAAGTTAAGGACTCAAGCAAAACATCAACAGGTTTTGAGGTGTTAGTGTATATTTTAGGAATAAACACACGCACACAAATATGGCCTGTATGAAAAAAAAATGTGGCTTACTCCAGGCAGCATTTCTCAAGTTATTTTTAGCTTTCCCATATGCCAGAGAAGAAAAATGCTACTCAGGAATCTTAAAATATTGCTAATGTAATTCTGTGCAACAAATTGAACATCTATACCTTTTCCATTGATTTAGTATACACAACACACACAAAAATTATAGCTGTGACCAGTATGCATGAGCAGCTAGGTGAGGTATTTGTTCTGAATCTTAGGCTCAAAACACTCACAGGTTTCTAGACATACATTTTATGTGAAGCAACAAAAATTTTACACAAATGTAGATATTTAACTGGGCAGAGCAACCCTGTTATGTGTAACCACTGCCTGAGGAGCAAAACAGTGTGAAATCTAAACATCTTATTTCATGAAAAACTTCATACAAAGAAGGAGGTGGTGCAAACCACACAATGCTGCTTTGGGGTAAATGCTTTTCTCTAGTGGAGGAACCACCAGATGTGAATTTTGGTGACATAACATCCCTTGCACATAATATCACAAAAAACACACACAATGTGAAGCAATCGTTTACAAAGAAGGAAAAATGCTGGAAAGTGACATGAAGTGACTCAATAGCTCAGGAGAAAGTTTTCTGGATAAACTGAGGGAGGGGGCAGAGAAGGCAGTGAGCCATCAAGGTCGAAGTGTAGCACAAAAAAATGGAGTCCTTGAGGTAGTGGAGAGCAAATTTAACAAGATCTTTGAGCAATATAGAAAAGCAGAAAATGTAATCCAATACAGATTCTCCTCTTCAGTGTCAGGTGTGACATCTGACTACATTTCTCTGAGACCTAGTAGTCTAGAAGGCATGGATTTTGAAAGACTATAAAAATGGTACTTGGTAAGACAAAAAAAATAAAATTACATCATCAGTACAGACTTCAAGGAGAATACTGAAGCTATTCCAAATAGGAAGGATGTTTGGCAGACCTACAGTCAGGGAGAGGCTGGGGTCAGAGACGACTTAACAGTTTGTGATCTTGAGAGAAAATGGAGGATGTAAGTCAATTAATAAAACAGCAAAAGTGAAAAGAAGGGTCATAAATATTCAGTAACAGAAAACTCACATTGCAGTGAAGGTAATTAAGGTGTTCAAACAACAGAAATGGAACATTTTCAGAGAGTCTTAAGAAGGAAAAGCTAGGGAGCAATCAGAATAACAATAAAGACAGAGATGAAAGGAGGTATCTAATGCAGCTATGGTACATGGGGCCTCAGAAATATTTGTCCATCCTTCTCTAAAAAGCTCCCAATAAAAGAAATTCCATCACCTCCCCAGGCAATTGCTTTCAGTGATTCAGCTTTATTATGAGAAGCTTTTCCTGACACCTTCCTAACCCTTCCCTACTACAATTTAAGTCCATTACACCTCTGCCACCTGCAGCACACGCAAAGAAGATTCTCCTTTCCTGATTGCTGCTTACCTTCTGCATATCTGCAAGTTATCCTTTAACTAGCCTACCCCATTTTCCTTGACTTTTCATTGTAGCTATAATTTCTAGGTCTCTGATTGCTCACATTGTTCTCATCTAGATTCTCCCTCCTCTGGTCCCCCTTGAGATACAGAGAGCAGCTCAAGACTATGACATGACTTTTCAGTAGGCAAGAAGGGCAACTATAATGGCCTTTGACAGTTCCTGTTGCCAAATACACGCTGCTTTTATGGTCACTGGAAACAAGGTGACCATTTGAGGGAAAATTTCACCATTACCTAAAATAAATTATTACTTTTTTGCAAGGGCAGTGAAACTGTTCTCTGATACTGTCACTATTATTAGGAACTGAGCATATCAAGAGGAAAGCTGATGCTCTGTACCAAGGAGTTGGGAAAAGCCTGTTCCTTGGCTTTAGACATTATGTCATCAACACAATGCAGGTGCAATGCTGATGAAGCATGCAACTAGGTGAATTTTGTTCAAAATAAGGTAGGCTGCATTTTCAAAAATTACTCACTGATTTAGTCAAATTATATAAGAAAATTAACCCACCTTAACTAGATTTATTTGCAAACCAAGCAAAAAAAGTCACTTTTTTGGCAGGAGAAGCCAGCAACACAACTTTATCAATTAATATATACTACAATTACTTAAAAGTCCACAACTCTCTAGTACAGGATTTCAATGTGTTTTGATAAGTCACTCTACTTTCCAGGAGCCATTCTTTGTATAAAATGACAGTGTTTGTGTCAGGGTATGCCTTCCAATTATTTACTCAAATAAATGACAAATAATGGCCAATATTTGCTTCATACTTATCAAACGTGCCTGAAATTCAAAACTTATTGAATACATCATAAATATTACTCACTAGAAAACATTATTTGCTAGAGAAATAAACATAGATTTTATCAGAAATTCAAAATTTTTGACATCATCCTACCTTGTCAGAAGCAGAGGATGGTCTAATATCTATGACAACTCTAGGGAAAATGTAGTATTTTAATGGCAAAATGACTGAAAAATCTACTGTGTGCTTTTCTGTGGAAATAATTATGAAATAACATTGATTTGGGAAAAAAAATCCAAGTAATACCACAAACATATCAAATGGACAATCATCACAGCAGTAAATCTGCACTTGGTCCTTCTGCAGGCAATAACATGCCTGTCTTTACTCCAGCAGATGCAGCACAGTAAAATGCTGCTGTTCAGAGTCTTAGCATGACCAGACATGAAGTGTTTGTTTACAGCACTGTCTACCTTGTCCTACCTGCAGAAATAATCTGTCCCCATTTCCAAAAGAAAAATACTCAGAAATTAGGCAAAAAGTAAAAATAAAAAATCGCTTTACTTCTCAATTAATACACATTAACTGAGATGACTGCCAGCAGCACAGTAGAAGAAACTCTTCAAAAGAGATTTACATTTTAGGGGAAAAAAAAATTGCCTAAAGGAGGTTTAGAATATGAAGATAGCCTACATGATTTAGCTTTTGGTATATACTGGGAAGTAAAAAGCAACCAAGTCTGGAAAATGGCTCAGATGTCTGGAAAAAAGAAATGAAAGGAATAAAAAACATTGTAACACTGAGGGCACTGAGTGCCAAGAAGCTCAGCAATGAGTATCTATTGATCTATGATGCTACTTTGATTTTTTTTTATGATTGTGGTACTGAAAAAAATTATGGTGGTATCACAAAACAGCTAATATTCTCAAACTCTCTGGACAGGGCCCTTTTGCTGTTTTCCAGCTCTGCTCTGAACAGCCTGTGCTATGTGCTACTGCTGGCAAGGGGCCCTTGGGACTTCTCTCTCTCCTTTTCCCTTCCACCGGCTCATCAGTGACTCCACCAGAGCTGCACTGGACTGTTCCCCTCTTGGGATGCAGAGGGTCACTGCCTTCCAGACTTCCCTTCCCCCTCTTCACCACAGCAACTTTAGATTGCTCTTGTTCTCCCCAGGAGGGAGTGAGGGGTGTCCTGCCTCCAGTTTCACCTTCCTTGTAAAGGCTCACCCAGACCTCATCACCTCCAAGCAGCGCAATGGAAATCATTACAGAAGGAGATGAAGATGCAGATCAGGACTGGCATGGGTTAAATATCATTAATATCATGGCACAACAGGAATGAGTGTTGCTTGGTACATTTAGAATTGGGGTAACATCCCAATTAATATCCTATCAGTATCATTAGGAAGGCAGTGGTTGGTGTGATTCAGGAAAGAAGGAGGGCAAGGGAAAAACTAAGTCTGCTTTCTTTTGTGTTAAGTTTAAACCAACAGTAAAACATTCAAGAGTTGCTATAAAGCCAACATGACAGAATAGAAAACAAGATGAGACTTGTTTATGTAAAAGGTGGCCTTTTACATAAAGGAGGTAAAAACTGATAAATAATGTTGTTTAAATGGGTAAGAACAAAGGCTATTGCCAGTGCCTAAAAACCCACGCAGACAGGGAAGAGGAGTAGTACGATGCAGATTAAAGTTTTTTGAAGGAGTTAATATGGAGACTCCAAAACTGAGGCTCAACTCTCCTCTGTAGTGTTTTCAGGATTTGATTTTAATCTGTTGCAAATTGCTGCTAATTGAAAATAGAATATCAGTTGTATTGTAAGTATCTAAACCGGGCAACTGTTTTAAGTACAGTATTTATACTGTTGGGTCTTTTTTTTACCTTTTCTGAACATTGGGCAAAAAGTGCCTTGCTATTGCAAACAAAACCTCTCCAGTGAAACAGCCACTATGGATATTTACAAATAAATGTAAAATACAGCTGTTAACCAAACAGCATCCTGGCATTACCATATGCAGTCATATGAATACCACCATATACCAGAGCATCAGCATTAATGTAGAGTTTCAGCTGTACAAAACCACCACCACCATGTGAGGCAGGTGACATTAATGAACAGCACCTTTAGTGTGCAGCTGAATGGGAGACTTGCAGCAATGTCTGGAAGAGCTCAGTGGCATTACCCAGTGCCCAAAGGGCCCATGGATCAATGTGGAGTCACTGGAAGTGTCAGAGTTATTCCAATGTCAATAGAAGTGTAACAACAATGTCCAAAGCATCAGCAAGTAACACACGATGCCAATAAAAGTGTGAGGACAGGGAATGCAATGCACCATCATCAAAACCAGAGCCCCTGGTATCTGCAGCCATGGTATTTTCTGAAAAATCCTTCCCTTAGGATTTTTTCTCCTGAGAAGCTGAGAGGCCTCAGGAACAAAATGTAAACAATGATTGTTTGCTGCTGTGGAAGGCAACAGGTGGATCTGGGATTGGTGTGATGTGGTTGTTTCTAATTAATGGCCAATCTCAGTCCAGCTGGCTCAGACTGACCCAGTCTGAGCCTTTATCATTCCTTTTCTATTCTTAGCCAGCCAACTGATGAAATCCTTTCTTCTGTTCTTTTAGTATAATTTTAATATCTATCATAAAATAATAAATCAAGCCTTCTGAACATGGAGTCAACATCCTCATCTCTTCCCTCATCCCGTGACACCGTCACAAGTATATCAGTGCAAGATCTCTGCAATGCCAGCAAGACATTTTGAAGTTATCATATAGTCTCATTTTTTCATGAAAGCGTTCAGCTTTCAGCCTCAGAAAGGGCCAATGGGCCTCAGATATGACAAAATTTTTAATGTAGTTTAATGATTCTAAATTAATACAATCAAATGAAGTTTACAGGTATTTCGTACTATTCTGCTCTTGAGCATTGTATCCTGGAAATGTGTGACCTGGACTGCCCTCAGTCCAAAAGAGCAGAATACGAAGAACAGAATAGCAACTAAAACTTTTAGTGGCCTTTCACAAAGAAGCTTAATATAGCCCCTTTATTTTTACAGAATATATGCCAAAGGACAATCAATACTTGAATCAAATTCATTTAATCCTCAGTACAATGACTTTTTTTAGATATAGATCAGGATAATTCCAAGGAAATTTTGAATGGGCTTTATTCTGTGTATAACTATGTATTAATTAAGAAAAAACCACTACGGATGCTGAATTCTAAACAATTACTAGAAAATGCTTGACTAGGAAAAAAAAGAAGGTAATAAAAACTGTAAAATATAATTAAAATATTTTAGGATCTATCTCTTTTAGTGCTAAATAAAAAACACAAGAAAGAAAATGTAGCAATTAAGTTGTGATGTTTACTTCTAAAGTTTAATTAAATAATCAGTATGTACAAAATTAGAGTATGGATGCCTCATTGTCCATTCACTGCCTCCATTTGAAAAGAAAACAGAAGAAAATCTTATCAGATACCAGTGCAGAAACAATGAAATCACATTGCAAACAAAATAACTTTTAACTGCAGTGTAATGTGTCCTCAGCTTGCAGAGCTGGAGAGATCTTCTTTTCCAAGATAAGAGACAGAAATAGGGTGGTTTTGGTGAAGAATGCAAGGGGTTTAGTATTAAGTCAGAAAATAACACAGCTTCTTCCAAAAGGTACGTCATTTTTATTCACCACCTCTTCCAAATATTAAAATTGTGACAGTAAAATAATTGGGATGACTTCCCGTTCAATAGCAGGACAGGACACCTCACTTTGATAAGTACTCAAGAGCTGCATCTTTTTCTTTCTGCTATGCTTTTGTTTTTCACATCACTCATTCTCCATGAACCTTGGAGCTTTGATAGATTGTATTTAACTTTCCACTGAGATTGGTTATTGAGGAAAGTAAGAGAAGCTTTGAATTTAAGAAGAATTGGCAGCAATGAAGAGTACAATCTTGAAAGATTTCAGAACTAGCACACCTTGTTCCCAGGCCCCATCATAAATAGGCTGAAGTAATAACTGTAAACACAATATTGTAAATAAAGTTAAAGGAGTAGAGAAGTAGAAGATAATCTTCCAAAATCTGAACCTAAATTAGATATTCATTATTATCCACATATGGTAATTTCCCCTCTATTTTCAGGTGAAACTTCTAGAATCCATTTCATGCATTATTACACCATTCCAACATTATATTGCTTTACATATTACTATTTCTTTTCCAATGCACTGCAATTGCAATAAAAGAATGCAGTAATGTAGCCATCTCCTACAAACAGGACCATGCAGTACAGTTTGTATGCTTCAAACCTCTGTGTATAAAACAACATTGAATTTTTACTCTAAGGTGCTTTAGTCAGGCTGTTTCTTGTAATCTCTGTTAATTAAGATAGATGTTAACTAGATGGCACTGTGAACTTGAAGGACTGAGCATGACATTTGCTGCTGACTCCTGCCCATTCCTTCAGCTCACATTCATCACAAAGGGACTGCCAGGTGAGCTGCCTGTCACCCCAGCCCAGGCTAATGGATTCTCCAGTGGTTTTAGGTACAGCTTATGCCATGAGATTAAAACTCTATGCCTTGGAAATGACAAAACACACGTAGCTGAGGCTTGTCAGCTCCAGGTAATCAGATGCTGCTTGGTTTCAGAAGCAGATGCAGATGAGACTGGCAATATAAATATGCAAATCACAATGGTCCCTTGTCAGCACCACTGTTCCTACCTCTAATGGCCCTCGTAGAAAGTCTGTTTGCTCAGCTCCTACTTCCAGTGCTACATCGACAGAAGCAAAGGGGCGGCTGGCCATCTGCTGTCGCTCCCGTATAAGTTGCTGATGAGGAAAAAATGATGTTTTAACAAAACATTAAAAAATGCACCAGATATCAGTCTGCCCTACTATACCTCCCATTAAAACATAAGAACGCAAACAGCATGCACACAGCCCCTTTTGTGATATCAAAGTGAGAAAGTGATACCAAATCATAATCATCACCATCTATATTTACTCGAGAAACAGGCACAGAAGGTTATGATGCCTACAAACGGCCTTTGAGCTTGAACTCTGACAAACTTTCCAAATGAAAGCTTCCCTAACTGACTGTTCTCTCTAAATAACTGCTATTTGTGTAAGTTACAAGCAAATATAGGAAATGGTTGGTAAAAATAGTTGAAATCTAATTCCACTGATAAAGCATGCATTAGAACGCCTGCCAAAAACAAGTCCACTTGGCCTTCAAATTTTCATATTTCACAACTAAGCCAGATGGAGTTAATAGTGTCAGGGCTCAATTTTATGCAGGATCTTTTTTGGTGTTACTTTCATATGAAGAATAATGTGCCAGGATTGGGAACTCTGCACCAGTATATTAAAATACACTCAGCTCACAGAGCTTGTATAATCCCTTCCAATCATACCAGTGTGCACAGAAGTCCCAAGCAAAACCACAAAGTTAACTCATATTTCTTCCTCAGTCTGTAATTATAGTGCTTATTAAACCACAATGAATAAAAATGATGACCAGCAGTAGATATTACAGATCTTACTCCATTGGTTCAGTGCAACTAGTGAAAGCATTATTAAATATTTAAGGTGAATGAGTCGTGCAATTCAAGTGGTGCATTCCTTCAGCTGAACAGGATGTCACAGAATCTTGAAGAGACAAAATCCTTGCAAAAATGATTTATTAGAGAAGATCTGTTTCATTTTCTTAACGTTTTTCTCCCTGTTATCTCTGGAAAGCTTAAAACATTAGAAAGTGGTGTCTGAATGTAAATGACACCAGCCCTGTGACATACTGCTAATAAAAGCCTTTGAAATAATAAAAGGTATGCAAGCAAATATTTGCTGGCAGCTTACTAATAAACACTGTTGATTTAAGATCAGTTACAAAGCAACAAACTCGTTTTGTAGTGCTTCTTATGCATTTTGCCTCAACTTGCATTTTAAGATTGTCTATAGAAATTTAAAGACGCACTTGTAATGTTAAAATCAGACCAGAACCTCTCAGTGCACAGCCAGTACATTCCCAAGGCCTGGATTTTATAGCTAAGGAGTGTTTGTCAGCAAGCACCTGCACAAATGGCTCCCAGTATATCACACCAAGAGGGCAATCAATATGTCTGTGGGCAAAACTGCATGTTTTATACTGAGAATAAATAAAAGCCAAGTATGAATATCTAGATGGTTAAGAATTATGTTTTTAACCCTTTACTTCAACATGAAACTGCTGGTCTCTGTCTAGGATTTACATCAGCATTGATTTGCATCAATACAATTTACTAGTAGATTTTACAGCTGGAAAAAACTCCTATGACCTTCCAGTTGTACCAACTTAAGAAAGACCACAAAATCTTAAAGTATAAAATAATGAGTCACTACATTCTAAAATTACTGTATGTACCTCCTTTTCCTCCTAAAATAGCAAAAAAAATTGAAGAAAACAGTGTAATTAGAACAGTCCTGCCACATGGAACTCATTACAGTATTCTAAGTCTGCAGAGCTATTGGCAAGTGCTTACTTTTTAATGGGAAACCAAACACTGTTTTAAACAAATAGAATTGCTTGGGGAAAATACTTAAAACAAGCAGAACAACCCATGTTCCAAATGCACATACTACTATTTAAAAGATTTATTTAATGCAGATTAAAAAGAAATGGATATTTGATATGCTCTCTGGTTTTAAGGCCAGTAGGTTTCTCCCCCTCTACTCCTGGTCAGGCATTCAGCAGAACCTTTTCATTCACAAGACAGTCACTGTAATTTTGATAGTCTGCCACTTGAAAAGAGTGCTACAAAGAGTCTTAATTAGCTCTGTAAACAAGAATGAAAACTTGAAAATGTTTGGTTGCCCATAAAGTGCTGCTCATTTTGGCAGCTGAGCACTTGCACATCAAAGTGTTTTACTCAAAACACTGCTGCTTTCCTTCATCATTTTAAAGCTTCCTGCAAGGTGCACGACAGGAAAAAAACTAAGATGCAATGAGGAGAAATACAGGAAAATATTATGATATTTAAAATCAATTTTGTGGATGGAAAAGGTCACCACCTCCCAACATTGGCAACTGTCCCTGTACCAATACTGGGACAAAGTTCTAGAGCTTCCAGTTATGGGGACTTCGTACCTCACCCACAGGGCAAGGAACATGGAAACTCTTTGAACAGACATTTCATGAGAAGAGTGAAACAGCTCTTTCTTACCCTCTCAGCAAAGAGATAAAAAACCAAACAGAATCCCTCCAACATATTTCATCACTACTGAAGCAGAATAAACAGCGGATAGTGGAAAGTGAAACTACAATGCTGTTACTTTTATAGACTCAATTTCAAAAAATAAACTGAATTTTAAAATTCACAGAACAAACCCCCAAACCCACACTTCTGCAATAATTAGGGACATTCACTTGGAGACATCAGATAAACAGATAGTATTTACATGTAATATTTGAATATTTTATCACAAATTTGATTTATAGCATTTGGAATGCAGGCACATCTCTAAATATTCACTTTAAGGTATGGGAAATTAAAAATATCATTTTCTCAGCGCAGGGCTGAGAAATTCAATGAGCATTTATTTGACTTAGCAGACAACTAATTTCAAGTTCTACCATAATTTTAAGTCTCATTAAGTACAAGATTATTGACAAGATTAATTTTTTTAAGCATCTCCATTATTTTGCAGCAATTCCAAGGTATTAATTTATATCCTATTGAAGAGGTTTTCATATAAAGTATAGAATTATAGGTGTTTTCAGTGAAGAAGAGTAAGATGCTATAAATTAGGTCAATTTCTCACTCAACAACCATATTTTAAAACATTTCTTCTAAACTCAACTATTTTGCCATAATTATTTCCCTATCATGGGAATATGCATTTCACCTAATTCTGCATGAACATGAACATCTTGGCCTGTAGATTATGAGAATTTTGAGTTTTGGTGTCATAGTAAAATAAGGATTTGGAAATGGGACCTACTGTCCCATCTAGAATTTGATCTCAATAACGCAGTTGCCTGAGAATACAATTCAATTTTACCATCGATCAAAAAAATCTTTGTGGGGGATACCGCTCCTGTGATCAATGCAGTTTGGAGTAAATTAAAATGCTCCATGGCATCTTGTATATGCTATATTAAGGAAATTCATTCCTTGCACAGTTCTTATTTAAGTAAAAATGTGTTGATATTTTTTGCACTTGGTTGATAACATCACTTTCAAAATATTTTAATGCCTATATTGTATTCATGTACAATAAAACACTCAATGCCAAACAGGTATTACAGTGAGTTAACATTAACAGAATACAATATTTCATCAAACTCAGGCTGACATGTTTCAAGTCTTGTATTTTAGGAAAGGTTACCATTTTGCTTCTTTTTTGTTTCTTTTTTTTCTTGAAGACTTGCTCTTTCATGTGGAATTGGATACTGCTCTTCTGACTAGCACTGCTTTTCTATGCTGCTCACCTTCCAGCATAACTGCCCTGGAAAAGCCCTAATTAGAAAAAATCTAATGAAGTGCATGAGTTGTTAGGAACTAGAAGAGGTGTGTTTACTCTTTGTTATACAGTAGCAGACATTCTATAGAGACTGAGATTAGGAGAGCTGTAAAGAATGAGGCCATTTTACTCCCACAACAGGATGAACAGAGCAATCCTTTCAAAGATCTTTGTGTTGCTGTTGGGCACCTCTAAGGAGCTCCTGTAGCCCATGGGCCACCAAAGGTACCCTGAGTGTGCCATAAAGGGTGCACTGACCAGTGTGCATGCCCAGGATCAGGGGGCAGCTGCACTCTGGGGTAGGAGCAAGAGGTGGCAAACACCAGAGAAAATGTTCAGGAGACTTCTGACTGCCAGACAGAGTCAGGAAGTCTCAGTACGCAGAAATAAGGGTATGGCAGGTAGAAAAGTGTCTATTATTTTAACAGCAACAACTGCCTAGGTTTTCTAGCTTTTCTTCCTTCACATCTCAGATGGGTTTGGTTTTCTTCCTAGATGACATCACAATCAAAGTGGTACCTGGAGATGTATGACTTTGTCAGGGTGAGTACTGAAAACCAGGAAAATGGTAATTCTGCAACTCTCTGCAAATTGCTGTCTAGCTCAGTGCTGCACAACCCTCCTAGCGACAAGGATTTTTCAAATGTCTAATTTGAAATTCCTGTTCTGCTTATTCATCCTGCAGCTCTGACTTGTCTGCAGTTACAACTTGGTCACCTCCTTTGCTGCTTCTGTACTGTCAACTGCTGATGTGAGTAACATCCAAAGGCTTCAACAGAAGCATTAACAATGCCATGCATTAAATCTGAGTTTTATAGGAAAAATATTTGCAAGGAGAAAAAAATGTCAAAACCTCACAGAGAGTTGCACTGATGAATTTCTGATCACACTGCATTTGACAAGCTCTAAGGCTTAAAAAAAATTAAGACTGTATGTAAATCGACATCCCTGCAAAACCAGAGCCTCTCTAAACAATGCAATTCACCCATTCACTGAATATTCTTGAAGGTTCTTACTGCCACATCCAATCAACAGAAGTTACATGGACTTACACACATCTGCATGGATCACTGATATTTTAGTTAGAAACACAATTTAATTCTCTTCCTAATTCTTAAGTTCTCATTTTCAAACTGGATTATATGTAGTGATATTTTAATGAAGCCCTGATTATTCACTTTAATTTGCACAAGACAAAGCTTGCTTTCTCTGTAAATTTTCTCATTGTAACTCTTGGTGTTGAAAATCTCTTCAGATTAAATTGGCTATTTATATGGCTGGAAAGGAGAGCAATTTCTCATTTACATGTTGAATAAACTATTTGACTTGGTTAATTTCCAAATCAGCTTCTTTCACTGGAAAGGCAGATCACAGTCATTAAACCTTTTTGTTGGGTTTTGCATGAAATAAGCTCACTATTCCATAACTGCATGAGGTACAGTGATTTTAAGAGATGGATAAAAGCTGGCACAGGAAACCAAGCAGCAGGAATAGCCATGGTTCTGACAGAATCTGACAATCTGAATTTGGTCATTCCCTCCATCATGAACTTCCTAAACAATCATTTCCCTCTGCCTCATTTCCCACCGTGCTAAGTGGAAAGTTCCCTGACACAAGAGTGCATTCAGGTAGGCAATGAGATATTACAATGATGGACACAGTATAACGTGCTGTTTGCACTGCAAAATAGAGTCTGTGGAAACTTCCTGAGATACCAGGGCCTATTCCATATCACTTTCTTGTAAAATTGCCTGAAGAAAAGGTGCTCTCAGGCGTGTGCAAAGATCTGTCATGGGAAAAAAATGAGAGGAGTTATACTTTTTGTCCTAGCTTTATACTGAATAAAATGAAGGGCTATTTAAACTAGACATAGTCCAGCAAACAACAGCTAAGACATACTTAAAATACAGTGTACACATCCCCAAAAAATAACAGTTCCAAAAGGTCAAGTTTTTATGTATCCCTTTTGGAAACCAAATACCAGTCGTCTGCAATTTCCCTTGAACAAATCAAAAATGAGAAAAAAAGATGAGCCCTGAAAAGGTCATTTTTTTGCTAGATCCAAGGAACAGATATTTAATGTATTGCACATTAGCAAGCAAAGAGCAAAATGTGAATCTGCTGTGACTTCAGCTTTTGGAACTTTGTGATACTGGAATAGATTTTCCATGTCTAGAACACTGGAAGGGGCACCCTGGGTGATGCTCATTTGACAGCAATTTATGGGGGATCATGTTACAACAAATCTGTGTTCGAGCCTTCAAATTTTTTTCCCTAAAGAACATTTTGGCATGGGGAGATTTTTTGGGTGCTAAGAATCAATAATAAACTCAAAATTCAATTCCCTGCTTTAAAATTTAAGAAGTGCTAATCAAGACCTAATCCTATTATCGCTTTCACTTAGATCACAGTGAATCCATGTTGCACATTTACACAGATCTGTAACCATGAACATTTTAAAGGTTCCTAAAGATGAACTTAAGTCTTTCAGTAGGTTTTGCTAATCCCAGAATTGTGCTCTTATCCTAAATCGAGTGGGTTTTAAAAAATCCTTTCAGTAAACTGTTGAATATTTTGCTATTAGCTATCACAGCCATTTTCAGTTGACAGAAAATTTCTAAAAATGCTTGTTCTGCAAAATTCTGTACACAGAGACAGGTCAACTAATTGTAGACGTTGAAATACTTCCACAGAAAACATTCTGTATTTGCCTAAGGACGATTGTTTATAACTGAATATATTAAAATGTGTCTTCAAATTGTTTCAGAATATGAAAGAGAGAGTCAAGTATTGTATGGTGCAAACTACCCCTTGGAATTCTGCCATCTACAATGGTGCCACATAAATAATGCTTTAAAAATGTTTTCTAAAGAACTACTTAAAAATGTAACTACCGTTTTTATAAATGAAATAGCCACAGTGTGAAACTTCCTTTAAATAACAAAATCTCAGCCCTTCCTATCAAGGTTGTTAAGCTACAGCCTTTTGATACGAAGCACTATGAATATTACCCATCATTATCATAATTGTTAAAAAACAGCTTTAGTTCTTAAACAACAGATGAAAAGCTGGCAATTTGCAGCTCTTCATAAAGTAATTCAAATTGCTTTGAAGATAGCAAGGATAAAGGAAACTGGGTTTAAGTGGAGCCCCATGAGATCACTTGGTCCACCCCTGTGCCTTGCTCCCACACAAGGGCAGAGTGATCATGATTCTTCTGGCAGATCTGTATTTTTTTAAAAGGCCACAGTGGTTCCACAGTTCCTCCAGAAGTCCAGAACACTTAAATCTCCATGCTGAAATTTAAGCCAATTGTTTCTTGTACTGTCTGCAGTGGAGACCATTCCCTGTCTACAAGTGAGGAGAAATCTCCCCCAAAACTCTTGTGATCTTTACAGGAGTTCTTTATAAATTTGAGGTTTCCTTTCAACCTTCTCAATGGTAAACAAACGTGGGTATGTAAATGTTATCTCACCACTCCTGCTCACTTCAGTGCTCCCATCTGTCTCTTAAATCAACACCAGAATGGGATTCCAGCAGAAGCCCACCTGATACACCTTTCCCTTACAATTAACAACTTGTATCCAACAACTTCAAGAACACACTTTGACATTCACTTCCTATTTGTCTAAAAAGTCTGTTAATCTGTTGTATCAAGAAATTGGGTTTGACTTGGCACAACTTGTGCTTGAAAAAAAATAACATTAAATGCCTCTGTTTGTTTGGTTGGTTTTTTTGGGTTTTTTTCCTACATTCCTAAAGATCATGTAAAAATTGTTTATTCCAATACTTTCCTAAGAATTCATGATAAATTGGCTGGTACCTAATTGCCCAGCCCTTCCTTTGCCCTCTTCTTTTTTTAGATGGGAATTATCTCTGGTCATACTTGAAATCTTGGAACCCTGACAGGCTCTGGAATCATGTATGTGGTTAGCTAATTCTCTACATATTCTAGAATAAATTTACCCAGGTTTTGATATCTGAAAATATTTAGCAAGCATTCTCCTACATATTTTTCTACTTTACTGCTTGGTATTTTCATTTTCACTGTAGGTACTTAAGAACCATTTTGAAGAGGCCCTAACTAAAGGACATTTAAAAAGAGACTATTCCCTAGCACAAAGAAAGTCAGAAAAAAAAGCAGTGCACATATAATTTTAAAGAGAAGCTAAAGTGCAGGACATGTATATTTTAATTTGCAAACAATGTCAATGCATTTTTTAACCTACATAACAGAAAAAGGGTAGCACTAGATTTGTTTCTTTTGTGAAGTGATGTGAAAAGTTGCAGTCCAAATTATAATGACTGAATTGGAGCTAGGCCAATTTATAAAAAGCTGAAGTGTCTGAAATGTACCTGGATGCCAGGCCCTGTAGACACTTGAGGTGATCAAATATTCAGATTTTCTTTCCAGATGACATTGAATTCAAGGCTTATCATTATTTTTCTTCATTTTTTAATGAAATTTTAACATGTACAAAAGTTAGAAAAGAAATAATAGTCCTGAGTAGGAAAACCGGGCTGTATTCCAACAAAGGTGAAGTTTGCCTTTATTATTACCTCTAATTCTTTAAAACCATCTATTATTTGAGATTACTGGTACACTGATAAAGTGGCAACGTAAATTAAACTTTTTAGGTGCAGCACCACTGACAATCATAGAACTATCCTAAAGTGATCCTTTAGAAGCTCCTTAAAGCATAAATGATATCACCATTAAGGAAGTTAAACTGGTGATGCACCATGACTGACTGTAGCCTTTAAATGCTTTCAAGCTTTAATCTTTAGAGTATTTAGCTGAACAACCATCATTGTCCCTGCCTTGCAGAGGGGACCAAAAAGAGGAACCTTGACCAGTGTTCCTGCCTGTGTCAGGATGGAAATGCCCTGACTCACATAAATCCCCAGTGTGAGGAACTGAATGGTCAAGTTACAGCACCTCCTGCTACTGTCTTGGTGGAGTAAAGGCCTTCTATAAAAGCCTTACAAATTTTGACCTTGTGTTACAAGGTTGTTAACTCACTCTTCATTAAAAACGAGCCTCATTTTTAGCTCAACCACTGCATCCAGCAGAAGTTTTAATACCCAGTATTTTTCACATCAGCCATTCAATCAAATCATTAGTAGAGACATAGTTTTTAGTTATAGCCAAGACCAGAAAAAAGTCTGGTCACTCCAAGTGTACAGAAATTCCTTATAACAAATCCCACCCACTTGGCATTTTCAGCAAGGAGGGGTTTGAAACTAGGATGCCCATCTGAAATCTGGGTGCTGGCCAAAGAAATAATTCAAACTTCACAGATTTGCTCACCAGACGTGCTACATTCAGGTCAGCAAGAATTTGGCACACACTGCTAGGGGGGGATGGCATGCAGGCAGAGCCAGCTCATGTTGTGCAGGGGACAAGAGCCTCTGAAACTGATGCAGTTCTGCTGTTGGATCAGAGTAATAATGTGAATTAAAGCAACACTCCTTTGTTCACGTTGCTTCTGTTCAAAACAACTGATTTGGCAGATGTGAGATGCTACACTTCTAAAGGGGGTTGCTCAAGAATACTTGAACAGTAAAAGTTGATGGAAAAGCTTTCCACTCCTTCTAGAGAACTAAGAAATCAAGGCCACTGAGCATCCCTTACCTTTGAAAGAAACCAAGGAACCAAGACAGTTTGCTCTGAGTTCAAACATCTTGAACAGGAAAGTACAAAGTCTGAAACATGTAATATTTCTATGGAACATTATTTTAAGAGTTGAGTTGCTGCCTAGAAAGCTAAAGGGATGAGAACCTGTCTAATCTCCTAAAATATTTCAGCTATATCAGAATTTCAGAAATAGAGGGTTTTCAAGCATTAACTACACCAAAAAGTTTAAAATTCAGTTCTGAAATAAGAAGCACAACACTAATTCCAAGACACTGACTTGCCAGTATCTGTAGCAGCAGAAGTCAGGTTGCTACTCTATTAATCCCAATAATTTTGTACACAAACCAGCTGCAAACAAGGAAATCTGACTTTCCCAGTACTGTTCCTGTAAGGGATTGCACCAGCCTCTGTGTGTGCATGCTCCACAGATTAGAAAGAAATACTGTGAAGAAGTTAATCCCTCACTGCTGCTACGCTGAGACTTTCAATATAAAAGTGACAGAGTGTAAATCAAAGCACCCTGGCATTTTAGGCTCCAGTCAGAATGTTTCAAGAGAGAGAAGTGGGACGATTTAGAGTTCATCAATTATATCACATCAAATTAGCCTCTATCACAGGCTTGGCTCGACAGCTTTCATCTATTTTAATTTACAACAGAGAGGACATCCAAGTACAGGATTGTGGCAATGACACAGTCAGAGGGAAGCACAGCACTTCTGTGTCACAGGAATGGAAGGCTTGTCTGAACAGCCACTTCAGCTAGGTCAAACACTCCAGCCACTCTTAGTTTCTTTCAGTTGCTTTGATCCAACAACCCTCATTGAAGGAAGCAATGTACTCAACATATTTTTAGCAGTTCTGCAGTCACTGTCCTACAGACTCTGATCTGTATACATCCACCTTACACAGTGATTTATCTTTACAGTTAAATCCTTAAATAGATGAGTAGACTCATGGAATGCTATTGTAACTGCATGTGGCTAGGACAGAGGCTAGCTACCTTAAAGTAAAATCACTATCAGTAAATTGATGGAATTTGCCTTCCAACTGACAAGACTTTAAATTCGAATTTGCCATGGTTATTCGAAGACACTGACAATGCAATAACTTAAACACAGTGAAGCACAGGAAAGCACTGAAGGACCTTGCAGAGATGTAACATCACAGAACATTTTATATTAAGAATTCATCCCTTTGCTGTGGATATGATCACAAGCCCTGTGCATCATTTAAATTGTGGTTTAGAGGCTTAGACAGGTTCAAACAGAAAATGGATCTCATGTTAGCACTGCATAGTGGGGAAGTTGCACAACAAGGATGAAAAGTCAGCTTTACTGCTTCTACCCACAGTAAATCCTAAGAAAGAAACAAAAAGAACAAGAAGACACTTTTCCACAGAGCATTCAGTTTCCCTCTTCTTTCTTTTTAACACAAGAAAATCAATGTAGGATTTTTAAAATGCATATGTTGCAATGACTAGTTCACTGGAACGAGCAGGGACTTCCAAAAGTATATTTCCACAGAGTCTCTGTGCACATTGGAATTATGTGCACATCGCTTTTACCTGCTTTCCTCTAATATGGCCCATTTCCAAATTAAATACTGCAAGCTTTAGGCAAGCCAAGGTCATCTTTCCCATTCCTTTACTTCCTCCCCAAGCTTGACTTTCCTGGTAGGATTTTAAGTAGTAAACTACTAATAGGACTACTACTAATAGGATTTTTATGGCAGTCTTAAAGGGTTTTTTAAATAATTGTATCAGATTAAAATGCCTAGGGACAATAAATTATCAGAATTTCTGACTGCTACTTTTTAGAAACTCTCATATGATATTAGGAGTGATCAGCTGGAGCAAAAACTTAAGAGACAATATTATCTTTTACCTCAAATCTTAATTGGCTCCTTTTTATATGCAGTTTTGTACAGTTTGTATAAAGAATAAATAAATACAACAAAATATATTCATGACATTCCTCTCACAAAACTGAAAACAACAGACATTTTTATATTATGCAACACTAAGTCACCTTCTGCATAGGAATCCTTCACCTGCACTAGAGAGAGCCCTAAATTTTTCAACAATGTGCGCTTGTTTTCTGCTATTGTTTTCAGCTGGATTGGTTTAAAACATCAGGGAACCTGGTATGTGTTAACAATTTTTTTTTATATGGGTATCTGCTAAATGCTTTCAAATCTACACCACCATAATATGTAGGACACCTGGAATTTCATTAATTGAAATTTATTTACCAAGTAAAAAAAGCCAATAACATCCTCAATTGTGAGACAAAAGGAAACAAAGATTATCTGTGAGTTAAAGGTGCCCCACATCTCAATGATTTTCCTCAGCAGACTTATATTTATCACAGTGCATGCAAAGCAAGGGCTTGCCCTCAGGAGCTCCTTAAAAAGAGCATGGCAATGATGATTTGGCTAATTAATTTTCCCTACTTATTTGGAATGAGGGAAGTATTCTGAAATGTAATGCTCAAACCCTTCAACATGAGTTTTGATTTTCTTACTTGGGGCTGTGGTGGTTGATTGATTATTAACAGGGAAAAAGATATTTCTTGATTATGTGAACTTTGTCTTTTAAATAGATATGTTTTAACCAACAAATATAAATTCATGAATTTATATTCTCTCTCCCATTTAACTGAGGACCAGCAAACCTTCTCTATTTCCATCTGGGTAAGGATCCCACTCAATATTAGCTCTAGCACAGGTTCAAATGCCAAATGACAGCAGGGAAGCCTGGGACACTGCAGAGGAGGCAGCTCCTTTCTGTGAAACAAAGATAGGCTCCTGTCAGTGAAGGTGAGCTGAAAGACCCCAAAGGTGGGAAGTACAAGAGCAGTGCTGGGATGTGATGACCTGAAAGGATTCTCTGATCCTTCCCTGTCACACATAAATGATGTGGGCTACAGAAGCCATTGAAGGTACTACAGGAGAAATTTCTGGAAAATGCCCCCATTGCAGTTTCCTTTCTCCACTGCAGATCTTTCTCCACCAGTGCTCAATGCTTAAGACAAACTATTCAGATTTGGCACTGGAGATCTTGTGCACTGCTAATAGGTCCCAAACCCTCAGCTAAGGCCATCAGGAGAAGAGAAGGATGTTTTTCCTCACCAGGTTAGGAGGGGTTTGGAGTTTCTCATGGTGTAGGATCTTGCTTTGATTGCTCAATATTGCCAATCTTCATGCCCACACTTTATACCAGTGTGGAAAATCCAGTTTATGTAGAGGAAGGCAGCTTGGCAGTGCCAGCATACAGGGCTGAAAGACCAGCATCAGCTGGGATTTTTCCTATGTCCAACCCTAACATTTGTATTAGAAGACAACATGAAAATCCAGCAGCAAAGACACCTTGATGGCAGGCAAAGGGAGACTGAACAGTCCCACTCAGTGGATTATTAAACTGTACTACCAAATTAAAAATATACACAGACACAGATTATATACAGGTTACTTTAACCACATCTTGTCCTTCTTGTCCTGTATGGCCATTTTTGAGGGTGAGTACGCAGGAGCTACTTTTACCTGGGTAAGTAGCTCCAAACAGGTTCCTACAAATAATTTGGATATTTTTTTCAATTAATTATATTAATTTTTTCAAACTTCTACCTGGTTCAAAATGCAAGGAATTTTATTATATTAATTTTTTCAACACTTCATGAATACTCATAGAAACTCAAAGAAGTTCTTATATTTTTGTTTTCTGATAACTTGTTTTTTTTAGCATGAAGTTACAATTGTAACAATCAGTACATCCATGATACAAATACAAAAATCCACTCTATATAAGAACCCCTAAGTGGCTGTTTGACATTTACTGCTTTTTTCATGCTCAAACACAAAAGGTGGGCAAACAGCACTAAAAAATTTGGTTTCACACAGGGATATCCTTGCACCTAATAATTATTGATTGTAAGAATACAGCCTTATTAGAAAATTATTAAACTTTTAAAGATTATTTGAATATTTGCCTTGCTTTCTAATTTATCAGCATTTTGATTCCCTTCCATTTGAATTCTGATGAATGAGTCTTATGATTTCAACAGTAAAAGTTTGCTTGCAGTTATATTTCACTGGCCTTTAAAATAACACGCTTTCATTCCTGTCCTACAGGCAAAAGTCATTTCTGAGTTTCTCAGTTTTTGATGGAGGGAAATTTTGACCTAATTTTCTGAAACTTTAAAGGCAAAAGATGTCAACAATTCTTAAACAGGTTTTTTTAAATGCAAGTGCAAAAAAGGGTGCTTCAATAAAAATCAAGATATAAAAATAGTGGTTTATCAAATTATTTTCTTTGCAATTGGCACCAGTCATATCCAAAAATCCTCCCTTAGGCTGTACCAACATTTTAGATATACTGTGAATATACCAATTAAAACAATTTGGGACTATTTATGGTTTTCTCTATTACATCAGTTGGTATCAGAATCCAAATTTCTAAAATATACACTCTAAATGGTCTTCTTGTCTGTCATGTCTCTTCCTCTGCTGAAAATAAAATAGGTCCCTTTTAAAAAGCCCACTATTTCTGACAGTTTCAACATGCTCCAGCATGTTTTTAAAAATATGTTTTTATTTTTAAAACTCTGGCTGGATTACAAAAGTACAGGTTATGGGGTTTAGTGCTCAGAAATGAATGGTTTGTACCTGAATTAGTCCAGAGAAAAGAGAGAAAAGTCATTGGAATTCACAGATGCTGAAACACAGCTTGAGCTACTTACTCCTCTTTTCTTCACTTATATTCAATGAATCAAGGCTTACCGCAGCTGAGGATCTCAATTATTATTATTAAGTCCCTGCATTCTAAACCACTTACATACCCAGCAGAGATCAGGTCCTTCCCTAATCAGGTCCTTCAGAGTTGTCAGAAAACAGGAATCACGGCGTGACCCACCCTGAGAATGAGCTGACACCGCTCAGACTGACAAGGTCCAAGTTATGCCAAAGCAGGGTGGCATTGCATAACTTGTCAATGAAAAATCCCCCTTGTTTAGTTCTCATTTAATGAGAAATTCTGCTTTGTTTTTCTGATACATTTAAAGTTCTGTGTCTGAAGATATTTTTGCCTTCAGTCATGCATAGAAAACATGGAGACAAGTGGATTTTATTCTACAGTTTGATTCCCTCTCTCTTGAGCATTAGCACAACAAAGTATTTAACTAGTTAGAGGGATTTGCATAAAGGAACACTCTGCAGTACTTAGGAGTGGATAAAACACAGTTAAATCTCACAGAATAAAAATGCTTCCTTTACATTTTCATCCACTACCTGTATTGCATATATAAATAGCTTGATTTGGAGTAACTAAAATATTTTAAAATTCCTTCTATTCAATCTAATGTAAAATGCATATATGAATACAGTTATTTAAGCAGACACACCAGCCCATGTAATAGTTACACCAGCATTAACTGCAACTACAAGTAGGAAAGGATGGCAGGATATTGGCTTTTTCTTTCCCACAGTGTACAGTGGGTTGTTTCAGATACTGAGCTAGTTCAAACATATAAAACATGATTTTCTTTAGCAAGTTAAAGTAAGGTTACACAGAATGAATGCAAATAATTTACATACATATAGGTGTCCCAAATTTAATGTATTCTATTTAATTCCAATGCATATTAGACTTTCACAGCTGAATGAAGAGGACTTTCTAATACAGCTGGAAAGTGAACTGAAGAATCATGCTGGCTACAGACTGCTGGACAAGCCAAGAGTTGTCCTTGTTACAGAGGAAACTGTAAGCCAGTTTCCTCTTCTGAAAAAAGTGTCCAAATACACAACAGAGAGCTGCCTGGAATTGCAGCACCTTCTGAACATTTCAGAGATCAATGCTCACCTGGCCCAAAGCAAAATAATTCCATTTTTCACTCACTCATTGGAAAGCTTCCCTGAAATATCTCATTTCTCATACAAAGCTGACATTTAGATAAAGTAGTATTTTTGAAAAATATGCTATTTAGCCTTAGTAACAAATAATGAGAAACATTTAGTGCAGGGATCATTGCCATAATTTCAAGGATTTTACTAATTCTATACATAGCTTGAAGCCATCCAGAAATGTTTCTGATCCTACTGTACATCAAAGAATTACATGAATTTTTAAGCAGAGAATAAACAAAACTGAATTGTGTGAAGTAAAAGACAGCCACGATGAGAGATGACACACAGTTTACTGAATTTACTCTGGGATTTTTTTGCTAATCTTGTATTTCCAGACAATATTTTGGCCCTTCAACTTACAAAATGCAGATTGGTAGCTGTGACTCAGCTGCACAAAGCAGCTCTTTTGTTTTTCTCTCTTGGGGCACTCCTTGTCCAGAAGCAAACTTATTTCACATCATCTCAGCTGCCACTGGCAAACTCACCAGCAGTGCAGAAGAATCAAGCTGTGATGTGCCATGAAGCAAAAATAGGACCTGCAGTTTACTATATGCAAAAGACTTCTAACACCACTTCACCTGGTTATATAAATAAGTTATATTTACCCTTCAAAGAGTAAACCTCTATCTACCACCATAATGTGGGCCATCCATTTCAGCTGCATTTCTCAAAGAAAATTTATTTCAGAGAAATGTCACCAATGATAGTACTCTATATATATATAGACACACACATGTGGCTCAATACATCATGCTTTTATAACAGTTTAATACAATTTCTAATAAAAGGTCCAGTTTTTAGCCACTTTAACAAACCAACCTGCACACCAAGTTGCCATAAACTCCTCAAACAACTGAGCATTACTTGTGAGCATATTGCAATTTCTGCTAAAAAAAACCCCAAGGCTATATGATGAAAAACTTTGCAGACATCCACCAGATTTAGGATATGTGAAAGCCTCCTTAAATATCTGGATTTCCAGAGAGGTGTTTTTGGAGGGCTGTGCTTTAGCTTGGTGCTGCAGACAATTGTACCAGTGCACAGAGCTTGGCTGCTGTGTTTCCTAATGCAAAATGACACGGTACATTATTTGCCACATCAGGAAAAGCAGAAACTGTGCCCTAAGGCGGAACATCCTGAGTCATAATTATTCAATTACCATGTTTAAGATCATCCACTGTTGTGTGAGCACTGTGAAAACGAGGCATAATGAAGTGGGCTACACCAGGCCTGACATTTCACCCTTCTGTCTGATCCTGCTCACTTTGGGGATTTAATTCAGTTCTGTTGTATCATTCTGTGAGGCTTATTTCTATCTCCATTTTAATATTAAACTAGAAAACACTTCTGCTTATATGTTATGGAAGTATTTCATGCTACATTAAAAAAATATTTACAATCTATCCAAAGAGCACACTTAAAGTATTTTAAAATATTTCGAATCTAGGGAGCTAGAGAAATAGAAAAATTATTAATTCATTATTATTATTATCAATGAAAACTGCACATACTGATCTGTACAATATTGCACATTTTTATTACAACACACTACTGTGAATACAATCATTGGGGAATGCTATGAAGAAGAGAAATTATAGAAAAATTAATAAAAAAACCCAACACAACAAGAAATATTATAACCATGAGAATGTTTCTGCAAAACAAAAGCAATAACAAATAAAAAATGAATGGAATATGTTTACAAGGTTATTTCTCAGCTGCCCAGTACTATAACAGCTGATTTAAAACGTATTTAATATTGTAACAGAATCCATGGGTAGCAAGACCTCAGCTAACAGCCCTGATGGAGCAGCCTGCAGGAAGGAACCCAAGTACAGCTCTGCAGCCATGGGGAACTTGAGGGGCAGGAGCCCTTCCCTCTGTCCCTCCTGCCTCCCTCCCATGCAGATACCAGGAGAACCTGGGCTTCTGCCATGATGTCTCCTCCCTGCCTCTCCTCCCTCAGAAGGGGCAGATTTGGGATGGTTTTGCTCTTTCCTTCAGAAATGGTGTAGGAACACCTCTTCTGCTCTCCTCCACACCTCCACCTCCTGACAGTGCCCTCACAGCCACTGCAGGGGCAGCAGGGGTAAAATCATGGAATCACAGAATATCCCAAGTTGGAAGAGACCAACAAAGATCACTGAGGCTGACTCCAGACCCTGCAGAGGACAGCCCCAAGAATTCACCAGGTGCCTGTTTTCCAAACAGCCCTTGAACTCTGGCAGCCCTGGGATGTGACCACTTCCCTGGGGAGGTGTTCCAGGGCTCAGCCACACTCTGGGTGAAGGAGCTTTTCCTAATATCCCACCTAAACATTCCCTGACACAGCTTCAGGCCTTTATGGATGGAACAAGCTGTGCACTCAGTGGTGGCACACTTCTTGGGCTGGTTCAGCAAATATTCCCAAAGTTTTGGAGCAGAGACAACAGGAAGAGCATCCTGTGTTTGATCCCACTTGGGAGCTGCCTGTTGGACCATGCTGGTGGTGTACTCAGAACAAAAACATAGGAGATTTATTCACCTTCATAGGAATGGATTAATAAGCAAAAACCAGAAAATATTTTCTTCTTCATGGATAATGCTCAAATACAAAATAAAAACACTGAAAATATACAGAGGAATTCTAGAATGGCAAGATTTTTCCAGGATCTATATGCAAGCCATACCACAGCAGTAAATATTTCTCAATGCACGGAGATATACACGCAAAGCACTAACTCTCTAAAGAAAATAAGATTTTAGTAAATTGAATATGGTTTCTTCCTAGTTGTGGGGCAAAACCTGTGTGGATTTTAATGGAATGCTTAGATAAGACTAAATGTACATGTACAGGTAGATGTCTCTATATGAAACTAGCACAAAGTGCAAAGCCAAAAAAGGGCTAAAAAGCAATTTAGCTGAAGAACAAAGATCTCCGGTATTAATGTACCGCCACAGATCTGAACCTACAACTAGCACAAGCACAGAAGAATTCCTATGCAAATAGGGAAGACAAGCTAGTCCTACTTTCCCTGCATATAAAAGGCAAACATAATATCATGGGATGAGTAAAAACCTCCTCACCAATTTTTATAGTGAATGTTTAAAAAACTACAAGCATTTAAAATCCAGCACTCACGGTCCAGAGAAGCCAACTGGGACATGTTCTTAAACGTGACACGAGCCTTGCCTCTGACATTATCCTGTGAAACATTTACTCAGGGTCCGTGGCTTTTGATAACAGCTCAGCATACAGCTGCTCTTCTCCAATTTATTCTGCAAGTTTTTGATCTGCCTGCTGATTATCTCTGAGCCAGTGGTTCAGAATCGGAGTTTCTCCATCCTGTGTATTACCACCAGCAAATTTCTAATGGAGAGAGGTCTCAGTGGATGATCCCTCAGCATCCTACGTGTTTCTAGCAAGACAGACTGCTACAGCAAAAAAACAAATAAAGGATTATATGTTGGAATTCACTGCTTGCAGGGATGAAAAAATGCCAGTTTTTATATGCAACTGAGAAATAAGATTCTTCTGATACCCAGCACTGCTTTTAGACAATGAACTAAGCACAGTGCACAAGTGATTGTCAAGGGACAGTGCTACATCAGCAGGCAAAAGAGATGCAATCAAATTGAAGGCCTCCTTATTTTAGGACATGTTACACAAAAGCAGGGGACTGGTTCAAACCCTAACTCTAAGAAAAAAGGCTGATTTGCATCTGCCTTAACTTTGGGAATGGGTGTGAATTCTGCCATGAAGAAGTTGCAAATTCCTCCCCAAGTTGTTGAGGAACAAGTTGAAAAGGTAGAAATACTGGAATTAAATTCACATTATGGGGTTGTGTGAAGAACTTTAATAACTGTAACATGGATGATGTGCCCTTGTACCATCCATTTTGTGGGACAATCTATTTATTTACTCAGACTCTAGAGTAATTTGTGTGAAATGTAGTAATTCAAAAGAATTCAGGGCAGTAAAGGACAACTAACAACCGACAGAGGCATTTCTCACTCACATATTTGCAAATTTAAAAAAAAAAGTGAGCATTTGTAAAAGTAGCATTTAAAAAGTGAATATTTGTAAATAAAGTAGGAGGAGCAGCATCCACCTACTTTTCAAAAACTGGAGTACTAACACAAAGGCAGGCATCAGAAAAAGGAATAGACTAAGGCTCCAATAATAGGTCAGTACTTTTTATTTTGGCAAAGCCTAATGATTACAGTTTCTGCTGATCTCCACTGTATATTATCATTTGTTCTTTTTCATTAGCTTTGCCTCAACAGCAGTAGCAAAATGGGAAGCAAAGTGTGAAGGCAAGAGAAACACAGTTCTAATAAAATGAAAGTAATTTCCATTTCACCTAACGTGTCTGTTAACAAAGCCCCTCCTCATGGATGTTGACTGCACATCATCCATTTGCTGTAAAGTTGGATTTAATTGTATTATTATTTTTATACACAGTTTATTGCCTAAAAGCCACGAGCCAGGACTTCTCTGCATTAGCTGTTGTGCAAAGCGAGGAAAGAAAAGAGGGGTTTATGGTCCAGAGAGTTTATATTATAATTTTTAATTTTTGATGAAGAGTAAAAGATAATCTGAATGAGGCATTCAGGCATTAAAAAAAAAAAAGGCATTTAGCTATATAATGCAGCTCCTGTTACACTTCTCAGTTAGTTTTCAGAAAATGCCATTACCAGATATATTGAACATTGCTATAAAGTGACAGTAAAGAGGATGAAAACCTCTTTAGGTATAAGTGCCTGAACTGCTAACCTCACAGGAATAATGTCTATTTATAAGAGAAGTCCAATTTACTACCAAAAAAAGGTGGTATCAGGATTAAAAAAAAAAAAGTGCAGCCAAACAAACTCCCCCCACACAGACAACAGACTGTAAATTACTAACATCCATTAAAATAAATGTTTTTTCCTATAACTGCAGAACTAATTTTACTCCAAACTAAAACAGAAGTAGTAATTACCATTACTGCTCAACTGCTATTTTCTGGACCCAGAGTCTCCCTGAAGGTTCTGGGTTGGTAAAAAAGAAATCTGGTGTTGTCTCTGTGCTTTTCCAAGAGTAGAAGTATTGATTCATTTCCCTTTGCCTTCCCAAGATCTTGATTTGCTGCCTTTAAAGGACAATTTGAAATTCAAAACACAATAAACTATCCATGTTTCAGCAATTTTCTAAGTTACTAAGAAGGTACTCAGGTAAAATACATCATCAAAAGTTCCTTATACCGACACACTATGTTTATATAATTTCTTGAAAACACCAAAAACAAGGTAGATGTTATTTTATAATTAAGTGTGATGGCAGCCATTACCCAGATCTATTTCTTGTACTGATAGAGCTAAACAAGTATTCATCAATACTGAATTTTAAATATAATACTGAATTTGGACTCTGCTATAAGCCAATAACCAGATTCCCAAACGAATAACTACTGCAGAAGGAAAATGCAAATACAGAAACCTTGCAACTCATGAGATTGAATTTTAAAAGTCTTCCATCAGAATTTGAAATTTTGACAGATTCAGGTTCAAAAATAACTCTGCTCTTAAAAGAAAATATTAATGGTCTGCTTCTGCTTCCTCATGATGAATATCAACAATTCTTTAAACTCATTAAAATATATCCTCAAGATTAATTTTAAGAGGGAGTAAATTGGTTACACGGTCACTATTCCCATTAAGTAATCCTTTGAACAAAAGAGGGAAAACAGAAATTCAGGAATTAAAAAAGCAATAGCAGCTTTTAAAACTATTGAAGACAGAAGTGGATCTAACACAAAAAATATTATTCTAAAATATATTCTAAAATCCCATTTGAATTGCTCTGCATAGCCCTGGAAACTGAGTTCGATGCCTCTAACATTGAGGACCAAATTCAATTCTTTTGATTTGAAGTAAAATATATCAGGCTGATCATAAAGAAATCATAAGTAGTGAGCCAGGTTATCTTCAGAACAAATGGGAACAATTGTACTCTATCCAATGACAACGAAAGAAACACATCACATGCTTAGCACTAAAAGAAGATTTATGCTCAGGAGCAAGACAGGGGGAAGTTGTTCAAGGTTGGAATTCAAGGCTGGAGTGGTTCAGGAGAGCCATGAGACCTGGGGGAGGCATCAGGCAGTGAGGAATACTAGACCACAGCACAGCTTTCAGTTTGTACAGAAAAGGATCTGTATTCTGCTGCTTTCCACACCACAGGCATCATTACAGATTACACTGGGCTGCCATACAGAGATTTTTCTAGTATCCCCTTCTTTGGGACATTTTTCTCCATCTCCCATTAACTTTTCACCTTACAGAACCAACTACAGCCAAAAGATATAAAGCCAGTTCACATACACACAGGCTTTGTGGTTTTAAAAGCATCCCATGAACTTCCCAAGATATCGCTTTAAGTGTCCCCTTATTCCAAATTGTGGAGAAAAAATTATTTTATAGACACCATTCCTCCCCACCTCCCCAGGACCAGATTTATTTAAAAACACACCACAACCTCCCTTCAGAGTGCTCAGATTGTAAACTTGCCTGTATTGATTCTATCAAATGTCTCATGGCATGTCTGTGATTCAAAAAGTACTTGACCAATTTTCATAAACTCAGCATTTCTTAATAAGGAGTTGTTTAAATCAATCAGTGCTGTAATGGAGGATGAGCATCAATGAGAACTTCAGGAGTGACTCTTGTCTCTTTGTTATAATTGCATATGTTCATTTCATTATGTGTTGTTTGTCATATCAGAATACAAGTACTGCTGCAAACAGTCAATCTAGGCCTGAGTGATTCAAAATGTGCTTTTAGTTTCAGTGCGTGAGAAGTATTGTTACATTTATTTTTTTCACCTGAGTGCCTGTTGTATAAAAGCTAATTTTGTATGTCTATAACCCTTGTAGAAATAGCAGTTTTAACTTTTTAATAGTTTCATAAAGGGAGAGAGGGAGAAATAAAAAGATACATTACACAAAAAAAACCCTGAGATCTCTTTTTTAAATACAGAAGACACCACCCTTTTCTTTTACAGCATGGCATAAAGTTGATTTAAGAGATTTAATTTTAGACTGGACATCATTTTAGATTCCAGACAAAGGACAGGTATTTTTTAAGCCCATTGGAAAAAATGTACTGGGTATGGTGCCTTGAAAAAAATAACAGGGAAAGCAGATCCTGCCAGGATGAACATATTCCATTGGCATGAGAAAAAGGACAGAACAATGCAGTTGACACCAGCTTAGCATCTGGGGTTAACTGCCAAAAACAATGCATTGCTTATTAGGATCTGACTGAAAAGCTGATCCTCTGTCCTGGGCCACATTATTCATTGGCTTAAGCCAAACAGGCTCTTCATCAGCTGTCCTGCCTTATGTTCTGATTTCCCTGGAAATGCATGGTAATGAAAGTCCTTCTAACAGATGTTTCTTTAGACTCATTAACTTCTGAATCTTCTTGTTCATTTTTTACACCAAAAGTTAGTTTATTAGAACAAACAATTAGGGGAAAATAAAAAACCACTTTTGTCCTGTTACTTAACTCCAGATACTGATACAGAGTGAATACATGCAGATGCTAATAAAGTATGAGACTCAGAAATTGTCTTAAGCAATGAGGGAGTTCCCCAAGTCTCAAGAGACAAAGATACCCTGTGTGGCCTCCAGCAAAGCATCATAAATCATCCCTTCCCAAAGACTCCAGTAGAAACAGTCCTGGTTACTGACAATAACTAAAGGCACAAAGCACTTTGATCATGCTTCCTGAGGGAAAGTTATTTAGTGAGCTAAAATTTCACTACAGGACTATATAAATAGTGCTACAGCAACCAGCTCTGAGGAAAATGTTAGTCTTGATGAATACATGAACCATGACTGAAATAAAAACCCATCAGAAGAATGAAACACAGCTATGAACAGGATTTACTTGATGATACATAGAATATCATAAGTGGCAGACATTATAAATACACACACACACATATCTCAGACAAGGGGTGATTGTTGGGGATGGTGCTGTGCAGGGCCAGGAGCTGGACTCAATGCTCCATGTGATCCCTGCCAACTCAACTTATTTAGACCTACCTGTTAAATTATTACCTGAAATTCAGATAATAATGGATGATACCATTTATTTTTTAAAAAAACCAACCAAAACATCTCTGCAACGGTATGTCATGACTCTTCACTGCCATGTACAAATTCTGAACAGTTCCACATTGATGTAAGTTTTAAGGACTTTACAGTATTTTAATAAAACAAGCAAGAGTATGAAATCAAATAATATCCTGATAGGAATCAGAATATTCTGATAATAATATTCTGATATGAAACAGTGTCTTCCCTAGCATGGAGATTTTTAAAATCATATTGTACTCCTATGTGTGTACACAAACATGTACATGTTCATGTAATATGTCTAATTTATGTCATCTTTGAAGACTGATGGTAACTTGAAGGTATAAGCTACATAAACAAAAAGAAAAGGTATCTTTTCCAACTAGATTTAAAAAACTCATTTTTAAAAAAGAACCCCAGCTTTAAAATGTAAGATACCAACAGGTCAAATGCAGTTACAAAAGCAACCTTTGACACTTGCTTCAGATCTTCTAATGGAAACCAACACTAGACACAGTTTAAAAGTTCTAGTTCTAAAATAATGTACTGCCAATCAGTAATTCTTGCCATTCTGCTAAATAAGAGACATTTATGAGTTGAGAAGAACAGTTTAAGGATACATCAGAGGTAACCTATGACCTCTGGTGAAAATATTCTCTGAATTGATTGTCAGTCAAGTTCTTATCTGGATATAAAAAGTGAAAGAAAAAAGGCTTTTCAATAAATAGTAATTTCCTTTTCTATCTTTTGTTTTGGTTTTGTTTACCATATGGACTATCATACAATTGTATGTACCTGACAGTTTCCTAACATTTTATTATAATAAGCTGCTTATAAGGAAACCCATCCTCAGGAGCAGAAGCAGCTACAGGATGTGCTTCACCCATCAGCAGGGCAGCAGCTATTACATTTCTTTACAAAGCAAATTGAAGTATTTTGAAAGCAAGAAAGAGTTTTATGTATATTTGATAATTGTCAACAAAGGTGACAAAAGACCATGTGGGTGAATGCCTGTGATGCATTTTGGAGTCATATAACAATTTCTGCATGTTTAAGTCTTGCTAAGCAATCAGCATGGTTTGTTTTACACATTTCCACGGGGTGTGTGTTCCCACCCTGAACAAAGCAGCATTGTGTTATCCTCAGTTACTAAGAATCACATGCAGAAGCATTCCTCACTTGAATGAGCTAGCAGGACATGGTGGGCCACATGTTTTCCTTTGAAATACACACACTGATCACACAAAAATCCCAAACCTTTTACTGCCTTAGTTGATCATCAGCTCACTGGTCAGATCCCTGGGTAAATTTAAGACAAGGGAAACAAACAAGTTCTGTGTCCTGGGGCTTACTCACACTCTCAAGACACTGAGTTCATGGAATTACAAAACTGTAATGCCTGCCAATGACTGCTGCATGTGAGCAGTGCTAAAAGGAAAGGCTGAAATAGCCCCTTCTTTCACCACTCCTGCACAACATCTGACTGTTGCACTCACTATGCAAATCTCTGTCTGGTTATATACAGCTGTCAAACATCTTTGCAAGGACAGATGACTTATTTCAAGTAGCTTGTCCCACCTTCTTTTCAACTAAAATAGAAAAAGGCATTCACATTTCATAGTCAAGAACAAAATTTCAATCATTAAAAAAAAACTTAAAACCATTCAAGCAGACCTCATTTTAAGGGCAATTATTACAAAATTATGTCTGTCTGATTAGCAACCCAAGCTTTTATGAGTGAAAATAATGGAAACACCAACTGAAGGGCAACTCTGAATATCAAATGTGCACAAACTAAAACATCCCTAGTGAGGCACAGCATTGCAATGGCAGCACCTTTAAGTACCACTTAAACAGCCCAATTTGATGTTCTCAGCACCAAGTGTCTTGGAGACACAGAAGTAAAAAACAAGTCCTGCCTGAAGGAGCTCCCAATATAGGAATAAATCCTAGAAAATAGGTGAATATCACAGGATCAGGCATCAGGGTTGGTAAAAGGACAACAGGTTGGCAGAGTTACCAGAAATGAGTCACAAAAGCATGAAAGTATACTGTAGTAAAAAAGTAAATTTAACATACTTTGTGCCTGAGGACTGTTCAGAAGAAACTCTTTCTGCTTTTTCTTACAGTAAAATAATTGTAGAGACTATGAAAACATATTAAATGTACATATTTGGGAATTATTCTACTCAAAATTTCCTCTTTGCTTGAACATGAATGCCACTGATCAGTCCCCAGACTAATATAGACAGAATAAACAATTCAAACCAGCAACTCTCACTACCACTAACACCACTACCATGAGCATGGCTATACATAACAGAGAAGAAAAACATCTGTTTGCATTTTATCCTCTTTTTATGCCATGTTATGTATTACGAAAATGCGTGTGTTAAATTTCATTTTCACAGATAAATGTATAATATTAGGCTCTTAACTTCACTGCCTTACCAAAAAAGTCCCTCACTGAAGGGCAAAAAATAAATGTAGGATTTTGTTTAAAATCAGGCTGTGAGAACTGACAGAAATTCCCCTTTCAGCACACTTTGTATCAGTAGGTACTGTGCTTGCAAATATTCCAGAAACTTATCTTGTCTGGATAGCTTCTTTCCTATTGCAGAGAGATTAAATAAAAATGTACATTCCAGCTTCCAAAGTAAACAGCCAGATATTTTCTCAGCTATTTCATTAAGCTAGAAACCTTGTAGAGGCATTTCTCAAAGGCATGGCTTAAATGGAAGTCATTTTAATGACAAAAGAAACTTTTCAGATCTGATATTTTAAGGACTAATTTTAGGCTATTCCTGGTATTTGTATAAAATCACAAAGACTTCTGTAATTAATGATTGCTATGCCAAGAGAGGAATTATTTTAGATTATAGTGATCCTCTTTATTAAACAAATTATTTGTATAGTATTTAAAAAAAAACTTTTACTGCAGCTTGCACTTTTAAACTCTTAGAAAATTATCTGGTAAACAGGTGTGGCAGTAATAGGATTAAACTCTGCACAGCACTTCCTTTTGGCTATCTCTAATCTCAGTTAAACCTTACTCCCCACTCACCTGTGCATGGGGGCACACGTTCATCTCTCAGATTAGCTGCATGAGGAGGTTTCATGCCTAACTTCAGGAAATTAGGAGCATGTAGAGGTTGGTACATTATTTATGATGCCTCATTTATTCAGAAGCCAAGGTACTACAGGGCTGGCCTTGAGCTAATTGCTATAAAAAAAGAAAATTCTAGGAATCAAACAGGAAAAAAAATAATTGTAATTAACATGAACACAAGTGCAAACTTATTTCTAGAAGTATCTTACCTCACACAATGCCAGACCACCAAGTAGTAGCACAAACACTGATGTGTTGTACTGAAATTAGGTGCTACCACGTATTTTTATCAAGTAGTATTGTTAAATATTTACAAATTAATTACAAAGCTAAGTATTAAATAAACATTCCAATCCTTCATGTTTATTTGAAAATAAAGTTTATTAATTTTTAAAAGTAAATATTTTGTAAATATTTACTTTGATAAAACTAATTGTTGACTAATTCTAAAGAAAATGTTAATATCTTGCAAACCATATGGTGGAACAGCAAGACCAGCACAGAAATGCAAGTTATATAAAAATTAAATATTTTAATACAAAGGTATACATGAAGAAAGTTCCATTAGCTCAAAGACATAATCTGCAATGTACTTTGCAGCCTCACCTGATAAATCTATGCTTCGTCAGTTTGCATTCAACAGTTAATATTTGACCACACTAAATTAAATTACAGGATGGTAGCTCCCTCACACATCTTCTTGCCCTTATTTCTATCTTAAAGCTGCCTCTTTCATTGTGGTAAAAGAAGACAATTATTTGTCTACAGATCAATCCCTATTTTGTATACATTCTTGAGCATTCCTATCCCTTCCAAAACACATGGATTGGAATAAAACAGATTTCCTTTTCTGATAGATTCCAGTAGCTGAAGATTCTGCCTTACAATAAAACACAGTATAGTTGCACTTCTGATATTTCTTCAAATATCTAAACATTATAAAAAGCAGGTAGCAATTGAGTGGCAGCTGCTAAAATAAGTGGGTCATCTATTATCTTCTTGCTTCCTATTTGTTCCATATGTGCATGGTGCAGCCACAGGTTTTCAAGAACTGGGAATGCAAACTGTTATCCTCATAGGAAATCCTTTCCATGCTGCAGAGCACATCCTCAGTGCAGTAAAGAACTTGTATAGAAGTCCTTAGGTGCATGCAAGTTTAAATTATATGCACTGTAAAGTCTGAAGCTTAATCTTCTGTGCTTGATAATATCTTCATCTTGAGCTGGGATCTCTACTTTAAAAGTAAAAAAAAAAAAAAAATCTAAAGGAAAATATATTCTTAATAGAAGCAACAGCCACCTGCAGCACAGGTGGATTAGGGAAAGGGAGAGCCCAAGACACTACATGGAAGAAAAAAAAAATATAATATGACCCAGTAATTTGTTCTCATTGCTGACTTAGTTAAGGCCAAATTAATCCTCTCATTTTATAATGTGAGCAGATTTGGGCTTGGTGCTACTGCAACTGAAGAGTACATTTGGAAATATGATATTCTGCTCATTGAAATAGAATTGGTTCTAGAAGAAAAAAAGGTGGTGATGTCCAGTTAGGAAATTTTGATTTCATGTCACTTCAGAAAACTACTAAAAATCATAGCACAGATTGCCTGTATAGTTTTGGATGCTTTTTACTTTCTGTGAGCTTAGAACCATAGGATGTAAATCTGGATGCCTCCCAGCTATTGTGCTGACAGAGAAAAGCAAGTAAAATATATCTTAAAACTTTATTAAAAACTGTTGTGGTAAAATATGAGACCAAGACCGTTTAGAAAACAAAAAACCTACAACATCCAGGTCTACTACAAACTGTTTCCCTGAGGGAAATACACACAAAATATTAAAGAAAAAACAGCCTTTTATGTAAGAGTTAATGGGAAATAGCAGCCTTGTCTTAAAAAGAGGAGAGACAGATTATGATTTATGTCTTAAAAGATCATCATTCTTCCACTGAGAAAATTCCCTTGCCACAACAAAGACATTTAAAGTAGAGCCAGGAGAAACAACAGGCTACAAAAAGATCTGTGTAGATAACAGGACCAAAATCATATAAAACTTAAGGATTCACTTCAGACCCTGTACTTCTACCAAAAGAAAAAACAAACTAAAAACAAAACAAAACAAAACAAAAAAAACCAACCAAAAAACCAAAAAAAAAAAAACCAAAAAACAAAACCACAAAACACACCAAAAAAAAAACCCCAAACAAACAAAAAGCCTAACAAAACCAAGCAAACAAAAAATTCCCCACCACTCACAACTCAAAAAACACCTGAAAAGCCCAGAGGCTGCAGGAAGACTCAGTGTCAAACACCACCTTAACCTGTGTGACAGCCACATGGTTGCACTCTGCGTGTGCAGCAACAACAGAGTGATCCCTCTGGCCTCAAGGAAAACAACAGGTAAGGTCCCTGCAGTAACCAAGAGCAGCTACACAAACTTGTATTGGTGTAGCAAAGCACAAAATCCAGTGTTAAAGCTTTGGATAACTGCCCAAAAGCTCCAGCAAGCCTATTAGATCTCTAATCAGAGAACAAACTGAATCTTTCATGAAGATCCTTACAGATAAGGATGGATCTCAAGTTCCCAAACAAGCAATGCCTGCCTTTCCTAGACAGAGCATTAACCAGCTCATTGTCATCCAAATCCAATTTCACAGACACTCTGTGAAGGCAGAGACAAAGGAGACTTTCTACTGATAAAGTTTAATGAAAATAAATCCCAGAGCCCCAGGTCATCAGCACACTGATGAAAGCAGAGTCCACACTGTATGCTCTTTCCTGGTGACATCATATTTTGTACATGATAGGTTCCACTAGACCCTTGAGGGGGGAGGAAAGAAAATCCTTTCAAAATTACCCTTAAAATCTCAAAGAGAAACTAAGGATGTTCATTTAAAGAAAACAATGTAACCTAGTCTGGACCGTGGCTAGATAACACAAAGAGCAAATATTATGGTTGTGTCTCCTGAATAGGTCACTGCTTCAGAACAGCAAGATCTGGATTCATGACCCTGTTTTTCTAAGGATATTTGATATACAGTCATGGATTATAAAAAACATCATAGAAGATATTTCATGTAATAATGTTCTCTAGATTTCCTAAGACCAGATTTCACTTTGAATTGCAGAGCTCAGAAGTTACATAGGGGTCTGATGAAACATGACTAAAATCAAGCAGAGTGAAAGAAGTACTTCAAGCCTTCTATAGGTCTTATTTATCAACAGATCAAGATCCTGCTTCCTGCATCCCCCCATCTTAACTTTTAATCAGTTTAATATTCACTCCACTTTGCCATCATTACATATTTCCCCAATTATCCAAGACTATGATCCTCTTTTGCAATGCAGCTGCTGCCTCCTCTAGCTTTCCTTGACAGTTTCCTGAAGAAAATACATTCCATATCTGCTTCTCCCATATCCACAATATCTCTTTACTTGTTACAGAAGGTGAAAAGTTTAATCTAATCACTGGTGCAGTAGGAATTACCTCCCTCCTCTAGAAGGAGGTGAGTAGCTGAGCAATTTTAAGAACCTCAGGCTTTCCAGATTGCAGAAAATTCCTGATAAGGCTGGCTCACAACACAATGCTGTAAACATCATTGCTTTAGGAAGAGAATGTTTGGGGTACCTAGTACCTAAGGCTACAACTTCTAAAGCTTCAGATAAGCATCATATGGTTCAATGATCAACTTCCTTATTCATTAATTACTCTACCTATGTGATATGCAAAAGATTGAGCAGAAAGTGTATACCTTTGAATGTTTAATTACAATACTTAAAGGAATTTTATGTGTGTTTATATAAAGTGGTTATTCATTAATGTAGTCATCACCATAAATTTCCTCATAAGTCTTAAAACAAATACAAGTAACATTGAAATGCACATAATTCATTTTAAAATTGACAGGCAAAACTCTTATTATTCATTGCAAATATAATTGTATCATTTCTCATTTTGTTTTAAGGGGAAAACTTATGCTATTCTCTTATAAAGGAAATTATTTTTACAAGCATCCTTAATTCATGCCGCCAAACCTTTGAAGTAATCATTCAGAAGTATTTTATATATGATATGAAATTAGTTTAAGCAAGTGACTTTAAGCACTTCCATTGGAATTAAAGAATAACCAGGAACACCTGACAACTGAAGACTAACAAAGATCTGGAAATTGAATTTACATTTCTTTAATACTTCTTATTTTCTCCATCAGACCTCAGGTTAAATATAACGGCTAAATGTAACAGTAGATCAGGGTAATATTCAAAGTTATTTTCAGTATTACAGATATTAACATAAACCAGCTTGATTTTCATTATACACTATTTAGGAAAAACAACCCACAGGTGAACTCATCACAGCTTTCCCAAAGAAAACCTGAAGTCCTTCTTCAATTTGATTAAAAAATCCTTCCTCTTACACATCTCCCAGTGAAGCCCACTGCATGCAGTCTCAGGGGTTGGATTTCTTTTTGAACACAAGCAAATACTCTAAAAGATTTCCTGTTTTGTTATTAATCACATGACCTTGCACTTAAGGGGGAGCAAAGACAGAATGACTGCTGGGAAAGGCATGGATTAAGCAAGCAAAAACTGAGGGTTTGGGGCTTTTTGATCTCACTTTAATATATGAATTGAATATGACTTCACTTTTCATAAATCATCACTATTTAGTCCTGATAGCATTTACATCATCAAATTTCCTGTAGGTACTTGGAAATATTTAAACTTCTAGAGCAGCTGAGACAGAAAAACGTGCAGAGTCTGCAGCAGGAGGACAGGGAAAGGCTGTGCTGTTCCATACATTCTTCACTTAACCTAAATAAAGTCAAAGCACCACACTCACATGACAGAAATGATACAGACCAGAGGGAACAAGGGCTGTCTGCAAATCATCACCTTCATGGGACAACTGGAAACTAGACATTGAGCCAAAATGTCACATGACATACTATCCTGTTCAAAAGTAACTCAAGTTCTTCCATTTCTGTTTAATCAAATTTTCCTCATACATGGAAACTAACTACATCAGGCTCCTCATGTTCATGAACTTGGCCATAGAACCTTCTTTAAAAAAACATATGTATCTCCTTTGTATTTTACATAAAAAGGCAAATTTCTCTACAGGGCAAGTCAAAACACCTGAATTCAGTTCCTGTTCCATGTGAACTTCTACAGTCTCTCAGCCATCACCAATTTTACATTTAAAAGTACAAAAAAAGCATAAAGAAACCTGCTAGTACAATCACCCCATAATTTTCCCCGTTACTTTTTGAATTTCTTTTTTTTCCTTATATTTGTGCTAGCTTGAGATTTCACTCTCTCTCTCCTCTTTAAGCCATTTCAATTCATATCTATAATTAAATTATTCTTCAGCACAAAAAGAAAAAAAGGAACTTTGCATGACTGCCTGCTGCTGAGGCCAGTAGTCCTCATTTGCTGCCATTTGATCCAGATAATATTTACCCCCAGTGAGAACCATTAACAAGACAGGCTCAGAGGGTGTGATGCTCCAGAAAGTACTAACTTAATAATCAGGGCATGCTGCTCCAGATAAGACAGAGGAATAATTCCATTTGTGGTTTTCTATCTATCTTATGCATCTATCTTAAAAATTAAAAAAGGCATATGACTTAATAAAAAATCCTCTTCTAGACAGTGAATTGCACTGAAGTGTAAGATTCTAATTTTTCATTTTCAAGTTTTCTTTCCCTTTATTAAAAATACATGTCATGTTAAACTTTGCATTTAATTTCCCCTGATAGCTTATAAAAGTGAGAATCCAAGAGAAAAAAAAATCACTTGGGCTGACCTGAATAAATTTCTTCTCCATTTCTAGGAGTGTCAATGAACAACAAAATTGACAATTTCAGTATTTCACAGAACAGTAATTAAAAAGGGACTGGAACAATTAGCTGAGCTGAGTTCTAGCTTTGCAAATACCAGCAACACAGATTAAAACACAGCCACAGAACTGTGTGAGCATATCGAATAACTCCCACAATTCTGTTTCTCACTAATGCGGTCAGCAGCTTTTAACTCCACCACTGCAGCTCTCTCACCTGCCTTAACAAATGCAATCCTGGCCCACTTACATCTATTCAAGGCATTTTTGGAGAGATCATGATCTTGTCATCACTTTGATCATATCATCTTTTACTTAACACCTGGTTCCTTGGTTTCCCTACCATTTCAAATACCTTTTACTTGCCTTCAATTTCAAAACCCCTTGAAATTTCTTCTCTCCTATCTAGCACTTTTCATATGTTATCATCATGGGTACTGAATGATTAATGCTGCTTTCTGAAATTAGAAGACCATTTGCACCTTCCCCTACACTATCCCTTAGGCTACCCAAAAAACTTCACCCATTGAAACCTTCCCATCAATCATTAAAATTCATCTCTGACAATACTTTCCCAGAAAACTGGGATAACAAGGTCACTGGTGTGCTGAGCTGATTGAGCAGTATTGATCCCCACACCAACACAATCTTATCACAGAATCATCAAGGTTGGACAAGATCAAGATCATTTCATACCAATATGAACCCAGCACTGCCATAATGATCCCAAAAGCACACCCCCAAGTGCCACAACCACACACCTCTAGAACACTTCCAGAGACTGTGACTCCACCACTACCCTGGTAACTTATCTCAGTGCCTGACTTCTCATTCAGTGAGAAAAAAATTCATAATATCTAATCTGAACCTGCTGCAATTTAAGGCCATTTCCTCTCACCCCTTCACTTGAGACATGGCAGAAGAGGCCAACACCCACCTCACTACACCCTCCTGTTGGGAATTGCAGAGAGCAATAAGGTTCCACCTGAGCATCCTGTTCTCCAGGCTAAACAACTCCAGCTCCCTCAGCCACTCCTCAGATTTGAGTTCCAGACCCGTCCCCAGCTCCATTGCCCTTCTCTGGATACATTCCAGCACCTCAGTGTAATGTGGGGCCCAAAACTGAACACAGCACTCAAGGTAGGGACTGACTCAACAGAACACCTTTCCTTCACAGCTCTTCAAAAACTATTCCATTTAAATGCTCTGTTGGACACAAACCAAGTTGGTGCTACAGATTCATTGTTAAAAACCAAAAATGCTCCGAATATTGACTTCTTGATATTGATACTTCATTGCATCTTCATTCCACCAGACATTGAGACTTCATTATCTGAAGAAAGCCCCAGCCTTTAAAGTCCTTTAGTACCTCGTATTTGTTTCCACGATTCAAGAATTGGCACAAAATATGTGAAGGTACCGCAAATCAAAAAATTCAAAACTACAACAGGTTGTTCACACAAGAGATTGTTTTGAATTTTGTGTGCTATCTGTCTCTTAGCTCTAATGAATGTACTGCATGAAAGCATGAAGCATATATTATTTTATGCAACAGCAGAGGAGAGCACAGACAAACTGAAACACTTGTAAAATGAAAGCACCTTTTTACCCTAGTACCTGTAGAGGGCAGGACTTCCAGTCCACTATGAGACATTCATTTAAACACCTTGCAGCCTCAAGCTCCCATGACAGATCCTGCCCTTTAACAAAATCAAGTTATTCCTTTTAAATGTTATTGGCATTTTATGGGCTGTTAAAAGGAACAGAGCTCAGAATGTTTATATTGCTCTGAGTCTCCCTGATTGTGTCCCATTCTGACAACCACCTGCCTGATGAAGCTTTGATCAGGGATGCATCTTCTGCAAATAATTCAATAGGAAACAAACATGTTACTGTTGTATTAAAACCAGAATGTGTACTGGGACCTAAGATTATTGGTCAGTGCAGGAATTTCCAGGCATCTGGTCTGTAGCTCACATTGCATGCAGTGAATTATATCCCAGTAATTGAGAATGATGAATGATTTGACTCTCTTAAATATATAATGAGGAAAAAACCAGAACAGTGAGAGCCAAGATTTAGGCAATTTTAGCCTCCAGGAAAAAAACAGTTGTAACCCAACACCACCTACAAATCTCAGCGGGTACCTTGGTGAGGTAGTATGTCATGTACCTTGAGTAATACATCTTGCATTGTGGGCACAAAGAAACACTAATATTGATCTTCCACACCATGAAAAACCATATGTAATGTCGAAGCATTTAGAGGTTTACACAATAAGGTTAAAAAACCCACTTAATCTATTGCTTGGAGACTTTTTTCTTCACAGCATTTTTATAAATCCCTATAAAAGGCAGAGGTATTAAAATAATTGTTACAAAAAGATTGCTAAATTGGCCTGATACAATTTAATGTCACGATGGCAAGATAATACCTCTTCCTGCAAATATTTCTGTAGTACTATGGTGACATTACAAAAATACACAGTCAGCAGCATATCCTGAAGTTAAAAAGCAGGATAATTAGTAATTTCATGCTGGCATTTCACACTGGGATATCCTGCTGTGGTAAGAGACCATCCGGGACCAACCTCCCATTCACACAGATCCTGGAGTCAGAGGTCAGCTCACTTCTGTTATGGTTTGTCTCTCTCCCCACCTGGCCACCCTCCTTCCTGCTGCACTGAGTGGAAACAAAATGCAGAACTTCTCGGGAGACTTTGGGAAAGACTGTCTGTAAAGCTGCCGAGTTCAGTACATGGATGACAAGGCAGCTTATGGAACTTGGGGGCATCAGCCTCAATTTATTATTTTGCAACACCAGATAAAAAGAGGGAAAGGGAGTAAAAGTTCATATACAGTCCTAAGAGTTTTATTTAAAAATACCATGCAATATTGTTTGGGTAATTTGGTTCGTGTAGTAAGAGAATGAACAGTGGAAAGCAGAGAAATTGTGAACTGATAAAAAGAAAGCTAAAACTGAAGAGAGTTTTAAAATTACTTAAGGTGAAATCCCCCTGATAGTCTTTTATTTTACCTATTGTGTTTATATGGGTAACCAGTGGCTAAAAGCAGTTTAACTGATCGTTACAGAAATTCACATGTCTCTTTTGTTGGTGGCTCAGAGATGTGCATGCTTAGCACTGGAGAAGATGAGCTTGTGAACAGTTTGCTGTTCAATTTTGGCACAAGGACTGGATTTAAATATGAATGGGCAGATCTCCTGCAGCTGACAGAAGTGCCCACTCACTCCACCACTGCCACAGAGATGTTACCACCAGCTCCAGGGCTCCATTTTTCAGAGCAGCAATTCAGAAAATGCATATTTATAACATTTTAACAACCAAACAAGTTAAAGCACAAAACGCTGGAATTACAGAGGAAGTAGCAGACACCAGTGGGCAGAGCCTTAATTCGATGCATCTGTATTGTGTTGTGGGCTCCATCCTGAAAGCCCTACATTTGTGCTCTGAAAGGCAGCAGCTGCTTCCCATCTCCCCCCACATCCAAAGAGAGTTTTACGTTCAGAGCACTCACAAGCCAAGAACAAACGTCTCTGATACTGGCTGAGGAGCTATCTAAATGCTGTGCTAGATTGGTGAAACTTGGTATAGCACATCCCTATTTACAACACTGGGAATTAATTTCCACAGCCAGAATGATAGTTTTATTCCAGAGAGTTTTCTAATATGATAGTTAATACAAAACAAAAGAAAACAACAGAGGAAAGTAATCTCTAAACTGTTCTTATTCAACAGACTCTTATCTATTGTTATGGTAAGCTTTTTCTTGCAATTTCTGATTTGTAGTTAATTTTTTTAAAACAGAAGATTTTACCCAAGGGTCTTGAAGGACACAGCTATGAATGAAACAAAGATACACCTCACTTTTCACTTTCTAGATGAGCCAATTCCTTCTGATCTTGAACCTTTGTGTCAATACCTTTCATATTCATCCATTAATAATTTCCCACACAAATACCTCAATTCTTTCTTCCCAGCTACCCCTGACACTCATATCTATAGAAAATATTCAATATTTTCTGTAAACGCATCTCCATTTCCCAAAACTGCTTCTTACAATGATTATAGAAAAATGGTGAAAAGAATGGCTGGGAAAGAGATGAAACAAGTATTTGGAACAAAATAGTGCATTTGTGTACTATCATGCACCATTTTTCCTCTCATTTCCTCTGCTTTTTAAGAACATGCATGTTTATTTGTTGCTATATAGAACCTGGCACCATGGGACTTTCAAAGAAAAAGTGTGATCCTTATTTACTAGCACAATGCAAACAAGGTTGATGATTGATTAAAAAAAATAGTTTATGCTGTATTTACATTCCTGGTCCCAAACGTGGAATCTGCCAGTGTTACAACTAACCTTCTTAGAAATGAGTGCTCCTGAGATGTTATTTACCAAAGTTAATCCAACAGACAAATATTATAACTATGCTTTCCTCACATTATTTTGTACTTTGTTATTTACTGTTTTGTTATAAACACAAAAGCAATATTGTCCAGATGTGTGAAAAGAAAGTCAGATGCTAACAAACTCCACCAAACAAAACCCTAAACAAAACCAACCACCTGGTAATTTACCCATTTGTGCATTTTTCCCAGAAGATTTTGCAATTCATAAATGAATGAGAAGCCACCAGAGTTCTATTTCTACAGGCTTTTATGCTAATTGAGCTTGCTCTAAACATTTTCATATATCACATCAAGTATTCAATGAGGTGCCAAAGCACTTTGTTAACAAACTTATTTCCCAGATGTGGCTAAAGCAGGGACAGAAGGCTTGAATGTTCTAACATACCTAACAATTCAATTACAGTTATCTTATGGTGCCATCACATATTTTTCTTCAACAATCAAACAACCTCAGCTGGAAACTCCAAGCAATAACACAAATAAAGGACCATCTGGCAAGAATAATTAAGGAAGGCTGGAAATAAAACATTAATTAGTTGTGTAGTCCAAATGACCTTCAAAGGACTTATGATGAAATTATATCCAAAACAGATAATAATTTATTTCATGTTACAGTTATATTTAACTAAGCATGAATAAATAATAATATCATTTTAGGATACGACTACTCTGTTATTGACTAAAACTGATTTTGTAATTGTCTAATTTTTCTATAACAATAAAATTAGAATGGAAAGCAACCTACATCAGTTTAGATGGGCAGCCTTGGTTTTCCCCTGTTTCATATCAACGAGACAGATAAATCAAGCTTGCCTCAAAATTTACATAGCAAAGGGATAGAATGGTTTGCCAGGACAATATGCATGCAGCTAATTGCTTTTAAATCATTTACATATTTTTTTCCCCTCAATTTTGGAAGAAAAAGAATGAAAGTCTACAATTACCTGTTTTCTGATCTATGCAATTAAATGAAATGCCAGATACTAAGGATTCTTAAAATCTCTTCTGGACAGAAAGATACATGGTTATCACCAACTTAGTGAAGACAAGGCTCCTACCTCTCAAAATCTTTGCTACTTTTACAATGACAAGTTAGTTGCAATTAAAATAAATCAGCATTTTCCAGTGTAATCTGCAGATAGGTAATGGTGGTCTTCATGATCTTCAAAGCAATATGAAAAAGAATCTTTGAAAAAAATATAACCAAGTCATTGAAAAGGAGAAAAAAGTGCTCAGTACTTCCTGTGTTTTTGTACCTTATCCAAACTGCACTTAAAATGTGTGTATGAATTATTAACAAAGTCACATCTGTATATTTTCTGGGTTTGGTTTTTCAGTTGCACATTATTGGAAAAATAAGCTAAGGCAATGGGTTTTTAAAGAGGACTATAATTAAGACACATTAATTACTTTATTTTATTATTGTACAGAATTGCCATCCAGCCAATAAGAATAGAGCCTTCATTATTTGGTGGAGTCACTTTCTCCTCATCCCGAGGCTACAGGACATCGAGCAACTGAATGGATTATCTTGGAGCACAGCCAAGAGCACATCCTTTAGCCACAAGCCAGACAATGACAAAGCTCCTGGAAGCCTCAGACATCATCTGGATAAGCAGGCACAGGGGACACAATCATCCCTTGGGAATCTGAAGACCAGATCCACTTATGAAGACCCATTACTGACAGAAGAACCACGAGAGTCCCCAGTGCCACCCAAGGCCAAGGAAAGCCAGGTGAACTTTTGCTGATATATTGTTGTTTCCACTACTGAGCTGTGCCTAACACAGCACATTGTTCACTACACCACTTGTAACAAAGAGCACCAAGATCAGAAAGAGCTATAACAGTTTTAAGTATCCTAGAAATGAATTCATTTACTCTAAATGTCCCTCTCTGCTGTCATTGCTACATAAGGAAGGCAAAAGCAATGTAGTGGTCAAACACGATACCAATGAAATTAAAACATAATTTTTTAATGCAAAAGATGATGGTTCAGGAAAATGCTAAATATTTCACAACAGTCACTCAGTTCTGTCAGAAGAATATGAACTAGCAAGCCAAAGCTTGATGGCTGGATCTAAATTGTGATATGGCTAAGGATTATTTAGTATGGTACAGTAACTCCACTGGGTTTAAGGGTACTCAGTTTTGAGATTTTCTACATTCTATTTTCTTACTAACCAGTGAATTAAATTCACTGTTCCAGGATGATTTCTAGGAGCTCTAAATGACTGAGCTTAACTTCTAGGACAGTGGAAGCCAATCTAAATCCAAACACATGTATTGCTAAGCCTTTGAACCATCCAGTTAATAGGTCACTGCTTAATATGGTGGATTGAACAAAGCACTGCTAAAGGAGCTAAAAAACTGATTTTGTGCTGCATGAAATGGGAAAATCTGTCTAGGTGAAGTCCTCTGAGCACAGCAATGATCATTTGCCAAAAATAATAAAAATTGATGGTAATTATGGCATACCACGCATCAAAAAATTGGAATTGTTAAAATATGCTTTAATAGCTGAATTGTTCCAATAAAAAAGTACAAAGTGGTTTTATGTATAACTTTTCCCTGACAAAACAGCAATTAAGCATTTTTCACACTTTCACTTCACATCCACATTTCAGGTGTCATTAGCAGTGACCTCGTAACAGGAAAACACTAAATGGCATTTGTCAGAGCTGACAGTAGAGTGGAAATAAGAGAAGCAGAGTTTTTACCCCTCTCTCAGCCCAGGCTGAAGCTGTGAACTGCAGTGTGGTATGAACACCCCAGACCTTATTTTCTCCAGCTCTAACTGGAATGGTAGCTCTCATTTTTGTGCAAAGTTTGAGATATTTGATTGAAAAGTGACACAAAATTCTTACTTATCTTAATCTCTATATGATGCTGTAACTCTCTTGGGGAAAATAAAAGATCCTTTTTTTGTATGACAAATATATACACACAGACATAGATATAGGCACACCCTATAGTGATATTACAGTTACATATGGTCCAAGATCAAGTGCCTTATGTCAATTTTCTGTCAGTTCCTCCACTGACATCACCAAAACTCTGTTCTTTAAAGATTTTTATCTTTTTCTTCTTACACATGAAGAATGAGAGAAAATCCAAAATGAACCCAAAAACTACTGGAAATTTTCCCTCTATTTATTACTTAATATTAAAAATGTTGATTTTTTTTTCAACTTCTGGACATAAAATTCTGTAAATATTTCTGTATTACTTTGATTTTGAGAGACTGATGTCCAGAAAAGTTCCCTAAGTGACAGTTATCTCAATGTTCTGAAATGTTTTAATATTTTAAACTAGAATTTCTGCATCTCTTCTTCAGTAAGAATACAAAGGTAGGTATCAGTAAAATGACATTAGGCAAATATATCAAACTAGTCCCAACACATGCCTTTAAAATACTGTAACTGAACTAGAATGGTTAATTTCCTACTACTCTAGCATAATATTTACTGCTTCTACTGTCACAGAATTTCCCACTTTTATAATGCATTTTTTTACCTTAGAAAGTCACTGAGATGAAAATGGGACTCTTTCACCCACATCCTAAAGGTTGTGATTTTTTTTTTAGAAATGCACATTTTGTGGAAAAAAAATGAGAACAATTTTCTCATAATGGAAAATACTACAGTTCTGTTATTCTATCCAAACAGAAAATATCAAGATTTTTTTAGTGTGAAATATCATTCATCCATAATGGTATCAAAATATCCAAGAGGAATTAAATATGCAGAGCACAGCTAGAACATACTGAGACATTTTAAAAAATTAACTCAAGGGCAGATGCTTAAACAGAACACGGTCCAAAACCAAATAGTTTGGGCCAGGTCCCTGTTAACTGTAAGTATTCTAATTACTGAGACAGATGATGTTTCAAATGAATGTAAGCCACTTTGGCTGAGGCACAATTTCTAAATGTTGCATAATTTTATTTTGCCTTTTTGCATGTACAACAAACAGTCACCACTAAAGAAAATTCTACCAAGAAGTAAAGTATTAAGTAAAGAATTCCTATTGCAGGAAGAATAGCATGTGCTTTGTGGTACTGAGCCTGGAGCACTGGTCTCCAGCTTGGGACCAAAAACCAAGGTTATTCTCTGGATCCCACCACCTTCTCCCTCTCTCTCAAATCTTTTTTTTTTTCCACTTTTATTTCTGTTTGGTTTTTGTTTTCTGGCCAAATAATTTACCATAGCAAGGAACCACAAGAGCAGCATTCCTCTCAACAAGTAAATAGCATGTTCAAACCCAGAAGGTCAGCTGGGATTCCAGGTGGTCCCTGATACAGCCCCACAGTCCAGCACAAGAGGGTTTGATCCCAGAGGGAAGAACCTGCTCCTACTCATGGCCTTGTGTTTTCACAAAAGCTGCAGAGTTCTTCTTCAGATTGCATGAAATGCTCTGGTTCTCTGCCCCAGTAAGGCAGAAAAGTGTTTCTCACCCACAGACATTGAATTCCTTCAGCTGCTTAGGCAACCAACAGGAACAGACCTTCTGGGCACCAGGGAAATGTGCTCTTGTACTACAGGTGAGCAGTCAATACAGAATTCACTTACAAATGAAGATGTAACCTGGGAAACATTGTCCTCAACGCTGGCCTAACTACACATTCACACAGCTTATAAATGGTCACTAATTTTGTCTGTTGCCACTGAGACCAGACTGCTGATATCCATAAATGTCAACAGGAGCAAGAGAAACAGAGAAAGAAACCACTAAGAGAAACCATGGCTATTGTGAGAAGATGTGAATCTCCCTCTGGAATGTTATCTGTTTGTCCACTGACTTCAATGAAATCCCTTCTGGATGAAGTTACAGTTTCCTGAGATCTTGGATATCTTAGGTTTAGCCCTCTTTTACTTCTGAGTCGTAACAGAATTCTTGTGTTCAAAAGAAACCTCTTAAAATGTTCTATAAGCCTTTGAGAAGTAGTTTTAATAACAGTATTTTATGTGGTACTGAGAATTATGGAAAGAAAATTACTATCCAGCAAGAAAAAATAATATCTGGCACATTACCAGAAATCCCACTGCAGGATCTGTGCAAGGTAATTTGGCACATTATTCCTTCTGGCTGGAAGACTTGATGGGCTCTCTCTCATTAATGAAGGCACATGGATGGTGTGACACCTTGCAAAGAATTCTGTACTGACAGAAATCTGCAAGCCAATAAACCACCCCAAAATTTCACTCTTCAGTTTTCACATTGTCCCCTTTGCAGAACTTTACAGAGCAGAGCAGCAGCCAAATTCTTGTCTGACTCATCTCATTTCCTATTGGGATTTAATAATCTACTCTAATGCTTTATTTTGATTTTCAAGTGTCAGCCTGAAATGGGTTCAGCCCTCTTAAAAGTGGATGAGTCCACAAGCATTAAAATAGATAAATCATATCACAACTTGCAAATTTGATTCAGCTTTCTTATATTATTGGTCTGCATCAGAATTTGATATTTTCTATTCTCATAACACATCAGCAGCAATTGCTTCAGAAACTGCAAATACAAGATATTTTGCAGAAAAATTACCAAAACTGATATGTGTACTTAAAAAAATGATAGTCACTGCAAAGGTAACGCTGCATCTAAAAAATTTAGTTAATTATGGTATTTTTTAGTAAGTTACATCCACAAATGAAAGTAAAGTTAAAAAAATTATATTAAAAAGTAGCACTCAACCATTCTCCTACATAATGTAAAAAGCCTTGATCTTGTATGCTCTGAGTGGTCAGTGACAGTCTTTAACCACTTTTCCCCATGTAAAATTATGTCTAATCACTCGATTTTTCTTATTGCAAGGAAATAAAGTTTTTTATTCCCCATAATTTTGTCAAATTTTAATTAAGGTAGATTTTTTCCACATTTAACACTTCAAAGTGAATTTTTCCAAGAGTGCATACACTTCAGATAAAATGTATTCTTTTTCCTTATTCTAACTACACATTTTACCTGCACATTAGAAACAACCTATTTTTTATAGTCAAAGAGGATCCTGTATTGCAATACCTTAGAGATAAACTAGAAATTTGGCAAGGGGGATATTAATATTATGACTTTTGATTCTTCTTGAGAAAAAAGTTAAAATCTGATCAGGTTATAAAAGGCTGTCTTAACACAAATATAAAGGACATGAATTATGTAGGAGCTTGAACAACCTACATTCTGGAGTTCTCAGCTTTGGAACAAGGTTCCTTGAGTCTTTTGAGGTCTTATAACATATGGGTCTGCATTAAGCTCTCTCTTCAGCACCTGTGCTCAGCAGTACAGCAGTGGCAGAGTGCCACGAGTCCTTCATGTCATGATGACTCCTCTTGAATTGTAGATTATTTTGCAAAACAAAATGGTCACTCAGTTCACTTGTCAGTTACAAATTCCACTTTCTTTTCTCTTTCACACAACTTTCTTTCCAGACAGGTGTGCCAAGAGACTCTCAAATCTCCATCCAGGTGATAATGCGTAATCTTACAGAAATCGTAATAGATATCCCTCTTGACTTTGTTACTATATTGCTGCAATATTCCTTTACTAAGAGATTCTGATTTTCTTTGCTTCTACTAACACTACATGTCACTAGGCAGAGCGAAATTTGCACTTTTGGAGTGCACAATACTTGAGGAAGATCAAGACCACAGTAGCAGAAGTTTCCCTCAGATAAGATCGATATCAAGGATCCTCTGGAGCCCTGGCAGCATTTTAGAGTGTGGCTGTTAATGGTTACCAAGAGAAGGATGAGGGAAGCATTCTCTTGGAGAGTAAATTCAGTGCAGCTTATAACTCACTCTCCTGGTATATGAGAATATTTTTGCCCTCTCTCAGCCAGAGCCAGAATCAACACCAACAAACAAGTATGGAAATGTGTGATAGTGTCTAAGGGTGGAGAGCAGGGAAAAAAATCCGTCCCATAAAAGGCCTTCCCGAATACCACATTTTATTATGAATGTCATTACTTATACTCTATAATATTTTTCTGTCAGAAAAATTATATTAACATTTTTGAATTTACAGTTTTACCTGATTTATGCAAAATACATATGCCTGGTTTTGATAACTTAATGAACTCATTCTAACAGCTGAAGAGCTGCTGTCATTTCATCTGAATTTACTGAATTTTAAATAATTATTTTTAATGCAATGAATTTTATAGCTTTGCAATGTAATTCAATTCAAATGTATCCCGAGGTTTCAGAGTGATTACAGCCCACCCCATTACATCCAACAGTCCCAAAGAGGGCAGAGAGAACTCCTCATACTAAAATTTTTCCCCAGCATCTCATATTTTGTCAAAGTAAACTCACATGATTAATCTGACTACTGCACCACAGATATTTAACTCCAACTCATTTTGACTTTTCATTCCCACAAACATCAGTGCCAACACATCCAGCGCTCTCTGGTAGCTCTAAGAAGCTATTCATCTTTTATAGTGCATTGGTAAAATGCTAATGACAATGAGTCAGATCCTTCTTGATGTTAACTACAGATGTCTTTCTGTTAACTTAGGATCCTGCAGAGTTTCTACTTGAAAAGCATTTTCATTGCTTGTTAATGTGGGCAGAATTCAAAATATGGTGATTTGATGAAACAGCTGTTTTCATGATTAACAAATTAAATTACTTTTAGTGTATGTTAGTCTACAAAGGGACACTTGTGAAGAAATTTGTGAGTGTTAATTTAAATGAAGTAAGTTACTCTTACAGCAGACATCCCACATCACTTCTCATAAATCCAGAATACTGTGTAGCATCTCGAAGTATCATACCCAGCCCACCACAGAACACTGAAGTAGAGAACATTTCATCAAATCAGCTATTTAGAAATCTGTCCCTAAAATTTAGTCAACATTGTTCCCAGAGGGACATTTTTTCAATGCTCAGGTGCTATTCAGCTGAAGTTCATTATCTTTCATGCTTGCTTCCCTTCACTATTCAGTAAAGAACAAACCATTACAAAAATGCTTCTTTGCAAACTACTTTTTAGCCATTTTTCTCACAACCATCCAACAGTTTGCCCCTAATATAGCCTAAATTACAAAATGCAAAATTCACAAAGTTACATAGACTTTCTAGGAGAAGAGTCTTTAAGAAAATGCTGACTGCAGAAAGCAGAGAAGCCACCTTGGAAACAAGATAAATGAAATTTCTTCATTTTCATCTCTCCAACTCATGTCATTGACATGTAAACAGACAGAAGCAAGCCAAGAATGATTCTCCCCCCGCCACTTACTGTCCAAACTTGCAGATGAACAACAACCACCACTATGCCCTCCACCTTCCCAGACCATGTGAACACCATTGCACAAATGCTTCGTGGAACACCTTTGCAGCTATTAAGCTTCTCATGGGGATATGTGAGGTTGCTCAGAGCCAACATAGTTTAGAGAAGCCTCCCTTTAGCACAACAACCAGCTGCTGCCCAGGGCCATCTTGATGAGTCACTAAGTTAGGTGGAATAAACAAGCAATGACAAGCTAAAGGTAGCAGCCACTTACTCTTTCCAGACATGGTGAAAGCCATCTCAATCAACTGACCCTTCCTTGCCAAAAATAATGAGCCCCACCTTAGCCTCACTTACTTAAACAGTGCTTTGAAAGCCCAGGGGATTCTGACAGAAATGGGCTTAGGGAGGCCTGGCAACCCACCCAGCACAGCTGGGAGCAGGGTAACCCCAGCAGATGGCAATGAGGAACAGCTGGACTTAGAAACAGGAGGAATTATAACCTTTCCACTGGCACAGCTGGACCAGAAAGAACAGATACATTTACATCTGAAAGACAGACAATCATTCTTAAATGAAGAATCAATACTGTGTGCATTCCTGATGCGGTCATCCAATTCCCAGTCAGCCACTCACTCTGTATTTGTAAAAAAAAAATCAAAAATCAAAAACTTTTCTCTATTACACCTTCCAGGTATACCTATAGTGTCAACAAAGCAATCTTTAAACTGTTCCATGTCTTAAAATTCAAGCACATGTTGTATGTACCTGAGTGAAATTTAAAGTATTGACAAACAACATTTATTTTGCTGCTTTCAACACAGATGTGAACCGTAAGCTTTCAAGCATACAACATTGAGTGTAGAACAGTATAATTAAGAACTATATATTAGAAAAAAAATTATTTTTGTGATCTCATATTAGTTCTCTTTCTTGTATTATTCAGTTTGTATTAGTCTGCTTATTTAACAACTCAATCTCATGGACAATTAAACAATACTCACAGAGGTATACGAATGTCCAACCCAATCAGTTCCACCTTATTAAACTCTTCTTTCATTGTTTTGTTGCATCCTGAATTACACAGTCAATATGGTCTCCTCAGTAGGGCTGCACTTCTAAACACATTTGAGAAATAAAATCTCAAACTTGATAGATTTCACTATCAGAATAAACTGCAGCTGCTCTTTTAAGTGTAAAGCAAGATTTTTAGTTGTTTGGGGTTTTTTTCCAAGAGCTTCCACTGTCTTTCCTTATTTCATTTCTGCAGTGATTTAAAAATCACAGAAATAGAATTCTTGAAATCACTGCTGTCACCTCAGAGGTATCAGAGTTTATGGTAAAACACAAACTCACACTCTCCCTAGCATCAACTGCTGTAGCAGACTTATTTACTGCTCTATATGGAGGCACTAATCTTGTTTTCCATATTCCTGTTGAAAGCTGGTGACATTCACTGTCTTCCCAACCACCATGGCATGACATGCAAGTCAGCATGAAAACCATCACAACACCTTGACAGCAACATAAACATTGATTCTTTCCAAAGGTAACAGCAGACAGACTGGAGAAGACAACTTTTACTTTCCTTCAGAAAAGACGTAATTTCTTTCAGTTTCTGTCATTTCTATGGCAGAGACAGACACACTTATTATGTATTTATTTTGGCCTACAATATTTCTGAATGATGAATCTCAGAATGAACTACATCAGAGAATGGTATTTCAAATGAAGTATCTCCAGCCATCACAAAAGAATAGGTTAAAACCCAAGGAACTTAAAAGCTAGTTTCTGTTTTTGTTATGGGCAAAGGATTGTTTTTCTAAATTATGATAAGAACAATACCTAATCTCCTGATGTTCTTTATTTTGGGGAAAATCACCTAAATTTCTAAAACAAGAAACACGCAGCACAAAGCCAAATTAAATTCTTTATAACTTCTCCTACATTCCTCTCATTTTGTGCAGTAGATGAGTGACCTGAAATTTGTCAAAGGAAAGGTATAACTCTCATATTTTGTTATAGCAGCATACATCAGTGACAGGTCATGCCTCTTTGCAATAGAGACTTTTAAGTGATACTAAATGAAACTATTATATACATACCATATTTCAAGTGCCTGCCAACATTAATGCATTGTTTCAGTAATAACCATGAATCTACTGTGACATATTTGGGCTATTTCTCTGTGTAGTTATAATAAACTTTTGTCCAAGAGCATTTAAGACTGTAGTTCTCATTATCCTTGTTGTGTGACCTAGAAGGGTCCTTGGCAATCAAAATTCTGACACAGAAGTTCACAGTTCAAATCTGCCTTTCAAGTTGTCCCTTGAGACTACTTGCACTGATCCCAAGTCTTTTCTGACAGCTGTGTTGAGGTTCCCCGATTATAAATTCCTATCTTCTAATCTTTTCACTGGAAAGGGCAGCTGCAAGTAATGGCAAGTTAATTGCAGCATATGACACAAATTCAAATAAATGCTTTAAAAGATTTGCAATCTATGCTTAAAAGAACAATTTGGTGGTAATAATTTCAGTGTAAATCTCCAAGTGCTGAAGGGGTCTAAGTTGTTCCTAAACAGTGCAGAAAGAGAAAAAAAATGGAAGTACGTTTTATGGGATATAGGTCTCAGTAATTGTCATTGCATGATGGGTTATTGCTACACCAGTGAAAATGAAATTGTTCCACACACAACCTGGCAGCCAATACACAGCTCACTCATGGAAGGAGACCAACTCAAACTAATGACAACCTACTGTTAATACATCTCAGTATTTTCCTTAGCTATGGGACTGCAAAAGTGTGTGATGTTTGAAGCAAAATAGATTATTATGTGGTAGAATAAGGCAGAAAAACAGAAAAAAAAACTTGCCTGTACTGATTAGAAACATAATAGAAGCTATACAAACTTATTGCAGGTATTTGCACTCGCAATTATTTTCAAGTAAGCTATGACAACTGTAATAGAGACCTGTCAGCTGCTGTCCTACCTCATGATCAGACACATCAGATCTCATAAACTAAGAAAATGCAAGAATAGATGGGTATGTGCATAAAAGAAGAATGATGCACACTTTTGGAGGAGGTGACATTTCAATGCCTAGAGAAGGACCAAACCAATGGCCCACCAAGGAGCCATTAGGATGATCCAGTCTGACTTGATCCGTAACCTACCTTAAAGGATTGCCCCCAGTAGTTTATGCATCAACCACACAACATTTATTTAGTGATAGAGAACCCCTGAAACCTTTGAGAAATTCCATTTCTCTTTATAGGATCTTGCTATACCATTTCCTGCTACATTAAAGAACTCAGAGCTGGCAATTTTCTCTCTAAAGATGAGATAAACTTTAACCAGTTCACCTTAACCTTCATTCTGTTAACGACATTGAGATCTTCTGCCTCTTATAAGCACTTTTTCAAACCTCAGACAAATTCTTGTCTCTCTTCTGTTGATCCCTTAACAACTATCCAGCCAAAGATATTTCAGATAAATATTTAAGGAAAGGAGGAGACATGATAACTTGATTATTGGACTGTAACAGAATTTTTAAGAATGTATGCTATGGATGCATTCTCTAAGTTATTGTCTGCTTTACTGTAGGAATTTAAGTTTCAGACCTAATATTACACATCTTTGTAGGTCTTTAGGTTTTTCTGTCTTAATGTTAAAAAGCAAAATGAATAATGGACACTGGGCTGCTTTTCAACAAAAAAGACTAATGCTGAGGATAAGGGTAAAGTTTTAAGGGCTTAAAGCAGTTCTCAGTTCTTCAGCAAAATGTACACCTGAAAACAATTTTTGTAATTTCTGTAGCATATTTTTAAGTTATCGGGAAATTTCTGATAGCAATATCAACTGATGTGTAGGTAAACTAACCTACATTACAGCCAAAAGCAAAAGTACACCAAAATCACCCTGTTTAATGACCTTTTCACAAGGCCTTTTGATGGCAAGCATGCTTCCTTCTGTTACATAAGAAAGAAATAGATACTATTCTTCACTCAAATCTGTGTAGGGAGGCTTTGCTAGAAACTGAAGTTCTGGTCTCCTACATCATTGCCATGGAGGTTAAAGTGATACAAGAGAAGTCAAAACCTGTAGCAAGTAAGGGCACATTTCCCTGTTCCAGTCCTATGTGAGTGCCCAGAAAACAAACTGACCAAACTGGCTGCTGGCTTTATGAGTCTCAGTTAAGCTCTTTTTAAACCAGCAGATGTACTAGACTATACAGCATGTTTCAGTCTGGTCTCACTTCTCCTCTTTTATACTCAGTATAGTTAAACAAAACCAACCAACCAAAAAGCCACAAACAAACAAACCTCAAAACCCCAAACAAGTAAACTCTACCCCAAAACAGTCAGAAAAACAGGATGTCTTCCTCTCAAACCTCACAATGCAAGACAGGAAACAGATGATGACTAAAGCTACCAGGAGAGTCACAGCTCCTCATTCCCCCAAGAAGTGCCATGAATTTTAACACTTGGAATTGAGTAGGATGCACAGTAGTAGAGAGTGTACTCAGAGGATATCAGCCACCTCAGCCCAGTTGCACCAGGGCATTTGCTGCACTGATCCATTTGCAGGTTTGGAGAGATATTACCCAGGAGCTTGGTGGAACAGCTTGTCCAAGGTGTGTACTCTTCAGAAAATGTACAAAAAACTTTTTGACTTTTATTGTCATTTAAAGGTATTTTTTTTGGTAACAACTTTCAGATTTTCAAAACTCCTTTCTTCTTGAAATTTTTGTGTGGAATTTTTCTATTGTGTGATTTGAAAAGCATTTTTTTTAAAAAGAAAATCTTGCTCAAGCTTGCTGAGTTGTAGATCTTCAGCATAAAATTGAGTTAGTTTTATGTATTTGTTTGGATGAAAGAAATAACTAAAAAGAAGCCTTTTGAAGGATCTAAACATCCCAATATGCCATTAGTAATGCAATTAGTCATACCTCCTTTATGGCCCTATGATTTCAAGGGAGCAGTGTAGGAGAAAGAAAGGTTCAGGACAATAGTGCAGCAAGAGAACATCTGTAAATTAGCAAGTATTTTATATTAGATAATTAGAAACTGGAAAAGCAGCACATGCAAATATTCTAATGGAAGAACTCCCACTAGCATGCATTTAAATGGCATTCACAAAATAAGCCAAGAGCACCTGAGGTGTTAAAGCCTTAAAATTGCATATTTTAGCAAAACAGAAGAATAAGGCTAATGAGTAAGGGCTGTATTATTCTTATATGCTTATAATAATCCCTTAGCTAGCAAATTTTAATTTTTTTTCAAGGTGTTATAAAAATTACCAGAATAAGTATTAGTTAGAGGTACCTTTTCAGTTATATCTTCAAATACCAGCAGGACTAATCCTCAGGTAAAATAGCAAAAGCTTAATGGTATCGTATTTCATTTCAAAGGATTTGAGCAAGGAAATAATTTCAGATGATTAAATCAGTTCATTTTGAAAGAATTTGCATGGAAAAATTGCATTTGTTACAAAAGTTTGTTGCATTTCTCATAAATACCCAGGAATCTTTCCATCAAATTATGGGCACATGAAAGAAACTGGGCCTGAGTTCTAGAACTCAGCAATTAGTAAGTGAGTTGTTGAGCACCACAGATGAGTTTTTTTGTCCTGACCTTGAGCAAGGAGTCATTGTGAAGTATCATCACTGCATTTATACTGTGAGTAGTGTAGGAAGACTGTGTCCCTCACACTTCATCATGCATCACTGAACTGTAACAAACTCTGACAGGTATAGAGTGTATCTCTAAATATTATGACACTCTGCTAGTGACAGCTGGAAAAGAAAAGCTGGACACAATCACAGTTCTCACATTTACTGGAAAAGATGAGCTGCCATCCACAGCAAACATATTTCAGGAAATGCTAATGAATAAATTTAAAAAAAATTTTTTAAATGTCTCATTTCCTGACATTTTTAAATGCAGAAAAGCACCAGTTACAACTGCAGATGCTTTTACTGCCAACAATTAGTCTTCATGTCTTCTGTATAACATCGTCATAGAAACCACTGCTAAAAAAATCAACAACCCCCTAAAAATCCAGAAAATTCAATAACCTTGCTCAATTAAAAAACAAACCATGGTAAAGGTCACTTGCCAAAGAGATAATGTTTGCATAATACTTGCATATGAGGATTCAAGCTTGGAATGTCACAAAAAGTATTCCAAGAGTACACTTTTGGCAAATTGAGTTTTCTCATTAACCATAAGTATTTCTAAAGTAATTTAATTAAATATTCATTTCAAAATGAGAAAATTACATTCAAGTACTGCATCTCATATAGATGACAAGTACACAAAGAAGAACTGCATCTTCCCACCACTGATCACTTCAGCTTACAATTCCTCTTTAATTATTTTGATGAGTGTGCATTTAATTCAAAGCTTACAGTTCTGGAAGTTCAATCACTCTGTTCAAATAGAAATGCTCTGAGATGTACAGACATCTACTCTTTTGTAGTTCAACAGAAGGACACTTCACCCAAGGAAATATTTTGATATTTTCCAAAATAACTTTAAAATCTTAGATATTACAATTTCTCTCACAACCAACCAGGTATGTGCTAGACACACCTGTTGAACTTCATGCTCTCTTAAAAGCTGCTGCTTTACTTGCATAATAAAATATAGAGATTTTTCTTCATAAAAAAAGAATATTTATTTCTAAAAACAATTACTAAACCATAGTTTAATTCCAGAAACATAAGTTTTTAATGCAGCTATGCAATAAGCCAGCATGCTGGAACAACCCAAATTTTTAATCATTACAAAGTGAGAAATGAGCATTCCAAAGGCTTCTATTTATGCTTTTTAATTACATTTTTTCTAAATGCATTTTTGTTAGCATGGAGATACAGCTAAAAAAAAATTATTCAGAAGTTAAAACAATTATGGGTATGTCTCTGCTCTAACTGATTTTTGCAGAATAAGGAACAGCTTGGTTTAGTATTATCAGCTAATTCTATTATATTATAAGATTTATTGCTTTTAAGTATTTTGATCAAAAAAACTTTAGTCTCAGGGAGTGTGTATATGACCACAAATACTTTTCTATCTTACCTCAAATATTTTCCTATAATTTACATTATACTAAACATTCTGCCAAATCATTACATTTGACACTTCATAGATTTTACTCAGAACTTTCTCAAAAAAAAATTCTTCTGGGATAGCTTTTCTTATATTCTATGAATGTGTTTGAGGAAAAAAAAAAGAAAAAATAATTTAACTGCTTCGGTCGTTCCTTTGATTATGAGGTATTTTAAAGGAGATTAATTTCCTGGAAATTCTAATTCTGCTTTTTGGCTCTCTACTCAGAGAAGCTGAAGTTAAACACTTGAAACTCCAATCTGACTTACTGACCTTGCCAAGAATGTCAAAACATCTCACCTTTGAAGAAAAGAAGTTCAATTTTATTAACTTATGAACATTTCCAGCTAGCAGACCAGAATATGTTGACAGCCCATTTCATACTATTTGGGGCATGAGGTATTTTTACTTATAGCTATTTATAATTCTGATCTGGATGCAGGGAAAAGAAATGGGATGGTTCATTTAATGTCTTCAGCAAAAGCAGTGTCTAAAGGATATTTATTAGGAATGCTTCATCTTAAGTTCCCTGCAATCCATAGAGTTTCATGGGGTTTTCCTTCCTTTTCAGATTTTTCACTAAACCTTCCTTATTCCTTAGCAAATTGAGTTGGGAGAGAATTAATAATAAAGTAAAAGAGAGACAAATAGATCAAGTGTACCTTAGAGGTAGCTGACAAAGTCAGTCCTGAATCTTTTCCAAGACCTTCCCTTTTCTTTAGGTCCTTAATGCTAAACTTAAAATTCCAACACAGGCTTTTCAAAAGTGTTCAGGATCCAACAAGTTGAATAAACAGGTGTAGATTAAGGTGGAAGGAAGAGAAGAGCAGAACAGTAAAAGAATGGAGGAGGATAAGAGGTAAAAATATGTGTACAGAGATATGGAAACAGTAAGCAGGTAGCACTCAGATCTTTACTCCAACTTACTGGATATGGTGACATATTATTGTCACATCTCTGTCTTCATCTGTTAAAAAATATGATACCTACTAATGCTTAAAGGGCTTTGAGTCTTATAGTTTAAAAGTTCCTAAAGAAAAATTGATCCCTGAGCCAACAAGAGCCAAAAAACCAGACTGTTAAACCCCCTGATTTTCCATTGCTTAGTCACCTTTTCCATATGAATTAAACCCTAAATGAGGAACATTCAATTCACTTGTTGAGTGAGTTCATACAAATTCCACAAACAGCAGTAGAACATCAAGAGAGCTGGGTTTTTTTCAGACTCTATACGATAAATCTACATGCTTGACTGCTCTGAGTGTAACAACATTCTTAGCAATTAGATGGCCACATTCTCCTTAAGCAGATGGAACAGAGGTTAATGACACTTGAAACTGCCATATTAAAGGCATTTTTATGGTGACCACTTGTTTTACTCACTTCAGTGCAGTGGAAAATGGAGTTTGACAGAGATGACAGGTGACCTGAGGTTAGCTGCAGTTAGTATTGTGTGTTCTTGGTTTTCATTTCTGAGTGCTTCTTCCACTCAAGAGGTCTTCAGAGAGGATTATGGATCAGAAATGAATTCAGTTCTCTTTTATGGCAAAAAAACCCCCATATTTTTTTCTTCTGAGATTCCTCAAAAATTCAACATCTTAATTTAAACACTTAACAGTATCTTTCTGAGAATTTCTTCATTTCAATTTTTAGCTTTTACACTGAATAAAGATGTAATGCTGATTTTCAAGATCTATTTCTTGCATTTTAGGGTTATACTTCACTCAAAGTAGGGGTGACAAAAAAAACCCAAGATTTTTCTTTTGTTTAAATCTGACCATATATGTGTTACAAACACTTGAATACCGCACTTAAAACTCATATCACTGTGCACTGAAACTTTGTGAAAGGCAAGATCTCTGTGACATTAAAGCTATGCTTGATAGTACCCTGTACTTAATGATCTGTTAGATATCCTTTTATTTCTCTGTTTCAGAGGGTTTATAACTTCAGGACACACTCCTTGCAATCTGAAGCTAAGCATATAGGATAGCAATCCAGGAAGAATTTTATTAGGCATATGCTCAAACCTCCTATAAAATAGATTTAAAATAAAGATCTCTTTTTATGCTTTTATCTAAAAGGGAAGATTAACAAGAATTTTGTTGGCACCTATCTATAACAATTTTTTCACAGTGAAATGATTCTGAATATGAAAAAATGACACTGTAGAATACAAAAAACCCAATATTTTGCTACAAATAACTTAGTATGTATTGATCTTTCTTATTACTATTTAGTTAAATGTTACAGCAGTGGTGAAAACCACAAAACTGAAATGATTTTTATGTCATAAATAATTTATGGGTCAAAACAGGTACAGGTATGGAACCCAAGGCTTTTCACTGTAGGTGCAGTTGTGAATAAATACTTTGGATGGAAGTGTTGCACAAATTTCTACAGGAGCTGAATAGAGGGGAATTGGCAAAGCAGAAAGAGGGGGACACATAAAATTCCATTTGCATTGGTCAAACACAGAAGCCTGGCTTTGAAGTTCATCCCCTATAGTCCCCTCCTGTCTTTGGCTACAGAGAAGTTTTGGTGCAATAATTTACCTTTGGAGGAACCCACAATAGAAACTCTGTTTCCTGTGTGCACCTACAATCCCAGTGGGTGTGCAAGTGTCCTGAGACTGGTCCTTTGGAAAAACTGTACAACTGTACACAGCAGGATTGTACATGAAAGTGAAATAAATCTGCATTTCTAGTCCTTACTAAAAGAAAAAAAAATACATGAATCTTCCCAAAGAAATATTTTAAAATCCCTTAATTTTATCACCACCATTGGAACAATATTTAAACCATTTTTGGGAGTGCCAATTTTACCCCATGGATGCAAATTTCTCAAAAGCATTCTAACTTCCTGCAAAATGCATTGTTTTATAATAGGTAATTTGACACAAAATACTGTAAACCTTTTTATCATGATGGAAAGAGTAATATTTTTCATGTGTCTGAATAAGAAATACTTATGAAACATCCTGATCTTTTCGGTCACATAATGCAAGTGTGCACACTAATGAAATTTATAGAATTCAACCTATATAATCAGCTAATTAATTTATCCATAATTATCACTGCTATTGCAAGGAATGTTTATTTTAATCAGATAGAATTTTTTTATCCCTGAGGTGGTAGAGTGGCTGCTCTCCTGAACACGCATTCCAGTGGGACACAGGGATTGCCTCGCTGTGCTTTGTTGCAGAATGATGAGTCTAAAATATATTTGTCAATATTTTGTTGAACTGAAGCCTGAAAATGCTCCAAGCTCCTGCTAAATAGTTTTTCATCAGAGACACAACATCATCTCTGGAAACAGTAACAGCAGCTATTACAGTCATCCCTGTGGCTTGGAAGACAGGAGTCCTCCAGTGGGAGGACAGGAGTTCTCCTCTCAGCATTGCCACTGACTGCTATTGATTGCTCTGTCCACATCCAGCCCTTCACGTTGAAGAGATCTCATTTCTCTTGCCCTACAAAGCAGAAAGTTTGGATTGCACATTGTTCACTTCTGGCAACGCTGGCATTACAAACTCAATTTCCAGCACAGCAGTTCCAAGTTTTATTCACTTAGCCACTCAGAACAAACATTCCTCATTTATGAAATTGTACTTAAGGCACTTAGATAGCAGTACAGAGAGTTCTCTTTTGTACCAGTCAGTCTTCCTACATGATGTAAGGAAAAAAAAACATTAATGTATATGGAAAAGGAAAAAAAAAAAACAGGTTCTTCACTTGAATGGGAATTTAGGAAGCCCCAGAGATGCTGAGTTAGCAACTGCTTTTGTGAGTGTTGCTAATTTTCAGCTGACAAGCAGCATTGAAAATTGGGGTGGCAAACATTTGCAAAGCAATATTTCTTTATGTAGGTTTAATGGGTATCAAAGCTCTGCTTTGACATCTTTTGAAGACCTGAGCCCCACTTCAGGAAAATGAAATTAATCATGGATCCATTTAGAACTGAGCAAAATCTGTTAATGGTTTAATTATGTTACTGTGTAAGGCTTTGTTTCTTTCCCTGTAACTTCAGGGCCTCCCTCTAGCTTGGCCTTTTTCAGACAAAAAAAATCAAAACAACCAACCTATGGTTCTTTTTAAATACTTCCTTCTTAATAAACACATAGTTATGCTCAAGTGAACATTGCTTTCAAGTGTTTTCAAGGAAATGGAAAGCATATTTGGAAACTATGAATCTGTCATATTCTGTAGATACAAGATAAATCTGAATGCTTGTGGGAACAAGACAAATGTTAAGGATTTAAATCCCTTTATTCCTTTATCATAAAGTCCCACCATTCTTAGGCACAGCTACAGAAACATCTCTCTCTTGCAGCTCATAGAGAAAGAGAAGTGGAAGCAGCAGAGAGGAAAAATAAGCCAGTAGATTTTTTTCTCAATTCTTCCCTAACCCAACAGCTTCATCACTCATAAGCCTTCCTCAAATCCACAGGTCTTCTAAGCCTCTACACACTCACCCTTTAAGGCCCCTCACATAACCCTCAGCTTCATTCTATATCCCTAAGAAATTCCTGGATGATCCCTTCTCCTCCCTCCTGCACTCCCTGCCATGCAGCTGGACAAACAGCATGTTCTGCAGCCAGGCTTGGGTGACATGGCCCCGACTAGGGGGCTGCTTAGGGGACAGAACAGCTAAATATTCAGCTCTGCTGGCTTTTCTCTCACTAATCTGAGCTTCCTTCCTCTCTGGGGGAAAAGTTACAACCTCTTGGTAGGAATGGTGAACTTTTGGACATGGTACCTAAGTAATGCAGTTGCAGTAGGCAGCCAGGCCCAGACACAATTACTGACAGTCAGCAGACAGAGTATTTGCATAAATGTATTTTTCAGTACACTAAGCTAAAATGTGATATTGGAAGCTGTGGAACTGTTTTAAAGGAAGGGAAATGAGCATAGTTATGAATTGTGGTGATTTTCAATATTGTGACAATGATACTAAATGCCAGCTTTCTCTCTTTGTACTGCATTCAAAACTGCTCAGCTGAGAAGTGAACTTTGCAGTGGATGGCAAGCTGCTGCAATAGAAGCCTCTCACTGTGCAAAAACTGTTGTTACTTTTTTGATGTTTCAGTTGTCTATCCAAATAAAATCACCCGGTGCAAATGTGCATCAGGAAGCATATGGTATGTAAATAAATAGCAGGAGGCTTATGCTAAACAAACTTCTATTTTCTCTCTCCCAATCTTTCTTCCTTTCCAAGTTGACCTTAACCATATTTGGAATGAAAAACTATTTCTTAATTATGTGTTTATGCATGATAAGAGACAATCAGGCCTAGTCCAGTGAGGTCCAGTTAGCCCCTGTTTTTATGAGTGACAGTTATAAATAATCCTTCAGCCTCCTTAGCTCTTTCCCCAGGATGCAGATGTGCATCATTACTTGAGGTGAGACAAAAGAAGTCATACAGCATTGAGGGATTAGATCTCTCAGAAGGTCCCTTTTCCACTGTCTCCTCCTGATTGCAGGCAATCACAGAGAAGTTTAGTCTTAGTGAATCCTTTCTCCTCTGCCTGCCTGAGTGACAGCCAGGAAACTGTACAGGACTGCAAGGCTCTCTTAACTCATTTCAGTCAGCTGAAGGAGGACACAGAATGAGCTAAAACAGCTTCTCCTCCTCTTCTGCGCTCCCAGGTCAGCAAAGAATATCCCTATCTTTATTTGCATGTCTAAGTTCTAATAAAGGCTGTGTGTGGACCAGAGGAACTGAGAAAGATTATCCCTGTCCTTCACATGCCACAAAGCATTAGTGCTGAAGCAAGTTCAGCAGGGATATCCCTGAGAGTCTGATGTTGTGAGAGAGCCAAGATGTGTGTTTGGCTGCCTAATATACTGTACCTTTGAAGGAATTTGCTCTATCACCATTTGCATTATGCAGTATGTTGTAATATATGTCAGCTGGAGGTACCTTAAGAATGATGCCTCACATTTAAAGTATTGCTCCATGTTCAGAAGTTTTGCAGGCTTCAGTCTAAGTAAAACATCATTGTCTGCACCATCTCAATGTCAAAGAAGAAATACATTTTGTCACTCTAAGGACAAGGTCAACACCAAACTAGTCTCTTGCTGTCCTGTCTTTAAAACAAAAGGAAAATAGCCTCTGTGCTGGGATGGAGAGCTGGAAGTATCCTCAGAGTGTCAAGATGTCATAAGACATAGATCAGAAATGAAGATGTGTACAACCACTGCAGAACAGCTTGAAATAATCAAAGGTACAGCTCATCCAAGCCATACAGACATGCCCCAGTTAGCTTTGCAATTAAGAGCCAAGATTTTCACAATACTGATTTTTGGCAGTATGTAAATCGGTTCAGTTGGAATAACTGGCTGGTATTTGGGTAAATATTTTGGTAGCTCTCCTTAATGAACATCACGAGGCAGAAACTCTGTGGTTTGAAGACATGGATTAACAAATCTAATTTAGCATACCAAAAAACCACCTTCCACAGGATTTGAGGAGGAAAAAGACATGGAAAACACTACAACAACATTGTGCACAAAGGATGATTTCACTCCCATTTTCTAACCTACTAATAACTTGGAGTGTCAGGATTAAAAAAATTGGTAGGTCATATGTAACAACATAAGCTCAGGACAGAGGAATAATAATAAAAAGTCCAACAACTTAATGAGCTACTGACTAATTCATGGTAACAGACTCTTTTTTTTCATGTAACAGTAGGAAAATGTGGCCTTAGCTGGCCAGAGAGAACAGTGCTTATCACATCATTGCACTTCCTCATCTGAGCCCCTTGAGAATGCACACACTCCAGCTTCCAGCTTCCAAAACTGAGACACTTCTTCATCCACTCAAGCATCTCTGAAAACAAGCAATACACTTCAAGACAACTGTGTTCTACATTAATTATAAGAATTAGAAACCCATCACTAAATTGTTGATATAATTGAATGGATGAGAAACAAGATGAATCAGCTCACAAAAAATGTGAATCACAAATGTCACCCCTGGAAAAAACACTGCCTAATCTAAGGTTTCTAGTCCAGCCTGAAATGATCTTGCTTAGGTTTACATCCCAGTGAGTCATTTTGTGGAAGGAAAAATAATTGTTTCTACTCTTTCACAAAAATGCAGTTTGTGCAGTGTCATCAGTACGTCAACAATTTATATTTGTTTTACTGCACAAAGGAGTTTCAAATCAATTTCAAAGGCTGTACATTTGAAAAGCAGCCAGCTGGCTATTCAGAACTTTCAATGTGGTTGCCTTTATGTTACCAAGCAAATAAATAGACAGCCAAACATAAAGGGAATTTATAGCAGTTAATTAGCAAATGCCATTGTCCTACTAAACAGAAATTATTTCCACACAGTTGGATACCACTCCCCTTAGCAGACCCTCTTCATGATACTTCTTTCATAAAATGTCTACATATTTCTGTACCCTTTCAGCATATTTGTTTGTTGAAAATCTGGCTTTCAGATGGCTATCTGAATGTGTCACAACGGGCGACATAAGGGAACAAAATGCTTAATCTCATTCAAATGCTGTAATAAGGCATTTGCTAAAGTCTGGAAAAAAACATTCAGAGACGTGCTTTATTCTGCAAGATGTGATAATAGTAGAGTGCAGCTTCATGAAAAGAAAATAAATCAGAATTAAATCTGTAGATCCATGTGAGCTATACCAAAACTTCTGTGTCTCTTATTATTGCTCCATCCAGGCTGCCTTACAAGTCTTGGAGGTTCTATCTTCAGTCATTTTTGTGCCCATACATTTTTACACAAAACAAAGAGTATACAGGAACTCAATCATTGTAATACAGAGAACCGTGAAGAAAGCAGGGTTTTAAACCTCCCCTTGCATTATTTTCCTTCTATGCTCAGCATTTGGCTTGCACTGTGTCCTATTCCACAATTTCCAATCCTCCTCCCATACCTGAAGGACAAACACCACTTTCATTCTAGTCAAGATAAGAACAGATTTTTGCAATCTCTTTGTCCCTAAAGCCGTATCTGAAACCCCATTCTCCTGTGCAGAAAATGCCTTCCCTTTCTGAAGGCAGGAGTGCTACAGGATTCTTTCCTAGACTAAAATTGGAACACCTGAGTTCAGAGCAAACATCAGCAGCCCTGGCATGTGGCTGTGTGATCCTGAGACTGGAGTGCTGCTATGGCTAACAGGGATTTGGAACTACTCACAGTCTGTTTTAGCAGCTGTCTCTTCATCAGAGACAAGTTTTACTGCTTGGATATGCTGATCCTTGTACATAAAAACCTCAGTGTTAAAGTCAATAAAAATTTTGCTTTGCTGATTTCATGGATTAAAAAAAAAACAAACACAAAGCAGCACACAAAGATGTGAACTTCACCTCACCTGTTACCTGCTAGGGAGACAGCACCTCATCTCAAAATCAAGGCATTGCTGAGGTGGATCTGCATTGACTGTTGGGTGATGTTCAGTGGTGGACCTGGAAGTGCCAGGTTAACAGAGGTTTTTTCCAACCTAAATGATTCCATGGCTTGATGTTGTTTGGATCCTTTTTTGTTACTATTTTTAATGCTGTTTCCAGTACCCTTGTATATTTTTTTTACCCTACTCATTTCCCCCCATATGTTTTCCTGCACTACTTTGCCAGCTTGCTTCTTCCTTTAGGTTTCTTTTAAGGCACAAGATCTAGATTTTAATTTTTTTGCAGTCTGGCCAAGTAACAAAGGAGGAACTGTGTCAACAATAATAATAAAACCAGGGCAAAAGACCAGGAAATTTCCAAGGTATTCAAGATTTCACCTTGTATTCAAAGGAATGCAATTAAATGCAATCAAATGAACCTAATGCAAAAATAATATCATATTATTAGTAATTGTTATCAAGATGAAATATAGAAACCTTCTCTTCTATGAATTTCTCTATAAAAATTGGGGTAAGCTTTATTATTCCTTCCTTGTATCTAAAGTCCATGAAGTTTCAAATAATTTAAGCAAATTATTTGTAATTTTTCCAAAAGAATGTGGAAAGGAAATGAGAAATCATGGAGCATCCAGACAATTTCATAACAGTAGAAAAAAAAGCACATGTGGGCACACATACATCCATATACACAGATTTGCACAATGAATGTTTACATGCCCTGTGTAAAGCAACTATTACAGAGAAGCCTTTTTTAGGTTCTGGAAACAAAAATCCCCATTCATGACTGCTACTGCTAAAAGTATGTGAAAATTGGTAAGAATACAAGGTGACAAGGGAATAGTGCTAAAAATACTAGTGACCCATATCCTTACTGATGTAGGAGGGTTTTTAAAATTGATTTATTAAATGAACAGGTGTTTTCAAAACACAATAAAAAAAATGAACTTTGCAATGCCTGTGAGGTGATGCATAATATATACTAGTCCTGAATTCAAAGGTGTGCTAGAAGTGGAAAAAGCTAAAATTAAGGAAAAAAAATCAAATTTGTTTAAAACAAATTATTTTTGTCCCCTTAAAAAAAGATCAATAATATATAACAGAATTTTTAATCCACCTAAAATTAATAAAGGTACTGCTGCTTTTAATATGGTTTTTCAGTTAGACTGCTTCATAAAATATAAAGAAACACATTGTGTTTGTTCTTAGAAGCCAAAGAAATTTCAGAAGGATTGACTTTTTAAATATATATTTGCAGTAATCTAGTAATTTTTAATGTTTCATCATCAACAGATCAGCCAATGTATAAAATCAATCTTTAATTCCATGACATGAAAAGAATTCTTGGTTGCTTGCATAATTGCTGCAGAAATGATGGCTACCATAATGGCACCACTGAAGTTGTAGGACTGTAGCATGTGCTGCAACACAGAAAATGCTGTTAAAAATGGATCATTTCTATTCCTTCATCAGCACAGTGCTTCTAAACTATGACATCATTTTGCATTACACACAGAGTTGTTAGGAGGATAATGTGCTAAAAATAAAGAAAAATAAGGATAGAAAATGAAGAATTCAAGCTGAGCACTAACAGCAAAGGTCAGCACGAAAACAGGGAAAACCTCAGAGATCTAAGGTTAGAATAGGGAAAGAAAAGGAGTGAAAGTAGAGGCCTGCTTGAGACCTTGATCAAGCTCCAAGGGGCTCTGATGATACAAGCTTGTTTAACACGAGGAACAGAAGTGCAATTCATACGCCTGAATAAGCCAGCTAATCTTGTTAGGGCATGCATTCATGTAAAATTAGTCTCTGCATCTCTGTCTGAAAGAAACACTTGGATCTTTTTAATTTTTACGGCCTCCGGCAGTAAACGATTGTAATCATTTAACAATGGGACTCTTTGCAATTCAGAGCTGTTCTTGAGGGTGCTGCAGCCCACACTTCCAACCCAACAATGGTCAAGCTGAACTCATTGGCTTTGACTCCCTGTGTGCTGGTTTCACATTCTCGGAGCTCATTTCTCTGCTGAGGCTTCCTGACAGAAACCTAACACACAGGCTGTGCCAGCTGCAATCCTGCCCATCGCAGGAAAAACCCTGATAAACTGTGGCAAGAGAGAAAGCCTGCTGCCCCAAGTCCCAGCATGATAACATAATTATTGACCACGTTCTCTTGACCTTTCGATTGCTAGTTCAGGGCCTTGTCTTATGATTATTCAGTGATTCAGTTATAAAAGACTTCGGTACAAATTACACATTTTAAATAAAAACATTTATTCAAGAGCAGAGTGTGTCACAGTAACTTAAAATAAAATCTGACTTGGGAATCTATGTGTTTATTATCACAGTAGCTATGCTGCTGGGCTTTTGTAGATTATCTGGCCCATGAGATTTCAGTAATGGGATGGCAAAAAAATCCTAAGTAGCAGAGTAAGCAAAATCTACCCCAAACTTTCAGAGAAATTTAAAACTAAACACAGTGAAACAAACTAAAACCTTGCAATTTTTCATTAAACGAGGCTACTTTGCATGCTTGCAAGACATGAAGTAAACTATACTGGCCATTAGAACAGAGAATGCTTCCTAACAGGAATAAACCAAACTATAAATAGAAAACTGTATTACTCCAAGTGTTAGAAGCACTCTTTTGTATACTCACTGTGGATACTAAGATACAGATAATTATGATATGGAGGCTAATGCTGCTACTAATTTAAAGGAGCAAGTGAATACAGTGTAAATTTTCACTGATGTACCAAAGGGCTAAATTTTTCTAAAGGGCTATAAAATCTCTTTAATAAAAAATAAACAGTGGCAGATGTGGGTCTCTCATAAAACCGACCTCAAAGGAAACCCAAGACAATCTAAATTCACAGAAGTTGATGAAAGGATTCCTCAGTGAAAGGGGTCAATATTCCAACAACACAGAAAGACAGGAATTGTTCATTGAATAGTAACACTTCCTTTTTCTACCCCCACTGGACTGAAATATGCTTCTTTATCCTCTACATCACTTGTGTAGGCAGATATGAAGCATCTCTGTCAACCTGTGCCAATTGCTCAACTGTTATCTTGAAGATCTGGTAAGAGAGAAGTAGCACAGACAATCTTAAATCCACATTAACCATGACAGATACACTTTCCATGTGCAATAGTTCCATTTGGTAGTTCTTTGGTCTGTTCTTGAAATTTCGACTAGTTTCCACTGTTTGTTGAGGAAAATTTTAACAAATGTAAAATAGCTGCAGTGAGAGAGGAAGAGAATAAAACTGAGGCTCCAAACATTTAGGAAAATCTGACTGCATGGCAAATGGATGCATGATCAATAACAGAGAGCTGGAGAGAAACACATTAGAGAAACACATTGAGAAATATTCCAGATGTCAGCAATGCTAAGCCTCAGACATCAGATAACAACTGTAGGAATACACTCACACTCTGATGTTCAGCTACACTTTGGGCTGAAGATTGTTACTCTTCTCTTTTTAGCAAATAATATTTGCTAACATAAATTTGAATACTGTGACTTTTTCCTATGGTTCTTTGCTAGTGACACAGAAAGTTAGCTAAGTTAAAATTGGATGTTTTCTCACAAGTGCTCATTCCTGAAGGTAAAATTGAAGGTGGCATAATTTTATGTTTGTATACTTCCTATTACAAAATTATATATTATCTACAAGGCTTGTGTATAGTTTTAGATATCTTGTTCAAATATTTTCTTGTGTAGGTTATGGGTTTCAGCTAGAAAAGAAAATGAATCTATTGAGTCATTGTTAAAAGGTTTTATGGAAGCAAAATTCAATAGAACATTTAGTCCAAATATTTTATAGAGTCAAATTTGTCAAATCACATGAGTATTAAAAAAGAACAGGTGAAATTAATGACAAGTTCTATGCAATATTTTTATAATAGCTCTTGTGGAATTTACATAGCAACTTAAAAGTTTCCAAAAAAATATACTATGCCAGTTTACTCAGCAGTTTGATTTAATTCCCGATTCCTTCTGATCTTTCAGAGGAATAAGGGATGTCCCAGATGAATAAGCAAGAGGACGTCCTAAAACCTTGATGTATGCAAGGAAATCACAGCAGCAAGATAAACTCTCTGCAGTGGCTTTGATGCTGACAATGCCTTTCAGCAAATGACTACCCAGACCACCAAGGAGATGCAGGCAAGGATCAACCCACAGCATCTGAAGCCCCAGTGGAAACCAGATTATGATGTCTCCATTGTGAAAAAATGAAATTATTAGCATGCATTTCCATTAAAAACAGATTAAGTATTTTTGTTCATACAAATGGAAAGTACCTCTGTTAGAAAACTCAAAAGAATCTGTCCCATTCCAAGTCCAACTTATTGGAAGTGAAAAACCTATAAACACTTTCATCATTGCCATGCATGTTGTTAGACACACTTTAAAACTCTGGAAAGAAGGCTTCTTTTGCCACTTTCAGGAATATCTATTCTATCAAAAGTCACAATACCCACATGATTAAGATCCTGCTACTTGGACAGAATAAAATATATAACACATAAATTACATTTAAGCAGATTTAATGAAGTTTTGATTTGTGGGTTTTTTCCCCTGACACTTCATTTTCCTCCACTCATAAGGATATCAGATTCCCTTGGGTTCTCTTTTTGAGTCCTGATGTGTCAGGGATGGGTTATTGCATCTCTGCACAGAGTGGTTTGTTGGCTACTGCCAAACACAACACGTGCTGCGTTCTGATCTCTCTCTCAATGAGAGGAATAGGATGAGTCTCAGTCCTCTAAACAGCAACTTATTTTTCTCACATTTGTTGAAGCTCATTATCTTTGCTATTTCTCCTTTTTTTTTTTTTTTGTCCAGAAATTGTGATATTTATCAACAGCTTAAAAATTTTAGGAGGATATGGAAGACAGAGAAAAATCACCCTGTTTCCCTAGTCAAAAATTTGTGAGAAGGTTCTCTGAAAACACACATTAGCCAATATTCCTTGAAGTGCTCATAGTTGCTCTCTCAGCTCAGCAGTGATATTCCAGAGCTGGTCACTCAGAGTGACAGAAGTCCCTGAAGTAGGAGAGTGGCACTGACAGGCTGTGCAATGACACCAGCTCACGTCTGCACAGCAGCAAAGGTCCGAGCTGACAGAGCCTGACCCCTGTCACTGCCAGGCTGCAGGACAGCTGCAACAGTCTGCTGCCATAAGAAAAGCCTTTCAATGCAAATCAGATGTTTCCTGGTAAAAGGCCACTTTTTGACCCTAATTATGAATGGAAATCTCTCAGCTTCTCTCTGCTACATCTGTATACTATGGAAAATCAATGGAAATCACAGAAAAGAAACCTTTAATTTATTGCCAAGTGTATTTGGCATTAAGATTTGATATTTAACACATTCATCCAATAATATGTGTTCTAATCTCACCAACACTGGTTTCTCAAAAGGGCTAGAATTTGCAGATTTTGTTTTAACCATAAGAAATACCCTTATACTACACTTTGTGCCACCAGTGTTCTTCTGCCTGTCTGGATTTATCAAAGAATGCAAGCTGGTAGCTGTATTCCACATATGTTCACTTTGTATAATCCTCAAAAAACAAAGGAGTTCAGAACTGCAAACAAACTGAATTTAATTCCTTCATAGACCATTTGCAGTATTTCCTCTTTGTGGGTAGCAGGAGGAAACACTGGCTTTGCTTACAGAATTTTGATAATATTTGGTAACATCTTCATCATAATCTTGTACTTTTTGTATGTTTAAAGTGTGTTTTTGATTACCACAGCTATAGAAAACAGCAAAAGCAATATACCCAGCACAAGAGATACAGATTTACAGTGATATATTAATCCTTGTTTTTTCCTGATCTGAAACAATATTAAAGGATAAACTGACATACTGTGTCTCTATCCTGTGTATGTCTCTAAAAACAAGAGGCACTTCAAGCTGTTGTCTCAAAACATGTGAAATGTGCTATGCATAAATGAAAGGCAATTGTTCATGTTTATGACAATGCTAATTAAAAATTAAACAAATTGCAGAGTCATTCTGATGCAAGTAAGGTTACCTGAGTATCTGCTATGGCCACTAAAAGAACAACAGCAGCACAGCCACATTAGCATATGGCAGGTGGCGAAGGACAGAGGAAAGGTGAGAGAGCACCTGAGAGAATTGGCTGCGAGTGAACACAATCTGATTCATGGAAAAAACAACTGTGTGGTCTGTTTGACATAAAACTGAGCAAAAAACGGTAGATGCCTCTATGAGGATTCAACAATGTACAAAAATATAGATCTGTCACCCTCGGTGAGCAAAGAGCTAAAGGGGCATTTAGCCACAAGCACACAAATTTCAGCAAGTTTTCACCTATAGTAAAAAATGTCCCCTTGCACAGTGCCTGAAGAGCAAATCAAAGTTGGGGTGGGGAAAGTTTCAACGTAGCATCATTGAAAACAACAACCATTTTATTCCAACAGATGGCCAAGTGGCAATATAATGCTTTGTTAACTTTGTACCAAGGGCACCAAGCATTTGTGCCTTTCTACCCACCTGAAAGGAAAAAAAAAACACCACCACACCCCAAACCCCTAAATCTATGAGCTGTTTTTATATTGGGAAGAGCTGTTGTTATTCCTAGCCCTCTTACTAAGGTATGTTTTATGAAACCCAGGTGATGACATTTCATTCCACTCCAATGAAGGCATGCAGAGCACTGCAGCAGGTTCCATCCTGCCTAACAATGAATAACACAATCATTTGCAATTATGTCAGTGTGCTGCTCTTACAGTGGTGCCATCCAAAGCATGTGCGGTATGGATGTGAAAGGTGCAGATTCAACTCTCCCTGGAATTACCAGGACTTCATAAATTTAATGTAATTAGTTTTGGACCAAATTACTATATATAAATCCTCAAATAAACTTGCACCAATTGCAGGCAATTGATAAAAAAACAAAATAAAGGGACATGAACACTGTGTGCAAAGTAAATTCACTGTGAACTGTGGCTAAACATCTTAGCTGCCTTTGATACATCCCATTTTAAGGGTAAACAACTGTTCAGTTATCAGTGATGTCAATTTTTGAAGGTTGAAAGATTGTGTATCCAAAACTATTAATTTTTAAAGGACAAAATCCAAAATATTATGCAATGCTGGTGAAGTCTATTTCTCTGTACTGAAAGAAAAATACCAATTAATACTGAACATAAAATCTTAAGAACTTCAAAACATCTCAAAGTTTCAAAATATCTGATAAATATGCATAATTTCATTCTAATGTTTTAAAATCAGAACAAATGCCTGCCAAAAGCAATTCAGAACAGCACAAAATATTGCTTCAGGTATTAAAATGCCTGCTGCACTAGTAACTTTCATTTGCACTTTTTTAAAAAAGCCATGCTATGAAAAAGCAAAAACAGATTTCCAAGGTGCATTGTAGAAATGTTCTGAACCTCTGAATCGCCAGATAAAAGTTCTCAAAGATACAAAAAATAAATCCCCACTTAAAACAGGGTCAGTGCTCATTTCTTTGTGGAATCTGCAATGAAATTGAACATATAAATCATACCAATTACATAAAATATGGAGAGTGTATATGGCTACAGATCTAAAATGAATATTTACCTATGAAGACTGTTCAGGTATTTTTAGTTCTACTGTTGAATAAAATTTCTCTGCAGTGGCAGAATTTGCCACAGAGCTTACTCCCCTGACATAAAGTTGGGTTTCAGACTTGCACTCCCAAAATTCATTTTAAAAGGATAAGAAAACACACAAAAGATGAAAAAAATATTAATAGAGTTAAAGTAGCAAATGGAAAGTTTAAAATCTAATTTGAAAGGGGAGCTGACTATCTCCCAAGCTATTGAACATTTATTGGATACAATATGCAGTGAAATGGAATCAAACTCGATATTAAATTCAAGATGCAGCCTAGGTTGGGATATTAATAATCTCTCCCAAGAAAAGCAAATGAACCTATGGAACAGGGAAAGTTTTAGGGGTGAGGGTATGAAAGGGTGAACATTGCAGTTCATTTACCATGACCATTATCAGAGCCCAGGGATCTCCCCAGGAACCAAACTTCAGGAGCCTCTCCCACAGGGACACAAGCTGAAGGGCACAAGTATTCCTAGGTATTTTTTTCAGTCCTTCAGTCCACTCTTGTGGTGCCTCTCTTGGGGGTGAGGGGTTGTGGATGGGGGATTGATTGGGTGTTTTTTAGATTATGGCATAGCCATAAATGCATATATAGAGATACAAGGGTAAGCAGTTACGGTGAGAAATTTTCATCACAAATTGCTCTCAGTTTATGCTACTTTCTATTTTACAGGGGAATCCCTATGGGAATTTTAGGTATCTAAATCAAATTTCAGACCTCAGTGCAAAGGCCTGCTGCTCCAGAGGGCAATGCAAGCCTCCTGCCAGCCCCAGCTGCCCCTTTCTTTTGCAAACAGACACTTTCTGTGTGTAGGACAGACACTGAGACACAGCAGGGGCAGACACATTTATACATTCAAGTGGCTTAAGCTGTAGAAGCAAATAATAACAGGAAGAGTATATAGGGATCAAACTATAAATTCACCCCTAACATCAAGTAAAATGATAGGATGAGTGTTTCCTGCGTTTTCCTATTCACCTGTACTCCTCCAGAAAATGCATTGACTTGAAAGAAACAATCTTGCCAGCTATTACTGAAATTCATTTTAATAAGCTGCAACTTGGTGTTTTCTTATTTAAGTCATGTATTACAGTTTTCTTCTTCAATTTCTGCTTTGCTTCACATTCCACTGTATGTGTACCTCTAATGAGGAGACAACTTTTAAAATTAAAAGCATTAATAAAATGCAGCTTGTAGATATTTTTAAATTAAAAAAAAAAAAAGTCAGATGTGAATAAGCATCTGGGGATCTGAATAGTTATTTCCTTTATTCCAAAAGCTTCCAGCAGAAGAGCTGTTTCTGGAGAATTAAAGGTATAATCCTCTACCAACACACTGACAGGCACTTTAAGGCTGGTGCCTTTTTTGATATATATGCTTTTAAGCCCTTCATACCAGTAAGAAAATATAAGTTGCACATCCAAATGATGTAAATCTCTTTCTATTGGAACTTATTTGAACTTCCTTTTATTCCCTCCCTTTGAGTGGATAATAAACCATGGCTTGCCCAACTATGTAGCATAAATGAAACATGGACACACCATTCCTTGTGGTCATATTCAACCCTTATCTTGATCCATGCAAATAAGGAGAGCCCTAAGTACTCAAGTACAAATTTAAGGAGGTCAAGAGTGCTCGGTTTCTCATTGTCCCTCCTGCACTGATCCTGGGCAGTAAGGAAAGTGCTCTCCTGGCAGAAGCCAATCCTTGCTGCATCCTCTCTTCCTCATTACACCAAGTTGCACCATCCTTTTTGTCCTCTTAAACCATTTGTATGGTGATTTTGACACTCAAGAAGCAGTCTAATCTTTCGTTATTATTGTGTACCAGCAATGCACTCAGGCAAAAGCAGTGCTTTCTCTGAAGAGTCATCAATCTAGAGAAATCATTTTGACAATTGAGTTCAAGCATAACAGCCAAAAGGCAGAGGCCTTTTAGAAGTGCCAATTTTAACAAAAAACACAACACAGCTGAGAAGTGTTTCATAAGAGCATATTCAAGTACTAACAAAATAAAAAAGATAACTAGTGATGAATAACAGAAAGGAGAAACAGATGTATCTGATGGGAGAAGGAATGAGAACAGTGGAAAACTCAAAGATAACAGCCATACAATCAAAATCAGGAGGACAGTGAAAGAAAGATATAAGATCAATTAAATATGCTTATTAGAACCTCCCATATTTCTGGCAGAGACTAACAGTATAAGAAAATGAGTACAGCTGTAAAAGTTTGTCATTTACTTGGAGAGGCTTCTCATGAAAAAGCTTTGTCATAGCTAATCTTTCTTCTGGGAGCTTTCCGAATAAGTGGCAGAGAGTGCATTTGAATACTTGCTCAAAAAATAGTAAAGAGAACTGAATTACAGCTAAACACGAAAGTAGTGTTATTACAGCATGATGATACAAATAAAGCAGTATTTCTAGAGACATATTTCTTCTGGGAGAATGACATTTCATACCAATATCATGGAAAGACATGTGCCATTCTTAAAAAACCTGGGGTTTTAGCATTATGTCCTTTCTATTAAAAGATAAAAACCAAACAGAGCCCCACTCAATTAAGGATGAGTTTCCATTTTGAATGGAATGATGATTACTAACTCCCTAAGACATCAGGAAGATGTATTTTTGCCTTATCTAACCAGTGGGTCCCAGTGTATAAAGCCACACAATCTCTTCAGAGACTGGCACTAAGTATGCTGGCCTCACACCCACAGAACAATAACCTGCTACAAGACACGACTGCACTGGAATTTGCAGAGTTACTCCCTTGTTATCACACAGAGCAGCCATTCAGCATCAAAGGCACCTTCACTTAGGATTCAACAAACATTTATCTTGAAGAAGAAAGTGTAAAGTACATTAATGAGGGGTATTAAATATGCTCAACAGCTAAAATGGGAATGAAACTCTCCAGAATTTCAGAACTTCGTTCATTATTATCAAAAGCACATAAGCACCACTTGACAAACTTCAATGTGAGCATGGGGGCGGGGGAAGGTGTCACTGTGTAATTTTGTTGAGCTAAAACATTACTCTAATTTAATCAGACAAAAAAGCCCTATTTATAATTTGATTCACTATCTTTCACAAACAATTTTACTTTCCTACCTTTTCCCTTTGTTCACTTAATTGCTAGATTGTTTTAAGAATGCATGAAGATCAAAAGCTGATTTTATGGCACTTTGAGGTGTGAAAATCAAAGACAATCATAAACAAAAGATGATTAAAAATATAGCTTTTTGCCCTCCAAAAATAAAATTTTTATTTTTAGATTGTGGAGCTTTTTTTTCCCCTGCTTTAATATTTGTGAATGGTGTGAACTACAAACTGTGTTGGATTCTTCAAAGCAATCACACCCACCTGATGCAAAGCACAGCAGAGGCAGGTACAGAACAGCTGCAATATGAAGTCACAGTGCACTCTGAACTATTTTGTGGTTCTCGTGTATCTCAATGTTTTTCAAATGCTGGAAATCTTATATACAATTTACTGATGGGGCATAACACTATCTAGATCAGAGCAACTCAAATAATTGTAAAGGGCAAAGTTTTAACCCCACTAAATCAATGGGAAATCCAGTAACAGCTGCTGTAGGATTCCCCTTCTTGCAGATTTAAAATTTTAGTCTGCCTCCTAGAACATGCAGAAAAAGCACTAAATGTAGGCAGTTATGACTGCATGTTCTTCATTTCCTTGTTACCCATTTGGGCCATGCCATTACAGTGACCTGGAGAAAGGCACATGCTTTCTGTTTATGATGTTTCAGGCTTATCCCACAAGGCAAAACTCATTGGCAACAACAAATGTTTTTTTCACTGACTGCTCACCTATATTCTGAAAATATTTATTGCATCTTATTTTTTTTTACAGTAATGTGAGGGTACTGATGGGTAGGTAAAACTAGCTCTTAACATCAGCTCTGGAGAAAATACTGCCCTGAGTAAATCAGGCAAAATTTTTTGTACAGAAACAAATGTGTGAACAAATCAATGTTTTTCACATGAAATGGAAAAGAAAACAATTGATTTCCTAGAAATACCAATAACATGTCTTTGACAGACTTCAGCATCAAGTACCTACTTCAACTGGTGCAGAGCAGTCCAGTGAATGCTGCTTTTGAAATTCAGTGCTTCCAAAACTGATAACAGAGGGCCAAGTCCCACTGGGGGATTAAGCCTACAAGAAGCTGAATCTCTGATCAGAGAAACATTTTGTAAACACTTACACTACTTTCCCACCTGGAGGACACTGAGCAAGCAGTATGAAAGGGCTGCATGACAGCTGGCTGCCTGTGGCCTCCCTCCATCATGGGGAGAAAAACAAAGGCAGGATTTTTAGAAATACATATCCTGCAGCTCATGTTGGTAAGAATCAAACAGGAAAAGAAAGAAATTTAAACCCCCCCCCCCACAAACAGATAATATTTCCCTTCTCTTGCAGTAAGGAGACCCATAAACTACAAATCTGTGTACTGGGATGCTGTGGGATTGAGCAGTAAATGGGCACTTACAGAGTGTAAGAATTGGGATGCAATGAAGAAGTGAATACTGTGCTCAACTCGGTAGCAGAAATAGCATCTGCAAAATATATGGATTAGGGGAAGATCTCTCAAAGATAGCAGAAACTTTTCAAAATAATGTCAGTCTGACCTGAGCAGGATGCTAGCAAAATAGAGGGATATAAACTTTCCTTTGTAAGTCTTAGCTATGAATGTGAATTTTATGTGGGTTGACAGGGAATTTTGACTGTATCAACTACTAGAAAAACCTATTTACTGCTGAGATGATAGACTATATTTCTTCATATCCTATTTTGCTTGCAATCCAGCTAAATCACCTTATTTCTTTATGTTAGAGATATATCTTTACTTGCTTCTTCCACCAAAAAAAAAAAAGTTTAATCTAAATGAAGCTGCTTACCTTCTACTAAAAGTGAGATTTTTTTCAGCCTGAAGAAAAATATCTTTGTCAAAAAGAAATGTTTTGTAACAGCTTTTATGCCACAGTATTATTTCCAGTTAATAGCAGCCTTGTAAGTAGATATACAGAAAAATGAAAAAGAAAGGTAATTGTGGGTGTTTTATTCATTTGCCATTTGCATGCATTCCAGTTGATAAAAAAATTTAAGCAATTAAGTAAAGTTAGGATTTAGCTTTTGCATCACACTGTGCTTGATTCAAATATTTTACCTTAAACCATTTTTTAGGGACAAACAACATGGAAAAACTAATAGCAACATGGAAAAACCAATATTCAAATATTGGTGATATCCCAAGCATTGCATTTCAGGAACACAACATTAATTTTAACTAGAACTTGCATTTGAGAGATATTTTGTTCGAATTATATGATTTTCTGCAATTTGCTATCGATGATTCAAGATAAAAGGAAAGCCAAAGGTTATATAAATTGGTAATTATATAAGGAAAGAAAGCATGTTTAAATTATGTTAGTTGCATGTCAGAAAACAACAAGCCATTCTGAAACTACTGAAAATGTACAGTATTTTCCATCTGTAGGATAGATATCATCTGTCACAGGATACAGGAAAGCAAGAATGACTCACAAACATGCAGCAGCTACCTTTTATAAGAATTCTGTCTATGTGCTAAGCTGTGCTGTTACAAAAATGTGTATTTTAAAATACTGGTGAGACTGGTTCAGCTAAAGGAAAATCAGAATAATTGCAAAACTATGTATGAAAAAAAAAAATCAAACAAAACCCTAAAATAAATAAAACCCCAAAATAAATAAAACCCCATCAAAACAACACAAAACTTGCTCAATTTCTCATCTACGTGTGGTTTTCAATTTGTAACTCAAATAAGCTGTTTTGCCTGCCTGCTACTTATACAGGAACACCAGCAGAATTACACAATGAAGGGGATGTAAGGTGCAAAACAAATAATCCAGCCCAAATCATGAAATTAAAAGTCAAAAATGAAGAAAAAAAAAACAAATCACAGGGTGACTCAGTCACTTAGATGGTCATCATGGACATGAACTTTAATGGCACAAAAGGTAAGGGGCTATTTTTGACCCTGATTTTCTACTATCTGAGATTTTGTGAAGTTTAACCATGGTACATGACATCAATAACTTCAAAGGCTGCATTTATGCAAATGAGATTTGTAAAGAAGAAAGCAGCTCCTTAAAAGCCTTTTTAATGCAAAAAATATGATGGAATATCTGGATAATTACTTGCCTTTATTGCCATTTGGGACATAGTTTTGCAATGAAAGTATAAATATCGAATTAATGCAGATTTTTAAATAGTCTTTAATGAGGAAGTGCAGGTGCTATTAGAGCACTACTGTGGATTTTTGGTGCTGCAATATCATATCATGTAGCCTTAGTCTTAGAGAAATCCTGGATGCCTCAACCCTGGAAGGGCTCAAGGCCAGGCTGGACAGGGCTTGGAGCACCCTGCTCCAGTGGAAGCTGTCCCTGCCCATGGCAGCAGGAGTTGAACTAGATGATCTTTAGAGATCTCTCCCAAACCAACCCATTCTGTGATTCTATAGCAAATAAAATGCTCCTGGTATGTAAAAAATACTCTGACTTCAAGTGGGTTTTTTAAAACATAAGATCATAAGGTTAAGAGAGACTTGCAGAGACTGCCAAGGCACTCCCCACCACCCTACAAAGGCATATCCAGGTCTTCTTATTTCTGTCCTGTATTTGACCATCCCACTCCTAAAGGCTTACACTTACATTCTGTCTGGAGTGTCAGAGATTATCTATTGCAGAACTACACTACTAGTATCAGTATAATTTATTAATTTTCATTGCATCACCTGAATGTTCTTTGCTGCAACATGGGCAATTCGTTTCTCATCCTTTCTACAAAAGATTCAGATAAATGCATTATTCCATTCCCCATTTTCAAGGCTTTTATCACACCTCTCCATGATCTTTTATGCTATGCAACTATAAACAGACACACTTTCCTGCTTCTCTCCTCTGAACATTTCCAAATGTTCCACAGACTTTATGAACAGTTGTGCCTAAGCTGTCCGTAATGTCCAATTAAGGCCATACTCAGAAAAGTACAAGAATTAGATGCCTTGGAGTTACATATGCAAGCCAGAAATATATTCCTTTTTTTTAACTAGATTGCTGTTCACTTATATTCAGCTTGTGAACCTTTCTAAGTCATTGATCAGCTCTGAGGAATTGTAGCACAGTCAGCTTTTTCTTCTTGCTATTTCTGTGAGGATGATTTTTTCTACCAGATTATTTCTAAAACTTGCTTTCACCCCAGTATGGATACTGCTTCCAATTTCAAAAGGTTGTTTTGAAGCCTGATCCTGCTTGCAACACACTCCTGACCCAGCTCCTCGTATGCAAATTGATTAGATGTAATCTCCAATTTCATGAATTAGGTCATTAAAAAACACTGATGAGTTCTGGAGCTAGAACAAAGTTTGAAGGGGCTAATGCAGATAACTACAGTCCACACATAGTTAATCCCTCATTTCACTGATAAGGAACATCTGATTATGGGGTTTTGACCAGTTGTGCACCTACTCCACAGCTATGTAATCATGACAATGCCTCCCTGCCTTCCTATTAAAGTATCCTGGGATGGACTTTTTATAGTCTTTATAATGGCCAACTGTACAAGCACCAGATGTTTTCTCTTCCATTCAAAAGCACTTTATCCTACCTTGGAAGAAAAGCATATTCTTTTTGTGTGATTTGGTTAACAAAGAAGACATCCAGGCTTTTAATCTTTCTTTTTTTTCCATAGATGCTCACAAACAGCTTAGCTTTTATTGACTGATGTTTCTGGGAACTCACTGACTAATTCTCTGGCTCCTCTTTTCCTCCCTTTCCACTGAGATGATTTATGTCCATCGTTTTCTGTAAGCTGACAGCACACTGGATGCTCTAATCAAAGGTGGACATTTTGTGCATGGGTGATTTTGTCATTAACAACATTAACAACATGGACTTGCTTTCCATGGCAATGTGGAAAGGGACAAGTTCATTATATTATACTTAATAATATACATTATATTATATTTAATATTCATAATTTTATATTATACTGAATATTATTACTGGACACTGTTAAGGTATTAAGTCAAAACCTGGTTGTACATGGGTGACACATGCAGGGATACAGTATTTTTCTAACATGCATGTTCCCACTCTTCTGGAAATATTATTCCTTAACTTTGTGAAGCTAAAAAATTATTATGGTAGGCAAAAAGCAGTGTAGGATCAGTACTGTGCATCATTAACTTATTCAGAAAGCATAAAACCCTAAGAAATGGGTGATTGATTTTAATTAAGATGAAAATCAAACACATACAAGATATTTCATACCTTCATAATGCATTTTAGCAAATATTGAAATATATATGAAATATAACACATTAAAGTAACAGACTGTATTTCACATGTTTGTTTTTCTTCACCCAGAAAAAATTAGGAGAAAGATTTAGTGTCCATTTCACTCCTTTTTCCTGCCTAAATGAACAAAAACCCAAATAAGTTGCCTAGGGACAAAGGGTTATTACAGAATAAAGCAAAACAGTCCTCAAAGTCCCCCAATTAATACCAACAGAATAATGAAAACTGTATCACCACAACCTGTACAACTATTTGTGTGGCACAGGTGAGGAACTGATGGCCCAGGCAGTGAAAGAATTGTCAAAAAGGCACCTACAACACCAGAAAGGAAAGGATTGACTTCCAAAGCCAAACTTCTCCAACTGGGAAATGGCATTTCCCTGCCTCCCTTGGTACTTCTGACCATGGCTGCACAAATATAAAAGGCTAAGAAGCTACAGCTATTTAAGTCTATGATAAGTCTTAATTAAGTGGGATTTTCAAAATGTATGTGAAGCAGAAAAAAAACATAACAAGCACAAGCTACAGGATTCATTGTGGTTTCAGTTTTGCTAATTGCATGTGGGTCAATTGACTGCCAAAGCAGTCTGGGCTAATTTACTGATGTCACAATTTAACTGCCGTGGTGCACTCCATCCAATGAATCCCAAACAAAATATCAAATTATATTCTGTTTTCCAAAATTTACTTGTGTAAAAATTGAATGGCATGGATAAAAATAATCATCTGTTCAAATATTCATATTCCCTATATTAATTTCACTACTATAGAACTGTACTAAAATTACATTACATTAATTTTAATTAAGTTTTGCATTTCAAAGCATTTTTTCCACACATAGTGTGTTTTTATGCGACTTCTGTCAATACTTGAAGATAAAAGGAAAGCCAAAGGTTATATGTTAATTATTAATTATCTGTTGAAAATAATGTAATGAGCTTGGTTTATATCAGGTCACACTAACTCTCAACTATTGTTTGTGAACTGCTGGAGCAATAAAAAATATAGTTCCAGGAAGGATAAACATTGTGTTGTTAGATCCTGGATAAAGAATAACTGCTCTACCTTTTTGTAGGCTGTGTCATATACCCATGGTTTTTTTAAAGTTCTATCTGATTGTGTGTTTTTTGGTTTTTTGGGGGTTTTTTGTTTTTTTTTTTGTTTTGGATTTTTTGTTGGGGTAGGGAGGATGTTGCTGGCTTTTTTTTTCCCCCAACCTAACCTTTTACAGGTGTTGGCAGGTTCCTCCAGAAATAAGTATATATGCAAATCCTGTCACCATGACCCTGCTATTATTTTGCCTTCTATCCAGAGAAGGTGAAGAAGCCTTGAAGGTGCCCAGATGACCTGCACAGCCAGTGTTTGCTCAAGAGGGATGACCCCAAGGAATGTTTGTGTGTACAAACATCTACAGAGAGTAGAGAAGTCCCCCATGGAATTCGTTGATAGCAACAACACTGACACTCACAGCAGTGAACACATTCTGCTGACAGAGTAAACCAATTAATAGTGCAGGCACTGAAAAAAAATCAGTTGGTGAACTTATTTAATTTCCAGCTGCATTGATCTTTGCATCTGCTTTGCATTGATTATTAAAGCTCTAACTTTAGAAGGGGGCCATCCACATAGGAGAAACTTCAGTGCCTTCAAAATGTTTTTGAAGAAAGAAACAATTAGTCTGTATATTATCAACACTAACTTTAAGAGATAAAAAAGGTGGATGTCCTTATTTTAGAAGGCAGCTACTATCCATACTGGGCAAAGTGAAATGCAAACACTTTGGAAGAGATTCAGGAATTAGATGAATCCTACCCTACTGGTATTCAATTGCACACATATGTAAATGTACCTAAAAATCAGTTCTGAAAAAAAAACCCAACGTATTTGCAAGGAAATGGATGTTTGTGGAAGCAGTAGCAAATGTTCCATAAACGACAAGCAATAAAAGTTATTGTTTGCATGATTTAATGTAATTTTTAGAATACATGACTAGCATTCAACTGTAAATAAACAAAACTTTAGGTAGAAAGGAAGAGCAGAGTAATAGAGAGGAACTATTCCTTCCAGGCTTGCACTTTGAGTTATTTCCCTGCTCTTTGGAGGAAGGAAGTTCAGACTTAGTTTCTTTTATTCTTCTCCCATTGCAGGGGACTCACCTAGGCCAAAGTTGCCTACCCAGTGCAACTGAAATTTCTGGAAACTCTGAGGAAAGCAATGGAGTATCTACAGAGGAGAATTTGCAGTTTTCTCTTGAAGACCTCTTACTGTAAATTGTCAAACCTTTTCATTCTCTCTTCATATCAGTTCTTGTAACACTTCTGTTGTTTGCAGCTAAATTCACTCTTTTCTCATAGGGTTTTGAGAAATGGAAGGTTTGTTTATGCTTTAATAGGGGAAAAATTGATGCTATGCTGCAAAGACAGAGGAAATACAAACACAGAGGAGTCTCACCACTTCGGGCCAATATTCAACACCTGCTCTTTCTTTTTTGTTAGGAGACAGAAATGAATCATCTATTTTGGTGCAATCCTCTTTATTTACAAAGAACACATCCACCATCCCCATTCCTTTAGCACTGTGGAAACCAATTCAAATTACTTTTCTTGTCATAAGTTCTAAAGGAGTTATCTGGCTTCCTCCCAGAGTCCCACTAAGGACTGCCTTTCTCATTGTCTCTCACTGCTTTTTGCTGACAGCTAGTTTGCTAAAAATTCTGCTAATGCTCTTATGTTTACAACCAGTCCCATGGAAAACTCTCAGACCATGTATCTCAAAGCACCCTCAGGTTCTGCCAAGTGGCCACTTGCCTCAGGCAGTCTTTCATTTGGGCCAGTTCCCTCTCTCTCTAAAATAATTTTACCTTCCTGTTGCCTTGAAAACTCATGCCAGTACACTTGCAAGAGTTAACCAGAGAGTAAGACTTAATATCATCATTATAAAATTAGCATTATCTCCAGAAGCATTTTATATTCATATTTAGAAAGCTCAACTTTGATAATAAATTCTACTGAACAGAATATCACAACTATTAATTTTAAAGTACTGTTATCAGCAGTAAAAAGTACATCCAAGCTTCCTTTCTATGCATATCCCAGGAACCACATATAATGAAACTAATTTATTTTGATTATTGCCTTTTGGGAATCTTCAGGCTAACTCCACTACACAAACATAAGAAGGAACTTTAGTTATTATGTTAAGAAAAGTGAACAATTTTCTTCTCCTGGTCATAAGTACATATAATAAAACACCTAGTTTCTTTCACCTAATTTATTCTTTTTTATTAAAGAACTCCCAATTTTAATTTTAAAACCTGTTGTTGCCTGTTACCTTCTTTACCTTCTGAATTTTTTGTGGAATAAAGAAACAGATCTGTTCACAAGCTTTCTCAAGTCCTTTGTATCAGCTTTGCTTAATTCACTCCCCAACAGAAATTTTTTCAATATAATATTGAGTCTGTCACTGGCATCATTTAATACTTCTTTTTACAGAGAACAAGCATGTTGTGAGCATTACCAATACAAGAATTAATCAGATGCTTGCTTTTATGAAATGACAGTATTATAAATACAACCTCAATTTTACAAAATGCTCTCAGTATGGGAGATTTGGCTCAATGGGTTATTTGTATTGTTAACAAGAAGTCAGGTCCCCACAAGTATTAGAGTATAAAGAGTGAACACTGTGAAAATTGGGCAGGATGAATTGTCATTTGGGAGTGCCTTTTATATTGACTGCAGAGGGAGTCCTGAGACAAGATCTAGTGTCAGCTACCTCGGCATATTGCTTGAAAGGTTCATTCAGAGAGGAACCTAAATTTTAGGTTGGAGAGAATGCAGAAAACATCAACCTAAAATAAATGTCTCAGTTATCCTCAGTAAAACTAGATCCACAGTTGAAATAAGCAGTCATAGCTCTACTGATTTCAGAGGAGCCTGAGCAATATAACAAGTTGAGATTCTGGTCCTATGAATAGCTCCTTTGACTTCAGTAGGATTACTCACACAGCCTATGAGTAACTACATACAGATGTGTAAGATATTTGCTAAGCAACAGACAAGAAGATAGCAAAAAAGAAAAATTATCTGTGAGCTTAACAACTTATAAACTATATAATCCTGTAGACCCCTACACACATGAATACTATTACACACTGGGGTACATTAATTATGCATGTCAATATTTCTTGGTTTCCTTACATCTGCTGCTGTTGGTTCTTTGCTCACCCTGAAACACAAAGTATTGCTTTTGTTCCTCCAAAAGCTGTTGCTCAAGAATACACCATATTCTCTGTGTTTTAGTACTGCTAAAGTAGATGTGTTGCATCCCATAAGCAATATCATATACACCAAAAGCCATTACTGTCTTTTCTAAAAGAAATCCTTTAACGTATTGTCATTTGAATAGAAAGCAAGAAAGCTCAAGCTGAAATGCTCATATTCTCCACATTCATTAGTGCTATTGACATAACTGAACTTCTTTGTTCTTATTAGAGTTACCATAGAAATGAGCCTAAAGCTATTACATGAATTGTTACTGCTATTAAGAAGTAGTCTACTTCAGTTTCATTTGTCTATTTGTAAGAATTTTTGAATATTTAAGAGAATAAAACTACCTTGGTAACACAATCAAGGCAGAAAGGTGGAGGTTTTTTAAACAAACATAAGCATATTTAACAAACAGAAGCAATAACTTGAGTGGCACCCACACACTGTATGAAGCAAGCATTTTGTACAATTCTATGTTTTTATGTTTGTCTATGCTATTCTTTAAGACAGGCAAATGGTGCACAGCTGACTGTATAATGAGATGCTATATATAAATGATATTAACCTTTAAAGTTAGGCAAGCACTTTACACACACAATCCATGCTTTCAAGCATTTTTTACTTAAAAGGGCAATCATGCATTACTTCCTCATTGCTCAAGAGCTTTATAGTGTATTACATGAGGAAATAAGAATCTAAGTAATCTTTAAAGATATGCACTGTCTTTCTGGTGTGTAATTAAAATAATCTATAAAAAAGTGATTTACATTTTAAAAAAAGCACAAATCTATTTGAACTATTTGACTGATCCAATATACACAAATGCATATTTCAGACTACATATAGGGAAAAATATTTTTACTATCAGGGTGATGAAACCTCCATGTCTGGGAACATTCAAGTTCAAGCTGGATGAGGCTCTGAGCAGCCTGTTGTGGTTGCTCATTGCAGGAGGGTGGGACTGGATGACCTTTAAAGGTCCTTCCCAACTCAAACAATTCCATGTTTCTATGATTCTAGATAGCGACACGTGACACACTGGCACATGTCTTTTGTTGAGTGAAGGGAAGAAGGCACTTTATGTACACCAGTGATTACAGGCTTTTGGATTAAAAGTTACAATTCCTTAAAACATCTGAGGGGACCAACAGTGCAAAAGGTGCACAAAATGGAAATCTGAGTAGCAACTGTTTACCTTAGAAAGGGCAAATACTTTGCTAAATTAACTCAACTACAAACTGTGTGGTTTGTAATCCCATCTGTGTGAGTTGGTTAGTGACCTCAGTGTAATCTTGTCAGCAAAAAGAAAAGTTCAATGCACTATTAAAAAGAAATCATTTGGATGCAGATTCTATCAGCAGTGTGATGCCTTTCAATCAGAAGTTCATGAGACAAAACATTTAAGCCACTACAAATCTGGCAGGCAAGCTATCAAGTTTTCAGTAAAATGATCTGTGAACAGATTGTCTTGTACCTATTCTGAGCAGAAGACTGAATGAATATTTTAGATATGAAACATGCAGAGAAAACAAATAATATTCTCTTCATATTTCTTATTTGGCAAATCTGGGTGATAGATCTTTTCTTGTATAAAGGAGGAAAACAGTCAGATTGGAGCTTCATGGATGGGCTCTTGTGTGAATTTAGGGTATAAAATGCAAGAGGCCCAACAAATCATTTGGGAGAAAATGACAGCTTTTGGTTTTTCATCCAGTGAACTAGAAAGTCAAATTTTATTGAGAAAGGTGCTAGCAGAAAGATTTGTGAGCCTCTGGAGTAAAAAGAAGGATGAGAGATTAAAACCAAGAATACATATCTGATCTTTTAACATAGTGTAGGGCTCTTCTAAAAACTGCTTTGCTTTTCCTAAACCTTGCAGTATTTAGGAACTCCTTTATTTGATATGCAAGTACATCATTCCCTTTTTCTAATCCTGCATCAATTTCCATACTTACCCGTAAGTGTTATCTTGCTCTGTCATGAATGTTCCAAATTCTTCCTGTTTTGTTTTTGTTTTCTTGGGACTTTGATTTTTTTTTTAATCAAGACTTTTGGGGTGTTTTTATCAAGATACTGCTATAAAAATTATGCTTTGGAAATCATCTTGTTGCATTCTGTATTATTCTTTTCAAAGAACAAGCTCCCTGAGATGAGCCATATTCCACTATCTTCAACCCTTCTTATAAACCTTTTTTAAAATGTCACAAATCCATGGGAGGGATGGGTGGTGGAAGGTGTCAAGGGATGCCAGGCAGGAGGCTGTTCATGTTCTACTGCTCAAAGTTTCACTGATCTTTTTGGAACTATAAAATAAAAGAATGATACTTTCCATTTTCCCTCAATGCAGAATGTGAATAACTTTGATGGTATAAGCTAAGACAGTGTCTGCTGTCCCTTGCCCTTTCAGAAGGCAGGAGAGAAGAAGAGAAGCTCATCCAGGAGTTAAAGTATAAATATAGAGTTCAAAAACTTGAGATAAAATATATCTTAAGAGACAGGAATGTAGGTAAGAAAAAAATATGGACCAAAATTTTGTCATGAGCAAAAAAAAGAGTTACCAAAGCTCAAGGTCTTTACGTAGGGGAAAATTATTTCAACTAGATAAACTGAAAGACCAACAGATATGGGCAAAGGAAGCTAAATTCAGTGTAGAAAAACATCAGTTAAAGTATTTTGGAGGACACTTATTTATCAATTTTCATATATACACAATTTAAGAGTTTCTTACATGTACCTGTGATAGAACCTAAATTTTAACTGCTCAGCAAGATATGGGCAGTGCTCTGAGCAGTGCAAAGCAAGTATTTGCTGAATGAGCAATGAATTAGGAAAGAAACTGGAGGGAAAATTTCTAAATTAGTGGGATAACTGTGACATTCCCTCTTCACAATGCAAACAACTTGCTCCTGCTTTGTACTGGATTGGGGCCATGCTATGCTCAATTTGGAATCAATAACATTCCAATTTAGCCAAGCATTGAAGTCAGAGGGTAAAACAGGACAAGGTTCAGAATTTTCAGCTGCACACAGGGCTCTACAAATCTTTGAAAAAAATTACTGGCTTACCTCAAGAGCCTGATAAAATGCATTACTAAAAGATGACAGGAACTGGATGGTAATGTTCCTCCTCCTTCAGGGGAAAGAAAATCAGGAGGAACAATAAAAGGATGCACAGCTTTTAACAGCAAGCTTTTCTGTATTTGTTTGTGCTCTTGTTTTATTTCTATTACTGTAGCTTGGGTCCATATTGAAGGTAACATCTAAAGAGTCAAACATTCCTGTCTTTAAAGAATGATGAAAGAGATGAAAAGCTCATCTGCCAAATGGGCTCTAAACAACATACTTCAGAAATCTTTTCAACAGTAGATTGTCTCTGTGTGCAATTCATATAATTTATTTGCAATACTTAATTGCAAAATCTTATATTTTACATATAAAAAGAAGTTTTCTATCTAGATTAAAGGAAAATATTGCATGGAATGTAATCAAAGACTTGTATTTGACATGAACTGCAGCTGATGGTCAAAAGCAGATTGAAAATAAAGATTTCTTTCAGCATTTACAACACAGAATGCTACCAAACTCTGGTTACAACAGAAAACCAAGTTTCTCTAGTTATACTCAAGAAAAGCCAAGATTCAGAACCAACCATGAAGCTCTGAGTTCTAATCCAGTTGCCAAGTATGTCCTTCTCTCTTGCTCTTCTGAAGAAGCTGATTGATGTTTATGTTGCATTTATCAAACAGCTTATTTTAGCTTTCATAACAGTCTTAGAAGTACTTTTGATGATATTAGGAAAACAAAGCTTGGAAAACTTGAGAAACTTTTTGTATGAGAATGTTTTAATTATCAAATGATGCCTAAAGACCACAACAACAATATTATATTTCAAAAATCTAGGAGAGTAATCACAGAACACAGACCAGATCCTCTAGATCTGGAAATGGGTACATTCATATTTGTTCTTAAAAACATCAATAAATCAACCTCATTAAATGAGGAATTAAATCAATGAACTACTACATCCTATCACAACAGAGTTTTGCACAGAACTATCAAAGTATTGAGACAAATTTAAATGAAATAATATTCAGTTGAATAATATCGTTTACAATAACTTTCATCCATATTTTGCAAGTAAAAAGAAATAGATGACAATTTGCCCTCAGAAAATTTTTAACTATGTTCATATGAATTTAAAAAAAGTACCAAAAGGAAACAAGTACCAATAACATACATTTTCCTTTGTAGCACCACTTGAAGCTAAACCTTGGCATCAGTACATTATAATTTCAGTGAAGGAAAATTATAAGTGCTAGTTACCTGGCACTTTTAAAGCATATATAAATTCACTGTAGAGCTACAGTAAAAAGTTATTTATACATTCATAGCGCCAGTATACTAAGAAAAAAAAAATCATTAAGTAGACCAAAGCTTATCTTTAAAATAAACCCCCAAGATTACACTACATTAAGTAAGTGCTTTTTCCAAAAATCATCAAGATTAGAAGGTTCAAGAAGGGAAGACATCACTGTCTACGTATTTTAGCTGTCATTTATGAGAGCAAAATGAAATATCACAACTATCAGTATACAATCATATACATGTAGTAGATAAAGTTTAACCTCATTTAACTGTAATTAACTGTTAAGCAGGTAAGAACAAAGATTTGGCCCAGATTTTTCAACATAGCTGTAAGAATTTAGACCACAAAAGAATAAGGTGATTCTATGTATTAATACTTACTGAAGATTTTAATTGTGCCACAGATTTAATGATGAAACTACTGATTCTAATAGAGAAATTTGCTCCTTTGAGGGGAGGTTCAGGTTGGATATTAGGAAACATTTATTTACAGAGAAGGTGGTCAAACACTGGAACAGACTTCCTAGCAAGTGGTCAGTACCACAATCTCATCAGTGCATAAGTAATTATTATTTATTTGGACAACACTCTTACTAATATGGTTTAACCTTTGGTCAGCCCTGAAGTGGTCAGGCTGAATAATTCTTTGCAGGACCCTTTCAACTGAAATATTCTATTCAATTCTATTCTGAATATTCAAAATATGCCACCATAAGGAAATCTTACCTTTCTGCAGCCTAGTTCTGTAATTTCTTTAATTTTTGACAGGAGAAAGAAATAAATTTTTCTTCTTCAGCATAAAAAAGTCAAGGGTATAAAACTGCATTTTATTTTTGGAGTGCTAAATATTTAAATTGTATCTACAGGAGAAAGGGGAGGAGTGATTGTACACCAAAGTTCTCAACATATACTGAAAGATAAAGCTACTACAATAATCTTAAAGTTATTGATACCTCTCTCCGTCGAGAAGCCCAACAGGTTTGTTTGATTTTCCAAACGACAGCAGCTACCAGCAGTAAGGATAAGAAACAACTGCAATTACAAAAGAAAAAAAAATAAGAATTGTAAGTTATGAAAAGCTTATGTTTTTAGGGTATCAAAGGTAACAAAAAGGCATTCTAGCATGGAAAAATAAACCCAAAAAATTGGGGAAAACTAAACTCTACCAGAATTACAAAGAGTCAACCATCCATGTTCAAAGTCAAAAGCAAAGGCACACCACATGCTCTGGTTTTCTCCTGGAAATGATTCCATTAGCATGGGATAAGCTTCAGTACAACCCTCCACATACCCACAACAGTCTCAACAAATATGTACTGCATGTTCCTCGTTCAGTAGATGGAAAAAGAGGAGGAAGTATAGCAAAAAAAATTATAGCAGTTTATATTTCTTTCACTTTGTAAATTCTGAGTAATTTCCTGGGATGCAGGAAGGGTAATTACACAAGGAGTATAATTAGTTTGAGGAGCTGGGTTTGCACAGTGACAATAGGCCTGTGTTATCTTATTGAGTATTTCCATGGGCAATTGCCCAGGGAAAACATCTCCAAGGACATCACCACATTACAGTTCCAAAGACACAACAGAAGAAGAATAAAAAAAAGAAAATCAAACACCTGCAGTGCACAATCAGAGCATACACCTTCTCTCTTGCTTCAGGATGTTTGTATTGTAACATTTAATCCATAAAGTATTTTAGTAGAAAGATCATTGAACTCAACCTCTTTTAGTGAAGTTCTGGATACTAAAAAAGGCTTCTAAAGCTGGCACTTGTAATTACTCAGAAGATCTTTCAAGTTTTTAGACAGTTTTTTTAATATAAGTATCTGGATTTACTAATTGTGTGAAGAACTTTCACACCATGTTAGCTCTTCTACTGTACAAAGTGGTTTCAATTAATCTAATACTAACTACTAAATTAACTACTAGACATCTACAATTTTTCTTTTCTGACAAAAAGCTTCAAAATATATGCTTTAATATAGGAAAAACCAAGATTTATGGAAGTAGTATAGTTCAGAGAAGTACTGTGCATAAGTGCAAAGTAACACCAATGTCTTCCTTTAAAAGCAAGTACAAGTGACTGTAAATTTATATTTGGTTGTCTAGAGAAGAGCAGAACTAAAAAAACCCCACTGACCACCAGAATAAATTCAAGTTTTGCAGCAACATCTTTCAAGGTTTTTAAGTCAAGAAGGACCTATAAATAGTATTTCCCAGAAATGTTCCCCCTCCTCTGCAACAGATGCTTTAGGGCAGCATCAGGGAAGTGATGTGCTGATAGAGATTGGGATGCTGTGCATGAAGTAAAGGAAAGCCATCTCACTCTTCTCCTCCTCTACAGTCCTTCCAAAATCCACTAAATTAGGGAAACAACCGCAACTCTGTTTGCAATTTTTAACTCACCTCCTGGAATTTAGAAAAGGTTAATACATGCAAGGGAGCTGGACACAAGAAACTAAGAGAGAGCCTTGCACAGTGTGACTGATTTATTATGACCAGGGAGAGAATCTCTACCCCTAGAAAATTCTGTCCTTCACATTTATTAATTTCTTGAACAGTTCTCTTAAGTTAGTAGAATAAAAAATATTCAGAGTTCTGGCTGAAAGACTTCAGACAAATGGATTCCGTGCTCTGTATGTCAGTGGAGTGGGTCACACTGAATTTCCTTGTCATCAGTCAAAACATCAATTACTTGCAAAGCTAAAATCAGAAATTAGTGTCTTAAAGATGCACCCATAAGATACTATAAACCACTGGAAGTTACACCATTGATAATGTGATTTTTGTATAATCTTTTCTTGGCAAGTAAATATTCTATTTTTTTCTCTTTTTCTTTTTTTTTAAGGGGGTGTTTTTTTAGGAGGTGAATCAAAATTCATGCTAAAGAATGAATGAAGAAAGAGATGGAAAATAGATTTTGTGAAATTAACCTAGTTCCAGGCTGTGGTGAGATAACATCCTTGCTTTATGTAGGGCAATAAAAATTACCGCTGACTGCAAAGGATCTCACAATACAGAGTGACTTTGCAATAAAATAAGAGAATGAAATTCAGTGACAATGAACTGAAGGCAATGTGCACAAGAAAAAAAAAAACCACCACAGCTAGCTACAAATACACAATGATAGGTTCTAAATTAGCAATTACCACTCAAGAGAATGATCTTGAAGTCATTGCAGATAGTTCTTTGAACATATTAACTGAATGTTTAGTAGCAGTCGAAACAGAAAATAGGATGTTGAAAGAGATTAGAAAAGGAATAAAGAACAAACCAGAAAGCATTGGGATGTCAGTGCATAAATCTATAATGTGCCTGTACCTTGAAGCAACCATCATCTTATCTCTAAAAATCTAAGCTGAATGTAAAAGGTATAAAAGAAAGCAGTCAGCTTGGTCAGGGGAATGAAATGGTAGAAGAAATAAGTTCTCTTTGGCTTTGAAACAATAGGGATTTGAAAGGAGCCATGATAAAGACATTAACATCACAGGCAAAAAATGTAAAAAACCAGCAGGACAGATGTAGGTGGATGCTCTCCAGTCCCCCATTATACTTCTTATCTCCTCCTTGTGACAGAGATACAAAAACAGAAAGTGCAGTGCAAATTAAATGAATTAAAAATTGGCCATCAGGCAGATAAAAAAGAAACTGTCAGCAGGGGACCAACATCAGAAAAGGGAACTTCTAGATGGGTTACAAAGCTCCCATCAGATCCACTCAATTTTGATGGGACAAATATATAATACCTGAGAGGTCTATGCATGACACAAAGACAAAAGTGGTTAATAATGGTTAATGGCACAGAGGTTAAAGAGATTGTACAATGGTCAATTTTTAGATTTTTTTTTTTTATACACAGTCATTGCTAAGTTGTATGTACAAGAACAAGGAAGTCAGACATCATTTACACTGCAAAAGATTTATTTTTCCTTGGAATGAAGCAGTTCCCAAACCAGCTTAGAGACCAGTGTGAATGACAATTCAGTACAAATTACTGCTGGGATGCTGAAACAAAAAGGGTTAAAACACTTTAATTCAGGTGCAAAGTAGTAAGAAGCTCTTGAGAGATAAATTTATCACTGTAGAAGGTACTGCCAAAACAGATATTATCAGACTTGTTCTTAAAGCTCTGCCATTGGCATTTTCTGAAAGGAGATTGGAAAACATGGAGAGAATACAGAGAAAAATCACAAAGTATTCAAAATTTGGACAAAACCTTTTGCTGACAGTAACTTTACAAATAAATCATTTCATTTTTGGAAAAGATAAGTGGCAACTTGCCTACAGTTAGTCCACATGATCATAGATTATGTCCACCATCTCTGACTCTCCAGTTGAGACTGAGTGACATCCAAATCAACAGACATTTGGATAAGTGCCTTTGCAAAGCACATGGGTTATGAAATGCTAATCCAGAGTACAGAGGGAATGACTTTCTGCATTTATCAATGTAAATCCTTCCAATAAGACAATTGCCATACCAAGACACTCTTAAAACCACAGCAGCCCAAGCATTATCAAGATTTTTGTGCTCTCCGGAGCAAAGAAATAAAGTGCCAGAAGGATACAGCTTTGCACAGTTTCCCCTTCAAACCACATGGAACAAAACAGGAGGAAACAGTAAAAAAACATGCTTGAAAATGAGCAATCCATCACCAGCACCCTGGATTACAGGTTGGTTGGAGGTTATTGCCCTAGCATGATTTTGGAGACAACAAACAATTGGAGAACCAATGAACTGCAGAGGAAGAAGCCTTGAACACAGTTTGTGTCCAGCACAGCAGAGAAAAGTGGCCAAGGAAAGGCTGCAAGAGAACACCAGGGCTAGCAGGGGGGTCTGGGCTATGCACATGCTCTGCCCAGAAGGGCTCTGAGTAAGATGAAAACAGAAATAGTGATTTAATAGAACAAAGAGAAGAGAAATTGCAAGGAATAATTACTGCCTGCATAACTGTTTTTGCAAGCTACAGAGCAAATTTTTGACTTCCAGAGGTCACATTTAGGCATATTTAGTGCAGACCTGGCTGAGGAAACAGAAGTGTTTTCCATAACTCAGAAATTAGTTTCTCTGTATTTCTTTAGGCAGCAAACTAAAAAGTGTTAAGGGAATTACTGGATGTGTTGCTGCTTGGTCTAGGCAAACTGAAATAAAATGTGTAGATATCCTTAAAGAAATTTAAATTGCATGGATGAATAGAGGGGGAAATCTGTGAAATGTAATGATCATCATGTTTAGACCAGATGAACTGATGACACATTTGTGCCTTCAGCTCTATGAAAGCATTATTAATACACTACAAAATACCTTTTTTTATTATGTATTAATGCCTATAAATTACATATTGTATCAAAGTAATACTTTAGTTAAAGTGAAATAATTGGGAATGTAAATAATTGAGGGTTTAAAAGGGACTAAGCATAAATATTTTAAGAATCAATATTGTAAATTGAAGGTAAACAAAAGAAAACAAAACAAAATGTGCCATCCTTTGTTACTTCTTTTTTCATTCTCTAATTATTTAACATACAAAAAGAGTAATTGTTGTTTTTATGATTTCACTTAAAACAGTAATTTGCACAATAATTCAAATAAATTTCCACAAACCAATGAAAGCAAACACTTTTACAAAACTTTAACTTGCATCTAGTATACTTTTAAATCTACTAAAATGAAAAATTATTTGAGATTGTACTTTGAGCACCCATCACATTTCCTCTTCTTACCAGACAAGGTAATGCAGCAGTCCACAGCTGAGCTTGGGACAGCATCCCTGGTGGGGCTCACCCTGGGAGCAGCAAAGCTGGGCCAGCACAGGATGTGTCAAGGCTGCTCTACCAAGTGCCATCATCCTGTCCCCACGCTCCAACACGTGACAGAGCCGTCCTTGTGTCCCAAGGGGAACTCCTGCAGGGCTGGCTTAGTGGAGCTCAATTACAAGATGTGCATTGTTCACTCCTGAGCCAAAGGGGCTGTCAATCCATGGAACTAAACTAGAGTTAGCTCAAAATCCAAAAAAAATCGCATTCAGTGTGGATGTCAGATCCTCAGCACCATCTTGCCCGAGTGATGATCTGTTTGTTCACAGAGACAGAAGCTCCCAAAATTCCTTTCACCAAGTTTGTTAGGGGCACAGCAGACTCATTTATTGCCCACATATATATATTTGCACGTATTTTAAAGGCTTCCCCCAAGTCTTTTTGAACATAGGAGTTGGGCCATCAGGGCAATTATTGCTCAATCACCGAAGTCTTGCTGAGCTGAGACAGTAATTAAATATTCTTCTGTATCCACAAAGCTCCTGCCTGTTGATCTCTCTTTGACAAGGGCACAAAATGTACAGTTCCCTAATTAGCAATCTAAAGAGTGACCCCACACTCTGTTGTTCCTCTTCTGGTACTAACATGAACTACAATTTAACACATTCAGTAAAACAAACTAATGACAAAGAAACTTTTTAATGTGGATATATGCAAAGAAAATAAGTCTCATACCTAAGTTAATATTTTCAAGGTAGTGCTGCAAAAGTTTCCAACAGATCACAATAACTGTTTTTCTAAAAACTGCTTTCCCAATACATTATTTACTATATTTTTATTGGCAAATAGAGCCCATTTTAATTGATATTTTATAAAGCAAGCATAATTGTAAAATAAAAATAATTGAACAATTATTTTTCTAACACTGTGACTTCAAATAGCAATTATTGTCACAGCAATTGATTTCTTTCATTGTACTTGACAAGAACATTGTGTTTATGATTATGATGTGCTGGGTTCAGCCATCCTTGTGTTAACTGGTATACACATGACAAGCAGCTCCAAAGATTTCAACAGGATTATCTGAAGCACAAAGCATTGTAAACATAATATTAGAAGTCTGATGTGTATGACAGCATTATATTTTTTAATGATTAATTAAATTGCTATGAATCAGAAAGTTTTATAAACATCATTATAAGTAGGACTATTTCAGTGATTAGCAATTTAGAATGATTCTGGGAATTAAGTGTTGCAATTCCAAATTAAATTGTAAAAAGATTTAGGGAAAGGTAGTCTTGGCTAGCAAGGAAGTAGGATATGCAAATTCCAGTTCATGGTAGCACAGTGTGTGGGGTCAGGGAAATAAATCCTGGCTGTGGAGCCAAGACATTTCAGCCAGGAGTGCTGAATTCCTCCTCAGGGAGAGGCACAGCCAGGGAAAGGCAGTGCCACCAAAGCCAGCATCACCATCCAGGTGATTCAGGAATGTCCTTTTCCTATTCCTGCTTGTCATGACACCACCACCAGCACCAGCAGCTCCATGCACTGGCTCCCACACTCTATTTTCTGGAACTGATAAACCAAGAGCTGCAATCTTTTTCTCTTCAGCTACAAAATGTCATTGTTGCACAGCCTTAAATATATCAGGGCTTTTTCCACCAGCCTAGATCTATATTCTATTCTTTTCCCCCATAGCTTCTTTCTGAATTAAAGGAACCCAAGGAAAATGTGAACTCTGTAATCCAAAAGCCACACAGTTTCAGGCACTGAGCTCTTGCTTTCCAAATTGCAAAGTTAAAGAAATGCCTGAATATGAGGTAAAGTATCTACCATGGTATTTAAAACTCAAAGTATTACCAAAAATCATTTAAATGCAAATTTGTATTTATTTGTGTCTCAGATGGAATTCACACAAGTTAAGCAACAAGTTTCAAGTTCATTTGAAACTAATTACACGGATAATTCTTCTTATCCAGATGACTGATTAAAATGTTATTTTTTGATGCAGTCCTGAAAATCCATATATCCCCAGAAATAACTCTTGCATAAAGTGTCTCATGAAAGTCACAAAACTTCCCTTAAAATTCTCTTCTCACATGTCCACAACTACCAAACTTATACAAAACAGATTAAGAGTTAATAAGAAATATTTATCTGCCTTCTAATCTGGTTCTTCCAGACTCAACACTGTATCTGGTAAGAATGCATGGAAAAGAATATCCACATGAGATTTGTTTTACTTTGCCATGGTTAAAACCATGATACTACCAAAAGAATGCTGTATGTCTCCAGAGCAGCACATTAAAAATTACTATTAGAAATATTTTATTATTAAAATAATTTTATTGATTCAGAAGAGCAAAATTAAGTAAAATGGCAAACTAAGACTTCAATAATGGCAGAAATAAAGCTTCACAACTTAAGCTCTGAATGCATAATGGGAAACAAAGAGATTGAATTATCAATAGCATCAACTGCATTTTATATTAGTTATATTTTAAAGTAAGTAGTAGCAATTAAATATAAATATAATGTGTATTAATTTATTAGAATAGCTACTATTTTTTGTGCTAAATAATTTATTAATATATATTCAATCCAGAAAACCAAATTAATCCTTCTTCTCCCAAAGCATAAATTCCTAAAACAGTTTAAAATCATCTCTGACAACTGCCTCTGCAAAGCCTGGGTTCATTGGTCTTTCCTGTGCAATGAAACATCAAAAAATCTTCTTAAAAGTAAAGAAGAAAGAAATGTTTGAACAGGCAATTTGTAATTAGCAGAAAAATTATTATGAAAAAAAGTATTGGCATTTTTTCATTAGATACATGTGCCGCAATGTTACAGAGGATGGAGGGGAGCATTAAATAACTTTATTCAATAAAATAATTATTAAAAAATAACTACCAAAGAAGCACACATACATTTTTTAGATTTCTATTTTCCTACATACATAATTCATTCATACATCCACAAAACTGTGGGTTTGTGTTAAATATACCCCAAGCTGCTACAGCAAAGTATGAATGAATGATCAATCACACAAGCAGCCTTTATATTGAACTTAAGAAGGAAAGTGGATGCAGTGTACACCAAGATGCTATTGAGAGATCAACATTCCCATTTAATCTGCCAATCCAATATCAGATTAAAGTGAACCATGTAAAAGGACTCTGAAATATATTACATAATAAAGCTCTGGATGTGAACTTTTACCCTCTGTAGTTCTTCCTTTCACCTCTTTGAGGCAACAAATAAAAATGAATTACAATCAAAACTATTTAATCTCATGTAAAATGAAATTAATCTCCGCTGAATAAATAGAATATCACACCCATGAAGCATGATTATGTTTCTTTAGTTATAGAAAATACTTTATTATTTAATATAATTTTATGTGTTTGCCCCTCATGCGTGAAATAGTCCATATTTCTCTCAATAAGTGGTGTTGCATGCAAAAAAACCCAAACATGGAAAAAATTTATATATCTTTGTCCACTAAAATTCTGGACAAATTATGAAACACAGAATTCAGTATTTTCTGCAGTATATTTTCCAGAATAATTATAAACTGAATAGAGTGTTATATAACAACTATATAACAAAATAGTTGTGCTTTTACTTCTGCTTTTTTGCAATGGTCTTCCTGATTTATGCTAATTTAGGTTTTAAAATTAAGGGGTGGGGAGGGGTGGGGAGGGGTTGGGGGGGGAGAGAGAGAAAGTCTTTTTTTTTCTAATTACTGTCAGCCAGTGAATTTAGGAAGAAGGATTGTCACCAGTCCTAAATTTCAGCCTTCCAAACCAAGAGATTCACATTATTTCAAGAATTTTTTTCAATATTTTTTCAATATTTTTACCCATTGTTATTTTTCACCGCTCTCTCCAGTACAGCTGTTATTCTCCAATAATACATCACAGAAATGTAAAATATGCTTGGAAAGCCACCATACCATGTCAGCATTGTTTAGCATGATAGACTGAAATATGAAGAAGTTTAACACATTCCAAACAACTTTTCCCTTCCATCTGTAACCTTTCCAATACTTTTTCCAAAGAGGCAAATACGCTAAAATGAGTAGGTGTAAAAAAGTCATCACTTTCCTTATTAAAAGTCCTGTTAAAATTCAATTTTCCTGAGGACACAAGGATTTTTAGATTTCCAGGCCAAAGAAGCATCATTCAAGAAGAATACTAAAAATTCTGCAAATGCACTGGATAAAGAATAAACACCCCTGATTACCCTCAACCTGATTTTAGAATTTCAGCGACTAAAGACTGAAAACATATTAGGAAAGAAATATAATTTTCCAAGTGTTTTCCTAAAATATCACCAAAACAATTATTGAAAACATAGAAAACCAACTATGATATAGAACATGATTGGGCCACCTATGAAGATTAAATTCAGAGCAAAAAATTCAGATCAAAAAATTTAAATAGATTATATCACTAGTTTTTACTGTGTAATTCTTAGCTTTTGGAGTTCACAGTCGAATTTCCATAATTTTTTTCTTATTGCCAAAACATAGGCATCCCTACCTTGGATTCCAACAGGTAATTTAGAAAGACCACAAAACCTCCAACACAAAACACTTCATTTAGTACCATGAAATTTTACTGGAATATTTGCATTAATTAATATTCCAATACAGAAGTTAAATTCCTTTGATTCAAGATGTCTCTTCTAAAAAGGAATGATCAGATTGAATATTTTCGGACGTATGAAATTCACAGCATAGCACGCGGTCTAGCACTGTCTTTTCTCTCTCTCTGTGATTTATTTCAGCTGAGCACAGGGACCTGGAATATTTCTGCCCTGCCATGAGGAGATTGCTCATTTCTTGGCTGTCACTCAGTGCCCAGCCCATCACACCGACCCGCCTGCAGAGACAGGCGGGCACGGCGTTTGACAAAGCTGCTTGTCCATTACCCGCTGTAATGGACAATGACACCACTGCCTGAAGGAAAACACTAATGTTTTTACTTCCTTTATTTCTTGTTATTGTTTCCCTTCATCAGCTTTCACCCCACTTCACTGTATTCCTCACATCTGGGAGCAAACTCCTGAAGTTAACTTTGCAAGTGGTACATGTCCTAAGAAGACTGAATTCCTTCTCTTTGGAATTAAAATTACAAAAGCAAAATTTCAAGTCCATTTATCACAGATGAAAACCTGTTTTAGTTCATTGCTTAAAGTACAGTGGACTGGAGTTTCAAAAAAAAGTGACCAGGAAGGATTAAGCACTCCGGAAGAAAAATTGCTGTGAGCCCTGATGCTGTCGAAGTCTAAGAAAAAAACTGACTAACTGGATTTAAGAAAATACATCAGAAAATGTAGGGAATCAAAATGTAAACGCAGTATGAATCATCTGTGATGCTTCTTAGGATGCAAAATCCAATACAGCTCTAGAAAGACACAGTCCTGAAAGGAGAAAATGCCAGAGCTTCAGGAGGCACAATGAACACCTCTCACTGTATTTGCTACATAAAGGAAGTGAGACTTCCAAACTTTAACTGCACTGACTTTAAGGAAGGAAGAAGCCCAAATCTGTTCTATACACAGGCACATAGGCCATCTTCAGATATCTGAGCCACTGATTTGTGTTTTGAGGAACATTGTCTGTTGAAAGCCAAATATGGTGAGCACTCACACACACTTCCAAATTACTCAAAGGACTAACAGAAAGATTGAAACCAGGAAGAAAATAATGGAAAACAGTTCTGTTCACTGACAGATTAAATGACTCCTCCCTTGTTTTGAGGAGCAACTGATCCAGTGGTACTGGGGAATCTCCTTTGCCTGCAGGCCAATAACAAGTATTGGTGTGTTCATATTTCCCTCTCCGGAAATATGAACACACCAAATAACTCCACAGCGATGACAAAGTTTCTGTGTGATTCAGAGAGCAGAAGACACAAAGCTACATTCAACAATTCAAAACAAACATTTAAAGAAAGGAAACCCAACTCAAATTGCCCACCACAGTACAGACATGGTTTTCCCAGAGGAAGTCAAACAGCTCTGTGCTTCTAAGTGAGGTGAAAACTTTTAAAGCATCTCACCTCACTTAAGTAAAAACCATTTTTATTCTAGCCCCAAAAGTAAAATCCATTTTGCTACAATAACTTGATTTTCATATTACTATAAAATATTCTAATTTGACTTTATAAGAGTTCTGAATTTTCTGAGCTCCAGCCATGGTGGCTGTGATCTGATCCCGACACACTGGTTTTTGCCTTCCTCACAGAGATCAATATTCAATCTCACAAAGATAAGCACTCCAAAATCCAGCACTAATTTACCATCCTTCACTCTTATAGGAACAAAACATTAAGGCAGGGTAGAGACCAAAGGATGCTGGTGAAGAGCAGGAGTTGTCTCATTGCAAATTCAGGCCCAGGGTGGTGGACTCAAGCACTGCAGCTCCCAGGAGTTCTAACCCTGCTGAAACGCAGCCACCCCCTCCCACTGCAGGGAGCACACAGTCCTGCATATGGACTTAATAAATCTGGTTCTTCAGCATCTGCTGCAATTCTTGTGGGAGCTCATGCTCATCTTTACCAAAATACCCATCCTCTCCTTCTGCAATAAGCACTGGGTATATTTTGAATATTGTTTTCTTTCACTTATGCTGCTCACAGAAAGATTTAACAGAAAGAATGTACCCCTGATCTTAAATGACCATAATTTTTCATGGAATTTCTTAAAGCACACACGAAAGAAGGATTTTCAAACTTTCAAAGAGTCCATATTGTTTAATATTGCTCTACTTAATAAAACCTGGACATTGTGTAATTTATGACAGCGTGGAGATAGGTTACAAAAGTGACAAAAATATTCTATTCAGTCAATCAGCTTCACCCAAAGTACCAGAGGCAAGAGAAGTAACAGCTCTGGGAGCTCAGAGAACATGTCTGATGAGTTGGTAGTTGGTGCAATGCATTTGAAAAAGGCTTTAAAAACATAGTTCTGGCACTTGCTTATCATTTCCTATCACGAGTATATTAACAGCTAACCTTTGTCATCTGCACCAATTTCATGCTTGCCTGGTTTTGATTATGAGATTTAACCACATTTCTTACCAGAACTTATGCTTCAGATTCTTGATACAAATAATTATCTGGAATTGCCTGAGTACTGTTATAAATTCTGTTATACTGTTACCATTTTATTTAAAACCAGGTATAAAAATCAAGTGTTTCTTAGCTCTCCATTTAGGATTAACTCAAATCAAAGATGATAAAAACAAACAATTATTGAGCAATCAATATTCATGAATGTTAGATGTGATCTAAAGTAAATAATGTTCTCAGAAAATAAAGCTCTTCATATACCCTTATGAAATGTCTAAAATGTCCAGGCACCTATTTAGCTAAATCCATATATTCATGTAAGACCTGCAAATCCATACATTCATGTAAACACTGCAAATTTCTTTATCCCTTAGAGTTTGAAACAAAAAAAAAAAGTGCCATACTTTAGTATATTGTGGGTTTTAGTGGTCCAGGTAATACAGAAATATACTTTCTTTAACTGTGCATACTGCATTTCTTCACTGTAATAAAGATCATTCCCATTTGCTGCCTGTGAAACTTTCCAATGAGATCTGTACTTCTTCAAAGAAGATGGAAAGAAAAGAAGTCACAGATTTCTCAATTTGTGTGATGGCTAAAAGTCTTCAAGGCACTCAGCACAACAACACAGATGCTACACTATAAGACAGTTTGGAACCTGTGACTACTCATATTTCATTTTTATTCTTAGAGAAAAGGTCACTGAACCAGTAGCTGCAAAAAAGCATTCCAGTAGAAAAAGAATGAAATTAAATAGGGTGCATTGTTAAAAACAATGCTTATCATGGTCTGAAACACTACAGTTTCAATAATATTCTGCTTATTTTTTCAATTTAACTTCTATTTATCTTTATTTTATCCTAGAATGTTTTTGTTCTAGGATATACAATATCAGTATCTACCAAGATCAAGCATTAATTGCAGAGCTAATCATACATTTTGTGCTTTATTATGTAAAGTTTTAAATAAATGCCTTACACAACCATACTTCTAAAACAGTTCATTTTGATACAACAAGGCAGTTCTAAAAATGCCTGTTTTGATGCCATAAAGTGTTCCTTTCATCTTTCAGTCTGGAACACAAAACCTATAAAGGAACAGTTTTAAACTATACTTTTGCCTGGTTGTTGAATAGCTGTTATTGTCAAGCAGCTCTATTTGCTGCTCTGGCCAGGCAGGGTGAACAGCATTTTGTCACAATCTCAGAAACAGAAATATAATACTGGATGGGAGAAATGCAAAGGCAGGTTTATCAAAGCATGTTGAAGTATGTTTTGCTATCAAGTACATTCAAATTGTCTTTAAACACAATTATTTTCTCTATCAACAACCTCAGTAAATATGGCCTGGGTTATTATTATTTTTACCACCATGATTTGCCACAGTCACAATACACCTCATTCCCACTCAGCACACAAAACCAAACCCCACAGACAAACAAACTCAAGCCCACACAAAACAAGAAACAAACAAAGCCTGTTTAAAATTATTCTTTTAGGCTGCAAACTGTTGACATCCTACCTGTGCATTTACCCAGAACAAACTGCATGAGACAGACCATCACACTGGGAGAGACAATTCCATGTACCCATAGAGATGGCTGCACCACCAAAGAGCCTTTAGCTCACCTTTTTTAAGGCTGCACCAGAACACAGAGCACCAAGAAACTGCTCTTAGTTTACCTCTGTTATTTGTGACAGAATCCCTCTGGTCTGTTGTTCTTAGACTTTGCTTTCATCTGTATGGATTTGTAATCTAACCGTCTGCAATAATCATCATAAGTTTTAGAGCTTGCTGTCTCCCCAAGAAATAAAGAGAATAAAACCCCAAAACACAAAAAAAACCTCAAAAAACAAAAACCCAAAACACCACTAAACTGACCTTTAGGCAATCAGCATTTTATTGCTCTGTTTGTGGTGAAAGAGGAGAAATGGGAAATTTTATATCACCTACTGAACTCCTCCCTATTAGCCAATGACCTGGGTACAAAAAAACTTCAGGCTCTGTTCATTTCCGTGCCCTTTTTGGCAACAGCAATAAACAGAAGTTGGACCATTCACGATATTTAAGAGTCTGATTCTTCTCAGAGCACAGTGATTAAAGTCAACAGAGAAGCCATACTGTGAACTTGTGAAATAAAGTTATGGCCTAAAAATACAGAAAGTCTGATGAACAGACCTGTCTGTCGCTGTTCACATTTTGTGTACACTTCATGGTTATTGGGAAATATCTTCAGAGGAAGATTTCAAAGCACTGTAACTAATCTGTGTATATTCAAGTTTGTGATATTTTATAAGAGAGCTGAACTTTTAAGAAGTCTTTCAGTGGAGTTTTTTTCACATTCTAGAATAGTTGTTCATTTGCAGTTGAAGCCCATCCCTGCATTGCTGCCACAACCAAATCTCAGGCATCAGCTACTGCCTTTCACAGTCAATCTCTGACACATGAAAGCATTAGTAGTGACATGCTGTGTTTTATTAAAAATAACAAGCTATTGAACAGAGCCATCATTTTAAATAATTCCATAAAAGTGTTTATAGAAAAATCCCACACATAAAGTAGAGTTTAGCTGGCTTCTCCTAATCACTGTAATATATGGTACAAACCCAGCTAATCTTCATGAGGTGTGAGGACTGTACCACTGAATATGAAATACACAATTATATAATGCAAGATTCCAGCAGCTGCCTTTAACTGGCCTGGACCCTCCACTGGGGCAAATTAGGGAGCACAGTTTGAAGGCCTCCTTTCAGGCATTTCTCAAGATTCAGAAGCTGGTTAAGATACTGGTTTGATGGTAAAGAGTCATCAGGATTTCAGTCAGAAGACAAAAAAAGCAATTTACCTGAAGAAGGTGACAAAGAACTGCACCAGATCCATGATAGTATTGTGCTGTGAGAAGGCAATCTGCAAATAAAACAGAAGTAAATTACAACATTTTCAGACTGAACAGCTCTTTTTAGGCGAGGGCTTTATGGCTCCACGGATGATTACTTTCAAGTGGAATTTCAGTCTAGTCTGCACACACCTGCATCTATGATAAAGTGAGATGAGCAACTAATTCCCACATCCCTGCTGGTATCAAAACACAAACAAAGGAATATAGTACTTCTACTGAAGTAAACTTAATAGAAATAGCCATTTACTATGAACAATAAAAATAATATGAAAAATATTAGGAAATCATATTGTTATAAATTGTCTTGCTTATAGTCAACTGTTTTGACCAACACCATCTTCCATTTTAATAAAAACGCTGAAACAAGGTTTCAGAGAAGACAAACAACATATAGAGCTTAAAATTAATGCATTTAAAATATTTTAATTGTATAATATTAAAATTAATGCATATGTTAATTTAATTTTTATAAAAGATAAATCCGGTGCATGATAAAACAGTTTCAAAGCAAATTACTTTAAAGACAAAGTAATAAATATTCTTTTGGGCTACATTTTTATAGCCTCACCAGAACATGCATTAGTTCAGCTCCTTGCTGTAATTTTTGTGAATATTTAAGAATTATCTCTAAGACAGCATATAGACATTCACACTTGCATGCAATACAGGCTATAATTTTGTAAGTAATTTTTGCTAATGTTAAGAACAGTATTTAATATTTATGTTATATCTACAAATATCCATAAGTCCCTGTCTTCCTCAGTTTTTCAGTCTATAATTATCAAACTAAAGATACAGAGACTATTCTACTTTAAATTGCATGAAGTGTTTATCTAACTGTATTTACACTCAAAATAATCGTTGGGTTTAGAAATCCTGGTGCATTTAAGATCTGATCTTGACTAGTAATTACACCAAATTACTCTGAATCCCTTTCGTAGCTTACTTGTGAACTTTTGAAATTATAAATCATGACACTCAAGAGTTTTTTAATTTTTTTAAATTTTATTTTTATTTAACACAAAGTTATAATGTAAACTTCACTAATAATGGTGTTAGTGTGCCTTGTGCCAGCCAAACACAGCTAAATATAGTTCAATTACCTAAAAGATAACATCTGAGAAAAGACCAGAATACTTCTTTGGCCCAGTATAAAGTGCATCCCAAGTATAAACAATTGTTTAAGTACACCTTGAACAAAATGAAAGCTTTCCAAATTAATTTTTTATATTTTAAATTCTGCCTGGATTTAATTCAAAGTCTCTATTTAGTACTCAAATTCACTCCTGGTTTTTCCATTATGTTTTTTTACAACTACCATACTTTAGGTGATGAACTAGCACAAGGAGAAACAACATGCCAGTTTTGATAGAGTTCACCTTTTGTGACCTGCTGAAATGCTCTTTGTCAAAGAAGCATTTTGATTTTGCATTACTAAAATTATTTTCATTCAAGGTGTCAGAATTCCTTAACAGCCCCTGTGAGTCTAGAAAGAACTCCAGTTTGCAATCAAACCCCACAATCTGATCACAATCATACCAGGAAAGTTTCATCTTAAACCTTTTTTAAGAAACTATAGTGCCTCTATTTCTCTTTTCCAACACACAACAAAAATAAAGTAAGCAGATTTACAACATTTCAATGATTTTATATCATTATCAATAGTTAAATGATTTGCATAGTCCAAAGCTCAGGGGTATAAGGTTTTTGCACAAGAATGAACACAAAAGGAATTTCCAACTTCTATTAATCTAATCACCTGCCCAAGGTAAGTGCAAAGTTCTACTGTTGCTGTCCATTGTTTGCAAATTTATGGAAGCCCTTCTGCCTGTGAGACTTGCTTGCTTAATTGTATGAGATTTTCCTAAAAGTACTCATACTTAAAAGCAGAAACATAGTTAGATAGAAAGTTTCATCCCAAAAGTAATTTCCAATTTTAATCAAATATCTTCTAATAATTACATTAGAGTTCATGTTTAAAAGATAAACTACAGTATTTTCTGAACAGTATCATGCATCTTTGACTAATTTGAACACAGAATATTAACAAAAAACCCACATATTTTAATTATAAGGAGACCACAAAGACACAAGTAAATGTCATGAACCTAGGACTGATACAAAGAACCATAATACAATTAAAAAGATTTATTTCCTTTGGGGTTTTATATAGATACGAATGCAATTGTCTTTTTGCTTGTGCCTATATAGCTAAGGGACAAGTTCTTTCAACCCAAGGTTTTCGCTTTGGACTTAAAGATACTGGAGCCAAATATCTCCTTTGTTAATTTGTATCGTACCTTAATAGTTTCCAGTTTCCCCAAAACATCTAAAAAGCTCGTGGATCTCACAAACATTATCTCTTTCTTCTAAATAAGGAAGAAGAGAAATATCCTTTCCATCATTTCCTATGGAACAGAACCAAGTGCTGTGTGGAACATAATTTTTTATAGTAAAGGATAACCTCTATGAATTATTGTTATTATTATCATTACTGTTATTGTTGCTGCTGTGAACTGCAATTGTATTCCATCAGATCAAAGTACACCAATATACTAAAGATTAAATGTAGAAAACTGCAACAGAATGAAAAGATTCCAAAGCCAAATGTGGGGTTTACAAATATATATATATACATATACATGTGATCCACCTCAACATCTTAAGGGATAGAAAAGCCTATGAAGAAAAGGCTGATGAGTGATAAATGAACTGTGGGGATTCTTCCAACAACAAGACATATCTATCTTTTTTCTCTGCCCCATTAGAGTTTGTGAAAAATAGGGTTTTAAAAATCAAGCAAACAAACTTTTTTAACAATGCTGGCCAAATTGGAAGACAAGGCATTGTGACTGCTGGCAAATCCTTTAGAGCAATTAAGGATTCAAAAGTCAGATAAGCAGCAGAATATGCCAGAGAGCAACGACACAAGGACGCACTGCAATGAACATTGCAGGTACTTCTTAACTTTTCATGTTTTGGTTACACACATGATATAGGAAATACACTTCACACTGAGTAATGATGGATGGAATAGATCTGTTGAAAGAGGAATAACTTCTGAACATAGATTTTTTTCAGCCTTCAGAAGATAATGCCTGCAGGAATGGGTTCATTTTTTCCCATTGCTCCAGTTCATCTTTACCTTGACTATCATATCTAGCAGCAATAGAGTCCTACAGAACAATAGGTCAAGATCTGTTCCATGACAAAAATGAGACAATCTTGGAAGTCTAACTCAGGGACAACTTTCATATGGAAATAGCAAGTCTGCCCTTAGAGCTTTGTGTTTTAGTTTAAAGATATAGGTGTCAAGAAGCCGTCTCCACAATTCTAACAGCACCAATTGTGCAAAAGGAAAAGGAAAAGTAGGCACTAAATCCAAATTGCACATTTGCAGAAAACAGGAACCTAATCCACGAAATGTTCCATATATTCAAATAATGTACACAAAAAGCAATTATAATCTGTGCTCCATTTCATGACATAACCCACCAAAGCAAACTCCTATCTGCTCAAGCTCTCAAACCATGAATAAATACTTCCGTTAATACAATTTCTCCATCTTCCACTGCTAGCAAATTAAAAATGAACAAATAAGAGAAACTAAAATAAATACATGGCAAAACTCTGAAAGAAGGTCTAATTATTAAACCTTGAAACATAATGCAATAAGGTCAGACATAACCCCAACTAAACTGCCTGGACTGTGTTGATTACGCAGACTTAAACCCTGCAGAATTATTACTTCCTTCAGTATCATCAAAACCATAATTTAATTTCTTCTTGGATAAAACTATTATACCCTCCCACACTGCTGCCAGGTATGTATTGAAGCAGAAGAAATGGACACTGACTGAACATAAAGACTGACATTTTGGGGTCCAACGTCTTTCACACTTTCTTGAGGGACACTTTCTTACTGAGACTACTTCAGACAAAAAATATGAAAGTCAGCTGAGGAAAATATTTGTGTAGATCACTACATTTTTCTGTACACACAAAAATGGTTTTTTTGTGTATACACAAAAATTTTTTTAACAAGGAAAATGTAGAAGATCAAACACTGTGATAATATGGAATAAGGATGATAGAAAATTTAAACATATAAATTCTTACATTTACATTTCATTGTACAAAGTGAAGTTTAGATATCTACTCTGACTGCAGAGACCCAAGTATAAACTGTTTTAAAGACATTACTATGTATTGCATAATAATTTTGGGGTAGAGAATGGTACCTATAGATATCTTCAAACTCTGTGGATACATGACTACTGAATAACCAGTAGTTACAAATGAAAGGATATTCTGATTTCTTCATTTAAATATAAATACAATTCTAAGTACAATTATATACTGGGATATCTTTAGAGAGAGTAAAAATTGTTCTGACTCTTCCCTTCCATTGGACTTCAGCTATGAAGAGTGGCCTGCAAAAGCGAGAGATGGATGGTAGGAAATTACCCATTTCCAATAGAAATATTTAACAGGCAAGGCACAAATATCTTTTCTTTTCCCTTGGAAAACAGAAATTCCAAGAGGAATTTAAGGAAAGGACAAGATTACCAACAAATTACATCTAAATAATTATGTCTAAATAAGACAAACATTAAACTCTTGCTGGCTAAAAGTGCCACACATTTATTCCATATACTGGCTTTCCTATGACTTAAGAAATTTTGAAATATATCTGAATTTTCCCATGTGGAGTGTATCTGATCTCATCCCATGTGTGAACTTCATCTAAATTAGTCAGCTGGCTTACAATCATCAGGAGAGATAGAAAGGCACTTCATAGGTGAGTGACTCTAAAATAGATGCGGAACTCTCATAAATTGGAAGGAATTGCCCTTTGGAGCTGCCGTTTCTCTCCAGTAACACAGGGATTCTGTGGTTAGTTTAGATTATAAACCTAATGTCAAACTTAGAATATAAATAATATTAGCTGAGATAAATTTATCCCAGTTTGTAAGTACTCACTGGGTATTTCTGTCAAAGAGTGTAATGATAAAAATAGGCAAAATTAATGTTTATTGTTGGGATTAAAAGATCTGAGAAGGAATATGAAGCTAAGTGGCTGCTGCAGAATCCTACTTCCTTCTGCTGTGTTAATGCCTGTAAAGAATTCAGTCTGATGTTGACAAACAGTCCTCCCAAATGATAAGATTTAGTGATAACGAAACTTTCATACTGATAACATAAACAGAAAATGAAAGATAACAAAGAAATTCAGACTTCACATCAAGATTTGATAAACAGCTTCCTCAGATTATCTCTGCGTGCTGCAGCCCTGTCTCTTATGCTGGCACACATTACATTATCAAAATACACACCCCTTCATTTCTCAAAAAATGTAATAATTACAGGATATTATTTCCAGCATTCAGAGTCATAAGAGGCTGAAAGACAATCTAGTTTTGTAGTCAAGTAAGATGAAAGACGCTCCTATATAAGGTTATAATAGCTGAACTTTCTTCCTACCTAACAGGCACTTTATCTATTAAATTCAATATGCATATTCCACTTCTTCATTCAATTCTGTGCTTGTGTACATGTATGAAGAAACACATACCACACAGAAAAACCCAGCATTAATAAACTCCAGGAAGTGAAGGAGAGAATGTGGGGGAGGGAACTCTTATTTAACTTACAGTTTTACTCAGTATGCAAAGCATTTTCATAATGATCCATATGGACCTTATTAAGAAATTCAAATATTGAATATTGAAGTCAATGAAAGAATGGAAGAAAATTAAGAGGCACAGACAAGAGACAAATGACATGTTTCAAAATTAAATTTAAAAAAATTAAATGTAATTGGCACAAAGACCTATAGCACTGAAAAGTTATTTTAGACATAAATCTTTGCAGGACTGAGTTCTCCTACAAACTGTGTGAAACAGCAGATTTCTAGACAACATCTTTCAAAACTCTGATTTTTAAAAGCCTGCCTAGATTAAATGGACAGGAAGAAAAATTAGAAACAGAAGTGAAGGGAATGAGGTGAGAGAATTTGTCAGGCAGAGTTGAATGATTAAATTCTACTACAAAGAGAAGCATTGCATGACAATATGGTTTTGTTTGTCAAGCTACATTAAGGAAAAGCCATTTTTGTCACTTGCTAGAATTGAATTTTCCTTTCAACCCTGGGTTTCAGCCTTCTTGGTATACCTTCTTCTGACATCTTATTATGACTTGATAAATTAAGGAGTTTCCCATTAGGAAAGCTGCACCTGTTACGGAATGTGCTCTGATCATCACAGAGTCCCAGACACAAGGATGGGCAGGAACATCACAAACTGAGGTTGTTCAACTTCCCACTCAAAGCCAGGCTACTGCCAGCACCAGATCAGGCCAGCAGTCTCCTTTCCAGGGGAAGTTTTGTAAACCTCCAAGAGAGAGCATTCTGCGGCCAGTCCAGAAAATTTGTTTCAACACACCATTGCAAACACAATGAATTTTTTCTAAGGTTCAATTTGAATCTCCAAAGGTGCAGATTCCACTTCCTTTCATCCATGTCCTGCATGCAAGACATTTTTCACCTTTCCTAAATAAATTAATAACTTTACACTGAGCTATTTGAATGACTGCAGAACTTAATATGATGTTCATGGCATTTAACATGCATGACTATGTGTATTGTAAAAAAATATATATCAGAGATGGAAAATGTGCTGCTAAAAAAATAAGGGGTTTTTTTTTCAAATTTCTCTAAGTTTCTTATTTCTTACATCTACAGTAGAGCTGGTTTTGCTAGACAATCTACCAGTTAACCAACTGGCTGGTCTCCAGGCTAATAAAAATGATAATAAAATTTTTATAAGGCTACAAAAGCTGAATTGTTAAAACTTATGCAATGTTTTGTTCATTTTAGAAATCAAATACTTGGTTAGAGAAGGCAAAACATGCCCTGAATTTTGCATAAAGATCATGCCATTCAAAATAATGTATGCAAAACCCATTGTGAGATGACAAGAAAAGGGCAAAGCATTTTCTTAAACATGAAGAGAGTAATTTCCCAAAGTTTATTGTTATAAATGTAGAGCATGCTATAAAGCTGTTGGAGCTGTGAAATAAAAAATTTTGTATTTGCAATGGCACTTTTCTTGATTACTGTGGATTAGCATATTTATGAGGTTACTCAGCCTCAGGTTTAAACCCACAAATCAAAGGTTTATATCGGCATGGGTAATGGATTACACAGGAGTCTCTGGCCTACGATATCCCAGAGGTATCTGTCTTTCAGAAGATTTATTTATATAACACCACTTTGTAGAAATTACACTTTCTGATCTTTTGCGTGGTGCTTGGTGATTCCCCTCTCTAATGTCTAAAACAACCAAAAAGCAGCAGTCTCAGTCAGCAGAGGAATTCATTGATGTATTTTCTTGTTCTCCTCCTCACCTTTTGATAAGGCCATGAAAGACAGAGGCTCTAATTCCTTGATGTAAATAGCACTGCTACAATGAGAATAGAAGTCACTGTGAGCATATTTAATGCAATTACTTCTGAAACAAGGAAGGAATCTGCATTCCAGCAGTTACCCACAGCACAAATACCTGAATTTTGTTCATCCTATGAACAGCTCTGTGATAGAACACAGATAAAATTTTGTAAAGTCTCACTTTTTTCTCCACAGGTGAGTGCTGATTACATTACTATCAGTGGTAAATACCTACTGACCTCCTCTTGGCTGCAGAGAAACCAGAATTTCAGAGAAGAATACTAAGACAAGAAATCAAAATGCTTAGTCCAGCCTCTCATGAAAGATTAGCCAAAAGAGAAGTCAGGTAAGCGTTTTCAAGACTGTGTGTATCCAAGTGAATCTATTTGATCATCATTGAGAAATTTTGACACTGGAAGACACCAAAATCTCTTTAAACTCTACAGAGAAAATAGTCTTCAGCTTCAGTATTACTTCAATCTTTTACTGAAGATCCACATCTCATAGAACAGAAAACCAAAGTATGCAAAGAAGGTAAGGGAGTGGGGTTTACATGTGCATGAGAACAAAGAGGACACATAATAACTGATATAATTTAGGAGAGCCAACATAAAAAAGTATGAGGAAAAAATCTCAAGACTGAGCTCTCTGTATTGAATGTTTATTGCACTGGAGGAGAAGTGTGGGGGTTTGGATGTAAGGAATGATGTTTACTTATCTACACAGGGGGCAAGAATATTCTAACAGATTTTCTGCTGAAAGAACAAGAAACCACACTAATGTGAAAATATTAATTCCTTCAAAAAAAGGGGAAGTGGTTGACTAACCTAAAAAGCACACAGCATACCAAGAAAGAAACTATATAACAAATAAGCAAGAAAATGAATTCTATATTTTTCCTTGAAGAGGTGATCAAAATGCAGAAAGTGAGAACTGAGACTTTTACAAAATATTAAATTGTGAGGATTAACAGAATAAATTGTGATTCAATTTTGTTATGTTAATTTTACTCTCTTTCATTTAACTTTTATCGATCACTTGAAACTGCTATTATAGCTCAAGCTGTAATAAATTTGAAAAACAAAAAAGCAGATACAACTGTCAGCTTGAGACTTCACTCACCCTCACAGTACATTCTGTAGAGTCAGGATGATGGATCACTGACATATCACTGAGGATATGCTGTCACAGTCAGAAGAGTATTTGTAAAAAAGTGCAGAGAAACGTGTAATGGAAACGGCAGAAACCTTTTTAACAACTTGCAGGAATTAGGTTGGGAAAGGTGGATGAGTAACTGGGTTTCAGGAAGACTCAGAATGCTGTGAAACAGAAGAGCAGGGCCTGCTCAGCTGAAGTTGTTTTCCTAGAAACAAGCTCATGCTGCCTTTTTGGCAATGACAGGCTGGACTACACTGATAGAAACTGGCAACAGTCATTCCCAGGAAACTACAGCAGTTGTACCAAAAGTTTTGAAACTGAAATGCAGAAATCAGAGTGAAATGTATGAATGTACCACCTAGAACTGAGATCTGGAGGCTGCCTGCAAAGCTCAGAACGAGCTCATGGACAAGCAGCAAGGAAGTTCAGTCAGATTTATTTTAATTCAAACAGGCCCTATTGTTGAAAATAAAAATATTTAAAGTTGTCAGCACTGAGTGTACTTTTTATTCTCTTTTTAAAAACTGGATTTCCCAGTATATTTTCCGGAAGCTCTAACTGTTTAATCAGGCTTGTGCAAATCCACAATAACCATTTGTCTGTTGAACAGCTTTAACAAGATCAAAATCTAAAGAAAATAAACACTTTTGCAGCTAGAGCACTTCATGCCTTCAGAGAGAAAAATGAAAATACTTTTCAAGACCCCTACATCATTATGATGCTGGCCTGCCCTCTGTCAAGACACGGGTTGTGCCTTTTCCTTTCTCTTGGTCTTCATACCAGCTTAGGGCAGAAATGTTAAGATCTGTGATTGTTCAGCTATCAAGATTTTTTTCATTTGAGTGGGAAGAGAGAGGGTATCTGCATAGATGAATTTGATCTCAAAATAGTGAATATCATCTTCTGGCAAAACAAGTATATGAGTCAGGGCAAAGATCCTACATGCAAAAAACTCACATTCAGAAAGATAAACTCATTTTCTGTTACACAGACATTTACTTTGCAATTCTGAAATGCCTCATTTGCTGTTCTGAATCTATATGACAGGAGAGTAAGGCAATAAATAAGGAATTTATTTAGAAGAGTAAGTCTAGTAAAGATCAGGTATCTTCCAGCCTTCCTCTATGCCTCAGAAAAATGATTTCTTCTTTTAACTAAGGAAATATTTCCAAGTGCAATCTGGCAAATTGGAGGAAATCCTCTCACAAAAACTTTGTTTCCTAAACAATAAAAGCTATAGAACACCCCTCTGCATGTCCTGCATGGAGAACTGTGGGCTCAAAGACTGATTTTAAAAACAGTGTCCAAAAGATTTTTTTTAATAAGACAACAAGAGAGATGATCCCAAAATATACCAGCTGAGGGAAAGACACATGAAAAAGTGCCCATGTTATCAGACAGCACCAAAGGAAACAGAGGAAATTACTTATAAAAGCATCAATTATTCACAATAATTTTAGACAAAATTTTGAACAAAATATGGGGGGTTCTGCAGAGAGCTAGGAAATTTGAGGGCTCTATTTTCTCCCATAGCTACCAGTTTTCAAAATTGGCTGAGCTGGCCCAAAAAAACCAAAAAACAGTTTTGATGAGCCTTTTAAGGAAAAATTACTTTCCTAAAATTTGAAAAAAAGTAAAAAGATTCAGCTTAAAAACAAAACAAAAAAAAAATAAGTGAAAACTTGGTTTAACCCTGAAATATTTTTTCTGCAAAGTTTTAGAAACTAAAACAAGTTTTCTCCAAAAATTTTCCCACAAAATCATCATATTTGACAAACTCCAATTATTTCACTCTAGAAGCCTGACCAGGCTTTTTTAAGAGAGCCATGTGCAGGGCACAGAGGAACAAATACTTTAAAAGACAATTCAGACTATCTGACTCCAAGTGCAGGAAGGTGTTGAAAAAGTGAAGTTAAGAAATTAAAATAATACTTTTTAGTCCCTGCAGGGTGAACTTCTCAAGTAAAGATTTTAAAGGTATCTATCTTGCCAACAGTCATTTGTAAGAAATATCCTCAGAGTATTCCAGGAAAGATTTTCAGTACATTTTCTGGGACAAAAATACAGCAGAAAGATGTCTTCAACTAAATGCAATGACTACAGTCAAAAAGAAGGGTTGTTTTTTCTCCTAAATGATTACAGAAATTCCCCAGACCATTCCAACACCCTTTTTTCCAAATGAGAATACACTCATTGTTTTCACTGAAACAAGAACATACATTTAAAAAAATATAGATTTGTATATTTATTATTTCTGAGAATGAACACTTAATTGGTTTCTAGCTGCAAGTAAGGGGGTTTTGCAATTATTTTATGCATCTGTAGAGGGCTTAATGCTGATTTATGTTGTTTACTGAAATCTTGACTTAGCCTGGTGGGAAACAGTACAAGGAAACCACACAACTACTATATTCAAGGGTTACAAGTGATTTCCACAAATGAGGTATTCTAAACTCTTTCAAAACAAATCATTCTCAGTAATCTTTTTTAAAAGAACACTAAGTTAAAAGCGGTTTATGTACCAATTGTCTTTTTAAACTTCAACCTAAACCCATTCAAATTGAAAGGGAGGAAACTCCATTTAAACATAAGAGATATTTTTTACTGCAAGGAGGGTCGAAGACTGCAGCAGGCTGCTCAGACAGGTTGTGTATTGATCCTCAGTCCTTGGAGATATTCAAAACCTGACTCAACAAAGCCCTAGACAACTTGCTCTTGCTGACCCTGCTTTGAGGGGTCACACAATCTCCAGATGGTCCTTTCCAACCCCAATCATTCTGTGATTCCAGAATAAGCATGGTTATTTCCCTTCTCACAGTTTTTAGTACAGGTTATTAGGCCTCTCTGTCAGTAACAGAAGAAAAGACAGAAAAAGGTTTTCTGAAAGATTTAATTTCCTCTCCATTGTTCCAAGGCTGGCAAGTGCAGAAACATCCCTGCTAGAAGTGCTTACTTGAAACAACAAATATTATCTAGTTCAATGTATTGTACCAGAGAGTATTATGCTTTTTCTTAATTTTAAAGCATAAAATACATTTTTCAAATGTCTGTTTATAACACAAGAATAGAAAAAAGGTACCAACTCAAATTTGCCTCACCAAAAGTTCCTGAGAGAAATGCCCTGACTCCAGTAATGATAACAAATACTTTGATGCAATACAATCAATATATTTAATGCAACACACTATTACAGTAGCACCAGTCTAATGTTCATAGCTGGTGAAGAGAACTTCCCTGCCTTTGCATTATTGGCCTGAAGAACTGCACTGGGAAGTGTTATCTACTCAATTATTCCATCTTTGGACAATACCACTCATTTCGTCTTCCAGAAGTTCCTTCCAGCCTCAACCACTGTGTGAGATAATACAATAATAAACCACAGTTATTATAGTTTTTAAATGATCTTTCAAAAACAAAGTTTATTCATTATTAATGGCTACATTTCTAATCTTGGTCCTAAAAAACCAAAACCAATTGTTCAAATTTGCTTAATATCCTTCCAAAGTTAACCAGCTGAGAGATTATAAGTGTTGTGAAATTGAAGCTTAATGAATGTATAACCAAAAAATCTTTGTTTTCACAACCTATTCGCTAAATACTATATAAAATACAAACTGTTGTCTGCTATAGTATTTATGTTATTAATGTTTTACTATTTATTAACTTTTTCTTTACTGTGATGAAAAATCTTAATGCCAATATTCAATCAAGTCTCTACCATAAACATTCCTGATGCCTTTTTCCTACGAAATGAAGAAATTCTCCTTATTTTCCTTTACATCCTATCTACTGAAATTCTATCCATAGGTTTTAGTGACTTTTCAAGGTCATCAAATATTTGTTGTGCCACAATTTAAAAGGCTGATAGGAATCAAAGATACCAGAACTCCAGGGCAATTTCAGGTTAACCTCTTCTTTATTGAAGGTTGATAGGTTTTGATCTGTTTCATGGGCAAAGTCATTATACCAATATTTTATCTGAACACCTCTTAAAAATGTTGGGTATGAAATGTAAGAATTTCAATGAAAATGAAAGGCAATTGAAGCTCTCCAATTGAGGGAAAGTCAATAATTTTCCATCATCTTTTCAACATAATTTAGCATGAAAGTGTTTCCTACTTAAAACTCAAACTGCTGATAAATTCCAAGATCAAGTATTTAAGAACAATTAATATATTGTTTGGGATCCAAACTTTGAACAGATAAGAAAAATATTTGAATAAATTTTAATAAAATTTCACAATGCAGTCCATAAAATACTCAAAACCTAATGTGTTTTCCACAGATAACTGATATTCCCAGTTTCAGATTTTTATCCTACTAAATATTATTACGTCAAAGTACTTGTTGGTCATCCACAGGCAAAAATTATCTACTAAAGAACAGAAAATCTCTAAGAAATCTTTACTGCTCTGGATTGGACTGTCATAAAAAGCTGATTTTCTGAGAGAGTAGGTCTTGCACATTTTAATCATAATTGGAGATGTGCTTTGAGGAGCAAAGCCTGAGTTCAAAGATGCGGCTGCAGTCTGTAAGCAGATCAACAATTACAAACTGAGACTAGAGTTAAAAATCTCAGTTCCAGAACACTTAAAATTAACTTTTTGAATCTGCACTTTCTATAATCTCCAAAGCACTAGCAGCTCCATCAGACTGGAAGAATGAGAAACTGCATCAATTTGGCCAAGAACAGAGCTCTCATCCATCTGTTTGGGAGTAAAAGTCTCACTTGATAGGTCAAGAAACACCTTACACCTGAGTACCTATTTCAGATGCAAAATTGCTGGGTTTATATATATTTTTCTATTAGACATCCAAAGGAGAAGCTCACTGTTTTATAAAGAATAAAGATAATAGCTACATAAATGTTACAATATTTAACTTGTTGAAAGAAAAATTGCACCTTTATTTTTTGAAGTCTGTTCCAATGCTGCACTTATGTCATATAACCGAGCTTGGTTTAAAGTATAAGTATCCATAAAAAGGTGATATGATAATATCTTGTGCTAATGGTGCCATTATCAAGCTATAAAATGGTGCCATTATTTTGCCCAACTGTGTGGCTTCATGCCCAAGGCCGTTGTTCCAGCTGGGAAGAACAACTCACAGTAATATGGCATATTATGAAATTTCCCTAAATATGTAAGAGGTTTCATAAATGGAATGCATTTATGCAAGCCACACTATTATGTAATAAAACAGTCTCCTGATTTATGTCTGAGAGTAGGAAATCATGTCACACCATCCCTTTCTAGGACTGAAAATGAAATATACATTTTGAAAGCTAACTAAAATGGAAAAAGAAGTTGATATGGACCTCATCCTCAAATACCTGCTGTAAAAATTATTTCCCACACATTCTGGAAGCAAGCCAGCTGTCAGAACTTAGGGTGACAAATGATAAACAGGTCAGTGGTCAAAAACTAAAAATTCCTTAAAGCTCTCAAGGCAGCGTTCAATGCATAAAAACCCAGTGATTATAAATACAGCTAAATATGCCACCTGCAACACTTCTCCTTCATCTTGAATCCTGTCTGGTTTATGTACACAAACCATAAGATACCTCTTACTTTGAGCATTCTTGAGAGTCACCGAGTCCCAGCTTTGTCTCTCAAGTTCAAGAAAAGATGAGCTGACAGACCTGCAATGGCATCTTTACAAATTCATTATTAACATCTGGCCAGTTACTAGTTTTGTACTTCAAGCATGATCATTATTCTTCACACTCACAAATTGAAACTGCAAAGGGAAGAATAATTCTTGGCATCATTCTCACATAAGAGGCAAATCTAAATTATGACATCAGTTGCAGATTGACTCAGTAGTAAATTACCAAATCCAATTTACTCAGGACCTTGTAATTTAGTTTCAATCTAATTTAATTTAATTTTAGCTGTGATATATAAATGTTGATTAGTAGACTATTGCATAAGAATACAAAGTATTTAAGTTTCTTAAGTTACTAATATTTAAGCTACAGTAGTTTTGGGGGGGGAATTTGGCATGCTTTTTTCCCCCAAAGGCAGAACTGAACAATATTAGGAACCATACAAGCAAATGTTAATAAAATTAAATCTGCTATCCATGCCAATTAACTCTACAACATAATTTTTTAGAATTGAAAATAATTCTCCCTTTGCAAATAAATTGAGCTAGAAATGCAGTCCATAATTTATACACCAGGCCATACTGACATGGGCTTATCCTTGTCAAAGATACAGCCACAACTGCTGCTCTTCAGAAGTGATGGATACTTATGTTTGAAATTTAGATTTTTTATCATGTGATTATCACTCAGAGATCTTACAGAGTTCTCTGATCTTTTTGCTTTTGAGATCTTCCAGCACTGAATGAAAGCACAATGAAAGAACACTTTAAAGAACCATGCAAACATACACCAAAAAATGTCATCTGTTTTATTCCCTACTTTTGCTCTGTTGTGCTTACTGGTCTTTACTTCAGGACAGATGAACAGTAAAAACTAAGCTATAAGAAGCTCAGGTTTTTTTTTTTTTTTATTTCTTTCAGAAATATAAGAATGATAAAAATCAGGACAAACCTATCAGTAACTGTCATTTGCTAATTATATGGCTGTACTTACACTAAAGCTATAAAGGTCGATTAAAATAATTAATCTGGCAACCTAGTTAGAATTTTATGCTGCAATATTCACGAAAAAATGAAAAACTGCCATGAAAACAGTCAAGTTACATTATAAATTCTGCCCCTGGGCCACCTCCCTTGACCTGCTGGCAACATCCTGCCTAACTCAGCCCAGGTCACCTTTCTCTTCTCAGAGCGCGTTGCTGGCTCATGGCTTTCCCTCCCCAGGTGCAGGATTTTGCACTTCCCTTTGCTGAGCTCCATGAGGTTCCTGTCAGCCCATTTCTCCAGCCCCTCCAGGTCCTCCTGCATGGCAGCACAGCCTCCTGGCATAGCTCAGCCTCCTCCTGGCTTTGTGTCCCCAAAGAACTTGCTGTCCCATTATCCAGATGAGTCCATTAAACCTCATAGCACTTTTCCACAAATTATTATTTCACTAACAAAATGTTCCATAGGAACAACCCAAATGGACAGACTTAATTTTACCTTTGAATAAATAGAACTGCTACAATCTACTGCTCTGACACTGAAGTAATTCGGACTTGTACAGGGAAATGAATACGGAAATGAATGGAAATAAGTATGCAAAGGAACATACATATATACTCCTTATATATTTATATATACATATATATATACTTACATATATAAATGAAAAGTAAATGGCATCAGGAAAATGTACCCACCAGGCCACATTAAGATTGAGATCTCTGTATCTGCCACTCAGTTTATCTCTTCTCAATTTATTATCTTCCTAAGCCTACCACCAATTTCCTGACATATTTTATTTCTAGTACAATAGAATAGGCAAGGGGAAGGCACTAAATAAAATAGATTTAATATTGTTGAACAAGTTTATTTGAATACTGATGCAGTCCTTGTAAAAAATTAGTTCAGGCTTATAGTTAAATCTGTTTTGTAACCACATGAAATCTGGTTGTGGTGAAAGAAGGATTAGCAAATTCCTATTGAGGAAAACTGATGCTACTTTGCAGCCAATTTTTATGGTTGTGTGATGAGGAAAAATAGTTCTAAACCTATACTTTTAGTGTCATATGAATCTAATTTTTCTGGCAGACATGCCTCATACAAGGTCAGTAGAAAAGCATTTTCTCAAAATGTCTTATAAGTTTCCTAAATCCATACAGATTCGTTTTTTCTAACTGAACAAACATCAACTATCTTTTTTCTTGAGAGAATAAAAAGAACAATAATGCCATATACTATTTTTTTCTATTAACTGCACTCAACCCTTTATAAAAGATAATAGACCTTCTGTAGCATCACAAAACTAAAAGGAGTTCACATATAAAGTAAGCTGTGAGTAATCAATATGCAATATTCAGGCTACTCATCAGAGCCCCCAACCAGAGGAAGAATCTGGTTGCATTGAGACATGAATAGTAAGTCAATGTTATGGGTTTGAAAACAAAATACACAAGAGACAGGAAGAAATTACCCTAAATTAATAGATCTCTAATGCTAAAGCTAGATTTTCTACAAAAACATACAATAATGCTTTAAAAAACTGAGTTAAAAGGTTTGAATTACCCATTTCCCAAGTGAAAGAATTTCTACTCAAATTTAAAAAAATATGATTTAAAAATCCCTTTAAAAGTTAAGGGGGAGAAACAGAAAAAAAACCCCAGCACTCCAATGCAGCTCCAGCAGAAGGCAAAGCAGCAGAGGCTGTGGATGGTGTACCTGGCACAACCTGCAAAGCAGCGCTGCTGACGTGTGGGTACCACCCAGAACAGCAGCTGCTGAAAGGCAGCTTGGATTCCTAACAGGAGAAAGAGCTGAGAAAGAGGAAATAATTTCCTTTTCTTGACTGTTTACAGTTTTGATTCAGGACAGAGAAGGCATCACAGTTATTCTTATCAATAGAATAATACTACAAAGATGTTCATGTTTAACAGGCTTTGCTTGTGTGAAAGGGTAACTCTAAAGAAAATGGTTGGAAGTGAGACTGTTGATGGAATGGGAAGAGAAAAAGGCTTATTTGACAGCAGGAGAATAATAGAAAGTCTACTTTTTTCCTTGAGAAGATTTTAGCATGTAACTTCAGATTACAAAAAGTAGATGTGTAACTACACACAGTACAATGATGTGCAAACCAGAGCCATTACAAATAGTTTGTACAGACAAGGGATTATTCAAAGGGAAACAAAATAATCAAAAAGGATTTTTTTTTACACTAAACATCTACAACTGCTGCCCAGAAGATTAAAGCGACTTCTGTTCTGGAAGGCAAGATGACTGATGAAGACAGAAAATTCCTTTGTTCTTCCTGTTCCTGAATATTGGAATGCTTCACTGAGGGAATAAATGTGTACAAAAATATGGGGTCACATTATTACAGAAACCCAGAATTAGAACATGGAATTTTAAGTGCTTAAGCTTTGCTTTGAAAATTTCCTTGAGGGTGTGAGGTGCCAATAGATCACTCTGACTACTGTGCAAGATGGACCCCAATGGTACCAATGTCTTACACTTCAAACCCCTAAAACTGAAACAAAAATAAAATTACCTCACTAATTAGGTAATTTAGGATTTAAAATTCTAATATACATTTTTAATATACTACACTCAGTTATATAAAAGTAATATTACCTCTGATTTTGATGTCAACAAATTTTGGGTCAGTTCAAGGCTTTTCAAAAGGTATTTTATATGCATTTCATATCAGCTATCTTTTCAGAAAAAGGATGAAACAGAGCAACAGTTTACACTGTTAGGCAGCAAAGCTGTCAACATACATGAAAACCAAAATAGACAAGGACATAAGAAAAAGAATGTTCTATTTGAAAGTCACATTTAGTAGAAACACAACACTCTTGCTTATCATGAATTTGCCTCACAGCTACACTTTTACTAATGCCAAAACTGAATTTCACCAATATATAAGTTTAAGAGTTGAAATTAATTTGACTTCTAAGATATTTCAATTATAAAAACTGCAGTCAATAAAATGATAATTCTTATCAACTCTCATAAAATTTCTTTGACATATTTCCATGTCTTTCCTTTTTTTGCATTCATTTTTTCAGGACAAGAACAACCTGAGTGTATGAGCTGAAGGAGTCTCCACTCTAGTTCTCCTCTTGAAACCTCTTAGCTTTAACCTCAGAGAGCTTTTGTTTCTCTTTTGAGTTCTAGTGTGCAATTCTGAATCTCCTTCAACAACATCCTTATCTCCTCAGAGCACAGGAAAAGCCCAGTGAAGCAAAGATTTTCAAGGCATGATGAAACAGTTTAATACTGCTTTTGTATATCTGATGGACGCAGTGATTTCTGGTCAGAGGTTAATCAAATATTACCCCTTGCAGCAGTTGGATATTTGCCAGTTAACTCCCCAAAATATCTGGTGCCTCAGAAAAGCACAAGGGCAGTTTTCTTCAGATTAAATACCCATTTTAAAATTTGCTGGAAAACACGTTTATTTCGTGCAAAAACAGATGAAAATTTACCTACGCAGTAAGTAATAGGGGGAGAATAAATAGGGGGTTAATGCAGGGAAAAAAAATAAGAAACTGAGAAAAGTAATTAAAGCTATTCCTTCATTTTCAGCAGCATAACAAAGCTTCTCTTCTTTGAGAACAGGCTTCTTTACTTGGTTTACTAAACCATGTTTTTATGATGAATTGTATAAGGGTTTGACTAATAACTAAAAAATTATTTACATATTGAGATTAAAATAAAGAAAAAAATCATAAAGGTAGGTTTGTACATAAATTTTGCAGAGTAGAACTAAATCCCTCAGTACAACCTGCCAAGGATTCAGCTCCAGAGGACACACAAACCCACAGAGCTCCCTGAAACTTGTGTGATGAGTCTATGAAGGAAAAGAGGGTGGTCCCTTTGGACTTCCCCAGTGTCTGTCTTCAGGGAAAGCAACTCTGAATTTTCTCCACTGCTTTATAATAGCTGTAAAGAATCTATTCATAACAGGATATGAAATAAAATCAAAGATAAATAATGGCTGATATCACAAAAGTCATTGAGAGTTCCCAGATACCTCAACCTCTTCTGAAACCTAGCACCCAAATATCCAGATGACTTAAAAATGTTACACAGTTTTGATCTGTAACTTACAGAATCTGGGAAGTGGGAAACATATTTGGGAAAAAGAAGAGGGCAGAGCATTAGGAATTATCATCAGAAATATGGATTTCATTGGAAAAAAAAACTACTGCCATAATTTCTTGATTAGATAACAACTTCAGGAATTTCCTTTAATCTGTTTGATAACAAAATGTCATTCATTTTATGTCTGCAGGTCAACTATCTTTTGCAGAAACAATAATGTACTAATGTTCACATTAAGTGGTCAAGAAAAAGTTTCTCCTTAGTAATATTTTCAGATCAAAGAAATAACTTTGCTACTGAAAGTTCAAAACACTCAGTTATATTTTACCACAAGTTTCACATTGAATATGAAAGTTTTATTTTATCTGCATGATTAAACCAAAAAAAGAAATGACAGTAACCACTGATTAATTTCTAAAATATTTCACAGAACTAAGACTGCAATAATATAATTAGTCAAAACAAATTCAGTGATCCCCTACCACTTCTGAATGCTATTCTTTCATACTTTTTTTCTATTCCTAAAACAAAAGACAAAAACCCCCCACTAACTTTCAGAACAGAAGGTTGTAGCAATTGATAAATTCCCTGAGCAGCAGGGCAAAACAGTCAATTCAATTAAAGACCATGTACTAGACCAATTGTATTCTCATTCCTGGTGGAGCAAAGGGCTCTAAGTGTCAACAAACTGGCAGTGAAAGAAGAGTCAATTGGTAAAAGACCAATTTCATTTGTTTTTAAACTGTTCACAGGAAACTTACAAAGCTGAAAATGGACCTGTTTAATCCTCCTTTTCTGAAGCCCAGTAACTGCTTTGTAGTAATCACTGCTTCTATGAAACTGTTTTTAAATTGTCAATTCTTGCTCCTTCATAGCAGTATCAGAGATAATTGTAAACATTCTTCATTCCCACTACTGTTTTTCCCCCCATAATCCTTCAGGATGGCTTGTAGGACACCTACATGTCATATCATAAAAAGGATGATTTCAATTATTTAGTAAGGTGTCATCAGTGGATTCACTTTACTTTTGTTGTTAGAAATTGTTCACATCAAAAAATGTCCACAACAAAAAGGAAAAAAAAAACAACCAAGGAGTATTGAAAGAAGAAAATAATATCACAGAAAACATAAGAAAATCACATCAAGTCCAGCAGATGGGACATATCTGCTTCCCCAAAGGAGAATCAAATCTCCAGAGGTGGTTATACAATTCCTTTCTTAAAATGTCTGGTTTCAGAGATTTTAGAAACTGCCTGTGCCACCTTTCCTTTTAGCTTGTCTAAACTATCTCCCACTGATATTTAGTCCTGTTTGTTCTTCTTCCTCCCATTCTCCATCTCCTTCCCCCATCATCACTCAAACAGCCTGAGCTGCAGTATCACCATTTTAAGTCTTCTTAACAAGTGAACTCACTTCAGGATTGTCTCATTTTTTCTAAACCTCTTTGCAATTTTTACTGTCCTCTGAACTCTCAAGTTGAAACCAGGAAGAGCTGAGTAGAACAAAAGGACTACTTGAAAAATTTTATTTAAAACACCGTTCTTCATGACAGCAAATCCTGGTTTATGTCTTTGTATAAATGTCTTTTTCATTTTATTCTCTTTGTATCCTGAGTTCCTCTTTGAACACTTTTAATACAAGAGGTGTGAGCTTAACAGTAGAATTTTTAAAGTATAATATTATTTAGCATGATCATTTCAATAACTTGCTTTCACTATGTTGTAGGTTTAAAAAGCCTTTAAAAACCATAGCATTAGCATTGTATATAATTAATAACTGAATCTTTCCCTTTAGAAACCCTGAAAATGTTATTGCAATGATGTAGCATTTCCCACTAAGGCCTTTCTGATAAAAAACACAATTAACCTTAGCACACCTAATATCTTACTGTTAGCAAATTGTCACTACTGTATCTTCCATAATTATCACTTTAAACTAAAAATACTTAAAGAATCCCTTCCACCACATTTTGCTTCATTACACCACACTGACTGCAGTTGAACAAAGGTAATGTTTAAATATCATAAAAAGAGCCAAAAAAAACAGTTTAAAAAATATGAGGAAGAATTTAAGCATAGCTATTTCAGAAAAATAAAAAATCACTCACAAAGTTCTTTGCACATAGTAAATGCAACTGCATAACTCAATATTTGTGCTAATGGAGACAGCATGTGAGTGGACCTGAACAGAAACTGCTGGTTCAATACCATGATATCATGCAATTTATCACTGTGAATGATAAACCATGCAAAATCATCCCACAAATGAAAAATCAGTTAAAGATCTTCGAGTATTTGCAAACTCAGGAGTATAAATTCACACTGGTACTCCTATGGCAAAGTATTTACACACTGCAATGAGGCACTCAGATTTCACCAGTTTCCTTAACTGATTAAATTCTATGATACTAGAATATAACTTGAATTTGTCACCTCAACCAAAAGCAGTTTATTATTTCAGGTTAAATTTTTATGTGAATTTATTATTTACTATTATTACTACTATTTGAAAATAAGTCCTGCCCCTTTTCCATCTGGCTACAACAGGTGTAGAATAAACAGCACTAAAGCAATTTCCTTGAACCACACCAGCCAAGCATAAAGAAAAATACAAATGGAATGTGAGGCATCTTAATGGAGTAACCAAAATTGTAACAGTAACAATGGTGCTGTGCAATTTAATCTTCTGACTGCAAAAGGATGTTTTGACAGACTAATAACTGTACCCTGCACTGTCATTCTACTGAAAGACTTAAGCAGAAGGTGAAGAGCCATTAGGGTGGCTGGGAGGGGACAGAAAATGAATTTTAAACACAAAGAACCCAGCTTGCTTAGCCAGCTAAAAGGCTGACAGGGAATAGGATTGCCATGTATAAATACAAAAAAGGGAATATACACCAGGAAGAATGAAGAGCTACTGATGTCACAGACAATGGCTGCACAACAACAAACGTGTCCAAACAGAATGATTATATAAGGGAAAAAAGGAATTGTGAAACTATTTTAATTTCAAAGCATGAGGAAATCTGTTTGGTTTTTTTAAACAAATATATGAGGTTATGAAAACATTTGCTTACACAGTCTGAGGCTTAACATATCCTGATAATGGAAAAGATTACTGTCAGCTCTGAGCCTGTATAGATATTATGTCAGAAAAACATTTAATTGTTCCATGTGTATTAGCAAGAATTGAAGCTCAGCAGATAAAACTTACAGACCTTCACTTTTTGTGAATTGCTAATTACATCAGCAGTTAGTAAAAAGTAAAATTTATTTTAATGAAAATATTAATAATGGAATCAAATCTTGGATAGAATAACCCTTAGTATGCAGGAAAACCAATGACTGAGAAGTTACTGTTTCCTTCCCTTTCACAAATTCCTTTAAACACATAATTTTAGACATTGTTCAGGTACAAATCATGACTACAGAAAATGAATCAAAGCAAAGCCAAAATAAGACCAAAAAAGACAAAGTACTGTCCAAAGACCAGGGTGATTATATCCATGTTCAAGATGTGTTCAAGTATCCCTTATCTATGTGAACTTTAAACAAAATTCAAAGGAAGTGGATGTAAGGAGATGAGTATCAGTCTTCACAAGGAAACAAAGATCCAAACATATCAGATTAGGGTAATTTTCCCAGCTCCTCAGGATGTCTCTTCTAGTTAGAATGGAGAAGTGAATTGATTACATTGCAAATAATACAGCTGCAATTGATTTTTCTCTTCCACTACTTGCCTTACCACAGATGAATAAAGCTAAAAAAGATTTTCAAAACAAATCAAGTTTTGTGTTTAATGCACAGAATATAAATGAAGTATCAATTAAAAAAACCAAAAACAAGCAACAACAAACCAACAATGTAATCACTTTACAAAAAAGGCATTATCAGCTTATAGTAATAAATACAGGTATGATGTCAATTAAATAGCTTTTTGCCTTTTCTGATGCCTAAAGAGAGGGCAAGAGAAAAAGAAAAATGTAAAAATGTATTCTGGTGCACGTGGATCTTAATCACAAGAGTGCTGATACATTTGTGATTTAGGCATGTCTGTTGAATCCTCACCCAAGAGCTGACAAAAGCACTTCAGAATGTCACTGAATGCCTTCATTTTGGCATGGATGCAGTGACACATTCACGCCAGGCTCATGCTCAGCAGTGGAACAATAATGTATCCCCAATGAGAAAGCCCAGAAGTTCCTTTTAAATCTCTGAATAAACATTTTATGAACCCTTTCTCCACTGACATCTCACCTCCTACGCTGCAAAATCTAACAGTAACAATAAAAAATTGTATATTTCTACTCTTACATTTCAGTTTAAGTGCAGTTTTGCACTCTTTCCCCTCTTTTTATCCTTGCTGCTACTGAATAATACTCGTAGAATGTTTTAAGTTGGAAAAGACCTCTAAGATAATTGATTTGAACCATTAAGAGATGTAGTCCATCCTTGCTCTTTCCAATCTCTGGTCTGGACACAAGCACAGTCAAATTTTCAATCTGAGAATGTATATTTAAGAAATCATGCCAAAGGGGGGGGGAGGAAACTATCCAGATGTCATTTAAGTAATATTTTTTCTTTATGAAGGCATATATAAATATTTGGTTCAAAATTCCCAACAGCTGAATAAATACCAAAAGAAACTATCTTGTATTTATACAACACAACTTATTAATTAAAACAATTATCTCAAATTTATAACTATTTTCATTATTTTTAAAGCCTGGGGGTTGGAGGGACTCTCAAGGAGAATACAATGAACAGCACCGAATTCCCGGTATGGATCTTAACATCTTCTGCAAATTCATTGAATTCACATTTTACTACACAGAGAAGCCATTAACTTTGAATTTTTAAAAGAGAGGGCAAAGAAAGAATGGTTAAGTTGCAGAGAAAACGGACTCAGAGTCTTCACAGAGGAGCACAGAAAGAGGATTAGGTACAATGGACAGAACCTCCAACAGATGCAGGAAAGAAAATTACTAGACAAGGATCTGAGCAATCAGACCTAACTTTGAAGTTTGCCCTGACCTGAGCAGGGAGCTGGACCTGAGACCTTGAGAGGTTCATCTATAAACTGTTCTGTTATCCAGAGTCAGAAATTCTGACACTTCCACTAGAGATAACTAAAACAAAACTTTTATCCATGAAAATTAGTCATTTCTGCAAACCTCTCATATGTACACAGCAGAGAATTTCTCATACCCTACCACTGAGAACAGAACAAAACCAAAATTACCCTAAATGAAAACAATTCAAAGCCTGCACTAAGAGGGTATTAGGAGATAAAGGAGTAATGATGATTCTACACACATACAAACAGCTTTTATTTCACTCATTTGAGAATATCTGACAGCTTGAATGGGTTTTCACTACCTGGCCTCATAGTTAATATGGCAATTTTAACAAGACTGCAATCTGTAACAATGTCAGTCTTGTGTATTTTTCTTGTCACTAAGGAATAAGACTAAAAAGAAAAGACAAGAAAGTAAAATGAGGACATCATGAAACAAAAACAAAAAAGGAAGGAAAGAAAGACACAAGATTAATCTTCCCCCTTTTTTTTTTTGAGAAGGGTGTTAATGAAAAGCTAGCAATGAAAGATGAGAGCAATGAATAAAAATCACATAAGATAAATTATAATGTAGCAGGTGAATAGAAGACTCTGTAGATCATGTTGGTCTAAAAATTCATTATATCAGCTTTAAGAATATATGTGCTCCAAACAAGTATTCTACAACCAGCAGATCTTACACATTTTTACAGGAGATTGCTGCACTCTAATTCATGTCTACATCTCCTGACCCATTCCTAACACATCCACAGAAATATGATTACAGTAATTCTGGATATTTTCCTGTTTCCACATATAAAGAGATTGTATTAATCCTTCTGACAAAACTCCCACTTTGAGGAACTAGAATAAAAATTCAGCATGGCACTTACTAAACTTTTAACTAATGTAAAATGTAATTGCAAATAGAGATTCACATTTGTACAAATGTGCTTCTAATGTAAGGCACAGCATGATTCTTAGATTGTAGTTTTTTAGTGCTATCTAAAGCTTCTATCAATAACTTAAAACAATATCATCATTAATATGTTTTATTTGGCATGCTGATGAAAGAAAGTGAAAATAATAGGTCACTTAAAAAGCCATGTGTATAGGAGGATAAGGGAAAGGTAAAACTAGATTTCGTAGTATAAATGTGGAATCAAAGAATGAAAATCGTTCTCAAGGATGTTATTCTGGATTTAGTGACATTAAAGAACATTTGGGTTGTGGTAGATATCATTAAATTCCCAATGCTGTGATGAAGGGGCTATGATACTCCTGGGTGCATAGAGGAAAATACTGAATGCAGCAAAAAGGACTGTGATTGGAGTCACAAGAAGAAAGAGTAGGAAAGATGGAGCTAAGGCTGCTCTGCTTCCCTCAGCAGCACGGTGTGTCCATGGGGGAGCTGCTGAAAACCCCCTTTTTCTGCCCCCTCAAGTACATCATTAACTCTGCATCCAAAACAGATCCAACCACACTTGGAAAAGCACACCCAATTCTGGCTCCCACAGCTCCCAAGGGATACTGAAACATTGGAGGGTTCAGAGAAAAGCCAAAAAACCAGTGATAGAGTATGTGGTATTTGCAACAACATCATATCCTTTATAGGAGGAAGCTCTCATTTCTAGCACAAAATTATATTTCAAGAATAGCTCTTGGAAAGCTAAACTTACCATGAATCAAAATTTTTGAACAGTGGCAATAATTGACAGCCAGAACTATGTAGTAGAAGTCAACTGCACATCCCCTTTTTAGAAACATTTAGGCCAAGAGTGATTTTTTTTTCCAGTATATGGTCTAGTTCAAACTGCAATTAATTTATCAAAGCCTATGCTTTAGTTTATGTCTCATTTCAAATTATATGACCAAAGCAGCCCTTCTGGATTTATCATCTCTGAGATGTAACACCTAGGTAGCAATGAAATCAAGTGCTTACATGAAAAAGTAATGACAAGTAACTAATGTACTTAAAGCTAGCTTTTAAGAGAAGCAGATGGCCTGCAAGCTCTCTACCCTCTTGCTTAATATGTTTATCTGGCTATCTATGGCTGATAATTGTACTGTCTCCCTGAAGGCACAAAATATGTTTGTCCAATATAGAACAAGCAGTTTATAGTTTGGGGTTTTTTTTTTATTTTCTTCAAAATACATTAAATTAGCTTCCTGATAATTAAGAATTCAAGAGATTTTTTTTAAATGGCATCATTATCACAATTTAAAGGTCCTTAAAGCATTACAAAATAAAACAATCAGCATTTCATAATAAAACTGAACAGAATTGTGACCCTATCATCCTTTTCCACAGTCTGAAGAAGAGAGCACTCACACTATAATCTAACAGAGAGCACAGCACCTCCCCAGAATTTGCCCAATTATCAGCCAAGTTTGCAGGTCTGAGCTTGTCTTCTTAATAAACAAAGCTTGTAACTCTATTAAAATTGTGCTGCTCCTTCTGCATTTTTCAGGAAAAGCATTTGTCAACTGTGCCAAATGCTTTTCCTCATACATTCACACCTGTTAGCTCAGCTCAACCAATTTATGCATTAGTTAGTCCAGGAGGAACCACAGAATGGCTTTGGTTTTTTAAATCCTAGAGTATCACTGAGTAATATTTTCATTTTGTTATTTCAGCACAGAAATTATTACACTGGCCAAATGGTTCAGAGATTAATATCAGGCTTTAAAAAAAAAAAGAAATAAAATATCACCACAAGAAAAATACCCTGAAGAGCTTCTAAAGGTCAATATATGGCAACTATTTTCCATTCTCAAGGATTGTTTCTAGCAGCAGATATGAAGTTCAACTCCTTGCATCTGTGACTGCAATAACTCTTACACATTAGAGTGCCATAAAAAATATTGGTTCACTAAAATAACCATTCTTAAGTGTGAATGTCTGCCTAATCTTAATTTTTAAAAAAATTTGCACTAAGGATGCTGATGATACCTGAGCTCACTCCTGAGAGTGCTCCTGCACATAAAACAGTCTCACCTGTTGAAGCTTCAGTGGTTTTGGAAAACTGGAACTTAGAGAACCCTGCAAACTCAGCTGTAAGCATCCTACAGTTTTTAGCTATTTTTTCATGGCCTGAGGAATTAAGCTCTGAAGCTTTAAGCAAAATCCCAGAACTACATTTGCAGCCAGTGTTGTCAAGGCTGCCTAGCACTGGAAAGTTCTTTTTCCAGGTTTACTGGCTCAGAGTTCACCATCACCTTGTTGGTTCAGGGCTCAGAGGTCGGACTCAGCCTCCAGGTCATGGCACAAGTACCCACATGCCGCTGCTGCAGGACAATCCCACGATGCACATGAGCACCTGGAGCCACAGGAGCTTAGGAGACACAAGAGCTGCCCCTCCTAACCTGAAACTCCTCTCCATGTCAGCACCAGTGATGTTGGTGAGGCTCATCCTCATCCTCATCCTCATCATCATCACTGCTCAGCAGGTGTGGGGTTCTTGAGAAGTCTTCCTGACAAAGCCCCTACACTGAAGTTTTTTACCTGATTTCTGGCCACTGACATTTTGTTTACTAAAAAAAAGTTGAAAGCCATGGATTTGGGAGAAATCCAAATTTAAACAAATATATAAGAAACACAAATCCTGTACATTGCCTGCATTTTTCTATAAAATCCTGATCACAGAGGGTAACTAAGGTTGTGTTAATCCTTCTGACATAGGAGTTTCTGACAGCCACGATAAACAGTTTGAAAATACCTATTCTCTCCCACCAGCTTCCTATCTCCATTCTGATCCCCTATGAACCAAACATTTACTTTCAAATAATTCTGAAGCCACTGTGTATGACCTTTATAGGCTTCTGCAGTTCAGCAAGGCATAGATGTTTTCTTCAGGGAGAATCTTAATATTTCAAAGTGGTTTTTTCTTATTATTGAACAAAAGGCTTTTATACCCCACCATTTGTTCCCACCCCAAATCCCAAGATGAAGAATTGATTTATTTTTTCTATAGCTAATCAAAAGTCCTGAAAAAACATAAGCTATCTGAAAGCAAACTTTTTTTATTGCATTCTAAATTTTCTAACTGAAATGTACTTCAGTAAGTATATAAGAGAAATGGAGATTACAGGGGGAAAAAAACATCAATATCTACTTGCTAAACATATTAGGGAGATAATTTTTATTAGCAAATACAGTATCTATACATCTCTATTGTGTTATACAACCACCAGTAGAGGATGCCTTGGTCTGCCTGGAAAAGAAAGCCCTACACAACTGGCACATCAGTTACATGAGTTCTTATCTCAAACATTCAAATTATACACCAATTAAAACTATGCATCACTGAGGACTAATTATCTCTTAATTACGTATTTTGGTTCCCTTAAATCATCAGCTGAACTATTAACAGGGCTTCTGCTTTCTCAGAAGTACATCAGCTATGTTAAATATTTACAAATATTCTGGTGGCTCATATTAGTCCTTTTCTAAGGTGATTGTGAAAAGAAAGGTACCAGGAAGAATAATGAATATCTACATTTATTGGAGTGGTGTTGAAGTTGGCATGATATGGTTGGCAACCTTGTTCTGGTACATTTTAAGACTCATGTGAACTGCTTTGGCATTATTTAAAGTAAAAAAGGTATAATCTAATAATCAGGAAACGCTTTCTCATTTTAGCAACACTTTAGGATTCATGGGAAGCATTTTGGAAAATGCTGCACTGGATTTGGGCACATTAAGCCATTGGGGAATATTATATAGCCTTAGGATTTATTCTCCATACAACTGAATGTAAAATTCCAAGAAAATAATTTATAGGTATTATAGATAGTCCACTTTCCAAGGCAAGAACTGGTAGGTTTCTGGCCTTATATTTGATTGCCTAAGAAAGAAAAAAGGACCCATAATTACTGCAGCAGTCCCCATTTGGGTAGTAATTTTCAAGTACTTTCTAAAGTGTAATAATTGTACATGTAACAAATATACCTGTAATAATGTAACTATGACTGAGAATTTTAACAATGGTATTTAATGTGTTGAATTGAGTTTAGCTTTAGATACCAGCAATGAAGCAAATGAAACTTTACCTTCATGCTGTTGGCCTGATTTCAATTTTAAAGTAATTTTACATTTCTCCATGTAGAGTAGTTTTGGTTTATTTTCTAAAAATAACTATAGAGCAAAAATTCCATTTAATACATTTTAGTAATATATAAAAAACAATGCCATGGAAGACATAAACTTGATTTTCCAGACTTCTTGCTGTCTAACAACCTAAATGCCATGAGCAGAAGGGAGAGTAGATGAGCCACTTTGACAGAATATTGAAGCACAAATGTACCATGAACAACCTTGTGATCTCTTACGGGGATCCCTGCTTCTTTAGATATATATTCTTTCATTCTAATTCCCTGTATAATTTAATGCCTATATTCAATGAAAAAAACCTGACAAAATATTAAACACTAAAACAACCTTCCTTCAAAATCTCTTCTAAAGCACTGTAGTTTATTAAATCTCTTGTTATTTGGATCACTTCCTTCTTACAATCAGATGGGAACTTGCATTTGCACTTCAGTGTCATGCTCCCACCCCTCCTGCTTTTGGCACTGCAATTTCTCTTCCTTCAGAGCCAGGACTGATATGACCTGATGCATAATGTGAGCACATTTAACGTAAATTTTGCATCCAGCTTTGTTGAGGATCATTTTCACAGCAAAGGAGGATGAGAGAAAATGGCATCAAGCTGAAAATGGGGATGTTTACATTGACTATTAGGAAAAATGTCTTCACAGAAAGGGTTGTCAGGCATTGGAACATTGGAACAGGCTGCCCAGGGCAATGGTGGAATCACCAGCCCTGGAGGCATTTCAGAGATGTGTAGATGTGGCAGTGGGGAGTGGTTTAGTGTTGGACTTGGCAGCGTAGGGTTAAATGTTGGAGCAAATTATCCTAGAGGCCTTTTCCAACCAGAATGATGCTAAGTTTCTCTGCTAATGATTATTATTATTATCAATCCTGACTTTTCAAAATGATCAATATCATCATCCTTACTAAAAACTGAAACTACACATATATCTCCATTTTAGACTCTACCTCAGTCATCTATAAACAAATCCACCCTGTACTGCAGGCTGCCTTCTATTCCTGTTATTTCTCCTGTTCTGACAGAATTGTCACTACATGATAGTTCAGTGGATTTCCCAGGTTTTTGTTCTTGGTATACTACTTTCAAACCTATTTTAATAGAGGGATTTTACATTTACTGTAAGAAAAAAATCAAAGTTGTTTTGGAAGTTAATGCATCCACCTCATCATCAATACCTGTTTAGTGTTTCAGGAATGATAGTGTCTCCATACATTGCTATATGCAGTTACTCAGCAGCCTCTATGAGAACCATTAAGGCACTTAGAAATTGAATTGTTCACCATAAATCACAGGGATTAAACTTAGGCATGCAATCTCAGGTGGCACAGCGACAAACACAGCTACATGTGGATAAATACACAGCAAAGGGTCCACAATCATCACCTTAGCAAACATCAGGAAGGCCTTAAAACCCAAAAAGATCTAACCTTTATTTGTTAATTCAGTAGTTAGGTTTGTGATACTGTTGTAACTTCTAATGGCAGTGACTGACAAGTTTTACTTCTTGGAGCTTTTACAACATGTAAGTCATGCATGAATGTTAAAAATTCAAATGAAGTCCAAAACAAAACCAAAAAAGCTGAAATAAATTATACTACACAGTAAATTTTATTACAAGGGTAGATATGCTTCTTGATTTACATTACATTCCTCCTTCAGTTGCTATACTCAGGCTATTAAGAGGGGGAAAAATCAATTCTGAAACAGGAGCCAGTAAACTGAAAGAACACAAGTTTCAACTTTAAAAATAATCACTTGAAGATTTATATATGAAGTAGTTTTAATTATCTGTTGTGCTACATATAAATAAAATGTAAATCTTTACCATAGTTCACTATTCTGTTCTGGTATACAAACCAATACAGGGTGCCAAAGACAGTTTTCATCAGAAACCGCAGCGCAGAAAAAAACAGAATTCCAAGGAGGCTTGCTTAAAAATATTAAACTTCTTCAAACACATCAGGGTATTCTACATGTCCACCAACATCCTGTCTAACTTCACTGCAACAGTAATTGTTTTATGCTGTGGAAACATGTTAGTTTAACTAGGCTATGTTCAAAAATGTATAACAAGATTTTTTTTTTTTTTTTCATTAAACACAAACCTAATTTTGCCAGACAGTGCTTTGCTGCTGAGGCTGAACCTTACAATTTAAACTGACCCTCCCAATTAAAACTCAGACACTTGTGAATCTTTCATTTACACTTCAGGGAAGAAAGGAAATAACTAGTAGAACAGTTATTATTATCTCCAGATTCAGCTTTAAAATTGGTAAAAAATTTTGCTGCTCAGGCACAAGTTGAGATCAGACTAACAAGTTTGACAGTTATAAAGAGATATAGGTGCAGGCATGTAGCTGATCCTAAAGCAGGAATGTCACTGCTGTCCTTAGGGACAGCAATCAGACCAATCCCCAGGACAGCTTTCCAGAATATGGGAGAAAATGATGGGAAAAAAGAAAATACATCTGTTTCCAGCTTAAATTACAAAAATCCCTTGCCATAAAATCAGTTTCCTGAGACTGAAGAACATGTTGTGACTGCTGTTATTAATATTTGCATAGCTGTCAGAAGCCCAAGCTTTATGACTGCTTACTACTTCAGGGACCATTGACCACTATTTGAGGTGCTGGCTACAGCCTGAGTTACTGCTTCTCAATAAATGTTACAGCCTTCAAATTCCATTATCAGTGTCTGAATTATACTGACTCTCAAAATAAAATAAAAATGAGCAGAAACAAGTTATGGGGCTTTGTCACATATTCTGTTCGGAAATCTAGCCTATTTTAAGAGTATTATTTCATGGAGTCCTGTTTAACTGATATATAAGACACAATACACATAAAGGTTTGGGACTGTCAAAGACAGTCAAACATAAATGTGGATGCTAATCACATCCTCTAACTTGGACACTTCTTTTAATGGCTGTAAACAAAGATAATTTATAAAGATTTCGTCTGAAAAGATGTAGAAACTACTGTTGTTTATTAATAAAGTCACACCAGTTAAATTTAAGGGTCTTTATCCATTCTTACTCATCAGCAACTCTGAATTAAAGGGAATGGAGAAAAAGTGTGGTGTAAGCTGTTTGAGTAATTCAACTGGGAAATATCCAACATTTGTGTGCTAGTGTCTAGCTGTTACATACTTCTGAGGAAAAACTGGCACCTGCCCATTTCACAGCCAGGTCAATAGACAGCACCTCTATTTGTGGAAAGAGCTCTCAGCTGAGGATGTCCCACAACACCACCTTTCTAATGACCCCTTATGCAATTATGTCACTTTTCTGCTTCTCTCCTCAAGGAAGATTTTACAGCTAAATAAAATGCCTTTAGCATCAAGAAATTTAAATGCAGTGTTTTCCCCTGAGGGCTGCAGAGATCACCCAGCTGTGTGCCCGTGGACAGGAGGGTGATGGGAACCTGCAGAACATTTCAATAGAGAGCAGCAGTACAGCTGAAAGAAACTCAGAATTTCCTACATAGTTTCTATGTTTTCCAAGTAATTCCCTGCTCTCCAGTGCTGAAGAATTTGTATTCTGAGGTGATTGGAATCCCCAGTGACAACAATGAAATGGGTCACTGCCTATCACAGACCAGTACACCTTAAAGAGCTATTTTTATTGACACCAATCATGACATACCCTTTTTTCAAAGCCATGAAATCATATTTCTTAAGAAGATATTTTGTTTTTAAAGCCACTAGGGATTTATTAACATTTCAGAAAAAAAATCCCAGCTTGCTGAATAGGTAACATGAATAATAAGACTATCTGAGGAAGCAGCTGTGAGCCATTGATCCCAATAAACAATCACCTGCTGGGATGGACAGATTTTTCCTTATAGTCATGAAAATCTTGAAGATAAATGAATGCAAAACCAGAGATAATATAGGTGACTTTAACAGAAAGTGAACCTAAATGTCTTGTATAATGAGGAGGGCTGTTTCTTTTACTATAGAAAAAGAAAAGAGCAGTAACTCCAACACCCAAATCCTCCCAATGAAACATCCCAGAAATCTTAGCTCCAGTGCCAGCATAACAGGAGGCACAAGAGCAGAGAGGTGAAATGCATACCAATAACACCAGTGGTAATAACATCAATAACACAACTTCAAATACCTGTTTAAAAGGAAGTAAGGTCACCAGCTCTGCCTCCTTAGGAACTCATGTTTTATATAATGTATTCTCGACAAGTTGTGATGAATAATGGAAATACAGGAGGGCTGGCACTCAGACTGTACTTGAAAAATGCTCAGTGTGCTGGAGTACTTAGTCCTCTACAAAAGTATTGTGGAAAAGGCATTTCATGTTGCTACCTTACTAATTAAATGAACAGAATACCTGTCCAGGAAGCCACAACAGTTTCCTTAGGATGAAATAAAGCCTTCAGTACTGATTTAACACAAAATACCAGGTTTTTCCCAACATGGTATGACCAGTGCAGTGTGGCCATTGCAGTGAAAAGGACTGCAGTGCAAATAGACAAATGTCAACCACTTTTCCCTGTTATGAAGGTGAAATATGGTGTGCTATGAGATGAAGATGTAGAAGATCATTATTATTTGACCTGATTTAGTACTGGCCTTGGAAACTTCAGCCTCTGATTGGAATGAACCATGACTTCCTTCTCTTAACCCAAAGTCATAGGAGGTTTCATATATTTTTAAAATTTCTACTACACACAGAATTATAAAGTTAGCATATAAAACAAAACTTGTTTTCTCTGAAAAGCTCTGTGCTCCATTTTTCATTTGAAAATTTTATCTACTGCTAGAGCACCAAACACAAGAAACATATACTGGTAATGTTGACTTCAGATATTTTCTCAGAAAAGAACAAGTTACAGCATATAAAAAGGCTGAGAGCTAAATAATAATCTCATTCATTTAGGAAGGCAAATATGGAGGACAAAATTAAAATCCCAAAACAGTTTCCCCCAACTGGACCTCAGTATTCCTTCTTGGTGCATAAAATTGAGTAACTTAATTTCTAGATGGAGTAAGGACAGGATAGGAATGCAATAATCAAGCACCACCACATCTGAGGCAGAACTGTCCAGACTGTTGAATATCAATGTGCCTCTAAAAGTACAAAAAAAAAAAAAAAAAAAAGAAACAAAACCAAAAACTGTGCAAGCATGGCAGACAATGAAAATTCAGATTTTAAAAAAAAGAGGAAGGATGTAACCTGTGATCAGGGATTCCCTCCATCAGGGTGTTATGCTGCAGTGGAAACAGCACAAGGAGGAGCTGAGATCTGCCAACATCTGCCACAGAGCTGCACGTCTCAGGAATGCATCACCTTAATAATGTTTGTCTTACACTGATGATACAGGCACCTTGCAGCCGTAAAGGTGAGAGGAGAGTGTAATGCATTTACAGCTGATATTGCTCTGTGGATTTGTTTAAGGAATCTGTTTGGCAGCTGAACTTGTTCTATCCTTAGGAAGTGGGAGAGAGTGTAAAACACCCCTAATATGGAAACTAAAAGAAAGCAGTTAGTCTTCAGGTTTGTTTGGATTTTTTAATAAACTAGTAGAGTCATAAATGTTAGTAAGCTGAATAAATTCATCCTCTGACACCATTAACACATGTTTACAGTCACTGCTCAGGTATGATGAAGACAACTCTAGCTTTATTTAACACAAGAAAATATTTCTCTGACACTTTAGTCAGAAGATGATTGCTTTAATCCAGAATACTTTATCATATATATCTATAAATAGATGGAATATATTTTTGTACTTTTTTTTATTAGATATACATATATGTGTGTGTGTGTATTTTTATACATAGATTACAAAGTAAGGTTCTGTATTTTAGAAAAATATGGAAGGCTGTTTCCCACCAAAATGGAAATTTTGTAGGGTATTTGTTTGGTTAACTGCAAAGTATTTTGAGCTTGTACTTGTTTCTGAAGTAAATCATCAGGAATTATCATTTTAATAAATTAATTTTTAAGAATTAATTCTGTAAGGGAGTTATAGTCAAAAACCATTCATCCACATAAAAAACTCTTTCATTGATGCAGGGGATGCTATGTTCACAAGTGCAGCCATAGTAATTATCAGTATAAATATTGCTGGAACATCACAGGCCAGGGAGGAATCATGATTGCATTGATTTTTTTGAGTTTGCTACTTCAGAGTATCTATACAGTGCTCCAGAAAATACTGAATGAAATTGATTCCAATGAAGTCAAAGAAGAACATAAATTCTAATAAACTACACTTAGTCTTAACTGAAGTCTGTGATATTGCAATCTAATACAGTCATTCAACACTTAAAAAGTCAGAGGCTCCAAAAGCCAATTATTAACATTCAAATATCCAGGTACATACAGATTTGTATACCATTTTCTGTGTTTAGATCTAAATGCTGAAGTTATATTACAATTAAACAGGTATGCTCAAAAATTTAAATTCAGATTTTAAAATTTACTAAGTCTGACTCACTATGAAAAGCTAAAGCACAGAATCATGGAAGGGTTTGAGCTGGAAGGAACCATAAAGGGCACCTCATTTCAACTCCCCTGCTATGGGCAGCACCACCTCCCACCAGGCCATGCTGCTCAAAGTCCCATCCAGCCCAGCCTTAAAATCATACTAGGACTGCCATGATAACATAATTATTACAGACAGAAAATACAACATGCAAATTACTCTATTTGTATGAGTGTATGAGTGAAATCATGAAATCATGAAATTCAATGTAAAGCTGAAATAAAAATGACTCTAAAAGCACAAAGTAGTCACTAACCTGTATTTTGATTGGCCAGGAGAAATTGCTGACATAGACATAGAAAGTGATGTTTGGGTTGCTTCGAAAGTTGAATTTTTCACAGGAAAAGCTGTCTCTGTATTCCTTAATATTAACCTTGGAAACAACAGGAATCTCTTCTCCAGATATTGTTCCAGCTAAAAATTTTTAAAAGCTCAGGTGTAAATATACATATTTAAGAAAAATAGAAATCATCATTAAAGATGCCAAAGTAAATTTCCATAGGAAATATAAATCCTTAACTGCTTTTGGTGTCTTCCTTTAAAACAACCTCTTATTATAGTTTACATGGCACATTAGGTATGTTTAATATACATACAGAGAATTCACAAAAATTTTTAGTTTGGTTTCAAAAATTATATGCAAAGACAGAAGAAACATAATTTTACAAGACAGTTATTATGGTCAGCTTAACAGATAATATGCTTTCCTCCATAATTTATGTTTCATTTCAATAAACAGCTCAATAAAATCTCTAAGGGAATTTGTCTACAACTTACACTCTTGCTGTCAAGTTTTAATTGTTCATGAAAGCGTTAATAAAGTAACTTGCAATAAACATTTATTAATTTTTACAAATAAATGAGTGACTGAGATAAGTTAAAATAAAGGAATAAACAGAGTTTACTAACTGTAGTATGGTAAAGTACTTCAGAAATGCATTGATGAAGAAATTCATGAGTTTAAGAGAAACTCTAAACCTTCTTTAAAGAGGTTTTTTAAAATTATTTCATTCTAGGCATCATGCCTCTCCTTGGATATGTTTTCAGAAAGTCAATAGAACCAATTCAGAAAAACTGTCTAAATTAAAACAAAGAAGAGTAATGGGGTTCAAAGTTGGAGAAAAAATAGATAAGCAGCTCTTTTTATCAGCATACACAGAAGAACTTTATTGTTTGATATCAATGTAAAGGTTAATAATTAAATTTTTAGCTTGAACACTGAAACAAAGAAATAAAATCTCAGTCTCTGCAGTAGTTAAGGAAGCAATTTATCTTAATTAAAATCACAGCATTTCATAACACTGTCGTTTTAAAAATTTAAATACGCTACAAGCTTTTCTTACCAATGTAATTTTAATTGAATAGGAGAGAAAGTCAACATATTAATGAAGCTTTATTCAGATTGCAAATTATCATCTGAGGTTTAAATAATATAATTAATAACAGCATAATGATAATGGCAAAAGAACGCATTTGGCAAAGTTTTATTATCAAAATTAGCAACAAAGAGACAATCAGGTTAAAATAACTCAAAAGATCATGAAATCATTTGGGGGAAAACTCATCACACCAAAAATTCACTCTCACCTGTAGAACCAATAGACCACGTAATATTGAGGTTAAAGTTGTTTGATGCATTAATTGATATATCCAAATTTTTATTTGACTAGGGGAGAAAATAAAAAAAAAAGGAAGTTAAATCATATCAGAATATATTGCATGTAACTCTACTGCACATAACTGAATACAGCGTTTTAATCATCTTCCAGTTTTCATTTTAAACATACCTAGACATGGCAATGATTCACTGCCAAAGGCAATTCTCTCTTTTGCTTTGGTAAGAACAGGGTACAATTTAACATATAACTACACCAGTTAAGTTTGTCCTAAGTAGAACAAAATATTTGTCTTTAAAAAATCAAATTTAAAAAATATATGGCAAATGCCTACATTCTAATCACAAGCCAAATTTTACTTTCTGCAACTAAAAATGTTTTCTCAACAGAGGGGTATACCTCTTCAATTCATCTCAGGAAGCTATTAAACTTGTTATTCATGGGAGCAACAATAAAATCAACCAAATGATAATTTTTCAGAGTATTGATTAAGCTGAGGTACATCTACCATTTAGAAAAAATTCTCAGTGAAGGACTAATTTTGCAGCTCTCAAAAAATGTGAACTATCTCAAAAACTTTATAGACACTTCAAAAGCCTTTAATCAACATCAAATACATTGGAAATCTTAATTCTGAGTCTCTAAAACTTAACTAAAATTATTTTCTTACCTGTTCTGGATTTGCTATAAAGTTTATGGCAGTGTGATGCCGATCATCCTCTTGTAATAAGCTGAAGGTAAACTGATAATCAATCAAAAGGCTGTCTGTAGGCAAAACAAAAATTTAAAATAATGAAATAAAGTGTATATATATTAGTTCTATATTATGCAAGTACCTCAAAGTTTACCATTCACATTGATTTTTAAAGTCATAGAGAAATCTACAAGTCAGAATTATTTACATGCATTTCACTGTTGAAGTCTTTGCATTTAAAGTCTTGAAATGATTAAAACTAAAATTAAGTTAACAAAAAATCTAAATTAAGAAAAAAGCTTCTAAATTTTTTACCATTACAGTTCTACAGGGATCAAAAGCTTCTATTTTTCCCTCTTTCACAGGAAATAAGGAGGTGACTTATAAGTGTACATGATTCTGATTATTATTTTATGCATGTTAAAATATGGCAAGTCATCTCTGGTGCTACAACCCAGTGAATAATTGTAAAGCATTATTTTGATCCCTGGTCTGCTGACATTCTGCTACCAACACCACACAAACTGTGTTACAAATAAAAAATATGTGATCATAAAAAGAAAATCAGTAAATACAAAGAGAGTGAAAGATTAAGTCAAAGCAGAAGAAAAGCTGTGTCAGCCTTTTGTTGGATTTAATAGTTTGCTTACTGCTGACAATCACCTTTTCTGCAGCAACACATCATCTGAAAAAAATACACTGTTGTATCCTATGGGAAGGCTGAGTTAGAAAGAGAAAAAAGCCCCCTATATTGTCTTAATAGTTAAAGAAAATTGTTTTGGTTTGGTTTTGTTCAGGGTTTTTTGGATTCTTTTTTTTTTTTTATAGTGAGTGTGGAAAGAAAAGTAGAAAATAAAGGTTCACAGAGTATCCTCAGTGACATGAAAGAAGTGACATGAAAGGAATTACCATGACATTCAAAGGTGAGAAGATCACTTTCTCTCATTAGCCATCACAGTTCCATTATTCAAATAAGAATAAGCTGATCTACATGTCTTAGCTAACAAGTTTTGACCAGGTCTCTGCATGTTTATGAAAGCAAAAGATGAATAAATATGAAATTAAAATGCCCCATTAATTTATTGATAGTACTCTACACTTCCATAGTTATGCAAATCTAATTAATAAATCTTATTGACTATTGTGTCATATCTCCATGCCTAACAATAAGATGACCATCATACCAAAATATCTTTAAATATAACAGGACAGAAAAAGTTGGCAAGTAAAGATTGACCCCTATTAAATGGATTGATAAACCCTTTAATAATCATGAGTAGAAAGGGGAAAATGTTAGGAATAATGGATAGAAATGCTCAATCTCCTCATCTGGTCAACGTGGAGCTCCTCAAAATACAGATGACTGCTTCAGCATCAATCTTTGCAAACAGATTTATTGTAAAGGTGTGGCAGACCAGCACCACAGAAAGCATTCCTACAGAATTCTGACTACAGCAAGGGCTACAAGATGCAAGAAGCAGCACTGACAAGCCTGGACAAGATATCATTGATTTGCTCATAAGATATGGAAAATTACCATTTCAATATGGCACAGTCTTTTTCCAAGCACAAATTGTGTCCTCTCAGAGATGCAGAGTATCAGCCAAAAAACAAGCAGTTGTATATAGATAATATCCCATCATAAGATAACACTGGAAATAGACATAGGACTCTTGTCTCCCAGTCATGAATGAATAGCTCTTCTGCATATAAGTTTTTAAAAAATTAAAATAATTTACTTTTAAAAAAATATGATTTTTTTTTCCCCCTGGGGTTTGTTGTTGGTGGTGGTGGTGTTTAGTTATTTGTTCTTGGCTAATTTTAAAACAATTTTTAAATTTATGTTTTACTTGTTAAAAGCCAACAAAGTATGAACTGATGTTTCAAGGAATGCAGCAAAAATCCTGACACTTATAAAAGAAGTTAAACTACACAGTCCCTCTTAAATTTACCATCTGTAACAAATCAGAAAATTAATTCCACTTTTTTATTGCATGCTTACATGCAATACAGTTGACAGTAAATTGTGAAAAACAGTAAGAGTTAATTATGTGCAGAGGCTCTCCTTTTGTACCCAAGCTATCCCAAATTTTTTCTTGTGTTATTAATTACTCTATTATTTAATGGTTGATCAATTTGATACTTCATTAATAGCAGCAAAGTTCAGTAGGAAGTCTCACACATTATCTCCTCTGTAGCACTCAAAAGCCTTGAACAACACAGGTTCAAGAGCAGCTCTGAGAGCCAACACAAGAGCTCACTTTGGGATTCTTCAGAGATGACAAAGGATCTCTAAATTACACCAATTCCACAGAGATCTGCCACAGGATAAATCATTAAATCCCTGCCTTGGCCATGCCAGGGTGCTGTAAAGCAGAAACATCCCTTCAGAGACAATTCCAACTCAGGGAAGGTACCTAAGGTGTGCATGACTCAAACAAAGCAGACAGCAGGACCCAAGTGCAGTTGTGTGATTCAACAGCACAAATGAGCTCAGGTGCAAATGAATAAACTGACACTGAACCAACACTCCTTCCCATCTTTCTGAGGACTGCAGAAGTTTGCTGAAGAAATTTCATAGGTTGGAGAAAGGTACACAAAACTTCAAGGAAGATTTGTCTTGACCTATTCTAGAGGTGAAGATTCCAATTTTTGAAAAGTCTCTAAAGTTAGTTTTTATTAGAATATAAATTAGCCAAACTAATTGAAGAAGAAACTCAGAGCAGAAATTAAAAGGGATTGTAAAGGAGACTCTACCCATTGCACCCCACTGCCATCTCACTATCCTTTCCTCACTCTCTCCATCTGTTTCATTCTGTAACTTAGGAGACTCCCCCCACATGTATTCAGCAGCTCCCAGGGAAAATATCACCTCCCTCTCCTCCAGAAAGCTCCACCTTCTGCAGACTGAAGGGGGCAGAACAGTTATCCTTCCTACTGCCAAACCTCTTCCTGAATATAATATATGCCAATGCATCATAAGAGCACATAAACTAAGCAGTTGCACAGTACACCACACCATATTTCCCAATTCATAGTGCCATTCAAACCAGAGAGCTTAGCCTCAGCAGCAGTACAAAATTTAAACTAAGAGTCAGTTCTAAGACTACGACCTATTCTGAATAGCTAAATGTAAAAGTAGCCAAATATATAATGACTAAATGTAGAAATAGCTATTTAAAGTACATTCAGTATATCCTGTTGATATATATGTATATGTTGTGCATATTTATAATCAGGAATTTGGAGAAGCTTAAGATTCTACTCCATGTGGGTTTGTTTCTACTTTAAACCTTTATGAAGCCACCCTAAGTAATTTTACCCTTTACATAAACAAATGAGACTTTTCATATTTCTGTTTACCAAGACAGAAACACAACAAATCTACTCAAGCAGGTGACTCAGAGCAGCAGGCAGACAGAATTTAATGAGCCACATTCTAGCCTATAATCTCCTGAATTTTTATAACTCCCTGAACTTTTATGTCTAAAGTTCCATGGGAAAAGTTTGTGAGAACATGGAAACCTCTCCACAAACTCAGAGCCCAGCTCACAGCTCAGATCTTAATTCCCCAACACACAACAGAGTATTTGGAATTCACAAGCTGGGTTTTTTTGAGCCAAGAGTCAGCCCAGAACAGTCTAATATCTGTTTCCAGGCATTTTGTTTCACTTTATCTTAGAAATAATTGATTAAAGTTGAAAAAAAGTGTTGGGAGATAGGATCACAATACCACACTGACATCATCAATGGTCAAATATTACAAAGACTTACAGTCATTGAGTTTTTTCACATCTCTATTTTGATTTTTTCAAAACCCTTGACTGCTTTCACAGTCAAAAGGAGTCATTAAAATCAATTCAAAATGCCAGTAATGAGCATGTGTGAGAACATAACAATAATTAGGTGAAGAAAGATGCTTAATGAAACAAGGAAAATTAATTTCAAAGCAATCTTTTAACCCCAGTATCACTGTTAATTTTCAAGAAACCTCTCTGTTTCATTAATAAAGGTCAATGACTTCTGATAAGGATTATATGGTTTAAAATGAAAGTTTTGTACTCATATCCAAAAAGGAACAGACGAATTCCCATACACAAACTTTTGCATTGGAAGAAAACTCTGATTTTTAAAACTACAGAATACTCCCAAAAGAACAAAGGCCAGAAAGAAGTTCTTCAGTATTTCTATAGCACCTCTATACTCTGTGAGAATATATAATTACAATGGTAATTACTTTTAAAAAAGGTAATTAGATTGAATATGTTTAGTATAAATTAGTGACAAATTTATATATGAAAAGGTATGTTACAGGGGAGTATTAAGACTGTAAAATGAACCATTACAAATCAAGGGTGCCTGTAAATTATTTTTGGGTGAGTGCTCCCCTAATGGGCAGCTATTCAACACTTTGTTCCATGTTCAGTACTCAGTGTTGGGCCCATGCCTCATTTACTACATGCTACACAAGTCCTTTTCTCAAGATGGAATTAATTTCTAATGTGGTTTTCTATAGTATTCATCACTATAATTTTCTAAGTTCTTCACAAAAGTTAATGAATTTGTTACAACGTTACTGAAGATGAGAAGGCATTTGAGTGCCATTTTATAGGACAGGAAATGAAACAAGGAGACCAAGGACAAAACCATCTATTAAAAACGAGGAGCCAATGTGAAATACCTGGACTTTGATTTTTCATAATACTTTGAATTATATAACTCTATGTATGAACATTGTTATTTGGCAGCTCCTTCCATCATTCATTGTAATTCTTTCCACTTTTTCAACAAAACAGGAAAGGAACACACATTCAACTTTCCATTGCATTATCACTGATTCGTTCCCTACAAATTCATTCAGTGCATTGTGGAGTGAAAATTCCTTGGGAACTGGTATATTATTAAAACTGTGCAATCATGCTCTAATAAAGAAGCAAATAAAAAATTATTGTGACAGCAACCTTCATTCTTTCACTATCCTGCACCCACTGCCTATGCAGCATATTTCAATAAAGGGGGTTTATTAAGTAATTTAAGAATCAGGCTAGAGTAAATTTTAGAGAACCACTTCTGAGCTCTCTTTTACTTTTGAACAAATCACTCCAACTTCACTGCATCTCTAAGCAGGAGGGAAGAATGAACCTAGGTTCCCAAAAAGGGAGCAAGAACATTCCTAACTGGCCACATTCATGGCTTTTCTAACTTTGGTCACCGGCCATTCTCCCATGGTTCCTCTCACACGGTTTCTAAACACACATTTTTAAAGCTGAACAAAACAGCAAAACGGTTTTATAAATATGCAGAATTTTTGAGAAATGCCTTCATTTTAGCTCCAAAAGCTCTAAGCCAAAAGTGCTGCAATGTATATCAGCCAGATTTACAAAAAGAGCATGGAACTAGACCCACCCACCCACCCACAAAATAATCTCATTCTCAGCTACAACCTAATTATCCCATTTTTAAAACATTAGGTGAGGATCACATGATCTTTACTCAGTGACTAAAATAGGGGTTTTTTCACTTTTTTCTGATAACTAATAACTTCTATTTTGTGAATAAACCCCTCAAAATCTAGTGCTGTCCTATTTTTCCTTCTTGAAATCACTTATAGTTGTAAGAACCTCCATCATGATTGCAACTTCAGACTCGTCACAGTCTTCCCACACTCTTCTATTTAAGGATCTGTCTATTCATGCTGATTCTAAAATTCATACTCTCACCTCCTCATTGCACAGGCAGTTTGTCTCTCTCCTCCTCTTTCTAGTGATTGGTCTCTATTTCCAGTTAGACTTTGTTGAGAACAGAACTATTCATATTCCTCTCTATCAGTACAAACGCTGCTTTTGAAACCAAGTACCATTATCAAATGCTACAAATCATATTCATCTGTGACCAAAATGAAATTCTCCTTGTATTACATCAAAGTTGGGGGTTACCACCAGACCTATTTTCTGTCAGGATAATTATTTTGAACTTTCAGAGCAGCTGCCTGATTCATTCCTCTGTCATCTGTATCTAGCAGTCATCCACTGCCTCATTGTCATTTTTATATTGAATAGGTTTGTGTCTGACATTACTTGTCCATTGTGATAAAACAAAAAGTCATTTACTGTGAAGTTTTTAGCAAAAACTTGCATTTTATTGTATGTAATCAGAGCGCAATGAGCTTCAAAAAAACCCAGCATTTACTATTTATGTGCCTTTTTCCATTTCAAGAAAGAGCATGGGAGAATGAATTTCACATAAGTTCAAAGTCTTTAAAAACATACAGCAATAGCAAGTCATTGTTTCTTTTACTATACTTTACAAAAATGTACTGGTCTAAAAAGCCCACAAAGGGATTCGTGTCATAATCAGAAAATTGGGTAACTGAGTTTTATTTTAAATAGAAATATTTCATCTTATTAAATTCTCAGCTGCTATTTGGAAAGGTCTAATAAGTTGTCAGTTTTGATCCTAAGGGAGGGCCAGAAAAATCTACCTGTATTAGAATTTTACTCAGCTAAATTTTGCTTATTTTCTCAGGCCACTCTGTATTGACTAAAACTTTCAGTGGATGATGGAAATGCATCATGTTCAGAAAGGTAACTCTTGATTTTCATTACTGAAAATAGAAAGACCTAGAAGGTTCATTAAGCCTGGACATGTAAGTTTTACAAGGCTAATTAGGTGAGATGTATCTCGCCACAGCTGTCACAGAAGTGAAGATAGGAAAATGTCATGGTAAACAAGGCTGGACTTGTGGCTGAGATCTAAAAACTGAGGTACAGATAGAGTCACCTGGGGCCTTTTCAGCACACAATCTCAAGATGATGCTCCTAAAGTTTTTAAATCCCAGACCACATCCAATTATCATTTTTCCTAGATATTTCATTAAACTCTTTACTGAAAACGCTGTAACAACTTATGGGTTTACTGTCAACAGCTGCAGACCCTTTTCCAGCTCTGCTGAAGAACATGGTCTATAAACAATGTGTGGAAAGCAATGGCTAGGGAATTATGAACAAAATATTAGCAAAAGAAGCAGCAACAAAGAAAAGAATGTGCACTGATCAGCAGGTGTCCAAATGTCAGTTGTAGGAAAAGGTCTGGGTGTCTCCAATGATGGAACATTTCAAAACTCACAGCACAGTCTTGTCAGAAGTGTTTATTACCTGACAGCAAGGACTACTCAATTTTGTTTTGTCACATCAGACCATCTTTGTAATCCCTTAACTCTTGTAGTATTCATAAAGTGTTAGAAGAGTGAGGAAAAAAAACAAAAAATAAAAAGCCAGGGGAAAAAAGTCATTAAAATTATTACGGAAGAAAGTCAAATTTCTCTCTCCATGATTTTTTTTCATATTGTTCTAAATGCATCCCCACCTTTGTAACACTCTTATTAATATTACAAGTCTAACATGTATTTTCAATATACCAGCATCAATACCCACTAATCTGATTCTAATTTATTGCTTTCATTATATAGTCTCTACACACTGAGGAGATCTCTGATCTGCTTGTTCTGACAACAGAAGTGGCACATCTAAGAAACAACAATGTTAAATTATTGTTTGACTTCATGTATTATTGCCAAAGAGGGATGTTTCTTGTCTAGGAAAGTAGTAAATGAAAGCAGTCAGATTTTCATGCTATTTTATATCCTGCTCTCATAACTTTCAGTTTATTGTATAATCCCTAAAAGTCTACTACATCTCCTATTAGAAAGAAGCTTCTATTTATACATGGATCAATGCTGCAAATATGGGCATGGCAGAAGTACAAATGTAATTTTAAAATTGTTTATGCTTTTATACATGTATTCAAGCTTTGCTATAAACTGGGAACAGTCAGAAGTTAATCAGACAATAACTTCTACATCTTCATTAGCAGAGCTTTTATCCTGCTTCTCAAATAACCAAACACAGGTCTTAACAATTAAAGAGCAACCTCCTGTTATTCAGGCCTTCCAAGGAGAGAACACACATTTTATAAATTGTCTATAAATATACACAGATAAATAGATGCTCCTACAATATCCCAACATTTTCAAAATCCTCTTCCTTACCTTTTCTCATTATTCAGTTGAACTTTACTTAAGAAACCCTAAATCCACAACCCAAATGTCAGAACAGACCCCATGTTGCTTGACTCCACATGACTTGTACAAATTGCACAATGTAAGTTGAAGTTGAGATGTTTCCACGTTGCTGCATTCTCAAACTAATTTGTTAGTTCTGAGAAATAAAATCTCTCATAGCAAATAAATCCAGATCAGGAAAATTGCACTTCATACTAGATAGAAATTACATCACATACCTCACTGAGCAGTGTCCTCTGCTTTAAAGACACAAATTACAACAGGTACTTGTGCTGTAATAAATATAAAATGCTACATCTCCATGCAGTAGAAACACAATTGCATTACAACTTTGAAAAGAAGAACACAAGCACTTTTTCCTTTAAAACACCATTAGGTATTTTTAGAGTAAAATCTGTTATTTCCTTAACATTCTCACTCAATAATAACATTGCTCATGCTAAGAACTGAGTGCAAATTAAGCAAAAAATATTGATAAATATTAAAATTCCAAACACCCACAAATGAAATTACATCTGTAATATTGTCTAATCCATTTTACACAGCCTTTAAGACAGATAGGAGAAATATCTCAACTCTAGTATGGAATAAAAGACAGAGTGAAAAACTCCAGAAAAAACAAACATTCCCCCACTTGCCACAAGTTTGATTTGTAGGACTAGCAGTCAGGTACACAAAACAATAAACAGTTTGGTTAAAATAAGCAAATTGAAATAATGGAGGAAGGAAAAACGGAGCCCCAAAGCCTGTTTTCCTCAAACCCAGTGCAGTCACCCATCCTTCAGAGGAGATTTATTCTTTGCCTCAGAGAGGAAACATTGGCCACCATGGCAGGGCTCACTGACTCCTTTCTGAAAGTGACTCGGAAAACTCAATTTCCACCTGAAACAGCTGCCAGCCATTAAAAGAAATATTATATTTTCCTGGTGTTATTTTTTTCTATAAACCAGGAACTAAATACAGCTGTGCTTTCATTATTCATGACTCTTTTTTTTTTCTTTTTTTTTTTTATTTGGCCATGGAAAGAAATTACTGTGAAGCAAAATGTGCAAATAGAATAAATCTCTCCTTTTATTGTTATTGTTTGGTTGGGTTTTTTTCAAGTTATTAGCTTAATACAGACCAACTGAGACATCGTTACTCATTGATACATATCAAGCACAAACTTTTTGACACAGATTCTCTGAGAACTGAATTAGCATGTAAAAAGGAACAGCAAACTGTAGCAAATACTGACAGTCTGTTTGTTCTTGGTATTTGAAAAGCAGTAATTGTTCATATCACTGCAACTGACCTTCACAGACCAAAGACTGTGGCAGGCAGTCCTTGCCAACAGACATGAAGTGACACATTTGCATGATGTAGCCATACACTGCCTTCCTTAGAATGTTTCCATTTTTCTCTTTCCACCCTTTATTCTGTTGTTCATTCTAGCAATGACCTCTCCAAGTTCTCTTTCAATAGCCATTCCCAACATCAGAAGAGGCTCTAGCACTTCAAAATCTGTCTGGCCACATTTTCAAAAACACATACAGAAACAGTATGTATTTCTGTTCAACAGAGGTAGAAATCTAAAATTCTCATATCATTGATGAAAAAAAAGCACGATATTGTTGCCCTTTTAAGACTTTTCTTCCCACATTTTGCATAGCTTGTCATTTTTATAAAATTATTCTGATGGCCGTGGCATTTCCTTAAGGGGCTAACACAGTAAAGTACATTTATTTCCCCATAACATAGAAAGACAAATCAAATACATATATATTACTTCTTTACCAGTGTATCTTCATACTCTTTGACAGATACATTTTTCAACTTACCCTTAATGTCTAGTTTGCTATTGTATCTATTTCCTAGCATACACTGCTGCTTTTTGACCTCACACAGTTTGCTCTTCTATTTCATGTCAGCATTACCCTTTATATCAAGTGACTTCCAAATTACACTTTGCTGTCAATGAGTTATATTTCTGGAACATATTTTAAAATAATATTCCCAATTCAAGCTAAGAAAAAGTGACAATAAATTAATATCAATGACTCACAGGCTACTTTGCAATATGCTGAAATGGAGCTGAGTTATCGAGTCAGAAAGCTGAATTTGACAATGTCCACATTTAACCTAGTTTACATTTTTTTAAGTTTATATAATCAAGGTTTTATCATCCTCTTGAGATAGAAATGACCCCCAATTTATTTAAATGATCCCACAAGGGTCTCTCAAATACCCTGTAAGAGCTTCCCAGCACTAATTCTAAAGCTGAAAACATCCCTGACTGCTCTCTAGACTTCACAGGCACGTGTGCCAGGATTAGGTGGTTCAGGACCCACACCTGGGCAGTGGAACTCACACTAAAGGACATCTGCATTAATGGAAGAGTGCTCCATGTTTGCCAGCAGAAAAACACTCCTGCTGACTTGGAATAACTCACTTTTTTGACCAAGAACTCCCAAAAGAACCAACTCAAAATTTCCCACATATCACAAGCCACTTTTTGAAGTCAGGGTGCGTTTTTTCCTTTTTCAACTGGTTCAAGATTTCACTATAAATCTTCCTTGAAGTCCTGCTGATCAAGAATTCTCTTTTCCCTGGGCAGTCAGCATGGGAAGCAATGCAACTGCAAAAGCACCACAGGTGTTTTCCCTTGACTGTCAGAAGGTGAAACCAAGGGACCCTGAGGGATCCTTTCCCATGGCATTTATTTCTTACAGCTCCAGGATCAGGGAGCTCCAAGGCCTCCAGGTGTCTGAGGAGTGACAGCTCCTGTCCCCTGGGAAGTGTTCAGGAATCTCACACACAGAGCACACTGAATACACAGCACAAGGATTCAGAAAGTATCCATCCCTATGAACCCAAGCTCAATATATCAACAAAATCAAATGTTGTATAATTGTAGATACTTGCACTGGTTTCCTTCTCATTTAAAACACTGCTTCATACAAGGGCTAAAGTCCCCTACAAAGCAAAGGATGTCTTCTGAATGAGACATCCTGCTGCTCTTGCCTCATCAAGATCTATAAATACTCACATTTTATACCTATAGCAATTTTACTGTAATACTACATATTAAACTGCAAGAAAAATATTATAAACATAATACAAAAAATAATTATGGCATCCATGGAACAGTCCTCTAACTCAGACTTTTAACTGCATGCAATATAAGGTCTGGTTTTTCTTCTTTTTAGCAGTTAGAAAGTTAGTTTCACCACTGTTAGTTTGCCCTACTTCTTTGAGTTAGGGTAGCATACCAGCTATTATTAATGAATAATCACTAAATTTACTTTGTCTGCTTTGACAAAAGGTATTAAATAGTAACTGTAGGAGGATGCCAGTTGATAAATTCACTAGTATATAAGCAGAAGTTACCAGAGAAAGCAAATAATCTTCATTTTAAAAATAACACATGGCTTGTTAAGCAAAGAAAATCCACAACATTAAAAAACATTAATTACAAAAAAGAGAAATAAATACATACATGGAAAAATTCTCCAACTCAAAGTAAAAGCTGAAAATGATTGGCAGCAAATCCATTTCCTCAGCCTGCCCAACAAAGCTGCAAGCCAACCTAGCATTTGGCAAATGAGTACAGAGAGCCTGGGGTGAGATCATAATACTTTATTAGGAGCTTCAGCTTCAGATGTGGTTATTGTTTTAATTCTCTGGAAGGCGACAGTTGGTTTGTGCAGTTATTTTAGCTCAGGGCAAAGACTGTGTTTGTCTGTTGCTCTTTATAAGTTCTGAGTTGGTAGGTTTGCTGAGGCTAATCTTTCATCAAGCCATCCTAGAATTGTCTGATTTAAACTATAATCTGTTCCACTAGACTCTTTAAACACTAAGAAGATTTCATTTGAAATAGAATTTTTTTGTGTAAGTCCATATATTCAAAAGACAACGTCAGTCATTACTTTGACTGTATTTATAAATAATATAGATTTTTTTTCAAAGTCTGTTTCAAAGTCAATCAATGTTAGATATAATTGGCGGAACTCATTATTTTAAGTCAAGCATGGCAGTTTTACAATTACAATATGTATTTAGCTGAAATTAATGTTGTCCCAAAAGGAAACATGAATTGTTCAAATCAGTAGTGAAGTCGGTGGCTGCTGGTATACATCTCCCAACTCAGCTAAAGCAAACACGTTTTCAAGAGCTCAAATTTATTGTTTATGCCCTTTAAGTTTCAACATAATTTTTAAATATCTGGAAAATCCCTGCTAACAGTTTTACTTATAGTGATACTTGCTATTTATCTTCTAAAACACTCTCCTTGGAATGCTCTTGAGTTTAATTTTTCTCTAAGTATAACAAGTCTGCCACCTAGTGCTTTATGGTACCTCAAGTAAATGTTTTACTTGACAATTATTTTTAAACAATTTTATTGATAAAAGAGGTCATGTTCTGAGTTCCTGAATGCATCAACATGCATGATTTTAGTATTTAGAGAGACTTCTTTCAACAATTTTAATTCTCCTTTTTATTAAATTATAACATTGGTAACATAATAAATGTTACTAAAACTTGGCTTATATTAGAACTTTGACTGTGACTAAGCCCAGAAAAGAAAGAAAAAAAACATATTCTAATAATAAGGAAAGCAGGTGGGATGAACTGTCAGACCATGTCAAAAGGTCTAGAGAGCTAAAACTGCATTTTGACAACAGAAATAAGGGTGTACTGTCTTATCCTTTTGCTCTGAGACAATATTGAGCTGATATTTCTAAAAATTCATTGGAAGTTGTCATAAATTATCTACATTTAATAATTAAACAATCTTTCTAGTTACTACTATTGGGAAGAAAGGAAATCAGGACTAACAAAGTCTTTAGTCCAAAGACCAGATATGAAAAAGTAATTAGACTTCTTAATTTTTAGCAAGTAAGACAAAATTTTAATAAAGCAGATAAAAGAAATAAGTGCTTGAGGTTATTTCTTTTCAGGCACCACATACACTGCATAAAAATATGGTTTAAAAGTTTTAAATTAAAATACAAATTTACTATATAGAAATTGTATGGAGAATAGGTACAGACTGGCACTTTTCTTTACTTTTCCCTTTCTGAAATCCTGGTGTGTCAGCACTAGTGGGGCTAATACAGCTTCAGGACTGGGCTAGAATCCTTATGAGGCTCTTCACCAGAAGCAAAATTTGCTTTTTTGTCCCCAGCTCCCTGCACAGACACCAGATATTATCTTGAGAATTTTTACTGAATGTACATTTCATAGTTTCTCACCAATTTTGCACATGAAAGTATCATTCTTCATCTTTGTGAGCTGCTGACATACTGAGGGAATTGCTTATTGCTATCCTGTCTGTATTTATACCAAGGAAAGAAGCAATAGTCTTATAAGCTATAATGATTTTATAGCTCAGAGTTTAGAATGGCAGAGCAAAGCCATAAACCAATTATTCAGGTCAATCCCAAAAAAGTCATTGCAAAATGTTTAGTACAGCACATATTCTTTCCTGTGGTTTACTTGAGGTAGAAAAAGAGTAGCTAATAAAATTGAGCCATTAAGAATCAAACAAACAAACAAACAAAATGACTACTGTTTTCCTGCTTGTAATAATGTGTGTGTGTGGGGGGGGTTATATATAAGCTAAACTTTGCAGTGTGCTCTCTGGTTTTCTATTTTCTCCCTGTATGTCCAGGACACTGAGTGGAAAACTCAGAGGTGCCAGTGGAATGTGTACACCTGACCCCTCAGGCTCCTGCAGATGGACCAACCATCTTCCTTCCCTGCATGTTTCATCCCAGAAGAACATCTGGAGTGGTGGTCAGTCACTGTGTGAAACCATTCAAAATTGGCACTTCATAAAACACTAAGGTAAGAGAAAAAAGGAAGAGCTCTGGAAGGAAACACCTAAAAAACAGTTAAAATAAAATTTGAACATTCTTTCAGCCTTTTTATATATAGATATTAAGGCCTTGTCTTTTTTAAAGGCTAGAAATACAACAAATATCTGGATCAGGGGCATATGATCAATAAATAGGTTTTAATTCCACAAAAAGCTGCAAGTCATTTAGTCCCTCCCCAGTTTAATTCTCTTTGCAAATGACCCATCCCTCATGACCCCTTAAGTTTTGGGCTCTCTAATCCTTCTCAAAGGTCAGGTTCTAATCTCTAAAAGCAGGCCTGCTCTGCAGCATGGGAAACTCTACAGTGTTACACTGGATCTATAATACATACATATATAAAATTATATATATATATAAAATGTAAAGGCAAGCCTCATCTGATTTTTCTTTGCATTCACAAATATCACAGACCCACAAAACTTTCTGTCCAGCCAAAAGATGAGCACTAGATTAATTAAAATTGTCCATTTATAGCAATTTTATTACATTGTGACCACATTCTGGCTATACATTGCTGAGGAAATCTTCTGGAATGCCTGAAAGTTTCCCACTCCAAAGTGCGCTGCCTTGTAATTCATTGTTGCTGCCTGTTTAGTCTGCAGGAGCAAATGGAAAAGCTCTTCACTGTCAAAGGTAGTACCCAGAAATAATCCAAAAATTATTCTAACCATTTTTTTAAAAGAATAAAAGGGGAAAAAGGCTAAGGTATCTAAATCCATGTGCATTTTTTCAACTTCATTGTCTTAGCTAGGAATTTTCTTAGTAGACGAAAGGGAAAATCTTGAGTGCTCAGCTCATGAAAATTCTAACTATATGCAGGCAAACAATGTGATTTACACTGGCAGGACTGATTTGTTGTAAGCTTTTATGCTTCTGCATGTAGCAGTATTAGAATCAGTTGTAATTCTTGTTTGATATGTTGCATTGGAACTCAAATAATGTACATAAGCCACACATTTTGGAAAGTTTTTGACCTTAGAATTATGGCTATCTAAGAGAGGTTTATGGCGGAAAGTATCACATCTTCTCAAAACAAGTGATTGTTAGCAAGCCTGTAATTCAAACCTTGCATTGTAACACATCATGAATTGTAAATTTAAACTTTCATTTTCTCTGGAACACCGGATTAACCACTTCTCCATTTATGATTTAAAGCTTTGTGTCTGTATACAACCCAAGTGAAGATCACAGAAGTGGCATTTGTCCCAGTGATTCCTCCCAATCTGTCTAAAACCATCTGGTTTTGCTGCGTGTTCCCTTGCACCCAGGAGCTCTGACTCTGACAGCAATGCATTCCTAATGCTGATGTGTGAAGAACTAATGCAGCCATTTGGATGCACACTTTGCTATCGAGGTGTCACTGCCATCCAGCACGCTGGCCCAGACACCACAGTGCAAAAACAACAGCCAATACAAATGTATCACGACAAAATGTTGTATTTATGGTTTGTGTACATGTATAAGTCAGCTGCACAAGCATCTCCGGCCTCCAGTCAGGATTCATTTCTATGGATTGAATCAGCTTCTGATCATTCACAGCAAGACTGGCTCCCAACAGACAGGCCTAGGGATACAGAACCTCCCTACCAGAAATACAGAGAAATGCAGAAGCAGACCTTTTCTCAGCTAACAAGGATGTTTGCATGGCCAAACAAAACTGTAGCTTCTAAAATCACAAAGCTTTCTTTTGCATTAATACTGGTTTTATTTTGTATAAGAGATCTTTGATAAGGTCTCCTCTGATATTCCTAAGCCATGGCACATTGAACACTTTCAGCTCAAAAAATCCTTCCTCTCATGAAGTTCTAAGCTGCAAATTGTTGGATGTGAAGAGGGAATTATCACTGTATATTAATCCACTTGCTATACTCTTCCCACAGCATTTGTGTGCAGCCACTCCTGACAACAGGATGCTAGACTAGATAGATCATCATGCAGCTACTCACACATTCTTATACATTCAGTACTTTTCTCATTTCTGTATCTATTAGGCTTGTTCTCATTCTCTTGTTCTCCAAGTTGTGCTTTTTCAATAACACAATTCAGTTACAAAGAATGATATTAAAATAATTTTTAAAAAGCTGTGTACAATTATTTTCACACAATCTGGATAATATACTACTGCATACCCCATTACACATTTCTTATTCCATTTCTATTAAGTTTTCATAATTTAAAGCAGAAAAATTACTCTTGTCCAGTGCTGCTGTGTTTGGAATTGCCATATGAGAATGAAATCTGATGTTTAAAGCACTGTTCTTCTGATTTCTAGGATTTGACGGCTTTGCTGCTCTCTCTTTTTTATCCTTTTGGCATAGTATCTGTATTTAGATAAAGTCCCTACAATGTTTCAGTGTGTTACATCCTACATAAATTTCACTGTTTTCAAGCATGCCAGACCCATCCACAATCTTCCTGTGTTTCTATCTGCGCTCAGATCACTCCTTCAACCACAGCACCATCCATGTACAGAATTAAAATTCTGTTTATTCGCCTACATCATTATGAGAAGAAACAAATAATGAAGAGACTAAAACAACCTGTGCTGTCCCAGTGGCAAACACTATTTCCATTTACCCTCTTAATCATTCCATTGATGTCACTACCTGCACCAACACCAGCCTGTTCCCCCTTCCTAGGCTTGAGGATGGCACTGACAGGCAAGAGGGAGAAGAGAACTAGGTGAGATGGGCAGAGAGCTGGAGGAGATGAAAGCAGCTGAGATTCTACAGGGCAGTGAATATTCACAGCATCCCAAGCTGCAGAAAGTTCTCTAAGGCAACAAGAATTCCTCAATCCACATCCTGTTGCTAAAGAGAAATCCAGATCATCCAGTATGACAATAAAGTTATCTAGACACTTGGGATTAAATCCTGAAATTTTGCTCAGAAGAGCATTCCAATTTAGGGCAGTATTTCCAAAAGTGAAAAAAAGAGCAAAATTTAAATACATAAAACTGGTCATTTTGAAGATGACTAAACTCAAGCATGTGACTAAAAGTTTTCCTGATGAAGATCCTAACCACACAGCAAATTATTTTCTGCATTCACTGACTTTGATTCTACGTAATAGAAACAGATGTGCCTAGAATTTTAATTTCTCACAATCTTATGCTGCTCATAAATACATACAATTTATTTTCCCTCCTCTTGAGCAATAATATTCATGTGTTGTAAAAAATACACTTCAAGGAAAAGCAAAGTAACATTTTAAGGATCTAAAGAAAAAATTTCTTAATGAGGAGTGAAGTAAAGCACAGAAAAAATACCATCCAAATGCCTGTCTTGTACAAAACTGAAACATGGCATGGCCATATTTTAGAATATAGATAACAAATTAGAGAATCTCTTCATGATGTGTGTATATATATATCTGGTTTATTTTTTTTTAATACATGATTTAGCAGGAAATGGACTGTGCTGATAAGAAACTGTCATTGAAATCTTAGGCCAGTCAGTTATCAACAAATTAACTGATTATTTCCCATTATGATGCACCATCCAGCAAATACAGAATTCCATTATTATTTATCAGTGCAGTCTCCCTATTACTACAATAAAATAACTCTGAGAATTTTTTGTAGGGGATACTCTAAAAGGCTGGAAGTATTAAAAGAAAATTTATAGTTTCAAAACAACAAGATTTTTAAAATATTTTGAAATCTGACAGAAGACAAATAACAGTAGTGAGTTAAAGGTGAAAGGGCATCTTGAATATAGTACAATTTGTCTCCAACATGATTTATAGACCCAGCCTGAAACATGATAGCAAAAAAATAAGGTTTTTTCATGGAGGTGCCTGAGGTCTACAAATCTCATTACTGTCATTTCTTTTCAATCTCTTAAATTTAATAACATTTATTTTTAAAGGACAAAACAAACGTTGACACAGATATCCAAAATAGCCTATATATAATTGTGTTTAAAGTAAGAACTTCTCATGTACTCACTCTAAACCTAAAAAAATATTTATTTTTTATACAGATACAAAAAATTATTCTTCTAAATAATGATATTTCTGTTCTAAAGATGCTTTTCTTATGCAAAAAAAACAACAAATGGAATTGAATTTACTGATCAAGAGTACTGTAAAGACACAGCTTTCAAAAGTATTTTCAACTTGGTCTACAACATTTAAAATTTATGTTCCAGCCTAAAGTATTACATTCAAACTTATGTTGTCTGAGAGAAAAAAAAAATCCAAAAAACACTCACCAATGTTCTTTAATAACTGGCAGGAGAAATAAATGTTTTAGGCCTAGAGATATGTCAACATCTGTAACATAGTATGTAATTTACTATTTTGTTCTGTAAAACATACCTTGCAGATGTAAACCATTTAATGTAAGAAAGACAGATTAGCAAAGAAAATAAACATTCCTTTATTAGGTAAATGATGCCTTAAAGACACTCTAAAATAAAGTTGTTGTGTATTTTGTAAAATAAAATGCCAAGAAACAAGACCAAAAATCAGAAGAGAGGTTATAAGTATGTTCAGACATCTGCCTTTATGTATAAATTCAAGTTTGAAGTGGGGATGATGTTAGAAACAACAGACAAATGGATCCAATTGTCTGACACGGAGCAGGTACGTGCAAAAGTCACAAAAGTTAAAACAATGTTCTCCAACATCCCATCTGTTTTTATGATGATTAAAATTACTATTGAACTTGATATTGGCATAGTAAAATTGGCACAGCTCACTAAGGGATTTCTGCACATGGGTAATAAGCATTCTCATCCCTTCAGGTCCTTCACTAAGACTATCAAAACCGCAATGCTTCAGAGGAAATTTGCCAGAGGCACCTTTTCTACGACATTAAGAACATGGAGACAACACACAGCCTCCTTTTATGACACTGTGGAGAGCAGCTGTGTCTCATGTCCCTGGGAGGCAGACTGGCTAAACCACTCAGAATGTCCCAGGGAATAGTGCTGTTTACACTATTTGCATTTCTCCACCACAAAGTCTGTCTTTAAAGCATTGACACAATTCCTATTCCTTTCATTCACATATGATGAGATACAGAGAATAACCCAATGGCTTGGCCAGTCCCTCTAAGCCAGACATAAGGAATCAACTTTTAGTAGACTTTAATTTGTGTTCTTGGAGACAAAGCAAGAGAAGACCAGTAGGGAATTTTATTTTTCAGTCAAAATATCAATGCGCTCAATTTTGGAAAATCTCCAGAAACATATTTTGTTTTTCCAAGGAAATGAAATTATCATAAAATACGTAATCAACATTTCAGTACGTAGCATTAAAAATACAAGTACTCACAGTAGCATGTTCCCCTAAGTGGATTTCCAAGATACCTATTTTCAGAGTCACAGCTGCAGGGGGAAAAAAAAAGACAAAACCAAACATTCCCATTAAACACAGAACAGCTTAAATAAAAACACAGCTAGAATATTTATTCAAATATTTATTAGCATGACTTTCAGTACTACCAACACAAATTCATGCAAATAAGAAATATTTAATATCATTCTTAATGAGGGTGTGCTACTTTCTGGAGGCAGCTCCACGTCATATAAAAAAGCCAGAGTGATCAGGCTCTTGAATAAAGAGCTTCAGTCACCTGCCTGAATTTGGTGCCTGCAGTAGGACTCAGGGCAGGAATTCTGCTCTCTACAATCTAATGAGCAAAGGAGAGCCAGGCAAGCCACTCCAAGCACTGGATCTCCTCATCCCTGTCCTCCCAGTCACAGCTGATTCCCTCCCTGGTTTTGATCTGGCACGGCAGCATCTCAGCTACTGAACTTCCATGAACTCCAGCAGCAATTGCTCCTCTTCACTGACCACCCAGGGCACCAGGTGAAATTCAAACTGAGTATGATGTACTGATGCTGCTGACAAGATGTGCACATGAAAAGGGCTGGAGAAATAGCTTTCTTATTGAATAAGATAAAATATAGAGCTATTTTCAGAGACATGAAATATCCTACAGAAATTCAGTTCAAATTCAGTTATATAACATTACTCTAAAAATGCCAAATATCTTAACAGAAAATGATTAATCTGCTTTAGGTTTCCTTGGCTATTCCATGGAAGTCTCCAGTAAGATTATAGTTTTCTTTAAATATACAGAAAGATTCACAAAACAAAGAGAAAGCTAATCACTGCCTATTAAATTTCATACAAATATTTTCCCAGAGGAAATCTGAATCATTTAGTATCTTGGACTAACTTTTCATTACTTTATTCTAACAAACTTAATTTGGAAGGAGATATTTTTGCTGTTATTTTATTTGTGATTGTTATTAAAAATACATTCTAACTTGGATGTCATATCATTTAACAAGTTTTAGACTTTAAAATATTTTGATGTTTGTATTTCTGCTGGTTTCTTCAATAGTTTCTAACTGTTGATTCCTAACATACTCATTTTTATTAAAAGAATAAGAAGAGAATGTCCTTGACCCTTTGTTACAATACCATAAATAAAATAATCAGCAGTAGCAAAAAAATCAAAAAGTAGAAAAAAATGTTCTGGACTCTGCCCTTGTGCACTCCTGATTCCACATTAGCATGAGAACTCTTTGCAGGGTCAACTATACAGAAATTCAACACTTTTTTAATATAATAATTTTAATGATTAATCTCCAAGAAAACAAACTCCCCTACACTTCATGTCTAACTGCAGAACACAATTTGTGGTCTTGTTCACAAAGTCCCTCTCACCCTACAGTCTTTTCCACAGAATTTAGAATTTAGTAGAGTGAATTTAGAATTTAGAAGAGAGTCTGATCCTGAAGTAACTCTTTTGCATGTACTTGGAAAGAAGAAAATCTCTCAAATAGTAACATTGGTCTGCCTGAAAGAGTTTTTTTCTCAACATCACAAACATTCTACAAAGAACAGCTTGCTAGTGAAACAATAAAAAAATGTATTAATGTCTGAAAGGGCCTTTAGATTCGAAATTTTGAAAGAGAGCTACAGAAAGGGACCATTTTCAAAGCAAGGGTTTAAAAGAATTCACTTTATGCAATATTGCCACAGAAATGAGACAGTGTATCATGTAACAAATTATAATAACATTGTAAGAGGACTATTTTTCCTCTTGAATTGTTTCAAACTCAAAGTAGATTAAATGTACCCAGTATTTAGAATATGCTGAGTTTTTATACCTGAAGGAAAAAAATAACTCTGTGTTTAGAGTCTGAGGATGAAGGCAAGAAACTTCCCCTGCTGCTCACTGCTAATGGTGCTGACCTGTGTGTGACATGGAAGAGCAATATTCAACTCCCAACAACAATAACTTTTCCACGGGGAGAAAATAAACAAATTCCTCTCTGAACTCTTGCCCTGTCAAAGCACTCACCTGTGGTGCTTTGACACTGAGAGTAAAGGTTCAGGGTTTTTTTTTAATCTTGAAAATCTTAATGAAAAAAGACAGCTGTTTCCATACAGCTTCCCTTCTCCATTCAGCTGCCCTTCTAATCAGATGCAACCATCTCCTGTGGATCAATAAGTGCCAGAACCCAGGGATTTCCAGCATCACATACACCTTCCTTGTTGCGTTTTTATTTTTATTTATATCACAGTAAAAACCCAAATATGAATGCATGAAATAAAAATATCTATAAACTTCCTCTAACACAAAACAGACTTCACAACTTACAAGAACAAACAAAGGAACCGTTAATACAAAAATTACTGGGTTCTAAATATGTTGCAACATCCAAGTATTCATAAGTATTCACTCAAATCCAAATAATTACCAATTCCCTGACAATTACAGAAGTCACCTTCAAACATCTTGAAAATAAACAAGCAATGCAATTTTACAGCCATTTCATTTGTTTCAGCATCATATGCAATGGAATGATAAAACATACACAATAAAAAAAAAGAGCAGTGAATTACAGCACAGCAAAGTATTTTGATGTATTATCACAGATACTCTCTGTGCTGGGATCCCCATGGAAGTACTGAAGGAGGGAATGATTTTGGGCAGGAGAGAGCCTTGGTGGGTGCTGTCCCAGGGAAGCTCCCAGCCTGACAGGAGCAGACACACGGCTCTGCCTGGGCACAGGATGAAAGGCACCACAGGATGAGGGGAAAGGAACATCTCCATGGACAGCACTGTACAGCACAGAGGGAAAATCCAGGTTCATCCAGTGCTGCAGGCACACAGGAATCCCAGTAACTGAAGGGGCATGAGATTTACCTCTTATCTGTGTTCTTTTTATGCCCTCTCATGAAAACAGCTGGTTTATTATGCCATTTGTAGCCAGGCCATTCATGCAGAACATTTCCATAATGTATATCAAGAATAACATGAGGTGGAGTTTTTACTAGTTAGGGAAGCCTGTTTTAATTTAAATGGAAGATAGTACTTAAACACTTGGTTTTCAGTGGAGGGAAAAAATGAAACTAATAGGATTAAGAATATATCTGAATTTATTCACATGAGCATGTATGGTGGGTTTCGATTAAATTTAGTTTTTTCTTTTAATCCTCTCCTATTTTATTAGCATACATATTGCTCTGCATTAGTCACTGATTATGGTTCTAATTACAAAATTTCCTATTTGCTGAATTGTTTCCTTATAAGCTTTACTCATTGTAGTAATTTTTGTACCTTTTCCAAAAGCCAGCACATATTGGACCATATGTGAAGCATAATATATGCCTCCTATCTGAGAAATGGGAGCTACACTCATTATTTTATGTGCCATAGGGCCATGATCATTTGCTTTAAGTGGTCATAATGAATGAGCAGTTCCACTCTGGCAGAACTCCAAAGACACAGCTCCCATTTACAAGGACAAATGGAGGAAGGCTCCTATTAGGTTATGTACAAGTTCTATGGTTTGTTCCAATACAGAAGTACTCAATTCATCAAGCTCACTGACCTTTGGATGGCCTGCTATTAGCACTTATTTCCCAACTTCTCCCTCAATTATCCTTTCAAAACTGAACCACTTTCTTTCACTTTCTTTTATCTCCCTGGATTTTCTGGAAGTTCAAAATAGAAGTTATTAGCAAATGCATTTAAAAAATAATTGTTCTCATGTTTCTGACCAAGATAATATCTCGCCTTCTCTTTAAATACAATAAATGTTTGTAAATGAGTACATGTTTACAGTAAGACTGACAGATTTGGGTTTTTTTTAAATGAATGAAAAGCTTCTTTGTAAGACAGAGTTTACAAACAACCTTTTGTTGAAGCTTAGCAATGTGTACGCTCTTGTGCTCTGTACCTTGCAGGCTTAAGAAAGCAAAGGAACTGACCGGAGGGAAATATTTATATTTACATGCCTAATTTTATTGTCCTTACTGGTATGACCCTTAAGGAAGGGCAAACCTTCAAGCTTCTCACCTGAGGAAATCAATATAATAGCAACCTAGATCAACAGCTTTCTAGACAAGTGATTTGATCATGTGAAAACCTTCCTATAACAGTTTGTTTAACCTTTCATGGTGAAGGCAGAAGCTTCTGCAGCTGAGGTTGTAACTGGCCCAGAGCAGTGAGTGACTGAAAGCTGAAAGCCCAATTCACATTTAGACTTAGGTCTTGATTTAGGCCTGCCTGGCATCCATACCTTTGTCACAGGAATGCCCAAGAACAGCCACATCTTCTGACCATCCACAACAGACATGGTCAGCAGCAAGGAAAGTGAGGAACCTCACAACCAGCACCTACCATACAGCAGCCAGTGCCATGTTGTGGGAGTTAAAGCATGTTTAAAAGATTCACAAACAGCATCATCCTTCCACAGAAGTGCTAAGATTTAGATGCAATAGTTGAGCTCAGATGACATATTTAATGAAAAAGAGGCATTATAAGCAATGCTAATGACTGCTTTGTGATTTTCAGAGAATAGGCTCATTTGCTAATTATTATTGCATTTTTATCCTGCAACATAATCTTTATTTTGCTAAAGTGAAATAGACAAACTTCATCATCCATAAATGTAAATTTATCCCTCTTACAGATAAAGGTCTGCTTCTTGATTGCATTGACATTGTACTCTGTACTACATTGTCCCAAAGCTATCCATTAATACTGCAGTATATTCAGAGAAAAAGACCTCTCAGATTTTTGATTCTAATGTAAAAATTGGACACTTTCACTTCTCACACTGCCAAGATCCTTCTAGTCATGAGTAACTTCAGATAAAAAGAATTATCAGCCTACCTCTTAAGATAATGATAACCTGAAAGGGTAAAAGGTACTGGGATTTATGTTTCCAGTTAGAACTTTTTAATAATGTGGAGAAATGATTTGTTTTTTTCTTGTAAGTGCATATAACAATGTCTTGAGACAGTGTTTCTTCTGTAGATCAATTTGTCTCTTCCTCACATAATTCATGAAAAAGGCCTAGGCCAGCAATACTTTTTTTTTTAATCTAAGCTGATCTCACCAAAAGAAAAAAGTAAAACATTCTAATGTCATAAGAAAGTTTTCCATATCCAGACCCTTCATGCTATTTAAATCTTTCCTGCAAGATCAAGAATAATTAATAGTATAGAGTTCCTATATACTCTTTGAAGAAATAATATTTCAAATCACAACATCCATTGCACTCCAGGACAAAGTAAGTTTTCAATGACATGTCATATATATAATTATATAATTATATAATTATATAATTAAGAGAAAAGAAAGGTTATGTGTAAAATAAGAGCTTTCTAATAAAGTCTAGATTATGTTTAGTTATTCTATGCAAGAATAAAGTGACCTACAATCCTGATTTAGAATAGCTGGAAAACTCCGTGTTAATCTTAATGAATAAGGCACCAAATGGATTTTGTATGCAAATTATTTGATGCTGCTTACTCTGAACAAGAAAAATCTCATGTCCATGGCTTTACCCTTTACCTCTGACACTCCTTTCTCTACAAATGGCCATGTTTTTGGCAGTGATTCACAAACTTGAATATATGCAAAAAGGTGAATTTGTAAAAGCAGAGTTCCCTCTTATCAGTCACTGTTCTTTCAAAGTCAGAGGAGAGATATACCACATTTCTTCTCTCACATTTTGACCTACAACAGACACTCCATCCAGCCCTTAGAAAGTAAATGTTAGAATATCCCATAACTCAAAATAAGAGGTTCTGTTTACACTCAACTGAACCACAACTCTGACAAATATTAGTATGAGTTTCTCAACTACTTCTTTCCTTTTCGAGGGAAGAATTAGATAAGAAGCAATGGTAAACTAACTGTGAAAACTTATTTCTGCTTAAACTGAAATGCAGCTCCTCCTAAATGTTTACTTTTCAAAAACCAGCGAACAGTTCACAAAATTCACGTATTTAATCCTTTTAGAAGATAAATATTGATGAAATGTGTTAAACGTTAACTCAATATCAACAATAGAATATTCATAGAATCATAGAATGGTTTGGAAGGGATCCTAAAGACCATATGAAATAAATACATGCAAGTCAGTGTGGACTGGAACACATTGCCCAGAGAGGTTGTGGAGTTTCCCTCACTGGAGATATTCCAGAAGCATCTGGACACAATCCTGTCCACATGCTCTGGGATGGCTCCATTCAGTGATTCTGTGATCAGCTATTCACTCCCTGTTCTGGCACTTTCCAACAGTATTTGTATATTGCCCTTGTTTAGAGACCATTTCTCAAAATGAGTAGGAGAGGAAGCATGTCAGAACAATAAATATTTTAACAGGCCCTAACAGTCAGAGCTAATGGCTTCATCAAGTAGACCACATGAAAAAGAAATAAATATACATACAAACACTAAATCCCAAGTGGTTTACTGCGTTTTCATTAGTCATTACTGAATTGTAAAATTTTACTATTACTAAGTGTGTTTGTAGTAAGTATATTTAACAGTTTATGGCTTGTTTTTTAAAAAATGTGCATAATAACATTACTTTTATTATTGTTGAATTTAATCTATGGTTTATAATAGGACTATTTTATTACTGTTGAATTTAATCTATGGTCAGTCTCTGAGGGAAATTATTGCAAAGAACTACTCAGTTACAATCTCAGTGCAGAAAGTTCAGTGCTGTGGTATTACAGAGTGCTACAGAGTTCTCAGCTGTTTGCATTTGATCTTCCTTGCATTCATTTCACTTTGTTTTCAAGATTCTGGGATGGGTTTTGTTTGTTTGTTTTTGTTGTGCTGGGGATTTTTAACAAAATCTCTATTTATATAAAACTATAATTTCAAGGCAATTTAAGGAAAAGGCAATTTCAGAGATATGTATTTCAAGATGCCATACAGACACTATAATTTCCAGAAAATGGTACAAAGACAGGCAAGTTACTTTTTGTCTTTCTACTTCAAATTACGTGTGGTAACTTTGGTCATTTTCCTGTCACTTAAGACAACAATTTAGCACAATATGGCAATTAATATTTCCAAAAATATGGGAAATTCTGACTAAGCCAAGACAAAAATGACAATTCAGAAGCAAAGCATATCACACATTTTGGACTTGACATTGCAGCTCAGCGATGGCCAAATGCTGTTTATACGTAGATGTTCAAGAATAGTAAATACAAAATGAAGACAAAGGTATGAATAAATCAGAGTGCCATGGCTTTCTCTAGGCTGTCAGCTATACAGTATTAGGGAATTTTAGAAAACAGTCATGTCATCTGAGTTATTCCTCTACTTGCAACAACTTCTAAAGTGCTAATGACAAGTTATAATATAAACATGATGAACAAATACCACAGATGTTTATATGTATAATACATACTGCAGTTGGCAAGCTGTCATCCTTACCCTTAAGAAGCCAAAACTCTAGCCATTACATTTTCAAGTAACTTTCATTATTGCTGTATGACTTAGGTGTTTCTGATGAGATATTCAGAACTTTTACTTCCCACAGGTGTTTCCTATGGCATCAACAGAAATTCCCAGAGAATCACTGGAAAGCAAACATGGAGGCATCGCAGTTTCCAGACTTGTAGCTTCCTTTTTGACCTGCAGGTCTTTAATACCGTATTTCTGTCCATCAGATCATTCCAATATCTATACATCTATCCAGTATGTTCTTCTGATAAGTTCTCCTCCTGCCTAAAACAACTTTTTTCACCCCACCCCCGCATAGCAGTCTATCTATTGCCTACCATCGTTCCGTTATGGGCATATCTGGCCTTTTTTAAAGTCTTTTTTAATATCTAGGATATCAATCCCAACTAACCTGCACCACCATTTATTGTACTTTATTAAAAAAAAGATATCAATCCAAGAGATAGAGAAATATCTATTAAGAACAGAACACAGGAAAATGTCTGGGTGGCTGGAGAAAGGATCAAGTCAGATACACACATCTGCTTTTCCCTGGCCTCTTGCCTATGAAAAGCCCAAATCCCCATTAGCCCATTATAGCACATAACCTCATGAATTTCCTGGAGCAGAGATGACACTGATATTTCTTTATGAAGTGCCAAAGAAGTGTAAATAAGTGTTTCTGTCTGTGGTGCAGCAACAATACTGAAACTGTCAACACTTCCAGTCTTGGCTGGCTCTCCTCAAAGTTATTGGACACTTAAGAAGAAAACTTAAAAGGAACAGCTGTAAAAGGAAAAAAAGCTGACCAAAATGAGACTATAGCCTCATGGCAGGGGACCATGAAGTATTTCATTACAGGAGTTTTGCTCTGCCAGCCCTGATCTGTTCAGAGTATGTTTATAAGGGGTTTGATGGGCAGGCTGCATGGGACTGCCATGGAAAGCAGCGCTTGCTCCTGTGTGAGTTCAGCACTGAACTGAGTCTTTAAGTAATCCCAAAGACTTCCCAAAGGGCAATTCACAGAATGCAGCATTTTTCAAATGCACAAAGTCTTATCCTAAACAATGTCAGAAGGAGAAAATAAAATTTTTAACTACTGTAAGAGCTCTGGTGAAACTACTCACAGTGGATGACAGAAGTTTGGCATTCCAGCCGGGAGTGAATGGGAAATCAAACTCCAACACTCCCCTAAAAGCTATTTTACAGTCCCTCAGCAAATAGGCCATAAGACAGCAGCTTTAGTGGGACTTCTGATCAGTAATTGATCTCCTGCATTTTGTAAGCATCACACTTGATGCCTGAACTAGTTATTGCTAGAATTACCTCAGACATATGTATTACACTAGGTACAATCAGTTTCTTCAGAGGAAAAAATGTTTCTTCTTTGCTTTATGGGCTATAACAAGGGTAACAAACCCATTGAACTATTTTTGTAATTATCATGCTTCAAGGTACAATTTAGCACCTTTCTCTATGTATTCTGAGGAGAACAAGACATGTGTTTTCAATTTTTAAAAGATTGCAGTGCAAAATATATAGGTATTAAAAAAATATTTCTCTTTTCTCTTACTAACAATGAAATAGAATAATGAAAAACAGGTAATCTGCCAGAACACAGTCCTAAAAAAACCCAACTTTTCACCGAAAATATGAAAACCTATATTCAAAGGGCTAAGCAAAAAAAGCAGACACTCTTACAGTTGAAAAACCTGAGAGTTGACTATTTATTACTTCTTAACTCAATACACTAATAAAAAAAAGCTTTTGCTAGTTCCCTAGATGGACTTAGGATCAAAGACTAACTAGTTATGTGGCCAACTACTTTCCAATCACTCTGTGTGATAACAGAGAAAAAAGTGCTTAGAACAAAAAAAAAACCTGAACGCTTTATGGCATGCCCAGGTCTGATGAAGGTGGTAGATTAAGGGAAAAAAAAAATCCTGATTACAAAGTCATGAAATTTACTAAACTAGGACCTTTTTTGACATTAGAGAGAAATAAAGAGAATGCAGGAGGCATACAAATATCCTTTTTAGTAATCCAAACATACAGCAGAGGTGGGATATTACTGATGCAGAGATTATGTGGGAACAGTTATGGCATAATCCCTTCACAAGTCTCTATCTCACCAGCCTTGAGCATTTCTATTTTCTATCCATCATTTTCTGACTGTCTGTTGGTTTGCTTCTTAACTCAAGCCTGCATAGGATAATAGGCTACAATTACATTAACCGCCTTTCATCTCGGTTTGAATTAAATTTGTTCTGCGTGCCAGCATGAAAATCTGTCCCCAGTCATTTTGCTTAAGTCAAGGAATAATAAACTCCCTCAGTCCAATTATTTAGCCAATGGTTTTATATTATGAAATACTTTTTTAACTGAGAGATAGTATCAAAATTAGTATTTAAGAGGAAAGATTCAGTTACAATATTTGTCAGTTATGTGTATATATTTTGCATTATAGAGAGTGATTTCTAAAATATTTAAAATACAATCCTTTCCTTGGTTGTTTTCACATTCCTAAGCTCTTTTTCTCACTTGTTTTCTGCCTGGGCTTCTAAGTTATGCAGAAGTTATGCTATAATCTGCAACATTAACCATAACTTAGAAATGCAAAATATTTTAATGTCAATTGAAAAATAATTGTGGTGACTGAAATGGTCCATCATGTCAGAATAACAAAGTACTTGTTACATTTTCCAGAAGTAAGAGAAAGAAATCAACTGAGAGCACAGTGGAAAGATGGACTCTGATGTGAATCCTCTTTTGGGGCGATCAGACTGAAAAAAAACTCCAACTAATTTAGTCTCTATTCATTCTAAGTTTCACTTCTGGATTTTTGTTTTTAAAGAAAATATAACTGGGATGACCCTCTGATTTCACAGTTCTACTTCAGGAGTGACTTTAGAGAAGTGTTTTGAGCACCATATCCGTTTTGAAATCACTGAATATTTTATAAGCTATCTTATGCTCATTGATTCATAATATTCACATTATTCCTAAGAATGACCACACATTCAAAAGGAAAAATATTAAATTGACAAACATGTCATAAGAAACAGACAAGAGGTATAGAGAAATGTCCTGTTTTAAAAACAACATGTGCACCATATGACCTACAGCCATATGGAAGAAATTTTTTGATAATCAGGTTTGGATTCTGGAATCATAAAGCACAATTTTCTGTAAGGAGTACTCACAAATTTTAGCAATGATTGCTAAATTTGCAGAAAACCATGTTCATACAAAATGCTACCTGGCAGTTTTTATTACAGTGTGATAATAGAATGTCTGACAATTCACTGTATTATGAGCATGCAGAATATCAAATATGATACACTATTTAGAAACACAGAAAGCTGGATATATGTGGAATAAAGGTCAATAAACCCACTATGAAGGAAGAAGATGTATTATAATAATCCTTGAGTTGTACTATTGATGCTTCTTTTCCATTTCTAGGCCTGTATATAACTGGAATAGTTCAATTAGAACTGCTACCATGTTTATAAAAAAGCTACATTAGTCACCATTTCTTTCATTCTTTCTTTTCCCTATGAAAGAAGTACTGTTTGCTGAATATTAATTGTAGTTCATTTTAAGGCTGGTACTTAAATGACACCTGTTGCAGAAAATTTCATTTGACACAAACATAATTAAAACAAGACACAAGAGATTCTTAGACTGAGGAAATTGTCAAAGGCTGAGGACACATGGGGAGTATGCACGGGTTCAAATATTTCAATTAAAAGATTCAACCTCCTCTGACATAACAACTAAGTCTAAAACCAGCCTGTAATGATATCAGAACTTTAACTACATAGAAATATTCTAAGAATATTGAATAGAAATGAAAAACAGGCCAATGCAACTATATAAAACTGAGCACAGACAAAGCTCAAACAAAAGCTTTTGAAGAGCAAATACCAAACCATTTATGAAGTCACATATTTAGCTATTTTCAAAAAATGTAAGAGCAAAAGCAAAAAAGTAATGGTACAGGAAATGTTTCATAAAAGCCAAGGACAAAAAGATAAAAGAATTAAGAAAACAAAAAAATCCCAAAGTTTTTTTTCCACCCTAAAAACAGAGTGGAAAATGCATTTAATTTTATTCACATCAGGGTGGTATAAATAAAACAGAAAATAAAATGGGAAAAAACCCCACAGTACAATTCAACAAAAAATGCATTTTCTTTAAAAAAAAAAAATCTTTCACAAATAATGGATTTATATCATTCCCATTTATGAATCTCAGAGTTATTTAACTTACACATGGTTGGTACTGAACAGCAGTAGAGGTGTTCAATTGCTTAGATGTGCTACTACCTCTTTTATTCATAACTGTAGCGGAGGCAATCCTTCTGTTCAAAATGAGACATTGATTTATATATTATTCCTTTCTTACAATCACCATTTGTTACCTTCAACTTTACCTTTCCTCATTAAAAAAAAACCTTTGTTTACCAAGTACAGAAAACACATAAAAACATAATGAAGGAAAATGAATGAAGGAAGAAGAGAAAAGTATTAGGAGTAAAAAACAAAACTTTGTGGACTTGTTTTGTGAAACTCCAGCTGCTATTCCATAGTGACATTTTACAATTAGCCCGCCAAGAGCAGAGGAAACAAAAGTGAACCATATGTTCCCAATTCACACCAAACCAAGGGAATATCCCCTCTTAAACATAAGGAACAAGGTGTTATCATGTATTAAAATATTTATCTGAATCAGGGCCCAAATCTGTGATTAAATCAAAACTCTACGTAAGAGAGGATAAAATGACCTAAAGGAGAACAAGATGAGATTTTGTAGCAGCTGTTAGAAAGTAATTGCTGCCCTTATCTCCTTACGGATCTTGTAAGAACTCATTTCCAGGACAAATATTTTATTTTAAGTCTTCTTTATGAAATCTGATTTATTAAATCTCTTTCAGCCTGACTGTTCCTTTACCCTTTAATTCTTATCACTTCTCTGTGAGCAGCCCAAAATCTTTTCTTGCAGGACAATGAGCCCTTTTTGACACATTCCGTATGTTGGCTTGCCAATCTTGCTGCTCTTCCTTTGGCCTCCTGCTGTAATCCAGTATTTCTAAATTTATCTTTGCTCTGTGAAACACTGAGAAAAAAAGTTTTGTGGCAGATCAAATTTTCAAATGTGATTATAAGTTTGCTTTGATTCGAAATCAGACTCCAGACAGTATTTAAAACAGTTTTCCTAGCTAAGTTTTTACTCAGCCTTCTAGTACTTTGTTCTTTTCTTAAATTGCTGAAAAAATCCTTTTTTTGTAATATAGAAATAATAGATAGAGATGGAGAACTAAATCTTTAAGTCAATCCTTCTGAAGTGATAATCTAAGCCACTCAGGCTCCACTGTTGAAGTTTAGCATATCATCAGGTTCTTGGATTGATTTATGGCCTTGTAATCAAACTCCCAGCACCATTATCTCGTCAGCTGATAAATACCACTTATTTTTCAATACATCCACAAGAAGGGAAAAAAATAGAAAGCTCAAAGCATGCAAAAGTTGTGCAGCTTAATTTATATTTTATTCTTTCTCGTGGTGATTACTCAGTACAGAAGAAGAAAAGAATAAGGGAGCATTTTTATTATTAAGACATGATTATCTTCCAGCTGGTGAATACAGATAGAATTGCTCCTCTGTTATTTCTTCTTGCCTTATCAGTTATCATTTCCTGTAAATACCTTGCATAAAATGGAGAATTTACTTTTTGTATCAAATGCTGTGAGTTTACCTTATAAGAAGTAAAATACTACCTATATTTTTCAGTAATGTTTATTGAAACTCGCTGTCTTTTCAAGTTTACATTTTTCCATGTCATTCACATGATAATGCAGGCTAAGAATGAAGGCAAAGAAAAAAGGATGTTTATGTAGGCACATGTGCTTATATATGTTCTGCCTGCAAAATTCATTGTCCCAGGCAGCCCATCTCCTGATCTTTAAACAGGAGTGAAAATAATATTCCTCTTAAATAGACAGATCTGCAGCAAGGAAGAATATCAGTACAGGGAATCACAATAGATTTCAGTGACCAAAAAAAGGATAGGACTTCAACCACCATTCTGAAGCAGTATAGTTTTCACAGCCTCCTATTTTTAATTATGTTAATGGTTAAAGTACAACTCAGATACCTACAGTTTTCCAAGCAACTCTGAAATGTTGCATGCAGTTCCCTTATCTATCCAACCATTCCAAGAATGGAATCTATTTCATTTCAGGAATCATTAATGCAGGAGTGGCACAGAAAGCCTCTGTAGCAGCCCTGTACTTGGGCCATGGTAAAGCATGAGAACATGGGCTCTCCTGCAGCAAGGGCACAGACAGGGTTGGGATGGAAAGAAGATTCAATATATAAGAAACCCTGCTTGACTGCCAGATGTCTGCACATGCAGCTGCAGCAGAATGCAAGTTTGTTGGCAGGCTCCTCAGGATGAGGACTCCTTAAGCACAATTTAGCACTGTGTAATTGATGTGCACAGTCTGCATCATTATCAGAAGCTTCATGGAAAAAAAAATGAGGACTAATGCATCTCTCCCTCCCATGTCTTAATACCAATACACATTTCTTAGTTCTCTCTGTGCATAGCTTCAATCTTTTGTGTGCATTCTTCTAATACTCTTGGCAACTACTGAAGCAATTTAAAACTAATAACTGGCAACAATGTCTTAACTTTGAAACAAAAATTGAAACTAGAAATAAAACTATTCCAGCTAAATTTTCATCTAAATGTAAAGGTATGCAATTGGCTGGAAGAGGAAACAGAAAATGAAAATGGCAGTAGGAAGATGCACATTTCATCTATTAGAGACCATAAGAGGAAAACAGAAGCAATCTTTCCATCACCAGGAGATTTTTATCAAATAGTGTCTTTAGTACCCACCTGACCTAGCCTTTCCTTATTACCGTATAAAAAATTCTTTTCTTCCCTTTCTCAGTAAATAAAAATATATGAATATCACAAGCTGAAGTTGATGGATATATCTATCAATGAGTTTTCATCACAATGTAGCTTCATTTCTTTTAGTTATTTGTAAGGCTTTGAAAATAGATTTTTAAATATAAACAGGGCATGGTATTTTGGGCAAGTTGAGCACTGAGCAATCCATATCAAGTAAGAGAAAGAGGCATTATTCCAATTTCAAGCTTAGATTTGTGATGATAGCTCAGAGACAGCTCTGAGCTCTCACACTGGTATTTTCTTTTCCCATTACTACCTCTACACTTGCACTTCCTTAATGACAAATTGATTAAACCAGATGTCTATTTCAACTTTAACAACTCTTGTACCAATTACTAATTACCATACTAATGGCCTATCAGATGTGAATTATAAGCCCAGATCTATGCTGCACAATGAGTATTTTATCTGAGAGTTAAAAACTGAGAATAATGAAGAGATTTCTGGCAGCTTTGAAAAATCATGAGAATTGTAGATCTACTGAGAAGAATTTGAGAATCAAAACCCCTTTATTTTTAAACTCACAATTTAAAAAGAATCAAATGTTTGGATTACTATATACATTGAACTTCTGCACTGAAAATAAGGAAATCATGGGTATTTTGGAGGGGATCTACCTTAGAAAACTGCTTTTCCTTCAAATAAGGAATTCCTCCACAATGTATTGAGGATAGTAGCCTGTGCTATTTGGATAGCACAAGCCCTGACAGCAGACACAGATTGTCCCTTCAGCCTTTGCTCAGTCCTCATCAAAACTCCATCATCAATTGGCTGCAATAAGCAGCAATAGCAAAACGATCATTTTAAAGCCTCAACACTCACTGTACTATTGCAAACCTGGTTTTCAACAGAAAACAACTCTACAATAGGCTATATTTTCAGTTAACTATCAATAAAATCAGTATCACCTTCAAATCATTCAACCTATTTTTTTTTAATGCCTAACTTAATACTGATTCTATTGAAAAACTATTTTCATTGTAAATTCTCCTTGCCCACTTTCTCTGCCCAGCTAAAAAAAGGAAAGCCTGGAGTGCAGCTCAACTCAGGAGAGAAATAAAGTGTTGGTTAAATTCCAACTCACCTCCCATTCCATAAATATTTTGAATTTTCCACACAGTGAAATAGTAAGGGAAATAGTTCTTTTGACAGGCAATATCCTAATGCTTTATTTTATTTGCATAGTGTCCTGATAATTCAAGAGAAAACTATTCTGAAGTAATTCCTATATACATACTTCCCACTGGATTTAATTACAAAGTTATTTTATAGCTTTCCAAAAAATCCATTTTAATAAAGTTCAGAGTACATTCAATCAAGTATCGCAGAAAATGATGGATATTTATAATATTCAAACATATAAAGTATAGACCAGGTCAAATAATCACTCATTCTATCTAAAAGGACTTTTCCTTAAATTAAAACAGAAAAAAAAAAAATTCAGTCATTTAAAAGGCCTAAGTGCTATTCATCATTTACTAAGAACTGATGCTTTGTGCCTCACTAATTGGTGTCATTTCAGGAAGTTACAACTTCATTTAAAAACAAAACAAGCAAACAAAAAAAGGACAAACCCAACAAAAATGGAAAAGGTGAGTTTTGGGAGGCAGCCAATACTATTTAATAAGCTCACCAGAGAATCTTTCCCATCACAAATCTCAAAAAAGGTCAGAATTTACATGAACATGAACAATATACTATTTTCAGAAACAGCTGGGGTTCCTTTGAAATAATCTCAACTTTACAGTCCACTTTCAAATGAGAAGAAACCACATTATCTGTCTCAAAACTCAATATATCTGTGGCCCACAACAATTTTTTACTGTTTTTTCTCGCAAGTGGAGTTTCCATTACCGAGTACTTAAATTCTAGCAGAACATAATGAAATACCAGTTTTGTATATTGAAATCAATGTCTGTAACTAAATCATAATTCTCTTTACAATATAACTCCATTCTCTCTAAACTTCAGCCAGCCAAACCTCATTTGTTCAGATAATCAGTTAGGGAAAATGAACCAATTCTCCTTTCTCGCTAAGAAAATACTGTAGAAAAATTTTACTATTTACTCAATACAGTGGTACCATGAGTGACTCAGGCAAAAAAATTAATGAAGTTTTTTTACTAGAATATATTTAAATTCTTCTACCAGAGAAGGTTAAATATCTATTTTATACTTGGTGGAAACCACAGGAGAAAGGGGAAGCTGTACAAAGAAGCTCAGAAAGAATTAATACATCTCTAGATGTAGCAACCCAATAGTCTATCAGTATTGATTGATTGATTTTACCCTCAATTCAAAACTAATAAAAAGAACCTACTGAAGGCCTTTTATAGCAAAACCTTTTTTTTTTCTTTTTTTAATAAAAGAGTTTCTTGAAGGGCACACTAATACTGCTCTAAGCCCTTTTCTTCAGTTATTTCCCTTCTCTCCTTTCACACAATTGGCAAACTGTTTCTGTCTGTGATGCTACAATGATCAGCACGGACATGTCAGAGCCCTTTGGTTTTCCTCCTCAGCTCTTTTCCAGCACAAAGGACCAATAATGATACATAACATTTTGATAAGCCATTTTTAAATATGATGTGTATCTTCTACAGTAGCCAAGATCCCCTAAAAAACCACCAAAAAATAAAGAGAACATTGACAACTCTGAGAACATCGATTTCTGAAACGCTTACACATACTGAAACTGACCAGTGTTTATGTGTCATGAAGGCAAAAGTAATAAAATATGTCAAATTCTTTGTTCTAGATACCAAGTCTATAATAAAACTGTAGTAGCAACATTTGTTTTCTGGAAGGTGATCACCTTGAAAAGGTTTTGTCCTTGATAAAGTTTTGTAGGACTGTTTATTCTCTTTTTTTTTTTTTAATCTCCTTAAATATTTGCCTTCCACAAAGGAAATATCACTTTCCTCCCTTCTGCTCCATAGTTAATTGTCCAAAGCTGACTGCAGCAGCAGTAGCTAGCAATAATAATAGTGATGTAGAGGGTTGTTGCTGTAACACAGCACACATTGAATTTCATCAGTTACAACAGAGCAGTATATAATAGAATTTTTTAAAAGAACTCCCTGAAATATCTGGTTTTGTCAGTCACAACTCAGCTGACGGATTTTTTCTGATGACAGCAGGATGAGTAGCCAGAAAAGCCATCAGTTATTTTCTTTTCCTTCTCTTAAGTGAACAACTTATCTTTAACCAAAGCAGTAGGAAGGGTAAACCAAATTAATACTGTACTGGAAATCTGTGTTCTTTATCCCCTCTGCCTGCAGAGTAATTCACAGATCCTATCCTACACATGGCAATTTCTGATTGAGAGAAATTAATTATGGTGAGATTAATTACAGCTCCCATGAACAATGACCATTTATAATCCAACCCCAACAATATGGAGGAACAGAATAATTATATTAATAGTGAAAAGAGGTGACCAGGATAATCAAGCTGCATGTATTTATGTTTTGTGGAGACCCCAGCACTACACCTGGCAGAAAGAACAGACTGTAATGTTGGGGGTATTTGGTTCATGCAGGTGAGGAAAGACAAATACCTGGTGGAGTCACCTGCTGAAAAGAAGATTGTCTTTGCTGTCAGCAGCCTCCTGCAAGTGTTTTCTGAAATCTAAACATGCTATTGGCTGTCTTATAAGAAATTCTCCAGTCTCCTTTTTTATGTTCTCAAAGCAGCAATGCCAGGAGACAGTGTAACCGCAAACACCTCTCCCAAGAGCTGCTCATACTGAGTTCTGGCTTGTGTGACTGATGTTACTCAGCATCCCTAACTCTTAACTGAGTTCCAGTCCTGGCCACAAAACATCATTCCCAGGTGCCTCCATTGCCCACCCTGAGAGATGCAATGCAGCAGAGCCCCATCATTTTCAACTGCTTGAACTGGAGTTAAAACAGACAACCTCAAATTTTAAGTCTTTGCAACCTATTCTGACCCTGAGACTAAGCAAAAGCATTGGCTATGCAGATATGTGCAATTCTGCTTTAAAGCTAGCCCTAGGCAAGATGTAAAGCCAGCCCAATCCACAAAGCCCTTTGACCTCCTCCTTTCCAAAAACAAGCTCAGAAACTAAAGCTACAACTTTGCTGGGTAAGAAAAAATCAGACTCAATAATAAAGCAATTTTATGCCAGCCATAACCTCCCTTTCTCTCTTGCTCCCAGTAACTCTTCCATGGGGCACAGTCTATGCTTCTCTTTTTCCTGTAAGAGTAAACATCAGCATCACTCCCACTCCTAATTTCATCTCAGTCCGAACACAGTACCTAACTAATTAAAAGCAGAATAAATGTCTTCATCTAATATTTAGCTCTAAATCTTTGAGAGTCTATTTCAGACATAAAGAAAATGCAAACTTGTCTGTTCTTTTCAGCTGTGCTAAAGAAGCACATAGAAGCATTACCTTAACTGTACATCCCTAGACAAATGACACTTTGCACCAAAAATTACAAGCATTTTATACAAAGAGGTTTGCCTTAAAACAAATGCATCCTGAGCACTGGAATTCAAAACAGATCTCACTGGCACGGGAACTGTGAAAGGCTTGGGCAGCCTGCCCTAATCCACTGCTTCACTGATATAACCTGCACTGAGCAAAACACATCCCAGTCCCTGAGTGACACTATGGCATTGGAGAACAACTGCTCAGAGAAAGAGATTCACTTCTTTCAAAAGAAAATCCAGCTCCATATATTTTTCAAATAGGAAGACCAAAAGATATTAACTACATCTCTATCCAGCATGTATACAAACATAAACCAATTGGGCACAAGAGGCAAGGACACTGCTTGCATTCCTTCTTTAGCCAGGAGTGTCTGAACAATGGTAAAAAATTACCTGTTTTGCCCTGCACTTAGCATTTTTGGAGGTAGCCTAAAGAGGAAGTAATGACTATGAAATATCTTAGAAAACAGCTAAAGCCCAGTGGTGAGAGGATACTCCTCTGTTGAACTTGCCAAACCAAAAGACATTTTTACTCATGCGCATACAGCCAGCTATGGAAGATCCTAACTTAGAAGCCAAAGCAAAATCACTTTATTCTCATGAAAGAGAAACTCTCATGGCCAAACTGCTCCCCATTTTCCAGACAATTAGCACTAAACTCAGAAAGACTAAAGGCATGCTTCATAGGGACAGAACACAATGAAGTCCCAAGGTACAAACCTCTCTGCAAGGTGCTTTGCAGCTTCTCCCTCAGCTACCACCTCATCCTCACTTCTGCTCTGGGAGCACTGTCTTCTAGGAATGATACAAGACACTCCAACTTTCATTCTTTATTTTTCCAAAACTGAACAGTTTCCTGAATAAAATGTAATGTTTGGATGTAACAACGCTTAACAAAGTGTAGTTTCACTTGCAGAGAGCCTGCAACTCTGAAAGATCCCAGAGAGCCTCATGAACTTTACATAAAATATACTGAATATACAAAAGCAGACAAAGTGAGCCTACTGCAGAAGAAAAAAAAAAAATCAACAGAAAGGCCAAGAGTGACATACAATACTGCCAAAACCTGCATTTTCCTTTTCTTCAAATTTTAGATCTCAAATGTTTCAAGTGCCTTCTGAGGGTTTGAGCCATTAGAGTGCATTTGGGTCATGCTCTGAAGCTTTGATATTAGACATATTTTTTAAATGAAAGCTGCAATTTAAGAAAAAATGATTGATGCAAGAAACATGAATTAAAAGAAAAAAAAATAGCTCAAATCCTTGAAAGATCTGACAATAATTACTACATGTAGAGCAGAAAATGAGTACATTTAAAACATAAATGTACTCATAAATGTTGAAGTAGGAGTTTTATTTTATTGTTCTCCTTAGAAACCTAATGATCCAGCACTGTGAGAACTAGCTGAGGGCATGAACCTGTCCTTACAGAGGCAAGCTGAAATTTTCAGGCAGTTAAATAAGAAGAGAGGCAGTTGCTAAACCCACCAACATTGCTAAACTCACCAGCAGCTACATGACAGATTTTGCTGTAATTCTCCTCAAAATGTCATAGGTAATGGAGTAACATGAATTAGCATGTCAAAGTTTCCTCTTAAACTAAAAAAATCAAGGACTGGACTCAGCAGGAACAGGTAGAAAACACCTCCAATCAAACACAATCAAATATGTTAAACTAATGGTGAAATATTTTCAAATGAGAGAAACAGAGGGAGGGAAAGTGTTGAAATCGAAGGGGAAAAAACCCAAAATGCTGTTCCTGTGGTAATTTAAACCACTAAATATTATACTTTTAAACTTTACTTTAGAAAACCACCAACCACCATGGTAACCAGTATTAAATGGATTATACCCTCAATCAGGAAAGGACACTCTCTCAATAGAATAAGGAGGTTTTTATTAAATTTCCAGCAATAAGAATTCCTTTTTGTCTATTTGGCTTTGTGATTTGTGTGTGTGTCTCTGATAAAGGAAGTTCAAATCAAGTGAATTTATTATATGATTGCTGCCAATTCTTCCCCTACTGGAAAGCAGCAAGAGAAGCTCTGTGTGGAAATAATTGGGAAAAGATTTGCTCTGCTATCTGCAAATAAAGCTGCAGTGATATCAATAGAATGGAGAATTTGACTCTTAACCCAGTATATTTTTTACCTGTAGGATGAATTGTACCATTCTGTGGAGGGAAATTATACAGAAGACTACGGCTGGATATTTTAAAATCTTATTCTTATGTACAGCAGACTATCAATAAGTGCTTATTTTTTATGCACAGATCCTTACATTATTAAATAGCTATTTAAGGATCACATACAGGAAATACCAAATTTACCAAATAAATACTGTATATTTTAATAAATAAAATAGTATTTCTTCCACTTTTACAGAAGAGGTATGTCTAAGAAATTAACAGTGTGGACATTTATTAGAACTAAAATGAGCAATACATTTTATAATCTTGAATTTATCCTTCTTACAACTATATAAAATATACTATGAAATGTGAGATTTAAAATAATACTTTTCCCCCAGTATTTTCCTTCCAAAAGTAGTTCTTCATTACAGAGGTTTTGAAGCCCAATTTTAGCCCAGTTCTTACATGGTGATGACAAAAGCTACAGACACATCACCAAGTTAAGGCTTTCACTTGCAAGAGCTCAGATTTACTGAAACTTCTCAAAGAATTATTTTATTACTCACCTGATCCCATCCTTTTCATATTTTTCTTCCTTGCCTCCAGCAAAATTTATCCCATTTAATATCAAAATTTGAACTTTGAAACAACCCCTTAGCATATTCTGCACATTCCTACAAGCTTATTCCCTGAAAAGTTCCCTGTGCATAATCCTGCATATGGATACACCAAAACGTACGGAATTTTGAAAACCTCTATCAACAGAATTCCATGAAAAATAAAATCAGCAGCTAGTAAATCAAGTGTTAGAGAAAATTAAATAAAACAACTGCCTTGAAGCAATAGTTTTCCCCTAAAAACATGGTTTAAGTCACCATGAGTTTCCTCTTACTACCAATTGCATATTTCATTTTCAAAAAATTAAGAGGAAAAAGAAGAAATCAAGTATTTTTGTTTGTATCTGATTTTAATGTTTACAGTCTAGTTACTTAGAATAATCAATCCATTCCAATAATTTCCTCATGATCAGGACATTACTAAAAGTTTTTACCAAGTGAAACTATCAACAGAAACAAAAATATTAACATTTGACAAATATATGACATTGGGATCATGGGATATGATCATATATGATCATTTAAGAATGCAAATGTGTGCTCCAAGCTGCTTTACAACACTAATATTAATTTTAAATGCCACTGTGCTTCATGCCATCCAACAGCACAATCAAGAAATGAATGCAACTGAGCAATGGGACTGCTAAAAAAATACCCAAATAAATAAAAATAAAATAAATAAGATCTTCCATAAAAGCACAAAGTTGATAAAGCAGGGAGGGAATAATAAAAGAAAAATAAAAAGTGTTGTAAACTTTCCTGGATTTCATAAAACCTCTGCCCACAAGGCATGGTGTGTACAACAGAGCCCTGCAGCTATGACTTCTTAATCAATAGGATTCTTGACAGAAATATCAATCTATCTTTCTCACTGAACAGCCAGAGTTTGGAATTGAAATACTTATTTTAGCAAACCACAAGGTTGTAGGTTTGCTGCTGAGGTTGTAGGTTTTTAGCCTAACTAGTCAGTAGCAAAATGACCCCAAAACATTCATCCAGAGCAATGGAGAACAGTATTCCCACGCTGAATCAAGTTTCAGATTACTTATACAGACTATAATAAAGTAATAAATACAAAGAAAGCATTGAGCTGATTTTTGTTTCTCCTTATCTTCTAGATAATGACTGCATATATATCTTACAATGCATTCAAGAGACGTTGTGAGTGTACAAATTATTTTTAAAGAGGAAATAGTTTTCTATTTTTTTAAGCATAATACAAAATAAATCAAGTTCATATTCTTCATATTAACTTTAGAATGAGTATGGAACTGCATTTGGTGACTCATTAGTGATTTTTTTTTAAATTATTTTTTTATGCTCTTCATCTCCTGATGTTCTAAGGGAATAGATAAAAAAACATTTGATAGAAACTTCCATACATGAGTGGATCGCTCTCTCAAAACAACCATGAGAGTAAAATGACACTTTCTAAATTATGCCCTCCAACTCAAAATCTGTTGTTATTTGCTTGAATACCCATGAACCCAACAGATGTCATTTCATCCTAAAAAAAACTCACCAACAATTAAATTATCAAATGCTTAAACACCATAGCTTGCCCTGGACAAGCCTTTGATTTGTGTATGAATCTAGAACAGGAATGCATTACCTGTGACTAAAAAAGAGATTTTCAGTCTGAAACTGCAATTTTAAGTTTACACTTGAAAAGTAAAAATTCAAATTTCTGTTTCGTCTGTGTTGTGGAATTGCTGTAACTTCTGATGAGGGAAGTTCACAATTAGGAAAACCTTTTCTCTTCTAGTTCAGTTAGTGGGGTAAAAGAACTTTTTAGGATAGACAAACTCAGGACAGCAGACTGATACAGCTGAGCAGCACAACCAATCATATGAGAAAAAAGTTCCAAATCAGAGTGGAAAAAACAGTGATAAAACAGACACAGGACAAAGGATACCACCAACCACAGAGATACATGAAAGACAGGCTGGGGTGAAGGCCTGAAAAGGGCGCCTTATGTGGAGGGTAGTCAGTAAAGAATTGGCATTTTCAGCACTGAAACTGTTTTCTGTGGTTAGGGTGTCACAAAGGACAGAGGAGAAATTGTTGTCTTTTTCTTCCTGTTCTTTGTATAGTCAGAATGGCATTAATAGAAGTCCAGAGCTGGTAGCTGATAATCAGATCACTCATTAACACCTAGAACTGATTATTGTATGGGCACAAAAAGAGGGGGGAAAAGATTTCTCAGTGAAGACTTAATTCAGAGCTTAAAGATATCATCATTGCAGTTTTATTCATGATAAAATTTCATCACTTAGTCCTAATCTTGATTACCCATCTCATCCTGAGAGTCTTCAATTAGCTTGACACCAAGTCCCAGAGGTAGCAGGGGAACAGCAGAGCTGCCAGCACAGCTCTTTCTCACGGATATACACAGATCCTCTGCATCAGGAATTTTTGTTTCTTTACAATTTATCAAGCAAAGTGTTACAGGCAGGATCCAAGCCAGCTCATTGAGTGTATCAAAGACAAATTCACTAATCTGGTGTAAGGGGAAGTCCTGTGGCAGGCAGAGCACAAGCTCCCGGCACCTCTCCCTGCTGGGGAGGAGTCAGATGGATTCATGTGCCTTCCCCCCAGTTCCAAATATGACTGCTAAGGTGAGTTGGTTGCCAGACACTATTAAAATAATTATAACTGCAAAATGAATAAAGCTCCTATTAAATAACATGGTGTACCTGATAGAACAGACTGAAAGAAACATCTTTAAATAGAAGGCTATTCACAATCGATTTCTATGTGTTATTTCTCCTACTTGTTAAGGTACTCCACTTCAGCACGTGATTGTTCTTAAGACTCCATTTGCTATGAAGGTGCAAACTCTTCCTCTAAAAACAAGAGGCTATTCCAGTCCCAAAAAAAGAGAACTTTCTATGACAGGTCTACACATTCCTATGGTCTCCCACAATGTGGGAAAATGTAATAGTGACATTTCCTGAGAAATGTAGGGAACACTATATCCAACACTGAAACATTAGCAATCAATCACAAAATCCAATACCAAAAAAAGGATGTGAAATGGGAAAAATAGTGATTATTCACTAATCAAGGATTGCAATAACTTTGAACTACATTGAATGGTACTCACAGTTGACACTGGTCTCCTTTGATTCCCTTGGTTGTGCAGAAACATTTTCCTGTTTGCATGTGACAGATATTTGCATGTCCACTGCATGTGCAAGCTGTAAAATCAAAAAGGAAAAATGAGATTTCCTCATTCCTGCTTAGTTTGATAATTAAGTGAATATTTATAGATTTTAATACTTCATCCCAAACACATCAAGAAATGTATTGAAACATGTATCTATATTTCAAGCTGTATTGAAATATTCCAAGCTGTATAATCTTTTTCAGATAAAATCACTAGCATATCACTTACTTTATTTTCTGCAGAGTTAAAAACTATTCCTGTGTCATTAGAAGCTGCCCTCCATGCCTTAAATAATAGCAGTTTGAGAAAAGCAATTAAAACCTACCATTTCAATATGCAACACAGAAAATTATTCATAATTCATCTTTGCTACACAGGGTAAAATCCTGACCAATGACAAAATCTACTTAGTTTGAAATGTCTAAGTAAAGTATTATTGCAGATGTTTGGCAGAAGATCTAATATAATTGGAATTCTTGCTATTGACAAAAGTGAGCAAAAAGAAATCTCTGAAACCATTTGAACAAAGGCAGAGCAAACACTACAGGTATAGTCCACAAGAAGAGTTTTCTAGAAGCAGGAAACAGGCAACTTTAAAAGCTCCTGGAATCTGAACTGAAGGAGAAACACAGAAACATCATCATCCCTCCACTCACTTCAAGGCCAAAGTCATTCTCTCCACAGTGGTCTGCTCACTGCCACTCTTGATGCCTGATAGATTCTCACCTCATAAACATTTTCCTTTCCATGTTTATTTGAATTACTATCTTGTTTAGGCAGCCATTTTTTATTCCAAATGTGTACAAAACTTACTAATCTCTCCCTGGTAAATGTGTCAATACATCCCCACATCAATGGAATGACTCCCTGCTAATATTCACACCACACTTAAAGTCCTTTTTTAATTCAAATTAACTCTGAACCTATCATGATGTTCATATTAGGCTTTCACTGAAGCTTTAATTATGACTAAGATAAAGGATTTAATATATGGGGTCCTGCTTGGGAACAGATACGGTACCAAGTGGTGACCTGTATAAGATAAAAGTTTATTCTCTACTTTATAATCTCATATTGAATTCCTATCACAGACTGAGTTTTAAACTTCCCTTATACTGATAAGGAATAACACACAATAAATCCTTCTTTGACTGCATCCCAACCCATACACACTCTCACCTCTGCCACAGCCTAAGACAAATAGAGAAAAAGGTACTAGACAATGTAAAAACCTAATTAAATGTAAGATATTATTGAAATAATATGTCCATTTCAGGACTTCAATGGTTTGTTCAGCCCTCAGAGCTCATTAAATAACCAGCTGAACTAAAGTAAGAATTCTTACTAAGGAGGTGCCAGGCATTCAATCTGTCTGCAAGAAACACCAGAAATTTCTATGCAGCACATAGTGATGTGTGATGTTTTTCTCTGTTTCATAACATAATACTTCTGAAAAATACCTGCAGTTACCACAAAATCCTGTATGTTGTAATTCTGCTATCCCCTTGACACTCTACATTAAATGTTCATTGAAGTGCTGCTACTACATTATCAGTTCTGTTCTCCCACATCCATTCATGTTTTCCACTCTACATTTATGGAATTATTATTTAGGCACTTTAAGCTGGAAAAGCCTCTTCACAAAAGTTAATTTTAATTGTGTAAATCTTTGCAATGCTTTCAGTGAAAAATACAGGAATATATTTTTAGTATCTTATTCTGCTTATAGTTAAGTACTCTTAACAGTGATGCTCCATTACAAGACAGCACAAAAGTTATAAAGGAGCTAAAAGGGTGAATTCTGAAGCACATTCCAAAAGCTGTCACTGTTTTGACAAATATAAAAGCTATTGCAAACTAACCTTAATTGATTGCTCCCACAATTATTGCTCATTTAATAGGAAGTAGATCAAAATGTAAAAGTGGAAAACATAAGTGATTATATAGTAGCAGCACTTCAGTGAACATTTATTACTCTCATTCAGCAAGTTCCTATTAACCTCACTGTTCCTGGATAATACCATGGAAAAAGACAACACCTTTGCATTTCCACTTTTAAATCTAGAAAAAATCTGTTTCACAGCAATGAAAGCATATTTTAATATGCTTTTCATATGCCATTAATTATCTAGGGTTTGCAAGAGTGGGATGAAAAATGGACTCCCTACCAATCTGTGGCTCTCTATGTGGGGGTAATCCAAAAAAAATTCATTTTAGCCCTTGCTGAAGCAAATGTGACTGCATGTGATCGAAGAAATGCAATAGCAGAGCAGGACAATATTGTAGGACATTTGGAAGAAGACTGACATTCTTCCATTACCCCAATATTTCTGTACTACTCTATACATATTTTCTTTAATATTTTCTATTTGTTTCTCTCCACTTAACCACTCTCAGTGAATGGTTTCTCCTGGGATAATAATGCAGCCAATAGTTAAAACTGCAGCTAAGGTAGGATCTTTCCCAGCCTAATGCCAACAGTTTTACCACCTTGAAATTTAACAAGACTTGGGATCAGTTTTAAAATCCTATTTTGTACCAATCATTGTCAGCTGGCAGAAATCAGGAAAAGAGATTCAATTTATATTTTCCATACTTTTTTGAGGCCAACACTTGAGTTCATTCACTGAAAGGGGTGTCAAGAACTGGAATAGGCTGCCCAGGGAAGTGGTGAATTCACTGTTCCTGGAGGATTTAAGAGTGTGGATGTGGCACCTGGGGATGGGGGTTAGTGATGGACTTGGCACTGCTGGGGTAATGGTTGGACTGGGTGAGCTCAGAGGTTTTTCCCAAACTAAATGGTTCCATGATTCTGTGTACTTTGTGCTGCATCCTTGGACTGAAACAGCGAGTTCAGACAACTTCAAGTCTTCCCATTATAATTCTGTGCATTCATCTCCAACTTGGGTTTATATCATGCACACCTGCTTTTGTTTAAACAGTTATTTAAAATACTTAATTATCATGTTTTTACCAAGAAGTAAATATTTATAATAAATAATCTATGGCTCACAATAAAAACCTGCTTAATTTAATTTAATTAAGAATTTAAACGTTTCTTTTGTTATTTTTTACATAGTAAGTGAAATGATGACATTAGAGCTTTAAAAACCACAAGAAACAAACTCACCCTTTCGATATCTACTCTATTTTTAGGGAAATAGCAGCTCAAAATACTCTTTTGTACAACATGCAGATTCTAAGTGGAACAGAAAGATTATATGAAAACAATATAATCCAGTAGAGCAAATCCATGTTGCAAAATCACAACCCTATAGAATTTATTAAATAATAAATCCACTGTATGATTGATTCCAAGTTGCCAGCTCAGCATATAAATGTTCTTGCTGACAGCAAAAGAATACCCATCACTATTTCCATGCAGTGTGCATTTTAAACAATTGAATTTAAAAACACTTATTGCTTAGCCCCCATCTCCAACATACAGCTCCAAGAGCATTATTTGTCTCAAATGGAGCTCACTACAGATGGTGATTTAAGTAAATATGTTTGCTTACATGAAAGGTTGCTAAACCAGAACTCTACATGGATAATTACTAGAAGACACCTTGCTGATGTTTTTTCAAAGGAATGACAATGCCATTAAATACTGAGATGTGCTACTTTGTTAATTTTGCTGACATTCAAGGCATAAGTTAAATCAAAAGAAAAGGAGATAGAGTGTTTCTCTTAGATTAGGCTCAGTAAGAAATAGCAAGTATAAACTTCCATTAGATCCAAAATTTTAATGCTCAGTTTCCTTCTAAGTGTTCACCTATGTAATCTATTAGTCTGCTCATATGGCAACTGACCCAAAGAGACAATTTTCTATATTAGGAATATTGCAAAACTATCTAGTCTCTTAATTCTCCAGAAATGTGTATTTAGCTAGAAGCCCCTGATACCCTTTTCACATTAAACAATTGCTTTTATAGGAAATACATCCATTCAGCCTTTGAGACAATAAATCAGTAAAATCAAAAAGATGTGCCCAATAACACTTCTGCAATATCACCAAGTAGCATTAAAATTAAGCTAAAGAACTGCTGTGAAGCAATGACCAATAAAACCAGGAGTAAAAAAGCAAAAAGAAAAAAAAAAAAAGCAAAAAGCTAAAAGATGCTATTAGAACATACTGCTGTACATGCAGAAATGGAACTGTCACTTTACAGTCACATGATTATCCTCCAAAATAAATCAGTCTTAACAGAATAATTAACACATATAGAACTAATTTTATTTTCCTCTTTCTTGTTTTACCTTGTGATTTATATTTCCTTGGTCTCAAATTAATCTATTTTTTATAGTAACCTAATAGCACAGAAAAGAAAAAACACAGGTGTACTAACACAGTGCTACAGAGAAAAGGTAAACAGAAAGAGAGAGAGAAAAGGTAAACAGAATAGACAAATATTTTGGATTTCTGTCAGTCACATATGGAACTTAAAGACATATTAAAACACAGACAATTTCACTCGAGCTTGAACTAACACTACTGAGATCATATGACCACTGGTAAGGCCATTACTTTTTCCTGAAAAGCAAGTCAACAATCTCAAAATCACAGGTGTCACCCTCTTAGCTTTCAGGACTAAATATACATTCCAGAAGTGGGATATTTATCCTAATAAACCCAGAAACAACCAACAGACTGATTATCTGTGGCAGAAATCAAAATTTAGTTTGGTTGAACTTAAAGACAATGTTCATCAATTAAATGCTTGTACTTGTTCTTAAGCCATTTTTGCTCTGGTAAAATAGCCCTGCAGTGTTTGTATTTCATTATTCCTTCTGTCCAAAGCATTCATCCTGAAAAGTGAACTGATTTCTTTGGTTTATTTGTAATAAACACCTCTCAAGCAATCACAGTAAAGCTGTCTTTAATCATCAGCAACTAACAGTATAAAGACAGCTTGGAAAATCATAATTTTGCTTTATACAAGTAGATAATGAAAATGCAACACACAAGATTAACACTGAAAGAAAGACAGGATCTTTTTTCATGTTAGGAACTGAGCAGAATCTTAAACAATTAACAAGAGTAATGCTGTGCCTGAATCTCTCATGCCAATACTGAGCCACTGCACAGAATTTTTACAGCTTGATGTTGGAATAATATGCATTTTCTACCAAAAAACATGCTGAACCAAAACATTGTTACATGAACTCACAAAGTACAGTAGCAGCAATTTCATGTTTTCTATGTTAATCTGTTTGAAAAACTGAAATGTTTACACTAGCTTTGAAAAAATAAAAAACTGAAAAATTCCAAAATTAAAAAAAAAAATTGAATTAAAGAAAATGAAATTATTAATACTACTTTATTTGGAGATAAGTTTAACTTGTCATACTTAGCTGCCCTTTCATTCCTTCCACTTATTCATTTCATTTCCAAACATAATAATAATATTAGTTACCAAAAACATAATATTAATATTACTTACCAAAACCCAAATTGCCTACAAATTTTAGACTGGGCTAATCTACAGATTTTAAGAGTTCAAATCAAAACTGAACTCTATATCTGATGCATGGGACAATTTTTTACATATCCAAGCATTTGAAGAGACCTTTCACAAGATTCAAAATATTATTTCTTAAATTACTCTTAGTTTTCCTCAGCTGTGAAGAGATTTCTCACATAAAAACACAAGAGAATACTTCCTTTTTAAGTAATTCTAGTTATTTCAGATCTGACAGACAAACTTTTACCAGCTTTAGTAAAAATTAAAACAGGCAGTCGTGATAGTTATTTACAAAGCAAAAACATAAAGTGAAAATTTTGGATACCTTCATGGTCTAATGTCCATAGTGAGATGTGTTTAAGACTTTTTCAGACAAAAAAAGGCCCAGGACCTACTATTATTATTGTTGTTGTTGTTGTTACGTCTTTTTAAATTTTCCTAAGACTGCAGCTTCTGTACTATTTTGGAAATTTTGGTCAAACTGCTCCTTTCATCAAAAGGCTGTTAGTTTTCTCTCCATTCTCTCTAAAGAGAACACTTCAGAGGTTATAACAAAAAAATTAGAAAGATTATTATAAGGCAATATGAAATGCAAAAGTATTTAAAAGCATTCAAATGTTATTCATAGCAGCCTTATAGGTAAGAAAAAATTCCAATCTAAGGTGAAAAACATCTGAAGTCAACAACTGGTGATTGCAAGTATTTGTGTGTATTTGGTCATTCAGAGTAAAAGCCCAAAGAAAAGAAATGATTTCTACAATTTATCAAGCAAAAATGCCATGAAATGTAAAGAAGTCAGCAAATCATTTCCCTCCCTTAGCCATTAGGATGTACAAAATACAACTGATTTTTAATGTATTCCATTGCAAGGGAGGCTTTTTTTTTCTCTAAATAACTAATGTGGTCTGGCATTATAATGCATTTCATTTAGCACTCAGAAAATGAAGACAGAATCAACTGCAATCAAACTGAAATGCCATTACAAGTTTTTTTAGAGGATCTTCATTCGATCAGTTGAGGAATGAGCTGCATGATGCCTCAAAATCTATTTTTTCACAAGTTATGGGGGGTCCCAAGCCCCTCTAGGGAAAGGGGTGACCATTTCAATCCAAAACACATGTAGAAGGGGAGATGCAGAAATTAGAAACAAGCAAAATTCCTGTTTTTTCTATTGCATTTGGGATGAGGAAACTAGCTTTAGTCAAAGGCTTATTTGAGGATCAAGTAACAGTGAATTAAGAAAATGTCATCTTCACCTTGCAGCTGCCTGCCCCCAGTGCCCCCTGAGCCAGACACAGAATCTACGTGAGCTCTTGACACCACCTTCAATACAGGGTAAAATATGTTTGTTTATCAGAGGCTGACAAAATCAGTACATTTCTAGACAGCTCAAAGTTTCTAAATCATGTCCTGCCTACCTCCTCTAGGAACAGCATTTGGAAACCAATGGATTTACACATTTCATTAGGAAGGTGAACATACTGATAACAAAGCTCAGACAGCACATCAGAAATACATTTTATAAGTATTCCTTACCACATAAAATAAATTTATAGCATGTAAACCTGAAAAAACCCACAAAAATAAGAATGCAGAGCAACTGGTTCATCATTGTCAGAAACTGTATTCCACAAGAGCATGCAGGAGGACTTGATCACTAACATCAGTGAGAGCAAGAGAATTGTCATTAATCATTGCAAGAAGATTAAATAAGCACAGAGATAAAGGAATATAATATAAATCAAACTGCTGTATCTCTTCAATATCTGTAAAAGCTGTAAGTGGTGATCAATTAAAGGATGCCTGAATTCAAAGTTCTCAGGATAAGATGCTGAACAAGGACCAAATGCCTGCTACTTACACAGATGAAGATAGCACAACTTGTTCTTATTCTTTTTATTATTTCAGATATTTTTGTTGCACAGTAGAACTCAGAAACAGTTTAAATTAAGGTTTTTTCATTTTCCTTTTAAAAAACCTGCCTTGTTCCCACTCCACTTGAGTTAATTAGAATCAACTTTGCAGGATGGAGAAGTTACACAACGCAGCCTAGTGTAGCCATCAGGCTTAAGGAACAAAACTGTAGTTGATAAAATTGGTTACTAGTGATTTAACTACATAATTACACTGTGATTGTTCAGGATGGAAAGAAAACTTTCTTAGTCAAGAAAAAAAAGTCAGTGGTTCTCCACAATCAACCATTCCAACAGCAATCCTAAGGTGATGCTTGAACCCATTCTTTGCCATCCTGATTGCTCCTAAAATCACATCATTCTGCAATGAGCACACAAATCCTGGTTCAGGAAGTAAAGGCAAATTTAGAGAAACAAGAGGTAGCTTAAAACAGTTGTACTTGACAGAAAGTTTATAAAAATCTTCTGTATGCAGTCAAGGAAAAATATCAAAAATGTTAAACATGTTGAAGAGGCATCCTGTCAAAACCTTTTGAAATCCCACAGCCACACAAATAATCTCCCTCTGGAGGTTAATCACGCTACATTCAACAGCTTTCTTCTTTTTTTCTCTCATAAAATTATGAGCATCTGAATGTCTATTGATACTTGACAATGATACTTTCCTTGATGTGCAAGGTCCTTCACTTAACATTATTCTAAGTAGGTTATGAAATACAAATGTATCTATAAAAAGTTTCCTAATTTTAGTTTGAGTTTTTTGTTTGAACTTACAATTAATTGTGCTGGAAATCATACTTTATAATACAGCTCTAATCTACAAAAAAAAAATCAAAAAGAAAATCTGTGCACACAAGAATTAACAGCATATTGAGAAGTTTGCTTAGCACATTTTGCTTGGCAGTCAAAAAAAAACTAGAACAGTAATTTTCAAAGATGTCTTTTTCCAAGTTCCTCAACAAGTTTTTCCTATGGCAATCCACTTCTGGTTTAGTATCACAGGACTGATTTTGAATACATTCTGATTGAAGTGAACTTAATTTAAATTCATAACTAAGCCCAAAAACAGGTTTCACTCAGTGTTCAGACTATTTTGGATACTGTTCAATAAATAGCATTCATTAAAGGAAGGAAAATAAATTTTCAAATCACCTTTGGGGAAAAAGGTCTTCTTAAAAGAGTGTTTATTCTGACTGTTCAAAATCTGCAAAAAGCAACATGAGGCTTTTCTTGAATAGATTATTGTGCTAGAATCCCTTTTCTTTGTGTATCATATGAACCAAGAAGCCCTTTTCCTTCTACTAAAACCAAATTCCAGCATTTTAGTTAATACTAAATGCTTTTTATTCTATGATAAGGTATTTTATTTTGAAAAACCAAGGAATTGGTGTCATCTCTATTCAATACTGAAAGGTAAAAAATAAATTAGGGAAAACAAAACAAAACACCACTAGTACTGCAAAATGGGATTTCTTGACAGTCCCCTCCTTCGTCAAAGCCTTCTGATATTTTGTTTGTACAGAATGAACAAAATCATGTTATCTGCTGGAACTTAGAATGAGAGATTTTCTTTGTCTGAATAATCTTAAATTACAGCTTCTTATCACAGAGTTTTGCTGAGAACTTGTGACAGAGTTTCTTATAAACCAAGGTACAAGCAAACAGGTTTTTTTAATTTAGGTCCATATTATAGTACCTGAAGACAGAACAGAGCACACTATACCCTTTCTTCCACTGATTTCCAGCATTTACCTGTTTTTATATAAAATGCCTTTATTCACATAGGCTCCTGTGGTCTTGTATCATAAGCATCCAATCCAATGAAAATCCTTTTTTTCTGTGACTAACCTTGAAGTGCCTGGACTAAAAGATAACTGGGATTTTTTAAATTCATACTTAGTCACCGTGAAAAGAGGGCTTCTAGAATACAATATTTAACCTAATACAAAATTTCCTGTAAATTTTAGGCAGCTAATGATGGAATGCCAAATGTGTGATCTTGCACCAGTAAAGTTCACGAATACAACTCCCTACATTCTAGACATTAAAACAGCTAAGCTGGAAAACTGTATAAAATCTCTGTATCCCAAGCTGCCATTTTATACTCTAAGAGAATCAAAACTCCCATCTGAACATTTGTTCCACTTTAGGAAGATGCAGAAGTAAAAGCTTTTGCTGACATTTATACTGCTAATTGAGGATATTTATGCTTCCTACATTTCTGGTTTTTTCCAGCAGATGTCAGTTAAAAGCTCTTTGCCCTCATTGTTAGTCCTACCTTAAACAGGACTCATAGCCCTAGAATATAAGATTTTGGACCAGAAACCTTTTCGAAACAGAACTGTGTGTTGTAGAAGGAAAAAAATTCCAAGTTTACAGCTGTCTCTTGATGAAGTTTTAAATGCAAGACTTTCTCTCTCCTTTTTGGACTCCAAAAAGTCACTTCTCAGGCCAACAGCACCTGCCCAACTTTTCCTGTTGAAATAGCATCACCCATCAGTTCCTAAAGCTGTAAGTCTCCAGGTGTTTTAGGACCAAAAACCTTAGTACAACGGTGGCATATTTGATATTTACTAAATAAAACTATTCTTAAGCAAACAATTAATTCCATATTTATGCTTACTGTCTAAAATTAAGTCATAAAAATTTATATTCAGATGCTTTACATTTGATGCTTTTCTACCTGCCCTATGCAATCCCAAACTATAGATAATTCTAAAGCTACACAGCAATAGTGTTAAAGTGAAAAATTAAGACTGCTGCTTTCTGTTCCCTCAGTGCTTAAATAACTTTTTGAAACCTTGAAAAATACGTCAAAGTAAATTAGCAGGTACCTTTCTATCAACTACATACACAACAATTTGTTTAAAAAAAGAAGTGAATAAAAAACTGTTTTTCTTGTCATGTTATCAACTTTTCCCTTTATGAAAGACAGGTTGCTTTTGGTAATGTATGAAATTATGTAATCTGCTGTCCATCAAATTTCATATACAAATGCTGTGTACATATTCATATATACATGTGTAACTACATTCTAAGAATATGGCTGGGGAGCAAACAAAGGCATCCTGTTTACATCATCCTGGGCTCTATGGGCCAATTCTCCTGGGATCTATTTTCAATTGGTTTTCCTTAGCACATTTCTCCTATTTTTCCATAGATAACCTAATTCAAATATGATGCTTTTGTTGCTAAAAAATCAGAATGCATACTACTTAAAAGTATGTGCATTAGAGTGGGTTTTGATGTAGGCACCCCTTCTAAGGAACCCCACAATTACGTTAAGGTAATCAAACTGGATTCTTTTTCTAAATATCTAACACACTGATTGTCCTTTGTGCTCTAGAGGAACAGAGCTCTGTCTGTTCTTGAGGGTGCCCATGGCAGCTTTTAAGTCTTTCTTTTGGAGAAGGAAGGAAGGAAATCAGAATCAGCCCCTCCACAGAGGGTCATGATGAAAACACATTATGAGGGTTCCCACTGCTGAATAGGTAAAAGTTCTAGAATTAGTGCCAGAGAAAACAATTTGTAAAGTCACCCATTAGGCACCTTTAAAAGTTAGATATAACCTAAAATTCAAGGAGAACATTGTCAATCTGCTGCCAGGATGAGTTTAACATCTTTCTCATGTCTCTCCTTCACAGACACTTGAAGTAATGGCTTGTGGCACCCTTGGCCTCTTCTCTCAAAACCCCACATCTCAGCTGTCAGTAACTCAGCAGAATAATCACATTTCCTGAAGAACAAGATTTGAACACCATGGAAGAGCATTCTTCAGATATAACTTCAGTGACAACACATCACTAATAAGTTTTAGTTTGTATTCTTTTAACCAACACAAATAATCACAAATATGTATCTACAACTAATCTACTGCTGGGTTAAATTTCACCAAAGTCCTTTACCTAAGGTACTTTAAAGTAATTCTGACACCCTAGTCTTTTATTGATACCTGTCTGATTTAGTTTTTTTAATGTCTTGAGGCATTTCCTGTAGTTACATGCCAGTTGGGTAGCATGTCTAGATGCCAAAGTTTATGTAGAAGGCTTTCAAGCAGCAGCATGAGTAGATGCATGCACATAGGTGCACAAATACAGGTGATGCACACATGGAGTATATTTGCTAAAAACATACTGACTTTTGATAATGGTTTGAAGATCTCATAAAAAATCAGATGTTTCCAGTAAAAGATTAACTTTACCTTTCCAAACAGAATTTTTACAAACCAAACGTGGGGGGAAGCTGCTGCTTTTGGTGTTGAAAGTGTCCAATGTGAGATAACAGAGAAAGGAAAAGATCTATAAAGGCAACAGAAATGCTGCAGACTTGCTTAAAAAATGTCACCCCAACAGCCTGTGTGGCTGGAAGCTTTTACAGGATGGTCATCAGCGTCTTAGGTTCCTTTAAGGGCTGCTTAGAGAACAATCAGTGCAAGTTAAGACACAATGCTCCTGCTGTGCTGGGACTCATAGTCCCCTTCTGCAAAAGCAACAATTCTGGGAAAACTGAATGCTGCTTGGAGTGTAATCCCATTATTAAAGAAAATGACAATACAGCAAAACGCTTAGATTATCTTCTTATTATTAAATATATTATACAGTCATTGTGTGTGTCATTAGTTACTGTAAAGAATTTTTTCCTGGCATCTCAAATTGTAAGGATAATTTTTTAAAATACCACGCATAAAGGAAGTGACAAGGTGTTAAGGAGCTAGAGCAATTTTTTTAACACTGAAAACTAAGTAGATGATTAATAAGTTTGAAAATAACACTAAAAAAAATCACTAAGATGAAACAAAGTTGTTCCAAGCAATCTCCCATAGTGGGGTTTTTTTGGTACTATATGTGCAATATGTAACACATGTATAAATCTTATTTTTTTCTAGAACTTTGATTTTAAAACTGTGTATTTCCCAGAAATATAGCACACAACAGAGCAAGACCCTCAAGAAAACAAAATACCAAGAGAAGCCATCAAGACAGCAAGCCAGGACCTGTTCCCACCTACAGTCAAAGCTGCTTTATTTCCAAAATCCAATAATACTCAAGAATGAATTTTCTGTTACCGAATTTAAATATTCATCCCTTCAAAATCATCCTTCAAAATGGGACTTCAGCAAAATTTAGAAAAAAATCAAAGTGATTTGGAATATCTGCTTTCAAGCTCTTCAACACCTCAGACTGAAAGGCTGCCCAGGTGTCCCAGGAACAGATACTCATCTAATCTTTACCATAACACACAATGTGCCTTATTCTGTTCAAGGCAGGGTTTGATTACTTAAATATTTCTGGCACAGGCTGACAGCACTGAATTAGCACTCCAAGGACTGCCCATGGATTTGCTTGGCCTGGAAATCCAAACCTGTCTCTTCCCAGAACACCCTATTCCCTCATGCTCAGAATTCACCTCTGCCTTCCCCCTTATTTTCTTGCACATTGAGATAACTCTTAAAAACGATGCTAACTTGACCTGGTAACTGGGATGGTACCCTCTCTTCATACTTTCTTTGCTTGACAGGAAGCTGAGATGACAAATCTTAAGCATGTGCACAGGGTCTGGACCTACTAATTTGTGCACTACCATTTGTTTCCAAGAAGGAAAAGCAAATCCTATTGCACAACTTAAAATATTTCATAATTTAAGGTAAGAAATCAATTTCATTTTCTATTGTGGTTACCTATTTGACACCACAGACTACCTGAAACCATTTTAATTAGTATAAGAACAGATAACTAAGAGATTACAGTCACAGAGCTTCCCCTATCATAAAAGACCCCTGCAATTTATTACTGATTTTTGTACAGAATGCAGCAGTGAATCAAATATAAAATAATTCAAACTATATATTTGTACAATGAAATGTCAGAGAGAACTGAAGGAGCACATATATCTTCACTGCAAGTCACATCTTAGGACAACTGAATATAAAGCTCATTTTTATACCAAGAATACAAATTCTAATTCTCATTCTCTGTATTGAAAAGAGACTTCAAGTGAAAAAATTTAAATGAGTAATTGGTATTAGGTATGGTTATTTCAAGAAAAAGAACAGTAATGATTTCTTTAAAATATGACTATTGCCAAACCACTGCCCATCAGCAGCCAAAATACCAAATTTCTGACACAAATAAACCAGTCTCAGCTACAGGGGAAACCTGCATAGGATGGAAAGCTTTTTAACTCCACAGTACCTAAAACACTACAGATTCAAAAATAAGTAGTATACAGCTTAGTAATATCTTAGTAACATTAAGGATCCAAAATATGGAAAATATCCATAGCCATCTGGCTATACAGCTCATTTTCCTATATAATCAGAATACTTTATCTTCACCCAATACCTCCCTGCTTTCTAGATCTCAGACTCCAAGACACTAGAGAATATTAGGGTTGGAGAAAAATGTGAAGAACCAGCTAGTTCCCTACCCATTTCCAAAGCTTGAGACATTTGAAAATTTATAAGGGATAGTACAAGTGGTAATGCAGATTTCATAACATATTTAGGTAATCCTTCACTGTTTAACCAGTAGAAATATTTCCTTGTATTCCACCTTAATCTTTCTTGTTGCAACCTAATCCCATTACTTCCTCCTCAACCAAAATGGGGACATGGGGGAAGGCACTTTATCATCTCCCTCTCTTTTCAGCTTCCCTTCATGCATCTGAAGCCTGCTATTATGCCTCCATCTTTCCTTTGTCCTTCTGCAAGGTTTGTCACATTTACTAAGCCTGCATCGTATCAGGATGCAAAGCAAGTCCTTAGTTCTGTTTTAAAGCTATTGAAATGTCAGCAATTATAGTGAGTGAAAATCCCCAAAAGTCAATTTTTTTTACCCATTCTTTAATCACAACTATTCAAAACCTTTTGGAATCTGAATTATATTTTTTTTCTATAACAACTGTTACTCATTCCATAGTAATTTAATACCATATTCCATAGTAATTTAATACCATAACACTATGCAATACCACTAGAAATGTATCACTTATCTGATGACAGTTGTAAAGCCACCATTAGTACCAGAGTGGGAAAAAAGATTATATTTTAACAGAATTTGCCATCCCTGGACAAAGGTCAGAACAGAATTGATCACTCAGAGGTGAACAGTCATTTCTTTTAGAGCTTTCTGAATTACATTCTTGGAGTATAAACAAGAAGTATTTAGGAAACTATTGGCATAGTTAAGGAAGAAAGATAAAAGTTTTCCAAGGACTTCAAGGCTTGCTATGCATGTCCTCCTCCTTCCTGAGGGCTAATGGAACCTATATAAAAAAGAAACGTTTTCTTGCAAATCATTTTAGTCTGTATCACCAACAGTGAAACTAAGAGCTCAGATTTTACCTATAAGTACATATACCATGACAGCAGGAAATGTAATGTGTGCACTGAATACATAAGTACTTTCATCAGGACACTGGAAAAAAGTTATTTAATGTCATGAGTGTGCTATGGAAATGATCTGCAGATTTTGTCCCAGAGCACACAACCTCACCTCTGCCCTGCAGAGATCAAGTACATCCTCTGTCCCCAGCTTTGACAGCTCTCCAATTCAAAGCAAGCTATGCCCTTGTAACTATAGCAACTTGATCCATGAAGAATATTACAGTATTACAGATGTACTTTCAGATTTATAGTCATCATCCTGTCATGCCTTTACAAAGTTTTCAACCTGCATCCTCAAAGTAATTATTCAGGAGCTCCAAGGGAAAAACACACCACGTGCTCAGGCAGCCATGGAACCAAAGGCTGAGTCTTGGTGGAAAAAGAAAGTGGTGGGGTCCAACCAGAAACTCAGCTGGCAGCAGCAAACTGACACAAGATGCAACTCTAAAGATGACTAGTTTGGGTGTTTTTTTAGTTCCTTGTGGTTCTTTTGTCCTTTAATTGGCTTTTTTCATGTAATTTCCTGCCTTATTTTCTCCTTATTTCAGTCACACTTAAACTCAGCTTCTAATTGGGTTGCCCTTTCTTCCACTCGTATTTTTCTCCATATATTTCAATTATGGTTTTAATTTCCAGCCAACTTTAATTTTTTTTCTGCATTACCAATGGCATTAGCAGAATGAAGGAGAAAAGATATACAAACCATGACTTTCTTTATGATCCCAGCTATGGTTCCAAGATCCTCTTAATTTCTAGTAACATTGATTTGACTTATCTATGGATCACTGGTATTTTTTCCTGCAGAAATCCCTGGCCCACAATTTGGGCACTTCTATCACAGTACTCATGATACTGTAGAAAATCTAACAGTTCACAATTACTACATTCTTCCAAATATCCTAAGGATGTAAACATTTATTATGCACTCTGTACTAAAAATACAACATAGCATAGCAGATAAAGCATAGAATTAATTATCATTTTTATTTTTTAAAGCATTCCCTAGTCAAAATAGCTCTTGTTAAAATCATGTCTACCAATAAAAATATGCATTTTTACAGACTAGGTTTGAAAAAACAAGTTGTAAAATTTATAATTTTACTGGTCTTATAAATTGATTTCAGCCATTATTGCACCACGCATATTTCACTAAAGGTGATGGAATGCTTATTTGGTTGATAGCTAATGTATCCCTGAAGAATAAAAGCTGTATGCATACATCATTTTGCCATAAAGGTGATACAGACAGCAAAAGAACATTTTGTCAACTTCAGGAGAAAAACTGAACTATTAAGAATTATTTAAAGCATCATAAAGCCTCAGCAAAATGTTCAATTGTCAATAAAGGTAGACATTAATCTTTCTATCCCCTTGAACACAATTTTTACATATCGTGCTTGAGTGTACCAGATGTGAATCTTTATGCATTGCCTACTGCACATTAGAGCGCTGAGGAACCAACAAACCCTTTAAATGAAGAAATACTCCTTGAGAAGCAAAGGTCTGGTTAAAAAAACATCAGTAATGGAGAAGAAATCATGGCACAAAACTTTCCAGCACCCTCCTAGATTCAAAGCCAACCTTACTGAGCTTCCATATTGAGTATGCTCCTCCTTCCATCATTCACTTTTAAGGGAAGGAGTTCCTGTAGCCCTACAGCAAAATACAAAAACCACTTGGAGTATCTGACTTCATTCTCTCCTTTACTTCAAGGAGAATCCTCCACTGCAGCAGTTTAAAAGCTAAACTTTGAATAGGTCTGGGTGCCTTGCCATCCTCAGCATACCAGGACTTTTTGTTTCATCTATACATGAGTAAGACCTTTTCGTCTGTTAAATGCATAATTCCTCCACTAGCATCACAAATTTATACAAATCAGTGTTACCAGATATTCTGGCAGATATTATAAGCACCTTTTTGACTGCCTCTAACAGGATTGTTCACATGGAATTTAATGACATCTCTCTGAAATAATTTGAGCGTTGCTCCAACAAAGAAGTTTCCTCCTCCTCCTGAGATAGCAACAATTGCAAAATAATGACCCTGAATGAGTTTCTCTTCAAATATATTAATCTGATTTTGAATCATTAGTTTAGCTGATCAGCTCATCTGTACTATAAAATAAACTTCTAACCTTTAAAGAAAAGTTAATTTCACGTTACATTAAAGACATTAAATTCACATTACTTAAAATGTCATTTTGATATTTTTCTTTTTCCTTCCAGTAGAACTTACCTGTACACTGTCCTCCGTTGGTGGGATCCCCATAATATCCTGGCATGCAGGTCTCACACTGTTTTCCTGTTGTTAGGTTTCTACACTGATCACAGACATTGCTGTTGATGCAGGTGCTGTGGCCATTACACTGGCAAGCTGGAATACAACATTTTTAAAGCTTCATGAGTAAATTTCTCTTTGGAACAAAATCATCTCTATGTGATTACGAAATTGTAGTACAATGTGATTCTGAGCGTAGTCCTGACTAATAACCAGCATAAATATATTTGCACATTGACACTTCAAAAATGCACTGCAATACAAGATGTATTCACACAAAAACTGACTGTGACGTGAGTTTTAAGGGTTTTATGACAAAGGGTTTTTTTTACTATTGGAATGATTTAATTAGTCCTTACAGCTTTTAAATGCTGTCCAGGCATTACAGAAATCTTTGAAGGGATAGTAAGTCACTAACTGAGACTCCATGAAAACCCCAATACCTACATACAAACATGAGGTATTTGAAAACCTGCTGTGATGGAGAACATAAACTCACAGCTGATCATATCTAGTGGGCAGAGAGAGCTTCCAAAATAAATTAACTAAATATTATCTTATTTTAATTGTCCTGACCCTCATTAGCATTGACATACAAAGCAAAATTGACAAAGAAATTTTAAGGATACCAGGACCACATCAAACAGCTCCAGTCCCTCCTCACTACAGTCAATTTTGGTGAAAGTGAAAAAATCTGGATTCCTATGGATATAATTTTTTCACACGTGGCCTTAAAAGCATAAAATTGCTTTTTGTCAAATAACACCATTATAAACCACTGATCTTGCACCAGAGCTTCACATTTTGGGGAAACTCAGAAAGTACTGATCACTCCCGCAGCAAAATCACAATGTGAATCCTGCCAGCAACATTGATCCTGCTGCCAGGTTTTGAAGGATGACCTCTCTATAGAGTGGAGCTTCAGAGCTCATGGTACCCAGCAGATTAGTGATCTGTCAATTACAGCAGCTTCTCAAATGTCAAACCATGTCAGACCTGTCGATTCCTCAGTGCCAAAGTGGGTGGAAGACTTGGAAGAGGACAGCTATCACACTAAGATTGTATTTTTTAAAAAATTTGGATTTTTTAATTTAAATGTCACAGTGATTGGTGTCTTGGCTAGGGAAAAAAAGGGATTCTCACTGCATGATTTAAAAGTTTTTAGAGCTGTTTTAAAATTTAGTAACTTAATATATTTATAGCCATTGCCAGACTTGGTTCATAAACCATTAAAAACTCCCAAGCTGACAATCTCTTCTTTCTTCTGTAACTATGCCTAGACAATCTTCCAAACAAGTATGAAATATTTCTGTACCATTAGGTTTTCTCACTATCCTGACTAAATCTCTAGAAATCACAAGGCTTATTCTTCTCCCAAGGATACTTGATTTTTAGACACCTTTATGGTGTCTCCCTCTTTTTCAGTTTGTTGCCATTCTCAGGAAAATCTACACAAAAGTACCATGAGCTGCAGCTCCATTTTGGGATTTGTGTACATGTTTTACACATTAAATTACTTAAAGCAAATGTAAAAGAAAAATACAGCCCAATAATCAAAAAGTAAAAACAGAGAGTACATTAAAGAGCTGTTCTATTAAAGATTGCCTAATTAAGACTATACCATAGTGTAGGACAAATGCTTAATATTAATATTCTCTAACTAGTGGACCATTGATTTTGAAATTTTCTATTCTCGCTAATGCTTAGTTTTGTATTTCTTAATTTTTGTGTTATACAGGGTGATGAAAGTAACCTTAATTGTAAAGTTTAGATTTCTGCAAGTAATATTATCTGGTCATACATGACAGATGTGAATGCTTACATTTTGTTGAGTCAAACTAAATGGAAGACATTTTACAGCAAATTCAAAAAAATATAAACATACAATAAGAAGGCAATCCACAACTGATATGACACACCATAGAAAAATTACATTATATATTTGCTGATTTCCCTAAAAATACGCATCGCATTGGAAAAAGTCAGAAGTGCAAGTTCAATAAATTTCAAAGTTGGTTCAGCGCAATCAAACTGGAGACATCAGTATCAAATAATTTTAAAAGTCATTAAATTAATGAGACCCAGTAATGAGTAATTAAGTAAGAATTAGGAGTTAAATTTCTAAAAGTTCTTTTTTCTTTAAGTCCTTTTAATGTACATCACTGACAGAAACAAAGTCATTTTCCTCACACACAAAAATGTGCTTCAGCTGAATCCTCAGTCAGGCTGCCCTGGAGAGAAGCAATTTTATGTCTAATTTGCTTTGGACCTCTGTGTTGAAATAGCTGATGAAGCTGACAATTGTTGGTAATTAGAGTTTTAAGGAAATAGTTGAAACCAGAAAAAGTTATGAAAAGGCTGTCTTCATTACAATGTGGATCTAGTGTAAAGATACTTCTTCTAGTTCTAAACAAACTAGTTAGAATTTACTCACACTGCTGTTCAGAGAAGAAATTTAGACTTCAAAGAAAAACTTGGGCTTGCATTCTACCTAAACCTTTCTTCTCACAAGGTGAATGTCAAAGCTATTTTTCTTTTCTTCATATATATATATATATATGTTAGTTGCAATTTTATTTATAACAATAGTTCAGTTAAACTAAGAATCCGATGAAAATAAAATTGTATTCCTATCAAAAGGAAATACTATGACAGCTTATTTGAATCCTGTTGATTTCAAATTGACCAGTAAGAAAAATAAACATTTTCTATACTGTCTGATGAATATTAATCTTGAAGTTTTGAACAAACAGAAAGTGAGAAGGAATTTTAAATTTTTACCAGCAGAACAATTGTCCAGAGACACTATAGGGAGGATGGATATGGACTACAAGGAAACATAAGTGCATGCCTGAATGACCATTAATGGTTCAGCCAACTATTTATCAACGTGGCAGAATAATCTCCAAACTGCATGGTATAAACTATCTATTTATATTTTCATCCTAACTGCAAACTGTTCAGTAGGCTTACATAGACTTAGTCTAATTCTATCTTGTTTCAAGTACATCAAATGATTGTTGGGCTAAGAATAAACTGTGTTAGCATAATCCACTACAGAAAATATTCTATGAAAATGAAAACAAAAATCTTAGGAACAAAACCTCCAGCCTAAACAGATCAAAAATAAATTTCACATCAATTGAAGTTCTAATGCTATGACTTCTGTACTATTTCTCCCTTAAACTCAAAGCTAGGGAATGTTCAACTGAAGTCAAACTTTTTTAAATTCTTGATAAAAACATACAATGAATACAGAATTTTATCCATCAAGAATAAATATTAAACACAGCTGTTTAGACAAGCAATATATTTACCTATTATGATTTCACTAGTGGCAGTAATTATGCATTGTACTGAAGGGTTAACAATCCTTCAATATCAATATATAGACTAAGTAATGTAATTTCTATACAACAGAATGTCATTCTATTGTTTCCAGAAATGTACTAGAAGCTTCTTTGCTCAGGAAGTAGTATTAGCTGATGTGGAAGGTTTCTTTGTTTTCAACTGAAAATATGCAACAGTGTTCACTGGGGTTTATATTTCATTTTTCTAAGGTTTTAAATCCTCACTGTATATACATATATATGCATACACAACAGAGAGAATAAACTCAGGAAAAAAGCAGATAAGAAAGCAAACACAGCTGCATGTACCCATAAAAATATTGATCCTACAGAAGCTCCACCTTCCAATATTATCAGCAGTAGAACATTTCCTGGAAAAATAACTTTAGCATAGTTACACTATTTAGTCTAAAAATAAAACAACAACAAAAAAAAACCACCACCAAAAAAAAGAAAAAAAATCACCACAAAGTTTTCAAGATGTCTTTTAAACTGTATTATTTATTGTAAATGACTTCTGGAGGGCTGTCAAAGTCCCTGGTGTGCTTTTCATTTGCCTGCAGTTCTCCACAGCTGCTTCCACACTCTGCTGTCAGGGCTGGAGGATTTCCACACAGGAGGCTGCACCAGCACAGCTTGCACTGTCTAATGGCACATGATATCTTCCTTACTTTTCCAATGAACTCAAAAATTAAAATTCTGTAATTAGAGTGGTGTGGCTTAAATTGAGACTTCAGAGATTCTCTTTAAGGCCACACAGGCAGCACATATTCTATTCACTCTCAGTGTCTAAAAGGTCAGCTGGAAGCACAGCTCAGGTTTTGGCAGCCCCCCATTCTGATAGTCAGCTGGACTTGGCAAGAGCAGGAGGGAATTTTGTGTCCATCAGTCTTCCCCGTGGGATAATTTCTCCCCAGTTCCACTCCTTGATGGATACAGAAGCCAAAAGAAAGCTGAAGAAAATCCATATATTTTGATTTCTAAATGTGGAGGGATAGGGTGGCTGAAAATTATCTACAAATTAATGGCAATTTTGGCTAAACTTCTTGCACTGCATTTCACAAGTCAACCTATACTTGTATTCAGTAGACAGAAAAACTCTATCTTTAGGAAATATTTTGTAAAAAATTAGTTTCCCATGAAAATGTTTTTGTATTACTTAGAACAATCACATTATTTTGTTGTGCTTAAACTTTCATTTCATATATAAGAAAGAATGGAAGCAAACCTTACCTGGACACTGGATAAAAGACCACTCATAATTTTTTTCTTTTGGGCAAAGAGCAGCATCAAGCACCATTTCATTGGAGTGGACACTGACAGGTTTCATTGGGCCTCTGGAGGAGCCTTCCAAGCACTGTCCTTTGCCAGTGTTACTGGGATCGTTGCACCATCCACACCCTGGCTGCTCCAAACACTGTCCACAGGTCCTCAGCCCAGAGCAGTTTTGAGCTTTAGTACATGGAATACAATATTAATGCATTGTTTTTTAAATAAGATGCTTGGATTTTACAACAGGAGATGGACAATTAACACTTTTCATTGTGCAAATTAAAAAAAAAAATCAGTAATACTAGTAAGAATATCTCAGTTTTCATTAAAAGCTGTGCATCCTTAAAGACCACAAAACATGCAGCAGATGTTTGTTATACCACAATAAAAACTTCAGATCAACAAAGAAAATAGAACAAGAATATTGCACATCTTCATTATGCACACAAGAAAATATATTTTTTCCCTTATTATTTGTATATAATGCATTTATTACTAATTTTACTGAGATAAACAGCCCTTCCAACAGGAATACTAGAGTTCAATAAAAGGTCAGTAAGCCAAGTAAGAGTGGTAATATTTATAAATATAAAAAAACCACAGGATCATTCAAATTCAAACCAAAAATTGTTTTGGGCACAAAGTACCCCTGGGTGTCACCTGAGTATTGCCTACAAATATTACTTAGCCTTCTCACATACAGCTTTTGGAACAGGCTAGCAAACCACACATCTCAAGCACCAAGTCATAATTCAGATCAATTTAAATTAACTATATCTTAAGGTTCTGATCAGTTAGTCAGGTTTCATTTTAAAATTGCATTCTAAAATCTAAATAACCCTTTAGATCTCTTTATTATTTAAAATTATTAAACGGTCTTCCTCATATTTCAAATCTGTTTAGAACCAAATAAAATTCCTATTCTGAAGTTACTGCCATTTTTTATTAATAAGAAATTAACATTTTAGTAACTTCAAGAACACAATTAATGTTCCCAAACTTCTTTAAGCTTTTTCTGACACATCTAAGTTTTTTTTAATTACTTTTGTAACACTGGATCAAATTAACATCAGACTCATTCAAATATTGATCACTTTGGGTCCTTGTCTCTCCTCACATTAATTTTACAGGCTTTCAAAATCAAATTTTAAAAGCACACATGAAGGTAAGCTCCTGCTGTGAAACCAGAATTATTATTATTTTTAAAAAGAATAAAGTAATTTAAAGATTCCCAGAGTTATTTTGAAGGACACTCAAATGGCTTCTACGTGAGGGTAACCTCCCAATTTGGCTCAGCTGCAGCCAGAACACTGCATCCAAATAATGCTCACAGTTACCTGGGCTCCTCTGGACCACAAAAGGAATACTAAACAGAATGATTTCACTGCTAACTAAATTAACTGAGACCAGAATAAAGCTAGCTCCTCTGCCTTCAGCAACTATTAAAATTATTTTAAAGTAATGAAAGCTGTTAAATGAAAAAATACTGCACAGTCTAAAGATACCTGCAGCTATCAGGAAAACAGGCAGTGAAGAGTCTGAGTGAATCTCAAAAGGATTTTAACAGCACAGAAAGCTGAAGCAAAAGCTCTTCAATAGACTTGGAAGAATCCAAACAGGAGGAAATGTTTCAACTGGGATGGGAAAAGGCCAACAGTTGTTGCAAATAGTCAAATGTGAAAAATCAGTTTTAAACCATCAGAGCTGAAGCTGAATGATATAAATTTGGGCTTTTGAATACATTAGAAGATCAGCAGAAAAATAAAGACCATCATTCTGCACTGGCTGGCTTGCCCTTTCAGAGATGCACTCTAAACAGTCCAAATAAATCTCATGCTGCTATTTATACTCATGCTGCTATTTATAAAGCCCTGAAGTATCAGCTGCACTATCTTTACAGAGGCTAAAGCAGAACCAAAAGTGAAAATCCTCAGCTATTATCTGTAGTGGCATTCAGCTGAAAAACTGAAGAGAGCTGAGAAGCAATTGTTGATAGAAGAAGGGGATATTCAAGCAGCAATTTTGTTTTCTTTGATATTCTAGAGGTAGCAAAAGATTGTTCAACTGTCAGCTATTCAATCAAAAGTCATAATGGATGGAAGATGTAGGGAAGAGTGGAAATGCAAGTTTTTGGCAAGTAGGCATTAAAATGACAATATGTCACCAATAAAGCAGCTTTCCTCATTTTTAATTCCAAGTTGTGAAAATAAATGTGAAGTTCTCAGTTGATTTTTTTTATATTTTAAATCATACATGCTTGTCTGAATTTTTTTTTTCATTCAGAGCAAAACATCCAAAAGCTCAGAAATTAGCCATTCAAAATAAAAATTCAATTTTAAATACAAGGAGGAGTTTTTAAAGGTATAGTTCCAGTCTGTTCTTCAAGTAGAAACACTATCCCTTAAAAAGGGTATCCACTTAATAATTCATTACTCCAGCAGCAATAATGATATATTTACCTAATAAAATTTTCAAGTCATTTTAGACTAACAAAATATCTGAACCATGCTTCATTTGAACGTGCGATTTCTTGTTTAAATGCAAAATATCTGATGCTATAAAACTCTGGGAAAACTGCTTACAGCCACAGAAACTTGGTTTTTTTCTAATTTGTTGAATATAAAGTACATTTTCATACAAAATTGCCTTTACATAATGTTGAACTGGTATATAGCAAGTCCCTTTTGCCTTATTTAATATAAACTTTTACAGACCTGACAAAAATGACGATCAAATTAAAAACAATTTCTTATGTTCCCCAAACAAATTGAATCAGCGTGATGTGCAAACACTACACAAAGAGAAAAACTGAACTGAAAGTTCAGGCTGACATAATATCTGCTAGTTCAAAAACATAAGCATCATTTATGTGGTATTCTGTCAATTTTATCTCCAGATTTGCAATCTATTTAAGTTCTGCCACAACTCACTATCAATATTTTATAAGTTAAAAAATTGATTCCTACACAGGAGAGGAAAACAAAAGTTCTGTGAGTGGTTATAGGAAAGAAACCTTTATATAACTACAGAATTATTATTCCAAACATATTTACAAGAGATTAAACGTTCCTATTACCTGTTACACTGAACCTGGGCAATAGAACTTGGATTAATACCTGATATTTACTAACTTAGCCAAAAAGTTTACCAGAAAAGCTCAACATGGTCCTGGTTCATTACATTCTATGATTATTAAGGACAAAGAAGGAACCTCAATTAGAGGAATAAGGGCTCTTGGCCAGTTTAGCCTGAAGGAAAAGCTTTCCTATCACGTACTTCCCTTGAACCCAGATATGCAGTGGCCTGCTACAAACAGCTCTTTTTCTCTCCTAAGATTAGAATATATCAATGGTTCCTTTTACAGACACATCAAGATCATTAATGCTGTCACAAGATATCCACAAATAAAAGATTCCAAAGGCTTTGATAACAAAAGACCCTTATGGAGAGAGAGAGGAAATCAGAAGTAACCAGAAAAACTCAGAGTAGAGCAATAGGGAGAGTCCAAAGGTACCATTCAGAAATCCTGAAAAATCTAAGAATCAGTCTTCTGCACAATGGTGACTGAGGAATTGTTCTAAACAAACCTCATCTAAGACAAGAATCAAAGGCACCAGGCAGCTCCCTCCAGCATCTACATCAATTATGTCCCAAATAAACCCTGGAATGCTGGAACTGCATGGGGCTGACTCCAGTCACTCCCAGCTTGGCAAGGAGCAGCTGTGCCTGATACACTGAATGGGACTTGGAGAAGATTGCTCATTCTTCCAGAGACACTGCACCAAGCTCTGATGAAATGTGCTTCCAAAGGAACATCCAGGGAGTAACCTGGCTCCTTGACAAAGTAAGAAATCACTTTTTTCTTGTCCCTAAAGGATGAAATGGGCAACCTTGAACATTAATGCAGCCTGATCCAGTCTGGTCACACAGGACAGAACTTTTCTGTACCTCCTCTACCTGAATGATGGCCTAACAGAATTCCTTCTACTTCCACAGAGAGGATGAATCTGCAAGAGTTAATTATTACATATCAAGGGTTAATAATCCCCCTCTGCAAGGGAGAGGAATCTAAGGAAGACCAAGATCATTTGCTTTGCATTTGTGTTACAATATTCTTAAGACCACCACTATCCTTATGAAAACTTTGTTTTTTATCTTTGCATGTTAGGAAAATGGCATAGCCTGAATCTGAAAAAAATAAATCAGAACATTTAAACCTTAAAAAAATCAGCACACTTCTTAATAACTTGATATTGTGTAAGTCTAAGTTCTACATATTGGTTATCTAATTTTAACAGTTCCAGCTCATGGATGTTGTTTGTCACAATAACTCTGATCATACAAACAATCATGGTAATTTTTATTTATGTTAAAGGAATAAGTACTTTTTACAGTTTCAAAAGACTATACTTCAAAGAATTTCCAGTATTTTATCTGTATCTAAGAAATGCATACTTAGCACTGAATTCTCACATTAGCAGCTATATAATGTCATTCACTTGAAAATCTTTTTATCTCTAGAGAATGTGCAGAATCCCTCCAGATCTTTTGAGTGAAAAACAAATCTAAGAACACATTTAATAAGATGAAATTCACTAAGATACTCACGGGAGCAGGTGGCAGTTTGCCACTCCAGACACTGCCCATAGGGGAAGGAGATGATGTAGGCATTGGAGTCCACACATCGTTTGGTGCTGCTGCACCACATGCACTCCATGCCATTGCTCGTGCAGTTGGAACAGGTTGTTCTCAGGGAGCAGGGCTTTTTGCAGGGCCTGGCATTCTGGTTGGGACTGACTGGAAAGGATAATATTTTTTTATACAAATAATATATTATACAAGTATAAAATCTTATTATTGTTGTTGTTATAATTATATTTTATCATTTTGAACACAAGTTCAATCTACTTTTTCTTTCACCATTTGTTCCATTAGAGAAATCCCTGTTGAAGTGGTTGCTTCCTTAACTAGCTATAAATATTTTGGTCCAAATTTAGGTTTTTGTATATAAATAAAATAATATTTTACATAATTTAATATGCAAAACTAAGCATGACTCACACAACCACTCACAAAGTCCATTTAGTGTATGTTAACTTGAACAGTCAAGTGACTCTTTGTCACAGTAAACTTTATACACAAACAAACCTAGAAGACAGAAACCAGAATTTTGGATTTGTCCATCTTTTACAACTTTAAGATATTCACTAATGTTCAGCAAGATTCAGAAAGAACACATCAGCATTGCAGAATATCTCCACATGTGGTTACAGATACTGTTACCATCGACTATTACTGATTTCAAGGCAAACAATAAGATTTCTGGTGTGAGGCAAAATAAGTCACATGAACTAATTCTCAAATAAATATGTGCTGCTTTAGGAATATAACAGATTACAGCTATTTCCAAAAAAAACCTAAAAAAATATATATTTTTGTAATTATTTAATCCAAATTGTCCCCACATCCATCTTAGGCAAATGAAACCCCAAAGAGCTTGTTATTCACCACAGCATCAGTTCCTGGGAGAAAGAGGCTGCTTACCAACGGGTTTTTCACACACAAGGCCATCTGCCATGGCAGTGCAGGGATTTGCCTTCAGCCCTGCCACCTCTGCTCTCTCCAGGTAGGCACAGAAGCCAGAGTCGTTGGGCTCTCCAGGGAGCCACTGCAAGGTGGTGTTTGTGAAAGGGGACATGTCATCCCAGCCCCAATAGGAGATGTTGATCTTGCGCAATCCCACCCAGGGGGAAATTTTCTATGGATGGAAATGAAAAAAACAGAAGAGAATCATTTAAAATGCTTTTTGTCTTGATAATTTTTTTTTTTTAAAATAGCTCAACAGTAACAACTTCACACTTTCAAAATTCACCATGTTCTTATCTCACGTTATCATCTCATCAATTATTGTCCACACAGTTCGTATCTTAATTGTTCTATCTTGCTGAACATCTCCACAAACTCCAACAAAAACTCCACTCCCTATATGCTTCTCTTCTACTAAAAACCTGCGTTCTGTTCAAAGACAATTCTGATTTCTATCATTGGACACAAGTCATAAGGAAATTGTTTGGTTTTTTCCCAGTGGCTACTGTACAATTACTAATTGCTAGGCCACTGTGGATAATTAAATACACATATGTTAACAGCAATTCAGAAAAATCACATTTCAGGAAAAAGTAGGATTAATACTCCATCCTCTAAAGTCCATAGTGCTGATACTGATCAACTTTAGGCAATTCAGAGACAGACATAAAAGTGGCACATTTACATTTCCAATGCTGTTAAATACACATTTAATATCCTTTCGTTATTGATTTATAAGTTATAAAACATAGTCTAGAAAAAAAACTAAAACCACACATTTTTAAAACATATTTAGGATGTATCAGTAAAACTACATCACAAATTCTACTGATTTTTACCATTTCATCTTTACACACTTAGCAAGTGAAAAGCAGATTTTAAGGAAAAAAGGCATTTGCCCTTGTTCCAGGATAAATCTACATGCATTACTTGTCAGCATTGGTGTAAAAATCTCAAGACACCCAAACCAAATACATTTCCACATGTAATCTCTGTGCAGGCAGTTTTCATTAAGCCCAGTTTAAACACACAGAAGAGAGATACAGAGAGACAACTGGGCTGTGACAGGTACATGATTGCAGGTGGGTGCCAGAATACCAAACCAGCTGCCTGCCCAGGCAGAGGATACACATTGTCAGCTCCAAAGCAGAGATATTGATCTGATTGTGATTTAGGTTCACAACTGATTTAATTTACAAGGTAAGTAAAGGTAATTTACAAGGTAAGTAAAACACTATAATATATCTAAAGGGAACCTGCCATTGTTTAAGAGATATGTGGTCTCCACAAGTGAACCAAGAGTTACTGCCATTCTCTATCACTGATCTTTCACCTTTGGTCTCACATTTTCTCTGACCACTCAGACTTAACCCATGGCTGAAAAGAAAATCTTTCAGTACTCTTAATTCTACACATAATCAGAGCATTCCTTCTTTTTTTCCCCTGTCTTGTTGAGCAAATTGAAATATGAAGGATTATTAATTTTGTTTCAAAAATACCACTGGTAAATACCTTTTAAAAGAATCAGTAGGTAGATAGTCAGTATTCCTGACCTCCCTAATATGAACGCCCTATGCTCTCTTCTGCTTCTGTACTCTCAGTTAAGATCTCAACCAAACAAAAAATTGCTTTACCTACTAACACTTGGGGACACAACAATTTCAAATAAACCAGAAAATGACAAAGAAATTTTCCATTCCATAAGACATGTTCTGGGAGACTCTTGAACAGTAACAAGAACATTCAGCAAATTTACCACTGCCCACTTTGTGTCTTACTTCTGCACTTGCTTCCTAACTCCAATGCTACCCCAGGTGACCAATTTCCCAGGTGTCTATGAGGACTCACATGTCCTGGATACCAGAAAGAACATGATGCAAGCAGTAAAAGTGGAACTTGGGCATCTGGAAAATGGTAGATTATACATCTGTTGTCTTATTGCTGTTTAGTTGGCTAGATTCCTGTTTTTCTATGTGGTTGACATGGACCAGAAGAGCTTAGACACCTACACATATATCTACACATGTCCCTGTAGATGCTGAGTGTGCACATCAAGCACATATGAAATAATGTCAAGGGCTTAGGCAGGATAAATTGCTGACAAACACACACATAAACCAACCCTACATGCCTTCTTTGGGATTGAGGGATTCCAGCCAAGAGAATCTTTAACATATTACTGACTGTTTCAATTGCACTGCCAAATAATTTGGCCTCAGCATCAGTATATAAAAAAAAAAACAGGGATCATATTCCAGCTATGGTAAAAAAGTACGTGAGCCAATAATGAAAACCGACAGTGCAGCAGTGATATTTGGAAATAAATTCTTCCATTTGAGTAGGAGACTGTCCTGGAACCCCTTTAATGATGACCAAGTCCCAGGGAGAATCATGAAAGCCAAAGCAACCACAGGAGATAAAAGCAGCATCCCTGAAACAAAAGACTTCCAGCAAAAGCAACACATATCCCAGCCATAATCATTCTTAATAGCTGGACTATCTGGACAGCTTACAGTCATCATGTCAGCAATCTCAAACTCTATATGTACCATCTCTGGCTCTCAGCTAGGACAAACCACCAAAGTACAGGCCCAAATGCTGATGAGCAGGTTATCAAATGCACCCCATGGAAGGTGTGACCTCGCAGGCCCACTCAAGCCATGCTGTTAGGATGCCAAGCACAGATTATCCTAGTAAGGCCTCCCAAATGTTCCAATGATGTGCTTAACATGCATATTCAATTATGTGGCATCAATTCCATCATGTGGTGGGCCACAGGTGAAGACTGCTGGCAACAGCAGAGAGTGTGTGTGGATATCATCAAAGTTTATCATCAAAAATGATTGCTGCTGCACTGCATGGAAGCCAACAGGAAAAATCAAATCACAACAAGAGCATTCAGGAAGTTCCACACGAGATACCTGCAGCTACCAGGGCTCTGTGGCTATCAAATTTCTTAAAATAAAAAAAAAAAAAAAGGCATAAATCTAGTATAAACTATCTCCCAAACTGAGGAAAGGTTTAGTCAGAATAGCCAGGAATCTCAAAGTACTTGAAGCAACCAAGGGACTTCAAATGTGTCAAGTGAAAATGCCAATCCAGTTTCTTCTTCAGGCTTAAGAAATAATGGGGGTTGAGCCTCCTTCACTTGAACTATATGGTTGTTTCATTTAATGCAAAATGAATGTGGAAAACTGATTCCTTTGCTTTGAATATCTTACCAAAGGTGCTTCTGCAGAGGATCAGACGGGAAGGAAATGAGACTGCCAGTTCTCAGGAACCAGAACTTGCTGATGCAAGATTCCAGCTCCCAAGCCTCTTAAAAAATATTTTTTACCAAATCAGATGTGTGAAAAATACAGTGCAAATCAACTCTTACTGGAAGTTCAGGTGATCTTTACTCAACATATAACTGGGAAGAACATTACTCCTCAGAGTTCTGAAGACCTGTTCCTTCTTTCTATATACACATATCTATAAAAACTGCCTTGATATGTAATATAGAATTCATTTTAAAACAACATCAAAGCAACTCAACAAGCTCACACAAGAGCATTCTAGGCAAGTTTAAAAATCAGGTTTCAAAACAAAACACAAAAAAAAATCCCAAAGAAATGCAATACACAGCAGGTGCTCAAATCCATCTTGGGAAAATTTGTAATGAGCCTTACTAACGTTGCAGTGGATAACAAAATCAAATATATATTGTGAAATATTGTATAGCTTTATCCCACTACACTATTTAAAATTTAGAATCACCTCTAGAATATGTTTGTCTTCCCATCCATATCATTCTATCTTTTAGAATCCACAGCCCATGTTAGAAACTTTATATTTGTGCTTCAAATACAGCTAGCCACAGTTTACCTGTTTTACAGAACCTATCTTTTACAACACTGAAAACAAGTTGCCAAAAAACCTTTTAAAATGAGACATCAAATATTTCAGAGTTACTAAATTCTGAGGAAAAATTGCTGGGCAAGGCTTTATTTTCATCTGACAGAGGAACAAAATTGCAATCATACAATGCTTACCAACAGAACAACATTCTGTAACCTCAACTACAGCTATTAAGCTGAACATAAGGCCAACTTTTTGACATAACAGGAATCTATAAAAAACTGATCACTAATAACTTAAAAAATATGCTCTTCTCTTATTCTAAATCAGACAATTTTGTTTTTAAATAATAATTATGGAACCATGTTAGAAAGGAAAATTATGTAACCTTAACTAGAAAGCTGATAGTTCATGTTAAATCCACTGTTTACTCAGAGAATTTAAATCAGATTAAGTTGCTTTGAGATCCAAAGTGAAAGGGATCATTTCTACTGCTGACACATTTTTTCATGTATTACTACTGAATCAGCACTAAACTAATGAGGGCTGAATAATTTGCAGATGAGTGAAGTGAGCAAGACTACCTTTACTGAATAGACAACTACCACTGAGGCTGAAAAATCTCCTGTTTCTTAATTATGCAAATTACTGAGGAAGAATATATCTCTTTCTAAAAATTTATATGCACCTTTACTTAAATTCCTTTTATTGTGAACTTCAAATTGTCCTGAAAAGATAATAATACACTAATGTCTCATTTTCTATTACAGGCACCACAACACCTTATAAACAAAATTCAACAAACTTCTCAGGACTTGTTTGAACTCCTGGATATGTTGCTCCAGGATGAAACATACAATTAAAGTTTGAAAATACAGTGGCCTCTCAGTGCCCATATTTCCACAGCATTCACAATTTTGAGAAATTGCTTGCAGTTAATTTGACTCTTTTCTGTACCATTCTGAACAAAAAACCTACTTCCTGAAAAAGCAGCTCTGTGAAGAGAAACAATGTGTTCTATGCAGGGTTTTCTATTCCTTAACTGCAGCAATTCTGACTATGCCAGATACCAGCACATTCCATGTTTTGTAAATATTTACCCAGTGACTGACACATTTTAAGCAGTAGAAGCAAGATTTATGAGTTTTAAGTGTCTCTGGATCTATTAGACACATATGATGCAACCTGGCATCAATTAATAGTAGGAGTAATGTGTTAGGTGATGAGAACACCTTATTCTCCTACTCTTTTTAAACTTTTCTGCAATTCAATTTGTTAAAAAAAAAAAAAAAACATACAATCTGGCAAACTGAAAAGACCAGAACTTCCCCCATTACCATCTACAGAGATTCTACCTAATATTTCAGTGAGACTTTGGTTTCTTCTTTATAAGGGACAATTTTAGGGGGAAATTTGCATTCTCAGGCATCCAAAGTGAGTTGAGCTCCCCTAATCCTGAATGTAGGAAGACAGTTAAACTATAGGTGAGCTAATGGACAGTCAATGCAACAACTGTAAAATGGAGACAAAGTGCTAAAATAATTTATTAGACTACCAAAACCACAATAGGAAAGTGGGACTGGTAGAAACTGTTCTAAAGGGAGTAATTCAGAAACCAAGAGTAGATGTCAACTTCACCACAATCACACACATTATAAAACCACAGAAACACAAAACCCTCAGAGAATACTTGGAGTTAACAAGGAATAACATTGCTATGCAGAGCTCACTAATTAACTGCAACCTACACTCAAGTGTAATTTATGAAAAAGATGCTTAGCCTTGTGAGCTGTGAGTCAAAGGAAAAGTTGCAAACAGTTTATATAATGAAAGGCTTTGTGTATAACTGTTCTCTTCTTCCTTTGTGCTTACTACACCAAAACTAAATCTTCTCAGAATTTATTGCATGCTAACAAAAAAATTATTATTTTTAGTTAAATCCCACAGTAGCAAGCAAACTCCCAAGAGAGCTAATTGCACTTTTAAATGAATACACAACATTTGAATATTAGCAGGAACAATAAATTAACCTCATATTGCTGCTTAATCTATTTTTCAGAGAAATTCAAATCTTCCCTTTCATAATATTTTGCTTACTAGGCCAATAAAGGCATGTAAGAAAAAAATATTAAGTGTAATTTTTCTTTAGTGTGGGAATCTGCAGCCTATCCATTGCATTTACTTTGGCATTCTTTGACAGAATTTAATTTATTTTTCATGAACAATACAAACTTGACTTTAAACTGCTGGTGATCATTTTAAAATACATTTGCAAATACAACAGTGTTTTGAGTTCATACCACACAGATCTTTGTTTTGTCCCTTTCTTCAGTACCAAATGAACCTTCTCCTTATCCTTTAAAAGGAGGCAACCGATTGATCTCCAGTTTAGTATTGGGATTAGCAGAAATTATTTATACACAATGAGGTCTGGAGGGTATGGTGGCCCCCTTCCTCTAAATCTTCTCAACACATCAATATATTGTTCTAAATATGATAAAGAAATTGTCCTAAATTTCTCCCAGAAGAGGGACTTTGTGTATGAGGAACCACTGTATGAAATCCCATTGTTTCCATTAACAATAAAGAACGTTGAAGTCCTTCCAGGCTGCAGATTTCCTGATACTATTTGACAGTTTGTAAAACACACAACAGCTACCTAAGTTGCTTTCCTTTTCTCAGCATAAGAATACCAAATAACAAGGAGATAAAGTCAGAATCATATTCTTATTTCCAAATGCTGCTCTGACACATTCATTAATCCTGAAAGGTTTTTTTTTGTTTACAGGTGAAACTGCAATCTTTTTTCTTTCCCAGGCTAAAGATTTTAAAGCCTTCAACATTTAACCACCCAAGTCAAACTCTTCTGCAGATAATAGAGATTAAAACCACGGTGTTCACCTTACAGCAGCTCTGACTCCATTTGTGAACTCCCCACCAGCACCTGTTACAGAAAAAAGCCATCTAAAATGAAATCTCACTCTTTAAATCATTATGATTGCAGCTGGAGAGGGAAAGGCAGGCAAAAGAAGATCAAGAAGTTTCAGAGAGCCTCTGTCACACCTGATAATACATTTAGGATGTATCACACTGAGTAAATGCAGCTGGACAGATAGATATGAATGAAAAAAATCTTTTCTAAGTGCCACTGAAAACACCAGGATAATTCATGGCAGAATTTCATTAGAGGTTCTGACAGCTAAATGATTGTTTAATCCAAGATAGATTTTTAAAGCGAATAAATTTGTCTACAATTGCTTAAACTGTATTTGAGGTATCTCAAATTTACATCACCACATTGGCTCAGGATGTACTGCATTTAAATAAAGATATGCTCAGCAGGATGTCACCTTGCAGAAGTTCTACATTCTGAAATATAAGAAAAATCTTGCTTCCAAACACTAAAAAAAGCTATTTCTCACCCACACTTCAAGCCAGTCAGGCAAAATCAGTCATATCAATAGTCTATCACACTTTATTAGATGTGAAGGCATCCTGTGCAGTATTTTAATAGGAATCAGGGGAAAGGAAAGCAAAAAGGAAAAAAGGTGGAAAAATAAATAACCATAGCAATCATGTTGCCAACATCATTCTGTTGTTGTTTTTGTTTCAATTACATTTTCAACATTAACTCATCATAGAGTGGACAGACAAAATGTGTTTCAAAGGCTGCAGTAAGTACAATATCAGAGAAGAACTTCTGACACTGAATGATTTCTCCCCTTCATTAGCAAAAAAATAGAAAAAAAGCGTATTTCTAGTGAAAAATACTTTCTCTGTCCAGTTCCTATATTTACTTGGGAAAAAACCACAAAAACCTCAAGTACATAACCTATGTTTGAATCTGCATTTTGCAGTGGAATGCTAAGAAGGAAAAAATACTACTTTTGTCCCTAACATCTTGCTCTTAGACTCAGAAATAACATAAAGGCAATCCTTGACTGCTATTTCCTTTGAATGATCTCAATTCCTCTGCAGCAAAACAACTTCATAAATCACATACTAATTTGATATACGCTTTAATTATTAACCACAATTATCTTTCATTTTCCTGTAACTTTAAAATCCTAAACTACTTAAAAATTTGAGGATTTTATATGGAAAACGTGCTGCATGTTCTACAAAACTAAATACACACTCCCAAAAATGTCTCTTGCCAAGAACAACTGATTTGCTTGTAAAAATCAGAATCATATTCTGCTAAGACATCCCATCTTGTGTGCTGGGTTTCATATTTCTGAGCATTATTACATTTTATATACTTTAACCAGTGATGTTTAAACACAGCAATAAGCATTTGAATATTTAACTGTCAAAAAATTGAACCTGACCACCCAGGGAGAGATGATTTTTCTTCCCTTCTCTTGTTCCACAGTTCACAAAAGTAATATGGATCACTTTTCTAAGGAATATTCTGGTGGCAGCTTGCTGTATTTGCCAGAGGCATGGAAAAGTTTTCAGCTCTCTCTCTTCCCCCAACATCATTACAGAAAGCTAATTAGCTGCAGCTAATTCCAGTGCTGCTGTGCAGGGAATTGCTATATGTTTTACACACTAGTTCAGCTCCTCTGTGACCCTTTGATCCCACAAACCAGTTACAGAGCAAACTGCCTTTTCTGGAGAAGTTACATCTGTACTGGGGCATGGGGGTTATGCATCCCTATTGCTGGACCCTGCCTTTGCCTTTGTTGAATTTCAGGATTAACTCTATCACAGCTGAAACCAGAACACAAAATCAGTGTTCCAGCCATTCTCTTGAGCAAATACTCTCTTCCACGTAAACAGAAATTTTTAGCATTTAAATGTGGTAAGGGGAAACCTTGGGAGCTGCTGTGTGATTTGTTTTAAATATGAGATTTCCTTAATATCCTACACATGACTTATACCAGTCTTTAGCACCTTTTAGCACATTTCTTTGAAGGCATAAACTTTCCTCTGTTTGGACAAAACTCTAGAAGAGATCTTGCAAAGCCAATTTGTTTCACATAAGCATCAATTAAGTTCCTCAAGTTACCTGAAGTGTATACTTCTGTATTTCATCCAGAACAAATTCCACTTCTTTTGAAGTTGTTAATGAGGCGAGATTGCCACTCAGATTGTAGCAATACAGTTTGGCATTGTCGTAGCTTTCCCGACTGGAATTTATGTGGAGGCAGGCATCTCCAATGTGATTCCATCTTTCTCCACACAGGTGAGCTGGTGCAAAAAGCATACAATTAAAGCTGATTTGGAAAAGATCTTAAAAACCCAAGGGAGTCCGAATTTTGTCTTCCTGAGATCATAAATCTAAATGTATCCCACACTCAATTTCCCTTCTCACATCATGTAAATTCTGAAATATCAAGTATCATCACACAACATACTGTATTTTTATAGAAAGAAGCTTCTAAGAACTTAAATTATTATAAGATATATGTTAAGTTACAGCATAATATTTTTATGCCACTATTTCTTCCCTGTATTCAGAATTGAGCATAAATAAATATTAAGATAAGATTATGTACATAAATAAGTTTTAACAACTGCTTTTATTTAAGTGTTATGTAAATTTCAAAATCTAATAACTGTCCTAGAATGAAGAAATCACAACTTTACACCATCCTTGTTTTATCATACCTTTGCATTTTGTAGTTGCCTAAATACCAATGCAATCCAAATGATAGAAAATTCAGATAACATCTCAGAAAATATTTCTCTTCAACATTTTACAGCCTTACTCAGACTCAGATAACTATTAAAAGATAAGTAAGAGCATATTGCTCTTATTGCTCAAGAGCAATTTTTATAGTCAATCTACAAAGATCACATAAATACAGTTTTGAACTGCAGAGAATAAATTAAGTTTTTTAATGAATCATCTCTGTAAAAAAAAGTATTCATTAACATGTATTCATTCTGGACATAAAGATCAAATGGAAAAGGTTCTGACATCTAACTCCACATATGTAGTTATGAATACAAAATAAATACTATTTCAGAATGTTAACAGTCACCTTCTGAGAATATTTCATATTAGCATTTTAATATTCACTGCTTTCATAGTAGTACCAACATTAGACAAACAAGAAACTAGATCTTGGGCCCTATCTGCACAGGAAAATTGAAGTACAATTGAATATAACTTTTAAGGTAAAACCCCAGCTAGCAAAAGGAACAATGTCAGTGTCCATGGAGCAGTAAAGGCCCCACAATGGCCATTCAGCTCCGCACTCAGCGCTCCCTGCAAGCCAGAGCTCATCTCTGGCACAGTCATTGTGCCTTCACTAATGCCATTATCTGCCCTGACACGATTAAAGGTAGCACTGACACCCCAATCAGGGCTGAAATCACATCTGGGTTCACCTGCCCAGGCACAGACAGGCAAGAGGAGAGAGCACAAATAAAACAAAGCCATGCCTGCTCATGAACAAACACTGTCTGGCAAGGACAGAGGAGGTTTTCCCAGGTTTGAAAGCAGCTGTGAGCAGCAGTGTCCCCTTACCAGGCAGTGCCTGGCACTCCTGCTGCCGCTGGTCCCACTGGCAGTTCAGGTGCAGGGAGCAGCTCTTGCAGCTCGTCAGTTTATTGCAGATCTGCTCATTCCTCACGTGACATTTCGTGTAGTTTTTAACAGACTGTAAAAACAAACAGACAGAGCAGCATCTCAAGCAGACATCTATTAAAAGAACAGAAATCAAAATGAAAATATAGGGCAGGAAGATCCCTCCCAGAAAGTCATGGCCACCTAAAAGCTAGGCTGAATTTCAGCTCTTTATCTACAATCCTTGACCAGATGCAGAATACAACACTGGAACACAAATCACTCCACTTGTTCTACACAACTATGAGTGTCAAATTGAAGAGGCCAATTCCCTGTACAGAGAGCAGGCAGAGCTTAAAAAACTAAACTAAATATTTATTTCTTAGATAGTTTAGGGTTATACTTTCACTAAATTATTTCATCCTATTCAGGTTAAAGCAAGAAAAATAGTCAAACAGAACATAAGAAATGGCACAAGGTGAAAAATGATTACATATAACTGACTGAAGGTGAAAGAATATGCTCCACACACAATATAAAACCAGGGATAACTTTATTCCTTTGGTACCTTAGCATAGAAGGAAAGCAGTAAACACTGAAAGAATTATTACCTGGGGGCTTTTATTGGATTTGGTCAGTGTTTGGTTTCTTTCCTGAAAACTGAGAACTTCCAAGTTAGACATTTTGAATACAAATCTTTCTTCCCTCTGCATAGTACTTTTAATTAAGACATTGTATTGGTACCGTATTTAATGAACTGCCCTAAATCCTCCGCCAATTCATCAGCTCACCTATAAGGCTCTCTCTACCAACTTAATTTCAAGGTAATAATTAAAAGTAAGTCCTAATGCAAGACAGCTTTATACTCACAGAACAGTTGAGATTGGAAGGGACCTCTGGGAGTCCCTCTTGTCAAACCTTAACAAGTCTTGTCTCTCTTAAACAACAAAAGATTAAAATAATACATGGCAGCTATAATGGATTACACTTGGATAGCAAATGCATGATTTATTTAAAATGTTGGCTACTTTCCTTTCTATTAGTCTCTAGGACTATGATTAAACAACTTATAAAGGAACAGCATGACAATAAGTTACACAGTGGTTGGTACTGGAATATGGCAGTGATAGGGCAGGGGGGAGAAAAGCTGTCTCCTTTTATTTCTGTTTTTTTTAAGTCCTGAAATAATGAATTTGTGAAAGTGAATTCTCAATCTCACACAGAACCAGCTTCATTCCAGCTGAACAACACTGCTGTTGAGGCATTTTATTTTATTTTTTGCCTTTAATGGACCAGATGCCTACCAGTAAGTTTGTTTTCGGAGGTCCTGACTCCTTTCTGCTCTATAGGAAAGGCTACTGTGAAGCAAAAAGAACCAGAGAAGCAGGTCTAGGTGCAGGCATCTGCATCACAACATGAAACAGAGCCAAAGGCAATGCCAGCAAGTAACTGACTTGTTACTATCTAGGCCAAAAATGCACACAACAATAAAGCACCAAAAAAAAAATCTTTGATACAAACCCACATTTAGTTTCCCTCAGTCATGAAACATACTCACAAAACATCCTGAAAGATGCTTTAAAGTGAATTTTAGAGCACAAGTAACCACCATCTGCTCATTTACAACAGCTCAGCTAATACTCACTTTTAACATTTCATTTTGACATACCCTTAAGCATTCAGATTTCTTTTTTAAATTATATACTCTTCAGTGGTATTACATACAGATTACAATTTTCCACCTAAGCTATTTGTTCTATTACTTTCTAATCATGAAGCTTGTTGTGCGCTGGTTATTTAATGTTTAAAATAAAATTCAAAGTACTAGTGACTGTTCTATAATAATATTCTTTCTTGTATTCCCTTATTCCCAGCATTTATTTCCCTTAAATCCAATTTAAACACCGCTTGCCTGAAAATCTCATTAGTTCAATGTAGATGTGAATTCAATAGGTAATTCATATTAACACAATATTAAGGTTATAACTTAAACTACCAAACCCAATGAAATTCAGAAAGATGACAGTCCATCTGTTACAGAACTTCTATATTGCTGTAGGATATTTATAATGTTTACACACCAAAGCATGAGTAAATCATGTTATGTATAAAGCCTCCCTCATGTCTGATTTACTTAGAGTTTTTAAATACTGATCCTGATATGGTGGTATACAGACAGACTTATGAACGGCAGTGATTTTCTGAATATTTACTGGAGAATGAAAATACTACAGTAGTTTATCTTAGAATTTCAGAAATCACTATTGAATTATGTACCTCTCTCCTCCTCCTGGATTTTTTCCGGTTAACAGTATAACCTTGTCTAGTTTGCCTAGTGTAAATGTAAATTATTAATTTGTAGACTCACTATTATTTCCCTGAAGCTACTCCCAAAACTTGTTATTGGGTACTTCTTACTCATAAATTTTCTTTGTTTCCTCCAAGTCAAATTTGATTCTATTCATATTTCTTTCTACTACTTTATATATTTCCTCTTGACTATTCATTGAATTCCTCAAATGTAGGCAGATTGCCATGATTACTATTATTGGTATTGTGTATCATCCAAGGACTCCCAGTGTGAAAGAAGGAGCTTTCTGGAAGCAATGCAAACACTATAAAAAACAGGGATTCTTGTCTTCAAGGCATTGTGTAAAAATATTTAACAATGTAGGACTATAGGTCTCTTTGAAGCCTCCTCTAGTATCCCATTTCCTTGGCAAAATGCTCTTTATCATTCACTTCATGGATTTGACAATGTTGTTTTACGTTGCCACACTCAGATAAAGAACTCTTAAATCACACACCATTCTAGGCTGTGTTTAGGTAACTGTCACCAATTGAGGCTTTATTGTATTGCACGTGTCCCCACATGAACCAACACACAAGAAATTCAGTCAAAGAGGAAACATGCCCCCCTTGGAGCTTCTGAAGGCAATGACATTTTCAAAAACGTAATATTGGGTGGAGGAGAAATAAAATAAGTCAGCCATGCCTCAACATACTAAGGCTCTCTTTAAGGCTACTTAATCAATTCTTTTTTTCTCTTCAGAAATTAAACAAAATTGATAAAGTAAATTTTTTTTACTCTGAAATTCAATCTCTCTCTGGTCTTCCTCAGTAAAGAAAACTGCATTTTATTGCAATCAGTCAGCCCTCTCCAGAAATTTAGCATTTTATTTGGTAAAGTACAAGAAGATTTTGCCTTCATGGAGGAGCTTACTCCTCCATGGCACTACTTCATGAAAAATAACATCTTGTAAAGGAGCAGCAATCTAAAATGAAATTAATCTCTCCCACAAAGCCTTTTCTTTTTTTTTCCTCCTTTTTTTTGGTAAAGACTTGTTTCCATTATAAAATATAGTCAATTTTCTGCACAACATCATCAGCAGCAAGGGAGTATTATTTTCATAGGATGCAAGATAAAGTATTTTATGTGCAGACATAGAGGATGAATACAGTTTCATAAACATACTAAGCAGATCCAGATCAACCAGGCATTGCAAGCTTCTGCTTGCAATGACATCAGACATGAGTGTGATACACATGACCTAAATGATCTATATCTTGATGGTACATGAGGATCATCAAGGTGTAGATCATTTCGATCATGTGTATCACACTCATATCTGATGTCATTGCAAGGAGGGGAATACAGTGTCCTGTTAATGTACTGGCTCACATCAGAGGGTGAGCACAGGCAGGTGAGTGTGCATCATCAACACATCAGCACTACTCATGAAGTCCATCTGTCCAATTAGAGTTACTTCAGGGAAATGTTCATATTTTACAGGCCTTCCAACCAGCAGAGTAGCCACATTTTGCAGTATCTGCTTTGCATCTATCTGTGACCATAAGGCCAATGCCAAACTGGTTGATGACACATCTTTAGTAAACTGGCCAGTTTCCTTGAGGCAGCAGCAGCAGATTATAAAACATTATTGTTATTCTCATCTGTAGTTCTATGATCTCAATCATAAATCAAGGCCTTCGTACAGCAAAGGCTCCTTGTGATGTTCCTAAGTCTACAGCTTGTTATCCCATATCACCATCCCAGTGCTGTCACAACATTTTTGTTTGTGGGCCTAGCCCAGAAGTAGCAGTCTATGAAAATGGATAATCAGCCTGATCCATTCTGGTTTTCCACATGGTGCCATTCTGTTGATGCTATTTTAGTGGGTTTTATCAAAGCTGCAAAATTCTGTTTCCATCATCTCACAGCCAATAGACTAATTTTACAACAGCCACCTCCCATTTATGAAAGCACCTCTTTTCACAAATCATTTTGATGAATTTTTGCTACCCCATTCTTCAGTAACTACACTAACAGCCTTTGCTATCCACTTCAAACCCTAAATAAAAGACAGGAAATTATACAGAGCAGACTGGAGCATCGTTTGCTAATTAAGCTGACAATCTTAGTCATGAAAGGTTGTCAAAGAAGGACACTGAACCGAGAAGTTTGTGCTAAAATACCTAGTGCTCCACATTTATTAGGGATCATCTATTAGGAATGAAGATGGTCTGCTCCTTAGCAACTATTCCTTGTTTAAGAGCTGAAAACCAGGGTTGGAAAATTAGCACCTAATGGAGAACAATGTGTCAGGAAAAGAAGGGCCCTTGAAGATCACAAAGGAAGCTAACCATTAGTGCCTGGAATGTGAAATCCCTCTGACAGACTTATAACATGACTACTGATGAATTTGTGTCTGCATTGGTTTTATTAGCAGTGACTAGCTACAAATGCCAGTGATTAGAGCTGGCTGTGCTCACTCTGAACAGGCAAGATTTGAGTCACAATCAATCCAACTCACACCTTAATTTGTCTGGAGAACAAGATTGATTTGCATCAGGTTCAAGCCAGAGAGCAAGATACTTTTATTAATGAAAGTGTGTCAAGAAAGGATTTTGAACTCAAGTACTGCCAGGTGTCTGTGGATAGCTGAAGAGTGTAAGGAGGCAAAATTTAGAATGCTAAAACACTATCATAAGCTTGACAAAAATCAAATGAACAAGGAAGAGATGCACCAGCTGGTGAACAACAACAAAGTATAAAACATGGCACTAGGCAATATTAAAAAGAGAAAACTATAAACTTGCTTGAATCTATGTGATCTGATGGCTTGCAGTTAAAAAGATCAGAACCAAATTATCACAAGCCAGTGGACCTCATGGTTACAGAAGGTCATATTCCTTTAATGAGATGACAAGTGACTCCATGGCAAAGAAAACCATTTCTATGATGATCAATGATCAGAAGACCATGACTAATGAGACTGGTCTGATTGTGTTTGAAAGGGAAAAAACCAAACAGCACCCTTGATGGGATTTCATGGTTTCTGCCTGTCTACTGTACACCACATATTCACAAAATCCAAGTTAATAATGACTCTGACTTTTCAAATGCCATTAATTAGGGAATAAAAGTACTTGTCTTCAGAAATATATAGTAGGCAACACACCCCTGAAGAATACTTGTTTTACCCTGAAATAGATTTTTTTGCTGCAGTCCAACTCTGCCTTGCGCAACCCTTTTAGTTCAAGAGCCTGGAAAACAAGTTTGTTTGTGCTGAAAAGAAGCAACTACTGATCTACTAGACCTAGGAAAGAAGAAGTACTGCTAACATGCTCAGATTTGTGAGGACTCACCATGCTGCAGTTGCTGTTTGCTGAAATGCACTTCTTGTCATCGCACCACTGGCAGCCATTGGTGTTGGCGGTGCAGCTGGCGCAATCCGCGTACCGGTAACATCTGTCGTCTGCAGCAGCTGCCACACAAACCAAACAGAGAAAAGGAGAATAACACCACCTTTCTGACACTTCCTCAGAGCTTTTTCTTTTACAGCCTTCATTTGAACTCTAGCCATTCATAAAGGTTTACGTTACTGTAGGAAATTAATTCTATTCAGTTAATAGGATTTACTCCTTTAAAAATTCCATCAGCAACAACTTTATTAGAAGGTTCCTAAGTCTCGTGTCAACTAACAGAATATTCACTGATTTACAGCATGAAAGCTCTCTTAGCACAATGCCAAGATTAAGAGTAAGAAAAACTTTTTTCAAGTATTTTTCCATCATCTTTTTTTCATTTTCTTCAAACGTAGGATTCTATAAAAATATTAGATGGCTATGCAAGAAGACGAGATAAAAGTAGTAAATAAAACAATCTAAGGCAGATATGAGCAACACATGGACATTTTAAATCTTTGTAAATTAATTTATAAACCTAATAAAAATTGGTAAGTTAATGCTCTGTCCTTTAGCTACAAAAAGTATTTGAAAAAGAGTTAATGTTAAATTCTTAATAATGGGACTTGGACTAAAGTTTAGGTTATGTAAAATCATTTAGGACACAAATTATTACTTCTGTTTAAAGGAGGCAAGTGTTAAAAAACACCATGATGCAAAATAGGAGAATTTGTATCATCTCCTATGCTGATTAAAGTGTTTAATTCCTGTTTGGTTTGGCTCCTTTAGTTTCAGGTGTATACAAGCTTAAAAGATTCTCTTGTCAGAAAAGTCTTGTCATCCAAGAATCGATCTTTTGAAAACCACTAAAATTTCTGCTTATCCTTTAATATTGACCATCAGCAGTTTCTCAGATGATACTCTCAACCAGGTAACAACTGAGCCAAGTAATGTAAAAGAATATAAGAAAAATTGGCTTTTGGCAAAAAATTACCACCTTAAACTGTAACAATTTGACAGCAATGAAATAGTGCTGTTCACACAACTTCTTCAGAACTGTAATTATACAGATCTCATCTCTTCCAAGTTGAGTTGTACTTTACTTCCACTGCAGCACCTGGACTTGAGAAACCGCTCTAACTTTTTAATTTTCCTTCAGCCTGTCTGTGCTTTTTTCTGTTTGGCTTTTATAAACACCTATGATCAGCTTTTTATAAAATCCACTTTTATCTGTATTACTTTTGAATATAATGCCAAAAGGTTTTTTTCTTTTTCTATATAGACGAAACTTTCTAGACTGTAGAGCTCTAAAAGTTCTGACACTGTACAAAAGCCATTTTCCAGAAAACTGTACCTGGATAATGCTTTTGTTACATCACATACCTTTTTTTTCCCAGAGTTTGAGACTTTATAGCCAGTCTAGAAACAAGTACGAGCTATCAGAAAAATAAAATGTCTTGAAGTGTTGATTAATAGCAGTGCTAGTAACTTTTCAACAAACATTAAACACAGACTGGCAGTTTAATTGTATGGCAGTTTGTACGCATAGCACACAGCCAAAGTCTGGGAAGCAATTTTATACTGTACTGAAAGGAAAGATGCACAGAAAAAATAGTAGGTGCATGTAGCAGGGATAAATATTCTGTTCATGTGACATATAAGAACAACACTTTCACAAGCAATTTATTTGTGACAAGCCAAAATGCTTAGGAATAGGTTGGAACAGTTATTCATAACAGTAAATTGCTGTTTCAAACAATACAGCCATCACAATGCCACAGAGAAATTCATATGACAAACTTGAACTCATCTGACACACTGCAAAGGGCTTGTTTGCCTCAGGTTTTTTTCCAGCTGTGCCTGCACTATATTCTTCTGTACAAATGCTTCTGTTTCATAGGTAATCTGCTTGAAGCAGTGATGCTTTCCTCTCTTACTGGCACACACAGGTATGGGAGTGCCATACGCCCATAACACCCGGTATCATTTGCAGCGCCCATTTGTGCTCTCACTGTTCTGCTCTGCCTTAGCACCTTAAACTTGTGCTCTTTTGCATCTACTTCTCTGCATGTAAAATACAAAAGGATTCCATAACTGAATGGTTTTGGTTTTTTTTAATAGCTCTCTTGCACTGGGTATTCTCACAGGGGAACACTCTTAACATTCCAGTCACCACTTCCACGTATTTACTTCTTTGAGGGCTGCCAACCCCCATCTCCTACACTGCATTACAAACCTGACTAGAATTCACTTACCTGTTTTCTTGGGACATTTTGCTCTAAGGATATTATTAGCATGTCCAGATTCCCAAGATTCACAATGTTTCTTGTTCCACAGACACCTTATTCCCGGACGAGCATTTTTGCACAGCTCTTCATCTCTGAATGCTTCACAGTTGGGAGGCTTGTACACAAGGATGTCATTCAATAGAACACTTGAAAAGCCCCCAAATATATACATGGACCTATTGGGTAAAAGCAAGGAAATTTAACTGTTATTGTAGACACATTTTCTTGATTTCTTATTTGTCTTGATGCACAACTAAAAACCCACATATTATCATTAAAAACATCTTGCTCTTTCTCTAATAAAGACTCTATCAGTGATTCTTTTATTGATTTTCTTTTCAATTTATTTCTCCATGGAAGTTGAGAGTAACAAAAAAAATTGCTGAAAGTTCCTTGTGCTGCATGTATTATGGAGTGGTATATCCAAACATCTGGAAAAAAGAATGAAGAGCTTTGGAAGAATTCACTCATTTTTGCAGTTAGATATTGAGAACAGAGCATGGAATACTGGCCTGCTGAAAACAAGAACATTCTTTTCAAGACAGGCAGCTACAATTGGCAAGATGGATATTTGCTTTTTGTAACATTTGGTAACATTCCTGGTGCAGCAGCTGCTGACACAGGAACCAAAAGACTAAACATGGGTACTCACCCTTCTCATTAAAACTAAGAACTGTCTCAGGTAAAAGATAGTAATAGAAAGCCTCTATATCTGTTGTATGATATACTCCCAAAACAGGATTATTCACAGAAATCTGGAGAGTGTCTTGTATTGCACTGTTTTGGTACCAAAAACCCTTACAAAAATACCACTATGTTCTTAAAAAAAGACATTTTTAATGTCATTAATAGAAAGTGACAGTTCTCAAAGTATCAGACATGGCTTAGATGGCATAAAACACAAAAATCATAATGAAAAACTATCAGTTGCTGAATTCATTAATTCCAAGTAATTTTATGTTAATAAATAAATCTGTTCATTGATTAATGTCAAGTGCTCTGTGTACATACTTACAATTTAGTGCTATTTTTGTTAAAAGCAGTAAAGTATTAACTCATTTCTGACCTATACAGGATCCTTTTATAGAGGATCCATAAGTTGCCCACAAATACTTCAGTACTGACTTTATTAGTGTGATGAATAATGTAGCAGGGGTACAATGATCTATAGTACTGCAACGTCAGATACTAGGCCAGTTGACAACCAGTGAAACAAAAACTGAGATAAGTTAAGAATGCACATTTCTTTAAACCTAACTATTGTTTTATATAGCTTTTCCAACTTAATATCGTCTAGTTGCTGGCAGGCTTTTCCTCCTTCAGGTGGTAGAGATGATAACTGTACCAGTATCATCAAAATCTTCCCTTTTTCCCAGCAAATTTTAGTTACACTGTTATTTTATGATTGCAGAAGAATGAAGAATTATAGTATACTGCAAAGAGAAAAAGATTTCTCCCATCACACCTAAGTGATTAGTATAGTTGGTACCAAATATGAAATTCAGTGTAGCCCTCAATGCTGAGAAAACACCTCAGTACCCTGGAACATTCAGCTAAAATGTCACTGAACAGATCCCCAGCAGACTGGGGATTAGCTGTACTGATTACCTGATGAGCACTATTTTCTTTCCCTTTCAGTAAATTACATCAGTTCTGTTATTGAACCATACTTCACTTAAGTGTGATTTCTGCCACAGGTTTTTCCTTCAGAAAATGGCAAGGAAAATTTAAGAGACATTTCATTTACCCATTACTGACAACAGCAGTGTGACCAAATCTGTTGACATCTCGATGCAGATTAGGTTTTGGTAAAATCTTCCATTCATCACAAGCTGAAAGACAAAACACCAAGCATATATCAAATAATTTGAAAAGTTTTCAGCAGAATACATGTGAAGTATATTTTAACCACTCAAGGATAAATCAACTCAACTCCTTTTAGATGCATTTGTGAGTAGACGCTTCAAGAACCTGTCAGCAACACTGATCTATCCTAACATTCATCAAGACCACAGGACATTCAGAGAAGAGTCACTTTATTACACATACAGTTGTCTGCCTTCAGAGCCAGTTTCAACACCCACAGGAACAAGCCCTGGCCACTGTTGCTATCAAGGATCAGTCATATTGTTCTCACATTTACACACTCTCAAATTAGCTTGCTTCAATTTATAAGTATTTCATGGAATAACTATGACAGTGAACTCAATTCTTTTCTTAAGTGTTTTAAGATAAACTATCACTCCTCCAGATGTGCAACCCATCTCATTATTGTCTTACTTTTGGTATCTTGATTTAAGTATGCTACTAATTACTTTCAACATACTTGAGAGGAATGCTGAATCAGGATCTCCATGTCAAATTCATTATTCAAGGACATTTCTTTTGGAACTGCAGTACACAAATGAGGGTTCAGTGTGGTTTATTTTTTCTTTCCTGACTAGAGTTTTAGCTCTTTAGAATAATTACTCCTTTCTTCATTATTTCCTACTTAAACTTTACTGACTTCATATATTCAAATCCCCAGTAATTGCAATAGGGAGCACCAACAGATTGAAACTTCAAGGAGAGTACAGGGGCTTTGCACCTTAATTTGGGTAGAGGCATCTCTCAGTAGTCAGATCATAACACCTCACTCCTCTGCTTAAGAAAGCAGAAATAGATAAATCCAGGAAGAACAAACTGTCTTCCAAGCTGGTCTCATTCCCACTGTCAGAACAGCTCAACTCTGCCAGCGCTGCTGTTCTAGCACTTCTAATGTAGAAAATCATTCACAGCAGAAAATTATTGACGGCAGCACCTTGTGCAGTCAGCATCCTGCTAGCAAAGCACACTGGAACACCCTGTGCAAGTCACACGAGGATGGACTCGGCACCCAGGGGAGGGCCACCATGGCACAGCTACGGCAGCAATGCCTCTAAGTCACCTTGGGCTTCCACCAAATCACAGCCTGAGCCCATCAAGAGAGCCAGTGTGAGACCATGGCTGTGATAAATAAATCAATTACATCTCTTTATAAATGGAAACAGAAATTAAAAGCACATTATTACTGGAGTAATGCAGATGGCTCAAACAGCAATAATTTTGACATCAGGTGGTAGACTCCATGGAATTAGCAGTGTGAAGAAAGTACAGCAAGTTTAATACAAGGTCTTATGGAGCAATACATCCCAAAATTCTTACTTCTTTCTCAACTCCTACCTTCTATCACTATCATTGTTAACATTATATTATCATAACCCTATGGAATTATTAATACACTTCATCTTTTACAGTTGTTCTTTTCTTATTTTCTCTACTTAAACAGAGTGGTGAAAGTATGCAATGCCAGAGAGATATTCCTGAAACAGCTTCAACCAAAAAACAAGCATTTTAACAACTGACCAGCAAAATCTTACAGTTACACTTTAAAATCAAGTCCTTGCTGCTGTTAAGTGACTGCACATTAACAGACACAGCACGTGTGACCTCATGTGCCTTTGATGGTAAAGGAAACAATTTAGAAAACCCACACTAAATTTCCATCTGATTTTAAAACTCACACTAAATTTTCATCTGATCTTGGGAAGTGTTGACATTAATTTTCTTATTTTGACAAACATATACATTATGAGCATAAATATATAGTCTTTCCTGTACTTAGAAATTTATTTCAGAAAAAGTGGGATTTAACACCAAGGGAAGACCACAAAACCATATTAAAGGCTGATTTTCAGATGAGGAACCCCTGAGGGCTGGAGATATAATAATTCCTTTCTCACTGATGGTATTTTTCAAACTGGCAGGTCTTTTCAATAGAGTACAAGAAAAAAAAGAGGGAGAAAAGCTTATTACAAATAGCGTCCCCTCTTATCTCCTCCTAGACTTCTCAATGACTACTGAACACTGAACAGAGCACTGTGCAAGAAAAATACTTTTGCTCAGCTTTCAATTCCTGATTTGAGTTTCTCTGTACAGTTGATTAATACAAAATACAGATAGCTAGCCAACTGATTCCTGGTGTTTTTCAGTAAAGAATCAAATAGAATTCATCCCTGTCCATCATCTTCAAACTTCTTTTGAACAACTGCAAGCGCCCAAATTTCCAGACTTCACTGTACCATTCCGAGAAAAAAATAACAAATGGCAAATATAATATAATTTATAACATGATTTATCAATGTTACAGCATTCTGTGTGTTGTGTGCATTATATTGTCCAATAATGATGGTAAACTGTGCAGCAAAGAATAACATCTTTTCCTCCATAAAATGTTAAGCCCTCAAGGCATTTTACTGACAGAAAGTGGAAGATAGTTGTATCTGTTCTATCTGTAACCAGGTACAGCACATAGCACATGGAAGTACACTCTGCTTTTAATAGAACCAGCTACTAAGCAGATGAAGAAACAATACTATTCATTCCAAACCTATTAGCAGAATTTTTAGCCACTGAAAAGTACAAGGAGAAATAAAGGCATTTTTTCCTTTCTTTCTGCTTTAAGAATAAGCTGTACCACATTATAATATTAAAAGAAAAAGTTTCATCCTCCTCCCTGGTGTAGTTTAAATGGTTCCCAGATGATACAGAAGTGGCTCTGACACTGAATCACCAGTCACACACATTTCTGTGATGAAACACAACAGAAATGCACTGGATTTGAAGCAATCCAGCTGAGAAAATCCCCACTTGAACTTTGCACAAGGTATTGCTCTCCAGAGCCCTGATTCCAAAAGGGCAGGCCTCAGCACATCTCATCTACAACCTACTGGCCACACTGCATTACTGATATCAGAAAGGATGACCTGGACATTTCACAGGAAAGTTGTCAATGCTGCAACAGTATTCATACACTACTGGAAGGTTTCCCAGTATGATTTTATAGAAAAAAACAAACCAAATCATTTCTAATCAACATTACAGTGTCAGTAAAATACTTGAACACAGAATTTGAATTTAAAAAATTAACTAATTAGGCTTACTAAAATGTGACTGAACAGAGGAAAAAAATAATAGAAAAATAAAAATAAGAAGCAAAAGTTGTTAGGATAGTCTTTAAAAAAGAGGCAACCAATGTTCCATACTTCAGCTCCAGGATCACATTTTCATTTTGGCACTGGCAGACTGATTTAGTAACAACCTCTTACTGCATTCAGAGCTTTGCTTTAAGAGAAGGTATATGAAACCACTACTTTATGCTTAGATTTATGAAATAATTTCTAAATTTCTAAATCTATTTAAATAGATTTGAAATGCCAATGTATTTATTCTGCTCAATCACACTGCAACAATGCAGTGCAGCTTTATGTGCTACATAGAATCCAGTGCCAGCTTATGCTTCTATTTTCCCTTTACATATTTCTAATAATTACTAGGTTCTTTTTTCTTTTGTGAAAGTAGTAATGCTGGTTCACAACATATGGACACCATTACACCTCTGTCTGGTTCTCATTCATGACTCTGGATGACTAAACACTGAACATAAACAGCTAAAACATCATGAAAATTATGTACTAGCAGAAAACTTATGAGTCTGAGTCTTTCCACACTTCATAAATATTTTTCTTTAATCAGATCATAAAAATCTCCTTGCTCTCAGGAAAACACAATAGCAAGTATGTTCAAAACAGCATGAATCGAATTTAAACTCTAGATCTAACATCTACAACAGAGTCTACACACATAACAGTGACTCCCCAAGCAGTAAAAAGAAATCAACAACCTCATGCTTTGCTATTAAAGGGACCAATTAGTGCATTATATTATTATGGCTTTGCTCTTCTAATAGCTCAGCAATATGGAGGTAATTGCTGTTACAGACTGCACCAAAACTGCATTTATAACTTAAGTGTTTAGGAACACATAAAACTTAATCTTTCACAGGCACTGATTTACATTTTCTTTGTGATAGCACACTGATATCCATTTGTAACTCCAGAAACAGGGATATCTTCAAAAACAGATGCATTCACATTGGGAAAAAAAAAATCACAGATATTTAAACTACTTCCTTTTGCTAATGGCAAAGACTAGAGGTGAAACAATTTACTTTACAAGCAAACAATTTATGAATAAACAGCTCATTTTTATAACAAAATACAAGCAATAGGTTTGATTCAATCTCATTAAATAATTTTGATTTTTTTTTTCAAAAGAGGAGAATGTTTCTAAGCTTTGTTTGAATACCCTGGAAGAAACTTAATACTTCACATGCAATATTGTCTTTCATAAGCAATTGAATTTGTATACTATTTCATCCATAATAATAAACTGAAATCCAGATAGTAACAAAAGAAATATTATGGAATATATTATTAGTGTAAACATATGGGTTATTGCACTTCTCCCACAGATCCCAAACAATGCAGAACTCCAACCACCACTAAGAGAAAGCACAGAAACAGCTGCCATGTTCCCAGGATTTCAGGTTTTGACTTTTATAGAGATTCCCTGACCATAATTCTCTGTACATATCAAGGGCATCCAGACACCTTAGCAACTGTCAAATGTGGAACAAAAGGACTGAGACTGAATACTTCATAAACTCAAACTCTTAAGGAACTTAGGTATGCAGAGATATATTTACTAACTGCACCATTTTGGCCAGAAACTAAAATAAATATCTTGTCTTTAAAAAAAGCTTTTATTTAATTGTACTTTAAAACTGGTCTCAGTAGTTAGAATCTGTTTTAAACTCTGATTCTGTGTGTCTAATAATCAATTTTTATCTGCAAATTTTGCATGTGAATACTCATAAAATATAATCTAATTACTTTTCTAAGAACTGACTGGAATGAAAACGTAAGTTTTAAGCATATGGGGGCCCTTGTAAAGAAAAGCAATAATCAACATCATTCAGAAAACTACAGGTCAACCCCAGCATTAAAGACCGTCCCCATTGCAAAGCTTCCTCTTTCAGATTAATGAAGCAGTAAAAGCACAGTTGGAAAATACCTGAGCTCTACAAGAATGACCCTCTGTGGATCTTTAAGGGGCTACCAGGGCAACCCAGGGGCAACCTGGTGGTACAAAAATCAAAGCAGAACAGAAGTATACCAAGGTCAGATTTCTAAAACTCTTTTTCTTAATGCAGCAGCCTTCCCATCATGTATTTACTGTCATATAAATAAATACATCAAGCAATATTAAACTAAAGCAGTTTTTATAACGTCTCCCCATCTCTGTGTCTTCACCTATAACAGATTTGCAGCAGGTATTTCAAATTACAGAACTGAGCTCTTGACTCATGACACATTTAAATGTCTAAAACTTGTTATAGACTAAGCTCAGAACTTAGAGAACAATGACTGACTCAGAAAAGCAGAGGGGGGAAAGGTAACTCTGTCCTAAGCTTGGTAAAATGAATTGCTGTCTGGAGATACTTCTCACTGTGCCTGGACTAGAGGAGGAATGTGGATTACCAAACTGCATTAGAAACCAACCTTTCAGAAAGCTGAGCTTGGCTGAGATGAAGCCACATGAACAGTTATTCCCATTAATATGAAAAGCAGAGTTTTCATGGGTAATAAAAAGCTGAAGCAATCTATCCAGACCATGTCACATATAATAAGAGAGATAATCAAAAGTACTCTCTAGCCCAACTTGAACATAAATAGCATAGGCTCTATCTCCAGGATTCAGCTGGTTTCCAGACAGCACCCATTTTTTACAAGACAAGGCTAACACTCCATCACTTGCAAGGTATCTAGGAAATGTGATGCTGATAGCATCGTATATTTTTTTCTTCCAAGCATTGTTCAAAAACTCATGATACAAAGTAAATAAGATTCTGAAATATACCTATTCCATAATTATTTAATTCTTCATAAAATATTTCAAGTTTCCTGAAAAATATATCTCCATCAAATGTATGCTGTGAGATTTGTTTTTAAGTTGGTAAAATGAATATTACAGAAGAATAAGTCTGAATCAAATCAGTCTTCATATGGTCCATTTTTTAATATTAATTACTACATCCAAAGAGTGATTACTACATCCACTTCTTTTGTACTTCATAACACAGTTTCATAACACATGGAGAATGTGACTTGCAAGAGAATACAAATACCAAATTAAATATAACCAACTGGACAAACCAAAATATCGTTCTACTTAAGAAAAAACAGTATAAGGAATCTTCATGAAAGATGATAAAAAACTATCAGCGTGTGAAAGTCAGAAAGTTACATTAATTCAGATCTTATGACTCACACTATTGATCTGTAAGTGCACATTTACAAATAAATGTAAACCAATAAATAATACTATGCTCCAAAATGAGAAAGGAGCCCTGTTTCATTAAAAATTAAATCCACATGTAAACTGAAGTGAGAACAAAATCAATAGCTCACACCATCAGATGCCTATAAGAAGCTATGGAATATGCAATAGAGGGTTACAGTAAAAAAAATTCAGCTGTTTTGCTAAGGTATTACTTGCACACCCATTAAAACCTGCAGGAAATAACCCATATATGTTCCATGTACTGAAATCAGTCATTATTTTTGTATTAAAGCAAAGACATTGCATTGATATCTACAGTGAATGTCATAAAGAGCCATTAGCTCGTCCTGAAAGAAGGATCAGCCTCTTCTACCACTGTAGGCAGCTGATAAACGCTTGCCAAAAGCAGATCCAGGCAATATCCACAGGCTATTCTCACCAGGAGCATGCATGAGTGCATTTCCCAGGCTGCTCTGACACAGTTCCCTTTTTTTTGGCTCCCAGGACAAGAGACTGTGATTTTTGGTCCCAATGTGTGCTGTATGATTATATTTAAAGCTCAAATAAGAGTTATATGTTTATATTTAAAGCCTATGCATAAAATATGGGCATGAACATCAGGGAAGGGAAAAACTATTTATGGTAAGAACAGCAGTGGCACAAGATAGGAAAAAGATTATGGACTCACTAAATTCTCTTCTATTTATAGCCTCCACAATCCTATAGGGAGGCTTTTCCATAAGTGTACAGCTCGAAGGGTTGGAACCACTCACCAGAATGAAAGTGACACCCACCAAGTCTTGTCTTATCACAGTTTTCCTCCCAACTGTATTCTTATCATATATTTACAAACAACAATCTTTTTTGCTCTCAGCCACACTCTTGTGAAATTATATATACCATATCCTTTTATCATCTCCTAAAGGCTCCTCATGCTTCACTCAGCCCTAATACCATTTGCCATGTAGAGCCTTTTTTCAGTTTGTCTTCCTTAAAAATGTGTTGCCAAAATACTCAAAAAATATTCAGGGCCTTGAGAATGGCATGGATGCTGCTACGCCCCACAAATCAAAATCTTTAGATTCCACAAACTGGAACAAAAATCTCTAAAATGCATAAATAACTTGAAGGTGTTTGGGATCAAAACTATAAAGAATCACATTACCTGAACTTGAGAAAGCAGAATTGTGGTATTTAAAACCAAAATGAGAAAAAAACCAGTACAATACATACCTATATCATATGAAAGAAAGTCAGCAGAAAAACACTTTGCACCATTGCTCAGGGAAGTATCATTATGAGTGTTTCCACCAAAAATGAGCATAGCCCCATTGATTAAGACAGCTGAATGAAGGTATCTTGCAAAGCCACTCTCTTTCAAAATAGTCCTACAAACATAAGAGCAAATACATAGTAACACATGAAAAACTGAATATGGGCATCAAGAAAATTTGTATGTGAAAGCAACATAAACCAAGAAAAATAGTAAACCATATCTATTACTCATTAAATACAATGACATTTAATCAGACTATTTCTAGGATTATCCATTTTCTCATGGTACCAAAAAAATATATTTAAAATATCACATTTTAGTTAAAATAAAACAGTTTGCCAAATAATATAGCTGAAATTAGTTTTAACATGTTTATATTCTTCAGAAATGATTACTGATATGGTAAATTTAACTCAAAACCGAATAAAAACTCATTCATAGCATTAATTCCTATTCTTATATATCCTTAGCCATATTAGTTTTTTGCTCAAGAAATGCAATAAAAATTCTTTAGAAGGCTAAAGTAATCTTTAGACCATCCTTAAAATTAAAAAAGGAAAAAAAAATTCTAATTAATTGAACACAGAAAAAGAAATGGTAGAATGCATTCTAGGTATAATAAAAATACTTGCACTGCTTCATAAAGTTATTCAGACTGGTAAACTCAAACACAGAAAACTAAAAAAACTGTCCAGGCAATTGAGGCTTTGATCTCTGTCTTTATTCACTTCAGCCTCTGTGTGTGTGGTCTGCTTTGTGCCCAGCAATGGCACAGCCCCAACAGTAGCCAAGAGCTATCAATGCCACAGTCTGTAAGGGGCAGATGTGGGGCCAGTAGAAAGAACAGAATACAACTTGATTCAATCCCAGCAAATAAATCTTACCAAGGAAGAGAGTAACCATCTGTGGGTTGTGCCAGATGAATTAGTTAAGCAGACCAGCTGTAGACATGTTTGTGAAGGGCTGATTAGATCACCAGTACAAAATACCTTTTACATTCTCCTAATAACCTTTCATTGTTTCAGTAAACTAAGTTTACAAGCTTAGACTCTATTTTTCATTTATGTTACTACATACAGCTCAAATCTTACAATTAAGCTGTTAGTCATTTGTTTCCTGTAAGAAACTGACTCAACAATCTTTCCTTATGATTGAATAATACTCTCTGTTGAACCACTCTCATATTTGTTCAGTATTTTTACATCATCATGTTTGAAGGAAAAGGTTTAAAGTACTTCTCATTTTTCTTACATAATAAATAAACCAATCAACAAACTTGAAATATTTTAAGTGATAAAAGACTGCATATTTAAAAAAGTTGAAAGGAAAGCATCAAACCTGAATTCTCATATTATTATTGAAATAAATTCCCCCCTAGCCCTGGAAAGTAACATCAAAAGAAATATCAAAGACTAAATGAAAATAAATGAGCTTTTTTATTGCTTAAAAATGTGACAATTCCTTCAATCCACTTACATACCCACACACGTGCTTCTGCTTTTGACCCCTTTTTTTTTCCTTTCCTATTAAGTGTCTTGCTTTTCTCTTGTGTATTTCTGATTAACATACTTTGAAAACAGAGCACCACGTAAGTCTGTTTGTCTAACCAAGAATTGGCTTGATACAGGGCACTTATGGTACTCCCAGATAAATGTGGTATTTGGGTTCAACTCATCAGCTAGCAAGATGGAAAATCAGAATTACATGGAAGTAGAACAAGACATTATTTTTAAGTTATTTTCAACTGGCAATGGAGGAATTCTGCTGCTATGACTTGAAAGAATGATAATATCCCAAGAACATGTTATCTTTGTCCATTTGGACTACAGAGACCTTCCTGTCTTCTGCTTTTCCAGTTTTCTACAGCCTCTATTGCCTAATTTACACTAATTGCTATACACTAGGCTCTGCCTTGATGATCTGCCTTGCAGCTGTCTACAAATAGTTGTGTTGATCACTAAAGGCCTGAAGAGACATACACTATTCTGGGGAAAACTAAGGATTCTCCTCTGCACAGTAGATATTTTAAAAAATCTCCACAGGTTTCTTTTTTGGGCTACTCACTTGTCTACTTGTCACCCAATTGCATTGCCCCACTGCTGGTCACTACCACAGTGTGGGTTTTTTTCTTGCAATTTTTGCATATTGTGTGCTGAGTTTCATCCCTCCCAGTAACAGCAACTTTTCCTCAAGATTCAGCAGAACTGGAAGTTTGTTAATTTGGCCATGATTTTCACTATTCATTAGCATCACTAATGAGGGCAATCTAGAGAACTCTCCAACACATATCAACCCCATGCAAATTCTGTGAGAGTCTCAGCAGGTTTCCCCTGAATCCATTATTTATGAGCATATTCGTGTATCTGCAAACATTACTCGGTGTTAACTACACCAGTGCCAAGTGCTGCAGGCAGCAGCACCACTCTGGAATGGTAACAGAAACACCCAGAAGCCAGCAGGTGCTTCCTCCAGCTTCAGGCCATTATCCAAGCCCAGCTCCACGTTGTGCCCCAGCTGCAGCAGCAGGGCAGTAATGCAAAGCAATGCAGGTATTGCCAGCACTGTAATACCCCGTTGTGGATTAGGAACACAGTCCACATTAGGAATTTAAATGTTGCCCTCTCACATTCCAAAAAACATAAAGCTTGTTTATTTGATATTAAGAAATTAAAACTTACATGGAACTGAGTTGAACAGGTAATCAGATTGGTGTACCTCAACTTACTGAAGCCTATGAACCTCTGCCAGATCAGCCACAGAAATGGAGTGAGGGCCAGAGACTAACAGTGAGGACCAGCAAATGGCATGGACATGGGCATGAGAGAGCCATCAAGATTCCAACTCTTCCTCATACAACACCTATTCAGTGCCACATTCAGTCTCTTACCCCACTGAGTGCTTTGAATGCTAATCATAAGGTGTCAGATACAGTAAACAAAGTTTTTATTACTATATGTCATTACTGCATCCTCTGAGCCCATTTTCAGTCCCATAGTAAAATTCACTCCCAGTGTAAATCTCACAAAACAAAGACCTGAGTTCTCCTCAAGCTGCAGAGAATGCAACATTAGTATAGAGTCAAATGAAGTATCCTTTATTAGTTTTATATGAATTCGTTTTTATATGAATAATGCATAAAAACATTCCAGCAATTATTATTATTATTTTGTCGAACAGACCATCAAAGGAAAAAAAATCACTTTGTTCCAAAAATAGAATAAGAAAGCATTAAAATTGCAGGAACTCATAAATACATTAAAAGGGGAAAAAAAATAAATTCTTGTATTAATGTTTCAAATGCCATGAGTTAATGGTATTAGAACCTCAGTGAAAACAAACCCATGCTCCCAACATCTGAGAGCAAGTTCGAGGTGCTTAAAGTGAAGTTATTAGAACTCTAGAAAAACATTAAATTGCAAGAATTGAAATGTTCAAAGAAATAGTTCTTGATCTCAAATCATTTCTAAGGTAAGGAAAAACCTTCAAGGTCACTTTCTGAACATGACATACAAGTAGCCTTCATAAATTACAATAAAGTTGAGGAACAAGGAATTGATAGAAACAGAAACACCAAGAGCATTCATGACTAAGGATTCCTACATAATACCAGAGGTCTTCTCTCTTATTTCTGATAGTTTTGTGAAAAATAACCTTTCCACAGTTCTTAAGTTTTTCTCCTTCTTTAAATAACAGCCACTGTAACGCACACCAGCAGTATATTGACATCATGAGGAAACAGTTCACACGTGCTATTTCTGCACAGTGATTGTGTCTGGAAAGAGGAACCTTTTCCTAATTTTTAGAGCATGCACAAAGCTTCCTCCCTGCCATCCTTTCAATGAATAGCTCCACTAATCCATCGAATCAAGTGTAGTGCCTCACCACAATTCTTCCATTTTGCTGCAGAGACGGTGTTGTTCTGAAATGTGCAAAGGGTATAGAGGTACCTGCATGACTTTGCCAGAACCTTAGCCAACACTTCTGTTTTCTTCAGTAACCTATAATTTGGTTTCCTACATCATAAATCCAACTTACCATGTCCGAGTATTAACTTCATATCTGTAAAGATCATCCACCAATCCATATTTATTGCCAGGCAATGCTTTGTATCCACCATGGACATAAATAGATTTTGTCAGTTCATCATAGACACTGGTATGGCCATATCCACCTTGAACAATTGCTCCTTTCGTTTCTGGTACAAGCCAAGAGTTAGACCCTTGAAGAGACATTAAAAAAACCCATAATTTAAAGGCTTATCATTGCCAAATCACAATACTGGGCTATAAAATAATTTACAATATAATTCTAAATACAGCAATAACTATTGGGATTTATTTTAAGAAGTAGTTTTATACCAATGTATCAAAATATCTGCAATTAGATAATGTTGTCAGACTATTGCCTGCTATTCTTAATCAAATCAAAACTACATCATTGTCACACCTGCCAGGCAGTATCTCATCCTCTCCCACATGTGACTTCAGCACTCACACAAACAAAGAAAAAGCCCAAAGCTTTTTGAAAATATGAAATTAGGAGTTATGATTAATTCTCACCAGAGATGGCTGATGAGAATTCTGTGCTCCAGCTCCTTCAGATTCATTAGGAACACCTGTGCTCAGTCACGGGGAGTCTGAGGAGCCTGGCAGACACTGAACTGCAGTGAGTCGTGAGAGGCACGTAACATAAGGCAGCTCCAAGTGTGCATGGATATGGGCAGACACTTTGGGAGTAACCGTAAAATTATTGAGCTAAAATCCATTTCCAACCACTCTTTCTTAGTTCTTTAACTGCAAATAAACCCATTCAGTTGCAGAAGACTCACAAAAGAATAATTTGATAGCAGCTCATTCAATTGGCATTTAAATCCATGTTTTACATCACATGATTAATAACTGCAAAGAGACACCAAATAAAACCAGCCACAATAGCTGTTATGACTGAAGAAGAGAATACAACTGGAAAATTTTTTACCATAGCAAAAAAAAAAAAAAAAGACACCTATTAAGTTCCTGCAGCCTGTAGCCCCAAAATGTCTTTTTTCCCCCCTCCATCTCCCCAGATGATGATGTAAGTGACAAAAAGAGCAAGCCAGGAGGTATTTCCTGGACAAGGCAGCCTATACAGAAGAGCCTGTGATGACTGGGAGTCAATGCTACAGACGTGAACAAGAAGTAATTCACTTGCAGCCTCGTGGAGATGGACAGAACAGAGGGCCTGGACAAGGACATCCAAAGTGGAGCCATCTCCCAGTTCTTAACTGGCTACCATTATAAAGTTACTTATCCAAGGCTAGCAAACACCACCATACACCTTGCTTCCTCTGCAAGTCAAGCTAAATACCATTCTAATTTTTAACTGATGTCATGTAGGTAGTTTAGATTAACTCTTTTTCCTCCAGATTCTCAGGAAGAGGCTCATGATTTTCAGTTATTACTTTTGCTATCATACTTTCCTTAAATAGTTTCCCGGCATTGCCTCTATAAGTCATTTTTTTCAGTTACAAGTGCTTATGGCAAGTAATAAAGTATAGATTCTGAGGAAAAATTGTGATGATTTTTGTGTGTATGAATGCTAGTATTTGTGGTAATACACTATTTATAACTGACACAGAATATTTACATTATTTATGTGTGGTGTAATGTAAGCAGTATTTTATTTCAATCCCCATGTTGGATATTATCTAGCTATGAAGAAGTGCAATTCTGAACACAAATATCAAATTTGTACTGATAATACTGTACATTACATATATATTACTTTGATAACTAATAGATTTGCTTGATACAATTTCTGTAAGAGGGCTGGTGAGAAGTCAGCCTGCAGATACACATTTCTATTACCAACAATATCTTCATTTATTTATTTAATGATCAGTCCTAGAGATTGGCATATATGCTTTTCAGGGAAAAAGAACTATTTCTCCCCATAAATTGGCACAATGCTGATGGTAATATGCATAATAGAATATTTTGCATTTCTATCTGACTGGTTCGTGTAGCATTTATACAGCATTATGGTTTATGTAGAATGCTGTATTTGATGATTCTGAGATCTTTTCCAACCTAAATGTGTGTATGATTCTGAGTAGCATTTAGAACACTGTCACAGTAACATTGCATATTGCATCACTTTACATGACTTGAGCAGAAATATGAAAACCTGTTCCTTTTTGAATAAAAAAAAAAGTGCTATGAATAACTACAAAAATTCAAGGAAAGAGGTCCACCAACATCCTTCTGAAATAAAAGCCAAAAACCATGTTATGTTGCTCCTTCTACTTTCCCTTCTAAAATTTAACTGAGTTGCCTGAATTTCAAACACTGAAATGTGTACATACAGTTTTGATATCATTCACACTTCAGCATCTTGAGTATTGCATCGTTCATACAAAAATACAATCCTGTCTATATTTAAAGGCATTACTATGCATAAGGTCTGACCTTTTGAAGCAGCTTATTGATATGAGTCTTCACCTACCTTTTTTTCAACAAAAATTTGCTTTTTATTGAAGGTGTTTACATAACCCTTGTCATACTCAGAGATCCTCCTCTTTCTAGCATTATATAATAAGAATATCAAAATATATATAAGAATAAGAAGTACTTGGTTGACCAAACTAGTGATTGAAATTGCATTCTCAAAAGCTTAAAAAGTCAAATGCAGCAAGAGCTTCATGAGCAAACATGCCAGAAATAAGGAAATAGGAGGTTTTAAATTTTTTTTCCAGATTTAAACTTCAAGTCTAGTACACAATGTAAAAATAAGGAAGATACATTGGTCCAATCTGTCCTTATCATAATACAACCCTTAGATCAGGTAAAAAGAACAAAATGTCCAAGAAGCACCTTGGTGTGCTACCTTCATTTTATCACACTTGAAAATTTTACAAGCAACCAGGAAGTTTATGTTAACTTTAACAAAAAAGAGGAGACATGCTACATATGGGGCCACTTTTTAAAATATTATTTCAAAGAAATACTTTTAACCAAAAGCAATCTACAACCTACTTTTGAAGCCACTAAAAAGTTGGGCTAAAATACCATGATATTATGTTAATCCAAAGAAATCTCTGTCTTGTAAAAAAAAAAAAATTATCACAGAAGACTTATTCAGAAGTTTCTTAATATAGAAGGAGCCTTTATAAACCTCAGCTAAACCAAAACAACATTATTATATTCACCTTGAGACTCACATTGAGATTCTTAGAAGGTTTATGAGGTATTGCTAACCTAAAGGGAAATAAATTTCCCTGGGGAGTAACCCAGAAAAGCTTTATGGTTCAAGTTAGTAAAATCATTCACATAATTCCCATATCAGGATTTACTGGCTCCTCAGAAGTCATAAGTCTGGGTGCAGCAAGAAAGGACAACAGGAAGCTCTCTTCTTCCTGCAGCAACCACCACACCTCTGGAGTGGAAATAAATTCATGTGCCTTTGCATGGTGAAAATCTGCTACAAACCCTGTCCAATTATTCCAGAATTTATTTTACTCTCATAGAAATTACTTTCCCCCCTAATCCGACCCTAATGCCAGAGACATTTTGAGATTGGCTACACCTTTGATTGGTATGCTTTATTAACAAGAACTACATACCTACATGAAAAGCTAGCGATTTTCACAATTATTTAAAACCTCTTCAGGTGTCTCTGAACCCAGACCTTATGGAAATCATGGTCACAGCAAATAAATAAAGCTTTAGCACCAAAATTCCACGTACCAAGTTCATCAAAGTACTGGATCCTAGAGGTTTCAGTTCATATGAACCAAAGGACAAACTGCCTCTACATCTCTTTCTAGGCATGTGGCAAATGCTTGAAGAAACAGCCTTCATTAGGACTAAAAGCCATAACTGATAACATGCAGAAACAATAACAGTACAATTTGAAATGTTAAAATAATATGCTTTTAAAACAAGCAGAGAAAGAAAAATAAGAATCTGGCTTTTTCTTTCTATAATATCAGAAGCCCTTATTTTTATGAAATTTCCCATCCTATTCAGGTGAATTCATACGAATACTTCTCACTTCCTATGTCTTTTAAGTTTGGATCCTGAACTGCTAAAGTTCTCCCAAAAAACAGCAATTCTTAATTCAAACCACCAGCTGGAATTTTATGGTTAATAATGCGTTCATACAGCTGCAAAACTGTAGATAAATGCCACGGCCAACACAGAATTCAGGAAAATTTACCACAAAATTCACTTCACTTAGAGGGGAGGGAAAGGAGGGAGATGCAGTGAGGTGAAATGAAACAGGAGAATTCTCTGTGGCAGCAATGGTTCAGGTACCCCCTGTTCTGCAAAGCACAGGGAGCCCCAACAATCAGTCCTTCATCAGATGAGGAGACTCACTGAAGCCAATGGGTTTCCACAGTAAATACCCTAGACTGTTACAAGTTTCCTTTGTGTTTGATGCAAGTGAAGCACATTTTCTCTAAGTAAATCTCTCACTAGAATATGACAAAAATATACTATCAAAAAGGAGACATTAAAAATTGAGAATAATTGACACACAACTGACAGAGAACTGCTTTCTTTTACTCTAAGCATATCCTCATGGTAGGGAAGGTTTGAGGTTTTTTTCTTTGTTTTTTTGTGTTATATATGCTTAACTACACTGTTTTATTAATCCTCCACAAATGTAGCTGTAACATTAAAAAAATAAAATAGGAACAAGCTGTCCACTTCAACCATAAGGCCGTCAATAAAATCAGCCAGGCAGAAAATCTTACTATACAAATCATGTTCCCTTCTTCCTAATTAAACTAACAACAATAATAGGTGAGAATAAAATTGGTACTTCTAGACCATATTAAATTAGCAGCATGTGAAGAAGCAAATGACTTAAAGTTCCAACAGAAGAAGCAAATAATTTGAAGTTTTCCAATAAACATTACAGTGAATGAGCATGCAGAAACTAGAACAACATATTGTTTCCTTCACAGAAAAAAAAACATCTCTGATAGGTCAAAAAAACAACTTTCTGAAAGTCAGTTTTTCTAAAAAATGGCCTTTAATGCTAAAGAAATATTAGAATACTGTTGTCAAGCATCATTCTAAGACCAGAGTTTTATAGTAGCTTTTATGCAGTTAAATTGGAATTTTTCAGTGTGAATAAAGAACATTATGGTGCTCTTCCTCTTACTGCCATTCACTTTTATCCTTTTTCAACACTGTTATATAATTTTGACACTGCCATCAGAGGTAATGCCAGTAATTCCAGAGAGCATATGAACCATCTGAGTTTTGAAGGGATTTCCTGAACATATAAATCCGTTTAAGCAGTGATTATATAAATATGCATACATGAAAAAATGTTAAATTGAACAATTAAAAACAATTACCATCCCTTACCATCTAGGTATTACTTTGGAATTTTGTATTATGCCTTCTGCATATTTATTCATTGCATAAATAACTGAGAGACTCAGATAAACGCAACAGGAAAATGAATTAAACAAAAGTAGAAGACTATAATTTTAATTAGTAGGCATATAAATATACCTAAGAATTTATCAGGTGTATATTTTCAATATTATTCCATGGAAATAGTATCTTAACTGCACCATGGATATGATTAAAAGATTTCTCTTGGTTTATTTAATTTCAGCATTTAAAATCACCCCAGAAAAGCTTGCAGTTCACAAGGGGAATCCCAGACAGACATGGTAGCTTATTTAGAGAAAATTAGAGTTCATTGTCAATTATTACCTCTAACAGCAACATGCACATCTTCAAGAGAGAACCCTATATATAATGATGAACTAAGTTATTACATTTAAAAACAACACAACAGAAAGAAATTAATATACCAGCATTAAAGAACCTTTAAAATAACTAAATTGCTATTGGCTTTGCTCTTCTAATGTATGGTAAAAACAGCAAGTCTGTGTTGAAAAACTATGTTTCATCACAATTACCACGGTGAAGAATTTCTGGTTTCAATTTTTATCCTCTTTAGGGTACCACAACCACATACAAAAATGGAAAATGTCATGGTGCTCCAAACACACCTGAAACACTATTAGTGGACAAGAAATCTTACATACATAACTTGAAAGAAAAAAGTTGAGGCTTTATTTAAATTGGAAAATACGTATTTTTCTTTCTGGAAAAAGGAAAATCACTTTTTTTGCTTTTTTTCACTTAAAAAAAACCAGCACTTTTTGTATCAGTTTGTGATCAAAATGATTTGAAAGTGACTTACTGATGTAGTATTCCTGCACAATGCTTGTGTAACCATATATGGAAGAATATCCAAAAATTACAATCATAACCACATCTCTGCTGTCCAGCTCTACTATGTGTGCTGAATGACCTTCCACAGCATATTGCTGTCCATGGACAAGGACTGCAGGAATTCTGGTACTCCATGTTTGACTGGGTATGTTGAAAACCCACAGTTCATCAGTGACATTGCCATTACTCGTTTCAATTTTGCCTCCATACATGTAGATGTCTTCCTGTAAAAATGGGAAGGGAGAGAGGAGAAAGCAAATAATGGATTACAGAAGGATAACATCTGAACTGCATACTCCTCTGCTGAGCAGTATTTCATAACTGAGCAATCTGATTTAAATCTCCACATTTAATCTTACATTAACCAGCTCAATATCAGACACTAATCCCAGACAATGATACTTAAACTAAACCAACAATGATAAGGAGTCTATTTCTCTGAAAAATAAACCTAGCCATGAAAATGACACCAAAATGAATCTCAAAGAGATTATTTCATCCAGAAAACCTTTAATTACATGGCACTTCTAATCCATACTGCAGCATTCTATTTTAAAAAAAGCTAAACAGAAAGGATATTATATTGTTTTCTTAAGGAACAGTTCACAGAATTAAAATGTGATTTTTCACAAACTCAGTCTATGGGGATTTCACTCAGCACATACACAAGAAAGCACATTCTCTCCTACTAGCAAAGTAGCTTAAGTTCTGAGAAAATCCAGTCACCAGAACCCAAAGAAAAGGGAAAATGCATACATGGAATCATAGAAGAGTTGGAAGTTACTTTAAAGATCATCTTCTCCCACCCCCACCACCATGGGCAGGGACACCTCCACTATGCCAGGCTGTCCACCCTCATCTTGGACACTTCCAGGGATGGGGCAGCCACAGCTTCTCTGGACAACCTGTGCCAGGGCCCCACCACTCTCACACTGAAAAACTTCTTACCAGAACCTAAACCAAACCAAAACCTGAACCAAACCTGCCCTCCGACATTTTGAAGCCATCTCCCTTTTCCTGCCACTCCAGGCCCTTGTAAAACATCACCCTCCAGCTCTCTTGCTTGTCATGCAGCCCAGGATGCAGCTGGCTCCTCCTGAGCACATTTACTAAAATCAAATCCCATAGGGGCTTTCTTTGAGTTCTTTTTAAGGAATGCAAAACAGAGATTCCAGCCATCATGAACAACACACCTTAAACAGCAGGGCCATCTGTTCTGGTAAGTAATGAGTGATTTACTTAAATATTGCCTAAAAGGAAATTCTACTGAATTTCACTTCATCTGGATTTGTAAGCCAAGGTATGCAAAGTCACAGAACAAATTCCAGATTGTTGGCTTCACAGACTGATCAAGAACAGTTTATAGTGTTCTATGGAAAAAAACTTCCTTTGGTTCTGAGATTACCTGTTCTATGGAAAAAACTTCCTTTGGTTCTGAGATTAATACTCAGTCTTTGCTAGGACATAACCACCCCAGACACTCTGAATCCCATCTGCATGCTGCACACTTGGCAGCTGTCTTCTGCATTCTGCAATGTAACGTTTAGGGCTTACCTTAAACTCAGCCTTAGAAGGTTCAAATTAGAAGGAAAAAAAAAAAAAAGAAGAAGAAGCTGCAGGTTGAGCACATTTGGCATAGTTTGTCTTGGCATGAAATACTCAGAAAAACAGGCTGGAAGGCACAGAAACTACCGAAGAAGTGTTTGCATCAATCATGCAGAAATTTCAGAAACTGTAAAAGGAGTTGATGGATTTGTAAACACAAAGCGCTTTAGAGGGTTATAATGTTGTCACATACACCTGTGGTTGATGGTAAGGAACAGAGTCCAGAGAGTAAGAAAAGACTCCTCAATACCCAGAGAGATTAGGCAGCAAATGCCTGACCAAACTCTCTGATGCACTTACACAGTACACTTGAAATTTCTGCAACATTTTCAACTATTTCTTTTCATTTGAGGCGGGTAAACATTTCTCAATTTGGAATTTAAAATCTTTCCTGTGGAGGGATACATTGTGCTACTGGTGGTGTTTGAACAAAAGATGTTCACAGAAAGAATTTGTAGTTGGATTAGAGAGATATGTATCTGAACCCATTCTTTTCCTAAGAGATAAAACATTTCAAAGAGCTTGGTAAAGACCCACAAAAACTGAAGAAGGTTGTGCACTGATCCAAAGGAATGGTTTGAACAAATATTCTTCTTGAAAGGATCCTATATCGCTCATTCCTAACAACACCACATAGATCTCCAAAATCAAATCAGCATCACTAAAATTGTGAACTACTTATTTTCAATTGCTGATAACTGACTATAGCATAAAGAGAAAGCTAATTAGGGAGCTTCAGGGGCTGTACAACAGTATTTGAAAAAAAAATATTTCTGACACTGAGGAAAGACACTTTAAAAAAAAAAAAAAAAGGTGACCTAAAGAGCTGCATGAACTTTGAAAGTATTTCTCAGACAGCTGACAATAGCAAAGTCCTCCTCACAGTTCTGCTTAAATGATTCAAAGTTCAGATAAAAGAGCACTTCTGTGAGGAGTAATCTTTTAGGTGACACAGCAGATCCTGTATACAAGAATATTCACAGAGAAAAAGACAAGAAGGTCATGACAACTGCTTTATCAGCCACAAAACCAGATTTAACTAAGCTTTGCTAAGGGCTATTTCTGAGATTAAGAAGCTCCTAGTGCTGGTGAAAAATGCTTTAAAAGTGATGATCAGCTGAACACAAGAGAAAAACAAGCTGAGACACCAAAGTCAGTGGAAGAAATACAGAACTGAAATTAAAAAATGTTACTTGCATACTGTGGTAAAAACCAACCTCCTAAGCACATGAAGATAGACATTTATTTGGAAAGCCTTAATAGGAATGGATTGTAGGAATGATACGAGTGCAAATGGTCCTATGCAGCATAAAAATTGTGATAGAATAGAAGGAACCCCTTTATAAATTTTATACTACCTTTATAAATTATTTATATACTAAATAGAAGTCAAGGTATATGCTAAAGGTGAGGCTTTCTGGAAGACACAACACATAAGATACAGAGTTTAAAGTATGCCAGTGCACAAACACTGCTGACCTTTACCTGAATTAAGCATAGTAGATATTTGTTTATAAGACAGCAAACCAAGCAGGACTGCAAAGTAAAATAATATATTTTTTAAAAGAAAACAAAAAACATAAAATTGTGAGTCTTTGTGAAATTAGTGCAAAAAAGCGTGAAGAATCTGGCCCAAATTAAGGAACTTAAAAACTGTCCTCAGTCTAGAGGAGAAAGAAGGACAAGAAGCAGATTTTTCCATGGAAGAGATGACAAAACAGGTAGATAAGCACCAAGAAGACACAAGGCCTCCAACACATTCATATTTTAAAGTTCTGATAAGAGGTATCAAAACAAACACCTTCAATTACAGTATGAGATAGAAAAATTGATCATTTACTCAATAAATTAACTTTGGCCATATTAGATACATTTTATCATATGAGTAACATTCTCAAAGAAGTTACAGGAACCTTGAAAGACCTTGTGGTTTTTGAACCAAAATTTCATATAACTATTACTTTATGCAAATTGAAGTATAGAAAAGTACACTGTTTATCGAACTTCAGAGCTCCTGCTCAGTAGGGAATTACAGCAAAACGAGAAATTTCTTCCTGTAAACAGAGCAGGTCGACAGTTCACTCAATCATGACATTCCCACCTACAGATCCCATCAGTTGGTTTCTTGGCAGGTGTTCAGGTCCAAGCCAACAAAACAGCCAGCACATCTCCTGTTTGCTTCAATGGAACCAAAACTTTCCAATAAATGTTTCCATTTTCTTAAATCACATTTTTTCCCTGAGAAAACTACTTCAGTAGAAAATTCTGATGAACAATAATGATAAAAAAGATGAAAAAAGGCATATGATCTATAAATAGTTGAGTGTGCATATTGGACAGAGAAGATGACAGCAGAAGGCAGGAATGATAAGACCTAAGCCAGGATTTGAACAAAATAGTTAAATCACACTTCTCAAGTGAAGAAAACATTCATTGGATCTAGAATTTCTCTTATAGAGCAATGAATGACATGCACGTTTTTGACTGGACAAAATCAGACCAATAGAATGACTCAAATATAGGAGAAAAAGTAAGCTGTCACAATTTGAATGTTGCAAGAATCAATACAACTTACAGCCATAAAATTCCTCTTAATTTCTTCATCTTATTGATACCGTCATCATCTTTGGAGATGATGTTTGTTAAATAACCAAATAATTAAAATTAAATTAAATGCCTGGTGGGAGAGGTTAAAAAAGAGCGAGCCAGACTCTTTCCAAGGTAATAGAGCAAATAAACCAGATGTGATGTGCACAATTTGGAGGAATTCAATTTAAGTATAAGAATAAACATTTCTCTTTTCTCATTGAGAATGCTCAAGACTGGAAGAGTTTGCTCAAAGATCCTTGACAGAGGAGCATTCTACATTGAGGAAAAATAAAGCAGATCAAGGAGGATATTTTAAAAGATCACCAAAAGACCAAGAGCACTCACTTGTCCCTTAAGTCCCAATCCACAGACTGTACACCAGGGCAGAGTAACACTTGCACACACTTCACTTTGAATCCTGAACAAACAGCCAAAAATCATTTGCTCGATTGACCTTGGACATGTTCTCTTCACTGCACCTTATCTCAGTGTTAATATTGATTTTATATTTCATTTAAATGCAGTAATTCAAGACTTCAAAAACTTATCCTTTTTTTATTCCTAAAACTTCACAATTTTTCTTTTTCCTAAAGGAACAATACTTAGCTGCTTGGGCTCATACCTTGGAATGACACACTCTTATGCAAATCCTGTATGCATTCCAAATGAATCTTATCTGGTAGATACCATTAAAAAATGGAAAAAAAAAAAAACACCCACGCAACAAAGGGATAATTTATAATCCATTTCTAATGATTTGGAAGGAAGTTAATCACATTAAAATAGCCACATAATTTTTATTTTGTACTGCTGAACTATATCATGGCTACACAAAAAAGTTTCTCTCTCAGAAATTAGTTTTCTGTCTTAATACCTACATAAATCTAAACTGTTCCTGAAGAATTGGCCAAAGAAATGCTACTCATAAACCACACAAAGTCATCCTCTATTTTCTTGAAACAAGAATATCAATCTTTTTTCTCCCCTAGACCTTGATATTGAAATTAAATCTATATAAACTAACAGAACCCTAGCATTTATTAGGATTTTTGTTCTCTGTACTTCTACCTGAAATTTCTCAAAGTTTAGTCAAATTGGTACATCATTAAAGAAATTCTCCTTTTTCCCCCAAGCAAAATACAAGTCTCCCAAAATGTTACTTGGCAATAACTCATCCTCCACAAGCCTGTTTTTTGCATTCAACATGTGTCAACCGGTTTAGGACTGTCTAATATCTCCTCTTCCTTTCCACAAACTGTTATCTCCTTTAATATGGTTAACAGTATCAAGAACATTCTATGTGTTATATCAAAATTAAAAATTAGTTACATTTCTACTTGATCCAGTAATCCTCCCATTAGACCATGTCTGACAGACTGGAAAGCAATCTTCACTTAACTCTTCCTCCTGAAACCTGATTTAGTAATTCTTCGTTTGTTGTGGGACTATATCCTCTCTGAATAAGAACGTGAATAAGTTACCGGACAGGAACTTTTTAACTTATGTTCCCAACAGGACCAAATTCAAGGTCAAGACAATACTGCACCACACTGTATGTCAGGGGGTCAACCTAATCAAGAGTGCTGTCACTTTATTTCTTCACTATTTGCAGTTTTCCAATGGTTGGTGGGTTTAGTGAAAGGTATTAATTAAGGTGACCTTATTTGGACTTCACTTTCAAACCAACTGGAATATAACACTGAAACGAAGAATGAAAAATATGACAGTTCTACATAAAGAACCAATCTCTCAATGAATTAGGGCCATTTCATAGAAGGGAACTCTGAAGAGACTTTTCTCAAAACTGCATGCAAAAAGTGTGGGGCAGCTAATCTCACCTACTTCTGAGATCTACAAATCAGAATAAGAGAGCAAGTTGTGCATAAGATGTGATTCAAAGTCACAGAACAATAAAACTACAGAAATTGCTGGTACAACCTACCAATAGCTACTTAATAGAATAGCTAGAAAATACTTTTATATTTCCAGTGCTATTCAAATTATATCACAATAGCCAACAAAACTAGGCATTAAAAGAATAACAATAAACCAACTGGTGAAAGATTTTATCTAGTTCATAATAAAGTAGGAAAAGTTTTTACTTTTTTTTGCTTTGTTAACACTAGCTTTTGATAAGTCTAATAAAAAAACCAGAAGATATATACAGACACAACATCAACACTAATTAATTTGTAAAAAGAATCAAAACAATTACCCTTTCTTAATAAAGTTTTAAAAGTGGAAGTAACATTCATAAAACTCAAATGAGTTAAATTAAATTTGACTATATATAAAATGGTCTGTGTACTTTATGGTTATTACTACATCAGCTTGCCTCCTTCATTTCTATCACCAGTCTCAAAGAAACAAACCTCCAAGGCCAGCCAACCTTCCAGTGTCTTGGGACCAGCACCAACAGCTCAATTAAAGGCTAAATGCAACCAATTTTGGTCATACTACCGAAAACTAACTGAGCAAAGTCCCAGAGGTGACCACATATACACCTTGTAGGCAACTCCCATTCTCCTTAATTCCAGGGATCTAGTGTTTTGGAATTTACTCTAACTCCCTGCCTAGTCATGTTTATCAAAGCTATATGTACCTACTCTAAAAACCTCACAAGTCATTTCCTCCAGTCTCTTAATAAGTCTATTTCTTATATAAATTATTTCAAAGTACATTGATATGTTCAGTGTTAAGATGCCAGAAACTACATACAATTTATTTGGAGATGCAGCAGTACCACTTGCTAACAGCACCTTTCCAGTAATCAGCTTGAAAACTATTTAACAGTTTAGTTGGTCTAAAAGCAAGAGCTCTTTTATGCTCTCTCCTCTATATATGCATAAGAAGTTTTGAGGATTTGTTATAACTATACATCAGTGGGAGTCCTCAGATCTTTTTCTCTTCAGAATAAAGAAGAACAGTACTTCAGGTTTTTTTACCACAGAAGCTTTCTGAGGGGAATGGGCACAGTAACTTACTTCATTCTCCACAAAGTCAATCACACAGCTGCAAATTATCTTGCACCACAATCGGGCAATGCTGGCTCTGGCCTCTCACTCCAGCCTAGCACTAGGCTTTGAAATCTCAGAAGCTCAAGTCAAAAACTTAATCTAATTTCTTCTCTGTGGATATTTTTTTTCCTATCAACCATAAAGGAAACATTACACAATTACTGGTACAGAGATGAAAACACAGCTCAAAGCTGCCATCTCTAGGTATTATGTTCTACTGCTCTTCACTCTAAATTACTTTTTCTGTTTTTTTCAAGAGACTGAAGATCTAAAAGAAAAAATATCAGAATGTTATCCTAACAAGTTAATGTAAGAAATTACTTCAGGAAGAAATACTTTTTCCCCTTGAAATTTCTATTATTTGCATGATCAGCTTCTTTTGGCCCATGTAACTTCTGACATTTGACACAATCACTAGTACAAGCAGCATAGTAGTTAATTATTTCACATAGGCTCATTATTAGTGAATCCTAATTGCTAATTAATATCCATCTTTAACAACAGCCACAGCTTCTTCACTACACCTTTGCTTGTAGCTTTCATTATTTTTAATATGAGCTGCACTTCACTGAGATCCAAAGAGATGTCTGAATTAACACAGGTCACATTTAATATTTGCTGGTGAAAGGACTTCTAAAACAGTTATCCTTTAGTTTGGAATGTCTCAAGAAAATATTAGCACCATCAAATAAAAAGGTTGAATTATATTTTAAGTCTTTATTCTGAACTGCTAAATGAGACATTACTCAAAGGTTTCTTGACTAAAACATCCACATTCTACAAGAACTGTAATGGATGAAAAGATGACTATGTAAAAAAACAATTTAAAGTCTAAACATATGGGGATGGGTTTTGAATTTACCAGAATGAGATCCCAAGGACGTAACAGACAGTTCTATAAAAATACCAGTTCAAAGCCAACAGCAGATTTTCAAAAAGCTAAAGTACCCTAAAGAATTAATAGGAAAAAAATTAGATCCTGAATTACATCAACCTCTGAGGTAAGAACACACTAAAGACTGTGATTCCTCCTTTTTCAAAAGGGAAATAATAGAATTAGAAGAGGTAAAAGCAATGGTACAGCATTACCCAATATATGAAATCCTTATAGAGGATAATTAAAAATGGAAGGTATTTTCAGTATGAAAAAGAAATGGTGGAGTGTGTGATGGCCTTACAGAAAATCATGAGTAGTATGAGGAAATAAATGGAGAATAAGAAGTAGGGATTATCAAAATTAAACCAGCTAGTACCAGTTCCTGAAAAGGTTTTATTTCTTAAAAAAATATTCTGGAATTCTTAGGCACAGGATGATTTCAATGTTAAAATCAACACATGGTCGAAAAATTGAAAAAAAAACCCCAATAAACAACAGGGATTCATAATTTTTCCACAAAAATACTACCCTATTTTAGGAAATCCCAGGTGCAAAGTAGGACAGTATTCTGAGGAAGCTTCTGTATGTTCCTGTTGTTTTTTTCTTATAATCTTCCCCAGGCATTCACTGTCACCCATTTTTCAAGAGGTGTTACCAGGCGAGATGAACACTCTGGTCTGACTTGATACAATTCTGTTTGTCCTGCCCTGCTGGCGCTGCCTTATGCAAACAAAGGAAAATTTGCAACAGCAATTCTGTCTTTCTCTGTCACAGTTAACAAGCCTGTCACCCTCTGTAGCTTGTCTCACCGATAGCCCCCTCAGGCATAAGTTGGAGCCTTCTCTCCAGTCCTGTCTCCTTGTGCTCCTGGATTCCCTGAGCAGTCCCCACACCTGGGCCATCGCTCGCCATGGCACTGCTAAAGGACCCTGCTACCAGCAATTGGCTCTGTCTGTCTGTGGGGCTCAGCCCCTGGGGATGGGGCCTAGTGGGCAAGAACACTGCCCACAACCCCCAATTACATCTCAAACACACCTCTGCCTTTTATTGGCAGGTTTAGCTCAGAAGCTTTATGGTCAGCAAAGTGATTGAGAAGTATTGCACAATATCTGTTCCAAAACCCATGCAATAAACTTAAGCACTGAAGAAGAAAACATTAATACAAAATATTTAGAAATTAAATTATCCTCAAAAGTCTCCATTCATGGTGATTCATTTTAAGATCACTAACAGCACACACATATAAATTTATTATACAGAACACTGAAGAGTCCAAACCTGATACAAAGCAAGAGTATGTCCATATCTCTGAAGTGGCCCTTTGGATACAGGCACTACATTCCATATACTGCTTTCCAAATTGTAGCTAGAAGAGAAATAGAAAAAGAAACATTTTGAGCCTTCGGACGAAATAAAAGGGCTTGCATGCTCAAACTAACTCTGACATGGTAATTTGTTAGTGGGCCAACACAATCCTTTGAACTATTACAACAGTGCACTAACTTGTGACAGTGCACTAAATTTCCCTCAAGCAGAACAGGAGCATCTCTTTAAGGGACACATCAGACACAATCTCACATAACAGAAGTAACTAACAAAAATCAAAAGACTTGTTCTGTTATCAGTCACATAAAAAACCCCACCCCACCAAACTCCTCATGCCCCATGCTTTTGCACTACTCTGAAGATTTACTGTTGGGAGCCTTCCTAAATGTATAGTTGATTTTAGTTTCCATTACATTTTTATTAATTAATCAATGCATAACATTATATAAGAGAAGTAAAAAAAAATAAATGACAAAGGTAGAAAAGAAAAATCCAAAAGATTATGGGATTTTTTTCTATATGATTGCAAATGTGTGGAAGAAAGCAACAGGTAGACAACAACAGGAGAAGTAAACATGCTAATAATATGATAATAAATAGAAACTAACACTTGCATTTGCCATATTTAGAGCCTCTACAGAAGAAGTTACCATCCAATCACCTGGGTCCTATTTACAGCTGCTTCAACTTTGTTTGCAATAGGTGGTAAAATACACACACAGACTGCCATAAGTATAAAAAAGTGGAATACAGGTGACTGCCTGACCCTACTGGGCATGGCACCAGCAGGCAAAGGCACTAAATACAAGTATTCTGTAACCATAAATTAACATCAATAATGCACACGGCTTTCAAAATGTACTGTGTGAAAACATTAGCAGTGAATTTCCTTTACTGTTTTATCATCACAAAGCTCCCTATGTTTTCCAGTTTTTCAAACTGAACTACATACAAACATCACCTACAGTTTGATGTTGCCCATATTTTCACTTTCTATAATCATAAGAAAATCACAAGCATAAAATAAGACCATTAATAAAGAACCTAAAAGAGATAGAACCCTTTCAGCTAAATTAGAAGATAGAATCTCCCTCCCTGGTAGGATCTGTTTTCCCATCAGAAAGGAGAAATCACTCACTTCAAGACCATTTGGAAGGAGCTGTAGTTGAAGGTGTAGCCACCAATCACCCACATGAACTTGCCGTGGAGGACAGCCTTGTGGGAAGCACGGCCCACAGAGGGGCTGAAGGGCTTCACGTTGGGCAGGATCCAGTAGGACTCCGTGGAGGGGACGTTCAGAGAACAATCTGGGCCTGTTTTGTAAACAAATGTGCAATTTGTGCAATCTGTTAGACGGGGATGTTAAAGCCAATAAAGCAGAAACAGGGGAGGCTTAATTACAGATGTCAGGATTGCTCATTCTGATAAAATATGGTGTACACTTTTATGTTTAACAGATGCTCAATGAAAAAATTGACAACATGGGATGTCAATCTAATTGAAAGCATTAGATTAGCTCAAATAATAACAATTCATTTCCACATTCTCAGAAAAGAGACTGTGAGTCACAAATTCAAAGAAAGGCACAAAGCATCACATTTTTAAATGACCTATCATTAGGACTAAAACTTTTAGCAGTGTATGTTACCTTTGGAGGAAAACTATACTGTATTTGAACGAGAATAAGTGTATATCAAAGCAAATCACATTACAGTAAAATAAGTTACAATATGCAGTATACTATATTAAATCTTAGAAGTAAAAATTTGCCTTCTGCATCATTTTTCCAGAGGAAAATAGACTATCAGGTGCTTTATCAAAAGAATTATTTGAATATTAAAATTTTATAACATTTTATAGACCATTATACAAAGCCACCAAACTCACAACTACTACATATCATTTTCAAATGTATTTCAACCAATCATTTTTGTCAAAGTAAGAAAAGTCAGAAAAATGCATAATTTTTTTAGCTCTAGGACTATTATAATCATGAACAGCAAAATAAATTTTTATTTGTTCTGTAATAACAAAAATGTGATATCTTCATCATCAGTTTATGCTCTAGATCTTATGTAAAACCTGAATATATAGGTATATATGTGTGTATATATATACACATATATTAAAATATTCCTGATAAAGGCTATTATTTCAGGGTCTTTGAAGAACCACAGAACAAGTTCCTGTCTGACCATGTGACTGAACAATAAAACAATACACAAAATTCAACACAGTTAAATTGAAAATTAAGTAAGGTACATTTTAGGATCATCTCAGGATAGCTCATGAAAATATTACATCACCACTCAGCAATGGTCAAAATAAAGAATCGTGTCAGAACAGAGGATCCTGTTACCCCACTGCATAAATCTGTGGCTTGTGTAACCTTAGAAAACTGTGTCCTACTTAAAAAGAAGAGATTAGTGCTGGAGACTGTTTACGGAAGAGTAATAAGGATGTTTCAATTACAGAAACCACTGAATTCCTTTGAAGCACTGACTTTTTCACTTGGAAAAAAACATTTGGAAGTGAATTTTAAATGTCTGTAAGTGACAAAAAGAGGGTGAATATGAAGAGCCCACAGTCTGAATATAAAGAGTTGAGTTTTATGAAATACAGCTTGAAGAAGCCATGGTCAAAGCAAACAAGAGGAGACAGCTCTTCATGTAAAAAGTATCAGATCTCTTTGGCAAGGATACAGTCCCCTGGCAAAGGGTGCTCCAGATGCAAAGATTTACATGTGTCAAGGAGAGAACAGACAATTTTAGAATAGAGAGATGCTGAAGTTTACTAAATAAGCTAAATAAGTAATGCACATCAAGTTTACAATAATTTTAAAACATTATCTTGGGGGAATGGGAGCACAGGGAGATTATGTTTTTCCAATGTTTATTGTCATTTTGGGGGCAAATTATTACAGCTACTTCCTATGCACAACAACCAGGCATCCAAAGTGTACATAACCAGCTGTCAACTTTTCCTAGGATACTTCAGAAGAATGATGCCCACTTGTATCCAAATTACCTTCCATTCACTAAACGATGGAGACACTCAATTCCCATAGTTCATTATACCTTCTCCTCAGACAAGATTAATGGTGTCTGAATGAGGTCTAATGAGAGCATGAACAATTCAGTGTATTATTTCTTAAGCATTAATAATTGATACTATAATAGAGTTGTAACCTCAGCAAAATCGTGATTTTGGTAAATCACTGGAGGAAACGCTTAATTTGAATATAAAAGGGTTTTAAAATAAACAATTGATTAAGTATTCTTTGATCAGGGAAGAGCTTAAAATGATGGAAACGGTGCCTGCGGGTCAGGAGGAGAAGCGGGCTCTCTGCCGGTTGTCACCGCGAGCCTTCGGGCCCGGGATGTCGCGGCCAGCAGGGACCCCTGGTGGCGAGCGGAGCCGGAATTCCTGCGGCACATCCAGACAGAGAGACCTGGCACGGACTGCAATAAAATGAACGCAGGAAAACCGCCTCATACTCAGTTAAGAATGCAAAAATCTTAGCCAGATCAGTGATGGAAAGGAGGTCACAGACAGCCCTCTTCCAGCCTCAGTGCTCCGTCAGACCTGAACGACAGGAAAGGTGAGAGGGAAAGCAGAAACACCATTGCACCACAGTCATGGAAAGCCTCGGGCTGGAAGGAGCCTGAAAGATCATCTAGCTCCAACCCCAATGCCACGGGCAAGGGCTGACCACGTTATCCATCTATCGGGACAAAAAATGGAATATACAGCTGCGAAAATGCAAAACAATAGAATAGTACTGGCCTCTATCAAAACATCATTTAAAAAGCAAATTCTTTTGTATGGCTATTGCTTTATAAAAACGAGATAAATGTAGGATTTATGAAAAGCATTTATAGATTTTCCTACTTGAATACATACACCATTATTTCAGCAAAAAGTACATATTCTCTTCAAAAACATTACATTCACTAAATACATACCTTCTGTGCAACAAAGAGCACTACAGCTGCAGAACAAAGATAATAAAAAATATCTTTTTTTATGTTTTATGCAAATATGATTTTTCTCCATTCATTTAAAATTGAGTTTCTTTCTTATCTTCCAAATGTGTCAGTCAATCCACTGGGGGGGGGGGGGGTATGCTTTAAAAACAGCAAACAACTTTATAAACCTGAACTGGAAGTCAATTACATTATCCTCTAAGGTAGGAAAAAACTCTATAGGTTTAAAAAAGTGATTTATCCCCACCACACAAAAGAAATAATCTAATTTCTATTTATTGAGGAGTTTCATGAAAAGCCATAGTAACAATCTGTTCCAGTAGTTTAAGTCATAAGATCAATTTCCACCTAAATGACTAAACATCATCTACTGTCTTCAAACCAAATCTTTTCCTTTGGGAACACAGAAGAAAAAAGCAGAAGTGTTGATGTGTTGAATATAAATTTCACGGTACTCTTCATGCAATCTAATCAAAGCAATTTTAAAAGTATTTCTTGTTTATTCTGGTTTTGTTTGTCTGATCATTTGAATTGAGAATTATTACATTAATATAATTTTTCAACCACCACAACTCAGTGGTTGAAACCAGTCCTACAGTCAGACCAGTTGTGCTGGAATGGCTCAGTAATTCCTTCCTGGCATTTTACAGTAGGTACACCCGTTTACCCCCACACTGCCTCTGCACAGCTCTGCAATATCCATACTGGATATTTCTCCAATCCTGCAAACAGCCTTGCTGAAAATGAGACTCAATGGCAAGCAGAGAGATCCTGGTGAGGTGTCCAGCTAAAGCAGTAGGGCAGCAAGCTGTGCTCCTCCAGGAATGACACAGAAATCCTAATGCACACGAGCTGATGCAGCTCTTGAAATGCCCCTTGGGTGTTGTGTGCTGTTACTCAGCCCCATTTGTCTCCTCAGGCAGGAAGAGAGCATCACCCAAGGGCGACCTGGCCATGGGGGATGCCCAGGCTCAGTCTGAGCAGGGGAGGGCTGCAGGGCCTGCCATGGGTAGGTACAGCTCCACAGCATCCTTTAACTGCTCAGCTCCACATCCCGCACTCAAGAAGATAAGGCCAGATGTCACAGCATTGTCTATTAGAAGTAGGGAAAGCTCTCCTAGTGTTCCATGACTGAGAACAAGTACAGTCTCTGGTAGCCATCACATGAGATTCATCATCTTAAACAAAAACAGGTTTTGCTCCTCAGGCTCTAAAAGAAGCAGGGACTTCCAGATCAGCTGTAGCTGACAATACCCATTGGACTAAAGATTCTGAGACTCCATCCTAATGGCTGCAAGGTACCAAGCTCCAGAATCTCTGCTAACAACTTCTAGAAAACTTGACAGCTCTAAGACAAAAGCCTCCTCCCAATTCCCAAATGATGTACTGATGACCAGTTCCTCCCAAGTTTTCTTCTACCAGTGTTGCTATCACTGTACTTAAGAGACCTGGTCTGTCTATACACCCCACAAATGTTTATAAACAGCAACACTCTTCCCTCTCAGCCTTGATTTTACTTGTTTGAACAAACCATGCTCTGTTAGTGCCTTCCATAGCCCTGTCCATCCTAATGGTTCTCCTTCTGAGTCTGTTTCTATTTGTATTCATAAAACTGTAGTAACAAAACATGAAGCATACCACTAATGCTTTCATATATTTAACTGGAATTTCTGTGAGTGATCATGCTATCAATGCACTTGGCACTTTGGAGTTTGCAGAGCATATAAAAGTAATAATGTTCATTAGTTCATGTTCTAATTGAGATAGACAAGCAAGTTTTCTCCCATGTCACTTTCTACATTTCAATCCAAGACTATAAAACAAATTCTTAATGCTCTTAGTCTCTAAATGTATTAATTTACAATTTATACTGAAGTAATTAAGTCCTACACATTATTTGCAGACTTTTTTGCAGGATATTCTGGTTCTCCTTCATATTTAAAGTACCTTCCACCTTTGTATTAGCAGATTTCATTAGCAGCCTTATAGGTAGATTACAAAAATTATGTAACATTATCAGTCCCAAGCTCAGCCTTCATGGAGCGCTGATACCTTTCCATATGTGTTCAGCACACCCCCTCACATTTCATGATGAAGCAGCTGAGTTCCCCTTACTGTTTCCTGTGTATGCACTGCACTCTTCAGTTTCAACGATTTCCTGTCATCAATTGCTGAGGTTCAGATAAAATATATTGCATTTTCATGTCAATTTTCTTTCAGACTATCTTTGCATGAACTACATTGATAAATTCAGATTTCAACTGTTTTGTTATTAATCACAATATATGTTTCATTATTTCTTTCCTCAAATTATGGTCTAAAACTCTACACAGTGCTGAAGTGAAGCTAACAGGTTTTGAGCTGCATTAATCACTCTCTTTCTAATCTTAAATGAAGGTGATACAGATAATAAAGTAAATTTTGCATCTTACTTTATCAGGGATATCAGCACTATCTACTTCTTGTATTCAGGACAAAGTATTGCTTGGGATCATTATTTTAATCAAGTTCTATTTTAATCATTTAAGTGTATGCCTCTTAAATAAATATTTAGGTCATAGATTTATGCTAAATGGATTACATTTTTCATTAAAACTCACAAATAGCAGGGGGACTCCCTTCCTAAATCCCATGCTAATTAGACATAGAGAGTATTATCAACCCCATTAATGCAGCCATTTAGTGAAACAAATCAAATAAATTCTGCTAAACTTGCTTTCACTAATTGTCTAATTACACAATAAAGGTATTTAGAACCCAAGCTGCATCTTCATTTACCTGTGATGTTCTTTCTCTTGCAATAAGGACACTTGACTTTTCTCACACAATTTTCAGACATTAAATTTGTAATTAAAATAGCTATATTTTGTTTAAAAATTGCACAGTCCTCCAAGCAGGCTTATCAAATTGTTAAATTCCACCTGAAGATAAATCTGAAGAACATTTCCAGTACATATGAAATAACCATTCATTACAAGCCAATTCCTTCCTACCAATTCTATAGACAAACTTTTCTTAGACAACTCTCATTTCTATGATCAACATTAAAAAAAATCTACAAACATGGAGCACAGAAATAGGATTTTAACTTAAAATCGGGGGACAAAAATGTTCCTTGGATATGTGTCTTTATATGCATATACAGTATAAATGCATATATATTTAAGAGACATTTCCCAGACTAAAAGTGTAGTTTCTGCTTCCTGAATTGATACTTGGCCAAGAGACGGCCTGAAAAGTAAAACTGAGACAAAAAGGGCATTATCACAGGGCAGAACAGTGTTTATGAGAAACCCGCTTCTATTTTCTTTTCCTTCCAAAAAAAAGCCTGTCCAAAGCAAATGTTACATCACAGGTTCTCATCTCTGAAGACACACAGACTTGTGTGCTTTCTGTTCAAGAACATTCAGGCCCAACAGGCCAAAATCTCAGATCTCCAAGCATTTGGCACAAGCTCTTCCCAGTGTTGCATTTCACCTGCTGCTGCCTGAAGCTCCATCTCAAACCTTCCCACCAGTTTCACTAACCCAGCACCACAGAAGCACAGCTTTGCTTAATTTCAACGTCGGGGAATAAGGCAGGCCAAACAAGAGAGTTTGACATCAAAGCCTTCCACTGAAAAATGGGAATAAATCCAAATCCAGTGAGTCCTTTCAGGATAACCTGAGTTAGACAGACTTTGACAGAGTTGTTCTGGCCACATTCAAGATGCTGTTAGAATAAATGCCATAGTACCAAGCAAGCAAAACACTGATTTTACACTGCAGTAGTCATAGCTCTTTTTATACTTTCATTGTTTACTCTTCTCCTTACAGAAAGACTCATTTTTCCCTAGAGAGATGTTATAAAATTCAAGCTGCCTCAATTGCTAATGGATTTATTTCAAAGTTAATTAGTTTAATTTCAGAATCTGGTCTTCTGCTACATCTCTGTCTGCTAGGAGCAGCTCTGTAGGGAGAACCCGCTAACTACACATGTTCCAGAAATTTTATTGGTGATTTAACTTTGGATTAGGGCTGAACGCCTGTTTGGGGCTGGTGTGCATTATGTGCAACCCTAGAGCCCATTTTTGGTGTAGCTCCTTATAAAAGGAATGCACTTCCTCTGTTTCCAAACTGTCTCACAATAAAATCCAAAATATAACAAACATGAAGTATCAGATTTGCTTTGACGGTACCCTACTCATCCTCTTTAAAACTAATTTAAAGACACTCTGTAATTCCTCTAATAGATTCTCCTTTTGCTTGCAGTGCTGATGTTCAGTTATCAAAGTATCAATAAAGTTTCTCTCAACTTCAAGAGCCTTCAACTCTTTTTTTTCCCTGTCTACACCTAGGAGTCAGCAATGTTTTCACCAATTTCAAAGACAGTCCAATTAATCCTCTTGAAAGTATCCTTTCAGTCATCCTGAATTTTTTCACCTGTCACAGAAGTTTTTAACTGTTTGGAAATCTCTCTGCTCCTTTATAGCTTGAAAAAATCCAAGACATGGTGTTCCTGGTATCAAAGAGAATCTTCAGGCTGTAAAAACATGTTCAGCAAATGCATTTTTCTATCAAATTCTTAAATAGGTCAAATTGTGCAAGAGCCACCACTTTGGTCTCAGTCAGAGAGATTTCTCTTTTACATGTGCCTAGTAAGTAAAAGAGAGCAAGTCAGTAGTTTTAAGGTGTATTTTTTCCCTCCCTGAATTACATCCACAGCCTTTAGTTAGATAATATCAAGACAGATTAGCCAGGAATGGGACAGTGTAATATGGAACAGAACTCAAGGAAAATACTCCTTAGGGAAAAGTTCAGCCTCCCTTATGTTGGGTGAAAATTTTAAATTAACCAGATTTTCTGTAAATACTAAATTTTTTTCTTACACCAACCACTTCAGGAATATTTAAGATTACTAGCATTATTAAAATTACTTTGATTAAAAAAAAACCCAATACATTCATCTAACTGCACGTTATGTTAAATGAAACACATATTAAAAATCAAAATTATTTCAAATATTTGTCTTTGAAGTCTTATTATGGAAGATTTATTCTGTATTCCTACAACCAAGTACGAATATAGAATAAAGAAAGTATCTACAAGATCCTTGTATTCAATTCCACGAGACATATAATAATTAGAGGATCCTGTTTTTTATTCAAAAAAGTAATTCTGTCCCAAAGAATACCCTAAAGTATTCTCCTTTCTCAAGATACTTGTTTTAAATGTGCAATGTTCTTCAGAGCTGCTCCTTCAACGACAACCACAAGATGTCACCATTGTAAAAGAAAATCTATGCAGTAAAAGAGGAAATTCTAGGATTTATATTCTGAATCAGGGATTCTAATTATTATACATTCAAATCAATGCACTTCAATGATTTTTTTTAATACAGACACTAAAGTTACTCAAAATAAGATAAAAAGAAAATAGTAATAAAAAATGAAACATTAAATTCTCTCCTAAAGCATACAAATCAAGACCCTTCAGCCACTTGGTTTGAATTACCAAACAGAAGAAAAATTTGTCAGACAACAAGAGAAAAATTTATGATTCCATCATTGCAAATAATCTGCATAGAACATAGTATCAGTATAGAAAGTAGAGAATATATAGGTATATATAAATCAAGAAATAAACCAGAGATGAAAGTCATCTCCCAGAGCTTAAGGAAAGTTTGGTATTTAGTACGGAAAAACAATTATATATCCAATCCAGATCATCTGTGACAGATTTTTTTAAAAAAATAATTGAAATCTATGTAGATTCAGTGAAAATCCAAGGAATGATGAAGCAAATTCTCTTCATATGATCTGCAGGAAAGAGTGAGAAGCTAGTATGTCCAGAAATGCTAGGTGAAAGGAAGGCAGCAGTAGTCAGAGTTCTAATTTTATTTTGTGCTTAAAACTTCTAATTAAGTTCATAGCACTCCATCTGAAGGTATAGCCTAAAAAGCATTTCCAAAGATTTGTGACATTTCCCATTTTGTACTCAGGAATTTGACATTGCAAGGAATTCATGCACAACTAACAGGGTGATAGTCTTGCTGCAAATTCTATTCACAACTTCTGGACAGAGATTAAGCTTTCAGGATCTTTTTGTGCACTACAGTCCTGGAAGGTTTTAAAGGACTCAGTAATAAGTCTACTCTATTTCCAGTCAATGACCATATTGCTAAACCACTTCCTTTCTGTGGGTGCACAGACTGCCTTTGAATGATCAACTCATTAACTATTAAGAAGTGAAATGTATTAGAGCTCATCATGACTGTGGAGTAATAGGTGTGACAGCTAAGAGGAGTTAAAAAGTCATTTCCTTTGACATGCCAAAAGAAACAGCAATAAAACCAAACTGAGGCAGGAAGTCATGGGAAGAGGGCATATCAGCTAAGTAATCTGGAGGGATTTTAATATTTCTGTTAAGAGAATGGCAATTTCTAAGCATAGCAAGCTAAGCCAATTGAGACTTGTAACAGAAGTGGTAAACAATAAAAACAAAAATCCACAAGCATCTAGCATAATTATAGCAAGTAAATTAAACATTTAGGATCCTAAATAATTTATCTGTATTGAGAAACAATGATCTATGGTACTGGGAGTAAAACTGCACCACATGCTTTCAGTACATCCATTAGCCCACAGACAGTCTTGCACCATTATAACAAAGCAGTTCACCTTCCTTTTTCCTGTAGAGGCTGCTACAAATCATACCCAACCAAAAGGAGGCAATGGCTACTTTACTTCAGGAAACACTAAAAATATGATGCAATGATGTGACATAAAAGGAGGGCAGGGAGAAAATCAAATTACCTAGACACTAAACTAAGCAAACCTTACCTTGCCAGCTGTCATTGCAGACACAGAGCTTCTCTCCTGTCAGGTCACAGTAGCCATGATCTGGACTCCCACAGTTGGCTTTGCAATAGGGAATGTCACAGGCCTCTCCTTTCCAGTACTTGTCACACTCACAGTACACCCGGCTCGGCACAGACAGACTAGTTGTGCACTTGCCATGTTCTGAGCAGTTATTAGGGCAAGAGTTAATTCTGAAAAAAAACAAATATGTAAGATATCTGACAGTACTCCAGCAGTGTTTGTCATATAAAGTATGTTTTACCATAAAAAATTTCTATTTACTTATAAAACACAAGTTTAATGATGATTTTACAGGCAAATGAGGTGTTGATCCAATCTTACATACAAAGTCTTGGATGCACTCAGGATCACAAATACCTTGCACTGCAACAAATACTGGCTTGAAGCAGAAGAACAGGCCCTGCTTGGACAGATCACCACCTATTTTTGTCCTATATTCCAATACAGGCACTCAGTCCTTTCAAATACTTGTTATCTCTAGAAACAACTGCACTGGAAGTAATTGAGCTTAAACACTCCAGACAGGCATACAGTTAAAGGGTTTTCCTGAGTAACTTTGGTCCATACTATAAACAGTGTGCCTAACATCTGGGAAGAATTAAAGAGGGAAGGACAAGTAAGGAAAAATACAAGATGGCTAACAGCCTGAAACTACTTACAGGTAGCACTTCATTCTTTGAATCCTTAATAAAAGGGCCACCTTAACTCTGCTGTCCAAGATGCAAAAACAGGAGAGCCCAGGCTGAAAGAAGTCTATGACTGTTCTGGGAGTTTGCATTTCTGTGATACACCCTACCAAACACTGAGATCACAGGCAACTGGAGTGCAAAATTTAGCAAAGTGGTTCCAGAAATGCAGGCAACTCCTTCAAATGAGAGAAGATGGAGGACATGGAATACGTGGGTCCAAGAGTTTCCATGAACTCAGGCAGTATGTGCTTGATGAAGTCCAAACAGGGTTTGAAACGCTTTTTGATGACTCACAGCAAACTCAGAATAAAGTGTTACTACAATCCTCTGCTGATAATACAGACCACTCCCTGCAGATGTGAGATGGATACTGTTCACAGACTTCCTTGCTGAATGAAGCTCTAACTGAATGAAGAAAGAGCCGTTAAAAGTTAGCAAGGAATTGTTAAAGGCTGGCCTTTGACAGTATGTAATTGTGGTAGGGCAGCAAGGAGACATTTTTGTCTTCTAAAGACTCACTTCTCAAAGGACTGATTCTGTTACACTGCTAAAATAGAAAATTCCACATCTGACCATCATTCCAAATCTCCTGGGGGTTTTAGCTGGTAGCACACACGGCATTAAAACCACTGAAGGCATTAACAGCTGTATGCTACAGCTGCGAGGAACCTCTCCCCCAACCTCACAGGGAGTGTTCTGCAGGAAGGTGAACAGTTAAGTTTTTCCACCAGGGGATGTTAGTTGGAAAGCAGACCATTTCCCACTCCAAGTGGTTCATTAAGGATTGACAAACAAAATGAGAAAAACTGGATCAGCAGAATTGGAAGGAAGTTGCCTGACTCCAAGGAACAGAAAATTTACTCAGACTGTTCTGAAGCAATTACAGTTGTTTGCTACTGAAATGGCACTTTGGTCACAGATTTTGTGTTCCGTCTTCCCCAAAATTAAGGAATACAAGTGGTCCATCAAGATGAAGACAAAAAGTAAGGACAAGGGTAAGGGAAGCAGAGTGCAATAGACTAGTGACAGAAGCAAAGTTAATGCAGCCATAAAAAGTAATTGTAGGTACTTCTTTATCATAAAAATGTTACTGTTGGTTCATTAAAAAATGTTTTAAAAGTATCCATTGCAATAACAGACACAGAAGAACAGAGTACATAGAATTTCATGAGTTATATATGTAATGGAATTAAAAACTGGCAAGTTTTTTCATTTATTTTAAATCAACCAAAAAAAAAAAATTAGGTAATGATAATGCAGCATGCACCACATTACCAAGTAATGAAAGAATGCACATACACTCATTTCTTAAGAATGCCAAGTCTAATTGCCATTTGCTCCCAAGACAAATAAAAAAGTGTAATAAAAGCTTCGGGGATAACTGAAAAATGTAACTAATTACAATAGAAAGTCTGCCAGGTGATTGCATTTTACTGATGTCAACTGACAAAAATTAAAAATACCCAGTGTTCTAGGCAGCTATTTCCAATGCAATATATATTGTGAGGTTTCCCAAACTTTGAATAGCTATTTATTATCTGGCCAAAGGTGGGCAATCTGCAGCAAATTACAGCAAGAATCTTCCCACAGACAGTGTACCAAGTATTGTGCCAAGAGCAAAGCTATGGCAAGAAACACTAAGAGGAATTTTAAACTAATAAAGAATATGACGAAAATATTGCATGTACTTCAACATAAGAAATGCAGTGCTGGCCACCACAACCCAATAACTGCTATTTCAGAATCTGAAGGGATTGAGGGAGAGCAAGAGGCATATCTTCAGTGATGGAAAAATTCACATGAAAAAACAGGTCCAACAGCACCAAGCAATTCCCTCTTGAACCAAGGCAAGCAATATAACGAGATGTTGCATTGTATCACACGAACATCCCAAATGAGACAGAAGTTGCAAACAACTGATGCATATAAAAAGGAAAAGGCTCAGGTCTGCCAGATGCATCTTTGGAGCTGTTGACACTGAAAAGGAGGCACGACAAAAGCAATCATGGTCATACCAGATTAGACTTGGCCATCACAGAAACTAAAAGACACAGTGCAGATAAGATCTACAAAGGCAGAGTGTAGACTGAGATGGAATATGGGAGAGGAAACACCCATGAGGAGGAGAAGAAATGGAATAAAATCTTTGTGGCTGGCACAAAAATCCAAGTGGAACTGTTTGGAATGTTTCAAAAGCCATAGTATGTTCAGCAAGAGAAATCAAGCAACAGATGATCCCAGTTCAAGAGAAGGGAATTTATATGACAGCAGCTATAATCTCCCTTCTAGTCCATATGACAACTATATATGTTGGATAAACACTGGAGGGGATACATTCTAGTTCCATATGGCACAGGAAAAACTACTCTGGGAATGGCCATGTGACTTCACTCAAAAAAACCATAGTCTGTCTCTAGGAGTTTTTTTCCCCTAACTCCTACCTTAAGAATTTATTACAAGCCCAGCCCCTGATTTTAGACACTTAGCACTGAGTATGACTCATGCTATTGAAAAAAACAAAGGTAATTACCTAGTACAAAAATACTTACGAATAAAAAATGTTAAATCCCGTGAGGTTATAAGCAGCATCACTAAAGAAGTGCAGCAATGCATAGCCAGATGTCGTAACCACCTCAGGAACAGTTTCATTTCCACGCACTTCAGGGACTATTAGACCACTGGAAAAGAGAAGGAGAAAAATGTTTTTAAGCAGTCTTTGGTATATTTAGGGGGGGGGGGGGAAGGAAAAAGAGAGTTTGGTATTCTGCTGGTTAACTATATAAACAAGATGACTTATAAATAAAAATATTTAACTTTTTTTAATAGAAGGTATACAAGGTTTATAAAACTTATATAAAACTTGTCCATGTATCTGCAAGTAAGTCAGGGGTTTCCAGCAAAGTACCTGTGTATAAGCATTAACATTCCATTCAATGCCAGCAGTAAGTATCCACATAATGGATTTCTGCTATGATTATCTAACCAAAACTGTAACATTTTGGAATGCATTCTAATACAACTTTCCATACATGTTCCCATAATATTAAGATAAGAAAGCATTCTAACTAACATATTAAAGCCTCTAATGTTACTTTTTTCCCCAATAACTGAAAATGTCCATACATGGACATACGTGGACAGTAATATTAGTAAATACACTCACCTAAATACAGCTATCAAAGGTGCATATATAGAATCTCCATCATATACATACATATGGTCCCAGCTACATTCTGTGGCAAAGTGATTAAATCTTAATCTTAGTATCGCATTTGGGCTGAAAAAAAAGAACATTGATGTAACACATTTACAGAATTACTGAGATCATAAGATCAAGAACTCACAGTAGAATTGAACATGCCAACATAACTCTGTTAAACATTTTGAGTAGTAATTAAGTATTTCAAAGTGTTAAGTAACAAAAGCCAGGACAAGAAAATATTTCCCTTTATCTTAGAAAATTTAAAAATAACATATTCAGTCCACAGCTAATAATCCCTAAAGTTAATGAGAAGTGTCACTTCACCAGATTTTATCAGGGTTCAGAACCACAGATTTAGAGCAATTAAAATATCTCATTTTAATACACTAAATTTACTTTACAATGTCAGGACTATGAACTTTAAAGAATCCTTCAAGATAAAATCACCTACACATCCTCTTCCCAGTATTACACTAATTATTGAAAATAAAAATCTTAAAACACAAATCTAAAATTGCAACCAATGTTAGTGCAAGTGCCTGCCTCCTACCCTCTGCCAACACATAGGAAATGCCACTAGTGACATTTTGACTGAGGTCCAAATGGATCTGTAAACTTTTTGGAAGGGGAATTTCATAATGATTATTTTCTTATAGTTCTCCTTGCTACTGACAGGCTTGAGTACAATTTGTCAGTTTGGAAAACATATGGGGTTTTGTGACAGATCCTTTGGAGAAAGCTCTTTGTTCATTTTTTAAGATGCAGTATTATACACATATGTGATATCCTTGTGTGCTGATATTTGGACATTTGGTTGCTTTACTCCTCCCCAGACTGTGCAGCACATTGATTTCTCCAGCTTCCCACTCTGCCATCTCCTGAGAGCAGGAGGAATGGAGTGAGGAGCGACTTCAAAGCAGAGTTTGCCTGTGGGGCTGAGGCTTCCACTTTAGTGCAGTGCAGTGCAAATATTCCTGAGCAAAAAGAGAAGCCTAGCTAGGTCAGACACATATTCAGCTGCAGCTTGGTCTTCTAGATAATAAAGATTCAATTTACATGATTTTGCAAACACTCATAACTTCACTGCTGCTTTGTTTAAATTACTGTCTCATATAAGCAGACCAAAGTCAGAGCAGGTAATTTCTGAACTGCAGCAGTGGAGCAGATATCGAAGATAACTGGAATTATGACAACATGGAAATACAGAAGCAGTTAATTTTATTCTAGAATTGTGAACTAGAGTCAGCAAAATCCTAACCCATATCCTGGAGGGGTGGAATCCTCCTGAAATGTAACCAGTTTGTGCCATTAACACTCAGCCATACTAATTAATGTGTCTCATTATTTCTTCAGGCATGTCTGTGTGTTTTTGTGCTGCATAAAATGGAAAATTAATAACAGGCATGAGGAACCTAAAGTGTAGGCATAAAACTATTTCAAAACTAAGTACATGAGGAACTGTAGAATGCAAAAGAAAATGCTTTATAGAAGCACCAACTTTTGAGGAACACATAACTGAAAAAGCATTCTGTACTTGAGGCCATTGATGATTTATCACTGATATGAGTTAAAAAAGATAAGTCTGGTAATGAATTAAATAAAGGGATTCTGTAACTACTTTTGGATCTTATGGTACTTAAACACCCAACAAATTTATCACAGGGTTTTGAGGGCCTGCAGCACCAGCCAAATATCAATGTCAGCCTAATTTTTGCCAGCAATTTGAATAGGAATGAAATTCAGCCAACTCTAAGCAATCCTTAAAATCCTAAGACCTTTCTTTTTAATTCTATATAATATGTAAACAAAAACCAAAGCAAACTAACAAAACACCAAACTGTTCATATTATACCCTCATGCAGTCTCTGTGCCACAAGTTCTTTTGATCTCTAGAACACATAGTACCAAACTGTTTAGAAAATTTAGGCTATGAAAATAGATACTTACTATCCTTCAATTAACCATGTGCATTTAGTTTTATATTTGTAATTTATAGGTCCATCTGTTAAATATCCAGAAGGTTCTGTTAACCTACAAGAGGAAAAACAGGGCTGTAATAAACCAGAGTCAACAGAACACGAATCATCGACATGCCAATAGAATTTTCTTGATTGAAAGAAAATTGGGGTGGGGAAAACAGTCAAGTCTCTCTTCATATTTCTCATCAAACTATTTATGCTCATAAAAACTTGAATTCTGATTGTTCTAATATCATTGATTTGCTTTCTTCCCCCAGGCATTCACTTGTATTCTTTCTAGTTCAGTAGCAAATAATTTAAATTATCCTTTACACAAAATGGATCCAAGCCAATTTAAGGGGGGCTTGTTTAAGAGCTTTTTGGTTTGCTTTGCTTATTTGCTCTGCCATTGCCTTACAACTTACTTCTGAAATTAGACAACACCAGCCATACAAAAACTCTCCCAGATCAAGACAAATTAAGATATAAATTTGAATAAGCACATCTGTCAGCCTGCTGCTCTGTTATTCCTACTCAGTACCCTGTCTCTGCACAGTGCTCCCCAGTGATTATCCAGAAGGATAAATCCCTGCAGATTCTCCACACAGCATCACACCACTTTCAATGACTTGCAACTCAGGGACACTTTCAGTCCACAGCTGTGCCTCTGGGTTCATGTTTTATACCACTCAAAATGTAATGATCTGTGTTTTATTTCCCTTCTTTCCCTCCTCTGCCCCTTTTTCAACCTGAGAATTCCTTGCTCACTGCTTTTAATAAATCTTTTGTATTCTCCTAGAGCCTGCTGAGATGCAACAGAGATCAGCATATTGTATCCAAGATGCAAGTGAACCATGAATCTGTACAGTAGCATATTATTACAGTAGCAATAATATTTCCATTTTATTCTCTATTCCCATTTAAGGTTTTATTTGCTCTTTCAACAACTACCATTCTGACATTTGAAACAGAAGTATCTGCTGTAACTTTTTTTGAGTGTTAATAGCTCAGTATTCATCATATATAGAAATTCCTTTTATGAAGAGAGAGAACCTTTTTCATCCATTCATATTTATTACTTTGTAGTAATCTATGCAGTGATAAAACAGCAGATGAAATTCAATAATCTATTAACATAAAAGCTTTCTGAAAAATCCTGGTATCTTCAACACATTGCACCTTCACTAATCCATTCTACTTTCTGCATCCTTTATGATTATGTTCAGGCCTTAACACACATCTCCAGTGGCCTTACTCCACTGGGAGTAACAGTGGGAAAACAGATCATCTCACTCTTTAATAACAAATAACAGCAAATATAAAAACATCCTCTCATTTCTTTCACTATATTAAGGAAAGAAAATCATTAAGAATAAGTATCACTAAACAAGAAAAGCTTTCTTCTGTTTTGTGCGCTTTTTTTTAATAAAAGGCAGTAATACAAAATATTGCAATCAAAATTGTTTCAGTGCTGTCATATGATTTATATACAGAAGTAAAGTCTTATTTAGCAATCCACAGAACTTACATTTTCCTGGCAGAAGAGTGAAACATTACAAGTACTCATTTGCAGTCATGACCATTGCCTTCCTAGTAGTTGTACAGTGCACTGGAGGTGACTTACAAGAGTTGTTTTTATTAGATCAGCCCTTGGTACTAGTAAAGTACAAACAATTTCCCTTGTCTCCTAGGATGGTAATTTTTTGATAAGTAGTTTCTTTTGGAAGAGTAGATAGCCTTTGAAACAGCCATTTCACTTTGTTGGGGAAAAAAGTAAATAAATAAGAGCACAGCATTACTTTGCAATAATGTTTGTAGAAAATTGTAAGATAAGGGCTTGTTCTTCTTAAAATAAATACATACCAAGACTGATGGAAATTACTGTAAGTTTCTTGAGTCATACCAAGGATTTTTCTGCATTATTTTTCTTTCAAAGTGTTATCAAATACCAAATCCCATAACTCACAAAGATAAGCAGTACCACTTTCAGGCAACCCCTTGCCCAATCAAGGGCAATATTCTCTTTCATATGAAGCCAGGTATTCATCAGCAGTTTCCCTCTGTGGCTACCAGTGATTCTGTCAAATAACCACAATCCAAACGAGTCACCCTGACTACGCACTCATGAGTCACAGAGGTGCCTGCACTGCACCCCACTCCTTGCTCACCACTGAGGAAGCCTCAGTGATGAGAGGAAGCCAGAACAATTTGTGTGGCCTGCCCAGGCATCACAGGTTAATCCCACCCAGACTCCAACCTCCTAAACAGATCTGACACACAGGGGAGTAGCTGATGCCGTGTATTGTCATTTGAAATTGCACATCAGCTTTCATAATATTCTTAACAATATTTTTTCCTAGTTGGCAGGGTTATAATCAAAGACTATAAAGAATTAGAGGGTGCATGCCAAGAGAACATTTCCCATCTCAGCATACTCTAAAACAGATCTACCAAACAACAGAAAGACGTCAGGATGCTGGACATTTAAAAGCATCCAGAAGGACCAGTGACAGAGCAGTCACTCACCAAGGTAATCAGTGAGCAATAGATTCCATGAAATATGTGACACTACAGGGTTTCACCTAGCAGACAGACACACCAGAAATGCAAGGGCTAAAGCCAACACAGGGCAACCAAAGAGATGTTGACATTCCCCTGGAATATTGCAACTGCTATAAAATAATGGCAAATAAAGAATTTACCACTGCAGATACTTCATACCAAGACTGATGCATTTCAAGGAAAAAAGTACATTCTAGTTCAGTCAGAAATTATTGGTCCAAAGTGAAGGAGCAGTCAGATGAAATCTACGCCTGCAATACATAAGACGTCAGAGCAGGTTATTAAAATGGCCCTTCCTGCTGTAATATTTATAGAGCTGTGAAAAACGCAGTCTTGTCATCTCCTGCATCCTCCTGCAAAAAATAATACCACCAAATCTTTTAGAGAGGGGCACTAATTTAAACCAGAAAAGTTATTGGCTATTTTCTGTCACCAGCAGAACATGAAGATCCACAAAACTGCTGGTAGATGGACAGAGGTCTGATTTATAATATCAGTTCTTTAGGAGAAACAAAGCATAAGCTACAAATATTCACTATTAAATAAAGAGTTATTAAAATTAATTTATGTCTATATTACTTAGTATCATATTTCTATTGATAATTTTAAGAAATGTTGAATTATTTTGCAATTCCTACTTCAGATGTATCTGAATACACAATATAGAGCATATTTTGCTTCACAGATCCATCTCAGTATCAGTACTGGTGTGTCAGTCAAGAGCTATTCTCTCCATTGCTGAAAAATTTTGCTCCATCTCTTTTTCATCTTTTATGAAAATATGTTTTATTTAAAAGAAATAAAAATCAATAACTTTATTATTGATCAATAACTTTATTAAAAATCAATAACTTTAACTTCAAAGTTAAAAGATCAAGTTCTTCATAAATAGAAGTACTGGCAACCTTTCTAGTTGAGACCTTGTGCCTAACATTTACAGCAGGGAAAGAGACTGCACAGATCTGAGATCAGCTGAATATATTAATAAAGAAGGGGAAAAAATTTCAGACCACCTGACAGTACAAGCCTGAATCAGTGAGAAAGAAATGCAGAAGTGATCAAGAGGCCATTTCTCATACCACAATATTGAATGACAGACTAAGAAGGTTTTCCAGTATTTTTTCAAAGGAATATCTGAAAAACAGTATGTTCTGAAAAACCCACAAAGGCAGATTTTTGTTTTCCAGGCATAAAGCATTGACTAGCACCTAACAAAAATTCAAAGAATTTGCATTTGATTTTCCTGCATTTTTACATTCATTGTATAACTTGCTGCTAGTTTCTTTTTTTTTTCACATATGAAAAAAGGATATACTGAACATACTGTAGCTCTAATTTTTCTTCTTATCAAGAGGAATAAATATTCAATACATTAAGGAAATATTTGCATATGCCAATCACACTCCTCTACTTGTTACATACTGCTTTGCAGTAATAGAAGTTATATTTAGAAACACAAAGGATACTCAAGACTTCTCACATGCTAAGTAATCACAGGCCTGCTCTTAAAGAGGTTTCTGTATATTCATTGACAAAGTAGCAGTTTCTGTTGCAAAGTGAAAACCCTAGTGACTAATTCAGTTCATCCTGAGTCCATCTTTCTAAATTATTTTGAACAAAACCATGCTCCAAAACAATCCAAAAATCCCAGAAAAGTAAAATCAAGATTAGAACACAAACAATTTTTCCCCATGAGGAGATACCCTGTATTTCAAGGAGCTTAACACTTGTGTTAAAAAAAAAAACCACACAACTAAATTAGCTGGAATATCATCTCTGATTGGTGCAAAACATTAATTTAAGGTGAATTCTGGCATGTGTTCTGTTTCTGAAAAAGGTTCTATAGTGCCTTTTTGCATTAGTCCCCAAAACAACAAAGGATTCTGCATAGGAGTAGATGTTGCTTTCAAAGTCCAAACTTATATGGCATCTTACTTATGCAATGTATTTTCAATTACATAAATGAAATCTGTTCCCTTGCTTGGGCTGCACAACATTATATAAACTCACAGAACACAGACCAGGACAGCTTGTTTAGAATAGGATATCTGAATATGTGACTCTGAGGGAATCTACAAAGTGACTTGAAATGTGGGCATAGTTTTATAAAGACCTGGTAAACAAACCAGATGCAGAAGATAAAAATAGTATTATAATATTAAATGAAATATTTATTCTATTTTAAAATAAAATGTGAAAATACTGCATTAACTACTCAAGAATTTTCTTCTACCTCCTCACAAAGTGACACTTGACTTTTTTTTTTTTACCGAAAACCCCATCAATTGGCATTTCATTTACAACATGCCCTAACACCTATCCCAACTATATAATATTATTATAATTCAGATTATATTGAAATCTTTTTTCAGTTATTTGTCTAATCTGATTTTAATAATTCCAATGACAGAAGTCTACAATGTTCCTAGGCAATTTATTTTAGTAATGGCTTATTATTAGAAAGTATTTCTAAATGTCTAATTCACATTTTTTTCTTACTTACATATATTTCCTGAATGTAGACTTGGAAATCAGCTAAAATTCTTCCTCTTTCTTTTCAAAAGAGGAATAAAGCAATTTAATCTAGCAACCCTCATGAGTAATTTCTAGACTTCCTTCTTCTAGAATTTTTCCTTGTCATCTGCACCTGAAAATGGTATCTACTTTACCAGCTGTAGTCTGACCAGCATAGCAACCACAGAATTATTTAATATACATAATGTGGCCAGTTCTCCTGAATGCAAGTAGAACTGCTTTTATGCTGATTTGTGTACAACCAGTAATTCCCCAAGATTACCAACTTCCTCCACAGGAGGAACTAAATGATATTACTCTAGCTCACCTAACTGAGATTAATCACACCCACTCAAGTGTAGGAATTCAAATCCAATTCTGCCCCTATCAGACTGTATTACATGGGATCAATGCAGCTCACATCAGCTGGAAATTATTGCATGGAAAATTTCATTTATAATCACTTGCTCAGTAGGAAAACCTAGTTTTCTTTCTCTGATGTAAGCATTTACTTAAAAGATTGTAACTTCTGGTCACACTACATAGTGAGGAACCCTACTCAAACAGCAATGAACTCCACAAGAAAAGAAAAAATTCTATTTGTGTATATTTGTGATAAAGGTCTTAATAAAAACACCTGAAGCTTTCATAACAGCCCTTTTTCTATTACTCAGCTACATCAACAGCTTCTGAATATTCATATTAAGTATTCATTCACCTTACAAAGCATAGCATACCACTAGCATAAAGGCAGTACTAGTAAAAATTAAAACTCCTCTGCACCCATGGTCTCCATCATGACAGTTGCATTAATTTTTTATACTATAATGCAAGTCATTCAAATAATTACAACATGGCACGATTTTTTGTGTTGGCTAAAACACAAAACTAAGCCTAAAACTAAGCAGTTGCCAGATACCAGCACTGTGAATTAGAGGCACTAAAGCAAAGTTTTTTTCCACATGACAGTTCTAAATATTTAAGTCCAAAGAAAAGTAGTGATGAATAAAGAGCCTTCTACCTTCCCTTCATGTAAAGAAATTTTCTCCTTTAGTTTCCAGTAACAGCCCATGTCAGAATGACCCATTTCAAGCTTTTTTGACAAAAATGATTCACAGAATTATAGATGAATAGTCCAAGAGATAAGGTGAATAACAGACACAGTAATCTCTCCCACTGCACCAATGATTGGAGTATTTTCATTTAAAAGCTTGATACAAAAAGGGAGAAAATAATTCTACTGAAAGTATAGCTGCATAGAATAGACCTTGAAAAAAGCCATCCTGACTTCTGTCTTCAGATTTTTCTTCAGATAAGATGCAATACATTCCTTAAAATATGTGACTATAAGCCAAAACTATCTAAAAAAAACCAATCCAAACGTTGATTGACTGAATCTAAGCAAAGAAATGCACCATTACCAAGAACTGTGTCACTCCCAAACATTCAGAAGTTAACAATAAAAAGTTTTTATGCTACTTAGTTGTACACAGATGGACTTACACATAATATTTATGAAAACTTCCTATAAAATTGAGTGGAGTTGAGTCAATTTACAGAGTTCAACGGCAAGCTCCATGTTTTCTACAGAACCACTACACCAATTAACAGTTCAAATCTTGCCAATATTTTCCAGGTGGCAGGGGCTCTCCATCTCAACTTGGAGATCAGTGCCTTTTAAAAGATACTGCAAATAGCACAATATCCTCCATTGACCTGGAAAAAAACTTAGTGAAAAGAAATGAAGTGAAAGAAATGTAGCTTCACCTCTCTTATCTGGAACACTATAGACATTTCATATTTCCTATTTTAATATCACGGTTGGACAAAATCATATAGACAAGCACATATTCTATTAGAAATGTTCAGGCTACTTTATAGATGGCATCCAAAATTCTGCCTATAAATAGGCCTGGCACCATGTTTAAATTAAAAATTGATAGAAAATCAAGTTGGCATTTGATACAAAACCAAAACATGATATAATACCCCATATCACTCTCTCATCTAAGTATGGCTGTAAATGCTACTCCACATATAAAATCCCAGAGGTCAAAAAGCTGCATAAAAATAATTCCTGTTTTGAGTAAGAGACAGACCACCTACCCAATCCAGTAGCTGAACTTCTTGCACTCTATTTGTTGTCATAGTTACTAATTTTCTCAAAAAAAGAGCAAAGTTTGAAATATTCAAAGTTCTGACCATTCAGTCTTGATTCACAAGACTATTAACAGTAATCCCAAAGGTTTCTCCTGTATGCTGACAGTTACTATTAGAAGCAAATAGGAATTCAAAAAGAATCTGCCAGGAAGCAAGGAGACACCCCATTGCTCTAACATTTTACAATGTTTGCTTCAGCCAAGAATTATTTTTATGGCCAAATGTTGCCACGATAATGAAGAAATTAATTAAAAAAAAAAAAAAAAAAAAAAAGGAAAAAGAACCCATTCCACCAGACTGAAGTGCTCCTATTACTTACTTTTTCCTACCATATTAACAATGTTATTATTTCATTTAGAAAAGTTCAGTACCTTCATAGATTGTGTTACTTTAAGATCACCCTTATGTTGCTTTAAGATCACTCGGAGTAACACATTATCCTTATGCTATTCCTCTTGTTGAAAACAAACAAAAATAAGTTATACTTTAGGTTTCTTTAACAACAAGAGATTTTTATTTTCTAGGCTTTACTTTCCACAAGGCAGCCTCCATTTCCAAAAGTGGTTAAGTGTATGTTCTGGCATTATTCTGCTAACATCTCTAAACTCTGTCAGGGTACACTTCATCTTCCAAATCACCACTTGTTGGGCCCAGTATTGATCCTAGGGAGATCCCACTCATCACAGGAGCTCCTTGCACACAACCAGGCAGACAGCTCCTGACTCACTGCACAGATCCCTTGTCTAGACCCCAACAAATCCCCTTCTGTACCAGCAGGGTGTGGGAACCCATATCCAAAGCCTTGGAGAAACTGAGGTAGACAATGTCTCAGCCCACATCAACAAGCAGGTTACTTTATCGTGGAAAGCAATCAGGTGTGTCAAGCACATTCAGACCTTGGTGAATCTCTGCTGACTTTTCCCTACTCATGTTCTTCATCTGACTTGTAATAACCCCAGGAGAATTCACTCCATTCCAAGTTTCCCAAAAACAATAGTGAGACTGATGGGTCTATAATTTCCTGGACCCCCCTTTTAGCCCTCTTTGGAGATGGAGTTTTCATGAGCTTTCTTCCAATCTTCTGGAACATCTCCCGATCTCCACAACTTCTCAGAGATGACAGAGCAGCCTCACAACATGAACCAGCTTTTTGCTCAGCCTCAGGTGGATTTTGTCCGGGCCCACTGATTTATAGGGGTCAAATTTCTGTAATAGTTCCCACACCAACTCCTTCACTGACAGTGGGTCTGTGTTTGCATCAACCTGGATATTTGCTCCTAGGGCCTGGGGCTCAAAGCACCAGCAAAGAGAGATGTGAACCAAGTGCTGATAATCTCTGTCTTTTCATATTGGTAGTGACTAATTCACCTCTGCTGTTTAACAACAGGCAATGTTGTTCTCTGTTTCTGCCTGTTTCCATACCTGAAGAACATTTTTCTTGTAGGTTTCAATACCTCGTGTCAATTTCAATTTAAGCTGAGCTTCTGCTTGCCTGACTGCATCTCTACACAGCCTGGGAATGCCCTTGGAGTCCTCACCAGGTATTTCTCTACTTTCCCATTTCTGGTACAGTTCTCATTTCAGCAGACTCAGAAGCTCACACTTAAGCCAAGGGGGTCTCTTGTTCCACCTACTTCCCTTACCTTTAAATAGAATTCAATCTCAGTAGTGTCTACATTAAAGTAAGATTGGCTACAGGTTCTGATTTAATCACAGGATTAACATGAGTGAAGGATAAAGTTATTTATGAATTTTTATCCACTTGTGTATAAACTTTATATGTATGTATGTATATATTTATATACTGAGCCATATATATAAGTATTTTATAAGACTTCTATAATTAATTAAACATGCTACAGTACTTTAAAATGTGGAGCAAAAAGCATATGGGCAAGGCAGGCTGAGGTACTTGGCAACAAGGTAATGCACTGTGCCAATTTTTCACTGTACATCACTATAAATCTCATTTTCACTTGTGACCTAGTTCAGGGTTTTAACTTAAGCTTCCTGAGGTAACAGGCAAATGCTCTAAATCCAGTGTGTCACCAACTCCTAAATTTCTCCTTGACTATTTAAATCAAGTTTCTATGCTCACCAAGAGGCACCTATCTCTACCTTTCAATCATTTAAAGTGATTAATATCTAACCATCAGATTTCATGTCTGTTAAGGACAGCTTCCCGCCATGAGAAGTCTATCTCATATCATAAGGCTGCAAGCACCAGCTCCCAAAAGCTATATTAGTTTTGAAAATATAAAAATGCAGTAAAATTTGACGCAAAGACACTTTCCAAAGGAAAAGAAATATCATTTTCTCTTAGCATCTAAGACTTCTCAAGATTTTTTGAAATCCATATATATATATATAAAAATCAAACCAGCAACTCCTTCTTCCTCTCTTCTCTTTCCCATCAGCACACAGCCTCCTAAGAGGTTCCCAGTCCCTGAACACAACCTCAGTACAAATGTTGAGATAAGAAGAGATAATAGCTCTTTTAAAAACTTAATTGATTAATAAATTCAAAGGGCTGGTTACTGAGTAGATTTCAAGTACTGTCTTTCAGATAATTATATAGATAATCACTAACTTCCAACTTCTCTGGCTGTAGCAATTATCAGGACATTACACTATAAAGCACATCCCTCTGTTTGCTTTAAAGAAATGGAATAATGGCATTCATGTCTCTAGGGTATTACAAAGCATTTTTGTTTGGGGACATGAAAGATTCTTACTAGTCATAAAATAGCATCATTTCAGAATACATTTTACTCATGTGGCAGGTGTCATTTCACTCATATTTTATGCTTGACTTTATAATTTATGGGTATGTCACAACACTGTTAGCAACTTCCAACACTCCCTCCAGAAGTGGATGAAGAGGTATAAGAAAGAGAGACTAAGATATTTTTAGTTTTAAATACGACAGTTCCAAGTTTACGAGAATCAATTATTACATATATTGGTAAAGGGCTTTGGGAGTGTTTCTGTTTGTATCAGTGGGGTTTTTGGTTTTGGGGTTTCTGGGGGGCAGTGGGAGGATATCTCTGGCCTGTAATTTGTTCTATATTTAAATGCAAAACCAGAACAAAAGAAATACTGATGTCATGTTTAAAATGGCAAACAAAAGTTTTTAGCAATTTTAGCAAAATATAAGAATGGGGAAACAGAACATACAAAAATTTATCACAGGACTGTTGCCCCCCAGGAGAACACAGGTCAGGGGAGCATTGCCTGGAATGGCCCACTTTAACAGAGTAAACAGCACCACACAGCTACAAACCCACAACCCTGATGGGCCTGTACAGGGACAGAGCAAAGCATGTGGGACACACAGCCAGCCTGCCCTGTCAGTGAGAGGCCACAGGAAGTGTAGGACCATCACTGATGAGCAGGAATTCTTATGACTGCTCTCAGGATAACTAGTCTCTCAGAGGCTGATGATCTGACTTCTGCTAGGGGAAGTTCTCAAAGTTGCTGCTGATCTATTCCCTCTCAGGTCCAACACAAACAGAATGGATTGGAAACAAGGACCCACTCTTCACCAAGACAGTATAAACAGAAATTCCACCAGTACACAGCTTAGTGCTCGAAAACCAGCCGGATTCAACAAAGCCATACACTGAAATTTAAAGGAAATTAGGCTGTGGGAAGAAACAAGTAGAGGAAAAGAAACAAGGCTACCAATCACTCAGGAATAGGGTCAGGAAAATGCAGTGACCCTAAGGCTTAGAGAAAAAGTGATGATTCAGGTAGACAAATGTACTAGAGCAGGGAATTGTTCCAAAACACCTGCATGGTCAGGAGGAATGAGGGTGGGTTGTTTGGTGCTACCCCTTCTCAGATTCCAGTGATCATGCGTCAACGGAGCAGGAGCGGCACACCCACCATGGGCCATACTGTGGACAAGCCTTCTCAGCTCTTGACAGCTATAGACAGATAAATTACAGAAGTATCTGTTTGAATGCTTCTTTAATATGCCAGTTTACAAACATGCCATTGAATATTCCTGCCAGCATTTCACTGCCTCAACTATAATTTAGTTGGTTTTTTCTAATGTATCAAACCAGAAATCGAAACCGCTTTAGTCATCTCTCTCAACAAGGCATCTAACAGTCAATGTAGAGTTAATTTCCTAGCAATGGTGAAAACCTTACAAAAAGGCCTTTGGAAGATACAACAAATATAGAGTAATTACTGCTTTATTTGATTGGCTTAAACAAAACTGGAAAATTCAGAAAAAAGTGCACTGGTTCACATACAGAAGAGACAGACATCTGAAAGGATATTACTCAACTGAAGGAAGGTTATTATTGCAAGGATGCCAATTAAAACTAATCCTGTTTAAAAATAAAATTTACTTACCTTGCTACATAACCTTACCTGCTCTACTGGACAGTTCCCTGAGTACTTTTCTAGTCCACTATTCCAAATAACAGTCATGCACTGACAAAAGCAGAACCTTCTATATAGTCAGTAATTCTATCCTGAAAAACATTTTTGCTTGATTGTTTTTAATTGTGAAGAAAGATTTTTAAATATTTTAAAAATTTTTAAATATTTTGGATGCTTGGTCTTGCTTTTCAGGAAGTTTTACTACAGGTAAAAATAAGTGAGTAGATATGAAAACTAACAAAACCAATTCTCCTTCTAAATCCTAGAAAACCACACAAACTGCAATAAATTCTTAATATTTATTGGAGAAAACTCATCAAATATTCCTTGAAAGACTCTGTTATTGACATGGCCTTAAAGCACTATTCATCACAGATTTCAAAACTGGTTTAGAATCCAGATCAAAAGAAACCTCTCACAATAACAAAAGTCTTAATACTACTTTGATTCAGTTCTCAATTTGTGGACTTGGAATTTGGCATTTGTGGACTTGGATTTGGCATTTCTGCGATGATCTCAGATAACGTACGGCTCTAAAGTTTCCTTCATATCAGTGTTAGATGATCAAAACTGATTCTATGCTTATCAATACAAAAATAATTTTTCTTGTAGATGAAATGTTTTCAAAGATAAATTCCTGCAACATTAACAGCTTAATACCAACAAGAAGTCACAGAAAAGGAAACAAATGTCCTTAAACTTTCCATTGACCCTAAAGCCTTTCAACACTGTTGGAATAAATAGTCTTCTTTCAACATGTGACTATTTCTACACCAAGGTCTTGCCAGAATCAAAGATGACAGAAATCAAAACAAGAGCAAGTGAAGCTACAGACAAAAGAACATTACCTGTATAAGGAAAAATCTGCATTACCTAAGAGCACAGCTGAACCTCAGTTTTTAGCAGAGTTTCTGGTTGTTGCTACTCTTTTGCTAGATCTTATCTGCATAAGCATCTGTTCAGCAATGCTTAAAAAGAGATTAAGAGCTGAGGGAGGGGAAGGAGAAGCTTCAAGAGCAGAAAGGCGAATATTTGGGTATATTCAGCTGTGAAATTAATAAAAGCTGGTTCCAGGACATACTTCTACGTACATCTCTAAATGTTCATCCCACAGTCAAAACAAACTTTTCTTTTTGGCCTTTGAATAGTCACCAGAAGGTGCTCTTAAATCATTAATCTGAATTTCAATCAGTCCTGACCTCAGCTCTCTGAGGACAGCATTGTGCCCAGGACTCTTAGTAGGTGATTAAACTGGAACCTAGTACCGTTAAAGCAAAATTCAAACTAATTCTGGCAGGGCTTGCTTTTCACTAAGGAAGCTGAGAGTTATCATCAGCCTAAAAAGAGCCAAAGGGCTTGTTGAATCATCACCAAAATAAGCTTTCATTTAAAATTGAAAAAAAACTATACCACACCTCTATGGATGTGTGCTCTCAAATGGGAAAAAAAATTCACAGAAATTCCAAAGAGAAGAGAATTACATATTTTACACCATCTCAAACTAGACAATTAGGAAAATTCAGTCACAGCTTTAAGAGAAAAAGGTTTAAGTTTTAGGATTTATAAATATAGCTATTTTGATAAATCCTTTAGGGGAAGAATTGAAAGGGAAAAACAGGTTTATCAAAACATGGTATTTTAGTTTCAGTGATTATAGAAATTAAGCCCAATAAAATACATAAACTATATGCACATGGAAAGAGTTTTACTTTGATCTGTGAATTGGCTCATTTTTGTCATCTGTTCATAAAACCCACACCTGCACTTATACTTTACCATATGTACTCCCTCTCAAAATAGGTGCCAGATACAGATCAGGCTGTACAAAACACCAACAGCCACAGAGGCAGAACAAGGCACAATCTTGTACAGAAGTTATTTCGCACCACCTGTACCTTCCAGCTAACCAAGAATGAAGCAGAGCCCCTTCTCCCTTAAGTTCTCTGTCCAGGATGGAAGTCAGACACGAGCTATAATGTGAACACATTGACCTGGCCAGCTGTAAGTGGCCAGCACAGCAGAGGCTGCACCCTCCATCAATGAGTACTCACCAGCCTGGGAAGCCTGGAGTCACATCTGGACTGACAATCACCAGGATCCACCTCCTGACCAACAGAGACTCTAGTTTCAGGGTGATTTTCGTTTCACTTTCCCACGGTCAAATATCTACCTTAATAAAATTGCTACTTTTTAAACACCAACTCTAAAAGTTATCTGAATATACAAAACTGAGATGCCTTCTTCAGCCTTAGACTGGGAATTGCCAGCCTAATGTCAGCTTTTGCATTTAGTTAGAAAATAAGCTAAATCTTTGCTTACAAAATCACCAGGAATACCATTTTTAATCCCTTTACATTTTAAAATGCTTTTTCTTGAATAAGCCTAAGGATCTGAGTGTTCTAATTCATAGAAGTTCTTAGGCTGCAAATCCATTTACTAAAGATAGGATTATAGAGCACGTGTATATCATTTTACATATGATACTTTTAGGGAATTTAAACTGACAGGCCTGCTTTAAAAAGCTTTCAGTTGATAAGTGAGCTTTAAGGAAGTATTTACTCATTTTTCTTGAATTTCAATACATACCCTATACTATCACAAAAATTTGAAGGGATCTAAAAATTTTACTAAGCATAAAAATGGAAACAGTCTGGTGTAAATCTGCAAGAGTTGCCTGTTGCATATAACAGGGATACAGGACTGGGTATTACAGGCAAGAGAGGGCAAAGCCCAGCTTCAGAAACCTGTTGGAAGGCTTTCAAGACTTTTAAGATGTAGTTCCAGATATTTTTCTCATTAGTGCTTTTACCAGTCATTAGAGAAGAATGGTGTGAACAGAAAATTAACATTGCACATGCCAGGAGAGTGAAGGGTCCTTTAGGTAACAACTGGGGAAACTGGAGAAAATCAAGCTGAATGACTTGTCCCTTGAGTGGGTAGCTAAATTGCAAATAAAGATGTTTAAGAGAGAAAGCATCAATCTCCAGAAATGAATTTAAGCTACCAAGCAGACAATATATGCCTGGGGAGGGGAGGAAACTTGCCTTTTGGTAAGCTTTCCAAGTAATTTTTATAGATTAAAATTTTACCTTTTTTTTTTTTTTTTTTTTTTGCGTGTGTGTGTGTGTGTTTTGTATTTTGCACAGCCATTCAGATCTGTGCTGCTCATCTGTTTCTGGATTTCCTAAGCACTACACTTCCTAAAAGACTGATACATTTGCTGCATATACTAGATCAGGCAACATCCCAAATGAGGTCAGTGACATCCACCTGCTTCAAAACAGGAAAGAACCCCCTCTCATGTCTTGACACAAGCAAATACTGGGACATATGAATAAGTCATATGGAAGCTCTGAGTAGCCACCTGCTATTCTACCAGAAAATAAGATGGCTACATATTGTTAGGTCTAAGGTTACCTTGCATAAGTGTCTGCACAAAAAGAATTTAACAGTTTTAAGCAGTGCCTGGTGATAGACCAGACCAGAAGGCACAGCTATGTCTCTTATGAATAAGGTTGAATAGAGTTGTAGTCCACTCATTGATTTAAAAATAAAACTTATACATGAATTGAGTCAGTTGGTGAGGAATGGTAATCACTCATCAGGGAGCTCTCTCCTCAGGATTCACCACAAAGGATGCCTCTTGAAGGCTTTTTTTACAAAGAATATCTGAATTACTAGTTTTTCCTATGTCTATATGCACATTTTTGCCTCTTGAACTGTGTACTCATATGGCAATAAAAGAAATATTTTTTAGCCTTAAAGGTGCAAGAGTTGGATTAATTTACAGGGAAAACAATATACTAAGACTACATCTCAATGACATCTAAGAGAGTTGCAAGAAATGTTAAATACCCTAGTGAATTGTTGGACACTTAGGGCCACAGAGCTTTTTAAAAATGCTTGATTATCTCAGGAGGTGAATGAACAAGATTATTTAAAGAGTTAGAAGAATGTATTTTAAAATCAGCAGCAAGAGACAGTTTGCAGACAAGCAATCAGGTTGAGAATGACAGCTAAAAAAGATAAGGAGTAGTTGTTTCAAAGGTTTTTCCACTCCTTAGTAAGGAAAATAGATCAGCTAGACACTGGAGGAGCAGTTAAAGTAATTGAGAGTCCCAAGCTAAGAAAGACCATGAAAGTATTATGAAAGTCTAGAGAGAAAAAACATTCAAGGAAACCACACAACAGTGAAGGCTGAAAAACAAAATAAAAAACCACCCTGAAGACTTCTTTCCAAAGAGCAACATCAAAGACAGATTAAATAAAATGTCCATCTTTTTAGAAGATGAATGCTATAATTTAGGTCAACACTGAATGTCCCAGTTGCAATACTGTTGCACAAGGGCCAGCAAGTTCCCATCTCCAAGATCTGCAGGAATCAACATGGAAAGAGGTGCCAAATACAGCATCTTGTACCTGTTGACTCACACAACCATATGTCTGCATTTGCTTTTCTCATCTCAAAACCAAAGCCTTCTTTAAAAAATGTTAAAGACTAAAATAATTATAAATTGAACTCAACTATGTAATGAGGTTACAGAAATCTTCAAGTATTGCCTGTTTGGGGCTGTGACAGGCAGGTTGTCACAGATCACCTGCAGGCTGCAAAGCTTTGCAGGTGCAGTTGAACCCAAGCTAATATGGCAATATTTAACCAGGATACTGTGCATTCTCTACCCAATACTGGTATTTCCAACAGGGAATTCTGCATGGGAAGTATGTTGCAAGCAAAAAAACCAACCAACCAAACAAAAATTATATAATCAGAGAAATAGGCCCCAAAAGGATCCGGAAAGGGAAATCATTCTGCTTAAATAAAGCCATGTGGTACAGTCAGCCTAGCCCTCTCATCTCAGGAAAAAGATGAGCATTCTTGCTAATACTTCAATAAATTGATCATGGAGGGATACTTGATCTTGAGATTTGATGAGAACTAATCCAGCTGTTTTCAGATCAAGCTCTATTCCCAAAGTTCTCAAGGCTCAAAGTGTTAAGTTCTCAGGGGATGCCCAGCTGCTGTACTTATTTCACACTTAGCAGGAACAGCTCTTCCCTGGCTCAAGCACCCAGCAGAAGCAGTCAACTTTCACAAGGAGATAAACAATCTAAATAAATACACAATATCCTAGTCTTCTCTGTATTATTTGGGGTCTCCCCTTTAGAATAAGCTAAAGCTATCGAAATGACAGACATCTTAGGACTCATAGTAACATTGCTGCTGAACCAAACACACAAGTCATCTTCATCATCCAGAATGCTGCCTGCTAGGCACAGCTCTAAGTGACACACTACTTAGTCTCACAAAAAACAAACCAAAAAAGCCACATAATACTACTTACCCACTAATTTTAACATCACAGTTAATAAGCATGCAAAATACATCAACATCAAATTCTAAAAACTCTCCAAAGCTGATTTATTTTCTCCTTACAAGTGTGCATGAAGGGTTCTTTCTGCAGTAACGCTGTATCTCTTTGCTTCTGACAAGAAATTAAGATTGAAACCAACAGAAAAACACAAAAGTGATAAGACTGTATTTCACCTGTGCAGTGATTTTACAACTTCCAATTTCTTTGGCTTACAGAGCATATTGGTTTGTTTGGTTTTTTTAATTACTTGTGAGTAAACATAGAAGAACCTCTCTTGAAAAACCTTTTCATTTATCATACAAAAAGCCTGGAGTATGGAAGGATTATGCACATTTATTTTTGTTTCACTCATATATTTTCAAGAGGGGGATGTTCATGAAAATCAGGTACCTGTGAGCAGTACTGCTGGATACATACAGGATTTAACACCTTCTCCTGTATTAACACTACTGGGTTCAGGGAGGAATTTGCTGAAAGTCTTCTAATTCATTATAAATCTTTCCTCCACCAAACAGTTACAGGAAAAAACTTATTTTCACACCATATCAACTAGAGATGCTAAATCAGATGTACCAGGGGTGTTAAGTATTTAACAATAAGACAATATTAAATAATTGTTAAATAAGTATTTAATAATTGTTAAATAAGTATTTAACAATTTAACAATAATAGAAGAGCACCAACACTTTTCATACTGGGCAAACTGAATAATTACTCTGAGTACAAAGCGTAACTAATTAGCACATCTTAAGCCAGGATGTATGATCCTAAAGTGTTAGATATTTCCATTTAAATTTTTCATCAGTGACTACTTTTTTACTGCAGGGAAAAGAGAACAGAGAGGATGGAAGACTATTCTATACATACATTATGTACTGGTATCAATTTGAATATCTATAGGAACATAATAGAAAAGTCAAAGCAGTTGTACATACTCATTATCACTGCAGATGTAATTTGAGATGGAGATCAGTCACTGATTAAATTGTTACCTTTAACAACTAGACAAGCACAGAAATATTTCATCTTTACAAACTACTGTGTAAAATACATTCTATGGGATTGTAAACTTGCTAGAAGTAGATATTATTTCATTGTTATTGCCAGATAGAATGTGCTCTGAGTGACAGTCAGTATTCACATAAACTGAAGGATTTCATACTTTCATTTATGCAATTAATAATTAAGATAATTGATAGAAGGTAAATAGGGAATATGAAACGTATTCTAGTAGTATTCAGCAGAATTGAGTTTATTTTCTACATAGTGGAAATTTATGAAGAAATGGGGATGAATATTCTGCTCTTTACCTTAAAGCATGAAAATTACTTTGAGGGGGAAATTCAAGTCAGAATTAAAATACTGCCCAACTTCCTAGTGAGGTTAAAATTACAAGAATTCCAGACATGTCTTAGATTACTTAATATCTAATTACATCTTATAAAAAAAAATGAGTTAATGTTAATATAATCTGTAAGTTGGTCAGCATTACCTCCTGTTCTAATTCCACTTTGGCTTTGTAAGAAATATATACATGACAAGGCAATCAACCATAGTACCAAAACATCTGAGCTGTAATGTATAACATTAATTGCACTAGAGCAACAAGTTCCAGTTAATTTTTTTTTTTAATAGTGTTCTCAGCTAAGGGAATTTGTTAGATCATGTGCTTGTCTGAGTACATATTTATATGGCTACAGACTTGTCCAACAAATGGCAAAAACATCAGAAAGCGTGAGGAAACAGAAACAGCAGGTAGCACAAAACAAAGAAAATGTTCAGTGATTTTGACTCAAGATGATGCTGTAAAACATTACCTTGCAAAAGCAAGGCAGCTCACGGAACAAAGTGTCTTGAGTTGGATAATAACACATTTTTAGTAGGAAAAAATTCAAAGAACTTATTGTCCTACCAGATCAGAGACAAGAATCTCTACACAAGAGCCCTAGGAAGCAAAAGAACCAATACATTAACTTACAAGTTAAGCAGCAGGCACTTTATTATATCTATTAAATTATAGCATTTGTCATATTCTAGCAAATATTGTACCTAAATTTAATGCAAAAAAAGAAGAGAATTAATAGAACCTATTAGTCTAGCTTTTCATTATTCTACATTCATAGTTTAATCTAAAAATATGGATGTGAGGGGAAAGAAGAATAAAATGCATCATAAATTTATTAATATCTCACACTACCTTTAATAAAGCAACTATAAAGAAAATTACCATTATAAGAGGGCTTGATAATAAGCTGTGCAATTAAAGCTGGAAACCAAGTTAATATGAGAACCATAATGGAAGTAACAAGTTGGATAGAAATGGGACCAACAGGTTGTGCAGAAGAAAAAAAATTAACCCTATAAGGGAATTAATACTGGATAATGAAGGCAGTCATAAACTGGCCTTAAAAATACACCTAACAATGATGGCACAAATGTGCTAGAGGAATTTACTGATGGCATGAAATTTTTCATATTATTAGAGATTATTATATCCCATGCAGAGAACTAGGTGATGGTAAAGCTACATTAAGAACAGAGCAAATTTAGTAATTTAGTAATTTAGAAGCGAGGGAAATAATTTTAACGAGTCCATTGGAGAAGGGAGATAATTAAAATAGCAAGAGAATGACTACACCACCAATGGAACGCTTCCAGAAAAAGAAAAATGATCCTACAGTGTGGGATTTCCAGAGATCAGGCAGTGATCCAGATGTGGGATTTCCAGAAGCAAGCAGGCAGAAACAGTATCACAGCACAGGAGCCAGGCAAAGCCATATCCATGAAACAGAAGAGGAAAGATTAAACTGGAACTGAGAATGTTATTTGAATGACTAGAAGAAATAAGAGCCTAGCAAGAAGACACTTGCTTATCCCAGCATAATGAAATCTGAGGCAAAAATATGACTCTATACATAAAAAGAGGACAAAAAGAAAAGCAAATGGGAAGAAAACAGCTCTTCTGGCTAAGTGGCTGTGCACACAAAAATGTAAAAAGGGAACTGCATGAACAAATTCAGAGTGACAGTCCAAATTTAGGCAGTCAGAACTCACAGAATCACACTATCAATGAGGCTGGAAAACTCTGAGATCACTGAGGCCAACCTGTGACAAACACCACCCCGTCAACCAGACCATGGCACTAAAGGCCACACCCTTAACCACTCCCAGGGAAATGACTCCACCACCTCCCTGGGCAGCCCATTTCCATGCCCAAATGGGACAGTCAAGAATCTTGAATGCATTTAAAGCATAATAATGCCATTTCTCTCCACAGAGTTTGGGAGTATGGCATAAAGACTTCAATAAATATTCTTTAAATCATGTATACAAGGGCATGCTTCTAAGAGATACCTGATCGAGTTTCAAGTTCTGCCAGAGGTGATTGCAGGGGTTTGTGCTGATGTTTTGTCTTTTATTTATTTTTTTCAAACATAAAATATCCCTGAGCATAATGATAGGGAACCCCATTTGCCACATACCGGTAGCCAAGAATTTCTTTGAACACAATAATTAAAGCAGAAAAAGTATAGAATGTTTTCACACAGTTCTTAGATCAATTACTTGATGTCTTTGCCTTTCAAATAGTGTACATGGACTAGGGCAGTAATCCTTCAAGGCTGGGGAACAGAAAAGGGAAAAATAGGAGAGAGATGGACCCTATGCAGAGACGTCAGCGGCCAGCAATTTCAATCCCTCTGCCCGGTAACATCAGACAGAAATCTGGAGGGAAATGAAGATAATGGTAACTTATAGACTGAAGTAAGGTAAAAGCAGTATTCAAGCCTAAATTGCAAATCAAAATGCCCAGCTTTGCAGTCCAGTCCTGAGGTAGCTATTCTTCACAGGAACCTGAGGCTTTTTTTACACCCTGCAGCTTGTGAGGTCCTCAGCAGCCTCACTCCCAGGCATCCATAAAAGGCTGTAATTGCTTGGATGAAGCTGGATGTCACGTCTCCACAGACATATGAATCTACCTAGCTAACTCCTCAGAGATCCTGATGGGCAATCTGGGAGCACAGCTCACAGGAAGGCTCTGGCAGTGATTTTATATTAAAATATGAGCCCATAAGGAAAAGATGAAACTCTTCCTCCTTCTCATTCCCACTGTCATTCAGCTGCACAGTGATTAGAGGCACTAGCCCCACATGAGGGAAGGTTTGCAGTAATCCTGTAGCTGCTTCAAATCAAAGAACCACCAGCATGGAGCTTCTATTTTCATGCAGACTCTGGATAATTCTATTTTCAAGTATACTTTTATATACATATATATATATAAAAGTAGATACATATATACAGGTCTATCTGGTTTAGAAAAATTTTCCTTTTATATGCAAGACTTCACCTTTAACTCATACAAATCCCTGCTGCTTTATAAGCATGCCTTTTTAATTAATCCCAACTTGCCCGCCTTCTTAATTAATCCCAATTTGCCAGAATGTTGAGGAGGCAGGCAAGTCATTAGAAAATAATCAAAGCACTTGAAAAGGAAAAAAAATTAAAAAGAAATACCAAAAAAAATTTACAATACTTCAGGAACATCATCAGGAGGTTTCATGTTAAACTAAAAAATTCAGAAGTTGAGGAAAATGCTCATATCAACTTTAAAAACTCACATTTAGATAATAGAAAATTAAAATACTCTTGAAATGGCAACTATAAATTAACAGGCCAGGGGAGTCAATTTTCATTTATCTCACAAAAAGTGCCACAATAATTGCTATTTGCAATTTCTAATAAAGTCCTAGGAAGGCTGAACCATAATAGAAATAATAAAAGAAACTTAAAACATTTATGTTCATTCAAATTTCACAACTCTAGTATTTAATGTTGACCCTCACTGTTGGCAATTTTCTTTTTCTTTTTTTATTTTGTTAATTAGAACTCCCTGCTCCCTCCCCCATAAAGCCCAGACCTCTCTACCTCATTATTCCGGGTTGTAATGTTTTAGCAGTTTCAGACAACTGCAACATTCATCTAGAGAAGAAAAAAAATATTAAGATGAAATTACCATAACATTGACAATAACTGTCAATGAACAGTTAGAAACATATTTATAAGTTAAAAATATATTTTAGAAATCCTACCTATTTTTCCTATTAATAATTTAAGTAATGAATCATGAATCTTATGTTACTAATAATAGTTCAGCCATTAATTAAATCTATCATATTGCTCCAATAAGTGTGCACTGGTGGTGAAAGACCATCATCAGTAATGTGGTGATTCATACCTGCAAACTCATATCCAGAGTGAGCACATTCCACTATCACAGAACTCCATTCATTAAAAAAAAAATACAGCACACACATACAAGTCATAGGTCCAGGATTAGAGGTTAGAAATAATCTAAAGAATACTGTCAGTCTCCTAAATTGTGAGAAACTGAAATTAAAAGAGAGCTCAAATGTCACTGCACAGTTTCTTTTCCTCCCATTTAGGAGACAGCTGAGGTGAGCGGGAGTCCTTATATGAGATTCACAAGTGATTTATAGAAATCTAAATCATAAACCAAGCATAGCCTTTTATTTCTGCAGATACAAACACCAGTGAGGACACAGCTCAAAACAGAAAACTGCAGTAGTTGAGACAGAAAATGAACCTTAAAGATCAATGAAGTTTTAAGCTATGCTAGGAAGGGTTCTACCAAGTCTTCTGTCATTTATACATTTTTTTTCCTGATATATAAATTGCCATTTATGATTATTATTTAGGTTAAAATGAAAAAAAAAAACCTATTTGGTTCTGCATTTATTAAGCACTCAATTGCTTTTATAGCTTAGTAACAAAATTTTGTCTTCTCCTATCTGTTAATTTCTAGTGCTATTTATGTTTCCTCCCCTTCTTCAATCCACCTCCCCTCTCCCATTAGATTATGCAATTACATCTATTTATGATCTAATAAGCTGTTTCATCAACAAATGTGCAACACAGCAATATGAAACAAATTCATAACCTCTCTGCTGATTTATAGAGCAGTAAAAAGATATAGGAAAAGAGAGCATAATTTATTGTAAAGGCAGTAAGAAAACCTCTAGAGCATTTTTCAGAGAAATTAAATTCTCAAACTCCCTATCACAGGGCAGCTTTTAAATAGGGACAATCACTAAATACTCACTCCAAAGCTTTCAAAAAAAAAAAAATCAATTTGATGATCATTATTTTGCAACAAAATTTAATGCAGACTCTCAAGTGAGTGTTATCCATTGCAACTCGGTCTGTGCAGTGCTTAAAGAAAACAGTTGTGTATGGGAAAAAACCACAACCAGCACATGAAAACCATGCCTGAGGCTTCTGGTACAGAATAAAATAAACTACAACTTCTTCTGAGGCACAGATGGGGAAAGTCCATCACTCTGAAAGGCTGCTGGTGTAGAGTCACAGGGCTCTGGTGAAGACTTCCCCTCAACCTTTGAGCTGGACAGAGAAACCCCCCTCAGCAGAGCTCTTCCAAACAGAATGAGAACCCTTGGGTGGCTCCTACCAAAGGTAGCAGTTCCACAACACAGATAGAAGAATTCAAAGTATAAATTTATATATGAAAAAGGAATGCTGAACAAATCTATTTGGCTTCATGAACATCACTTTTTTATCTGTTTGGGTTTTGTTTGATTTGTCACTGCTGTTGTTTTTCACCACAACCCAGACAAACTTGAAATCCTTGAAAGATGTTCAGCGACCACACATTCCAACCAGAAATGCCCCTCTACTTATAATTAAAAGCTTCCTGATTTCATGCTTTAACTGCTGATACTTGTTGGTCAGATGCATTTGCCAAATTACTGAATACAAAAGGCCTTTCTACTCATACAGTCATGCAAATTCAGTCCACACAACACAAGCAGCAAAAGTCTGCTTCGGACATGGTTCTAAATCAAAAAAAATGCACTTTGATAACATTTTTGAACACTTACAAAAGACTGTTGCTCGATTCCTACAACATCAAGTATGTCTAGCACCAGTAACAGAAAATATTAGTTGAGGAATAAGTATCTCCCATGACACCAAATCTTCAGACATTCCTGACAAATACACCACTACTGAGTAATGCAGACACCAGGGTTTTTTACTGAAAACAGAAAGCTAATTATTAAGATGCTGCATTAGTTCGATGAAACAACAGAAACAGGCTTAAATAGCTACAGAATCAAATACACAGATTTTTTTACTAGTTGTACAAAAACACCCCCACACTTACTCAATTTTTCCTCCTACCTCTCAGCATATAATTCTACACCAAAAAAATTCATCCTGATCATTTTTCTCCATGCTCTTTAACATAAATTCAAAACCCAACTGCTCCAAAATAAGTCACACACTGTAGTCCAGTAGTCCAGTTATTGTTTTGCTTTTAATGTGCCCATTGCACAGTAAGATTGTGATTTCTCTTCTGCATCCAAACACAGTAAGGCTCCCAGAGATTTCATAAGAGCATCTCTTTTTATTTTTCTCAAGAATCCTCTGACAAGGATAAGCTAAAAATATTTTAACAGAGGATAGGGAATTCTACTTGAACAAAAACTAGCATTTCGCTTTCTCCACATGGATAAAACACGTTTTAGGAGAACATTCCCTTGGACATCTGTAACTCAAGCAAAATATTTGAAACCACAACCCTAACTAAAAGCAGATAGAAGGGAAAATAATTACTGAGCACCATACTAACATAATTAAATTCATTCAGAGGAGAACTGTTTGTAATATAAAGACATTCTTAGCATGAGACAACACCTTAACAGCTTGATTCTAAAAGTACCAGGACATAAAACACCAACCCCCTAACAGTTCATTAGGTGAAAGCATTATTTCATCAACTTATTTATATCATTTAAAAACCTCTCTAAAAGGAATTATTCTATCCAGCCAAACAAACTCGAAAAGCATTTAGCTCAAACATGACTTATCAATGTCATTCCTCCCTGGTATCCTGACATTCTTTCACTGATAATTTTTTTTAATTCAGTTCGCTATAATTTTAAAAGAAAATGAAATCAAACATAATAGGCAAAATAACTCAGTATTCTAAAACTTAAGGCAATATATATGCACACCCACACACATTATGTATTAAAAACCTGCAGGATAACAACCATTCTGCCACCTATACATGAGGGACACACTTTTGTCATATAGACATGATTTTTAAGAGCCTGATTATCCATTTCATTCTATGAGCTTCATATTAAAGAACAAATCCTAAACAGATGAAATACAACAATTTAATACTATGGTAATTGAAAGTCAGACCTGCAGTCTACTTTCAAGTGCAAAATTATGAACAGCCTCATTATTCCTTCTTATGCCATAAATACTAATTTAATTGAGAAAATATAAATTTAATGTAATTTTAGTTCTTTATATATTATTATTAACTATCTTATTACTAATTAAGTAATGAATAAAATATTTATATTAATTTTTTATCCTACAACTACTACCAAATCCATGCTGGTGTATGCCTTCATAAAAGCTAACCTCTCTACAAAACCAAGAGCTGTTTCCCATCCTGGATCAATTACAAGCCCCAAATCTTGTTTTGTGGACATCCTAAAATCTCACCTGTTTCCACAACACTCCTTACTTTTCATAGAGTGACCTCCTGAGAAGTGTTTCTTTCAAATCCTGCCTCAAGCAAATTCTTTAGCAAGTCCGTGGAACCTCTGAACCGAGTTCATTATCCACACAGCTCCTGAAAATTACTTTCTGAACAAGTCTATTTCCCCCTCCCAAACCTCAACATGATTAATTAGATGAGCAAACACACAGTATTTCTGATCTGCAGACATGTACATACACACAGCTATGCCATTTTCTCTTTGCTGCTCAAGTGAGTAATTTAAGAGTCAAAAATCAGACATGCACACAAAACTCTAAGAGCTACACAGGCAAATTGAGATTAAGTATAATTCAACATTAGGGAAAACAAAAATCCTTCTGATAGTCTTAAGCACAGACAATTGTTGCCAAGAGAAGCTTGGGCTCCCCATCCCTGTGTTTTAAGACCGGGCTGGATGGAGCTCTGAGTAATCTGGCCCAGTGGGAAGCATCTCTGCTTATGCAGGGGGGTTGGAACAAGATTATCTTTACAGTCCATAGCAAGCAGCAGGTCAGATTTATGCAGCCTGTAACCCAAGTTAGCACTGAAATCAAGTATAGAGATGCCCTGAATTATATCACCATCTTATGCTGTTGAGCACATGCAGAAAAAGAACCACCTCATGCCTGCGTTTGGACCAGTAAATGCAGCTTCTCCTGCGCTGCAGCAGCCCCACACACAAACCTGCTAAACCTCAGGTCATAATTCCCTTCAGAGCCATGGTTTGCTGCCCCCCAGGCATTTCCATACAGATATTTCACAGTATTTTCTACTTTCCTGTGGAAGCAATGACAAGATCTTTTAGACTAAAAACCTTAACTATAAAGCAAGTACATCCTACCAAAAAGAACATAATGTACAAAGAACAGAGAATTCAACAAGAGCAATCAAAGTAACTCTTAAAAGCAGAAAATAAAGGCATCCTATCATTTAAACTACATGACCAGAATACATATACTTCCTGAGTTTGCATAAAATCCTGTCTTAGAGTGTGGCATAAACTCAGCCAGCCTCCTCAGTACTTCTGGTCTGTTAAAAACAAACAAAATAAAACAAAGAAGAAAGGAAAAAAAAGGTCTTAATAGAGATGACAACCTCAAAAGTTTCTGCTACTTAAAAAACTGTAGATTTCTAAACAGAGGATGCCTGCAAATTTCCTTCATCAAATAATGTAGTTTTTTTTTTTAAGTATGCTTTTAAGTAGCCCCAGAATAAGAGATATGATGCACTGACATCTAGGTCTGCAATTGCATAATTATGAGGACAAAGAAGAATATTTCTTCCATTAAAGAAAGTGTGACTATGCTCATACTCACCAAAATTTGCATATTTATTTGTGTCATTTTCCCAGCCTCGAAGCACAATAATTTTTATGCACCTCCAGTGACTTACATAAAGACAATAAGGAAAGATGTCAATTGCAAAGTTACAACATAAACTAGAATATCACACATTGCACAGTGTTCTCCTGGATCATCAGAAAACCAGACTAAAGCTCAATTTCTGTACTTAATCATGAGGACTAAGGTTAAGTATGTTCTTCATCTGCTTTGGTTTTCATTAGCAGATGGAAATAAAAGGACACATTTAACAGGATGATTAAAATATAGTGACTGAAGAGCTACAGGATTATGTGTGAAAAAGAGCTGATCAGCCACAGGGGGTTTTATTAATAACAGGTAGGGCTTCTTAAGATCTTTATTGAGCATGAGCACAAAACTCTCACAGCAACATGTCAGAGGAAGATGCTCTCAAATTCCATTTCAGTGTAGCATTGCAAGCTTTCATCATACTAAGAGAAGCTAATATGCACTGGCTCTGCTTTTCAGTCCAATTGCTACTTAGAAATGCAGCCAATCTAAATTGGAAAACCCACATCTAACTTTAAAGGAATATTCTGCATACATTCAGCTGTCTGTCACTTCAGAGTTTTATGTTAGAGAACAGATTTCCAAATGCCTATAAAGCCCAAATACAGTAAGCACACTTCAAGGATGTATATAAAATTGAAAATAAAATTATCCAGCAACATTGCTGATTATGAACACATTTTGTAAAGTAAATATATTAAGCTGTAGCTTCCTTGTTCCCTGTCTCCATCCTCTTTAAAAAATGAAAACCAGAGATTAGCTACAAACTCATTCCATCTTCCATGTCCTGGGTCCACCTTTTCAAGATCAATTCCATGTCCTGGGTCCACCTTTTCAAGATCAATTCTCTAAGTACCCATCAACCTCTAACCTATATTGGCATTTATACCTGCATTAACAGAGGCCCCCCCATATACTCACAGAATGACATACAGTATGTGTTTGAAACAGTCAGTGTAAAATACCATCACAAAACTCCTCAGTTAAGAATTATATATATATATATACACACACACACTCACAAATAATACATTTCATATTCTCTCTTATGCTACACACTAGAAGTCTCTGAGAAAAAAAAAGAACTTCAAACTATATTGTATATTTGCAGCAAAAAAAACCTGAAGACAGTTCAGTCCTCCCAAAATGAGGACTGATACGGACTTCCAGAAAATTTTATTTATTCCCAAGCTTCCATTTCAATTCAGCCACTTATTTGTTATTTTACTTTAGACAAGCACACAACTTCAGGTTTCCTACACGTAAAACAGCTCAAAAAAATAAGTGTTTGTTTCCCAAGGCCTTGTGACAAGCAGCTACCCAGTGCTTAAATAAGATATCCAGGTAAAATATGATACAGATGGGTGGAGGTAAGTCCTTCCTTGAATACAGATTGGTGTTTTTAGCCCTGTGAAAGCTAAAACAGTACAAGCACTTCAGAAGTTAAAAACTCTAGAAAAATTGCGCCATTTTTAGTTTAAAATAGATGCTTGCTCCTACAAAGTGCTACAGTACTAAAATGACTGGGGTAGTGAGGGGGAACAGGGTGTGGATTTTAAATACACATATTCTGATTTTAATACTTATATCAGCAGTAGGGTTTAGAAAACATCTGCAAAAATATTTTCTAAAAAAATTCTCTTAATATGATAGTACAGCTGTGCACACAAGCGCAAATTCGTATGTTTTCAAAAGCAGCCATTTGTTTGTTCAGTATTTTTCATTTTTCAGGATTACCTTCCAGCTTCTGTCCAATGTTTTGGTTTCAGTTACCTATTGGAGAAGGCACAAACAAAACATATCTGCTGATAATGAGAGAAGTACAAATGCACCCAGCTTCATTACAGCAGCTCTGGGATGCTTCCCATGAAACATCCACAGTTCATTTCCCTCTCCCCATGCTTGCTTTGGGACACCCTGAATGTAGCAAATCAACATTTGATTAGCAAGAGTCCTCCAAAGCATCTTCATCAACTGGGCTTGCACACACAAACATGACTGGGAACTGTGTTTGGGTTTTCCTTGTGAGAAATACATACCTCTACATACACACACTCTTACTTTATAGATTATTTTTAAATTAAAAAAAGAACAATTAAGGGTACAAATTATCCTACAGTTGGATTAATCAACATTTCAGTTTCACTAATAGAGCTGAAATTATCAAAATATTCCTTTATAGAAGTCAGAAAGTATTCAAGTCTTCTTGAGTTTCTAAAACTGAGATTAATTAACAAGAAAATTAAGCTCACCATATTTTAGTCACTTCTATCCATTACAAGAAGGAAAGTACTTTAAACTGCAGCATGATTAGAAAGATACTTTCCTGAGTAATTTATCTTTGTCCCAGGATTGTGGGTGGCAATGAAAGAAGCCCATTTGTCTTCTTGTTCCACAGTGCTTCATGGTTTGCTTGCACCTTGAACAAAGTTTCTGCAAAGCTCACCAGAATATTTAAAGACATTACTAACCCCAGATGTCGGCCCAGGATTTTGACCAAAATCACTGCTGCTCATATTATACTGCCACAACTGGTAACAGACATTAGCTAAAGTCTAGCCCTTTTGTGGCACTGCTGTTTATTCTACATGACATAGTCAACATGAACCATTTTTTTCATAGAAGGCAAGTTATCAACTTTCAAGATAACAGAGAAGTGGCTGAAAACTCAAACGCATGGGGAACAAACAAAAATCTATACATAAAAGTACATGTCTGAAATAAAAATCTACATTTAAAGACTAGATTCTGTAATAACATCAATGTCATCACCTACAAATTAGGAATGTGTGATTCTTTGATACTGGCATAGGAATGCAATGACTAATATAGAACACTGTATTCCTACAAGTAAAGCAGTAACTCTTCAAAATACCCATTTAGTACTGCAGCATTTTGCAATATTTTGTTTGTAATATTTATTTCAGGGTTAGGGGTTAGGTCTTTGGGGGGGTCTTACTTCTGAAACCAAATCTTATCAGTGACATCCAATGTACAATTTTTTCTAGTGAGTCTATAATATGAGACTATTATTCTGCAAGAACACAGACTGCATGGTTTTGCTCCATCTGACCTAATGAGGAAGTGATTTAACTAATCTGAGATACACAGCATAGTTTGGACAACAATACTTCATGCCCTAATATTTATCACATTCCAGGAAAAAATGCAATCTATAAAATTTTATCTACTTTATTAGCTGTGCCTCATGGGTCACCTCAAGTCTTTAAGCTTACAGGAAGCATTATTTCCTTCTTACAGATGAAACACTGAAACACATAAATTATGGAAGAAATCCATAAGAAAATGTAGACATTGAGTGTCTGTCATTTTATGTGTCTGCATCCAATCTTTTAGTAATTCAGTACTTGTTTTGTTGCCAGGTAATCCTAGAATACCCTGGATTCAAAACTCCCTGCCCAGTTCAAGGTTATCAGATATGTGCTGCTAAAACTTGGAAATATCCTACCGCTAGGTTGTTTTTAAATACCACTAGCATGAACAGAGAAGATATTTTGCCATCACAGATTGTAGCAGCCCATTTTCCATCCTTAACTAAGAAATATAAAAATACTGATTTAAACAGATCCTAGAATCCATTCCTTACAGATGAGTAACATAAGCTTTAAATTTTGGAAGAGATTGTCTCATGGAATTTAATTTTTTAAATGCTGTTGCATTAACAGATTTAAGATGTTTACCCTCGAATATTCTATAGCTGGTGGCTAAATTATGTTTTAGAGAACTAAAAACATTTTAGGTTTTTCTCTCTGGAGCAAACTTCAAAGTTTGCAGGTCTTGCACCTTGGGAATGAACATTAAGTAAAAAACTATGTGAAACTTAGTTCCCTGATTTCTCAGTTAAGGTCTTGATCATCATAGAGCTCTTGAATCAATGCAACACTTTGTCCACTCATTAGGTTTTTAAGATTTAGAGGACAACCTATAAAACTGGTATGAAAATTCCCACTGCTCACTCACCTCAAGTTAAAACATCTACTTTGCTTATAGTTTACTGGTTTACTTTTATTACTGTTAGCAGCTGCAATTCACTGGAGTGCTCATGTTTTCAGGTATCATCATCATCATTTATTTCTCCTTACATGAACTTCATAGCATGTTTTCCAGGCTTAGACTATACAGATAGTAACAAATTTCATAGACACTGACAGATAATTATTCTTCAGTACTGCAGGAGTTTTCCAATGCATTTTTGTTGCCCATGTAGTAATGCTTCAAAATAAGGTCTTTTCTCACCAGCATTTGTTAGGATGTGTAGGAATATCCCAAGGGTATTCCTGTAATATCTCATATTTACCTCCTACCTTTTCTGCCTACATTTTCATACAATTAAATCAATTTCCAGTGCAGTGTGATAGACTGAATTCTCAAAAACTACTCACACTCATTTTAAAAAGATGACATGAACTATGATAATGCCTTCCAAAATACGATCATCATGCCTTCTCCTTGATTAAAGGAACTAAGAGAAACACAGTGCTAGCCTAAATTTATTTGCCAAATTAAATTTAAAACATACTAAAAGTATGAAATGCTATAACCTGTACAGCTATTTATGTATTATTTATGGATAGACTTAAACATGCATTGATATAACTGAGTTTTTTACCCACCCATAGCAATGGCAACCAGCCTTTGATGCTGTCTGAAGGGCTGGCAGGGTCATCAACCATCTGTTCCCACACTTCTTTGCCTAAGTAACAAGCTGCTTAGCCTGCAAACAAACCAGGCTTCAGAATCCATGAGCCCTGCAAACAAACCTGGCTTCAGAATCCATGAGCCCTGCAAACAAACCTGGCTTCAGAATCCACCAGGCCTGCAAACAAACCTGGCTTCAGAATCCACCAGCCCCTTGCCTAACTTTCACTCCTGTGGATTGCTGCAGATTTACACAGAGGAAGGCACACTATACATATTTAATTATCTACTGCTTTGGGGGAAGAGGGGTGTTTCTAAAAGGGCATAGCTTCATCCCAAATGTGTTTGTAGCCCCACAACTACCTGTCACTCCAAGCAGGGGAGGATGTGTTAGTTCCCAGACTGGTTTGAGAAAAGCAGGGCCTCGATACTGAGGATGCAGCAGGATTTGGAGGTAGAAAATCAGAGTGCTAAGCTGAGAAGCACCAGCTGCAGCTGCACAGCAGGGCCCCAGGCAGCAGGGGAGAAGCTACTCTGCATCTACATTCCACCAGCAGGACCATTACCAAAAGCATATAGTTCTGGCACTCATAGCTCAAGAAAACTGATAATATAGGGGAGGCTGTAAACCAAGAGAACAGTCAAGGAGGGGAAGGTTTGTTTTATGTTGAGGCAACTCAAGGAACTTTCCACTCTCAGTGAGGAAAAGGTGGCCATATCTCCAACTGCATAGGGAACAGAGACATCGCCTACTAAAGGTTCTACAATCAAGACCTGACTCAAAACTTGAGAAAACAGGGTAATAAAAAGAGACAAAAAATAAGGTAGATTAGATCTGTCAGTGGTACTTGCAAATGCAGCAATTCCTGCACTTGTTTTTCTGGTTACAGAACACAGTGAGGATAACTAACCAGTGAAAGGAGTTTGAAAGTCTGTAAGGGGCTTCAAGTCAGTGGAAGCATTTTCAGACACATACAGATGCTTTCTAAAGCACGTGTTCAGCTCACAGAGGAAGTAATTCAGAGTTACGCTAAAGCCTACAAGAGGCAAGAGGTAATAAGTAATCAGAGCTCATTTCTGGTCTTCTCTATAAAACCCTTAAAAACCATTGGAATGGTTACTGATGAAATTGGTAGTGTTAGGACAGTGGCTGGACTCTGTGATTTTAAGGGTCTTTTCCAATCTAAAAGATTTCATGTAGCAAGTATTAAGCAGTCCAAAAAACACATTACAATAAAACTATCTTTTTAAGTTTGCAAAAAGACGGCTTTCTGTTCAAAAAGTACTTTTCAGGGCAGATTGCTTAGCTCAGGAGGAATTTGATAAAATTTTATGGCTCATGTTTCTACATTCAAAACAAGATTTACAAAAAAAAATTGTTCTTTAGAAATCAAAAATATCTTTATAATGTAAGCTAAAATTGTATTTTTAAATTTTAATACAGAGAATAAATCACATTAAAATGTGATCACATAAAAAGTTTTTCAGAGCACCATAACTAAAATAACTTAAATAAAGACCACTTGATAAGACTAAAATCATAATCAATGATGCTTTTCCAGAGGTTTAATTTTATTACCATTCACATGCTGAGTTGTAAAAAGGCAATTTGCAGGTGCAAAATCTCACACTCAATTGCACTGATGTCAATAAGAGTAATTATTTCTTGGATTAGATACAGGCCACTCTTTTGACAAAGACAGTGCTGCAACTTATAGCATGACTCAGGGATTTCACCCTGTGAAACAGAAGTTGCACTTAAATGGTGATGTTGTTTTACTTTTAAGTTCTGGAAAACTAAGTCTGGACCAATTCTAAAAAGTAACAAATTTTTTCTCCTATCTACACCTGCGGATGCTGCCAACTCCTTTGGATCAGCAGGAGCCTTATGTAAGTGAAGTAACTTGAGGAAACTGAGCTAGCTTTAAAAAAAACTGGCTGGGAGGTGTGGAGATCTGTTCCTGTTGATACTTTTCAACTCTCAGCAGGAATATTAATGCTTACATAAGAACCAGCAAGATGTAATCAAAGAGAAGCGTGAAGGATAAAGTCAGCCCCTTTCACAGCACTCTGAACTTCAGCTGGCTGCAGCTAAAGCTAACTTCTTTTCTTAAGATCTCTTCTTACACAACATTATCACTCATTTACAATCTGCAATTTAAGGACACTTTCTTTGCATGAGTCATTCTGCAGACAGCAGAATTCAGAGTTTTAGATAGAAATAAGGATTTTGCATGGAATAACAAAATTTGATACCCTTCAAACATTTCAGTTGTGAATATACTTGTACTTAGAAATTGTTCTGTCCTTGAAGAATGCAGAATCTTTTATCAAAGCTCTAGAAATTAAGGAGAGCATGCAGGAGGTAATTTAGCAGTACAATAAGAACATCTGGAGGCTAGGTTTAATAATCAAACAAATCCATTTGCTCTTACTCTCTCCATAACAACTACATATCTAGGACTAGGTAAAGCAGATTAACTGAAGTGCAGGTCCTCAGAGTTGCTCACCTGTCCTCTTCTGCTTCATTACACATCACACTCATAACTATCAAATAAATAACCATAAACCTCTGAAGACACAACCTAATTTTTCAAAGGCAGCATATTACAGTGGGTATTTCCAGTCCTCAAAAACATTGGAAGAAGATAAATTCCACCCACAAAGTTTCCTCAAATGCTCTTACACAAACCAGTGCAAAGCAGAGCACATTTTGGAAATAGGGAAACTTTTTGCTCCAACCTGGAGGAATTTTTTTTCTTCTAAGAAATCATTCTGTGAGTAGCAAAACTAATGAAACCTGTTTTCCTGCACTGCTGCATCTCAAGACTACTGACTTTGACATCTAACTACATAGAAGCTGTGACAGCAGTTTCACTGCAGTTGGGCCATTCATAATGTTTGTGTCCCTGAACTCCCTGGAGTCTTATAACATAACTGATTTAGGCAGCCCTTCCCTCTCCTTTCTGCCCAAACTCATACCATCATTAAAAGTACAACTGACCAACAAATTCAAATGCACAGAGGAGGGGAAGAAAGAATGGCAGATGTAGTATTAAAAGCATCACTTCTTTAATAAATCAGCCTTGCAAAACAAAACCGTACACTGCCCTTTAATGCTTGTGGTTTAGTTTATATCTTGGGTACTGTGCTGCTTGAAGCTCCCTGCTATAAAAACAGAACCTGCTCATCCACTGGCTTTCCTATCTTTCACCTGCCAAAATTCCTTTTCCCCTCTCTTTTTATAACTAAATTTCCCTTTTTTATTTTGCTTAAAAAAAAGGTTTTACATTATTTCGCAGTAGAGGTGAAGGGATGGAAGGAAAAAAAAAGTTCAAAGATGAAAGTAAGTCAGAAAGTCAGAGCTGCATTCAGATATCCAATCTGGACAGAGAGTAAAATGATTTACCACCAGGCAGACACCAGGTCTAAATCTTTCTGAATGGTAACTGACAGGATTGTGAATGCCCTGCAGTAAGAATAGCAACATCTGCATTTTTACATTATTTACCACAGGCTTCACAATAACAAGTAAATTCAAAACTTGGTAAATAAGAGAACTAAGATGGCAAAATGGAGCTAGTCAGTCTCTTGGCCTATTTCCCCTCCACCCACCTTTTATTTCATCCAGTGCAGAGCAACATTTGCAAAGCAGTTTACTTACTCAGTAGTTCTCCTACAGGGAAAAGGCAAGGTTACCATAGTATTGTCAATTAATTTTGACACCTGCTTACGAAGATTGATCAATTATTTTTGATGTCTCTCTGCTGTGTTGCTGTTTCTCAGTTTAGAAGAGAAATAAAACAAAGCCAAAAATACTACACATCTCTCACCAAAGAATTAATGGTCCCAAGACACCCTCAGGCAGAGCATTTCTCCTCTTACCACAACGTTCCTGGTACTTGCCAATGCAAGTCACTTATTCCCAGAGAGCAAAAACAACCATACCTCACTTACATGAATAAAAAGAATGTTTTCTTTTCAAGAGTTTTAAGCCTATCCTTGAAAATCTGGGTTTTTTTCAAATACTGGAGTGATAGGTTTTACACATGTCCAATTTAGTTCAATAAAAGTTCAATGTACATCTTGGGTAACAGGGACACAGGCAGGCACTTCAAACAGCTGCCACTTGGAAACCTGTAAATGTTTAGAGTAATACACAAGGTTCCATTAACATTTCTACAGATCGTATCTACAACCTCTGAACTGGCTGTTCATGCAGCTCTAACAGCCTAACACACTCTTCAGTCTTTGCCATTCTGAAACGATCTTCATGATAATCCTTAATGACAGAAGCAGAAGTGATGTACACCCGACAGGACATGACAAACCACTGCTGCAGGAGTCCAGCTGTGGCTACTTAAGGGTAAAAGCCCGTAGGTGAAAGCACATAGGAAATAAACGTAAATGTTCCGTAGCAATAAGGCAAAGCCACAGAGATAGGGAAGGTCTTCAATCACCCAGCCATCAGGCAGAGTAACATTCTTTTTCCAACTCTTCAGGTGGAAATACACGGAGCTCATCACCCATTCCACACCCTTCCAAATTCTCAGAATTCAAAATACAACTGCTCCGAGCTGCTGCTTGGAGCAGTGTAAGACACGTTTAACATATTTCACTCCATCCCCAACTCCTAGGGCTTGAAAAGCTTTAAATCTTAGAATGGTTATTTTCAGTGCAGAGTATACTTTGCTTCCAAGAATAAAGATTAAAGATGAGCTGTCAAAGACACTGCTATGAAAAGTATCCTCAGTAAAAAATAGCTCTCCAACAGCTTACTCCCGTGAGAAAAATCATAATGCAAGCGTCAGTGTCATTCCTAAAGTATGTAAAAAGCATGTAAAAACATGGAGGAATTAATGAGAAATCTCTTCCGATTTCACTGAAACCCCTAACAGCATTTCAATTAAACACTGTGTTAGCTCAGCTCAGAAGAGGAGCCCTTCCAACACTCAGACAGAACTTCCTCTAGGTGGGGATGGATTATTAACTTTCTACCAGAAGGCAAAATGTAACCACTGTGCTTCCTCACTTGACAAACATAACCAAGGTAAAAAAACCAAGGTGTTTTAAAAGGTGACAAAGATAATACCTGTTAGGATGGGATAACAGCCCAGTAACAACTCAGAGAATGCACTCATTCACAACAAGCTTGGAAATTTAAGAAATTAGTATTTACTTTGGTCCTGGCACTGTTAGGGTCTGGTATGAGTAGCACCAATACAAAAGATACAAGTAATCTCTTTATAGCCAGGAAAGAAGAGCTCAGCAGATCCACATACACAAAAAAGATCCACCCAGGCCTCCTCTCGTCACCCTCTGAAATCAGCCCATTCTTGCACAGTAGGGCAAACCCCAAACATCCAATATACACACGCAACAAATGGCCATCTTTAAAACTTCCTTATCAAGGTCATAGACAAAAAAAAAAGATGCACTATATTTGCCTTGTATTAGTTTTATATCTAGGTTATAACCTTACTGCTGCAATATGCATCAAATATCAGTAACTTAGCTCTTCCTCTGCACTGTGTACATCACTTCAGCCAACATGTCTGACTTCAGCTCCTTAACTTCCCAGGCTAACAAGTTACTGGATTTACTTTTTGTTTATTTAGGAACGAGTGACCTAGTATTAAATGTTTAAAAGAGATGTAAATTGTACAGCTTCTTTTCAGTACTCCAGAGAGAAAAATTTAAGCAGAATTTAAACAGAATTTTAAAGCAGTTATTGATATTTAATCTATAAAAATAGTTTCTATATATCTAAATCTATAAAAAGTAGTTTCCCAAAGACAGAAAGCCCTTGACTTCTTTAGCACACAGTGTCACCGATGTATTGCTATTAGTTAGATATTAGAACACTTTCCAGCTATGTATGTCAACATACTTTATAAATGGAGTTCCTGCTTATAAGGGGTGTTTTACAGGGAATGAAATGAGATGCCCTGTCCAAGATTATATAGCGAAATAACAGCAAACAGTATTCTTCACAGCCAGTCTTTACACTGATACCAAAGGGGGGCGGGAGGAAAGTGACAGCCCTATAAATTAAGTCTTCTTTCCCACTCCATATAGAAAAGCAAGTGTCAGGGTGCGCTTCCTTCTCACTGATCAATGACTCGGTATCGCAGTGACTTTTAAGAACGAGAAGGTAGGTAGACCTTGACTGAGTACTCCTTCCTTTGCAAAAATATGTTACTGTTTCATATTTCCCACTCTCTCCTTCAAACCTTGTCACCGGGGATGTACATTTCACTCAGTTGCACTTGTGTCGTCCTGAATGAAACTGACTAATGCCCACTTAGCTCAAACAATTGAAAGAAAGGAAGGAGCTAAACCTTTCACTCTTCAGGAGGAAAAAGTAATTAAAATCCACTACTAATTCTTGTTCTCTGGGCAGCCCCATGAAATGCACATGTCATTTCCATGACATTTCCAGAAGGGACAGCAGCAACACAGCTTTAGGCCGATTTCTCCCGTCTCTCAGTTCCCATGAAGTGGAACAGCCTATTTTCAGCGATAAGTCAGCCGGAGCTGTGTCCTGTGCTCTTAAGAGCTGGAGGAGCCTATTTTATCCATAACTTCTGCCACATACTTCCACCACACACGAACAAAATCATAGCAGACACAAGCAAAACAAAACAAACCAAAAAAAAAAAAAAAAAGGCAAGTGAAAGTGACAGGAAAAGGATGTAGGGATGAGAAGGAAAATCACAATAAGCAGAACCTTACTTGAACCTGCCCTGGCAGTGTTGGCACTGGTCTCCCACCCAGCCCTGGTCGCAGACGCAGGTGGAGTTGACACAATGACCCGAGAAGCAGGAAATTTTGTCGCAGGACTTGGACTGGGACACCTGGGCATAGAGGGCCAGGTAGAGGAAGCCGTAGAAGAGCAGCCAGCTGTTCACATCCAGGAGCGAGGCGAAGCAGCAGCAGCAGGCGGAGGGGAAAGGTCTCCAAGCGGCCGGGCCCGCGGGGGCAGCTCCCGCTCTCCGGCCGGCGCTGCCCAGGTCCATCTTGGCCGCGGGGGCCGCGGGCCGAGGCGCGGCCGGCGATAGCAGCTTCCCCTGAGGGGAGTTAATCCAGCCAGGGAGATTCAAACCCCCCGCTTCCTCCTCGCCTTCCTCTCCTCCCTCCCGACCCCAGCGCTGCCTCCTCCGGCCCCTTCAGCCCTCCGCGCCCCGTCACTCCCGAGGGGAAGCCCGGCAGCGGCAGCCCTTAGCCATCCGCCCCTTCTCCTCGTCGTCCTCCTCAGGGCTCATCGCTCCCGTCTTCTTCCATGGAGGAGGAGAGCTGCCTCTTGACCTTGTGTTTTCTCCTCGCCAGATATGCCCCCACGGCCGCGCACACGCCACCCTGGACCATGTATCCCGCGGCTCCCCCTTCTCCTTTGTATCCCGGTGCCCGCGGCACACACGCAGCGGCGGCGAGGAGGAGCGCGGGAGGCGGGGGCCGCCGTCCTCTCGCCAGGCAGCCAGCTGGGAAGTGAGGGCGGCCGGGCCCGGAGCCGCTACGGCATCGCGCTCCGGCGGGGCGGGGAAAGGCTGGAAAGCTCTTATCCCCGCTCCGTTATTAGCCCTGCGGGGAAGGGAGGCGGGAGGCAGCGAGAGGAGGGTTAGCAGCCCCTCCGCGTCCCAGCTGACAGCTTCCAAGCAGCCATTTTTAAAGGCTAATTGTCACCGCCGCTCGGAGCCGCCTCCCGCCCCTCGGCCCGCGTGGATCCGTCCCTCGCTGGGAGGGGGTCCGGCGGGGTGACCGCCCCCCCGAGGCTGCCGCGGCCGCTTCTGCCGCCCACGCTTCCAGAACAGGAGTCGGGGAGAGCTGCAGCGGCTCCGGGAATGCAGCCCCGGACCCCCGAGACGAGCCCGCCCCGTCCCGTCCCGTCCCGTCCCGTGCTCCTTGGCGGGGAGCGGCCCCGCTCCCCCGGCAGAGCGGCCGGAGGCTCCGATGTTCCCCGCTCTGCTGCCTTGGCTCCTCTGCTCGCCTCAGGTCCTGCAAAGTTCAGAGGCGGTTTGCCTTGAACTCCTCCCGGCTGGTAGCAGGAGAGATGGTACAGCTTGTTTTGGGAACCTCACCTTCTGAAGGTTTGCTCTGTACAGAAAATCACGCTAAGGATAAAGGAAATGCAGGACCCCTCTGTCCATAAAGGAGACAGAGGAGTCCTGCAACTTTATTCGAATAAAGGAAGAGAGGCCGCGGGTCACACGCCCGCGGGGTTTTCTCTCCCGATGTTTTGGAGGGCACGGGCTCCTTTTATCCTGAACTCCCGGCCGCAGTTGCCCTTTTGCTTTTCCTATCGGCTGAGGTACTAGGAAGGTGCAGCCTTCTCGAACCGCCCGACCCACATACCCCCTTGAACCTGTTATTAGACCCCAAAGTTCAGAAAAACTCAGGCTTGTACAAACACTTGCCTGCTACAAGAGCCAAACTGGCTGGGTCTGCAACAAACCTGCTGCCCAAAGTTAGTAGACGCATTAAGCTCTATTCCAGAGACGTTAACACCCATACCTTCACCCATCGAATTGTTTGTAATGACATTAGCACACATCTTCCCTCTCAACTCCATCCCCAAATTTAAGGTTCAAATCAAGACGTTGCCTCCTGCTTACAGCATGATGAACAGTCACAAAGTTGCTGCCTTTGTAAACGGAGCAATACAAAAGTAATCCTTGTGTTAAAGTTGCCGAAAAGGTCCTTTTGGTTTTTTTAAGTGTTCCTTCCACAGCCTTTTTCAACTCTACTGTAAACTGTTTTCATTTTACAATCAGTCAAAAACTCAGAAACTTTTTCCTAACACTGAAATTGGGAATTGATATTGTGATGTCTCTGTTCCAAGCGGGTGAAGAAAGAGTATTTAATTTCATCTCCTGGTACCCTCTCTAAATAGATAGGTCCAAAGAGACCCCATTAGTCTGGAATCATATCCAAATTGACCCCTCCCCAGATTTCTTAAATTTTTACCCTTGAAATTTTTACCCATAGAAATTTGTTTGGGTTTTGGTTTAACCTGTTTTCCCAAACACACCATTAAACCTTCGTCTGACTTTCCAAAGTCCATCCGTACTCCTGTAAAGGACACAGTAACATCCAGCAGCATCCACCTGAGCTTTGTGCAAAAAAAAAAAAAAAAATCAGGATGTCAGAGTCAAACACAAAGTACAAAAATCACAGAGAAAGTCTATGCCTGAAGGAGTTTACAGTCTTAATGGAGGGAATAGCTCCATCAAGTATGTGGGGAAAACCGAGATGAAAAGTGATTTTCCCTGTTTAATTCCAGAGGATTTAAGGAGGTCCACAAGTTGCTCTCAGTCCAGGAGTACATTGTCTTCCTACCAGAGCTGTGATAGATTATTTCATTGTCCTGCATCAGACACGTTTCTTAGCTATTAGACATCTCTTTGTATGTGTTTGGTAATGAATTGGTGAGTTCATGCAAAGAGAGGAAAGGGAAATTGTGTTACTGCTTTATGTTTTATGATAAAAAGCCGAGGCTGAAGCCTTTGTGAACAGTCTGCTAATTGTACAATATCACATGTGATTAAGGCTGCTGAACAACTGTTCTCTGTTCAATACTATTATGGGACCAGAAATGCAGTTAAAAGGAGATCACAGTCCAAGGCACAAAGTCAGTTCAAGATATTCTTTAATGCAGAAACACTAGAAATAGTTTTGCTTACCATGACGGAGATACATTCCTTCTCCATTTTCTCAATTCCTTTAAACCAACCAAAAAAGTTCTAAAGCTATCTGAGCCATTTTTTCCCTCAGACTGAAGGAAGATTTTGTTTCAGATCTACAGAAATCAGCCAAGTTTTTGAAAATGTTTGAAATTAACATTCAAAACTTTTGAAATTACCATTCACAGCAAAGCTAAGATCTCAACAATCCTTTACCAAGCAAGATATTTATTCAAAAGCATAAAACCAAAACCAAAACCAAACAACCCAAATAGGCCAACAGAAAAGGACTAGTGTGGTTGTAAGAAGTGCAGAGGATAGCATGATAGTACTTTTACTGCATAAACAATCATAAATAAAAATCTAAACACAACTAGAAAGGTTCATAGATTTAGAGCATCAAGGAAGAAACATTGCACCACTGATTCCTGGCTAAGAACTAACACGCTATGAAAATGAAGGAAAGCAAAACTTTTGGCTGCTGTATGCCACAGCAATGCAGTAGAAATTTCATAAATCTAGGAAAGGAATGATGTACAAATGCCAATATTGGTTCTCTTCTGTGCTCATTTGAAGGAATTTTTTTTGGTGTCAGATGAAGCTAACAAATCTGGCTGAGAGAAGTCAGATCTGTCAATCCTTTCATCTTTACATGCATATCTGTAAGTTCCACTTTTCTTGCAAGTGTAACATTTTACACCTTTCATCCTTTTCAGTTCTTGACACAGAAATCATTTACACTTTTAAAGAACTAATGTACTGAACCATCTTGGGTAGATTTAGAACTTAAAATCATTTGAGTAAGTTATCAAAAGTTGCAAGTTACTGAATAAAAACATAATGCTAGTGATGTAGAAGGGTATGTGAACAAAGCCTCCCAAAAATATATCCATTGTAGTAGGAAAGCAAAATAAATAGAATAAGTATAAAGTATTATAATAAAGTATAATATATCTTTATAATATATAGTATAATAAAGTATAAAGCTTCAAGACTATTACTATCAAAGCTTAAGCCCCTGTATAAAATGTCAATACATTTACATTCATTAGGTAAAAAAGGATATTTAAAGTTCTCTATGGTTGCTGTTGTTAGAGAGTAGAAAAGATAAAGCAAAACAGCCCCCAAACACAGACTTCTCCAGCTGCTCAGGATATCTGCAAAACTCTGAGGACAGGAATAAAGCAGAGACCATGCTCTCCTCCCTCCCCCCATGCACAGACAGAGGCACCCTCCCTGCTCTGCCGGCCCTCTCCTGCAGGCTGAGATCAATGGAGCCTTGCTGCAGACATCCCCCTCATTTAAGGATGCACGGTACTATTTACAGCATCCAGCCCAGTGGTTTTGCAGTTCTGTTGAGAACAACATCAGTGGCTGAAGAGCAGAGGGAGAAAAAAAGAATACCATTGAGCCTGACCTCTTTGCAAGTATATTAAGAGGAAAAAAATGCTTCCAATGCCCTTTCCTTTCTCCTTGGGACAGATATTACTGGGCTCATTAAGTGCAAGGGGCCAAGCTCTGCACTGCTTCTGGACAGGGATATATAGACCTGCCTTGGCCTTCTGACACATTGGTGAAACAGGCATGTAGGCAGGAGGAAATGGCTGCACAGAGTGATTTGACAGCTTCAAGAGCAGCTCTAGCCTAACACATCAGAGCAGTGCACAGTGTACAGGGTTCCTACTGAGCCTGACAGGGAACCTGAGTGCAGCCTTCCTCTTCGCTTTCCAAATATGCACCCAACACTTCGTATAAAGAACAGCAAAAGGGTTTGGTTTTTTTTTCATAAATCCCACACTAATTTTTCATTGAGAAAGACTGAGCCACCTGAGCCACTCCAAAAAAAAATTTTCTGATGTAATGGAAGCCATCAGTCTCCTTGCTGAGGTAAAAGAAACTTGTCCCTACTTATCGGATTCCAGTGCTAACAGAATAATGCATGTTACAATTTTCTGTTCCTGTTGTCTTATCTGGTAAGTCAGCTCTTGGGAGGTATCAATTTTATAAGATTAAAGTATAAGCCTCCCCTCACCTACTCATTTTTTCAATATTTAGAAAGAAATATAAGCCTTCCCTTACCTAGTTATTTTTTCTAAACTTAGAAAGAAATAAAATGCACAGAAAATTCACTGGCACACTTCTAAAGTGAAACCTTGATAGAAAAAGCTTACCTTTCTTAACACCCATGTGTGTATTTTGCTGCAGTAGTCACATTTGTTACCATGATCTCCAAGAGGAAAACTGCCATACAATAAAGACTGTAAGTGCTGAAAAAAAGTTTACCAAACTCAGAAGCATCCACAAAACAACAGAGGTGGATATTAATGCTTATGTAATTTTTTTCAAATTTTTTTCAATTTTTTATACGGAGAAAAAATTTAGAGTCGGATCTGTAATTTTTATGCATATGCATTAGCTGAGGTGTAAAATCTAAGCTACAAAGAAAGAGCCAGCATTCTATTGGAATGTTTATTCCTCTGCAGAAATTTTTCATTAAGAAAAAAAGGTAATGATATTTTTTGCACTCTTATTTTTAAATTGTAGACTTTTCTTCTGGATCCAGAATAGCATTCTTCTGGATGAAGAATAACATGATAAATTACCATTTGGCTTCAGGTCCATTTAAAGGTGAAAGATGCTTCAGAAAAACAGAGACCAGACAACACCAAGTTCTATCAGCACTGATAATGACATTGTTGCTACTTGAAACACCTCTCAACTTTCAAATAAAAATCTACCAAGCCAGGGAAGAAAATCGTGTTATATTTTTCTATATTCTTTTCTACATTCTTTCTGCACAAAAAAATTAAATAGACAATCTGATAGCATTTCCATCTAAGACAGAACCAATCTGCTGACATTGATCTTGACTCTCAGTATGAACCTCTTATTTTTTAAAATACTAAGTTTTTAGAAGTCTTCCTACTGAATAGATGTGTAATTGTATGCCAAGCTGAAACCTTGATGCATCTTGCACTGACATTTCCCACTGCAAATGTCGCTTCTGCTGAGATTTTTTCTGCATTCATTCAGCTGCCTTTTATTTTCCCTGCTATTCCTTCTGGAGTTTTTCACAATCCTGGTTAATCTTGACTAAGCTAGGGCATTTTTTCCTTGTCAGCAAAGCTCCATCTCACTATTCAAGCTTTCTTACACATCATTAGTAGGTGTACTGAATTTATCCAATACCCTTTAATGATCCCAAAGGGACACTGCTATTAGACTTTTTCTAGCTGAGAAAGCATTTACTTTGAGTTATTTTCTCTCATTCTTTTCTAAATTAGGACATGATCTTTGGGATTCAAACCACTGTTGCCTTTATTTCTGTATTTGTTCTTTTTATTCATAGATTCAACAAAATACTGAAAACATTATTAGAAGATAATGAAATTCTATTGACCTTACTGGGATTTACACCCTTCCTTCAGAATTTAGCAGAGGATTCCACATTTTTCCAGCTAGTTAGCTGAATGATATACAATTTAAAAAAACCTTACTAAAAGATTTTGAAAATAAAAATAAACTGTCTGCTCCAATGTTCTCCTATCCCCTATTTTTTCTTTGCAAGGCTTAGGAAGAATGCATTTATTATTGGTGGCTTACTGGTTCTTACTCATCACATTATACTTTACCCAGGAGCTTTGTAAGTCCTACACCAATTTCTTCCAAGGCTATTTAAGCGTGACTTCTGTGTTCATGTTGTCAGGCTGACAAATTTCATCTCTTCTGAAATTAAAAAAAAAAAAAAAAAAAAAAAAAAGGTAAATTGTTGGGCAACTGTTAAATCAGCAGTGTAACCAGTATTTTGATTAATACAATTTTCATCTTAATATCACAGTTCATCTCCTTTAGAATGATGCTGCCTAATCCTAGTGATTCTACTTCAAAATAATCTCATGTAGATTTCTTACTCTTCTAAAAAAACCTCAGCCTTTTAATAATGGCTACACTGGTAGCCTAATATTTCAATACTTAATTTTACAGTATGTTTTTTAATACTGTGGTGAAATTATGTGCTTTTCCTGAAATTACCTTTTCCTTTCCAGTTGCTACTTTTAGAGCTTACTTAATTTTCCTGTTTTTTCCTTTTGTGTATTTAAAAAAATCACCTCTTTATTTTTTCAGTCAATACTTGAATAGTTGTCCTATTAGACTCTGGAAAGTGATACTTGCAAAAAGTGGAAAAACAAGTACATCAAATAGTCTGCAACAAGGATAGTGAAACAATAATTGTACTAGGCATAATGGAATAATGGAACAAAATTATGCTCATTTTTTGCCATTTGATTTGCATAAAATTGGCAAAAATGAGAGGCTATGCATGCATTGATCCCTGTCTTGTCTTGTAGATGTCATAAAAGAATTGAGTAGATTAAATTTTCCCTCAGTATTAATGTTGAAACAGACATTATATGCCAAGAATCTAAGTGGCATATTGTATTCATTCAATACAACTATTTTCAGTAATTTGAAGAAATAACTCTCTTGCATAAATATAACACTTTGTCAAGCACACAAGCAGTTATTTAATTAGCTGAAGACATTAATTTCCATAGCTTCAGATAACAGTAGAAATAATAATTATTAAGAATTACATTATTTCCCTGAAGTAACAAGGTTTATTGCCCCAGAGGAGCACAAAGAAGCGTGTGGCATCTCCTGTTTGTGCACCTGGGTGGTGCTGCAGGGGGAGGCTGAAGAAGCTGTGAGTTGAGATGCTGACCTTATCCATGACCTCAGCCAGAGATCAAGGCTCAGGATGTGCCATGGGCAGGTCTGGCTGCACAGGAGGACATGCAGGATATTTCCCTCTGGGTGCTGAGGGAAACCTTCTCACGAGCTTGGTGAGTGGTTCCTCATGAGCAAGGCTTTGGACCACTTTAAAAGGTGCCAGAGAAAAAAGTCTGCAGGCTTTTCTCCCTGTTCTTTTCAGGTTGTAGATTTAGAATCTGTGTGATCAAAGCCAAGGAGAGAGCAAGAGAACTGAAAAAGTTCTAAGAAAGAGAGGATGCAAAGTGAGCCATCAAATGCCTGCAGTACAGATCCACAAGCAGAAACACAGAATCAGTTCAGGTGGAAAAACCTCTGAGCTCATCAAGTCCAACCTATGACCCAACACCACCTTGTGAACCACACCGTGGCCATGTCCAGTCTTTCCTCAAACACCTCCAGGGATGGTGACTCCACCCCTCTGGGCAGCCCATTCCAAAATCTAATCACCTTTTACATAATGAAATTCTTCCTGATGTCCCAGACTGGTGCAGCTTAAGACTTTGTCCTTTTGTCCTGTCACTGGTTGTTTGGGAGAAGAGGCTGAACCCCCACCTGGCTCCAGCCTCCTGCCAGGGAGTTGTAGAGAGGACAAGGTCATCCCTGAACCTCTTTTTCTCCAGGCTAAAGAGCCCCAGCTCCTTCACTGCTCCTCAGAGAACATTCCAGACACTGACAGAAATATCTGGCAAACACCAGTTGAAAAATGGGAGACAAAGTGCACATAATGACAGGTTTAAACCAAAGATTTTTCTGACCATAAGGCTCTTTCAATATAGAAGCTACTGGAAGTATCCAAAGGGCAGAAACTGGAAAGACCTAAAGCTCAGGACCTTGTGGGAATGGGAATCCATTCCCTGGTAGGATGGGAATACAACCATCTGAGGCTCTCTTTGAAAAAGCATTAAGGCAGGACATAGTTGTCTATTCAGTTCTTCACATGTGCAAGGGACTGCTTTTTTTATTTCATGAAGTGGAGGAAATTACACAGAAAGTAGCTATTTTAGATTTAACTCTAATTCTTTAGGAGGAAGTGGTTGAGAATCTTAAAGTGGAAGTTAATTCAAGAGAAAAAGATAATAAAAATGATAAGTCTTCAATTCTTCCTTTAAATTGCAGCTAACAAAATAAGGCTAATGGACTTCAAATAGCTCAGGGAAATACACGTATCTAGCAGTGATAAGGAAAAAAAGAATACAAGAGATAAAGACAGGACAGCAAATTATCCTAACATGGAAGAAAGAGTAGAAGTACATCAAAAATTAAGATGATTGCATCAAGAATTCTTTAACTATCTTAAAATCGAAAAGAAAACCATAAAATATAGAAAAAATACACATATATAATGGCAACTATAAAGAAAAAGCACAAGGAAGCCAGAATAAAATAAAAAAATGTTGAAGTACAGAATAAAGCCACAAGTGGCATGATGACACTCATATGCAGTTCAAACGGGACAGATCTGTGCTGGAAATAATAATAACTTCAACTGTTTTCCACAAGGATTACACCACATTACAATGCCTTGTCAATCGTTTTTGACCCATTTGCCTCTCCAAATTCTCCATCTCATACCAATCTGCAGCTCTTGAATTCCTCTAAAAGCAATTTCACAACTTGAAGCAAAGACAGATGGTGGAATTTCATTTCTCAGGTGCCTTTGCCAGTCACATTGACTTTAACTGTCCACTGCCATCACAGGATGAGACATGAACCTGGCCCACTGAAATGAATCCCATGTATCACAGTTTACATCTGTCAGAGTCACACGTGGTCATATTAAATATTAAAATGATGTTCAAAACAAGATTATGAAATATGATTTTTGACTGTGTCTCACAGAGAATATCTGTGGCTTCATCACTGCTAAAATAAAGTTATTACCTGCGCAGTGGTATCAAGAGAGCCACACACTGAAAAGTAATACTGCAGATGGGTTATACCTCTAACTACAAATAGTGTTGTTATGTCATGAAGACAAACAGCTTCAGGCTATAAAAAAGCCTGAGAAAAGGAAGGTTTAATAAAATCTTGTGGAAAAAAAAATTGATGCAAAATATCCTTACTTCACAACGCTCTTTTACACTGCAATATAAATATCTGTATTTTGTGCTTCTGTAATTTTCCTCCTTTCCCTGTTTTCTAGCCTAGGGGAAGGTTGCTTTGTCATTTACCCAAAAATAAAGACAAAAATCCTAATTTGGTCTGAGTTGCTTTCCATCCATTTAATTAATTTGAATGTCTAATTACACTGAGAGATATTTTTTTCTAATAAACTTTGTCTATATAATTTACTAGCTGAAAAGCCACTATAATTTAAGGCATATTATAAAGTTTCATCCTAATGTTAAAAGGTTAACACATGAATATGAATGTGCACACAACACACACATAGTAGCAGACTTTTAAAATTTTTTAATTGTTCTAAGACTTTTTTTTTTAGTTCATCTTACCTCACCTACATACACATCCTATTCCACACTCTGCCTTTATGAAGTAGAAATATCCAGGTGTTACTTCCCTTGCTGAAAGGGACTGTCTTCAGCAAATACCAATAATGCCTCAAATAAAAAGGCTGTTTGTTGTCCAAGGTTGGGTATCAACACCTGCCAAATATAAAACAAATGGCAATTTTATAAATAACTGATAGCATTCCTGGGAGTATTTTGGGCAAAAATTAATGCTCACATTTCTCTGAAGAATGTCAGAAAATTTTACCTGCAGAACAACAGCACATCATGTAAAGGATAGGTTTAGACCCTGAGCTTTCACAAGCTTGTATGGTCTAGAATTAAAGAGAATAAACTCAGGAATTTCAGCCAGGGCCTCGAGGGAAAACCGTTTTATGTGCCTTCTGCCTCTTAACTAGAAGAAAATGCTGGCAGTAGAGTCAGCTTGCTCAAGGAAAGAACGCAGAAACCTCTCTGTGGAATGGTGGTAGCAATTCACACCTGAGGAATTCTAAATCCAGCAAAGCCCTCTGTAACTGCTGAGCAGCTGGTGCTGTCTCCACCTCCAGAGGTAGCATAAAAACAGAGGTGATGAAATCCATGTGGGAGATAAAAAAATTCTTCATGTTTAGTGACCTCAAAAAGAAGATGAACATTGAAAAGACAGACCTCATCTGAGCATGGAAATGTGACATTGTCTTTAGCAAGCATTCAGCCAAACCTGGGAAAAGCTGGAGCTTTTCTCTTGGTTCCTCCAAAAGAAGACATTTCGTGTACTAAATTAATTTGTAAAGGCTTATAGTAAAAAAATTCATTTAAGAAATGAATTTTTCCTTTTTTCCTTTCTTGATCACCCATTTGGGATCAAGAATCAGAGCAGAGAATCCTCCTCAATGTCCATTTATTTGCATCAGGAGTTAAGATCTGATTATGTGGTGGAGAGCTCTGGAAAAAAGTTAGGAAACTTTTAGAAAAAGAATTATGGAAGGGAAAAAGTATGTAAACAAATGAGTACATTACTTGAACTCTGGGCAAAAATAAAGCCTACAATCTCCAAACCTCAAGAATGTCCTCGTTTTGCAAATTTGGTGATTTTCTTTGCCTAATGACTGCTCCTTGGACTTATTTCCAAAACTTTTGACATCGTGTCTGTGCAAAAACCACCCCATTGTGTTTTATACAAGGGCTCTCTCTCACATGCCTGTGTCAGAGGATGTCTGCATTATGAAGCAAGACCAGAACAGTCCTTAAATTAAGGGAGAAACTGGGAGGGAAGGCAAAAGTCTGTCACACTCTCCATTATGGCAGCCAATTTTCACATCTGCAGAGAAATAAAAGTGTAATTCAGATGGTTTGTCAAGGGAAATATGATTGAATTATCTCTGTAGCCCAGCTGAAAGGTGAAATGATGAGCAACCTGGAATTAAATTAAAAACCTAAGCCCATTAAAGTATTCAGATTTCCCAGACTAAGATAAAAGTGAAAACCTTTGAAATTAAGCAGTCTTCCTACCCTTATCTCTGAAGCTGAAGACGCTGCTGCTTTGGATAACACAAAAGAAGCCAGACTGGATTATTGCTCATTTGAACACTGGTTCTCAAATGCACCATATTTTCCTCAAGAAATGAACATTATTCATTTCAGCTTATACTGGATATCAAAGTAGTTGTAGAAAAGGACACAAAATAAATTACCAACCATCCTTTGATCCCAACCCACTCCCACTGCTCCACTTCCCCACTCCAGAGAACAATGTGTAGGAACCAAATCTCCCTTATTCTCAGCACAGAGCTGCACATTCTGAATCTTTCAAAGCTCTTTCCTTTTCTGAAGAACGTCTTTATTCTTAATAAATTTGAAACTATGCACAAGATTTCCTCAAATGACAGTTTTCTCACATGATTTCTCCCTTGCCCTCAAAGTGATTCCTCCTAAAATATAATTTTTAAGTCTCACCTTGCCTGCCTTGAAGAGACAAACAAATAGTTCTCTTTGAGGAATCAAAGTCTGTTCATCCATCTCATCACAAGGCAGTACATTTTTGTATAGATGTATTCCATTCTTATGTGCAGTATAAACAAGTAAACAAATGTGTTTTTCTGTTTAAACTCATTTTCATGTTGGGGCAGTTACGCTTGCCACATGCAAAATAAATTCTTGTCTGCTTTCATAAAGGCATTTAGAGAATAATAATGATTTTAAAAAACACCATCTAACCTTTATTCTCACAAGCACAGTTAAAGGCTGAGTCACAGCCTGACAACTTAAATTAATGCAAAAACTTATAAAACTCCTATATAATCTCACAAAACCATAGTTCAAATAGAGCCACGAGGGATCAAAATCAAACTTGCTTCAAGTGTAACAAAGTGAGACCTATTCTTCTGTGTATTTATTTATTCAGGTGATGCACCCACATCCCTTTCCTTCTGTCTGTTTACAAGGACTTCAGGCCAGGTACTTTTTCTTTGAAATTTGCATGGCATTAACATAATAAACCCCAATCCCAACAACGGTCAATGGAGAGAGCATTAATAGAAATAGTAACTTATATTATTTTATAATAATAGTTATAGTTATAGAGGAAAAGCTGTCACTTTTCAACTGCATTTTGAATACAAGAAAGATTGAAGGCAAAACTGTTTCATAGCTCCTGATCCCTTCTAGCTCCACAATGGAACCAGCTCCATTCTTCAGTGGACTGAGGAGCCATAGCTAACTTCCCCTGATATGAGCTACATCAAAGGGCACGGAATTACCAGGAGGAAGCTAAAGGAAGAAATAATTATTATGATCATGCTTCTTCAATCAAAATTTTCCAGTAATATTTTTACAGCCTTCAGAAACTCTTCAGTGGAGAAAAGTCATTACTGTACTTTGGTATTATTCCTCAAGCATTTGCCTATATGCCAGATAACAATGCGGATATCAATGGAGATTCCCTTAATAAACATTTTTTAAAATTAAAATTTAAATATAAAACATCTAAAATGGTATTACTTCTTCCATCATCAAAACATTATGCTGGTGCAGTTAAATTTCCCTTTAGCCTTGGGTTTGGATTCTACAAAATTAAATATTCCATCTCAAACCACATATGGTAGTTCAGTGATTTACACCTCATCTAATTTTGCCAGACATCAGAAACCCTTTTAATGAGTGCTTGGAGGGTTTCATTCCATTATAGTTCCAAAGAAGCTGATGCTGCATTTTCTTTCAAATTCAAAAATTTAGTTGGCTGACATCCAACTTGCAATCAAATAATAATGAATTTTTAAAACAACTCCTTCCCAGGCAGAATCTCAAGAATAAAATGGAAAAAAATTACAAGAACAAATGTCTCAGATTTATACACCTCTTTGCAGCAACTGTCCAGAGGATGAAGAACATTGCTAGAAATAGAACCAGTAAGATTTTGAATGTTTCTTCATCTAAAAACCAGAAAATAATAACAATTTCATATGTTCACTGTTCCTGCTTGATTCAAAAGAATAAGGTAAAAGGAAACATAATCTAAAAAAACATCTATTTTAAAACTTCTATACTGTTAACTGTTCATTGCATTTGCCAGAAGGAAAGCACAGTAGAAATAAATATATAATCAAGGAAGATAGACAGGATTGGTTTTGAGGAACCATGGCAGAGAATAAACACTAAACAAGAGATTTAAGTACTAGGCTCAATTCTACCACTGGTTTTCTATATGGGCAAGTCAGAGAATTCCATTTATCTGCATTTAATTTCAAAACCTACCACAGCCTTTGCAATGCACCCTTTCTTCTACTCATCCTTCCACCTCTTCTGCTACCTGTTCTTACAACATCATGTATGGAAAACCCCCTGCCACCCAAAAAGAAAAGGCACCTCTGTGCATTCCTGCAAGCAAAGCAAAAAAAAAAAAAAAAGAAAAAAAGACCCCAAGTGTTATCACAGACTGTTTGGAGGACAGTGAACAGAGAATTTCCCAATTTGTTCATACCAAGTTTGAATGAGCTCCCTTTCCTCTGCCTTTCATCTGATGGTTTGTGAGAGTCCTCTCCCTGTTATAAAGATGATTTTCATAAAGGAAAACACCATTCATTTTCCCAGTGAAAAGTGTATCTCCCATTGGAATATACTTCATGTGTATAATTGATGAGCAGTCTTGCTAGTAAGTTGGGTTGTCAGGAGCTGCTGAGGTGGCCAGGTGCTCTTTGTGATGATATTTGTAAAAACATCTACCCCCCAACTGTCCAAAACCAGTTATTTATTTATTTATTTATTGTTTTAATACCACAAACTTCCAAGTAACATCTGATCTGGTAGCTAAATATTTCTATAATAAATATTAACAAAACATCAAAGATCATTCTAGCCAGAATTTAATCAAAACCCCACTCTCCTGTATATAAAAAAAAATCTTGCCATCCCATGCACATTGCTTTTCTGCTTTTTCTGAGAGTAAAAGGACACTAATTTACCCTTATTTCATCATGTGAGCCTGTAGGTTAGGTGGCAATTCAACTTCTATACAGAAGCAATTTTTATTTCCTGAAAGATAGGATTATGTCTTTGGAGGCAGTGACCCTCCTTCAGATCCTTTTATTTCCATAGAAATATAAAGCTGGAAGGGAGGTCACTTAGCCCTGGCTTTCTCTTTTTTAATCTAAAAGAGTCCCAGTTCACACTGTCTTTATTCAGAGATCATATTTTCTAGACCTCTGACTGGGCTCTAACATCTCTCACAACTTTGTTCCAAAACCTACTTTGACAGTTATTCCTTTGTTCTGAAAGGGAATTGATTCTAAGGCAAAATTAAATTATTATTATTAAACTTTTTTTCCTTTGTCCTTTTTTTTTTTTTTTCAAATTTCTTCGCTGGTAAATGCAACCCAGGTGAAGATTCTTTTCCAGTTATAACATGTCCTAAGTGTCATAGCAACTTCTTTATCAGTTGCTGAGCATGCTCCCTTTTTATATGTGTGCATAATTTACTAGCACATAACTAACATTATTTAGAGTTTAACATTCATCAACACACTGAGTATTTCCTTTGTGAATAGCCCTGAAAGATGTTTTTCATTATTTCCAAGTGCACTCCTTCACTGTGGACTGAAATTTCCTTGACAGAAAGCATTTTGCAAAGTGTTTTTTCTATGTTATTACATGCACTAAAGATTAAGAAATTGAGCAATATAATTTTTACTATTGGATAACTGAGATAAATATTTTCTTATGACTGGATGGAGAGATTAATGCACTGACTCAGTACATTTCTGCTATTTCCATGAAATGAATATAGTAATCAGCCCTGGAATTTTCATAAACATCCTAAAACACAGGCAAAAATCAGGCCACCGTGGAATACTGTGATCATTTCTATGCAGATGCCTTGCAGTTCTTTCTGATGTTGCATTTTTTAGGATGTTATCTTGGAAAGTTCTTGAAAATACTCCTCTTGTGATGGTATTCAGGGCATAGTGACTCTATAGACTTCTTTTTTTTAGTGAACATGCTGCAGAATAAGGATTGGTCTTGTTCTCAGCTGCGTGGCTAACTAGATATGGAAGCAATAAATGTTCCTGAAGGTCCCAGAGGAAGTCATGGACTGGTTAGGGCAAGGAGGGACCTTAAAAATCATCCCAAAAGTTCCAACCCCCCTGCAATGGGCAGGGATACTTTCCACTAGAGCAAGCAGAAGCAAAAGACAACAGCTAAGTTAAGTAGCTGGGTGGAAGGAATGCTTGCAGATAAATGCCCTCCACTGCAAGAAACGGCTCTTCCAGAGCAGAACATTTTTGAGACTCTGCAGAAGTTCACAGGTGCTGCCTGACTCTCCTTTCATTCTCTGTCTCATTGAAGGAATTTTGTCTCTAAGGCTCTCTGGATTTTGCACTTTTGGTTTTAATCAAAAGGCATTGGTGCACTTTTTAAATACAGAACAATTCTTTTACCAGCCTCACTGCAGGAATTTGATATTTTTCCTCTACTTTAAAGCAATTTTTTAGCTCAAAAAACCAAAAAACCTCACCCTATATTTACTGAAATATTTTACCCCAAAAAATTAGTGATGATGAAAAGTGGGTAGCAAACCCAATGGCAGTGGTTATGTTATTGCACATTACAAAAAAGGCCAAATGTTTCACCAGGTGGAAACCACCATTATTTTAAAAGAAAAAAGCATATCAGCAGAACCCCTGTAATGAAATTACTCCTGGAAGTCTGGAGAGTTCATCTGTTGGCATAGCAGGTTTTTAACATGTGAGGGCTGTCAATTTTTCTAAGATTGAAAGGTATGAACTTGTTATATATATATATTTGCTCCTGATGGCAAAAGAAAAGCACCGAGGCGGGACTTTAAATGCAACCTACTGGTTTAAAAATGAACACTGGATCTTCTGATGGTTTCTCTTTTCTTTCCCAAGTGCATTTCTTCTGCTTCCAAGAGCCCTGAGGCCAGTAACCTTCCATCCTCTGGAGTCAAGGCTGCAGTATCTAACACTGTTGGAAATGGGTACCTTTCTTTGGATTTCAAACCAAAGTTATGATAGTCTGACTTTTAAGTAATAGTATGAAAATATCCACTTTCAGTGCAGTTTACAAGAAAGGCTTTTTAACAAATTACCTGTACATTTAGGCTTTTTCTGTCTACCTACCAGATAATAAATGCTTAGCACAAGGAGCTCTGCAATCAGCAGCATTGAGCAAATTTGCCCACTTATCTCTTCATGATTCTCTGAACCCATATTCCTGCATCTGCTGCATTAACAGATTCAGAACCAGTAATGTGGAACAAAACCTGGCTCAACCACTTGGCTTAGGAAGTCAGTCATTTTACCAGGAAAAAGAACAAAATAAACCCAACAAAACACAGCCCAGATCAATGCCCCCATGTAATTCAGAATACAGTTGCCATATCTTCAGTAACACAATTGCTAGAACCACTCAGTTAATCAGTCCTACAGACAGCCAGTCACGCTAGATAGCCTTGTTTTGTAAATACCCATATTCTCACTTTGGCACTGGACAAACTCAGATACAAAACCAGTCACACATTTTCCAAGTTGTTGGGAAAAAACCCAAGTGAGATTATAAACAATGGAATCTGAGAAACTGGCTGGATGCCTTTGCAAAGGCTTTGATACGGACTGCTGGCTCGCCCCAGAATTTTGAAAACAGTTAAACATATTTTCCTGGTAGCAATGTTTTTCCATTGTTGTGCTATCCCAGCATGGGATCATAGCAGGGAGTGACTCTTTTTAGGCATAAAATGGAGTCTGACCAACCAGAAATGGGGTGTGAGTGTGACAGGAGCACAGAAAGGGGAGGGTGTGAGTGATTCAGCACCTCCAGAGGTAGAGAGCTGCACAGAGAAGGTTTATATCTTCTCCAGAACTGGATTGCTTTTGGACTGGTGGAGTAAGCAATCACTGTTTTGAGGAGCTGTTCCTCAAAATCACCTGCTGAAATTACTACATGTCTTGGGTGTGAGAAATAAACTGTAAATTAAAGAGAGCACAAGACTGGAGCTTTGGAAAGGAACATGGATATTCACTCCTTTAAGAAGGCTGCTTTGTGTCTGTTAGGAAAGTGAAATTTTATGGATTCTAGACCCAGAAAATACCATGACAATTCAGGGGATTATGGCTCCAATTCAGAGGAATGGAAACTTCAATGAAATCTGAATCTGGGCTATAAGCAGATATTCAAATTGCTCCTTATTAAGCAAAGGGCTTAGCTGTTTGTTTAATTTATATCCAGTCAAAATGAAATTTCATCATATGCTTAAATGCTTTTCTAAATTAGAAATTCACAACCTTTTTCTGGAAACTGATAAGGAATATTTCCAACAGCATGGACATGGTGTAGCATTTTTCCATATTTCAGTGTAGCCACAGTTCTACAGCTACTAAATGCAGTCTTTGTCTACTTTTAAAAATTAATGAATCCTGTGGGAGCTTTATTAATAGCCAGAACTTAATTGCTTTACAATGCCTTTCGCTCCAATCAAGAGCATTTCTAGCAGCTTCCTGGACTGTAGCAGCGACAAATCATTCATCCCAGCAGTGAGGGATTATCCAAAACTGTAGTGTAGCACTGGAAAAGGTTTTCATCCAACAGAGTTTATGTTGTGGATTTTGTTACTGTGTTTGCTTCTACCTCACATCACCTTTATGTATGAGAAAAACTGAAGTAAATCAATATTTTCCCTGGTTTGTCTTTCTGAATTTAACTACAGCTTGACCTTTCTTGTCCTTGTCAAATCCATTCTGTGCAGTAAGAAGGGAATTCACTTAGTTCTTGCCCAGCTGAAGGTAAGACTTTTAACTAGCTGAATAAACAAAATAGAATAGGCAATGTTTTCCCCTCTAGATAAGCAATTCTTTTTAAAACTGTCCGTTCTTGGTTTTACACAGTGAAACACTTGAAAAATCTGACCTACCATTCACTGCAGTAACTAAGAACATTTTCTTAACTGCAGTGGCCTTTGGATCATGATCTAAATGAAACCATGGTTTTCTGTTTTAAGAAAAATAAGAAAACAGAATTTAAAGGGACACATTGTTTCAAACAGACACATTCAATTCCTTAGTAGCAATTTAAGAAGTCACGAGGGAAATGAGTTTTCACGGTCTCATCATTTCTTTGATGTAAAAGTGCACACTCTATCTTTTTGGCATTTTGTTCAACAGCAGAGCACATGAAAAAAGAGCCCCACTGTGCATAAAGAGAATAAAATATGTTCAAGAAGAAACAGGAAAAGAAATTCAGGTTAATATGAAGGTCAACCTTTTTCTGTGTTTCAAATCTGCACTTTGCTGAGACCATAAAGAGAAGTAAAAAAGGCTTTAATCTTCATTGCTGTCATCCCTTGGCTGGAGAAGAATTAAAATCCAAACAGAGATGTTTTGGCTAATGTTAGAGTGGTAAATTACTTTTAGATTTTTAATTGTCTGTCCCTGAAATTCCAGACCTTAAATGGCACACACTGTACTTTATCTAAAATAAAGGCAATACCTCATTAAGGGTATTAACAAACCCCCAGCCTGTTTTTACATTCTGCTCACCTCTTTCAGCACAGCAGAGCAGAGAAGCAGCCACCACAGAGCCACTTTGGACAAACCATCTCCCATGCCCCTCTCTGACTTTCCCCACAGCACATCTGAACTGAACCCCAGGAATCAGCTGGAGTCTGATGGGGTCCCTTTAAAGGTCCCTTCCAACCCAAAGTATTCAATGAATCCAGAACTCTAAGCCCAGGACACTCTCACTCTCCCAGGCTCAAGTATTCTAGGTTTGGGGTAAGGCTTTTTTTACTTAAAAAAAAAACCCAAACCAACCAAACACAAAAAATTCAAGCAGGACAGGTTATGACTTGGAGCATGAGCTGACAGGGCTGCTAGAGAAATATTTCATCAGCTGCTTTAAAATTTAACTGAAAATGGTTTTTTAATGACAATATTTTATTAATCTACTCAGTTAGCTCTCCTTTGCAGGAGAACTGCTAGACAATGACAATGCCTTCTATTTATACTCTATCAGAGCTGAAAGTCAATTCTCTCAATCATGTACTGTGAGTATGTTTTAACAGTAGTGGTGGAAAGAGTGAAAATTGTCTCTTCTGCCTAACTGCATTCTTTTCCTCCTTAAAAGTGGAACATTAATACAAAAAAATGGTAGTGACCAATTAAAAAAAAAAACCCACAAACCTGTCTTCCAAGTATTGTACTATCTGAGTTGCATTCTATGAGATAAAATACAGGCAGGCAAGAATCTGTATTTCAGGTAAGACAAGGATGAGGGAAAAGGTTTTCACACAGATAAGAATTTCCTTGTCATTTAAAACTACTTGGACATGCTAATTGGATGTGTTGGGAAAAAACAAGAATAACTCTTACCTGTGTTAATCATTAATGGCAAAATGTTAATAATTGTAATAAATCAGAGAAAGCTGTTTGGCAGTTTCTTAGAGAGAAGACAATAAATATAGCATATTTTTCTGATGTCTTGCCATATTTACTTTAACAGTACTCCTTAGGAATAGCTCCCTGAATAGGGAAGCTGCTTTCCATGTTCTTCTTCTGCTAACCACAGCTGTTTTTTTCTTTTTCCCTTTTCATACAATCACCTGGGAAAGAGTTCATATTTCAAAAATTAAGAGCTTCCAATTTTGGTCCTGTATCTTTCTTTCCTACTCTACAGTCTTCCATTATAACTCAGTGGAGGACAAAATGGTCCATTTTTCCACTTTTTAATGGGAGGATCCATAATTAACAAAATACTAAAAATTTAACTACTACTGGAAGCATAGCTTAGGGCACCCCCAGAATGAAAAAAAAGACAGAGACTTCATAGATGCCTCTGTTTTCCACTTCATAAAAAGAGCTGTTTCAACTCTTACTCATGCTGTAGGAACCACTTTAAATGAATCTGGAAAGGTGAATAACTGTGTCTGTATCTGCCCCACAGCTGGCCCTACTGAGCCCCAAACAGCACCCCAGCAGCTAATTTAAAAGATTATAGAGAATATCCCTATCTGATAGCCAAATAGTGGCATTAGTGAAGAAGAGTGAGAAAACACAGCTATTCTGTTTTATGAAAGCCATGCTACAGCACCAGTGGCTGCTATATTCCTCACCATTTGTTCAAGAGAAAAAACCAAGCAGTAGGAAGATTTTTCTAACTCTGATCCAGATGTAAAACACGTTTTATTTAGCCTGCCTGAGGCCAGCAGCTCTCTGTGAGAGCACAGAGCTCAGCGTTGTGCTACGTTAGCCTGGAGTAGCTTTGAAATATAATTCTGTTCCCTTTGATTTTTTTTTATTGTGTTAATCTTCCCTGTTTAAAATGGTGGTATTTAACTGAGGGAATTCACCAGCTCAAGTGTTTCATGGGAATATGCTCCCTTATTTGGCATCATCCAGGAAAGAGGGTGATTAAATGCACCACAAGCTTCATGATTTTTAGAAGAGAAGAGGGAATAAGCAAAGTCACAAGTTGAAATAAACAGCAGCAAGAGATTACAGCATGAGAAAGAAATTTATTTGGAATAGAAAACAAGAAATAAATATTTTTCTCTCCACACTGAACAAACTCTTCATTTCAATTCTCTGGCCTAGTGCCTTTAGCTCTCATTTTAGGCTTCTTGTTCTACTGAATAATTTTGCATCAGAATTCTAAAATCTAATGTTTTTCCAGTACCAGTTTAAAGCTTTTCTTCACGCTTTCATCCCTTAGTAACAAGCACAGACACAAACATACCTGTTCTACTTTTTGTTCTTCAGTAGCTCAAGTGCAATTTATGCTTTTCCTTGTTCAGTCTTCAGTCCCTCAAGCATATTTAAATGATGTAGCTGACTGGACTCCTTATGAAGAATTTTGAAACTATTTCTGAGCAGAATATTTACTCAGTGACTAGAGAAAATCTCCCCAGTATTTTTATACAAAATATTTGCATGTGTAAGTGGGACATTTAAACTATGCAGAGATCACATCCCTCCAGTTAAAAAATTCATGGGTGCTCTGCAAAAAATATAAACCAGTCCTTCTCTCTAGCTGTATTAAATCTATCTTGTGTAGGGCTATGGGGGTATTAAAAATATGCTCTTTATAACCATGGACAGTGGAACTGATGTGAAAAATGGACTTACAAGTGGCTGCAGAACCTGCTGCCTCACCCTGGGAATGCACCATTATTGATTTCCTGCCCATGACCCCTTCTCCCTTGCCCTTCAACCCCCTCCACAGTGGCTGCACTGATGAAGGATATCCAATTGAGAGCCCCTCCTGGTCAAACTGCACAGCAGCAGGAATATGCAGATAGCTGTTTATGGGGTTGGGGCTTCTTTTTGTTTTCTAAATCAAATTGCCCTTCAAGATTTCTGTTTTCCATCCATGCTCTCGCTCTCCTCTGCCTGTGGACATTGCAGGGATGCAGTGGGCAGCCCAACAGGCTGTAACTCCACTGCCCTGGGTGTGTTCCATGGGCCACTCTGGCATTGATTCCTGGCCAAGTTTTGAAGAAGGTCACTGCAAACTACTGTTTGCTATTACATCACCACAAACTGTGCTGGTTTTGGCTCTCAGACTCACTAGTGGAAGGCAGAGTTGTGCCAAGTGTCAGAGAACTGGATTTCTTTGGAGATGATACCTATCAACAGCACAGTGAGTGCCAGAATTCCTTCTCTGTAAAAATAAAGAAAATATCCTGGAAGTGACTGACTGCAATTAACAATACACAAGCAGAAGCACTGAAAAGAGTTCCTCAAACCTCCCAGTTAGAGCACATCTACACTGATTTGGCAAAGCAGATAATAGCTTTTCTCCTGCTTGTTAAGAAGAAAAATTGTCAAGAACACATATAACAGTTACTAACATATAAACTGCAATTTTATAATGCTTTAATAATGGTGATGAAACATAGAGACACAACTGGCACAGGAGAAAGAAGGAAAACCATCATCTTAAAAGTGAAATTGGCACAAAGCCAAAGAACAATATTATTTTAATAAGACTGCTGAGGAATATCACCCTTTTAGAATTTTGTACAAATTATCTGTCAAACTATTTAGGAATAGATGTCGTGTCTTAGCTAGAAATATACATTCAGGGAGAAAAAAAACCTAACCAGCTGCCAATCCCCTGACTTATTGTCAATCAAATGGTTATAAATGAAAAAGAGATTATTGTCAGGCCAGTCACAATGAGGAGTTCAAATCACAGTTCCCTGACTTATTGTCAGTCAAATTGTATTATAAACAAGAAAGATATGGCTGTCAAACCAGCCACAGTGGGATAGCCCTTAATACAGAGTACAAGACAAAGGAAAAAATTATATCCAACATATTATAGGAGAAAATTCATGTGAAATGGAGAAAATGCTGATTCTCATGAACAGCTCGATTTCTCCATCTTGGCTTTAAATGTGTCTCCCCTATGTGCCAGGTGGAGGAAAAGGGGAACCACCTTTCCCACCACTCACTCTGGAGTAGAAACTTGTCCCCATCAGGTGCTGTGGGGAAGAGATTGTTGCATCCACTTCGACCAAAATAGCATCACTAATCTGTCTGCACCCTGGGAATCCTTGACAGGTGCTTCTCAGCCATCTGCATTTCTTTTCTTCCTTTCAGATTCTTCTCCCTTTGCCAGCAGGCTGGCCAAATTCTGGCTCTTGTGTGTGCACAGGCTGTCTGGAGAGGAGCAGAGCACCAACAGGAGGTCAAGGCAGGGGAACAGATGAGAATCTCTTGCTTGGGTAATTAGTTCTGATCCTTGCAAGGCTAAGCAGAAATTTGGCGAGCAGGGCATGTGCACCCAGATGGATGAAGGCTAATTTGGGACTGAAAGAGAAAGAAGAAGCAAAAGCAGGATCACAACCAATATATCCATTCACAATTTAGTCCATTCACTCTTTCTGCTGTTGTCTTTTTTCCCTACATTTATGTAGAGATTCCTCTGGGTCACTCTTTCAGCCTCCCTCCATCTTTGTCTTTTCCTAAGATGTTATTTGGCTTGACAGTAATGCTGCCTTTAAAACATTAGTGTAATTGAACAAAAATGTTACATCCTCTCCTTCATACTTAACCTTTAAAGGACACATTTATTCAAAAATACTCATCAAGGCCCTGCTTTTGACTTTCTGGCTGAATACACCTGCAGGATTCCCCAAATTTATCATGAACATAATAATGCAGGAATGAAAAATATGATAATGCTTGGTCTATTTTTACATTTTAGCTGAAAATGTAATGTCCATTTGTGGAAAAGGTCAGGATACTCTTTAGGTTTTTTATGTTCAGTGCCACAGTTTTCACAGTTTCCTGTATACTAGTTATGCAAAGAAGATGTAGTTTACTCTGGTTTCCATGTCTTTGTTTTTCTGGTTTTCTGGTCTTTGACTTGTTGGGCAAGCAGACAGAGACTAATTTCTGCATAGGGAAAGTAGGAGTCCTGTGGCTCTGGGAATTATATTTTTTATTAAAAAAAAATATGGAAAGAAATTAATTTTGAGGCTGGCCAGGCAAAAGGACTAGAATTTTAGATTTAATGTTTATGATGACACCATGGCTGCAGAGACTTCAGTAACATGATAACAGCAGTGGAGTAATTCAGGAGATGCTGAAGAAAAAGGAGATTGCTGGGATGAAAGGAAAACCTCTCCTTTGCAGTTGTCTCAGTCTGGAATGTTCTCTCTCCCAGTGCCAGGTCACTGTCCTGCACACAGGACTGAATCACCATCCAGCCAGAGGCACTGGGCAGGGTTTTTTTCCTGCTAAAGGCAAACTAATTAATGTTTGCAAACTCTCTGCAATCTGCTGGTATCACTGCAACATATCAGCAGTTTAAATACTCAATATTTTAAGTACATAGAGGACTGCCATGCTGCCAGCCTGATAAATATCAGAGGATTAAATTTGCTTAGAAAACTGAAGTAGTTGCAAATTAATTTAGTATATTTAACCTGCATTTAGGAGAAGGAAAACCTCTTCATTTTAATATTGTAGCTCCATAAGATTTTATGTGCATATCATTTAAGTCTGTTCCTAAGTACATAAGAGGCAAGTAATGCCGTTTCTTTGGGCAGATGGATACACCACTAAAAATCACAAACCCATTAGATCAACAAGGACTATCTAATTATCATGGGGAAATAAAGCCAATAAATCTATCTGGTATAAATTATAGGCTTATGAAGTCATACATAATGAAATAAATATTTAATTTTTCTGAAATCCAAAATCTCGCTTTAGAAACAGGAATATTAAAAATTAATTTCCATTTCTTGTGATGGGTACAGTGTGGTTGAGTGGTTTCAGCATGTGCATGTACTCCCAAGAGCTGCTGAATCCTATTCCTGGTTCTGACAGTGATTCATACCCTGGACCAAGACAAATCATTCAACCTCTCTGTACTCTGTGCCCATCTGTAAAGCTGAGATAATGCTGACCTGCTTCACAGAACCATTAGAAGAATTAAGAAACATCTGTTCTGCATCTTGAAGACATGAAATGCTTTAAAAATGCAAAATACTTTTATTCCAGGGCTTGGAGACTTTTGTGTTGCCACCAAAGTTCTTAGCACCTGGCAGGAGTGATTTCTCCTTCAATGACTTGGCCAGATCCCTTTTTCTGTAGGATTTATTATTTCACTCTCCTGACCAGGTCTGTCACCATTAAGAGAGAGATGTTTACTGTGAGGTGGCTCTTCCCTGCAAATAATTGGCAGTGAGTTCCTTGTGGAGGCACAGCAGAGATTCATCCTCTGCAAAAGGCTCCAGCCCTGACAAAGAAGGTCCTGCTCTGCCAGCACAGGTTCAAACAGAGTTTTCTTCCTAATTATGGGGAAAACATGAAGGGAAAAGGCCATGGAGGCACAGAATGTTATGCAATGGGAGCACATTCAAAGAGAAGAAAGGTTTAATAATTAGAACATCCCCTGTGCATCTCAATAGGAACAGCTTCTGCACAAGGGATGAAAAAAATATTTCTTTTCATCAAGAATTTTGCAAGCTGCATGGAATAGTGGAGAGCAAATCTATGAATAAGACTGCAAGATTTGTATTTCAAAACAGAAGTGTAATTGGCCTCCTTTTTAAACAATCACATTTTATGGTATACTTCATATTCAATCTACCCATTCTTTGCAACAGACTTCCAGGATTATTTCTCTCTGTCTCCCTGCCTACTCAGGCAGTATCTATTTATCTCACTTCAGTATTTATTTACTTTTCAGCAGGAAAAGTTAAACAAACTTAGCAATACCATATTTTTTAACTGACACCATTTCAAGTGAATTCTGCTTGTATGCCTGAAATTCCAGTAAAATATTTTAGATCTGTAGGAACAGGCCTTATATTCTAAAGCAGATATTCCTTTACAAAAATGAGAACAACTGTACAGCTGACAAAAATAACACATTTTTTAATTGACTTGTTAGAAAGATAAGATTTGCAACTGGTTTTATTCAGAGGTGGTTTAGAGGTGGCTTTACATGTCTGCTGTGCTTGAGTGGCATTAGCAATGACCTTTGCATGATTAACTGGAAAGCCTAACCTGGCAAGCTAGCCAGCTCTACCTTAATTGCCATTATTATGGGATTCACTTTGGCCTTGAAGTCTTTAGTAGGCTGTAAAATAGTGTCCATTCCAAATAAGCTCTGTTCTCTGCTACCTATCCATCTCCCTTACACACAGTCACAGATTACAAGGGCAGAAGTAATTGTTGTCATCTCACCTCCTCCTTCAGACTGATCCTTTGGATGTCCTTGCTGGTGAGTGTCCTTTAGCCCTCATCAGGATCTGCTGGAGCTAAGTTCATCCTTCTAGGAAGTCAATGGTCTTGAATCAAAGATTTCAAGTATCCATTCTGCTTTTGAACAGTTATCTGTTCATCTAGCCAGATAGAAATATTGTTTCTTATTTTCAAGAGTAATTTGGCTGGATATTGTTATGCTTTTGTGGGAAAGAGAAAGGAGCTGTCACGTGGAATGACAAAGTAAGTATTTGTAGGCTGATCAGATCACACAGTAATTTTCTTTTAAAGAAGAGTGAGCTAATTAAGCCTCTAAATACGTGGCAGGTTTTCCAAACCTTGAATCATTTTCATAGCCCTGTAGTGAACCCTCTCCATTCTGTCAGCTTACTTTCTGAAAAACCCTGTTTTAAGATGAACTTAATCATTTCACTGCAGCTTCAGCTAGAAGGCAAACGTTTCTAGAAATCATAATTCTCCACTGCTCCTTCTGTAGATATGTAAATCTGTGTTCACAGGAGAAAGATAAAGTGACAATAGCTGAAAAAATCATTTTACCATCCAGCAACCAAATTAATTCCCTCCCAAGGATGTCACACACAGAACTATTTCTGCCAAATAATTGAAAATGCACAGGCTAAGCTTTGACTACCCATAACCAAAACTGACCTGAAGCTGTGTGGGCCAGAAAATTGCTTCAAAAGCAGTTGTCTCTGCTGCAGCAATGCCTTTTCTTTTTAGGCAATTCCCAGCATTTCACCAACACCATGTCAGAATTCACCTACCTGGGGCATTTCAAAGGGGCTCACAGGTGTTGTGCTTCAGGTCTGGATGAAGGATGGTGCTGCTGTGGCCCAGGGAGCTCAGCTCTGAAGATGCTGCTGGGCAGGGCTGGAAGAACAGGGTCACAGGGCAGCTGGAATCCAGCAGAATCTGAATCTGAATTTACAGAATCTCTAAAGGATGGGGCAGCCCACCAGAGCACAAGTATGGGCTGTCAAACTTCAAAGCAAGGAGATGTGGTATTACAAAAGTGGTTTTTTTCTGTGCATTGAACATTCTGTATGCTGCTGTACATACATTCCTCTGTTGCTACTTGTCTTTATATTCTGCCCTTTCTCAGTGCCAACACAGTGCCCCAAACAAGTCATAATTTCTAAAATATGTAGGTGTTCCAGCTGACCTTATGAACAGCTATAAAAGTGTAATGTAAGGGTTTGAAATCCTACACAAAATGGCAATATCTGAGAAGTCCTTCTATTGTTTCTTTCCAGTAAGAAAAAAATAAAAAGGCAAAAATATCTAAATTCCCCAGAAGAAATTTCACAGCCCAGGGAAAGCAGAGTTCATATGGAAGCCATTCCCAAATCCAGCATGATTGCTACCAACAAATATGCTTTAGGGAAATATTTCAATTTCCTTTTGCTCCATTCTCTGGGAGTATTTCACATTCTGCCTTGGGCACAGACCTCAACACAAGGGGCTGGATAATGCAGCCCCAATTGATGTCTCAATGTACCTGTGCAGTGAAACCCCCACTGCCCTCAGTGAGATATTGGTGCATCTGAGGCACGCCAATATGTGCAAGAGTTGATGACTAACATGAGCATCTGCTTCAAAAATACCCCAGCTTGAGCTAAGATATTATTATAGACAGTCTATTGTACTTGCAAAAGACAAGTAGAGAGTTCCTGGTTGAGAATACATGTCAGAAAAATGACATGTTTTCATCACTTCCAGCCATAGTTAAAAGACTCTGAATACATTAACCAGCTGAAGGAAAAATACTTTCAGCTTTTGTATCACAGTGGGAATCCGTTAATGCAAGTTATGATGTAACAGGCAATTACTGTGAATTCAACTGTTCATCATTTCTAAAAAGCTAATAATTTATTTTTTCTAATGTACACAAAGGAAGGTGGTGTTTTTCACCAAGTTTACAATGCTCCAAGCTAGGGAAAGGAGTTTAAGGTGGGCAGGACTGACTCAGTGACTGCAGCTGAAAAGCTATTTAATACAAAGCTTTAAATCATTAAATATCTCAGCTCGAGTACATGTTCCTGCATCACTTTTCAAAATGATCCAAGTCCTTTTGATGAAAATCTGGTGGATAATTCAGCCTGCCAACTGGCATGGGATCCCAGGCTCTGCTTGCAATAACTTCTTATCAGCAATAGCTGTTTCTTCTGGTTCCTCTCCTAAACCAGACTTATTTCCTTTATGCAGAAAGCTTCAGCCACGCTCCAGGGACCAAATTCCAAGAATACACAGCTGGTTGTGCTAGCTCTAGGAATGCACAGCATCGTTTCTGAGAGGGATTCATGGGCTGGCACCTGCAAACACCCCAGGATTCTGGTTTGAATAAAGTTTGCAGTCATGTCCTGGCCCTTTGTGAAGGAGTGTGCCCAGGTGGATGGACAGACAGCTCCTCCTCACTGCCCAGCCCTGGGGCTCTGAGGCTGACCTGGAATCTTCCCTGAACCCAGTCCAACCACAGCCTTTGATAGAGTGCACTGCCTTTCCACAGGAGGGAATAAAAGTACAGGGAGCAGCCTTTAGGCAAATTAGACTTTCAAATGAAATTCTGATAGATTTAAGAACCAAGAGTAATAAATAGTGGGCCAGTTGTAAACAACAAATCTAAAAATTAAAAAAAAAAAAGGAAATTACCTTTTGGTTACTTCTAAGAAGAAAAGCAGGAAAATAAAAACGCAGGGAAATATGTGCCCATGCAAGGAAAAGGTGTGTGCTCCCCTCAGGCTTCTGTGAAAGACATCCTCAGCCATGAGCATTACTGAAATGGCTCAAGGGAAACACAGAGATTTGTACTACAGAAAGTCTGGAAACACGAGTATGTATATCATCTTTACTCAGGAAGAAAAACAGCAATTTTCAAGTTTATATAGAAAAAGAGAGAAAGTAAATTGAAACCTTTACACAACCGGGTTTTGCTTGTTCCATTTAAAATCTGATGGAAAAAAGGGGAACCAGATCCCTGAAAATGTTTCTGTACCTGTGCAGATCCTTATCCATCCCTTCTATGTTGGTACAATCCTCTGCTGAGCTTTGCCTTCCTGTCACAATTCTCATTTTTTCTCATGCATTTAGAGCAGCACCAATGTCACTATGACACACAAAAAGAAGAAGAAGAAAAATGTTAATGTAAATATGGGACTATGATGCAGGAGACCTGGTTATTATTCCCTGCTCCTCTGGTGCCTCTCTGCCCCTCAGGCTCCTGGAAGACTGCACTGCTTGGTATCTGTGAAATCTTCAGACAATGGCACACTGAAAGAAACTAAAATATAAGCACAGAATCAATATGAAATGCCACCAGCCATCAGTATATTTTATCACCATGTTTACTGGGATGCCTTTTCCATGTTTGAATCATCATGAGCAGACCCCTGTCACGTCCTCCATCAGCCAGCCTTTTCCCCTCCTCCACTGTATCCCTGCAACACCCCTAAAAATGAGACAAAATTTAGTATAACACTTGTAATGGCCAAATTAACTGACATTTCCAGGCCACCTCAGCTGTCAGAGCCTGTGATGGCAGGGGATGTTTTGCCAGCACCACTTTGATGAAAAGATATATATTTATACACACATATATAGCCAAGAACAGTGTGGGAGCTGCTTCCCAAAAAATGCTGAAAAATCACTAGTGACATAAGAGTTATTAGAGTATATGATTTCTACAGTGTCAAATAAAAGAAATCATGAAAATAAAAGAAAAGGTGCTTTCCTGAAAAGTAAATGTTATAAAGCTGTTTAATTAATATGATGGCTTAGTGGGTGCCATTAAGCACCTCTTTAGGTTAATTTTAGTCTCAGCAGGAGTGTGGATAAATAGGAAGTAATTTTACCTTGTTCCAGATATAGCATCATTTTATTAAACCAGAAGGGACCAGGCTTTCCCAGTCATTGCATTTATTTGACTGCACTATGTGCTAACAAATTCCCTCTCTGTCTTAAGCATTGCAGTAGAATTAAGACCATTATTAAGAACAAAACAAAACAAAAAATCCCAAGAGCTCACCAATAAATAATAAATCAGGCCTGTACTGCCCACTTCCACATTACACACCAAGAAATGTGAGAATTTGAGGCCAAACTTGAAGCCAAAAGTTGCTGTCCATCCCTGGAGCAGAATTGTATTTCTGACCACTCTTCTGCTCTCAGCCAAAGCCAGATCAGCTCATTTTTATTTAAGCCCACAGCATGCAAGAAAGGAGAGCAGAAAATGCAGAGATTCACCCATGATGTTTCCAGTGAAGAGCTCTATCAGAGCTGTTGTCTCCTAATCCAGTTTCTATATGGGACACAGAGACACATCTCTGGTAAGGCTTCCACAGTTATGTTCCCACCCTTTCCTAGGCAAGCAAACTTGACATATTGCTGTTATTCCACAGATAAAACCATATCTTTTAATAAATCCTGCAGACTTTTTCGAGCATTTCTTAAATACGCAGAAACTGAGAGCACCCTTGGTGCTCTCCCAAATTGCCTTTTTAGCAAGGAGAGCTATTTTATATGAATTTGCATCATGAAACAAGTAAAGAAACACTTTACAAAAGTTCAGCAATTGATTTTGACAGAAGTGAAATCCTGAAGCTGAGGTGCAGGGTAAATCAGATGGCACAACCTACCTGACCTAACCCTACACACTGACTGACAAACACATTTACAGGGCTTCAGATTTATGCATTCATTTTCTGATACTTAGAAGTTTAAATATTTAAATCTGGATTTACTTGTTATCCTAAGCAGCCTCCTGCAGGTTTACAGGCCTAAGTTCTTCAGATCTGCCTAATTCCAGTCTGTCTTTTCCTGACACTTTGGAGCAGGTTTCAGCCAACACATTTGATTCTGAGCTGTTGCAGCACCTTCAGGGTGTTCTAAGATGAGTGTGTGGCTCATGCTGGGCAATGCTAAAGAATCTTCAGGGTCCAAGACTCAGTTGCCCCAAGGTTTTTTGATATGCAAGTTAAAATATAAATTGAGAAATATGTCCAGTAGTAGCTAGGAGTTGGCACCTGCCTGTTCCCATTCCCAGAACCACAAGGAAGTGGAAGAGAGAAGTAAATAACAAATAAATAAACAGCAACAACAAACAAACAAAAAACCCACAACAAAAAAACTCCCCACCTTTTAAAAAAGAATTAATTTTTTTTTGCTATCTCTAGCATCTCAGAACTGGAATACAACACTATAACAAACCATCCCAATACATCAGGAGGAATAAATAGTGTATGAGATCATCTTAATAACACACTCAGTGTAAGAGACAATGAAGTGATAAGAATTTTAGGAATGTGTTTATAATATTCAAAATAAAAGGAGGGCAGAGATAAGAGCACAACCTAATACACATTATTAGCATTATCTACAGTCCATGCCAGTCTTAGTTCTGCTAAATGCTTTTGCTGCTCTCTTACTATCAGGCACTTTTGTGGTATTGCTCGTGTCCCTTTCCCCACTGAGAGTTTAATATAGAAGATAATATCAGTGTACAAAGCCCTGCTACTCTCTCTCTAGGGTGTACCTGCTGTGATAGGATGTTGCTTTCCAGTTCTGAGGAAGACTCTTTGTCAGCCCATTCCCAGAATTTCTTGCACTCCTTGTCATTATGAGTAGATCAGTGATAAAGCAGCCCCTGCTCACATTCACACTCCTCTTGCTGGCCCTGATCAAGAAATTCCTGCCTTGTTCCATCTCTTGGCACCATGCACTGGTTTTTATTTTGATGCTGCAAATAACTGTTCATTCATTAACTTCACTGTGTCTCATGACATGGCAACATTTGGGGGAACAGAGGAGGAGGCCAATTCCACACTGCACCCTAAAGAAACTTTAAAGTGTCTCTATACGCTATAAAATCTGATTTTTCATCCTGAAAGAATGGCTGCCTACAAGCCCAGCCAAGCAATACAGCAATCAGAGATGCTGTTGTCAAGCCTCCCCTTCAGAGCAGCTTTTTTTTAAAGCTTGAGCACCATTAAAAGAAACTCTGAATTTACACCTGAACATGTGTCAGTCAGGTGTTTCTCTTCTTAGATTTAAATATATTTTGATCACGTATCACCATAGTGCTGGTTACCAGCAGGGTTACTGGGATAGCTTATTTGTATTGGAGGGAAATGGCAGCTGAGGAAATGAAGATATGATGCAGGAAGCTATAAATTATTTCAGCATAATTTAAAATCCTTGTGTTAGCAGTTATTAAAAATAAATATATATTTTTATCCTTCTTTCCCCCTTTATTCCACGAGGCAGCAGGCAGTTTGTGACAGAACCTGAACACTGTAAATCCCACATTACCAAAATTCAGGACCTGCCTCCCCCAGCACAAAGCTTTGATTTTGACAGTTCCATGAGATGCAAAACTTGTGGAGTCTGAGGACTGAACAGGGCAGCTGAGAGTCAGCCTGGCTGCCTGCAGGAGAAATGCCCTCACACCCCAGTGTCCATCCACCACAGCCAGGCTGACATCTGCCCAGCCAGCTTCCTCTTGCTGTTATAAATCCATTTTTAGACTTGCCTTTATAAATCAGTTTGCAAAGCCAAACTCTTCCAATCATTACAAAATGTCTCGTTTGCAGCCTGGCTGTACCTGGGGCAAGGGGCTGCAGCTCAGCACTCGGGCCAGGGCTGGGATCTGCTCTGCCCCCAGGGATTTCTGACATGCCCTGGCACTTACTCCTCTTCCCCACAATTCCTTCCTGGCCATCAATATCCACATTCCTCTGACTTGACTTCACTGAGATGGACAATCCAAGCTCTCGGGTTTTGATTTTCTGGGCCCAGGTTTTCTAAGCTGGAGACATATATCTATGTCATGAATTTCTGAGGTGGAATCAATCCCACTTTTTCAATGTAGAATCTTGCAGGCCAATTTTCTGAAGTGTAACACTGTCTGCTGGATGTCTCCTTGAGCGCTCAAGCTCAATAGAATTGAAGAAAAGCAACGATCACCCCTTGACAAAAGAAATTAATGTTAAGCAAATATTCTTAACAATTTATTGAAACAAGTCCTTGAAAATTAGCTTTAACACCAAGGGGAACCCAAAACCTTAGGGAGTTCCTTTAAAAATATTAATGGAGGAAAATACAGAATTTTAATGAATATATGCTAAATATCTTATGACTTGAAGCACTTAAGATGCAATTGATCTCACCACAGTGGTGACAAGTCAGGGAGCAGGGAGAACAGAGACTTATCATCAGATAAGAAGCTCAAAACAGAATTACATTCTTTGCTTGTCACCAAAGCACTAATACTGAGAGGGTGTGGGAAGGCAATTTACATACAAAATTGGAGCCACATAGCTAATGCAGTCTGATTTTTCACTTGAACTACATTTCACTGACAGAAGGGTCTTTTTCTGTAGGAAAAAAAAAATGGGTGATTGTGTTCTGCATGCACTACCCCATTTTCTATAGCACTAGAGAATTATTTTGTGTTCTGCTGAAAATTGTAAGGTAATCTAATGAAAACTGGCCATCCCCTGTCTTCTCATCATTTCAAAGCCCCTAAAAATACTATTTACAAAGTATGCAACTGGAAAGCTACGCTGAATAATGTATAAAGAACACATTTCTTTGAATTTCATAGCCTTTTGATGGCAAAAACTTGACAGACTGAAGGATGTTATTCTGTCATGTAGCAAGCTAGATGAGGAGATGTGTAAAGTTTTCTTTCTTCTAAGCACATCCATCTTAGATATAGATACCTGGAAGTGCATTTATGTGGCTTTTTGTTGGTTTGGTGGGGGTTGGATGTGGTTTTTTGTGATTTTCTTGGTGGTGGTGTTTGGTTGCTCCTTTTGTTGTTTTTTTAATATATACACTTGGTAGTCAATTCCAAAATCTTTTCCTGAGTGTTGAGCTAGAATCACCCCTTCTTCTCCACCATGTGAAGTCCTTTCCTTGATGACTCATAAGTGATGGCACAACTGAGTGATCTTCTAAATTCCAAGGAACTCTTCTGACTTCCCCTCTGTGATGCTCCATGGCTGGAACTCACCTGCCCCTCCTGGGTCCTGGCTCCTGGCTCCTGCAGCAAAGGGATTTTCCAGGGCTGAGGGAAGGCCATGCCCAGGAACAGGCTGGATGTGCTGGATTCACCTGCCACTGAGGAAAACATGCAGCCACAGGCACACAGAGGGACAGGGAATGTTGGTGCCAGTGCAAACACCTGCCCTGGGAGAACAACTTCACTTTCTCGTGGATTGATTTTCCTCCTCGCCCATTCCTTCACATCCACGAGGCAGGAAAATCTCTTCAGCACGAGCAAGTATTACTGCACACTTCATTCCTCAGTTCCAGGAAATTCCTCAACAGCTCTCTCTGCTAACAGGCACACCATCACCTGTGCTTTATTCCCACTGAAAAAATTAGTCACCATGCACCATCTGTTTTCCCCCTTTAGTCAGCAGCCAGCACGCAGAGCACAGAGCATCAGGCCATTCTTTCAAGGTGCAGATATATTTTTAGGGATCATTTTGACTTTTTCATTTGTAGAAAAGCAGATTTCTCCCTCTTCAAGGCTGATTGTTATGTTGTATTTTTTTTCTGAGAAAGCAGAATTATTAATTTAACCCCTGCAGCAGTCTCAGTTACAAAATGCTCATTGCATATGAGATATTCAATGTGCACAGCTGGTGTGACCATTTAAAAAAATTAGGAAGAAAATAGCTTCTTGGTTTTCAATTTCTTCCCCAAAAGAATTTTAAAAAGGCACATTTTGTTCTGCTCTAATTAGTATGTGTGCCAGTGCATGACTTCCAAAGCAGGCAGATGCTTTGAATGAAGTGTAATGTAGATTTTCATTAATCTTCTTTGGCACAAGACTTTTCTTCTGCTATGTGTATGCAGGAAGTAATGACTAGAAAAGATGAGCAATCACAGGCATTTCTAACCAACTTAAGCTGGCTTTTATAAAGGGCAAGACAGGGTCATTAAAGAATATGGTTTCCTCAGTGTCTGACATCTCTCAGTTTCTGGTTTTTCATAATAATGAAGGGTTGGGGGTAATTCCTTTTTAATACAAAATATCAAATTCAGATATGGGGACTCTAAAGAAATTAAATATCAATGCACTGACAAATGCATGCATTTCAATCAGTTCTGGGACCAACACAAGAGAAAACCCCAGATATATTTTCCTGACAGCAAGCAGAGAATTCAAAATTGCATTTCCTGAAACCAGTTTTTCTGTTTAAAAGGGAGTAAGGAGAGTTTTTCCATCTTGCTGGAAATAAAAGCCTATCAGTGAACAGTTTCAGAGTAAAGCTGGAATGACTTTCATCTTTTCCCACCTCAGTTTAGGGATATTCCATTGCTTTAGATATGGCTAAAGCAGAAAAAACCTTGAAGTGGGCTGTGCATGTTTCTCCTTATTAAGCAGCACAGCTGGGTTATCCTTGCAAAGACAAAGATCCCATTTTGGGATGAGAGAGGTCCATGTGCCACAATGAGAGCTGATGCTGCTTCAGGCTTTGCCAGCAGCAAAACCCACTCTTGTCAGGAGAAGATTGACATGGAGGGTGAAAGTCAAACATAAACAACTCTGAATACAGAGATACTCTCTTAATTTTAAACATAAACAACTCTGAATACAGAGATACTCTCTTAATTTTGAGCACATCCTGAGGGCATGAGTTTTCCACTCTTGTGTTCTCTCATTGAGCATAATTAATTATTTTTTTTTAAATCTGCTACTATTACCTTTTGCTTTTCTGCAGTCTCTTCCATGTCTTCTCTTTTTCTTTCATGAGCCAGTCACTGATTCCCTCTGCCCTTCCCCTCACTCATGGGCTTTGCATCTCAGCACTTCCCTACCTTGGAAGAAGAGACTGAGCAGATTGCTGATCTAGACATGAGATTTGGGGATGAGCTCCTGAACTGGAATAATGGGACTGGGAAGTTCATGCTTCCCCAGAGATGTTGACTGGGGCAAAGGCTGCTGCTCAGCTGTTTGATTTCCACTTTGAGAAGAGTCTTTCTCACAATCATGAGGTCAGAAACGTAGCTTCTTACCTGAAAGCCTCTATTTTCTCTCCAACAAGAACCAGGCCCCCAAACACACTCTGCTGGATAGCTCTGGGCTAAAGATAGCATGTTTGACAGCTATGCACAAGAGAAATTAAATTAAAGAAAAAAAAAATGTTCCTGTAATAACAAAATCATTAATTACACAAATGGATTTCTATTTACAGTGCAAGTGAATTGATGACTTAAGAAGATTACAGAGCAACGTGCAATACAGAACATTGCTTTCAGAGAGAGCACAAGCCAAAAAAGGATTGGAAATTATATGCAATAATTTCAGATAATACACAGGGGATACAAAAGCAAGTTCTAAAAATGGAAGGAAATGTAGTTCTTTCTGACCTCTGTAGAAACAGGCAAAATCATTAAGCAATGGCACAGGAGCATTAACATTTCCTGACAAGACATTAAAATAACAAAAAGAGGGAAACTTGGATTTAATCTACTTTAAGTACTACCTTCTACAAAGGCCACACAGAATAAAACAACACTTTTTTTCCTGAAACAACAAGAGGCCTAAGTGGTGAGTATTTCTAGGAAAAGGGAAAGCTGACTGCTTGGGAAAGGTACAACGGGGCAAAATATTAGGTTTCCCAGAAGCAGCAGGATTTTATAATATACATTTCATTTTCTCTTTGCAGAGTAGAATCAGTTCAGCTTTTCTTTTTTTTTTTTTTTTTTTTTGTTTAATATGAGTTAATAGGTACACCTAGCTCACTGGGGAAATAAGGGCTCGTTCTGCTCTCAGATTTGCAGCCCTCTGCATGGAACCACCCACCTGTGGCTGCAGAAGCTGTCAGGGCTCCCTGTGAACACTTGTCTGAATGCACAGTGCTCAGCTATAAAACATATCAAGGCTCTTCAGTCTTTGCTTTTTCTTCAATGGGAAATTTTAGAGATGAGGGATAGGCAGGCTGATAAAGGGAAGAGGGCTGGCAAGCTGTCTGGCCTCAGATCTCCTGTTTCTCTGTCTGTTTGTCTAAATCTCAAACAATGACACCTCTCTGCCTCTCCCCACTGGCAACGCTGCTGCAGGAGCTGAAGCATCACTTACTGCCCAGGATTCATAAACACCCTGCAAACTGCATTTTGTGTTCCCTCTGCTGCCTTGTCAACAGCTTCTCCAGCACACACTGAAGTTGGGCATGATACCCTTGATCAAATAAAGGACTGAGATGCAAAAGAAGAAAAGCACCCAAAAGTTAAGGCCCAACTAGAGTTTCTCTGGTTCATTCAAACAGTAGGAATGATCACACTGTAGCCTGGTTTGCAGTGCTGTTTTGTGAAGCTGGCCTTGTTGGCATCTGGACACCCTGGCACAGCCAAGGACAATTTTGATCTCTTCCCATAAAAATTCTGTTTCAGGGCATTCAGGGTTTTCTGTAGAATTTTTCACTATGAAACATTGTGTTAATCCATTTTATTGTATGCATCTGTATCTATTTATCCATTTATCTGTTTGTGTAAAGTGATGATAAATCTGTCCATTACATCAGTTAACATTAAATGTAGATACATAAATCTGCATAAAATCACCAGATTCAACCTAAATAAATCGACTGCTCAAGCTCAGAGAATATTTCATATCTGAAGAGAAAAAAAAAGAATCTTCTGCAGGAACAGTTCACAACTTTCATGCAGGTACCTTCACTGTTATCAGTTTCTACTAAAAAAATTACTTTAGTTGACACCCATTTCATAACTTAGGCATTAAAACCCCCTGTTAAAGACAGTAGATGCATGTCTACTTTAGCTTTAAACTTATTTATAGGAACTGTAGATTCAGTAGATTATTCTGGAACAGAACACACTGAGACTGGGTTTTCCTTATTATGGATCTTACCAAACTGAAATGATGTAACAAACGAATTAAAGCCAAAAAAAAAAAGCAAAAACACAATTAAGTTTTTCTTGAGGTTTGAGCCTCCTATACTGCAATATCTCATAAATAATTACAATAATGAGAGGACATACATTACTGTGTGTCTAAGTGGATGTGGTTATAAAGGAAAAATCCTGCTTTTAAGGCTGACACTGTAACAGCAGAGTGGCTCAGATAAATTATATTTTTTTAGAAAAAGAAACAAAACACCAAAACCACTCTACAAATAACCTTTGTTTCATAAGGAAAGTATTATATACAACCTTACAGGCAGGAGAGAGACTCATATGAGCTGAAAGCTCCAAGGCAGATAAGTCAGGAGAGGAGCAGGGGATGGGCAGGAAGCGATACCGCCAGGCTGACAGCTCACTTCTTCCAGGAGTATTTTGAATTCTTTCAGTTGTCATTACCTTAAGGAAGTTTTCACTTTGACAGCAAAAATATTAAATACTTTTTTAAAGATGAAAGTTCCAAAGAAACTGTGTGGAATTCTTTTTTTTTTTTCTCTCCCATATAAAAGCAGTAGTCATGAACTAGACTGCTCACGGGCTACAAAGAGATAAATAAACCTGCACAATGTGACCTTAGAAATGATCAGCTGTGCATTGCATTAATGGAACTCTAAGATGAGCTCTAAGAATTTTAGCTCTGACCCTTTGTAATGGCAAATATTTTGGCTATGAGGCCTCCTTAGAGCACTTCATGTATAAATACCTTTAATCTGCCAAGAAAAAGAGCCAGTCATAACTAAGTAAACAATCAAGAATAACCAAACCACAACAACAACCAGAAAAAGCCTTCCCATGCCATGTGTTCAGTTAGCTGTATATAAAACTCCATTAGGGAAAAATCTTTTAAAGTCTCAACATAAATTTCGTTTTTAAAGTGATACTTATGCTATGCAATAACACTCAGGGCAGCAAATGGTGCCCAGTTAAAGGGTGAAAAAGAGTAAATAAATATTTCTCTGAAGAGTGCAGCATGCCAGTATCCCAGGGCTTTTTGCAAACAAGTGGGAGATTAAGCACCCATCCTCTATTTGAAAGTTATTTTCTACCCAAAAGCTGATAAAAGACTTAAAAGTACTTGTCAGAGTCCCAGATTGAAGCTGGGGCAGAACATGAAGTAAAGGATAGATAGGATTGCTCTCCTGAGAAGAAGAAAGGTGTGACTCATTTCTGAGCCCAGATGCTCCTGACAGGAGGATCCTTGTGCAAGCTCAGCTCCTTCCTGCCAGGCTGGCAGGGCACAGCTCAGCTCTGACAAAGCTCCTGAGAAAGGAAAGGCTCTCCTGCTGAAAAACAGATCACAGTGTGGAAAGCAGAGGACAGCAAAACAGATGAAGCTGCCAGCATCACAGCTGGGCTCAGGGGTGCTTAAGGAAGGAGCATGGAAGGGAATCCTTGTCCTGTGGGAGGGGGGAAAAAGCCCAGAGAGAACATGGGATGGCCAAAAATACAATTTCAGTAGGATCAGCTCCTACAGCCCAGTCTGCCTTCCCCAACAAACACTGAGCAGCGCCTGAACTGCTGATCCTGCTGCCCTGGTGGTGCAGGAGACTCTGTCAGGGGCCAGAATTAACCCAGCACGATGAGGAGAATCCAGAAACACACCAGGGACAGGTGAGACAGGAACTGGAGATGGGTGCTGGCATCAGAGCCTGCACAGAGGGAGGCAGGAAGGATTCATCCCCCTGGCTGCCAGCCCCTGCTGAGTGCTGCTCTCCCCAGGAAAAGCCAAGGCTGCTTCGTGCCTGCCAGAGGAATGGACCTGGTTTGAGGACAAGAAGAGGTCTGAGAAAAGCCTCCCACCAGAAATCTGAGCTTGAAGACACAGAGGAGCAGTAAGAAACCTCACACATCCCACGTGTGGGTAGCCTTGTTTCTGCAGTCAGATCAACCAGGAGAAACCCACTGATTTCAGTAAAATCATGGTTTTGCAAACACTGAGAATGAATAGAAATTTCTGCTGTAAAAATATAAAAAAATATATAAAAATGAAAACTGACAATTTTTATTACTCAGGGGCAATGAAGTTATATTTCAAGCATAAGGAATGACAATTTATCAAAGTCCCAACCCCAGCTGGAGAATTCGTGACTTCTGGAATACAAACAGTAAAATCCTTAATGAGACAAGTTCCACAGCTAGAGCTGCTGCCTCAGAAACACCCTGAGCAGCCACACTTACCCAATTAGTGATCTGGCAGCAAAGTGAGCACATTCCCCCATTCAGCTCTACAGAAGAAAAATAAATATTTAATGTATGTAAACTCAGTCACTGACTGATCATTAAACATTACCCTAAAGAAACAGGAATATCTCATATACTCACACACATTTTTTTACAGCTTTTCTCCACATCTCTGTAAAGATTAAAGAAGTTTTAAAGTAGATTTTAAATTAAGAGCTCCAAGTTTTCATGAAATAGCTTTGTGTGGTTATTGTCAACAGCAGAATGCTGCAAATAATGATACATAAAATATAATTTATGAGTGAGGGGGAAAAAAAAATTGCCTGTGATGCTGAAAAGCCCTGCATTTCCTACAGGGTTTTCTGGGGAGCTGGGAAAAATATCCTCCTTTTCAGAGGAAAAGGAACATTTCCCTTGCAGTGTCTCTGCCCTACACCTAAGGAAGGAGCAGCATGGGCAGTGGTGGGTCAGGACAGCGTGGGGCCAGGTCAGGCAGGGCTGGGCAGCTGTGCCCACCCCCAGCCCCAGGGGCTGCCCCTTCCCCACGGGGTGTCAGCCTGCAAGCTGCTGCACATCTCATTAAATGTTCCCACAGCTTCTCAGAACTGCTGATCTGTGTGTCAGCTCTGCTCCTCAGGAAAGAGAGGCTGCATCATTAGTGGCTTTCTGCTACAGAAAGGAAAAAAAAAAAAGATTGTAACACCCCTTCAGCACAGACATGACTCAAAATGCTGAAGTTTTCAGGACACCGGCTTTGCACATCGAGAATAAAAAATGTGTTCCCGGTGAAACAATAAGAAACATAAAGAAATGGCATCAAGAGGTCAACATATACTCCTGAGGTGGCTCCAACAACCACCCACTTTCACTGTGCCTCAGCACTCACCTTCAGAGCCACCCTCCCACCAGCTCTGCAGGACTGCACTGCCACGAGCATCCTCTGCCTGCAGCTGCTGTCACACCAAAGCCTAAACCCCAACCATGTTGTGCAGACAAAATCAAAACAGAGCTTGATCTTTTGTTAATATTTTTGAATTCCTATTATCTTCAACTACCACCAAGTGTCAGAAAGAAATCCCTCTCCTGTGTGTCCATGGCACCATCTCCTCCCAGCCAGCTCAGAGGGCCAGGGCAGCCACCCACAGCCCAGCAGCAGCAGCACTGCTCTTCACTCTTCACCCAGGAGGGTTTGCTACTCAAGGTTCTTTTTGTTTCATCCAGAGCATGATGAGCTTTTGATTAATCATATGGTGATTAATTACTTGCACTCTTTCTGGTTTGGATCCAGCATAGCAATCAGCTCCTCCCAGCAGCATCCCTGAGCTCTGAAGGTGGGGATTACCTGTCAGGGACCACAGCCCTCTGCACATCCCTCTTGTGTTTGGGTTCTGTTCCTTTTGCATGGAGGAGGTAAAAGTCATCCCATTAAAGCATCAGCACTCTGCAGTCAGCACCACGCAACAAGAGATATTTTTAATGCCTATTAAAATAGAACTGTAACTTTTCACCAGTGTTGTTGTTGAATCAAGAGGCTGACCCAACAACTTTTGTTATAAATAATAAATATATGTGGCCAGACAATGTATTCTGAAAGCAAAATTTACATACACAAATATCTATTTTAGATGAAAATATTTCATATCATTGAGGAAAGGTCTATATGGGTGAAGAGAAAAATAAAATTATGTCCAACTTAGACAGGCAATATGTGGGACATACTGCTTGTACCTGAGGCTCAGCTATAGAAAAATTCCAATTTTTCAGAGATAGAAAAATTCCCATTAAGCCCAGAGGTGCAGAGGATAACAGGCCCATCCTTCAGCTCCAGGAAGGACAGATGTTTGTCCCCACATAAGCCCTGCTGTGTCATGTCACACCCAAAACCATCAAACCCCATAAGTGACCTTTGGCCATCCTCCAATAAGTAATCAAAACAAAGAACCAGCACAAGAAAATTAGGGAGTGATTGAAGCACTGTCCCAATCTCCAGCTTGTGGCTCAGACCAGCTCAGTCAGAGGTTTAACAGCATTCAGGTAGAGAACCTGCAATTGAAACTTTGCCTTTTATGGGTTTCTGACAGTTGCTTAAATCCCAAATGTTCTTTCTCATTAGCATGTATTTAAATATGCATGAACCCATCTATACTCTGGCCTTGTTTGGGGCCTTGGGGGTGGCAGAGTGCAGGGTGTCTTTTCCCATTAGTAGTAAGTTACCATTTTTGTGAATTATCTGTTAGAAGCAATTCTTTTTTTTTCAGTGCTGAAAACAAAACCCAAAATGGAGGTTAACTACAAACCTATGAAATCTATTGTCTGATTGACATTTTAAGAAAACCACTGCTTTTTACTTCATTCATGCTCTTTTCCAGGTTTAGGACTGCAGAGCATCAGCACAAAGCTCTAAATTTTTATTTTATTTGTAGGTAAAGCATCGTTGAGTCTTACACAGCGACACTTTCCCAGCGTATCTCCGCCTGCTCACTCGGTGCCATTTCCCCAAGATCTGATACAGTATTTGAGCAGAGACATTGCCAGAGTAATTTTAGAAGTTTCCCTGGTAACCACTGCTGACATCTCTAACTCAAAATTTAAGAGTACAGCTCTCTGCAGCACCCTTACATGGCAAAGTGCCTCGCATCAGTTCGGCTCAGGAGCCTTGCAAACGACAATTCAATCTCTTCTGCTGTTCACAGAGTTAAGGTACATGCCCACAGACATTCCTTTCGCTTAAAGAAAGCTGCCCCCACCTTCCCCAGGCTGCAGAGAGGGAAAAGGCACAGATGAAACCCTCAGAAAGTGATTCAAAGAAGGGAAAGTGAGACTGGAAAGAGGTAGATGCTGGAGAGAGCTGGTAAGAGACACAAGGGAAGGGAGGAGCTCAGAAGCAGCAGCATTTAGAAAGCAACAGGAACACCTGAAATGTATTGAGCTGGCAAGAGAGAACTGAAAAGAAATGATTTCACAGAAGTGAAGAAAACCATGGAAAAAGGGAAGATAGTATTTCTTTAATCAGTCCTTCAGTATATTTTCTGGAGGATGCTCACCTTCCTCTCCAGGTTGGGGAGGGAGGTAACAGGAAAAGAGGGTCACTGTGAGATGCTCGAGGGCCCCCATGTGCCTCCAGGCTTTATCTCTGGGCATGGATGGGTCTTACAGCCAGCCAGGCCACATCCCTACCCTGCACATTATTTTATAATTAACACCTTTAATAAGCAGTACTGCCATGCCTGCCTGGGCCCTGCAGTCCCTTTGTGTGACCCTGCTGCTGGGAGCTGTCCCCACTCCTGTCCATCCCAAAGGCTCCTCCTGCCCCTGTGCCCCTGCCCATTGCCCAGGGCCCTGTGAGTGCTCTGGCTCTGAGCTTGTCCATCTTTGGAATTCTGGTCCACAGCAGGCTCCTCCTGTTCCATGATCCTAGGTCAGGTGAGACAAAGAGAAGGATGAACACCAAGAGACATGAATAAAGGAGCAGGGGGAAAATCCCTTTGAATAGAGAATATTGCCCTGTCTTCATTCTCCCATTTTCCCAGGTATGTGAGTGCATATTGGAAGAAATCTCTAGGAATATATTTTCCCCCTCACACACCTTACTGCTTTTGTTTTAACTCCTCAGGGATTGCAGTGCTGTGATTCAAAAAGGAGATTTCTTGGGCACCACTCACCACTCTGGGCCCCATCTTTCCTCCCATCTTTCATCTCCTAAGTTTCAGTTTCTTTGACATAGAATCTCTCCCTCTAATTGTGTACTGCTTATCACAAATGAAGTCCAGCTTCTTGGTTTGGAGCTGACAATGAAGGGAAAGAAAAAACAGTAAATAATACAGCTAAGGGCAGGATAATTTAAGAAAATGCTGGAGAATGTCTGTTGATTAACATGCATTGTACAGGAAGCCTAGGGAGTGTGGTGCTCATTAAGGTGTAAGGAAAAATAGACAATACCAAGGGATAGAGGAAAGGAGAAATCCAGCTGTTTGGGCCCTTACTACAGCAAAAACAACAAAAATACTCTCAGAAGTCAAACCACAGTGCCAATCAAGGACAGAAAAAAAAAAAAAAGGAACAACAACAACAAAAAAGAATGTGTATAGAAACAGTAGAGTGGGGTGAAGTAGAGATCAGAGAGCTCTAACCCATTACAAAAAGAAAATGCTGAGGTAGGGAACTAACACTGCCACCACAGAGGTCACCAGGAACCTGCTGGGGGAGGGGAAGGAGGAGTGAGAGGGCATCCCTGAGACAGAATTCACCCTGAAAGGGTCAAAAATAGCTGCTGCCAAAGCAGGTTAGCTATAATTAGTGCATGGGAACAGACAGTAAAAGGATTGTGATGCTAATGTCTGGGATTTTCCAAGTATTCAGAGAGCCTTTTGTTCTCCACCACTTGAAGCCCCTCATTGTCTTTGCATCCCAGTTATTGATGGTTTCAACTACATTTCAAATGAAGAAGGAGCACAGAACTGAGTGAGAAGCAGGCAGCTCTTCAGGGATGAACATTTCCCCTCTAAAACCTCTGAGCCATGGACCACAGCCCCAAGCTTTCAGCATTCCCTCAGAATCCTTGAACATGTTTTTTCTTAGATGACTAGATGTGAAAATGTGCTTTCCACTCTTATTCTTACATTGCTGTGCCTTCTTTCCCTCCACTCCTTTATTTTCTAACTGCTGTAACATATTTGAGAACAAGCAGTGCATGAGAGTGCAACTTGCACTCTAACAGACTCCCATAAATTTAGACTTGAATTACACTGCTGGTGCCACGCTGTGCAGCTGCTGGGGGGAAACCAGGCCAGGAGAGAGTAGTTACTGACAGAAGAAATTTTCCTCTAATGGTACTGTTAGCTGCCATTCAAGGGTCAGCATCTCCACTTCCCAAATATCTGTGAAGAGGCACAAACCCCCTCAGTCCAGCTGCATTCCAATATTGCAGAAAATGAAAACCAAGTCATTTATCTTCCAGAAAATCTAGGCTCATCACCTGAACTTCATGGGATACAACTCCCTTGGCTGCAACACCACAAACATGCCCACAAGCATATGAAAAATCAAAGTTTACCTTTCTGCAGTTCCCACATTATTGGATGTGTCTCTCCTTCCTCCTGCACCGGCCTAAAACCAAACCTAACCTTCCAACAGCATCTGACAGGGCTGAGGGAGCCACAGAAAGAGATCTGAGCTAGACTGACCTTTTAACTCTGCTTGCAGGTGGCATCTGCACAGTCTGAATCAAATCTCCCTAACAGAAGACACAATCCTGCAACCTTGGCAGTGAAGCTATGAGAAATTTTGGCTTTTCCCCCAGGATACTGGATAAACTTGCTCCAGGCTTTAAGTCTTTGCGGTAGGGAGAAGGCAGGAGAAGGTCCTCAGAGCAGATCCCATCAGGAACCACCCATGAGGATGATCAGGACCACAGAACAAATTTCCAGCCATGAAGTTTCTGGTCCATATTCTGATGAGTGGAATCTGCAGCTGCAGATGGAACAGCTCTGAGGTTTACCCTTCATCACCAGCACATTTCCATAATTTCTTACCATTTTCTCACCGAGCCTGATGCTCCAGGGCATCCCAGCTCCTACAGTTCTTAAACATTTCCCAAAATGCTGTGGATGAGCTGCTCTGTCAGGGTAGTGAGGGCAGCACAAGCACAGGCTGGCTGACAGAGTTTGTCCTGTTTCCTCTTCAGAGCTGGAAATTGCTCTGTGTCTTCCCACCCTGGGAAGCTGCCACCTCAGAAATCTGCCTCCAGCCTCTGCCCAAGCTGCAGTGGTGCCACAGCAGAGCTGTCTCATGAAGGTACAAGAAAGGTTTTTTAAATAACACATTCCTCCACTATCCTTCCTCCCTGCTCAGCAAAATTCAATACCTGCTAATCAGGAGCTGATTACAAGGTTTTCCTTAGGCTGCTGGAAACCCCAGCAGTGGGAGTGGGCCATTTTTCAGTGCTCATTAGGCACAGAGAGCCCAGCATCACACCAGCACACACAGAGCTGGGACTGCAGCTGCTGCCAGCTGCTCAAAACTCTGCCTGCATTCTGCAGCTGCAGAGTTGAGGACACCTCACCCCAGCTGCTTCAGGTGTCCCCAGCCCTTGGGTGAGCTGCAGCTCACCTTCCCAAGGAGAAGGGAGGCTGTGCAGGCACCTGGGGATGGAGCAGAGAGGGAGGGAAGGCTCAGCCCCACGGCACCCACGCTCTTTGCACAGCAAATGGGACCCAAACTCAGGCACAGCCTCGCTGGCCCACGAGCTGCTCCTTCTCATGGATCCACCAGCAGAAACCACACTGAGCCCATGAGCATAAACCCATTTATGTTATGGTGTTCCTAAAGCCCAGAATTAAAGAGGGGCTTTTTTTTTCCACCCTGGAAAGGTATTTTTGCCATAAATACTTCAGTCCAAAGCAGCAGGTAAAGGAAGGGCTGAGACAGAGCAGTCAGGAGAGGTTAAGGTCAGTGAGATGGTTCACAGGACCCTGCACTGCTCACCAACCCTCTCCTAACTCATTCTTTTCCCAGAGAAAATCTGTCAGTGCCTTAGCACTTGACTAAGGTGGAACCCTTAATTAACATTTGCAAATTATTTTCATATCCCCAGGTAAGAGGTGCAATACAAATATGTGGCATTATAAAAGAACAGCCCTTATGCCTTTAGTAATGCTGAGTAAAAGGAATTACTTAGGGAATAAAGAAAATAGTAAAACCCAGACTTTGAAATGCCATCTGCATTTCTGACCTCAGAAATATAAAAGTATATTTAGCTGGGACATTTAAAGAATGCCAGAACCTTCCATGTTAGCTTTATCTCTACCCAAAACAGGACAGAGGTCATTGTTCACTGCATCAGAAGATGACTTGTTAAAGTGCAAAGCCCTTCTCAGAAAGCTCTGTGCTTTGAACAGAACATCCTCGATTACATTTGAAAGTAGCCAGTTAAACAGGACTGCAGATAACAGCTCTGGCAGCCAGCAAGGCCAAAGGACAGAATGATTTCAAGGGACCTCAGAGATCAGCCCACTGCTCACAAGAGACTCCCGGGGGCACTGGGCTTTCTTTTGGCACCAGGACTGGCAGAGCTTTCCTGCATTCCTCCTCCTTTACAACCAGCTACAAGCAAATGGGAGACAATGACAAATGACATTCGACTGTAACGTCTTCTTTTTGTGTTGTTATTATTAAAAAATGGCTTTTGTGAATGCCTTTGGGGTTCCACATTCTCCAGGGCAGATTTCTGCTCTACATCACACAAGTATAAATCTGGAATAATGGCAGTGAAGTCAGAGGAAATATTTGGGCATTACACAGGCAATTTGGAGCTGAACTGGTTAAGACTGATGTAATTACAAGAAGGGACAAACAGATATTCTGCCATTAGTGGAGGGGTGAGGGGAGCACAGCAGGTTGCACGTGTTGTTTTGATCAAATTTGACTTTATCACATGCAAGCTGGAGGCATTAAGGCACGTAAAACTACCCCCCAAAATATTAAAAAATAGTTTTATGCATTATATACATTTTTTGCATTTCCTGCCCTAAGGTACCAGTTTATATTTCCAATAACCATACGTACATGGATCCTAAATTATCTGGCAAGCAGAATTTCAGTTTGGTGGAACAAGACACGATCCAGGTAACTGCTAATCTCAGACTGACTAAGAGATCTGTTGATCCTAATCGCTGTTAAGAGTTCACACCCATAAACATGGATGTTTATTTCCTCTCCTCATGATTTGTCTGGCTTCCTACTTCAACTGGGAAACATATGGAGAGGTAAAACATCATCTGCTGTGATACACACACTGTCTGGGAAGCAACTCTAATGTTTCACATTAATGCTGTCTCATTCACAAGCCAGATCCTCCTCTAAGTGAACTAAAATCCTCCAGAATTGCCTTAAAGCCCTGCTTGACACCCTTGTGACCATGAGTCAACAGTCCTGAGTCTACCATTTGCTTATGAAATTCAAGCACATTAATACCTACATTTCCTGGAGTCATCCTCTGTGAAGCAGAAGTGGGCAGATGAAGAACTTCCAGATGTGCAAGACAAGCAGGTAAATATTAAGTACTACTCAAAAATGCCTTTACATGACACAACCTGATGACACTGACAGTTCTGCAATTAGCAAGAACAGCTCTGACCTGGAGAATTTCTGTGAATTTGCAGCTTCTTTTCATTCTACCTTCAGACTGCAAAGACTAATGTAAGTTTGAGCAAACCAAATCCAAATAAATTCTAATAAAATAGAGTTGTAAAGCAAAAAAAACCAGCAAAAAAAATATCCCTCCTCCTCACATTTTTCCCTCCATACCTGATGCCTACTCCATCTTTTGCTCCTTCATATGATGCATTTTTCCTGCAGAGTTAATTCTGATCACTTGGACTCAGCCAGCTGTGTGGAAGCTTTCAAGCTTTGATGCACCAAGCTGTAACTTTGACAGAGCAGCCAACAAACTGACCAAGTTGGCATGACAGAGGCACAAGCTCAAATTAAATCCTGTTGACTTAGCAGGAGCCTGTGAGGAACAACCCCTGAGCTGGCAGTCAGGCCTGAGCAGCTCTCTGAACCCACTGACCAGAATATTCAACAGCTTGTCTAAGAATCCTCCTCTCTAAACAGACATTAATCCCTGCTTTGGAAAAGTTCCCTGCTAACCCTGAGATTACTGACAGGTTTATTTGCCAAAGAAAATATTTCAAAATGGAAATATTTTTTCCTCTTTTAAATCATTCTTAATACTCACTCTCATTTTAAAGATTTTCATACTCATTAAAATAACAAGATCAGCTGGGCCTGGTTGAAGTTCCTCAGCTTACAATGGAGTCTACAGACAGCAGATTTTAGAGGCAAGAATCAGATCTCTCTCTGCAGCCATACACTGGGATGCACACAGCAATAGGGTTAAATTATAATTATTGCACAATTAAAGTAATCCCCCATAATGAGAGAACATCCCAGGAAATGAAATAAGCTGACACAACAGGAAGTTTCTTATTCCTTTATGCAAATGAATTCAGGTAACTGTAGCCTAAAATTTCTTCCATTGTGGGCACACATCTGGTATTTCATCAGTTTTGAGAAATAAAATGTTTTCTTCCCTTGGCTGCAGCTCCTCACTGGTCTCTCTGGGTCAAATAAATCTCTAGAATGGAAGATGAAGCCTGTGGCTTGGGTTATATATAACAGACACGTCACTGGGCTGACCTTACCTCCAAACAAACACTGAAAGACATTTTTCTCACTGAAGGATAAAATACACTAACAGGGAGGCTGAAAATTTCTTTTTCTTCCCAGCTGAAGAAAATTCCCTTAAAATGCCTGAACCTTCAGGAGCAATAATTCTGCACCCCACAGAATGGAGCCTCCTGAGCTGCTCCTTGGGAAGTGCACAGGAATTCACTGGAAACTAAGTTTGAATTCCAGCTTTGCTGATGACCTATTGCATTTTACTGAAGGATTTACATATACAGAAAAGTCTGCAATAAAATAAACAAATGCTGTCTCAACTGAGCTTCCCAAAACCTGCAACAGTGTGACTGGATACCAATAATCCCACTTTTCTGAATGCTGTAACATTGCTGAGAAAGAACAAAGCCAAATGCTATAAAAACGCCTCAGAAAGCAGAATTCCATTTTTTTGCAGCCTTGTACCACACCAGTCTTTTCAGACACCAGCCATTTTTCTTGATTTACCAAGACCTCTCAGGTGTTTCTGCCACTCAACAATTACTTGCTCCTGGCCAATTTTTTTTCTCCCTTCCAGACCACAGTCTGCAGCATCCCTAGACTGCAACTTTGCTTTATTGCCTCGGGCCAGTTATGAAACCAGCTCATTGTTGTAGTGAGAGATAAATGATTCCAAGGTACCAAGGAGCAGAAGGGCTTGGGAAAAGCTGTCCAACTCTGAAAAAAACCCCCAAGCATGCACATGATCCAGAAGTGATGGGAGAAAGGTGTGTTTTTCTTACACAGGGAGAGATTCATGGGATGCCCTCTCCTGTGCCAGGTTTACCTGACACAACAGGCACAAAGCAAAAAGCCTATGCCTGAAACAGTGGAGATGCTGCCAGGCATTCCTTTTTTTTTTTCTTTTTTTTCCCTAAACTAAACAGGTGAAAGTTTAAAAAATGCAGTGTCAAGAGATGCTCTCTGAATCACATCTGGTGTGTACAGAGTCACTGAAAACTGCAGGAATTTTGAGAGCTGACCAAAGAGCTTGAAAAGTAGCCTTGGAGTGTGAGAGTCAAACAGTGAGCTCCTTTAGCAAAGAAGAGGTGAGAGTTCACTTAATTACTCTGATAATCCCAAGAGAAATGGTGGGAGCTTTACTCCTGCCATCCTGTACTCCTGATGCTCTGCAAGATGCACTTCCTTGGAAAATCTCTCTGGTGTGGTGTGTTCAGGATCAAAATGCTGATTCATGGGATAGCCAATCCTGCTGAGTTCTCTCTTTGTCCCCATGAAACATGCTCTGCTTCCACAAACTTCATCTCCTGAAATCCTAATCATTGCTTGCTCTGTGCAAAGATGGCTTAGTTCTGGGCTGCTTCTATGAAAGTCTGAAGGACCAACTTGGATTTGTTAAGGCAGGGGAGCAAAGTGGGGATGTGCACTCCCTATTTCCACTGCTGGAAAGGGATGGCTGAACAGCAGCTTGGATTGTATGACTGTGCTCCTTCCAGGAATTCACATCTAAGGTACAGCAAAGAAAAACAGACAAAACTGGTGCAGGGATACGGTACACAATTCAACAAAAATGTTCCTCACTCTAGAACCAGATCACCACCAACACACTCAAACAAGTTTCTCCACTCTGCACAGCCTTTAATAGCTCTCCCTAGAGAAATAAATTTCCTAGACAAACACATTTTTTCTAAAAATAGCACTAATTCTATTTTGACAATTTTTGTGTTTAAGTACAAAACAGAACTGCTACATATTCATTAGACATGGAACAACTCTAAGTGTCATGCACACCATTAATATTTATTTTAGTCTCTTTTTCCTCTTGTAGAAGCAATACAATTTCTCAAACCATCAGTTCACATTACTAAAATGGGAAAAAAAACCCCCAAAACATGATAGGTGAAAATGAAACACACAAGGCCTTAATTCAGTGAGTAATAACTTACATAATTTAATAAAACAGGACAGGAGTCCTCTCACTGAGGTCCAAAGAAATAATCACATGCTTTAAGTGAGCTCTGTACCCATAAACCTCGCTGCTGTTTCCCATTGATTCTTACTTGGAAGGAGAATTACAGGAAAATTGTTGTCCCCTGTTGCCCTCTCAATCTTTTGCTGGAGGTTATCAGGACAACAGAACGAGACACAGGGTCTTCTCCCAACATTCTGGTTTATTTGCACCATGAACACATCACACACCAGCCTATGGCTGGGACAGGGGAGGCGAGCACACGCTCCTTTCTGCCGGCGCCGCGCCGTCCTTGGGAATCCTACGGAGCACATGAAGAGGTTAAAGCCAGGAAGGTCTCTGTGTATGCAGCAGCTGGGGGAAATTAATCACCTGGACAAGAAATCAAGAGTCTGCCAGTGCCCTTTGTGAAATTAAGAGTAAAAAACTGTACACAAAGCAACTCAGCAAAGCAGCAGCGAGGTTTAATGCAGCCTGGATGTTATTTTACCAATCTGCAAAGCAAAGATTACTGAGAATTTCTCCTGTTTTCTAAATACATTTGGTGTTTGTACAAAATGTTCCATTTCCACTGGGAATGCCTACTAGGTACCTGCAGAACTTGAAACAGTTTTGTGATCCCCAGGACAGCCAGCTGCGGGAAATGATTTACTGTGAACACACCACTCACAAGAGGAAGTTATGCCAAGGATTTACTGTAATTTCATACAAGCAAAATAAAACACTGCCTTTTGAAGGGCATCACAGAAAAGTATCTTTTCAACTGCTGAAATGAAAATAAATGTCTTTTTTCAAATCAGCAAACAGTAACAATCTCTCAAGCATTTCCACATAAAAGCTTCTTAAGCTTTGAAATGGCATATTTAAGCTAATTGTTCTGTGCTAAAAGAAACAGAAAAGGCAGTAAAAAATGTGCTCCTTCTCTTTACTTTTTCTCCATTATAATACTTGATGTCTTTTCTTACATAATTACCAAAACTGAGTTCATCTACTTTAAAAATACAAGAACTGAAATATGCATCTACCTTTTGCTGTTCCTTTCCTACCCCCCTCCTTTTAAGCTGTAAAATCATGTTCTGAAGCCACTAAAAGTAGCGTGACATCTGTGAAATGATGCATTTTGTTTCTAATGCATGCACTCAGCTGCAGATTTGACTTTGAAGTACTTAAATCTGAAATATCTAAAATAATCCCATGTCCCAGGGAAATGGCACTAAAGCATTCAGAACCATGTCTTTCTTACAAAAGGGTCATGGTGAGGAAAGGACCAGACACACCTCATCCTTTTCAGTTCTGCTTTGTTACCAGCCTTCCTGTCCCCCAGAAACCACACAGCCTCCTTGCTCCACACAGCCCCAAGGCTCCCATTCCCCAGAGGGGAATTCAAAAGACAGGATAAGAAAAGTTTTAGGATGAACTGTTCAGACAGTAGATAAGGTAATGGAATGCAGAGTGGAAAGGCCAGACACAGAGCTGTAACCTAAAATGAGTATGTCTGGCAAGAAAAAGGCTATTTTGTGTTTATAATTTAATTTCCATTGCCTCATTTTTTGTCCTCCTCATTCTGTTCCTTTATATTCTGGGCAAGCCACACAATCCCCTTTAGAACCCAGAGTTTGAGCAGGAGATTGCTCCAGCATCCACACAGAGCAATGTGACATGAGAAGTTGGGGAGAGGCTGCAGCTTTGATTTAACCCACTTCCTGGAGCTAGAGGTGAGGAGGGATGAGGGTTAAAGTCCCAGACATTCACACCCATAACAAAACCGTAAGGTGTTTCTCAGGCAGCTATGCTAAGACTTTCTCTGAACCATGGAATCGTTTCCAACACTTCCCCAAAACAAGAACTGCAAAATATGGGGTTTTTTGTTCCAATATAGTCCTTTTCTTCTTAAGCACTGCAACCACCCACTGCCAATTACCAGCTTCTTGCTTTGCCTGTTTGCACCTATATGACCTTAGCAGCTGATGGCAGAGATGTGGCATCTCCTCACCCAGAGCAGACATAAGCATTCACATGATAAACCTGCTTGCCTCACATGCCTTTAACTATTGGTGATTTACTTAATCAGGTCTCACAAAGAAGAGAATTAAACCCATGGCTATTAGAAACAATGACTGCTTTTTAATAGAGACAATAATTTTGCCCAGGCTGGCTGAAACCATTCACTGTCTCTGTGGTTTCCCTCTGGCAGTATATTGCAGTCACACCCTGACTTTGCTTCTGTAAAGCCTTTTTAATCAAATTAACACCACTGCAAACTCACTCCTTGACTCTGCCAAGCAAACAGCATGACCCTACTCATTAGAGTTGGGGAGTCATTCATACACAGAGTAGCAAAGTCACCATCTATTAAAATAAAAAAAAAAAAAGGTATCCCAAAACTGGGGGAGTTACTCAAAGTTTTACTTTGCTGGCAGCAGAAATATATTATGAAATAATTTAAATAAGGAAGAAAGGCAGCCAGCTAGGCAGAGACATTAAAGGGAGACAAATTCTAAAGCTCTTGTCAAACTAACCAAGCAGCAGCAGCACAGGAGCTCTGAGGGCCAGGCTAGGGTACCTGTCCATCAGTCCACATCAGGACAGACAATACTCAGCTCAAAAAGCAGGACACACTCTGGCATCAGGACTTTCCCCATGAACAACATTCATTTAAATGAAACAAATCTTTCAATCTGTGCCACGGGTATATTTGAAATGGTAAATCACAGACACATTTTCTGGCCACAGCACCATAAAATTCCTATTAACTACCATTTGCTTCAGCTGTGATCTCAGTACTAACTCTTCAATAATCTCAGAATATTGTATACACATTTTTCCTCTTGAATGTTGAGATATCATGACAGTCAGTAACCAAATCCAGGATCATGGGATATTTTCTTCTAACAAGAATACATTTTGCTGTGGATATAGCTCAATTCTGAAGTCTGGTAGTTCTGGGATGAGCATGCTAGTAAGAATAAGGAAGTTAAAACAAGTATTTCCCTAGGTTCCCTTGGGAACACAACACCTCCAAATCTGGATAGTTTCAAGATTAACTGGGTTAAACACTTATTAAAACATACCTAAAAAGGCTATTCCTTAACTTTTCAGCAGCTTCCCAGTTACTATTCACTGGAACTACAGGCTCAGGGCACAGAGAACCATTAAAGCATGGGGGAACTTGGGATAAAGCATACAAGTGAGGCCCAGCACACAGGGAAAGCACTGGGAAGGAGCCTGAGGAGTTGGAAAGTGCTCACTGCATAATGTGTTCATGGCTTTATTGCACTCTTCACACTGTGTTTTCCAACACTTCCTGCTGCCTGCCATAGGTTTGTCCAGCCAAACACACCTGCTACCCAGCTGCTGAGGGAAATACCTTCTGTAGTTCAAGAGGAGTTATGTAGGGAAAAGTTTGTCATTAATTTGAGAAAAAGAAATTCTGCCTTGAGTTCTGATGCACTGGGGAAGAGAAGAGGATTCCAGAAAAAAAGGCTGAAGCTGGTGAATTGGTGGACTTGGACTTGGTAATGGTCAGGTCTGATGGTCTTAAAGGTCTTTTCCAACCTGAATCATTCTGTGCAGATTCCTGAACATGAACAACTGCATTCCATCTCTCCCTATGCTTTCCATATGCATCAGGACTTGCAGCCTAAACCAGAACTTGTTGATGTCCACAAGATGCTTTTTTTAATTACCATTTCATTCCTCTCCAGGGACTAGACTATGGAGCAGATCCTGTCTTCTCAGGATCACAGATCTGTTAGCAATAATTACAACAGACCAGTTGCAAGCTAACCAAAAAGCTGATGGAAATAGAATTCTTTTGAAACTAAAAATATCAGGGGCTCTTAAATGGAATAGCAAGAAAAGCTTGGTGAGGATTAAACAAACAGATGAAATTAAGAATGTGTTAGACACTTACAACGCTGTATCCAAATGTACCCTATTAAAAGAGAGATTTCTCAATTGCACTGATTTTTAAAGAAACAAATCCCTGAGGATGAAAGAAGGAGACTAACAGAATTATATCTACTCTGCTATTTTTCAAAAATCAGGAAGATAAATAAAATGACAACTTAATCTAGAAAAACACTGGGATAACATAAACTAGGAAAATACAGATTCAGACAGTGAGAGAAGCTGTGTTTCAATTAAAGTCTTTGATCATTCAAGATAAGCATACTGGAAAATTAAATTTTCTGCTTTTTTGGATTTCTTTAGGAAAAATATCTTTCTTCTCTGCTTCTACCCAAAGTACCAGAAAGCACATCCCAAAAAGAAACAAAATCTCCCACTGTTACCTCACTGGACACAAACTTTTCTCCCATCCTTGAAATCAGAATAACTTGTATCCATTACTTCATTCATATTGTACTTAAATATGCTGCTGCTATAGTGCTCTAACATTTCAATTTGCTTGTGCTATTTTCAACATTTCCTTAAAGTTCTTTACAAGAATATACAAAGGAAGAAAACTGTTTACTGAATAAAACAAACTCTACCCTCCTTCTAAACAAAACCTCCATTAATCTTGCATAGACTTCAATTTCTTATTGTATAGAAAACAAAAATAAATCCTATTGTATAGAAATAGAAATTGTATAGAAAACAAAAATAAATCCTATACATCATTGCAGGATACCCTTCCCTGTCTGGAAGGGTATCCTGCAATGAGGAACTTCATGATATTAATTTAATTTCTTAGACTGAAAATAAGTTTAGAATCAACAATTAATGTACCATCTTTTTGTAAGATGCAGGCACAAACCAATCATGTTCAGGGATTGTTTGCACTTAAAATATTAGCACCTTCATATACTGCATTCTGGGAACATTGACTGGAGAACAATCTGCATAGGAAAAACTCAGGTAAAATGGATAGATCCTAAAACGAATTTCAAGAAAGCAAATTGCCACACCACATTCTTGGGTCCTTTAAGCCATGAGAGACTTGTCACCATGGTATTTCAGCATTTGATTACCAGCTGCAAAGAAAAAGAAACTTTTTTTTGAACACATTTATCAGACATTGTTGTATATATTTTTTTTATTGATGAATTCTCAGCAGCAGCCATCTTGCACCCTGAAAGTTCTTTAAAAGTCTATAAAAATTTGGCATCAGTTATAGTGTGCAAGAAGGAAAATAAACAATCAAGAAACACTTAGCACTGAATATTTTCAGTGCACATTCTAACCCCAGGAAACAAAAGAACCATTTCTCTTGTGTTGCAGTTTGTCACCTTCCCAGCAGAGACTTGTAGATTTACACAGGAGGCGAGGCAATCCCAATCCAATCTTAAAACATCTCGATCATCCAGTCTTTTTCCTTGATCCAACTTATCACTTATCCTCACAGATCACAGCAGTTTCACCAGGATGCTCTGTCTTCAATTTTTTCCGAGCTGGCTCTCCCAGGAGCAGGGCTGTGCAGTGCTCCAAGGACTGAGCAATTTCATCAATTGTCCACTTGTCTTCGTGCAGGGCGTGTTCCTCCAGCGTGAACGGCCCCTGCTTGGTGCGCGTCAGCTCCTGCACCGAGGCACAGGTGGAGAGCTCTGGAGCAAAGGAGGAAAGAGGGATTGGACAAAGCACATGGATAAACTTTAAAAGTGTAGCTACTTCCAGCTCACTTAAAATGTATTTTTGTATGTAGCCTTTTCCATTATTCTGCTTTGTTTGACAAGGAAGGTCATGAAGATTCATCACTCATTTGTATCTTCTTAAATTTGACCCAAGGATGTCCTTTGATTTCAATAACTGTCCAGTGTAGTAAAGAGTTCAGAATCTGACAGGAAGCTGTCAAGAATTTTCCCAGATTTAGATCAGAATGGAAAGTGAGGAAAAAATGTTGTAAGATGTAAGCAGAACATTCTGCATTCTCAAGTGACCTTGAACTATTTTCTACACATTTTGAGGCCTTAGCACTTCTTGCCTTCAAGAGGTATTTTTAACATTTTTATCCTGTGCTGCCTACTGGGATAACAGAAACTAAGATAAGGAAAAATAAAAAAATATATACAAATGCTCTCCTATGTTAAATAAATACCAGCAGGACATAATTACATATCGAGAAGCTACAAAACATAACAGCAACAAGCACTGACTTGTAAGCACACAGGTACACTAAAATATTCTCTCCCATCCTTTCTGATACAGGAAGGTTTTTATTTCATTTTCAATTTTTGAAAAGAAGCCAGCCATGGACAGACTTTATCTTGCTTTTCATTAAAGGGCTAAACATAAGCCAGTATGCTCAGAAGGCAGTAACAGAAACTTGGACTTGCCTAAGCACAAATAACAACATTGAAATTCATAGGGTTATTCCACATTACTTGCCTTCCTACAAATGTATCATTTAAAAAAAAAAAAGTTAGAAATGGATTATCTATTCTCCATCATGCAGTTTGATAGATACAGAGCACAAGACAAATAACCCTGTGGGAAAGCAAAACTATTCACTGTTCAGGCAGAGGAGAAAGAAAACACTCGAAAAATCATCACCAGTGTGGAAGTCTTTCCAGCATATAGGGTTTATTATGTGCATGGTAATGTTCTGTGCAATCTGTTTTCAAAATGTGATGAATAATGTTTAAAAAGACAGTATCTTTCTTCTTCTCATCCTTAATCTGAGTTAGCTTTAACACATGAAAGAGAGGGGAAAAAAGTCCCCCCCTTGCCTTGCATTATCTTTCTCAGTGCTATTGCTTGCTCCATTTTTATCAGCTCGCCCCCAAGGTCCCTGGCAATTATTTAGCCATCATTCCCCCATGCCCCTAAGGAAATTACCTGAGTATATAAAAACAAGTGATAGCACTACAGTTCTGCAAAATAACACACAGGTCTAGATACTCAAGATATACAGAATGACAATTTTTTTCCACAAACACACACTTGTTCCTTACATTGTCATGCATTTTTTCCATGCCTACCTTTGCCAATGTCATTGACCAGGCTTCTAACATAAAAGCCACCACCACATTCAACGTCTGGAATGTAAAAAGTGACATAGTAAATTGCCAGTGCCACGTGAAATCTACATAGAAGCCATGCCCCCACATAAATGTAAAAATGTGCTAAGCAAACAACCCAGTGATAAAATATTTATAGGATGCAACATCAATTATTCATCCTGGAACATATGTGAGGGTGAAATTGCTAAGCTAGACAGGAGGGAAAGCAAATAAAATGGCAACTGTACTAACTCACCAGGATTTAAGAACCTGCTATGGTATGTTAAGAAATGTTTCAGTCCTATTCATTTTAAGCAATTCAGGTTGATTCCATATTTCTAATGATGAAAGCAAGTTATTTTAAGTATAGCCTAAACTGACTGTCAATGCTTTTCAGATACTGCAGACAGGCAGCTCCATTAAAATTTTAAAATTCACCTTTAACTTCCACTGCTCTCTCAGCCCTTCCCCCTCTGCCAAGTGATCAGCTGCTTGTCACCCAACCATAAAGTAAGGGCTGAAGTCACACAGCACTGAGTTCTGTCACTCATACCTGCTCATCATAAAACATCTAGTCCATCACAGGACTGGGGATCAACTGGGCAGACAGATCAATGCAAGGCATTATCTTGACCTTACAGTAGCATTAAACATTTACAAGAGTATTTTCTGGTTTATTTATTAATATGCTTCTTAAAACACTAGCCAAGTTTCTTGATGAATGACAGAAGGAAGGATAAGATACTGCCTCCTCAACAAGAAAGGGGTCTGACAATAACTGAAACTGGTCCTGAGAGAGATGCCAGCAGGTCTGGGAATCTGTGTGAAAGAATGGCAAAGTGAAGTAAGCAGACCTGAGAGAGGAATGAGCTGGAGGTTGCAAAATCATGGACAGATGCAAATAATCCCCTGACCAGTCTCTCAGAATTTTGCCTCACTGAGAGATTAGATATAATCAGCTTAACTTAAAACCAAAATACGGTGCTTTTAATACAAAGTGAAAGTCTCTGCACATGGGCTCACACCAAAATAAGTAGCTGAGTGAAATGAAAACCATTTCACTCTCTTAGTTCCATTCTGAGTGTAAATAAACATTAACAAGCTGGGAGCATTGCTCTGTGTAATAATCTTTGACCTTTACCCAGTGTGAACAGTGGTGGCTGGAACTGCTGGAGAGAAAGGCTGTACACTCTCACTGGCCGAGCAGGCTTTGCTTCCACTGCCTCCCCTCTCTTCATCAGAGTTGAAAGCCTTTCTCCATCCTTCTTCAAAGCAGAATAGCTGATCAGACAGAGCATGAAAACGTGTGTCATAGGGTTGTAATAGAACAGGCTTCCCATTCTCCAGCTCCTGGTAATATTGTACTAGGGTAGCACACATTTTACAACTCTCCAAGTACTCACAAAAACCCAGCGAGTGCTGCTGAAATCTCTTGCACACAGAATCATCCCATTTACCAGTAGCTACATAAACCAGAAAACAAGAGATGGCCTTGTATTTCTCTCTTGCTCTATGATTTAAAAGCATTTTATCACTCACTTTGCAGTTTATGAAATAAAAGGGTTTCTATAAGGGTTACAACACTTGCAGCTGCCTCTAGCATCCTGTGTCTCAGCAGTCAGCAGGGCACCCTCTGTTTCAGTGTTATATTGAGCTGAGCAATGGGAGTCACTCAGGCAACTCCTGTAATTCAACACTGCCCCTTTCCTTGTCCCACACCTGGATCTCCCCTGAACAGCAGCTGCCATGTTCTAGGATGTTTAGGGAGCCACTACAGAACCAGAGAGAATGATTTCACTCATTACATGGAACTTTATCCAAAGCTCCAACTTTGGTCATGACCACAGAAAAATCCAAAAGGATCTTGCTCACAATTTTAGGGGGCAATTTGAAGCAGGCCACATGAAGCAGAACATGTGGAGCATTACTGACCTTACAAGGCTCACACTGGAACCACAGTAAGTGACACATGGCAAATGCAAAGGAAAGCAGGCTAGCTTAAACCAGGCTAAGTCATGCCCATTGCCAGCTACTATGGCTCACCTGACCAGATGAAATTTGCTAAGCTACAGAAGCTCAGTCATTAACCACTCATTCATACTCTAAGTTTTCAAAAAACTAATTCAAAGTCATTTAAGGCACTTCCACAGAGATGTCAGTGAGACTGGCAGACAGAAGACAAGCCCTGCAAAGCTGTTTAAGACTTTTGCTACTTTACATTTACCCAAAACACCCACAGACTCCAGGTCACCATTTGCGCTGGATCCTCAAATGGGCATGACCTGCACTTGCAAATGTTAAACTCCTGACTGCCTGGCCTCTATCCTCTTGTCAAAATGTGTCTTAATACTTCTGAGAGAATTGACTTCTGCTGGCAAGCCCTGACAACCGAACACAACTGACAAAAGTGAGTGAATATCATGGAACTTACAGTGGGGGAACCTGCATGATGTCCCCTGTGAACTTTCGCAGAACATTTTCAAGATCTCCTTTTGTTACCTGGTCTGTGGAAAGAAAACAGTCAGTATGTTAGTATTGATTATTCACATGGCACTAATGGCATCAATCACATTCTGCAAGCAGACACAAGTAAGAGTTCCCTCTCTTCAGAATTTAGATGGGGCGAAAAACACCAAAGAAAAGAGATAAAAACCAGATTGTAGGCAGGAATGTGAATTATCAGAAAAGGAATGGAACAAACTGTCCAAGGTGATCAGGACAATCTGGATACTTTCAGAAGGACAGAAATCCTCCTTAATGTTTTCTTTTGTAATTCCCCTCTCTTAAGGCTGCAAACTCCTCTTTCTTGGAAACAATATAAAAGCTACAATGTTTAGAATATTCTTATTTTTTTAAAAAGCACCAAAACCAGTAAAATGCTCATCTAACCCTGGGAACTTCTCTCTAAGAGAACCTAACTGCAGGGAAAAACACAACAGATTATTAGAGAACGAAACCACTGGTGTAGAAAAAGACTTTATCTAAAAGAACACATCAAAATTTCCCTGTCAAACAACTAACCTGCAAATGTACTCTGGGGTATAGTTATATATTAAGTAAGGCAATTTTACTAACAAAATTCTGTAAAAGAAAGACAGCTGGTTTGGGCAATGTACTTTCTTTTAAGAGTACACATAGACATCTGTCCCACTTTTATTGGAAGACTATAACCTAAGTAGCTGATTGCACTGGTCTTCTGAAGCAATATTCAACAGAAATTACATTCATTCCTAATTTTTTTAGAGAGTGCAAATATAAGATCTGCAATCACAATGCACTTCAGTGCATTTCTACTGTCTAGGGTTTGACTAGCCCTGTTTCTCATAAGTAATATTTAATTAGTGTCATCCCTGCTAAGCCAACAGCATTCTGAAACATAAACCAACCAAATTTATTTATCAAGCCTTCACTGTATTTTGAAACAGACATTTACTTGCAAACCTTAAAAGCCAGATGTACTTCATGCTGCAAGTAAAAAAGATGAGATTTCTGTTCACAGCAGCTCTGGGAAATGATGCTCTGGTTCCTCACTTCTATAAAGCACACTCTGCAGCCTCAATGGCAGATGCTGTCCCTAGGCCCAAGCAGCTGTCCCAAGATGTGTTATTAACAGCAAGGTTGCAAAGCACAAGGCACAAAACTCTGAGATGCTGAGAGAGACCAATTTACATCACAATACAGACTAGGAACAACAAAGTCAACTGTACAGTAACTGTGAATCTTTCCGAAGAGTTTCTAACATGGTTATTTAAATCTTGTTTCTATTTAATAACATATCACACCAAAAGTCAGCATGGTGGAAAGTCAGCATGACCCAGCTCCATGACAGTGATCCTGTCAGCCTTCTTGTGAACCCCAGGTTGCTTCAGGTTAAAATTCAGTATTTAAAACAAGCACAAGTGCCCCTTGGAGTTCTCCTTCCAATCTTCACCCCATGAACTGCATTTGTGGCCAGGGCATTTAATGAGCCACCTGAGTTCAGTTCTGGCTCTGATCTCATATTCCCTTGACTAAGAGGCCACATGTGGCCTCTGAGGAAGTCACTCATGCTACAGGCAAGAATGTCTCCTCTGTCTCAGGAGAAAATAAAAATTCCCATGTGAAGAATGATGCATTAAGCCATTAACAAACAAGAGTTGTGTCGTGTGTTCTCAAAGTAAATATTTACAGATGCATTTGCTAAGATCTGATGTGCTTTTGAGCACTGGTGACTATTGACTGATTTTCCTGCTACAAAGGAAGGAAAATAAAGTTACCAAACCAAAAGGTGCCATTTTGCCACAACCTCAAAAATCCTTCACTGAAGGGTGATTCTGCCCTGTGCTTGTTAACAAACTACTCCAAAAGAGAACACAAGAATTATCCATGACAGTGTACCAGAAGTTCAGCACATGACCCATGACCTCAATTCAGTCAGACCCAGCACAAATTATTTGAAAACAGACAAGCAGAAGGACTGGAAGGACTACACTATTCAAATGATTCAGGTAGCTCTATTGAACATATATTTCAGTATAATCATCAGAGACTGAGAAAAGCCTCATTAATTTTGATCTCCATGTCTGGATATAGCCTGTAGGCAGCTGGGAAGAAGTGGCTTTCAGAACATACATTCTTGTACACAGTCACAAATATTAAAAATGGGCTACTAACATTAATATGCTCAAAAAAGCATCAGAGGAATACTAAATGCTATTTGCTTCCAAAGTCAGCATCTGACAGCCTGGCAGCAGTATGAAACCATAACCTCATTTCACAGGGAAATGCAAACTGGTTGTCTGGTAAGAAACAAAAAGCTATGAGACATTCAGAAGGGGTTAAAAGCAAGGAGCTCTCTTCAGTACATCCTGACATTGTGACTAACTGTACAGTGTGCTTCCTAAGCTGCTGTCTAGGGACACTTTGAGGACTAAAATGTAACACTTCCTTACAGTTAATACAGCTGGCAACTTTCTGCAGGCACTTTCCTCAAAGGTTCCAATGAAGTCACTCAAGAAGAGTTTTATACATTTTACAAACTGGTTTAGTGCCCTTTCTCTGCACTAAGACCCAATCCTGGATGATGTTGGCACTGCAGGATTTGTATTCCCTTGCTCTGCTTTCCAAGGATCCTTGTAGGTGTCAAAAGAAGACTGAAATTACACTCAAACATCTGGTTTGCCTTTTCTTGTAGTACCTATCAGGGTTAGAAATTAGAGATGGTGGGCCAAAGACAGTATCCTGCACAAAACCAAATTGTTTTGGAGAAGACACTGGAAAAGATGAGGAATACAAAACATGTAGGTACCATGGAGAGCAAAAAAGGAGTATCCATGCTCTTTTCTTTCTGAAGAAATCACATCTGACTGATTTGCACCAACACGGAAAGCAACCGAGATCAATGTCACGAGCATTTCTTTCAGCCATCACTTTAGGCAAAAGGAAACTGCACCCCAAACAGCACTGCCTCAGCAATGCCAATGCTGCTCTTCGTCAGACCATGTGATGGACTGGATCATGCAACTGATCTCAGTTTAAAATGACAAGCAACTCAAAAAAGGGGGGTGTTTTCAAGCCAAATCAGTTCCCCAAGCACACAGCCTAACAGAAAGGTGGTGCACAGAAAGCACACACCACAACAGAGGTGGTACAGAGGTGGAAACTGCTGTAACAGGAGCTGGGGGGAGAGAAACACACATGAAAATAACACTCTAAATCCTGTCTGCAGTAAACAGCACAAAATGAAAAAAGCAAAATTAGTGTTTCAAAAAATGGATTTTTATACAGATAAATACCAAGAAAGTGAATCATCACTTCATTCAAGCACCATGAGGCATTGGCAACTCTAACACCATGTGGATGCCCAGGCCTCCAGAAGCTTAGACTTAGAGCTTGATCCTGAAGCATAAATAAATGATCCAACATATCTGAATAACATTTCCTAGTAATTAACACTATCAAGAACGTGGACAAGAAACTGTGCTTGTGTGCCTCGTGAGAAAAGCAAAAGAAAGGAGAGTGGAAGTGAGAAATGAAATCCAGGCTTTTCAACACGCCATTAAAAAAGATTATTTACTTCATGTACCTATTACCAGAATGTCAGACGTGTAGAGTTGCTAAGCAACTGCTTACCTATTATTTTTTAATTTTTTTCCCCAAGGTTATGAAAGAACTGATAACAAATACATTTACTGTGTTACTGCACTGTTTCTAAGATGCCCAGCAAAGCCACAGTCAGGATGAGTTCTGAAGCTTTATACCCTTGCCCTGTGCTCTATCAATCAGAAAATTTCATTTATTAAAGATGCAAGCAAGACCAAGATCTGGAAGATAGCCATATATAGAATGTAGTTTATGCCACCCTCATTAAATGTTAAGCAGTCTGTAGGTGAAGTGGTGTCCTAGAGGGAAGATCCAAGTACCTTATTCCTCCACTGGCCTTAAAGGGTTTTACTACAAGAGGACTCCTGGGACTACACTCTGAGAAAGGAAAATGTTACTGGACACAGCACGTCATTTGTCAGCCTGTCAAAGATTTAAAATGACACAGTCCTGCCCAATTCTATTTCCTCCCTCCTAATCTAATGCCTGGTTTGTTTTTTTCCAGCAGAAATGAACACTTGCGTTGGACATAATTGCATGAAGCTGGTTTGAATTATATGAGCACTGAAGTTGAAGATGAAATAATCTTAGTTTAATTTCACATTTAAACTTAATTCAGAGTCCCAAACATCTCTTCCGCTTTCCTATGACAGAAACCACTAATGCCTTCAAATTACATTGAGTGTATAGATACATTTATGCTTACCATAAGGTTTTTCTTCAGTTACTTTTCCTGTAGCATCTAATGTATCAGTAGCCTTGCCCAGCATTCCAATGGCAGTGTACTTCTGGGAAGGAATAAGAGAGATTACTGAGTCAAGTCTTCAAGGTTGTTTTTTAGGTTTTTTTTCTTTTTTCTTATTTTTTTAAGGTAAAGACTGCAACTACCAATTGCTTCAAATCAGAACAAGAAGAATACTGCTTAAGTGGTAAATCCAGCAACTCTGGGGTAAGCAGAAGTCAAGATGAAAAAACATGGAATCAAACAAAAATTAAATCCTGTATTACATGTGCCTGTGATTTCAGTTTTAGAAACCCAAGGAAGAAGCAACATGGAATCTAATTTTTACTATAAATACATCAATACCATAAAGAAAATAATAGGGTAGTAACATCAAAGTCACTGTGGGGTGTCAAGGTTGAAGCAAGGCACAGAGGAGTACCCTTCACAGACAATTTTTCTGTTCCTTTGCACACTTAAAAAAAAAAAAAAAAAAAAAGACACAAAGACCTTCACTCGTGAAAGGAAAACACCCACTGCCAAGACAAAGCATTTCAATGGTTCTGCCATGAAATGCAGGGATATGCAGTAGCCTGATGCTGCAGTGAATTCCTGAGATCTGGCAAGGACCTTGTGACCAGCACAAGGTCATTGAGTAACATTTCTGTTCATTATAAGTTCTCTGAATATTTGTTTCAGGATTTTTCAGGGTTCGTCTCTAAAAAAATCTTCAGGGTATGTGTCTGTAGTTTGCAAGAAGGAATCAACCTGACCCCAGGACAGCAGCTCTTGTCCCTACATTTCACCTGATGCTCTCCTTTCCCACGTTTTCACCCTAAGAACTGCCATGCTCTGAGCATACAGCACAACCTGCTGAAGCTGACAGAGGCTTCCCCTGCACCAGCCACTCCATGACTTGTCACAAGGCTGTCAACACACCAAGGCTCACTCTGTAACATGAGTCTGAGTCAAGTTTAGGGATTTGACCCATTGCCTATCCCATTCCAATCACCTCAACTTCCCTATGGTAAGTCCAGAAGCCTTCAAAAAAGCCTGGGAGAGAAAAATTGGAATGTTCCTCTATTTCCCAGCAAGGTTCCTGTGAACTTACTCCCAGCTGAACTAATACAAATCTGAGGATATATCTTCTAGAAGCTGGCTGACCAAACTCTACTGGAACACATCCAAAGAGGCATAAGCACTAACATTTTACTGTGAGAAGCAATGCATCCTGCTTCATGTACTTGCAAAGTACAAACAAGCTCAAGTAATAGCAGTGTAGGCATATAAATCACACCCACACCACTGGACTAGTAAGACATGCCTTGATTTTGTTCCATGTGACAACCTGCCACTTCAATGTATTTCTTCAAGCAACTGCTGCAAAATGGAAGCAGCAGAAATAGTCAGACAAAAGGCAGCAGAGTGCAGACTTTAACATAAAAATAACTGTATTCTTTGCTTACTTCGTGTGCTGGGTTGGGCTGGGAATACAGAGAATTTTCTTCATAGTAGCTGGTATGAGATTATGCTTTGGATTTATGCTGAAAACAGTGCTGATTACACAGATGCTTCCATTACACTTATTAAACTGCCTTTATCACAACCCATGAGGTTCACCTTTTTTCTGATTCTGTCCCCATCCCACTCCAAGGAGTGAGCAAACAGCTGTATGGTGTTTCAGCTGCCTGCCAGATTCAACCACAATACCACACTGGGGCTACCTTTTCCCTAAATATTGCAGATGTCTGATAACTCTGCAAAATTAGGTATTTTAAAATAAAATTCTCTGAGTTTTCACACTTCTAGAATGCCTGAAATAATAAATGAAACAAAGAATGGATGAATGCTGCTCCACAACAAATATTTAAATAAACTTCAAGGTATATTATCTTTCACTACTATATTAGCTGTTAGGACCATAAAACTGACTGCTTTCTCAGACATTTAATGATCTGGTTCTGAACATTTAATTGCACTGCCAGAAATACACTATTCAGCACCTAACCTAGAGGTTAATAAAAACATGTGAGCAGACCATCATTATCCTAAGCATGATGTATGATCTTAGCAGTTCAGTAAAATTCTAAATCTGAAAATTTAAAAACTCTCAGTCTGTCTTCTGGTGTTTCCAAATCAAAATACTCATACTACTTCAGTTTAAATGATTTCTTTTCCTTCAATTCTAGTTTTGGTTATCTTGCTTTAGGCTATCTGCTACAATAACATGTTATATTTGATCTGCCAGCAATAGAGAAATAATGTCTCATCTGTTAATATGAAAACACGAATGGCATGAACAATACAATCTAAATCTCAATATTTCCTCTTTAATTTCTGCAAAAAGACCAAAAGGTTTACAGCTTGTAAAAAGAACATCCTTAAATGTTAGTCACAAATCCCCATTCTTTACAGGAGCCTTTAAAGAGTCACAAAATACTCAAGCCAGAAATGCAATAATCTGCAAAGGAAGCTGTAACAGGGTAGGAAATTAGGAATTACAGTTGGTTTATGATCAGTCTCTGGAGTGCCCTTGGCTAACTACAATTATATATCATAATTCTTACTTGCCACTGGATAAGGTTTACTTCTTTCCCTTTAGTAGGGTGCAGAACCTGGAGGTTGCAGAAGATAACAGGAGAGTCCAGAATTATTTGTGTCAAAATTCAGCATTAACACTCTTTAGACTCTCACTCACACTGCCCTCAGAAGCACCAATGGATTCTGAGTCATTTAATAAGTGTTCAGTGACCTTTTCTCACCTGTGTTGGCAATCATTTATTTCTTCCAGTTTTATGAAATACATCTAGGGGCATTCTTCCTGTACTCTCAAATTACAAATCACTGCAGGAACACAGACAGAAACTGCTCACAACACTCTTCCTTCAACCCACTCAACCCAAAACAAAAAAAGCAAGGTAGTAGGTGTTGCAGGCAGTGGCAAAGCCTGACAAGTGCAGACTGTGACAGAAAGAGCCCCTATATTGCAGCTCCTCAGAGAGCATCCTGCCAGCCCACAGCCCCTACATCCTTGCCCTCTACTCAACTCAAGAGACCAGGACCCAAATCACTTAAAGATTAAAAGCAACATCTCAACTTCCCTATGGATTGCACAACATGCAAGTGCAGCACACTAAAAGCTAAAACCCAGCATTCCCAGTCACGACTTAAAAGTGCTGCAGCATTAATTCCAACACAGAGTGCTGGGCTGGTCCCAGAGCAGAGCCTCACAACTGTACAACAGCACCCTGAGGACAAACAGACCTTTCTAAAACTATCCTGCAGCAGGGAATGCCTGTGTCTCTCAGCCAATCACAAAACTGCTTTATTGAAAAAAAGAAAACCATTATGGCAAGTGAAACAAAAGGCAGCGAAGTGACCAGAAGTCCTTGAGTATAAGCAGCTCCACCATTCACAGTGAGAAGAAAGCCTTAAGGAGATGCTTTACAGTGACAATCCACTGCACTCTGTCAATGATAATGCACAAACTCTGTCACACAGACTGGGGGATGTGCTGGATGCAACCCCAGCAAGACCAGACACACAGTGAAATGAAATGCTTGGGTGGTTGTGCATGTGCACCATACCCACGACAAGAAAGAAATACACCATAAAAAGCCAGCTCTGGATAAAAAAATAGGATTACAGGAATCTATAAGAAACAAATTACAAACCTCTAATAAATCTCACCGGTCTTGGGAAGAGGAATTTTGTTTTAGTGTCACAACTACAGGGCACAGTCAACATTCTCACAAATAACAAACCATATGTTTACCATAATATTTTTAGCAAGAGAGTAGCTATAATTTGGCTTTTTTATTTTCATACCCAGTTTCAGAGAAGTGCTTAGACTAGCATAGAAAGAGAAAGAATATCTATAAAAAGAGAGAGAATAAAAGCAAGACTTTATCAGCATACATATTTAACTAGGAAAGGGGAAGAGGAGGAGGAGGAGGAAGAATCCCCTCCCACTTCAGGGGCTGCACAGCCAGCAGAGTTTTCAGCTGCACAACCCCACCCAGGGGGGCTCCAGGAGGCTGAAGCCCCTGGGCTGACTGCCAGGCATGTCTGCCCCACTTATCAGTGCAAATGCCAGACAGACCATGCAACAGAGCTTCTCAGTTTTAACTGTTGAGACATCAAGGTTTTATTTGGAAAGAAGCCAGAGACTTGAAATCTTAAATTATAACGTGTTTTAAAAGCTTTTTCATACATGGAGAAGCAACACTTTAGAAGAGCTAGACAGAAACACAAGTAATTACAAAACAAGGTCACCAGTAGCTGTCAGGAAGATTTTAAGATGGCTCCCACTACAAGAATTTCCCAGGCAAGCAAGCTCTCTGGAAGAGGCAGTTCATAAGAGTTCATCCAAGGATGACCCATTTTCTAATCACAGCAGCAACTGAACACAGAAGTGTAAAAGAAAAATAAATAAATTAAGGCTACAATCCCTTGTGCAAGAGACTGAAAGCTGGGAAAGAGAAGTCATATTCAAGAGAAACAGAAATTCAGTTTATGTAAACTGATGTCTGCGTGTGGTTAACAAGTTTGAACATAAACAAACATAAAACAAGTGCTCTAGAGAACCTGATGGAAATCAGGGGGAGCACACAGCAGTCAAGCACTGATCAGAATTAGTGCTCCTGTGCCAAAACCATTTGCTCTGCACTTACAGATTTGTAGACTTAGGCCACTGAGACAGTGAAGAGGCCCTAAACTCTCAGTTTTGTAATGGCATTCAGTTTGTGTTCAATGATTTCTAAAGCACAAATAAACAGTTCTGAATTTAATATTTACAGAACTTATTTTGCTGTTTGTATAACATTAGCAGCTACCAGTGGTTTCCAGTATGCTAATCATCCACCAAAATGGAGAAGTGCATGAGGTAGACAAATAAGCTGGAAAAAACCCCAAGGGTTGCCATAGTTTCAATTATTTTCCAAAACAAAGCACTCTCACTAAGCAGATTCCAATATATTAAGAGCACAGAGCCCTAATCTCTTAAAAGCAGGTTGCACAGAGGGTAAAATAAAGACTGCAGGATGAGGGAGGAGTTTCATGTTTTACAATAGAGAAAATTCAAAATTATCAAACACCAAACATGACCTTTTGATATACATAAACATTTACAACTTCTCTACCATTCATTTTTTCTCCTAAAAAAAAAAGCTGACTTTGTGCTAAGCCTGCACTAAATTGCATTTAGTGCTGGATGCTGTAATTGCACTGTCACTGCTGAAGAACTATCTGATCTTTACTTTGTGGACTAACAGGATTTTCTGATCTCTTATGTCAGCTTATTTTAAAGAGTTCAAACATTATGGGATGCCTAGATTTTTCATGAGAAGGGAAGGACCAGAAGCTCCTTTAACAGGAACCCAAGAGAAGATACTTTGCCTGCAGCTCAGAGAAGCTTTAAGGTGTTAGCTAAAAGCCATATCAAATTTAAATTTAGGAGTCAGAGGGAGTGCAGGAAAGGGGGCAGGTGGGAGAACAGTGCCAACAGTCACAGGAACACTGCATCACATCACCTGAGACAGCACCAGGCCACACATCACCTACAAACACAATGCAGGTTCACAACATCCCAGAGGGGATGCAGGTGAATGTGCAAAGGTGGCTGTTTGAAACCCACAGTTTTTTTATGCAAACCTTTCTGGCAACTGCTCTCTGTGGAAACCTCCCTCACTCATCAAAATGTCTCAGGTTGGCTCTTAAATGTCATCCTCAGCTTTAGTATCTGTTCCATCATTCTAGTGCCCATATCACAGATAAAACAAAATAAAGAAAGATGACCTCCAAATTCTACCTTGGAAACAGAGTTTTAAGGACATACATAATTCTCTGTTCAGAAATAGAAGCATAAAAAAACCACAGATAAAATTGAATGCATGAAAGTCTTTGGCTGAATTCTAAAGCATTGCTAAGGCCAAGATGCAGCAAACTCTAAAAGGCAGTGCTAAGAGCATCTCCAAATTACTAGAAATGAACACTAGAGAAAATAGTGTAGAATGGCTAATCTAAATTGGTTACCATTCTTTTTATTTTCTGTTATTTTTATGAAGAATGAGAAAAAAGCCTTGTCATGTTGCAGTAGTGATTTTATTAATGAATCCAAGCAAGAACTGCACAGGAAGCACAGCCATATGCACAATTATAGAAAGGTCAAGACAGAAGAAAGCACCACTGACCTCGTGAATGGAAGAACAGGAAAATCACACCAGAATATTCTCTTAAAATATTCAGCATTTGGGGAGGAAAGAGCAGCACAATAGGTGCAGTCTCCTCAAGATTTTCAACAGTTTAAAAAAGAGTGTGAATATTAATAGAGCATGAAGCTGAGCTATTAATAGTTTAGGCCTCTGGGGTGAGCATAAAAGAGACTTGAGCACTAGACAGCATGTTCAGCCAGCTTACTGATAGTATTACTGCAGTACAGGATGCATCTATACTATTCAACAGCTTCTTCTTCTTCTCCAGCTTTGTTTTAGAGATATTGGACAGGGCAGAAAAGACAAGATATTAAAATCAGCCTCTTCTCCAATTATTTGTTACCAAAAAAAAAGCAGGTTAAAAAATTGTATCATATGTTTTGCAGTAATGGGCAATTGAAGATGTTGACAGTGTATAAGGCTATTTCATCCCTGTAACATTTCAGCCCTTCCCAATTCCTGCATCCCCCACTGTCCAGGCATAGCATTCTCTCAGTGCAACTTGTTTTGTACAGACACCAAGTTTTGCTAACACCTTCTACACATTCTCAAAACACAGCAAAACCAACCTCATTCATGCATTTCCCCAGCCTTCCTTTTTGTAAGCATTTTCCTTTTGACATAATAAGGAAGACAATCACATTGTCTTCAATGTGATTTCAAAAACTGACACTGATCTAATACATGGAGGCATTTGGGGAACAAGAAATTCATTGCCAATAAGGTAAAATAACACACAGGACAGAAACCAGTGCCAAGTTTGCATACCCAACAATGGGTCTCTGAACCAATATCCTCTGCTCTAGAGAGCTCATGGAGTTATAGTACAAAGTTTTGGTTCTGCAAAAACCTTCTCAGGTGCCAGTAGTGGTTAAAAAACCCCACCAAACTATTACAGCAATTCCTAGATGCAGCTGTTAAAGGCCACAGACATTAAGTAGGACAAGTTTTATTAATAGACATCTTTGCACTGAGTTGTACAAACCTATGAGGAAGTATTCCTTGAATGTTTGCACAATAGGATAACAAATACCACAGAACAGAAATGTCAAGACTTCTCTGTTCTATACCTATATTTCAGGAATGTAATATACTTCCTCAAAATGGTAACTAAATGGGTGAAATTAAGCAACCAGTACGTGTCAGGAAGAATTCACCTGGCCAGTCTACAGGGGCTGAAACACATCCATCTGCCCATGGGTCAACATCTCTCATAAAACAGTAACTCCATCTCCAACCTGCCAGTCCTGTTCCTCAAGGAAAACACATAAAACATCTTTCAAAACAAGCCTGGGAACTAAAATTTCATAACTCCACTGAGTTAAAAAAAAACCCATGGACTCTAATAGAGATATTGGATTTCAGGCACACTATGATGGTATCTCACATTAACCCCTCCATGTGCCACAACACATCATTTACCAAGCTCTCTCCTTCCCCTAGGAGATAACCTTATCATCTCCTTCTCCCCTCCTCTACTTCCCTTGCAAGGAAACAATAATTTCTTTGGGCTTGAGCAAAGGCAAAGCAGTGATATTTTGTGTAGCTACAACCCATTTTTTTAAAATGAGCAAGTCACATTCTGTACTTTATTTGTTAGCTCTCCCACCTCACTACAAAATGTAATTCATTAAGACCCTTGGTTATTCTGGATGGGATACCATGAACAAGGAGGTGTGAGAAGGTAAACCTGTGGCATAAACCATAGAGTGAAAAATGACAAGGTACTGCAGATGAAAAATTTCTGAGGTAAAAGGTTAAAGAGCAAACAAACCAAAAAAGACAAATACTACAATTTGCAAGCAAAAGCAGATGAACACAAGCATGGTGGGATCTGAAGAATCATCAAGCTAGCAGTAAGTCCTCCTTGCCTTGTGCCTGTGAGGTTGGCTGATCCATTGTAAACAAATCCTTGTTGCCTTACTCAGGAAATAAAACTGTTTTCTTAATGTATTTTATTAAAGCAGGTCATAAAATGTAGCCTATCTTAGTGGAGCAGTCTTGGGATATTACCTATATAACTGCTTGCCACACAGTATTGTTTGCAAGCCATACACACAAGCATTACCTACTTTTTATTTCAGAAGTGGTCTAAAAGATACCTATTCCACTAAGCTCTAAACAAATCAGAAATATGCTCAGCTTTAAAATCTATGGCTTCTATTTTATACCTGAGAGATATCCAAATACCTAGATTTCTGTACCATAACAATTAGTCTAATAAAATTATTACTACTACCCAAAAATCTTGCCCTTCCAAGAGAATTTTAATAATACCAAAATCTGAAAAGAAAACAGAACACATCCCTATGCACTGTATGAATAAGTGGGTTTGGTTCCACCAACTCCAAAAGAAATCACAATAAAGCACAGTGCTCAGCTGGTGATACGCTAGAGAAATTTTTAAGGCTAAAAGTAAGAGCACAAACCACCAAGAGGATCCTTTGAAAGGAAAGTCAACTCAATTTTCTTGCACTTGCAACTCAAAAATGAACCAGAGCACAAACACTGAAATACACTAAAAAGAAAAAGCAACAAACCAGCACAGTGAGGCTATTTAAAATGAAAATTAGAATTTCAAAAGAAATAGCACTTACACCATCATGGTGTGCATGTCAATGTGCAAACACACAAATGTTGGCAGAAGAATAGAGGTCTCAGAGATGCCGAGTTCTTATAAGCCTCCTGAAAACAGACAGATAGAGGAAATAAATCTATTGCAGCTTCTACTAAGAAGGGTCCAGAGGGAGCCCCACTGAATTACTGGATACCAAAAAGTCCACATGGGGCTTTGGTGTCTAACGAGCTGTAAACAAATGAAGTCACAAGCAAAGGCTTCATTAGTTTTGCTGCTTGTAGAACCACTGGATGTGCTTTCTAATGCGTTATTAATTCATTGGACTCACTGCCAAAAGATGCAAGCAAAGGACTTAATTTAAAAAAAAAAAAGAATTCATGGAGAAAGCCTAAAGTATGAGAAGTTAATAATAAATAAAAACTTGATTTTAGAACAGTAAGGTAATCACAGGAGTTAAAGAAATAACCTTGTTTATGGACACTTTGTTCTGCAGGATCTGCCACCCCCTCCAGAGGAACAATTTTGCAATACACAGGCTCTAATCCCAGAATCACACTGCAAAAAGTAATTTACATGTCTCAGAAGTTCTGCTAGGTGATTTGAACCAATTCCTGCTCAGACAAGCCCTCTCTCACACCATGCAAGTGTGACTGGAAAGATTTAAAACCTAATCACTGATCTAGCACTCATTTTCCATCCAAGATGCATAAGAACACAAATTTTAACTATTCTATGATATGAAAGTTGTCACATATCAGGTCACAGATGTATTTTCATTCTGCCCATAATCTCTTCTTCCTTTTCTAGGCTTTGAGAACACTTGGAGCTTGGGTTTTACTCTACTGAGAGGTTTGGCTTTTTTTTTTTTTGGACAGCTTTATTCTGGAGAAGACACAACTTTTGAGATTAAATTTTCTATTTTAATCAGTCATTGCCCAAGCTTGTGCCACCACCACAAAGTACTCAGGGAATTTCCTTCACACTGAGCACTTGGAGAGGTACTTTGTATGTGGACCATGAAAAGAAGTTGCATTCCCCAGATAAAACCAATATACCCCAAGCTTTCCATTCATGGAGAGGCAGGGGTTGCAAGGACAGTTTGATGGATGGTGAAGTTCTTCATTCACACTTGTATGACTAAAACTCTCTTAGGCTGAACCCAGGTGCTATGTCACTGAAAAATAAGCAAATTAAGCACAGAACTGAAGTCTGATAGTTTCAGTTATCCATAAAGGCTCTATGTGTTGGGAGACATCTCCTCCCCATGGAAAGTATTAGATTAATGAAGAATTTCATTGCTTAACGCTTCTGATTTTTTGTTCTCTGATTAGCCCGTGATTATTTCCCTCATTGCTTCTATGTACCAGCACATTCTCGTAGATGAGATGTTTTAAATGGGACTACCCACTTTGGAAACTGTCCTTCCATTTTCTAAACCATTTCCTCCCAGAAAAACCACACTTCTGCATTGTGTTTGAGACAGGCAAGTCATACCTAAGACTGAATTGTTCAGAAACAATTTATCATGCTAAATATTGGTCTACCCCCATCATATTAACTTTACTGGTGAAGCACGAGATTTTTTTTCTCATTCTACCCTATTTTGCCAACATGGTAAAAAACCCAAATCTTTTAAAATCTTGAAGTGCAAAACATCCAAACAAGACCAAGTGCAAGTCCCAAAACAAGGAGAAAAAGTAATTTTCCTACGGAACATCTATTAAATGTTCAGTACTTAAATTCCAGATCCAAGAGCATTCAGCTTCACCCTCTTACTTGGAACATTTGAGACAAAAAAAAGCAAACAAACAAAAGCTAAGCCAGCTTGTACATATTTTTATTTCTGGACAAATATAAGAATTCAATGAGAAATCTGGAACACTAAGCAGGTAGTTTCCCTTGGCTGTACATTTATGTTTGTCTTGAGTTAATTCCTAAGGAGGTCAAACCAATGAAGAACTCAGTTTACACATCAAGAACTCTTTGCAGAACATGTGTGAGTTGCACACCAAGGGATAATGCTCAGAGCTGCCACACTGAGTCAGGAAAGTTTCACACAATGTTTGGGGAAAAGTCAGAGCCAGTCCAATTCCTGGCAGAGTCACCATATGGAGTTTACTGCAGTATCATACATTTTGGCCACTCCACATAGCTCTGCTGCCAGCAATGATAGACTGAACTGTTTCTTTACAAGCTGCATTCCTAGAAGCAAACAGTAAATCCTGGCCAGAGAGGGTCAGACAGCTCCTCTGAATCTTTATAATAACAAAAGGAACAAAAGAAAAACATCACATTTCAACAAACACTTCAGCATCCAAAATAGCGGGAAAAAATTAAATAATAGTATAAATTCCAAGCACATGGTACGGAAAGCAAAAAGATACTCAACCCTATTTAGTCATGAATGTATATCTTGATACATTATGACTTGTCAGTGTGGTCAAAAAACCCAACAGGCAGACATCTGTGAGAGATCCTTCAACTTCCTTAAGCCTCATACATGACTGCATGCCTAATTTATTGAAGTACAAATAGAAAATAGGAAGGCAGAGACAGGAAAGGCTCCAAATAAATGCTGCAGATTCCATACTTGGCATGGATGTCAGGTACCTTACACAGAACAGCTGCAGTGGAAGAGCTGCTGAGCTCTGAGAAGATCCATCTTTGCCTCAGTGAAGCAAGTGCCCAGAGCCATGTAAGGTCAGGGATGGATCTGCCAAGGTGGCTCACCAGGCTGCCCCCACGGCACAGTCTCCCCTCCCTTGCCCCTGAGGAGCAGCTCTAAGCCCCTGTGAGCCATCTGGGAACCAGCTTTGGCTGGATAACCCTGTTATGGGCTACAGGATTTCACAGTGAAGTTGCCAAGGAACCTCAGCATACCCTCTCCTGCCAAAAAGGTAGCTGTTCCCACTGAGAACCTCACTGTGTTCCATCACAGCTGTTCCCACTGTGAACCTCAGCTTAAGAGCTAATTCAACTGCTTTACATGTTTTTAAATCAACAGTTTACACATTTAGCTGTGCTGACTTAATGTAGCTGAAGTAAATCTATGACTTCTTCTAACTTAAAAGTTCTTTCAAAGGAGGTGTCAGGTGGTAACTGCTTACATTTCCAGTGTAAGTCCAGCTGTTTACTGCATGTTTCAAAACACAGATGCCTCTGAAATGCACTCATGTAAACCAAATGCAAACCCATTACAGCCAGAGCAGAGACTGGCACTGCCTACCTTGAGTTTGGCATCAGACTCTACAGCTATGTCCTTTTATCCTGGTTGTTTTCTTTTCTGTCAAATTATTTGCCTCAGGGCTGAATTGAAGATTGTCAACCAAATTCTACCTTTAAGCTATCAGTTCAGCAGCTGTAAAAGATCCTAAGTGTTCAGACTAGAAGAGAATGGGAAAAATGGCAGAACATAATGCATTATTGACTTTTCCTGCATTCAAGATGAAATTTGGAAGGTTTAATTGATTTCTACATCTGTCATTCTTATCTAAACTTCTCATGTAAAAATAATGGCTAAACCCATGGAATTTGACTTGTGAGGAAGGAATCAACACTGGGACATTACTCTTGGGAGTACTTGCACTTTTTTCTGTACGTAATACCTAGAACCTGGGGGGTAACCAAAGTAAAATTAACACAGTAAAATTAATCAAAAGCAGCAATGAACAAAATTTCTATCTGTCAAGGCTCTGGTCTGGATTCCCTCCTGCAGCCACAAGGCTTTTGCTACCTTTGGCTTCTCACATGTGTCCCTTTTTGGGTTTGTAGAGCATCCCTCTACAGCAGCAGCAATGCAATCCAAAACACTCTAAATTCCAAAATGTGCCTCTTAAGGCCTCATGGTATTTGAGAAGACAGAAAAGAAACAAAGACCATCTGTTACTTCAAGCTAAATAACAATGAAGTTATCTACACATAAGGAAAATTACCAAAAATTGAACTGGCATTCACAACTACATCCCCAAAACATCAGTTTCAGTGCTACCTTCATTAGTTTTTCTTTCTTGTTGTTTTTTTTTTAGTACACTAAATAGTATAGAAATCTTCCTGTAAAATGGTAATTTGGTATTTATTAACACTTCTTATAAAACTGAGACAAAGTTTTTTAAATAACCAGTCTGGACATTAAAGTCTGACTAACACATTTCTGACTAACTGCAAAAAGGAGCTGAAGTACACATCTGAGCTAAATATGCAGCACGGTTGACATATTTACATGTTGCTTCAGCTCTTTACTGACAGAAAAGAAGAAAACCAGCAAACAAAACCCCCTGCTAATACAAGTAATTTAGCATTCCTTACCTTGGAACCTGCCAACATAGTCCCCAGCATTTTTGTTCCTTTTCCAATACCAACCACTGCAAAGAGAGAAGAAGAAATCCTACTTCAAAACAGCCCTGCAGCTCCCTTTTTCAACACCATTCAATACTAAATATTATGCTAGTCAGAAACTCAGCCTTTCATGCTCTGTTAGCATATGAAGAGAGTCAACACTTTTTTGAGAAAGCATCTCTGATGTTCAAACAACATGGAACTAGTGAAAAGAAAAATGTCTAAAGCAAAAGATAAATAACTTTCATCTATTGTTAAAATACTTTAATTCAACTGCTACATTTATTTATCTTTTAATCACCAAAGAAATGAAGAGTGCAATTAACATTGCCTCTGGTTGATGAAGGTTATGGCTCACCAATAAGGAATGAACCCGTCACTGTAACCAAATAGTCCTTTTAAAGGTTGACAGTGACCAAGAGTAATACAGCCAAGACAGCATAACAAAATTGTTTATCAGACTTGCAGGAAGAAAGCAAAATAATCAAAAGGTCCAACTGCCTCTTACTGTGCATGCACAGATTACAGTTATTTCAATCTTAACACCAGTATTCTAAAAAACAGCAATCAGTCAGCTTTTCATAAAAGAAAGACAGAAAAAGAGCTCTATTTTATATTTTACTTTAAAGCTTTTTACAAGATGCTTGCCTTTAAAATGCTTTCCTATTGATTTTTCCACATACAGCAATCTGAAGAAAATTTTAGAAGGAAATTAGTTTTGTGTACAACTCATAGAATGTGTAACAGATTATGTACTTTATTTTAATAAAACTAGAGGACTGAAGAGAGCTTTCAGGAAATCAGCTTCACGTTAACCAAGAGCCAGGACCGAAAATATCAAACTGAAAATGAACTTTGAAAAAAAATTTTTTTTTTACTTGTGTTCTAATGCTTCTCAATTTTTATGCTCTGAGACCCATTAGATTCCTCCTTGCTCTCAATTACTACTCCTCTTATTCCTGAGGGTTTTCAGTCACACATGTGCTTGTGCTCTCATGCATCTTCAGTTCAACCAGTTCCTATTATTTAACAGATAGGAAAGAGCTGCAAGAAGGCTGAGAAAAGGAGATAAGCACACAGATAAGACTTCATAACCAAGCACTTTTCTTGCAACATGATGACATAACTGACCATAACTTCAACAGCTGAGCTGAAATTTGCTGAAGAGTGTCAAGAGAATCAATGGAATAATTTTAAAGAGACACTGAATGCTTTTGTGAACAAGATACTAACACTTTTCTCCATTAATCATCAGCTTATGAAGAACGTGTTATTGAACAGTGACATAAACCCCACACGAGAGACTACACTGAATGTAGAAAGATTGAACTGAATTTTTTTTTTTTTAGACTTTTTCATGTTTTCTTCTATTGTGGAAGCATAATTCATTACTGCCATATAAAAACAAACCAAATACAATTCCCATCACACACCAAGAAACAGCAAGCTGGAACCACAGCCCCAAAATAACACCAAAAGAAGATATTCACCAAGACTTGACCTTGCCTTTCTCTCACATGTCATAGATCACTGACCTCTGCCTCCAAGGCCCTTCCTCATCTACATCTGCTGTCAGTAAGAAATGAAATATAAAAGTATGTTTTCTGATAAAGAGCACTGCTCAGTGATTGGCAGTACACCTGGCACACTAAGCAGGACTCTGTATCAATTAATTCCCAGGACAAAGTTACAGACATGCAGTACATAAAACCTGTGAGACAGCAGTACAGATCAAAAAGGGTTTCAGACAATTTAGTATTTCTGTCCATGAGGAAGGAAAGCCTTCTGCTCCACCACTCCATCCTGAAAAGCAGCCCACACATTCTGAGTAACTTGTTTCTCTTGTATCCTTTCCTCTTTCCTCATTACCTTCCCTGAACACACAAGAAATCTGGGCACAATCCCTTTCCCACTCCTTTCCAGTTTTGTCCCTTCCAATGTAGCTACCATTGATTTTTTCCTGTATGTTTTGTATGGCAGTGGAATGAAAGATCCTATGCCTTTTTTCAATCCATCCACAGCTAATTAAGGTGATGTGCTTCTCTATCTACACCAAGCAAATCAAGCCCAAATACTTTTTGTCATGCCACAGAAGCAGGCTCTGGAGACTGCTGGGTACCAGAGCAGTTGGAGAAGCAATTAAAAAAGCACAAGTGATTTTGCTTTTCCTATGGATCAATGCTGTTGACTTTTCACAGTGAGAAGCAGCATGCTCAAAGGGAACACCTTTGTAAAAGGAAAATGTCTGCTCCAGGAATGCACACTGAATTCTCTAGTGAGTGGCCACAGAGTACAGGAAATTCAAACCAAAACAGGCAGTGCTCCATTCTGACCTAAGAATGTCACATTCTGCCAGGTTCACAAGTGACAATTACCAGCTACAGACCTCTAGCAACACTTGAAGCAACCAACCTCCCCTTGAAGCTGAATTCTTCTTGACAGAAGTCATCCATGAAAACTGAGCATTTACTTTCAGTATATACTCAGAGTTGTACCTGTTTATTTTCAACAGCAAAAATGTATTGCTGTTATTTCTCCAAGCCAAGGAGAGCTACAAGGTTATGGTCTGAGCAAGCTGTAGTCTGCATGTTACTTATCAATAAAACTGCTGGTGACAAAGTATGATGTGGGAACAATCACATCCACAGCTGAGAATTTAACACCAGCAATTGACACATCCTGTTCTTTAACAAAACAAAAAAAATCAATACATGGATTGGTATCAAAATTAAAATAAAAAAAATATCTTTAAAGATTCCTCTTTATGAAGCAAGACAGGACAGGTACCTAAGTTTTTCTGTGCTGAGCTTCAAGAAAAGCAGCAGCTGAATTGTTCTTATACATCTTTTTATTTTTGATAAGTATTAGCAGCCCTAAAAGTTCCCTCAAAATCCCACAATAGCATTACCTTGAGACAAAATAATTTAACAGATTATAATGACTATAAATCCCCAGCTTAAGTTAAAAAAGCCATCAATTTCTCAGGTACTTTATAATTCATTACACAAGAGTTTGTATTTTACTACATGTAATAACCCAGAAGCTATTTGAGGATTTGGAAGAGAGGAGAGAAGGCAGGAAGGAAGAATACAGCCTTCTGTTAAGAAACATGTTACATGCATGTAGAAGTGTACGCACAGGAAATTCAACCCAGACCATTCTTCCACAGTAATCAGTCCTTCCCCCAGAACCTGCCATGTGTATCCCAAATTGTTCCTCCACCTGACTTCATGTAGGCACGAAAATGTCTCCTGAAATCATATTTTGATGACTATAATTATGTTTTTCATTACCCAGAACTCCTGTGGCTGCACTGTCCAAAGTTCCTCCATGTCCAATTTTCAAAACCTGATTTCTTTTGTTCCCTTTTGTTTGCACACCAGCTTCTGCAAATAGAAATTAAAAGGAAGCATTATAAAATAACCTTAGAATGTAGGAAAAATGGCACACATTTCCAGACTGCTAAAAAAAATAAAAATCAAATATTTAAACTATTAATTAGCAGTGTAGAAATTACTGTACTGCTGAAGACCAATGATTAATTTAGATTTACTCCTGTAAAGGTATTTGCAAGGTATTTTCACTCACATGCTAGTGAAGTCTCACATACCATTACAAGCAAATTTTTGGAAAGTACTGGTAGCAAACCTGTGAAGTTTCATTAACAAAGCATGGAAGAACCCACAGCACAATTCCCAAAACATCTACTACACACAAACTTTATGCTACATATTCTGAGCCAATTCTTCATGTATTAACTGCCTTATACTGCGACATGCTCATTTCCATATTCACAGCCCTATGGCAACTCTCCAGTGGACTGAACTTAGTCACTGCTGCTTTGAAGTGTCAGTGTCCCAACCCAGCAAACTTCCTATACAGCTGATGACCCCAGGAATTTTGCAGAGTCCATATCTATTATCTCTCCATTCAGGGAACCTGATTCTTCTATACAAAGTGTGTGCCCACACTATAGGTTGCTACAGAGTAAATCAGGCTAAACACTCACTAGTCTCAAAGTATGTTCTCACTTCATCAGCAAGTGCCCAAAAGCCCAAACTAGATCAAGTCCCCATATCCATTATAAAACGAATCTAGGCCATAGTCGCTCACACCTTTGCAATAATCTCACTTTTTTTTTCCTTAATATCTGACTGCTCAGAAAGAGCAGTTTAGCAGGTTCTGCAGACTTTCAAACTTTTTGAAACGTTATGGTTTTCACTCCTATGGTGATATTTTTTTTAACGGCAATAGGCAGAGGGACTGCAGCAGAACATCCATCCTGCCAGCGCTGTGCTGCAGAGATGCTCCTGGCACCCGTTCTGGCAGATGGGCACACGCTGTCCCTGGGACCCTGCCCCAGCTCTGCAAGCTGCCCGGGACCCCCTGCACTGTGCCCCGCAGGACTGGAGCTCCCTGCTGCGGCAAACCTCATCCCCATCCAGTCCCAGGGCTTCGTCCTGCTGTACCTGGACGGCAGCAGGGGCCTGCCACAAGTGGCCTGTGGTCAATGTGGTGTCACAGCTCACCCCGCAGTGTGACCAACACTGTCTGCCTGGGACAGTCTTTCCTTAAAGGCCTCCAAGGACACAACTCCACCACGTCCCTGCGCCACCCAACTCAATGCCTAATTGCGCTTTCCGTGAATAAATTCCTCCTAATGTCCAACCTGAACCTCCCCTGGCGCAGCGAGCCAGGATATACCCAGGAACGGCTCCATTCTCCAAGGCGGGGCATGCCATGCCTATGAACTACTACCAAAACAAACAAACAAAAAGCCCACAAAGAGAAACTAAACTCCGCTTATGCTCCAGTTTTCTGAGCGCTGAGCAGAGGATCAAGTGGTTTGCCGGGAGTTGTAGCTCCCGCACCCCAAGGACCGCACACACCCGGCCCCATCCCACAGCCGCGCCGGGCAGGGCGCGCCTGGCCCGGACTCTCCGGAGGTGGCGGCCCGGCCGCCGCCGCTCACCTGCCAGCAGCCTCTCCTTGAGCAGGTTAAGCACGGCGGCCGAGGTGGGTCCCTTGGGCTTGCGGACGGCGAAGAGCCCGCTGAGCGAGAAAAGCTTGTCGGCCGCGCGGCCCAGCCCGGCGCCGCCCGCCTCCCCCGCCATGCTGCCGGCAGCGCGCGCGGCCGGGGCGGGCGGGACGCGAGGGAGGAGCCGTGAGGGAGAGCCTTAAGGTCGCTTAGAGAGTCGCCGGCAGGGGCATCAGCGGATGTTTAATGTGAAAACGAAACTAAATTCCTTGCTAAAATCTAAAATCAATCAATCTAAAATCTAAACCAGAAACCATCCCTAAAATTGTCTGGAGGCGTCTCCACCAGACACAGAGCGATTTGCAGGCGTCGCTGGGGAAGTTCGCTGACCACTGTGTGGCCGTACCTTCAATGCCCAAATGGAAAGAATTGTATTTTGACAGGACAAGAGGAGACAGTTTCAAGCTGAGCCAGGGGAGGTTTAGTTTGGGTATCAGGAAGAATTTCTTTGTAGAAAGGGTGATTAGAGTCCGGAATGGACAGCGCAGGGAGGTGGCGGAGTGGCCGTCCCTGAGGTGTTCACGGAAAGGCTGGATGTGGCACTCAGTGCACGGTCTGCTTGACACACTGATGTTCTGCCATAGGTTGGACTCGATGATCTCCGAGGCCTTTTCCAACCTAATTGATTCTATGATATTCTGCTGACTGGTTGCTGTGTCCATTAATCTTCCCGCCTCTGTAGGTGTTTTAATGTAAAGAGAGTGTGGGGAAGGCTTCTCTTGGATCTCTCACCTCCATTCATCAGTACAGTGTGTGGGTTTTCCTCTCCACGTCTGATTTATACAGACTCGTTTCTCTGACAACACTCCCGAGACATTTAAACAAGTCATGCTTGAGCAAGGCACCAAGAGCTTGGATGCTTCATTCATGGATTTAATTTATTCACTTGCAAGAGCCTGCAGATGAAACCATGAAGGAGCACATTAAAAAAATACATGTCTAAGTAAGGGCTATTCATGTTCCCAGACCTTTCCAGAGCTTGAGAGAAGCAAATCTTCCTGCTGAAGTCAAAGGTTGTCTCTGTGCAGAGCAGGATCAAGGTCCCTGGGTGGGTTTTCAGCCTGTGCTGGAGTCAGCGGTTCATTCCATGCCTTCCCCAGAGCTGCACAGGGCACAGAACTCCCAGCTGCAGCTGCCACCACTGTGTCCATGAGATGGGGAACGGCTTCCTGCCTCCAGCAATGCCAACCACCTCCCCTGCACTTCTCTTGTGCCTATTATTATCCAGGCACCTTATTTGCTTGGATCTCATCTGCAGAGCTGTAACGTGGCTGTGGAAATATTCCCTGTTACCATAAGCTGCGAGGGCGGATTCCCTGGTGAGTGGTGCAGGTCTTTGCAGGACACAGAAGCGAGGTGTGAGAATCCTTCTCTGGAAGATGAAATGGCAGAGCCACACTGGGGAAAGAATTCAACAGGAAAATCACTACTGATTTACATGGAGTTAAAATCTAAGCACTGTGTGGAAGGCATATTGTAAATGGTGATGGAGCTTTTGTTGCAGGCACGGTTCAATCAGGTTGTTTGAATACCAATTCTAGCCAATTCCCTGCTAAAAAGCTCTTGAACACAGATTGCTCTGTAAGTGGGCTCCAGCAAAACTATTTAAACATGACCATTAAGAGATGGTGTTAGTGAGCTTCCAGGCAGGGAGATGGCAGCTCAAGGACTGAAATGCAAACCTGTCACACTGTCATGGCCAGCAATATCATTGGGCAAGCAGACTGCTCTGATCACATCACAAAGGATCAGAGAGAGATAATACAGAAATTAGAGCTCCACTCTTAGCATAAAGTTGTCCTTAATTCATCTCAATTTTCAAAAAATGCAGTAGCAGACAGACCCTGTGAAAAAATTCCCTGTGCTGCCTTGTCAGGATTGACCTAAGCTGAGAAGAGTCTAAAATGAAGCCATTAACCTGACACAGGCACAGGCTATGAGCTAAGGGCAGGTGTCTGACCCCCAGTACTGTTTCAGCAAATGGGTAACGTTTTGTTTTGTTTTGTTTTGGATTTTTTTTTTTAAGAAACTACCCCCACTCTTGTTTTCAATATTGAGCAGGAAGTTCTTGTAGGTCTCCCAAACTTCTGCATCCGCAATTAAAACACAACACTTTGTAACTGCAGCAGATGGAGTCTTTGAAGGCTTAGAAAGAAGAGGTTTGGTTTAACTTCAGTAGGCATTGCATAAGGGCCCAAAATAAAAATTGTGAAAAACAATTAGTGACTGCCAGTATTTTAGTTTGCTGGAAGTGTATGTGTACATAAATCTCAAATGGCTCTTTGTGGGGCAAGGTTATTCAGCATTCAAAATGGTGGGAATGATGTACCAAACTGTTCATCTCAAGGGCTTTATTTCAGATTTTCCTTGTGTTGCTTGTGATTAAAAGTCATTACCATCTGCTCAGTGGCTTATTTGAAACGAGATGTTTATCTCCAACAATTCCCAGCCAAGCCAGGATTCACAATGACCAAAAGCATAATTAGAGTTATTGACTTTATTTGCAACCCTAATAAAGTGGCTCAGTAAATGGCTGAAAGGATGATGTTGTTTTGTGCATAGAACATGACAGGTCTGGTAGAGGCAGCCCAAATCCTCCACTCAGGTCACTGGAACTGCACAAAGCAATGCCTTGAGGACCTGGTGCAATTGTACAGAAGAGATAATGAGCAGTGGCTGCTGTACATGCAAACAGCAGATGAGTGCTGTTGCAGGAGAGGAGAAATCCCTGACGTGCTTGTGCAGAACAGATGCAACACTTCCTTCTACCTCCTCCAACAAGATGTTCCCTGCTTTGTGTGCATTCAGACTGGCTTTGGATGAAGTAATGCTCACAGACCACAATGCAGGAGAAACTGGTGCTGCATTACAGGTTTGGAAGCAGATTCAGCAGCAAGACCCCATTCCTGTGTCTGTGCTCATTTCATGATTCCAGCTCCATCATCTGTACCCAAACAACTGCAAGGTCAATCACAGCTCAAGGTCTCTGTAAAACAAAGAGTTGCAGCTGTTTGAAAGTTCAGGTCACAGTCACATAAACAGATCCCTTGTCAGACAGAGGGATTCTGTCTGGAATAGGGACTATCAAAGCCTGAAATATTTAATATTTTTTTCCCTTTAACTGTTCAATGTATTTGGATTAGAAGCTGTAGATAAATAACAGCAATGTTTGTTCATTCAGTCCCATTCAGACAGGCATGAAGCACATCATTCATCATGTGTGAGCGGTTCTTCCGAACAAAGGCAGGTTCTTCAGGATCTTGTTGAACTGCAGTAGGTTTGAAAAAAGAATGTCAGCTACAGAATGTGAGGGAAGGATAAAACTACCCACAGCATACACCAATCCTAGGTTTGGCAATGAGTCATTCTCCCCATGAAAACAGATTCCTAAACTGCAAGTATTTAATGAGCAGATTTTTGCATTTTGTCCAGAAGATCAGCAGTCAATGTTTACACCAATCTGGATTTTAAGTCTAGACTTATTATTTATAGAAATATTTTCTTTAGATTTTTATGCCGGATTCTCTGTTATTAGTGGGATTCTTTTTCACTGAGAATAGTTTAGACCAGAGGAGGTTTTGGTGAGCTGATTCAATGCAGACTTAGAGTGCCAGTTTGAATTGGACTGGACAGACTACAGTAGGATCCAAATGTTTTTAGGTATTTCTTCCTTATGTGAAATGCAGTTTTGGCAGACAGCTAAACAAGAAAACAGCAATTTTTCCTAACCACTGGTACATGTAGTGATACAGAAAAATATGACAGAGTTTTCAATTGCTCCTTGTGGACCCTTTTAAACATATTGCATTATGGAAAGTTATTTTAATTTCTGATATGTACCCAGGTCTGTCTGTAATGACAGAGGACTATACATGCTCTGGAATCAGAAGATTCAGTGATGCTGAGGGGGAAAAAAGAAAATACATTTTGCAGATCTTTGATTTTTCTGCTAATAAAAGTCTCAGTGGGATTCTCAATTCTTGTTTAAATTCACACCATCTCTTGCTACAGATTCTGTCAAAGAAGTAATTTTCCATCAACCTGCATCATAATTAGGAATGATGAAGAACTCACCAGATGTGCATGTGGAGGAAGGCAACATATGAGAGATTGTTTATACAGACAATTTAAGTCCAACCTGCCCCTCTGTAAATTCAGAACATAAGGTTAAAAGGATCTAAACACTTTTACAGCTGAGAAGCTGTAATGCCACAGCTACAAAATAAATTCAGCAATGAGATGATCTGGAGTGTGTTTTCTTAAAAAATACTCAATCTTGATTTGGAGATTCTGGGAGACAGGGAAAAAATTAGATCTGTGTCTTCACTAGCAGTTCAAATTTATACTCGTTTTCTCGACTGGCTTTGTACAATTTCAGCATTCAGATAAATGTGTTAATTATCAGCCCTTTGGCAACTCTTTCTCATCTTATGAGCACACATACAGACTCTGATTAATGGTTTATGATTAATGTGCAGAAAAGAACACACCTGAGCTCCTCAAGTGACCTCTTTTCCTTACCTATTCACTCGAGGGAAGGAGGAGATTGTACCTCCAGGAAAAAAAAAACAACAAAAAAAAAAAAAAAACAAAAAAACAACAAAAAACAAACCACCTTCTACATCTACCATTAAACTAACTCATGTTAAAGTTAAATAAATGTTGTGTAATTTTCTTGGCACAAGAAAGCTGAAGTTTATGAATGCCCCACCTGTGGAGAGGGCAAAGCTTCTCACCCAGAACACTCCTGTATGTCCAGGTTCAATGGGCTGTCCCTGCAGTGGTGGCAGAGCCATCTCCTCTGCAGAAACAGGGGCAGCTCGGCTCCCAGTGCCACTGCTGGAAGCCTGAGAAATGGCTGGGGAAACAAGAATGGCGCTGCTAGGAGTTTCCTTCTACCCTGACATAACTCCCAGCTTTTTGTGGTCAGCAGCTGGAGGTATTTTTAGCCAAAACTGGAACATGGGCCATTATATTTGCCCTTTATCCACAGGTCTTCTAGCTGTTGTCTGCTCTGCCTAATTGCTCTGAAGCCATTAGTCCATTCACTTTTACTCTGGGAAGTGGCTTTCTCAAGTCAGTCAGTTGGAGGTTCTATGAAGGAGTGCTATTTATTTTGGCCTCTATTTTGAGCTCCCTTGACTTGCACTAAGTACTTCCCAGTTCTAGTACAATAAAAAATGAAAAATTCACACATTCACTTCCTCCATCTTTTTCATGACTTGAAAGGTCTTAAATCATATCTTGCTCATCCCCATCTGTCTCCTCTCAATATGAAGAATCCTATTAATTCTTTCTGAAGTTTCCTATTGAGTTGCTCCTTGAACAGAGGATATTCTTTGTCTTATATTCTTCGTGATTATATCTTCTCCATCTATTTTTGGATTTTACAACACCCTTCTTGATATGGGGTGGCCAGTATTTTACTAAGCAGGTAAATCTGGCCATGCTCTGGTTTTATAGCATGACCTTCTGTTATGATTTATGTTCCTTCCCAAAATTCTTAACACCCAATTTAATTTTTTTATCTCCTTATGAGGTGCAAATCTTGACCTCCTGGGCAAAGCCCTTGAGCCTCTTTCTGCACCTGGAGCATCATGAACAGAGCAGGGTTGCAGTGTCCCTGGCCCTCATCACACTTCCTGAGTGCCTGACACTTCAGGGATTGCAAGGAAAACTCTGATCCCTGAGAGCTGTTCTCTTTCTCCCTGCATCCTCCATCTTCCATTGCATGGATGCTTTTAGGGGTTCAACACACAAATTATTGGGAGAAGGTATAATTCTCTGCAGTAGTAGGTTATCACACATCATTTTTTTTTTAATAATCTTTCCTCCAGTCTGCCAAGCCTTCACACACTTCCCAAGAGTGGCTTGCCCTGAGTGACTCCCAGCAAGGAAGTGAACTGCCAGGTGAAAACATTTCTGCATAAGGCAGCCAGAGGAAGCACAGAGATAAAGGTTCACTCCACATGAAGGTCCTGAAGTTACAGTCCAAAATGTAACAATGGCTAAAAAGCTCTGGTCTACCATATGCTCATAAGAAGAAAGAAATCTCTGTCCTTACACTGAAGAGGAAGAGCTGTCCAGAAACCCTGCAAAAGGCAATAGTTAAGCATCTCAGGTTCCTCCTGCCAAAAAGAGCAGGAACATAAAAGTAGATGACCAACCCCTAGACATGACCTCAATCAACAGATCTCTCCAGAGACATCCCCCACATCAGTCATCCCACATGGGCACAAACTGGCCTTTCTCAGCCTCACTCAACCCTGGCAGCTTTTTTCCATGCCACCTTTTTGGTGTTGTATTTCCTGTAGGTATTCAATCCTTTTGACCCTCTTTCAAAGACAGACAGTTCCCATATTCACCTACCTATCCTTCATCCCTTACAGTTGCTTCCTACTCTCTGCCCAGCTAAACATCTTTGCTGTGGGTGGCTTATAAACATCACCAGCAACTACCTAGGATAAGAAACTCAAAGCTGTGGATTTGCTGTCAATTGTCCCAAGAATGAACTTGGAGCTGAGGAGGTGTCTGCTGTGTTCCCTGGCCAGAGGAGTCAGTGGCTGTTCCAGCAGGTTTGGCCTGGAAGATACCATCCTGGCATGAGGGCAGCCAAAGCCCACTTCCTCCACCTCCTTTTACTGCCACAATCTGCCCTGAATAATCACAAGTAACCACAACTTAGTTACAATTAATTCAGAAGTGCAGGCAAAGAGAAGTAGCCATTGCCCAGGGGCAGGGGCAGCAATTGCATCACTAATGAGAACTCCAGGATCAATCATTGAGCAGCTCCAGGCAGTGAAGCATACTTCAAATGCATGTTACAATACTGTTGACAGAAATAGTTCCATTTGCCATAAATTATTCAATTTTTAATTGTTTAGGCTTCAGAGTCTGTAAAGATGCTAATTGCCAACTGTAGGATTAAATTGATAATGACTGCTTTTTATTTTCATAAAGTTGCACTTAAAATTGCAGAGGGAAGAAAGACTGATTTTACATGTAACTTGTTAAAAACAAGGAGATCAAAAAGTTGATGAGTTCTGCTTTTCTATTCTGGGTTGCAATCATTAAAATTATGTTCCATATTTATCATGTCTGTGTGAACCAAGTAATAAATATTTTGACCAGCACACAGACCTAAATCAATATTCCACTCACTCTGGGTTATCCCATCCCATATCTTGATCATCTGCAATAAGTAGCCTGAAACTATATTTTTACCTGTCATATCTGAAGACCTATACTTTTCTTTGAAATAGGAAAGTAAAATGGAGTCAAGTATTTCCCAGTTTTCTGGCATCTATTCCAGGTTTTCATGTATTTTTATCATTCTTTCATTGGCTATTTTATCTTGCAGGTTTAGTAAGGATATTGTCTAGACAGCTGACAAAGGGAAAGTTTGGGGTTTTTAGTAATCACTGTGGGGAAATGATGATGGAAGTTTATTCAGAAATATTTTTGTTTTGGAAAAAACCCAATTTGCTAGAACTGCAAAACTAGAAAGTCAGTTAATTTTTTTTTTTTTTTTTTTTTTTTTTTTTTTTTTTTTTTTTTTTTTTTTTTTTATTTGAATCTCTGTTTAAACTGTTTGATGAAGGAAGGAATTGATGCTCTGGTATCCTGATTCACATTCCACTTCTGAAAGGAACATCAGTGCATCCAATCTCAAACATACAAAAATAAGCTAAAGAATCTTTTCCTCTGTTAGATGTTGAAAACTCCTTCCTGGAAAGCTGAAAAAAAGGCCAAAGTATTTTTTTCTTTTAGCTCAGAATTTCCCTTTGAAGCAGTATTCACTTACACAGCTGAAGAGCTTGATCCCAGGAGTGCTATCTGTTGAAGTCAGTGAGAGGTAAAGGATGCTGAAAATCATGCCCTAATTGCCAGCTTGGCTTGAAGGTACGTGCTCTGTCCTACTAAGGAGCAGCAATCACCCTCTGCAGGGGTGAAATCCTGGCAGGCTGTGGTGGCTGAGCCTACCAGGGAATAAACAGAGCACTGAAAAGAGGCACTAAACAGGGCCACCATGGCAGGGCTGTTTTGACAAAAGATAATCAAGAGGGATGTACAGAGATGATCTACTTGAGTTAGAGCTTTGATGAGGATACTCTGCTTGAGTACCCGTTTGCTTTAAGCCCCATCATTCATAGGAAGATCATTAAATTACTTTCTTTCTAGAGTATATTTATTACTTTTAAATCCAGTGCAGTCTATTTAGTCTTTCATGATGGTGAATCATTAATGAGAAGCTCCTGCACACAGTCATAGAATTTGTCTGATTACTCCATTCATATTTAATAAGCTTGCTGCTTACACTTCAGAGTAACAACAGAAATTAGATAGTGCAATACTTTAGTCCTGGAGTGCCCCTAAATTTGGCTCTAAATTATTCATTATACTGGCTGAAGGCAAGAGGACTGTTGCAACCCTAAATTTATCTAAATCCTACATTGTCTAATCTGTGCCTCTTTGTTGTTATTCTCACTTTAAAAAATAACAAATTCTTATTGAAACTGAAAACATCTAGGTTTTGTCTGTTGCAGATTTATCATCATTCTCTGCAAAACCACTACAGTCAGCTAAAAACAAAGATCCTTTACTTGGACTTCAGCTATATAGATAAAATGTGTGCCCTGCAATCAAGGAGGACTGTGAAGATGTGTTTTGTTAAAGCAGGGATTGTATTTTCTGGCTAAGACAGTATTTTTTTTAAACTGTCAATTAGATAAGAACACAGAGATTAACCAGCTGCACTCACACATTTTTTAGGGTTTTATTGTTTCATTCTATAAACTAAATGTCTCTTTTGTATGGGTTATATCTAGAAACACACTATCAATGTAATATTTTTAAGGTCTTTAAAATAAATAAACCTTGTAAGATAAAATATCTAATCTAAGCCTAGGTGGGCCCTCAAGCAGAGTGTAAAATCATAATGTAAATGTTGATGTGCTCATAAGTGATTTAGCTAAACAGACAGAATTTGCCCTACTTTCAGATTTATCACTGGGAGTGTCCCAGTCTTAAAAGTCATATCTGGAAACTGGATCACAAAATACGCACCTCAACTTTGTCAAAGCAGAAATGTCATAAAAACAGCTCACCTAAGGAAAGGACTTGTGTCTTCTGCTCCCATCTTCTTGTAGGGATTTCCTGTTCTCATGGGAATCATTCATAAACCACTTCTAAGTTTAAACCTTTAATGGATTATGTACAGCTGCTCAGCATCAAAATGGATCAGGTGCTTATGTCACTGGCTCTGAGGTTTGTTTCTCAGGGTTACTCAAGTCCAGCTGGCTGTCTAACACTGTGGCAAAAACAGGCTCATGGGGAGAGGTACTGAGCATCAGAGAAATACCAGCTCCTCTCAAAACACCTTGGAGGAAAATAAATATGAGAAATAAAGTGGGATTTGACCAAATTACACACAACCAGGAAGCAGTGCAGCTACCCCCACTTCTTCCTCAATGCCTGCACTGCTGGGTGAAATGGCTCCACTGTGGAAAGCCCCAGCCTGGATTAGTGGCAGCACAAAAACCAATCATTCATCTCACACCTCAGCTTGACAAAACAACGTGGTCTAATAGGCCAGAATGAGGAAATAGCATAGAAAATGTTGTTACACTATTCCTAAAATGCACAAAGTCTGCATTAAAAGGCTGGAACCACTTTTTACTCATTGCCTGCAAAGTGACGTGCATCGTAAATGTGTCGTTATCATCACCTGGTCTTAAGAAATAAAGTAACACATGTAAGAATTGCATTTTATCACATCTCAAGTACTGTCTCAGTGGAACACTCACAGAGACAGATTGCATATCCTGACAGCAGTCCAAGGGGGAAAAAAACAACTTTAGGAAGGCAGCACAATCTAAATTTCTTAGAGTTGAGCCAACAGACAGATGGCAGGAACTAAACGTCCTTAAAAAAATCCCACAGCCGTGGTTGTCCTGGCATCAGTCTGATATTCTGCCAAAGTGAGAGCCCCAATGAATGAACTGCAGAGAGTTTACAGTTGCTTCAGTCAAAATCAGCTTAAGGGGTAAGAGTTGGAATAGATGAACTGCTGCAAATGAAGCAACTCAGAAAGTCAGTGTGGGAACCTGGCCATTCAATACTGGCAGTGGGAGAGCAAGATTCTAAAAGAAATCTGTGATTTGACAGTCAAATTAATAAGTTACTTTTCAGAAATAGTAGATCAGTTATAGTAACTGCTCCATGGCCAGCAGCTCCAGCTGCTGGAAGCTTACTTCTTGTGCAGAAAACAAGGATAAGGCTTTTCCCCACTTAAATCCTCAAAAATAAAGCTTAAATTAAATTTGTCTTGGATATAGCAAAGGCAGATTTATGCAATAACAACCTCTCTGCTTTCACTCTCCAGGACTGTCTGCACAGCCCACATTCCTGGGCAGGTACCAGCCATGCAGCTCCCCCAGCCACCCCTGCTTCTAGTTCCATAGCAGAGCTTAAAGATTTCTCTTTCAGAGAAATCCCATTAAATAATGCCTTAGCTTTCCCCTGTGTCTGGCAGAGCAGGAAATACCAGCTGGGGGAGGAATGAAATCTAGAATAGCAGCTTGTATTAAACAAGACTTTTGAGACCTTTCCCTCATTCTTTTAAGTACAGCTTAATGGTTCAGACACTAAAAGGATCTGCTTTCCTCCTCAGAAACATTCATCTAGGTTTAGCTTTGAAGTCCAATAGTTTTAACACAGAAAACTGGGTTTTTGAGATTCAGCAGCACAGTACACTTGATTTCTCTCAAGTGATCTCTACACTGTCTGACCAGCATTAAACAAGAGTGGAGCCACAGGAGATGCTCACAGGAAGATGTTTGTGTGTCAGAGAATCTCCATCATGTCTCTGAAATCAGCTCAGCTTTATGCTTGGGGTTGGCAGCCAAAACAACAGCCTTGGATGATACTGGTAGGCCACGCTTCAGTTCATAGGCATACACTTCCAAATGTTTCTGAAATCTTCTGAGCTCGTTTCAGAGGCTTCATGGGGCAGGGAACAGATAGAAAAGATGACCTTCCCTCAGAAGTCCTTCCCTCAATGGGTAGACTTGGCAACATCTCCCACTCGTAATTCATATTTCCATCTGTCCTCTCATTGAAGGATGAGGGTGAGCACATTCCTGGGGGAAGGCTGGCCACAGAGCTATGATTGGTTTTCCCTGCCTCATTGCTGTCCAAAGTGAAGGAGACATCCTGGCCAGTGGCAGGCAGGCAGAAGGGGCTGCAAACACTTACCAACCACAGAGCTGATTAAACTGGCTTTGATCATCACAGTAACTCTGCATCAAAGATGCTGTGTGGCAAATCGCTGCATTGCACAGATCACTGTGCTGGAGCCATTCCTGGGTGAGTGCTTTTCTCCCCAGTGCCTGAAAATGGGCTCTTTATTCCACAGAAGAAGGGAAAGATTGAAGCAAACTATGGGCACAATGAGCAAACTGCAGGGTCTTCTTGTTTTCACTGGGGCAGTCTTACCCAGCCTGTCCAGAAGCAAAGAGGACACTTACAGCCACTTTTCTTCTTTCTGGTTTTGATTGCTGTGTGCTCCTTGCCTGGGGATCCAGGCCTTTGCTGTTCTGTTTACCCTTCCCAGAAGTGCACTTAGCCATTAATGGAAGATTCGAATTCAGGCACTCACTCTAGGGAAAACATAGGTTACAATAAATAATGGTCACAGGTTAAGTCATCCAGGTATTGTGCATGCTCTTAATGGATATCTAAGAAAAAATATGACATAATGCTTGCAAATAAATTTCCCCCATCACACCATTATCCATTTTAAATTATATCTCTTGAGAGTTTTCAGTTATTTTCTTTTCTTTCAAACACGGTTTCCCTGTGTGTCTGACTCTGAAGTAGAGGGCTGAATTCAAACTGCAGAGAAATCTGTTAGAAAATGCCTGGGGGTATATGTGGCACAAAGACACAGGAACTTTATCTTCTTTTCTGGCTGCTCTGAACTGATTGTGGGGATTAATGATTTATCTCTCTTTAAAGAACTCCTTGGAGCTACATAGTCTCAAATCAGATAAGGTATATACTATTCCTCAATCAGGCACCTGCCAATTTAGGTTCAGCCTTTAATCTGGGCAGTTGTAGTTTTACAAAGATTTGACTTCAAGAAAAGTTTCCTGAGACATATCATCAGTGTTCATCACTTTTCCAAAACCTGTATGATATTCCTTCTGTTAGCCTGGAATGATTATGAGAAGAAAGGAGAAATAGCAGAAAGGTAGATACCTTTGTGCTGAGAACAATGCACAGCCACACCTCTGCCCTGGGTAAATCCCTTGAACAGTGTGTGGGGTTTGAGCTGGCTCCTGACACAAGGACAGAGGTTGCCTTGGAGAGTTTCACAGGCACATTTCCTCCTGCTCTCAGGACCAGATTGGTTACCCCTAGGGTTGGTTTCCAGCAGGCACAGGGAAAGCAGGGAGCTCTCTCATCCAACCTGTTCCAGTTTGCTACAGATTTGCACATCTGTGCAGAAGGGGAGCAAGGGATTAGTCAGAAGCAGAAATACACAATATTGGTCCATAGACAAGTGTTCCAGAGCCCAGTATGGGTGTTTGTGGAAATGCACCCTTGTGGCTCAGTGACATTAAATCTGATTATGAACTCCCTTGTAACGAAGTCAGTGGGAGTCATCATGTTGAAAGCATGTTTGGACCAGATACTTTTTTGATTCATGTCCTTATTTATATGAATCCAAAGTGGGATTTGCTGTCTGTGGTAAAAAAGAAAACTAGGTGTTTACCCACATCTACAATAAAAGAGAATTCACACACAGTCAGAGGTCTGCCAAATGCAAGACAGCTCCAGAGAAAAATGGCATTGTAAACCACTTCATAGCTTAAAAGAAAATAAGCTGGGTGTACAACAAGGTAGGAACCATCTGCTTGGCTTCAGTGGGAATTTCCCCAGAGCAATCATTACAGGGGTGGATAGATCATGAAATAAAGGAATTTTTTTTCTATCTCTCATAATTAAATTTACTGGGTTTCTGCAGAACAGTTCCTGGCACAGAGTAAGACATGTAGATGCAATACCTTATCATTGTACAGCTACATAATTACAGTGATAAACAAGCCCATTTAGTTTAGCAGAGTCTCACATTTTGTCTGACTGACAGACCTGAATTTTCTACACACCATAAATCCATTTTCTGTAGTCATGTCAGATTTCCCATTCAGCCAGTGCTCCATGCCTTTCCTCCTCACAGCAATCAAGACAAGTATCTGCTTGATGTAGTACCAGTTCTAGGAAGCTAAAATTTGAAGGGGTGACCTTATTTACTTCATTCTTCTTCATGACATTCACATGAAGCAGTTGACCTCTGCACAGGTCTTCTGTAAAGTTAGGAGCAGAGAACATGAATCAGGAAGGTAGAGGTCTGTATGACCTTGTAATAAATTAATATTGTCCTTAGACTTGATGGTTTTGGCCCTGCACAATAAATTCTTGATCAGGATGTAAGTTCAGACCTATTCCTGGTTTGCTTCTGCTGTGGAATCTGGAATTAATATTGCAGGTAGTGATTCTCCTATAATGCAATTGGAATTAAATATTGCTGTCAATCTAAGTACATTTAATTAAGCAATATTTACAGAGCAGTTGGATGCTCTGAGGACTACAATGCAGTGACCTGGAATTGTTCAAGTCTTCATTTTCTTTCTTTTTTATTGTCATACTTCAGCATTTTAGCTTCTTTTGCCCTGGTAATTTGACACTGTGTCACATCCTCACAGCTGACCTTTAGAGGACAAGAAGCTGAGACCATTGTGTTGGTTCTGTGCTTTTCCCCTTACAGTTTTATATAACACATATTAGATTTACTTTTATTTTCCCTGTGAAATGAAACCAGTCTTGAGAGTTACACTCTCAAGAGTCAGAAATAACATTTTGTTGAATAATTTTGAATATGCTAAGCTTTATTTTTCCAGCTTCTATGCTAATGGAAAAGGCCAAAATAAGTAACAATAATTGTCCAGTCTTGTCGGTACTATTAATTAAAAATTAATAGATTACATGTTGAAAGAAAGATGAATAATTTATCTCCAAGCAGTGGGCTTGACTAGCAAAATTCACATTCTGGCTGTATTTTCTCAAAATAAGTCAAATACAGAAAGTAATTATCTCCCACAAAAGAGTCTAAAATTATATTCTTGAATGAAAATATAGTCAGGTGAGTTTACAGAGACAGAAAAATAGAAATAAGGAAATATTTTTAGAATAGGTGCTTTTTGGTTTTTTTGTATCTTTTGCAATGTTTAATTGACTTTCTAACATTTCTGATGTTCTGTTTAGCAATATCATTCTCTGTAATCAGAACCAGAGGAAAAATTATCAATAAGCAAGAAACCAGCTTTTCTAAGATGTCCCATACTCCATGGGCAAAGTCTTTGAACCTCAGGGCTCTGGCTGCGTTTTTCCTTCCAGGAGCACAGCGAGGATTTGTTGCCTCGTGGCTGCAGGGCTGAGAGTCACCGGGGCTGTCTGAGCTCTGAAGGGCACAAGAGAACCCACAAGCCCTCAGATGAACCCAGAACTCGAGATTTTGCTCCACTTCTTCTTCTCCAGGTATCCTGATTGCTCCACATTTAGAAAACATAAATGTTAGATGAATTTGAGTCGGACCATGCTTATTCACAGGGCAGTCCCACCACTTGAATCTTTGAATCCACTGCTTGAATCCAGCCACAGAGAATTCCCAAGCTGGCATCTACCCTAACCCACACAGCTTGAGTGGTTTAAAATGCTTCTGTGTACACAATATTTGGGTCTGATGTGACTTTCAGGGTGACAGCCCACAGTCTTTAGTAATTGCCTGAGTTCTTTATCAGTCTTTACAAACATGATATTTTGCACTAAGAGGCTGCTTAATAGACTCAGAGTGCAGCTCCCATTAGAATTCAGCAGAGCAGAGACCGTTCCCACCTTCTCAGAAGCCGAGAGCCCGGCTGTCTGTCCTGCAGCACTCCACGGCTGAGCTCAGTTCTGCAGATGTACCAGATGTGTTCAGGGCAGGAGCTGGCCTGGAAGCCGGGGGGGAGCAGCAGATGCATCATCCCCTCCTGCCACCTCTGCTCTGGGGACAGATAACCTGGGGGCTGTGGGGACAGCGCAGCCTCTCTGAGCAGCGCAGCAGAAACCCCCAGGGAGCGCTGAATCTGTGCTTCGGCTCCTTAGGGCAGGGTGTTACAGATTTTCCTCTATAATGCGCATTTTCAGATAAATACCAGCCGCAGTGAAGCGTTTTCCGTGAACCAGTCTGTTAGAAAAGGGTCAAGCCGCTGATGTGCCCATTGCCGGGATAACCCAGGGCTGGCAGGAGCCGCCGCAATTGCCGGGGAGCAGCCGGGTCTCTCCGGGCCGGCTTTAGCCCAGCACGGCGGCCCGGCAGCCAGCGGGGCTGGCAGCCCCGACTGATGATGAACTGGCCGTGCTAGCTTTAATTAGGCAGCGGCAAGGCAGAATTATAAGCGCTGTTTTACGAGCGCAAAGTAAATACTTGCTCCCCTGCTTTGGCCATCCCTGGGATTTATTGGGCGCTTGGATGTGTCCATGCCTCAGAGCCAGGGAGGCAGATGCTGGGGGAGTGAAGAAGAGGCTTTTGCAACCTGACCCCTGAGGAGGAATAGCTGCAGCCAAGCCTTTTATGCTGGCACATTTTTCTGAAATATTTATGCCCGATCACCCGTTGTTGTTTACCTCAGTGCCTCCTCTCCTTGCTCACCGCGGGCTGCCTCATCAGACAGTGTTTGCTATTTAGGGAGCACAGAAAAAAAGTTAGGAGACTGAAATTAGAGAAAAACCTTTTTGGCACACACAGAAGCTACCACTAAGAGAGCTGTGGGGAAATAATTGCCAGGCAGGAAAGGCTGGGAGTGAGGACTGGCGGGTGCCCCAGCAGTATCGTGCAATCATGTGAAGGGCAGAATTCCCTCATCTCGGCATGTGGATTTAGGTAGGAGCTGCTTTTCAGGACCAGCTATTGTTGTTTCAACCAATCCATGCTGGATGCCTTCCCCTTGGCTGCTCACAGAAAGGGCAGCTGCAGCCTCAGCAGCAACCACAGCAGCCACCCGCAGCAGGGAGACCGGGAAAAGCCTCAGAGCAGGAGGCAGAAAGTAGGTTAACCTGAAAGATGAGAGTGGGAACACTGCTCTATAGACATCTTTCTTATAGGATTTGATATATTCACTTTTTAGTGTCTCAGAAGCAGAGGGTGTTGCTTTGCATCACTGTCAGTGAGGAGGCAGCTGAGCTCCCTCCCTTCGTGCTCCCCTCTGTGACCTGTCTGATTGCTGCAGAGAAGGGAAACCCAAAGAAAGTCAATATGGATAAAACCCTGTTGAATTCTGGTATTGGTCAGGCTGCTGGTGGAAGGGTACAGCCTCCCCTGGGTCGCAGATTTAGCTGAGAATAGCAGATTTGTCCTTTTCAACAGTTCTGCAAGACAAGGTGCTTTTGCTGTGGGATTTTGGGGTTGCTTTGATCAGTTTTGGGTTGTTTTTTTCTTTACTGTTTCTAGATCCAGGCTGCCTGAAGATAACCATGTGTTTGCCAGCGATTTTAGTGAAATAGGAATTTGACCTTGAAATATGCTGAGTTCACAGGCTATATAAACTAAAATATTTTGCATGTTTGCTCTAAATCCAGACAGCCAGAGAGCTGATGGTACATTTCCCCACTGCAAACAGATCTGCTGAAAAGCACGAACCTTGATTTAAAGGAAAGCCCCCATTGCTGATTGTGTGTCGTATCTTAGATGGAGACTGGAAGGAGAATTGAGATCAAATACAGTTTATTGACTTTATTCCTTCCTTAACTAACAGGCAAACTTCTGAAAATGTGCACAGTAGCCTTTTTATGAAATATGAAAGCAAGCACTAAATTACAATCCTCAAATCACCAATTCAGAGCCCACAGAAATATTTTTTTTCCATTTCTTCATCTATAATTTCCGGGCTGGAGCTCTAGCCATTAATAGCAGCTACATCATTGCAGTGCCGACACTTCAGCAGCGCCCTCATCCATTTCAGTCATTGATCCACTAATGTGTGCCGGATGAGAAAGGAAAGGGCGGCTCATTCATCCTCCCCCTCCTTCCTCCTCCTCTCACCAGGTGGCAACCACTCACCCATTGCTTTAAATCCCTATCGGATTTCAGAGGCTCAGTGTTAATTGCTCCTGTACAAGGACTGACCCCAGATGGTGAAACGAAAATTAAAGTAAAGGGGCCGTGGAAGTGGGTGAAATGCTGCAGGAGGGGATGGATCTGCACCTGCTTTCCTTGGCCCACAGACTGCAGACATCCCTGGAAATGACAATAGAGCTGGAGCTGCAAAGCACACTTGTAGGCTTTGGGTTCTTCCTGGAATATGAAGCCAAACAAGGAAAAGAGTAGGAGAAGGGCTGAAGAATTTAAGCAATAAGATTAAAGGTACAGCAAAGAAATGGCACTTTGAGTAGCATCAGCTGCACAAGTAATTCCGGCTGCATATGGAGCAAAAAAATATTCTTCCCATGGACATCCATGGGTAATCCATACTGGAGCCCTGTTTGGGTGTTTTTCTGACTTACAGAAATACTGAGCTGAAAGATATATTGCTTATGCCTGTAGCTTGCTGGGATTTCCTGATCCAGAAACCTGATTTTTAATTTTATTTATTTTTTTAAATCTATGCAGCTAACCTATAGGAACATTCTTGCTTTCCCTTCCCACTCTGCTTGGTACTTCTACTCTTTTGTTCCCATATTCCTTATCTTTATATTGCTCATTTTGGGGATCAAAGTGCAAAGGAAATAAAAATCCTGCTAGTTTTCAAAGGTCCACACAGCAGTAGATTGGTTTCCAATCAAGCTCAGGCTTCTTTGATCTCCAAAGTCCTCACAAGGAACATTTTGCTAAGACAAAGCATGTGTTAGGTAGCACTACCAGGAGATCTAATTCTGAAAGTCTGTGATTACCTGAGCAGTGACACTCATAAAGATGAGAGGGACTGATTGCAATGCTGTGTTCTTACACCATCTTCCATTACTCTTGCATTAATGAGACAGAACTACTCCCTCCTGAAGAAATACTGTCAGTAGTATTTCTCTTATGCTGTAGTGACAGAGGTGATGGGTCATGCAGCAGGGTCAGGAACAGAAGCCAGCTTCTTCCAGCTCCCCAGACCCCAGCTCAGCCCCATAAGCACCCTTCCTTCTCAGATTGCTGCTCTTTCCTGTTCTGCTCCGTGGACACAAATGGAAATGTGCTGCCCGTTCCCACCTTGGCTCACATTTCCACCTCTGCAGCAGTTTACAACCTTTGCCTGTGCTGGTTGAACTTTCTGGGCTGTGGTGCAATGACCAGTGTAATGTTGTTTATGTAACACAATGCCCAGCAGCTAAGGATATGAACTTTTCAAAACCAGCTTTGCCACCAGAAAAACCATGATGTGAAATTACACCCTTGTTCATCTTTGCAAGGACTGAATCTCTTCTGTCACTATGAATCTCAGTGACCTTCACCTCAATTTCCCTTATTCACCTAATGCTTCTCTCTCCATCCACACCTAAACCCAACAAAACGTGGGTGGGGTTGGTCGTTTCTCCTGGGTGGCGAGAGGAAATGGACTCAAGTTGCATCAGGGGAGGTTTAGATTGGATATTAGCAAAAATCTCTTCACTGAAGGGCTGGTGAGGCATTGGAACAGGGTGCTCAGGGAGCTGCTGGAGTGACCATCCCCTGGCTGGTGGATTTAAAGATGTGTGGATGTGGCAGTGGGGGACATGGTTTAGTGGGGGTCTTGACAGTGCTGGATTAATGGCTGAACTCAATGATCTTAGAGGACCTTTGCAACCAAAATGGTTCTATGATTCTGAATGAAAATCAAAATATGTTCATGCTACAGAAACATGAAATATGGGTTAACGATAATCTTGGATTGGTAGGAATCTCTCTGTTTTTTCTTCTCCCCTTTCTCTTTTCCTTTTCTTTTTCTTCTAATTTTTCCTTCTGTTAATTTTTTTTTTCTTTCCTAGTCTTCATGCCAGGGCTCCCCAGCAGCAAACATTTTTGTTTTATGTATCAAGGCAGCATTATTTTGTGCAATCTGGAGAGGCAGAGTGCACAAGATGCATAGGTGTATACTTGTGCATGCATACCAAAATCTAGAACTGACTCTGCATCTTTAAATAAACAGAATACATTCGTTTAGCTTAAAATAGGACTCCTGTCAAGCTCCTGCCCTAGAGCAACTACCAATTGCACTGTCAAAATCACTCTCTGTGGTTCTGAATAGGTTTCTTAATGAAAGAGCAACATTAGCTCTTTAGAACATTTTGTCCCTGAAGGATACAGCAGCAACAGCCACGGAATGATTTCTGGCTCAGGCATGCTTATAAATGGTGGAAAACATAATGGTTCAAATCGTGATTATCAGCTCCCTGGAAGTGCTTCACAACAGTGATTCAGGGAACCAAGAGACAAATGGATACAAAGAATGGTACCCACTGATGTGAGAGAGCTTTGTTCCCCACATGCACACTGACCCCCCTAAGAATAATTAGGGTGTGAGTAGGTTGTCACTGAAACAATGCAAAAACCAGGGAATGAAATTATTTGGGCCCAATCCAAAGAAAAATATGTTCTGGTGAAATGAAATTTTAGTATTTGCTGGATTAAATAATGATGATCATCTAAATGAAATTCCATGTTTCTATTTTAGCAGTCTGGTCATACTGACTGTCACAGTAGCAATTTTTTATTCTGGGTAAACCTGGAGGCAGCAGTGGAGTAGAATATGACTTGAGTAGATAAGTTTGTATTCAAACCAAAGAAAAAGAGCTTTTCATAAAATGCATGGTTGGAGACAGGACTTAAGTGTTCACTTGTTTCTTTAATAGGGATGGTGTGGCTGCACTCAGCTCAAGTCTCCCAGTTGGAGCTACAGCACCATTTAAATGTTGAAGAATGGTATTTTCCAACAGCCTCGTGCATATCCCCAGTCTGGGCTCCAGAGAGATTTCAGATCAAATGTCACTGATCTCAGGCAGGAAAAGCCCTCGAGCAGCTTTTCCACAGCATGGAGGGTATCAGGATCAAAACCAACAACAAAACAGATGACATTTTTCATCAGAAGTATCTGTCCCTGCTTTGTCAGAGTCTTCTCCCTGGCAGCAGGAGATTAAACTTTTCCTGGTTTGCTTGTTCCTCTTACCTCCTATACTTGCAGCGTGTTCCAAGAGCCACATCAGCCCAGACATAATTATCACAGAAAGAAGCAACTTTTTCTAGGCACAAAAAATTCCAGTGCCAATAGTAAAACAGTAATAAAACAGTTAAAAGTGCTCTTCCTATGTTTTACCCCATTTTCTGATGTTGTGGTCCCTTTCCCTGCTCCTTGGGGCTCAGTGGTCATGTTGCTGCTGGTGCTGAAGGTCACTGGTGTCTGGAGCCTTTCCTCAGGAGAACTGTGATGTTCATGGCGATGCTTTTATCTCAGTCTAAGACCTATTTGGGTTCATTTGTACATTTGCTAACCCATTTTATACCTTGCAAACTCAGAACTAAACCTGTGGCCTGTTCACAGTGATGGCAATAGAATACAACAGGGATTCACAGCTGCATTATTGGGCTATTTTTAAGTTTCTCATTTGTTTGCCATCCAACTCAGACCCTGCTAATAAGTTGCTCAAGGTAGGGGGTCAGCAGAATATCAGGAGTTAATGAAAGCCAGCTCATTCCATGCTGCACTCAGGGTTGGTGTCTCCTTGGCTGTTTATAAAATTCCATGGAGCATCTGGAATAAATGGTACTGAATTAATACAATGCTATAAATAGGTTAATCAGGTGGAATCAGCTGCTGAAATAGTAGAGTTCCACAATTATACTGACCTTGGCTCATTATGGTGCAAGTTTTCATTATCAAATTTCAGTTCCAACCTGGAGGATTTCTCTGTCTGGCATTTGGGTCAGCTTATGCTTGCAGTCCACACTTTTCCACTGAACTAATAAACAGTGAGGCCAATGTTGGAGCAATTTCTTAGGGGCTTCTGGTAATTGTTCATAAGCTGCTGGGCACAGAAATTTCTGTAGAAAACTGAGTGAGGACTAGGTCAAGCCCCTTCCACCAAACAGTTTAATATCTGAAGAGCTAAAAGGATGTATTTCACCTATATAGCTTGCACTTTAAAAATGTAAATGAAGTCTATACATGTAATTCCTCTGTGACAGCTTCCTCTATTAACAGACTCAGTCATCCATCTGTCACAGGGAGAGAAAAACCTATTTGCCACTCAAAACCACAAACTCAACAAAATTGCTCAGAATACTCAGCATCACCTCAGTGCGTGGTTAGTAAGCAAACAGCTTAAAAATAACGAGACAATTGGCAGCACAAGACAGTGATCGGGGCTACAGGGTAAAATGTGCCTTGAAATGGCATCAAATGCTGCAGAGGCTGGCTGGGATTATTAGCATGGCACTAATTACAGTTCCCACACCTTTGCTTCCTCCTGGAATAAAATAAAATACAAAAATAATGGTTTCCAGGATGAGTATATGTGCCATAATATAAAAGTACCTATCATATTTCCATTTTCTACCCCAGAAGTAAAAGGTAGAAACTTTTCATGTTGCAGCTTTCCCCTCTTAGCCAAGGCCAGCCAGAACAGTCCTTGCCAGCATCTCTCTTGCCAGACATAAATTGAAGAGAGAGGAAGCCGTGGGCTTGTCCCACTGGTTGATCAAATCACATTTAATCATATCAAGGCATCTATTTTTTCATTATTCTGTTTGGTTGATATTTAGAAACAAAAAGGCAACCTTATTTTAGGACTTTGGCAATTAGAATTATATTAGTAGATCAAATTGACATTTGGAATTAATTATAAAAGGGGGAAAAAGGGTTTGTGCTCATTCTTGACCTCTTAGAATGTGAAAATATGGTCTGATAAGCATATTTGCCATCTTGGAAACATCAAGGTTTATTGTGATTTATTGCCTGATATTAAACCAACCCCTTATTTAATGATCTAAGCTGAGATCATGGCTACAGAGAAGTGGACTTTATAGATATAAAAATATATTAAAAAAATATAAATATATATATATATAATAAAACTTCTCACAAAATTTTGATGAATGATTTAGCCAGTATTACTACTACTTTTCCTAAATTTTGGCAAAAAGTCAGGGAACAGCAGAGTTCTAAGTGTTAATGGAAGGTCTTATTTACCAACAGCAAAGCAGCCTTCTGCTGGGTGTCTCTGAATGGGGAATACTTCAGTTATTACTGGCTTAAGTATGATCTTATATGATCCTGCTAAGTTTTTGCCAGTGTAAGAAAGGGGTGACTTCATTCCTTAGTAATTTGTGTTTGATTGTTTGAACAAAGAAAAAGCATAAAATAATAAAGTTCAAGCAATTAGAAATATTATAGATGATACATATTTAATATCTATTTATATTTATTAGATAAATAGATATTAAATATGTTTCTCCTCTCACTGGTTTATTTTACTTTGGTGGTAACTCTTTAAAATGCCCTCTGAGGGTTACAAACTGTTGTATTTCCCTTGGTCCCAGAAAAGTTGTCCCACACATGCCAGAGCTGATCCAGGTCCTGTCCCTGTGCTGAGCTGGCACCAAGCACGGCTGTTGGGAAGCTCAGAACTGCTGCCAGGTCAGTAGAAGATATTGGTTTAAGTGTCTTTCTTTTAAACATGTCCAGGATATCTGGTTTTCTTCTTAATTTTTTCTTAATTTTTCTTAATTTTCATCCCTGTTTTTCCTTCTGAAAAACCATTATCAGAAATGTCCTGATGAGTTTGCAAAGCAGAGAGGGAAGACTGTGTGCATTCCTACTGACAGCAAAATTTCCATAGATTTCAGTGTGTGCAGGTTTTCCCTCTGAGCACTCCACCAGGTTTGCTATGCAGATGGGATTCCCTCCTGTACAGATCCTGCAGCTGGACCTGGGTGGGCAGAAGCAGCTCTGATTTCATCCATGCTGTCCATAATGCTGCCTGCCTGCTGAGCTGCACAAACTGCTGACTACTGAATCCTCAAGGTGAAGGACAAGACAAAAAACAGTTTCAGGGATTTGAAAGGATGGAATTAACAAAGCAGGAGAATGTAAGTCTAAAAGCCAGGATAAACAATACAAAGATATTTTTTTCCCTTTCAGGAAGCTGAAAGGAAAATTGTCTGGAAATGTGCAGTGTTGATGGACAGCCTGCTAACATTAAAAACAGGAGTCTCTGAAACGTTAAGAAATAAAAATTCATGACCCAAATTAAGAAATATGAACTTGACAGGTGCTTCCTGTGGATGTGGAGATGAGGGAAGTAGAAGAGGGTTTCTCAAGTAAAGGATAATGACGATGCAGAGAGCAGGTAATTTGCTTCTTCCCTCCAAGGCAGCTCAGCGTGGGGGGATCCTGCCCTGCTAATCAAGCCGAGCCCCCGCTGCGCGCGATGGGTGCTGCATCTGCACAGGGGCTCTTGTGTCAGCGAGTGAAAAGCTGAAAATTGCTTTCCTCAGGCTGCAGCAACTTCCCTCATTTAGAGGAGATGCTCAAGGGGATCCGTCCATCTCCTTGCTTTCCAGCAGAACAAACCCGAGTCATGCTGGAATCGTTCATCAGCTGGGAGTCTGAGGATGTAACTGTGTGTTTGCCTCACCTCCTCACCGACACAGGCTGGTTCCCTCGTGAAACATTCCATGGATTTTATCCTGTCTGGCTTCAAAAGTGTGAGGTTACAGGTCCTTTCCACTTCTGATCTAGCGACATTCAAGGTCAGGAAGTTTTCACTGACAAGGAGTTTCAGTTTGCCTCAACGACGTTACTTCATTCGTAATTGCATTCTCATAAATTAACGTTTCATAATTCTTTCAGCCTTGCTGCTTAAGTCTTCCAAACCTTTTTATTGGGAACTAATGTTTCTCTAACCCTAAGACTCTAATTTAACTATGCTAAACTTAATTACCTCTGTTGCTCTCCTCTCCAAAATAAGATCTTTTGCTAGAACTTCCTGTATCCTGTCTCTTGTTATATGTATTACACAGCACAAAGACTTAAATTTTAACCTGCTTCGTCTCTCCAAACTGGAGTTCAGATACTACACATCTTCAAATATATAAAACAAAGACCACATTTCTGCCATGCTCAGGGCAAACTACTGAAGCAGGTTTATCTGCACTGTCTAGGACTCCCTGTGGAGAATACCCTCCCTCTTTTCAGAAGAGAACCATCCACTTTAGAAAATTACTTCCAACTTCTTGAAAATTAGGGTGATTAAGAGAATATGTTCCTCCAGCTTAGCACAGAAACAGGCTGTTCTATTTCATGTGCTTCCTTATTTTTCAGCCTGCAAAATGTTTCACTAGAGGAAGGGGACACCATAAACCCCTACTGAGTTATGACGCTGTAGAGCAGAAAGGCAAAGCTAGCAAGATGTACCTACTTTTTTGTCAAAGTTCCAAGACTCTGGCAAAGTTGTGAGTGCCACAGCACTGCTGTGGCAGATTTTATACCAGCAGCAGCATTAATTGTAATAATCAGCAGGAATTTAATGAAGCATAGTTGAGAATGGACGTGCCATCCTAGCAAGGGCAATGAAATAGCCCAGTGAGACACCATGTTCTAAGATTTTATCCTCACACACCTGACTCCAAAGGCCCACATCTAACTCTAAAGGCAACCAAACATGTAAAATTTAAAATTTCACACTCTCTTTTTGACATTTCCAAGAAGCTTATGGCACCTGAAAATTTTAATCCACTATATGCTTCACTTGATTCCTGAACTGCTCTTCAGAGAGTTCTTTCTCTCAGCATTCAAAGGGAGCTTCAGCTGATAAAAGATGCACCAGGAACACACGGTTCAGGCTGAAAGGGCTCATACAACCTGGGACAGATTCACTTCACTGAGCATTAATCCACTTTAATCCAATTGGATCACATACCAAACCAGCAAAATCCTTGAGGCTTTGACAGCACCAGTTCTGCTGATATTTAAAGGTTAACAAAATCAGTAGATCCTGTGCTACTTGTATCTACACTGAGAACTCTGGCTGATAATCTGTACAATGAGTTAATGAATATGAAGTAGAGACCACACACTGATAGCACTCTTTATTTTTTCCCCCAATAGGATGCAGAGCCCCAAAATCTTGTATCAGAATGCAAGTGCCATAAGATAACCATGCTTCAGTAACTCATTCATTTCGAGAATATCAAAGTAAGAGAAAAATATAAGATGCAAAGCATTCCATTTTGATACAACTTCCTTGCTGCTTGAGAAAGCAAAGTCTCCCTAAATCTCTGAATGCCTCATGCAGGCACAGCAGATAAATAATCTGGGGTGGGAGATGACAATCTTTGAGACCAAGAGGATGGGAGAAAGATGCAGAGAGCTATAATGAAAGATATCAAGTGCATCATCTTGCTGTAGCACTGTTCTTATTAAAGATGTAAGAGCACTTGCAGATGTTAAATACCGAGAAGGAACAGCTTAAAATCCAAGTGCAGCCCTCAGAGGGGATCCTGCAGAGCAAAAAGATTTTTTAAAGGCTGATGAAAACTAGAAGGAAACCAAAAGTAGAAAAAACACACAACAAACACAATTTAAAAGTATATAAAAACCTATATAAACCCTGGGTATAAAAGCCTTCCTGGAAGGCCCTAAAGGAAGAAACGATGCTCACTCACCCCCATGACATTTGTCTCCAACAAACCAATGTTGTGACTGATCACTCTGCACTCAAATGCAATAGAAAACTGAGGCCTTGACCAGCTCCAGCCTTTCTGGAAGGATATCAGGGCTCCCAGGGAAGAGCTGATGTTAATCTGTGCCCAGGATGGCTCCAGCCTGCCCATGTCCCTAGGTTTCCCATTTTCCTGGGCAAGAGCATGCTGATTCAGTCCAAGCCCTGCACAGCACAGCACAGGAAACGAGTTTATCCCAGAAGATGCTGTAGTGACAGACTCAAAATAAATGAGGACTTCAGGATCAAAGGCATGATGTAAAATGTTAAAACATATTCTGTCTCAAGGTCACCCATAGAAAAATTATTACGGATTCTGTAATAATAGAAGCAGTTGCTTCACTGAAATTAATTTATTTTGAGAATATCCCTTTTAATCCTCCATGCATTTTTTAGCACAAAAAGTTGAGTTTTATCACAACCTCCTTCATAAAACTTAATATTGTATGTCTGGTAATGTGGCTGCTTCAACAATTCCTCATTGGAAATTCCCACATCTGTGAAACCTTGGCAACACTGTTAGTAAGTGACCTACACAAAGTTTAATAGAAAATTTTTACTGAATATCCTCTGTTTAATGTAAACAAGGCAGGAGGCAAAACAAGGAGTATATATTTTATATAATTACACTATTTTACAGGGCACAGAAAGCATTGAGGACATGGTTTGAAAACCCTGTATGATATGCAATATCAGATATGGATTTTCCATGTAGCCCCAGGTCTACTCCAGGACCCTTTAATCTCACCAGTCCTTCAGGTTAGTATTTCTTCCAGCAAGACAAAGAGCACTAATAAAATGTCACCTGTGAGATTGCACAGCAGGTTATGGTAGAAATTACCATGCATTTACAAAGCCATTCCATGATTACTTGTGCCCTGTAAAATGAAGTGTGGCAATCTTTACACTAATCATAGTGTAAGCAAGCTCGGGATTCTGGTCCTTTTATATATATATATGTATATATATACATAGGTGATGTACAACCAGACTCAAGCTGTGCATCAAGTCACAGCTTTTATATTGCACAGACAAATATAGAGTAAGAACATTACACAGACAGAATCTGAATACCAGGAATATTACAGTCATAGGAGAACCTAAGGAAAAACTTGTTCTACCAGAGCTAGCACATGGCTTATTACAAAAATTTCTAAATCAGAGTCTAAATCAAATACATACTATAAATGAAAAAAAACAAAAAACAAGAAACAATGCTCCTATTTACACACATGTGCATCAGGATTAGAATGTGGTTTGGATCTGCTTTTTGAAATAAAAAATTATTCTATCCCATCTCAAGTATATCTATCTAATACCAGTGGCCCCATTCTCTAAGGTGATGAGCACTTTCTTTCCCACTGACATCTGGAGGATCTGCACAAGCCATGAACTCTTCAGGCCAAGTATTTTCTCCGGTGGCCCTCTCTGGGCAATAAATAACCACATACAAACACATGCACACAGAAACAAAATGGGCTCCTCAATGACATGCATAGATCAAAAAGGTGAAAACATGGACCTGAACTAACTTCTAATCATTAAAAAAAAAAGTGCATGAAAAATATCTCCACAAAAATAATTAAAGTTCCATCTTTTAAGAAAGATCAAAGCACTTTTACAAAAATAAAGGTCATTGTCATCAGGTATGGTAATAAGGGTTTGTAGGCAGCACTCACAAAAGCAGTTTAGGCTAAAGCAACTTTAAGGATTGCTTCAGTTGTTGAGGGTGGACCTATGTCTTATAGATTTATCAACTAAGTAACATTTGGCTTGCAAGAGAACATCACCAATGTCAGTGGAGACTGAACAATCATAGCCTGGTCAAAGTTCTATCTACTTATTTTTCTCATGGACAAGCTTAAGGAGCTGTGTTTGCAGCTCTGCAGTGTTTTGCATTAGACCACCACAGAGGCTGCAGCCTTTCAGGGTAATGAGTTCAGCCACCACTGAAAACAGCCAAACAAAGGCATTGGTGTTAATGCTTTCATTTGAGATCAGGCAACTCTTGAATGGCTTTATCAATTCTTATATTACTTGGAATGCTCGTGCAAGTTTTGTTTAACATTTCACTCACTTTCCCTTATAGGAGTATTATCACTTCCAGTTTCCACTGAAATTGGGACATTAGAAGGATTCTGGATCATATGCTTAAAAAAAATAAATAGACGATTTGAGGAAAAAGTAATTAAGCTCAAGCAAAACCAACAAAGACCCAAATTCAGTAAAGCATAGCATTTCTGCTCAACTGCTTAACTTTGTACATGTAAAAAGATTGGGATTTAAGGAAAAATACTTGAAATTAAGCTTATGTTTAACTGTTTTGCTGAATTGGGACCTTATAAATAACAAATGTATGCATTAAACATCACCCTGCATAGACATCAACATGTTCTAAACTATGTGTCAGGTATTAAGTAAACTCCTAATGTGGACTGTGCAATGCAGATCACTAAAAATTATTTGCTATATGCAAGGTATGTTTCTCAAGAAGAAAAATGAAGTGTAATTTTTTCAAATTTTGTTCTACTGTGCTACTTAGACCTGAAAACACTTTGGAGCTAAATGCAGAAAAAACCCAACAGGTGAAGAGGTAAAACATGCTTTTGTTTGCCAGAGAAGTGCAACAGTTTTTACAAAAGTGTCCCAGTACAGGGAGCCACTGAATACAGATTTTACCTACCAAAACACCTCCCAGTTCCAGAACTGCTTTCTCCAGCTGAATCTGTATTGGAAGCTTTTACAGCAGGATGCTCTTCACTGCTGACAAGAATAAATTTAGCCCATTAACTGTGACACTGCTCTAATTAACCTGCTAACTTAGGAGGTCTCTTAACATCCAGCTTCCATAAATATTAAAAAACAAGACCTCAAAGGCAGAGATAAAGAGCAGAATCTGATTCTAGGTACAGTCATGTAAATCCAGAGGCATTCTAGTGACTGAATAAATTAGTCCATGTTTGCATATGAGCAATGACATCTGAAATGGGCATTAGCTGTGCAAACAGGGGGCAGGAAAGGAGGAAAGACAATGTAAACAGAAGGAGCTGAGCTCTACCTCGCCTTGTTCAAAGGAGGGGAAAGGGGTCCTACCCACGAGTGTGGGGAGCAGGACAGGTCACTGGGTGTGACTGCAAGCTCCAGCACAGCCACCTGGCAGTGAGGACCCTCTGGAGGGCAGAAGCAAAGCGCCCTGAAGTGGCCTCTGCTTGCAATGCCAGTGCCTGCCCTGGCTGATGGCATTCTCAGGGAAAAGGAATCACTGAGAGGCATTCCTGCATCCCAGCACTGTGAAAAGCAGGTGCAAATTTTGGTCCTAAATAAGTTATCAATGCTTTAACTGAGTTGGCATCACTGTGATGGTTAGATAAGCAAAAAAAAATGTCTCTCAAAATAACAGAATGTTTATGCTGCCGATTTTCAAGGCACAAAAGATTCTTACCAATTCAGACTAATACCAATTTAAAAGAAATGAAAAATACTGTTTCAGCAAAAACTACTGATGACCTATAATTAACATATAATGTAAAGGTGACATAAGTCAAACAACTAAGAGTTCCTATGTAAAAAGCTAAAGCAAATCTAGTTCCATGGATGACCTGGAGATCAATCACTAGGAATGGCAGAGACAAACATGCTACAAACATGTACACTCCAGATATATTTGTTATGGATGTGATGCCGAATCAGGATTAATTGCTTTAGTATTGATCTTAGACTGATAGATTTCTTGGAGTAAACCAATGAGGATTCAAGCTCAGAGCTGTACTTAAGATCCACCAAGAGCAAAATGATCCCTCATTAACATATCCTTTTGTATATGGATTGGTGGATTTTTTTTTAACTTCTTCATTTTTAATAACATACGTTGCAACTATAGGCGTGTTTTTCTTTCATACATCCAACTGAAAAGAAAAAGAACACATAAAATGTTATAAAATTAATTTGCTTTTTTAAAAGTAATATGGTCACAAATTGGTGCACGTGAGCCCCAGGACATACAAGAGCCCAAACTCTCTAAACATTGTCATCAGAATAACCAAGGTCTGATGGCTGTGGTTCTTCATGCAGCTTTTGCAGCTCTTCACACAGTGTCTAGAAATGCTGCCTATTGGTTTCTCCCCAAATGCCTTTGCTCATATTCCAAGTCCATTTGCAATCTCAACATCTGGTGAAAGCAACTTGTCTTCCAACATCCCCTTTTGTGCCACTTTGCCGGGAGGCACCGCCTTGTCTCTGGGTGTTGTCAGCGGCCTCCGGGGATGGCTCGGGCATGGGCTGCTCAGGGCGTGGCTGAGGTGTGGTACTTGACAAAGGCGATCGCGGCCAGCTCCTTGCAGAACTCCTCCAGCACAATCACGCCCTCTAGTAACGTCATGTGGTCAATGCTGGGACAGGAAGAGAATTGCAGGGAATCAGACGGGCACACACAAACCCAGCCACGCGCCTCGGAGAACGTGCAGTGTGTTTACTCACATGGGCCCTTCTGGCTCCAAGCCCAGCAGGCGTTTTCTGACCAGAAGAAGTTTGGGAGTGAAATCTGGGATGCGCTGGATTCTAACCATGAGGTCCCCGACGACCTGTAAAGCCCAGGCCATCAACACACAAAGTTAACACCTCTGCAGAGTGCCTGGCAGCAAGGTTCAATGGCAGCCTCAGTGCCCACTTCAGCATCCTCAGGCTCACAGAACAACCTGCAGAGAGGCTGCTCTGCCCAGAAAGAAGGTGAGTGAGTGCAGAAAGCAAAGAAATACAAAAGCCTTACTTGCTCTTGTCACAGATGGCATTACTTATTTTAGTTACATCAATGATTAATTTGTCTTTTTAAATGTTGACATAGACAATCAAACAGTGAGTTCCTGGACCTAGGGAAAGCACAAGGGGGAGAGTGAAGGCTGTATTTTGGAACGGGAGGGCTGCTGGGGAGAAAGGGAGCCAAGCCCTCTGTTACTATTGGCAGCATCATTAACAGGCTCCTGACCAGCTTAATAACAGCTGGTGCGTGGGGTAAGCGAGGGACTCTGACTGAGGACACTGCAGTGTGACAGGCACCCAGCCAGCACTTCTAGGATGCAAGTCTGGCAGGAAGAGATGGAATTGGAGAAGAAGGGGACTTTTGATAATCCAGGACTTGACTGTCAAGAACACCCTTCATCAGAAAAAAAAAAAAAAAAAAAAAAAGAATATGAGCAGAGATATCCATGTAGGCTCAATCTTGATTCAAAAACAGCTTTCAATGACAAACGTTTACCAAATTAAAATACCCAGCAACTACTACTCCTAATGGCAAAGTTACCAAATGTATTATTGTTGAACAGACGTGTATTTATTGCTGTTTACTCACCCTGACAATCACAGAGAAGAGAGACTTGCAGCCAGAGGCGAGGTTGACGTAAGGATCCAAAAGGTATTCGTGGATATGAGGATGGGGAAACAGGGACAGTTTGGACAACACTGACGTAACTTGTAAATTTACATCATAGGGCTGCAAAAAGAGGGAAACAGTGCTTCGTTATTTTCATGCTGGCTTCTTTTCATCCCCCTCATGTTTATTTAACTACTAGAACTTTTTACACAGGGTTATGAATAAATAAAGATAAAAAGTTAGATTAGAAGACAGGCCCAACCTCTGCTTTTCATAACAGCAGTGCTGTGAACATGACAGTTGGGCATTAGATGTTATTATCTGTATTGCTGCTATAACCACTTGAAGCTTTTGCACACTTGTTTATTGCAGGGCAAGTCCTCTTCCCGTAAAATATTTCTTCATCTAAAGGAATAGCATGGAATCAGCCTAGATTAAACATCTGCTTGCTTCTCCTGGGAAATTGTAAAGTATATGAGCTCAGGAAATTGCCAGAGACAAACCCATATTTACAGCTAATATGTTATTTCTCTTCTACTTTATTTTTTTCTGGGAAAGAACCACTGCAGAAGGCCTGGCCATTTTGTGGCTGGTCCCATTGGAGATGGGACCAGTCCTGGGCTGGGAAAGCAGCAGGAAATTCTGAGCTTTTTGTCTACCTCCCTTTCCCAAATCAATCAAATGGGAGAGGCAATACTCTCAGATGCTGGAAAATGCTTACCAGTCATAAGGAAAAAAATAGTACCTAAATTTCCAGGAAAAAAAAAGTGCCTAGTTTAAAGGATTTGACCATTCTAGTAAGAAACTTATTTCCACAAAAGCAAGCATTTTCACGGCTTCATTTTCATGGCTTCTTTATGTTTCTAAACTTTTTTTTTGCCTTTGATTTTGTCATCCCAGTGAAAACAAGTTGACATTTTAATTCAGTCCAGAATTTACAAACTAGTAGAACCTCCTTCCATTTCTTCAGTGGCAGAACAGACGACATTTACAAGAGAGGGACAGAGAGGTGTTTCTTTGGCACACCTCTGTGTCAATCAACCCTGTTGATCTAAGTGGATTACATTTAATCTCTGACTACATATTGACAGTAATACATTCACTGGCATCATCACACCAAGGAGGATTCAATGACCTCAAATTCTCATCTTTATGCTCTCAAGTTAGCATTCCACTGAAGAATAAGAGAACAGATTCTTCCCCTTTTCAGATCTGAGAGATTTGGATGAATTCAGCCTCAGATTAAGACAGATGCATTTAGCCATGTCTACATGTCTAAGCTCTCATTAGCTGACTCACCAGAGATCTGATACTTCATACACCTGCCCACACACAAACATCTCCTGACATCTCAGATGCTCCCAAGTATCTGCTGGTCTCTTGATGGTTCCACAGAGGGTGGATCCTGCAATATCTGTGTTTTAACCACAAACTTCTGGGAATATCTTGGACACCACAAAAATGGCAACAGATAGCTGAGCTCAGGCACCTGAGTGGAGATTTCAGTCCACAGAGCTGAGAAGCTGAGTGATTCACTTTGCACTGAAAGAAACACCTACTTGCCTTTCAGCCTAAGAGCCCCAGGGACTACTGAGGCTGCTCTGACAAAACTTCCACTGACTACATGTGCCCACATGTGTATCTTATTCTTGAATTTGTTTCCACACACTATTGCATTGCAAAGTTGCCTCATAAATCTTTTGAAATGAAGGCACTTATTTCTTCCAGTCAGTGGCAGTTATTTCTGCACTTGGCACTCCAGCAATAGATTAATCCCAATCTCCTAACAAATGAAGCTCTCAGCCCCTGGACCACAGATGTTACAGGTAAAAGAGATCACTATATTTTGAGTTATTATTGCAGAGTTATTCTGCAGAGAGAGACAAAAATTCCTTCCATAAATCTATTCACTGCCTACCTAGCTGAACTGTAGGAGAAGGTCTTTAGAGCTGTTTGAGTCAGCCAATTCATTAGGAAGCTTTGAAGGTATGAGCATTATCTGGTGTTCACAAGAGGAGAAGGAAACAAAGGAATAACACGTGCTGCATTGTTCTGACAGATTGCTGTTGTGATTCCAACTAATTGAGAGCATTAAAGAAAGCTGCTTCTTCACACAGAGCTTTTATTTCTGTCCATATGTCAGCAGACTCAGTTTAATGGCCCCATATCAGATAAATTCTAAAAAAATTCCCTGTAGCTAAAAAGATTAAACTCAGGAAATTTTGAAGCTCAGGAAATTAAAAAAAAAATCTTAGGGTACAGTCAGTTCCACAGAAATTTGTAATAGCAGGAGGAAGAAGGTAGTGTCTAGTACATGAGGTCTTTGAAACAAGTTACTTCACTTGTGTGCCTGAGCTATCTTCTGTCAGAAATGAGGTTAGTGAGAGCTACCACCTCTGCAAAGCTTTCTGGTATCACAGATTCATATCAGAGTGTTCCCATGAACACTCACAGAGCTGATCTAGAGGCTACTCCTGGCTTCCTGCACATGTTCCTTGTGCATTTATATGTGCAAATGGCTCTTGTCAGGCTTATGACCAGGAAAGGGCACATTACACAATAATATGACACTATAATAGAGAGTGATGGGAATTCACAGGACCTGATGGTGATCAGCTCTTTAAAAGTGATGAAAGTATCAGAAATGGAATTCTTAACTTGTTTTTTCTTACCTGATCAAGAATCCTCCCCATTCTTTCAAACAGAACTTTCAAGAAGTGTCCTTCAAAAAATGACGCTTCTAAATTGCACTTTTCCAAAGACCTGGGAGATCCAGGCCACTCCCACCGTAAGCAAATGACACAATAATCCCGGAACTACAAAAAAGTAGTGAGGAAAACAGGCGTCAATCTCCATGGAAACTGTTTCATTTCCTTTGATAGCCCATACACCTTAAAATGGTAATCTGTAGCTAAATTATAAATCTAAACTCAAAAAGATCAGTCATTCTAAAGTAAATGCTATCAGTAAAACCACTATCATCAGGCACCTCATTTTTCTGGGAATATTCCTGCTACTAGGATAGTTTGAGAAGCAGTGAGTGGAGAACAGAGCTCCTAAAAAGCAGCTGGGGCCAAAACACAAAGCAACACCAACAATACACAACCTAATCAGGGTTCTTTTGAAGCAGGAATTGCATTCTCAACCATCTTCTTGAGAGTAGATTTCCACAGTTCTAGTGCATTATGTGTAGCTGATCTTGCTATCCAAACCATTCTGCTCCCTAATTCCCAGGACAGGAAAGGCACGTGTACATGCAGAACATACAAACTAAAATTATTTCAGGGCTTCCTCTTCCCTCTCTTTGTTTCCTAACACCGCTGGCAGTCTTTTTCTACCTTGCCCCATATTTGCTTTGTGCTGCCTGATGCCTCACTTGCAAGGAATTACACCTTGAAAGGAGCACAAGTTGAAGCAGAGAAAATAAAAAACATAGGAAGAAATGGAAGCAAAAGAATCAGAAAACAGACTCCAAAATTCTGCAGTGATTGTAGCTTACCTACTACTGCAGGCTTCCAGGAATAGCAATAAGGAAGCAGAACAGCTATTTGGATGTAATAACAGCAACAGGCAGGGCTGCTCTTAGGGGGGAAATATTTTAACAGTAGCCATATCATCGTCAGGAAGTGACAGAAACCAATTCTGCTCACTGATAACTCCCAGTACACTCTTTTTCCCAAGACATGAATGAAAGACGAAGATGATAAGTGGTTTCTGGCATCCAAGAATACAACATAGGGGAATTTTACATCAACCTTTGTTTCCTTATTCTCTACTTTCTATTCCCTTTCTTTTCAGGAGAGACTACAGATGAAGCAATATAAATACAGAAATCCAACGTCCCATCTTTAGCAGCTGATAACGTAATTCCAAGGTTATGGAATTTCTGAATTACCTACTAAATATAGCTTTCAGTTATTCTGTTCCTTTGCATAAATTTTTCTATTCTAGAAGATTCACAGGGTTTCACTAAGAAAGCTGCAAACAAACAGTGACTGTCCTCTGACCAAGGAAACTATGTTTGTAAAAGCAAAACTTGCATTTATTTCTAAACAGTAAATCATAAAGCTTTCCCTGCCTACCTCACCTCCCAACTTCAAACCTGAATGCCTTAGGCTGTGCATTCCCTGAGATGAGCCTTTATTTGCAAAGTCCCAGATTGCATAACTCCTATGCAGCATTTTAATTTCTCTTTAGTTCTTTCAAACAGCTTGGCAGGCAATTCTCCAAGAGAATGCAGATAAATGCAGAAGCAAATTAAGAATCTATCTGCAGTTCAGGTTTTCTCTCACTGTATTTGTTATATGAATATTAATGCATTTAATGTCATCCATTATTCCCACTAGTGCAATACAAGGTGAATTCATCATCAAAAGATCTCCAAAGGTAAGTTTTCATTAAAAATGAAAATTGAATTTTCCCATCTTCCATTACCAAAAGATGCATTTAATAGGACTATTTACAGAACCATTTCTATATTCTCACCAGCATTTCAAACTCTCAAGGCCTAAGGAAGAGTTCACTGACTTACTTGTCTGTGGGCATCTCTGAGGTAAGTATCATAACCTGTACCCTCCACATGGTATGATGACTTTGCTTCATCAGGTACAAGACAGAGAAAACTGAAGAGAAAAAAAGTACATTAATGACTATATTCCACAGAGCACCAGATCAATACTTTCTCATCATCTGTAGCAGTGTACACACAATGCTGAACTGTCTGGCCAATTAACCCACAGACTCTACCAGAACTTTATGTGAAGAACAGAGAACACAGAATCTATTTAAGCCTACCTATTCCAACTACTACAGGTAATAACAAGGTATATACTTGAGAAGTTTTGTATCTGGCACTAGAGGTAAAGTCATCAGTGGAAGCATTTTCTGCGAATCAGCAGACAGAATGGAGATTAAAGGGAATATTCATAAATAGTCAAGTATTTGCTAAAGGTCAGACTCCATCTTACTAGAGCTAAAACAAAATATACTTGGGAATAAATGAGCCAAAAGAGAAGATGAATTAGAGATAAAATTCTTCTTAACCTACTTCATAGGTAGTTTCATTTACCAGTTTGTTGTGGCAAAAAAATAAACATCTAAGACACACCAGGAGTATCTGCATATAAATGTCCCTGTTACAACTATAATTGCCTTTGTCAGGTGTGTAGTCAAATACTCTGTCCTTATTACTTCACCAACATCTGACGTAAAATGCATCAGGAAATTCTGAATAATATTAGTAACTTAAAAAAAAATAAATTAAACCCATTGAAATTTCTGGACAGCAAAATAAAACCCAGTCTTTGGACCCCTGATTCCAAATTTCAGCCTTCATTATACCCCAAGAACTACTGGACACTCCTGTAGAATTTATACACAGAAATATGTAGTAGCTGACTTTTCATGTGGAGTTCATCTTATCTCAAAAAATACAAATTTGCAGGACACTGGAAATCAGAAAACATTTCTATTCCCTGATGCAGGTTACACGAGGTGAATTTAGCAGAGTGCTCTTTGTGTCTTGCTCCAAACCATGTCCACCATAAACTATAAATAGAGATACTGGGGGAAAGAGGGCAAGAAGTGATGATGTCACTGTGTCCTGGCTGTCCCTGGGCTGTTTGCTTCCTCTGGCTAACACCTTTGATTATTTCTGGGCAGGCAGATAGGTCAGCACTGACACACCAGTGCTGCTCTGCTACCAAGTATTGACAGAGCAAACAGCCCTCATCCTAATATTAGTTCCTAAGAGAATTACCGTCACTAAGTTGCTTAGAGCAGAGCTTGTCCTCCTTGTGATATCCAATTTGCAGTGAGTCTGACAGGCACTGAGGTATGTCACAGGTGACACAGGTGCTCCCTGACTTTCAGGGAACAGAAGGTTATCTCTAGCATGGCAATTATTTCCTTTTATGTATGTGTTTATGGAACTTTGAAGTTCTAAGGAAGTTTGAGGGACTTTTTTCCCCTGAAAAGTTTCCCAGACTTGTCCAGGAAGGTTAAGTCCTGTAACAGCATTTTAAGTACAGCAAATATTTCTGCAAAAAGCAACTTTTATAATTGTGAATTCTGAGTATTCAGCCATTAGCTGCAAAGTTCTTCTATTTTTCTCATTTATGTTGAATTAATGCAAGCTCTAATCTTTCAGAAGTAGCTTTCTGATAAATGCCACAATTGCCTTCTGTGGAGTAATCTTCCCAGCTGGCACAGAATAACATCCATTACAGAGTACACATTTAATATGCACAGTGTGTGCAGACACCCACACATTCAGACATTTCCTCAAATCTTTGTTTCAACTCACCTATTTACAATTTTATGAACTTCAGTCTTCCCATCATTTTTTGGATGTTCTGGACTGACAGGTGGAGAAGCACTGAGCCACTCCTGAGCTGACAATGTGTTATCTGGAGACAGATCAGTAAATAATGGATCTTCCTCCAGATCTCTGAAATTACATTAGACAAAAACATAATCATCCACAAAATGTTATGGAAGGCAGGAAAATCTCTGGGTCACAAGGCAGGCTGTTTTTCTTCTCTGAACAATGAGGATGTTTTCCAGAACATAACAATATCCACAATGTATTACATAATTAATATGCAGAAAGACCAACCTTTGCAATTACCCAACAATGTGAAGAACAGACGAGTCATTTTTGACTTGGACAAAATTACTGCATCAAGTCACTTAAAACTTCTTAGCCATATTTGTCAGATGAGAGAGTTCTATTCCAGGACATATTTAAATCATTATAGATGACTAAAATAGTTTGTGTGGCCAGTCCTTACCTCTCCTTTACTAAAACATTGAGTTATAAGAGTTACCTAGCATATACGTTTTATGTAGTGCCTCACTCATTTATTTATTTTATGTAGTGCCTCAGAAATGTTCTTCCATCAAAAATCACTAGGAACATAAATGTAAGCAAAACACTGAAGTTATTGACTGCAAGAATATTCTCACTGATTGCAATAAAATATGCATAGATTTAAGCTTGGTAGATGCATAAATAAATTGAGACATGAAGACCTCTGAGTGTCTATTGTTGTGCAATGAGGCTTGTGGTAATTTTAGATTTTCTAAAAGAGTTTCCATAAGTTGCTGATGTCGAAATTTCTGCACCACTTTACGGATATGGATTAATACATAGAGCACTCAAGTGCTCTCCAGGCTCACTTTTCTTTCAATTACTGGAAAAAACCCTGTTTTGTTCTAAAAATAAGGATCCAAGTTACTTGTTGTGAAAACTTCTCTTAACAATGAAACTTACACTGCTCCAGCAATCTGTCCATTCTCTACCACATCTTTATCTTCTTGACAGGGAGGCTTGTATTCCATGTAGTTTCTTTCTTCCAAATTTCTCAGAACCAAATTATAAAGAATGTGCTCATTGGGTTTTTGCAAAAGGTGCTCAAACATTCGTAAAGTCATTATGCTGATCTGCAACAGAAAGAGTAAAAACTCAATAAACTGATGCACTGCTGCCCTGGGCTTTTTGCCTTTTATCTGCTTTGTCCATCCTAGAACATTGCAATTACTTATTGATATTATGGAAGGTAACAAAATAATTAGAAAAAATAGGAAATTATGATGCTACATGTGGTATGAACACGGATGAAGAGTTCACATAGATTTGAAATTCACTATGGGAATACTTTTTTTTTTTTTCTGTTAAAATGCCTGTTCTGAAATCTGTCAAAATAACAATACAAAGAACATACAGAGAACCCAGAATTTAGCTTTCTGTTCTACAGTTAGGTCCATGCTGGAAGATGATTATCATTGTGCAAATGAGACCCACAACAGGACTTAAAAGTTACTAATAAATACCCAGAAAAAAAGAAAGTAACACTGGGGTGATTATGACTAGATCTATAGGCTAAGATTTTTACATGGAGATGTTATGTAGGCTTCTAAAGGAACACTGGCTTTATGCAATACAAAGACAATTTTTCAGGACTGCTTGAGAGTGCTTAGCTTTGAAAAGATAACTGATTTACAGAGATAACTCATTCTGACAGAGTGAGCAGGTAGGCATACTGAATAAATGGATATAAGAAAGCACAGATTTTTATTTCAGGCAAGCCTGGTTTTTATTTGAAAAAGATAAGGGCTGAGGTTGTTTCATGGAAAAAATGAAGCAAGTAGCTTCTGAGGAGGGATTTTACTGAAGTAAATTGTTTTAATGATGCTTAGTGTATGTAAAGAGCCTAAAGTTATCACATCATCTTTTAATTGGCATTGCATATATCCTCCAAGCACATTTAGTTTTTATCTGTATCTTATATGATAATAAGACAGAACTGACACAACATGGAAAATAACAGCAACAAATTAAAATGCAATTACAAAAACTCAGTTCACTATATCTTACAGACAAGCAGGTCTAACTGGATATGCATAGTGGGCGTGCATAGTGGGCATGCAAATTCCCAAAAAAATCTTTAGCAAAAAAAGGAAATATTAAGGAAATATTGCTAGGTGAGAAAACAGATTGACGTCTTCATTTTCTAAAGGGAATTTTTAGGGCCAGGAGCCAGAATTCTCTTTCTCGGGAAAAGATGTTACTGGACACAAACATGAGAAGTCCTCACAACGGTGTCTTTACAGACTCTCCAGACTCCAGAACTGGCCAGCAGACATTCCTGTGTCAGATCAGCCCTCACCTCATCAGAAATGTGATCACAGTGCTCGATCAGCCTGTGCCGCAGTGGATGCCTGTTGATGTCTGTCAGGGTTTCTGGCTCTCTCTGCTCTCCAAGGATGAAGTACACCAGTTCCTGCAGCAGCACATCCGAAGTCACCTGACGAACAATGCGGTGCAATAGTGCAGTTGACATGAGGATTCCAATCTCTGAACTGAATGAAACATTTCCATATCAGATACAGAGTGGATTTCCACTCCCCAAAAATCAGCTTGATTCAGACTCTGTTCTGTTGTGTCTTGTAGGATGCTACTCACGTTTGCATCAGCTGAGGTTCCATAACATCAATGAAAAATCGTTCCCGCACAGCTTTTGCCATAGCAACAGCAGTCGTCTGAAACAAAAGTACAAAATGGTGCGTCTCAAACTCAGAAGCGAGGAAACAACTGGAACTACTGATTTGCTGAATATATTTGTATCATCTGAACACATTTCAAACCTTTTGTGCTTCTTTGATGAGTTGATCACAGTAGTCAAACCAAGAAAGAAATGAAATCAATGCTCTTTTCCCTGGAAAAGCAGATGCATCTTCTTTGTGGCTGTAGGAATCCAAACTAGAGCACACAGAGGAAAAATATTTATTTAGACTACAAGTAGTTGAAGAGTCTTGGACTCTATTCTTATTGAACCTAACAGAATAATTAATGACCTACTTGTAATGAAGGGAACATTAAAATGCTTTTCTGCTGATCTCTATGGATCTGGCAGTGCCATCACAACACAGATATTCAGTGCATGCTGAAGGAAAAAGTGTTTCTGGAGTCAGAAGGGAAAACTGATCACCAAGTCTGTTCTCCCAGAATACACAGACTACAGAAAATGAATCAGTAACTCCTGTAGTCACAGAACCATAAAATGAAGGCAATTGTTCTTCTCTACTCTGTAAGTGACCTCAGGCAAGTCAACCAAAACCACACAGTGTATACCTGAACTAGAGTGTATCTTTCAGAAAGAAACATCTATCTCAATTTAAGGGCTGTAAGGAGTAACAAATACACAACTTTCTTTGGTAAAAAACTACACTGTTTATTTATCTCGCAATTTAAAGGTGTGAGTTTTCCCCTCTAATTTCAAACTCCAACCACAAGAAATTTTGATACGCATTTTGTAAATACCTTCTTTCATCTCAGTACTAACAGATCCGGAGCAAATCATAATCATGAAGGCAGAGTGGGGAAGATAAATGTTTTAAGAATCTAAATTACAAGCAGTCAGGATAACAGGCATGTATCTTTTGCTTCATGCTAATTACTTATGAAGCAACTCTTTCCTTCTTCTTTTTTCTGCAAAAGTTTTTCAACAACAGCCTGTTAACAAATAGACCCTTCCTGCCCCTCAGAGCAGCTCACAATGCTCACTGTGTACAGCGAGAAGTTTATGCTTCCTAAATCCTGGATATCTGCATGAGAATATTAATCCACACATGATACTACAGTGACATCACTAGAAACTGCTGATGTAATCCAGTGGAAAAACTTGCCCCCTGAGGAATTTCTGACAGGGACTGTCAGGCAGGCCTGGCCCCATGTCAGAAATCACAGGCACACAGGACACCTAAAGTGCACCACTGTGCTACAGCTCTATCTCAGCTCTGCCCTTGAGGCTTCAGCCTGTGTGTGTGGGGGAGTATTTTATACACATTATCCACCTATCAAATTAGTTTCAGGGAAGGGTGTAAAGTCACTTTGAGTATTAAATACAAAAATAAAATTCTTACCCCCAGTTAATTGCCTCCACTGTTTCAATGTCTAAGGGATCCAGTGACTGAGGCAAGGCTTTGTAGAGGGTGGCCAGCCTGTCTGTCAACAATTCACATAAACAAGTGCTTTGAGTCAGGCACTTGGCAGCTGCTGGTTCTGGCAAACTCACCAAAAGCATGAGACCTTCACAGGCCTTCACTGCTATCCGGCCATCCTGGCAGAAGGGCATGGAAGAATTAATCAGAGGGTGAATGAAGGCAACTGGAAATCAAGAAGCAAACACCTTCCAAATAGAACCTCTCCATTCCCCCACAGCGACTGAATACATTTATTTTTGTTGCCTTCTCAGTCATTAACTCTAATGAATTTGGATGCTACAAAATAAAGATTCTCACCTGATTTTGTGAGAAATACAAGAATGCCAGCTGCAACCTTTCAGCTGACAGAACTAGAGCTGTAGGTCAAGATACCAAATCCTGTAAACTACTCATGTAACAATAACGAGGTACAGTGGTAGACTTGGTTTTCTGCTCTTGCCTCTGCTGCAGCAATTACTGGCTTACCTAAACCTCTTCTAAATTTTCTGAAAGAATCTAAGTCTGAATTTGATGATTGAGCTGGGTAAGACCTACAACAGGCTTTTTTAAAAGAAAACCCACTCCTAGAGATAGCTCAGCGCCATCACAAAGAGAGTGCATTTGGTTAATTGAAAGTAGTTTAAAAAACATTCTCTTGTGATATATTTAACCTTCTGATTATCCTATGTAGTTTTTTTGTGAAACATACAGCACCCTATACAAGTTTCTTAAAAAACCCACTTATATTACCATCAACAAGCTTAGTAATTATTTACTAAAACAGTATTTTTACTTTAATCTGAATTTACAAAGAAAATTGCCAATTTACAAAAAGTGCCTGCAAAAACTCTCACTTTTTATAGGTAAAATACAGCGTGTTTATTCACTCCTTCTGCCCACTTCACACAGCATCCAACTATTTCATTTTATCACACAGAGTGGAAAAAACCCCCAAAATCAAATAAAAAAACCAACTCACAGGACTTTTAGTGAGGTTTAGTAAAGAATTCACTAAATTATAGTCTTGATTTGGACCAGCAGTGGAGGACTCAGGCGATGATGTGACATTGAGTTCATCCAGACTGAAAGAGAGCTCCTCTGCCTGTTGTGGGAGCTCATCCTCCTTCTCCATGTGCTCGGCTCCGGCAGCACCGGGCGTCTCCTCAGGCTGGCCAGGCTGCCCCGTGTCTGTTGTCACGGACTCTTGGTCTTTGATCATGTCCTCTGTGATTACACTTGCTGATCCTTCGAGAGCCATTGCTTTTAACTTATTCTGCAAAGCATTTTTTGGAATTACACAGCTGAAATTACTGTTCATCCCGAGGCAGGAGTTTACTAAAAGCAATTTTTTTTAACATGAACATTTGAAGTAGTCAAGGCTGGATACAGTAACCATGTAAAATGTACAAGGCTGCGGGAGCGTGGGTGTTTTATAAACCTAGGACGCTTTTAAATCTGCTGAAATTTCTCTTAAGCCCTATACATTTTGCTTCAAGGCTGAATATGCCATTTACAACAGGATGGCAGCTTTTTCTTTCCCTACTGAAGGCACATATTCACTCGATTTGCCCACAATTTGATAGAGGTTTTTAATTTATCTTATGGGTGGCACCTTTAGAACTGAGCACTTTTTATAAAACATTCCTTTCTGTGTCAAGGCCTCACATTCATCTAATGCCTGAAACACTATTTCCAGTTGGAATCACTCAAGTAAAATAATTGTAAATTTCTTGAGATTTTACCTTCAACAGGAAAGGGAAAGAAACACCTTTTCTGACAGCAGAGTACTCTCAAATTGTGTCTCTCAAGAAGAAAAAATTGAGTAGATTGAATGGACAAAGGTATTAGAAGTTAGCATTGGGCACTGGATACTCTAAGAGGTCACAGAGAACCTTCCTGGAAGCTCCAAACCATCTCTGCTTTGCCTGACAAAAGGCAACCCATCTGTCTTCCCATAAATCTGTCTCCAGCACATAAAAGGACATTTAAATTTGTGCTGTGTGATACCATGAAGAAACTCACAGAAAGGCAAGAGTTCAGTGTTCTTCTGGCATAAGTGCAGGTGAGGAATACTTTATTGGAATCATAAATTAGAATGCAGCACAAGACATTTCTTTCAAGTGAGAACTGCAGTGAGATTATAAATCCAAATGGTTCCCTTCTCTATGATAACACCAACATTATTACAAATATATCTCAAGCATTAATAATTTAAAAGACTAACCATTTGGGGTTAATGGATTTTAGTACAGACAAACCAGCAGGGACTGAGTACATGACAGTGAGGCAGCAAACTGGAGAGCTGCTGTGAACACTTGCTCGAGGGCCATGCATTCATAGTGGGGAATTTGCACTGGGCATTGTGATGCACTCACAGAACCAATTCCCTGGAGAAGCAAACCCATGGAAAAAGCAGCAGACTGCATGCTATAAAATAAGGATGCTCTTTGAACACAGTAGAAAAATTACTGCTTCAGTATGTTTTGGTTTTTTTGGTCAGTGTGAAAAGTGTAAGGCTGGCAGAGCAAGAAAAAGGTGTCTGAACCAAGTCTGCTATCACCAGACCTTCTGCAGTCCTTCAGTATCAATATCCTCATCAATACCCAGAAATATCTGAATCACAACAGTGACCCTTGCACATAAAGGTTGGAACAGCATCTCAATCCTGGACTCAACACTGTTGCTGGCACCACTCAAGCTGCAGGCAGAGTTGTTAAAGGGAAAAGCTTTTTTTTTTTTCAAAAACTGGACAATATTCTGTAAAATACTTATTTCATCTTACAGTGGCTTTTTACTTCATGTTTGGATTCTTCTGCCATTTCAAAGGCCACTGTTTAATTAGTTAAAGCAGTGATGAGAGAATTAACATATATACATATATGACTGCCCCTACAAATGTGTCCATAGCTCATTACTCTTACGTTGGCAGGTGACACAAAGCAATTTGTACACTGAATAACACACAGGCAGAATCTTTGTGTGTATTTAAGCCTCCTATTGTTTAATCATGCAATTCTGCAGCTCAGCTGCTCACCTGCCTCCTGCAAAGGTGCAAAACAGGATCCTGAATGACCTAATAGAAAAGGTTACATAAAACACATATTCAATGCTTTCTAAACAAAGTACTCATGAATTCAGCATTAACGAAGAGCAGATAATATAAAACCACACTTTTGTATTTTTGGGATCTGTAAAGATTAGTTTTAAAATCTGTGGTAGATGATGCCATGTTTAAATTCTGATAGATTTAAAAAGATTTCTATGAAAACATAAAGTGATATCACAGCTGATGAGAATCTCTATTTAATTTGTGGTGATAATTCAAAGTACTGAAAGTAGAAGTGAATAGTAAAACTGTTGTTCTTTTTATAAAATGAAGGTACAACTCTTTAGCTCCTATATTAGAACTTTTTCAAGGTCTCAATAACAGAAATTGAAGCACAGAGTGTTAAGTGTCCCTTTGCCAGAAACAATCAGCTGCAATGAGTATCTCACCTAAGATGGGATGAGATGAGGCAAGTTTACCCTAAAAAATATCTGAGGTAGAGGTGATAAATAAACATTACAATGTATATTCTTTCTCTCTGCACAAGAACTAGGAAAACTTAGTTTAAAAAAAAGGAATACATTAATACCAAAATAAAATTAGTATAGGGATCCTAAAGTTTTAAAAAAGTAGAATGAAGTTCTTCAGGTTCTTATTTCCACAACAGACATAACTTGCCCAAGTGATAGTAATGCCATGTAGGCTTATTGGTTAAGCAATATAGGTGAAAGATTTCACCTATATTGATTAACCAATAATATATTTATTGATATAAATTTAAAATATAAACTACTTGGCATGGAATCATATAAAGGAAGTGAGTTTGAACTCACTCAAGTTCTATATGTTTATAAAATCCTGTAGAAACTGATTGGAAGCAGTCAAAGAAGGAAGCAAAACTAACAGATACAAACACTCTCGGGGGAGATCCATCTGCATTTCATCTTATAAGTGTTGGAGACTGGAAGTAGAAATGCCACACAGAATTCTGTAAATTTACCCTTTCATGCATTTGAAAGTGATCAAGTCACAACAGCACCTCTAAGAGGCTGAATGTGAACAACCAGAATATTCTCTTCTAATGAAACACAATTCTGCACCCCACATAACTGATCTGGAAACAACCATCACAAGTTGTGAAGACAAATACTTTAGGCTACAACACCTAGAATAATACTGTGAAGTAACAGGAGCTACAAGAAATGTTTGCCAGCTTGCTTGAACTCCACGACCAGCATTTTGTGAAACTAGAGACCCCTTTGAAACTCGGAATCATCTCTTTCTCCATGTCTGTTTTTTAAATATTGGAATCTTGCTATTTTGGGGCAGAACACTTATAAATTGGGCAAAACACTTGTGGTTCTTATGACTGGGGTTCTCAGGTTTGATTGCAAGGGCACTATTTAAGAGGCTTAAACCATTCAACTTACACAAATAACACTAAAAGTAATCTTGGTTTAGAATTCTACCATACTTTGCATGTAATATATGCAGTAGTTTGCTTCTGAGTGCTTCTAATGTTTAAACATTAACTTTCCAATCCTCATACCATTTCTGCTGCTTGTACAATAAGCAGCAGGAACAATGACATACAGTGGCAATCAGGATAATACTTAATTGAGGTAAAAATAAACTCAAGATGGATTCTTTACTACTGACATGCAAATGATAATCACATACTTAATGGAAAATAACATCTTTTTGCAGTTTAGCAGTCTTTGCTGTCACAGATCTTGTTTGTGGAAAGCTTGTAAAATAGTCCTGAAGGAATATTTTTCAGCTAAGTATCATGTACTTAATAGAGACTGTGTCACCATAAGAAACAGCAAAGTGCAAGCAAAAGGCATTTCTAAATGGACTTTTATAAACCAATTTTTTTTTATGCTTCTTCTAAATAGGAACTGAAAGTCAGTCTAGAAGTTGTTTATCCTCCCACTCTGATTTCATAATGCCACATGTTAAAGAGGCAGTAAAGACACAGGCTGTCTTGCAGATAGAAGATGGTGTTGTGTTGTAGATTGTGAGCTGGCACTGCAGCTCCAACATATGTGCCACTACCAAATAAGGGCCCAATCCTGCAGAACACTCAGCAACTTGTAAGGTTTCCGTGCCCCCTGCAATCTGTGCCTCGGTCTTCACTGGGATGACAAAACAACTCAGGAAGGCCAAGGTCTCCCTCACACAGTGTTTTACACTGCAATTCATATCCCTACTCTAAAAGCACTTTCATTGCAAAGGAAAAGGACCTTGGGCAGGTGTATTTGTGAGCCTTGAAGGAAATTCTTGTGAAAATCAGATGTATAAAGTCTCTAGGAGAAAAAAAAATTCCAAACAACAAGACTTCTAGTATCACAGGATAAAAAATAACAGATGGAATGAAAACTAAGCTATGAATGTGACACCATCAGTTCTCCACTAGATTTTGTGTATGACACAGTAAATACACGTGTAAAATTTTGAATTGATTTACTCACCTCAAGGAAGAAATTGACCAGGTATGGATCCTGCTTCAGCTTTGCACATACTATACAGAGAAACTGAATTTCTTCATTTTCTGTCGGTGTTGCCAGAACCTCACCACACAGCCTGATTAATTTCTGTCACATAAAGTGAAAAATTAAGACAGGAAGTTATTGCTTTCTCTAGGAAGAACATACTGAATTATTTTTCTATATACACACTACAATTATGTATGAGTATTGACTGGAACATTTGCTCTGTATTTAGACTGCTACGAACAAGTTTTCTTTATTATTTATGACTTGCATTGCAGTGGCAGTCCAAGACTCCAATCATCAGCACATTATAAAAAACAAACTGATATGGCACCCAAGCAATTTCCTTACTTCACTTGACAACAGAAGAATTAAAGATAACATTAGCTACAGCAGAATTTGTCATGCAAATGACAAAAGAAATTTGTCATGCAAAAATACAGTTTACTTAAAATCTGAACAGCACCTGCACTGGCCTATGCACATTTATGTGAGGAAGAAGAGGTTGCCGAATTCTTCCAAGAAGTTTTGTATAAAAAGCCAGAACTTGCTGTTTCATTCCTGGAGGACACTGAAACAAAAACAGATGAACAACAAAAAAATAGAATAAATGTGGAGAAAAATACAGATGTAAATTTTTCACTCAGAAAGGCTAATTAAACAGCAATAATTTAACTAAAAGTATTTTTTACAGTAATCATCAGTTAACATATTACTTTTATCAATATTAACAGAGATCAATAAAAAATGTTTCATCTCATTACTGTTTTCTCTTTCAAATTATTCATACTTTCAGTTAATTGCTCTAGGGCAAACTTCTACTAATCTTTCCAGAAAATATTCCGTATCATTACGGTGATAAGGGGAAATTAACTCAGAATTAATTTTCTACAGGTCAGATGTCTTTTAAGGTACTGTGCCATGAAATCCAGCAATTCAATGAGTCAGTACATACAAATGCAGAATGATAAACTATAAGATTCTTAATACCTACAGAAGTTTTCTTAAAGTCATGAGCAATTAACCTTAGCCAACTAAAGTGTTTATAAATGCACAGATGGTCCAGGACAAGAGAAAGCTGCCGCTTTCCCTGAGCAGAATATAAATCACAAATATCTGTGGAATATGCAGACCCTTGTTCTACTGTCCCTAATGCACCACACCACATGAAAGGACTTTCCTATCTCCAAGAGATCTGATGGTCTGTGGGCCTTTATGTACCTTTGCTCCTAGCTAAATTCCTCCAAACTAATTAGCTAATAACTGATTTATTAGTTAATAACTAATTTATTTGCACTTTAATAAATGCTGTTAATTTTATCCCCACATAATTTCCCTCATTTGCATGTCCAAATGCAGCTGAGGTGGCAACAGCCTAACCTGGCTCTCCTTTCTAAGTAATTATCTCTAGATTTTTAATCCCTAATCATTGCTGAGTTGTGTCAAGCAATTCTTTGAAGAGAATGGCAAGACACATACCATCAGGGCACATCCACAGTAATGCAGTAAGTCTAACTGACTGCTGTGAAAGGGAACTATTCATTTTGCACCAGATCTCTGCAACATCTTGCTAGCACTGAACTGTGTGTTTACTTCAGATGTATCAACTCACAAGTGGCAAAGTGTAAAGACAGGCTGTACAAGAATTGCCTGTACAGACATATTTGTATGAGTACAGAATGACTTCTCTCAACTCTTAGAAACACACTACTAATTACCCACTTCACATATGTCACCATTTCATCTTGGTTTCTTGACAACATTTAGAGATTACTGAGTGAGCTGTGCTTCTGAGCAAGTATCTTTAATACAGCAGTGTTGTGGTTTTAAGCCCAGCTGGAGCAGGTATTTTAGCCTGACTGTAGGACAGCTGGTACAGTAACAGGTACTGCAGATCTCTGGCTCTTCCAGAGCCAGGAACATCTCAGGCTCAGACAGCCACAGTCCTGTGTTGCCTGTTTATGTAAAATCAATTAAAAACTCATGACAGTGTGTAGAAGACTGACTGAGAAGGAAACCCTGGAGAGCTCCATTTATCCTTGGAACAGGATAAACCATGCCTCCCTAACTGAGTCTGCACTGTGATACAAAATGTTCTACCCCAAGGGCTGCCAAGCTAGCAAAAATTCACCCCATGATCCACCCAAACCCCATACATTTCAGCTCAGAAGTCTGCCAAGACAGACAGCAACGAGGATGGACCAAGACCATGAAGGTAACTTAATGTGTGCCACAAAACAGACGTGAAGAACCACACAATACTGCCAAGGTATGAAAAATGTCTGGGGATCAACTCAAATTAATGTTTTCTGATATCAAAGTCTTTCTGAGCAATAGCTCAACACATTCAGAGAAGTTAATAAAAAATTTGTATTTAACACAGCACTTTTCGCCCAAGAATCCCCCAATATTTAACAAAGGACAGAGAGGGATAATACTGTCTTGTAGCAGCCAGAAAAACTCTAGACTGAAGAAAGAATGTTTCTCCTACTTCTAGTTTCACCATCAGCATTATCAGAGTGGTGAGTCTCACCACTGCCAGGAACTCAGGGGCTGTCTCACCCTGATCACATCTGTAAAAGGCTGTTATTTGTAATATGCTGGTAATGTGGTAATATATGTTGATATATTTGTAATATAAGCAAGCAGCTCTTTGCTAGAGTTCAGTGTCCCACACTACCACCTACTGTAGAACTTCAGTCTCTATCACAACTAGGAGCTCACACCAGAGATAATCTGTTCTGCTGAGAGATACATACATCAGCTTTTCCTAGTGTGTAGAGTGTCTCCAAAATCTTGTGATGTAGCAAATATTCCATGCATGGTCCTGTTTCACCTGATTCCCTCTCATTTTCTTCTTGAACTAGAATATCCAACATTTGTTCCAGGTGAGAGGGAATGTTCGTATCAGTCACAGGAGCTTTGTCATCTAAACAAAAGAAATAGGCAATTAAGAAGGATTCAAAAATTGCCCCCATCCTTATGTCCAGTTCCAAATTTAAGACTTATAAACATGACATCCATTTAAAGAATTTTATATAGAGTGCAAGTTTTTAACATGTCTTAAAGAAAGCTTTCAGAACTGTATCTGAACATGTACACTGGAATATGAATTGGGCCGGTATCTGACCTCGCAATGGGGAAATGGTGAAGTGCCAAAATTCAAAATATGCAGTAATTACACAGTCAAAAAAGAAACATTTCTACTGCCAGAGAGCAAGCCAAGGGAGAGAAAGGTACAACTCTCAATCTTCTCTTTAGGATTCACTAGGTCTTTATAACTTCCTCTTTGACCTTTGATACAGTATTCTCAAATCTGGTCTCTAACATCAGCCTAATTTGCAGCTAATCAGTTCCTCTATAAACTAGATAACTAAATAAATGGCTTTTCTGTTGATAACAACAAAGAAAATTCAAACTCTGTGCTGTTTATTCTCCAAAAGCTTTTAAATTCTCTTCTGTACTTTCTGCACTAAAATAGAATTCTGTCAAACTTTATGGAGGGAAGGGTAAGATGTTGATTTTATCATATTAAAGTCATGAAACTTCAGTGGATTTATGCCACTGGAAGTAGGAGCTGGCATTCACATATTGCAAAACAAATCCACACATGAAGATTTTCTTCTTTAATTTTTTTCAGCTGAATTCTACATGAAAAACTATCCTAGGGAAATGGTTACTACTGTTTATGCAATAATCTAAAAATAACTTGTCACTTGAATGCAACTGGCAACGAGATCACACAGGGAAACTGCCATGTCAGAATGATTTTGGTCTCTGCCACAAGCTCCAGTTAGCCCGGAGTGTTTTGCTTGAATTTCCTACACATAATTCTGCTCCTACTGCAGAGGACAGAAATATATCCACTGAGTGGAAACTTCTTTTCAAAACACTTCTGAAACTCTGGGAGAGAGGTCAGCTTTTATTCTGCACCACGTCACTGCAGGTGTCAGTTTTCCCTGCCACCCGTCATTTCCACCTTTGGAAACATCACATAGTGTTCCAAAAGAGGAGTATTTGGAACCAAGGGTCACGTTGCAGTTTTACGAGTAAATATTGATATAAACAAGATCATCAGACACAAACACAGACTCAACAGCTCTTCCAGTAGAAGGTCAGAACTAATAGGCTTGAGGAAAGCATGGCAACATTCATTTTTAAAACATAACTGTTTCATAACTAGGTCCAAAGTTAAAAATTTACATGCTGCATAATTGTTGGGGGAAAAAACCAAACCAGGGAAGAGTTTTAAAAAAAGCAACTACAGCCATATTTCATCATAATACATAAAGAAGAGCAGTATTAAACCTTACATCTGAGTAACATTTAATAAAACTTTTTATCTTTGCTATCAAAATACTTTACACTGAGACAAGACACTAAAGCAAAAATAACTAATACTGAGCACACAAAATCCATCTGTGTCTGGTAAAATCTATGACCACAAAATTACTTTTGTTAAAATCTTGTGAAGAAAAAGAAAATCCCTGATGCAAAGCAATAAAAATGTTAACAGCAGGGACTGCATTTCTGCAGCTGTCTGTTTAGATTAAACAGAGTATGTGAAGGCAGAAACTGGGTCAGATGTAAAAAGGTGCAGTTCCCTACATGGTACTCAAGAAACAAGACTTCAACCATTTTTCATGTTTCATGCCTAATTTTACAGATGGAAGTACACTAGTTTTACTTACTAGTTATTGTTGGTATTTTGATTAAAGACATGATTCATATTAGTATTTCTTGATCTTTACTTTTTAAAAACACTGAAATTGTGAATTCTAGTTTTCACAATAAAACCCAGAGTGCTTTCTTCTTTTACCTGAGGTCTCTATGTAGTAATGGGTGATTGCTTTCCAGTGATAAACAAAATCTTCTTGTAATGGAAGGGAAGGTGCAAGCTATGGGGAAAAAAAACAACAAAAACCAGTTAGAAATGGAATGAACATACTTGCTCAGAGATTAAATTCAGTTTTATCTTATACTTGGAAGTAAAGTGCTGTAGATACTACTACAATTGTTACTCTCTGCTCTTTTACCTTTAACAAGGACTACATTCATTATTCATGGCTGAGCCCCATGCCACACTGCCTGCTTGTAAACATCAGTAATAATCTCTGTGATGTCTCTATCACCAGACAACCTATTTGAAGCCACAAAAGCAATTGCTCCTACAGCAAAGCAACACTAGAAATGTATGCTTGTATTGTTTAGACCACAATTATGTCTTGTAGGAAAAAATCATGTTATTTTACATCTGCTCTTGATGTCTTCTTCCTTTTCTGTACACTCTGTTCTCTCCTCTCCGTCTGCTCCCTTAAAAATACCAATTAGTTGCCCTATCCAGTTTTTACCATGCCTTTTTTCCTGTTAGCCACAACTTCTTTTAAAAGACCTTTGTTCAGTTTTTAGGTTGGGTTTGTTTGTTTGGGGTTTTTTTGGTTTGGTTTTTTTTTTTAGGCCCATACCCAGAGCTTGCTGACTTGGGGTTTTTTTTAAAACAAATATGTTTCTTATTTTATTTCTGCAAGAAAAGGAAGTTCCTTCTTTCCTGGAGGAGTTTGGGATGGCTGGCTGGGCGTGAGCAGCATCCAGGAATAACAACGTGCAAGAAGGAAGCGCAGCCCCCCAGGCAGTCACCACCAGCACTGCTCCTTCCCCACTGAGTCACAGGTGGCCTGTGGCCCATTACACCACAGGCAGCCTGTGAAAAAAGGACCACAATCATTTCCCCACTCTGCTCTCCAAAGTGAGAGCTGAGACAAGCACTGAATTTGTGCCCCTGCATGTTTTGAGCTGGTAAAATCAGGAATCCTATAGGGAAAACCCCAACCATTCAACAGGTTACATGAGGGTCTGTTGTTATTGAGGCCTCAACCTACTTGCTTGAGGCTTTTTTTTTCCTCAAGTCATTCTTTTACAGGCCATCCTGAAATAGGGGATTATCACTTGACAGGATGGCAGTGAGGGAAGGGTAAGGAGCTGAACCATCCTGACAGAATATGGAGTCCAGTCCTTCACAGAATCTCAGAGAGACTGAAGTTGGAAGGGACCTCTGGAGACCATCCAGTCCAGCCCCCCTGCTACAGCACAGTCACCTAGAGCTGGCTGCTCAGGAGCATGTCCAGATGGCTTTTGAATACATCAAAGGATGGAGACTCCACAGCCTCTCCAGGAACCTGTGCCAGGGGTCAGTTAACCTCACAGAGGAAGGTTAACTGAAGGAAGTTTTCTCCCCAGGAGCAGCAGACACCACATTTGAGACTAATAACTCTGAACTCCTCTCGTGTCCCCACAGGGTCTAAAATGTGCTGTGCTGTCTCAGTTCTTGGGCAAACAAGGGCTCGGGGTTCATATATAGTCTAGTACAGTATAGGCTCATATGGTCTTTACTAGCTAGTGTTGGTTTCTTTGAAAAAGCCCTGGATGTTTCTCACATCAGTCTTTTCTTTGCCTTGAATTTAATGACACTTAAATTTATCATGGCAAAGTTGTAAAGCCAGTATATGACAGATATGCCATGCCAAGGTAAGTGCAATGCTAACTGCTAATGGCCCTTTGCACACAGGACTTTGGAATGCAAGACTCTGGAAAAAGAGTGGTGCTTGGCAACTATCTCTGCCTCCATCCCGGGTGGAAATGTGCCCTTGGAAATGGCAACCAGGAAATCAAACTGACAGTGCTTATCCTCTCCCTGACAGGCTGTGCACTCACTGAGTTCCACAGCTGGGCACTCAGAGCAGCGCATTAGCACAACAGCTACCACCAAGCATCTGAACACCCCACACTGCACAAAACCCGTTTATTTGACTGTGACATTTACTAGGTTATTGAAATTCAGAAGAATAACCAAACAAACTGAAGACTGAGCATATGATATTGTGCATCATGCTCTGTATGTCACACTAGCTGCACCAGATGTGTATTTCAAGCGATGTAATGATCATTTCTGGAAAAAAAAAGCTGTATCAAAACCTCAACGCCAGCTGATGAATAACCCAGGGACAACTTTTGAGGAATACAGGCCTCCCAGACCACTCTATTTCCAAAGTAACACATGATAGATAACATTAAAGATTTATCCTTGGCTGATGTGATTTTCCTCTCCACTTCTTCTCGTCTCATCTGCCTCAAGATGAATTTAGTGCCTCTGAGCAGTGCCAGGAAAAGGATTTCACTTCTCAGCACTTTCAATAATTTATCCACCATGGGAGAGAACTGTGGATATAGACATTCTCCCTCCCAACAAATGCCTCTAGGGACTCTTCTCAGAGGTGAAAAAATAATTCAGACACAGGTCCTGCCCTTTCAAATTAAAACACCCAGTGATTTCAGAGTCTTCCCTGATCAGGACTGCAAGCCAGACATAGCAAAGATAATATTAGCATGTGTGTGCACCTGGGCAGGGCAGCCTATTGGGAACACACCATCAGCATTGCCACCAACTGGAGATGTAACCCCGACAAAATTATTTTGAGGTAGGGGTTTACTGATCAAAAAACCTATCAAAAACCCCCAAGAAAACAAGCAAACAAACAAACATAAATAAAGAAAAAAAAACAAAAAACAACCAAGCAATCCTCTTCACTTAGTTATTCAGACTCGAAAGCAAGGTCAAGACCAAGACCAAGATATCAGCTCATATGTATACAAAGCCAAGCACTGGAAAGCATTAGGAACCTGTAACACTTGGCTGACATGTTTTAACCCTACTAGGACAGGTAGTACTAGTATGAGATTATAGTTCCTATTTTAGGATGAATTATTAGCTATCAGCTGAGATTGAATACATGTTACAGCTGCCAGCCTGAAAACCACTCTATTGTGTTAGTACTTGTATGGAGATTCTGAAACAAACCACAATTCCTTGTGAAGGCCATTAATTCCTGCTACTTGTCTAATCTGAAGGAGTTACTTTAAAAATGCAGCTATTTCTCCCCATTACATCAGCTGCCTAGGGCATGGTGACACCAAGGATGTGGGTTTGATCCCTGTATGGGCCATTCATTTAAGAAGGACTTGATGGTCCCTGTGGGTCCCTTCCAACACAGAATATTCTGTGACTCTGTAATTAATCCTGATGTAATTAGATATGATCTTAGTGATTCCTAATCTCAGATGTTCTCCTTTGCTGGGAAAAAAAAACCCAAACCTTGATCTTCAAGCCTGCAGTGTAGGTGCTGGTAAACAAAATAGTAAAATTCACTGAACACCACTGAACTGCAGCCCACAGGAGCAGGCATTGGTCAGCAAGATCTCCCATCTGGTGCCCAGCTCCAGCAGTTGGCCTTCCTGGGAGTGAGCTGAACCTAACACACGCTGCCTTATCCTTCTGGTGACAATATGTAACAAATAATTAAAGCCCATTCTTTCAGGAAAAGTGCTGTTCTCAGGAGAGCTACAGATCATTGACCAGATCTACAGTGACATGACAAAACCTGTCCAAAACACAACTCCACATTGTTTTCCAAAGCATATAGAATTTGTGTTTAGGTAGGAAAAAAATAACATAAAGAGCAAAGAAACTTATATATGTATGCAGTATTTAACAGCAAATCTTTCGTGCATGTAAAAACCATTGTCACATTTTTCATGTACGTTTTTTCAGAAGTGCAATTCAATACTGGGAAGGATGGAAACATCAGAAGCTGGTGATATGCCTCAATATCTTTAGGGCATATTCACAAAGGAAAGAGAACACTGTATAAAAAAATAACAGGTATTGTCTGGCCAGATGCCAAAGTAAAAAAAAAAGAGAGCAGAAACTGGGTCAAAGAGAAAGGAAGGGGAAGTGCACACACACTGCCCTGACTAACACAGTCACTTGATGTTTTTCTTCAGTCTTACTACTGTACCAGTGTGAATGGTCTGAGACAACATGTGAAAAAGGAACAATGCTTCAAGGTTTACTTGATCTTCAGTTGATGAATGCACAGAGTTTATAAGGGCCACTGCTCTCACATATAAAATTAAGACTGCACATGCTTACAAGTCACGCATTAAATTTTGTCATCTGATGTGTTAATAGCAGCACAACATTAAAACAACAAGTAATGTAAAGTCATTACATCAAATAAAGTGGGTTCAAGAGGAATAAATTCTGTTCTAATGAGTTATGAAGGTCATGATTTTGGAGGACTGCCTGTACCAAGTGACTTGGTTTCTTTCAAAGCTGAGTTTTGCTTCAAAATATAAACAGAAGCTATTTGAAAGTACTGTAATGTACCAGTGTCAGAGACACAGTGGAATAAAAGGCTGGTAGAGAGGGGGTCTTGAGAATCTGCAGCAGGCACCAAAATCTTCATTCATTCAATTATGCGGTACAAATATTCCTGTTTGACAGCAAATCGCAAAATTCAAGCCAACAAAAATTATATTTTTCCTGCAAGGTACACAGCTCAAAAACATCCCTTTAAACTGACTATTGAGGTGAAACATCCAAAAGCCCAAATCAAACACAAACAAAAGTCCTCTGAACACTGAGTGGCCACTTCACAGACAAGCTATTTTGTTTAGAGAAACAAATTTGAGACCAAAATAAGTCTAACTTGCTGCTTTGTTATTGTATACTACATTTTGTTGTTGCTGACAATGTAGTGCTCACGGATAGCCCTTTGGGATGAAGGGATATCAGAAATGCATAGCAAAGAGAAAACATCTTGAGGACAAGCCATATATAAACTGTCACAGATTTAATAATATGAGCCCCATGAAGCAACAGCATTTCTATTCTGCCCTGAAGTAACAGAACAAAGACAGCAGTCCTATCTACCATTCTCACTAACACATTCAACACATCCAACTCAATTTAAGGATACTCTGCTGGCAGGGTAACACAGTGGTGCTTGTTCATCTGGATGCTGCAGAGAAATCCAAAAAGCAAAAAGTATCTAAAATATTGGCAGGATTGACATTAGATAAGAGGTGGCAAAAAACTAGAATTCAATGGTAATGAAAATCAGGAATGTGGTTTCCAACACTTGGGAAATTTAGTCAGAAAAGACTGAAAGTTTTGAGTTATTCAAAGAGAATCATAGGATCATAGGCAGGTTTGGGTTGGAAGAGACCTCAAAAGACCACCTAGCTCCAACCCTACTGCCATGGGCAGGACATTTTCTACTAGGCCATGTTGTTTTAAGCCCCATCTAGGCTTGAACATCACCACCTCTCTGGGAAAAAACCTTGGTAAGAAAACACCTTAGTAAAAAGCAACTGGTCCCTTATGCTTGCCTCAAGCACAGTCCTGTCACAAGGGCAGTCAGTCCAAGAGTGATACACTGACAAGTAAAAGGCAAATACTGCCATGTCTATCAGACTGTCAACCTTTGGAGCTCCTGTCAGAGTTCAGAGGTATGGCACACTGAGGGTAAGATAACGATTATCTAAGAGCACAGGAACCCTTAATGTTTAAATGCACTCTCTGAAGTCTGCAGGCCTGTGGGCCCTGAGGCAGGGCAGGAGCATTACAGAAGTGATGTGCAGGAGAAAGGTCTAGGTAGCCTTTCTGCCCCGTCCTTTCTGATCTAAGGAAGTCCTACCTGTGAAAGCTAAACCCAGGCTCTTCAAGTGTATTTAAGTGTCAGCTCAGCTGAAAACGGTACAGTTGCAACTCTACCTACTCTGGGGTAGACGCTCAAAACTTTTGAGAACTGATACCTTAATTACTAGTTCTGTTGCTGATATTCAGGGTTAAGAATCCAGTTGAGGCTGCCCACATTACACTTGCTCCCTAGCAAAAACAGCGAGCAAAAATGATGTTCCAAATTCTCTTGGTTCTGAAAACAGGCAGCATCAAAGTGGACTGAGCTAATACTTAGTATTTACAACAGTTGTCACTCCCCCATACCAAAGCTAAGCAGACCCCACCTTATTAATACAGGGAGAATGAAACAACTTAAAGCCACATACAGCCACCAAACTGGTTAAAAATTTGTATTTCTCAGGTCTGTCTTTGTATCAGTGGGTCAAACTTATAAAGAAACATTGTTAGTATCCTCCTGCTTTTGCAACTCCATGTTTCATTCTTAGTATTTGTCACAATCCTGTAAATGCAATAGTGCAGTATTTATCAGGAGATCCACCAGGGTGGCGGTAGCAGGATGAGGCAATTCTAAAAGGGACACCAGAGTTGAGCAAGGACAAACAGCATGTTGTTAGACAGTACTCACTTGCAAAATGATGGTGTCAATATTTTTCTGTATTTTCGTTTAGGTTTTTTAAATCAAAAAAGAGTGCCTAGTCCCTACTATATCTACTCTTCTGTTCCATTCAGATCATTTGTTTTTTCTGGTTTTTACTGGATCTCAACAAAATGCAGTTCTTTTTGTTTATTTTTTGCACACATCAATAATGTAAACACTCTCCTAATAATTATATCTATTAGATCTCTTGAATTGGTAGGCCTGAAAGAATACCTTCTCCACCACTCCTGCACCTCTCAGTCATCCACTCTTATTTCTGTTATTCAAAATGTGGCACAGCTCACCACAACAAACTTTCTTTAGTCAGGCAGGCACTAATTTCTGTTTCCTCTCCAATGAAAGCACTGTCTATTGGAGGCATTCATGTGGTCTGAACGTTTTCAAGTAAAACATTTCATCATTATTTAAAATATTTCCTTCCAAATGCCACTACACCATTAAAAAAGCAAACTAGGAACCTGCAATTAATGAATACATGCTTGACTTTTAAACCTGAATACTCCTGCAGAACTACAGGCTCATACAAAGACAGGCATATGCTCAAGTGCAGCACTGAAGCATATGTTAATGTACAAAGGCTGCCCCTCAGATGAGGCAGGATTTGGCATGCAGGCTCTTATTTCAATTATTTGGATTTGGCCTGCAGGCTCTTTTCTCAACCATTTGAACATTTTTTTCTTCAACACTTTCCACCTTCACTTCAGTATTTCCCTCACCTCTTCACACTCAAGTCGTGTGGGTGTGCTGGCTTACTGGGAGAGGCGCTGAAAGGCAGGGAATTATTACCAAGACCCCACCTCAGTGAAAAGCAAAAATAAATGGTGTGGCCGGGCAGTGCCGAACGCGGCCTTCAGCAATGGCAGCTCGCGAACAGGCCCCGTTTCCCCTGCCCAGACCCCGTCAGGGAAACCTCGCTGCTCGCGTCCCCCGGCAAACCTGACCCCCACGCACAATTACAAAATAAACCAAGGATGGAAAGCGTCGCTTTGAAACTGTCAACATCCCGCAAAAGCACCGGTGACGGCGACTATTGTCTGCTGGTCACGACGAGATGGAAATGCCGGGGAGTTTCCTGATTCCTCTCCTTCATTGTCTGTCTCGCTGAAAGAGCCGGGCAACGGCCGGGTGAGGGCCGGGCCAGGGCTGCCCTCAGGCCCGGCGCGGGGCACCGCGGCCGGCAGTGCCCGGCGGTGACAGCCGAGGCTGTGCCCGGGCTGCGGCCGCTCCCTCCTCCCCCGGCACCCCCGGCTCTCCAGGGCCGCGCTGGGGCGATTCGTTCCCTTCCCGGGCTCCCTCCGGGGCCCGCCCGGGCAGCTCGGCCTCCGCCTGCCCGGCCCGCGGCAGGGCTGAGCCGGGAGCGGATGTCGCCCTGTGGGGCCCCGCCGGCAGCGGCGCCGGGGAACAGCGGGGGAGCGGCGCCGGGCCCCGTCCGAGCCCCCGGCCCGCGTTCGGCGCTAGGCCCGGATCGCATCCCCGGCGTGGCGTGGCCGGGCCCGCCGGCGGCCTTACCGCCTCCACGGCGTGCTGCAGGATGGAGGTGAACTTGGAGAACATCCTGTCCCGCGACTGCAGCAGCCGCTGCCGGGAGGACCTCGAGAGCTCCTCGATCCGCCGCCGCCGCCGCTCCAGGGTGAGGGCTGCATGCGGGGGCCTGGCCGCGGGGATCGGGCGGGCGGGCGCCGGCGCTGCCTCTCGCTCCCCGGCGGACACCGTGGCACTGACTCCGCCGACTGCGCGGCGGCGGCTGCCGAGGCTCCGGCTGTCCTGCAGGGGCCGCCACCCCCGCACGCCGCTCGGCCCGGCTCTACCCGCCCCGCTCCTCTCCGCCCCGCTCCGCTCGGCCCGACTCGGCCCGGGGCGCTGCCAGCCGGGAGCGCCGCGTTCCGGCCCGGCCGGGCCGCTTGTGCCGGCCCCGGGCTGCGGGCGGCGCGGGACGCGGGCAGTGCGCGACAGTGCCGGGCTGCGAGCGGGCCGCTGCTGGGCCCCGAGCCAGAGCCGCTTCTGCGGGCAGCTCCGGGCAGGGAATTGAATCACAGTCACAGAATCACTTGGATTGGAAAGACCTCTGAGATCATCGAGTCCAACCTTTGACCTTACACCACCATGTCAACCAGACCATGACATGAGTGCCATGACTGGATTTTCCTTAAACATCTCCAAAGTGCTGACTCCACCACGTCTCTGGGCAGTGCATTTCAATATCTAATCACCCTCTCTGTGAAGAAATTCTTCCTAATAGCTAACCCAAACCTCCCCTGACACAGCTCAAAACTGTGTCCTCTTCTGCCGCTGGTTGCCTGGGAGCTGAGTCTGAGCCCCACCTGGCTACAGCCTTCTGCTAGGGAACCAGAGAGAATGATAAGGTCCATGAACCCCCTTTTCTCCAGGCTAAACAGCCCCCATGCCCTCAGCCACTCCTCACAGGACACATGCTCCAGACCCTTCCCCAGTTTCTTTGCCCTTTTCAGGACTAATTTCAACACCTCAATGTCCTTCCTGAATTGAGAGGGCCAGAACTGGAGGTTCTCGAGGTGTGGCCTCAGTAGTACTTAGTGCGAAAAAAGAACCATTTCCCCGGTCCTGCTGGCCACACTATTGCTGAGAGAGGCCAGGATGCCACTGGCCTTCTTGCCCACCTGGGCACACACTGTCTCGGGAGAAGGGAAGGGATGCCCACCTCCACAGTCCCTGTGCCCGAGGCTGCCGTCAGACTTTTACAAAGGTCTCTGGGGTCTCTCAGAGTCATGAGGGTGGGGAGATGGGCTGCCTCCACCCTCCTCCTGGCATGGCATGGATACAGAACAACCCAACAACCATGGCGTGTATGGTAAATGGCCCAGCTTGCTGTCTGCTGAGACATTTTGGGTCTGTCATCATCCAAAGGGACGATGAAGTCCTCAAGGAAATAACTGTTCACAATGCAGTGTGAGGGTGATGAGCTCAGAAAGTCAGTGACAAGCTGTGGAATCATCATCCCTGAAAGTGTGCAGAAAATTAGTGGATGTGGCACTTTGGTTTAGTGGTTATGGTGGCATTAGGTCAAAGCTTGGATGTGACAGTCTGGGAGGTCTTTTTCAAACGTAAATGATTTTCTGTCTTGTTGCTGCTGGATGAGAGGCTGGTGGTGTGGGTGTCATGGTACTTGCAAAGTACCACAGATGAGAGGACTTGTGGCAATGTGCACATTGCTCATTTCACTGTTTGTTTGTTGGGGTTTTTCCCACACAGAGAGAAGGAGACAAAGAGGGCTTTATTTCACCTCTGAATCAAATACTTCAGAGAAAAAGACCATCTCTCCCATTTTGTGGTGCCACAGGAAAAGCAGAGGTAAAGTGGGGTGAGCTTGCTAGCTATAGATGTAGCTAGCAAGCAGTATGATGTTTTGGGAAAATGTTTGGACACTGGGCAAATTGACATAGGAGAACAGGATTGCTTTGGCAATGGGTAGCAGGGTGAAATGTTGGGAAGGTGATAGACCAGTATGGGAAAGGGAGGAAACCCTGTAGTATCAAATGAAGGAAAGCTTCCACATTAATTTTTGGAGAGGAATGAACACCAGCTTCCTCATATGCTAGGAGCATGCAGAGAGAGATGAATCAAAAGATAGGACAAAACTACTATTTAACTGCTGTTCTTTAAATTGTGTCATCTGGGTAGTCTTAGTAATGATATTGTGATGAAGTCTTACTAATGATTCTGCTGTACTGATTGCTATTACTACCCCTATGCTTTGCAGGCATGGAAAGCTACAGCCCAAATACTCTAAGGAAGTAAATACTAGTTGTATGTGGACACCTTTATTGCAGTTGTTAAAGAGCAGAGCTATTTCCTTCTCAAAATCCAGGAGTCCCAGTATGTCAATATCAATTTAAAAGGTAATTATGTTGGGTTTTTAAAAATTTGTCAACTTATATTCTATAGATGTTCATAGGAAATGTAAATTTTCTATGTGGATAGCCATATGATGAAACATCTCTGTGTTTAGGTGATTATTAACTGGACAGGTGCTGCATTTGGAAGCTGCCTGCATATCTATGTCTAAGAGAATGCGGTCATTTAAGATGCTTTTGCAATCTGTTTTTTTTCTGCAAAAATGTCTTTTAAATGTGCTTGGGCTGTCTCATCTCCAAGCAGCAGAATGAATAAAGAAACAGTAAGATATCATAAAGATATAAAAGGAGACAGTTTTATCACTTGAGAGTATTCCTAATCGTACTTAACAATTTATGAAATCATAAATCACAGAATCACAGATGGTGAGGTAAAAATTTGTAATGCTTGAGGGCCTCTTATTATTCTAAGAGTGACTAATGTATATAAACGCATTATTATTTAAACAGAACTGTTCATTGTGGTTGAAATTAAGATTTTGGTTGTAAAAGTGACTTCTTATTACAATTTCTCAATGTGAAATGCCTTGCAGTAAAGGAAAAAAAAAAGAAAATATTACATGTAAATGACTTTTCCTAAGCCTATGACACAAATTGTATCTCTGCATATAACCCTGCATTTACCAACCAATAGACTGGGCTTGAATTTGTAGCCATAGTGCAGAATCCAGTCTTTGGTGCTTATATGTCTTGCAAATTGTAGATATATTTTTTTAGTGATCTTTTTAAGTAGTCTCTAATTTTTCAACTGTATGTATGTATCTCCCAATGCTGGAAATATTGGATAAATACTGGCAAACTAATAGTAATTAAATCACTGGAAACTAATGGAAGAATTATTTCACCAGTGTCAGTGCAGTAGAACTCAGCTGAGGTTACATTTTTTTTGGGTTCTTCTCTCTCTCATTTGTGAGGATTCAGTTGGAGATGCTAGAGTTATAGATGAGCTACCAATGTTGTGTCATGTGCAACAATACATCTTCACCTGCTCATGCTTGATGTTGTTTCCACTGAAATAAACACAAGTATTACTACCTATTTTGTACCCTTGAAAGCACAGTTCTGCTGGCTTGGTGTTTGGGGTATGTTTTTTGGCAAGGTAGTTCTTTTCTTGGAAAAGTACATGCAGTGAGTTAGTGTTTTGCTTGAATGTGAGAAGTGAAAGTGTGAAAGTGAGGCTGTTCTAATTGATAGAGCTTTTGGGAACTTTCTCCTTCCTTACAAATTAATGAAATTGTCGAGATTAAATCAATTTAGATGGTGTGTGACAGTGAGTTAATGTGCTGGCCTTTTTATCTGAAAATCTCTCTGCTATTTGGATTGATGGCACCAGGCCAATGTCTAATGGATGCATTTGTCTACATTACAGAAGAAGTTCCTGCAGTCTGGACTTTTGCTTCAGAGAGCCTGAAGATTTGGTGAGTTTTTTTACCCTTGATGAAAATTTTTCTGTTAGTGCTGTGCCAAATACCTGTTGGTATTCTGTACAGGATTTTATTGGGTTTGTAATAATCAGATTGACATCTATGTTTTCAATGACTACTTGGATGAAATAAAGAATGGACTTTCAGTAGTTCAGCATGGTCTTTGCTTTTGAGGAGGGCTAAGGAGATATTTAACATAATTGTCAGACCTTTCTGATGCTGGGCTTTACTACAGAAAGGATGCTGCACATCTACACTGAAGAGCATGCAGTGGAATTGAAGTCATTTTCTGTCAGGCATTTTCTGGTTCTGTGCTCTCAGCTGCGTACATCACCTCCCTCCTTGCTGATTTGCTAGCAGCTTCATGTAATCAGCTCATGCAGTATTTAATAAATCCTATTTTCAGGCATTTCCTGGCCTGTGCATTCTGTTCCACATCTGCACATCTGCTCTCTCTGTGGGGACATTAATTTTTCTTATGGGTTACCCATTTTCTTATGGGTTACAAACTTCCCAGTCGTTCATCTATTGTCTGAATGCTTAACCTGTCACATCTGCAAGAGTCTCCTGACACCAGCACTCATTGCTACCATGGAGGACACAACACTGGGCAAATATTGTCTGCCCAGCAGCTATTCCTTGTTTGTGCTTCAGTTACATTCTCTGCACCACCCTGCTCTACCTTATGTAATGCTCCTAAAGGAGACCACTAGGAGGTCAGAAGTACATGTTGTCAGTAAAATGAGACATTTCTTTTCAAATCACATCATGTTTTCCTCAAGTATTTCTGTTTCACTGGAAGCATTAAAATCCAGGCTTTCCTCTATAAGTAAATTTATGGATGTTCTGCCATACAGTATCTGCAAGTGCTAGCATATCATAAATTATTGAAATCAGATAAAATACCCTCAGATGTGATCAGTTAGAGTTCAGCCAATTTCACTGCAGGCTGGCAGGAGCACAAGGATACTTTTCTTGTGGTAGTGGAAGCCAAAGCAAGGAGTTTAAAGATAAACTATTCTGTTTATGCTATACTGCAGCTGTAATGAATGCAAGGGTCTGAATGTGGTATAAATAAACATAAAACTGGATTTTGCCCTAAAATACTGGGAAAAAAAATTTGAGTGGTCTGCCTGATATAAATTGCTTCCCTCAATCTTTCATCTAAGTACTTGCAGAGAGGGAAGTCTGGAAGCCAGAATCTGTGTGTGTTTCTGGGGAGAATTTAGGTGCTTAGCCTTGACCCTACTAAGAGATTTCTGAGTCATTTTCAGATCAGCTCTGGCTGCATTGTTTGTTTTCTAATGCATAATAAGATTTCATTGTTACTTACATCTTTGGATTAAGGACTATAATCTGTTGATCCCTAAAATTTTATCAGATAATCTGTTTAATCATAAGCAAAAGCTGATTTTGATAGTCCATACGAGTTATGCAAATTAAATCAGGCACATTACTACCATGCAAAGAAGCTTTGTACCAAGTACAGAAGCTTTCAGCAGAGCTCTCTTTCTCATTAGTCCACAATTAAAACTAGGTTTTTGTCATACTTTAAATTTGCATATCTTTGTCCTGAGGTATAATTGAAATCTCTCATGGAGCCTGACATTAAATGTTGGCACTGTAAAACATCTTAATTTTGGAGCAAGTGTCTGAAATATTGATGATCCATTTGGTAGTGACTTCGTGATTAATTTTAAATTGATTGTCAGAGTACCAGTTGTGGATTTCTCTGGGTCTGGATTGAAGGCACTTGAGATGGTATTTCATGTTTGGACTCAAGTGCTTATTATTTCTTATCAGTAACACAGTCTCACTACTGTGAGTTCAGCAGCTTTTCATTAGAAGGCACAAAATGGCCAACAATCTCTTGTTCCAAGGTATTTTTAAGACTAAACTATCCAATTAAGAGCTGCCACCTAGATTATTTTCCCTTTTAACCCAATAACTGATCCCAAAAAGCCCCCAATGTGGACTTTTCTGCCCAATTACAAAACGCCACCCAAACCCATGAAGTAGGAAGAAGCATGAAGAAGAAACCCAGGACAAGACCCCGTGTCCTCCATCTCCCTTCCATCCACAACATACTAAAAATCCCCAAACCTAAATTTCTCACCAAGTGATACACCTGCACTACTCTCTATAATCTATTTCACATTTTTGTGGATTCTAGTCGATCCTGAAGTTTAGGAAACTTTCTCCAAGAATGAGGGTCAGAGTCAGTGCTCCCCTGGGGGTCAGGGCACCCCAGAGCAGACACAGAAATATTCCCGGTGCTCTGGGTTTCCACAATTGATAGCACAGTTACCTAGGCAGGCCGGAACTCTAGTGCCACAAGGCGCTCCATCGTTCCCTGTCCATGGCTGGATGAGACAATTCCGGCGGCGTTCCCAGCTGCGACAGCGGGAAGAGGCCGCTGCCTCCCGCCAGCCCCAGCTCTCGACAGCAGAGGGCGCAGCTGACCGGCCTTCGCCGCTGGGACAAAAGGAGGATTCGGAGCGAATCCCTCGCAGTGTTTTTTCGGGAAAAAAAATCCCTGTGTATCCCGTATAGAAGGAATTGGTTTGCCAGCCAGTAGTGTTACCTCTGGGCTTAACTGCTGCGTTTTACTTGGCTTGCAAAAGCTTTGGTTGCTACACCTGACAGCTCGTTGTCTTAGCAGTGCACTTGTCCTGGCTAGCTCTCAGTTGATGTTTATTCGAAGCTACAGGACTGGTTTGAGTTTACAAAGACATTGACTACCCCCTGTGGCTCTCACATCTCACGTGATATTTGTGCCATCTTCATTACAACTAAACCTCAAGGAATTTAAGAAGGGTGCTGTATTTAAAGACTGGCCCTTCGTGACAACTAACTGAATTCTCTTGTGGTACCCACAGAGGGGAGAGTGAGTGTGAATATCAACATTGCATTATTTTATCTGTGGGTGGGGGTAGAGGGAGAACCTGAACACTTCCTGGTAGAATTTCATGTTCAGAAGCTATACTCTGAGCCAAAGTCCATTTCCAGAAAAAGTCTGTGCAGCTCAATCCTTTGTAATTTCTTTCTGAGTCATCAGCCCTGTAGGAACGAGTGTCTGTACTTGGATGAAGCCTTTAAGGAACTGAGCTGGAGGCACTACTGACAATGAGCAAAGAAAATGAAGTCTGTAGTAGACCCAGCATCATGTGGGAGTATTTCTGTTGCTCATCCCTGTTCTCTTGCCTCAGGCAGCTTTGGACTAGTTTGACATTCAGGCCTCATGTTGTGAAATGCTGAAGTAAGCAGACCTGTGTCTGCAATATAGCGAATATAAAGGAACCTGTTCCTGATTAGATCTTGGAGTGGTGCTGTAATACACTGTACTTGATTCTGCCTGGCAGCTCATGTGCCAAGTGAAGTATTTCCAGGCATTTAGTTTCTTTGCTTTCATGCTCACAAGCTGTTATCCTCTGGGTCTCCCAGGATGTCCCAGGTGGTGTAGATTGAGCTGTTATTTGTACCTGGAGTGCTTGACTGCTGCATCAGACACCTGCAGTCTGAATTTCCTTCTTCCTCAGCAGCAGCAGCTACCAGGCAGCAGAGAGCCAATTGCTATATTGGCATTACACGTACATCATAAGTCAAAATTCTGTGTTCAGATGTCGAAATCCTGTACTCACAATAACCAGTTTCTGTGTGATGTTGCAAAACAATTTGTCCCAGATCCAGATCCCAGCCCGCAGAGGGCAGCCCGACCCCGTGTTTCACTCCAGTGATGGGCTGAACTCGGGAATTCAGTCATCTGCTGGCATCTCCATCGGTGTGACTTGCTGTGGAATAAACAACTGAATGTTGTGCAGAATTGGCATCAGCTTGAAGCTCAAACAGATTCAAAAGTGAACTAAAAAAAAAAAAAGCGTGACTGAATTAAACCTTCTGGTTTGTTGGTTTGTTTTTTTTTAACACATTGAAAGAAATATATTGCATGAGAAAACTCACCCAGATCTGAGCTTTAAATACATAACATGTATAACAGATAGATTTATTGGTATGTGTCAATAGGCAAGAGAAAGAAAATACCCAGAACCTCTCTACATGAACATATTGGGCAAGACTAACAGGAAAAGTGTTGGGTTTTTTTTTTCCAAATATTTTCAGGAATCTTTCAGGATTTGAGTTTATCGTTGCCATGACTCTAGGACTGTGCTTTTGACTGGTTCTTTCCCAAGTGTGTTCTGAGTCCTTTCGAAGCAGCCATCACAATTTCCATGAGATTTTTGTCTAGGAGGGTGTGTCCACATGCAGGCATTTGCCTTGGCCATAAAACTGATCAGTGCCAGGTCAGGTACCAGGGGCTGATATCTTGACTTAGTATGACAAGGAACAAAGCATTCAGTTCCTGAAAAAGAGCCAGTACTTTGTGCTCTCAAATCAGATTGCATCCACCAGCTAATTAAGGAATGATCTTGATATGCTCTGAAGGGAGGCCTGTCCAATTCTATACTTCTCAGCCAGAGGGCCCTGCAATACAGAGCTCAGGATAGAAAATACATGTAAAGAAAATAGCACGTGAGAAATTTAAACAGTGATGTGTGAATTCCAGGAGTACAGGGAGAAACCTAAGTATCTCTTATGATCAGGCACCAAAATACACACCGAGGTACTTTCATGATGATTAGATAATTAATTTTTTTTGGCCCCAGACTTTCTACCCCACACAAGCCTGGCTGTTCACAGCAGAATGTAATGTATATGTCTCAGAGTTTGGCTCATTGTAATTGCAACCACAGGTGTATTTTCCCTCTGATTCACCAAACTTTTCTGTGTGTAGCAGTGCTGAGAGATTTTGATTTTAACTTCTTTAGAATATTCTTTGCTACTCATTTCATGTTATTCATAACCGTCTTTGCTAAAGTGAACTTTGACCAAGGAAATACCTGCCACGTTTTACATGATGTAAAAATTACTCTATGGAAAACCACACATGCAATTCTAACTGCATAATTTAATTCAGCTTGGCCACAGCAAATTCTTTAGGGTAAAGGTAAAGCAGGGCACATAGTGAGATAAAGCCCTTACTTGATGCAGCTCTGAAAAGTATATAAATAGCAACAAAGGCAGTTTGTGGGATTGTCTCTGTCTGTCCTGAATGCAACCACTGATGCAGGTGCTCCATCATAGAGGGCCCCTTGGTTGTTCAGGCAGGACCTGCCCTTGGTGAAGCCATGCTGTCATTCTGGAATCACCTCCCTGTTCTCCCTGGGCCTCAGCAGAGCTGCTGGGAGGATCTGCTCCCAGGCACAGAGGTGAGGCTGATGGCTCAGTGGTTCCCAGGCTCCTCATTTCTGGCATTTTTAAAAATAGGAGCGATGTTTCCCTTTCTCCAGTCACCAGGGACTTCACTTGACTTCCATGACTTTTCCAATATCCTGGAGAGTGGCCTGGCAACTGCATCAGCCAATTCCCTCAGGACTCTGGGATGCATCTCATCATCTCCACAGACTTGTGCTCGCAGCTCTTATTCACAGCACACACTTCACACGTGACAACCTGGTGCAAAACCTGGTCAAGCTTCTGACTCTGAGCTCTTTGTTGGCATCTTCCTGGTAAGGTTCACACACAGGGGTGATGCTGAAGTTCTTCAGTAGTAAATGCTGCCCAACAAAGCTGACTCTCAGAAAAGAATTTGTCATTTTGGCCTTTGTGCCCTAAGTTCCCACAGGCACAGCAGTCATTGTGATGGAAGATCAATATGGAGTAGGTATTCACAGGCTTATCTGAGGGCTTTTCCTTCGTTTTCCAGGATTGCCAATATTTCTGGCTTATATAAAACCTATTTATGCATTTATGGGATGGCATCATCTTACATAATCTGTGTAAAACTTTCTGGGTTATTCAAGTCTGGTAGTCAAGACTGACTCAGGATAACATAAGTTCAATATCGAACTTTTGCTGTAAAAGTGCATATTCCACAGAACAGTAAGGAGAGTTGAATAACATGTAGAAGAAAGAAGATTTTTAAGAAAGCCAGAATAAGAAGGAACCAGGAAGATGGGATTTGTCTCAGTCAGGAGAACTTCCTGTCTTTTAGAATTTTATTTTTTTTAAATAGATAAGTCTCTTTTTATATATATGTGTGTGGGATATTTGGGAAAAAAAAGGAAAACTTAAGCAAAGATTTCTATTAATATTTGGTGTGAGTAATTTGGACCTCAGTTCTCCTTTGAAATGTATAAAAGGGAACTTTTCTCCAAAAAGATTAGTAGGAACTGCCCTGGAAGCTCAGTGTAATCAGTGAGAGGCCATGTATTTATTTGAATATCTTGTCCATTACTGACTAATTGCAAATTCTAGTAAGAGTCTTATATTGAAAGTAAGAGAACTTGTCATTCATGTCACAGGAAACTATTCTGAGCTTATTAAAATTCTGATTAAATTATCAGGCTTAGTAATGCTCTAGATTTTGTTAGGTCTGATTTCCCTAAAAAAGAAGCCAGTGGAGTTATGGTGGAAGATATAGGAAAAATTTCTAGAAATATCCAATAGTTTCCATCATTGTTCAGACCAATCTTGGTCATCCTTTCCATTTGCTTTGCCCACAGAAGTTGTTCTTGGAAACCTACTTCTGTCAGAATTTGTCTGTTGTTCCAAACAAAAAAATCTGATTTTTCTCACAATGATTTTCAAGAGGAAAGATCCTGCACTGTACAAAAATAGGTATATTCTGACTGATGAGTTATCTGCCTCAGACAAAGATGCAATGCTGACTTTTACCTGTTTTTTTTTATTCCCTATGTCATTCTGTGCTGATTTTCATGGGAAAAAAATAGATTCACATACCACTGATGGGATCTTAATTACTTTTAAAACTACTATCCTACTTTATATGAGACAAACTGGTTCAAAAGTGATTAAAGAAGAACTTTCTGTTTGATATTCACACAAAGGCTAAGTGACAGCAAGGTATGCTGCACAGAGAACACAGTCCAGTATTTGGGATACTTTTCTTTGAAGATGCAAGTTCTGTGCTTTGCTCTGACATAGATTTTCTCTGTGACCTTGGACAGCACACTTAGCTCCTCAAGGGCATTGAGACAAGACTTGGAAACACCTATTGTTTGGTAAAATATATTAATATTTGGGCATCTCTAAAAAATCAGGAGGTGCCTCTTTGGATCTCTTGAAGCTTGAATACCTTCAAAAAATTACTTTAATGGATCTTTTAACACTATGAGTTAGAAGCTTAGTCTGTGCAGTCAATAGCAAAATGCAGGAGATAGGATCCTACTTCCCAGCTGACTAATTCAGGAGCCTCAGGTAGATGCCTGAAATAAAACAATGTCAATCACTGCTCCTTAATGGACTTCTAAAGTAGTCAGGAAATGGCTCAATCAAACAGCTCAACAGCTGCTGCTGCTAAAAAGGATCTTCTCTGTTGCCTCTAAGGGTTCCTCACCCTTCCTGGCTGTGCAGTTCTGCACTTGCCTTCAGTCATGTTCCAGTGTGTATCTGAGCCCTTGGTTCAGACAGCAAATGTAGGGAATTTGGATGCAGAAAGTGAGCAACTCTTTGTTAATTAATGAGCTAAAGTAGTTCTGGGAGGATCAAGCCAGTGCTGCAGTGAGGGAAGCAGGAGCACACGGGTTGGGCTGAGAGAAGAGGGAGTGCATAGGAGAGTGAGCAAGCCTTGGATTGGCTTGTCCAGCTTCTCCGACTCAACTTTACCTTAAAATAATAATAATGGTTCCTCTGCCTCTGTACCTTCCTTTTCCACCCTCTTCAGCTTCCTTCCACATTCCCTAGATACTGACAGGATTTCAGAGAGCAACCTCAGGAGCTGATTTAGCTGCCCACATGCAGATTGCCCAACTGGTACTTGTGGCTAAAAAAGATAGTGGCTTCCAGAACTGTCTCCACTGCAGCTTTTCTCCTTTAATTTATCTTCTTTAGTGCTAATTACTACAAAACACGTAGCGATGTAGAACTTGTTTGAATTATACCTTTTAGTCAACCTGAATTAAAGTTCTCCATATCCAAATCTGAAAATTCTTGAGGCGACTTGATGGAGGGGACAGACAGGAAAATAAAACTTTATCAGCCTCAGGTCCTCAAGAAACCCAGCTAAAAAGCTCACTTTAAGAAATGAGTGCTGTATCTGACCCATTTTAGTATTCTCTGGCCAACATGTCTGTTCAACTTCTCAGCCACAGAGACTGTAATAAACTCTTTGTGTTCTATAGAATCCCAAGGTACAAATGCCTTTCCCTTCCTATTTCCTAGCAGTATAAAGAAAGGAAGTTCTTAATTAAAAAGCTAATTTCTGCATGTTCCTGAACCTTCTTTTAAAGCCATCTATTAAGTACCACACGGGAGAACTTGTGATAGTGCTAGACAGAAATTCACTGAGGAAGTGAATAGGAAATGACTTAATTAAAAATACAAAATGCTGTCACACTACATTGACTGAGGAAAACCTTGCGTCTTTTGGACAAGAAAGAAATTTTGAGTTACTTGCAAGTGGAAAATTTTTCTAATTTCAGAAAAAGAGATGGGAAAAGAATTGTTTTTCAAGGGCTGTCAGATCACTAGCTAAGGATAATGCCATAAGAGTTTAGAGAGAGAAGAACTTTAGATTTATTTTATTCCTGCTGCCAGATTCAGAAACATTTGCACAGGGGAAGAAAACAGAATGATATAAGGAATATGATTGAAGTGTAGGGAACACTGGGGTAATCCATGGCAAACAGAGCTGGATGTGGCTAAAAGTCTTTGCAGAATGTAAGCATGAGCACAAATTCAGGCAAACAGATGTGCCAATTCATTTTTTGTGCCTGTATCCCCTGATGAGAGGGCATGTGAGCGCTGCCCACCGTGCTGCTGCCCCTACACAAATTCTCTCCCTGCTTGGCTGGCATGAGGGGGAAGGTGAGCAGTGCCAGAGGCTGGATCTGACACAGCAGCAGCACTGGCTGGGCTGCACTTGCAGACAGCAGTGAGAATCCATGATACATCTCCTACAAGCATCCATTGCTGACCTGTGGCCACATGATAACGCAATCTTTACCACCTCTCTTAGATATGATTCTGGTAATTGTGGGATTTTTTTGATAGAAAAATTGTGTAGGCTTCTTGCTAGTATGAAGATGTGTAGTGCATGGTAGATCAGAGTGGAGGAGTGTGATTCAGTCTTTCCTGTCATTCAGCTTGCCTGTTGGCTCCGTGCAGAACATCACAGATTGGGCTTTCTGTTTTTTACTTCATAGCTGCCCATTCTGAAATTGATAAAAGTCTGCTCTAATGTTTTAACTGCACTATTCTGATGTGATCTTCTAACCTGTCATTCTTGACAAACTAGATTGTTGATTTGCTTAACTCTTGCCACGATCTAATAATCTGGTGGCGTAGGGATTTTCTTTTTAGTGTGGCATGGGAATATTTGGCTTCACTAGGCTGGAGGCTGGGTAAAGGTGTCCACCAGATACTGATCTTGTTTTTCTGGTGCGTTGCATTTGGTCGCTTGGTACTTTTATCGAGGTGCCAGGAGGAAGCTGAGTGCTCTTTTCTGTGTGTTAACGCCATGATTGCTTTGCGGACAACATTGCTAGAAATTCTGTGTTTATATACAATTTACATACAGTTACGCAGGTATGTCTTTGCTGTTCGGTGCGTGAATTTCAAGTTGTGCCACTCACTTCAGCGCCAGGTCCCGAACGAGCAGAGCTGCTGTCGCACGGCGCTGTCAGTGACCAGACACGCCTATCCGCACTCCGAGGAGCTGGAGCTCTGCCGCGCTGCTCTCCTTGGCGTTCGTGGCTTTTGCCGGCGGCGCGGCCGTCCCCGACTGTCGCCCTCTGCGGCACCGCGCCCCGCACCTCGCCCCGCCGCACCCGAGCGCCGCCGGGCGCCGCTCCCCGCGCAGTCACCGCGCCCGGGAGCGGCTGCGGCCGCGGTGGCTCCGCCGGCGCTGCCCCGCCCCGCGGCCGCTCCGCGCCGGCACACGCACAGCCAGACCCGCACAGCCAGACCCGCACACACACACAGCCCGCACACACCGCGCCGGCACACGCACAGCCAGACCCGCACAGCCAGACCCGCACACACCGCGCCGGCACACGCACAGCCAGACGCGCGCACACACACAGCCCGCACACACCGCGCAGACAGCCGCGCTCCCGCCCCGCGGGGCCGCCCCCGGCGCCGCCCCGCACCGCGGCGGGCAGGGCAGAGCGGGGCAGGGCAGGGCAGGGAGGGAGCGCGGCGGCGGCGCGGACCCGCCCGCCCCGGCCCGGCCCAGCATCGGCCGCCGCCCCCCGCATCGGCCGCCGCGGCGCGGAGGGCGCAGGGCGGTGCGGGCCGTGCGCTGCCGCCGCCGCAGCAGCAGCAGCAGCAGCAGCCGTTCCGCGGCTGCCGAGCCCGAGGCTGAGCCATGTCTGCCAGAGGTGGGTTCTCTGCTGCGCCGGGGCAGCGCCGGGCTCGCGTCCCCGCGGGCGGCGGGGGCGCGGGCGGCGGAGCCGCGCTGACCTTGCCGCCCGGCCGCGCTGCGGTGCTCCGCACCCCGGGGCTGCGCCGGCGATTTCCGGGCGGGGGGCGGCCAGGGGATGATCCCCCGCCGGCCGTCGCTTGCCCGGTACCGTTCTGCAGCTGGGCCGGGCGGGGGGCTCGGGCGCGGGCTGCAGCGGGGCCGGACGCCGCAGAGCATCCTCCGGGGCCGGGCACCGCCGCACCTGCCGGGGGCCGGGCGATCCCCTTCCGCCTTCCCCGGCCCCGGGGCGCGGCTGTAGGGGCACGGGGAAGTGCGGCGACTCGGTACGCGTTAAGTGGCGGTGGGAATGGATGATGTATGCAGAGAAAGGAGCATGGTGGTGAGGGTGGGCGTAGGGTCAGACCTCGGCGGGTGCTGCTGCTCGGGGAATGGTAACGGATTGGAACTGGGTGGCTGATGAGCGCAGTGAGGCATCCGGCTTGTCCTGTCATTGGTAACGCAAGTGCTCCTGGTAGGGTGTGGTGGTAAATCCAATCGTCGGTTTGTACCTCATATGGACATCTGCGTCTGGCTTGAAATTAACGCTTTGAGTTTTACTTCCGATTGGCATTTTTTAACATTAGGGCTTAAACTTGAATAGCCTTTGTCATTTGCGTGCGTTTGTGTGTAAACTCTGCCTGTGCGTTTGCCCATTCTGGGCTGGAGATGAACCGATCAGCCTCATTGATTGCAGATCTCATCTTGTCCCAAAGTTATTCTTCTATTATGAGAAACTGGCACAGGTGTGGCACTAAGACTGATGCTTTAGGGTTTTTATTATACTTAGTACAAATTAAAGGACTGGAGACATAAAGTTAGGCATTTTCTGAATGTTGTCATAACAAAGCAGAAATACTTGTAAGCATCTCCTGAAGACAGACAATTATCTACACAATAATGACAAGTGAAACCACTCCCTGGCTATCTCTGACTTGAAACAAATACTTTATAAAAATTATATATTGCAAATTGACAAACCTCTGAATGTGAGGATGCATCTCATTTGTTCCTACTGTGATATCTCTGCATCTTCATGAATACTGCTCAGCATGGACCAGTTCTTTCATCTGCTTGGATTGCTGTTGACAACCAAAGGAGCTTCATGCACATTGAAGGCATCGTGTGACTCCTAAAAGGTTGTCGGCACTTTGTGGCTATGACCATACTCCTAAAGCATCACACCCATTTTAGATATAAATAATAAATGGTGTTAGAGTGGCATAATTCTTCATGGAACAGTAGATTTCTTGCTTTAGGGAGAAATGGACTATATTGGTCTCCAAAGAATCCATTTCTGGAAGAACACTAAGCATATGAGCATCAGTGCTGTGCTAAGGCTGCATTAGTACTTGTGGGGATCACCCAGCAAAGCTTTATAACCTGAAGGGGTACCTGGATTTGAAAAAGTGACATAAAGACTTTGCAATTTCAGCTTTGCAGATGACTCACAGAAACTGAGCCATACAGAATGGGAAGCCAGGGAACATTTCCACTGGCCATATTTCCTTTTCCACCCCAACTGTCCCTCTTTCCCATTCATCTGCACAACACATGATGTTTGATGCCTGCTTAATTCTACTGGAGAGCTGCCTGGGGAAGGAAAGAGAATTCTTTCTCAGTCCCTCTCGTGCCATCTCGTTTTTTCAGAGTAATTAATTGGAGAGCGAGAGAGAGTAAGACAGTCGTAGGTCCTTAGGGAAGTAGTGAATAAGGTTCATGATACAGATGAAGATATTAATTTCTCTCAATAAATCCTTTAAAGTTAAACAAGTAGATTGATCTGGAAAATACGTGAGTCTGGATAAATAAATAGATTTATTCAGTGCTGACCAAAGGCTGTTTGTGTGTAAAACATTATAGACCATTGTCATTATTAATAATTTTAAACACTACTGCTGTTAAAAGTCAACATAGAAACTTTGACACATTTCAGTGATATGACAGGTCTTCATGATGTTACTCATGAGAATGTAGCACAAGTAAGAAGTGAGTGTTTGTGGGCTTAGGGCTTTGTTCAAATGCCAGGTTGGGACCCTGTGCTTCATGCAGGCAGATTACCTCATGCATATGCAGGCACATTAAAGCCATGGTATCATTATGGTCTGCAAGCTCAGCGAATATTGATAGTTAATATTTTATGTGGTGTTAGATGTCCAAAGGTGATCATTATTATTCTGAATGCAAGCACTTGGAGCTGTCTGCTTGTTGATTATATACCAAGCATAACTAGCATAGCAAAAGAGTTAAACATTCACCCATGACATTTTTCTGACTAAACTGCAGAGGATGTTCAAGGGGTAGTAAAAAGCCTCACAGTATTACCAGTGTTCAATCTGTGCAGCTCTCTATTCATCTCTTTTGCTCCAGGAGGCAGCATGGTGTAGTGAACTGACTGCAACAGATGACAGAAGAAACTCCTGAAATCCAGCAGTACCTTGTGACTTTTGGACCATTCCTTTTAACTCTAGTTCTTTGTTGTTATTTAACCAAAACTACCCATGTAGTCGCTGAAATTCTGACACACTATAAATCAATACATAAATTATAACTAATAAACAAATTCATGTAATTTTGCCTTAAATAGAACTCTGGATTAAAGAGTTTTATGTTTCCCTGCTTGTACAATGGAAATAATAGTAGTTAAGTTTTTCAGAGGGGCTGCTGTGAAAACTAATGTCTCACCTGTGCCTTAAGATGAATTTTCTGAGACCTTCCTTTTTCCTCCCACTCTTTACAGACCTTGTTGTTGCAGTCCTTCCCACCTGTCTCTCAGCTCCTGTTGCTATGTAAATGGAAGGTCTCTAACATTCTTCCACCACTTTCCTGGTAGTATGGCTTTAGCAGATGTGTTGACCTAATGGCAGATGAAGCAGCACAGACAAGTATTCCCAGAAGCTTGAACAAATAATAATTTTGGAAATCTTGTGACTGAACTAGGAGCTGAAACAAACTTTGAAAAATCACTTTTCTCTTCCCTGTCAAGTTGGAGTCTTTCCCAGGGCACTTTCATGTCCTGCTCTACAGCCTGTTGGGATCAGTGGAGAGCTGCCATTGACGTCAGTCAGGCTTTTTACTTTTGCAGTTTGCAAAAGGCTTAATATTCTACTTTCAGCTGTTGTTAAGTAGTTGCTGTTAGGACTCATACATGAGTGAATTTGGGTGTTGGAGTAAGCCTTATAGATTGTTGCTTACCTAAGGGCTTGTTTGCAAAGAGCTGTAAATTCCCTGGATGAAAGACATTTTTCTAAAGCCAAGTATAACTGTGACCTACTTGTGCATGTTATCTCACACTGCTTAAAAACTGTCAAAACTACTTGTTATCATGAAGGTCTAAGTTAATGGAAAAATGGCTATTTTTAACTATTATAATCTTCAGTTATGCTAGAGCAAACAAGCACAAATGGGAGTGTTTAGTGTGATCAAATGCAAAGATCTTTGCTAATTTTTTCCCTAAATGTTGAAAGAATTAGCATGAGCTGTATTTACTCCAGTAGCAACTACTTCAGGAAAACAAAGATGTGTGAAATAGGAGGTTTATCAAGACTGGTGTGTGTTTTTTGTGAAAAAGTCACTGAATTTTTACAGAAGACAGTGTTGAAGAAATATTATTGCTGTCCAGTTTTAACAAGTTGGAGTGTGGTACCCACTAATGTGGGTATTATAGAGAAGGCAGGTGCAGTTTTCAGCCTGTTCAATAGTGAAAGAAGTAGAGATGTTTAGTTTAAGAATTTATTTTCTACTATGATCCTTGTCTTTTCCTATATGATTTTTTAACAAATGTAGATCAAAGACTTCTCATTTCAGACAAATAAATCACCATGACAGTAGTGAGAGAGAGTCCTCATTTTACAGGTAAGACAAGTCCTGGGCTTTTTTTTTTTTTTTCCTCTTTTCCCTGAGTCTGAGGGTCAGGTCAGAACAGGGGAATTTCTGCCTTCTGGGCATTTTCTCAGGCTCCTCATTTGTTCTTACAGAAGTTGATAATAGAGTTCTAACAGCAGATGAGAAACTTCAACTCTTTATGTTGTGCTCTGGTAGCAATTCTTTCTTCCTGGACACTGCACGTTTCTTGGTTGATCTATCTCACAGTTGGGAATTTTTCAATGAGAAATTTTCATATTAATTCTTGAGTTCTTACCATTAAGAGTCTTTATTTTTCTTTTCCAAATTTTCTCAGATGGCTTTAGACATGGCTGCTGTTGCTGGCAGCAATGGTTTTTGATTGAAGTCTATGCTGAGTGATTTAAAAACTTGCTGCTGGGGGCTTCTGGTCAATGTTTTATTACAGTCTGTGATTTTCAGGGTGGTGTTGCTCTTATCTAAAGGAACCAGCCACTGAAGAGGTGGCTGCTGTATCCTTTTCTGAAATCCAGTGCTGTGTTTTTCTACTTGTTGTCAGAGGTATTTCTTTCAGGCATGTCATGATGTCCCTAATTTGTGATGTGGCTATTTCATGGCTGTTACCAAATGCTCTCAGGCTGAGTTACTTGGAGAGTGGGGCAGTGGGAGCTGGCTGGACATTACCTTCATTTTAGAAGCTGGGAGTTTTAGCATGCTTATGATAGTTAAGTATTGTAGTTTCAATGCTTCCAGTCCTAGTGATTGTCTCCATTTTCCTTGTCACAAGGCTCCACAGCCTGAAGGAACGTGTTCTTGGCAGGCTCTGGGCTCTGCAGCCCTACCTGAGGCAGGCTGTGTGTGCAGTCCTGCCAACACAGCTGTTTCCTACTCAGAATACCTGTGCAGGGCAGAATTTGGAACTGGCTCTGAGAGCTTTTCTCTCCTCAGCTTTTGCCCCAAATTTCTTCTGTGCTGGTTTCGCACTGTTATTTAATCCTGTCTGTATTTTCTGTTTATTTCTTCTAAATACATGTAATGATTTATGCTTTTTTCACTACTCACTTTAGGGTCTGAACCTCAATTTAATGGCTTGAGTAGATCAGAATCAGCACCTGGATTGTCAAATCACTGAAAGCTGTGCATGTCTGTACATGAGAACCAGTAGCTGCACCCGAATCTTTAGGCCTGGTATAGCTTTTGTTTCAGTGGGAAAGAAGAATATTTTACAGAGGTATCTGATTTAAACAGCAGTATCTCTTTTAAGTTCTTTTTAAGGTTTGATGCCTTGTCCCATTCTTTTTCCCCCCTCAACAAAGCTTAGTCTGTGCTTTGAGATTAATGAAAATTAGTCCTGAATGCATGGAAAAAGTTGCATAGACTAATGGCAACAACAAGAGGAAACTGGGACAATGAGGTAGAGTCTATTTTAGATGCATGGTTTTGAAAGGAATTGCAAAGAAGGAAAATAAGCATCAGCTTATGGAAGGAAAAGCAGCAAAATTGCTTTTAATGAAGAACACCAGAACCTCATGTGTTCCACAGTCTCTGAAAACAAGATGGGGATTTCTATTTTTTCTTTTAATAGGTTTGAATTGAATATTTCAAATTATTTTTTAATCTAATCTGTTAGTAATTGAAGATGAAAACCACACATGGTTAGTTCATGTGACTGGTGTAGTATTTCTTAGTTTTGCAGTGCTAAGGCAGAGTCAAACTATGGAAAGCAGACTTTTGCCTGTGAGTTCTGATACCATCAAGTAACCTTCAATTTTTTTACCACATACTGTTTAGGCAAAAGTATCTTTATAATTAGGTGTTGTTCTTCATTAAAACCTAAGGAAAACTCCTAAACATGATACAGCAATAGCAGAGAAAAACTGTGAGACATGCATTTAAAAAAATTTTTAGATTTCCCCAGTCTGAGCCTTTATAATGTCATGTTTTAAGAAATAAATAAATGTTCAGAAGCTCACACCCAAATAAGAGTCCCAGATGTTGTGGAGAGAAATCCTTAGTTTGTAAACAAGGTTGGGCCAGACAGGCTTTAGCAAGGTACACCGGTGTGATGGGGTTGTTTTACATCCTTCTTTTTCCATTTGCAATCCAGGATTTAATCCAGAACTAGAGCTTTGGTGAATCATTTTGCTCTGTGTAACTGATGAAATGCAGCCACATCCACAGTGCAGTGCCTGCTGATCACGTGCACATATTTGAGTTAAAGTGCAGAGCTTTAGTGAGAGCTGAATTGGAGCTACCTCTGTCTGCCTGCCCAAGTTCTGGTGTGGGTTCTGCAGCCTTGTGTTGGCTTCTGTGCTGCTGCAAAGTTTGTTGTGGCCAGCTTAACATATCCTTGGAGTTATTTCTTCATGGATAGAAAAAATCATACGCACTTCATGTTGAAAACTATTACTCTGTTCCTCTGGATGCCACGTTTTGAAGTGGAAGGAGGATCCGGTCCCATAATTGTAAAAAAGATTGGTGTGTGAAAAAGTGTGATGAGCCAGAGTGTTTTGTGGCACCAGTATGCCCTCTGCCTCCAGAGAGGAGGCTGCTGGCATTTTCTGCTGTGCTGGTAGGATTGCAGGGAGAAGTTCATGGAGAGATGCCTGCTCTGTGCAGCTGTGACTGAGGGCACTCTGAACAGGAGTGTGAAACATCGAGAAGATGATGTTCTCAGAGGTGAAGCAAAAGGTATTTTTATCCCCTGTGGTGTTCTTGCAGTTTCATCTGAGAGGCTGGTACAAGAAAACCGGTCCAAGCCAGCCAGCAAATTGTGAGGTTCAGACTCACAAATCCTTTAGACCTGTGCTCAGCTCTCTTTGGAGCACGCTGATGACTGCAGTACGTGTGCTGTTCATTGATGAAGCCAACAGGGTTTTTTTCTATTTCTTACAGACTTTTTTCCTGGTAATTTACTGCCATGGCACTAAGAAATGATCCTTTTGGAGGTCAGTCAGAGGGGTGGTCTTGGCACAGAGGGCATGATAAGGTGTTCTGGTTTGCTGCTTCCTTACTAAGAAATAGATTTTATTCTGTTTCTGGAATGGCAAAACAGGTCATGTGATGTCACAGAGATGGACACATTTTAATAAAAAGTGTGAAGCTTAAGCAGTTTTTGCTTCATTTTTTTTAGTAGTTGTCATTCCCTTTGCTGTAAGTGGTACCTCAGTAAATGGGCTCTCATTTCATCTGTTCCTCCAGTATAAGTCTTATACAAGTAAGGACTGTGAGATTTCACTCAATGAAAGGATTCTGCTTTAATTACTGTTATTATAAATCTGATTTTGTTTCTATTACATCAGGCTTGTATGAGGCATCTTTGATCAACAGAGAAGTCAGCAAAACTGCTGTTCAAATTACAGTTTCCTTTTAACTTGTGATGAAAGCCTTCAGTTTATTTTTGGCATTAGAAAGTCTGGGAGACAACCAGGTTATATAAGAGCTGAAACCTAGTTAATGATAAAGAAACATAGCTAAGAGCCTGTAATAACAACAAATCTGAAAAAGATGTTCCAGCTCTAAGTCTTGGCCCTGCTAACAGAACCTGTAAAACAGTTTATGCCAAAGTAATGGCTTTTTCTGGGATGCCACTTCTCTTAATCAACATCTGTGGGAGAGCTGACTACCAGAAAGACTGTGAAAGATGAATTAATTTCCTAGAATTAGGGTGTAAAAGAAGAGATGAACTTAGTGGCTGCATCACTGAACACAACAGTAAACACCTTGTTTAGTGGAATAGGAACACAGTTGAGCCTGTGGTCAACAGACAGTATGGAAATCAATGGTTTTCTCAGAGTGAAAACCATTCTTTTTCTTGACTGAAAGCACACTTGAGTGAAACTCAAATCTAAGCACCTTTACAATAAAGTTTAGTTGCAAAAAGAATTGTGCTGAGTAGTATCCATGTAGCAATATTTTATGCTTGCTAATGAAAGCCAACACAGTGTGAGTATCCTGATTTTCTCTCCCTTATCCCAGCTGGAAGGGTGTGGACAGGCTGTGCCAAGGTGTGTGTGAATGCCTCTGTCCCACAAGAGGAGATCTCCAGATGTCTTGAGTGGTTTATAATGAGCAGAGGTGTAAAACCTATTGCCTCTCACTGGAAGTATGCCCAGTCTTTCTTTCCTAATCTTGGTTTCACCTCTTCTCATGAATGTCCTCTGCATATGAATGTAGATGCACAAAACACCATTTGAATGTTTCTGTGGCCTTCTGCTGCCATCTAAATTTCTCTTTTATTGTCCTCATAAGCCAATAAAATAATTAAATGATAATCCAATCCATTAAAAACTTGTGGCATATGTAAATAAGAGCAAAACTTACTGCAAGAAGTTTGTATTGTTATATAATAATGTGGTTATCCAAAACTGTTTATTCTACTTTATGAGCTGGAGATAATCCCAAAATTGTTCAGTCCAGACTTTGATCTAAGGAAGAATAATAAAACTTTGATCATTGTTGAATTGGCAGCTGCTATAAAAAGCCTATGTTATATTTCTCTCTTAGTAACACTCGCTAAATCCAAAATCACTGACAAAAGATTTTGTTGATTGCAGCTTAAGGATGCTTTCAGACTTGACCTGAAGTAATCTCTGTCCAAAAATGTCTATAAATACTTTTTTCTATTTTCTGTTGCCAGATGTTTTGATATTTGGGATGAATGAAAAAACTGTTTTGTGTACTTAGATGTGCAGTGCATATTTGGAGTCTTATGTTTCAAAGAAGAAGGTTCTGATTAACCAATTAATGTTCTAATATGATTTGATTAATTTGCAATAAAATTCCAGTACTCTTGTCTTTATTTCTATTTTTCTGAAAATGCCATTGAAATTTTTAAAATTGCCAGTGTTTGTGAGTGTATTATAGTGGCCACAGTGATACCATATTTGTTTTCATGCTTGCAACATAATATTTTCTTCTATGTTTATGCAGGAAACAGCACTTTTGATGCCCTTGCTTTAGAGCTGCAGCTGGAAAGGGCAAAATTTTCTAGCTTTATTTTTATAAAACATGTAGTAGAATGTAAAAAAACCAAAAAAGCCATCTAGCATTTTTTATTGTGAGTCAGGATTTTTGAATTTTTGAATATTTGGAATTACAGGTGTCAACAAAGCTTGCAGACTTTCTTTGGAACTTACGAATTTCTACCCCAATAGATTCAATAAGGAAAATGGCTGAAAACTTAAACTCAAATGGCACTTGATTTTAGGTTCTTTAACATCTTTTTTATTTCCAGATACAGCATGACCTCAGTCCTTAGGAAGTGCAGGGGTTTTTCAAATCTGTCTGGCAGGGGTGTAGAGAGGTTCCTGTAGCATTTTGTGTTTCAAGAGTCAAGTGGCCTGAAAGGGCTGGATCTTGCCCTTCCTCCTGCCAGGCTGGCCTGGCACTGTGCATTTGGCTTGTTCTGTACAGCTTGTGGTGGTACAAAAGTTCAGCAGGGCAGGAGCCAACCTTTCCCTTCCTTTGAGTTTTCCTGCTGACTGGCTCCCTGCTTGACGCAGGTGCTCTGCAGGTCTGAGGTTTTCTTTAGGAACACTGGCCTTGTGGTTTGGCCAATAAATCCTATTGAGTTAAAAATGTTCAAAATTTAGATTTGGGGAGACTTTGTGACTTCTTGCAACAGCGGTCTTCCTCTTTTTCTCTTGTCCTCTGTTGACAGCATTTGTGGATCCTGGGAGTCCTCATTTTTCCTTTCTGCAAGGCACAGGCCAGGCAGACCAGCACTGTAAGATGCATTTTATTCTCTGCCCATTGTTGCCACTCCATATTTATCAAAAGCAAAAAGACTACATGCCTGAAGGGGAATTAAGAATCCTACCATCTTGCTATTTATGATGCTCAAGAGGTATTTTTAGTAAAGGTTGTTGGTGCTGCTGCCCAAGGGGGTGGCTGGGAGAGGAGAGGGTAGGTCAGGAGCAGCCAGGCAGAACTAAGGGGTGCAGTGGCTGGCAGGGCAGGGAAGGGGTAACCCCGGCAGGGATCCCTTTGGTGGCTGTGTGCATGCCCAGACCAGGTGGGCAGCTAAAGAAACTGCACAGACACAACAGCTAAAGAAACTGGAACCACCTGTGCAGCCATTTGAGGGAGGGGAGAGGATCAGTTCGTGCTCTGTTGCACACAATTTCTTTTCCTGAAAGATTATGGAGTTACAGGAGATGTTTTTTTTTTTGTGATACTCGGCTTCCATAGCTGAACCTTTCCTCCAAATTCACAGATCCAGCGAGATCTGTATGTTGCTATTAGAGTATGACTCAGTTTTCCAAGGAAGCAGGTCAAGATTGAGCCTTCTACCCTTACCAAATTTGCTTCCTACCCTTTCCTCTGGAGGCTGAGAAGCCGTGAGAGCAGTGGGTGATGGAGATCTCACGAGCTGTGCAGAGTGGAAGAGCTCACCTGAGAATGGTGAGCAAAAGAAACATACTTAAAGCAAGAGAGTGTGTGTGGAAATCCTTCTGTGAGCTGGTACAGAAGCAGAACTGACACAGACAGAATGGCCCTGAATCTAAAAAAGATTAAAAGAAATGGGAATAGAGAACATTTAGAGGGTTACAGAAAGGAGTTGTGTGGTCTGGTGTTAAAAAGCTTTTTGCTTTTATTTCTTTATTTTTGGGCCCCCCAAGTGGCCTAGCGGTCTGTCAAGGGGGGTGTGGGCTGGAGCAACTGTCCTTGGAATTGCTGCAAATATTTTAGTGATTTTCTGAAGGGAGTGGAGGGAAGTATTGGAATGTAATAGCCTGAGGTAAAATTCTCTGCTGCCTAAAACCTCTGAACGCTTCACAGACTGATCTAGGAGCTGGTGCTCTGCCAGATCCTATTTTTAAGCAATTAGGTTTATGAAGTTCTGCTTCTCTAGCAGTATCACACAAGCATAGGGCCTGGAAAGGGAGTGGGGAACACGTGTGCAAGCATATGACTTTTGAGGGAAAAATATAAAACTAACCTAGGTGCCATGTTTCCATGTTTCCTAGCAAAGGGCTAATTTTAAGTGACACTTAGCAGCTCCAGCCCTGGTGTGTTTCTATGATCCTGAATTACATGGTCTGCTTAAAAGTAGGATCTTCTTGAATTTGAATACATGTCTAATTTTTTTTCTGCTAATGCTTTCATTGCACTGCAGGTTGCTGTTTCAGACAGAAGTATGAGGAGTTTTCCTAGGGCAATGAGGAAACCCCATCAGCTGAGGCATGTAAAGAAATTAGAAAACATGCCAGTAGATGTCCTGTGTTAACTCTCTGGGAATGGCTTTTATGTACTATGTACTTTGGATTTCTGACTCGTCCAAAGGCACCCACACCTGCAGGCAAAACTGATCAAAAGTGTTTCCACGAGTGTAACTGTAGTTTTTCTGTTTACAAAATGTAATTAATGTAAATGAAATTGGGGAGACAGAAAAAATAGCAGGAAGAGAAAATAAAGTCCCCAGGAATCACTGCTGCTGCCTGAACACCAGTAATGTTACAAACAATTCCAAATGTAACAGTTGTAGACAGACTCTGTCTTCCTTCATGCTGGCTGGAAAGCTCAGTTTACTTACTGTGTTCTCATTTTCTGATTTCCAGCCACAAATGTTGTTTGTCTGAGATTTTTCCAGATTCTGGGATCAAAAAAATAATGTTTTGGCACCATGATGGGAGAGCACTGCTGCATTTATAGTTCATATTACTCTGCCTACTCAAAATTTCTTTAAAGTGTGGAGTCCTTAGTAAAACATAAATTGATGTTTCTTGCCCAGATTGAATTCCAGAAACAATACTCATCACGGACTGAAATAGTTTTTGGACTCTATTAAGTTTAATTTTCTGCCCCACCCTCCTTAATTTCTGTAATGCAGAATAATCCAGTAGGAAATATTTAATTCATCTTTTCATTCTGTCCAACATTATTTACCACCAGTATTTATGGGTTTTGTAACATTCTGGTCTTAAGAGTTGGTCTTGGGACCACAAATGTTTAGTATCAAATTCATTTTCCACTAGGAACTGGAAGTTAAAAGCTTTTCTAAAATGGTTATTTTCCTATTCTGAAAATGTCCAGCAGTACTGTGCTTACACTTGAGCATATTCTGCAGTATCAGAGGGTGAGGCAGATGCAGCAATTTGATCTTTCCTGAGTGTTACATAAAATAATCAGTATGTCTTTGATTTCTGATCTGTTTCTTGCCTGAATGACTGTTTAGAAACTGCAATGCTTATTTTATAGGCAAAGAATACATTGGAAAAAGTAATTTTTGGTGGTGGAGCTCTTGGAAGACACGCTGTGTTCTCTTTGGTTGTGTAAATCTGGAATAAGTGGAGGCCAGCAGAATAATTCCAGATTTGTGCCAGAATTGGTCAGTTTTTTGGTGTGGTATGAAGCAGAGGAAGGTATTGGGCATAGGACTGGTTGTAGGGACAAGTGCCTGGGGGCAGGATGAGGCACACAGCCTTTCCCAGGCTGTTTCTCCATGAGCAGTTTGTGATTGCTGTGGTTTAACCCCAGCTCATCCCCACTCAGCCGCTCCGCGCTGCCTTCCGAGTGGGATGGGGAGAGAGAGAGTGAGAAAACTCGTGGGCTGAGATAAAGACAGTTTAATAGGGAAAGCAAAAACCACACACACAAGCACAGGAAATGAAGGAATTGTTCAGTGCTTCCCCTGGGAGGCAGGTGTTCAGCCATCCCCAGGGAAGCTGGGCTCTGTCATGCACAGTGGTGACTTGGGAAGGCGTCCCACCACCGTGCCAAACATCTCCTTTCTTCTTCCCTCTGTTTTCTGTGCTGAACGCGATGGGCGCAGCTGTCCTGGCTGTGTCCCCTCCCAGCTTCTTGTGTCCCCCCAGGCTGCTCACTGCTGGGGTGGGCAGCAGAAAAGGCCTTGACTCTGTGCAGGCACTGCTCAGCAGCAATGAAAACATCTCTCTGTTGTCAGCACTGCTTCCAGACCAAATCCTAAGCGTGGTCTCCTACTGGATACCATGATGAAATGAAATCTACCCCAGCCAAACCCAGCAGCCTGCTACTACACAGGGCTCTGTGCTAAGGGACATACAGTTTTGGTCAGGGGTGTTTAGTCTGAACCCCTGTTTTGGAGACTTCAAAACAAGGGGGTTTGCACGTTTGTTATATGTTTTTTGTTTTCTAAAGTTTTTTTAAAGTTTTTTGATGTTTACATTCTTGTAATGAACTTTCTCACGCACTTTATGTAATTAACTTATTGTTTTGCATTTTTTTATGGTGAAAAAATCTGATAGACTGTTGGTTTGTCTAGTGTCATTGGAGAGGTGGCACTGTCACCCTCCAATTCACTGTCACTTCTGGAAATCTATAAATGTTGGAATCAGAAATTAAAAACCCTCTTTTTTACCTTGAGAGAGTTGCCTGTCCGCATTGTTTTATTTTGTGTCCTACACTGGCAGTTATATATATGATCAGAACAGAAAGCCTCAAGAATTTATAGTTATTACAAAATTCAGTTGATATTGAAGTTAGTTATACTTTGTTTAAAGTAATGTTAATTGTATACAGTGATTCATAAGCTACATGAAGCTGAAGAAGCATTCCCCTATTTGAAAGAATGACAGTGGGCATTGTGATCTTTGGGGAATCATTCATCCTGGCAGTTACAGGAGTCTAGGTAAAATCTGTATTTCATATAGAATCTGCTTTATCTGATCTAGGACATGATGTCCTAGAAGGAAGGTGTGAAAATTACTTTAAGCTGTTTCTGGAGTGTTATGACTGATCTCAGATGTAGGTTAGTGCAGAGAAGTGAAGTTGTATAAAACTTGGAAATTGATCCTACTCTTAATGAGTTCCATTTCTGTATATTAATCAAAATATTGCTGTCCCTTCCTCCCTCTCTCCTTTCCTCTCTCCAGGCTAAGCACTGCACTGAACTGAGTAGCTCCAATGAATTCTCTTGGCACCCTGGCATACTGGAAAACTGCTAAAACCATGAGGAACTCCCCAGATTGCCTAGAGATGCTTTTATCCAGTTGACTAAACCACAGGCAACCCCTTTTTTGTGAAGTGCATGCTTTGTAGTCATGCCTTATCTTCTTTAAAGAACATGGAGTATCTCAATATAGTTGTTATTTAGGTTTAATACTTCTTTGGAATTGCTCATGTGCCAGGTAGGGGCATGGAGGTTTTACCCCTAATCTAGAGCATGGTGGCTTTTTGTCTTGGAGGACATAAACACTGTCAGCAGGATGAAGAGAGCTGAGATGCTGTTCAGTAGCCAGGAGTAGGGATTTATTGCAGGTTTTCAGGACCTTTGCATCTTTTCATTACCTTTCACAGGGTAAATACCTTGAGCTACAAAAGAGAGGACAGCACACTGCATTAGGTTTTCAGATGCTGAATTCATGATCCCTCTTTGATTTCTTCTGTATATATATATTTTTTTTTTTCCTTCCAGCAGAAATTTGGCAATCACTGTTTTTCAATTTCTCTGACGTTTGGCCATCTGGAGCTGAGCAGAGCTTTAGTCACACACGTTAGCTGTGTGAAGTGGAGCAGTGCAGCATCTAGGGGACAGATCCAGCTCTAAAGTCAGCACAGTGGAATTAGCAAAGTTGCATTAGGGTTGCACCAGGTCAATCAAGTGGCTGTTTGCTCTGCAGGTTACTGAGAAATGCCTTGGTGTTTTCTCAGCACTGAGGGAGCTTGGTGTGAAGATGCTTGGGACCTCTGTTAAATTGCTGAACACCAGTTGATTTCCAGTTTTGTTTCCATCCTGGTTAAACCAAATAATGAGTATTTCTCTCTTGGTGATGCTCTTTAGGGCACTTGGGACCTGCAAATGGCCCAGAGCTAGTGCTGACAGAACCTGTATTTTTGGGCTGCCTTTAGGGTGCATGCTATTCCCTAGATATCTCCTCAAGCACTGTGTTCCTGTAGCTCTCTGCCACAGCTTTTCCAGAAGGGATGGCTCCAAAATCAGAGGTTAGTGAGTACAGTGATATTAGGTGGTTGATTGATCCCTCTTTGATTTCTTCTCTGTGTATGTATATTTTTTTTCCAGCAGAGATTTGGCAATCGCTGTTTTTTGCTGTGTTTCCCTGTTGGCTTGTGAGTTGACTTTGTGTCCTGGGTACAGGGGGTGGCATTAAATACAGTGGACAAGTCTCCTTGTGTAACAGTACCTTTTTTTCCTTAAAAATGAGGCTGTCAACACACTTCTAGGAAGAAGTGTATACCAGAACATTATTATTGGTGAGACTTCCTCCTTCCGTGACTGTCCAGCTTTTCTCTGGGTCACATGAGCAAAAGCACATAAGTGCTTTTTGTACCTCCTGGAGCAAGGCAGTGATGGCCCTGTGTCTGCAATCTGCTGACTCCAGACAATCTGGTGTTCTCCATTTTGAGCTGGGCTGAACCATCTGAGCTCAGTGCTGTGTTCCAGTTGTATCTCCATGTATGCAGAACATTATTTCACAGTTGTCCCCGTGAGTGTTTTGACAGAAGCAGAAAGAGGCCATGGGGGTTTCTTGAAGACAGAGTCTGATTAGGAGACTGGGAATGGTGCCATTACAGGAGTGTGAACTGCAGTTCTGTTGCTGAAGTCCAGGTATGCAGGAATCAAAGCCTTCTGTTGCTGCTGTCTACACATCAGGGGTGTGATTGTAACTTGCCATATGTCACATGACATAATGTCTTTAATTGGGATAGTTTGGGGAGCAGTACAAGGGAAGTCACAGTGGCTTGACTGCCAGTAAAAACCTGTGTGTTTTGGTGAATAGACTGAGCTGAAGTTCCAGTCACCATGCCTGAATTGCTGTTATTTCCCAGGCTCCATAGGAGTTTGAGTATAGCTACTGCTCCCATGGTTATGCCTTTGATATGGTTTTAGACAAGCCCCTGAGATTAATTTCAGAATTCCTCTATCCTTCTTGGTTGCATTCTTGCAAATTGCTGCCCAGTGTGCTGTCCAGCCTGTCACTGAACATTTTCTCCATGTGTGGCATAGCTGTACAGAATGAAAACCAGCAGGATTGTAAATGTATGTAGTGTCAGGTGTTACCTCGATTTTGTTAACACGTAGTTTAGCTAACACCTGGGGACTTTCTTTCCTCTTGGCCTTTTGGTTTGCCTGCTGAAGACAGCTGCTCACAAACAGCTGTGTTGGTCCATTTTACAGAGCTTTGAGGATTAATGATTTTAATGCATAATACAGTAAAGGAACTTTGTTAAATCAATGTTCCCTCATTTGGTGACCAGATTCTTTAATAATTAAAATGATTGCCCATAGTGGTTTTCTGCCTTTCCTGATGTCCAGAAGAGCCATTCTTCACTTGACACAGGTGTTTCTATTACTGTGCAGATGATCTGAGGGCTGAGTTTAACCAGTGGCATATGGTGGGGTCAGGAACTGCAGAACAACTTCCCTTTTTAACTGCTCTGAGAAATGTTCAGGGACATTGCAGAAGCTGCTCTGCAAAGTCACCTCCCTGGTATTTCCAAGGTTTTCAGATTTGCTGTGGGAGAAATGTTAAGAAGTGCAGATTATGGGAGGTGAGTAATCCCAGAGGTAGTTCATATACAAAATCAGTGAGAAAACATGGTGACACTTGTGCTACTGTCAGAGAAATCCATTGTCAAGAATCTGGTCAGCAGGCGTTTACAGGCTTACATGAACCATCACAAATGGTGTTGTCACATGGGGTAATGGCAAATGCCTTGAAATCAGTAAGTTGGGGAGTGAAAATTATTTGAGACAGCAGTCATGGAACACATTTTGAGCATGGCCTCTCCCTGTCAGGGCCATCTGTTGTCACCTGTAAGTTGGCCTTTCCCTCTGAGTGTGAAGTGTCAGGCCTGTCCAGTGAACAGAACTGCCTGTGGAGGATGTGGCACAAATGAGGCAGCTCAAGGCCTTGTCTGGCAACATTTACTCTCATGGTTTAAATTCATACTGGAGTTTGCTGCGTGAAGTGCCTTGCATCACTAGATTTTTGGGAAAAGTGAGCCTGAATTTGTGTTTTACTAAGCCAGTATGTAATTTAAAATGAATAGTTCTTTATAGCAAGTTGTTTAATGGCATTCAGAGCACCACAGTTGGGAAGTTCTGTCTGTGTTGACCCTGGTTCTGTGATGCTCCACTGCTCAGTACAGCCCAGCTCAGCCTTTCCTCGATGCTGCAGCTTCTCTCCTGCCGTGGGCTCACATTCCAGGTTCCAGTGGTTGGCATGGTCTGTGAGGGCAGGTGCAGACCATGCTAGGGCAGAGGTTATATAAGAGGGGCTGGTGTGCCCAAGGGGGTCACAAAGCACAGGTGAGAGCATAACCTGGTCATGCTGTGTTGGTCCTTCTCTGTCCTTTAGTCCAGCACACTGAGCATGTCTCCCACTACCTAATCCAGAGCAGGGTTATTTGTGTAAGGAGAATGTTAATGATATTTTGAACAGGCTTAAGTGGGATTGAAGTGCCATACAGATGTGGGCTGATCCTTTGCCTGGGACTGTAGTCAGTTTTTTTATCCAAACATAGGTAGGCTTTTTGCTCAAATGTAGATAGGTATAAAAACCTACACTTCTGAATTAGAAATACAAATTAAGTCCACTTATTAGCCTAGGGAATGTCACAGTATCTGTAACACCCTTTCCTGAAAAGATACAACAGATATTTAACCACAACACTTCATGATGTAAATCTATTTATATCAAAGTGTCATATGGTTGTAGGGAAAAAGAGATTTTGCTTTTTCTTTCAACAGTGTAAGTCAAAAGACAAAATTGAGTTTTCCACGTTTACTGCTTTAAATGGAGACATAATTAGGAAAATCTCTGTGAAAGTATTTTTGCTTTTATCCACCCAGTCATAAATTGATATAACAGATGATCAACTTGGAGGAAAAGAGCCTACTAAGGATAACTTACAACCAGAGATTTGCATGGAGGCTACGTTAGGGAGCAAAATAGAGCAGGTTTAAAGCTGTGCTTGGATGACCTTCAAATCCCATCTGCAGCTTCAAATTTCAAATGTCAGCTGCAAGTAGATCATTGCACCAGAAACACTTAGGCAATAAAAGATCAAGGATGTCCTCTCTTTGCATTTGTTTCAGAGGAGAGAGAACTGTGTTGCCTCATTAGGAGCTGCTGTCTGTGGGTAGACTGATGTCTCTGGGAGGAATTGGGAAATCTTGCACACTGGGTCAGTGCATCAAGGGTGGAAATGCCTATCTCCACTAGAAAAGAGAAAAATATCAAAATCCATTATGCTACTATAACTGCTTCAGTCTGGTGCTTGGGTTTTATGCCATGAGGTGTGAATATCCACAAGTCAGAGCCATGCCGTTTCAGAGAGGGCAGAAGAAAGCCAAAACTGAACTGGGGAAAAGCTAAGTATAGTCAGACAGCTTTATGGCTTCTTGCCTCCTGAACTGCAGAATTCACCAGGATAAAATCCAAAAGGCAGGCTGAAGGGAGAAATCTGCCCCGTTCCTGTTTCAGCTGTGCACTTTCCTCTTGTGCTTTCATTGCTTACATGAAAGGAATGGGGATAAAGGGGAAGTATAATCAAGGCACTGTTATTTCAGAAGCAAAACCTTAGGTCAGAGGTTTCTGCTGGCCAGAATGATCCTGGAGTCGAGTGAAAACAAACTGAGCCTTAGCTGCCTCCAAGAGGCATTTGGCAGAACTGAAGGGTTGCTCAGAGAAGAAGAAGCTGCTCGGAAGGGCCATAAAAACTTCAGAAGCTTTTAATTGTTACCACTGATGTCATTCAAGCCTGATTCCCACTGGAACTTGCTCTGTGTTAATTATGGTCCTGAGGATGGTAACCTGGCAAATGCAGCGTTGCTGTTGCAATCAGTTAATTAATCATCCAGGCTGGATTAGAAAGATGTGTTCCTTTACTGTCATTATAAACAGCTGTAAAGAAATGGAAAGGTTTTGAGGACTGAAAAGTCCTTTCCAGCTGTTTCACAGTGTGAGGGCTGCTGGATCCTCAGACTCATGTGCAAGTCTCATGTGCTCATGTTTTCCAAGGCATTGTGGTGCTTTTTCCCAAGAAACACATCAAACTCTGCAAAAGCAGGTCATCCTTGTCTCATAAGTACAGCTATAGGAAAAGACCTTATGAATTAAATAATTATAAACCTTTATAACTTATAACTTTATATATATATTATATATATATATATATATATATATAAAATGACATTTATAATTTGTAAGTTTATAAACCTTTTTAAGTAACTTGTTAATAACCTTTTTAAGTGACTTGCACAAGTGAAGCAGACAGATTCTGTTAGGAATAAATTGAAGATACCCAAAGTGGCTTTCTTAGGCACATGTAGGGGGATGATTTCTGGGCTGGTTTTGGGACTAGTTTTCACGCTCTGGTGATGCTGATTTTGCTGTAGGTTATTTATTAGTCTTTCCTTAGTGCCTCTTGCTGACCTGCTGCTTGAAGCCATGCAGACATCTGAAATGCAGCTCATAGGATTCCCTAGCAAAGCCTCAGCTACAAGAACCTGTCCTGTGGAGTGACCTCTGTCAGTTCACCCCTGCAGTGATGGGACTGTCAGAACTCTACCCCAGCCAAGAGCAGCACAGTGCCTCTTTATCTGCTCCTGGTAATCACAGGGAATATTTATGGACTCTGCTGTCTGAAGCTGCAGCAGCTGAACGTTATTTCAGCCACACTTTGAAAGCCAGTGAGGTGACATGTATTTACATTGCTGAACTGGGTCACTCTTTTTCTTTGTGGCATTTGCTTCTGAGCATGCTTGGTTGCAGAAAAGACACTTTTCTAACACCATTATTTGGTTGTTTAGGCAGATAAAAGCCTCAAGCTGTTGTGTGTAATGTGCCTCACAGATCCACATGGTGACGTTTTAAGGCAAAAATAACCTTTAGAAATGTCAATAGAGGTGAGACATTGGTTTTTTTGAGCTTGTAAATTAAACTAACTGCACTAAAGACATGATCTTTGTATGTGGTGACAGGAAACAGTGATAAATATGCTGACATTTTTGTAGGGATACTGATACCCTACAATCTTGTAATTATGTTCTTCCTCATTTGTTAATTAACTGATTTCCATGGAATTCTTGTGGAGGGGGGAGAGCTGTGTTTTATTAGTAGGGCACTGCAGAATTTGGTTCGTGTCCAGTGATTTTTCATGACAGACTTGTGGCTAAAATAGCTGTCTGCATTGTCTGGGAGCACACCTGAGGCTGGAATGACCTTCCTGGTCTGATCTGGGAAAAACTCTTGCAGTGCCCTGTGCTTGGAATATTCCCCAAGATGCACTTAATCGTGCTACAGATGGCCTGCATGTAAAGCAAAAAATAAAAATAAAAAGTGACCTGGCCTCCTGCCTTGTAGGGCTCTGTGGTATTTCCTAGAAGGGCCCTGGTGTCTGTTGTTGCAAACCCAGTAATATTTGGAGATCATTAAGTCCAGACTTCCACAAAGATACTGGAGAAAAGTGGTGCTGCATTTGCTGAGCCTCTCGTAATCCAGAGCTGTCTTCATTTGCAGCTGTCTTGCTTTAGATGTGTCTTTCCTTCTAAATGGTCATTTCACTTTATTAATGTGAAAACATGATCAAGGACAAGAGATTAAAAATTTTAAAAACCCCAATGAATTCCCAAACCATTGTCCACTCTTTGACCCAAATCTGATCCATGAAGGCAGTGATTTTATCACTACTCAGGACTGCCCTTTTGGGCTTGTTTGGCTTCAAGCCCCATGCGGGGAAGTTGTGCTTTATGCCTGGAGGAGCCCTGACTCACAAGGTCATGGGCACTCAGAGGGTGATCAGAGAGAGCACTTGCCCAGCAGGTGAAGACACTGGAGCTTCACACAGGGTGGAAATGCTGCCCAGATTCCTCCTCTGCAGCCAGACCACCTCAAGAGCCTGTCTGGCAGTGCTCCCTGGTAGTGCTTTGTCCAAGCAGAGCCTGGCACCACTGGCCATGGCCAAAAATGTGCTGCCAACCTTGCCTTGGTTCCTACCATTGGGATTTTTTCCCACTTGCTGTAGAATGATAGTGAGAATTAATCATTGCTTTTCCCTTTGCTCCTTGTTTTAATCTTTTACTGTAGACTGCTGTATGGTATGTTCTTATTCCCTGCTTTAATATCTGAAAATGTCAGTTGCTGAAGGGAGAAATAGTTTTAGTCATGAAACTAATAATTGCAGGCTTTGTTAAAGATCTGGTTTTTAATTATCAGAAATGCACTTAAGATGAAAAGTTTGCCATGTGAATTTAAGAACTCATTACAGAAAATTGGGGAAGAATAATACCTTTTTGGTAATGTGGCAGGATTTCATTTTTGAGGAAGAAGAAAAGGTGATAAAAAGTTTCATTTATCCTAAAAGATATATTACAAGGCTGATAGATTGTCTATGGGTAGCTTTTAATGTTAATTGGAGAGAAAGCTTTGATGATTTAGTGTGGAGGAGATACTTATCTTTTGTGCAACTACTGATAGATAAGGTGAATCTTGCTCTAAAAAAAGAGCAAGTGTATAACAGAGAAAATTAAGCAAGGCTGCAATTTCTTGGGCAGGGAACACCTTCATGAGAGTTTAATCCTTTATATTATTAGATTTGCACTGGGAAGCCCAGCAAGGCTGGGGTCAATGATGGCCATTGTACCAAGCACCATTTACACACTGAAAGATGAGTGCCTGCAGCCTTGCTAACCTAAATAGGCAGCAGAAACAGAGAAACAGTTTGTAGCCTTTATTTCTTTACTTATTTATTAATAAAGCAAGCTATATAAAGCCTTCTTTGCTAATGTGGGCTCCAAGAGGTTGTTGTAAAGGATGTGTACTGGCAGGCAAATTGCCAAGAGTTCATCAGAGGAGCAGAAACACAGTCCATCAGATGGATTAACCATGACATATATTATAGGTACATGTAAGATGTTGGAAAGTGAGTGACAGACTCTGAATCAAGTTAATAAAATTCACTTTGCATGGCAGAGTAGTTGGCTGTTTGTTGCAGCTAAATGGAGCCGTGCATATTTCAGGGATTGCTTTGAATCAGAGGTATGTGCAGCATTTTAAATAAATTTCTTTGGTTTATTCAGATCACAAGGTTGAAATAAAACTGCACTTTGCCTGATTGTAGATCTGATGTTCCTGCTGATCTTTAGTGAAACAGTCAGAATCACTTAGACCATCAGTATCTATCAATCTATTGATCTGTCTGTGTTTTCCTCAAAAACTGAAAGTAGAAACTGATGTATGGAGGCCATTAGCCATCCTCAGATGGTGGCCACAATTTCAGGTAAATCCTGAGTGTAGGTACTGAGTCTGTCAGATCTTAAATACGACTTGGCCACCAGCAGAACAGGTCTAGGCAGGTGTGTCTGAGCAGAGAGTACCACAAACCAGCTCCTCTGTCCTTGGGCACAACTGCTGATGGGCCTGGGGCAAAAGTCACTCTGGCATTCAGAGAACCACGGAATGTGAGGCTGGGAATTGCCTCTGAGATCATCCAGCCAGCCCTGCCCAGCCCATCGCTGAGCTGTGTCCTCAAGTGCCACTTCCACACGGATTTTAAATCCCTCCAGGGATGGTGACTCCACCACTGCCCTGGGCAGCCTATTCAAGTGTCTGACAACCCTTTCAGTGAGGAAATTGTGCCTGATATCCAACCCAAACCTCCACTGCTGCCACTTGAGGCCATTCCCTCTCCATCCCGTGGTCCTGCAAGTTGTTACTGGCTGATTTCCCCGTTGTCTCCAAATACACTCATAGTTTCCTTTGTGGCATGATATAAAATGTTATTCATTAACTACATGTACTGAATTTTCTTCACCTAAAATGAATTATTCAAAAGGATACAGGGCTACAGTCAATTTTTAATACATTTTTTTCAAAAAGTTTCTACATTTAGATCCAAAGCCCGGGCTTAAAATTGTTTGGATCTCTGTTTTCTGTTAAGAATAACCCCAGTTAAGATGTTTTTTCTCACATATGCTTATGATATGCCTCGTACTGAATAGATGATTGTGTTTTTTTCTTAAGTAGTTCGTGACTTTTTATGCTCCATTGTTCTAAAATCATCAGGTTCTACTGGTTTGAGTGCATGCAGTGAATGTAATGTGCCCTCCTTTAGTGGGAATTTCCCATTTTGTAGCTGTATCCAGCTCAGATCTTTCCCTGCATTGCCTGTGTGCTCAGCACTGCATGCCAGTGACCACTGAGGGGATCCTGTGGCTGCAAGGCTGCACACACTGACCTCTCACTGACCAAACTTTCTGAGCCTTCTTTGCTGTTTCTCTCTGGCTGCTCTGAACAGTCATTTGGAGCAAGTGTTTCCCTGGCTGAGTGTGGAGCCTGCCCACACTGCAGCTCCTGCATCGAGTCTCAGCCTCCTCTGTGCCAGTCTGCAGGGATTTTGGAACTCTGGACAGCTGTGACTAGGAGTTGACCAGATCTGAAGTTGTGTCACTAAATAGTTGCAGTCCTATGGTTGTATTTCCACCCTGCTTTCATGCTGTTCCTGTGTGTAATCATTTCACCCTTTGGTAAGAATGAATGTGTTTTCTGAACTCTTTATAGATACAGATTTGATTGGCAGTAGCCATCCCCAAACTCCTGCTAGTTTTGTATTCCTAGCTATAAAATGGGTGTGAATGATAGAAAGGTGAAGTGACTTATGGCCACTGTCAGACATTCTTGTTTCCAGAGGAGCTTGATGTCTGTGATTCAGTTTCTGAGTCTTTTGGAGCTGTATCTACAAGTGGCCTAGCCCTGGAGCAGGTGAGCTTTGGTCTTTTTTGACTCCAGACATGACAGGATTTTAATTGCACTGTGTGAGCTCCTTTGAGCACCTCTGTTTTTCCAGCTGATGACTCTGGAATTACAGGCTTCACCTGTAAAAGAAACAGGCAAGTCAGTTCTTCTAGCAATGGGCTGATTTTATTTCCCAGTGTACTAGATATAAGCAAGAGCTTTATGCTCTACAGATTTCTGCACAGTTTTTCAGAATTTCAGTCCTGGAGTGGGGAGTCCACATCCCAGCTATTTTTTCAGTGCTGTGCTTTTCTTTGACTCTCCCAACTCATTTAATCTCTTTCCCTTTCCTTGGTGAAGGGGATTGGTGTCCCAGGTAGGAGTAATTTTTTACAGTATGTGTTTCTTCCCAGTTCACACCAAGGTGGCAGGGGTGCCTGGCTGGGCTGGTGCCCTCACCCTTCCCCTCTGTTGTGAAAGTGCTCTTGATTCCAGGGGAGACACTGAGGAAGCTGCAATGGGAAAGAAACACTCACACTTTGCTGGACTTCCCTATTCTTTGCCCATTGAGTTAGGCTTTCCTTTGCTGAAATGTTCTGAGGTACCAGATAGTGTCAGACTGAAGCAATAGGATGGGGAAGGTCTCGAAGTACTTGTGTCTCTGTTGCTATAGTGGTATTTTTTTCCCTTTTATATTTCCTTTTTCCTGTTACTATGCTTTGGTGTAATAAAAGCAGAAGGGGAAAAAAATCAGAGTTCCAATAAATAATTTATAACAGTTACAGGGTTTTTTGGATCCAAGTGCATCCTGTTTCTATGCTTGTGGTGGAGAGCAGTGCGAGAGGGCTGGTTAAAATCACTTATATTGCTTTTCCTGTTGTCAGTGTGAGTTGGTGGCCTGCTGAGATCCTTCTTCCTGTGCCCTCAGTTCTGTGTTAACAGGAGAGAAGCAAGCAGTATTTTTTTGGATCTCTTGGTTTGGTTAAACACTCTGGCAGGGATGGTATCCCTTTGCTCTGTCGCGCAGCCGTTTAACAGTAAATTGTTCTTTCATTCCTCGCAGCAGTGCAGTCTGGAAACCTCCAACTGATTTGTTCTATTTTCCTACCAGTGCACAATTTCAGTGGCAGTAAGGGAGCAGGTCCCTTTTTGTTTTGGGTAGAGAAATTTAAACTGCAAGACAGTTTCACAGCAATCTGTTACATAATACTGCGCAAAGTGAAAAGTAACTAATGTGGAGGTGGAAAAGATAGCCTTACTACTCAGTGCAAAGCTGGGTTGCCTTTCCGACAAAGATAGTTACCTTCTACCTCTTCATTTCCGTGAGAGGCTCTCTCAGAATCCCAACTGTAAGAAAAAAAATAATTGTAAAATTGTCTCTTGTCTTTAGGACAATCTGGGAATACAAGCAAAAGATTGAATCTGCATTATTCTGTCACCTCAGCTGCTTGATGTTTGGAAAGAGTGAGGAAATAAACCAGTGAGAAAACACCCAGTGCTCCCTCCTGAAGGCTGCAGAATTCTGCATTTTTCATCAGACCCGCCACATTCTCATCTGATGCTGCACTGGAGAAAAATTGACATAGCCTTGTGAAACTAATGAATTTTTCCAGTATGGCTAAAATAGCAGTGCTAGGGTTTATGGAAGTTAGGAAAACATCAGTCTGTCTATCTGCAGTTACCATTGAGTTGCTGTTATTGTCGCAGTGTAAAAGAGATGAAACTCTCATGAAGGTGTTCCCTGCCCAAGAAATTGCAGCGTTGCTTAATTTTCTCTGTTATACACTTTCTTAAGAGGCCTGTCATAAAGATTTGGTTTGAAGTAATCTCAGGTTATATGAGGGTATAACAACAAGAACAGAGTCTGGCTAAACCTCCTAACTGATGCTGATCTGACTTAGACAATGTATAATCATAGATTAAAAATACCCTGAGCTTGGTTACATCCTAAAAATACTCTTCAAAGTTCTTAGCAGCTGTTACTAGAAATAGTTTACTATTGCCTGGGCGGTACAGTAGAAGCTGAAAATATGAAAACTAGGATTCTTTTTTTCACTTAAATATTCATCATGAATACTCTGTTTTCAGATTAATATCTTTCAAGTACTTGCTTTTAAGGTCCTTGCTTTTTAGGCTGCTTAGAAGGACCAAAGTTCCAGGCAAAAGGAAGTAGGGAATGTGGCATATAAAAAATACTGTTCATTTCTATTGGTCAGTGTTTTTCTGGAATATTTTGCAGTTCCATTTCCTTTGACTCAAACCAGAGAGTTCAGAAAAGAGAGGCTAACATCTATGCTGGAAAGCCATGATGAAAGATTAAACCCTCTGGGATTATTGTCTGAGGCACCATTCTTCATCCTCTTTCTCTGTCATATCAGTTGCTAAAATTATACATGGTATGGATGAGATAGATAAGAAACATCTATTTTTTTTTTCTTAGAAATATCAGGGTGCTCAGTTAAGTACAAATCATGGGAAACCTGTAGAAGGGAAAATAAAAGTGCTTGGTTAGAATTTCAAAATCCTTGCAACAGACTTTTGATGAAATTAATGAAATGAATGAAGAAAATGAGTCTGTGACACTAATCCAAAGTACAAGGAAGCCAAATTCCTAGTTTTAGTGAAATTAGAAAATGATACTAATATTTATAAAATACCATTTTTCTTCTCTTATTGTTCCCCCAAGACCAAATTGGTATATGTGGAAATGTCACTTACACAATTTTTGCCTTATAACACATCTTTTAAGATATCGTGCAATTCTCACAGGTGTGCATTCTGAACACAAATCCAGTTCACTGGTAGGCATCCTGTAATCCTCTCATTTGCCAACCCTCTGAATTCACTAAAGTAAACTGTATTTTGTGGAGGTCTTGACAAAAAAAAAAAAAAAAAGAAAAGAAAAGAAAAATAAAACAACCCTGTGGTATACTGTAAAAGCATGTTAATAATCTAGAACACATTGCTCAGTCAGTGGTTTTGGGGTATTCCAAAGGATTCATAGCAGCATTCATTTTGTTACCATCTTCCAAATACATTCACCCCTAGCCTGTGGAAAAGATAATTGTGTTTGCAGAGCACAGGCATGTCCTGGACATGTGCACATGTGGGTGGGCATGGAGGTGGCATCCCTGGCAGGAGGCCCTGAGGGGCTGAATGTGCTGTGACTGCCCCGCAGGGCACGGGCAGCTGCCACTGCCAGGGGGATGCTCCAGAAACTGCCAGAGATGGGATGCACGGGGCACTTGCTGGAGGGCTGAAGTGTCTTGGCAGGTGGTGATTTCTTCAGTGCCCTCCTGTCTCTCATTTCTGTTTTGGTGCTGTGGAGAAAGTGTGTTCTGGGCTGTGTGAGACCTTTAACTTGTATTGCCTCTGTTCTTGGAGTGGCATCAGCGAGTTTTCCGTGTAGGGTTCTGAGCTTCCAAATGTCATGAAGATGAACTGTGAGCAAAGAAGAGGAAAATGCAATGTGTATTTCATTTACTTATATATTTTTCTAGAGGTTTAAATCTTCATGGAATTCTCTTGTGTGAAGCAGTTTTGGAAACCTGCTTTAGCTATTGATCTGTACACATGATGTCTGTGCCAAAAAATTGATGCTGCCAATGCAAGAAGTGAAATGAACGGGCAACAATGTCAACAATGTTGATTTACTTTTGATTTCCAAAGTAATTTTAACTACTGGAATTTAATAAATATTCTTTTATTAATATAATTTATTACTATTTATCTAAGGGCCTCAGATTACAGGCATGTAAAGTGAGCATGCATTTTTCATAACCTGCTATTGACCTTTGTCTGATAGAAGGGAGAAGAGTGTTCTTTTCTAAACTATTTCTGATGCAGAAATATTTATACATCCTTTTCAATCCTCTTCCCTAAACACTGTCCAGAGTTCTGGTTGATTTTTTGGTTTGTTTATTTACTTATACATAAACTGTAAATACAGTTAGCTTGCCATACTGTTCTAGCCCAGGGAGGGCTGCCTGTAGTAGCAGTTGCATCTTTGCCAAAAGATGACTTCACTGCTTGCAAAATATTTGTGAGATTTGGGACACTTTGCAAATAATTAGTGAAGTTTGCAATGCTCTCTGGGATTCATTGGGGTGGAAGAGTATAAACATTACATCTGCCATTTGCATCTGTTTTTCTCATGGCAGTCTGCTTCTCACTTTGCAGCAGAGTAGAAACTTCATGAGACCTGAGACCATGGCAGAAACACCTCATTGCAAGTAGCTGCAACTCTCCTCTAAACTATGCAGTATATTAAGTAATCGATAATATCTTATGTGTTCCTATTTTTGAAAATAAAGAGATTCTTTTTTCTTAAACCATTGTGTTATATTTCATATACAAATGAGTGTTAGAAGCTTACCTTTATTATTTTTGCAGCTGCATGCAAATGAAGAGCATTTCCTGTACTAGTTATAAAAGGGATTTGGCAAAAGGCACACTGTGCTGAAGCTGCATGGTTAGGTGGTAGGTGAGACTGACATTGGGAAGATATTTTCTCTTTTGAAAGTTTTTTTGTTTTAAACCTTGCATTGCTTTATTTTATTTTATGCTTCAGAGTAATCATCAAAGTTATACATGAAAGAGGCACAGACTTCTCTAGGACTCCACATCCTATATAACTAAAAAACCCATTTGCTTACTTAAAAGAGAATAATCTTCATGCAGGATATTTTTAAGAAGATTTACTTCAGCAAATCTTTTTCCATTTTGAAAGTTCAAAAGCCTGAGAGTTACAAAAACGATGTGTTTAATAATTGTCTTTTTGTTTTGAAACCTATAAAGTATTACTGCCATTTAAAAATCAAACAGAAAGAGTAGGCATCTGTATTTTGCTCTACAGTTAAGTTTTAAAAATTGACAGAAGAAGCCAAGGTAAAACCTTATAATTTGTATAGGAAAACCAGGAAAATTGGGGTCAGCTAAGGAACAGAAAACCAGAAGAATTTAGGAATATTCCCCTGCCATCAGCTGTCTGGGTAAATTGGGCAGATATTCCTTAGTAGGCTTTATGTGTGCAGTGCCTAATGTTATCTTGTCTGGAACATTCATCTGATGAGTGAAGATGCACAAGTTTATTGCCAGATTTAGAAGTCTTTACTTTCTGCTGCTACAATTCCCTTGCTGTTGCCCCAGAGTTCCCAGGATGCCTGTAACAGGGAGGAGGATTAGATGGATGCCAGCCCCACTTTTCTTCCATTCAGAACCACTGACAGCCATTGCTGATGACTCTGACTGTTCTCATTTTAGAAATGGTGTTTTTTAATTATTAATTAATTAATTTTTAATACTGAAGCATGTAGCTGCCATCCAGCAGTGTGGCTCTGATGTGTGTATAAGAATACAGCACGAGGCTGGGACAATATGGATAAGCCTGTGTCTATTTTCCCCAAAGATTTAGAGTCTTTTTTGGGATTTAGATTTTACTACTGAAAGCTGGTTGAAACAAATTTGGGTACTCTGGTAATTGGATTCTTCAATGACAGTGCTGTATGAAGTTGTTAGGGAGTAGAGTGGCATGGTGCAAATGAAAAAGATGGAGGACTAAAGTGTTTAAGTAAATACTCTGAAATTGTTTTTCTGTCCATTTTATCTTGAGTGTTGATTTAACAGGAACAGAATGGTGTGGGTGGGTCTTTTCGGTTCCTTAAAACAAAACTTTGAAAAATATTTGGCTAATTTCTTTAGGGTACCTAGTAAATTCAAGTACTATAGTTTTTTTGGGTGCAAATTTTAGATAGGATTTGATTTTTGAGAGGTTACACACAGACCATCTTTAATCAGATAAAGCGAGAGACTCAGTTATTTGATTGGTAATTCTGTTTCCCGTTTCTGTTGCCATCCTTGTCTTGTTCCTTTACCACACTGCATTGTCTGTTTGAAGCAGTATCAGGAACAGCCTCAGAAATGTGAGTATGGTGTTTTATTTGGTGAGCTTCCTAGGTTCATTTACAGAAAAAGAAGTTTAAACCAAATACTTCTAAAAAGTATGGACTATGTATCTGGACCCATCAGCCTTTTTTTATCTGAATAAATAATTCCTATTCAAGTGAAACTGTCTCTCAGAAATACCCTAAGTTGAATCTGTACCTGTGAGCAGTGTTCCTTATCAGCTTTACCTGAACATTTGCTGACTGCTGATAAGGTGAGAGGAGGAGCACTGTCAATGTATTTCCTTTAATGCAGATGAACCCCACCTCCTCCCTTTTTTTCCAGGGAAGGCAGTAAGTACCAATCGAGTTTGACTGTGAAACTGGCAGTAGCAGCAGTGCTTAGAAGAGCTTTTAGAGATTGGGACTTCCAGCAAATTACTGATGCAACAGAGTAGAAGAAAGTAAAACTTACTTTTTCCTCTTGAGGCCCCATCATGACAATTAGCATTTTATGTTCCCCAGGCTTGTTTCTTTCCTTCCTTGTTTAGTCTTTTCAAGAGGAGAAAGTTACTGCCAAGTGCTGGTGTACAAAGCCAGTCAGTCTGGAGGCAGCACTTGTAACAAGTGTTTGCCTGCCCAGTGACAATGTAGGAACACACACTTCAGTACAGGAATAAACAGATGTGGTAGGGAAAGGAAGAGAGAAAATTCATTCCATTACACCATTACACAGAATATACTGGTTTGAGCTTTTTGTTTTTGGCCCTCATCAGGGAATTTCTCTGAGGGAGGAATATCACAGATTCTTGGCCTATCAATGATATTGACAGTGGATATTTGTTAGTGATGCTTTGTAGTGTAGCAGTGAGCTCATTATGAAGGTGCTGGATGATACCATGAGAAATCAATATTCTGACTGCACTGAAATTCCTGAGACCATTTCAGAGATCTGCAATCAGATTTTAGTATTGTAGTTGTTATTTGTTTCCCTCATCCACATTTAACGGCTTGCTTTATTTTTAGATGGATCAGTAAGTTACTTAATACAGATAACAGGGTCTGGTTTCTTAATTATGGTACTTTCCACAGTGTTGCAAGAAGTTGTATGTAATTGACAGCCTCTAGTCTTACAGTTTGCTTATACAGCATTTTCCAGTTTGTTTCCTGTTGTTTTGTTGCACTTTTAGTGGTAGAAGTCATCCCACACAAGGCTGCCTTCCTTAGGCTGTGGACTTGCAAGTAGAACGCTAAGCAAAGTGACAGGTTGCCTTTGTTCTCACATCTCTTCATCTCTGCTTTTCCTGCCTGGGATGTTTTCAGGTTTTTTTGTCTTGAAGAGGATAGGGGTACCCACATGTTTCTGAAAGTCAATATTTGGACCTCTTTTCAGTCTATTACAAAATGTAGATGGACTGTAAAAAAAAGTTGTTCACAGTTAAAAATAATTAATCACAGGATAAAGTTCACAGGCTTCAGACAATCTGCTGTGCTCCCAGGTCTGGATTTATCCCCAGGCAACACTGCATTGTCAAGTCCTATCCAACAGGTCCTCAGGATGTGAAACCCCTCCTGCTCACCAAAGTGGGAGCTCTGTGTGTCAGGACTTTGTGTCAGCCTACTTCATAGTGCACTAAAAGTTGTAGAGTTCTTTGAATTCTTTGGGACAGATGGTGCTATATGCAAAATTCAGAGGACAGTGTGGATGGCTGGCACACATTCTGTAAGGCAGCATAAAGTCTGGTCTGCTTCTCTTTCATCTCCTGCACAAGTGTTACATAAGAACTTTCAAGAAACCTACAATTAAAGAAGGCAAAGCACTTAAAATATGTATAGGTTTTTGTTAGTCTTATTGTTAGACCTAAGGCAAGTAGAAACAACCGCTGTTTTCCAGTGCACATCCATTTAAACATTTCATCATGGTGTGCCCATGATTCCTCAAGAATTCTGACACAGGTGGGATTTGAGCTCTGATGTCTTGGATGCCACCGCAGGCATTTTGTTACCACCTCCTTGCTCTGCCCTGCTTCACTCCTGCTGCCTTTCTGCTCATGGCTGTGTGTTGGTGATGTTGGCACTCCCACAGCAGCACCCAGTGAGCAATGCTAAAGACAAGGAGAGAATCATGGTGAGCCCCTTCCCATCACACACCCTCCTTGTGCCTGCACATTGCAAACCCATGATAACTGAAATAGGTGACCAGCACAGACTTACCTGGTTCTGTGCTGCTCCAGGTTTCACTGGCAGCACAGCTCAGTCTGGAGTCCCAAAGGTTTGCACTCCCCTGAATTTCAAAGTAACTGGCTAAGCCTTCAGTGAACACACTGGCACCGGGCTGATTTTCCTTAGGAAGCCAATGTCACACCAGCTGCATCAGTGCTTAGTTCCTCCACTGCTCATCACTGTAGGTACATGAGCAATAAATACAGATTCTTGCCACATATAACAAAGCTACTCCTCCAATTAGGCAAAAAGGTTATTTGACTAATTATATTCTTTTAGTAATGCTGTAAGAGAGTAGAAGGTGACTTAAAAATCATGATCTTAGGGAAAACGTGACATTTGAGAAAGTGGGGAATACTGCTTACAGCCTGTTGTGGAAAATATTAGGAAGATGCTTGGCAAGCAGTGTGAGTTTCTTCTCAGCTTGTTTTGCCTCCCATCTGTCTGTTTGACTTTGTTCCACTCTGCAAATGTAACTTCCTTGCATTGTCAAATCGTGAAAGGGTGTTTGAAGGAAATGGTTCATAAAAACTTCATTAAAGCTTTGGGGGGAAATGGCAAGAGCAGTAAATCTGTCAAAACAAGTTATTCCTGTCCACAAGTGAGGCAGCTGGCAGCCCTGGTCATAAGGAAAACCCTCAGTGCTCAGCTCCCAGATCCTTGAGCCTGTGTCCAGCTCTGAAGACTTGTGTAGCATGCAGGGTGTTGGGGTTCACTGCTTGAGCTCCTTCAGCAGCCTCTGTGCACAGTCTGCACCTGGGGAGGAGCTGAGGGTTTGGAGTGCAGCTCAGATCCCAGCTGCAGCCCCCGCAGCATTCCCTGCCACTGCCCCTAGAACCCGTGCTCCTTGTCCCTCACTGCCCTCCACCAGAGCCTGACCTTTCCAGGGGACTGGGGCTGGGAGACAGGCTGCCCATAGCTCGTCCAAGGGATGCTCTTCTGGAGTACACAAGGCTCTTGCTGCCAAATATTTGTGGGAAGTGCTGCGCTTTTCTGTGATGCTGTAATTGCAGCTGGTACCTGGCTGTGCTGTCTGTAGAGTCACCAGTACAGAACCAGCTCTGGTAATGGGATTTGGGGAATAGTGGAGTGAGATGACAGGAGGATTTTAATTATGACAGATTTACCAGTTGTTTACTGTTCCTGTCATTGGTCTGAGACCTTCTGGGCGAGTTAAACGTGCTTAGAACTTTTGTGGATGTTACAGACCTGAAAAGAAGCTAAAATATATGAATAAAACAATGCAAGTGGTCCGGGCAATCCAGTGTCTCTGTATCACTTTCAGATATTACCAGGATATTTTCCCCTTATCCAAAACAGTGAGTTTCACAGCCACAGTTGCTTTGGTGTTAGAAGCAAAAATGTAACAGCCTTACATGAAAACATGTTGTGTTAGAGGGCTTAGTGTAAGGACCAGGAAGATACTGCAGGATTATTTATTTCTTTCCATTCTTTCTCTGGTCTCATAGTTTGACATGGTCTGATGGAGAGACATGAGAACAATTGATCCAAATTTAATAAAGAAGTGAATTCAGAGTTAAAGGGGCTCTGATTGATCTTAATTTATCCTTGTAATGAGCTAACTGAAATTGATAAAGGTCACTGTTACTTATGAATGAGAGTGTCCACAAAAGGCTTTGAAGTAGTTTCTGTAATCCATTTCAGATGTTAATTTGAATTAGTTTTCTGAAATGTCTGCAGGCAGAAAACCCATTATAGTCTGTGTGCAAAGGCTGCCAGCATTCAAAAATAATTCTGCCTATCTACATGCTCAGTGCCACAGCAGGTAATTATTGTAGAGAGGGATCCACTGCAGTATCCCAGTGGATACTGGCCGTGTCCCAGTGTCCAAGTCTCTCCTCTGTGGGAAACCATTGCCTCAAGCCTGCATCAGGGACCTAAGCACTCATTCTAAACCTGGTACCTTTTGCCTACCTCCTACTCCCAGTGCAGTAATTTACATTTGCTTCACCCTGGCTCTGGTGTTCGCCACCTTCACCCACAGCTGAGAGAGCGAGTCTTCAAACACTTTTTCCAGCACTTCAGCCAGAATTATTCTGTGGTTCAGCTGCTGGGTGAGACTAATGCCAGGTTCCCCAAGGAACAAATGCACCACCTGGCCAGTGAGCTCCAGCTGTCTGGCTCTGTGCCTCGAGGGCTCCTCTGCTGCCAGATCTTGCCAGTTAGTCCCAGCGTGTAATTTTTTGTTGTTGCTGTTGTTCTTATTAATGACTCAGCCAAGATTGTTTGAAAAAAGCTCTATCTCTCTTCTAAATGCAGGAAGGCTGTAAAAAAGGAGGAAAGGATGGGTGCATGGGAACTGCCCTGAGCTGTTTGTTATGTTTGCTCTCTAAATTACAGCTTGAATATCTTATGTTGTGCCTGTGCCACTCTGCCACATGGAAAAATTGAGAATATTCTGACAGGCTCCTTTCTGTGCTAGTTGAAGAAGGATGTTTGAGCATCTCTTCAAATTCAGAGCCCTGTCATAGGGTATTTAAAGGTTTGTGCTGGTCATGGGCACTAATTTGGCATCACAGATCTCTTTTGAACTTGGAGCTGCCTGGAAAACGCCTCTGCTTTTACGAGGTAGTTCTGAGGAATATGCAAAGGTGATTTTTTTTTTTTATTTTCTGTCCTGTCTGTTGCTAAGTGCACTGACTTCCCAAGAGTCTTAGTCCCTTGCTACTGAGTCATTTCCACGACAGCACTGCCATGGATCTGGGATGGCACACCATGCAAGGAGATGGCACACCAGGGTCACAGCTGAAGGGCTCTCAGAGGCACCACCAAGCCATCAGTGCTCTGACACCTGATGCCTTGCTTGTGAGCCCTGGGCAGCCCAGGCTGAGGCTGAGCCCTGCAGGGCTCTGTGTGGATGCTGGGGCAGGCTGTGCTGGCCACTCTCAGCAGTGTCCCTGTGCCAGCCCTGCCTCTCGCTGCCCAGAGCTCTCCTGGAGCACGGCTGGGCTTCTGGACATGGCTCTGGGACTGCTCTGACGACACACAGACCTTCCTCTGCATTGTCCCCAGCTCTGGAATAGATGCCACCCTCAGGGAACACGGTGCTGTGTTCTAACTCCAGCCAGGGACAGAACCTGGAGGTCACTTGGACAGGCAACAATGCAATTTTGTTTGTCAGTCTGTGTGTGCTTGTCTGCAGAGACCTCACTGCTCCACTGGGTAATGGCACTCACACAAGGAGTTTAAGTGAGAATTCAATTAAGGAAAGATTTAGAGCCATCCTCCCCTCAAGTAGATTTTTCCTTAAATAGAACTTCCTTATTCTGAGCTGCAAATAGGAGTTTCACTGCAGGCAGCTCTGAAATATGCATTTCAGCTTCTGTATTATTTAGTTCTAGGACAGGACAGTTAATTACCTCTCCAAGGCACTGGAGCTATTTAAAATATTTCCAAGGTATTCCCAACTTGTCTCCTGTCAGCTTGCCTTACGGTAGTTTTATTCATAATGTGTATTTAAATTTATGAGAAGATGCCTTCACATTTGGGTGTGTGTGTTTGTGTTGGAAAGGATCATGTGCTCTACTGTGGCAGAATTGAGTAGGAAGCAGTGCCTTCTAGAGAGTCAGGATTTATCATCTGCTTTAATTGCATTATATGTTAGAAGTTTTTTATTTTTTAAGCAACTTCAATGGGACAGAAACACTTGGGCTTTTTTTTCTCCTGATTTTGATGTATCTTAACCCAAAAGCAACATATTTACACAGTAGAGCAGTGTTTTTAATTTCTGACAGTGTAAAATGCATGTTGGGCTGGAGGTACTGCTGATTTATTTCCAGGATTAGATTTTTGATTTTCTTACATGGCTGTAATTGAAGAACAATAAGAATGACTTCTGTGATGACCCAGCTCATTTGTTTAGTTTGGAAGGTGCTTGTACTCTCAAATTTTCAAAATGTGACTTTTTGGAAAATGGGGATTTCATTATAGAATTCCAAGAATTTCTGCTTTTCAAATTAATTTATAATCACAGTGAAGATTATGTCTGTGTTTGCTGAGGCAGAAGACTGGAAAAGGCGGGGGTGGGCAGGGGGGATTTGGTATGGCCAGATTAGAGGGAGATTTTAACAGACAGTTCTATAACATATTCTGGTCCCTCTTGGAATAAGTTATGGGTGGCCTAGAGATGAGGAAAATAAAGTCTCACATCTTTGGTACAAAATCACCTGTCTTAAATGTGGACTATATAGCATTTAAGGGTTTTGGTTTCTTCAGTTGTTTTTTTTTTTTTTTTCCATTGGTGGATAACACCATAGTTCCTTATTATTTTAGTATTTTAGATTGATGAAAAAATAATACTAGTCATAAATTTAGTCCAGACACCACCAGGACAATCTTCTTTCCAGGGTTTAAGTTTAAAAATAGCATTTGATCTGAAGCTGAAAATACTTCTGAGCTGGAAAAATTAGTGACACTGTAATAAAGTTATCTGGAAACTGAGCTTCTGAGAATATGTGATCCATGTAAAGGTGTCTACATAAAAAGCTCAGTTGCTCAGAGTGGAACAAAGGATTTATGTTTCCATTGCAGGTGTCTCTAAGGAAGGAATGTGTCATTCAGCCTTTCCCATTGCTGATGGCAGACAGGTACACCAGGTGGAATTTGTTTTGCACTGCCTGCACTGGCAGCACAGCTGACCTTGAGTGCAGCTCCTGATCCCTTCAGTGCACAAAACCAGCCTGCTAAAAGGCCAGCTCTTTGTTGGGTGGGGCTTTTTTCACTTTCGATTTGTCATGGAGTGAATATGGAGCTCATGATAAAAATGAGTAGAACTGGTGTGTGGGTGTCACCAGTGTGCATAAACTGCTGACTAAATGCTCAGTTAAAAGCCATCTTCATTTCATTTGCTTGTATTAATTTTTGCTCTTAAAATTGTTCCAAGTGTTCTCAGAGGCTGAAGGCCAGAATTGCCTTCTGATTCATCTGGGATGGATGGCTGGCTGTAACAGCCCATCCTTTAAACAGAAGAAACAGACCACATCTCAGCTGCTTCTGTTCTTTGCAGGAGAGCAGACTAATTAATAACAGGAGAATGAGGTGTTAAAAGGCCTTGCTGGTATCCCTTCTGTGAATATAATGGGAAAAAGATGGACAGAAGGAGTAAGTTACTGTAGTACTACAGGGGAAAGGGAGGAATTCTCAGCTGGTGGAGCAAGCACTGATTGTTTCCATTTCTGTCTGGACTTTGAGAAGTGCACTCACTGCTCTCCCAGCCACTGCACAAAGAAATCAATTCCACATAGCAGAATTGTAGTCAAACTGGGGATTGGGGGCCAGATGGGTGGACTAAAAGGTTTGTGGAAAGCTGGCTAGACCTTCAGCCTTGAAGTGTCAGCATCCAGCTCACAGCCTGTGCCAAGCTCGATCAGGGCTTGATGCTGGAGCTGCTCTGTCCAGCATCTTCATCAGTGGCCTCAGTGGTGGGGCAGAATGTCCCCTCAGCACGGTCACAGGTGACATCAGGGGGGGAGAAGCAGCCAGGGCACTGCAGGGAGAGCAGGGCTGCCCTTCAGAGGGGCTTAAGCACTCTGGAAGAATGGGACTGTGTGATGGCAAAGGCAGGGGCAGTCTTGCACGCTGGATGGAATTGCCATTCTGGGAGCAGCTGGCCAGGTGGCATCTCTGCAGAAAAAGGCTGAGGAGGGGCAGGAACGTTAGTCAGCAGTGTGTCCTGGTGACACTGAAAGCTTGCTGCAGAGCAGAGGAAGATTTACAAGATTTGGCAGAACGTAGCTGGCAGATAGGGGAAGTGATTGCTCCTCTATGTTCGGTGCTCAGGGCTTCCTCTGGAATCGTTTCCAATTATTTTTCCAGTTTTACACTCACCCTCCTGTGCAAAAAAAAAAAACCAAACTGACAAATGAGCAACTGCAGCAGAGTGCTGATTAGGGATCTGGAGCTTGGGATCTGCATGGAAAAGCTGAAGGCACTGGCTTTGGTGGGCCTGGGGAAGAGAAGGCTAAGGGCAGGTACAATTGATGGTTTCAACCACCTGAGTGGCTCCATGTTTTCTGAATTAACCCCTTCCCACACCCTCCTTGGTGCATAGTGGAAGGGCAGAAAACAGCAGTCAAAAAGAGAAATTCCAACTAAATAAAAGGAAATCTTTTTTCACCATGCACGTGTCCAAACCCTTGATAAGATCACCCAGAAAAGTTGTGCAGTCTCTGGACATTTTCAGACTTTGAGGGAAAAACTCCCTGAGCAACTTGATCAGGATTTGGACCTTGCCCTGCTTTGGGCAGAAGCTTGAGCTAGAGACTTCCAGAGGTCACTTCCAGCTGGATTTGCTCTGTGATTCTCTTTATGGCTCTGGGAGTCTGGTGGCAGTGGACTGCTGCATGTAGGGGCTCCTGCCCTTCAGCAATTCGACCTGCATGCTGTGATCTGCCCTCAGGAGGCACAGGCTGTACTTTTTTTAGGCTGAAATCTTATCATCCTTACTCATATCTTAAGTGACAGTGCTTGTGAAAGCAAGCCCTGGCCATGAGGTAGGATCTGACATCAGAGGAGTTCCAGCATTCACGTAAGCAATGATCTCCTCCTCCATCCCCCAAGCATTGCTCTTGCTTGTCAGGGCTCTTCCTTTTCAGCTTTGTCCTCCTGGTGGGGAATGACCTGACAAATGAGTGATGGTCCATGTGAATTTCAATATTTTTGGTCTCTTGTCCCGTGTCTAAGTCCTTGGCAGATTTCTGCTTGCTGTAGCAGAAGATTTGGGCAGAATGGAATAAGGAGTTGCACTCAGAGGAGCTCTCTGTGCTCTGGGTGCTCCATGGGCCACTGAGTAACAGGAACAGCAATGAGGAGCATGAGGAATTGCAGTGTGGAACTGCCACTCAGATATGGCAGGTAACAGCAGACATGGTTCTCATTTTCTGTCCTTTGAAACACAGGTGATAAATAAATAAATAGAACAGAACCACTGATTCTGTGAGGTGTCCCTTGTGTGAGCTGCCACTGTCCTACTTCTAAAGAAAACATGCAGGTGTACAAGCCTGTTAATGTGAATTAAAAGAAGAATAAATCTTCCTTTCTTCTGGCTTAACAGCTTATATCAATTTTAATCCTACTATCAATTTTAATCCTCCCTATTTCTGCTTGTTTTATTTCCTTTACTGCTTATTTGTTAAATAACTGAGTGCAGTTGCTCCTGAGGTTTGTTACATTAACACTTTCAGTTTTCTCAGTTTACCTTAGCAAAAGAAGCAAAACAACCAAAACAAACAAACACCACCATCTCCCAACATTATTTACTCAAATGCACTTCTGGTTAACATCCTGATATGATATATTGAGTCTATTAATGAGACATGTTAAATTTATGGTTGTAAAAAACTCCTTTTGTTTGGGTTTCTGTATCACCTTGCTTTAATCCCAGTGATAAGAAATACATTCCTTAGTCTGGAGTCACATCTCATATGTAGAAATACCAGAGGTGATAAAAATTTAATGAAAGAATTTTTAATATAAGCCAGCAGGCTGAGATAAAAATTGCCTTGCAGCAAAGAAAAAAAAAGAGTTATAAAACATCTTTTGAATTCTTCCAATATGCTTATCTATCAACAGTGCTTAATACTTAAAGCAAATGTAGGACTATAAAAACCTGTAACTGCTTGAGCTGTTTCCCTTCTAGCAGATTTTTGAGCCCTGGTCTTTAGATATATTTGTGATTTATCTGAGCAATTCTAAGTTATTGAAGAGACAACTTCTTTTTTTGTTGGGCCACACTGTTCATTTGTTCTCATTTTTAATATTCCCATCAGCTGCATCTGCACTTAAATCAAACAAAAACTGTCTTGGGGATTCTAGAAACTGGTTGAAATTCAGTTTTACCTAGAAAGAGACCTTTGTGTGCTTGGGGACTAAAAAGAAGGATTTTTGCTGTACAGTTGGAGTTTACTGGGGTGTGAATGACAGAGAAGAATGCTGATGCCTTGTTTGATGACAGGATGGTGCTGGGTAGGTCTCTAAACAGGGATGTGTTACTTTAGCTCAGTCAAAAAGAAACACACCTGTCAGGCCATGCCTCAAAAAGTGTATGATATTTTTGAAGGGAGAAAAAAGGGCCATTTTCAATAATGGATGAAGTTGTGACAAGAGAAGTTTATGAACATCCCATAAATGAATTTGGTATAGGAGCTAAAGGAAAGTTAATCCCTACACCATGGCACTTGTAAATGTTCCATAGAATCAGAGAGTGGAAAGGACATTTAAGATCATCATGTCCAACTGGTCACCCAGCACATCCACCACTAAACCAATGTCCCTGAGTGCCACATCCACAGCTCTGTTAAACACCTCCAGGGTTGGTGACTCCTCCCTTCCCTTGTGCCTGACAGCCCTGTCACTGGGGAGCATTTTCCTGGCATCCAGTGGAAACCTTCCCTGGCACAGCTTGAGACCATTTCCTCTTGTCCTGTTGTCTGTAACTTGGGATGAGAGTCCAGTTCCCACCTTGCTTCAGAACCTGATCAGAGTTAGGCTGGAATTCCATCAGTTCTGTGGGGGGCTGTGGGGTGCTACAGCCTGTGCCTGCTGACAGCCAGGTGTGACACACTGGGAGCTTGCAGCCACTCCTTCCCTCTGGATGTGACACTTTTCCTCTCAGCCCCACACCTCAATTCCTTACCCAAAAGAACAGTGAACTCTTCACTTCAAAGATGACTTTAGCATTCTCTTTTCCTTCTTGCAAAGGATGTAATGTCACAGAGACACTGTTAAATTGCACAAACTCCATTTCACAGACAGGATGTGGGAGCTGCCTGCTGAGGATGGGGAGAGCCTCAGGAACCCCAAACCCTGAGCATTGCTCACACCTTGGTGGGTCATGTCACAGCCTGAGCTGACAGCCCTGTGTGATGTGTTGTACTGAAAATCCTGACACACATGATGCTGCTTTTGTTAAGGCTGAAGAAGAAGGTTTGCAATATTGACTTTTGCCTGTCGCTGTTTATGCTGTGGGCTAGAAATGTCTGCGTTTTCATGCAGGATTTGCAGAGAAAATTGGGTTTACTTCCCTGTTTTTCTTCATCTCTTTGCAGGCATAAACAGAGCCCTGCCTCACTCTGAACAATATTCAGGGCATAAGAAAAGTTTTCACTGACATTAAAGAAGACAGTGGAGGCACTGTTTAAACCACCTTCTTTCTCAAAACAATGCTGTTTTGCTCATAGAGGTGCACACTGAAAATAGTCTTCAGCATTTCTGGTCTGGTTTAACTTGCTGTAGCAAACATTCACTTGTTCAAAATACCTGTGGGAGAATCAGTAAGCTTTTTTCATGGGCAGTGCTTACAGACCTAGGCTTTATTAATGTAATGAAGACCAATTACATTAACGTAATAAAGACCAATTTTTTTGTTGTCTGACAATCATTACAGCTATTACTCATTGTGAATTAATCCCCCAGCCAGGCCTTTCATTTAGGTCTTAGCTGAATTCTTGAAAGGCGGAGTCCTCCTTGGAAAAAATTTAAGGATGTAAACATTATTCTGCCACTTACAGAATCTGGATATTTTTCTTTTCCAGGAGAACTGTTTGGCAAGTGGATCAGAGTTGCAACTAACTTGTATCAAAATTAGGAGCATTGAAAAAATCTGTGCTGAACTTCTTAAAAGCAATTAATGAAACAACAAATTATGATTTCAGTCCTGTAGTAAATAATTTAGTAACTCCCTGAAGCTGAAGGAAAAGAGATGGTAGAAAATTAGGATTCAGATTGTCAGCTGATGTAAACTGATCTCTCCACTAACCTAATCTCTTTCAAAAAGAAAGGGTTTTTTTGTAGTATCAGGAAGAAAAATCAGCTATAACTAGCAGAGGATCTGGCCCAAAGTTATTTATTGTAAAGATCTGTTAAATACCAGTCTCTGATGTATTAAAAGTACGTCTTTAGGCTTAGCATGCTTTCCTTCTGAAAGAAAAACCATTTGCTTAACCAACAAGATGCCAATAAAAAATAGAATTACAGAGAAGTTAATTAATGAGATAATTCTAATACATCCTGTTTTGTTTCTTGGCAACAGAAAGCGTGTGACAGTCAATTGTCTGCCAAATATTTTATCTTCATGTTATCCATTTGTGATCCGTTGCCTGGCGCCTGAATTAAAGCCAAGTCAGGGGAGAGCAATCAGTATCAGCAAGTTTCCAAGCTGCCTTGGATCCTGGAAAAGCAGAGGGAGCTTACATGTTTTTGTGGCTTTACAAAGACTTAGCTTAGCTCAGGGAATGGCAAATTAAGTAAATCTTGAAATGACATGTAATGGGAGGCTGCCATTTGAATCTAGAAACTGTTCAAAGCTCGGTGCATCCCAACTGGAATATCTGTATTTCTGACAAGCACAGATTGAAATCCCAGCAGAATTGACTCAGTCTCCTTCCTTCCTGCGTGGATATGTTGGGGAGTGTGCAGTTTACCCCTTCTCTTTGCCTTCTGATAATGACTGGGAGGACAGGGATGCCTGGGCTTTTTCACCAGGGCTGTCGCTGCCTCCATGTGTGACCTCGGAAAATAACTTGGCGTCTGTAGGGGTGGAATTTTTAAAACGAGCTGCCTAAAATTAGACGTCTAAAAATAAACAGCTTGTGTTCATGCAGATGTGAAGCCTTGTTTCAGATTATTTTGCTGGAAAAAATTAGCTCCTGTGTTTGTTTACCTGTAAAACTGAGCGGTGTTGAGGGACATGATAAAATATTGTAGAATCTTTGTGCAGAAGAATCGTGTAGAGAAATTATTTTCCTTCTTTTTCCAGAGGATATAAATATTTTGGCCTCAACCTAATCAAATCAAAACAAAAGCTCTTTTGCAAGCATTTCTTCATACAGTGCTGGAATAGAGGATGGAGCTCACTACTTCAGAGTGTCGATTAATAAAAAGCAGGGATGTATTCCAAAAGGAATTAGATAAAACAATGTGGAAAATAGGTGCATTAGTAGCTATTAAACTCTGATCTGGAGGCAGTCTAAAGCTAAATCAGCATTTTGCTGCAATGAGAGAGAGAATCTAGAAGGATCTCTGGGTATTTGCCCTGGTTCTAAAGCTGTTTCCCTTAAGCACTTCCTGTTGCAGGTTTTAGATCTTTGTTTATGCCTTAACGAATTAAAATACAAGTTAATTAATGGTTTTAAAACATCGAGACCATCAAATGAAATGGATATGCAAGAATTTCAAATGATGGCTGAAGGGGGAGGGAGGGTCTTTCCCTAAGTACAGAGATTCAGTGTTCTGCCGTTGGCCCAAATCTCTCTCATAATGAATTTATCTACAGGCTGCTGCACTGGATTCTGGAGATGTCTGGTGTGAGTAGCTCTGGGTTAATATAGGCTTCCTTTTAAAACCCTGTGACAGTTTACAAAATGCTCTGGGATACCCCAGGATGAAAGGTACATAAATGCATGTAAAATGCTATAATTAGGATGCAATTAGAAATGCACAAGAAAGGAGTGTTTGCTTGGCTGCACTTTATATGTCTGTAAAGTTTCTATTTTCTGGAGCACAGGAGACATGGCATAATACTTGTTCTAAGCAGTTACACTTGAAAATAATTGCTGTGTGCCAGCTCTGAGGAAGTTATTGTAAATTTGTTTCTGCTGCAAGGCAGAGACAGTAAAACTGATGCAATAATTTCAAAGAATGGGGCAAAAAATCTGGAGGAATCACCCCTGGAAACTGTAAATGAAAAGAATTAACAGCAATCAGGAGTGTCAGCCCGTGTTGTGAGGAAAACTATTTGCTGAAATAGTGAGGAAGAGTCTGCTTGTAATTTTGCTCCTGTGGTGTGGTGGTTGTGGCACTGTCCCTTTTGAGCCAGCTCTGGTGAAAGGCTGTGGCACCCACGGGGACTGTGCAGGGCATTTCCCAGTGTATGGGACTTGAAGGGAGAACACATAAGAAGATCAACTGTGAGGGAACAGGGTAAGTTCATTTCCTTTGGTAGGAGCATATTGGTATCCTTTAAAGCCTGAAGTTTTTGGGTTTTTTTTTTAATAAATAATTTTCTTCAAACATGAGGTGTGATGGCTAGACCTTTGGGTTGGGATTCATGAGACCTTGATTCAGTTTCTAAGCTGGGCACATAGATTTGTTGTCCTGGAAAGATCACTCAGTTTGCCCAGTGTTTTCCTCCTCTGTGGTATGGAAAGAATATCTCAACAGGGATAAAATCTTCCAGGCTGAGCTGAGATGGTCCAATGTCATCTAGGAAGAAATTCTTTTGAAACTTGAAGGAAAAGCTGTGATGCCTTGCCTGTCCCCACTGGATGCCATGAGGGTGTGCTGATTCATGGATCCCTGGTTTTCTGAAGTGGCTGATAACATTTTTGATTAGTAGGTTTTCTGCTAGTAGGTAGTTTGTGGGAGCTTCTGTTTGGGTTATGTGAAGACTGCAGGGAGAAAAAAGGGTGATTAAAAAAAGGAAAATTGTACAAATGAACCTTTAAATTCGAGAAATGTCAGTCAGATTGTTGGTTTGTGTGGTGGAGTTGTAGAGAACACTGCTGTCTTTTTGTTTTTCTGGCAACAGGGTAGCTCTGTGTATCCCTTGCAGCACAGGGATTGATTACTTCAGTCACTTTGTAGGAATTACAATAAGCCTGAGAACTGTGTAGGATGGAATAAGCTAAATCCAATGAAATTGCTGCAGAACTAACAGCCAGAAAGTCTCAGCTGAGCTTTAATAGCCAACAAAAACATCTCTGCTGAGCATAATACACTGCACTATTTCCAAGTCTTGTCACTTGGCAAGATTTATATGGCTTTTTTTTTTTTTTGCATGAGAACAACATACAGTGTTTATGGCAGCACACTGGCAGATTTCAAATACTCTGAAATTCCTGGAGACTGGACCTTCAGCTTTAGGAAACAGGAGGTGCTGAGCTGGGACTCAGAACTTGAACAAGGAGAAGTGATGGCGGTGTACAAAGCTGCAAGGTATGATTGGTTAACTGAACGTAAATGAAAGTGAAAATGCAATAATCTGTGTTACAGAGGGGATGCTTTGTACATAAACAGCCAAATAGATGACTTGTAGTTATAGCTGCCTTGAATATGATGTCTAATGTTGTAGGTACTAATAATACCCAGGTACTGAGGGTGTGATGACTTGTACAAAATGGAGATGTGAATTGAATCATTCTCATCTTCCTTCTTCACCTCTTCACCTAAACAAAAAATAATAAATGTGGTTTACAGAAGAAAGCACACTGGTGAACTTGAGGAACTTGTCTCCTTATTTCTGAGCCAATGGAGCTCCTTTTCACCAGTTTATCTGGGACAGAAACACAGCATGCAGTTGTATCTAGGAGCAGAGTAAATAAAATAAATAAATTTTAGTGGTCAGCACTTCTTGGGAATATAGTACTTTAATTTTTTGTCTGTGGAACAAGAATAATTGTATCTGCTTAACACGTCAGAGGATTAGTAATGGTAATTAAAGTGTGGAGTGCTTTGATTATTAAAAAGAAGAATGGGGATGGAAAGAAAGCAGTGTTTCTGATGAGTTATTCATTTTCAGTCAGGCATGTTAAAGTCCAAATGGAGTAAACACCCTGTCCTGCTCTCCACTTAATTTGGCAGCAAATAAAATTTATAAAACCGCAGGAGAACAATGTCAGCCTGAGAATAAAGGTAGAGAGACCAGGTTCTGTGCCTGTGTTTACATTTGTCTGTGCATCTGAATGACTGTATTTTTAGCAAGTGGCTGAGATGACAATTCATTGTGGGAAAAATGAAGTCAGGAGTCCAGGAAATTCAGGATTTAGCGTCTGAAGGAGGGAATAAAAGTACCTGGCCAAAATTTGGTCGTGTTTAGCAGTTCCCAACCAAGAAGCCAAAAGTTTTTATGTGTTTCTGGCATCTTTTCATTCATGTTTAGAGGAGAAGAGGTAATTTTTTTGTCATCTGAAGTGAAATCTCAGTGATAAAATGGGATTCTTTTTTCAGCAGCATCTATCAGTCCTTAATAATATACAGGGGAGAGTAAGTGTGTTCTAGAGAGGGCCTCAGGTTGCAAGTCGTCAGTTTCTGCACCTTGTGCTTGGCTGCTTTTCAGTCAGATTTCCTTGAATTAGGGTTAAACAACTTTTCTTTCAGTTTTCCCTCTCTCCTCCTTCCAGGGGAACAGATCTTCAAGGTTCTAACCATTAGTATGGGTACAGGGGAGAAGGAGTGAGAGAGGAGAATGTGCAGCTCAGGAGGTGAGAGCAGAAATTCAGAAAGACTCTGAAGCAGTTAAAGGAGACAGCTTAAGGGTTCTAGGGATGATTTAATGGACATGGAAAGGAACTGGGAAAGCAGACAAATGGAAAGGAACTGGAAGTAATTCTGGGGATGGTATTGCCAAGAGGACGTTACAAGGAGGTAGGGCAAACCCGATGGTGCCGAGGATGTTGGACGCAAATCAATCAGAACAAAAAGATTCATTAATTCAGCTGCTCAAGGAACAGTTTGTCTCTGGGTATGTGCAACTGCGTAGAAGGAAATGCCTGGAAGTCTGCACTTACAGGCAGCCTAATTGCCTCTGCTGGGAGGGGTGTTGTGGGAACAGAGGGAAGATGCCTGGGACTTCAGTTTTCCCTGTTCTGAGTGTGTGTGAAAATGGTAAAAGTGTTTCTTTCACAGGCTCTTCCTCCTTTGTTCAGGTGCAGTATAGCCATGAAACAGCAGCCGTGGAGTGGGTATGAGATGCAGAGTAAAACAGAGAGAAAGCAGACTCAGGACAAAATCACCTCTGGTTGCAGTCAACCTTTAAGGCTGCTGGTTAGGATCCTTTTGTATGAAAAAGAAAGTTATCAATAATACCAGCTGATTTGAGATGGTCAGAACAGTAAGTCATGTCATTGTTTGAAAGACAGCATACCAAGGTCTCGATGAGTAATGGAATAATATCTAGAGGAAAACACTCACTCTTCCTTTAAACTGTTTGGGAACACAGACACACCTATTCTGCTCGGGCCACTCCCTTTCATGCTGTTCAACCCAGGAAATAGTAGGAGTGGAGCCATAGAGTGAGCCACCTCTGGAGGCTCTCACTTGTTCCTCCAGCTTGCCATCTGTCTGTGTGAGGCTGTAGCTTTTGGGGTGCAGGAGCCACTGCCTGAGAGCACAAATGGAACTGGAAATACATCAGAGCCCTGCAAACGGCAAAGGTTTGTCCTGGACTGTTGCTCTGTGTAAATCTCTGACGATAAATGACAGGTTAACCCATCCACAGGACATTGGTTCTTGGATTTACAGAGGGAAATCAGGCTGAGACACTTCTGTTGGACTGAAATTGGGATCTTTCTGATAAGAAAAGCAGTTTCTTTATTTTGGTTTGTTTTTCTTTACTGATTTAAGAGCTAAACACCTCCCCAGCCTGGTGTGCTTTATGAACAGTGGACTTTGTTACTTGGCTGAACAGTGTGTGCATGTCCCCATGTGCTGCTCCTCTGGAATGGATATCTGAGCATAGGGAGCAGAGCACAACTCAGTGGAATTAAACAGGCTTTTTATCCAGCTCTGACTCCCTGTGTATTTTTGTAAGAGATAATTCACTGCTGTCTTTTGAAGTTTACCACTTTCTAGCTAAAGATGATGACAGCACGCTGGTGCTGTGGGGTGAGTTCTGCAAAAAGAGCTTTTAGAGTTCTGTAGTGGCAGGTGGCACAAGAGTTCAGAGCATTGCTGATTGATGCTTTGAAAGAAAAGCTGATAAGATGTCAGTGTTAGGTGCTTTTGAGGGCAGATTTCTGTGGTGTTTAACCTCAGGAAGCCCTGTGCCATCTGGGTGCTGCTGGCTGAGCACACCTACAAGTTCTTGTCTGTCCTGCAGCCGCCTGTCCGTGCTGCTGTCCCTGCACAGCAGGCAGGAGGGCTGGCTGTTCAGTGCCTCTTGTGCTGCCTTTGCTGGCTCAGGGATGGCTCTGCTGCACTGGTGCCAACCTGCAGCAACCTGCAGCAGGTGAGGCTCAAGGCACTTCTCTCCTGCACACCTAAAGCACATGCAGTGCAGTTTTGTTGGTGAGTGCTGCAGAGGGAATACTCTCTGCCTCCAAGAGGCTGCAAATCTTGGTTTGCTTTGTAAACATTCCTCTTTTTTTATACCACAGGCTCAGATAAAGGAGGGGGGAGAGGCATAGGTATAAAAAGATATATTTTGCTTTCTTGGGAACACAAGTGTGGGTAGTTGCTTTCTCTGCTATGCTTGGACAGATAAACCCTTGGGGTGCCCATTTGATTTCAGGGGTTAGAGGAAGAAGAAATAAAGTCTTGTTTTCTTCTTTGCATTGTCTAATCCAGTATTTGTCTCTTATAAACAGATGGGTCTGGAGATTAAAAAATGTACAGATAGACATATTGAAGAATTGTGTACACCTCTCTATGAAAAGTGTCCCTGTACCTTAAAAAAAAAAAACAGCAAAACAACAGAATAATACAACTCAAATTTTCTACCAACTGTAACAACAAAAAATTATTTTCTAATCCATTACCAGTTAGCCTTTGTAGGCCAAACACCTAACCTAGTGTTGATTTAGATATAGCAGTTTTATTTCTGCTCATTCTCTCAATGTGGGCTGAATTAGGTGTGCAAAATTCCTTTTTCCATCCCTATATCTTTCCTAATTTGTTTTTACAATACTGTTTTAAATTTATTTTTAATATAAATCAATCTCCATAGTGTAAAATGCAATAGCATTTGGTTAAAATCAGCACTTTCTGTATATTCACAGATGTGACACTTGGGGCCATGGTTAGTGCTGGGTTAACAGTTGCACCCCATGATCCTGGAGATCCTTTCCACCCAAAATGATTCTGTGTTTCTCTGACTCTATGATGTTGCTGTGATGTGGGAAACACCCCACCATGATGTGAATTTAACCAAATGAATATGTGATCCCCTGGTCCTGTGGGTACTCATTATGGTGAGGTTAGGCTGAATCTCTGTTTTTCTCTCCCTGAGAACTGGGAAAACCTTGCTTGAACCTCTGCCTGCTTTGGTTGGTGCTGGTGATCTGCTGGCTGGGGATGGAAATCTCTTCTCTCTGCTGGGTCCTAGGAGATAAATTCATGATTGCCACACTGAGAAAGCACAGAGGAGACAATTGATCCTTCTCCCTGCTGCTCTGTAGGTGTTTGCACTTTCTCTTCCCTCGTGTTAGGAGGGGAGTGAAGCTGTCTTGAAATCTAATATATAGAGAGATAATTGCTTGTCATTTCATTGAAGTTGGTAATGAAAACAGGTTGTTAAGTTTGACTTCTATTTTTAATCAGTTTCACAAGCTGGCTTTTCTCATTCTAGAAAAATGATCCCCTGATTCTCTCTGTCAGCTGTCCATTTCAAGGTGAAGGCTTGACCTCATTCTGATGATAGCCCAGTAAGCAGCAGGAAAACTGAACTTTCTGTGCTTGCTCAGAATCAATTAACTGACTCCAGGAACAGTACTGTGAGGATCTGGATTTCAAAGAAAGCATCAATGTTGGGGGGGAAGCTCAATAACCATCAGAAAATCACTACAAAATGGTGTATTATCTTCTAATTCATTCATAGTTAAAGAGGAAATAACTGGGAGCTGCCAACTAGTTTTAGTCTGAAAATATGCATAACATATGTTTATAACATAAGGTTTTCTACTGATAAATGCTGTTGTGATCAGCATGTGTTTTAACTGATTCATCTGAAAATTGTGCTTAGTGCTGCTTAAAGGAGTTCATCAATCAGTTTTTGTTCACACAACCTGACAGGTTGGCTGGTTTGCCTACTTTCTTTAATTATTTTTGTTATTGCTTAGCTCTTCTTAATTGCAGAACTATTTCTCAATCAAACCAAGGCAAAACTCTTGACTAAAAAAATTGAAGATGCCTAGAGAGTGTTAATACCAGAAGGGATTTTGAAACTGAACTGCATAGAAAAAGGATTTTTTCTTTTGGTCATTGATTTGTGTCAGTGGTAAATCTGTGTATTAAACAAATACCACAGTGGCAACGTCAACACAAATAAAAGGAAACTTAAGTTTTGCTCTAGGCTGAGGGAGTGTTTACACTTAAAAACCCAAACCAACCACCCTCCTAGTGTGTACTATTAATAGTTGTTTACATTCTACAGAAGCTGAAGAATAAGGCATCTCATTCAGTTACATTCAGGCATGAAGTAACTGTCTAGATGCAATATTTCATGTATTTTTAATACCAGGAAATACAGAGACTCCCTAGTGTTGGCTAAGAATGCAGCAGAAATCCTCCCTCAAAGATGGCCAGGCCCATCTTGACTTTATATTATGTTCTAGTTACAATTAATTTAAAATTAATTGAAATCTTACTTGTGTTCAAGGTTCAGCTGTTGGAAAAATGATTTTACTTGGTAGCCCATGACACATAAGACCTTCAAAAAACCCCACCTTAATTTATGGCGTTTGGTCTTGCGGTGGAAGGATAAGATCAAGAAATTCTTGCTGAAGAAATACTGCAGTAAATCATTGCTGCAAATACACTATGGTAGTAGTGTATTTGTACTATCAGTCAAGCAGTCAAAATAGTGATCTTCAGTTCTTTGGGGGGGCTCCATTTGGCTCATTCACCATTTCAGTAATTTATGATATCACTGGAATGATTTTTCCCACTATTGTAATACCATATTTCCTACTTCCTCTTGCAGAACTGCAGCTTGCTAGATTGTGAGTGCCCTCCACCAGCACTGCAAGATCAAGACTCTTGATTTAGTGCTGTCTCTGAGTAACTCTGGAAGGATTTGATAGGCACAGCTTCACAGCACCGTGCATGTCAGGGAAATATCCCGACGTGTGGCTTGCCCTGTGTTGAGTGGCACTGGTGAAGAGCAAACCCAGCTGTACCTGTCACCAGATCCAGGGCATGTTTTCTCCTTTTCAGTGTAGTGTCTGGGAGTTTGCTGTGTTTCTCTGACTGCTGCTTTTCCTGGTGATGCCAGATTACAGCTCTTGTTTGAGGAGACTCCACTAAACTATCAGTAAAATACAAGCAAGTGTTTGTGTAGCTCTGAAATACCCAAGGGCATTAAAACCTCTCTTCATCAAATACTAGTTGGCATGTGCTGTATGTTATTTCCTGCCATTAATAAATGGGAACAAATTCCAAGTGTTTTTTTCTGTTCCATCAATGTATTTTCAGATGTGTCCTTGCCTCAGTTTTGCCACAGTACAGAATGTGAGAGAAGTGGGCTGCTCACAGGGTGATAATTGTGCTTAACTGACAGTTTCTTCATTTTTAACAGGGCTCTTGATCACTTGTGTGTGTGTGCAGCTGATTTAACCAGAAGATAGTGCTGACCACAAGAGGAAGGTTCAACAGTGCAGTAGGATTTATTTAATTAGGAAACAAAGGTTAGCCAACACAGCATATTTAAAGCTGCTTTTATGAGGAATGTTGGCAGTGGATGAACTGATCTGATGTCATTTCTGGCATCCTGCAGCAGTGCCATACTTTCCACTATATAGAAAGGTAAACCTCCTATTCTTAGTTGTGATGGACATTGACAAACAGTTTCTACTGGCTTCTGGTAGGGGCTTAAATTAGTTTTTATAGTACAAAGGACTCTCTTTTAGAGCTTCACTGGTACTACAAGAGGGCAGTGTGACTGCAGGAGTTCTTTTACAGTTATGCCATGCTCTGAGAATGGCTTTGATGGTGGAGGATTTGGGAATTAGATGCAGCAAGAGAAATATTTAATTCTTCTGATCACGTGTGTTGGTGCTACATCTACAGCAGAAGATCAGTGTTAGGAGGCAATGGGCAAAGTTAAATTAACATGTTCAGGAAGCCCTGCAGTGATTTAGAGAAGGCTTTCTTCTGGTGTAATTCTTTACTCAAATTCAGCATTTCAGTAAAGTTACCATGTATGTTTCTGTAATTGTGTGACGTGTCAGAAGAGACTGTAATGACACCCAGTTTATTTCAACACATAACAAGAGGAGTGGTGCTTTCTTTGATGTCATCCTTGAAACACGTCACTCTTTACAAAGGTACAGGAAATAAACTGAGGAATGAAAGATCTCTGAAGTTTCAACTTTGATCTTTTTGCTTCCCAACATATTTCTGTCTCAGTTACTATGAAGTCTACATTGTGAAGAGGATGTTACAAGGAGTTACTTCTCTCAGCTAGAAGAAAAATGTCAAAGTTCAAGAAAGGAAAAGTAAAGAAGAGAGTATGATTAAAGGAATGACATTAATCTTGAAAATCTTTGCTCTGTTTAAATAAAAGACACCTAAACATTGCTGAGGAGTAAAAAAAAAGATTCCTACTGAAGACCTGAAGAGCTGCCAGCTTCTGCCAGGATCCTTTTGGCTAATTGTTCCCTAGAGTGGCTTAGGCACCTCTTTGACTTCAAGCATAGAGCTCAGCCCCACAGAAGTCGTGGGATTATTTACAAATTTGGGGACAGACAAGCACTTGGATTGTGTTGCTGAGTCAATCATGCAGAGTCCTGGGGGTGCAGCAGTTTTTGTATTTATATTTCAGATTGCTTTCACTGTACCTTGCCTGTGAAATGGCATCAGTTGTCAGCAATTACACTTGGCTTTTTTTTGTATGTGTAAGTAGAAAGGATTGGCTTTGCTGTAAGAATCCATAGTGCACTGTTCTTGACATTGGAGATCAATAGATTAGCCTTGTGCTGCCAGGAAATAAAATGCTGAGCCATCTCATCTTCTAATAATGCAATAGGTAGATCCATTAATGCACACACTGTTATTTTATGTCTGAAAATAGATGTGAACAGAGATGGTTTTTTCCACGACTATTCTGAAATAAACATTGGAATGGATTAAGTAAGATAAATATCCTTTGGTTGAATCAGGGCTTTTGTCATAACCTAACTCTTGTACTCCCAGTGACCACAGTAACAGTGATTCTGCTTGTTTGGGGAGGAATAACTAAAAATGCAATTTCCAGATGGGAGAAGATGTACAGAATTAACTCTTTGCCTTTCTTAATAACTTGGTTTTCTGTGGAAAATGAGCACTTTTATAGTTAAATAAGGGATACAATCTACTGGAAAATCATTGAGAAATACAAATGAAGTTGGGAGGTAATGATGATCAAGGAGAAGCACTCAGCTGTGCTTTACATGACCTCTTTTTTAATGCTGACCAGTCACTCCCTAGTGTTGTTATCTGTGGTACTTCTATAGTTTCCATTATCACAGGATCTGAAAACTTCAGTCTTTAATGTACCTATTGTTACAAATCCCTTGTGAGGGGAAAGTGATAGGGGGAAATACAATGAAAGAGATTAAGGGAATGGCTCAGGGATGAACAGCAAGTCTGTGGGAGTGCAGAGACAGCATATTTCCCAAATCCTATGTTAAGGCTTCCAGAGGTGATAGACTAGCTGACATTATTAGGACTTTTTTTCCCTTATGTCATTTAAATATTTCATTTAGTGATTGATTTTTTCTATGTTCTGTTTTTCTTTGTACCATTTCAGCCAGCTAGTGATTTCATGTGAAGGTAGATGTCTGGTGTTGCTCTCCTTTGTCCAAGAAAAAGATCATTAGATGTAATCTCAGGCGTATTGTTTGGATATTTTTGTTTGTTTAATCTTTCTGCTCGCTGCTTCACTGAAGGATAAACTTGGTGGTTGTTGGGGATTGGGGAAGTGAGTCAGATTCAGTTTCTGAGCAGAGAGCAAAGGGAAAAGCATTCCCAAGAGCTTGTCCTGCTGCCTGTCCAGCTTTACAATGCTCTGCAAAGCCGGGCTTTTGTTACCAAAGGCTCATGTGCCATGGAAGTTATCATACATGGTTGATAACAGGAAGCACAGCACAATGCTTTAATTCAGCTGAAAGATTTTGCAAATGTCATCAGTTGGGAAAGGAAATTGTCACAGTGTGGTCTTAGTTAAGTCTGAGATAGAAATGCAGTTGTGTTTTCTCTTGCGTTTTTTGTAGGTTACAAATTGTAACAGGAATAAAGGGCAAAGTGATGTTTCATGTATGTTTTGGAATGAACACCAAGAAACCAGGACATGAAATAACATTTGCTTTCTCATTTCCAAGTTAGTTTAACAGAAGGGCTTGTGCATGCAGATCTTGCTGTTGATGTATAAAACAGGTCTGGTTTTCAGTGTGCCACCTGCAGAGATCCCCAGGTGGTTTTCAGAGTAGAAGTTTGACTCAGTACAGTGACACAAACATAGCTACACCCTATTCAGACCTGAACTTGGTTCTGTCCTTTCACACAGACATGGACAGACTTCATGGGCTGGACAGACTTTGTGGCAGTTCTTGAATTTGCATGTGTGTGCTGCAGAAAGAGGCGTTTGGTGGAGTTTGGCTAATGATTACTTAAAGGTCAGTTGTAAAAGCAGTGGAAAAAAATGTCATGTGGCAGCTTGATAAGAAGCCTGTATGGGACACTCATGCTTGATTGTGTTGCTCAGCTGGGTTATAACACAGATCCTTTTACCTTTGATATCACTTTAACCTGAGCTAGCCCTTTTTAGCCCATTTCAGTTAGTCACTTTTTCTTTTTGCCAGTACAGAGAAGCCTTGTGGCTTTGTGGTCTTTCTGTTCCTCCAGCTTACCTTAGAGAACCTTGTGTGGGTTTAAACCATTAAACCAACTTGGCAGAGATCTGTGGATTGTATAATTCCCACCTCTGCAGGTTCTTCATAGCCTTTATCACAATAAAAGATACCAAAACCCCATAGCTGGTTTTTTTAGCTATATCTTATGCTTTTATAGACAGTGAACTGTTGAAGTAATATTAAATGTTAGTAACTAGGAAGTAATATATTAAATATTAGTAACTAGGCTTTTCAGTCTGTTTTGAATAAAATTTGCATCTTTGAAGTGTCTGCCTAGTAGTACTTCTATGAGCTCTGCTAAACATTTTTTCTTGAGTGGATATGGTGGCAATGAGGAAGCAGGACAGAAAACAAGTGTAGTGTACCTGGAGCATATTTGCTTGTGAGGAGCACTTGTTCTTCACTGCTCATCCCCACCTCAGCCAAAGCCATTCTGCAGTGTTTGGCCAGGTAGATGTCATTGCCTTTGGTGTGGTGGGTGGTGGATTTCCTCAGAGGAGAACAGAGACAGGTATGTGTGGCCACTGCAGCTGTCTGGCAGCAGGACTGCTGAGTCAGCTCTTGTGTGTTTTCTTCTCAGCCAGGTAAACAACAAGATCAGATGGGCCTCATGCTCCAGTGAGTGAGCTGAGAAAATACCCTGCTCCTGTTGCCCCTGGCTGTGGTGCCTTAGTTCTTCTACAATGTAGGGTGCTGGAAGTTTCCAGAAAACACAGTGGTGTTTGTGCCTGGGCTCTGCTGGGGTTCCAGAGATGGACAGCATTGAGGAGTGGGGCATGGCAGTATGTGATGAGCCAGTGGTGTTCCTACAGCAGTGGACATGCCTGCCTGCAGGAGTATCATAGAATCACAGCATTCCAAGGGTTAGGTTTGGCTTGGGGGAACCATTAATGGCCCCATGGTCAAACCCTTCTGCAGGGAGCAGGGATGTCTTGCATTAGATCAGGTTTCTCAGAGCCTGGAATGTTTCCAGGGATGGGACATCCAGCACCTCTGGGCAGCCTGTGTTTCACCACCCTCACTGGGTGCACTTCATCCCACTGCCCATATCATTGGTGAAAACACTAATCAGTACAAAACAACACATTTTAGTAGTGGTGGTAATTCTCTTTCTGGCTTTAAGCTAGGGGGACATTTGATTATCTCTCTAACCTGAGCATAATCCCATCAGAATTTCGTGCAGCAAGGGAATGGGTTTTGTTTCCATTTGAAAATAATTTCTGTAAACTACTGGAATAAAATAGCTGAGATACTTTTTAAGGACTAAAACATGATTGCTTCAAAAGCCACAAAATAGCTTTGCACTACCGGTTTTTAAAGCTCAGCAAATTTTATGTAGTACCTGAATTATTAATGGAGATAAATTGGAAGAAGAAGATCTCTTTTCAGCCTTAAACAAGCAGTAGTTGGTTGACTTTGCAGAGAGGGGCAGCTCTTGCTGAAGCCATGAGTGAGCAGGTCCTGGGTGAGGAGCCCTATGGGGTGAAGAGCTTCTGTCAGTATGCCCAGAAGATGACTGCCTGTTTTGGACACTTAGGTAAAGAAATTAAGATGTGCATGTGGATTTTCTGGCCTTCATTATGTGGATGAAGTTTGCAGTAAATAGCTGAGTGTTTGTACATCAGCCTGCAGTCTTGAGTCAGTAAATAGTGGGTGTCAAAAAAGCTGAATATGTGGAGTAATTTTACCACAAGTAAAGTTTTGCTTCTTTTCTGTGTGCGTGTTTGAATGTTGGAATTTTTTTTCTTTTCTTTGCTCTCATTTGTTGGTTTAGTTTTTTATTGCTTGGATAAGTATATTTCATGGTAAAAGTAGATAGAATGCTTGCTCATTTTTCATTTAGATGAAGGGCCTTTTTTTCCTCTCCTTACTCTCAATATCTTTGAGAGTTCTTATATGGAGAAGGTAATCCTGATAATCCTGTTGCCTTGGACAGATGCATGAAACATTATTTGGGGCTATCTACCTGTGTAATAGATGTGTTACCTTCTGAAGTGGTATGGTGAGGGAAAAGGAAAATTTTGTTTTGTTTTACCCTGTTTTCTGTATTTTTGTTTTGATTATTTTTTGCAGCTAGGTTTTGCTGAACTGGTGTGCCTGACTTCAGTTTCTTGGGTTTCTGATTGGGCTGCTTTTTGCTTTCAATGCAAGACTAAAATCACACTGAAATGCATTTGCAAGAAGTTTAACTCTGATGGCAGAAGAAATTAAGACAGCATTAGTGCACTACACATTTCTGCTGAAGGGCAAGTCTAATCCTCAGTGCTTCTCTGAAACATGGAGGGATATTTCCTCTTCTGTGCATTTAGCCTGTGGTGTCTGGTTTTTACCATTATTCACTCCTTGCTGTTCTGTTTCTTAATTTATTTGTGGATTGCAGTAAAATTTCTTTGTTACTTCTGTTCTTGGAGTATTCGTAGAGATGCTTCTATTCCTGGTTGCATATGAAACATGCATGTATTTTTTATCATCCAGGCAGCCAATTGGTGTGGTGAATTCAGAGGGGATTGGATAAGAAATGGTCTTGAGACAGCTGGAAATATTTATAAATAAAATATTTATAAAGTTGGAAATGAGATAAAATATTTAAAGTAGCTGTTCTGCATAATTCCTGTCTCCTATCCAGCCAGCCCCCTGTGAAAAGTGTCAGTCTGGAAAGTGCCCATACCTCACACTGTGCTCTGTGCAGGCTCGGGATCCCAGCTCTGACTGCTTGGATTAGACACAGCTTTGAATTGGCAGTGATTTAAACAGGTTTTGCTACTTGGCAGATCCTGAGAACCCTTCCTCAACACTAGCTCTGAGTGAGTGCCCTGGATTCCTCAGACTTTCTTTCACAAAACATAAAGACAGGGTTGTGCCCCTGTGATTCCTGCCTTTTTCTTTTCTCTTCAGCAAGAACAGCAGAAATCAGCCTTATACCATTTAATTGAATGCTTAAGTGGTAGGAGATTGCCATTGTCTTTTTGAGTCAGACTGAATCAAAAAGTGTTTAGTAGCTGTTGTATGAGGCTGTCTCAGGCCTTGTCCTTTGCCTTGGACACAAGGATGTGCTACAAACAGTCCTTTCTCTGACTCAGAAGCCTCTGTGATGCTTCCTGGCCTTGTTTTGCTTATTTCTACTGCTTGTCCCTTTATATTACATATTGACAGGATTGAGGCTTTTGGAGAAAAAACACTGTAATTATAAAAAAAATAAAAAGAATTATCCAAAAATCATACTGCTTTGTGAACAGCTGGCATGGGGTATTTGAAGGTGCAGTTCTCAGACAAGTGGCTGCAACAGCCAGGGCTGGAAAGGAGCAGCATTAGAGAAATCTGTCTCAGGGGAAGGAGGATCTTATTTTTAATTAAGCAGGATGTTTCTGCAGTGACATGGTAGCATCACTAAATCCCGATCCTTTGTCCCCCACCAGTTTTGCTGGTGGAAGGACACTGGATTGTGCTGCACTGTTGGGAGGATGATCAGACTCCCCTACAGTGGTCACAGGCTGAGTGCTTCTGTGGTGGATGTGCAGGTCATACTGGTTTAGTATGAGTATTTAGTATTTAGTACTGCAAGAGCTGGTGTAATGAAACTCCTGGTGAGCAGAGCTGGAGGTTGGAGTCAGCATGGGCACAGAGAAAACGGGGAGTCAGCTTTAAACCAGTGTGTTCAAGCTCCTGCATGAGGAACTTCTCTTCTGGGAATTAGGCAGCCAAGCTTCAGCAAGTGTTGCCCCAGCTGGGCTCACCTTTCTGCCCTCTGAGGATTGACTTGAGCAGCAGAATGATTGTCTGGGCAGTGTGTGTGTTTGCCTCTCCTCAGAGGGCAGAGTCCACCCTGACGTGTCCGTGGGGCTGGGTGGTGTCAGAGGGCTGTCAGATGGTTGGCGCTGCTGTCGTCAGATGTCACCATCCTTCACCCATCACCCAGCAGCAAGTGGCACTCCCAGAGTGAGGGATCCTTGGGTTGGCCCATCCAGCCCCTCCTGTGAGCTGTCCCTCTGCTTTGAGCTCTGAATGGAGATCCACCCTCACCACCTTTGGATTTTCAGAGCTGCCTCTTCCACCGAGGGGCTGTGGAGGGCAGGTCAGTAGGTTGAGAAGTCTGGGAGAGAATGAAAAATTGCTGCAAAGCTTCATTTCCTCTGAGGAATGCTTAAAACGTGGCATTTGCTGAGATCTCTGATCTGGTACAAGATACTCTAAGGCAGAACTGGAGTTGCTGTATCTATTGAGCCAGGTCTTCTTCAAATGCACATTAGCATCACCCCAATAGAATTAGTACAGATTTATTCTGACTTGTCCTACAGTGTGCTCTCCATAGGTTAGAAAATCCAGGAGCATGGCTGTTTAAGGAGAGCTGTAATTGCACACTTGTTTTCAAGATAATAAAAAAGCCATACTACTTGGAAAATATAAAGTAATTGACCTCATAAGAGATGTGTAATAATACGTGATCAAAGTCTGGATTTATGAGATGGTATTTTCTCTTGGAAACAGTAAATAAAGCAGTCTCCTCTTCAAAGCCTGTCCCCATATGGAGTCAGTACTTGAGCTCTGAGTTTTGAGGGAGAATTAAGTGACAGTTTCTCACTGTGCTCAGTAAGCCTGTTGGTAGAGTTTTTGTCACATTCTAATTTAGAAAAAGCCTTACTGGAAGCAGTGCCATGATTAGACCAGGTCATTTTGCAGCTGCAGCTAACTCCTCTGTGTTGAGGGGAGTTGGAATTCTGGGCCAGACACTGTTTGCACAGTTGTCTCTGTGCCTTTCACTGAGTAGACAGTCTGAAGTTGCCTCTGAGCATGTCCAGGTCTGGGGTCTACCTGTAACTTTCTCTTACAGATGATGAATATTGTTTGTTTGGGGTTTTTTTTCTCTCTCTCACTTTGGAATTTCCTGTGACTTTCCAGTGCCCTGTTGATGATTAACTCTGCCTTTAACCAGGGAGAAATATTCATTAGATGATTAGATTAGCAAGTCACTGGAATTGGATTAATGTAAATACTTCTTGTAGGTGAATCAGGAGGGGTTGGCACAGTGTCTGCAAAGCCTCTGCTGTCAGCTCCACAGGAAGGGGCAGAGGAAGAGCACAAGCAAACCAATCTTTCATGGTTAGGGAAAAGCTGAAGTGCCTTTGTTTGCAATAGGCAGTGAAAGCTTCAGAAAGGATTTCTCCAGAGAAATCTGCTTATGAAGTAGTGGCAGCCAGTGCTTGTACATTCCTAAAAAAGGAGGACCAACGTGCTCCACCTTTGCTACAGCCTTTTCTCCCCAGCACAGGGACAGACCTGGCATGGAAGAGGGCCGTGCTAGATTAAATGCACAGATGTGCATTTGTAGCTTATGATGATGATGATGATGATGATTCTATAATAAGACTTTTGACACAGCACGGTTTTTTGATTTTAAACTAATCCTCTTATATAACTCAGTTACGTTCTTTCCATTGTCCTGAATATTAATCTGATTTTCAGATACTCTTTTTGGGTTTGTTTCTGATTTTTGCATTTGCAGGGATGAGTTTCAACTGATTACAATAGTTTTAGATGGCAACCACCTGATCAAGCATACTGTTCTAATCTCTTGAAGATAATCACTAAAAATATATCTTCCTTAATCTCCTTTGCTGGATAAGAGAAAAAGAGAAGGATTGGAAAGGGCAGTGTGCCGTGAGACTGACTGCATGCACTACAGGTTGCTTTCCTCAGCTTCTCCTGAACAGAAATGCCATCTTTCCCCATCTTAAACAGCTTTGGGAAGCTGTGTGGCTCAGGTGAAGAGCTGGTGCTGGAAAAAGTGAAATTTCGAAATTCAGTCAGACGGATGTCAATAATTGAGGATGGGGATATTGCAGAGGTCTTGTATCTCATTCCCAAGCAGAGCTTGCTGAAGCAGCTGCCCTACTTGAATCCAGATGACTACTACTTGTGTGAGCAGCTGTATGACACTCCTGAGCGCCTGGGTAAGTGAGGGCTGCTGCCAGATCTTGGCTTTTGGTTGGTGAATAGGCTAATTGCTTTACAGTTGTGTTTTGTGTAGCACCAAGATACTGACAGAAAGTCTGTTCAGGTGTGGAGAAATCCTTCATCACTGACAGATGGAAAGAAGAATGAAATGCCAAGGTAGAATCTGGAAGTAGTTGGTGGATGTAGGTACAGCTCTCTTTGTATGTCAATCCTGGGACAAAGTGGGGGCCTCTCCAGAAGTATTCAAGCTCAAAAATACCTTTTGAAAGCACAGCATCCTGTCAGTGGCGTGTTCAGAGCTTTCCCATGGCATTTGTGAAACTGTGTTCCCTTCTGCTTGCTTTTAACCTATTGCCAAGGAGTATTAACTGAAACTGCCTCATTCTTGAATTGGAAAAAGTGATGAGAAGCCTTTCTGTGCTTACCTCCTTGTCATTTATTAGGATTCTGTGGTATCTTTTATCCAGGTGCCTCCTTTTTCTGGATAAGAAGTCAAAACTTATTTAGGTGCTCTTTGGAGCCAGTCCATGCCTTTGATTATCCTTTTACATTTATTTTCCTAATTCTACTATAACTCTTGAAAAATTGGGTAATAAAACTGTGTCCATCATGTAGCATAATGTGGATATATGCAAAGAGTTATTATGATGTTCTTTGTTCCTCCCTGTAGTTTTAAAATTTGGTTTGTGTTTTAATTGATATTGAACATTAGCTTATTCCTTAGTAGAACTATTAGTGGTGGAATAGAACTTATATCTGGAACTTCTAGAACTTATATCTGGAATTTATCAGCCTAGATGGTTTCTTACAGTCCATTACAAATTAAAAAAAAAAAAAAAAAAGAAGTTTCCTGGAAACTCCTGTCTGTGAACAAGAAATTTGCTATAACTGTTAATATTTTCCAGATAAATTTCAAAGATTTTATCTTCTAGGACTGGCTCTCTGGACTTTTGTTTTGATAACCCTAACTGCCTATGTGTTGGAATTTTGTCTGTACTAAGCAGATGAAGAAAGCTGCTATGTGCTTGTCACTCTGTCCAGCTCCTCAAATGTTAATACTGAGTGACTGTATTTGGTAGGCAAGTATTTTCAAAGATCTTCTTTGGTGTATGACCCTTTTTCTTCTGTGCAAATTGCTTTTTTAGTCAGCTCTGTACCTAATGAACTTCACCTTGTGAGAGAACTGTCCCAAACCCATATTGCAGATAGTTACTGCTTCTGAGTAGTCAATTATTTTAAAATTAACATTTCAATGAAAGCAATGCTAAAACATGGGGCAAATGTATAATATAGCTGTGAGCTGGAAAAAAACAAATATCATTTTGCCTTGCTAGACCCCACAGTGTTTCCCATTGGTATTCTAGAGAAAAAAAATCTACATACAATTCAGCATTTTTATGAATCACAATTTAGTACTGACAGTTACTTGGATGAACAGTGACCAGCTATATGATCAGTCAGTGCAGGACTCCAGCAAAATTCTTGCCATCATAGCAGGCTGGGAGCTATCTTCTAACTTGTATGGGGCTTAAATCAATCTGGAAATCTGCAATTTTGCAGCTCCTCACTCATGTATTAGCTGTCACAAAGACAGTGGGGCAGGTTTAGCATTATACTGCAATAGATAATGCAAATAACCACTATGGATATTTTCCTTTCACCCTCCAGTATGGGAGCTGCTCTTCAATAGGGTGGGAATTGTGGTCCTGCTCTCCAGTGTCATGTGTAATGCTAAGTGAGAGGTTGAAAGGTGTCTGGTGCTTCAGCTTTACTTAAATTACAACAATTGGAATCAGAATCTCACCCACTTAGGATAAAAAGCAGAGGAATGCCTTTTGAAAACAGCCTGGGGGTGAGTGCTGTGTGTGACTTTAAGATGTGAAACATGTAAGTCTGTCTCTTAGGCCATGTGCTGCTTGGGGATTATGGTCCCTCAAGTACTACAAGATTTAGCAGCTTATAAACCCTGCTGAAGGACAGTTTGCTGTCTCTATTTGGCATTGCAAACAGAGATTAGAAATTACACTGTTCAAAGTATTTGGAGAATCAGTTGCTATTTTCTTTGCTGATCATAAGTGGAATCATAAACATCAGGAAAGGGCCATATTTTAGGGGTTTGGAAGGTCAAGAATTATCAAAAGGTACAGAGCTGTTTAGTATTCAGGTGAGCCTTTGGAGTCTTAGCCATTTAACCCATGACTTGCTCTTGCATCCTGAAATTCCATCCCCTTCATAATGGGAATGTAGGAGGTTAAACTTGTCTTAATGTTAAGTGGTGGCATCATACTGACAGTTAAGAGCACTCTAAAAGTTGAAGAAAACTTGAAAGAAAGGAGTTCTAAAGTGGCCTCGAATCTCTGAAAGGACCATAATTCTGCATTTCTCTTGAGTTCATTTGGCCAAAGAATTATGAGCCACCTTCCCTTTTGTGTCCAGGGGAAGTCTAAGGATGCTTCCTGTGAGAGAGATTGCCAGTCATGGTTTGCTGCAACAAAATCTGTCTTACCCCAGCAGGCCTGGTTCAGCACATGGCTTTGATGCTCTGGGGGCAGACCCTGATACAAAGGAGTCTCCAGGGAAATGTCTGATTTTGAGGATTAGCAACACCTGAAAGCTGGTTGCAAAAGAGCACTGGAATTTTGGAAAGAAAATGGTCTTGGGACTTTGTGTTGTTACTTCTCATATAAGATGCTGTCACCTGTCAGTTGTACCAGTGACACCTTGTGCAGCCTGGCAGAGTGGTCACTCTGGCTGTGACAGTGCACACCTGAGGGAAAGGAGACACAGCACATTACCTAACCAACCTCCTGTGTGAGGTTAGTACCTCTTTATGTAATCATACTTATTTAAAGCATCACTGGTGAGAATGGCTGCCTCTCTTGCATCAGCTGGGTGTAAAGGAAGACAGAAGCAATCTAAGAGGGTGAGAAGGGCATGGGGGAAATGTAGGGAGCATGGAAAAGGTCTAGTGATGAGACAGGAAGTAAATTGGACTGGTGGAGGAAAATTTATGAAGCACCAAGATCCCATTTAGTCTTCATGTGTAAAAGAACTGGCTGGGTGGATGAGACTAACCAGTGGTGGAGAACGGACTGGAATTTAGTTGGGGATGGTCACCAGTGGTGCTCTCAAGGGCTCATTACTGGGCACAGTCCTTTTTAATAACTTTACTGATGATCTGGATGAGAGGAGTGAGTGCACCATAAATCAGTCCTGTGACAGCACCAGGCTGGGTAGGAGTGCTGATCTGCTGCAGGGCAGGAAGGCTCTGCAGAGGGGTCTGGGCAGGCTGGGGCCATTGGTATGGGCTTCAACAGAATGACTGGAAATGGTTCAAAGCTGTGCCAGGAAAGGTTTAGACTGGACATGAGGAAGAATTTCTTTACTGGAGCATGGTGAGACACTGTGCTTCCTAGGGAGGTTGTTGATCCCCAAAACCTGTCAGTGTTTGAGACATGGACAGTGCCATTAATAACTCGGTCAGCCCTGAGCTGGCCAGGCAGCTCAATTATGTAATTAATTGGAGATTCCTTCCAGCTGAAATAGTCTAGTCACTTTTCCTCTATGAGAAATGGAATGAGGAAAAGAAGGAAGAAGGTCTGATTTTTCTGTGTGTATGTTTGCAGAGAGGAGGAGTCCAAGGGACCAATATGGTGATGTGAGGGAAGACACAGAGGTAGAGTGTTCTAGACAGGAATGGGCTTTGCAGATGGGAAATGAAAGGCCCAGTTGTAAAATGCAACTGCAGCATAAAACAGTTCTACATCTGAGTTCCCACACATCAGCTTCTTTGCATCACTAAGGTTTTCTTGCTGTGCTGGGGCAAGAAAGGTAGAGCCCCCAGTTAGGGAAACAAACTATATCCCATTGCCATTTTCCATTCTTAGTACCAGGATCACCCCAAAGGCTGCAATTTGTTTAACACCAATCCCTGCTGTTATTTGGACAGAAAGAAGGAAAAATGGAACAACAAAAAAAAAAAATTCCTGTTTTAATCCTGGGTCTTACCTGCTAATGGTGTTCCCAGTAGCTCCTCACAGAATGGATATTTGTTGTGACCCACGGCCATAGGATTTTTATGGCACTGTGTGAGCTTGTCTGGTGTCCAATCTCAAATTCTAAGCAATCTCAAAAGTGGCAGGCAGTGACATGAGAGAGGAAAATCCAGGTTCTGTTGGCACTGTAGTAGGAGGTTCTCCTTAGATGCTGAGAGGTGCTGATCAGACTGCTCCTGTCCTTCAGATAAGGTTTTCAGATATTCTTTTTGATAGCTTTTCAAATTGATTCTTTCAAGTGAGCAATCTCTCCTGGCCTCAGTCCCCGTATATTTTTTTAATGATTGAACAGGGACAATACTTTTAAAATGTGTGTTAATCCAAGTTTAGAAATATTATTTCATTCTTCTGCAGGACAGTGTCGTAATTCAGAATAGTCCTGATAAGTAAGCTCTATGGTTTGAAATGATGCAGTTGAATTTCACTGTCTAGAAGTGTGAAGTGTGGACTTGCACAGATAAGAAGTGGGAACTAGTACACACTGATCCTGAAAAGCACATGGAGAATAATTATATTTACCATAATATAGATTAACTATAATATACAGTTAATATAAATGTAATATATAGATAAATATAGGTATAGATTGACTGTATAATACTGCTGCCATTCTTTTTCTGAGATGTGTTAGCAGGAGATACATACAGCAATTGGATATTTTTCTCTGTTCCTGTTACTGGAGAGGACTCTACTGGATACTGTCTCTAGGTCTGGACATTGTATTTTTGAAAGACACTGATAAATCGTGAGGGGAAAAAAAAAGATTTATGAGAAAAGATTAATGGAATTAGGTTTGCTAAATCTAGAAGAGTGGTGATAATTGAGGGATTTAGACAATCTTCAGCCGAGTAAGAGATTCTCAAATGGAGATGTGTTCTGCATTGTCCTGAGAAGCACAGAGAAGTATCCTTGTGAAAAATACTGAGTAGTGGTTTTGTGTTGAGTAAGAAATATAGATGAAACTCCATCTGTGTTAGCTCTTAATAATCTTTAGTTCTCAAAGTATGAAGAGTTAGCTTGATTTTTTTGGTTTTTAATAAAATGTGAAACGAAGAAGTAATGAGTTAGGATCACTTCTTCATCCTTTGGCCATTTTCAATATCTCTACTGCAATTTAGTCACTGACACATTTTTACTTAAAAATATTAGAACAGTTAATGGCTTTGTAGCCCTTGGCTTCCTGTTTCAGAATTCTGGCAAGTGGTTGTCAATGTTTGGATCAATCTAAGCTAATTGGTTTAGTAGTAAATCAGTGGTTTAGCATTAATCTGCATTAAGGTAGCATCATTTAGAGCAACTGAATTCCACTATAGGGTTCACTGCTCCTTCTCCTAAATTCTTTGTTATCTGTAATCCAATAAACAAGAACAAAATTGCAGTTCCTACTGTTGGTAGACACTAGCAAGGAATATGAGCCAAATCGGCTGTAAATTCAAAGAAATAATGAAAATATTGTGGTTTGCTCTATGGTATGTAAATAGGTAATAGCAGCAGTGTGAAGATTGTTCAGTGAAATTGCAGCAAATTTATATTTATTGCAGCTCTGTGACTCCATAATGCCAATGGGGGCTCAAAGGGCACATTTTGGCTACTTCCCCCCTAGGAGCCCTGCTTTTGTTCTGTATCTGATGGAGACTTCCTCTCTCGTGTCTGCCATCTGCAGTTGCATAACCTTGGTATTTTCATCAAACACCCGAGAGAAGCGCCGTGCCCTTCCTGGGCAGGGTGGCAGCGGGGCTGGCTCCCCCAGAGCTGCGAGGGGCAGCAGAGTGGGGTGCCCTCCTCCTGTGGTCTGGGGTGCTCAGAGCCAGCACAGCCTCCTGCAGGCAGGACAGATCCAGGGAAAGCTGAAACAGAAGCTGCTTCCAAGCTGAAGAGGTTCTGGGCTTTCTGACCGGATAACACACTGGGGTGGGGAAAAGAGAGGTAGAAATTGCTGTTTCTTCTCATCTGAAAGCTGTTCCTTGGGCTTGCTTTGCTTATCCCAAAGGTGAAATAGTGGGGAAGTTTCTGAGCAGAGAGAAGGGCATGGGAAGTGGCCGTTCTCACTCACTGCAGCTTTGACTTTGCAGCATGAGTGGAGTGGGACTGAGGGAGGGGATGGGTATCCAGCTTCCCTTGCTTCATCCTCTCCATCCATCCCATGAACAGGGGAGGAGAACATGAATACTGATGGCTGTTGGCTTCTTCTTCTCCTTTATGCCAGTGAGGTGGGGGTGTCACTAGGTAGACTTTTGCACACCTTAGAAGTAGCTCTTAGCTTGAGATACTTGGTAAATCTCTGTGGTGAAAGAGTTAATGGGAGGAGAAAGGGGGAAAGGGAACCAGGAATATTCTTCACCCAGGTCATGCAGACACAGGGCAGCTGAGAGGGAAAGAAGACAGTGTTAGAATAGATGATTGTGATCACAATTTTTGTATTATCCTGCTTTTGGTTCCTTTCCTTTAAAGAGTGAATCTTTATGGTGGGATGCTGAAACGTGGTACCAGGGGATGCTCATCACTAGTTTGTTACCATGTGAATTAGATGGTGCAGCTGTGTGTGGAGTTTTCAATGTAAAACATAGAAACATTAAACTGTGAAATGCAAAAAAACACAAACCAAATTAGCTTATCAGTACACATCAGTACTTGGAAGATGTACCATATTGTTTATTTTTTAAGTTGGCAAACTCTTCTTTACGAAGATGAATGATTTCAAATATGTGACTATCCTATGGAGCAGCAGCAAAACAGCTTTTATAGTTACCTTTTAGAAATTCCAGTGAGTGCACAAGTTGGAATCACTTATTCCTACTCTCCATTTGTTTTATGTCTGCTTAATATTTTATGATGATCCTACAATTGAAATGGCAGCAAATAATTTAAGAGAAAGGTTCAAATATGTAAAAGCGTTCATGCTGAAACAAGTGACCTCCCTAGCTAGCAGATAAAATCACAACCAGAAATAGAAAAATTACGGAAGCTGGTATAAGGTGATAAAAATTTACTTGCTGTAAAATCTTGTTTGACTATATTAATATTACACTACATAGCCAAATTGTATAAAGCATCTTTTTAGCTTTCTTTGAGGTCCTCTGTGGTTCATTTGAAAGGACACTGGAGTGGCAAATACTTGTTACAGGACAGATATAGGTGCCTCTTTGGAGAGTCCTATTTATAGTTTAGTGTGGAATCAGAAGAGGAGGAATTTCTCATTTGGCACAGTGACAATTAAATGGTCCAGCTTGATCTAAGGGTGGTTTGTCTCCAGTGCCCACATGGTGGGTTGCCTCCTCCCCAGGCACCATGGACTTGTGGAATGCTTTGCTGGGTGCTGTGTTGTGGAGGCACACACTAAAGGTTAGTTCCTAGTGGAGGGACTGTCACATCTCTCAGCACTGCAAAACAAAGAACTTGTGGCTTTACTCTGCAAATTAACAGATTGGCAGGAGGCTGCTTCAATCTGGTGTTGCATGGACCTCTCAGGGAGAAGTTCTTTAGACTAGAGAGTCTTTACAGCATTCCTGCTGATTTCACTGAGCCAAAAACTCCCAAGACAGGCTGTGGGGTTTATTCTGCACAGTTAATCCAATTCTGAAGTGGATTTTCAATATCAAATCTCCTTAACCTTAGGCATGCACAGTAAAGGATGACACTTGCATGTGTGCTTTCCTGGTGGGGATTCCTGCCTTCATGCAGTTTTCAGCATTTACTGTGGTGACTGGCAGTGAAGGTTATTATGTTTTTAGCAGCAACAGTATTGGTTGTGTTCATGAATTAGCTCAATAAATTCAGTTTACAGCAGGTGAATATTGATGATTTTATATGGGAGTTAAAAAAAAATACAAAGTTTAAAGCAGTGTCTGTACTCATATTACTGTACCACATCTCAATTTAGTGCCAGCTAGGTGTGCATACTGTGAAGGTCACACAGGTGTGAGGAAAGCATGATCTCCTTTCTAAGGATTAGCAATAGCATAAGCTGTTTGGAAGCCAGTTGTTACATCAATAACATGAATATATGTTCAGAGGTAAATGTTTGTACATACCTGCAGCCAGAAGATTTACCCATTAGTGAGCTTGTATATTTTTGGAGTATATTATATTATATGTACTGGCAGAGAAGTATAATGTAACCATCTTTTCTCATCTGTTTCTAAAGATAATCTGATGGTTTCAGGTGTTTTTTACATAAGTGTCTGTGTTAAGCTTCTTAATATTTAGAAAAAAGCCAAGTGTACTTGTTTCTTATTTTGTTTTGCAGCAGATTAGACTTTATTTTGCGGACTATTACTGTCCTACTGAGTAATAGTGTACTAAAAAAGTCCTGCTTTCAAGAATCTCAGAAAATCAGATTTTGCTTTAAGAGATCCAGATATCTTAATAGATTAAAACCTCACAAATGTTTTATTCCCTAGGAGTCTGATTTGAAAGAATATGAAATTATTCTATTTCTAAAAAAAGCCCTAAACCCCCAAATCCTGGCAGATCAGAATGATTGCACTGTGCATTTGACTGAATCAAGTGATTGATGTATTTGCTAAATTTTCAGTTTGTTTACTCTGAAAGAAAGATGGCATGTGATTTCAAACAGCAACATTTCAGACTGATTGTGTTGGAAGTGGCATGACACAGGTACAGAGCAAACCCAGACAGCAGAAAGGAAGAGGTTAAAATGCAGGTCCTCAGGCATTATTTGCTTGAAGATCAATATCATCAAAATGTGATCCCAAGGTGTAGGATGGCAGGACCACGGTATGTGCTGAGAAAGAACCAAATTCCTCCCTGGTGGGTCTGTGTCTGCTCCTCTGGACTGTTCAAAACTTGTGATAGGGCAGCCCAGAGGGTCTGTGCTGGGGAGGTCAATCTGTGGCACCTCCACAGCTCCTTAATTCCTGCTGGTTCTCCCAGGGATGTCTGGTGAGGACAGCCTGGCAGCCTCAGACCATTGCACAAGCTGCAGGATGGAGTTTTTACAGAGCAAAATCTGTGTGCAGGGTCGGAAAGGCTCGAGGATGACTCTCAGAATGACAATGCCTGCATTGGAAGGCTTGGGGTGCACCTGCTGTGGGGATCAGTTCTGTCAGGCACAGCCTGAATTGTGCTCACTGTGTTCTGGTGAGCCTGAAAAACTCCTCCAGCACCTTTGGCTTTCCCACTCTCAGTTGCCTGCCTGGTTCTTTGATGCAGGAGCTGATCCCAGAAGATGGAAAATGGACCAGCTGTCCAAGTGGCTGAGGGAGAGACACCAGGCTGCTGGAGGAGGGTGAGCTCAGGAGAAACAGAAGCCAGGAAATAGTTAATATATAGTTTTTGAGAACCCTGACATGGGAAGTGTAGGCTTGCCCATTAGGGCACCAGGGCCACTGCTGGGTCACGGGGCTTTTGGAGGAAATCCCAAATTGCCATTATTGGTTTTTGTCTGAGCAGGCATGGGTGAGTCAGAATAACAGGGCAGGGCATGAGAGAGTGGCATTTCTTCCCTGGAAGAATGCTGTAATTGAGACTTCACAGAAGTGATGGCTCTCAACTCACCTGGGCTGGACAGTGGTTAAGCTGTGGAAGCCTGGGACAGCCTTTCCTGTCAAAACTTTGTTCCAGGCTCTTTGCTGGAAGCAAGACACTAAACAGAGGACATTTTCCTGGATATTATTTAGTGGAACAGCTTCTCCCCTTTCTTTTTCTGTTTTCTACCTGCCTTTTCCTCTCGTTTCTTTATGAATAAGGAGTATCAGTTCAGTTTTGAAGAAATTGTACAAAAGCTGTGTGCTGATACTTCTAAGCCATGATCTCATCTGTGAAGAATGAGCACAAGATAAAAATATGAACACCAGCTTTTAAAATGAGAATAACAAACCTTAAATCATAGCTAAACTTCTTAGTATCTTACTTTTACTTTTTCCAAATTATCAAGGTACAAGAAATAGCAAGACTAACTGGTTTAACTCTTTCCCCTTGTGGAGTGATCTCAGTATCACCCTTATGCCTCTTGCTGAATGCACAAGATATTTTTCATCAGAAAATAACAGCAACATGAGCATGTTGTTTAGCTGTAGTGTACTCTTTGGGACTCTTCCACCCACACTGTGCTCAAGGAAGACTTTATTTAGTTTGTGCAGTGCTAAAGGTATTTAAAGAAAAAGATTTATTTTGCTTACCTTTAAAATAGGTACTCCTAAATAACAAAAAGTGCCGCAGGATTGTGTCTAGAACGCTGTCTACTTCTTTTTCATTTCTGCTTTAGGACATCTGAGTCACTTCTGAGTTGTACAGCAAGGTCAAAATTTTAGCCTTGACTTAGAACAATGAGATTAAAACCAAAAACCATCCTGTTGTAAAGAGATCTTATTTACAATACTAATGTCTGCTCTTTATATGTCTTTATTCTGGAGAAGATTACATTTTACTCCAGCACAATTTACTGCAGCCTGTACTTTTAAATGACATTTTATGTGCATGCTGCTGTAGCCTACCACTGCAGCCCCCATGGCTGAAGGATGTCAGCAGTGCTAATCTCTAGCACATGTGAAAAATGGAGGAATGTACTCAGAGAACAGAAAGTCCACATACCAACAAGCAGCTTCTGTGTCAGCAGCTTGCTGGAACAAAAAAAAAAAAAGAAGAATGATCATCCCTGCCAGCCTTTGGAGGATGCCAGGAAGGGGTTAACACACGTGGGTGTGTGTCCATAGGCTCTGCACATCAAATCAAATATTTATGAATGAAGGTCAGATGTGCCCCTTTCAGGAGGCTGTCCCCCAACTGTTTACAAAATACAGCCTGAAAAAGAGCACGGCCAGGTTGAGTTACAGGCTGACATCTCTGATGTGTCAGAAATGTGACATAGTGCCTCATGCCTGCCTGCTGGTGGGGTTCAGCCCAGCTCCCCACTTGAGCCTCAAATGCTATTGATAGTAACTCCCTGAGTCACAGAAGCAGGAATGTCAGACTGCCTGTGCTGTGCTGCTCTCACACGTTGGGCTGCTAACAATAGAAAGCCAGCCTAGATTTGTTAGAATAGAATAACTATTTTTTTCCATGCCTGTGCCTGTATCTCTGGCTCTCTCTCTCTCTCTCTCTTTCTCTCTCAGATTTATTTATTAAAGAATGTCACTGAATAAGAGATACCTTCTGGGTGAGGCAGACTGGCTTGTTTAATTCATTTCCTTTGTTCTGGGTGGCATTTATACAAAACATCTAGAATTTATTTACTGCAAATATTTTTAAGGCTGTGTGCCTGGTGTGATTTTTTTCCAGCAGGTATCAGCCATCTGCTGCTCTGTCTGGCTGATGCCTACAGCAGCTTGTTTCTTTACATTAATATCTCTCTCCCTGCATAAGAGTAGAGTGGAGAAGGAATTCCCTTGTGGAGGTGTGAGCAGTGTAAATATAGGGTGCGGTATGAATGTAATTTCACTTCTATCATGTAACATAAAGCACATTTTGCAGTGAGCTGTGATCAGGTTGAAGCTTTTGCTCCATGAATCTGTCCATAATTTAGCCCAGAATATCTTATATAGCAGTTCTCTGCTACTGAGATCACCTCTGTCTTTGACAAGTAAGTTTGTTTCCTTTCGCTATTTTCTCTGCCTTTAAATCACAAATATAAAATTTTCTCTCTAGGCAAAGGCATGAATGCCATAGGTTTATTTTGGGGAAATCACTGGTAGCTGGATAAAATGAGTAACTAAGTAATAGTAGTAGTGATAGAGGTGCTCCAAAATCTTGATGCTGACAGTATATAAGTATTTAAAAAATGTAAGAGGCTTTTTTAAGGGATATTCAGGATTTTGATTAGTCATATTTCCAATCTTTTTTTCATAACTGTGAATAAAAGTTTGCTTGTAAAAGAAAAGCTTTGTCTCCCCTGACTCTGACCTGCATCTTTTAATAGAAAGCAGAACCTTGGTATGTGATGATGAGACTTGACATATATTTTAAGGGTTGGTTTCTTTGTTTTTCAGCATCAGTTTACTGACCAGTCCTTTCTCAGTAGAGTTTAGTGCCTGGAAAGCCATAAACTGGGAGGTCAGTTTGAGGCCCAGATTCTATACTGGTGCTTTTTCTTGTTGGGGATGCGTTGGGCAGTGAAACTCCTGTCTCAGTGATGCTGTTGCAATACCCTTCTGTCTTCTCAGTTCCACGAGTACCTGTGGCTATCATCTGCAAAGGAATAACTTAGGAAGAGTTACTATTTCCAATTATTTGGTATTCCAGTATACAGCAAACATTTGTATAGCACTTTTTGACTTCAGAACCCAGGTGCTCACAGGGCAGTGACAGTTCCCATTTTTATTATTTTTATTGTTGTTTGAAGTAGAGGATAGGTATTCCCATTTTACACAGGCTGTATGTTACTCTAATCTGTTCTACAGTCAGTAGGCATTGAGAGGACATTTATTAACATGTTTTGTGGTCTAATAATTGCTTTAAAGCTAAATCCAGGAGTGGATAAACTGCTCACCACAGAAATGCCACTGTGCTGCAGCCTGCCTCAGCACTTGCCTGTGCTCATCTTTGTTTCCCCTCTTGATCCTGGCTCAGTTTGAGTAAATAAAATAACAGAAAACTCATAAATACCACTTTAGCTTTGTGTGTGTGTTGGAACAGCTCCCCTGCTCTCCCTCACATCATCCTGGCAGCCTCTGGCCGGTGACTGGGGAGTGAGAGGAGGGCTGGGAGAGTAGGGGAATGGAGGCAGGGTGGTGTGGGGCTGGGAAACAGGGAATGGATGAATGCAGGGTGGTGTGGGATGGAAAACAGGGAATGGATGAATGCAGAGTGGTGTGGGAGGGAAAACAGGGAATGGATGAATGCAGGGTGGTGTGGGATGGAAAACAGGGAATGGATGGTTGCATGGTGGTGTCAGGATGGAGAGCAGGGGATGGAAGCACAGTGGTGTGGGGATGGAGAGCAGGGGATGGATGTTTGCACCGTGGTGTCAGGATGGAGAGCAGGGGATGGATGTTTGCACAGTGGTGTCAGGATGGAGAGCAGGGGATGGATGTTTGCACCGTGGTGTCAGGATGGAGAGCAGGGGATGGATGTTTTCACGGTGGTGTCAGGATGGAGAGCAGGGGATGGATGTTTGCACTGTGGTGTCAGGATGGAGAGCAGGGAATGGAAGCACAGTGGTGTCAGGATGGAGAGCAGGGGATGGATGGAAGCACAGTGGTGTGGGGATGGAGAGAAGGGAAGGGATGGAAGCACCGTGGTGTCAGGATGGAGAGCAGGGCGCTGGAATCCAGCCCTGGCTGCCAGGGCAGCTGGAGCTCCCAGCACAGGGCAGGAGTTGCTGGCAGTGATGAGCTGCCTTTAGCCACAGCAAAACAGCACAGTGGGAAAAGGGCAGAGAAACCAGAAGGGAAGAGACAGTGATGAGCAATCGGACCTGATCAGACCTTGTAGGAAATCTGACCAGTGGAGATTATTATTTGGAATAAGCTGCCTTTTTTCCTTTTCTTTTCTTTTTTTTTTCTTTTTTTTTTTGGTCATTTTTTCTTTTTTTTTTTTTTAATCCGTCTCAGCCAAACACTGCTGGAAAAGAGATTGTGTTTAAATTACTTCAGCTAATTCTTGCTGCTTCCACTAAGAAGAAAAATTGTTTGCCATGGTGAAAGAAAAAGGTAATTATGTTTATTGATAGACTGGAGCCGAAACCTAATGTGCCAGCCACAGTCACCTGAGGTTTAAACCCTCACATTTAAGATGAGCATGCTGTGATTGGCAGTTGTTGTTTTCCTTTCCATAAAAATGGTGTGTGAAGCCCTGCAGTGGGTTGCATTGATTATCGTTGTACCTGCTTTAATAAGGGTAGAATCTGGAACACATCTAATTTAGTGTGTCTGCACAGCAGGGTCCCTTCTGTGTGCAGATGTTTGTTTGGTTTTTTTTTTTTTTTCCTATGATTTAACCCAAGTTGACAGTTTTTTACCTGTATTTGCTACAGTTCAAGTAGCTTTGACCACTGCAGCACCTAGTTTAAAATTTTAAAGATGAACTTTGATGTATTCAAATCTGGACTTGAGAGGGTATATTTTACATTTTAATGGATAAGTGAGGTTTTGCAAAATGCTTGAATTTTGCAGCAGTAAATTGGATATCAGTTACCTATGAGTAACATTTTAAGCCTGCTACAGAAGAATTTGCTAGTTTAAACAATTTAGAAATGGTTGTGGGGTTTTTCTTTGCAGTAATACTGGTCTGTGTCATTTATTGTGTTATGAATATGCAAGATAGATTATGAGTTGTATTTGGGTGTCCTGGATGTGGTTTGGGGGCATTACATTATCACAGACAGATTCAGACTCAGTCTCTTCTGTGAAGAGGAGAGTCTGTGTTTTTACTTCTGAGGACTCTCTAAAAAATAACTTGGGAGAAATTCAAACTAGAGCAGAAACAGAAATAAGAAGGAGTAAAGTTGAGCAAGAGTGAGCAGTTTTGCAGCTTTCAACACCCATGCTAAGACTTTTTAAAATGCTATAAATAAAAAGTGAGTGCAATTAGCTTCACAGATGTGTAGATTGAGGAGAGCAGAACAAATGCCTCACATATGACAAATGCCTGCCACAGTGTGTCATAGATATTAGGAGGATTGTAGGAATAACCATTATCCAGTCTATTGATAAATTTTGTTGATGAAAGGTGGTGACCCAGCATAAATTTTATTGGCTACTTTGTAGCTTTGGTATCCCTTATTTCAGATTTACAGGATTACTTTTATAATATCAGTCATGATGACCTGCTAGCCCTATCAGTGAGCCATATCAGGGATGGTTTAAATAGGAATTTCACCCCAAATCCTGGAAAGTGATGGTTTCAGAATCATTTGAATGAACTATGTCAGTCATCTTTTCAGAAAAATAAGTGTATTGTCATTCAGTTTGTCATTACGGTTGTTTGTTTTGTAAGATACATTTTAAGACAGGGCTGCTGGTTTCCTTGAAGTGTACATAAAATATGTGTAGCATTCAGGTTTGGTCCTTTTATATGTTTCTGTCTCCTCTCCCAGCTGATGTTGTCTTGTTTGGATTCCCTGTGTTAGGTGGAGTTGTGCCTGAGGAATACTCTGTAAATTCAGTTTTAGCATCTTGCACCATGAGAGTTGTCATTTACTTGCAAAAATATCAAAAGCAAGCCCATAATTTTTGTAAAAAATGGGGGGGGGGAAGCTTCATAGGAGAGCAGGAGAAGTTGACAATGAATGGTTGAAAATCTGAAAAATATTTGTGTTTAAATTGCTTCCTTTCCCCCTCCCCACCAAGTTTAATGCATCATTAAAAATAGCTGTTTATGTTGAATATAAATATTTTTTTCCTGTTCACAGAGATAATGGATTAAAATAAGTAAATGTTCTCTTTCATTTTGGAGTGCTGTCACTGATATTTTATATCTCATGGCTGCAGAAAGGATGGAATCTCTTAAATATTTTGATTTTATACATTATAACTTTCAAATAATTTCCCCAACAATTTTTTTAAACTCTTTTGTTTCTGCCTCAATTTTCCTTTTTCTGTTTGTTGGTGGGGTTTTTTTTTGGTTGCTTTGTTCGTTCCTTTCTGGTTTTGTTTTGCTTGGCTTTATTTTCTCCCTGCTTTAGTCAGAAGGTCAGGATTTATTGCTCTAAATGTCGCTCTCTACAGTGACACTTTTGGAAAATGCAGTGGGTACAATCCAGCTGGGGCTGTGGTTTGAGCAGCTCAGCCCAGTGTCATTTCACAGATGTGAGGCAGGCACTGGAGGGGCTGGTTTCAGCTGGAGAAACAACACAGCTCCAATTCACTGACTTGAAAAACGGCTGGTAACAGTTTTTAGCAAATTAGCATGCTTCATTATGCTCATACTGTAGAATGATTCCAGTGTCTGCCTGGCTAGTTCATACACAAAAAAATTCCTGAGGCCGGGGTGTTTTCTGCTGACAGCGAACGGCGCTGCCTAAGTTGATGGCTGATGCCACATTTTCATCTCTCTGTGTTCTTATCTATTTCCAATTATGAGCCCTTCTTATCTAGTTACTCAGCTAAATCATTATCACATCCAGGGGCAGCTTTCTCTCTTCTTATCCTTTAACAGAAAGAAAGTTTACGTGTGCATACGTTTGTCTGGTTATGAATTCTCTCTGGCAATTCAAAGCCCATGGAATAATCTGCATTCTTGCTGCTTCTGTGTTGAGGTCAGTGTGTGGGCTGGGAGCCTGCTAGCCAGGTTTCTGTGGGATACAAGTGTAGCTTCATTAGTTAGCTCATTCATTAGTTAGTTCCCCATTAGTTCACATAAATTGAGGGTTTAGCCCTGATTCTTGATTTTTTTAGCAGTTGATGAGGAGGCAGCCCTGGCATTCATGTGCAAGTCTGTGAAAGCATATTGGTAATCAGCTTTGTACCTGATGAAATCTTGGGCAGGATCATCCAAGGGCAAACCTATGAAGGTGGATTAGTTGCTGTTCATGCCATGCTTCTGCATGCTTGGAAGGAGAAAATATGAGGGGTTGAAGATTTTTTTGGGTTAAAGAAGAGGGCACAGATGCTTTATGATTTCTGTTCTGTACTCATTGGGCTGAAGGGAAGGTGCTGGCACCTCCTGGGTACTGAGTTGCATGAGCTTGATCCTGTTTCCATGTGCTCACAACCCCTCTGTGGGTGCCCACTGGTGCTGGCTCTCCCAGGAAGCCACACAGAGTCACCAGAATGGTTCCATATTTCCTGCATATTCTGTGCAGTCACCAGAATGGTGCCATATTTATTTCCTGCATATTCTGTGCAGTCACCAGAATGGTGCCATATTTATTTCCTGTATGTTCTGTGCAGTCACCACAATGGTTCCATATTTCCTGCATGTTCTGTGCAGCCACCAGAATGGTGCCATATTTATTTCCTGCATGTTCTGTGCAGTCACCAGAATGGTGCCATATTTATTTCCTGTATATTCTGTGCAGAATGGTGCCATATTTATTTCCTGTATTGCTTGGTCCATGGCTCACTCTTGCAGAGGGATTTTGTTCTCTGTTGTTTTTTCTCCATACTTTTGATAAAGCATGACCCAAAACCCCATCAGGTGTTGAGCAAGAGGACTGGTTATATGCTTGCTCCAACCTTCTTCTCTTCCCTTTGCCAATCCCAAGAGCTGTGAGCCCCCAAAGGAGATTTTAGTCTTTGCGGTGGTCATGTAACTGCTTTAGATGGGACTTTCCTTGAGGATTATGCAAATGTTACCTGGCTGCTAATTTAAATGTGATCTGTCTTGGGAACTTTGTCTCTCCAGTGCTCTGTGTATTTGCAGTCTTAACATTTATTCCCTGTGTTAATCAGGAGAATGCTGAGTAGTGGGATTTGGGCCCTAACACTGTCTCAGTGTCATGGTCTTTGATGAAATATAGTCTTGATTTGAACTCATGGCTTTGGAACTTTTTAACCCCAGGTGACCTGGGAAAGTCTCCAAGTTTGTTGCTTTTGGAGCACATGACAAGATTGTGCAATCACACATTGGCAGGGGGAGGACTGGGGAGTTAATTTTCTTTTTGCTTCAGTTTACTTAGTTTCAAATTTGGTTCTGCTTGGCAGTTTGCTTTTGGGGCTGGGCATTTGGTTGGTGTTTTGTTGGTTTTTTTTTTCATTAAGGGCCTGTGCTGCCTTGTACAAACCACAGAAAAGGCATTTTATAAATATGCATAATAGTAGATGTTGAAAAAATACACTTGTAGTTAAAGTACTGAACAATAGAGCAGTTTTGTGCTAGAGGCTCTTAAGGTGACCTTGGGGAGGTAATTTGATCTCTCCTTGTGTTAATCTGTAAAACGAGGATAAGAACATTCCTCTTGTCTGCCTTGATTATTTGAATTTGAGGTCTTTGGAGCAGAGAGTTTCTTTTACCTTGCTTCACAGCTGTGACAAGGCAATCTTAGTGTTGGGATTTCACTACTCCTACTTGTACAAAAAAACATAAAGAGTATCCACTGCTATGTGATTATCTTGTAAACATCTTATTACTTTTAAAAGGGAATGCAGTTGTAAAGGAATTATGTTTCTATTGGCACATTTATGGCATTGCTTTTCTGTACTTTGTCTTTCTAAATTTATTTTTAATATTAGGTTTCAAATTGCAGTTCTGGTGTGCAGCATTAATACTGAGAGGAACAAAAATAACCAAGGAGATGCCAGCTCAGGCACTGCATGTTTACTGGAGATTTTAATTTCTTTTTTTTAATAGCACTTACTTCACATGAGGGTACAAATACTCACATCCAAAGACTTGGGCAGGCACAGTGTGCAGTCCTGCCATGCCTGACCACTTCCCATGTTTCCCAGTAGTGGAATTCCATACATTCCTTGCATCCCAGCTGTGTGTAGGAGCCAGCTCTCTGAAGATACAATGGCAGATATTTTATACTGAGAAATGGGAGAGCTTTTGCTATTGATCTCACTGGAGGGGAGGGCTTAGGGGGTTTAGTCATTAAATTTGAGACCACAGAGTTCATAGGTTCAGGTGGTGGTAGAGGCAGCTCTTCCTCCAATGAAACAGTGAGTGGGGTGAGCCAAAAAACCCAGCTTGGAAAAGGGGAGGTTCAATCAATTCCATGTTCTCACAATTAACACAGTTCTAATTGCTGATTCTGGTTTTGAAGATAAAAGCCAGCAAACACCTGCTCAGAGGAGCACACCCCATGTTCTCTCTGGATGCTCTGGTTTCCAGTCCGTGTCACTCATTATCCTCAGTACCTCTGGTGGGGCTGGCCCGGGGCAGGACCCTGGTACCAGGGCATTGCTGCTCCTTTCACTGTGTGCTCCTTTCCACCAGGGCACTGCTGCTCCTTTCACTGTGTGCTCCTTTCACTGTGTGCTCCTTTTCCCTTGCTCAGTTATCTCCTCTGCTGGCCACAGTCCTTTTGGAGTTCTTAGAGGCTCTCAGGTATTTCTCAGCATTTCTCCTGCCCCAGCATCATTTTTGTTTCTCTCTTCCCCATGCTTTGGTGTCTTCTCTGTCCTGGATTTGCCTCCTGTGTCTCAGAGAATCCCAGGGTGGGTCAGGTTGGGAGGGACCACAGTGGCTGCTCTGGTCCATCCTCCCTGCTCAAGCACAGGGTTGTGACCAGATGGTTCTGGAATATCTCCAGTGAGGGACACTCCACAACTCCTCTGGGCAATCTGTGCCAGTGCACAGTGAATTTAATGCCCTGGTCTCTCTCGTGTCTCCTGCTGTTTGTCTTTCAGTGTTTGCTGTGTCTGTGTTTTTGCAGAGGTTCTCTGTGCTCCCCTGGTTCTGTTTCAATGTGCAGTGGGTCAGTTTTGCTATTTACTGAACTGGTTGGACCAACAGTGACCAGCACAAGCCCATCCTTGGCCACCTTCTGCAGCACCATCACTCCCAAAGCCCTGCTGATTATTTATTCCACCGAGTGGAATAAAAAGCTACGTGGTTGCTTTCCTTGGATGAGAGTTCAAAAGGCAACACTTCTATGGATAGAGTCTTGGCATAGTGAAATTGTTTAAAAATACATTAAGCTAGGGCAGAAAAATATTTTTCCAAAGGGGAGGTAGGAATCTTGGTAGGAAAGAATTTACAAGTCAGGATCATAATTTGGCCTGCTACTGTAGGAGAGTCAATTATTTTTGTAGAAAAATTAATGGATACCAGGGGAAAAGACCAAGTTCCACTAATCAAAATGTCTTGTGCCCTTTGGGTGGAAGAAGCCAGGGAACAGGAAAAGATTTTTTTTTTTTTTTTTTTTTTTTTTTTTTTTTTTTTTTTTGTTCTGGGGGCAATCCATAACTAATTTAAAAAGGATTATTTATAACAAAGTTGGTTTTCCACCTGGAGGACAGTCAGTATCCCCAAAAGAATAATTAATCCTTGCCTTCGTTGAGCCTGGATAACTTTCAGGCTCACTAGGGATCTGTGTGAGGAGAACACTCAGGCATTGTCTTAAGCCTGTTCTGTTCAGCACAGTGTCTTGTTGAGTCTAATTGAATCACTGGGAATTACAGCTAAGTAAGTGCTTCACTATTGTCCCAAAGTTGGACCCAATTTTTAGAGGCTGTGTGGCATTTTTGAAAAAAAAAAAAATCATGTATTTTATTAATGGTGGTCATTTTGTGTTGTAAGAGACAACTAGAGAAATAATTCTGGATTTTATATGCACTGTTCATAAAGGGATATAAACCCAGAAATGATAGAAGCCTTGTGTCAATTGTGTACATGATCTATAATTAATACCAGCTGTGCAGAAGTGAAATGTTGGTGCTCTTAGGCTATACAAGAGAATAACAGGTTTTATAAACACTCTCAAAAGGGTGGGTCACTCCCTAATTCCCACTGCTGTTAGTACCACTTCAGCATCACACATCAGTATCATCTACAGGGCAGTATTGTGGAACTCTGTTTCAGTTCAGGATCTGGTTCAGAAGCAGTATCTTAAAATTATATCAAATTAAAGAAGTGATCCAAATAAAAATGAAGCCTTGCAGAACACTGAGTGTTATTTTTTTATTACTGCTGGATGGAACAAGAGTCAATGAATTACTTGTTTGTTCAAAGAAGCAGTTGCATTTGTATTTTCTTTTCTCCAAAGACATCTCAAAACAGGATTTGATGGATTTGAGGGTGTCTATCCAGCAGTGGAGGTGCTAGCCAGAGGAGCAGGCTGTGTTCAGAGTATTGGTCAGTGCTTTCCCTGTGATAGTCCATTCACCATCTAATATTAACACCTGGTCTTTAGGAGCACAATTATTTATTGTTGAGATAATACACCTCAGAAACTGACTTCTGTGCTGCAATGTTTTTGGGGTCTGGGTGCAGATAAGCACAGGGCAGGGCTTCTGGGATGTCTGCTTTATCAGCTCTGTCCATGGCACACTACCCTGGCTGTCAGGAGCCCTGGGAACATTTCTGTTGCTCCTTTCTGTGGTGTCCAGTTTTAGTTTGAGGCTGTGCAGCTCAGAAATTCCAGAAGTGAGGGTGGTACTGAATGATGGGCATTTACAAGGTCCTTGATTGAAGGAGAATTTCTTAGCACAGGGCACAGAGCTTCTGTGGTTTAAAGGGGTTGGCTGAGGACAGATCTCTGCAAGGGTCTTGTGGAAAAACCCTTGGGGAGATTCCTGGTGGTAACTGAGATTTTACCACTGACCTATATAGGTCAGTGTTGCTCCTCAGATAATCTCAGGGTGAGCAGTGGGAGGATTGATTGTTAAAATTAGCATTTTTATATTTACTTACTTCAGAAGGAAATTTAATGCATTTTACTGCATGGAATACTCATGCAGCCTCTGAAAAGGATGCACAGGGGAACTGTGATGAGCTTGTTGCCAGAATCCCCACGTGGGATGCTGTTTGGGTAGCTGAGAGGCCTGATAGACATTGGAGTGCTATTATGGGAAACCAGCACTCATCAGTAAGCCAGAATTTCCTTGCTGTCTGGAAAAAGCAATTGTTTTTTCTGTTAACTTCAGCAACTTGCTTTTGTGTAGCCTTGAGGATCCTTCAGGATTTGCACTGAATAATTTGACACTTCTGTGTATTCATTGTTGTGAGTAAGATTTTGATACTGGTCTTGATGATCCTTGTGGGTCCTTTCCACCTCAGATTACTCTGTGATATTTTTTAAAGACAGAGAGATCAAGAGATGTGTGTGAGATGGCTGCTCAGAGTATGCTGAGGAGCTCTTGAATTTCTAATTACCTCTGTCCTATGTTAGAAAAAAAAATCACTCTTTTGAAATAGGGAATGATCCTCATTTGTATGTCAGATGTGTTGAAGGCATAACTCAGAGTTTTTTTTGGCCACTTACAAGGCTTATAAACAGTTACTACATGTCAGAGACTTGCAGATGTTGGGTGTGAGAAGCAAATGTTTAGCCTGATCTTCCAGCCCTTCAACAAGGGTGAGTTGGTTATCTTGAAATACTGACCCTCAGTGAGTTGGTTGTGGAACCAAGTGCAGAGAGCCTTTGTGGATGTGATGAAGATCAAGAAGGGCATTCCCAGATAATCAGATAAGAGGGTCTGGATTCACTGTCTCTTTATCGCCCAATTTTTATGGTGATCTGTCTTGTGAAAAATTACTCTGTACTAATACAGAAATATAGCAGAATAAATTCACTTTGTGCCTCTCCCCTTTGGCTTGCTCACCACTAATCAGCAATCCATCTGTTAACAATCACGTTGAGTAATGCAGGAATGCAGGTTTTGATTCAAAGACTGGCTTGGCTCAGTCAACGTTTGTTTGATCATCATCTGTTTCTCAGCATGTCTTAGTTTGCTGCATACTTCATTGCAAGGTTGGTGCCTTTTCATTACTCAAAATACTTCTAAAACTCCCTATTGTTTTTTCTCTTTGAGCTTAAAACAACACCTGACCATATTCACTTAGGAAGCTGTTCTTGACTCTTCTTTGAAAGGATTATATTTTTCCTTAAGCAAATATAAATGTAATAATTTTGTCAAGTCCTTTTGTTCCTGCTAAGTGTAGATGATGCTCTAGAATGTGCTTTTATTCACCTGCCAAGTGATCAAAGGCAAACATGTGTGGACAGACATGGCAGAAGCTCCTCCTTGCTGCTGTTTTAGAGAATGACAAACTCTTCTCAAGAGGCTCTGGTGCTTTTGTGGTGAGAAGAGCATCAGTGGAGCTGCTGAGTTTCCCTGGAGTGCAGAGCTGAGCTAGCACTGGAGTGTTCACAGCTTCCAGCTGGCAAACTGAGAGAGCTCTCAGGCTCCTGGTGGCTCCTGAGCAAGAGTGGGATATCCTGTGGTTCCTGCTTCATGCTTTGCCACTGAGAAACTTGAAAATTGTACACTGAGCTATAGACTGTCAGGACCTGTGGTGGAATCCCCAGTGCCCACATAAGGATATAACCATACATAAACACAAACTAATTTTCTTTATCTCTCAATCACTATCGAAGGCTCGGAAAACTGGATCCACCAAGCGCATTTCTTTTAGGAGCAGAACCACCACAGCTATATTGTTTTATTTTGTCTATGTTGGAGGAGGTGATCTGTTTTCAGATAGGACCGAGCAGGTGCTGGTGTGAAATATTTCACTTAATACTGAACCATTCATATGCATAAATCTTTATAGGGCTGTGGCCTTAGGCCCTGATCTTGTATGCTGTTCTGTGGGGAATTAATTGCAGTATCAAAGCCTGAGACAGAAAAAAAGGCATGGGAGGAAAATAGGGAACAGCAGGAAAAATAGAGAGAAAATAAGCATGCTTGCATTTGTGTTCTGAAACTTTGAAATAATTGTGATTTTTTTTTCCATGCTGTATTTTTAAAGGTCATTATTTCCTCACCTTTCTACACATTTGGGTGTGTGCCACAAAGCTTTTTGTTTTTATTTGTAAATAGCATAGGAGTTATCTCTCATTGATTTCAAGTTAGACTTGTTAATATTTTGGGTTATTGCCTGGAACTTAGATCTCTAAATCTTTGCATTTCATTCTTTTAGTGCATTAGCTCTATCCATAGGTTATGTATACCTTGAAATACAAAAGTATTTAAATACTGCTTTCCTTACCCAAAAATAATGTATGTTTTATCTCCTATTTTAAAAATTTGCTTTCTGGGATTGAAGCCATTTACATCCTATTTTCATGCAAGAAGTTTGATATCTTTGCTTACAAAATTTTCTCAGTTTCTTTTTTTTCTTAGGAGCTACCCTCACTTATCACTCTAATTTATCTAGTTAAACTTCTAAATGTCTTTATAGGCTATTTTTCCTTTTAAAAAATCCATTTTTGAAGGAAGCAATGCACCTGGTTTGTAGACTGGATATGTGCCATGTCTTCTGCTTAGCATTTCGAGAAAATCTTTTAGTTGCTGCAGAAGCTGCCAGGAGATGTGGAGGATGGGGTGGAGGGAAGGGATACCATTACTGTCTTGTGGTCAGCCCCACATCTGGCCATGGGATGCTGTTTTGAGGACAGATAGCTCTGGTGCACTTTGTTTATTGTAGCTGAAGAAATGAGACTGAGCAGCTTTGGTTGTGATCAGAGTTGGATACAGAAGATGAGTATCAGTTTTTCTTTGTTAAACAGTCAGAGAGGCAGAGCAGAGGCAGAGGGCTGGGGCTTGGCAGTGCTTCTTTCTGGATCTAAACCAGAGCAGGCTTGGGCTGTGCTGTCCCTCTTTACATGACTTTCTCTCCTACTCCTTCTCTCCTGGGCTGCCCAACTGGCTGAGCTGCAGCTCCCATCCCACCAGCATCCCCAAAAATGGAGTGGGAGGTAAAAGGGGTGTTTGGAGCCCCATGTGCTGTCCCTGGGTGCTCTCATCTGGGTGTGAGTGCCACCCCTCACCACCACCAGGGCACTGACTCTGCCACAGGAGCTGCTGCCCTGCCAGGGTCCCTTTTGCATCTGCTCTTTTCAGCAGCAGATGAATTGGAACGGTAAAAATTATAATAATTTTACGGAAAATGTGAGAAAACATTTCAAAATTGTGGCAAAAAGCTACCGAGTTTAGGATTTTTTTTAATGCTTTGTTTTAAAATTAGGTAATCTGGATATCTATAGACAGCACAAATAGTTTTAAGGCAAATTGGCACGCTGTAGGAGTGATAGAGATAAATTTGCAGGAAGAAAGAGCTTTATAATGCTTCTTCAGATCTGATTTGAATGGCAGTAGTATGAGCTAGCTACAGTCTAGGATTTTCCCTTAGGCTTTCTCATACATGTGTAGGCAAGCAGTTCACTAGCATCTCTTCATGGGAGTGCCTCCTTCCAGGATTTCCTGGAATTCCTGAAGATCCCTGTCAGATACCTGTGGCTAATGACTGCAGTAATATCTTTATCAGTCCCTGGCAGCTGGGAGGTTTGATTTCCCTCTCAGTCACTGCTTGGTCACCTTCCCTGATAGGATTCTCACAGATTTGAGATTCAAGAACTGAGTCTGCAGATAAGCAAAATGACATTGCATTTTTCACCTCTTCTTTTAAATAGGTATTCCAGTACCTCCTCAGTCTCCACTGGGCTTTTACAAAAGAGGAATTCCTTGGAGACTGTATGGGCTGTAGACAGACAGGCTTTACAAACCAGGGTTACAGGCACTTATCTCTGAAAGAAACACAAAAGATGGGAGAAAATTACTTCTCTCTTTACAATAGAGCATGGAGGAGAAGTGATAAGGCAGATTCCATTCTTGAACTTGATTCTCTGGGGTCCCCAGCATCTTTCAGCTCAGAAAACATTTTTTTTCCCAGCTTGTCATCCTGTGCACAGTGCCCACCCACTGTCCTGTCCCAAGCAAGGGGCTGCCCAGCTGCATCAGCAGTGGAGCTGCTTGGCAGCATCAGACAATGAGGGAATTTTGGTTTTAAACCTTCAAGTTTTGAGCTGCAAATGGTGTAAATTAAGAAATCACAGCCTGTGGGTGCAGAGTTTGTGTGATTGGGAGAGGGGCTGCAGCCCCATCCCCATGGGCACAGCTGTGACAGCACTGACAGCAATGAGCCATGGAGTGCCCAGGGGCACTGAGAGACACCCAAGGGAGCAGAGGGCACCCAGGGCAGGGCATCAACAGGAGGGGATAAAAGGTTGGGCTGAAGAACAAGAAGGGCCAATGCCTGCAGCCTGCTGAAGGGGTTTGGTGTCACTCTGTATGGGTTGAAGTTTTCTGAAATTACATGGTGCCACTGTGTATTGTGGCCAGCTCAGCTGTGACATGTGCTGTGACAATTGTCCCCAAGGCCATGTCAGGAAATGCAGAGGTGGAGGGCAGAGAGACTTGTCTGTAGAAAGCTTTGGTTGCATTTACTGCCGTGGCAATCTCAAGCACAGTCCTTTACTTTTATTGCTAAAAGCAGAAAGGAGTGAGGAAGTTTTAAAACAGGCTAGCAAAGAACTTGGAGTAGTTTCACACCATTACATCTGTGCTTTATTTTTTTTCTCCTTAATAGTTCAGTCTTCAGCCAAGAAAACACATTAGCTGAATATCAGCATTTCAGAGAAGATGCTGCCTGCATCAGCCACTCCTGAGATATAAATGAAAGATCTGTGACATTCTGAGGATCCCCTTGCCCATGCTGCAGTGAGCACAGCCTGTTCTCAGAGCTGTGCAACACAGCCCAGGGGCTGTGGAGCTACAAGTCACAGAGATTCTGTATCCTGGCATGAAGCTTGAAGTTACACATTCTACAACATGGGCAGAATTGACTGAGCACAGCTTCAGGTTTATTTGTAGAGATATCCATGCAAATGGAAAAATGATAAAAATTCACTTTTAAAAGAGCAGTAGCTCATATCATCATCTTTAAATTTAGAGGAAGCTTTTTTTTTTAACTGCAGTTTAGAGTAGAGCTGAACTAAAAATAATTTGGTGTGACTCCACCTTGCAGCATTCCCATGGCAAGGTGTTTCCCAGAAGCTTTTCTGACTTCCAGTTAGAAGCCAAGGTACTTCCTGGCTTGCAGCAGATCCATGGAGTCCTGCCAGCAAGGATTTGCAGCTAAGAATCCCTTAGCTTGAACCTTTGATTTCCTAACAGCTCTGTGTTCAGGGAGAGAATCATCAATAAAGAAGGCTGCAGTATTTCTTTTCATTGTTTTCTTTATTTCTTTATTCAACTGCTTACTCTTCAGCTAGTTGCTGTAATTTCCATTTCAGAAAGGTTTGTTACAAATACTGAGGTTCAATTTCTAGCTGATGCAACACAAAAATAATTGGTTTTAAACCCTCAGACAATGATCTGCTATAAAGAAAACACCCCAACAGAACAATTTTCAACTTTGCACAGCAAATTAAGTCTTTAATTTTGCTCAGAAAATGCCTTTGGTTTCTCATATGAACATTGGGTTGTGGTCTTTTCTGTCTCTTTTTGTTTTTAATTATTTCTTTGCAGGTCTGGGATTATTTTGAGATGTTTAGATAAAATGCAGTAATGAGTTCTCTCAAGCTGTTGGAGCTGCTTTGAATTTACATCCGTATAGTGCAGTTGCAAAATGTAATGAAATCAACATTGCTTGATTCACAAGGAAACATAAGGAATGACAAAAATAATGGTGATATGTCTGCAGAGTGATTTAGCACAAAGCAACACTCCACTGACAAAGACTCTTTTCCTCACAGCTGAAGGTGCTATTGATTTTTTTCTGTTCTTTTTATTTTGCTCTGACTTAAATTATGTAACCCAGACTTCCCAGTTGTCCCAGTCAGTATATGTGTTACTCTGGGTAAATTGGATATTTAATGAGACATTGATTTGTCTTATTTGAAGCCTAAATGAGTCTAAGAAGGCATTAATTATTCATTGATTATTTATTAAAGCTGGTCTTGAGTAGAAGTCTCAACCTAGCTTGTCTTGAAAATTTCTTTTTGTGTATCTCTGACCAGGCAGTGCTCAGCAGTCTTAGGAGCACCCATGCACCTTGTCACACTGGTTGGGCTGAACTGGCGTGTGACAGGCTTGGTGTGGAGACAGGTTCCAGTTCACACCCTTAAAGTGGGGCTGGCAGGTACTTGGTCTGTGTTTGTGCTCCCCACCCTGCTGTGGGTGAAGACAATCCTGAGCCCTGGCACTGGGGCCAGGAGGGGACTGGCTGTCTCAGGTGCTTCTGGCACTCCTTCCATCCCTGGGCACCTTGCCATGGGATTTATTCTCACAGTAGGCTGAGGTTAACAGTGCTTTGCACCTGGTTTACAGTCCCTGCCACTGAAGGCACAGAGAAACCAAAACATTCAGGTAACTTAATTTTAAGCTCAGTGACTCAGCTGAATTTATCTGTGTGGCTTTATCCCTTTAGGCTAAGGGGATGCCACCCAGAGAGCCCAGGTATCTGTTGTGGAGCAGGGGTTGGAATCTGGGTTATCCAGATTCTAAATTCATGTCCTGTCACTGATTATACTGTCTGGAGTCTCTTGTAATTGTCTTAGACACAATCTAGGTTGCCTTATTCCATCATGTGCAGCCTGTGATGCCTGAGAAGATATCCTGCAGTTGTGGTGGGGAGGGTTGGTGCAGGCAGAGCCTGAAGTATGGACTCTTATAAGGTGTGAAATTCCTTCAAGGAGATGAACCCAGCTCCTGGCTCCGACCTTTTCAAACACAGAGCAGCTTAAAACTGCTATGTCCAGTGAGCTGACTGGACTTCAGTCAGAAACATATCAATAAAATGCTTGTAAAGGTATTTATCTTTCTTTTTTCTTTAATTCCCTGTCCTGTCCTCACTGGTAACTATGAAAGGTCACCTCTGCCACTGAACAGCCTTGTGTGTATTGAGTGCATCCAAAGGAAAAAGCTTACAAGCAATTCCTTGCAGGAGGGTGAAAGTCAATTATTCAATTTTGACCTACAATGCTAAATGGAGGCCAGTAAGACAAGCACCATAATTAGCTTCACTTAAGAGATCAGTCTGGAAATAGCAGCTAACAGTATTTGTATTCATTTAAATGGCTTTAAAGGCAGAACCAGAAAGAAGCTGCATCATTGGACCAGCCTTGAAAATAGTTATTTACTCTCCTGTAAAGAGCAGAGGCTTGTGTTTCAGATCAATACCAGAAGATCTGGAACCTGGTGTGCAGAATGTCAGACTGTCCTACACTTGTGAGGGGAATAAGCAGAATGTTGCAGGTACAGATTTCACATTGCTCCATATAAACCTTGGGGAGTATTTCCCCAAATTCTTGTGAGCAACTCTGAGTCCACACTGTTAACTTCAGCTTTCATCAGGCCCATCTCCCGTTGTATGGGTCTGAGAGGGAATTTTGCTCATAATAATTTACTAAGTTAACAGTCTTCTCTATGTTTGTCTTTTATTCATTCTTTCTTTCCTTCTTTCTTTCCTTCTTTCCTATATATTCCCTTGGTTGCCAGTGAATAGTTTTGTCTGTAAGAATAATAACTTCCACTCCAGAAACAGTATTGCACTGCAGACTATTAGATGAGGTTCACTCAAGGTAAGGCATTCAGTGAGCTTTTACTTCACTGGAGCTGCTAATTGAAATATTGGTTGGCATTACCAGCTGAATGCTGTTCTCCAGGATGGGCTGAATAACTTCTCAGGGGAAATAGTTTAAGTGAGGCTACCAAAAAAAAGAGGTATTAAAAACATTGAGCTTGAGTAGAAGAGTTCAACATTTTTCTTTGAAGTTTGGGGTTGGACGTGTGAGTGGTGATAGGAAGAAGAGCAGAACAGTTACCATATTAATCTGGCTGGACTTATAATGGAAATTGCTTAGAGTATTTTTTATTCTTTGTTCCTGATGCTATTTCTCCCCTAATCACATATTCAGCTTTTTTATTATTAATCTTGTATTTACGTAAGGCAAAATGATAGCAGAAAATTCCTTCAGTAAGGCATTTATCAAGGAGAGTAATGTAAAAGGAGTTTATGGAGTCAGGAGGCTATTTCCCTAGAAATCCACTGAAGAAGGGGAGGAATCTGGTGCAGTAAAATGAGCAAGGCATCTTTCATACTCCTGCATAAGCAATACCTGAAAAACAGCATAGTCCTGGCTGGGGTGATGCCAGGAAGCGATCAGGAAAGGAAAAGATCTCGAGAAAATTCTGAAGATGTTTTCCAGTGGCAGTGAGAGTGATGTCTCAGCGCTCAGTCCCTTGCAGGCCAGGAAAAGTAGGACAGGAGTGGTAAAAAGACAGAGGCGTGGGTAGAGGTGTGTTTTCTCTGAAATGTTCTGATGAGCACCACTAGTTTGAGAACAATATTACAAGGAGAAAGGCTTCCTACTGCTAGAATGGGATGTGGGAGGGAGAATTGAAGGAACATAGGTTTGTTTGGGAACATTCTGGGTAATACTTTCCACTTCAAACAGTTCAGTTGAGATTAAATCTTGCTCCAGCTTACAACCCTGCACTTCTGTTAGGGCCCCAAGCTGCCACATCTGAAGAGAAAGTTAAACATGTTTTACAGAAGCCAAATGTGGAGCAATTAAACTTTTATTGCAACAATGAAATCCACAAACTTTTCCTGTTCCTCTCCAAGCTCTGCTCTGGGTGGTTAGGTGATTACCACTGCCTGGAATTGTGTCTCCCTGACAATATTGCAAATACGTGGGTAGTTTCTGCCTATTCATAGTATCTCTGATTTGCATGCAGAGAGTAATTTTTGCTAGAATTGATGGGAGTAGAGACAAATAATATTGGCTTCTTTTCTCTTCAGGAGTGCTTTCCCTGAATTAGGTATCTGCTGTAGCAAAAACTAGTTTTTAGTTTATTTTTAGTGTAGCCATTTGCATACAGACTATCTGGTTCATCTGGTTTCCCAGAACTTGATTTGGAATTGCTTTCCTTCCATCCTTTTTGCTTGGGTTATGTACTTCTTTGGATTAAATGAGTTTGTACTTTCCTTGTGTGCTCATCCAATGGTTTGCACACACTCATGTTCTTGGAAAGAAAATGGCAGGCATTCTGAAACACTTTGTGGCACTGACACTGTGGGGGGAGTTTTTCCTCATCTTTCTGGAAAGAAGCAGTAGTTGATGTGAATGTCTTACACTACTGGTTTATGAAAAGACTATATTTAAATTAAATGGTGGTAACTTTTTAGATGAGCATAAAACGTGGTCAGATACGTGGTGCAAAGTGTCTAAGAACACAGAGTTTTGTATCTTTTTGTTTGGGTTGAAATATTTTTTGTCTGTTTGCTTTACAGTGGCCCATCCTCAGGAGCCCCACCACCCCTCTGAGAAGCCAGTCATCCACTGCCACAAGTGTGGGGAGCCTTGTAAGGGTGAAGTGCTCCGAGTTCAAGCCAGACACTTCCACATCAAATGCTTCACCTGCAAAGGTAAAACCTGGACATTCCTCTGTTAGAAATTACTCCATTTGTGCAAACATGGCTTGGACCACTGATGGGAGGTCGTGCTTCTTGCCATCAACCCATTCAAAATATGCTCAGTACCTGAAGGATTTGAAGGTGGGAAGGGTAAAGAAAGGTGGTGATACAAAAATTCTATCTTTTTGTAGTTTTTGGACTAAGTGCTTCTTCAAGGATCTGGATTTTTTTTTAAAAACTCTTTATAGCAATGACTGTTTTTCATTTGGGATAGTTATGAAAATTAAGGTCCTTTGTATTCAAGTGAAAGTACCTGCTTTCAAAAAACCCACCAGAAAGGTTCTACAAAGGTGTTCTAAGGCTTTGTGTCATGGAGCTGCCTTGGCAGTGGGGATAGTGCTGCCCATTCCACAGAGAGAGGACCTGAGGGGCTCTTGGCAACTCCAGCTCATGCCACTGAGCCCTCTGTGACCACAACAAAGAGTCACTGTGGCTTTTTACAAAACTGAGGTTTAGTGAAGCGTTAAATAATTGTAAAACTATGCTTTGTGAATCCATTGCCTTTGAAGATGGGTGCCACAGAGCAGGAGGCAACCCTGGCTCCTTCACAGAGTTTCTGTTTAATGAACAACAATGCAGAGTTGGCTGAATTGAGTAACCACAAAAGGCAGGATGAAAGGTGAGAATAAGGAGAAATACCCAGGTCCATGTGCAACCACTGTCTGCCACAGTCAATCCCAGCTCAGCACAGGATGGATACAGCACAGGGAGGGATCCAGGCTCCAGGTGAACGTGGCAGAGCTGGTGGCAAACATGGAGAAAGGTGCTGGAATGAATCTGAGTAAATGGGCAACTAAAACACAGCGGCAGAGTCAATACCACAGAGTTCTTCACTTCTTTTAAACCCAAGTTATCTTTTCTGAAAGTCCATACCTAGCATGTCTGCTGCAGATTCAGACTTTGAATAGTGTCTCCAGCCCAGTTCCTGAGTTTCAGTTATATTTTTCATGTTCCAAATGTGGGTGGAATCGTTGTGTGGTTGCTCTGTTCTTCCGCTTCCTGAATATATGGAATATAGCAGAAAATAGAACTAGTTGTTTTCCCATGTTACTAAAGGTTTTTTTTAAAAAGTCACTTGAGTTATTTTTATGCTGAAAAATCAGTATCTAGAATCTAAGAAATTGTTTATTAACTGTGGTTTTTAGTTAAATACAGCTCGATAACTTAAAAAATGCTTACCTTTCACCTAGATATTATCATTTTTCATCTGTACCAATCTGGATGGGCATCAGCCCCTCCTAGAGGGCACCGTGGAGCTCTGTCTGCCCTATTTCTGGAATGCTTGGGGAAATGCATCTCTCTCTCTCTCTCTCTATTACAGCTGCTGTATTTCAAGCAGTACTTGATGCCATATAATCCCTGAGCAGTTCAATACCAGCAACTATTTGTTTATTTTCTTGTTCTTGTCCACAGTGAGTAGTGTCTCAATTTACAGAAGATACTGGATTAGGGTATTTTCAGCATCAGGCCACCTGAGACCCTTTGAGTCACAAAGGAGAGTGGTAATTCAGGCCAGGCAGCAAACAGTGTCCTTAGGACCTCCTGATGAAGAAGGGAGCAGATGGAGCAGGGCTTTGGAATTGTTGTCCTGATGAATGCACCACATTAATCTTGCTTTTTTTAGGAGGGGTGAGGTCTGCTTTCTTCTTTCACTTGTGTTTTAGTTACTTACTCATAAGCTGCTTTTGTGCTTTGACTATGCTGTTGCAAGACTGGATTTACGAGTATACTTTTTTTGTTTTGTTCTTTCCTTCCCTAGAGGAATGTCTAAACTTATTGTAGCTTCTGTTTATGATGACGCTTTAAGATTCTGTAATAATATTGACCTTATGAGTGCTTGCATGAAGATCACCAGAGGAGGGAGAGCTAGAGAAATAATTCTTGCTGGGGGAAATGAAACTATGATTTGTACCATTAGCTTGTTAAGGAAATGGAGGAAGGTAAATCCAGTTTGACCTGAGAAGGGCCAGAGCTGAATGTTAGAGACTTTTCTCATGCTGCTCATTCAGTCTGTGCCTTATTAGTTGGGTTTGTTGTCTGAGTGTTATCTTTGTAGAGTTCATTTGTCTTCACAGGGAGAAAGGAAAGGGCTGTGTATGGGAGGTTGCTCCAAGTCCTGTTTTGAATGTTTTACCTGAGCTGCAGATCTTGTTTATTGTTATTTAAGTGAATGCAGTTTTTGTTTAAGCCACGTAGTTATTTACTCACATTGCATGTTGTCTGACCATATGGTTTATACAAGTGGGACACAGCTGTTCACATAAGTGGTTTTGTTCCCTCTTAGTCTGATGGGTTTTTAATTTGACATGAATGCAACTCTACAGGAAGTGGAGTTAGACCCCCCTCAGTTTATAAAGTATGTTGTTAGGCAGCAAAACCAACAGATACTGGGACCAGAATGTATCAGCTGCATCTACAGGTGGCTTGGTTATCTTTTCTTTTTTGTATACTAAACTTTGCTCTTGAGACTGCAACTCCCATCTATAGCATGAAAGACTTGAACAAGCTCACACTTGTCTGTTTTCATACCTGCTGAAAGTGTTTAAACTTTTACCCACAGACTTAGAAGATGTGAGGAAAATCCATCTCTTGATAAGGCTGTCACAGGAGTCACAGAGTTTGTGTGATCCTGTTCTTTGCTCTCTATGAGATTCCTTTTTATTATTGCCATCCACGCTCTCAGCTTAGTTTTTACATCATACTGTGAAGTGCATTGGATGTGCTGGTAGTCCTGCTCCCCTAGGTCGTGTCAGAGGCTCTTGGGCACTCCCTGACCGTGGCAGTGGTGGCAGTGGTGGCAGTGGCACTGCAGGAGCATGGTGCCTTACCCTCCCTGTGCATCAGCCAGCTCAGGACAGGCTCGTGCCTTACGTAATGTGAGCAGACAGTCTCCTCCCCAGGAGCTCTGTCCATCTCTGGAATCCTTCTAAGAACAGAGGAGCTGCTTCCTGCCAGAGATGACCAGTAAAACCTCCCCTGGCTGATGTGTCCCCGTGCCCCCAGATCAGATGGAGCTGGCTGGGCTCTGCCCTGTGTCTGCAGCTGGTGCGTCCTCCCTGCCCGCCAGGGCCGGCCGCTGCTATTTGTGGCTCCCAACAAGAGCTGATAGGAGAACAAAAAAGGCTGAAAATGGTGTGGCTGTCCCCAGGAAGGTGAGCTCTGCCATCCTCCTGATAGGCAAAGAATTTCAGGCAGGCAGCAGCTGACTGGGAGCTGGAGTTGACGGGGGAATGATGGACAGAGGAGGGATAAGAGACATTTAGGAGGGCAGCTCTATTCAGAGCAGTCTTTGGCTGTTTCATGACAAAGTCCCTTACCTTGCCAGGGAATAACGCTGGTTTGTGTCACAAATGCAAATTCAATAGGATTCTGCATTGCCTCCTGGTGTAATAAATAAGCTTTAATGTCTGTTTTGGCAGGAGTACATTACTCTCACCATTCCAAATTGTTAATCTTTATGAGGCAATGGAAACAGCAGGCTGAGAGGAGGGAAGGTTAGATGAGGAGGTTGAGCTGGAGACATCCTTGGGTTTGTCTCAAATAAACATTACCATTAACAAGAATTAATTAGTGGCTTATGAAGAAGAAAAAGTTTTTCTTGTAAGCATCTATGTACATGAATAACTCTTCTGGAAAAACTAAGACTACTCACTGCAATGCTGTTCCATATGTAAATGTGTGTGGGATCAGGCCCTAAATTACAATGTGCATGAGCAGAGATTTTAATATCTCAATTTAAATTGTGATCTGATACAAATGATAATTTTCTACCATTGTCAGTTGATTACAGTTCACTTTACCCTATTGCATGTACTAGCAGAGGAAACTTGGAGGCTAGCAAAATTGCTATAATAAGGCTTTATTATTAAGCCTGTGATTCATCTTTTGGGTTAGAGGGAAAAGCTGGTTTCAGTACACTGTATTGCTTAACAGAAAAAGCTTTAAGCTTTCATAGTAACAATGTGAAAGTTTCCATAGCTTGATTTTGGTGCATGTAGAGATTGGTTGAATTATTTTAACAAGACAGGGTAGTGTTTGTGGTAGGAGTATTTCAAATAGTAGATTTGTGATGTCAAATATGAATTTGAAAACTTAGATTTTTTTTTTTTTAATAGTAATGCAGACTTAAAAAAAATTTAATCTCATAAATAAGCAATCCTGCCATAAGAATCTGGATGGTGTCCTTAAGTTTTTTAGTCCTTATTTTGACAGAATCATGGAATGGTTTGGGATGGGAGGGACTTTAAAATCATGTTGTTCCAGCCCCTCTGCCATGGGCCAGGTTGCCAAATCACTAGAACAGGTTGCTCAAAGCCCTGTCCAGCCTGGCCTTGAACACTTCCAGGAATGGGATATCTGCAATAATGTGGAATAAAGGTCAGGTGAAAATGTTTCACTGTGTATCAATGTTTCACATGCTACAGTGATATCAAATATCAAAAGGCAATTACCTGCTAATAATCTTGCTAATTATAAGGCAAAGCTGATCTTGGCATCCAGGAAGCATTCCAAAAACCCAGAGTATTCCACAGGAAAAAAAAAACATTAAGCTTCTATTAAAACATTGTTATAAATCAGCATAAAGCAGTTTCTTAATTATGGAATAAATGTGGTTATTTTCCTCTCTTCAGTTAGATGTCTCTCGAGCTTAACTTGCAGGATTCTCTGTAGTATGTTTAGGTTCCAGGCACAGGTCTGGGTTTTTTGTGTGATGACTTTTCAAGGCTACATCATCTGCAGCTCAATGAGCCTGACAGGGATGGGGGAGGCTTCCCAAGTTTAGGTTTTGGGATGCTCTGCAATCCTTTGACTTTGAACTGGATCTTCCTCCCTTGAAGAACTGGGAAGAAGTCAGGGTCATGTAAGCAGACACTATATCAGCAGGTTGGAATGTGTTTTAAATCATTAGTTCTTTGACCTTTGATCTGTCATCAGATTCCTCCAGTGGCAGCAGGAGGAGGCTGCAAACAAGCTGCTGAGTAGTGCTATGAATAGTTCAGTGTCAGTGGATGGGAGGTTTAAATATGAGGCCATTCTTGTAGATGTCCAGTGCAGTGTTTGCAAAGATTTCTGCATTTTCACAAATTCTTCTGGAACAGAAACTGATGTGTGGATGTGATAACACACGTGTGGGTAGAATGTGCTCCTTCCTGAGCATCATGGAATTATTTGAGGTCACTTGGAGCTCTGAATCACTGAAACAAAATTCAGGTGGAAATGGGAATCTGTTGTTTCTGGGAAGCTGACAGAGGTTAAAGTTCCTCCCATGCCAGGGAATGGAGTTCAGATGTGAATTCATGCATTCAGGTAGCTTGATGTGAAATCAAACCTCAGTTGCAGCTGTGAGACTAATTGCCATTTCTGCATTTACATATCTTAGCTGCTGTGTCTTGAAGACTGTTCTTTTTGCAGTGATCCCTACTGGCATTTCACTTCAGCTTCAGCTTCTTCCCATTCTGAAGTGGATCCTTACTTTTCTGCTGGGGTTAGAATACTATTAATGACAAGTGATTGATACCAATCTTAGTTTTGGGCTTGAGGTCTCTTCAGGGGCCAAACATTTGACAGGAAATGAAATTAATTGCGCTGCTTGGCTGATACTGATGAATGCTGACAGATGCCATGTCAGATTTTCAAAGCTACTGGATCCCTTTAGAAGTAGAGGAGCAGCAGGATGATTAACAGGTGCCTGATGAGCAGGGCAGAGCATCTTTACAAAAATACAGAAAGTTTCTTGGCTTTGTGGTCAGTGCATCCTTCATTTGCCTGGCTTGGATGAGGTTTGGATTTGTTCTATCCTTAAATTCCTGGTTTGCTTATTTAAAATCTTTTTAGAGAGATGTTTCCTCTAGATAGTTACAGTCAAGGCATCTGAGGCTAAACTTTGACATTTTTCCACTGATTGCCTTTTCTTCAAGGTTCATTTCTCCCAGACCTGTAAATGACTTTGATCTCCACCTTGTGCTTAGTTTAATGTGAAAGGTGTTTTAAATGGCTGAATGATTCCTGCCATTGTTTCCATCCTGGTGCACAAACACTGATTTTTCAGTGGGGCAGTGGGGAAGCTGTCACATTGCTGCACTGCACACAGCTGCTGTTTGCTCGCTGTTGAGCTCAGGTATGAGCTGCTGGCTGTTGGACTGCTACAAAGACTGAAATTTGTGCCAGTCAGGTGCTGACAGGAACAACTCCCAGTGTAGCATTATTTGTGCCTCCAGTGCTGGAGACTGAAGGCAGGGTCATGGCATTGATTGGGAAGCTGGTTAAAACTGAGCTCACCTGGGACTCAGAATTAATTCCCTTTTGGTTTCAGCTGAGTGAATGCCTGCACTGAATGCCCAGGGGTTTCAGTCAGGTGCCCCACTGGGAGCTGCCTGTGACACAGGGACAGCAGCACTCAGGAGTGGTGCAGGCAGGGTGCTTGAAGGGGAGCATCAGAGAGGAGAAAGGCCTGACTGAAGGCTGGAGGATGCTTCCCAAGGGGGATCTCAGGTCAGCAGAGGAGAAGAAGGGAGAAATTCAATCTTGTCTTTTGCTCAGGAGGTGTTATAGCTGCTAAACCTTTCCTCTACCTGATGCCAAGCATCATAAAAGCAGATTTTAAGGTCACCTGTATTTGTTCCGTGTTCATGTGCTTTGACTTCCCAGCAGGTTTCTTGTGCTGCATTTTTTCTGCTGAAATGAGAAGAGATTCCAGAACCACTGGGAATGCTGGACATCAAATAGCTTCAATCAAAATGCATCTCTCATCAGTGTATGACAGAAAAACATCTCCAGTGACAGCAGTGTGACAAATGGTCACTGGGATCTCTGTTACAGCTTTGGCAAACTGCTGGATGCATTTCTTACTGGTGCCTTGCAATCTCCCTACCAGGGCAGCACAGCTGCTGAGATTTACTGTTCCTCTGTGCTTTTCTGATGATGCTTGGATGTATAATCATTCTTTAAATGAATAATGCCATCAAGAAAAGTGTTGGTGAGAGGAGTAAAAGGCAGAAGGAGACTTGGTTCATTTGAAATGCAGAAACTTTAAACTCTAATAAGAACTTGAACCTTGCTTTCATCAATATGGGATTTGTTAAACTCTTATGTGGAAAAAAAAAGAAACAGATTTTCCCTGTGTATTTTTTTGGATGTAGGTGATAAACTGAAACATTTCCAAATTCCTTTCTCGCTTCAAACAAGAGATCCATTATGTCCTAAGAATAACTGTTGTATGACTATTTCCCTGCTTGAAAACAGCTCCATTATTCCATGCAGCTGAAAAATACAAGAAGGAAATAAAACCCCAACAGGAAATTGAGTATGCACCTTATTTAATGCACAATAACAAAGTAGATCATTCGAATTTTCTTAATGAATAGCCTTCCCTTCTGCAGACTGAGAGCTCAGATTCACAGACTCTCCTTGTGTGGTTTCTTTTTTCTTCAATGCTGAAACAATTTTTACTCAATATCAACATGGAGTTCAACTCTCCTTGACAGTAAGGCTATGGAAATCCTAAATAATGCTCAGTGGGATCAGGTCCAGCTTTTGTTCTCTTTGAAAAACTCTCATCTCTTCATTTTTATCATCATTAAAACCATTAAAACTTGGAAGTGACTTACCTGAAGAATGGTCCAGGTCCCTGGATCCACAGGCAGCTGGATTGCTCTTGACCAGCCCAGATTTCCATGCCAGACCCTGGGAGCTGGCAGCAGCCCTGGCAGTATTTCCAACCTTTTTGTGCTCAAGGGATGCAAAACAGGAGCTCCAGAGAGTAGCTGAAGACAGAAAAAGCTGGTGGGTGGGTGTTTTCCTTACAGTGGGAGGTAGAACTGTATTCCAGCTTATTCCATTCAAAAGAGAGGCTGGATGGTTTGTTTGGAATATGAAATTCTTTGATATACAGACTCTGAGAGAAAGGCTGAGTTCCTCCAAGAGCTTTTGAAGATAATGGTTTCTTCTTTCATTTAAAGAATTTTTTTTTTTGTCTCCATGCTTGTGGTACCTTAGGGAACTGAAATGCTCCCCAGAGTCTCCTGTTTCAGAAAGAGGGTTTTGGTCATGAAAAGCAGAATTTCTCGCATCATACTGAGCAGGAAAGATCTTGGGGAAATTTTTTTTTCTGTAGAACTATTTCTGTGTGATGGATATTTACAGAATACCTCTTGCTTTTGCCTTCTCAAACACAATTTGTGCATCACTATTGGCTCCACAAAGTAATTTTGTCAAATTCATTTTCCCCATCAGCATAGGAAAAAACCAGTTTCATGTTTACAGTTAACTGGTAGGTATAAATTTAGGTATAAATTTTTCTTTTAGGTATAAATTTTTAGATATAAATTTTTCTTTGATGACATGATATGTGTACCACAGCAGTTGCATAGATCACACCATCAGAATGAGCTGTACATATGTAGAGTTCACAGCTGATTTCACTGCCTCTGCTGCTTGAGGCATGAACAGTGGTGGGCATATGGCCTCTCTTTTTAATAAAAGACAGTTGCCATTCCTCCCTTCTTTTTGTGGTTTTTCTGTAGTGGCCATAAATACGTGTGCTAAGGCGGTATGTGTCACCTTGGGGGGATACACTGGCAGAGGCAGCACTTCTGCAGAGCTGCAAAAAGAAGCAAAAAGAGGTGTTCAAATCCCTTCCCTGTTACACAGCACCCTGTACACAGAGTGTGGCACAGCCAGGTCTGTCCCTTCTGATTTGATCTCTGACTGGAAGTGAAAGCAGCCTGCTGGAACAGCATTTTTCCAACCAGGGCTGCTAACAGTCTGGGTGACCCTTGTTTTCCCCATGTAGCTCAGAGCTGTGATCAGTGATAGGGGCACATGTGCTAAATTGACTGCAAAAATCCCTTGTAACGTGGGGTAGCCAGGGCTTGTTTCTAATTCCTGCATCTCGGTGTGTGCCAGAGAGGATGGAGCTGCTGGGGGCTCCCATCATGAGCACTTCTGCTTGGGCCTGAATTCAGGGCTGGCCAGGGTGGCAGAATTCAGCTCAGGCATTCTGAGGCATTTGCAGAATGAGTTAGAGACTGGTGGAAAGAAGACTTCATGAGGAAAAGGGCAGTAGAAGGAGCTTCTTTTTGACAAAAGCTGTCTGTAAAAGACTTGTGAAATATTTAGCCCCCATTTTCATTGTCAGGCTTGAAACCCTGTGGCCATGTGTGCAAGGGGGATAGAGCCCAATAACTGTGAGTGCAGGAACCCTTTCCTTCCAATTCTGCAGCAGTTTTTGTAAACAATGATCTGCCACCTCTTTATGATGCTGAAGCTGGGTTTTAGAGGCAGCTGGAACAGAGGTGGTATTGAAAGTTACTTTTGATCATTCCAGCTTATTAGAGCCGTGCCTAGGCAGGTAAAGGGGGCTGCAGTGGCCAGATGAGTTCTTCAAAAAGTGACTTTTTGGTGGAACTGGGGATCATAGCAAAGAGCCAAAGAATTCATCCATGCAGCTCCTGAGGCAGACCCAGCTGCACACTTCAGCTTGAGGCTGAGAAATGGACTTACTTGGATGTTAAAGCTACAAGGTAAATTAGAAACTACAATTCAAATAATCCTACAGACACATGAGTACTCCATAACACTTCATGAAGTTCAGCAGTTTCTAAAGAATCTTGCAAACATTAAAGCAGAATTCTCCATTTGTACATGATTTAATGGTAAGGATCTGCCCAAAGTAACTTAGAGAAGCAAACCTATTTTAAGTAGGTTTTCCACTGGACCTCCAGTGGAAAATTGTGGTGGTTATAAAATAGAGGTTACCTGTACATTCTGCCTAACAGGATATTTTACTGTTAATTTGAAAATAATATTTTAAACAAAATGGAGATCAGTAGAAGAAAAAGAAGGACCAAAACTGGTTTTTTTTTTTGTTTGTTTGTTTGTTTGTTTGTTTGTTTTTGTTGTTGTTTTTTGTTTTTTTTTGTTTTTTTTTTTGTGGAGGTTAACCTTAAAAACCAGCTTGGAAGCTTTTGCAGCATTTTAACAGAGCCGTAACAGTAGTTCTTTGTAATTCTCCTCAGTCACTGATAATTGAGTTTTGGCTGCTTGTGGATTTAATGCCACCATGAAATGTAATTTGTTTGCACATGGAATATTACCACTGTCTATGCAGAAATGTGAAACTGGAAAAACGCTGGTGCTGATAGTGCTTGCCTTCTAAGCTGCGTTTCAGTTCTGTTTATTATTGTTCTATTAATTATTGTTACAGTAGCAGTCATTAGACCTCCAGGGCTGGGCAACAGACAAAGGAAATTTACAATCCCTGCCCCAAATGCCTTGCAATTTTAATTTTCAAGGCAGGTAGCTAGTAAGATACTAGCCCATTATAACAATGGTGAGAATGGATATTGAGTACAATATTGTGCTTGGGACTTGTGGCAGAAAGAGGAATTGACCCCCTGATAGTCTTTCTGTATTTCATATTTTATTTTTTTCAAGGACTGTGTAACTGCAAGGACCTTGTGTACTGCTTATTTATTTTTTTATTTATTTATTTTTCCTGAATACTCAAAATCCTCGATATTGAATATTTCTGATATTTGATCTGAAGATACTTGAATCTCATGAAGGGGGATGAGATGGCATTCCTTGCAGAGTTAACATGCTAGACTGCTGTGAAGAGTGGTTTCTCTTACTGAATTACACAGATACAGCAATATACAGAGGAGCAGGAGGAGTGCCAGAAACCCAAGTGCCTGGGAGGAGCTGGGTATAAATTTTTGGTGATACAGGGGAACAGTAAATAGGTAGTTTCGAGTTCTTTGTTCAATCCAAGCTAAAGGCACAGTGTGAAATTCAGTCTCCCATGGCACTTTCTCTTCATGGGGTTTGGTTGTTAGAGGTAGGATTGCTTTCTGTCTCTGTGTTGACCAGAAATGCCAATGCAGGACTCTGAATATTTTCTCAAAGCAAGCCAGGCACCTGGTTGTGATGTGTTCTGGTTTGCATGAATAGGCATTTTACACAGAAAATCTGCCAAGTCACAGAAATCCTTGACTGGCTCCTCACCCTTTTACTGATACAATTGAGCAGCTAACATCCTTAGCAGTGATATTTTTCTAATCTGTGTGGTTTGTTTTCTGGTTCCAGTGTGTGGCTGTGACCTGGCACAAGGAGGCTTCTTTATTAAGAATGGAGAATATCTGTGCACCTTGGACTACCAGCGCATGTACGGCACCCGCTGCAACGGCTGCGGCGAGTTCGTGGAAGGAGAAGTGGTGACAGCTCTGGGGAAAACTTACCATCCAAGCTGCTTTGCCTGCACTGTCTGCAAGTAAGCCATCCCTTCAAACTGCATGGCAGCAACCCAGGTCAAGGAAAACACAAGGAAAGGTGTTGCCATTAGGCACAAGTCCCAGGACAGATTTCTCTTGAGAACGCTTTTATTTTCTTATAGAAGATCTGCTGTGGATCTGACTTGAAAAGTCTTGAAAATGTCTCTCATTTATATGGGGGACATGGCTTGTGCATGACATGCAGTTCCCTGTTCTCAGAAAGTTACTCTCATGTCTGAAAGAATTGTCAGGCTGACACACTGAGATAACGAGGTGATCAGCCCAGCTTTGTGGGAGAAATGAAGTGCAGCAAAATTCTGGATGCTGCATTTGAGCTCTGAGGACAGTCCAACAGCCATGTAAGAGCACGTGGCTTTGGGACTACGTGGATTCCCCCTCTTCCCAAATACTCTCTCTTGTCCCCAGTAAGAGAACCAATCTTCAGTTCTGAGCAAGTCATAAGGAGTTAGCTAAGGCTCTGTGGATCAGAGAAAGGTGGCATTTTAAACTCCTATCTCTGATAAGTAGTTGAAGTCCTTTGTCCTTTAGCCTGGTACATTTTTCAAGCCCTTTTCTATTGAATGAATTTTGATTGTTTTCTGTTTTAAACAGGGTGTGAGTTTCCTGCATTTTGGTAATCATATAATGTATACATTGCAGTTTTATTTCCCAGGGACAGTGTGAAACATGACATCAATGTTTTGTACGTTGACTTGCATCAATCTTTTTACGTTGAATGAACAAAAGATGAGTCTTTGAAATAGATTAATGAAATTCAGTATTGCTGCTGATTTATTTTTGGCCCACTTAGAGATGGCAGTGGAAAGGAAACCACGCCCGTAACATTTTGTTTTGTTGAAATCAGCAGCAGATTTGCTAAGCAGTTTTGGAGTGAGGTGGGGGTCTGCACTCAGCAGTTAACACTCCTTATTAAAGATTTGGGGTTATTAAATGTTGTTCCTCCTCTGATTTAGGCACCAAATAAGAGTTAACAGCAATGTCAACTTCTGCCTAACACACATTCTTAACATTTATGAGTGACTAGCTCCACATTCCTTCACCAACCTCAAGAACAGTTCTGATTCTTTGAGTTCACTTCTGTATCATTTGCTATCCACAACATCACGCTGAGAACATCACAAATGTTGCTGTTGTGTCTTAGCAGATTTCACTGTCTCTACCATTCAGATAAAGTATGTTTGATAAGCTTTTTAAAATGAAAATATAAGGCAAGTCTAACCTCTGCTCTGCTTGCATCCATGGATTGGATTTCTTCCAGTGCCTGGCTTTGCCAGGGCCACATTGCAGAAACTATTTGGCCTGAATTTCTGTAAAATACTGATTGCTCTGGAGGAAGGCAGAAGACTCAAGGCATGGGGAGCAGAGGAAAACCTCTGGCATAACCTTAGCAAAAATACCTTTTTCTCTTGAACTTTGCAGGCGTCCATTTCCACCAGGAGATCGAGTTACCTTTAATGGAAGGGACTGTCTGTGTCAGATGTGTGCTCAGCCGATGTCCTCCAGCCCCAGAGAGCTGTCTGCCTCAAGCAGTAAGTTGCCATCTCATTTCTGAAGCTTCTCACTTTTCCAGGCTCATCAGCATTTGATTGGAACTAACATAATGCAATCTTTTGGTGTTTTTATTTTTATTCACATTTAGAAAAGTGAACTGTGTTGAGAATTTCTGTGTGGGTTTTTTTTCCTCTTCATTAAGTGCCTGTTATTACAGATGGGAAGAGACACTTGGACATTTCTATGTGAAAAAATTACTTTTCCCCAGTGGTTGGATTTTTAAAATGATTTTTTTTTTAAATTTTGCTTTGACAGGCACCAGAAAAGTATCTAAGTGATAGATCCTGAGTTTTCAAAGTTGATAGATTCTATTTCTTTAATGTATGATTGTGCAAGTTTAAGTATTCAAAAGAGGATGAAGTCAGAGGAAATTAATTTTCTTCTCCTACTTAAGAATTCAATTAAATGATCCTTTAAAAGGAGTATCTCCAGGATTATGCTTCCAGGAGCCTGATGCCACAATGATACTGTGATCAGAACCTCAGGAAACCATTATAAAAGACACAGGAAGCAAATTAAAGGAAAAGACGGAGAATAAAGAAAGTTTGGGAGGCAAGTTAAGCTGGCTTGCTGTTGGGTTTTAACACTTTTAAAAGGTAATTTGTAAATTGCTGATATTAATCTCTGCCTCTGGTAGTTAATTTGTTTTAATCTTTGGGGGTTTCTTTCTCTGACTGCTGGATTGTAGTCAGCACTCACCCAGTGTAGTTTTGTAAATCAAAATGGCTACAGCTTTCCTTGTGACACAGGGTGATTTTCCTTCAGGGAGAAACTGGGTATGTTCTCCTGGTACTTGGCTTTGACATCCTGGGATTATAAAGTGCTGTGGAAAGACAAAGATGGATAATGTTTGTGCTCCATGGATGAGTCAAGTGAATCTCAGGATATCTGATTTGCCTGAGAGCATGTAATCAAACCCTTAGACAAAGGGAAAATGAGAGACTCTTTTTGTTATTGTGTCTCTCTGTCTGGGAAGTAATGCTTTTCCACTATAATTGTAGATTTGCAGCTGAAAATACACAAGCCTAATCAGTTAAGGAAGAATTTAGGGACTTGCAAAACGGCTTACAAGACTTTAAAAAACAACATAAAAATTTATGAGGGACTTCAGGCACGCAGAGAATCCTTCTGAGGCAGAGGAATGATGTGGAAATTGATATTTAGGTGGCATAATTGGCAAGGAACTGCAAGGCATGGGGACCTTGGACAGTGCTGACGTTCTTTTTGTGAGGATGCCAGAGCATAGAAGAACCTGGATCTGGCTCTCCAGAGGTGGCACACCTGTCCAGCAGTGTGGCACTCGCCCCATGCCTGCCTCCAGGTGCCAGAATCCCTGGAAAAGGGCAGGTTGACCTTGTCTGACCCTTGGCAAGCCAGGGAGCTGGACAGCCCCACAGCCATGGTCTCTGCTGGAATTGCTGCTTGGCTTCCACACTGACACCACAGGGAGCAAGGATTGAAAAGCAACATTCTGTGTGACTTGTGATGAGATTTATTGGGGGTTTTAATCATAGTTTTGTCCTGCTGACAAACTGGTTTGCCAGCACACACAGCCAGAGAGCTCCTGCTCTCAGCAGCAGAGAGTGCACTACTTTGGAATCTCCAGGCACTTGCCTTGGTGCATCTCGTTCTTTTATAAAGAGTTTCAGGTCATTTTAGTGCAAAACTCTCCAAAACAGACAAATAAAAATGAGAACAGCTTATGTTACACGTTCAGAACTCATCCATTTTCAAAAATCAATGAAGCATCCTCTGTCTTCAAATACATGCCAGCTGCTGCTTTAGCTTTGTGCAAAAGTTGACTTAGATACAGAAAAGAATCTTTCTGGCACCAGAGAGTTAATTTTAATTACTGTGAAGTATTTCAGATTACTTCCAAGTTTCTCCTGCTGGCTAATACACACATAATTTTTTTTTTCAAATGCTTTGCCATTTTTTGAAAGGATTTTTAAAAATACAAGTTCTTCTGGGAGAGTCTCTGATTCACACTCTGCATCTATTTCATATCCTATACTGCTGTCAGCTTCCCATGATTACTTCCAAGTAGATCACTAGAGGAGATTTTCCTTAAAACTTTCCTTAAAACAAGGAAAGTTTGAGGGAATCAGTAGACTGCAGATAAATCAGGTTTGATTGCTTGGTGTAATGTGAAAGGAAGCCTTTTATCCTAGCATGTCTGCATTAATGCTGACATTTTCCAGTGTCTGTTACTTCACACAAATGAAAACTTACTGACAGCTTTTCTTGGATGATTTCAAGGAAAATCAAATCTGAGTACAGGGGTTAACATCTTGAATAACATGAACCTGAATATTGTTACACTCTATTGTAGTGCACAGCAGTGAAAATCAGATGGGAAAAATACTAAATAATTAATTTTCTTTTTTTTTGTATTTTAGTATTAGTTGGGTCCATAGTACTTACTTACCTTATTCATATTAGTAATATATTTCTTTCACTGCACATGTGTTACCTGAAATTACAGCTATTTTCTTGAAGAACCAATTCAGTGACTCTATTTTTATTCTAAATTTTTAAAATTCAAATGCAGTAGAGTAATCATAATTTATAATTTAATCAATCCTATTCCTTGGCTACTGCTAGAAATACACAGTGCACTAACTTTGGGATCTTCATTCAGCCAGCAGGAAATCTAAAAACAAATACCTGTAAATCTCTTTGCAGACAAATGAAATGAGTGGTGTTTGGTTTTGTTATTGCTTTATTTCACATGACAGCTTGATAAATGGCATGTGAACTCTAAAGCAAAGGGACTGGGACAGATGTAGAGCAGCACAGAAACAGGGGACAAGTAGATAACACTGACCAGAAGTGAGGTGTTGATGCCTTGCATAGTTCAGGGTTTTCAAGATCCTGTCAAAGACATGAAATTTTTTTCTTTGGGGCCCAATGAAGGAGCAATGCAATAATATATCCCAGTAATTGCTATTTATGTTTTAAGCAGTGCCCAGGTTTTGTATTTGGTGTTATGACTGCCTGATTTGTACTGTCCCTAGTTCTTTCTGCTCTCTGTGGTGTTCTGGCTGCATGGTAACACACTGTGGTTAAGGTCCACGTTGTCTCTCCAGAACACCAGTTGTGCAGGCACCTGTTATTTCTAAATTTTGGGCAAAACTGCAACTGTGCAGTTGCATAAAATGCCTTCCTTAGGGTTCATTTATAAGTGAATTCTCCCCAAGGCAGCTGGTAAATGAACTGAAGCAGACTTTGAAGATAAAAGTCAGACCTTAATTTTTAAGAAGTGCCACACTGGCTCCCATTTTTTCCCGAATGCACAAGAGGTGTTGTGAGAAGTCCAGCTGAGAGCAGAGCAGCTGCACAGAGATCCCCTCACCTGGGACAGGCACAGGAGGTGGTGCCAGCAGGCTGTGGAGCTCGGGCCAGCACTCCTCTGGCCCAGGCATCATCTCTGGAATCCAGAAGAGACTGTACATGTCTTTGAATATGGCTTAGTCCCTCTTCCTCAAGCTTTTTTCCCTTGGGAAATTCACTATTTCCACAATGAAGCACTTCAGTAATAAGAATGCTGTGTCACTTTCTACCTGAGGTTGATCTCTGTTGGCTCCTTATCTGGGTGCTGGTCTGGAAGTTTTCGTTCTTTCTGATTATCTCTTTGCTGAAACATTGGATCATTTTAGTGATGTCCATGAACTAGCTAAGAAATTGCATTTCAAGTGAAAATCGTGTTTTCTGGGACAAACCTCCCTAGCCAAAAGAAACTGAAGCATCCTAATCACCTAACTGGAGTTGTCATTTTGAAAAATTCATCTTTCAAAACAGTGACAAAGACTTTCACCATTGTTTCTTTTCAGTGAAATAGAAACTCATGTCCTATAAACGCCAGTGGTGATATGTCACTGACATATTTTATGAAAACCCTTTTGCTAGGATTTCTCTGCTGAGAAGCCTCAGAAAAGAAATGTAAACAATAACTCTGATGGCTGTGGGATGTGGTTTGGAGGTTGCTTACCAACAGGTGCCTCTTTGATTGGTTCCATGTGAATTGTTTTTGCCTGATGACCAGTTGTGGTCCAGCTGTGTCAGACTCACTGGTCAGGGGCATGATTTTATTATTTTATTTATAATTTTTTTATAATTTTTTTATTTTTTATTTATTTTATTTTATTTATTATTTTATTTTATTATTTTATTTATTATTTTATTATTTATTCTTTCCTAGCTTTCTGATGTCTCCTTTCTCTTTCTTTAGTGTAGTTTTAGTATATAATTTTCATATAATATAATATAATTTTCATATAATATAATATAATATAATATAATATAATATAATATAATATAATATAATATAATATAATATAATATAATATAATATAATATAATATAATATAATATAATATAATATAATATAATATAATATAATATAATATAATATAATATAAATATATATTATATATTATATAATTATATAACTATATATTATAGTATATATATTATATATATTATATATATTATATGTATTATATATTATATATATTATATTATATATTATATATAATATCTATAATATATAAATATATATAAAAATTATATTATTTTATATATAGTATATATTTTTATATATTATATAATTATATAACTATATATTATAGTATATATGTAATATCTATTATATATTATATATTATATATTATATATTATATCTATAATATATATAAATATATATAAATTATATTATATTATATTATATCATATCATATCATATCATATCATATCATATCATATCATATTATATTATATTATATTATATTATATTATATTATATTATATTATATTATATTATATTATATTATATTATATTATATTATATTATATTATATTATATTATATTATATTATATTATATCATCCTTCTGAAACATGGAGTCAAGATCCTCATCTCTTCCCTCATCCTGGGGACCCTCAAACACCACCACAGCAAAACAGTTTGGCCAGGAGCAGAGGGAAGATATTTCAACTTCCCTTTCTTTGTGAAAGTCTCTCCTGTGAGCACAGAGCATTTTGCAGCACAGCCAGGACGTGGAGCAGTTTCCACAGTGCCCCACGGAGGGTTCCTGGATAATCCTGGTGCAGCTGTTCCCCGAGCAGCCGGCGGCCACGTGGAGGTTTCACATCGTGTTTTGTGTCTCTGTCCTGGTCTGCTCTGCACATTGTGTTCTGGCTCCTTGGGACAAATGCTTTCATGCCTGTCAGTACAGAGTCTGCAGGGATGGATTTGGTCCCACAACTGGGGATCTCTGCTCTATTGTGATATAAATAATGAGCTTAATGCTTAATGGACTTGTGGGAAAAAGGTGTCTTTGCTAATTATTCAGCAGCCTTATCTCTTTGAAAAAGATGCAGGCAGTAAAGTTCCCAGTAAATAAATGAAACTTCCAGCAAGGTTCTGGGAATACTGAAGTAAAGCAGAACCAACACAGCATACATGCTGAAGGAGGAGGAGATGGGAAGGAAAAAACAGGAGTCATCTTTTGCCTCACTGCCCAGAAAGCAGCATTGTATTTGAAACAACAGAGCATCAAAATGGAGAAGCAAATTTACTTTGAAGTCCTCCTTGAAAGGCTCTTTAATTCTTAATGCAGTCCTATAGTCAGGACATAACTGTCCTTTCATTAGATAAAAATATAAGTGATTGCTGCCAGTGTTCAAAAGTAATGTCAGAGCTGATGTATAAGCATCATAAACTTCTCCATTAGAACTTAGCTAAAATGGATGCAAAATTCCTTTTAATCATAGTTCTTGGGAAAAGTCAGCAGCTTGGATTTCTAACTGTTCAGCCACATTTGAGTAATTTTTCTTTATTTACTTCTTTATAATTTTTCCTAGAGCTCTCTGAAAACTCCTTCGATTCCGTAGAGAATTCAGAAGTGCAGGGGAAAGTTGGCTGACTGTTGCTAAGCAAGATATCTGCAGTGATTTAAAAAGGTGTTGAGCAACATCCAACACATGATTTTGAGCTCATTCTTAGGAAATATCCTCCAGTTTCACACTGTGTCAAAGCTGCACAGGTCCTTGGCACAGGTGGAGATGGACACTGAGCTGAATTAAGGAATATTCCCCCACAATATCCACAACTTCAGTGAGGGTCCTGGGGAACTTAAAGAGGCTCAACACTTTTGGTTGTGAACATGCACTTTTAAGTTTTAAGTTTTTAAAATTTTGAGCCTTGAGCATTTCATGTTTTTTGCGTGCTGTAACACAAAAACTTTGTTATTTCATTCTTGGCTTGTCTGTTTGCACAAGCAGAAGCACTCCCATGTCTCTGTGGCATTCAGTCTCTCTTTAGCTACTGGAGATTCACTTGAGGGTTTGGGGAACTTGACAGAAGGGGCTCACATTGTCCCATATCTCTCTTTTTTTTTCTGTTTACCAAAGAATAAAAGCATACTATGGACATCACTGCTGATTGATTTCAAACACTGATTTAAGTCATTGATTTTAATCATGGTTTGTTCAATAACCCAGGAAAGCTTGATTAGCCTGACTGATTGTAACCTTGGATTGCATTTAGATTTTTAATTATAAAACACTAATTGATAAACATGAGAGTACTTCATACCTGTACACATCTACTTAAACTAATAGAGCTCTGCATAAAGTCATCATATTATTTAACATCTATATTTTTCCCTAACAACTATTTTTGCTAATGAGTTGTCAAATGCTATTTGAATGAAAGTTGGAATTTTATTTAGAATGCATAAAGTATCTGTAGATATTTTTTACTTTCAGAAATTTCCTAGACACGTGAAGAATGTAAATGAATTAAAGCATATTTCACTTTTGGAATTTATATTTTTCAAGAGTCTGTAGCTTATAAACTATTTACTTTGGATCACCATGACCTTAAAAATTTTGAAAGTGGGACATATTGTATATCCCAATTTTAAATAGGAAAAGGGAAGCAAGTTTATTCCCTTTGTTTTCAGATCCCACTTCTAACTCAGATTTATTTAAAACTTTAAATTCAGATTTTAAATGAAATCCTTTATTTTTTAAATGTCACTATTTACTTCTCCATTTCTTTAGTCTGAATTTGATTGTAATAACCTTGCAGGGCAGCTTCATTTATGACTTAATACAGCATACAATGGGTCTAAAATTTTACCCCATCCCCCCTTTTAAGAATAAAAGAAGCAAATCAACGTTCATGACATGATAAAAGTTCAAGAAATTATGCAAACCCAAGCAGAGTTCCTTTCTGCCAAAAGCCATTAGATTGTGCCTAAGAATGTGCAATTCTTTAAATGACACTGGCCAATTTGTATGATTGTTTCAAGATGATTTATTCTTTTGAAGAATGCTTGCAGTTTTTGAAGCATTTTCATAATTTGAATTACTTTCTAGGATTAATTTTATTTCACTTCATGTCCTCACTCAGAAAAGTGGGTGAATTACTCAAGAAGCCTCCATTTGCACAGCTCTTTCCTAGTTTATAAGGACTAGTATTTTAATGCTGCTTGATAAATTGTGTTCAGTCCTTCTGTGGAGATATAGAAGCTTTGTTAGAAACTTGACCCCTGGGTGGTAGAGGTAGAGCAGAAGCTGTATTTAAAATATAGCTGTGGCAGGGCAGGAAGTTTCTGATTTATGAGTTTTCTGTCAGAAAATTCCTTTCAACAAGATAACTGTTCTTCAGGAAGGTGTTTGCAGTCCAGTTTCCCCATTTCTTTTTGTGTTGCAGTAAATTGGACAGTACTAAATATGTGTCAGCTCTTATTTTGCTGTGTATTAACCCCATCTTGACCTTGGAAATCAAAACACATCCATGTCCTTAGGTTTGCCTGCAGGAGTGCTGCTCCAGAGCCAATTCCAAAGGAAGCTCTGGGGGAGGTGCAAGAATTCCTCAGTAAATGGGTGTTGCATGAGCAGGGATCACTGGCTTGGAGAGCACAACTGGAGAGGAGATCCCCAGGGACTGGAGTGTCTGGGAATTGTCATGTTCAGAAAGGCTGCCAGGTGGTACCTCAGGAATCAGAGGTCACTTCAAAAGAATGTGAGAAGTGAATTAGCTGTTAGCTAGACCTTAGTTTGCCATATGGTTTACAGACATAAAAACCTTCCTGAAGGCTGTGATGAGTTCCACTCCTATTTTGGGGAGTTTGCACCCTGTTGGAATTGCTTGTTTTCCAAGAGTAACAGTTGAAAATTATCCAAAATAGTCTGCAAATGAAGAGACACAGTGTGCTGTCCATGAACTGAGCATTAATCAATGCAGCTCTGAGATAATGGTGCAATTCTCTTGGGGTACTGTGAGTGGGAATTAGGAGTTTAAAATTCAGCAGGAGCTACCTGAGTACTGAAATGTGGTAAAAGAAATGATGGCATAAAAGACTGACCTCAGTTTATCTGCACTTGGCTCTGGTTTATCCTTCAGAGTAGTTTTACAGGTGGGGCTCTGGGGGTGCTGGGATGGGAAGAAACCCAAAAGCTTTATCTTTCTTTTATAGGACAATTAAAAACTCTTCTCTTTAATTGTGTGTAGTATGTTTGCTCTTTCTTCCTCCTCCTGTTTCATCCACCCTCTTATTGTCAGTTCAGATACCTGGGTGAAAGACTGGGTTGGTTAACTTGGTGATAGGATTTTTTCAGGGACAGTTTGCTGCAGTACTGTGACAGAAGGTCATTTGTTTTGGTCTCCTTTGGGAATGAGGAGTAGAAAGATGTGGAAATAAGGAATTGCCTTTCTCTGTTAAACACTTAAATCAGTACAGACCCAACTGGGGGTGGGGAAGAGCATTCAACCTTCTGAATCACTTCAAATGAAATCAGGTGATGAAACAGCAATTTGCAGTAATCACAGAATCATTTGGGATGGAAAATATCTCTGAGATCATTGAGTCCAGCCTATGCCCCAGAACCAGTGTGCCAAACATGACACTGAGTGACACATCCAGGCTTTCCTTGCACAGCTCCAGGGATGGCAACTCCAGGCAGCCCATTCCAGTGTCTAATCACACTTTCTCTGAGGAAATTCTTCCTAATGTCCAACACAAACCTACCCTGGTGCAATTTAGATCATGAGTAAAGATATTAAACAGGACTGGGCCCCATACTGGCCCCTGGGGGACAGCACTAGTGACTGGGCTAATGATACACCCAGGATGTACAACAGTGTGTCTCTAAAAAGGACAAGTCAGTCCTGGGCACTCAGATGGTTCCAGGGCCTTGTGCTGCAAGCAAAGAATGCCAGTTGATGCCATTGGGACTTCTTTCCCTATTTAAATAACTCAAACAGTTTTGTTTTCTCTAACTACTTGTTTTGAAAATATCAGTTTTTCCCAACTTGCCATTTATAATAAACTGTCAAAGCTATACTGCACTTCCCATGGGAAATTTATTTCCCTCCATTGTATGAGCCCAGCCTCTTATTGTTAGATTTCAAGAGTACAAGGCTGCTTATGTGGGTTTGTTTTGCCTTCAGCAAAAGGGCAATAGTGAATTTGTTCTGACAAACATTTCCCATCCTTGCAGTGGCAAAGAGAAGGGGTTTGGCAGCAGATTTCCTGAGTTACAGGCTCAGATTCAAATCCTGCACGTAAAATTCCCAATATTGTATGCCCTTCTCTGACTTCCAGAACTCATCACAGCCTCAATGACCAAATGGTTATGCTTTAAACTTTGAAAACATTTGTCATGCTGTGAACATGGTGAGTTTGTATTTTTAGCTTTGACAGAAAGATCTTGAAGATCTGGAAAAGCCTGCATGATATCATCAAACCTTTCAATTTTAAAGCAAGGCTTTAGAAGGTGTTGCCTGATCTGTTGTTAAAGGGTGACTGAGAAAAAACTGTGGTCTCCCTACCTCTATGAGAAATTGTAATTGCACAACCTTCAAATTGCCACAGAAGAATTACTGGGATACAAGTTGTTTCTCAAGGTGACTAAGAGCTATTTAGACTTAAGAGATTTCTTGACCTTGACTCCAGTGATAATATTTGCCTCTTTCATCACTTGCAAATCACTGGCTCTTTAGGTCCAGCTATGTTTGACAATGTATTTCTGTGTAAGTCCAATGAAAATTTACTGTTTCTTTTAAGTATTAAAATAATAACAAAAATCTCCCCCCAGATCTTCCCTGCTTTTCCTGTTTCAGAACAGGTGCTGGTGCTGTCTTTGTAAAGCTCACAATGTTTTATAAGGAGGGGAAATAGTTACAGGAGGAGTGCAATAAGAGTACAAAATACCTGTGACCTGTGGGGGTTGTGGCAGCTTCAGACTTTATCTGTTAGATAGGAGCTTCTGATGGCCATCAGGATTGGAATGAACTCTTGGGTGACTTAATTAAATCAGACTGCTATTAGCTTTGTTCACAGAGCTAACCCTGCATGGAGCAGAGCTGGTTCACATGACTTTGCATATCCCTCTTTATTAGGACAAAAGCACATAGAGATGCTTTCTCCTTCCAAAATCATGTGGGGTGAGCAGAGAATGGGGGATAAAGACATATTTGCTATTAAATTTGTAAAGCAACCCACATGGGAGTGGGTGAAGTCCTGCTCTGTGTGCTGAGGGTTAATCCCAGAGCTGCAGCAGCTCTGAGCTCACCTGTGCACTATTGGCTGAGAGCAGGGGAGGGAGGCAAAGGCAGAAAATCCAGTGCTTAATTTAGACAGTGACAAATGGCTTGCTGTGCAGGATGCTTCACTCCTGGATGTCTGGGGTGGTGCAGATGCTAAAAAGGGAAACACATTTTCTCATATCTTTACAAGCAAGGTGCCATGGGTGGCAGCTCAGCCTGACCTGTGTCTTTTAGTGGGGCTGCTAAAGGTGGTTGGAGAATGGAGGAATAAATCATATATTTTTTATAGTGGCATGCCCTGTCCCCCCACTTTCCCATGCTTTTGGGCTGGCTGACTCCACAGCACAGTTCTTTTGTCCAGGCATTTTGTTTTGTGCCCAGACATGTCAAATATGACATATATCTAAGTGCACATGGGGGCTGTACTGCTCTCTCTGCATTTTCCCCAGCACACTGCACTGTCTGCCTCCTCCTCTTTGTTATCTTGGCACTGCTGAGTGTGTCATGTGCAAGGAATGGCTGTAAGGAAGAATCCAGGTGATATGGCAAGAAGAAAATGCAGGGAAGCTCAGATTCAAGGGGTGCAGTCTGTCAGAGCCAGGTATGGAGGCAGAGAGCACCATGGTGGGCACCATTGTACACAAATCCAGGAAAGATTGTCAGGCTTTTCAGTCTGCTCTGGAATATGGTTGTGGACCACTGTTCTTACCTCACAGCCCTTTCATTTGCAGCATGTGCTAGTTATAGGTTAGACAGATACAGATTGTGCTTAATGTGATACTGAGATCCTGCCTGCACACTCTGGTGACATTCAGCCAAGGGCTTAAATGTGCCTCATGCAGGCCTGAGATCATAATTGCTTTTATTTGTAGAATTTGGATGAACAAATGGTCTTTTCTTAGCCCAGCCCAGCCCTATTCACTTTCTATTTTAGGAGATAATGATAATTGCAAGCTTTTCATGTATATACCAACAGTTTTGTCAGAATTAAAATCAGATTTATTTCAAAGCCATCTCAGCCTAATACAGCAGCACTGGGCTATTAGTTTACTTTGCTTCTAGACATTCAGTGTGTCTGTTGTATTAGCAGAGTGGAAATGATGTTAATTTCCTTTTGCAAAGCACTTCAAGGAACCCAGAAAGAGTGTAGATATTACTGGTGTTATAAAAGAATAAAGGATGTTGCCAACCCCTGTATTAAACATGAGCACAATACTAAGTCTGGTGCTCAGGCTTACTGTGATTTAGCTTACAAAGAAGCAATTAAACAGTCAGAGGTACCTCATGGATCCCTGCTTCCCCCATGTATCTGGTTTTGGCATCAATAAAGATGCTGGACTAGGCAGACCTTTTGTGTAAGGCAGTTTCTCTATTCCCACTGCTTTGGAAATTAAGTGTTTTAAAATCGCTTTATTGATTTCATTTCTGAGAAATTTCAGCTTCATGAAAAAAAGTTTCCCAGAAAAAAAAAAAAATGAAAACAGCATGGAAAATACAGCAGATTTTTTGAGGGAAAATATCTCAGGGAATGCATCCCAGTGTGCCAGGCCCCAGGCTGGCTGTGGAGGCTGGCACACCAGGAGGAAGGAGGGGTGCCAGGGGGCTGAGAAATGGGGGCTGGTTTCAAACTGCAGCTCAGCACCCACTGGGACTGGGGGGAGCATCCCATTTGCTCTCACAGTCCAGGTCAGGTTGCATGGTTTCAGATTCAGCTGAAGGCAATGAGGGCTGGAAGGGACCTCAAGAGGTGATGCAGATCCTCCCCAAACCAGAGATCAGGGTACCAAAGCTGCTCTGACACGTGTTTGTCCCCTCCTCTCCCTGTGCTGGAAATTCCAGGTCCCTTGGTGACCTGTTCCAGCCTTTGCTGTCATCACAGACTGGCATGGAGCCTTCAGCTGTCAGGGCAGAGCAGAGGGACACATTGCATGGTGTCATCCTTGTCATTCCATGATTGCAGCTTGTAGCATATGTCCTCTGGAGCAGAGTCCTGCTATCAGGACATCTCAGGGCTGCTTTTCAAGTCCAAGCTGTGTCAAGTCTGTGACTTGCATTTTCTCACAAGATCCCACTGTGCTCAGTTCCCCTCCCCTCCTTTTTTAGGGGATCTGAGAAGAAGAAGAAGAAGAAGAATGCTGACAGGAAGAGGGACATGCAGTGGTGGATTCCTGGAGAGCAGCAATGTGCAGCACATATTTGGGGTTCTTTTGGCCCGTTGTCCAACAAACCAAAGTCATGCCCTTTCCTCAGAAGGACTGACTCCTCTCATTATCAGTGTGATAATAAACTTGGACTTGCCCTTTTGCAAGGCATGGTGTTGCCTGGGCTTAAACCCAGGAGGAGATGAAGGTTTTTGGGCTGTGCCTGCTCAGCCAGCTTGACTGATGTATCCCTGCTGCCTGGGCTGTAACAGCTCACATTGCTCAGCTCTGCTTGTATCCCTTTCTTGTCATTTGTTGGTGTTTCAGGCATTCACCAAAGGACATTACTATCCCCCAAGTCTGGGGATAGCAATATCTGGGAAATGCTTTGTTCCAGGCTGTCTCTGTGGCTTCCATGAGCTGATGGGCATTCCCTTTCCACTTCACTGGGCTTGCAGGCCCTCCCCTCCCTCTGTCCTCCTGTCCCCTGAGGCTGGGCACAGAGGCACAGCCCCTGCAGCTCAGTGCTGACTGCCACAGCAGTCTCTTCAGATCTTACCATGGGCTGGCCTGCCCCTTAACAGGAAATCTTTTTGAGTGTTTTATGTTTGAAGGGAGAGGAATGGAAGCTTGGGGCTGAGCTGGAGATCTCTGATGTAACATGAGATATTGTGGCACCCCCTGGGACAGAGTGCTCCTGGCTGCTGGTTCCCTTTCTGCCATCAGGGACTGACTGCAGTGAAAAGTGACAGCCAGGAAAGTACCAAAACTCCTGAGCCAGAGTCCTTTTGCCAGTCACAGACCAGGAGAACTGCAGTTTCCCACAGCTGTGTGTGGCTGGCAGCACAGCCTCCCTGCAGTGAAAGGGCTGGCAGCCCTGCCCTGGGCTGGCCCTGCAGGCAGGTGTGTGCCCTGGAGCCAGGTGTGTGCCCTGGGCTGGCCCTGCAGGCAGGTGTGTGACTTGGAGCCAGGTGTGTGCCCTGGGCTGGCCCTGGAGGTTGTCCCTAGAGTAAGGTGTGTGCCCTGGGCTGGCCCTGGAACAAAGTGTGGGACCTGGAGCCAGGTGTGTGCCAGGGCTGTCCCTGCAGGCAGGTGTGTGACCTGGAGAAAGGTGTGTGCCCTGGGCTGGCCCTGGAACAAGGTGTGTGTACCCTGGAGCAAGGTTTGTGCCCTGGGCTGGTCCTGGAGGCTGTCCCTGGAGCAAGGTGTATGCCCTGCAGGTAGCTGTGTGCCCTGGGCTGTCCCTGCAGCCAGGTGTGTGCCCTGGAGCCAGGTGTGTGCCCTGGGCTGTCCCTGCAGCCAGGTGTGTGCCAGGGCTGTCCCTGCAGCCAGGTGTGTGCCAGGGCTGTCCCTGGAGGCTGTCCCTGGAGCCAGGTGTGTCCCTGCTCCCTGTGCCACACACAGGGCTCTGCTGCCACCCACCGGGGACAGGGACAGCCCTGGCCCTGCTCTCAGCTCCCTGCAAGCTCTCAGGGTCTTGCTAAAGCAGAACCACAGACAGTGGGTGCTGTAGAAGACAGGAGCTTTCTGCAGGGAGGACTGTTTTGTAGCTTGTTCCTGACAGAATCTGAGCTTGCCAGGTGGTCTTTGAATCATAAACAGCACGAAAAACAGAATTACTTTCCCTTTTCTACTGAGAATGTCTGCAAGGAGAAAGATGGAGTCTTTGTGCAGGAGCTGGGGAGGGTTCAAGGAAAGGAAGATGTGCCTTTGCACCGCTGGGCAGCTCATCCCTTTGGCTGCCAAGGGCTGTGACAGGTGGGCAGTTAATTAAGGTTAATGAAGCAAGGAGCTGACAATAAATGCATCTGTTTGCTTGCTTGCAGATTGTGCTGGCTGTGGAAGAGACATCAAAAATGGACAAGCATTGCTAGCCCTGGATAAGCAGTGGCACCTGGGGTGCTTTAAGTGCAAGGCCTGTGGGAAGGTCCTGACTGGGGAATACATCAGCAAGTGAGTAACCTCTGCCTGCTGCTCCTCTCAACTCAGGGCACAGTTCTGGCTGCTGGCAGAGAAGGGCTTGCAGCAAAATTCACATCTGGAGGTCCTGTTTTGACCACCTTTTCATACACACCAAAGTCCTTGTTCCCAGTGAGAGCTGAGCTGGGAAAGTGAACTGCAAAGTGCAACTGAAAGCTCCTGTTTAATGATGCCAGTCCATATTTAATACATGGCTAAAAGAGGTGTAATTCCACATTGCCATAGAGAATTAGGGGGATTGTTGCACATGTTTTCTCTAGTAGTCAGATAAAGCATTGTGCCATTTTGCTTTACAACATGTGATTTTGAGGAAAAAAAATAAATAGGAATTTGTCCATTTCTTACCTTTGCTAGATAACAAAGTGGGATAGTGTGATTGACCTGACATTGCATTTCTTATCTCCATATAAGAAACTAATGAAGAAGGTTTTGAGTGGAAGAAGGTGTAGGGGAAGAGAATAGGGAAATGATAAAAGAGCAGAAATGAAGATACAGATTCTTTTTCCCCCTTCAGGCATATAGCAAAGAGAAAAAATAAGTAAACAATGTACATTTCACAAACCTGCCATTGGGGTATGTGTAATATTTATAAGAAGTAGCATCTGTAATTTCTCAAGAGCAATCTGGTGCCTGAGAAATGTTCCTAGGCTGACGAGTGCTTCCACTTTTACTGTATGATCCTTGTTCACACTAAAATACTGCATTGCCTTACACTTTAAAGTAACTGCTTATAGCCTTGCAGCCTACCAAAGGGTTGGGTTTTTTTTTTCCTGAAATGAACAAAAACTGTCTGCTTGTGCTAGACTGTGATTTCCCCTCAATCCAGAGACAGTTTCACTGATTCCCTGGAGCTGCACCACCTGTAGGTGTAGAGAGTCTGCTCTGAAGAAGGAGGATTGCTTCAGCAGTTTGTCCTGGATGCCTTCTCTGGATGGAAATTTAGGGAATGATTCTAAAAGGCATTAGTGAGAATGTTATTTTTGTTTCTTGTGCTACAAAGTGTTTCCCTTGAACTCTCCCCTTTACCTGGGTCTGTGTGTAGGAGTTCCAAACTGAAGACAAATGAAGAGAGTTAAGTCATGCTGTAACCTGTTTAATTAGAAGTGGTTTGTAATTTGTGAATTTTCTTTTTCAGAGATGGTGCTCCTTACTGTGAAAAGGACTACCAAGTTCTTTTTGGAGTCAAGTGTGAAGCATGTCACCAGTTCATTACTGGGAAAGTCCTAGAGGTAGGTGTTTTGTGAACTAGACTTAATGAAGAATTGAGCCACCCATTTTGTCCTCACTTAACTGCAGAGAATACAAAAATTCCCATAGAAAGGCTTCCTGCTGATTCTAGAACAAAGTTGCTGATTTTCAGAATTATTTTCAGTGCTTTAGTTTTGCAGTCATCAGGAAAAGTGTGTGATGTAGTTTCTATGGATTTGTGGTTTCTGTTTTTCTCTCTTCATAGTGATCTGCAGAGCACATTGCACTGCTCATTTTGTCAGATTTAATATATTTACAGAAGTAATTTAAGTACTGGAATCACTTTTGGCAACCATAAGTTTGTCAGAACTTACCACGTGAGATTTACACAAGATCTGAATGATGCTGAGAAGGTGAGAGGGAGAAATGTGCTGGAGAGGTAAATTACGTGCTCAGAAATGAGAAGGCAGAAAGCCTCTGAATAATCTCCTTTGCTGACTCTTGTTTGGAGTCCTCAGTGTTCTCATTGAAACCAGCAAATCTTTTTAGAGATGTCAGCACCAACCTCCATCTGTCTTGGCTCTGCTGAGTCCCCTTTGAGCTGGAATCCTTGAGCTGTGCTTGGATTCCTCTGTGTCAGGACTGAATTGTTTAAGGCCAAAACACAGAGGGACCTTCCTTGTCACTGAGATATGAGAAACAAAACTTAACTCTTGTCCCTGTAGGAAACTGCTCAGTGGAAAGAACCTTAGCCTTGAGCTCAGGTCAGGAGCTGGAGTGGATGTTTTTGGGCAAAAAAATGAAAATATACTTGAAAGTGTCACAAAAATAAAAGCAGCTGGAAGTTGCAAGTGAAAGTGTGTTACAGGTTCCCTTCTTTGTGTCCCATCTACTGCACATGTAAGACTGTGTCAGCCCTGTGGTGAGAAGTTTCAGGTTTGACATTGATGGTGTTGTGCTTTTAGTTGTGGAGGTTCCTCTGGTTCAGCATCCAGAGTATGAAGCAGCCACCAGGAGGGACTCAGAGCTCCTGTGGGCACCCTGAGCCTTTGGAAGGATGCACAGTTCTTTCATCAGCCACACTCTCAGCCTGCCTCCTTTGAAATGTGTATGCAATTCCTTTGGAGACCTGCTCAGATAATTACTGAGAGCAGCCTGGGCTTTCCCCAGAGGAGGAAGGCTGTGTCTCTGGCTTTCTTCTTCTGGCCTGCCACCATCTGCTTATCTGTTCCTGTCTGCTGATGAGTTTTTACAGTTCAGCATTGTGTGTTAGAGACACTGTGGTTGCAGTGCTGTGCAGGAGGCTCTGCAGGAGAGAAGCAATGGGATTTGTGAGATTGGGAAACATAATTCTAAAATTCTTCTAGGTGTACATGGCAGCTGCTCTCAGCTGTAAGCAATGCAACCTGTTCAGATGAAAATGACAAAAGAGAGGGGTTTTGGAGTCTGTGGAGGGCTGGGAAGGAATGAACTGTTTCTGTCTGGAGCATTTTGTGAAGTAGCTGTGAACATAGCAAGGTTGCACTTGTGTTACTCTTCCTAGCATCAGTGAGGAAGAAACCAAACTGTTTAAGGGGTCATGAGCTGTGTCCCATCAGAACTGGATAAACTGAGGCTAAGGAAAGATTAGTTCCATTGACCTGAAACTTGGCTGTCCATCATAATTTATGCTAACATTCAGGGATGCATCCCAGAACCTTGGTGCTTATTTTGGCCCCAAGGTGAGTTTCTCACTTCATAGTTCTCACTCTTCTATGGCTCTTTTTTTAATCAGAAGATGAGACAGCATTTGCTGCAGAAAGAAAGCATGTCCAAACTCTTATAAGGGTGTCCCTCTTCTGAGAGTCAAAATCAGATTAAAAAAATAAAATTTTTTCTATTTAACCGGACTTTTCTGATTAATTAGAAACAGAACTTTTAAATTATCTTGTCAGTAATGGAAACATGAAGCATGCTAAGTTCTGGTTAAGTCTAGAAATTTTACTTGAATATTTGTGGCTCTCACTGGTTATCAGAGACACAAACCAAAACACTGCAGCAGAGGGCAGCAGTGGTTCTTAGCACATAACACACCAAACTCCTCAGTGGCCTGCAGAAGCTGTGTTGCTCTGACTGCTGTCTGTAAGGTGTAGGCTGGCCAAATCATCAAAACTTTGCACCAAAAAAAATTAACATTGTATAGGCAGGGAGGCCATTCAGACACTGTCTTAACTGCATTGCTGTGTGCATTAGCAGCTTGGACAGTCCATGATTAAAGTTCCCCATCTGGGAATGCAGGTGCAGGACAGACATTCAGACATTCTGTGTCTTTTAAGTGGTGCTGGAAAAGTGTGGAAGATGGAGGTGAGCAGCTGCTGTTCAACAATCAGAGCAGTTTGTCACAACTGTGGGCTTGCTTCGTGGCTGCTCCCTGTCAGACCTGCACAGTTCCAAAGGGGCAGTACTAAATCCTGCCCTGGAATATGACTCAAGGCAATAATAAGTCAGAAGCTAGCATGAGGAAATCGTGTGTCAGCACGTGTGTGTTTCCCCTTGGGCAGCAGAGGCCATCTGAAGGATGGGGTCAGAGCATGACACAAATCCTCTGCTAATAAGGGGGATGAGATGGGAAGCAGCCACAGGAGGTAATTCACAGAACAGGAAGCCCCAGTTCAGAGAGGGCTGCAGAGCTGTTTGAGGCAGGACAATTAACAATCTCCTTATCCTGTACTGGAAATCACCCACAACCTTCCAGTTCACCTGAAGTTTTAATTTAGGTGAAGCTTGAGATCCTCACGGGAGGATTACTGTCTTCCCTCTTTGTTTTCTTTGGCAATGTTTCTTTGGGAAGTTTGGTGAGTTATATCATGTGGGTTGTCTCTTGTTCTGCTGTTTCCCCCTTGAGAAGGAAACCATATTCTTGGGGTGAAGTAGCACCCTTACAGGAATTGTCCAGGTAGAGGTTATGTCTGCCCAGCCCAAATTATGCCTACTGCCATGCAGTCAGAGAAAAACCCAAAACACTTCATATTTTGACTTTGTTAATAAAAATGATTGTAGCAAGTTCCTGTAGGAAACATAGCAATCAGTACACTTCATTTTATTTGTCAATAAAATAATTCATTATGTGAGAAGCAGAGTATGCTATCTCATCATCTTCATCCAAAGAAGTGGTGGAAGGGAATTCCATGGTAATTGTGTACAAACACTTCCCTCTAATGGATCAGAAGTGATTAGCAGGAAATCCTTTTGGTGCTGCTTTATTTTCTGCTTATGCTTATTACATCCAGGGCAGTGAAAAGCTGAAGGGAGATGAAAGCATGAAAGTTAGCTTTGGGTTCCCAGGGGCTGGTGCTATTTTACCTGTAAAAACCTCTTTCACTTATTTATTTCTTTTTATTTAAAGAGAAATGGAGATTCTTTGCAACATTTCAGACTGGGAACTCCTTGTTTTGTCCCTCAGTCTGGCTTTAGCCCCTCTGAGAAAGTCAGATTTTCCAGTCTCCTACAATGAACAGCCAGCAAGGGAGACAGCCACTCCTCATGTGGACCTAAGAGTCTTTATCTCAGAAGCAGCTCTGCTGGAGTACCCTCAGTAAAAACCATCAGAAAAGCCAAGGTTTGGGTTCAGACTGAGATGCAAGGACAGACTCCCTCCAGCCAGTCTGTAGAGGTGATCCCTTTGCTCAGTTAGGAAATGCATTAGGAGAAAGACAGGACTTATTTTGTTAATATCCACAAATCATGGAAGAATGCTCTTTTTTTCTAGGTCATAGGTGTAACAACTTTCAGTAGCCATGGAAATATGCAGGAAAAATACCATGTGCATTTAAGTCAGCTCAGATATCTCTGATGTATTATTTGGCACATTGCTTTCTGTGACAAATACTCACAGATGATAGATGAGTGCATGCCAACACAATAAATGTGGTAAATGTCCAATATGAAATAGATACTGCAACTTTCTTGAGCATAATGAATACTTTAATGCTTCAGTGTTTCAGGAAATGTAGTCAAGGCAACAGAGATCAGTGCTCTTCCTTGGATTTCTCTAGTAGAAAGGAATCTTTAGTTATGAAAAATTACTCTTTTCCCATTAACTCTGGTAAAAACCATTTTTAGCAGGCAGTAACAGCATAGTGAGAGTGAGGAGTTCTACACAGACTTCCCACTGAGCAATGCTTTTCAGAGCTTCAGGGCTTGCCTCTTGAAAGATGCCTGTCTAATCCTAAACCTGCAAATTTCTGTGCAGCTCCACAAGTCTGAGTAAACTTAACCATTTGAAACATGTCCACCTAAATGATTTTGTGTAATGGTTTTTTCATACACAGTATAACTGCTACTCCAGGGCTTAATTCAAAATGTGTTAAACCTTTGAGAGCTTCCCACTGACTTCAGAGAATGATGGATCATCCATGTATTCCATCTTCGCTTATCTAAAATGTCTTACAACACTTCTAAGCAGTATTCCCTTAGCTCTGCAAAAGAAGACATGAGGGCAGAAAAAGGTGGATATTTTGCATGGAATTGTACGAAAAGACCGAGAACAAAATCCAGTTTTTACAATTTTCACCTTTTCCAGCTGTAACTGATATGAACAGGATTTGATCTCACCCTCTATAGAGGTGTATATATCTGCTCTCAGGTGCCTTAACCATCTTGCTACTCCCCACATTTATTTTTATAATGCTTTTTGCTTAATATTAATTGGCAAAAATAAGGCTATTGTGTGATTTCTCCTGGCTGTGCATAGCTCTAGTTCCTGCTCAAGGGGCTGCTGCCTGCCCTGGGTTTGCTTCCTGTGCACTGTTGAATCTTGCACCCCACCTTGTGAGCAGTGGCACAGTGCCATTTTCACAGATGGACCTGAAAAGAGTCCAGGCCACCAGAAGGTTCCCTTGATTTCAATCTGCAAGGTCAGGTCAAGTTCTAAATATGCTTGTGATATTTAATTTATGTGATATTGTAATTTATGCCGAGCTGCTCCTGATTTTAAAGAGGAGTAGTTATTTAAGATGTGGTACTTAACATGAATAAAGTTTAGTACTTGTAAATACTGTTACCTAAACTGCCAGAATTTTAAGATGTCAATTCTGACACACCTTGACTTCTGAAATTAGAAGGAAATAACACTAATTGTGCAAGGGGCAAAACAAACAAACTGTGAAAGCTGCTACATTTGTCTAAGAAAATTGCATCTGTACTTGAGAGGCAAAGGATGTGACCCAGGAGAGCCTGTAATTTTCTTCAGATGTTGTTTTCAGAGCTAGATTTAGAAAACTGTGCTGTGAGGGATTCATAGAAGTTTCTGCTGATTCTTTATGCACGAGTCTGTTCTAAGTACTAAATAAATAAACAAATAAATATAATCACAGAACAACCTTTCTGGTTCCCATACAGACTGTAAATGAATTATTTGAACAATGCTGTCTCTGTGGTTGAAGTGTTGCCTCCTGCAAACACCCACCCATGTCAGCAGCTCTGCTCATGTGAGCATTGGCATTAGATGCTCCAGTTGATTGACTTTCAGACACCCAGCAGAATGCAAGTTTAAATAATCTGTTCTAAGGAGACTCAGGCTCGTAGCTCCTGTGAAAACACCACCCTTCTCTGCAGAGATCCATGGACAAAGTCCATGGATCTTCAATACAGTCATGTATCTGGGCCTGTGTTAAAACACTTTCTAGATTGAGGAGCCATGTAGAGAACCTCTTAAACTGAGATTTATTTCAATTCTATTCAGAAATGTTAAATGAAAAAGCAGCTTATGTTCTTCTGCCAAATAAAGTACTTAGCAAGGCTGTTTTCACAAAAATAATGCAGGACGTATCATAAAATACTTAATTTACTGGATTTTAATGATGCAACCTGTACTGGTAGCACAGGTTGATGTGAAGTAAAAGTTCAAACACGTTTATAAATGAAGTAATTGATGAACCAAACAGAGACTGATGATAGGATGGATCCCAACAGGTTTGGTGGTCTGTTCAAGTTGTGGAAAAGTAACATCCCTGAAGAATGCCCTACCATTCTGTTTTCCTAGCATTAGGTGTCTTCTGCTTTAGGTGTCTTACAGGCTTGGGAGAGACTTTGCTCTCAACCAGTATCTCCCAGTCCCTGCTGTCATCTACACACACCAAAACAATCCAGGGGAAAAGGCCACAGAGCAGAGGAGAGGCAGCAGTAGAGCTCAGTGTATGGTTTGTTAGTTCTGTCATTTGCTTTGGTTATGTTTAATTTTGCCTTTAGAATAAAGGAGAAAACATGACCATGTTGCTTGAACATCCCAGGTGAATGCTGACAAACACATGCTGTGCTCATTTGCCCTCTTAGTCAGGTGTACAGCAGAGCACAGGATCTTTTGGATTGTGGAAAGTACCTGGGAGAGATCAGACAGGGTCAGAGCACTGAGGCCATTGAAAACTCATCCAGTGTTCCCTGAGTGTGCCTGAAGCGTGAGCTCACTCCAAAATGTGCAAACAGGATCAAGGGATGCAGGTACCTGTGGGAAGTGGCCCCGGCACTCGGGCTGCATCAGTCTGAATTGGGCTAGGATACAATTCAATACAATACAATCTCAGTGGAACTCCGTGTCTGTAACACGACTAGACCAACAGGAGGCTGCATAAATTCCGTATAAATTCCGTATAAATTCCGTATAAATTCTGTATAAATTCTTCAGAAGCTGTGGAAATAATAACTTCCAGAGGAGGAGTGTGCCGAGCTCGTAGTCAGCAGATGCCTCTCCCCAAGGGAAAAATATGAATTGTGTGGCCATCAAACAGTGACACACAGGAGTGGTGAGGAATGCTCCTGCCCCTGCCTGGCCCCTTTTCCTTTTCCTTTCCCTTTCCCTTTCCCTTTCCCTTTTTTCCTTTTCCTTTTCCTTTTTTCCTTTTTCTCTCCCAGAGCTGCAGCCCGGTGGGTTTGATGTGCAGGGTGGGTGATGTGCTGGCTTTGGTGGGTGTGTGCAGCAGGAGCAGGAGGAGGAGGAGGAGGAGGAGGAGTGAGGCTCCGGGCTGGGTGCAGCTCCAGGCTCAGTAGAACCAGCAGCTCTGCTCCTGCCTGAGCCCCAGCGGAGCTGAGGAGGAAATGGAGCTGGAGTGAAAAACCCCTGTGAGAAGGTAAACAAAGCCCTGGTGTGAGAGCAGAGCTGAGCTGGGTCCTGGCAGGGCAGGGGGGCTCAGCTTTGGGAGGGGGCTGCAGGGCTTGCCGGGGGGGTCATTCATCATGGGTGCTTGCACTTTTGTTCCTGCGCACCAGAAGGAGTTTTGTTTTAAAGGCTGTGCAGAATTGTGTGGTTTAGATAAAGAGAGTGCAGCTACACATGCTTTTAAACTGCCAGGAAGAGAGGAGAATGGCACAGAGCTTGGGCTGTTTCTGATTGCAACTGATTGCTGCTGTGTGGAGGAACAATGCCACTCTCTACCTTAAATAATTCCTGATAGAGTTTCTTGGCTCTTTCGATCGCTTTGGAGAATTTTTTTTGCATAGAAATAAGATTAGCATTTGTTTCTACTTACCCTGTGTTTTTGCTGAGAAATGTGTTTTATCAGTTAATGTGGAACACTGATTTTTTTTTTTTTTATTTTCTTAATGTGGGGTTTGTTTGTATAAAAGCAGGGAAATGAAAACTTTAGTAATAACTCAGAATATGGGTAAATGGTTCAAGCAGGTTGCCTATGTAGCTGGAGAGTACCTTACATTTAACTTAATTTAGACAACCCTTCCCTGATGAAAAATAAATACTCTGCTGTAATCACTGAGAACACCACACCAGGCACAAGATAAAAAAATCTAGAATAAATATACCTGCAGAAAAATTATATAAATTACTTGATGTAAAAATCTTTCTGACAGGATTTTAGCCGTTCCCCCCCATCAGAAGATTGAATTTGGCAGGAGGGGTATCTGTAGTTGGGAAGGACTTGATTTATAAGTGTCTGAAGTTGACAGAGCTCTAACAGAAGTTCAGTTGCCATGGCAGCATAATCACAAGGCATTAACTTCCCAGCAGTGGTTTGGAAACCATCCTTCAGTCAATTTGAACATCAATAGGAAGGGGAGGAATGTTAAGAGGATGTAAAGATGGTGAATAATAAGAGCAGGTTGTAACAAGTAATTTGAAAAAATAACCAATTAAAGCTTCCTTATTGCCACAAAGGGATTTGTGAAATCTCTCAGGTGCTTATAAAATCATGGCTTATCTTTATAAATTGCTTTTGTGAGTACAGTGTTGCTGATTAGGATCTATATATCCTGGAAAAGCATCTTTAGTGTCTACCTTGTTGTTTTAGTTAAATATTCTCTAGTGTGTTTCTTGTACTAAATATTACTAAAAAACTTTAGCAGACTGATGAAAATTCTTTAAATTGACGTTTCAGTAGAGGCATTTATATGAGCACAAAGTTTCTTTCTTTATAAATTCCCTATAAATTCTGTATAAATTTTTCAGAAACTGTGGAAGTAATATTTAATAACTTCCAGAGGAAGAGTGTGCCGAGTGTGCCACCACCAACAGCCTTTGTGACTGCAGGTATTCCAGTAACATGGAACAAGCAAAATAAGTAGCTTTTTCATGTCTCAGAGGTGCACAGGACACAAGGCAGCTTTTTGCAGAAGAGCAGCTTACCTGGATGAGTGTATCATTTCTGTTAGCTAACTGTATTAAGAATTCAGTTGCTTGGTTGTACTGCAGAACACATCCTGTTCTTTGGGAGCAGACCCCTTCAGGGAAAACATAATACTCTGTTTTTGTTTTGTGGCCCCCATTGCTTCTTCTGTCCATCTTTTAAACCTTTGCATTTTCCTACCTGCCAAAATCATCCACAAGAGATATAAAACAAATCAGCATCCCTGCCCCAAAGTGTTCAGACTGAAGCAGAAGTTCCTCCAGTGTCACAGCCCCCCTGGCAGCTGGGATGTGGTGCCAGGGGAATGTGGCTGTGCACTCTGCAGCAATGTGAAATTATTTCAGTTACTTTTTGTTTCTCCTGGACTGAAATCACAATGATAAATGGATTAAGTGGTGACGTGTTTTTTGCAGGATTCTGATGTTTTCATTTATAATTCCTGATTTAAGCCTTCCTATCAGTGAAAAGTTTACAACTGACTTGTAGAAGACAGGGTAGAACCTATACCTATCTCCCATAAAAAATAATTGTTGGGAAGAATGCAGCAATAGCATGTTTGAAATCTGAGAAGTGGAGAGGAGCCTGTTGGGGCAAGTCTGTGGCTGTCACCTGCTTGTAGGAGGCTCCATCCTGGGATTGTGCTCAGCATTCACTTCATGAGGACTCAGCACCTCTCTCTTTTGTCTGAGTGCTCTCCTGAGGGGCAAAAAAAAAAGCTAAGAAAAACAAATACTGACCCAAAAGATATTTTTGGAATCTCTAAGGACTTTGAAGCCCACAGCATTAACACCTGTCTGTATTGAGCAGGTGGTTTTACAGGTAAAGAAATGGGAGTGTTTTATGGGAGATCAAATGTTTGAAATGACCGCCTGAAGTCCAAGGTGGGGAGATTTTAGTTATATGCTTATGCTACATTAGAAGATCCTAGAGGTTTAAAAGCTCTTTGGATAGACATCTGGGATGTGTGACATTTATAAAAAGCCTTTTTCTTTTTAAGAGGGAGAACAGCACACAGTAAGAGATGCATCTTTTCATCACCAGCAATGCAGACACTCTGGGATTTAAACTGACTGTGAAACTGGTTTGGGATTTTTTGTGGTTTGCAGAGATCAAGGAAATAACTCTTATAAATCCTTTGAGTATAAGTGAAAATATTAAGAAATTGACTTTTACATGTAAGATTTGTGGAGAGAGAGAGATTTCTGATACCTAAAGATGGATTTGCTGTTGCTGAGAGTTCTGTAAAGCAGTTGCATCTTGGCTGGAATTTTTTTTCCTAGGAGTGAGGAGAGTAAAAACTGAGGCAGTAAGAAACTTTAAGGAGATTTACCTCACCTTCATCTTTGAACTGCTGCTGTTGAGGCAAAATCATGGAGATGCTGTAGTCAGTGGAAGATCAAATGGCAGCAAATGTTGTTAGATATCCCTTTCTGCTTTATGTCCATCACTCTTCCCTGTTCATCACTACAGTAATGTGTGGGAATCGTTTTTCTGTGGCAAATAGAAATCTTGATTTCTATATGAAGCTGAAATAAACAAGATAGGGAATAGAATCCCTGCTGTGTCTTGGCTCCAACATGCATACTCTGGATATTCCTGCCAGCAAGGGTTCAAAATTGTACTTGTATAGTTTTGCAGCTGTAATTGGGAATCATGTGTATCAGCAATTAGAAGACTGACAAATAGAAAAAAAAAGGACTTCTGCCAAAAAGAAAAGGCTCTGCTTCTAGCACAGTACATGTTGGTGGGCTGACATTTATTCACAGTTATCCTTTTTGAAAAAGAGTCAACTATTTCTCTGCACTAACTACCCACTGGTTACCCTGATGTCCTTTCTTATTTTCATTTTAAATTTAGTGTAACACTTTGGCCAGAATTACAAAACAAGGATTCCTGAGAAATGTCTGGATGTAGTCAAATACGGGCTCATCACTGATATGGATGCTTTTGGAGTGACTGGGAGGAAAAATATTAGAAGTAAATTTGTCCTTTCCCTTGGTTGTCATCTGTTGTGACCTCTTGCTGTAAGAAATTTCCAAAGGTAGCATTGCAGTTAATCAAGGATAAAACCCCGTTCTTTAGACTTTTTAAAGCATTATCAGATCAGACTGGTTGCAATAGGATCAGTTTCCTACAAGAGCACGCTCTAGTCACTAACAGAAAAAATATTCCCTGCTTATTCCCCCACAAGATGTTTCCCTGTCAGAGCAATCCATCTGTGGTACAAACTGCCATAAATTGCATGTTGCTTTGTTTCTTACCAGCTACTTTTGTTTTATATTCTCTGGTTGTTTTCTGTGGCTGTACTGAGTCTGACCTCATCCTTTCTCCCCTCCTTTGGCCCTTGCAACTCTTGTTTCTCTGTTGTTTTTGGGACACTCCCTGTGCAGCGAGTGCAGATACCAAATGGAGCCCAGGCTCTGCTGAATCACCTGCCAAAGCTTGCATGGTCTGACAGGCAGCTGGGAAGGCAGTTCTGTGGGAGATGAACAAAAACCCTGCCTACAGGTACTCAGATCTAGTGCTGGTTTTCTGAGCATTTTCCTCTGCCTGGCTCTGCTGGAAGCATTAATTTTGGTCCTGGGTGTGTTGCTCAAACTCCCAAGCTCTCCCTTCCTTCACCAGTCAGAATGTGGTTTGCACTTGCCCATTGAGCAGTTGAATGTGAATTTTTCCTGGAGCTGTTCCCCCAGCCCTCCCCAAGGCTCTCAGGGTCAGCAGCAATTTTGGGGCTGGTGCAGCTCACCCAGCCCCAGAACTTCTCCTGGCTTTGCACCTGAGCTGTCTCAGTGAGCCACAAGTCAGAGCAGCCCAAGCTGCCTTCTGGCTGCCAGGGATTTTGCTGTTTAGCCAAGACAGGTCTCAGTGAACTGATTTAACTCTCTTGGAAGTTTTTCCAGTGTGACCTGTGCTCCCTAGGAGCTGCCTGATGCATTTGTAAAATCTTCTCTCTATGAAATGCCCACTGGAATGGATTTTAAGGTCAGAAGCACTGCTAAAGTCATCTTGCTTGACCTTCTCTTTTCAAAATCAGAGCTTTTCCCTAGAAACCAAATGAAAGCTTACCCTTTGGGAAATAACCCAGTCATGAAAACTGCAGAACAACTGCAAGGCCAAAAATTTTCCCTCATGCTGCTTAAATTACCTTTGCTTTTTAGAAACTTCACCTTGCTTTGAGGTTAAATCTGTCTAATTCCAGCTTTTTGATGCCACAGAGTTTTCAGTGGGATTGAAAAGCTCCTGCTCTCTCCTGCTATTCCATCCTTTCTCTGCTTTTCATCACCTGTCATTGTGATTTGGTCCCCTCTGGAGCCTTTATCTGAGCAGGACCACAGCTGAAGGCTCTCCTTGTGTTGATGGTTCTGCCCTGAATTCCCTTCTGCAAATCCACATGGACACACCCTCCAGTGTGATACAATTTTTTCTGCTTTTCTTTATATTCTTTGTATACATTAAATGATCAGAATAGCAGGTCCTGTCAGGTACTCTGTGACAACCTTTCCTGGGAGGTTTTGATGACGTTCCCCACCTCCTCTGTTGCCCAGACCATGGCTCAGTCTCACAGGGCCTTGCCTTCTCCATCTGCAGGTATTTTATATCACTCTGTTATATCACACTTGGTTGGTTTAGATGGCTTAAACCAGCCCTGCCTGTGAGTCACAGCAGATTTACCAGGGGAGGTTTTGTGTTCTTGCCTTGGCCAGTGGTACCTCCTGCTGTGGGTTGGAGGAAGTAATCTCTGAGGTATCTGGCTCAGCAGAGCCTCCCCTGCTATCAGAGCCATCTGTCTGAGCAGTGCCTTTCCTTAAGCCTCTTTGAGCTCAAATTATTCAGGTCTTGAACAATTTGTAAATCTTGGTTTGTTAAAGATGCTGTTAAAAAAAAAAAATCTTGCTCAATAAACAGTACCAAACAGGAAGCTGGCATTGTCAAATACAGACCCTGAAGATACACATCCTGAGAATAAACCTGCCTTTTCTGTGTCATTTTTCATCATTTTTCATCTACAGCTAACAAGGGAATTTGGCCTGATCTGTTTTTGTTTTTTTCACATTGTACTGTAATAAAGATTTTTATTGTCTTTAAACATAGTGTTCTTAGTTATTTCTTTGGTAAATTTATCTCTCCAATTAGTTACTTTTATTTCTAATATAATTACTTAGTCATTGCCATTTTTTTCTCTTTAGTTAATATTATCTCAGTTCTTATGATTGGGACCTGCAGGAGAACATCTTAAAAATGGTTTGGTTTTTCTTTTATGGTTACTTTAAGATCTAGGAATATGTATTTTCCTTCCAAATGCCACATGCATGTGTAATTATCTATACATATCCAACACTGCTCTCTATTTCTGTTTGTCCACACATGCAATCAAATCATCTTTGGAGATACATGCTAATTTTGAAAATGCTAAGAAGATTTTATATTAGGATGAGGTCTGGTGCAAAACTTTCTGATTTATTAAACAATAATAACTAATAAATGTTGAGGTTTTTTTTAAGATACAGAGGAGGTTTGTTACTGACTTCCTAGCTAAATTTCAGCAGGTTGGAGTCAGCTGTATTTCTGGTACCTGAGGAAGTTCTTTCCTGTTGAAGTTACTTTCATTTTGGAGCTATTGTAAGTGCAGCTGCAGTGGATGTGACCTGCTAATGCACAACGTGGAGCTCTGTTATTTGAGGTTAATTCTAATTCCAAACTGGTTAACTCCACTGTGGTGGAGTTGCTGTAAAGTAACTCTGCTGGTTAATTCTAATTCCAAATCCAATATGAATGTGGCTGGAAGCAGGTCCTTCAGTGTCTGAAGTATCTTTTCATGTCAAAAATCATGCTGGGCAAAATGCATACAAGATAAAGGAATATTTACTTATCTAATGCTTTGTCAAGCCTTGAGATTACAGAAGATATAGAAAGCCCACACCTGTACTTATAAACTGGAGCTGTTCCAGCATTGTTGAGAAATAGAGAAGGGATTTGTGTCAGATACCTGCTGCTGAGGAGTGCAGAATTTAAAAAATAATCTTTGCAATAAATGGAGTTTAAAAGAAAATTAAACGGTGGGTGCTGGATTTTGCCTTCATATGCACCTAAAATAGGGGTAATGAAGGCAGTGAATTCACAGATTTGTGTTATAATTAGATACAAATGAAACTTAAAATATAAAATATAGTGCATATATATTTTTTCTGGATTGCTTCTGATGAACTACATATTGAGTTAGTGGGATTAGGTTTCTTGTGCATAAATCTAACATAAGATGCTAACAGAGATGATGCTGCAGTCCTGGCAGTGGGCAATAGAGCTGTGTGTGCAGTTGCTTTGCTCCTTTGTGCTGCCCACAAGTTTCTAGCCAGCCACTCTGGGCTCCTTTCTCAGCTGAGTGAATTCCCTTCTCTGCACTGACCTGCTGCCAGCTGTGTAAGCAGCAGGAATTCTCAGCCTTGGTCCTGTGTGTAGCAATAGGTGGGTTTGCCCTGTAAAGACAGAATGAAGAGCTCCATAACTGACAGCTGAACATCTCACCTGTGTGTGCAGCTTGCTCAACTCTGGGTGGTGCAGGAAAGTGAGAACTCAAAGAGCTGACAGAGCAATCTCAAGTAACTTCTAGGACCTTGCTAAACCAAGGGCAGTTGGTGTTCAGCTGCCCCAAGGGCTGTTCCTTCATGCCAGTAGAGCAGTTTCACAGCTGGGGATTGAGCCTGAGTGATTACTCACATCTCTGCCATAAGGAAAACTCTATTCCATGCAGTGAATAAATAATTGCACTGCCCTCAGCAGCAGCTGATGGGCATGACACTATTGTGTGTGGACAGAATTAACATTAGTAAGTTACAAAGTTTATCACAGTCCATCCATTAAGGAATATACTAGCATGACATTGTCAGGCACTGTGGTAATGCTGGGAAGTATTTTTTGTATAAAATCAGACACTGGGCATGATTAACAGGCCAAGTGTTCATTCCAGCAGGGCAGCTGGGGTTTTGTCTCCCCCAAGGCAGCACAGCAATCAGTGTGGGCTCAGAGGGTCTCCCATGTCTCTTCCATGCCTGTTGTCATTCAGATTTACAGTCACAGCCTCACGCTCCATTTCCCACTTTTCCCCACCAGCTTGGGAACTGCCAGTGTGAGCTCTGCTTCCTGCTGCTCCATCCTCCTGCAGGTTGAGCAGAGGCAGGGGCTCTGCTGAGAGCTGCTTGTATTGACATGTTGTGACAGGAGTGTAAAAAACAGCTTTAGAAGGTTCAAATTTTAAAGATGCATATTAGGCAAATTAAAAAAAAAAATTACACTTTCCCTCCATTGGTAGTAATAAAGATACTTATGGTAGATTCTGAATTCCTTTGGAAGCAAAGAAACTGCACGTTTTTTCTTTTTTTTTCTTTCTTCTGAGCACAGATATTTGTAGTGACTTGCTCAACAGATAAGAGCCTGGGAAAAATGAGTGGACAGTTTGGGTCAGGATGTTATTAGAAGCGAATTTTGGTCTTCATAGTGTTTATGCTATTCCAGCCACTCGTGAGATCACAGAAGCCTGCAGAGAAGGAAACAATGGAATTTGATGTTACACCAAACATCAAACAGGGTTGAAGGTTCTGTGACCTCTGCAAGTAATTAAAATAAAGCTTCAGTGGAAAATGGTAGGCTACTGCCACAGTTCCTGTTTTACAATTCATGACATTCCTTGAGGGGTTTAAAAGATGAGTCTGAATTATTCTTTGTGCTACTGCAAAGTCCTTAGGAGAGTTAAAAAATCAAGTCATTCTCCTCAGAGTCATGGCAGGAATAGATATTGATTTGTCTCTCAAATAGGCCTATAATAATAACTGTTCATAAAAACTAAAGAAAAAGAAAAGGAAAAAGGGAAGTGCTTTTACTCTAAGACTCTCAGATACTCTTTCAACTACATAATAGTTTTGATAGTGTTTAAAGAGAAAAGAAAAGCTTTCTACATGTTTAATAGCTCTCTGTCAGTGACTGCTGAGTTATCTCTGAAAGGAGAGTGAACGAGTGCAGCTGTGCAAATGTAACACAACAAATATGCACTTAATTGTGTCCTTTGGCCGGCAGAACATGTCTGTTGGTAATTAGTTCTTCCTCTACCAGACCCACTGGCATGTGAGCTCTCCTAGTGTGATTCTTGTTATTGTTCTCTCTGGCTCTTGTTCACTGTTGTTCTGGAAGGAAGGACAGGGCTGAAGGCATGAGTAATAGGAAATCTCAAGCTCTCACGTTCACCAAAGAGGAAAACATTTATTTAATCAGCCTAGAGCTTTACAAGCACTCAGAGAATAAAAGTTAGTCTTGTGGGAAGTGGGGGCAGAGGGGTTGGACTCAGAAAATACAGCCCTTGGCTTTTGAAGTGCTGTTACCCTGGGGTTAACTCAGTGCAGGGACTTTTCCAGCTGGATTTTTGGGACAGGTTGTGTCAGCTTGTCTGCAGGTGTATTTGCAGCTCCTGGGTTGGAATAATTCTTGCCCTGCTTCCCCTCACAGCGAGGAGTGACAGTACAATTTTGTCTTTGGGAGGTGCCCAGACCAGCAGAGTCTGTCCAGGGAAGGCACACAGCCCGGTGTGTGTTGTGAGCAGCTGCAGCATCAGCAGTGACAGGGCTGTACAGGAGCGCACAGAGCGTGTTCAGTGGTGCTGCAAGGACCTGCCACCCTTCAGCTCACCTCTCAGACTGGTAGAGGTGTCTGAGCTGGGTGCACAGAGTGTGTACACTCTGTTCTGCCACCGCTCAGGACAGCTGTGCAGGGTCACTCCCCCACCCCCTTAGGGGGAGCCTTCAAAGCTCACTGCAGACAGCCCACAGAGGATCTGTAACATCAAGTTGAAGTAATTTGGGAGAATAGCATGCTGGGCAAAGGCTGGAAATGTATAGCTTCTGAGTCTGAAAAGGGGATGTATGTAAAACCTGGTCTGAAAAATGTGTTTTCTCATTGTCAACTATTATTACAGGTCTTGGTATTGTTATAATGCATAATAGAGTTTGTGCTCTTGCTCATGATACTTGGGACATGTCCTCTGTAGAATAGACACATCCAGCTCCTCTGTGTAGTCCATCATCCATGAATTTCGGCCACTGAGGCTTCAACTGTCCTTCACAAGCATTAGAGATGTGATTCCATGGTTTTATTTTTTACCCTTGTTATGAAGAATAAATTTCTGTAATGGTTTTCCTTGGTAGTGTTTCTCTAAAGTATTTTATGTAGGACATTAAATGTAATTTAGCCTGCTTTGTAGACTGGGAAACTGAAGGTCAGTGTTGATACAGACTTGATTCCAGTTTAGGTCTTGAAATTACCAGAATAAATAGATCCTTAATACTATCTAAGATAATGTTGTATCTCTTTCATTCTTGAGCAAGCATATAATGTGCATATTGTGGACAGTATGTATATATTTGTAGTATATAGAAAATAGCCAAAACTCTTATGTCTTTGCTCAGTCACTGATCAGTGAGATTTGCAGAGCCATAGAAAGCTACTGAAATTTAGCATCCATTTATCTGCATTTATAATTATGCTTGTGGAATTCCTTTGGCCATTGTTTCTTCATCCTCAAGTTCTAAGGCTCTGGAAGTATTTAGTAAATGAGAACATAATTCTACTCTTTTTAATTTAACTTTTTTCTGTCAGTTGTGTTCAAATGGGATTTTATCCAAGAACTTATTTCAGATTTGTCAATGTGGGTAAAAGATAAGTAGGCAAGTCAGAAGAGCTTGTATGTTGTCATAAATTGGTAACTGATGTTCTTTGCTTTTAGGGCACTTGCAAGTGTCTGATGATTTAACAGAGACTTTATAGGCAGTGACAGCAACACATAGGTTTAATATTTCATTTGACAATAAATTGCTGTGAATTCATTCAATTCCATTTAACAATTTGAAGTAAAAATGGTAAATATTATTTTGGTTGCTTTTAGCACTTCTAGCTAAGCAAACCAAGGTATTGGCAGCAGTTAATTTAGCTTACTCCATCATATTTGAGGGACATTCCTCTAAGATATGGGTCACAGTTTGTTCTTGATGGTTTGGTGACTCAATTACAGTGAAATAATTCAGAAGGGACCAAAAGCAGTATGATGGATCAGATCCCAGTGTCTGCAGAGCACAGGGAACTGCAGAGGATTTCTGGATGTGAACTTGGGAAGGGGCAAGGAGAGCTCAGCAGGGGGAGAAGAACATTTAACCTCCTCTCATCTTGACTGAAGAATGTTTGGGGCAAATGTGCATTTAATCAGTGTTTCCTGGTCCTGCCAGGAGGATTGAGGGGCAAACCCTTTAATGCACAGCACAGTAGCATGAGATCCCAGGAAGCTGCACACTGAACACCCTGAATGAGGGTTTAGTGGCCCTAGTAGGGCAAAAGCAGATGTCTGGAAAGTGTGAATATTTCATTGACTTGTAGATGCAAGAGTTTTTCCTAATACATTATAAATGACTGATTTTTAGCCTCTATTTTCCCAGATGATCACAGCAAGTCAGGCATAGCAAGATGAGTCCTGAATTAGTTGAGATTCAGAACGTTCTCCAGCCAATACCTGCTGTAGGAAGGATCCCTCTCGTGAGCTGCAGAAACATTAAAAGGCAGCAAACTCATGAAACTGTTCTGGAAGAGTTTAACAACAACAACTGCAGCTGCTCTGGGATGTCACTGCCCCAAACCTCCCAGTGCAGGGTGTGTTCTCACTTGGACTGGCAGGGCTGTGTTATCTGGGGTGTGGTGTTCATTCATCACTCACACCAGGCTAAAACTCAGCCGGTGTTTCAGTCTCAGGGAAAGACCTGATAAACTCGAAATTGACCCTCTGGCTGCTGGGGAGAGGCAGGTGCACACGGGCTGAACTAGCTTCCCTTGACAGTGGCTCATCAGGAGTTTTCCCAGGAAAACAAAACTTCAGAGAGGCCACAGGTCTGCACATAATAATAGTGTGATGAATTCTGGATTTCTTTATCCTGTAAATTCCAGTCTTGAAGGAAAGTAGTGGGACACCTCAGGGGTTAAATAATTGCAAGGGAGAGTCAGAGATGAAGAAGGCAGCCAGTAATGAAAATTACAGAGAATGAGCATTAACTGTGTTTTCTCTCTCAGTTCAATATTAGCTTTGTTGCTGCAAGTCAAACATCACTTCTGTGTTTTCTCCCTCATTGGCTTTTCTTCCTGGAGTAAGCAAATTTTGTAGTGACTTCTCATTTTCCCTTTTAATAGAGACCCTGTTTTGCCTGATAGCTCTAAATCTGCTTTACTAAGAACACCTAAATCCCGTTACTCTCTGTTTGGTGGATTTTGCCCCTGAAGTTCAAGAATCAACAGTAAAAGCAGGATCTGATTAAGAGAAGTGGAGGCTTTTTGCAACTGGACAGTGAAATGTTTAAATAAACTAAAAGCACACTGAGTCCTCTTCTTTGGCCTTGTATTGCTGAAGTTTCTGGATGGGAATTATTAAAAAATATTATTATTTTATATTTTTATATTTAAAATTATTTAAAATATGTTTTTATATTTAATTTTATATTTTATATTTAAAATTATTATCCATTTATTCATATAATTCAATTAATATTCAATTATTAAAATTGAATGGTGCAACTGTAGAAGAGCTGGGTAGTAGAGCTGATTTTCTGGTAGCTGTCAGGTACTTTAACCCATGTACTTCATTATCTAATATAGATAGATAGATAGATAGATAGATAGATAGATAGATAAATAGATAGATAGATAGATATAGATATAGATATAAAATAAAAAGCCTGTGTAATTGATGCCATATGTGAACCAAAACTATATTTTTATTCTTCCAATAGACAAAATGAAAGGTTGGATTTAGTAATGTTATGGCCTTAAGTACAATGAGGTAGGAGACGGTTTTGATGAAATTTTACAAGTCAGCCATGGAGTAAGCAGTTATTTTGTGCTTATATCATCTCAGTAGATGGGGAATATTTGTGAAAAAAGGACTTGAGGTTAATTTGTTTGGAAAGCCAGATGCAAATTCAAAGACTTTTAGAATTCTTTACTTGTCACTATGAGGGGTCATTTTCTAGCATTAATAATTTTTCTATTTAAAAGCCTGATGTGGACATTTTGTGCTCAGTTTATGATGTGAGGAAGCTAATGTATTGATTGCTTTGATCTCCTAAAGAGAAGAAATCACATTAATATTTATGCCTTGATTTTTTCCTGTCCTTATAGGGCTGAAATCTGATCAGCTTTACCTCTTAATGGTGTCAGTGTATTTAAGAGACTGAATGACTCAGTGGATTTGGATTTGCTAACAGGATCTAGGGTGTTTAGGACCTTTACAGCAGTAGTTCAAATTCAGCTCAGGCTATCTGTGCTGGTGCAGTTTCTGAAGTGGGGGATCTGGGAATTAAATCAATGGTCCCAGAAGGGGCTCTGGGAAGTTCTCTTTCCTAATACCCATGGCAGCAGTGTAGGGAAGAAAGCCAAGGAATGAAATGGCAGGCTGAAAACTCACTAATTGGCAAAATGAGGAGGCAGCAGGTTCACACAAATGAACTGCAGTGTGACATTCAGTGCCTCGGACTGCTGGGTGATTTAGAAAGGTGTCAGATGATGGAGAGCAGGGATGTTATGATGCAGCTCCCAGTCAGGAGGACACTGACTGCTCTGATGGGAAGGTGTGAAGGGGAAGGGCTGTGCTGTGCTGCCTTTTCTCCTACAGACTTTTCCTGGCCTCTGCTGAGGACAGGACAGAGCTGCAGCAGTGAGGCAGAGCTCACATTCTCAGTGCTCTTGTCCCATCATGAGGGCAGGGTTGTGACAAAACAGGTGAGCTAGAAGAAAAAGGGCAGTGGTCAGCCAGAAAATGATGAGTGCTCAGAAAGCAGTGCAGTGCATTGGTCCCTCATGTCCTTTTTTGTTTTTGTTCAGGCAGGTGACAAGCATTATCATCCCAGCTGTGCACGATGCAGCAGATGCAACCAAATGTTCACAGAAGGAGAAGAAATGTATCTGCAAGGTAAGGGTGTCTCCAGTGCAAAAGAAGAAAAGCAGACATGATGATTTTTCTATCACAGAAATTTATAAACCATCCCCATGTAATATGTCCAAGAAGGACTATAGTGATCCTGTTCTCAGTAGTGTTCTCATCTTTTTTCACTTGATGCCCTTCTGGTCCATTAGCTGCCATAACTGTGGCTTTGCAGGGACTCTGCACCCTTGCTGAGGCAGCCTGTGCTTGCTAAAAAATCAAATTTACTAGGCTGCCTCTGAATTTGACATCTCCTGGATGGTTTAGCCCCAGAATGGTGTATGAGATACCAGACAAATCGAAGGGATTTCTCCTGATTTCTGCTGATCAGTTTCTGTGCTATCCTGGACTACACTCCAGACTGTAAAAGGCAAGGGAAAATCTTGCAGGAGCTGCAGTGAAATTGCTTTGAACCATGTAGACCTCATTCCTCATGCACAGTCTCTGCTCAGTTCTTAATTATATTTGCTACCCTTGCTACTTCCCTTTTATCTGGACACATCTCTCTTTCTATTCCCATGTACTTTATTTTTATATCTTTCTATAGCCACCTCTTTCTTGTCTGTTTATTTTTACCTCCCCTTTCTTGTTAAGAGTCTCACATTCCCAGTTATTCCCAAGCTTGTTGTTTTCATTATTTTTTCCCAAAAAAGAATATGCTCTTTTCTTTCATTGAAAAGTATCCTTGATCTGAATCCCACCTACTCTCTGAGAGGATACTCACTACTGAGTTATTTTTATTGCTTGCTGTATGACTGTTGGTAGAAGGATGTATAATACCCATTTATGTAAGCCAGAAATAAAAGTGAAAAAGGCAGATATATGTGGGGATTTTATATATTGCACTTAGGTTAGAAAACCTGATGTACTTGAAAGGAATGTAGAAGAATAGGGAAAGAAATATGAAAGTGTTGTCACAGCCATTTCTTGAAATCCTGAGGAGAGGTTCTTACTGGAGGAGTTCCAAAATAGGATGATACTGTTGAGGCATTCCTTTGAAGCTAACTTGTTTTATTTTGTAGTTTGTCCTTCCTTGCAGTCCCTCTGTTTCATCTCTCCCTGACCTTATACCTCAGTGATCTTAGTCCAGCTGTGCCCAGAGCAGGATGTGGAATGGTGAAGCTGCTCTGCTTGGCAGGAGCAGGGAGAGGCTGGGAGAGGGCTGGGTGGGAGGTGCTGCTTTCTGATGGCAAATTGGAAAAACTCATTTGAAAGCAGCACTTACAGCATCTGGCAAATCTTAGTTTCCTCACATGATGGTGTGGTAAAGTACAGGCAGAGTTCAAAATGAGCATCAGGTCATCCTTTGCTGTCATTAATTAATAACAGCCATCTCCAGCTGGTGCCATTTGCACCAGCCTAGCAGAGAGTGGGACTTGGGGTTAACTGAGCAGGCTTTGCTGTAAATTTCTGCAGATCAAAATGAGACAGAAGGTCTCACTTTCACTTAAACTAGGCTGGAATTTGTCCTGGACAAGTTCAGGTGGTAGGAAAGGGGAGAGGAGAGAAACCTGGCAGCAGCTGGATCTGCTGCTCTCTTCCTAGTGTACCTCTTCCTATGGTTATGAATCAATGTTCTGGTGCTCAGGCTGTCTCAGGGGAGAAGCACCTCCAGTTGCATTGCTTTATTGTTCACAGGATGTTTTCTGGCTAAATACTGTAATTGCTGAGTGTGCTGCCAAAGCTTTCCTTGCTGAATTCAGCCTGCTTGGAAGTGTGAGGACCTAAAAGCCTTTTCTGAGCAAAGCTCTCAGCTGAAATGCATATCCAGGCTCCATCCAAATCACTGCCCCTAGGGTGCAGAATAACAGCATTCCAAGCATTTCTCTGAAACAGAAATACAACACCACAACAATAACGCTAGGACAAAACTCATGTTGTTGATAAAACACACAAAAATAGGTGGCTTCCATCTCACTTGTAATTGTCCCCTCCCTAGAATATGAAAGCACTGTCTTGGTATGGCTTTGATAATAGAGAAGCCTGGCAGGATTGTGGTAGGAACTTGTATTAGAAATGTTGGGGAACTGGCAAAAGGAGAACATGGACAAACAAACTCTCTGTCTTGGGGCTTTCTATCTTAAGGAGGATTGGAATAATTCTAGCAGAAACACTCTGTCTTGCTGCTCCAACACATGAAAATGAAAAAGAAGCAGCACCACAAACTGTCTCTTTCCCTTTGACTTCCCAGTAATACATTATTTTATGGGCTGCCCCACAAGGCTGTTGCTGAGCTAGGATTGCCCAGTATTTAGAGGGATGCTGATGTTGAAATAATGATGGTATGTGCAAAGTTTAAAGCTGAATAAAGGAGCATGCTAGTTGGTGTTTGCCAGGTAAGCAAACAAACATATGTTAAGAATGGAAATAATCACAATTTGCTGAACTGTTTCCAGCAGTAAAAGAGAGCAGTGATGCAGCTTGGGAATTTGCACCCTTGCAAGCATTCCAAAACAGTTTGGATAAATAGTGTCTACAAAATGTAAATTTGTGTCTACAAAATGTAAATTTGCTCAGAGTTCAAGATCACAAAAAAGATGCACATTTATCTTCTTAATCCTACTCTGTCTGATTTGGGTTTTTGTATGTCACATCTTTCATATCTCTTTATCATTTTGTGAAAGAAAACCTACAACCCTTAGCTAGGTTTCACCATGAACATGGCATCCAGGTTCCTGTATTTCTTGTTCACTTTCAGCATTCTCACAGGCTGTCCCTAAACTGTGCCAGTCTGTGATAAATCCTGCCCAAATTGCAGTGACAGCTTTCTCATTGATGGTAGGGAAAGTTTAACAGGAAAGAATCACAGAATTGTTAAGGTTGGGAAGACTCCTAAGATCATCAACTCCTGCCATTAATCTAACAGATAATTTTTCTCAGGCCAGCACAGGAAAGAAGCTCACAGCTGGATTTGAGACTTGAACTAAAATCTTCTGAGTCTTAGTTCATCCTTGAGCAATAGGTGTCATATTCAGAGGAGTGTTACTCAGATCACTCCTCTAACATGAACCTACAGCCCTGTAACCTGCACTCTGCTCCTCCTGCATGCCCAGGGCTCAGCTCCCTCCCGATCCTGCGGCTCTGCAGGGTCCTGGCTCTGAGGCTGCTCTTTGTTTACAGGGAGAGCTCTCGGTGCTCTTCTCCCTGGTGTCTGATGGCTTCCCTCTGCCAAAGGCACAGTTTCTTCTTCCTCAGCTTGGACTCACAGCCAGACATCTCAGACCCTTGCTCCAGAGTCACAGCGTTCTCTCCTGTACTGCTGGGAAGTGAAATCATCCCTGCTGCTCTTTACTCCTGCACCAAGCCATGTTAGAAGAAAGTTTCCAGGGGCCCTGACCCATCCTTCTCCTGTCCTCTGAGGGTGGGGTTTCCTCTGGCTGCTCTTGAGCTAATAGTCACCAGCAGGAGACCTGGGCTTGGCTCTGTTTGGTTTCTCTGTGGGCAGAGGGGAGAGGTGATGTTCCCCCCTGCAGGCAGTCAGGGCTCTGGGTTGGCTTTGTGGTGACTGGAATGAGGGATGAATGTGATTGCAGCTGCAGTCAGTGTTAAAAATCAGTGTTAAAAATCAGTGTCAGTCTCTGCTCTGTTTCATCTTGGCAATGCCTTCAGCAGCTTTCCAGCAGTGACCACAGCTTACACTCTGTTTCAGAGGACAACTGAAATGGGATGGAAATGCTTCTTGCCCCTGACATCACTCAGTCCATGAGGACAGCAGGATATTCCTGCTTTACAGCATAAGAAAGAATCTCATATTTTGGGAAACAAACAGCAGAGGACTCTTTTAGTAGGATGCAAGCTGGAATATGCCAGCTTAGTGTGTGGAAGCACCAGTGCCACCCACGAGAGCTCAGGGTGGAAGTGCTGTGTGTGCCAATGGCAGCTGTGATGTGCTGGCATCCAGGGAGAGGCTCTTGTGTGCAGCTTTGCACCCCCTGTCATCCTGGCCTCTCACCCACTGCCACTGGGTCACACACAGCCCTGGCTCTTGCACTGGGAATTCTTTAATTTTTGCTTTTCATTTTGCATGAGGGAAGATGTGATCTGAGTGGTACTTTACAGTGACTGAGTATGACACCTATTTCTCAATGGACTTGCAATCAGAAGTTCCTTTTTATGTGCAGGGCAGTACATAAGGGGAGAACAGATCACATAACTGTGGCCCAGTTCCTTTGCTTTTCCCCTCCAACCTGCCAGAGGAATCCTCTCTCTTTCAGTTCCTCCAGCTGGTGCTTGCTGACTCTGTTGCTGCTTGAGGCTGCCTGAGTTTTAATTAAGAATGTGTGCAGAGTGCTTTGACAGCCTCAGGACAAAGCTGCTGTAGGTACACCAAGGATTTGAATACTTTTTTTGTTTCCCTTGTATTTCCCATGAGCTAGACTTTAATGTGAATTACTCTCATAGTTCAGACAGATTCAGCATCTGATGCAGTGATGAGATTCTCTTGAATAACTGGCTTGCCATGAGCAGGAGTCACCTGCTTTGCCCTGAATAAAGCTGTGTTTCTCCTCCCTCAGGTTCCACTGTCTGGCATCCCGACTGTAAGCAATCCACTAAGACTGAGGAGAAGCTCCGGGTAAGCTGAATTCGTGGCTCGCTGACACACCATGCCTTTTGCACACACAGTAATTGAATGTTGTTTTTAAAAGAGTGACTTTTTCCATGTTTTTTTCGCATAGCTGTCACAACTCTGGCAGAATATACAGTGGAGGCACTTCAGAGGTATTGCTCTGATTTTTAGGCTTACCACCTTCACATACCTGTCTCAGTGCACTGCCTTTAAGATAGTGTCATTTACTGACATACAGACGTGGCCAAGTATCTAAGACACTTCATTTCATATCTCAGTTGTTGTGAGAGAGACTCCTAAGGAGAAGATATGAACAGGGCAAATGCTATCATATATTTTAGTGGTTTTGCACATCTGTGTAATTGCTCTATAGTTCTCCCCTGTTCTGCGTGGTTATTTGCAGCATTTAGACAAGATGAGCTCTTCTTCCTTTGCCATCCAAGTAAGCCTCAACCTAAAGTGATCCTGATTTGAATGCCAAAAAGAGCCACAGTTACCCTTGGAGTTACATCAGCATATTCAGACTTTCTGGGTCAAATCCTCAGTGACATTAATGCTGCACTGATAAATGCTAGAGCCTGGCTTTTTGCATGAACCAGGCAATTCTGAGCCCTTATTCACTGATTCATCCTCTGGACAATTTTCTCTTTTTGATGTCTCAGTTGGTCCCTTGAATTTTGCTAATTTCCCAGGATATGAATATTAGAGACTGCATATGAATGAATTGTCTTTCAGATAAGGAAGCTAAGAGGTACTGGTATGAAGATACCTGTGACATCCTGTGGGTTGTATTCTGCGTGGGTCTCATTCACAGGAAGCCACATCCTTTAGCATTATTCCAGTACCCTGGTCTGTAAAGCATCCCCCACAGAGAATTTTTTATGGTCATAGGTAATGTGCAGATAAATTCCTGTTGAGCAGAGTTCGTGTTAGTGTGGCCAAAAACATAACTGGCCCTAGATGGGCATGTGGTCTGGAATGGTCAAACCTCAGTGCAGGTACCATCCAGCATTCACACATTGCTCTGTCCTGACTTTTTGTAAGAGAATGGAAAATGATGCCAGACTGGATTTTGTTCCTCATTTAACAGTTTGAATGTAAGACAGTATTTTGGCCATGCCTAAGTGTCAGAATGCTTTTGCCTTGTAGTACTTGGTTGCAGTACAATACCTCCCTTTCACTTGGACCCAGGAGTTTTATCAAAGCACTCCTGACTACACTGTGGCCCTTATTAGCCTTCTCCAGCTGACCTCATAAATCAGTTTGCTTGTTTCCATTCCCCATGGAAATGGCTGTAGTCCTCTTCAAGTATTTCCCTTTTTGTCAGTATCCTCCCCCCTCAGCTAATTTTAATTGAAGTGAGGGAAGTAGATGGATTCACTCACCTGCCAGGCGTTGCCTAAGTGAGGAAGAGGATGTGGAGGTGAAGAAGGAAAACTGAGGGAGCATCTGAGCAGTGTGACAGCAGAGCAGTCCAGCAGCACCCTGCTCCTGGAGGAGACCTTCTGTGCAGAGGTTTAATAGGTCCTTACAAGGCATTGATAAATGCACCATACTGAAGCTGGCTGAGGTGCACTATTTTTAGCTTCTATGGTACATCACAGATTGTCTGCTGTGGTGCAAAGTCAGAACCTTATTCTGATATCAGCTGGAGTTCACTTTGATGACTTTGACACGTGCTTCATCCTGTTTACCCAAGTGAAGGCAGTAGCAAACAGGTAGGTACAGAAACAAACAAAACTGGGAGTACTGTGTGCTATTTGAGCATGTCAGCACTAAATTGGGATATGTACTTTGATTGAATTTCAGTTTTTCATTCAGGGTCAGGCCTAGATTTTCTGGTGGTTCTGCAAAAAGCCAGTGCCATTGCCTATTTGCTTGCTGGGTTTCCTTTCCCTATAGAACAAATCAAAACAAAAAACCTTTTATCACTGAAGTAACTTCAGAAGTTTTCAGCAAGTCCTGTTTTCTCTCAGTAACTGAATTGTGATATAAACTAATCAGCATTTGAACTGGTCAAGATCTGAGAGGGAGTTCATAAAAGCAATGGTTGCTTTAGATCTTTTCCCCATGGATATTTGTGGAAGTTTGCAAAGACAAAACAAGCAGAAAACAAAGCAACCATGTGCACGTTACAAAAATAGATACTGTTTGGTGTTAATTTACAACTGTCTGGCTGTTATGGTTCTGCCACGGTCAGTAAGTAACAGAAACTGTAACACAAGCAGAGGATAAAAACTTGATTGAAAAAAAGAGCTTAACCACTGAACTGGGGAAACTGCTTTCCTTTTCACTCATTTTTCCCTTTTGTGTTCCATGACAGCATTCCTCATCTGAGTTCTTTTATCCAAAGAGTCTGGTTCTGCGCAGGCCACGCTCTGCAGAGGTTTGCTGTTGTGTTTTCATAGTGTTGATAATGATCTTCTTTACTGAGAAGATTCCTCATTGCTGTCATTTGCTGTGCTTGCTACTACTCCTGCCACACAGCTTTCCTGCTCTCACTTGCCACCGTGGGCACTGACGCTGTATTTCGCATCACTTGTTTCAGTGTTGCTTGTTAATTCTCACATTTTTTTTAATTTTGTTTAATGAAATGCTTACAATTAACTTCTTTTATTTTAGATTCAGATGAGCTTTTGGGGTCTGTAGTATTGGTCTTCCAGTATTTCAGAAAGTTTTCCTTCTGAAACAAAAAATTAGAGTGTAAATATGAAGCAAATGAAAATGGTGAAAAATATCTGACTTTAAAGCAATGGTTAAAAAGAAATAGTTTTCCATGAACAATGACTTATGTTTTTAGAGGGGAAAAAAAAAATCCATCAGTTAAGTCGCTTCCTTTTTTTATATATATTGACCAACTACCCATGAATACTTTAGTTCAGAAAATGCTTACAAAACCCCAGGTTTGGATATATTCTGTGTGCTGCCTGAGAGCATTTATCTCTGAGTTGTCACATCTGAGTTGCAAGGTCCTCTCTGTCCTCCTGATTCTGAAGTAGCTGTCTACTGTCAGATTTTACTGAGTTTGCTTTGCACCGACAAACACCGCCCAGTTCCATTTCTTCTCCCTCGGGGCAGTGTTTGTTTGTTGGTGCTGGCTGCTGGGGGCTGTGTGCTGTGCTGGTGCAGGTGCACTGAGGTCGTTTCCAGCTGGTGATGGAGTCAGAGCGCGCCGGTGCAGAGCTGGTGCAGGCTGGCAGCAGGCAGAGCCCCCATGCCCCTGCATTTCCTGGGTGTTGGTTTGGGCACCCTCACTTCTCTCATGGCAGATAGATGCAATCAGTGTCAGCCAGGGCAGGGTGTCTGTGTGAGATCCAGGCTGCAGGATGGAGTTGGACAGTGGAATCCAGTTCTGTGATTCAGTGGGGGGGTAATGCAAGCCCTCAACTCTTTGTTCTGCATAGTGGTTTAGTTACCTAACTAATATTGAACACCCTCTCTCTGTTAGCTACAGATCTGTGTATCAAGAAAATGCAGCATAAAGATGTGTTATCAGTGCTCCTAAGGACAGCAGTGTCTCTTCAGTCCTAGGCTTTATGGAATAAAATCTTGGAATCTGAGAACAGCAAACTGTGGGACAATTTCACTCATCTTTTAGGCCAGTATAGTGCCTCTTTGCTTTTGGCTTAGTGCACATAAGTCTGAGTTTCCAGTGTTGGAATCCAGGAGCCTCGGGATTAAAAACCCAAATCCTATTCAATGTATTAGAAAAATATGCAAGGCAAAATAGGAGCAGCCCATGTTAAAATGAAGGTGTGTTCTCCTTCTTGCTTTGTAGACTGTGTAGGATACAAATAACTTAGGGCCAGATGAATATCCTCTTGTATAAATTTGGTCAGTATTAAATGCTGTTTAGATTTACATGGTGATTCTACAAAGTGTAGCTCAAGGCAGATTTTGGCTTCAAGTCTTTTTCCACGGAGTAGACACAAAGGTACTGTCACTGCTGTTGCTATAAAAATGGGCCAAAGGCTTGAATCTGCATAAAAATTGTAGTTAGAAAATGGTAGGGTGAAATCCACTGAATTCCCTGAAAGCTTGTGTTGAATTCAGTATGCTCTGGACTTCCCACTTTATTTTCTTGTTCTTCCCACTTAACTTACTCTTGATGAAGTCTAAGTTTGCATGAGTAGCATTGTAGAAGTTTGTTTGGTACCAACGTATCTTCAGCGATTATGTGCTGAAAATTCTTGCTCCCTTCTGGCCTTCATGTCCAGAAAGGAAAGAAAAATAGTCATAACCTATTAATATCTGTGTCTGTGTGAGTTTGAACTAAACCTGTTTACTAGTTTTGTCTTGATGCATATTTAGTGTAGAGAAATAAGGAATGCATGCATTTGAAGGAAACACTCTTAAGGAGAAGGGTACAGTTAAACCAGCAGAGAGGCACCGAGTGCTGTCATTGAGGGACTTGGTTGGTCTTGTACAGCCATTGAAAATTACAGAAATCCATAGGAAATCCATATTTTAGGAGCCCTGGTTCCAAATCCTAATCAACTATAAAACATTGCAATTGATAGAGCAGGTAGTCAGCGTAAAAGTGTTGTACTGAGAAAGTCGAATCCCTTACCGTTGCTAAGTCTGCCCAGAACAAGAAATTCCATCCTAATCTTCTATTTATTTAAAATATCCTTCACTGAAAGTAGCTTCTGAGGTTTAGAGAATTTGCTTAAGTTATAATGTTAAATGTTATTAAGTGAAAACATATTCATTCTTCTGCAGCTATTATCACCGCCTTGCATAATGAACTCTATCAAAAAATTAAGGCAGGTACTGTAAATGGTGACGATGCCTTTGTAAAACCATAGTGCATCCATTTGGCCAGATGTTCTTGGGATCAGTTTTGATCTGGTTGCCTGCACCTGTAAGTTTTTACAGAGCATGATGCTGAACATCTGTATTTGAGAATGCCAGAGCCACCACATTGTAGCAGCACCTGGATGATGTGAATGGCTCTAGTGGGGACTTTCTTTTTTTTTTTTTAAGAAGTTATTTATTTAGATGATGTACTGTGCATGATGACATAACAAACAGGGGTAAATGCAGATGAACATCTTAAGCTGTGTAGTCTAATCTGAAATATCAAGTTAATCAGTTTGGGGCATCTGCATGGGTGATCTGATAATTGAGCACTCAATTCACAATGAACCTTAGAGGATGAGCATGACAGTTGGTATTCTCTCTATCAACCTGCAAATAAAACTGGTAAAAAACTTTTGTGTTGAAGGTAAATGCATGGAATGAAGAACAAAAACATAAAAATAAGAAGTCTGTGATAAAGTGGGAAATACTGAGAAATCTTGCAAATTCTTTAGATGCTTTGTGATCTGTTTTTTCTTTTGGCTCCTTTAACGATATGCATGAATTTTTCTTGACTTAATTTTTAAAATTTTTTTTTTCATATACTTCATAGACTTTCTGTACTTGGTACAGACATCCTATATTGATATATTTACTACTGTTACATCCATTTGTGTGGAAGAGGAAAGGAAAAAAAAGATGACTCTCAGAAAATGTGGAGAAGCCCTGTATCACCAGAAAAGAAAAAGAAGATTAGCTCTTCATAGAAATTTCCCTTACATTTCTCTACACAAAGGTGGCTTTATAAAAGAAGGAAAAGAACAATCATATAAAAAATGTTTCATATCTCTTTGTAGAAGAAGTAAGGCAGCTTAACTTGTTTTGTTGCTGGGAGTGTAGAACAAGTGTCACAGGGCTGTTGTGATGGAAGTAAATACCTCTAAATTATTGCATTCACATTAAAGATTGTGTCCTTTTTCTTTACCTGCTTTCTTTGAATAAAGTGTGAAAGAGATGTACTCGTGTTATCTCCACATCTCCATTGTTAAATGTTACATCAGGGCCAGCCCTATTCCTGTTTTAGCTGTGCTCTGATCAGCTCCCCTCCAGGATGGAATTTACACCCCGGTGCAGTTACATCAATAGAGAATTTGACCTCCAGAGTGTCTCTTGCCACCTGTGTAAGACACAGCGTCACAATGGTGTCTCACAGGGTCCGGGATGAAAGTGTAACGTTCAGTCTGATAAAAGCCACACCAGGTCACAGATTTTCCAACAGGAGCTTTTTGTGGGCCTCTTAGGAGAGGAGCCAACCATAGCAACTAAAAGTGTGCCAGAGGAACAGCTTCTATCAAGGAATCTTTGGTGTGTGTTTGTTAAAGCAAGCAGCATAATTGTTTTTAAGTGCAGTGCAATTGTCTTTAGGGGAAAGTGCAAAGCTGTGAAGGATTCCAGACCATATGGGAAGAAGCAGGGTAGGAAGGAGCCATCTGTGATGGAAACAGCCTGTGCAACTCAAGATAAGAAATAGGGCAGAGTGAGGCAGGAGGGGTGAGAGTAGATGTACGAGCCCTTTTTTATGCACTGTCTTCAAGGGCATGTTTAGAAATAAGCAAGGAGCAGGTCTGGGAGCTGCTGGAGGAGCTCAGAGCTGCAGGTCTGCTTGGATTCAGCTGCTCAGGAAAGGAGCAGAGTGTGCTCAGGCTGTGGCTGGCAGCAGGGTGTCCTGACCAGGCAGGGGGGAGCTTTGCAGTAGGCAGAAGGCAAAATGGATGTACACAGAAAGTAGAAAACTGGTTTAAAGGGTGTCACTCCTGGCTCATGGCCTTGTTAATGAGATGGTGAAGAGGAACTTGGAACAGAAACACAGTGAGGAAATGAAGAACAGGTGCTACAACTTGCCAGTCCATCTGACAATTCCTCTTGTACTCCAGGGTTAAGAGCACCTAAGAAATTTATTATCAGGATATGGCTGGATCTATTTAAGGTGTCTAACTTTATTTAGTAAATTCACTGAAGTGATAAATGCAAGTGAATTTTCCTTAAACAAAAAGGTTTTTAGCAGTGACAGTAAGAGATGGAACAAAGCAGCTGGAGTGAGGACTGAGAATTTCTTGGTTTTGAGGCAATTATAAAAGATCCAAAGGGCCTGCCAAATGGGAATAAGCCATAACTGCCTCTAACACTTGTTTTCCTACAACAGGGAAAATTGAGCAGACAAAACTCTCAAAGTATGTCTGCCAAAAGCCAAAGGTAACAGAGACACCCCTAAAAGTACCTCAAGTACTTAATACTGTTCCCTATGTTGTAATGAAAACAATTGTTTTCCATAGTAACTGCAGCAACATGTTACATGTGTTCCACTCAAACAGAGTGAAATGGAAGAATGGAAGGGGGAATAAAGTGTTTCTCAACAGCAGCCAGATTTTCCAGCTCAATTCTTGTAACATTTCCATGAAACAAGTGCTTGTTGTTGGGTTTATTGGTTTGGGAGGAGCTTAAGGGCAGATGAGAAAATTCTGTTCCCTTTTGAGATGTAGGAATTTGCAGCCTCAGAGAGAAAAAAGAAACATGTGAAGGTTCAGCTGAGAAAGTGATCTCAAACATGCTCTGGAGAGGACTTTGTCAGTCCACAGCTACATCTGCTCTCTGTTTGATCTGAATCTTACGTTTTTTGGTGGAACATATTCAAAGCCTTTTGTTTCTGTAACCTTCCCTGAATGTGGTGACTTAATTTTCAGAAGTGAAGTCAGAGAAAGCCTGCTGTATAATCCATGACTAGTCTTCAGCATTTGATATACAGATGGTTCCAATAGCTTCTCTGGCTTTGAAATTAAAAGTAGAAAGTCTCTGGGGTCAGTTGAAGGTTCCTTCAGGAAATGTATGCTGAGAGGTAAGGTAGGTCCAGTAGCCTTTTCGTGTTCATCCAATATTTCCTAGGAAAGAATGAGCCAGGCTGTCAAGCCTTATTTCTCTTCAGGTGTGCCTGAAGGTCCCTTAGTCCAGGGGGCCTAATGTCACAAGTTGGTGAGATAAGGACTGTTTTCCAGGATTTAATTTTAAGTGACTTTAAGGTATCCCACTGCACTGGTGTCATCAGTCTTGTGCTGACACAAAGTTTTGTGATGGGATTTGGTTCTTTGCAGTCAGTTAGGGAGCAAAAATTGTTGATGGTTTCTCAGTTTCAGTTGAGATGCTGTTGACTTGACTACCTTTGTGTATGTGCTGTGTGCCAAGTTTAGGAGAAATCATCACAATAACCAGGATGAATTTTGATCACATAGAATACTTTGCAAATGCATCAGGTTTTCAGGATCCCCAAAGGTCATCAGTTGTTTTCTCTCCTCTCACAGAACTTCCCCCAGGGCATCAGTGACTGTTTAGTCCTGAAAAAGTGTTGGAAAATCTACTAAATGTGGCAGCACTGGCTCTGTAGGGATGAGAGTGTTCTCATGAGTTCCAGCTTGCAGGACATTGTCATTAAACACGATTTTTGCAGTATGGGGAATCATGACACTGCAACCAACATTTAACTTCCCTGCTGCATCTTGGTTGTGCTGCAGATGTAGGGAACAGCTCCAAGCAAAGGACTTCAGGTCCTTTTACTTAGGAAGGCTGAATTCAGTTCTGATGATGTCATTCCTAATGGAAATCCAGGGATTGAGCAGCTGGAAAGACATTACATGTGTGCTGTGCCCCTCACAACAGTTTTGTCTGCTGGACTGCTGATCCCTACAGTGGTTTGTGCACTAACCTGTTGCTAAAATGACCAGCAGGACTGTCCTGGATGGTTCTTTGTATGGCTCCTGCAGTGTCTCTGCAGGTGTTGTTTGATTTTGTTCATTATTGTTGTTAGTCTAGTCTTTTACACTGTATTATTTAGAAAACCTCTTCCCCTCTTACACCACTCCTTCCCCTACCAAAAAAATAAAAAACCAAACCCCACTTGCCTCACAAGATTGTGGAATTTGCCAGAATGCTTGCATTTGTGTTGACATTTTTCTTAAATTCAGTTATTTTCGAGATATGTGCAGATTTCTTCACTTAAAGTTGCCAACATGAATGGCTTCAGATTGCTCTCAAAAGTTCCCTTTTGTTTTTCAGCCTACAAGAACATCATCAGAAAGCATTTATTCCAGACCAGGTTCCAGTATACCTGGCTCTCCAGGCCACACTATCTATGTAAGTATTCCTGCTGATGAATAAGCTGCTGAGCCTTTGCTTGCACATGAGCTACTCATGCTGAAATAAATCACTTTTATACTGATGTTTTATTTTAGTGCTTAAATTGTTAAAACCTTCGCCATGTAGCCTTTATAGCTACAGGATTTCAAGAGCAGGGTAGGCATTTTCCAGGTCACATTTCTCTTGGAAAGGTACAGTAAATCTTTGGATGTCACTTGGTGGGCAGAGGGGTCATTTGGCTTTGTTAAGGGTTTTGTGAAGAGATCTGTGCGCTTTGATACACAATTTTTGAGAGGTCTGCTCTCTGCTCTTGGGGAATGTGGGGAGCAGAGTCAGCTACACTGAAAGAAACCAATCTGATCCAACACCTTCCAGGTCAGAAATCAGTTTTCTCAGTTGTGAAAGGAAAGGTGGTTTTAATTTAGGGAAAAAAAATGTTATTAAGCACAATGCTAAATCACTGATTTTATCAATAACCTTGAGATTATAAAGATGAAAATGTAGAGTGAACCCCAGAAATTAGGCAGTTAAATTTATAATAATGCAGAAAAAATGTCCAAAATTACGAATCTCACGTCCTGAGTTAAACTCTAGTTCTGTGCATTTCAACAACCACAAAAATAAGCTGATATATGAAAAGTGTTGACACTGCACATATCAAAAGACAAAGTATGTCCTGGAGAACTGCCATTTTGTGGGTAATATCAACTTAAAAAAACTGTAGCTTATGAAAATAAATGGTTGCTCAAAATCACTGTCTGTGGAGCAACATGGCAGCCTAGATCAAGGTCTACAAAAATATCTGTAATAATTTATATTGGATTAAGAGTATCCAGATGTATTTGCACCTCATTAACAAACTGGTAAAAATACCACAGAAATAACATATATTGAGATACCTAAATATTTTAAGTATTAAAATGGTTTAAGGTATTTTTTAATATCTGGTAATTAAAAGCTAAACAGATTTGAGTCTGTTTGTAGAGAGTGAATGTCCCAAATATTTCAAACCTTGCTTCTCTAGCAAGAAAGGTTTTGTTTTTAGTTTAAGGCATTGCTTAAGAACCACCAAGACCAGTGGTTGTTAAAGAGCTTGTGAAATGCATATTAATCTGAAATTACTAGGTGCTAGGACTCAGAGCAGAAGTGAAGGTGAGTTTCCTTATGCAATCTACTGTGAATAAAGTACCTTTTAGAAGTGTTGAAAAACAATTTGAATATCCTCTTTCAGTTTTATTCTGTATTTCTGTAAGGTAAATAAACCTGTATGAGGATTTATTTAAAGTCTTTCTGTAAGTAAAGAAATATATTAGCTATCTAAACTAAATGTAAGGCCTCTTTCTGTCTCCCTCTAATGGGTGCAGCTGACTTTGGAATTTATTTCCTATTTCTACGTTTTTAACTAGTCAAGATCTCCTTGCAATCTTGGTGGAAAACAAAAAGTCCATGCTTGCACCATGTAGTTGGTAAAGAGTGGATGCTTTAGTCAGAAGCTTGGGCATAGGATGAGTGATGAATGCAATGTAATTATTTTACCTGGTAGTTTGGATACCCAGTCCTGACAGTCCTCCTTGTCTTTTTATTTCCTTCCAATAAGTTCTGTTTCCTCTTGTGTGCACAGTTATAAATTGAGTATCTGTCTGTGGTCTTCAGCATGAAATCCTTTTGTAATCTCTGTAATCTGCAAACTAAATTGATGTTATCACCCATTTTACATATGGGAAAACAAGAGCAGAAAGGTGAAAATACTTGCCTGAGGCCACAAAATGAGTCATTTGGAGAGCTGAAGTTTCCAGCTCACTACTGGGGATAAAAAACTTTTGTAACTAGATCTATATATGTCATGTTCTTTCTTCCCTAAGAGAAGAGAAAACACTGTGAGCTGCTGCAGAGGAGGCCTGCTGGAGAAGAACAAGAAGCATTCACTCCAGATGTAGGGTGTCAAAAAGGGGTTTCCATAGCAACAGTGTGACAACAAATACACAAAATCATGAATTGTGTAAAACAGAAATTGCCAGTGCACTTGTGTAAGTTAATTTATCTTCTGTCTTTGACCTTTAGGCAAAAGTAGACAATGAAATCCTTGATTACAAGGATTTAGCAGCCATTCCCAAAGTCAAGGCCATTTATGACATTGAACGTCCAGACCTAATTACTTATGAGCCATTCTACACCTCCGCCTACGAGGACAGACAGGAGAGACAGAGTCTTGGAGAGGTAATGACCCACCAGCACCTCATCCTGCTGTGCACTGCATCCACAGCCTGCTTTGCTTCCCATGGGCACTGCTGGAGGCGGCTGTGCTGCTGCTCACGCTGCTTTGTGTCTGTCTCATTGGGGTACTGGGAGTGCTCACGGTGCTGCCTCAGGTGTGGACTGCAGGGTCAGACACCTGCATCAGCACGGGCTGGCCCTGCCTGCTTCCTCCTGGCTGCCACGGGCATCCTCATCTTTGGGAATGGCAAGGCACGTGGGGCAAAAGGCAGCGTGCTGTCGTGCTGTGGAGCACCGATATTCACAGGAGGAACACCGTGATGTTCTATGGACTAGGAGGAGCAGGATGCTTATCTCACAGAAATATATATCACCAGAGCACTTTGCCAGACATACTGGATAAAGTTGTGTCAGGATGAAGTGCTCTTCCACCTGGGAAAGCAGGTTAATTGTGTTACAGAAATACCTGCCTCACATTTTGACCTGCTGGCATTTAGTAAAGGGTTCTTGTATCACACAGCAATAAGAAAACACTCACTCATTTATTCTTCTAACTTGTATGTGAAGGTGTCTTTCAGATTGGTGGTCCCCAGTTTTCTCAGGTGAATTTCCATGGCTGCAATTACTATTTAGATCATTCCAGTGCAGTCTGTGGAGCAGGCTTTGTCATGTAATACCATCTGTCTGTGAATCAGACTTCCTGAATGCAGATCTAAATGGATGTGGAAATGGATTTACTGCTGCAGTCTCAGTGACCTTACTGACTGTAACTGAATTGAGTATGAAGATAAGTTGAAGAAAAAAATTACAGTAAATCATTCACCCACCAGTGGTCTGTAGAACACCAGATCAGTGTGACTAATAATCTGCTTTCTTATCAGTGTTAGAACACCAGATCAGTATGACTAATAATCTGCTTTCTTATCAGTGTTCTGCCCACCCATAGGTCAGAACTGCATCAGTTTTTCTCCTTTGTTCCTAAATGTTTTATAGAGCTAGTTTTTTAAATCATGAATTGGAAATTCAGCTCAGGAATAAAATAAGAGATTAACGGGTCAGAACATTACAGAATTTCTCCCCTCCAGTTTATGTTGGTAGTGAATCCAGCTGGCATCTGGTTCAAGTTGCATTGGTGACCTCTGACCAGTTCCAGCAGGCCTGACCCATTCCACAAAACCTGCTACAAACACACGTCTCTTGTTCGTCACAGGGGGAGAACTAATCTCACCAGAGAAGGTGAACTGTATGTTAATCCTTAAAGGGGAGCTTCTTACTGACAAAGCAGTATGTTGGAAGCTGATAAAGCAATATGGTGTAAGTTGTCTGCTTTTAAGCTCGTTCTGTGAGTAAGCAAAAGCTTTTGGGGTTTTCTTACACCATATTTTCACCAGCATTAAATTCAGTGAATTTCTAGTGACTACAGAAATTTGTTCTGTAAACAGAAGGGGCTCTCACCTTCTTTTCAGAAGATTTTGGGTTTCACCCAGTGCTGCAGCTGACTTCTGTCACCTTGGGCAAGTTACCTCACCTCTTTGTATCTGTTTCTCATCCCTTCCCTTGCCCTAATGAGAACACAAGCCCATTGGGGTGGAGTGATCCCTTACCCTGTGTTTGTGTTGTGGTAATCGAGTGACAGAGGTCTTGGTAGAACGTACGTCAGTCCCCAGCACCTTTAAAAAGCAAAGAAGGTGACAAGTTTAGTTGTGCAGTGATTTATCCTGCATTCTCTTTGCAAAGGGTGTGTATGTGGTGGTGTTTAATAAAAGGGGACCCTCAGTTCATGCATGAAGAACTAGAAATGCCCCTCACTGTGGTGGTGTTTGCGGGTCCCCAGGACGAGGGAAGAGATGAGAATCTTGACTCCATGTTTCAAAAGGCTGATTTATTATTTTATGATATATATTATATTAAAAGAAAATTATATATTAGAACTATACTAAAGAAAGAGAAAGGAGACATCAGAAAGCTAGAAAGGAATGGTAATAAAATCTTGTGACTGACCAGAGTCCTGACACAGCTGGACCTGTGATTGGCCATTAATTAAAAACAACCACATGAGACCAATCAAAGATGCACCTGCCACATTCCACAGCAGCAGATAATTATTGTGTACATTTTGTTTCTGGGACCTCTCAGCTTCTCAGGAGAAAAATCCTAGCAAAGGATTTTCCAGAAAATATGTCTGTGACACCTCACCATGATTTAAAAAGAAAAAAAATAACCGGCAGTCTCAGCAAACAATGATCTTTGGGTGTACAAGGGAAGATGCGCAAGAGGCACATTAACCACAGTTAATCCAGAGAGGCACACAAACTTTAATTGTAGGGAATAGGCTGCAAGAAAACGATAGATTTAGCCACAGAAAATGAGACAACAGCGTAGCAGTGAGCAAGGCAGGGTAAGGCAGGGCAAGGCAGGGCCAGGCAGGGTAAGGCATGGCAGGGCAGGGCCGGGCAAGGCAGGGCAGGGCCGGGTAGGGTAAGGCAGGGCTGGGCAGGGCAGTGCTGGGCAGGGCAGGGCAAGGCAAGGCAGGGCAGGGCCGGGCAGGGCAGGGTAAGGCAGAGCTGGGCAGGGTAAGGCAGGGCAGGGCAGGGCCGGGCAGGGTAAGGCCGGGCAGGCAGGGCCGGGCCGGGCAGGGCAGGGCCGGGCAGGGCAGGGTAAGGCCGGGCAAGGCAGGGCCGGGCCGGGTAAGGCCGGGCAGGGTAAGGCAGGGCCGGGCCGGGTAAGGCCGGGCCGGGCAGGGTAAGGCAGGGCCGGGCAGGGTAAGGCCGGGCAGGGTAAGGTAAGGCAGGGCCGGGCAAGGCAGGGCAGGGTAAGGCAGGGCAGGGTAAGGCCGGGCAGGGTAAGGCCGGGCAGGGTAAGGCAGGGCCGGGCAAGGCAGGGCAGGGTAAGGCCGGGCCGGGTAAGGCAGGGCCGGGCCGGGTAAGGCCGGGCCGGGCCGTTCCCGGCCTCCCGCGCTCCCTCGCTCGCTCGTCCCGCGCTGTCCCGGCGCCCTCTCGCGGGGAGCGCGGGCTGGCCCCGCCTGCCATCGCCCTCGGAAACACCAACCAGATCGGAAATTAATTGTCTGCTACCGAGGAGAAGGTTTCCCGAAACTGCCAGGTATTCCGGTTCTGCGCGACCTGTCACTTCTGCCTTGCAGCCTGGTGAACACCGAGGCCGTCTTTTCTCAGCTCTCGCTTTTGTTGTGTATATATTGAGAAGCAGCACTTCACCTCTCTGTCCTTTATTTCAAGCATTCTGTTTGTTGAAAGCACTAAATGCTCTGAAACACCTTTCACTAAACAAGCAGACATAAAATGAAGAAAGGATTTTTTTCTAACATGATAGATGTTTCCAAGTGGAGCAGGAATCCCACCTGGGGTAGTTCAGTTAAAAGACAGCTAAAATAGATCAGTGTGACATGAGAATGACAGCTGTAAAAGTTAGCAGAAATTTCCCAGGCAACAAAATTATCTGTGTGGCTTCAGGTATTAGAGGAGACTCTCAGATCTCAAAGAAATAGAGAATTGAGACTGTTGGAGTAGAAATTTTTATATAAGTTTGGTTAGAAGAAGCCCTATTCCCTTTCCCCTGCCCCTTCCTCTTCTGGAGCCATCACTATGTTTCCACTTGCTTGCTGTTCAGGGATGGAGCTGCTTTTCTTCTCACCCGCACAGTGTGTTTCAGACTGATCATAGCGTGGCTTTCTGTCATAGACCAGGTTTTGAAAGATTTGGTGAAGCAAATGTTCCTTGGCAGCCTGCAAGTTTGAGATCTGACAGTTCACCTGTGCATGATGAGACACTAAATCGGCTGCAGAGTGAGCTTCCATTTCCCAAAAAGCCACGAGACAGCATCAGCTAGTGATGGAATAAAAATACATGAAAGGAAAAATACCTGGATTCAGCATGCCACTTTTTGAGCTGCCTTCCCAGTCTTAGATTCCTGTGGCTCCCTTTTACTGTAGCCATTAACTCAGCATCTGGGCAACCTCAGCAGATGATAGAAATTCATTTATTTAGAGTTAACACATGAATTGCTACTAGAAAAATGTGGAAATGCACCTCACAACATGTAATTTTTTCATTCATATTGAAAGTTTTAGGTTCGCTCTCAGTTTTTGTAGAGAATGTTGTTCCAAAGCACTGTGGAGCAAAGTTTTTACAGCTGCTGCTGTTAGATGATAGGAATTAGGAAAATATGAATATAAAAGATTTCAAGGCTTTGATGGAAAGTAGCAAAAACAGTTTTTAACAGCTTTATGGAAATTTGCTGAAAAGGAGATGTCCTGTATCCAATAAAAATCGTTGCTCCTTTGTTTGGATACTTAGCATTCCCAGTGTCACCAGCTCCATGCGAGTGAATGGTCTCTCAGTCCAAAGTTTATGGATATCTACTAGCTGGATATTTATTACCAGAAACTCTGCAAACATTTTACACTACTGCTGTTGTACATTAGTGTAGTAGTTGGACCTGATCAGCTGTTTTACTTCTGAGATATTATCTTAATAGTTATATCATTCTCTAATTACGATCTTATTTCAAAGCATAATCTCTTGCCCACTTTACTATGACAAATCATATTGAAGTTTTGTGCACAAAGGAAATAATTAAATCCTGATCTCCCAGCTTCAAATTGCCTGGTGGTTGAAGAACACATAACTGGTAATTACACATAGCTTTTATTCTTGTTTGTACCATCAGCATATGCATAATCATATGTTTCTTCTAAAAGCATTTCTTGCCTCAGTTTCCCTATGTGTTACAGAAACTTTTCATAATATTGTGCATATTTCTGCCCACTGGCCTTCGTGCAGTTCTTTCAGTACACATGCTTGTAATTCCTGTCTGTTCTCCTTACGTAACCATGGAGCAACCCAGACATTTAAAGGAGGTCACATCAAAGAAATGTTGATGACAACTACGTGCTCCTTTGCATGGGTATGAAATGTAAGGCCTTGGGGAGAAGCACATTTTTGCCAGAGTGTGTGCGTTGGAGGGAAAACATGCTTCATCCTGAAAGATATTCTGTATTTTGATTTTCCATGCAAAGCTTTGAGTTAAGTTTATTTACTTTTGATTTCCATTTTAAAGATTTCTTCATGACAGGCATGGTTGCTAAATTAATAACTCTTTCTGATTTTCATCTTTACAGCTATGTTTTAGTTACCACAATGATTAGATGGCTAAGATGATCTTGCATGGTACTTGACTCAATTAGTCACACTCTAAAAGATTCTCCCAGAAACTTTAAACATCAGTGATTTATGGACCAGTCCCTGAGCTATTTGGAAAAAGCAGGTTCTAGTGCTGGAATGGTCTCAATAATTTCTGCATTGCCACTTGACACTGTCATACGTCAGAGTACCTGCAGCAATGTTTAGATTACCATTTTCTGGCCCAGCATATGCAATGATATTTCATAACCTTATTTTTTATGTCTTTGCAGTCTCCAAGGACTTTATCACCCACCCCTTCTGCAGAAGTAAGTTTGGTGGAACCTTTGGGGGCAGTGTCCTTCTGTGATTAGAATTATTCCCTCGAGCCAGTGCAGGCGTTGGGTTTGTTGTCAGTCAGATCCATCCCTGTTTGCCACACAGGCCTGTTTTTCAATGTTGAAACTTAACAAAAATTTTTTCTAAGAAGGAAACATGAAGCTCCTACTGTACAAGAAGTGGAGCTGCCACTCCTCCCACTAAAGCAGAGCTCTTTGTCCAGCAGGTGTCACTTCTGGTGCATTCCTGCTCCTTGTGGCACAGGCTGATTCAGGTCCAGAGAGCTGCAAGATTTACAGCAGATAAAATGCTGCTCTAAGCATCCAAAAAATAACCCATGTTTGCTGCTGAAACATTTGCAGTTTCGTCTTGAAGAAAACATAAATATGGTCTGGTTAGGTTATGCTTTGCCAGAGGAGTTAGATTGAACATCATCATAAAATGGAAGAGTTGGGAAGTCATTTGTCAGGATACAATAAATGGCCTTGCAGAATCATTATCATTGCATTATCCTGTTGCTTTTATGCAACATAAAAGATGCCCTTTTTGCTACTAGTTAAAAATAAAGGGACTTTAATATTTATTGCAAATCCTCATTCATTAATCAGTCCTTTCCTTTTTGTCCTGGTTTAGTTTACTTCATGGAAGGGTGGGGGGGTGAGGATGTTGTTTGTTTTGAGGTTTTTTGTTTGTTTCTTTTATTGTCTTTTTTTACCCCCAGGAACCAAGTAAACTGAATTTTGCTGTACAAGGTGTCATGTTTTCAGATGCATGGGGAATCTGATTTGGATGTAAATATCTGCTGATGTAGCTGGTGACACATGGTCAATTTAGCCACAAGAGAGCTCTGTGCTGCAGCTGTTGAATTCTTGCTGGTCTCCAAGTTAGCTTGCTGATGGCCAGCTCATGTGTCTTGTACAGGACACTGCAGGACACACATGCTCTGGATGCAGCTTCCCTTATGGAGTCAGGGAATGTGGGCAAATCTAGGATTATTATAGAGTTTAATAGAAGTTACGGGTGGAGTTGGAACCTTCCACGACTGGATTCTGACAGTAAAAATGGGTTGGAGCAGATCCTTGGAGAGCAGTGCTAATGAAGTAGGTTGAAAGCTTAAGGGATGTTGCTATTTCAGTCGCTTCTGCCAGTGCCTTCAGATCCACGGAACTTAAGTGCTGCTAAAAATGTGTTCTGTGCATTTACATTTACCAGTGGCTGCCTCTGTCCTGCAGGGCTACCAGGACGTTCGGGACCGCATGATTCACAGGTCTACCAGCCAGGGCTCCATTAACTCTCCCGTGTACAGCCGGCACAGCTATACCCCCACCATGTCACGTTCCCCCCAGCACTTCCACAGACCTGGTAAGGCCAGCTGCATTGCAAATCCGTGCAAAAATAATCTTTCTTTATTATGCTACTCAGGGGTGCAGTGAAGCACTTCTTTCTCTTAGAAGAGGAAGTTTAGGATTGAAAAATTGTATATTTTAATATCTCGTTTTCTACCTTTTTTTGTTTTTTTTTTTTTTTGTTCTGGATTGAAATAGTCTTTTGCACTAGGCTGACTGTTTCTTGCATCTGTAAACATGCATCTTCTGGTTTTGTTTCCAATCAATTCTTTTAAAAATATGTGTATGTTTCTGAAAGCAAGCGGAAATTTGCAGCAGTGAATTGGGAAGTTCATTCTGGAGTTTGGTGAAAGTATCACATATTGGAAACAAAAATTATGGCTTGACTGTACAGAAGTTAGTAATTTAGGTTTACTGCCTTGTAAAAAATTTCTTTAAAGCTTGCTGCAGCCATAGAATCTCATATTCGGAAGCAAAACACCCATATGTTCCCAATTGCTTGTCATTTTTTAAGACATGGACTCAGAAGGTATCTTTTTAATTAAAGCTGTAGCCAATTGCCTGGGAACACTTGAAAGCATACTTTATTTTCTGGTTTAGCAGTGATGTACAAATTCTATGTACAGTATAGAAAATGTACAGGTCATTCAGGTTCCCAGTGCCTTCAAAATTACTGGTTGTGTATCTGAAAGCAAGATATGAAAATGAACTATTCATCCACACCCAAAATGCTTAAAAATGTATGGCTAAATGCTACTCATTGAAGACTTTTCAAGACTGATTTTATTGTCTATGGTAATGAATTAAATCTTTGTGATCTGTTTTTAAATTAATTGATACAATTGCATGGTTTCATCTTCCTTGGTGATTACAGCTGAACAGTTGGGATGCCAAAAGCCCATATGCAATAGGAGCTGCATTTTTAAAATTAAAGATTTGTAATAGAGCCACCACTGTGGAACTTGAATGCTGTAGCCATTTCCTAGTGGGGGTGGGCTGAAAGCAGCCAATTGTGTCTGTCAGTGAATGCCTTATTTAGGGGGACCCAAGGGAGGTGGGACAGAAGCAAATTGTGTCTGATACTTAGCGCTGACAACATGACTGTGTTTTAAGATGACGTTACAACTGAAACTGAAAGAGACTTGAAAATGTGAAAAAGCTGCAAACTTCTGTCCCTTGGTTCTCCATGTCTCAGGGGATTTTTCCATTTTTTTCTGTTGTCTCAGGGATATGAACAAATCCAGGCCCTATTCCAGACTTGACTCTGGTTGAGTTTTACTGTCTGTGTTCAGTCAAAGACCTTCCCCAGAAGCAATCTCTGTTTATGTAACTCTTGTGATGGGCAGATGGGCTCAAGCCAGACTTGTGATCCAATGTAAAATCTTCCAAAGTCCACAGCCTGAAGGTTTTCTGGAGAGATACTTGTTCAAACTTATCTGTGTTCAGATGATCTCATCTTGGGCTCTTGGGCTCACCTGTTACTGCTCCTCATATGACACAGAAGTAATTCTGTATAATTTGTCATTTGATGTTTCCTACCCTGTTTTAGGGTAATTGTTAAAGCTACTTTAATAATTTTCCTACAGTAATTATTTATTGAATAATAGCACAAACATATGTGGTTTTTTCCTCCTAAGAGCACTTCTTTTCACCACGTTATTTTGCAAGAATAATTTCTCTCTGGATAAACCCAGTGGCCCCAGATCACTTCTCTTTTGCTCCCAGCTAGCCCTTGAGAGAGAAGTGAACTGCTGTACTGACGTTGTCAGGATAAGGTTCTTCAAAAATCGAGTGCTACAAGTTCTGAAAAAGTTTGCAGCCTTTTCCTCCCCTGGCGCCCTAGCTGATGTTGGCAGCATTTTTGGAATGTCTTAAAACAATAGAAAACAGCTTGCATGCCTCTTGACTGACATTTTTTGGTCAGGGACTTTTCAAACCACCTGCTTTCTTAACTAATTGAGCGTCAGTGTTTGTGATGTTTGCATGCTGGTAGCAGGCTGCTTTCTGGTAACAGGGCATTGCTCAGAAGCTCATTAAGCCAATGATGTTATGCTAAATTAGCGATGCAGTTCAAAGCCTCTCTTCTAACACTTCCTGTAATTTTGTCGTAACATTTACGGGCCCTTCGGTGCGTCTTTAACCGCTCTGTTGTTTTTTTCTCCTTCCTTCTTTCCAGAATCCTAATTGTTCAATGCCTTTTTTTTTCTGCTTCCTTGGAAGCCTCCTTCCCTGCCTGTCTCTTATTGCTTTTCTTTGTCTCCGTTCTGTCCTGCCCCTGCCTCCCGGGCGCCGCAGAGCTGCTGGCTCTGGGCGCGCGGCGCGTGGCACCCCCGCGCTCCAGCCGCCCCGCGCTCCATGACTCCCGCCCCAACTCCCCATTCCGACACCACTTCATCCCCCATGCCAAAGGTAAGGAGCCAGGCCTCTCTCCAGGGAGTACCCTCCAGGCTGGAGACCCGTTAGCGCTCTGGCAGAGCTGTGAAGGCGTGTCTCTGGGAGGTTGCCTATGGCTGTGTAGCTGAGCATGCCTGCTGCACTCAGAATTACGTTTAGAATAGACATAATGTCCTTTTTTTGGAGGAAATATGTCGTTTCTAAGGGCCCTAGTTGAAGAGTCACCAAGCTTTTACCTGGTAGAAATACACAGAAAAGCATTGTCATTTATTACTCAGAGCCTGTATGTGCCGAACTTAGCTTCTTCTAAAGCAGTACACAACAATCCCTTCAGCAGTTAGTTTATCAAATTTAATTATTACTGCCCCATTCTTAAAACATGCAGTGAAAATTTGATTAGTTAGTTTATCAAATTTAATTATTACTGCCCCATTCTTAAAACATGCAGTGAAAATTTGATTAGTTAGTTTATCCTATTTTATTACTACTGCCCCATTCTTAAAATATGCAGTGAAAATTTGATTATAGCATTGCCTGAATGAGAGCAAGGTGATCAAAACTATGAAGAAGAAAAAAAAAAGAGATTATATCAAACTCAATGGCAAAAAGGAACTTAATCTTTGTTATTCACCTTGGCAAGAATTAGGGCCCAACAAAGTAAAATTAAAATCTCTAGGCCTCTCCTCAACTAGTGCAAATCAGCAGGCTCTGCTGAAGGCAGTAGCACTGCAAGGATTTATGTTATTTGAGGATCTGGTCTTTTTTTCACTTTTTTACTTTCCATGGTTTGATTTGGAGGAGGATTCTTCTTTCACTGTGTCCCTTCAAGGGACTCATTTAGCTCAGTAAGCTTTTAGCATTGTTTCTTGCTTTTTGTGAATGTGGTTTTATTGGAGTTCTATTGGAGCTCTTGGCTGGACCATCTCCTCTGTTTGGGGGAGAAGGTCATAGCTTATATCACCTGCAAGAGCTCAAAAAGACAAAGCTGAGTAAATTGAACTTAGACTCCAATCTGGCACCATTGATTATTATAGATATTCATAAACTGAAGATAATCAAAAGCAATTGCAAGAAAGTTGTTGCCACGAAGTTTCAAGAAATGCTAATGGATCTCAACATCTCTTTAAGCATTTAGATCATCACCACTAATTTTACTCTTTCCTTTTTTAAGATGATTTTTGATAATCTGCACTGTCCACTTTTCTACTATGTCTCTATTTTTGAAAAAAATCTCACTTAAAAAGATTGGGACCCTTAAAAATAGCTATACTGCTCATTTCAGCATGCAGTTAATTCATAGTCCTTGCAATTTCAACATTTCTTTGCTGTAAATCCAAATTAATGCTCACACTCTTTCAGGTGGCATTTTCATCCTTTTTCTGTCGAGAAAATAGCTTCTTCAACAGATAAATGAGAAGAACTATTGGAAATCCATGCTTATTGTTGTCAGATTGCAAAGAATCACCTTGGCATGTAGGTCAGGACTTTCTCAGTTATTGTTAGAGAAGGCCAAGTGGGATTGCAGGTGCTGTAGAGGAGGGGGTGAGTATGGTTTTTATCAGGTATGTCCTGAAAGATGTTCTGGAAATCCTCAGTTTTTGGAAGGCCTGGGCAGCATTTTTGTGTCATAATTCAGCCAAGCTCCTGAAAGCTCAAATTCATATCACTGTGACAGAAGAGGCACCATGTGATCTTTTTAGTGGCTCAGCCTTTCTCACTTGTACTTTTAGCAAGAAGGTGACCTTGATGTTGGTTTGTAAGAAAGATTTCACAAAAAATAACTTTTGGAGGTTTTCCCTTTAGGAGTCAGAAAATACAGATGATGTCTCAAGTGCTTTGGTAAAGGGACATGATTTCCCAGCATCATAATGATAACTGATTACACCTGTGTTATTTTGTATACTCATGCCAGAAAAAGAAGACATTTAGACCAGTTTCAGTGTGTTTTCATACAACATAAGGCTTAAAGAAGCATAATGATTAAACCTCATATACACAACCAAAAGTAAAGAAACTGGAGGAGTGAAAGGGGCTAAACATGCCTTAGAGTGAGAGTTTGTTGATGTAACATACATGATGAAAAAGCTGGAAGAGTGTGTAATATGCATCAGCTTAGACTTCATTTAATCTAATTTGGACTCTCTGTTGAATTTGGTCTTGTCTCAATAAAGCACTGTCTTTGCTATGAAAGAATCAAAACAAGTCCATGAATGAAAGAAACCCTGACCCTTCTGAAATCAGAGACAAAACCCTCATTGAGAGCCAGGATTTCATCTTGCATGCCTAGAATTTCTCAGAGGCATTCAAGAATATTGCAAAGCCCCCATAAGATTTCCGTGCAAAAGGGTTCCAAGTAATGCTTATTCCTTTGCTCACAGACCTTCCCATGAAGAGTTTACCCACCTTCATAGAGAATATGGACTTTGGTTTTCACTGGTTCCCTCTGTCCTTCCCCAAGGCAGGTCTCTGAAATCAAATCCTTTCTGTACCTGGTGACTATTTCCAGGGTTTTGTGGATGCAGGTGAAAGTTCTGCTCAGGAAGACAGCTGTGTATTGGCTTTTCAATGATTTTCAGTTTTGTGTGTGAAATAAGGCCTACACATCTGGGCAAGGTGTATGATAGTTTTACAAAACCTGAACAGGATTAAGGGTTTCAGGTGCTGTTGAGCTTGTTTTCCTGTGTTTACTCAGAAGTAGAGCAACTAAACTGGAACCTGACAGAAGGCTCAGTGTTGGTTGCATATGGGTTTTTTGGCCTGATTCTGTGAGCTGAGCTTGTGAATCCCACAGTGAGCCCAGTGGTGAGCACTTCAGAAGGCAGCAGGGACCTGCATTGCACTGGGCTGTGTGTGGGCAAGCAGTTCTATTCCTGGCTGGTAGGGCAGCTTGCCTAACAAATTCAGCTATAGAAAACAACTACCTGATGGAGCAAAGAGAATGAAAGTAAAAAAAGGCCTCTGAATTTCCCTTTCGCTGTGCTGTAGTGATTGATTTTTACATTAAGCTTGTTCCATTATCTCTTAACATCCCCCCACCTACACACAGACATATTCAACTTCATGACAAGGGTGTGAGAATTAGGTCTTTCTACAGAAACTGGAGTGCTCTTGTTGCTTTGGGGAGTTAAGAGTAGTTAGAGCATATCTGCAGCAGTAAGAGAGCCATTTCTGTGCAGGCAAGGAACCCAGATTTAATAGGTTTTCATGTAAAGCTGCAAGCAGGCTGGCCATGAGGCCCTGGGGGACAGGTAGAGGCAGCCAGGAGCTCGGCTTTCCTCTGTGCATGTGCACATTCTGCAGATGTTGGCACTGCTTCCATAAATTGTGGGTGGTTTGGCAGCTGCATCCCAAGCACTTAAGCCTTGTTAGGAGAGTGGGCTCCTCAGGGATGGCCTGATGGGAATCTAAGTGGGTGTACCATTCCTTCTTGAACAGATTGGAGGCAATGAGCCTGCCATCCTAGGAACTGTAAAGGGGAGTTATTTGTTACCACTAGCAGGAGTCATTAGGTACCCCAGGAAACAGAAGCCAGCAGGGGCATCTGTGAAGCATCACATGCAGGATGATGCCACAGGAACTGTCTGCCTGCTGCTGGGTGCATTATACAACTGCCCAGTTCTCTCTGAACAAATTATCTGTGTCCCTGATGCAAGACCAGCCAGCGTACATTTATGGGTATGAGCACACTTAGTTGTGTCTAGAGGTAGAGTGGAGTCTAAGAAGGGTTCCTTCCCTGTATTTGTAGTGTTGATGATAGAAGCATTGCAAATTGAACATGCACACATGTGGTCTACCAGTTCCCAATGGCTAAAATGTATTTGTGACTCCTCTGTTGAGACAAGTCCACAGGTCAATAAATCCCTTTTGTTTTTTCTCTTCCATTGAGTATAATTGCCAAAGGAAGCAAAAAGGCAGTGACATGTTCTCTATAAACTACTAACTGTATCTCAAGAAACATTCTTTTTGATGGGTTTTTTTTTCCTTATAAAACAATGATTTTGCTGAAAAGTAACTCATAATTTCTTGGTAGAATTAAGAGACATAAGTAAAATCAAGTGAGGTGTTTCACCATCACAATATCTCAAAGGGTGGAGAAGTAGAACACAACATTGGAATTGCTAAGTAAAGGGCCATAGATTGAGATAAACACTAATGTTTAACTAATCATTCATGCTGCTTTTCAGAGTTAGCAAACCTAACCCTTGCTGTTACCTGGCCAGAAGCTCAGCATCACTGCACCCAGAATAGAAAACCACCATCAATGCATGTGGTTAAGAGAGCATCATGTCATTTAGGGCTGAAATGTCAAAGTGCTAAATACAGAATTTTGCACATGCGTTCTTCTGGACAAATTTTGTACAGCCAAACCCCCTGAACTGTGCATGTAATTTTTAAAACATTCATATGCAGTGGGTTAACTTGTATACTACCTGAAGCCTCTGGGGCACATTTCAGCAAAGTTTGTAAAAGAGGTTTTTTTTTCCCCTTTAGTGCCTTTTAGATTGGTAGATGACTGTTCAAGTAAAAGAGGATTTCTTGTGTAAAGAAAACTTATTTTTTCCTTTTCCCACACCTATTTCCCCACCCCAAACAGATAAATAATGTGCTGAGTCTAAGGTTTTGGGTCCTCTAACACGACACAGGAAACAGCCCTGAAATTTATTTTTTCTTATGTTTTATAGCCCTTCTGTAGTTGTTATCATTCCCTCCTCCACCCTCCATTTTTTTTTTCCTGCTTTCTTAATCAACATTTCTAGGGTTTCTTAAGCCCTTGTGCATACTTTAAAAATGGAAGGGATTTGATGTTCCCCTACTTTTCACTGCTGGGGTCACCCCCACCCATGTGAAAAAAGCACCTGTGTGGATGGTTTTTCTTTGTGCTCTAGTTTGAAGAGTGGAACAATAGAAGAGGCAGCTGCATTCTTTCACGGTACACACACAGAGATGTGAATGGATATCTGGCTGTTAAGTCCTGACTCTTGGGCTCCAACATCGTGGTTGTGCAGCAGCCCTCACTCCCTGGCAAGGCACAGAAACTTTCAGGGCCGTTGGATTGATGTGGTGCATTGTCAGGAGGCAAAGATAAAGTCCCAGTAAGAGTAATCCTACAAATGGCACAAACTGCATGTGCAAACTAGAGCTGAGGTTTTTAGGTACTAGATTCAGCATTGCTAACTCAGCAGTGGTGAAGTATTGTCATCAGAACCAAATCTGGCATTGGCAGAGATTTGGAGTGGCACGAACGAGGTGTGTGCAGCCACCAGACGGGCTGCACTGCTTTACCAATTATTTTGCCATATCAGAATTTTCCTAAACCAATGAAAGAGTGTTTGTGGAACAGTTATGCCTTTTGATATGGGCCAAGTGACCTACCAGCTGTTTTCTGTTTCTGGTTTCTGTACACTTTTGGTTTAGTGAACTGTAGTAACCGCCAGCATCTGCTTCTGTCTGCTTTGGGTTTGCATATCAAGTACTCTGCTCCGTGTTTGCGCCTTTTAATTCCAAATATCAATCTCTGTACTAAAAATCATTGCCAAGTAACCTTCCATTCTTCTTTTCTGACCTGCCCATCTAATCACCAGCTACGAGCGCACAGCTCCTGCCTGCATGCCGTCAGAGTGAGTCTGAGCTGCTCAAACCTCAACTCCAGCCTGAACATGAATTTTTGTCTCTGCAGGAACATTAGGGGGGGAAAAAAGTCACCAGGGCTACTACCAGCTCTCCTTATTGTTTGTATTTATACTTTTAGTTCGACTTCTTTTCTCTCTGGAGGTTTTGATTCCACCGGTTTTGTTTGGGTTTGATTGGGCTTTCCTCTTTTTTTTTTTAATTTACTTTTATTTTTTATTATTGCTCTCCCTCTTCTCATTTTGTTTTCTCCATTCTTTCATTGGAGGCAATGAGCCGTCCAGCGGTCGGAACTCCCCTGTCCCCTATCGGCCTGACAGTCGCCCTCTCACTCCAACTTACGCTCAGGCCCCTAAACATTTCCATGTTCCAGGTAGGAGCTGGCACTGTGTGTGTCTCGCTGTCCTGTCACAGTGTAGAATGTAGCCTTTGTAACTTCTGTCTTGTCTCCATCCTTTCACACCGTTTACCATGGGTTGCACCCTCAGCATTTGGAACTGCTTCTGGGCTTGCTGAGAGGAGTAGTGCTTTAAGGAACATAGGGGTTTAATTGTGATTGTTAGCTATTCTCTTGGTCAGCTGTTTCACTCTTAGAATGCTTCATTTTTCAGGGTTGTTTGATGGCCTGTGAGTTATATATGAACTATGTAGGGCTTGGTTTTTCTCCCAGTTGCACCAGCTGAGCACCAGCATAGCTCTAATTTTAGGGCTGGTTTTGATTCACATGAAGAAAAGAGGTGGCCAGTGAGCCATTACATACATTGTTCATTCAGATTGTTGTGGCTTGGTTCAGTCTCGAACACAGCAATTCTAGTTTAGTGTCCCTTTCTTTTTAAAGCAGGGGAGGTGTTTCTTGTTCTGTGCAATGGCTTGGTGTCCTCAGAGACTCCTGCAGATCCACAAGGATATGTGTGCCTTAGGATGCCCTTTCCACAGAGAGTAGTCTCTGTTCTGAAGTGAGCTCTACAGTTGTTCCAGCACCTGGGAAGACCATATGTCTTGGATTTTGATGGGATGAGCTGTGTGTCCCTAGGTTTTGGACATGCATCTGGCTGCTTCAGTGCTAACTGAAAGCCTTGTTCTGTCCAGTTACTTTCAGATTCCCTTCAGCCTGGTGTTCCTCCTCTGCCAGAGGTTACTGCCCTTCCTTGTCTCCTCAAATCTGGCAGATAAACAGTTTGTGCACCCCCCTTTCAGTCAGGGTGACCTGGCTGGGCTGAGGTCGGCTCTTTTAACCGCTTAAGGCTCACCTGGCTCTCAGTGCCTCACTAAACTCAACCTAATTGCATGAATAGCTGTGAGAAGTGACCTGGAGCATGGTGTGGGAGCTCTCCTCACCAGCTGGGGCCCTGCAGCCAGGGAAGGAGCTGTGCTCCCCTCTTCCCTGCAGCTCTCTGGTGTCCGTGTGCACAGAAGGACTGCATGACTGCCCTTGAAATGTTCCTTCCTGTTTGCTGGTCAAGTGGCCATAACAGATCCCACACAGGAATGAGGTACCCCAGCCTTTCTGTGCAATGAGTTTGCCTGTTTCTTTAAGGATGTAGGGTTCTGCAGAGTGAGATTTGCCTCTGTTTCAATAGATTTTTAAGTTTAACTTTCCTTAACACCAAAGGCAAAGTTGTCTCCTATAACACTTTAATTGGATCTGTGATACAGCACATGTGTTTCTGAAATTCCTTTTCATCTTTCACTCTAATGTAACTGAAAACTTTTTTCAGGCAGCATAAAGTAGCAAAATGGGTTTCTGACATTAATTTTCTAGCTCCCTGTAGTTCAATTTGCTCTTCTAATAAGATTTTGGCACATTTTTGCACTGTTGTGCTGATTTTGGATTAGCTTTTGTATTTGTAGCTGTGCTGAATACACGAAATGTTGGCTGGGGTGGGAAGGTAGTTTAGAACAAAATGGTTCCTGTCTTAGATTATTATTTGGAAAAATATAGAATCATTTAGACATGCTGTAGATTTTACTACATTAGAGTTCTGGGAAGTGTTTTTACTCTGATTTACATAGGTAATACGCAATATGGTGGGCCTTGTGTAAAAAAATTACAGAAAAAACAAAGAAAAATCTGTCTTTAAGGTTTGAGAATTAGTAGCATATCAGTGAACACTGCATAAAGAATCCCTTTGACTCACTGGAGTGTGGCTGTTGTTGCCTGTTCAAAGCAGCGTCCTAGGTGGCTGTTTTGTTCTCTGGATTTTGAAGTGGATTGTAGGCTCACTGCATTCTCCTCTGTTCAATCCAGCCAGTCAGTTGGAAAGAAAATTGAGCTGTTCTGACTGAAGCACAATTTTCCACAGAAGTTATTTGGGGTAGTTTCCCCCAAATGGCTTGTATCTTCACCATTAAAATGTCTTGCCTGTTTGCATTTCTTCTCTTTTATCCCACTTTAAAATTGATGGTTCATGAGTTGATGCATCCACATGTTACAGAATCAGCTCCAAAGGACTTCATACCACATGTCTTTGACTTTTCACTTGTTCTTATGTTTTCTTTTCTTTAAATAATCTGGTTTTGTATAATACTAGAAGTAGTTTTCTGGCTTTTTCTTGTGCTACTTCCTTGATTTGGTCTATCTATTGCTTTAGTGGTTATCTTTATCTACAACTGAAGTAGTTTTCACATTTCCTTTTTTCTGTTTCTTAATATCACAGATCAAGGTGTCAACATTTACAGGAAACCGCCCATCTACAAACAACACGGTAAATGACCTTTCCCTTTTTATTTCAAAATTGGAGTGTCAACTGAATTTAAAAGTGTGCAGTTACTGAAAAGCATTCAGTTTTTGCTTTGCAAGCATAAAAATTTACTAGTCTGAGCTTGAAGTGGCTGTAATTGCATGTCCTGGAAAGTGATTATGTTTTAAAGCCTGTTGTTTCATTTGGATTATATGGTTAATCTTGCCGTGTGGATATTAATGGCAAAATTGCTATTAGCTGAGATTTTGCTGTTTGCATTATGATACCTTCCAGCATTTCTCTTCTTTAAGCTTTTATTTTAAGAGTACAGGTACTGGTCATGTTAAAATGGATTAACAGCTGACTGATCTCTGACAGAGACTTCATGAAATATCCTTATTTTAAACAGATACAGTACAATAATTTATTTCAGCAGCAAAGATGGAGATGTTATAATCAGACTGGAATTCTAAATCTACCTTTAATGTGGCTTTAAATAAGAATCTTTAATTAGTGAAGATACTATAGGTGACTTATCAGTGACAGGGCTAATTTGACTCAGCCCTGTGATGCAGCTCAGGTTGTTTGCTGTACTTGTTTTTCCAGGTGTTTGGGTTTTGAGTTGGACAGCAGTGTTGGTGTTGTCATAGCAAGTCTGAAATGACAATGATGGCAGAAGCCCACAGACTTGCCTGTCTTCAGAACCACAGGGGAAGGCTGCATTATAAAGGAGTGTGTTCACTCTTATAAAGAACATTTTAAAGGAATTATTATGAAGGAGTGTGTTCATTCTTATAAAGAACATTATAAAGGAATCATCATGAAGGAGCGTGTTCATTCTTATAAGGAACATTATAAAGGAATCATCACGAAGGAGTGTGTTCACTCTTCCCTCCTGCTGTGAACAGACAGCTGTGCATAGGAGATGGCTTTTATTTACCTCAGTGAAAGACAGATGACTCCACTATTTGTAGACTGAATTTTCATCCCTTTGCAGATGTTTTATCCAGTGAAATGTATTTAGGGTTAAGTAGCAAGTCAGCAGCACTGCAAGGCTTAGATGAACAGTTGGCTGAGAGCCAGTGAGCTGGGGTGAGCAGGAAAGCCCACAAGTCCATTCTGTAGTCAGGAGTGAGCACTGCAGATTACACTGCTCGGCTGCCACATCAGAGTTTTCCCCTCTTTCTTTTTTTAAGTTTCAAACCATATGCTCATTTTGAAAAAAAAAAAAATCTTAACATTGTTTCTGTTTATTTTTATGGTTTTAATGTATCTCCTCACCTCCCATTAACATGTGAATGTTTAACCACTGACATCACCAATTCTAATACGTAAGTACTGTTTGAAGTCGTGCTTTTGTAAACTCTGACCAGCTCCCTCCATGCCTGCAGTTATGCTTAGAGTTTTCCAATCATCAACTGCTCAGAATTCCCAGTGATATCTAACACTGACGTTGCTTAACTACCTGGAACGTGTTGGATGAGCAACACAGTGCATCACTTTGTTAAAAGATGACTTTCTGTTTAAAAAAAAAAAAAGAGAGAGAAAAGGAAAGAAAATTCTGGAACCATTCTGATGTGATAGCCTCATATAAGCAAAGGTGATTGGAGCTTACAATTTCCAGATTGGAGTTAGTTAAGGTTGGGTTTAATGTACTCTGAATCCTATTAGATGATTTTTTTTTATTTTTCAATGTCAAGAAGAGAAAGCCATAATGCACATCCTCACATGCTTTTACAAGGCTTGGCTCAAAATGGAATTAAAGTGGAAGCCCCACTACCAAGCTGTTCTGTTGGTGAGGTTCATTGCTTTGCAAGTGCCTTGCCCTGCCAAGTTGATCTTAATGGAGTTTAGTATTTATTAATAAGTTCATGTCTGCTTTTACTACTACTGCATGCTCTAAGCAAGGGCATGCAGCACAAAAAATCCCCTAGTTAAACATGTTTGTTTCAGGTTTCTTTTCTTCTTCGTTTTGCAGCTTTTCACAGATAAAATAATTAGCAATAGTAATGTTAGGATTTGTACTGTTACTCTGATCTATTCATTTGCTTCCCGAAGAGGGAAAACTTATTAGTACATAAATTTGAGTTCATCTTCATAAATAATCAGCTGTCCTTAGGAGATATTGGCAAATGCTGTTAGGCTGCATTTTCTCACTCTTGCATAATCATTCTTACACCGTGAAATCCGAGTAGAATCCAAAGCTGATTTGGGGTTATCTTTGGGGTGGGGATGCGGGAGGAGAGGAAGGTTTGATTCCAATCTATTGGCAAGAAAAAGGCATTGCTTTGCTTCAAACTGCAGTTGGAAAAGCAAAACATGAAAATGTTTGCTTTTGAAAACTAACTTCTTGTAAAGTATAGCATTTTGCCAAAATATGTGCTGCTCCAGATGATTACACAGCTAAGTTCCCTGATTGCCACCTAGATGCAGCTGCCTTGGCAGCACAGAGCAAGTCCTCCGAGGATATCATCAAGTCCTCCAAGTTCCCAGCAGCTCATGCACCAGCACCCAACGAGATACCAAAGATTGAGACTGACCACTGGCCAGGCCCTCCCTCCCTGGCTGCCATAGGTATGGAAACACAAACCCTTCATCTCTGCAGCTCCAAAGGTACTGCTGGCCAGGGCACACAGACAGCACAGCTGCAAAACATGTAGGGAAGGTGGTGTCCACTCCAGATGCTCAGCACAAAGTGTAGTTCTGGTGAGAGCACTGAGTGTTTGAGTCTGAAACTGTTGAATTGCACTGAGTAGAAGAGGCTTTGCTAAAGCTCTTTGGGATTGATCACACAGATATTAACCCATAAGCAAAATTTTTGAACTCTAGTGCAGTAGCTTAAAAAGTATGGTGTGTCACACTGTCCTGACTTTTCTCAGCTATTCTATTTACTCTTTTAGTCCTAAGCTAATAGCAAAAATTCCACAGAAAACATAATTGTTTCCAACCACATGACTAATTTCATGGCAAGAAGCAACAACTGAATTGGAACAATTAACAGACTAAATAATTCCTGATTTTCAGAGTTACTGTTTCCACAGACTTTGTATTTTTCTTTTCTATTATAGCACTACATATATCTTATTTTCTTTTCTTTAATCCATGTGCATCATCAATTTAAATTTTTTTCTTTGTATCTTTTCCCTCTGTTGTGTTTTTATTGATCTCTGTAGCATAAAATAAGCATTCTAGTCTAGGTTCATTTCTGAAGTCCTGTCTGAAGCACTGAGGTGTTGTTTGTTTCAGGTCTCTGTGAGGAAATGTATGGTTTTCATAATAGTGGGATCTTCACAGAAGTTTTAGGAGAGGGGACACAGAGTGGGAGAGCTCAGAGACCAACTGAAGGGGCTGCACATACAGCAGCAGCTTTTTGAAAATGTCCTTAAGCTGGGATTGCACCCTGACAAACATGTAGAGCCCCTGAGTCACAGGAATAACATCAACATACTTGAAGCTCTGTCATCTACACACTTGAAATGTTTACGTACTTTAAACACTGAGTTTGTCTAGCACAGTGTTGGTAAATAACTGTATCAGATAAAGCCCTGTGCAGAAAAAAACAGAACTGCTGTCTAAATGCTTGCAGCAATAGCACATCCTATGTATTCATGGAATTGTCCTGGCATCCAGACTGGGTTATTTCTTAAGAATATTCAAGAAGATAAAAAAATATTCAATAAAAACTAAGGAACTAAAATGTAGAACACCTGTGCCTTTAATTTATTTTAGCTTTATCCAATGGATCAAATTAGTTTACTTCATTTTAGGCTAAAATCAATGCCTTGTTTATTTCAAATACCGAGTGTTCATTTAGGAGACTAATGTAGTTTAATTTTCCATTTGAAATGTTAATTCAGGTTTGCTTCTCTGAGTCTAGATAAAAGAGTAAATGTAAATCAGACTTTCGTTTTTCAGCTGTGATCAGTTGCTGGTGTTATTAAACCCTTTGTTTTCAGAACCAGCAGCATGAGCTCCTTTCTCTGTTAGGGTCAATCATGACTTTTGTATCCAGGACCATTGCTTGGTTTGGAACTTGTGTGTAGTTTAAGCTCTTGTTTAGTTTATAAGAAGCCTGATAACCATAGGGCAGGCTACCCAAGTGAGTTTTATTAAGAAGGAATTTTGAAAAAGTCTTTTGACTTTGCAAGGAAATACCGCTTTGTTTATTCAGCAAATCAAACTGACCAGTTCTGTGAGCTAGCATTGAAATCTTGGAGCTGCAGTTGAACTGATGCACAAAGCTCTCTCTGTGCTGTGGTTTTGTGGAAGCAGGAGCTGACATGAGACGCAGATCAAGTGGAAGGGAGGAAGATGATGAGGAGCTGCAGAGACGCCGGCAGCTGCAGGAGGAGCAGCTCATGAAGGTGGTTATAAGCTTGTCCTCATGCTGTTTCTGAGCATGCCCCTTTGCTTTCTGTAAGCAAATCCTAACACTGTCTTGATCAGCCTTATTTTATTGATATGTTTTTTTTAATTGCCATTTGTAGCTCAACTCTGGTCTGGGGCAGTTAATATTGAAGGAAGAGATGGAAAAGGAGAGTCGCGGTAGGTCAGCCCTTTCTGCCAGTCGTTACGATTCTCCAGGTAATTCATGGAGGCAATAAAGCTAATCATGAACAACGGGTACAAACACCACAGAATGCACACAACAAGCAGAATACACATATCAAGCAGTGTCCCAGAAGAGAGACAGCTGGGAAAGCTGCTTGATACGTGGTTATGTGGTGATCTGCCCTGAAAGAGTGGCCTGATTCACCACCTGGTTTTGTGAGGGGAGGAATGTCATGGTTGTTTTTTTAATTAGAAGAAATATGAGGCTGAGGATTTTCAGGCAATTTTTGAGGAGAGAGCTGCTTTAATGAAGATATGGAGTGGGGTGAAGTGTTCAGTGACTCTGACATCACACACGTGCTAATAGGATGGATTATTAAATTACAGCAACACATTTTGCTTACACTGGTGGCTCCTGTCCCTGCTTAGTCTCTTCTCCCAGGAAAAGATATTCAGCATTATTGACCAGTGGGACTGCATATTCCAAATATAGCCAGTGTTTTGACCTGGGCTGACATTTTAATTGGGTGTATTTTGTTCCAAAGCAAAAGCACAAAAGCTAACTTAGATTAGTGACTTAGATTCTTTGCCTTGCTGGACATTTTGATGCATGGCTGGGGCCTTCTCACATCTCCAGAGAAGGATGTGGGGGTTTTATTTCACTCTCTTTATTCACCAGCCATTGTAACATGAAAGCTGTACTTTGAGCCAAGAAGAGAGGAATCTCTCTGGAGTCATCCACTGGAGCAGTTGCCAAGCAAACTAAGATTTCCTTGTGTTCCCTGTTTTATAAGTGTGTTGTCTTGATGGCCTTGGAGAGGATTCCTGTGGCTCTCACTCACTGTCTTTAATTTTTATGTGGCTGGGTCTACCTGCTCAACTCAGAGCTTATGATTTTTTATTAACCTTAGCACAGGTGGAGAACTCCTTTATTTGAGATGTGTCCATCCTTCTTTGCAGGGATAATCAGTGCTGTCATCAATTCCCTTTTGGAATCAGGGGTGATGCCAAAGGAGATGCCATGGATGACCCATGAGCATCATTTTCAATCCAGAGGAGACCACCTTGATTTTGAGCCTGGGAAAATCAGTGTCCCTTTTTAATTTATTAATTAATTATTAATTTATCATGCCACCATGGCATGATAAAGCTGTTTGTAACTCACAGAATGTGTGGAAGTTTGTGTTGAGTTTGGGACTGAGTTTTTTTAAGTCTATGTGTCTCAGTTGTGTGTATGCTTGGCTCTTTTAACTGTGTCTTTTGTAATAGGTGATTCCTCAAGTGCTCTATATTTTTAGTGATTCCTCAAGTGCTCTAGTTTTTTAGTTTCCATGGAATTTTTCCAGTAAAATATTTTCCCTTCCTCATTCAACAGCACATGCTTCAGCCTCCAAAACCTCTTCTCTCCCTGGGTATGGAAAAAATGGACTTCACAGGGTAAGAAGATGGTGATTTTGAGACATGAAAGGTGGCATTAATTATCCATGGCATTTATTTCCATATCAATTGTATTGGATTTTCAGTTTGATAAATGTTTCTTAGAAAACCACTTGAAGTCACACCAAACCTATTTTCCCCTCCCGCAAACTACTTTGTTAAAAAGGCAAGAAAGAAAAGAAAGAAACGTTGTAAAATTGAGGGGGAAATAAAAAAATCAAATCAATTTATTTCTCCCCATGTAGCAACCTGCTTGTCAAGTCTTGAAGTGTGAATTTATGTTCTGTCCCTCTTTTGCTGTTACAGCCGGTCTCTACAGACTTTGGTCAGTACAACAGCTATGGGGATGTGAGTGGTGCTGTTAGAGGTAAGGATGGGGAGCCTTTTGCAGTCTATTAGTAATAAATGTAAAAATGTGATGATGTTTGATCATTCCTGCTGTTTTATATTAAGGCTGTGGATGTGATTACTTTGTATTTGCTCAGTACATTTTAATTTTCTCTGGCAAACTCAATTAACTCAAAGCGCTTCAAATACCTGTTAAAAATGTTGAGTTTATTTTGCTAAATCTGTTATGTGGAGCTGATCCTTGTTCATACTTTAGCATTGGATCAAATGGAAGGCAAATAACATGTTGATTATCAGGCATATGAATTGAGTTCTGTGAGTTTTGTGTTTTCTTTCTCTGAAAATTACCATCAGCTGTGCAGTCTGGAACAATATGCCGCAGTGAAGAAAGGGGGATAAAGCCCTCTGATCCCCCTTGCTGCTCATGATCTTCATTATGACTTTGACCTGGATGTGGTACCAGTCAGCACCAAATAAAAATTGACAATATTATTTATGAAAGTTACAAAACTTGGAGAATTAACAAAAAGAACTGCAATTCTTGGAGTGTCCGACTCTACAAGCAAAGTCCAAACTTAGAAATGTTGCTGGCCTTAGAGAATCAGATGGGATTTTGGAAAAGTCAGATATAACAGAAAACAGAGAATGATTCTCTGGTAGATTGTGACTGATTCCTGTCCTTCCACACTCTAAAGCTGATGAGATTTCTCTTTTGCTTTTCAGATTTCCAGGTAGAGTACGGGTTTTCATCAATCAACTGACAGCAGAACCTAAAGCAGCTGCTTGTTGAACTCTGAATTTCTGCTACAGGGAAGGGTTTCTTAAGACAATAGCTTTGATTTTCCTGCATGTTTAAGCATAATCACCAATGTAGATCCTTGTCAACAAAAAACAGGCACAGCCTCGGATTTCTCCTTCACCTCCCCAGAGCTGAGCTGAGACAGCTCACACCTGTACTGTGACCTGCTCTGTAAAATCCACTGTCTGTTCCTGTAGGAGTTATCTGTAATAGCCTTCTCTGGACACATGAGGGTGGATTTATTTCCAGCCTCCCTGGTATTGACCCCAGAGACACATAGAAAGTCTCTTCCAGAGGGAATTTCCTCTCATTCCAGGAGCTTTGAACTCCTCAATTTGCTCTCCAGACAAGGTGGCTGATCAGTAGTTTTCTACAGTGCTGCCATCCCAGATGAGCCAGAAAGAAGTGTGCTTGCAAATAGAAACCTTTTTACTTCAATTACTGCCTGCAAGGTTTTTTTTCAGAATGGTTTGAGTCTGCCTGGCTCCTCAGCACAATCACAATATGAAATGGCAATTTAAGAAATTGTTTAATTACTTGGATAATTTTGTTAATGGCATATCAAAATCATGATGACTGGAAAGAGAATGAGATTATGGGAGGGGAGCAGAGCTGTCCATGTATTGTGCTCCAAATGTTATTTCCTTAGATTTAGTACCTGTGTCAAAACAGCACCTTTTTACTGCATCCCTGTTTGTGTTCATAGTAAAAATTACCCATTGTAGAGACAAAAAAAAAAAAAAAAAAAGGAAATCCCTCAGGTGATCCAGGGAATTACAAGAAGGAGAGCACAGAGGTGTAAGAGTACTTCCTGTGCAGCGGGTGGGATCTGAATTAATGCTAGGGAAGAACTAGAGAAGAATTTCACCTAGTCACTGGGGTGGGAGAGGCCCCACCACTCTCTTGGGGTGCCCAGGTCCCCTGGAAAGCGGTGCTGGTCAGCTCAGGGGGGGACTGTCACCAGCCTGAGCAGGGACAGGAGCTGTGGTGGCTGCGGGGACTGGAGGATCCCTCTGCCCACCTCACAGGAGTAGTGGACAGTAGCCATGGCAATGATTGAAATAATAAGACCAAGAATTAAGACTTGAGGGAAGTATCAGGCAAATTCACCTTTGTCTTCTCCACTACTTGAGTGCCTTTACCCTCTGTGTGTGTAACCTTTGTGTCTGATGTGCCTGTATCCGATGCAGTCCCTCCCGGATGGTCATGTCCCTGGAATGAGAATGGACAGAGGAGTATCTATGCCTAACATGTTGGAGCCAAAGGCAAGTGCAGCTGTTACTCATTTCCTTCAAGGTGTGGAAGGTTTTACTGTGAAATGCAGATAAAATATGGGAAATGTCTTGGTTCCCTTGTTTTCTTTTCCCTCACCTCAGTCCCTGCTCCTTATGTGGCAAACCTCTCCCTTTGTTCTGGGCTGTGTTCTGCAGGGCTTAGTGCTCAGGCAGGCTGAGGGCAGCCCAGGTGGGATCCCTGGGGCAAGGAAGCTTTTATAGGGACAAAGTGACAGATGTGGAAGGTGCTCCATAGCTGGTTCTCTGCCAGGCTTTGCCCAGCCAAAGCACCAGGCCAAACTCACCAGGAAGGTCTCACATCTGTCCAGTTGGAAAAGTGCTGCAGAATATGGTGGCTCACAACACACTGTTGAGGCTGTCTTAATTGCAAAGATTATGGGAAATCTTTGACTGGAAGTAAGATACCTACCTGTCTGTCTGGATCTGTTCCTCAGCTCTCAGCACTGCTCACCTGAGACCTGTCCATAGTGTTGAATTCCCTGTATGAGAAACTCTTCAGGAGATTTATTGGGAAAAGAGACAATGTCTGCTAATTACAATTTAAGACACAAATTAAAATGCTTTTACAGCTATGTCTAGAGATGCCTAAGTAAAAAATGAATATAATATATCAAGGGAATTCAACCAGGGCTGTGTTTTAAATATTACAACTTTATAGCTGGTGAACCTTCCATGAAATCATGATTTTGCCAAAGTTCCAAGGATCAGAATTTCTGCAGTTAAGTGAGGAGCTCACTTTGCAGACCAGATTACTTCTTGTGCTTCTGAGTCACCTCCAGGCAAACTGTACAAGGCAATAACCCTGGCTTTATAAGCTGAGACCCCAGTGCACTGTGCAGCTACAAGTGGTTTTATATATTATATAAATAAGACTGTGGGGACTCCTAAGATACTGCTTTTTATTTCCAAATAATTTCTCTTTCAGTGCAATAGAAATTCTTACAGTCACCACTGCTGTTGATGTACCCAGTGATTTGGGAAGTTATTTTGGGTGACAAATTCTGTCAGTATTATTAAGGACAAAATTTAATGATTATTTATTTGTGGTTATTTTAATTAAACAATTATGGGAAATTTCCTGAGATAATAGATCACTTTCTGTTGCTATTTATAAAGGTGATGCCAAATACTCAGGATGTGTGAATTGGCAGTGTTTTTATTCATGTCAATTGTCCAACACTAACTTACTGCTGCTAAAATAAAATAAGCCAATTCAGAGTCAGCATGAAAAGTAAAGATTAATAACCCTAAGAATGACCAGATATTACCAAATGGTTCTCCAGAAAGGACAGAATTTGTGCATCTTGCCAGCCCAGACTGAGACATGCCTTGTTGTGAATATTTAAACATAAAATGTACTTATGACCGTAGATCTTGATTTAAACTCTGCCTGTTTAAATATGAAAAGTTACATTTTAGTTTCCTATAATGCTGTTTATAGTAGCCATTTCCAGTATCAAACATAAAAAATGTAATTCCAAGTATAGACCTAATTGTACAATTGTGACAATGTCAGACTCTCATACGAATCATATCTCACAATTGGTATGTAAGCACACATTATTTAAATTATTATTACTTACAATAAAATCAGTGGTGTGTTCATTGATGCCTGAATGTTATTTATTATGTTTTTGAAAAGTTCATTGGGATAATTGCTAACAGTGGAATGAACTTAATTGCTGAGACTGCACAAAAGTTGATTAAGTCAAACTTCTTGACTGATGTTGAACTAATGTAATTAATAGCATTTGATAATAGCTCAGCTCTCTCCAGGAGAGTGTTGGTGGTCTCACTCATATTCCCAGTGGGCAAATAAGACCCATAAATGACAGTAAAGGCTGAGCCAGTTGCCACTGAAGTTTCCAGAACATCTTCATTGACTTGAGTAGGGGTTGGATGAGGGCTCTGGGAATGCTGCTTTCCTACAGAGACATGCAGTGGGAAGGGCTCTACAGATGCTCTGGCAGACAGAACATGAGCTCTCCTAAGTCATTCCAGGCATGGAAGTGTCTATCCAACAAAAAAAAAAAAAAAAATAGAACACAGTTTTATTTGCCAGGGATGATTCCAGAAACTGATTTTAATATTTTCTGAAATCCTTTTCAAGCAGCACTGTTTCTATTCGTTGTTTGAATTCTTTAACTATCCAAAAAGGCAAGGAAAATCATGTGATAAATTCCACTGAATGCAGTGGCCCTCCACTGATTAATATTTTGCTCATTCAGAGATGCTGCTGTTTTCATGTACTTCCATGTTTTTAAAGCCCCCTCCCTGTCAGTCCTTAGGGCTGACCACACTCTGGCAACCGTTAGTTAGACCAATGAGTGACAAATGCAATTACTTTAATAAATTTATACATTGATGGATGAGGAAATACTTTGCCTAGAAAGGACTCTGCCTGATCAAAACCAGCTGATGTATTATATACAGCATAAAATTTTGGCTTTACAGTATGAGGTAGGTCAATGCTAAACAAGTTCTAGATCTGTTCAGATCAGCTTGTTTTCCATACAACTTTAGGAAAAAAAAGGATAAGAAAGAAAAAAAAACCCACCAAACTGATATTTGCTTTGCAAAAGAAAACAAATATTTGTGTGTTTATGAAAATGACACACATTTTTTTTCTGTCTGCTTTAGACTATAAATATAAATATCTCTTTTTCCCCCTTTTTATACGTTGTTAACAGATTTTTCCATATGAAATACTCATGGTGACCAACAGAGGGCGAAATAAAATACTAAAAGATGTAGACAGAACCAGGCTGGAGGTAAGAGAAGCAAGTTCCTAAATGCTCTTTCCTGCTAAAGTTGTTTGTTGTTTGTGAAAGCTGGAACACTGAAATGTGGGTCCTGAGAAATGTGGGAAGATTTCTCAGCACTAATCAGGGAAAGAGGGGTCAGACATTGGGAGGAAGCAGCTGCATCTCCTCAAACAATCTCCCACAACTCTGTCTCCCTGCTCATAGACTGAGCCTCTCACAATCCCCTTCTGTTTTCAGGCTTTTCATTGTATACTAGTGGGTTTGCTAAAAGCCCAAAATTGCACAATTTTCTTAAGATCCAGACTGGAATGGAGCAATACTTTGTTCTTGGACCATCTCTTTGCTAAGAGTCAGTATCAGCCATCCTTGAGGACCAAGAGTAACTTGCTTTAACTCATCATGAGTCCTGTGACTTAGTTAGAAGACTGGCTGATATCCAAAAATGCAAAGATCTAAATCTCTGCCAACAGACAAATATAGTTTACAGCTTTATGGCTTAGGAAGACTTAAGCAGCCCAGTAGAATGCTGGGGATGCTTAAGTCCTTAATCTTCTATGGAGATGAAAGGAAGGAGCCACAGAAATGTGGGTAGTTTGGGTAACAATTTGGGTTTGTGCCCATTTTTATTATTAGATATGTGGCCAATAATCAGAATTCAGTGCTGTGTTAGACCAGTGCCACAGGGAGACCCTGTCCCCATCCAGTGCACCGTAAAGTGGCTGAATGAGAAGTAACCTGTGCACAGGACAGCACCAAAACTCGTTTTATTAGCAGCAGAGAAGTGTGCTGAACAGTTAGCCTGGCCAGACATCTTCCTTCTCAGAACCTGGAGCACATCAAGCTGCAGCCCCTCTGCAGAGCACTCCTGAAAACCCAGGGTCTGTTGGGATTTCCAAAAGCAGAGGTGACTTGCTAAAGCCTGGGACAGGGGCGTGCAGGAGCTGGTCCTGTTGTCTGGTCTGTCACTGCCTGTTGGATGGCTTCAAGCCCATCCTTTCTCTGTCTTTTGCTTATTCAGCAAATGAAATATTGATTGTTCCTTGGCACCCAATTCCTTGAGGACTTGGATATGTGTATGCCAAAGCCTTATTTTTTTCCAGCAATGGCTCTTACCCAGCGACATAAAATCCCTAAGGCGCTCCAACCTCCTGTTGTGTCTCTTTGGCTTTGACTGACCATTGCCTTTTCTCTTTTTTTTATTTTTTTTTATTTTTTGAAGCGTCACTTAGCACCTGAAGTTTTTCAAGAAATATTTGGCATGACGATACAGGAGTTTGACAAGTTACCTCTCTGGAGACGCAACGACATGAAGAAAAAAGCAAAACTCTTTTAAAAAATCTCCCTTTAAACAAACCAACCACAAATGATTGATAGAATATTGTATCACACAGTCCAAACTGTTTGGAAGCAACTACTTATCCACCAAAAAGGGAAAATCAACATAGTGGCACCTCTGCAGTTGAACAAGATCAACAGTTGCCCTCCTGGAATTCAGGGAGAAAATATCTGGGCTCAGAAACAGCAGTGATAGTTTTCAGAGGTGTCAGCCTGTCACCTGATGTTGTACAAGATAGAAAACTGTTCTGTTCTTCTCCCTCAAGGATATTCCCTTTACTTCTCTCCACAATATGATGGACTTTATTGCTAGAGCCAGGAAGTGCCCTTAGGATGCCTTGTAGACTAAAGTAGTTGTAACCACTCCAAGAACTGGAAGAGAATATATACATATATAAATATATATATATATATGTATGGGTGTTTGCCTGTGTGCACACATGTATTTATATCTCTCCATCTATCTCTGTGTGTGTGTATGTGTGTATATATGTGTGTATATATGGAGAGGGACATAGCTAGGTCTGTAGTGAAGGAGAAACCCCTTGTAACTTATCCCACATGGTCACATCAAGTCTTTCACCCAACAGTTTCTCACTTGGCACTCTTCTGACACGGTGTTTTCTTCGTGTAACACAGCCTGTGGTGGTGGGCACTCTGCTCACCTGCAGGACACACCACTTGGATTTCTGGAAAATGGACTCCTTGTAAATATTTGCTAGGATATAAGAAGTGAATTGCTGTGTGTGTGTGTTGTCAGTCTTCCCTCTTCCACACTTTCTGCTTGAATTAATAAGGCTGGAGCTTAACCAGTCTTTTGAATTATTTAAGATCACATCAGTAATGGGAATGATGGAGAAGAGTCAGTTTTCTTGTAATTTACTCCAGGAGGTGGTTGCATGAGGGTGGGAGTGGCAGAGTGAAAAAATGCTATTTTAAGTGTGCCCTGGTTTGCATCCAGAGATTTCAGGACAAACTCCCTGCTAGTAATTACTAGTACAGCTCATCAGGCTGCAGTGGAGTTGTAGGATTTTACAATGTCAGGGAGAATGGTTCTCTGCAAGCTAACATGCAAATTCATCCCTCTTAGGGAGGAAATGTTTGTGAATTGAAAGGTACCATCGAGGTGCCAAGCTCTGCCAATAGAGGCTTTTTGATTAAACTGCAGTAGCTGTTGTCAATATGGCACAGTGCATGGGGCCAAGCACTCATTTTAGTTAATGTAGGTTTTCACTTGTGCTTGGAAAAGAGGGCACAGACTTTTTTTTTTTTTTTTCCTGTCTTGAAGCATCAAAGCTCCAGCCTTGGTTATTTTTATTTCCCTTTGTGCCTGACTTGGTTTTTGAAGACAGAGTAATCATGCAAGACAGTTTCTGAGCTGCACTGAACTCCTTATTGCTTTCAGTCTTCTTCCAATATGCTGCAGCTTGAAAAACTGCCTGTATATACCTTAACTGCTTCTGGGCAAGTCCTATGCAGAGGAGGACATGAGCACCAAAGTAATTGAATGGATGCAGTGTGGCTGCTTTTTCTCTTCCTTGGTGCTTAACTGCCAATGCATAACTGCACTAACGAGCCTGTCTCCTGATGGGAGAGGGTCCTTTAGGTTCTGTGTCTGTCTAAGAATATCAAGGTTTCCTTTTTCATGCAGAAACTTCAGGCACTGGAGACAGCAGAACCTTTGTATTTTCTGTTCTGTGAGACATTGGTGTTAAAATCTGGAAGTCAGGAAGAGGAAACAGTCCCATGTGGTTCTGAGATTCAGTATCACTGTGTTGAGTTCTCTGTATCACCAAATGACATTTCACCATGAGCTGTGCAGGACAGCCCAGACCCTGCCTCTTCTTTGCTGGTTTAGGAGCTCCTGTTGTGACAGATCACTGTGGTCCCTTTGATAAAATCTGAGATGAAGATTCAGTAGGGGGGAGACAGAGACCAGGGCTGAGCACCTGCTCCATGTCCCTAGGGAATGTGGGTCTGTGGGACAGGCTGCAGAACGAGGCACCAAGGGTCTGGCACCATCCCAGGAACATCCCTGGGGACACTGTGACATGCACACTTGTGAGTGAGCTCTCTGGGTGGCACTGAGCTTGCAGCAGGGATCAGGGTAACATATTTCACCTCATTTGTTAGAACAGGGATCTAAAAGGTTTTTACAAGAGCTCTGAGAAGTAAAGGGGAGTGTCAGGGGCTTAAAATGCATCTTTGAGTGACTGCTGAAAGCAAATCCATACAGTGAAAGAACAGCAGTGTTTTACACTCACAGACTTTGTGACTGCTGGGATCTCAGAAATTCAGTGTTTGGTCACCTGCAAGGTGTGGCTTTACTTTGAGACAAACATTTGAGTTTTAATGCATTTAAATTATTGAAATTCTCCACATTTTGTCATCCCACATCCTACAGACACTCAAACTATTAGGCATTACAGGTCTTTTAGTTCAAGTCACCTTGGCCATACCCCTTTTAGACCTGAGTTGTTCTCTCAAGGCCTTGAGCTGCCAGTCTGCATTTTTCTGTCTCCCTCTCTAGGTTACTACTGAACTTCTCACAGCACATATGAACACACTACCCAGTCATTTCAGAAATGACTAAGCCAGGTTGTTTTCTTACCTCTCCCTCCTATGCAAAAAAAAAAAAAAAAGAAAAGAAAAAGAAAAAAAAAATGAACTCAGCCTCTTAGCCTTGAAGAATGGCATGGTAATTTGGATCTGCCTCATCAACTGAGAATTTAAAACTGAAGCTTAAGCTTGGGAAGGAATGAAGAGAAGCCAGCTTAGATGTTGCAGAAACAACTCATCTCTGACTGGATTTTTGGGCCACTGCTGGCTCCCATCTCACTGGTGTGGAGCAGTCAGTCAATTCACAGCCCTCTGCACTAGACTTACTCGTGCTTTACTCCTGACTGAGAGCACAAAGGGTTTTCTGAGCTTCACTTTCATGCCTGCAGTTAATTCTCAGCCACCTACATGTAGACACACCCAGGAGATCATCTGTCCACAAAACCCACGCTGCAGCAGCCCTGGGGGAGGGAGGGTTTCTGCAGTGGGCTCAGTGGTGGTCGCTGCAATATTTTCTGTTCTTTCATCTGGTCTTCCCACCTAATGAAAACAAAATGTAGCCCCAGGGAGAATTTTCTTTGTAAGCAATTAATCATTCTCCTGGTATCCATTGAGTAGCAGTTCTTAGTAAGTCCCCTCTTTGATATTCCCTTGGGACATGTCAGGAGTTGGACTAGATGATTTTTCAAAGGTCCTTTCCAACCCAAATCATTCAGTGATTCTATGAATATGCCTTAAGTATATGCTTGTGTTCTTCTATCTCCTGCAAAGCATTTGAGCTTCTGATAAAGTCCCATCCCATCAATGCTGGCAACACATTGTCATTACCAAGAGGACTAAAAACTGATTGCTTTTGTCTTCTGTTTTCTCCTTTTCTGCTCTAGGAGTGATGTAAGAGCAAGGCCCAGTCAAAGCATTGCAGAATAGCCCCACGTGTACACCTGGGTTTAAGTCCACATGGGATTATGTGCAGATCCTTGAGCACAGGCGCATTTGTGGCACACACCCTGCCCATGTGGAGCTCATTAAATGTGGCTTGTGGTGTGCTGGGCATGTACTGCAGTGTGCTGTGGAAGGTTAGGCTGGGAGGACTCCACAGCTTTGTGTGGGATAAGGCATCTCTGTGGCTCCAGTAGTGCTTTTACCTCTCTCAAGACAGGTGTCACCTCTGCTCACAAATCCTGCAGTCCTAAACCTGTGGGCCAGGCACTGAATGCTTGCTGCCCTTTTCCTGTTGCAGCTGGGGAGTCCTTTCTCAGCCGTGTAGTTCAGGTGTCCTGCTGTTCAACAGAGTTCAGCAGCAGCCTCTTGTGTAAAAGTTGGCTACACTGAAGCTAGACACCTTTTGAAGTGAATCCCTTTCCACAATCCCTGTGTCTCCTGGCAAGGTGATGTCCATGGACAGAGAAGGGTTAAGGTCTGGGAAGGAGGAGGGTTGGCATAATCTTGATTTCTCCAAGGTGATGCTTGGCAGGATTAGAGGAAAACACTGGCATGAGCCTGTAGTACCTGTTTCAGACTGTGGGGAAGTTGAGTTTGGAGTTCACAGCATGTGAGCACCCACACTGAAATTAATGGTATGAAGCTGTTAGAACAAACAACAGGAAAATTAGGTCTCAAATGGTAAAAAATATGAACAGCCTCAAAACTCTTCAGGGAATGATTTATCTTGGCTCCTCCTGACTTAGGAGGAGATGTTGGCATATTTGGCTTGTAGGGCAGACAAATGAAAACCACCTTTTTCTCTCACTCCATGATTCATTGCTTTCCTCTGGAATGTGTTTGTGAAGGAGGATGTCCACATCCTGAATGTTACCTACAGCAGTGAGGAACACCAGTCAGTGATAATGACAATGCAATAAAACACTTGCAGGAAACAAGAATTAAACTAATCTCTCCAAAATGCCACTCATCTTTCCATGCCAGAGGGATGCTTAGGGCTTGTCTCCACTGCCCCCTTCCCCCTTCAGTTCTCCCCAGGTCACAGTCTGGTTTGTGCCCTGTCAAACTTTGTGGCCCTGTCAACACACCCACTGGAGTCCAGCATAGTCTTCAGGGTAGATGCTTAGCAAGGGCTGCTCTTGACAATAGGTGGTACATTTTTACCCCATTGCTGCCAAATGAAGAGCTGGAGAGAGCTCCTGAGCACTGTGACAGTAGCACAATGCACCTTTTTCCCTTAGTGTAGAGCACTCCTATCACTGTGGGCTGCAGCATTGCTCTGGCTGGTGAATTTTGCCTTGTGATTTCTCCCACACACCTTTTTTTGTGCTTAATAAGATAAGAAACAACAGCAGCAAAAAAAATCCATCACAATGCAAAGATACTGAGTTTTCAGTCAGACAACTCTGCTGGCAGGAGCTGTGTGATGCCCACATTTGGCAGAAGTGTTATTAATTTTAATGTAAGCATCAGTGCAGGAAGTGGGAATGTAATTGGCCATTAATGTTCTTTGCCTGTATGCAAAATAAATTATTTGTTGCCCAAAGGGCTTCTAACAGGGAAATAGATTTCTGCTAATGAGTTGCTCAGAAATGCTCGTCTTTGTGAAGAGGTAATACTTCCACATGCACTGTGGTCCTTCTTTTGAGGTAGAAAAGAGATGACTGAAGGCAAACAGTGGCCTGTTGTGTCAGGATCACCACAGTTAGTCCAGGTGTTGCTCCCAGCACTGGCAGAGCTGAGGCCCACAGGACCCTGCCCTGGGCATGGGGAAATGCAGCTCTGGGAATGCCAGTGGTGCCTTACCAGGCTGAGTCTCTGGCTCCCTTCGGATGCTGTGACAGGTCCCACTGGACACCAGCCTGGGCTGTTGTCACTGAACACCTTCAGAATGCACTTCCCCAGATGCAAACCCACTGGCAGCAGTGGAGGCTCTCCCTGGCACTGCACCCCTGGAGCCAGGGGAGCCTCTGTGCCCAGCCAGGAGCTCAGTGTCACTCCCAGAGCAGCCCTGTCCACGCAGTGAGGCTTGGTCATTGTGGACAACTCTTCCTTGCAAGGGGGGCCTTACAGCTGGGGACTTTTTTTAAGCTTTGGAAACTGAAACTAATTTTTTAAAGGTATACTTTCCTTTAAATCAGTAGATTTTGGCAATAGGGTTTTTTATTATTTTGTTTTTCTTTTCTCCTCCCTCCACATGTTACAAACCAGCGTTTTGGGGAGGTGTCCCGGTGTTTTCCATTCATCTGTCTCTTTTTCTGAGTCTCTGTAAAAGTGAATCAATGTCTTGTCTGTACAGTAAGTCTGCTTGTATGCATAATGAGAAGTTGAGCTGGGTTGCTGTTCTGTACAATTAGTGTTTCCACTGTCATACTGCAAACAGCACATATTGCACTCCTGTGCCACTGTAATCTGCATCACCGTTGTACTCAAGTCAATGAATAAAGTTTGGAGCTTTATTCTTAATTTCTGGATTCATGTTGCCTCATTTATTTGGATTTTTCTTTTTCATCTTGCAGAGTTATAAGAAAGGTCTCTTACAAAAATAGGATGTGCTCTCAAGAAGAGAGCTCTCAGAGAGGTGAGATATAAACGATAAGAGCAAGACAGGGGAAAGTAAAAGGTTTGAAAATTGTTACAAGGCTTCTGGTAGCTAAGCCACTAGAAGTAGATAGGTAGAAAATAGATTCGTGTAAACCACATAGAAGTGTTATTTTTGTTGTCATTGAGGTTTAAAATGACCTGAGATACCACCAAGGTGAAACAGCTCATGCTGTTGTGTCAGCTTCAAAGGCTAAATTGTTTCCTTTCTTGATCTTTGCAAATTCAGCTAAAATGTTAGTCCCCATCTTGAAAATGTTTTCTGTTTCAAGGTAGGTGTTGGCTTAAACATCTGGAGTTTAATCCTGCCTGGCCTTGGTGTGGGTGTGGAAGGTGGGGGATGATGCCCCCCAAGGAAATGGGGTGTTTATCACACCCATTCTGTGCTGAGCTCCTGGGGTCCTGCAGAGCATGGTGGCAGCAGAATTAAGCACGCAGCACCTCCAAGGGTGTGTGCAGCACAACCCCTGCACAGTGCCTGTGCCTCCAGAAAGCCCCTGCAGCCCCAGGGTCCGTGCCCTGCAGACACCAGGTTCTCCAGCTTCTCTCACTCCTCCGCCCTCTGAGGCTCCCCTCGCCCTGCCCTGATGTTCTGCACAGGTTCTGCCTTGTGGCAAAGGAAAAGCCTCCCCAGGGCTTTGCTTCCATGGGCTGTGTTGGGAGTGTTCAGTGGCTGAGTCCCAGATGAGATGAGGGCTCAGGCTCCTGCCTGGAGAGCAGCAGCTGGGGAATTGGATACCCCTGTGAATTACCCTTTGGCAAGGTTCATACCTGCCCTGTTCACTTCCCAGGCCATGCCTGCATTTTTGCCTGCTGTGTGTGTGCTGGGACTTGCACAAGAGAAACTTCTCTCTGAACAAATCCAGCAAAACAGCCTGGTGGCAGTTGGAGGTGTCCTTTCTTTGGATTGCATCTCTGGGCATCTCCTGGTAACCTCCCTGGGCATCTCCACTCCTTCAGCAAGGAGGAAGGTCTGTGCATGAAGTACCTACTTAAAAACCACAAATGTAAGTCTATGATTTGGTCTTGCAACTTCTCTTGAAAGTTTCCCAAACATAGAAAAAAACCCAAACCCCAAAATCTCCCTTTTGAGTCACACTTTCTCTTGAAAGTCACCAGCTGGCAGCCAGCTTCCTCCCTGCAGCAGCAGCCAGAGTGTAGTGCCAGCCCTGGGACATGTCCTGCCAGCCCAAGCCCTGCAGATCCCAACAGCAATCCCCTGCTGGGGATCTTTGACCTGGCAGGGTTATGGAGCAGTTGCTCCACCACAGCCTCCCCCAGACCAGAGCATTGGGAAAATTATTCCTGACTGCCCTTCTCTGTGTAGAGCAAATTCACAAGGATCTGTTCCAGTCATCAGCCCCACAGTGTGACAGTGCCAGCCCGCCTAAGCACATTTTTAATTTCTCTCCAGTTAAATAGAGAAGCTCACTGAAATCCAAGTCTAGGATTGCTTTTTCTCCTTTTTAATTGTTAGCCCATTTCCCCCTGCTCCCCTCCTCCCCACAAGTAATGTGAAGTTTATGACCCCTGAGTAATGACTGTGGAATGCTCTGCATCCTACAGCCATCTCGAGGCATCTGGCAATGGGAATCTTCACAGCATGTAAAAAATACACAGATAATACCATTGTAAATAACTCACATCAAAACAAGTCAAATGTCAAATGCTAATTTGCTGTCAAGTATAGCCCAAGACCACTTCCTCCTGCAAGAAGAGAGACCCAGTTCCCAAGTGTGTCCTGCTCCCCACCAAAAGAAGCTTATTCTCCACCAAAAATCTCTCCAAACTGAATTAACAAGAGTGGAGGTTTTTTTCCCTTTGCTGTTTTATTTTTTCCTTAGCTTTTGTGCCTGTCTGCTGCGGAGTCCAAGGCTGGGAAATGAAACTTCAGTTTTGCCTGACATTTTTCTATTGTAAAAAAAGGACTCTTGGGAGAGATATTTACTGTTTTCTATGGCTCAGTCAGAGGGCAAGAGAGAAAAGTTGTTCCAGGAGTCCCCATTACAAAGCATTTTTTCACATAGGCTCACTTTTATTTTTTAAAGGCTGGGAGATGAAAGAGCCAGCAGCCCTGGAACAGGAAGTTTGCTGTACATCCAAAGGTCAGGTGGGTCTCAGACAGCCCCTGCTTACAGCTCTTTTGTATACACACTGCAGATTAAAATGGACATCCCAGGCTGGATGTAGCCATGGCAGGGATGGGGGCCCAAGGGTTTGGGGGGAAAGGAAGAGAGGGGAAGCAGGGAAACAGCAGAGCACAGCCTCTCCTCGGGCTGGGATTTCATAAAACAAAGCACTGGGTGGCTGTTCAGCCAGCTTAAGGTATTCCCACGCCCCCACAGCTTTTTCCTGCCATCAGATATGTCAGCATGACTGCTTGTGGGGTCACTCTCAGTGACATTCGGGAACTGAGCCTTCTTAAAAAAACATTTTTTACTTTATATTTCACTGCACTGCATTGTTGGGTTTTTTTTGTTTTTTTTTTTTTTACATTTTAAAACTGAGTCAGTTCCCTGCTTTGAGTGTATGTCCCAAAATAATTGTGCTGGGCATGAAAAATGGGGTGGGCACAAGGGAAGAGTGGTGTCTGAAGGAAAAGAGAGCACAGTAAACTGATACTGCATGCACTCTGTGTGTCACGAATTCTGTCCCAAGTCCATGGCACAGAGGGCAGCAGGTGGCATTCCCTTTGTCCCTTCCCTTCCAGCACCACCATCCCTTCTGTGACTGCCCATTTAAAGGGTGGCATTGTCTTCAGGACCTGAGTCAGGTGTCTGTGCCAAGCCAGGAAAGAGGGAAGGAGGGGGTTGGACCAAATCAAATCCCCCTTCAGCATGCACCTTCAGGAGGAGAGGGCTGTGTGCTGGCAGGGGAAGGCAGGTGCAGACCCTGAGAGCTGCCTGGTCTGAGCCAGGCTGGTGTTCAGGGCAGGAGTGGGACAGAGCCCTGCCCGGCACACTCTCTGTTGTGATGTCTCTGCTGAAACTGTGGCAGGGCTCTTTGGACATGGGTCAGGAGAAGATGATCCCTGCAGAGCTGAGCTCCTCTCAGTGAAATTCCCAGCCTGCCCAGCTGGCATGAGTAAGGGGCTGGATGTAAATGTACAGAGCATCCCTGGGCAGCCAGGGGAGAAGCATCAAAAGGTGAGCCAGGTCTGGCAGGAGCAGACTGACAGATTTGGAGGCTGTTTTTACTGCCTGGGCTCTCCACACTTGGGATCATCTAATTCCCATAATTGGGGCTATCCCAGCCCCCACAGCTCCAGGCAGTGAAGAGTCAATGGTGGAACCAAACCTCTCTGCAGGAAGACCCCAGCAATGCTGCCAGAGGGAAACAGGGCTCCCCCTTGACTGCCTCTCCTGGATTTAGGCTAGATACTGCAGAGGAGACAAAATGCAGCTGACTCCATTCAAGGAGTTCATTGACACAGGCTCCGAGGCTTTCTGTGAACCAAAGTGCTTGCTGTGAAACAGGAGACAAGGTAATAATTGAATCAGGGCTCACAATGAATGAGCTGCTGCTGAGAAATGCCTACTTTACAGCCCTGGTAGACTCAGATGCTCAATGACTGCCAGGAGCAAACTCTGTGGTATCTCAGTTAGCTCTTACCCTAATTACCATTTACAGAGGAGCTGCTAGATGAATGAGAACTGCAATATAAAGGACTTTAGTGAGATTTATTGATGAGACTACATGAATAATTCCCCTTGCAATGATGCATTTAAGACCACAGATATTGTGGGAGGAGGAAAGCCAGTGTTTGATATTTTGAATGATTTCAAAGTGTGTTTTATTTTTATGTTTCAGCTATTGCTGTTCCATCTAACTGTTCCCTTTCAAAAAAAAAAAAAATCCTGCTGCCACCTAGGTTTGTGAAACAATGGTAGGTAATTGAATATAAGCTTCTTCTGAGGCCAGTAAATATTGGGTCATATAAATGATTCCATGATAACTGGTGTGCCATGGTGCTCAGGCAGCCCAGACCATAATGCTTCAATGCTCTGATGTTGCTCTGACCTCTTGGCACTCAAAGTTGGCGTTTTCCATAACAAACTAATTGTTCAGCTTCCTGAAAATTACGTCTGTGCTCTTTCTCCCCTGGAAGCAATCCAAACAGGGACCCTTTGGAGAATCTTCCTGGGCCTGGCCAGTTTGGGTGAAAATGGAGGTGCCACCAGGGCAGGCAGATCACCTGGGGGGTAAAGCTAGCTGAAAGATGGACCCTGTGAAGAAAAAATGAGCAACACTTCATCATATCAGCGAGGCTGTCAGCCTCAACATGCAGCCAGTGCTGGCATAAGGGAAGGGTTTCATCAAAGCAGAACTGACCCCCCTGCAGATCCCAGGATTTGACTTTTTCTCCTTATGGGGACACCCAGGAAAGTTCACCCCAAATTTAAATAAACCAAATTTACTAATCATCACCCCAAATGCCTTTAATTGGGGCATTACAAATTAATGTTTAAAGATTAATTAATTGCCCCATTAAAGATTAGCTCACTGTGGAATGGAGTAAATCAAATCAAATTTAAGACACTTGTAGTCTTAGTTTGGTAGGATGTTCTGCAGGGCTCTTGTGAGACACTGAAGCTGCTGTGCCTCTCCAGTTCACCAGCTCTCCTCTGCTGTGTCACCTCCCAAAGCTGCAGCACTGATGCCTCTGAAGAAGGGGACACTGTGCAAACACTTGCAGGTCACTTCAAGAAACGTTCCTTGCTGGTGCTGTGGCTTTGTGCTGGAAACCAAGAGGCACAACAGCAGTATTTGGTGGGTGGCCAGTGAGAAGCAAGTAGGGGACAGAACAGGCAAGATCTTTTGAAACAGCTTTTGTTCTGAGAATTGCTTATCAGCAGAAACCTCATCCTGTAGCAGGAACCCACAAAGTGCCTTGCTGTGTCTGTCAGTGGGGAGAGCAGCAAGGTGCGTCCAGGCTGGACCCTGTGCACCTGTGCAGGCTGGACTGTGTGCACCTGCCCCACACAGCTCCCTGCTCCCTGGGGATGGCAGGTGATGGCTGAGTGTGCAGGGGCCTGGGGCAGGGCAGGACACTTCCCTCCTGCCATGGGCTCAGGAGTGACGCACGCACCATTGCCCAACGCAGCCCTCGCTGCCCTGCTCCTGCGCCACTGCTCCTCTCCTCCAAAAAAACCATTTCTGGGCACCTGGCCTGCCCTGTGAAACAGCCTTTGTGTGATATTTTGTCAGCTACAAATAATTGAAAAAGGCCGACATAAAGTCCTAATTGTGTCACAGAACAGGCTCTTCAGTCATCCATCTTCCTATTAAACTTGTGAATTTCAGCTACTCAGCCCTGTTGGAGTTATTTTCCCCTTCCCCTCCTTCCTCTTTTAAGCTTCTATTTATATTCTCTCAGTTGTCTCTGCCAGAAGATCTCATGTGGATACATTAGGCCTTTTCAAAAGGAAAGTTGGATTACAGCGATTTTTCTCCCCGTAGGACACAACAGCTTCATCATTCATAACAGAGCAATGCACTATAACTTCATTATAGATGGCATGAAGCTGGCCTATTTAAACAGAATACTTAATGATGGCTGGGAAGGCAGGAGAAATTCAGCTCCACAGCTCTATGTGTGAAAAGAGAAATTGCATTTTTTGGTATTTACCAAGGCAGATTTCTTGATTAAATCTCTTTTCACAGGAACAAAAAAAAAAAAAAAGGGAAGACTCAACTGGCATGGGTGAAACTTATTTATTACCTGGTAGTTAATTGCACTTTGGCAGGTACTTTGGCATGCCCTAACGTCCAATATTTAGAGCAGGAAAGGAAACTTGGACTCCTCTAGAGTGCTCAGCCTCCGCTGAAACAAAATGCAGTTTATTGGTGCAGTACCAATAAACTGCACCACAGGACCACAGGTTCTCATTCTTTCTTTCCTGCAGGACCACAGGTCCTCATTCTTTCTTTCCTGCAGGACCACAGGTCCTCATTCTTTCTTTCCTGCAGGACCACAGGTTCTCATTCTTTCTTTCCTGCAGGACCACAGGTCCTCATTCTTTCCCCCTGCCCCTCTCAGCAGTGCTGACCACAGAGACTCTGCTCCCTGACTTTGAGGAGAGCTGGTTAAGGCCTAAAGAGAAGCTGCAGACTGAAGAACACTCTTTTTGGGGAAATGCCAGGATAAATAGCCTTCTGCAGGCTCACAGTTGACATCAGAGCACAGTTTGCAGTGATGATGGGGGAGGCTTAAAAAATCACAGTGAAAATGTAGCAAGACATAAAAATTAATCTTTTCCCGTATTTTGATAAAATTAGTTTTTCTTCTCACCTGGGAAAGCTTTCCTGGTGCTGAAAGGTGCCAAGAGTTCAGCTCTGCTCAGGCAACATCCATCTACAGCTTGAGAGTCCACACAGATTTTTTTCTTCTAACTTGGGAGAGATTTTGCTCAGTGCTGGTTTACTTTTCAGGTACCACCTGAAAGAGTGGATGGAGTTTCTAACTCAGCTGAAAGCCACGATTTCCTATCCTCTCCCCTCAAAAACAGGGCCATGTTGCCATGAATTACTATTTACTATATTACCAGCAAAGGCACCAGCAAAAGCAGGTTTAACGTGGAAGAGAAAGTGCAACAAAGTTCACTGGCAAGGTTTACTCTAGTAGCTCCTAGGTGATTAAAGCACACAGAGAAATAGAAAACTAAAATCTAAAGTCAATTCCAAAATTATCTATGTGGAGCCTGGGAGGAGGGATTGGGGAAAGCATAAGGATTGGAAAGGGTAAGGATAAAAAGGAATAAGGATTTGTCAGTGTCTGGTGCTGGTCCTCCAAGAAGGGCAAAGGTGGGATTTGAGAGGCCCCAGTGCTGGGGCAGCCCCCGTGCTCCAGGAGAGCTCACAGGGCTCCCTTTGGACTGCTGGGGTCACAAGAGCCTTGGCTCTAAGCCACACAGTGTTCCATCCATCCTGGCTGCAAATCAGGCCAGTGGCTTTCTCTGAAAGTTCAATCACAAAAATGCTCTTCCACTTGGGCTGCTGTTCAGGCAAGACAAATAAGTTTCCAAGGCTGTTTGTGGAAAAGAGGAGCTCGTTGGACAGCACTAATTCCTGGGAGCAGACAGAGTTTCTGATAAGCTGGAGAGGAGCTCAGCCCAGCTGTTTGTTCCTCAAGGAACATTTCTGAGATCAGAGGCCAGGGGGCTCCTGGGGGGATGATGCTCCACCACACAGGGCAAAGTACACATCAGAACTTTACATCAGAAACTCTTGGGAAGCTGGTGGCCACATCCTGTGTGCCTGGGGGTGTCACAAGCTGCAATACAGGGCACTGGTAATGGGGAGGTCTGCTGGTGTGAGCATCCCCATGAGGAGTTTGCAGGGAAAGGGAACAAAGCATGCTTGGGACTCCTTCAACTGATATGGAACATTGTCAGAGGAAAGCTGAGGGGCTTCTTGGAGTGGGAAGAGGGTTTGGGTAGTAAAAAAGGAAGGAATAGCTTCAGGAGGAACAAATTCTGTGGCTGTTGAGCACACTGTCTGGTCAGCATGCCTCATACTTTGGCTACAAGAAGGTATTCTATCTGTCAAGGGAAAGAAAACAATTCAAGCTATTAGGACTCCCTGTAATTTGGCCTACAAGCAGTTTGGATTTAACAACTGAAAAGGAAATGTCAAAGGATGGGAAGCCAAGAGAAGCTCATCAAAAAGACATCTGGTCCTGCTGTCCTTAATGGGAAATCCCCCCTCTCTCCAGACACCCTCTTCCCAGCCATGCCCTTTTGAAACAGTTAATGTCAGAGAGAATCCAGAACATTGCTGGAATGTATCAGCGATGGAGCTTTTGTATAGCTGAGCAGCTAAACAGCTCTGGATTTGTTTGTGTTAGGGTTGATTGTCTCGCCTTTCATCAGTGAAAGTCAGAGATGGCTGGACAGAAGTCAGTGGAGCAGCAGTGGTCTAAGGCCAGCTTCAGCTGGGGGAGAACCTGGTCACCTCTTCCACAGCTGGAATCATGACATGCTTCACAGGGAAGCAAAAACACCTTAAAAGAGAAGCCCATGGGCAGCATGCTTGCAAATCATCCGAGGTGCAGGACTGATGCTCTCCAACAGCGAGTTTAAGTGAGCAGCTCTGCTTGGAACAGCCCTGCTGTCCTAGTGGCCCATCTGCCTCTCTGCTTCTTCTGGCCCTTTTTCCACTGGCAGGCTGCCAGTGCCTTCCTGGAACCAAGGAACTAGTCTGGTCTGCTAAAAGGCACCCTAGGGGTTACTTCTAGGGAAAGGCTGCTGCTCATGCTCCTGAGTGGGGAGCCCAGGATCTTCAATGTGTTTCTGCACTCAGCCACGTGGCAATGCCATTTATCACTGTCCCTCCCAGAAAATCATGTTCCCAAGGCCTGGGTGCCTCAGAGTTTCAGCATGGGATGCAGAGTGTTTGATCACATGAGTCAGGACAGCTGGCAGGGTCCAGCTATTCAGATCTCCTCAGGGAAAAAGCAGAGGACTCCATTCAAATTCCCCAAACCAGCTATTCCCTTCATCCCTTGAATCGGAAAACCAGCAGGATTCAGGGTTCAAAGACATTGATGGGAGCTCCATAAACATCCTGAACTCCTGCCAGTACTCCCACCTGAAAGGAAGACTGGGGGGGCTTTCAAAGAGGAGCTGAGCTGTGACTGATGGCTGCTCCATCCAGTCCCAGCTGTGTGCTCCCAGCTGCTCAGTGATCTCCTTCCATCCAGCTGCAGGTGCTTGCTGCTTACCTGGTACTGTCCCAATCCCACCTGGCTCCCCTGCAACCCAACTCTTCCTCCTCAGGTGGGACAAGAATGTGCCATTTTAGTTTTCTGTCATTTCAGCGTGGAAGTTGATGCAGTAACAGTGAAAATGGCATTAGGAAGAGAGAGATGATTTGGCCAGAAGCAGTGGGAGGACAGAGACTTCTCCCTGTCAGAGACAGCAATGTTTTGCTGGCTCAGCTGTCCCTAGGTCCACAGGCATTGCTGCTGTTCAGAGGGATCCCCAAACGGGCAAAAGGAATTCTCCCACCTCAGATTATTGGCAGCATTACAATATTGCAGCCAGGGACTCCAAAGTGAAGAAGTGTTTGGCTTCCTCATTTCTTGGCATTTTGTAGGACACACCTCAGCTTTAATCTCAGCTCAGGCCACAAAACCCACCTCTGCTCAAATCTCTCTGAAAACATTTTATGTCTGCTTGACCACAACTGTCCCCTACGACACCTTTATCTAAGTGGGGAGCAGGATGAGATCTGGAAGCAAAGAGGACACGAGTGCAACACCACTGATCTGACATCTCCCTGCTAGCCCCAGTCTGCCAAGCCATCTTATTCCTCCTGTGCAAATGGAGTACTTGGCACAATTTCTCTTCTTTCAGGAACCTAACAGAACCAAGTTAACTCTACCTCTGACTGAACTTGGTTTTGTTGAGTAAATTCCTGAACTAGGTTTTTACAGCATTGGTGAGTGCATGGGGGAAGAGAGAAAGAAAAGCCTCATGAAACAACATACACACTTCAAGTGAGGAGGAAATTTCTACCTTTTGTTCTGCCAGATGGAATGTTTATCTGAAGAAAGGAAGAAGTCTGACCACTGGGGGCTGCTGCAACTGGAATATCTGAGCAGTATCTGGGAGAAAACACCCCAGAGAGCAGCTCTGCACTATCCAGGTCAGGTGTGGCTCTTCCTGACAGTCTCCATCAAGCACAACTCCCCTGAAGTCAGCGGAGGGCACCTGCACACCAGCTCTCAAGGCAGGGCTCCTCTGGCTTTCACCACACTTTGTCATGCTTAAACCAGGGAAAAAGCAAAGTGCAAGCAAAGAGAGGAAAGTCATAGCAAAGATTTAGACAAATATACACATTAAAGACTTTGCTGGTGCAAAAGGTAGGTGTAGCAGACAATAATAATAATCAACAATATTAATGAAACAATGTACACCTGCTCAGGGTACTTTGGGAAATTAGAAAAGTGTTTAGCACTGCCAGTGGAGAAAAGAGATGATTGGGATTATGCTACCACACAAGGTATTTAGCAAATCATTGTAATTGTTCACGGAGTTCATTTAGGCTTCTAAATATATTCTTGATTCCTGCTCTGTTTCACAGGAAGCAAAAGAGCTTAAAGGCAGTAAGTCCAGAGAAGCAGAATTCCATCAGTTGAAAGCCACAGCTAAAGGAAAGCTTTAGCCCAAAGTGCCAGTTTCACTAGCAGCCAGACTGCCCATCAGCACAGCATGAATATGCAGGGAGAAAAGGATCAAAACATGTCAACTGTATTATGAACCTCTGCCCTGAATGATAGGATGTCAGCCACATAAAAAAGGAATTCAACAAGATGAGCTTGGCCCTCCAGGGTTTTCACACCTGAGTCATCATTAATGATAATAATCATCATCATTAATAAGCATCACTAATAATAAGAAGAAAAAAGGCAATGAATACATGGGTGTACAGGGAGATGGCTGCTATTTTATTGGCTTCAAGAAGCTCCACCAGGAAAACCAGTTTGCAAGTGTTTGCTCTGCTTGAGCACAGTGGTAAACATCTAGATTTCAGCACCAACACTGGGAACATGAATTCCTCACTCTAAGCAGGGTCTGAGTATTTCCCAGTTCTATTAAACCCCAGAACACAACAGCCTGTTTGAAAAAGAATACTGCAAAGTATTTCAGGTACTTCCTACTGCAAGAAGAAGAGGGCAAACAGGAAGAACTTGTATTCCTCTGGCATTACTGTTCGTCCCATTGTTACCTGTCCAGCAATTGCCATGGGCCTGACCAGGAGTCCTGGAATTCCAGAGCATCCTTATCATGGAAAGGGAAGGAAGGGACAAGCAGGCTCTGGGTCCTGAAGACAGGAATCACAGGTATCTGACGTTTTGATCTTTCAAAATCATCTTTAATTAGTTTGTGTAACTGGCATTATCCTTAATTAGCCTTGCTCAGTTCAGAATGCCTGCTCACCTGCTTCAAGATAGAGGCACACCTCAAGGCCAAGGCCCACCCTGCTAGATTTTGAAAGCTATAGCCAAGAAGCAGCTGGGAAGAGTCCTAAGAGAAGTATTCCTACATGGCAGGCATATTTAAAATTTCCCCTATAACCCTCATAGACTTTGCTGTTTGTAACTTTCAATGTTCTCATTATTGATATACCCATTAAATTCCTTCAGCATCTCCACAACTTTAGCCTGAGCACAGACTGTCACCTGTGCCTTGTGTTGAGGTCAGACTGGACGCTCACATCTCCACGTGTGACTATTTGTGCACTTTGGACACGACAGTTCTGGCTGCCACGGCAGAAGTCAGGCAAAAATGTCACTGCAAACCAAGGAGAGGGACACATCCCTGTGGGACTGGCTCTGTCCAGGAGCCAGGTCCTCTCAGGAAGCCTTAATGAAATCACTGGAAAGAAGAGTGCCTATTCAGTGGCTCTGGGATACAGCTACCCCGGCAGGGAAGGAGAGCCCAGCTTTCCAGCCTGCCAGCCCAGAGCCCAGGTGCGACTCTGGCAGGCTGGCTCACGGCACCGGCACTACGCGTGCCTATCCCGGGATAAGAAGGGCCTTTCCCAAACGTGCCCAAAGCCCCACTGCAGCCAGAGGTCACCATCCCAAACCCGGGGCATCTTCAGGAGCCGCTCCACGCCACATCCCGGTGCCCGGCGCTTCTCCCGGGGACCGGGGACCGGTCCCACGGCCCGGCCCGGCCCGGCTCGGCTCGGCTCGGCTCGGCTCGGTTCGGCTCGGTTCGGCTCTCTCCCCGCGGCAGAGCCGGGCGGCGCTGGCAGCCCGGATCCCGGAGCCGATCCCGGCCAGCTGCGGCTCGGGGCGGGGCGGGCGGGCGGGGCGGGCCGGGGCAGCCGGAGCTGCTGGAGCTGCCGGAGCTGCCATCAGAGCCTGCGGAGCGGGGCGGGCCGGGGCAGCCGGAGCTGCCGCTGCTGCTATCTGAGCCTGCGGAGCGGAGCCGGGTGCGGGCGGCGTCGTGTCCCGGAGCCCTCGGCAGTCGCTGGGCTGCGGTCCTGCTCATCGCCATGGAGAAGTACAAAGGTGAGGGGAGGGGGTGTCACGCGTGTCCGTGTCCTCGCTCGGGGACCGCCGGGGGGCTCGGGGGACCTGCGGGGCGGCGGGCTTTGGGGGGTGACAGACCCCTGATACGGGCCCCTGCGGAATGCTGTCCCCCGCGTGGGAAGGCGGCGGTGGGATGCGGGGACAGCTCCCGAGGCGATGTTTCCCGAGAGTGGGACCGGGATCGGCCGCGGGGAAGGGTCCCTGCGGGTGCGGGCCGAGCAGTTCCTGCGGCCGGGAGGGGCTGTCCCGCCAGCGGGACCGGGCGGGGAGAGCGGGGATCCCGCTCGGCGGAGGAGAAGGCGGACGGACGGTGGGGACGGGAACTGGCTCCGGGAGAGATGATCTCCGCGACGGGGCCGGGGTCAGCTCGGGGATGGAGGGGAAGCGGTGCCCGCCCTGGGGCCGGGGTCAGCTCGGGGATGAGGGAAGCGGTGCCCGCCCTGGGGCCGGGGTCAGCTCGGGGATGAGGGAAGCGGTGCCCGCCCTGGGGCCGGGGTCAGCTCAGGGATGGAGGGGAAGCGGTGCCTGCCCGTGATCCGGGGTCAGCTCGGGGATGGAGGGGAAGCGGTGCCTGCCCGTGATCCGGGGTCAGCTCGGGGATGGAGGGGAAGCGGTGCCCGTCCTGGGGCCGGGGTCAGCTCGGGGATGGAGGGGAAGCGGTGCCTGCCCTGGGGCCGGGGTCAGCTCGGGGATGGAGGGGAAGCGGTGCCCGTCCTGGGGCCGGGGTCAGCTCGGGGATGGAGGGGAAGCGGTGCCTGCCCGTGATCCGGGGTCAGCTCGGGGATGGAGGGGAAGCGGTGCCTGCCCGTGATCCGGGGTCAGCTCGGGGATGGAGGGGAAGCGGTGCCCGCCCTGGGGCCGGCTGGGGAGCGATGGGGAAGGTGCGGGGCAGCGCGGGCAGGTCCCACCCGGGGATGTGAACTCCCTGCGTGCCTCCTCCTGGCACCGGGTAGGAAGGGAAGGAGAAGGAGGAAGATGTGAGGAGAATTCACGTTTTATCTGATCCGGGGATCGGGACCTTTTTCTGCCGCTTAAAAGCAGCGGCTTGTTGCGTTTTCTGGAGGCGCTCGGTTGTCTGGCATTGCCCGTTCCGTCTTTCGTCCTAAGCCGTCCATCTGCGTGGATTTCCCACCCTCCCAGGCTGAACAGGCACGGCGTGGAGTTAGGGTTAGGTCCTGTTTTCTAAACGCAAATAGTTTTGGTGGTTAGGGAGAGGGTAGGTGAGCAGTTCCCAGCTTTCTCCCTGGCAGGTCTCATCCGGGCTGGCTGTCACCCACAGCCCATTTATTTCTCCTCAATCAATGGCTCTGGCGCTTCCTGTGTGATGCTGCTTGGTCATGAGCACCGAGACTGGCACATCTCAGGTCCCTGCTGCTGTGGGCACTCCTGGGCACTTTTCAAAGATGAGCTCTCCGTGCCAGCTGGGGCGGGAGGAGGTGGGATGAGGTGTCCGGGCACGGAGCACTCGGATGTGTGCGGGTGCTCTTTGATTTCTGCTCCTGCTGATGTGTAGAAATCTCCCCTGGAGGAGGCAGATCCACCCCTTGGGTAGCACGGAGTAAGCCTGTAAATTGGTACATTTTACCTGTCGAGAGGAAATGGGACTCTCCTTTTAAATGCTGTCCTCCTCGTGGAACTCGAACATTTCAGTGGAGAACTTGGTACTAAACAAATGTATTTCTGCCAGACCCCATTTATACTTATTATTGCCATACCAGAAAGGTTTGCTTACACCTCAGAGATGCGTTTGAGCTAATAGCTCATTTCCTAACGCTGAGGTATCATATTGTGTGAAATTAACTTTTGCCAGGACTGTGTGTTTTTTTCACTGTGCAATACTTCAGCATTCTGACAGGGCTGGCACTGTGCTGCCTGTTGCATTTTGATCCTTTTCCTCCTTCCAACTGGTGCTTTACAGGCCTGATAAGCACAATAATAACACACTGCAAAAGCGATCTTAAGGATTATATTACAAATCAAATATTGTGTAGTTGGTTTGGGTTTGATTTTTTTTTTTCCATCCTGGCAGGGTCTGCACAATTCCATTCAGTTCCAGTAGCAAAGCAGCAGATTCATTAAGATTCAGCTATGTTTTGTATATTGTCTTTTTAAACATGCACACTGCTCCCTCAGAGCAGCGGGGATGTTCTGCACATGTGTGATGAATAAATAGCGAGCACAACCGATGGCAGAGCCCTGCCAGGGCTTTTTTGTGCTGCTGTGGGAGCGGGGGTGGTAATGAGGCACCACCAGCCCTGCGGGGCAGCCACAGGTGACAGCACAGCTGGGTCAGTGCGTGGGAGGTGTCCCCAGTGTGAGGGGTGACCTGGAGCTGCTGAGCTGTGGGGGAAGGCTGGGCTGGAGGAGAACATGGGGGAGCAGGTGGAGAGGGCAGACAAGTGGGTTGTTATTGATAGGCACGGGGGATATGTGCCTGTTCTGGTGGGGATAACTTGTTGATGACTTGCTATGGGAAGTTTTCATCCTTGCCACTCGCCTGGCACAGTGCCTGTACAGGGAAATCCTGTAATGATAGAGGTGGATGGACTCAAAGAGGGCTGTTGAGCAATGAATTGGTGTTCTGGGAAACTGAATTTGACTACAAAATCTGTCCTACTGCTGATGAAATTAAGTTGGCAATCATCAGCAAACAGCAGCATCCTTCCTTTGAACACGGGCAGGGACGTGCAGTGACCCAGACTCTGAGGTGGCACGTGCAGGTGTCTCTGCTGTTCCAGTGGCAGGTGAAGCAGCCACAGGAATCCTGTGGGGTGCAGTGTGCAGGGCTGGGGCGGGAGGCTGGGGCTGGTGCCTGGCAGGGTGGCACCCGTGGAGTGGGAAGAGCTCAGGCTGTTGGACTTGCACGGTGGGAAGTGAAGGAGAGATTGTGAAACTCTCCTGGGAATGGGTTTCCTTTCCCAGCCACTGCAAATGAGGTCACAAGGGCAGCTGCAGAGGAGGACACTGCTGCCTCTTGACTCCTCTCAGGCTGCTGGAGCTCTGAGGGATGATCATGAAGTGCATGAGGGGTTGGTTTTTTCCTGCCAGGCTGCCCTAAAGAATGCCTGCTGTTGGTGAAGATGCTGTTTATAAAGGCACCTTCTCCCTGTGATTAGGGAGTGTGTGAGGCACAAAGAGCAGCAGCCCAAGGGGACAAGAGGGAGCCCTGCAGAGGGCAGATGTGACCGGGGGTGGTCTCTGTAGTGACAAGGACAGAGCTGCTGGGCTCTTGCTCTTGCTCCTCCTCTGTTTCCTGTGAGTGCTCTCACCCCCTTCCCATGTGTTTTGCCTTTGAATATGGCAACTGTCCCAACTTGTGCTCCCTGTTCTAGGGCCATGATGGCTTCTTGCCTGCTCCTTGCCACGCTTGTCAGACATGGCTGGCTGGTCTGTGACCAACCATCTGCAGAGCCCAGGAGGTGCTGAGGGCACTGCTGCTGCTGAGGGAGGTGCTGGGGACACCTTCATTTACCTGCCATCTCTGGCAAGTCCTCTCAGACTGACACCCTTGTCACTGCAGTCATGGGTGATGCAGCCCTATGCTCGTAGTCTGAAATGTTGAGTGATGTGAGTGTGGGGAGTTCTGTAAGATTATTACTGTGTTTTAAACATGTTAGAGGTCTGTAATGGTAATCAGAGCAGCTTCCAGCCCAGTTCTTCAAAGAGAAGTGTTTGGCATTCGTGTTTTACTGTTTCTGTTGAGCAAAGAGTCACGTTCTTTGTCAGAGGGTCCTTGGGAGTGTTTGCAGTGCTCCCCCAAGGAGATGAACATTGTTTGCCCATGAAGGAGAGGTTGTCAACAGAAATCAACAGGTTAGTGTTGATAAGGAGTAAAATGGTGACTTGGTAGAAAGAAGTGTTTGCTTGCTAAGTTAACATGTTTTAACTGGGAGGGGCAAGGAGGAGGGTCTGTTGAGGACTAGGGCACGTGTTCTTGCACATACAAAGGGATATGCTTGGGGTTAGACTGAAAAGGGGAGACATGAATGAAAGACAAACCCTGGTAACAATCTGGGGTGCTTTATAAACTGTTGTTAATCAGAGTTGGAAATGGATTGATTCATAGGAACAAAATCTGGTCTGTCTGCAGACATATGTGGTTTCTCCTCAACTGATTGTCCACACAGCTGTTGTGTTTAACTCATTGTCTTGGTGTGGCAACTGGAGAAAGCAGGGCAATGTGCTGCTCTGTGCCAAACCCAGTACAACTTCCAGCTGCTGGGCTGAGCCTTCTTTTAAATGCAGATGAAAATTAGTGTCATGTGTAACCTCATAACATACACAGTAACTCTCACTTAGGGGAGAGGGACCCTGGTTGGTTTTGGAGAATGGAACGGGCTCTGTTGGGGAATAGGCAGCAGGAGTGCAGAGTTATTTACTCTGCAGGGCTTGAGGACATGAATCCTTTTTTCTGCATCTGAAACCACAGCCTGTCTCAAACATCTGCCGTGCCCACCCTTCCAAGCCGTCCCACCTGTGCCAGGACAGCACTTCTGTCTGTTCCAGCACAGCTGTGTTTCCCGTTCAGACAGGGCACACCAGGATGCTCTGAGCGGTGTTTCGTGCACACAAGGCTCTCCAGTGCTGCCCACACCAGGACAGGCTCACTGCAGATGGGCTCTAGGGAAGCTGGCTTCAGCCCCATTCCATGAGCAGCCATGGCCCATGGGAGGTGTGCAGCTGCCAGGTTTGGGGTGCTCCCTTTGATACCCCAGAATGATCCCTGGGGATCCTCCAGCTCTTGTGACTAAGGGGCAGGGATCCATGGAGTGAAGGAAGGGGAGCAGTACCCCTGCAGCTCTGGGGTCTGTGCCCCTTCTGTGTCACTACCAAAATTGCCAAGAGCCCTGCTCCTAAAGCCAGGAGAGAAGCTTTCTTCCTAAAAGAAGGGGGGGGGGAAAGGATAAAAGCTAGCTCACAAGCTCTGAGCCTTTGGGCATCTGCTTTTGGAAGGCTCTAGACAGGGCAAGAGCCCTTCCTTTACCTTTGTGTGTAACAAGTCATGTTCCCCTTCCTCCCCACAGCTTCACCTCTCCTGGAAGCTGGCTCTGTGTGCCTGGCTGGGGGCTGGAGACTGCCTGAATGAGGGTATTGTTCCTGGGCTCTCACTGATGGCTTTCACTGAACACCCACAGCCAGGAGCACAGGGAGTGTCTATGCAAAAGTGCTGGTCCTGCTCTCTGCTGGGGCATCCTGGCTCTGTCAGCTCCCAGCAGCGAGGAGGGCTGGGGGCAAGCAGGCAGCTCATGTCACCCAGGCTGTGCACCAAAGCCACACAGGCTTTAAAATCTGAATTCTGGATACCTGCTCAGCTGCATGCTTGTTCCTTGATGTTTCCATCTCAACATACAGTATATATGAAGGATTTAGTGATTTGTCTGAATCCCTTAAGATTTCATGGCAAATTCAGGACCCGAATCCCAAGCTCCTTCATCAATGTCCAATGCTGTTCTTGCAACCATCCTCCCTAGATCAAGGGAAATCAAGGGTGCTGTTCTTTTGAGAAGTCTTTGTAAGCTCTAATTTGCTGTACCCTGTGGACAGGCAGGATTCATGCAATGCAGGGAAGTGCATCTTCAGGCAATAGTAACCAGAGAGCCCAGAGCTGTAGGGGATGTCTTGGGGAACCAAAATTAAGAGGTGCACCTATCATCAGAGGGGATGCAGAGCATGTGCACCCAGGGCATAGGTGTTCCTCTTTGAAGCTGTCTGGCTGAAGCACAGATCCAGACCCAACAAGTGAATTGGGATCCTACAGTCACACAGCCAGTTTGATGACCTGTATATTATTGTTTACTTCATCGTGGAAGTTGAGTCATTTGTGCTTTTCTTTTGGGTCAACAGACAAGACAGACTGGTCCAGTCTGTGCTGCAGCCTGCCAGCACGGCTCTGTGGGTCAGAGATGAGTCTGACAGGGTCTTGTTCCAAGGAACTGCTGGTGCAGGTGTTCATGCAGCCACTTCCTGGGCTGGTGGTGGATTGGGCAGAAGTGTCCCTGAGCTGGTGAATTCCCTGGCAGTCGCTGAGAGAAAGCATTTCCATTGGAAGAGCTGTGCTGCCCTGTGAAGAAGAGGCATTAAACTTCTTGCTTGTGCTGCAGTGCATGGCTAAAAAACTTGTGTGAACTGAAGGAATAACTGTAGGAGCTCAGAAATGAAAAATCTCTTCAGAAGTGTTCAGTAGGAAGCCGCCGATCCCCTGGTAGCCGATGTTCTTTTTTTTCTTTTTTCAAATAAAATTTCTAGATTTACTTGAATCCAGGGAGCAGAGCCTTAGGAGGGGAAAGCCTCCAAAACAAACAGGAGTTGCTCAGGGTGGCCAGAGGAGCGGGGGCCTTGGCACAGCTCGGTGCTGGCGCTGTGCCCCCGCTGGGACAGGAACAGCCAGGGCTGCAGCCACCCAGAGGGGTTTGCCTTGGGGCTGCTGGGCCAGGCTGGGAGAGCAGCCCTTGCCTGAGGAGTTGGGAGTGGGGCAGTTCCAGCCACAGGCCTGGGAAATGTGCTGGGTTGGTCTGAAGTTCAAAGGACAAGGGCCAGGGCTTACTAAAATACATTTCCCCTCCGCCCCTCCGCTGACCTGTCGCTTTCTCCGTGGGCAGAATTCCATAGAAAGCAAGCCTGAGGATGGTTTGGAGCATGGCAATGTTGTCTTTGGTTGTAAACAGCTCTGTCTGGAAGTAAATATCTGAGAATTATGGGATCATCAACTCCCACATAACATACAGACTTGGCCACTTGAAATTTAATAAAAGTATTTCCCCTCCTTGGGTGGACTGTGCTCTGTGTTGCGTAAAGATTTTCTGGTGTATTTCTTTTTTCTTTTTTTCTTTTATCCTAAGTAGATCCAAAGTGGAAAAAAGTATAGCACAAAGCTTAGAAAAAGCCTGGGAAATGGGGATTCACAAGTCTTAGCTGGCAGTTTAGCCTGTGGGCTTCTTACTTCTGAGTGTAGGAATCTCCTCCAGAGATAACCAGCAGCAGCAGCTACCCCAGCACTGGTGTGGGGCACGTGAGGCTTTTTACTTCCTTTTGTGTTGTAGGAGACTGAATCTTTTAAAAAATATCTTTAGATTCCCAATTTTACCAGTAATTAATGAGGCTTTCCAGAGCTGGCGCTGAGTTTGGAGTGTAGAGGTGGCAGCTAAGCAGTCGGGATGCCTTTTGAAGAAGTTTGCATAACACTCTGGCAGCAGTGCTTTGAAAGAGGAGGGTCTGAGCCAGGAGATTCCTGCAGTGTGTGCTGGAGCCCTTCCCTCCTGGGCTGAGTGAGATGGGGAGCAAGTCTTGGTCTGCTGCAAGGAGGGGATCTGTGTCCTGCAGCCTGTGTGTGTTCTGGGGCAGCCAGCCCAGGCAGGTGGAGAGGGGAAGCGTGTGTGCAGCTCCTGTGAGATGAGATAAGGTATCTGCAGAGAGATCTCTGATCCAGAGTCTCTCTGCAGATCTCATCATTGCTGTTTGTCACTGCAGAGTGTCACAGCTATTGAGGCTGGGAAGAATGAGCTGGCTCACAGAGAACCTGGGTTGCACAAGGGCACATGATGTCACAAGTGGCTTTTGCTGAAAGTCCTCCCCAAGTGTGTGTGAAATTTGGGGCTTTCTTCTGCTGAGGAATGCAACCAAGCCAGCTGCAGCCCCGCAGCCTTCCAGTAGCACTGTCAGTTTGTCATCTCTGGAAGGAACCCACGGATTTGTTCAGACAGTCCCAGTGCCAAACAGCTCTGCCTTCTGATGGTCCTGCTGGGAATGAGCTGAAATCAGTGGAATGCAGAGGGACTGTTGGGTGCCTGCTGGTAACAGGTACGTGGTTGCAGCAGTTAGGGGGCCAGCACTTGGGGTAGCAAAATATCACAAGTCTGGGAGTTGGGGCTGACTTTAAAAGTGGAGATGTGGCCAGCCCAGACTTGTGCAGTGGCTTGTGACAGCTGGAGGCCGTCTGCTCCATCCATCCATCCATCCATCCATCCATCCATCCATCCATCCATCCATCCATCCATCCATCCCATCAGCAGCCTCACCCAGGCTGCCTGGCTGAGGAGCATGTCCCATCTCCTTTGTGTAAACCCAGCATCTTCAAGGATCTTTTGTGTTCTACTGCAGTCTCTAAAAATGTGCCACGTAGTCCTGAATGGTGGGAACGTCTGCTCTTTTTATTGTCATACTTTTCAGACTTCCCCCTGGCTCTGGGGAATGCAGCATCAGGCAGAGAGCTGGGACTGTAGTGTACAGTTCCACATCTGCTGAAGGACTGCCTGGTCCTGGGAGCTGCTAAAATGTGATAAAGAAGAAGAGAACACTCAGATTAATTGAGCTCAGTTAACAAAGCAGCTGAGCTGTCTTTACCTTGCTGTGCTTACCTGGGCAGAGCAGTGGGATGTGCATTTCTATCACCCAGCCACAGCCAGGGTTGTTTTTTTTACACAAGCACAGGGGTGCATCGCTTTTGCTGAGGTGTGAGCTGCGTGTGAAGTTGTGTACACTAGGTCTGAGTGGGGGCTGCTCCCAGTGGTCAGGAGCCCTCCTCCTCAAGCCTGAGGTCACAGACAGCAGGGGACACACTGGGCAGGGTGGCTCTGGCTTCACCATCCCCTGCTGCAGGGGTCTGCAATCTGCTGGGCAGCAGGGTGGCTACGTGCTTTTCATCCTGGATTTTTTCAGTCCATGTGGGTTGTTTACCTCCTCTGGGACACGTTGCACTTGGTGCCTGGGGCTCTAGGTGCAGCCAGTGCAGGGCCTGCAGGTGCTTTTGGAGTTCAGCAACCTCACCTGTCTCACTGGAAGACGGTCACAAGTGCCCCAGAGCTGTGCAGTCACCAGTGAAGTGTGCATGTGACAGTTCTGGGTGGTTTTGGTTTTCTCCCACACCACTGTTTGTGCTCCACACTTACTTGTGTGTCTTGCTCCTCTGAGCAGCAGTGTCAGAGCTGAATGTTGGTGAGCCTGGGCAGGGTCACAGTGACCTAGAAGCCCTAATAGCCTGTGCAGGGTCACAGTGACCTAGAAGCCCTAAAAGCCTGTGCAGGGTCACAATGACCTCGAAGCCAGTGACCTCTGGAATAAGTCAGTCCTGTCTGCAGAGCAGCTCCTTCACCCTTCACCCACCAATTCATCCAGCAGTGCCTCCTCCTGCCAGGCTCTGAAAAAGCTGTAGGAAGGCATGAGGACTGAACTTCTCATGATAGTACTAATCAAGGGCTACTGAATTCTGTCTGTAACTTAAGTAATCATAACACTAAAGAGTTAATAATATAATCAGTTTCTGCTCACAAGGGCCTGTCTTGTTTCAACAGAAGTCAGCTACCAAACTATTTAGCAAAGCAGCACTTGTAAATGATTTATTCTTGAGTTAAGCATGGTATTATTTTATATAAACACAGATTTTCATTACTGCTTCAACTTTATTCCATTTTCTCTCTACTAGTTGTGTTACAGGAAGCACACACAAATCCATGCACAGTGTCTTGCCTTTCTCTAATGAGCAGTGCTAGCTGATGAAATTATCTAGCTGTCTGTGTGCCACATCAGTTTAATTTGCTATAGCTGGAGCTTGGGAAATTGTCCCTCTCATGAGATGATGCTCCTTGGAAACTAGGTTGTCTTCCAGGTGTTGAAAGGAATTATTGACTTTTTTGGAGCTGGCTGCTCTAATACAGTTCTGTGCAGACCATGTAACTGATTAAAGTGTGTCAGAAAATTATCAGTGCTCCAAGTGTGGTTTGGCTTGTGTTTGAGTCCATCTGAACTCCAAGGTCTGCTTCTAGGAAAATTCACCAGTAAATCAATCACAAAGTGTATTAATTATGCCAACATACTCTCTTGATTTCTGGGCTCTTGAACTGTAATTCTGTCTCTGACTGTGATCCACAGCCCTGGAGACACTGCTGATGTGGTCTGTCATCTGAGCACTTGGATCATGCTAGCCTGTCACACTCTCAGCTGAATGGGCTTTAATCACCAGGACATGCCAAATAGTGATGGACTCTCTGTGTGGGTTACCCTGGTCTGTGCTGGGCCAGGGTGAACTGGCAGTGTGTGAAGCAGAGCAGACCTGGGTGAGGATGCAGGTGCTTGAAGCCTGAGCCTGTTGGCATCCTGCACTAGTTAACTTCTGTCAGGGTGGTTTTCCTATCAGGTTGTTCAAACAGATGCTGTCTAAGTGTAGACGAGATCTATTTCTGGAAGTTGAAGTGGGAGTTGGCAGAGTGGGGGGAAGTGAAATGGCAATCAAAATTCCCATACTTTATCCTAAAGGCTGAATTCCCACGTCTGGCTGAGAAGAGAAACAAATGCTTTCTAGACCCAGGAGGCTCAACATTCCCCGAAACAGAATGATTTATTTTTAATTCTGATAGTTCACTGGAGCTCTTAAACCAAAAGAGCAGTGACAGTTTTATTGTACTTAGAAATAAAGGCAGCAAGCTCTGGGCCATGCTGAGGCTGAAAAGCCTGGAGTGCAGGTTCATCCAGACACTGGAGCCCTGCTGAGTCCAGCCCAGCCAGAGCATGGCCTGAACTGCAGGGGCAGCACCCAGAGGCAAGGTTTGACTCTGGCTGGAAATCTGTCTTGAACAGCACAGGATTTCACATTTGTGTTTCTTTGGATTGGCTACGTCAGCCTTCCTTCAATTCTTTGGCCTAAATAATGGCATCCCCTAAGCTTATATGCTGGTTGTTTTGGTTTTTTTTTAATTTTCTGCTGATACCATTTTAGCTGTGGCCAGTCTTTTATTGTTGTGATGGTCAGTTACAGCTCCCACAGGAATGCTGAAGCCATGGGGACTGACAGGAGCACAGGTGGGTGTTGAGCACACATTGTGTGAGAGAGACTGAAGAACATAAATAGGGTGTCCTGTTAGTGCTGTGCAGGGGATAAAATGGGCCATCCTCGTGGGTAACACAGGCTGTTGGCTGTCCCTTTGGAACTGGCATAGCCCCAAAACCAGGATAAGAGCCATGGACTGTTGGGTGCCACTTCCAGGTGACACATTCTTACACCTTTGGCTGCTCGATGTGCCCATTAAAAATGTGTAGGTCTGGATGATGCCCAGTGCTTTCTTTAAGGTATTCTTCTAACATTTAATCCTGATCAGACAATCTCACTCTGACATTCTGGTTAGCTACAAAATCTTAGCAGTTTGCTTTTGTTCCCATGCTGGATTGAGGTTTTTTTTGGAAATGCTCTGTTTCCAGCATATGTTCTTGTTTTTCCTGATAAACATGCATGTCTGTTGGCCCATGTTTACATGAGGTGGGAAGGGCCAAATTAATTCCTGGTGTCATTCCAGCATAGTCAGTGGGCTGACCACAAAGATCAGACTGGGTCTAAGATTTACACTGGATTGACTCCACGTTTTACCAATTTTTACTGATACATTACCTAACTGTATTTCTGGTTCAATTGATAAAGATGCCTTTGAATTTAATATAATTAAAGCTGATTTGTTATAGAGGAGGGATGTAGAGCTGACACCTCCTTTGCCAAGCAGACATGCTCAGAATTCAGCACTGACGTGGCTGACCCTTGCTCCAGACCAGCGTCTGGGCTGTGTTAGTTATTTGGACCATGAAGGATGAGGAGATTCTACCACACTGGAGACATGCTCTATGAAAATGCAGCCAAATCATCTGTGGACACTTCAGCAAGGGCATTGTCACCTTCTCTGATCCTCTAGGCTGAAGCCTTTCCAGCTTCTGGTGAAATAGTGCTCTGGGAATGTTTGCTTATCCCGGAATCTGGGATGGAATTTCAAATTTTCTTTCACCTGTTGATGGCACGATTGCCTTTCCTCATTCATGCAGTTGTTTTTTGTTGGTTATTCACAAATGTGCAGGCCTGCTCTGCCATCATAGTGACAGGAGGAAAGAAAATGTTCCCTTTTGAATATGGAAAGGGAAGGGCTGCTTAGCACAGACAGAACTGGCTTCTAGATGAAAGAGTCAAATACCAAACTGTTTTGTTTCAGTTTGAGCAGGACAGGCTTTGATCTGGAGGAGATGACTCAGTCAGTAGCAGGGAGCAATTCTTTATAGTGCATTTAGAAATAAAACCTGGAGATTTGGGCTATGATGGCTTTGACACATCAGTCATAGCATATATTATGTGTAAATGAAAACCATAAACATCTGAAATGAAGTGTGGAAGCTTTTCTGAAGATAATAAAAAACCATTTCTGAGTTTGGTTGCCAAGAGTTTTCCTCAAGTCAGAAAGGACTGGGGGTGGGGTAAGATCATTCCTATTGCAATAGGAGTAATGAGCAATGTGGACAAAGCAGGAAGGGGAAAGACTTCCTGCAGTGCAGCTCAAGCCAGAGGTGGGGCCAGGATGAAAACTGGGATCTCCTGGCCTCAAGTCAGGCTCCATAATCCATCTCTGCTGCCTGCTCTTCACCCTCCTCATCCCCTCTGACAGCGCTCCGGGTCAGGAGGTGGCTGCGGTCAGACCCCGCTCGGTCCCTGGGCTGGCTCCGCTTGCACAGAGCAGGGATGGCCAGATTCCTGCTACTGAGCTGCTTTCATCCAGAGCCAGGTGACAGCCCTGATCAATGCAGCTGTGTTTTGTGGCACCGCAGCTGGCCAAACAAACACAGCTGCAGCACGGCTGGGTCTCTGCGCCTGCTGCACACCCGCGTGCAGTGAGAGCCCTGTGGCGTGGCCGGTGTCCTGGGGACCTGGTGAAACACGTCTGGCTCCACACCACGGGCTGCTGGCAGCCCCCAGTGTGAAGCAAAGTGTCATTGGTGTTCATTATTTCTGCAGCTTTATTCTGCATCCAGCCCCTGAGCTTCATTTTGTTCTGTGCCGCTGTCCTGTGTAGGCTAACAACAAATGGGGCTCTGCCTGAAGAACGTGTCTTGATTCTTCTTGGTGGCTGCATGCAGGAGGTGATGGGGGCTGCTTTGGCACAGCTGCCTTGTGAAGTATCCTGCTACTAGCAGTTTGTCTCTGCTGAGGCTGAGGAGTTTATTTCTCCTCAGTCTCACGATCCCATCTCCTCACCTGCACCATCTGTGGCATTATTTCCCCTTCTCACCAGCAGACAGCCCTTGGCTTTTCACAGGGTTATTGTTCTGCTGGCTTGACCTGACAGCCTGGGCAGTGATGGGAGCAGGGTGCTGGGGCAGGGAGCCAGTCTGCTGGGTAGCAAAGCTCTGTCAAGTGGGCTCACTTGGGATGCTGAAGATGTGCAGGTTCTTCAGTGGTGCCTGGGAGCAGGACTCACCTGACCTGTCTTGTAGCCCTGGTCACAGGATTTCTTACAAAATAGGAGTCTGATTAGGTGGCCCAAGCTGTGCAGGTTTGGAGGTGACATACCTCCTCCTAGAGAGAGAAAAGATCTTTTGGATCATCTAAAAGATGGTCTGGACAGTGTGCATCTTCTGGTGTTTTCTCATTTAAATGCAAACTATTCCCAGTGAGGTCACTTGCCTCAGTTCTCCTAGGGATTATTCCATGGTCTGGAAGGTCCTGTTGCTCTTATGGGTGTGAAGTGTAAGGGCATCAGATTACTCAGATTGGATGTATATAATGGGAGAATCAGATCATTTCCTTGCTTGGCATGGCAAACAAAAAGCCATTTTCACTGATGCTGAAGAGCAGCCAGGGCTGTGATGAGAGCTGGAGGCAGTGTGTCTGTGTCAGGAGATGTGCTGAGGATGCAGCTGCCCACATTCCCTGCTGTCCCCAAATCAGAGCTGTCCTGGCTCTGGGTCAGAGCCCCCTGCACTCAGCAGGCAGGGGCTGTCCCTGTGATGTCAGCGTGCAATTTGTCACGCTGGTGTGAGAGGGAGAGCAGAGGTCGCTCTTGGAGAGGGGTCAGAGGCTCAAGGCTTGAAAACAGAAAGTGTTGAGAGTGTGGCTGGAGGGCAGCAAGGTGCTGGCCAGGCACTGGCTGAGCTTAGGCAGGCACCAGGAGGGCTCCCTGCTCCCTGCAGCTCCTGGGGTGCGTCCAGGGCAGCCCCAGCAGGGTCAGCAGCTGGGGGACTGACCTCTGGCAGGTGTGGAGCAGCAGGACTGTGCTCCCTCCTCCAGGAGAAAGGAGCAGGGTCACAGGTGCTGTCATGCTGGGCTGTGTGGGAGGGAGGTGGCACCTGCTGCCCGTGCTGCAGTGCAGGGGGCTGAGAGCTCCCAGATGTCATCACATCCTTCTCTTCCTCTCCAGCTTCCCTTTGCACATACCATTATGATGATTTGTTTTGCTGATGCATTTCCAGGAACTAACACCCATTTTCAAAGGCCTGCAGAGGCAGAAGGAGTTCCTTTCTGTGAAGGAGCAGATGGTTAATATTATATTTTAGAAGTCTTACTGTGGGCAGTGGCTCTCCTGCCACAGAAAAGGCTTTTTCCTTCTTTTAGATTATGTCTTTCCCCTGAATTCAAGCCTTTTCAATAGAATCATTTAAAATGTGTTTTTGATGTTCCCTTGTTCCAGTCTACTCCTGTTTTGAGTGCATAGAACAGCCTTTGCTGTAAAAGAAGATTGTGAAAATAAATGGCTTTACCCAGTGGCAATGCATGAATGTTAAAGGAAAAATGTTTTCTTGTGAGTAGCACTGGAAATGTATATGTTCTCAAAGAGACTGGGAATGTGGGCTCCAGTCCTCCAGGAAATGAACAGAGCCAGAGGTGTTACTGGGTGTTTTCTGAGTGAAGCTGCTGAGGGACCATGTTGATTTTACAGAGATTCCTCTCTGTTGGGTGGGACACATGCAGTGAGAATTTTCATCTGCAGCCCTAAAACTGCAACCTTTACAGTCACCTGGGGTTTTTGGGCGACACTCAGATCTCATAAAATCGATGTTTATGAATTATAGATAACAGTAAATGTACCTAAAGACCTGGGTGCCATGATGGTTATTAGCTGCTGTTAATGTATGCTGTAACAGAATATAACTTCACTCCAGAGTTGGGGGCAATCCTTTGAGCTGTAGGGGTGTCCATACTGCAGTAAGGTCATGGAGGTCTCTTAGATGGAAGGAAATTGATGTGATAAACATATCAGGAAACAAAGAAAAAAAAAACAAAAAATCGGTAGAACTTTCTGCTTGCAGCAAAGGCCATACTTTAAAAGCATAGGACAAAGAGATGATAAATTATAAATTCAGCAGGGAACAAGGAAGTCATGTAGCAACTGCAAAAGATCCAAACATATGGAAAATTCAATTCTGTGGAGAATTAAGTCACTATTATGTAATCAGGATCAATGGAAATGAGCTGATGTCAGTATTGGACTGGCTTAATGCATGGGTGGAAAATTGTGTTGTCCCAGACAGGCCTGCTAATAGGAGTGGAAGCTCCATGTATGTGCTCCATGCCCATTAGCTGTTGGGTTTTTCACCTAGGAGGGGCCTGACCCAAGCCCAGCAGAAGCAAATAAGCTTTGCACCAACCTGAAACTCATCTGGGGTCTGAAGGTAGAAGATCTGTATGAGGTGGCAAACAGTGAGAGCCTGGGATGCACAGGTACCTCACACTGGTTGCTCAGGGTGAAACACCCCCCCTTTTTTTCCCCATCTGTCTGAACCTTTTGCACTGCAGGTTACCTGTGTGTCCCTCCAGGCTGAGCCACAGTGACCTTACAGACCCTAAAGGCCCTGCCCCAAACCCCCAGCTGGACTGGAAGGGGGAGAGAGGGGTGTCCCCTGTGCCCAGGGCAGGGCACTCCAGAGGTGCTGGACACCAACAGCATTGCAAAAGCACCCAAAGACCCTCCTGAGCTCCCTGTGCATGACTGTGAGACACAGCATGGGGAGGGGAGGGATGCAGAGCAGAAGAAAAGCTCCTGGAGGAGGGCAGGCAGCCAAAGCACCTGGCAGGGTCCTGTGCTTGGTGTTCTGTTGTGACAGGGCTTGGCAGCAGCAGCAGCAGCTGAGCTTGGCGCTTGTCACTGAGAATGAGCCATCATTAGCCCGGCAGCTGTGCAGGAGCTGCAGAACCTGCTCCTTGGCAGGAGCTTGCTCTAGCTGTGTCACTGTCCTCGGCAAGGAGGGGCAGCAGGGCATCCTCCTTCCTGGGTGTGCCTGTGTGCTCTGGGCAGGGCGAGGGGCTGGGCAGCCCAGCAGTGCACCCTGCCAAAGAGCCTTCCTCCTGGAACAGCTGCCTGGCTCCAGCAGGAGCAGCCCTGCTGGCTGTCGGGCACTTTGCTGGTCCTGAGAGTCCAGCCAAGCATCCTGGCTGCTGGCTTGAGAGCCAGGAGGAAGTTTGGGGGAGGTTCTGAGTGTGGTGGGTTTGTGGGGATTTTTGATGGTTGGTTGGGTTTTGATGGCTTTCTTGTCTGGTTTCAAGTGAGGATAGTGGGGAGGACAGAGCCTGTAAGGGTTTAGTGAGAAGTGCATGCTCTGGCTGCCCTGGACCCTGGCAGTGCTCAGGACACTGCACTGGCACTCACTGAAGGTGTGTTTGAGTGATGAGCATCAGGCATACATTAACTACAAGAGACCTTCTGCTGGGAAGCAATGGGCTTCATCAGAGACTTTTCCCCACATGAAACAGGTTTGATATTCTGGAGTGTTACTGTGTACAAAAACATGCCTCTGAACCAGCAGATCGGGGGAAATGTCAGCTGTTAAACGTTAGTGGCTGGAGCTGTCACATGAACTGGGTGTGTGGGTGGTTTCCAACCCAGAGATGCCAGAGGTAGGGAGAGTAATGAGATAAAAAGTGGTGGGAAAGTCTGACCTTGACAGTTTCCAGTCCAGTGAGAGCCTGAAGGGCAGGTTGGAGCCAGTGAGGTTTTTAAGTGGGTCATCAGAGTGGGGGACCCTGAGCTGCTAAACACTTGTGAAGCTCTGGCAAGGGGAGCTGCAGTACCTGCTCTGCCCTAGCCAGGCTCTGCTGCTGGCTGCTCTGTGCTGGCTCTGACTGCCAGACCACCCTCTGAGCTGATTCATCTGGCCAGCCTGATGGGGAAAAAACACCCACCAAACCAAACAAACCAAATCCTTTTGTTGCTGCATGTATCCTCCCCTGAATGAGAATGGATGTGGCTCATCAGCAGCTCTTGGGGGACACCCCTGTAAGGACAAGGAAGGGCTGAAGCAGAGTATCCAAACAGGACAGAGTGGATCTCAGTAGCTCTGTGGGTTCCTTGTTTGCAAGGTTTATGGGTTTATGGAAATAACCTTGGTGTTTCCCAAAGTGAATTTATTGTAAAGATACAGAGGGGACTCCGACACAAAGGGAGCAAACAGTTCCTTAGACATTTCTTTTGCATTTCTGGAAGGCCTGCTTATCTTAACTCAAGAAGTATCCTCTGTGATAAGGAATTAATCCCTCCTAAAATCACATTAGAGAGGTGAAGACACCCCGGCTTTGTGAGCAAGGTCAAAGTGGTAGTGTCTACATCCCACCCCGCAGCTTTGCAGATTCATTGAAAGTGTCCAGTGTCTTTCCTGAGAAACAGCTGCTCAGAAATTTGGGAGGAAAAATATTTTATTCCTCACATTTTGGTGGATTTGAGGCTGACCAGCTGGTTGAGAAGCCTGCCAAGGCTCCACGCTGTTGTGGAAATGTACAGTAACTGGGCAGAAGTAGCTCTAAGCCCTTTTTGGACTGAGGGGTGAAAATGTCTTAATGCTGGAAAGCTGTTGAATGTCTTTTTCAATGCAGAAATAAATCAGAAGGGAATTGTGCTGCCTTTGCCAACAAACTCATTCTGGGGAATTTACTGTCCCTGTTTGCACAGGACCTCTCATACTCTGCTTGTTGCTGGAGCTGTCCGAGCCCTCCAAAGCCCTCTTGATGTTAATGTCTGTGTTTGAAATACAATTTTCAACCTGAAAAACTGCTTCTTAAATGACTCTTTTTGACTGGTTGTATACATAATCTGTGTTATTTCCATCTGAGAACCAAATTCTCAGAATGCTGATGAAATTCTCTTACTGACTTCAAGGAAACTTCAAGGCCCTGGGTCTGTCAGTCTGGGTTAAACCAGGAAAGACAAACAGAAGATATCTGTCAAAATGACTTTGTGCTAGCAAATGCAATTTCTGTGTTTCCCTGAGTAAACTATTCTGATTTGCTTTTTTTCAGCTCTCTTCCTACCCACAACACGGAGAAAAGTTTATGTGAAGTATTTTGACTGCTGTAAAGCAAAGATTTTGTTAGCTGTAAATTGAAAAGAAATAGATGCTCCCCAGTCTGAAAGCCTGTGTCTGGATGGAAAACTGGATATTTCCTGGCTTGGGATGCAGTGGGGGGTACTCAGCTCTGGGCAGGGTCTTGTCCAGCTCAGATATGTGCCCAGATGTTATGGTCCAAGGGGATGGGCTGGGTGGGTGGCCTAGCAGACAGGTAAAGAACTGGCTAAATTTTGGGGCTGAAGAAGAAAACAGACTATGGTTTGTGTTCAAGCTGAACTCCCGCCTTCGGGGTGTGTGGAAGGGGCCCTTGCCTGGGGGAATGGCTGGAGGTGAGCTGTGTTGAGCCATTTTGTGAGTCCTGAGTGCACATCAGGGCAGAAAGTCCAGGGCTGCTCTTGCTTGTCAGCAGGAGCTGCTCGTGTGTGGCTCTCACAGTGGGATGAAGATTCTGGTGGGGGCTGTCAGGATAGCAAGAGCTCTCCAGGCTGACTTCCTTCCTCTGGCTGGAATAGATCAGTCTGCCTGTAGCAGCCCTGTCCATCGGTGAAACTCAGATCAAGGCCTCTTTAATGTGAATTGTTCTCTTGGGATGGAGCTCAGGCAAGAGGCCAAGAGCCCAGGACTTTAACAAAGAAGCATCAACCTGTTTGTATGATTTTTGTATACACTATACAAATCTTCTGAACAAGATGTTCTTCTAACCCCATGAAAAGGAAGGCCAAGAGAGAAAGTCTGATGCAGTAGTGGGAGGCATTCAAATGCTGCCAGAATGGTGTGATGTAACTTGACCCAGTGCCAGTGTTTCTGCTGTAAACTGAATGCAGGTGAATGCTGATTAAAATGAGCCTTCACAGTATCTATCTACTGCATCTGTTGTTTGGTTTAAGGCAGCATCTAGAAATACAGGTGAGGGAACCAGATTCTGTCTGTCTGTTGATATATGGATATTCTTATCTCTGTATTTCCATCCTGAAACAGAAATACAAACAACCCACAGACACACAGTGTTGCTCGCTCTAAATAACCCCTTACACACCTTACTACTTATCTCTGGGTTGTGATGAGTAGACAGCTTGGGAAAATGTTTGCTTTATTTATTGCACCTTATCATGTCACAGTCTTGATGTGTGCAAAACTCTAACAACAAGCTTGGTAAACGAAGAGAGAGCAGTGGGTGTTTATTGACTTTATTTCAACACTCTCTTGTAACATCCTCCTGGGCAGACTGGTGAAGTACAAGCCCAAGAAGTGGATTTGAGGTGTGAGGCAAGAACTGCCTGATGTGCCATGCTCAGTGGGTTGTGACTGGAGACACAAAATCCAGCTGGAAGCCAGTCACTTCTCCACCTGCATTAATGACCCGGCTGAAGGGGCAGTTTTGGAGATAACACCACGCTAGGAGCAGCGCTGATGGTGGTGCTGCTGTTAGGAAGGGCCTCACCAGCCTGAAGGAATGAGCCAACAGGATCTCCTGAAGTTCCAGAAAGAAGGACCAAGTCCTGCCCGGAGGAGGGATAACCCCAGGGATCACATCTGGGCCAGCCAGCTGGAATGCAGAAAGCCTCTTGGGGGACACCAAGGTGAACAGGAGCCAGCAGCGTGCCCTGATGGCAGCAGGCCAGCATGCATTAATCTGAGAGGGAGCCCAGTCCTAACACATGCTGGGCTTTGATGCACCCTGGGTAACAGAGGAGGAATTTCCAAACAAATTTGGCACAAACCATCCCACAGCGCTTCTGCATGGTGGCAAATCTGTGTCGGTCAAGGGAGTTTCAGCTCCTTGGAGCAGGGCCTGTGTTCCTGTAACACATGGCACAGCTGCATGGATCTACAGCCATCCCACCCTGCTGCAGCTGCTTTTCAAACACTCCAGGTACCTGTGAATTTGTGGCTCTAAAGCTGTTCTACAGATGAAAATCCTGAGTGTTGACAGTGCGCTGTCAGGGCTGGAAGATGAGGCTTTTCTGTGCTAATGGATTTACTGCCTCCCTGATTTTCTCAAGCACTGCTAAATGTGTCATGCAGAAAGGTGGTTTGTTAGCAGTTCTAAAAATCACTCTATGTATTTATTTGGTTGGTTCAGCATGGAGTCTCTCTAGGCAGGTCAGCCACTTCCCAGGCTCTCCCAAGCTGCTGTTTTCCATTCCTGTGCTGTGAACGAAGGTGAGCTCCCACCCCTGGCAGCTGTGCTGATGTGGGCAGAGCTGCTGGCCAGGCCAGCTCCTCCAGCCAAGCACAGTGTTTGCCATGTCCATCCTCCTTGGCTGAGCCCTGCTTTTGTGGGTCTGGCAGTGTCCCTGGGATGCTCCTCAGCAGAGTGTCGGGCACATCAGGTCTCCTACACACACGGGAGTGAAGGAAGGAAGGAAGGAAGGAGGGAAGGAAGGATGGACTTCTAGTGGAAGGGAACATCTGTTACTCCTTAAGTGTGACCACTGTCAAGGTTTCCATCCCTCCAGCAAAGCAGATCTTAGCCAAGTGCCTGCTAATCTGATTTTTTTCAGGAGGAGAGGGAAAGTAAATGTTCAGGATGATTCTTTTTCTTAACTGAAGAGATTAGTTTTGTTTTAAATTAGTCAGTGCCTTTGACCCCCACAGCTGTGTTGGTGGAAAGCTCCTGTAGGGCCAGGTCAGGCAGGACCCATGTGTCTGCTGTGGCTCTGTGCACCTTGCAAGGGGGCTGGTGAAGGATGGTCCGTGCTCAGCTTCTCTCCTCCAGCTGGAGCATTCCTGCTGCAGGGTGTGAGTGTGCCCAGCAGAACAATGGCATTGTTTTCACATGGTGCAGAACCCCTCCCTGCACCTTCCCCTGCAGCACTGCCCGTGTCCTGGCTGTAAATCCTGGGGGAAGCAGGGCTGACTCATCTGGCACTGAGTGTATTTGTAAATCAGAAGGGCTGGAGCTCTGCAGGGCCCACAGGAGAGGCCAGCTCTTGGGAGACCTTGGCAGCCACGGTGAGTTCCCCTGTCCTCAGGCTCTGTTGCTGACCCACATCAGCAGGGTCTGGCTGTGAGGCCATGGCAGGAGCTGGCCCAAGGAAACCATCGATGAGCCATCAAACTGCTGGGATAATCCCTTCCTTTTCTCTGCAAAACCTCACACTTGAGCACAGGGCAGAAACAGAAGCATGGGAAAAGGCTTGCATGGGGCAAGAGCTTTGAGGATTTGTGGTGCCCACCAGTGAGCTGGCAGGCTGCACTCGCCCTGCAGCACCCAGGTGCTGGTGGGGGATGCCTGTGCAGGTCTGGCCCTTCTGGCTGGTGCTTGCCTTGGCTCCAGCCTGCAGCAAGGTGCCTCTGATCTCACCTGTGTAAGGGTAAGCATGAAGGAGCACCAGGGCTGCTCCTGGGGGCACCTTGGAGTGGAGTAGTCTGTGCTGTGGCACGGGGGGCTGAGCCCAGCCTGGTTCTGTGCTCAGGGTTAAGTGGGTGTTTTTTCAGCCTCCTCACATTCCCTTCCATCCCCTTAATAACAAAATCAGAGCAGGGAGGTTTGCTTCATTGTGCTGGATCTCTCCTTCCTCCACCTGCTGTGGCAGCTGATCTCCTCTTAATGAGCAAAGTTGCCTGGGGATGCCATTTACCCAGGGGAGGCAGTTCCCTCTGCACAGTTGGATTGATTTGATTTTTTTTTTTTTTTTTGTGCAAACTGCATGTCCAGCCTTGCTTGAGGGTGCTGTTAATTCTGTCCATGCTTTCTCTGGAAAAGCTGGTTTTCAACAGAAGAACTGTGTTTGCAAATCTTCCCCCTTCGTGGAAGGAGCAGGGTGAAACAGTTCATGATGCTGATACCGTGTGATGGAGAAGGAGAGAGTGTGGAGGGGAGGGATTGCTCCTTCCCTCTCCACATATCCCACACACACTCTGAGAACAGGCAGTTTGCTGCTGGAACAAATGGGCAGGAGATGGGAGGTGAATGAAGGAAGGGCTCCTTCTTGTGCTGTGGGTGTGACTGTGGGATGTGCTGCTCGGGCCAGAGGATCCCTGCTGGTAACCTTGCTGCTGACAGGGGCTGGCCAGATGGGTGTCACCTAAATCTGCCTGAGCTCAAAGCAGCCACTCTGCATCATGCCCTGGGACTGGCCAAAATCAACCTGCACACTGGGCTGTGACCCAGGAGTTTCTGTGCCAGACCCCAAAATGCAGCCCCTGTGCCCTGCTGGCTGTTTCACAGGTGCTGCCTGTGAACCCACTCTGCTCTGGAGCACCAGGTATTGATCCAGGCTTGCTGGCCCAATGCTGCATTTCTCTGGCTCCTCAGGGTCCTGGTTGGGGATTTCTGTTTGTTTCTTTAAGAATGTTTTATTCGTTTATTCCTAATCACATACAGTTCTCATCATTGCTTAGGCCGTGGCTTTCAGCTATCTCGAAATGAAAAGAAAATACATGTTTGTCTTCCAGCACCTTGGGAGCCAAGGGAAGCCTTAACCAGAGCCAAGCTGTAACGTGGCAGTGCAAACACTAATATCTGATGTTCCCCCAGATTTGTAATTAAAAGCTGATGATTTTCCCAAGTTTACCAGAAGGACACCAGCCTACAAGACCCGCTTGTCTGGCTGCCATAACACTGAACCTGTTCCTATGGCAACAAGCTGATTGCTCTTGGGGTTGGTGCTGATTTTAGCCCTTTTTTAGGTGTGCTTTTTACTTTTTTGAACGAGTGCTGCTGCACATCTCCCCTGCTCCTGCTGCAGCCAGGATCTCAGCAGGATTCCTTGGCACTGCAGCATCGTCCCATTGGGGCTGCAGGCGGTGCCAGGCACTCTGCAGGGATGCCCTGTTCTCTGTTCCCAGGGCTCCCTGGCTCCTGATACCATCCTGGAGATGAACGGGGCCAGTGCAGCTCCAGTGGCCCCTGCAGGGGCCTGCTGCTGCCTCTGGGTGGTTTTTTCTCAGAGTATTTTTGTCGCAGGAATGCGCCTCCTGACCCACCGCTCTGGGACAGCGGAGTGCCGGGAGGGGCCGGCCCTGCTCCAGCTCTGTGTCCCCAAGCTGCTCCTATTTTGGGACTGGCTGGGTGTTTCCAGCTCCCCTGGGTCCGTGCTGAGTTTGCCTTTGTTAGTGCTGTTTGGACAATAACGAAGAGCTGGAAGCCAGCTGTGATTTATGATCTTTTTGTTAGGTAAGCAAGAGATAAATTACAAAGCAAGAGAGCAATTACAAAGCAAGGGACTCTGCCCTTTTTGCAGAAGGGATGCTCTTTGAATGGGAAGTGTGCAGGGTGGGCTGTGTTGGTGCAAGTACCAGCTGGTTTTTTTCACCTGGTTGGTGCTCCTAAGCCACACTTTGTGTAGCAAGGGAAAGAAGAGATATTTTTTTGTCCTATTGAAATTTTGGATCCTGCTTCCTGCCTGTACTGGAAGGTGAAATATGCTAGGAATGAGCTCTGTGTACATCTCAGGAGCTCCTCTCCTCTCTGTAGCTGGGTTGGATGCTTTGGGAGGTTTTAAACTGACTAAGCACAGGCATGCTCCTGCCTGCTCTGCTGCTGAGACATCCCTCCCCCAGCCTGAGCACGGGCTCAGAACCCACCACAGCCTTGCTTCAGAGTGAATTCAAGGATGTGCTGTGAAGGGATGGGGGTAACCATGTGCTTGACCTCTTTAACTGGACCAGGGCCATCCATAAGTCCGTCCCACCTGTGTTTTGTACAGATCTGCCCTTCTGAGTTGCCAAAAGATGGGCTTGTTAGTGATGGATTAGGGGAAAGAGAAGAGTTAAACACAGCCTTCACATCACCCTCCCACTGTACTTGGTACACGCAGGAATAGAGGACTTTGCTTCAAGTTATGTCCGAGTCCCTGCTGAGCAGGGATAGCCCTGGGAATTGTCCCCTTGGGGCTCTCCAGCTCCATCTCCTCATCTTGCTGAAAGATTGTCCCAGGCTCCTCATTTCCCACTTCTCGTGGCATCCTGAAAAGTTTTAGTCCAGCACAGCTCCCAGCTGAAGTCCTTCTGGAAACCAGATGTGTCAGCTCAGCAAGACATCCTGCCTAAATATTTCCAAAAAGAAGATTTGCCTTGTGATTCTTGGTTTGGGTGTTGTTTGTTTTTCAGCACTGGTTTTTAGTCTTGTGGCTATGCCTGGTAATTCCCAGCTGCTTTGGGCTTTTTGGGCTAATGCAAAAGGGCCATAAACTCAGTCTGCTAGTGCAGTGAACAGGAGCTGGAAGGGTTCTGTAGCACCCCTCAGGGATGGAGTCACTGGAGCTGCCCCAATGAATCTCACCCAGGGGAACTCTACTGGCATGAAGAAGTCTGATCCTGGTATTTATTTTCTCACACAACAAGTAGAAGATTTTTCTGCATCCTGACCCATCAGGACAGTGATGGTTTTGGGGTTTTTTTTGTTTATTTTCTCTTAGTGAAGGTGCACAGAAGTATTTTTCATTAAAGTTCCTTGGGTCCTGGCTGGTATTTCTGTCAAAAACAGCCTTTGTGGTGATGGTAGTGTCCAGGAAACCCAGGTCCCTGGGCCTGAGCCTCAGAAGTCACTGAGTTTTGCAGGGAGTCCTACCCCAAGGAACAGTGGCAGCATGTGTAATGTATGTATAGGGGATTTCTTAGATGGGAGAAGATGGGAGAGAGCAGCTCCAGAGGAACTGGTGTTAAATGTGCAGAGGATCTGCCTGTGCTGCTGCCCAATGTGAGCTTGGATTTGGTCCTCAGTCCCTCCCACCCTTGAGGAGGGCTCCACTAGCCTGGTGGGGTTATTGTTCAAAACAAACAGAATCCCAAAGTTTGGGCTTCCCATTGAACATGGAGCCGCTTGTGGTTTCCTGTTTCAATAAAGTGCAGCTTGCCTTTGTTTTGCTTTCATCTTGCTTTTTCTCTGGTGTTTTGGAATCCCCAGAGCTGGACATCTGCAACTAATGTGAACTGGGAAATTTCTGTATTATCCATTTGTGCCTGCATAAACCTGGAGCTTCCATGTGAAAGAGTATCCTTCTCTGGGCTTAAACTGAAACTCTGGTAAGCTTCAGTGGGGCTGCACAGCTCTACATGAGGTGAGGGTACAGCTCCAGTGGATACCTGTGGTGGTTGCCCAGCACTACAGCAATGCTCCTGTATCCTCCAAGCATTTCTGTGTTCTCAGAGGAATGTTCCTTTCATATTCTAAACACAACCTTCCAACTCCCATGCAATCCAAGAGTCCAGGAAGACCAACTCAGCCCATTCAGCTGACACCCAAATCCTGGCACTGGCTACAGAGGTGAGCAGGGGGAGCAGGGTGTCCAGCTGCCTTTGATTCATGGCTCAAACACCCACGTGGCTGCCCCTGAATGGGCCAGGCTCATGGTACCACTGACACCTCCTGGAGCAAGTTTTGAAGTGGTGTCTTCACTTCCAGATTGGCAAGAAGCTTTGTGTCCCAAAGTGTAGCCCCCTTTGTAGACCTTCTTGTGAGGAGTAGCTGCATTTGTACAAAGATCATTCTTTCTCCCTCAAAACTGAGTCAGGAGCTTGGGAAAGAAAGTCCCCATGAAACCTGTGGGCATAAGTGACATCATAGGGTGAAAACTTTTATTCCATTGAGATTATGGTTTCACCCACGAGCCTGAGGCAGATGGAATCCAACACAGCCTGAACTAAATACATAAAGAACGTTTGAATGCCGAGACGATTTTCAGTAAATACTTTGTGTTATGACACCCTGACATCTGAGTTATGACATCGGAGTTTCCTCAGAGTGTTACTGGAAGCCTGTTTACGCCTGCCAAACTCCCAGCAATCTGTTTTCCTTGCCCACTTGACAGATGAGTGATGGGAGAGCCTCCTCTGCAGTGACCCACGAGCTGAGAATGGGGCGGGCTGTGCCAGGTGTGCTGCTGGAGCTCATTCCTCCAGCCTGACTCACCCTCTCTCACCTGCACCTGGGCACACAGCAGGGCTCTGTCTGACTGGGAGAGATGGTGACTCATTTTAGTTGTCTCTGTCACTGTCTGAATAGGAGCTGTTGAGTCTCTACTGCAGGGGAAAAGTTCAAGAAAATGGGGTGTTAATGTCTTCAGGTGGAGAGCAGGCGCTGGGGAGAAATGGCCCTGGTGGATCACCACCCTTGGCTGTGCTCTGAAGCTGCACTTCTGCCCTTGGAGTTTATTGCAGACCTTTGGCCTTTCCTTTCCTGTTGAGACCTCCTGGTGGAAGGGGCTAAATGCTGAGTTTGTTGTGAGCTGCTTCAGTTTTTTGGGGAAAACCAGGACAGACATTTCTGCTGTGTTGCAACCTCGCATTTGTTTGACTCACCGGTTCAAAGCTTCCATAGCAGAGATCTCAAAGCAGCAGAAATTCAGCAATGATCCTTGGTGACTGGAAACCACCAAGTTCTGCGTGCAGTTTGATCTCTGACTAACATCACACCTCTCCAGTTGGAGCAGTGCTCTTGACCTGGCAGGTCACTCACCAGCAGAGCAGACATCAGTGCTCACACACCCTGCAAGCCTTTGAAGCCTTCGCTTAAAAAGGAAAAATAAAAATAAAATCCAACCCTGCGATGAAGGAAGATAAACTGTGCTGTATACAAAACCCCTTGTCTAAGAAATGTCTTATCTCTGAGGGGTCTGCAGAAACCCTCTCCTCTTTGGGAATGATGAAAGCAAGACAGCTATTAATAAGCTGAGAAGAGAAATGGGAGCAGGAGGGATCTAGCTTTTGATGGTTGCATCTTTCTCGTGTTTTCAACAACTGCAAGGGTTTTCTGTAAAAATGTCTTGAGACAGAGGTATTCATGAAACTGCATTTCTAACGTGGGCTAGAGAGAGCTGGGAAAGCAAAAGAAACTTTTTTTGGCAGCAGTTCATCTTTTTTAGCCTAGTTTACTTGTCCAATCTGTGTCCCTTTTAAATTCTAATTACTTCCTCAGGCACCACAAACACTCTGGCCTTGTCACTTATCCTTTTGAAGTTTGCTTCTCATAATGCAGCCTCTTCTGAAGCGCTCATGCTGTCGGTCAGCTAACTAGTCCAAAACATTCCACTGCTTCAAAATCACTCAATTCTTTTCCAAGTACAAAGAACAGCTTTCCTGTTGCTGCCTTGCTGACTCATGTGAGGAAGGTAGAGTGCCTTGTGGCAGCCAGGAGAGCAAGTTCCTGCAGCACCTCACACAGGGCAGAAAATCTGCAAAGTGTGATGGCCTGGGTGCAAGCAGAGGTCTGGGTGCAGAGAGGTGAGTTAGGGGAGAAAATACATCTTGGTGGAACCAGTCTGGGCATCAGTGAGTGCTGAATGTGTGGACCTTTGCCAAGGCTTTGATTATCAGCCCCACCACTGGAGTCATGTGGTTCAGCCTAAAAGGCTGCCTATGTTGAAGAGCAAATGAAGAAAGTGGAGTTTTGCAAAATCTCTGGAATATTGAATGCACAGGAGCCTTTTCCAGGTTTGCAGGACAAACCGAGCGTTGTCCAAGCTGAGTGTGCATTTGATGGATTTCCTTGGAGCAGCAGAGAGGCAGAGCTGCTGAGCCCTGTGCTGTCCTGAGATGCACCTGAGCACAAAGGATGTGGGTGAGATGTGCTGGAGCACTGCCTCCAAAGAACTCTGGATAAGGATGGATGATCATGGGTAAGGGAAAGGATGGATAATCATGGGTAGGGAAAATGAAATGTATTATTTTGTTGCTGAGAGGGTCCTCTAGGTCCAGTTTGTTTTCTGCATCTCCAAAATAGTTTCCTGCACTTTCCTTGCCCCTCAGGAGGGGCAATTTGTAGAAGCAGAAGTTGGCATGTCCCACATGGAAATTTCAGACAGCTGTTACTCAAAATGGAGAGGAACTTTGGAGTGTACATTTCTTGAATGCCATAATGGAGTTTGATGGCCTGAACAGCCCTTGAGAGCCTGGCAGTTCTTGTGGCTGTGTTTTCTGTCTGCAGCTTGTGCAGAGTGTGACCTGCTTTGCAGCTTGCCCAGGTGCTGTGACAGATGTCCCTGCTGAAGGCTGAGCTGAGCACTGCTCCCTGCCCTTTCCCCCTGGCTGCCAGGACAGCCACCTCTCCCCTTTGGGCAGTTTGTCACTCAGATGTCCCTGCTGAAGGCTGAGCTGAGCACTGCTCCCTGCCCTCTCCCCTTTGGGCAGTTTGTCACACAGGTGGGTCTGGGGTGGTAGCAAACTCCTCCTGGAGTCAGTGTGAGAGAAACTGGGGTGAGTGCCTGAAGGAAACTTTTTTTGGGAGAAACAAAAGGTTGTCTGGTTTTCTTTGTGACCAAAGGTGAGGGGTGAAGGCCCCACAACATGTAGAAGCTTTTCAGTGGAACCAAAAGAGACACGTGGTAGTTAAATCCCAATTGCTGTTTGAGGTGGGAGAGCTGGGTTTTTACCCTCTGTAGCAACATGAATGGGTGAAGCAGCCTCCAGAGAAGATTAATTCCAATCCCTTCAGTTAAGGATCCACCACCTTGGAAGTAAGGATGAGAGGATGAGAGGACAACTGCACCGGGGTCCTCCTGCCCCCTCTATTTTTTGTCTCTTTTCCTGAAACAAACGAGTTAAATCCACTGTATTGGTATTTTATCTTATAAATGCCCACATTTTTTGTTGTTTTCACTGTCTTCTGCAACAAAACATGCCTAGTCCTTGAAATGGGGAGTGTTTTCCCAGTCATTTGTCTTTCCTTTGCCTGCCTGCTTCTTTCCTAGAAATGCTGAGCAGATAGCAGTAAAGCAAAGGAAATTGCAACAAACCACAACAGAAGCAATCCTTGTGTTTTTCTTAACCTGAGAAGATTGAAAGGCTCTGTGGCTTTGCTTGTGGGGCTGGGGCTTGAGCCCAGAATTGGTGGAAGGAAAGACAAAAGTTTGAGTAGAGCCTTGCAGTGGCAGCCTGGGATCTCTCTTGAGCCGTGTCCAAGACGTGCTGCTCCCCTTTTCTCGGGGCCCTCAAGCTGAATGGCCAGCAGTTTTCTCTGCAGAGCAGGAAGGGCTGGCTGTGCCTTACCAGCTGGCACTGGTGGGGATGAGCATCTCTTTACGCCTGTGAGTGCTGGAAAACTGTCCTGAGGGCAGCTCCTGCCTGCAGGATGCTCCTGGTGTCCTGGCTGAGCTGCAGGCAGGGTGGTGCGCTGGCCAGGCTGCACTTAGCCCTGAGTCAACAGAGAGTTCCTCCAGTTATTACTCTCATTAAATGTTATTAATTCACTAGTGCCAGTGCTGAGCCATATTCCATTCATTTTCTGGAGGGAAAGCACAGCAGTGTGGTTTGGAGGGAGGGTGCTGTGGCCTGCCCCAGCTGCAGGGAGCCAGGCACGAGCTGCTGGTCCCAAACCACTGCTCCGCAAAGGATCCCCGGCTACCAGGGGTGACAAAAGTGTTTATTAGCATGTAATGCTGAGGAAAGAGAAATGCCAGCATGGCTAGCTTATGGCCAAGCCACAGGGATGCTTCCAAACTGCGTTAAGAGGGGGATGAAAGAGTCAAAAGTGCATTTAGAAAAGCTCCAAGGAAGCTGAATTTGCTGGAAAGACTTGAACTCGTTCATCAGCAGTTTCTTGTCATAAATTTTCTGCTGAGATGGTAAATGAAAATAATGATCTAACTTTTAAATCTGTGATAGGATTAGTGATACTTTTGGCATATTTATGTAATGGGTTTCAGAGGTTTAATTCAGAGTATTGTTCCCAGTCTGGATAACTGGCTCTCATTCATGTAAACAAAGTGCAAGACAGACAAAGTAAGAAAATCTTTTTTATCCTGTAAATGGTTGTTTTGCTGGTTTAAGAGCTTTCATTTCCCATGCCTCACAGTCAGGATAGAAAGGGAGAAGTTTTCCAACTCACATGGAAAAAAAAATTAATTTCAGGTCATTGTCCTGGTTTTCCTGTGTATCAGCCCCCCTGGGCTCCTGCCAGGCTCTGCTGGGGAGGGTGGCAGAGCTGCCATGGGGTGGTCTTGTCCTGAGCCTCCTTTGCCCCCAGGGCATCTCTGTGAGCCTGCCTTGCTGCTGCTTGGGGATGAGCTCGGGGTCAGGGTGCAGATGGTAAATCAAGGTTTATTGACTGAGCCTTGGTCTCAGCAGAATTTTGGGTGCTCACCCTTACCTTACCTTATAAGAGTACCCCCATGCAGTGAAGCATCCCTGGGCAGGGGAGCAGGGCTGTCACCACAAGTCAGGCCAGGAGCCCTCTCTTTGGTCACTGCACTTGTTCATCTCAGCAGGGAAATGTCTGTGGCTTCTCTGGGCTGAGCTCCATCAGTCAGATCACCCCACGTGGGACCTGCATCTGTGGGGAGACAAGTGGAGCTCATGTCCTGCCACTTGTGGTGTGCAGCTCCTGTGGTCTCCAAGTGATGCCATCTGTGTTTTGGTAGGACACGTTTCTGTCACGTGGGTGGAAATTTAATCTGTGTGCAGCCATTGCATAAATTGGGTGGCCTGGGAGAGGCTCTCTGCTGAGCACCCTCTCCATGAGTGACACTTGTTTTCCTCAAGGCCACCAATGCTTATTTTTGGACAAAGGAGCTCCATGGAGAAAATGTATGTGGGAGTTTCTTGGCAGCAGGAATTAATAACACAGATTAAAAAAATGGCACCAGAGATTTGAATCCCATTTGAAAACCTGTTGAGTGATGAAAGTGGTGTCTGGGGTGTGAAGCAGGGCAGAGCCTCTCTTTCTCTGAGCATCACTGCAGCATTAGGACAATGCTGGTGTTTCCTAACAGGGCACACGTGTCTGGAAACATCTCATGTGCTGCCCAGCTGCCTTGGTAATAATCCACAGCAAACAGGGGAGCTGCCTGTCCTGGGAGGCTGCTCTGCCCACCTGGCTTAGTGAAATCATCATTTTGGAGGTGTGGGAGAGGAATAAAGGTGGCATCTCTTGAATACAAGAGTGAGGAATGTCCCCAGGTCACCTGGCAGGTGTGCCTTCCCCTGGTGGGTGGGAGCTGTGGCCTCCCTTGCTGGCAGATGTTGGATTCCCCTTGGGAGGAGCTCCCTGAGCGGTGGTGACTCTGGCAGGAGAGGGTTTGTAGTCTGACCTCTTTGTAGAATTACTAAAGCCTGTCTTTCTGTGCTTCTTAACCCTAAACTGAAGTGTACTTTGAATCTTGTTAGGGAGAAGTGTGATGTCCTCAGTGATGTCTGTAGATGGGGGAATTTTGCAAGTTGGGGGGGGATTTTTCTGGGGGGAGCGTTGGTATTGGGGATTTTAGCACTTTTCTCTGCTGATAATTAAACACCAGGTTTCCAGAGGAAAAAATCCCTGCTTTGCACTCTGCTCCATCAACACTGCTCAGTGACTCAGCTGCATGATCCTCCCTCTTGGAATTTAGGCTTCCAGGTTACCTTGAGGAGGATGGGTAAGGACTGCATGCTGGATTGAGCAAGATTATTAAGGAAGAAGTCAAACAATCAATAATGATGTTGCTGTAGGCTCTGACAGCCCACCCTGATACACTCAGGATGCTTAAAGAACCTGTTCTGCCCCTGCAGTGGTGCAGTAGCCTGGTGTGGTCATTCTGCTTTTCAGAGGCAGGCAGAGAGGCCCAGCCCTGGCTCTTGTGGGCAGCATGGCTTGAAAGCCCTTTCTGCAGAGGAAACAGCAAGGGAAGACTGGGGACTCCAGGGCTGTGTGTCTGTCTTTCTCTCTGACCCCAGAGCTCTTGCTTTTGCTTTCTCAAACATAACTGCTTTCCCCTTCTGCTGTGTTCCTATTGTTCATTGGAGAAATTATGCCATTAAATCAACAGAGAATGGTGGGAAAATGCTTTGATATGAGGCCTTAGGAGGGCGTGTGCATGTGTGTGTGTGTGTGCTTGTCCTCTCTCAAAAAAACCAGCACAACCCAGTGTGTATCTGGCAGCTTCCTGTAATTTGTGTCTTGCCTGGGAGAGAGAAATCCATCTCAAAACATATTTGGCAGTTAACCTCCTTCATTTGTATGGAAGTGGCACAGACTATGGGTGTTGTTCCAGGGCTGTCCTTCTCCATCCTTGTGAGAGTTAATCTCTCCAGGACCTTGCCTTTTCTCACTCTCTGTTTTGGGAATGAGGCATGCCAGGCTTCCTTTTCCATGGGAAAGAGCTCCCGTGGCCGTGGGCTCAGCAGGCTTTGGGGACTGCTGTGTGCCTCTCTGCTGCTGCTGCTGCTCTGTAATGTGCACAGGGATGGAAATGTGCTTTCCCCTGCAGAGTGATGGGCAGGGATGAGACAAAGCCTGCCACAGCATTTTGACTAAAGCCATGCTCCAGGAGCCTTGGCAAAGAGCTGAGGTGAGGTCCAGGGAGCATGTTGCCCCCTTCATGGAGCAAAGGCTGTGCTGAGCAGGCAGCTGTGGGATGCCTTCTTGCACAGGGTTCCAGCAGTGGAGCCCTGTGTGTTTGTGGCAGTTGGTTGAGAGTTTTGCCTGTTTCTTTTTCTTGAAGGCAGCTGTTCCATTTGATCAGCCACTTCTTGGTAGCCCCTTCCTGGGCACAGCTGTGCATGGCAGTAGCCAGCAAACAGCAGATGTGCCTTGAGTGCAGGTCAGGTGGTGACCAACCCCTCCAGTGAAGTCAGCCCTACAGAGTGATGGAGAGGAGAGCAGCCCTTCACAAGGCAGAGAAAACCCAAACCAGCCAACCACCAATCTTAGCTGGAAGCTGAAGGAGTAAGGGGAAAAGCAGCAGAAAGGATCACGGGGACAGAAGGGAATCACTGGAGGGAGCTTCCCAGGAATTGGTGGGGATTCTGTCTAGGATTCAGCTCTGGGGCTTGGCAGCAGATGTGATTTCTGCTTTGTAAAAATTGCTGGGATTGTTTTTCTCCCCACTGGGAAAGGAGCCCACCAGGCCTTGCTCTGGGGGATATTTACCTTAAAAACAGTGTCGTCTTTAATGTCCTTTCTGCCTGACTTGGTCCAACTTTTTTAATTGACATCTTAATTTGGATGGATCGTTACTCGCCCTCTTGAGTACTGCACTGATGCTTCTTTAGTTGCTTCCTTTCTGTTGTCCTAGCTGGGTCCTGTCCCAGCAGGAGTTACTGTGCTACACAACTTGTGTGTGACCTGCACAGCGAGGATGTGGCACTCCTCTGATCCCCCCCAGGTCCCAGCAGGGTTTTCCATGGCACTCTGTGGTGTGTTCCCATCTGCTGAGGCTGTGAGCATCACTGAGCACAGACCTGCAGTTTGCAGCCTAGCACAGCTTTGGGGACCGTGTGAGTTTGATGGCCTGCCCCAAAGGAAGAGGTGCCAGCTCCTCTTGGATGTCATCCAGCAGATTTGGCAGTGGGGGACCTCCAGTGAGTCACCAATTGCTCTGTCATGGAAAGACTGAGACCCTTTGCAGAGAAGCACAGCACTATGTTGCCTGTGAAGTGCCAAACATACACCCTTTATTGAATACCAGATGATCTTTAAGGTCCCTTCCCACCCAAACTTTTCTATGATATATTGGATCAATATGGCACTAAAATGCAGGAGTGCTCAGTAAAATCTCCATGTGACATGGTAATTTTCATGTTTTGCTTCTCTTCCTTCTTTTTTTTGCCTTAATTTTTCTTGGATGCTGTTTCCCACCTTCCAGTGGAGGGAAGAGGAGTCTGTTGTTTGCTCAGCTCGCTGAAAAAAGCTTTGTGTGCACTTTCTGCTGCCGTTTTGTTAAAGTTCAGAGTTCCTGGGTTAGAGCTGCCCCTTCTCAATGCGAGTCTTGTTGGAACTTCCAGAGCAGCCCACGCAGAGCTGCTTGGGTTCATCTGTGCAGTTCACAGCCCACAGCCAGCCAAACACATTGTTTGCCTCTGTCCTTCCATGAATCATGCTTTGCAACAAAGAGCAGGCCAGTGCTCCCAAGGAGAGTGTGAATCCAAGCGGTGCTGGATTTTAGGTGCATTAATAGAACAGCCTGGGTGGGGTTTTTTTCTTTCTTTCTTTCTTCCCTGTGAGCACTCATTGTGTCTAAAAATCAGACAGCTTTGTGACAGTGGTCAGAGCTGTCTGACCCTTGTCTGGCTTCTTAGGAATACTCTGAGAGGAGTTCTTCACTTTTACAGTTTTCTTATTTTGAGGGATTTTAGCTTGTCTCAGGATTATGAATTTCGCCTTTTGTTTTGTTTAATCTAGCAGTGATTCTCCAATGAGAAAGTTCATTGTTTGCCAGAAGCTTAGAGGGGGTTTTTGTGGGTTTTCCTTTGAAAAACACAGCACTTCTGATTTTGCTGTGGGGAAATTTCTTCTACAATTATTCGTATATTCGTAATTATTTTTCTGTGGGTAAAAGAAACCTTTTCAACTGGAGGCAACAGTGGGCTGGGCTTTTTATTCTCTTCCCATGAAAACCAAGAAGATGGAAGCCTAGCCAGTCATTACAGGTGCAAGTTTGAGAAGAAAATAATTTTTTCTGATGGTCAAAACCAAGGTGGTAAACCTGATCTCACTCAGAGTGCTTAGCCTGCACACACCTGGTTTGTTCTGCTCATCCCCCTGGGTGAATGCTGGTGGGGTTTCAGTGGGATGGGGATGCTTTCCAGAGGAGCAGCTCTCTGGGATTCAACAGGGATGCTGCTGCTTCTCAGTGTATTTGGATGAACCATCTGCCCCCTGTCCTTCCCTGCCCTGCACTGCCAAAGCCAGCAGCGTCTGGAGCAGGACAGAGGAGCTGCATCCACTGCAGAGGAGCCAAAGCATTGCTGCTGCCTTTCCTCCCCTGCTCCTCTGCACGACCCTGCAGCCAGCAGGGTGAGGAGGGCTGGTTTGTCTGGGGAAGGATCTGCTTTGCTGGTCTGGAAGGTGGCCCAGTGTAGGGGTCATCCAGCTGTTACAGCTGTCACCATCCACACATCTGCCTTTCCTCACAGCTGGGGAGAATGGCCTTCTCTAGCTGTAACCGTGGGTGACTTTTCCCTCTTGCAAAGCCCAACTGTTACTGTAAAACTCCAAATTAGCCAGGGAGGCCTGGGCTGGGTCCTCCTGCTCCTCTGACAGCGCTTGCTATTCAGCAGCCTGAATGCTGCCTCTGTGCCTGCCTGTCCTCTCTGCACGCTCCTCAGCTGCCCTATTCATCTTGTGCAGCAAAGGGAAAAAGAGAGCAGGGCTAGAAAGGAACTGCTGTCTGCCAGAGCAGCCCCTGGGGAATCCCAGTGCTGCCAGCCAGGGCTGGGCAGTGGGAAATGGGAGCTGAAAGGCTGCCATGGGATGTAGTGCAGGGTGGGGGCAGGCTGGGTGTGGGCAGGTAGCTCAGGATTCTCCTCAGCAGCCCCTCTGCTCCCAGGGCTGGCTTTTTCAAGGCTCACAGTGCTGTTACCAGTTCCACTGTCTCTGCAGTTCCCAAGATTTTTGAAGCAGGAAGCTTGGCATGGCCCAGACTGCAGGTATTCACTCGGTGCCTGAATGGAGATGTTTGTCAGCAGCTTAGCCCAGCTCCTTCTAGGAGGGAAGGGTGAAGCCAAAAGTACCAAACCCAGACTCTGCTTTGGGCAAGAGGGTGGAGCATCTCTCAGTATCCATGGATGGGGGTTGGAAACACAATCCCCAGGCTGGGATGTGGGAAAGCTAGTTTATATTCCTGATCTGCTGAAGAATATGCCCGTATCCTTGGACCAATCACTTCATCTCCCAATGCCTTAGCTTCCTGTTAGCAAATGATACTCCTTATCTTTCACCTCTCATCTCAGCAGAGGAAAGAGTTTGTCTTTGAGTGTATATCTCATTACAGTTCTTTGTCTGGTGGCTGGGGCCCCTCTACCTTGATAAAATAAGTAATTGAATTTAGATTAAAAGGTCTAATACCATCCTGCCCAGTGGTTACTGAAACACTTGAATGAAAGTTCATTCAGAGCCTGTCTTCCCATTTCCTCATGAGGCCAGGACGTGAAGTAATTAGATGTAGACATAGGTTGTTATTGTAGCACCATGACAGAGATCAGTGGTTATTGGTAGGAATGGCTTCTATAATCTAGTTTAATGGTCATTTACCTTTCAGTGACCTTGGTGTCAGGCAAAATTGGCAGCTCTTTTGCAAGGAATGTGCTTCCTCAATGAGGGCTTTGCAAGCTGTTTCATTTTTGGCTCTAGCTTCTCATGAGCTAGGGTAGACACTGCTGCAATGCAAGAGACTCTCAGTCTGCAAAGAAAGGCACAGACTGCTGCCAAAAGAAGCCCTTTTCAGTGCTGTCCTGCTGCCACTGAATTGCTGTTGGAACAGATCACTGTTCAAAGCATCTCTTTGCTTATTGCTGCAACTGGAGTTGCAGCCTTCAAACTGAGAGAGCCTGTGGTGCTCAGGGGCAGCCCAGGAGTTTCTGTAAAATGGGCTGCATTGTCTTGGAGTAAAAGAAGGGAGAACATATCTCATCATCCAGTTAAGTGCATGCAAGAAGAAGGAGCTGGTAATTCTGCTTGTAACCCCCACCTGAAAGTCCTTCTTACATCAGTAAAGGTGTGATATTTCTATGTATTTCAAAGTACCATCCTTTCAGTGATGATCATCCACTCACTACAGATGCAAATCACTCAAGTTTCCCATTGTGTGATGCTCCTGTGCCTTTCTCCATCACGGGTTGAGAAATTCCTACAGAGTTTATCCAGTTGCTGATGTCTGTTGCCATGGAGAAGAACATGGCATGAGCTGTGCATGATTTCTGATGGCACCCCAGGTCTGAGGCCATGCTTTTAGGGAACCAGAGCAGGTCATATCCTGGTGCTTGAGGGGACTGGATTCAGTGCAGGTATTCACAGTGACCTTGGCCAAGCCTCTTAATTCTTCTGACAATCTAAACCTTGGAGGTAATCCCTGTTATCAATGAAGGGCCTGGATTTCTGTAAGATCTGTGAAGCCCTTTGTTTGAGGTGGTGCCAGAAATATTCCTTAAGTCACAAAGAAGTTCTATGGGGGTTGAGAATAGCAATATAGCAGTGGAAAAAAGTTTCAGAAAAGCATCTGAGAATTTCTCTGCCTTATGACTTAGGCTTCTGTCTACGTCTGATCTCTCATCCTGCTGCTCACAGCCATACCATTTTGGAAATATATTCCTTGGACCTGTAACTATTGCCCTGCAGAGCAGGAATCATCTCTTTAAGTGCTGTCATTTCTGGACTGCTAGGATAAGGAGAGCAAAACCATGCAGCTTGGAGGGAGAACCGTTTGTTTCAGGCTCTTTGAAAAGCCAGCAGCCTGGTTTTGCCATGAGTGTGGTACAGCCATGCATCACCAGCACAGCAGGATTGGTTTTCAGCTGAGATCAAGCAGTGACTTCCAGCACTCAGAATCCTGAGCTGCTTTAATGTGCAAGGACTCTCAATTGTTTTTACTGCTGGGACCTGCTGTGACAGTGGCTTGCACAGAGGATCTTACAGACTCTATTAGTAATAATTCATTTTACTTCTCACCCTCAGCAGTCTCTGATAAGTATTAGCTTGTTCTCCCTCTGGTAGGAGAGAATGAATGGTCAGTGGAGTTTGTTTTTTGCAGGTATCAGGTTTGGATTGGGAATTTCCAGCTGAGGTCAGGGAGATACTTGCATAGAAGCAGATGGCTTCTAGACTGCTTCTTGCAGAAGAAGAACAGAATTAACCTCTCCTGAGTCCCTGAAGTCTGAATCCATTGAGGTCTGACAGAGCCTTTCCACTGACCCCTGTGGCCCCAGGATCCCATTCTAAATGAGCTGCTTTGAGTCACTGGAAGCCTGAGTTCAGCTTTGGTGGGCTGGAAAATGTAACCTACTGTATGGGCTCTGCTATTCATAAGGGCTCAGCCCTGTGTGTGTGCTAGCTGTGGATGCCTGGGAGAAGAATAAACTCATTTTCTGCAGTCTGGGGGTGGAGGAGGGAATGGGAATTGTGCCCCCTTCCCTGCAAACCCACTGTTGTGACATCCACGTGGGCAGCTGCTTCTGAAGCTACAGATTAAGGCTGGGTGTCCTTGGTGCTGTTGTTTCTGGTGTCATCCCTGACACATCAATGTCCTGTGCAGCTGGCCTGACAGCAGGACCTGACCTCAATTTGAATTTTCTGAGATGGGCCACTGAAACAGATGAGTATAGCAAGGCTGTGATTCACCATGGGTAGTTTCCTCAAACTTGGAAGAAATGGGGTCCCTGAAGCTTTAGAGAAGCCAGTTGTGAGTAGGTTTGACACCATTCATTGCTTATTGGCATCCAGCAGTGTTATCAGCAAATGCTACCTGTTTCCTCACAGCTTATGGAAAAAAAAAAAAGCTTCTGTTTCTTGAGGTGATTCTTGTTTTCTCTGGGCAAAACAGGAGCTAGCAAAGACCTTTGCATTAACACAGCATGAGGCAGGTGTTTTCCATTCCCTGCTGGTCCTAAATCAGACCAGAAGAGAATTAATTTGGTGTAGAGGGTATAGAGTGAACTGTGAATAGCTACAAGTTGGTTGGTTCCTCTGGAGCTGTTATTGACTGATCTGGAGTCATTAGGCTCTTTTACAGTCAGTCTGGTGAGGATTAATTCAGTTTGAGAGCAGTAGCAAGTTTTTTTCAATTAATGGCTAGCAACATAAACCTTTACAGTGTTGTTTATTTATCAGTCTTCTATCATGCATTTACCCCAGGAGGGCTGCCTGGTGGAAGATGGATGGGTAGGAAGGTGATGGCTTTCTCCTGCCTTTGAAAACCTCTTCTTTGTGACCTTAGATGTGGTAGCTCTGTAACCAGAACTGCTCAGACGCTTTGTGTTATGAATCCAAAGTGCTAACACTCCCTGGTTGGTGGGAGTGAGCTGTGACTCACGGGGTCCATGGGATCAGCAGTGTGGGGATGCTGTAGGTACAGGGACGGGAGCGTGTCCCCGCTCAAGTCATCCCAAAGCTCCCTGCTGGGGTGCTCGGGGGTCACTGCCTGGCTTGCAGGGTGGTGCTGGCACCTCTGCAGCTCCTCAGCACCTGGGAGCCGTGGAGAGGAGCAGCAGGGGAGCCTCCAGAGAGGAGGAACGGTCCCAGCTGGGTTTGGGATGTTTTGATGTTTTTCCCACAGGCTGCGGTTCTTGCGCTGCGCTCCCTCCCTCCACATAATGCTCTGTTATTTCCTCCTCCTGCCCCTGCTGCTAATTAGCCCACGATAAACCCTGGTGTGAACAAAAGCAAGCAATTAAGAGGCTGTTGCTCCAGCGTGAGCCCTGTCAGAGCGGTGATTTGTTGGTGGCAGGGCTGTGCAGCACCTCCTCGGGAGGAAACCAAACCCCTGAGCCTGGCTCAGCTGGGCAGCGCCCGTCCCAGCTGCTTGCTCCGGGCGTGCAGGGATGCCCTGTGTGCAGCAGCGATCCTGGGGCTCCGAGAGAGGCTGCTGAGCCTTGTGCCTTCAGCTTCAGTGGGTCTGTGGTCACTGCCCAAGCAAGGGGGCTTGAGAAGGTACTGGAGTGTGATTTATGGATTCAAGGAGGTGGGCGGTTTTCTTTTTCTTTTCTTTTTGCAATACACACATAGACATTTTCAAATTAATACAGACAGAGAGATAATGGTGGAATGAAACATAAAATTGTTGAGTGGTTTGTGCTGGAGGGGACCTTAGAGATCATCTAGTTCCTTGCCATGGGCAGAGACACCTCCTGCTACACCTGCACCCCATCTCTCCCAGGTAAGGGGGAGGCTTAGAAAGAAGAAGCAAAAAGCAGGATTTTTGGTAGGTCCCAAGCCAAATGAGGTTTGAATGATATTTGCCCAGACTCAAGGGGCGTGTATCAAGACCTTGCAAGCTGCCTTCATGTAATGTCAGCCCCAATATTCAAAATCTCTTCAGGTTGTCTTTGCTTGAGCAAGGAGTCCTAATGGAAGAAGAATAGTTATTTACATGGGATTTCACTGATGTGTGAACAGACCAAGGGAAATTGGAGACATTTTGGTCTGAGACTGACTTACTTTCCAAAGCTACAGGCAGAGTTCAAGCTGGAAAATTAAATATGAACTATTCCTGGGCAGAAAAAGCAAAGGATTTTGGAGATCATGGAATTAACATATATCCTCTTTTGACACACCACCCAGCTGCTTTGCCAACAGTTGTCTCTGTTTCTGTTGTAGCTCTCGAGCAGCTGCTCACAGAACTTGAAGATTTTCTGAGGATACTGGACAAGGAGAACTTGAGCAGCACTGCTGTGGTGAAGAAGAGCTTCCTGTCTGACCTTCTGAAAGTCTACACCAAGTCCAGTGGTACAGATGAGGAAAACCAAGGCTGGGGTGGTGGGCTGTCATGGGAATTGCTACGGGGTATGAAGCAACATTTTCCTGGCAGCTGGTGGGAATGGGAGACATGAAAATTAGAAGGAGAAAATGAAACTGAGTTTATTTTTGCAGTGACCTCTAATTGTTTATGTAAAATTACTATAGTTATGTGTCCAGCTTTACAAGCAAAGGATTCCCAAGATTCCTGATCCTTTCTGTTTTCCTTATTAAACCTTAAGTTTATTTAATCCACTTTGTAAGATACACAGGATGTACTGTTTGGCCAAGTTAATGTTTAAGTAGAAATTTTAACTTACGGAATTTCCTGGCCATAAAGCACTTAATTTTTCTGCTTTCTATTATTGCTTGGGGTTTTTCCTGCCTCCACCAACATGCTCCCTCCAAATGTGCTCAGCAGAGACACTTTTTACATCTGCCTTTGTGGAAAAACTGAGCAGTGTGAAAGCAGCATGTGGGTAAAGAGTTCACTTTTCCCTTTGTTTGCAGGTGGTGATGAGGAGTACATTTATATGAACAAAGTGACAGTCCATAAACAGCAGGGTGACCAAGAGAAACAAGACAAAGGTAGGCAGCTGAAGATTAATGGGTTCATGGTGTCCCCAAGGGATGATGAAGGCACACAAGGTTAGAGCCTTGCTCTGGCAGCTCTGAGGGCTGAAGCAGCTGCTGGTTGTGGAAGGGCCATTTTCATAACATTCCCTTGGAAATAGCGGTCCTTGCCAGCACTGGGAGGTTATTCCTGGAAGTAGCACTTTGGAGGTCTTTATTTTGGGATAAAAATGTTGCCTTCTAAGGCTTGAAGCTCCAGTGCCTGAAATATTCAAGGAAGCCTTCATGCTTTCTTTGGCCACAAAACAAGTCATTTTTGCATCTTTGAGACCTTGAAAGTGTATTTCTGGTTCGCTGTGCTGCGCTGCCCTGGCTCAGAGGGTCTGTGTTGTCAGAGCCTTGTGAGGTGAGTTTGGGCTCAGCCTCACCCTCTGCAGGGGCAGAGCTCCTTCATCTCCAGGGGTGTGAGAGCTCTGCAGAGTAAAAGCTGAGAAATCCAACCTAGGTGAAATACTCATTTCCAATTTAGTTTTCCCAGGTTTTGGATTTGTAACACGGCAAAGAACATGATTGTCTAAAAATGTTCTTCCTCTTTGAAGTTCACCATGAAAGAGGCTGCTGATAATTGCCTGGAGTGAGAGTATTAGTGACACACATTTTTAAAATGTGCTCCTAGTCAGGGGCTGGTCCTACCCCAGAGTTTCCAGGGCAGAGGGATGAGACAAGGACTCATCAGTGCAGCCTGCTGCTGATGTGCTGGTCCTGCAATAGTTGGGATTGTCTCACTTCCACAGCTGTTTGTTTTTGTTTTATTTCTTTGTGGTGGTTTTTTTGTTTATTTGGTTTGATTTTTTTCTTTAAACTACCTGCAGCCAAACTTGGGCTAACTTCAAATGCCTCTGAAGACAGGATGTCCTCCCAGCTTACACGTGCAGCCCCTGTGTGACCTCCAGACAGGGCCCTCTGGGTGATGCTGTAATGCTCTATAAAGGGATCACACACCCTCCCAGCAGCTGAGCAGCAACAGAAACATCTCTTTGTATAAGTTCTCATTTGGGTGGATAAAGCAAAGCTTGCGCTGATCCACCATGCTCAAACACAGGGGAAATTTCAGACAATTTATTTTTAGAGGTGGTTCTTTTGTTCCAGACTTTTCCCTATCAGGGCCATGACCCTGCCCACTCAGCCACTCCCTGTGGGACCTGGCACTTCTCTCTTTCTGTTTTCAAACACTTCCCTATTCCAAGTCAAACTGCAGAGTGATTTGGAAATGCTGCAGTCAGTGAGACACAGGTGTGCAGCTGGGTGTAGAGCCCTGCTCCTGCCTCTGTGGCTGGATGGAGAAGTGCCTGCAGGTTCAGGCTGAGTGGATGGAGGGGGCCAAGTGCCCACTGGTGGGATATTGATCCTCCAGTGATGACATGACTCCCTCTGTCCCTTTTATCTACTGCAGTTCCATGCCTGTAATGGGATTGGGGACACACTTCCCTGCCTCTCTTGCTCTGCAGAGCTTCTTCCCTACAGCAGCTGTGCTCCAGCAGCACAGGGTGAAATGCTTTCCAAAGCCCATCAGCTCCTAAAATCTCCCCTCCAAACTTTAAAATATGCGATTTTTGCACAAAAATGTATTTCCCTGCTCCTCGTATCTACTTGCAATTCCAGTGGTAAGGATTTAAGCAGAACAGACACAGCTTTTGAGATGCCTTCCTGTGGCCCAGTAATTGAATTCCCTGTGCTGGGTGATGAAGGCACCATCATTTACTGGATCTCATTTACCTGAGAGATGCAGCAAGTCTCCACCCAAGTCCACAGGGCTCTCCAGTGAGCCAAATGCCATCTCCTCCTGGAAGTCAGCACAAAGGGGCAGGAGTCTGGGAGGTGGGACTGGTGTGAAGGGCTCCTGGCGTGGCCACAGTGATCCTCTTAGCCCAGTGACATTCACTTTGACAAGGAACAGAGAGCACAGATAAGTAACAGTTAGTACAGATGTGAATTTCAGCAGGATTTTGGTTTTTCTTTTTCCTTCCTTCTTCTAAGTCCTCTTCAAAATGCAGCTTTTAGAGAGGCATCTTTATCAGAGGACACCTGCAAAATGTTACTGCTTGTCTAGGGAAAAATATTCCTTCCCAGTAAGGGAACAGTCTGTGATTTGTGATGCTGGAGAAGGAGGGGGTTCATCCATCATTGCACTGTCTCAGAGGTCATGGGATTTGGGCGCTCACTGAGGCCACCCAGGAGTTCTGTGGTAGGAGAAGGGGACTGAACACAAGTTTTCTGAGCCTTCTATGTACCCTCCAGACACTAAATCCCTCTGGATCCAGCTGCTTGGAAAAAGTGACTTTGCAGAGGCAGACACGGGTCACCTGGGCAGTTCTGCTGCCACGTGTTTGGCCTCCCTTGAGCAGTGATCCCACTGCTGATCAGGCTGGCTGTGAAAAGCCCCTGTGCCCTTAGCTGAGCAGCCACCTTTGCAGTTTGCCCTTTGCAGGCGGTGCTGGACCCATTTTTTGGGAAAGGCAGCAGAGGAGCACAGTCACTGACCTGTCTGCTGGCAAGGACTGAGCTGCCAGGGGCTTCCAGGCACTGTGTGGTGTCTGCCCATGCTGCTTCTCCAGACCCTTTAAAGTCTCAGCAGTGGGTCTGGCCTTCACAGTTTTCCCTCCAGAAGGAAAAAGATGCCCTAAAACCAGAGGTCAGCTCTTCTGCTGGGTCTCCCAGTGCCACGCTCCTGGCTGTGGTCTGAAGTGCCGTGGTGGCCCTGCAGCCCTGCCTGTGATTGTCACCCTGCTCCCCACTGGAATAGCATCCTGCTGTCCAGCACAGCCCAGGGTAGCGAGTGCTCTGCTGGGAGAGGCCACATGTCATCTGTGTGATTGTTCCTGCCTTGCAGTGCTGGATCAGAAGAACTCCCTGACCAATGGAGACTCAGGACTGCATCTGTCACCTCCTCAGAAGAGCCTGCCAGACCTCCCCCCTCCAAAGGTGAGTATCTCACACCCTCTGCTTTTCCCTGGCTCAGCCTGGGGCTCTGAACCCCTTGAGGCTTTGCTGTTGTCAGCCCTGTGCAGCATGGCTGGGTGGAAACACCTCTGCCTGGGTATGTTAGTGAGGCAGAGAGTCCTGGTGAGCTCTATTTTAAAAACAATAGCAAAACATTGAACTAGGCATTTCCAGCTGCATGTTTCATGTTTACAAAGACTGTGGGCCAGTGTGTGGTTGGTGCAGCTGGGTGGTGGCCTGGGCTGGCTGGGCACACAGGAGCCCCTGTGGTTCCCAAAGCTTGTGCCCAGGTGGAGCAGGCAGGTGTGGGAGCTCCCCATGGGTGTGCAAACTGGGCTGTGCTCCCTGCCAGGGACACCCACACCCACTGCATGGCACACCAGGCTCAAGGAAGGAGAGAGAGCTTTTCAAAGAAACAGAGGTGGTGATGACTCTCAGCTGCTGCTTTGGAAATCTCTCCTGGGTCGTAAATCAGCTGTGCCTGGGCTGCTGACATGATCTTAGGAAAGCCAGGAATCCCTCAGCTGCAGGGTGGTGGGAAGGTCCCTGGGCAGTACCAGGACCTCCCTTGCTGCCAGAGCCTTTCTCAGCTTGGCCATTGCCAGAGGTTTGCTCCCAGCTGGAGCTGTGTGTGCTCTGGGTGCTGGTGCTGTTGTGGCTGTGCAGCCCACAGGTCTGTGGGGAGGAGCTGCTGGCTCTGTAGGATTCTCTGCAGGGCAGCTCTGAGCCAGGTAAAGCCCATCAGCTCTCAGTGGGATGCTGGCTCTGTAGGATTCTCTGCAGGGCAGCTCTGAGCCAGGTAAAGCCCACCAGCTCTCAGTGGGATGCTGGCTCTGTAGGATTCTCTGCAGGGCAGCTCTGAGCCAGGTAAAGCCCACCAGCTCTCAGTGGGATGCTGTCTCTGTGCCAGGAGCCAGCCCAGCTGTCCTAGGCACAGCTCATGCTCCAGCCCCTGATGTTGCTGTTCAGTAGTTGGGGCAATGTGGGAATTGCTGTTAGCTGGGATTTCAGGATGTGGAAGGGAAGGAGGGCAGGGAGCAGGATGGGGTGGTGCATCCATCAACCACAAAGGAGGATCTGTTCTTTTCCCAGGAGGGAGGATGCAGGGTGAGGCCCCAGGACTTTTGCCCAGGGATCTGTGTGGCTCAGCTGGAGTTAGCTGGAGGAGCTGGGAGAACAAGGGCTAGGATGGGGTGCAGCTGCCAAACCCTTGGATGCAGTGGGATTGCCTGCTGGGAGCTGCTCCTGCCCCAGAGGGCTCTGCCCATGCCCATGGCTTGGGTTGGAGTGCCTGGGAGCCGTGGCCAGAGCAGGAACCTCTGTTTGGCTCTGTATTTCATGGTGGGCAGGAGGTGGAATGAAGGCACCCCTGGGGGAGCAGCAGCCAGGTGTCCCCAGGCATTTCTCTTGAGCAGCCCAGCTTTCTGACTGGGCAATCAGGAAGTTAAATGAGGGAATTAAAAAAAAAATAGTCTTAGATTTCAGCTGAGAAGGGCACCTGTCCTCTCCCAGACCTGTGCTGGGAATTACCTTCTCCCAGCTGCTTACCACTGGAGTTAACCTCCCTTGGATGCAGCAGTCAGGCACCTCCTCTCTGTGAGCATCTGAGTGTCAGTGAGCTTTGGCAGCAAAGATATCAGTGTCCTTCAGGGAACAAGGCTGGGGAGAGTTTAATGAGTGGAAATTGCTGTTAGGGGGAATGGATCTTCCCTTGGATTTGCAGCTCCCAGTGCAGGCAGGAGCCACAGCCACCTGGGCAGTGGAGGGTGGAACACAACTGCTTGCACAGAAACTGAGAGGTTAGGAGAGGAAATCAGATTCAATCTGGGTTTGCCCTGCAGATTTTTCTGTGGTTTGGTGGCACTCAGGCATCCTGTGGTGTTGCTCTACACTTGCCTCTTGAGGCATGGAAGAAATGTGGTGATAAAGCTCTGCACAGCAGGTTGTCCCTGGCACCCACAGGCACCAGCAGCCACTGGGCAACCCAACAGGGGTGTCCCACCTTGATCCCACGGATTCCTTTGGATTTGTCCCAAAACAACCTGTAAACCATGAGTTCTGCAGGCCTTGGTGACCTCTCCTGTGCCCTGCAGCTCTGCCTGTTCCTGCAGCCACCCTCAGGGAAGGTACTGTGGTAGGGATGCAAACACCCAGGGCGGTGATATTTGCATGCTCATTGTGCCATAATGCAACAGGCAAATGTTCTGCAAGGGCCAGCGTGGGTAAATAACAGAATTTATAGCCTTTGACTGAAGTTAGAGAGTAAACCACACCCCCAGGGAAAGAGGAGACAAAACAAATACCTTCTGGTCAACCAAGGTGCACCCTGTAGGAAACCTCATGGTCTGTAGGAAACCAAACAGAGCAGCCCCTTCCCTGTCAGCTGTGGGATGGTGTTAAAAAAACCCACAGCATTTCTTTGTGTAGGCAATTTCTTTATGGTCACAGCACAAAGTGAGCTGGCTGCACGCAGGAGGCCACCACAGATGGCAATTACAGACACATTTCCTAGCCAGGGAAGGGATTAAGTAAAGCCCTGGAGTGACTTGGGTTTGTTTTTGTTTCTTTAATGCAACACATTAGGACAAGAAGTTCCTAAACCTTTTAAGTGTTTGGAGGGCGAGTGTTTTCCAGCAGTGTTCTACGTGTCTCTGGAAGGAAAGTTCAGGCTGCTCACAGCATCTGGCAGACCCACATGAGGAATTTTAACTCTGGGGAAGTTGGGGAGGTTGGCAGAGGCACGGGCAGCCCGTCCAAGTGGGAGCAGACGTGTGACTTTGGTGTGGCCAGGGTTCCTCACTCCCACTGGCCCAGCAGCTTCCCTTTGTGGGCAGATGTTGGCCAGAAAATCTCTTCCTTCAAAGCTTCCTTTCTGCTTCCCAGCACCAGCAGCTGCTGGTGGAAACATCCAGGGCAGGATGGGCAGCTTTGCACCTGCATTTGATGGTGTTGGCATGGCCTGCAAAGGGGCTGGTCCTGCCTTGGGCTGCTCTGCATTGCTGGTGCACAGCTGGCCCCTCTTCCCCAGGGGCAATTGTGGGCTGGCCCAGTGCAGGATTTGTGACCTCTCCTCCTGGGAGAGTGGGGTTTAACCCTGGGCATCCTCTCAGGGTTTGCACAGCCTCAGGCAGGGCAGCTGGAGCGTGGCAGGACAGAGCATCCTGCTGTCAGCTGGGACACCTCGCTGGGGAACAGGGAATGCTGCTCTCAGGTCAGGGTGGGAGATGGGCTCCAGGTGTTTGGGAGGAACATAAACTCTGTGCTCTGATCTGTTCGTGCTGCTGCTCTGCTGTCTCGTGTCCAACATCTCTGGGAATTACCTGAAAAGTAAAAAGTTTGTTTCTTCACTTTTTTTCCCCCCTCATGTATTGATGTTTCTAAAGGATCAAGGCATGTTTTTCCTGCCAGCCCTTGCCTGTGCTTAGGGAAGGGTTTGGCAGGCGCCACAGGGATTTTCCAGCACTTGGACTCTTTTCAAAGGCTTATTTTCCATTGGTGTTGTTTATCCATTTCCTTCATTTTTTGTTAAGAGCACAATTAAAGATTCCCAATATAGTTCCTAAGGCAGAGAGATTTTGTTGTTAGTTTCTGTCAGTCAGAGGCTTGGAGACACAACCAGAGACTGCTCAGGTTGTTTTTTTAGGGTGAAGCCAGGGTTGCACCCATTGTCCTCCCTTCTGGTTCCCTGATAAGATAACCCATAGCACAGAGGACCATCCCCAGTTGCCATGGGCAGCTTAGGGGGGGTCAGTGCAGCAGGCAGAAATCTCAGTTCAGGATAAGGCTGATGGTTGCAATTGCTGCTATAAGCTGATCTTCCCAGGGCTTTCAGCAACACGGGAAAAAAGTAACCTTTATGATGCCATTATGCAGTAATTTCAATTTATATTTGAGCTAACTGTACCACATCTAAAAGATTTCATCCACTGGGGTGCACTTGAATGCTAAAAAAGGGGGGAAAGGATGTCCCATTGTTTTGGTGGATCTGTTTTTACCTTAAATCATGTTTCTTTTATGTGTTTATTCTGCAGATTCTCGAAACAAAGCAACCAGCAGTCCCCAAGATTGAGTCCCCAGAGGGATATTACGAAGAGGCTGAGCCCTATGACATCTCAGTAAATGGTATATCCCAGCTAACCCTTGGGAGGGGCTTCGTGGGGGAGATGGTGACTTGAGATTCATGAGAATCAGTCAATGAAAGCACAGATATTTCCTACAGCTTTTGGGACAAATTCGTTTTCTGCTGCTCATCACCCTTGATATTACAGACCTAATGCTAGCTGTAAAGAAAGACTTCTGAATTGCTCCAATTTTTAACTTTCCTGTAGAAGTCAGTAATATGTTTGGGTCGATATATTGTCAGTGTAAAATGTTAGAAACCGTTGTGGGTCCTCTTTGTTTTGGTGGTTTTCTGGCAGATAGGCTGCAGCCAAACACAAGTTTCTATTCAGGACTGAGTGGTGAAGCTGTGGTGGCTTGTGTTCGTGTCCTAGTGCTCTAATTGTCCCCTTGGGGCTCAAAATCCACGGCTCTGCTGGTCTGCTAGGAGTGATAACCATTTTTATAATTGGCTCTTTATTCAGCTCTGTCTCTTGAGGCAGTTTAACCATCTGTAAACTTGATTAGAAAGCCACACTTGGTGTGAGGGGAGAGCCTGTGGGTTCCCTTGCACACACCCTCACTGCCTGGGACAGCACCAAGCCATGTCCTGGAGCAGTGCCACCCTTGCCTGTCCCCTCTGGGCTCCCCACCCCTCTGGGAGGAGGCTGCTGCATGCTGAGCCCCCACATTCTCACTTTTTACACTGAATTCCTGCATCCTTTTGTTGAACAGCCTCCACTGAGATTGCCTTCCTGTGATCTGATAGCAGAGCTGATCTTGTCATCGCTTTCTAATCCATTTAAGCCCACATGAGACAGATCCTATCACCCCACTGCAGATCTCTGCTCATCAGCCTTGCTGCAGCAGGGTGTGTGGCATGGGCAGAGCTAAGTGGCAAGAGTCAAGGCAAGCAGAGATTAGCTGGAGTACAGCCATGGATCCATGGGATCCCCAGCTTGTGTTATCCAGGCAGCTCCAGAACTCGCCCTCGGATCAGAGACGTGCCTGGCAGGAATGATAAGTGCACACCCAGCTTCCACCTCTGCTTTTCCTTGGTAACCTGCTGCTCTGAGATGCAAATACACCCACCACCCCCCCAAATGTAGGTCAGTCAGGTGCCCAAGGAAATGAGAGATCAGAGCTGTGCTAAAAGAGAAAAGCACAAACGATGGGGGCACTGTCCAAGGGGGGCAGCTCTGGGAGGCTCTCTGTGGCTGCTGGGACCAGCTGTCACACCAGCAGGCTCTGGGTTTGCCTGAGCACGGTCACAGTGGGGATAGGAGCCTCTGAAAGCAGCAGGGATGGGGCAGAGGATCCCAGTGATTCCCCAGCACCAGGAGTGTGGTGCCTCTGCATCCTGTGATTGCTCAGCACCTCTGCAGACCCCACCACATCCCTTCTACACAAGCCTGCTTTGTGTGAGCAGGAAGGAAGGAAGGAATGATAGTGAGAGTCTCTGTGCTCTTTGGCAGCCTCACCTTGGAGGGGGTTCCTGGGGGGGTGAGCCAGCAGGAGGAGCAGGGACAGATGTGGAGCAGGAGGGACAGATGTGGAGCAGGAGGGGCTGCAGGGGCTCAGGAGAAGGTGAAGTGTGCTGTGCTGTGCTGTGCAGAGGGGAGCTGGGCAGTGATGCTGGTGCCCTGCTTGGCCTCAGGAGATCAGGCTGCAGCATGGGGGCATTCCTGCAGGTCCCCCCCATCCCTGCCCCCTGCCCCACCCTGTGCCCTAGCAGGGGTCAGCAATATTTGTACCTGTCCTGCACAGTGGTGCTCACTGCTAGCAGATGGTCTGGGACCTTGGTGGGGCTGCTGTTGCTCAAGGGCAGTGTGGACATGCCTGGCTCTGCCCTAGCCAAAGATGCTGAAGCCTGGCCCCAGTAACCCCCCAGCCCTCTGTGCCTTTCCCCACAAGCTGGGTAGGGAGGGGGTGGCAGTCCAGGAAGCTGCTGGTGGTCTTTTCATAGAATCATAGAATGGCCTGGGTTGGAATGGATTTTAAAAACCATCTCGTTCTGTCACTATAGGACACAAAAAAACCACAGGCGCACACAGTTGTTTCTAAGGTGAAGAGAAAAAGGGGAGTTTATTTTCTGACTCCCAACATTTATAGCTTTTTAAAAGTGACAGTGGATTGGAGGGTGGCAGTGCCACCTCTCCAATGACACTGGACAAACTAACAGTCCATCCAATTTCTCCTCCTCCATAAAAGAAGGCAAAATAATGAGTTATTAACAGAAAGTGTGTGAGAAAGTTCGCTACAAAAATGTTAACATCAGAAGGCTTAGAAAATCTTAAAAAAACAGGGTGACATCGTTCCAACCCCCCTGCCATGTACAGGAGCACCTTTCACTTGACCAGGCTGCTCAGAGCTCCAGCAGCCTTGCCTTGAGCACTCCCAGGGCTGGGGCATCCCCAGTCCCTCTGAGCAACCTGTGCCAGTTCCTCATCATGTTTGCAGTCAAGAATTTTTTCCTGAAATCCAAGCTAAAGCTACACTCAGTTTGCATCCATTTCCCCTCGTCCTGTGGCTGTGAGCCCTTGTGAGAAGTCTGTGATAGTTTCTGACAGTGTTACAGCATGAGCCTTGGAAGACACCCATGTGTCCCCAAACAAATGGGCGTAGTGAAGTCAGACAAAAATAGGAACACGACTAAAATAAGTGGGTGCACTGCCAAGAAAGGACATCAAAGCAAGCCTCCAGATGGGCTGAGGAGATAGAGCTTTCGTGCACCGTCAGAGGTGGGACTGTGAGACACTGCAGCAGACCGCGGGTGAATTAATTAAAACCAAGCAAGCGGCCGACTCCGCTGGGTCTCGGGGTCCATCTTTCATCAGCACTCCCACCCCTCCGCTGGGGATGCTCTGCCTTTCGTTTTCCAGCTCCAGCAGAGGCTGCTGCTTCCCTTCCCTCTTGGGCTGAAATGTGTTAAAGCCTTATCAGCAGCCTTTGCATAATTGGAGGGTGCGATAAGGAGCGGAGTGGAACCGGGAGAGAGAGGAGCGGCGTGGCTGCCAGCTGAGCCATCACTGTTCTGGCTGAAACAGCTCATCAGCCCTGGCTGCTCTTAATTGCGATGATTCTGTTGTAGAGGGAATTGCCTTGTTTGAGGGGATGGGTTGAAAACGCTGTCCCTCTATGAAATCTCAGCCTGCAGGGATGGGACAGCCTGACTGGCCGAGGGGATTGATGCCCTTGTTCTCTGCATTTGCTTATCTGTTGCTTTCTCTCCTTCTCTCCCTTTCTCTTTCTTTTTGACTGTGCAGGTCTTTTTGGTAGGCTTGCTGCGGCTGGACCCAGGCCAGGGTTGCAGGTTACTGAGGGCGTTATTTATGCCACAATAACTATGGGTATGGCATGCTTTCCAAACCTGAAGTGCCTTTTTTAAACAACAACAACAGCAAAACAACCCAAAAATACCCCCCAAAAGCTCAGTTTTAGCAAAGATTATCAGGTATTTCCCCTGGACTTGCCTGCTACGTGCATGGAGGATAACCACCTCTCCCTGTCTGTTTTGCACAAAGCATTATTTTATGTGGCTTTCCCTGTGCTCAGGATGGCAATGAAGAGAACTCCCCTAGCCTTTATTCCCCTTTATTCTGGTTCTGTCACTGGTGTGGAGCTGATAATGGGTGGTAATGCTGGAAATGGCTGTTTGGTGAAGGATTGAAGGTGCTCCACTGGGCAGAGTGGGAATATAAGATGCTCTGAGCTTCCTGCCTCGTGGCATTGATTGAGATCATCTGGGAAGACCCACAGGAAAGCAGAGGTGGCTTTAGATGAAGGCATCCAGCACTGTGGCTGCCACCAGTGCCTGAGCTGTACGATTTGGGACTGAGTGAGCCTTAGTAGTGACCACAGGGCTGTCACAAGCCACCAGGCAAGGCTTGTCCCCATCTGGCAGATCACAGCCTGGTGAATGCCTTTCCTTCGTGAGGCTGTAGCAGTGTCACCAGGCCAGCAGCTCTTCAAGCAGGGAGGAGCTCACCTCATGAGGAACCACACTTGGGGTTGTGGTTGATGCACAGAAGAGCATCCAGGGCTTCTCAGGAGTAAGGTGGCAGCCTGAGACCTGCTGCTTAGGTGGGGCACCAGAGACTTCCAAAAGAGCCAGAGGGCCCATGTGGAAAAGGAGGGAGTTTGGGAAGATGAGGTTCCCTTAGGCATCCTTGCTGCTGCACGTGGAAGGGTCCTGTAGCAGTGCAGAGGTTCAGCTCCTTGGTGTTTGCAGGGCTGAGAAAAACCTGCACTGTTACTCCATCTGAATTTCTGCCTGTGGACGAGGTCTGCATAGTGGGAATGCACTGAGGTTTCCCATAAAAGATGGGCAGTTTGGTACATTGAGGGCACGGAGATGTGCTCCATTCAGAGACTTTGAAAGGGAGTAATTGCTTTTTAAAAAGTTTGCTTAGTTGGTGAAGTTTTGATTACTTGAGGGAGGTTGTAGTGTGGAATTTCACTGGGGATAGAAGTGTAGCTTTGTTACTGCATCTCAGTTCCTTATTTAAAGAACAAATAAACCCAACTGAAACGTTCTTCAGTGAAGCTCCTAATGCCTTTTTCTTTCCCTTTTCTGGCTGCTTTCCTTCTTTGCATTTGTACCAATCTGATAATGTTATTTTTATGTAGATAGTAGGATTTGGTGAGAATCCAAATTAGATTAAGTTCCAGTGAGAGAAACTTAACAATATTCCTCCATGCTGTTTGGTAGGACAAGAATGCCAAACCCTACACAAATGTTGCCCTAATCTTACCATATTGCTCTGTGAGCTTATGTTGTGACAGAGCTCTAAATGCCAGCCGAGCATTGCAAATCCCTCTGCAGTCAGGGAGAACATTTTCAGTGTTTTTGAGAAGCCTGGTACCACTGATCAGGTGAAAACTCCAAAATTCTGCAATGCCTCAGAGCTGAGTATTGAAAATTCCAACTCACCCTAGTAAGATAGCAATCCATTTAAAAATGAACATAAAAAATGTTGTTACTGCTCCTCACATTTGCCACTTATGACTAATTTTTGGTGCTGCAACAGTGTATTACTTCAAAGCCCCTTGCTGTCCCTTAGATGCTGAGTAGAGAGAGACCTGTTAGACCAGAAGGGGAAAGTGAATGACATCTGAAATACAATAGATCATTGCTTGCTGCATGGCCTTGCAAATACCATTTTTACTTCTGGCATTTAGAGGACAAGGGCTGATTGTAGCTTGCTGCTGCCTTTAAAATTGTGTGTGTTTGGCTTGAAGTGGAAAGTAGTAAAAGCATCTTTGGGGGGAAAGCAGCAAACATCAGGAAATGTCTGAGGGAATGTTCTCAGATTTGTGGTCAACCAAGAAGTGTCTTTTGAGTGTTTGCTAACAGAGGCCATTAGGCACAAAATACTGCAATGAGATTCATATTGGGCTAGAAAGAAAAAAGGATCTGTGAAGATAATTTCCCAGTTAATTATCCTCCTGTAGAAGAGCCTCAAAAGACACATCCCTGCACTGGAAGCTTGTGCATGTGTGAGCATGGCTGAGGGAAGCATTTGACTCAGAGTTATTCTAAAAATGGATTTAATGACAGAGCTTTGCTTTTGCTGTAGAAGACGGTGAAGCTGTTAGTAGTTCCTACGAATCTTATGATGAGGAAGAGAGCAGCAAAGGCAAGTCAGCAACCCATCAGTGGCCGTCCCCTGAGGCCACCATTGAGCTGATGAAGGACGCCCGCATCTGTGCCTTCCTGTGGAGAAAGAAGTGGCTGGGACAGTGGGCAAAACAGCTGTGTGTTATCAAGGACACCAGGCTGCTGGTGAGCAGATCCTCTACTCTCTGTCTAAAGCAATCTGGTTTTATGAGCTGAGGAAGGAAGTGGGACCTCAAACCATGTTAATGAGCTGGCAAAAAACAAAGTACCCCTAGAAGCAATGCTTCAAGAGCCACGTCCTGGAGATTTGGGGCTCTTGTTTCTTTTTTAGAAGGAACGTGGGCATGGGACATATTTGTGAAGGGGGCATAAGGACATATTTGTGACCAAAATCCCAATCCCCCAAAATGTCAAGGGATACTTTTTGGGGAAACTTTTTGAGGTGGTTGAGCAGAAGGGATACCTACCCCAGAGGCTAAGCACACACTTGATCCTGGGTCAGTAGAAGGTATTTCAGACCATGCATGCATGCAGTCAGATGTATGTGTACCTGCACATCAGGGGTCTCCTGTGTGTAGTCTGTGCAGACTGGGTGGAACTGCAGGACCTTCTTGTGTTCAGTGCACGTAATGCACGTGGCTGCATGACCTAATGCATCACTTGTGGGGCTCAGTTCCTGCCAGTGAGCAGGAAGGTTCCTCCTCTGCCTCTCACCCGCTCCTGTCTTCGTCCCCCAGTGCTACAAGAGCTCCAAGGACCACAACCCCCAGCTGGACGTGAACTTGCTGGGCTGCACAGTCATCCACAAGGAAAAGCAAGTGAGGAAGAAGGAGCACAAGCTGAAGATCATCCCCACGAACGCTGATGTCATCGTGCTGGGGCTGCAGAGCAAAGACCAGGCGGAGCAGTGGCTCAGGGTCAGTGACACCTTCAGGATTTGTCCCACTGGTGCTCCCATGCTTTGCTGGGAGAGCAGATCTTCTCTCAGCCCTGTCCTTGCATGCTCTGGCTCCCTTCCTCCCTGCAAGCCTTTATACAAATATACCACTTCATTTTCATGTCCTGCCATGGATTCTTCCTGCACTCCCTGCTGCCTTCACTGTGCTGGAGGCCACGTGGGGACCTCCCAGCCCCGCTGCTGTGGTGGGGGAGATGTCTGGGCTGGGTCCCCAGCAGGAATTGGCTGAGGGCAGGCGTAAATCCAGCCCTTCCCCTGCCTGGAGCCTCCTGGAGCCCAGGACAGCCTCGGGGCTGTGAGAGCCAGGGCTGCCTTTGCTGGCAGCCTCTCCCAGGGACTCGGATCCAGCAATTGCTGCTGGACGCCTGGTGCAGCACCAGGACAGTCCCCAGGGTCAGAGGGACAGCAAACCAGGCTGCCAGGCTGATGTGGTTTTGCCTGTCCTAGCTGGGGGAGATGAATTGATCCTGTTGCTGCAGCTCTCTCACAGGCTTTGGCTTCCCCTTCTGCACAGGTAATCCAAGAGACCAGTGGTCTGCTCTGTGAAGGAGGCAGTGAAGGCAACCAGTACATCCCAGACTCGCAGCGTCTCAGCTACCCAAAGGTACCTCTTGTCTCTACAGCACTTAGGCTTTCCAGCCCTGTTCCTCCAGTAGACAGTAGTGTAGTGCCTTAATTTTGAGTAAGCAAGGACTCATATGAGTGTCACCAGACCTCTGTGCTGCTGAAAAGGAGCATTCTTGGAACTGTCTTAATTTTCCTTTGCATCCTAATTTTGTTGCCATATCTTCCCTCCCAGACTAACTCAGCATTTGGCTACCCACTGTCTAGGGCAGGAACTGCTATCTCCTCCAGTGGGATGGTTGTGTTCTCCAAGAGCTTTGGGAGGGACACAGACACTTGGATGCCTGGGCTTGGGCTATCTCTAGTCCAGGTTTAGGTGACACTCCCCTGGGAGCAGCTTGTTTCAAAACAGTGGGAGGACAAAGAGACTTTCCTAAGTCTCTGGTGGACACCCAAAATTGACCTGTTTGGGCACCTGGCTGGTTCCTCTGCCCATGTCCCCTGCAGGGACTGTCAAATGCCCCCACCAGCCAGGCTGCAGGGTGCCATGGGGTGGCACCTGGTGTCCCTGTGTCTCCTCAGAGGTGAGCCCAGCTGGGGTGGGGCATGTTCAGGAGCAGTGGGAAGGGCACAGTGTGAGTGAGCTGGCTGAGGATGGCTGGGTGAAAGCATCTGCTACAGAGAGAGTGGGACCTCAGGATACGGGAGAAGGGGAAAAAGGTCCTTGCAGCACATTCTGGCTGGAAGAATGGGTCACCTGCATCTGTGGAGCCTGTGCCTGGTGCTTGTTGACAGGTGGAGGTGTCTGAGAGATACTCTGCAGCCTCTGAGAGCGGGAGCAGCACCGACGGCCACACGGAGACTGCTGAGGCTGTAAAAGATGGTAAAACCTTGCCCTGGGAGTGACAGGGAAAATGGGCCCTTGACCCTTCTGTGGCTGCTGCCACTGCCACCTCCAGCAGACCTGATGAAAGCTGTGTGTGCATTCCTTGCCTGGGAGTTTGGTATTCTTACCAGGATTACCTGTTGGTTCCACAGGCCTATTCACACACTGACTGATGTGCTCAGTAGGAGAGTGTTGAAGAGGTTCTTTAGACACTTTTGCCCTCCCACCTTGTGTCCCTGTTTTAGAGAGGAAAGGACTTGAATACAGTAAATTTTAATGGGTAATGGTTCTTAATTAAATTGTTTGTGGCGTAGGAAAGTGAAGGGAGGTTGGTAAGCACCCAGCAAGGGCTGTGCAAGCACCTCCCACTGCTCCTGCAGTCACTGGCCTTTGGTCAGAGCCAACCCACTTGTAAAGCAGGGCAGACTGGCATCTTCCACAGCTCCCTAACTGATCTTACTGGTGCCATCTTGCTCCTGAACTCCCTGGGCTCTGGACTTCTCCAGCCTGTCCCTGAGGTGCAGGTTTGCACTCTGCAAGGGATGTGTGTGAGGTGGGAAGCAGGCTGGGAGCTGGGGAAGCCACACAGGTCTTTTTCATTTCTGGTAGTTAAGAAGAAGGGCACAACTGGCCTGAAACTGAGCAACCTGATGAACCTTGGGAGGAAGAAGTCCAGCTCCCTGGATAGCCCAGAGAGATCCCTGGAGACTTCAAGTAAGTGGAGCATGAGTCCCTCTGCAGGGATTGGCCTCAGGGCTGGATCTCAGTGTGCAGGGCAGGATGAGCACTGGGCATCATCCTCCTCCAATGGGCCTGTGCCAGGGGGTCCTGCCCAAATGCAGATTGTGGTGCCTGTGGCTCTCAGGGTGACCCAAGAGGAAGGGTGGGTAACACCAGACATGCACACACAGGGCATTTGTGCTGCCCAGGGTGTGGGAGCCTGCAGGGAGAGTTGAGGGTCAGCTTGTATTTACCACCTGGGACCAACTTTGTCCAAGCAGCTGCAGCCAGCTTGCTGCTCCAAAGCTATCCTGAATTTCAAGGGTCTCATTTTGACCTTGAAAAGCCTTTTCACCCTGTTTTATGTAGATAGGAAAGCTTGTCTTTGTGCTTTTGCTCTTTATTGGTGCCCGTGACTTTGTGTTGTGTGGTGATTTCATAACCTGCCCCTTAGACATCCCCAGGCTGTCACACAGATCAACCTGGATTAAATGGAAAATGTGTCTAATGAGCTGTGATTCCTTGCAGGTTACCTGAATGTGCTGGTGAACAGCCAGTGGAAGTCACGGTGGTGTCAGATAAAAGATGGGCACCTCCATTTCTACCAGGACAGGAACAGAAGCAAGCTGGCTCAGCAGCCCCTGAGTCTGGCAGGCTGTGAGATCATCCCAGAGCCCAGCCCTGACCATCTTTACTCCTTCCGCATCCTGCACAACGGGGAGGAACGCCTTGTTCTGGAGGTAGGGGGTCCATCTCAGAGAAAGCTCTGCTTAAAATCACCAGCTCGGGAACCTTAGGAGGTCTAAATGCCAATGAATTCCTCCAGAGGAACGTTGGTTCAACCAAACAGAACCTGAAGAGCAGGGCTTTGGTTCATCTGGCTGTGGTCACCTGGAATTGTGTCCCCCCTCGCTGGTAATGCAGGCTGTGTGTGCTGCTGGCAGCTCTCAGCCTTCACCTCTCATCTTAGGGTGGGACAGGGGTCCTCTCGAGATTCCCATCTCTCCCCCCACTGCAGGATAACCTTGGATAATTAAGTTCTGCAGGGTGCATTGCAGATGGGTAATGTTAGATGAGGACAGTGCCACTTCAGGGATTTAAAGCTGTGGTGAGGAGGAACAGAGAGCTTCATGTTTTGACAGCAGAGCCCCAAAGCGATGGGGCACGCATCCCAAGTAAGCCTATCACAGGTCTGCCCCTGAAAGTGCAAGTGAATTCATCTCCATCTGTTACTTTCCTTTGCCTGCATCCAGGACTGTTTATCTCTAATCTTACTTCTCTCTGATGACAGCATGGTTATAGTAGGAGGTGGACAATGTGAGCAATTTCCTGTATTTTTCCAGTGGGTGGAATATTTATAGCTAAACAACTGACTTTGAGGGCATACCATGAAATTGGAAGATGTTTTTGTTGTTTCTGACTCAGGGTCTGTGTGTATCTCACAAATTTTGCCCAATTACAGATGTGAAGAAGAGGTGCTGGGAAAATTTACATTTTGTGAATGGAAGAATCTGTATTTTGTTGGGATGTCAGACTCAATGTCAGACTCAATGTACGGACTGGCTGGCTGGCAGGCTTCCCAAGGACTGAAGTCTCTGCTAAATAAAACAGACTGAAAGCTTAAAATATACTTTCCAGTTTGGAAAGTGTATTTATATATATTCACTTGCCCTGAATTTTACTTTGTGGTTTCTGCTCTGACTCCTCAAATCAGTGCAAAAAGTGGCTACATCAGCCAACTTCTTGATTTAGGTGCAGTCCCCTGCACTGGGAGGTGCATGTGGCTGTTTGCTAGAGCTGACTTTACGGCACAGAATTTAACTCTTCGTGTTGCAGAATGCCAGACTGCTCACTGCAGCAGGGAATTGGGTCCTGACCATGTTAAAGCAACGGACTCTGATGCTCTGAACCCTTCCCTTCTCCTCTGCAAAGAACCGTGGAAGGGGTTTGTGCCCTGGGACCTGGCAGGGTCTCCTTGCCTCTGTTCTGGCAATGGCATTGCTGCACTCTGCTGGTGCAAAATAAAACCCGCAGGCTTTCCTCACCCACAGCTGCTCCCTGCCAGCATCTCCAGCCCCAGAGACTTCTCTTACTCCTGTAGACAGCTGAGTTGATCACCACTGAAAGGAAAATGCAGATTGACTAGAAATTTTAGGAAGGAGCAGAGCTGCATTTATGTAGCTGCCAAATTTTTGAATCAGTCCATACACAGAGCTGTACTTTTAAGGCACCTTTAAGAGCCTACTTTTAAGTTTTACTATAAATACCCAGGGGATTGCCAGCGTGCTTCCCTGCACAACCTAAGCCAGCATCAGCCCTGTGAGTGCAGAGAAAACACTGCTGCAACCTGTCCTGTCTGTCTGATCCCCCTGCAGGCAAAGTCCTCAGAGGAGATGGGCCACTGGCTGGGCCTCCTCTTGTCGGAGTCAGGCTCGAAAACAGACCCAGAGGAATTTACCTACGATTACGTGGATGCTGACAGGGTTTCCTGCATTGTGAGCGCTGCCAAGAATTCCTTCTTGTATGTCACTGGTAATGGGTTGGGGCTGGTGGAGGGAAAGCAAGCCAGAGCAGGGGGCTCTCCACTTGTGGGAGGTTGGCTGCCGTGGAAATAGGTGGTGAATTCACAGCTCCAGCTCAGTCACTTTCTTTTGGGACAGGAGAGGGCTTCCTGTCCCACCAGAGTGCGTCTGGCCTGAGCTGCAGCTTGCCATGGGGCTGTGGCAAAAGCAGGTTGGGCTCTCATCCACCCAGTGCATCATGCCACTGGGGCAGGGTGGCTGTGCTGCTGTGGCTGAGAAAGGAGAGAGCCCAGGGCACGTACAGCCCCGCTCTGGTGGGTGCTGCTTACGGGGCAGCAGCAGCAGCAGCAGTGACCCCACTGCTCTGCATGGCTCTGCCTTCTCCCCTGCTGCATCTGGCTGCCTGGCCTTGCCCAGACCTCAGCACTGGTGTTCTCAGATGTCTCAAAGTGCAGAGCCATGCAGCAGCTCCAGTCCCCCTGATGGGGTGTCCTGTTGACAGGCTGATGCAGAGGAAATACTCGGAGCCCAACGCCTACATCGACAGCCTGCCCAAGGGCAGGGTGCAGCAGGACGAGCTCTACGACGACGTGGATCTGCCAGAGCTGCCTGTGGTGAGACAGCTGCCCTGCTGCAGGGAGCTCTGGGGCACCACAGCAAACATCTGCCCACGGGGAGTCTCCAGCAGGGAAAGGGGGGATTCCAGCCCCTGGGGAGATCCTGGCCTTTGCAATGGAGCAGAAGCAAGTATGGGGAGGAGTTGCTAAGGAATGGGAGAGAGGTTTCCAGGAAGGGGCAGCAGGGATTCTCAGGCAGCTGGGATAAAATTCTACAGTTTTCATCAGCAAACAGCATGGCTTATTTGGTGATAGTGGGCTTTTTGGAGCCTAGCCTTTCAAAAATTCCTTTCTATGCCTGTAAGAGCAAGTCCTGTGTGAAAGGACAGGAGCAATGGGTCCTGCTGGGAATGGGACTGTCACCTTAGGAAAGGCAAAGAATGTGGCAGGGGTTGCTGGATGTACAACAGTGTGATATCCTTGCATGGGGCTGTTGCTGCTATCAGAGACCTATTGAAGGAAAACAGGAGGGGCCTTTCCTTCAGTACTTGAAAAAGGTCTCTGTGGAATGACTCAGAGACTGGCATTTTAGTTCCTCTAAGACTTTTGGAAAATACTCCAGACTGCCTGAGATAGTGCAGCTCTGCAGCGAGATGTTTCCTGTACTTCCAGTTGCAGCAGATGGTTTCTTTTGCAGGAAGAAGCACCCAAGAGTGAGAGCAAACTGGAGGGGGATCAAGACAGAGTGTATCTGGATCTCACCCCAGTGAAGTCCTTGCTGCACTGTGCTGGCAAGATGTCATGCCAGTCCTCCCCCCTCAGCTCCCCATCTCTAGAAAGGGCTGCCAGCAAGGCAGAGAGCCCACCTGAGGCTAAGGAAGCTGAGCCCTGTGCTAAGGCAGCAGAGACCTCGGAGCAGGTACTGTCCAAACCATGATGCCAGGCCAGACTTAACCCCTGAGCCCTTCCCCACCCCTCACCATCCCCCTTGGTTTCCTCCCCAGAAGCTCGTGGAGAGGCCGGAGCCCGAGGAGGCTGTGCCGCGGGTGCCCGCTGCCAAGGGGCAGAGCCAGCAGCAGGGCAGCGTGTCCCCCGAGGTGCCAGCGGGCCTGACTCCGGCGGGCAGTCCCCAGCTGGTGCCTGCACACCGGCCCAAGATGCCACTGCCAGGTGGGTGTGCTGCTCCGGGGGCCCAGGGGTGACTAAAGAGAGGGGGTGCCTGTGATTCGACGTGCCTCTGCTCTCCAGCAGCCTGTGTGTGGGAACCCAGGAAATTCCTCTGGCTACCCTGGAGGGCTTGAGCCATGCCCAGGGGGCTCAGAGACCTTGGCACACAGCCCAAGACACCTGTGCCTTTGATTTAGCCCTTGGAAAAAACAATTATCAACCTTTATATAAGACTTAAAAGTCAAAAGAGTTGAAGTAGAATAATAGTTAATTTGTCATGGGGTGAAAAATTGATTTTTGAGGTTTTTAGAATGGGGGCTCGGGGTCCCAAGATGGAGGAATTTGGGCGTGCCTTGTCCTTTTTCCTTCTTCTTCCTGGCCTCCATCTTCTGGGTGATGTTGGCACTTTTAGATTGGTTTAGAGTAGAAGCTCACTGTCTAACATAGGTGACAGGTATTGGGAAGTTATTGTAAAGAGTGTACACATAGTTTTTAGTATAACAAGACAACACCAGCTCTGAGGTGGGCAGTGTGCCTCAACCCAACCTGCCAGACAGACCTCAGCGGGTCGGAGAAAGAATTTTATAGATAGGAAACAATAAACAACCTTGAGACCGAGAACTGAGGAGTTCTGACTCCTTCTTCGACTGCCAGGCTGGGAAAAGAGACTTTCTAACGCATCTTGGGGTCAGTGTGACCAGCTACAGTCCCGAGATCTGTGTGCTGACTCTAGTGGCTGGTGGCTTTTCAGACCTTCCCTTGTTTTCTTCTCAAGCACCTGGAAAGGTTTTCTCCCTCCTGCTTTTTTTCCCCTGGCTGAGCTTGTTGTTGGTGGGCTGTGTTTCCAGCAGGAGCAGTGGAAACCAAGCTGGGCAAGAACAGGACAGAGGCAGAGGTGAAAAGGTTCACGGAGGAGAAGGAGCGGCTGGAGAGGGAGAAGGATGAAATCCGAGCCCAGCTCACCCAGCTGCGCAAGGAGAGGAGGGAGCTGAAGGAAATGCTTGGTGGCAGCACAGGTGGGATGTGTGGAATTGAGCCGAGGTGGGGCTCTGGAGAAAGAGGGGGCAATGGACCTGGCCCTTCTGGGACCAGAAGAGATGGGGGGAACCTGGTGCTTTGAGCCAAACCATGTAACCCAGATTGCACTAGAGCAAGAGCCACAGTCCCTCTTGGGATAAAACCCCTGCTCCCCTCAGGAGCTCCCCAGGTTCCCAGCAAGGCACCAAGATTCCTCTTCCTACACAGACAAGAGCCTGGAGCAGAGGCTGAAGGAGATAGATGAAGAATGCAAAAGGAAGGAAAGCCAGAGGGTGGACCTGGAGCTGAGCCTGGTGGAGGTGAAGGAGAACCTGAGGAAGGCAGAGTCTGGCCCGGTGACACTGGGCACAGCAGTGGACACCACACACCTGGAGAACACAGCCCCACGGGTATGTGGGGCACCCCTGGGATGCAGAGCAGCTTTCTGGCAGCTAGGCAGTCACACAGTCTCAGCCTGCTTAAAAATGTAATTAATAATAGCATCATTAGTGTAATATGCCATTTTGTATGAATGTATAGCTAAAATGTCTGTATTGACTATTATATATCATATACATAATGTAATAATAATCTAATCAGGCAGCAGCAGTAATGGGGAAGTGAAAGGTGGATGGGGCTCAGGAGAGTGGTTGTATTTTCCTGTGGGACCTTGAGCAACACCCTCCAGAGCCATGCAGGTCTGGATTCAGCTCCTTCTGTGCTTGGCTGAGCTAAGGGATGGTTTTTGCAGGAGGAGATTCAGGCATCTAAATTCCTTCTTGGGAACTTGTTTCCCATGAAATGGAGATCTCCAGCACCTGCACCCTGCTCTATATCTAATTCTAGAGTCCTCAAAACCCAAACACACCACAAACTCCCCTGGTGTTTTTTGAAATTGGCATGTCACTGAAAAAATGCACCTCCATGCAAATGGGATGACACTGTGACTAGGAGATGGTGGGAAAAGGCAGCAGTCTCTCTCAGGAGTCTGTAGTCATAACCATTTCTCTGATTTTTATTGTAGGTTCAGGCAAAAAGTGCCAGTCCAGCAAACAGCACAGAGAACTCACCGGTCAATTCAGCCACGGCTTTAAAAAACCGGCCCTTATCTGTTATGGTCACGGGGAAGGGAACAGTCCTACAGAAAGCTAAGGTGAGGCACAGCACAAAAATCCATCTGGGACAGCCTCTGCTCTTCCCTTCTGGCAGTGGAGCAAACTGGCTGTGTGGGATGGGATGTGGGTGGGCTTCCTATGTCTGAGAAACACCCCTGACCAAAACAATTCAGACACAACAGCCTGATTTTCCTCCAGTCTTTTCACCTGTGTTTGCCTTGCCTACAATTTAAATGAATAAATACATGCATTGTTTATAACTTAAAATATCCCTGACCCACCCTGCAGCCAAAACCACTTGGGGACCAGACAGTCATGCTGATCCCATGCACGTCACGCTTGCCTGCTTTGCATTTTGACTGATTTGCCTTTATTCCTTGGCAGGAATGGGAGAAAAAGGGAGCTAGTTAGAAGCACATTGTTCAGAGATGGACTAAAGACTCGAATTGCCCACGCTTGGCCCAGGGGATTCAACCATCTGTCAGTGGAGGTCGGGTGTTGAGCACCACCACACACCAAGTGCCTCCTCCACGTGGTGCCCACGGCTCCGACGCAGCGCTGGAGCCACAGCTGCTGATAGGAGTTATCCCAGTTATCCCACGTGAACCTGCTCTTTCCAGACCAATCCCAACCGTGTAGCTAAAACAATAACAGCCAGTGGCAATCCTTCCATCAAAGTCCTAACCCAGCTGATGTAAACAAGAACGTTACTGTACATAGGGGGTGTTTTGTGTATTTCTACTCTGAAGGGTTATCAATGAGTTATTAAGGTTTCTATAGTAGTGACTGTAGTGGATTCAGAAGGAACCTCTGCTCTTCCTCAGCCTGGTGAGTTTGTACCTGTCCTGATAAAGTTGTCAACCTGTCTTGGTGCCAGTCATCACTTTCATCCAGCCTTCAGTCAAGGGCTGTCCCACATGTGAGCAATTCTTCAGACATGAATGAGAAGCACACAGCAGCCTGTCCAGGGCAGTTTTCAATCATTGTCCTGGTGCATGCCAGCATCTCCTACCAGCTGCAGGTTTGCTAGAATGTTGAGCTGCTCACCTTCTCATGCTGTAAGCTGTGTTACAGACTGGCAGCACCAAGAGCTCTGAGCAAAGAAAACCTGCCAGGCACATTGAGTTAACTTTCTTGAAGGTCTTACTTCCCCTGAGGAGTTTGTTCTTAAAAAAAAAAAAAAAAAAGGAACAAAAAAAGAAAATAAATAAAAAAGTAATATTGGAGGGGTTGCTCAGCTGGATCCCTGTGCATCCTTCAGGGATCCCCTTTCCCAAAAGGGGGGAGGTAAAGCCGTGCCTGTGCTGCTGCCCCAGCTGTGGTGGTGCCTGATCCTCACAGAGCTGCAGCTGAAGCCATCCCTCTGTCCCCGTGTCCCTCCGCACTGCAGGGCTGAGCAGCCTGCCCTGCAGTAAGGCTGCACTGCCAGGGCTCTGCTGGACCTCTTGGTGCTGTCACCCTCATTTCCTGATCATTAATACAGCCTTTGGGCCCTGGCAGTGTGGCCCACAAAGCCCACCCTCTCTACCCTAGCCAAGCTTTCTGATGAAAGGGGCTGGAGATTTGGAACAGCTAAACTTAGAGACATTGAAATTTGAAGGGTGGCAGTGGGTTGGCAGAAATCTATGCACTCCTCCCGTCCCTGTAACCTGCTGACACGTGTGATGGCCTGGAGACACCTCTCCCTGTCTCCTCTGGTGGCCCTTCAGAGCCCAGGCTCAGGAACTGGGCTGACTGGATGGGGCTGGAGCTGTTTTCCAGCCCTGCCAAGTTAAAGCAGCCCCACTTCCCAGGTTGCGTTATCCATGGGGCCCTGTGGCTGCACCAAAGCCAAGGGAAGGCAGACAGGAAAAATGTTGTACCTTCCTCACCCTTGAACATATTTGGCAGGCTGAGACCAGCTCTGAAGGGCTGATCTCTCTTCACACAATGGCCAAACAGCCGTGGGAGCACGGGCTGTGATCCCCAGAGCTGGTGCTGCCCCTGCGGTGAGTGAGGATGTCCTGACAGGGTCTGGGCTTGCTTGCCCCCACCACAGAGCCAGGGTGCAACAAAACCCTTGGTCAGGGTATCATGGAAGCAAGAAAGGTGACTGTGCTCCCATTTTTTTAAACTCTTTAGTTCCCACTGTGGTGCAGATGGAGGAATTGCTAGTGCCAGGCCTCTGGAGCCTCGGCTGGCAGGTTGGCTCTGTGCAAAGTTTTGCACATAGGAAAAAATCATGCAAATAAACTGCTGACCCTTCTGGTTCAGGACCCTGGGGATTTCCTTCTCCAGAGCACCAGAAGGCCACAGACTCCACGAAGGTTTTGTTTTGGCCCATGAAGAGCTCAAGAGCCCCTCTCTGTACCTGACTATCCGTGTAGCGCCATGCCCCCGCTGCCATCCTCCCGGAGTTATCCAGACATTTCACTGGGACAGCCATGGGCAGGAGCAGCTCTGCTTTCCCCCTCACTGCCCAGCAGCTTCAGTGCTCCTGCTGGGATGTCTCCATGAGGGAATGGTAAACATGGGCAAGTCCTGAAGGACACACTTCCCCCAAACAAGAAACGTTGAACCATGTCTCTGTGTCCCCATTGTTTTCCTAACTCAAGGCATTTCCTTTGTTGTAACTGTGACCTATAAAGTGGCGCTTTAGAGGGTTTTATAATAAAATGTTGAGTATATTATGGTACCAGTGGTTTTCTCAGTGATGGGGCTTGTCCCTGCTCTGCTTCCCAGTAGATTTAAGTGCATCAAATCCCCAATACCAGTAGTTACTACAAATCCTTAGCTGTACACTAGAACTCCAGTGAACTATAGCTTAAACAGTTGCGATTCCAGCTTCAAGAAAAACAATTTTCAGAGATCTAACCCACTGCAAAACAGCAGTAACCCTGAGAATTTACATGAAGACACGTAACAGATTCCTGCCTGTATCTCTGCAGCAGTCCTCTTGCCCAGAACCAGCAGTGGAAAACCTTCCACTGCCTTCCTCTGGCCACTAGATAGCAACTGTGTGCAGGCTCACTGCCTGCTGCAGTCTGAGGGATGGGCTTTAGCTGGGAAGGAAAGAAAAAAGTTATGAAAGAAAGCAGCTGAGTCCTTTACAGAACGGACACCAAAGCAGACACGTGTGTGAAACCTCCCTTGGTGGCTCCACTCCCACAGGCAGCTTGGGAGGCACTGTAGCTGCAGCACAGATTCCTGGGCAGCTCCCACTCCCTGGCCTCTCCGAGCTGGCTCTTTGACACAAACCTGCCACTGAGCTCCTTAGTGTCCTGTCAGCCTCTGAGCCCAGGATTCCCCAGATAACTCCATTTGGGGGGATGGTTTTGTGCACTGCTTTTGTCCTTGCCCAGCATCGCTGCCCCATTGCCTATAGCTGCTTCAGAACGCCCCTGTATCAGCTCCAGCTGATAAAATTGCTGCTTTTTTAGTCATTCCAGTGCCGTCCTCCAACTGCAGCCAGCCCACCATGGGGCCTGAAGTGTCCCCAGAAGAATTCCATATTCTTCTGGAGGGAAATTTCCTGCTACAAACCATTTCCCTTAGCAAGTTTCTCATTCAACTACCTCCACATTTCTTGCTTCGGAGACACAGAACCCCACAAAAGCTCCTGAGTGTTCCTGACTACCACACTACCACAATATGCTAGTGGGCATGTTGATTTCCAGTAAGAGAGAAGTAAAGTGACAGATTTTAAAAGGGAAAAAAAAATTACCTCAGATCAATGGAGAAGCTGGCCTGAATGCTTATGTAAGATGTCTCAGGTATGAATCAAATTAATTTCCTTGTGGCGGTGTTCGCTGGGGTCCCAGGATGAGGGAAGAGATGAGAAAGTTGAATCCATGTTTCAGAAGGCTTGATTTATTATTTTATGATATATATTATATTAAAACTATACTAAAAGAACAGAAGAAAGTATTTCATCAGAAGGCTTAGCTAAGAATAGAAAAGGAAAGAATAACAAAGGCTTGGACTGACCCAGTCTGAGCCAGCTGGACTGAGATTGGCCATTAATTAGAAACAATCACATGACACCAATCCCAGATCCACCTGTGGCATTCCACAGCAGCAAACAATCATTGTTTGCATTTAGTTCCTGAGGCCTCTCAGCTTCTCAGGAGGAAAAATCCTAAGGGAAGGATTTTTCAGAAAATATCAGAGTTATTCAGAAAATATGGCTACAAGATTGCAGGGGGGCTTGAAGGTGAAGAAGCCAGCTGGCTTTACAGGGAGCATCAGCAGACCTCTTGCAGTCTGGCCCTGGCTTTTGGCCTTTTGCATTTTGGTGTGCAGGGAGAATGGCACGGCGGGATCAAACCCCAGCTTCCCTGCAGCAGCCTCTACAGGACAGCTGCCATCCAACATTTACTCACCACAAACAGGTATGGTTTCACTTGCTGAGGGGGTGTAAGACTAAAGGGGGTGGAAATCGTGGCACTTACTTAAATCCCATTTTTAAAGGAGAAACAGGCTCTCTCCTGGAGTCAGCAGTGGCCCAGCACCAGCCAAAGCTCACCCAGCAATCCTCCAGAGTAATTCAGAGCTCCATTAGCAGCAGCAGCCCAGACACCCATGACAAGCTGGCACAGACAGCATCCTCTGAGCTCCTGTGATGCCAGACAGGATTAGTGCTGGCTTTGCAGGGACCCCACCTCCCCAGTGCCTGTGCCAGCCTCAAATATTGACCCAGCCTTAAGGGAATGAGCTCCCATCAGGTACAGCCTCATTAAATATTTCTGATTGAATCATGGCAAGTCTGAGAGTGAATTTAATAAGGGATCATGTCAGAGACCCACTTACCTACTTACTCTTTTTTAATTAAAATTTACAAGAGAAAGGGCCTAGAGATTAGCCAGGAACTTCAAGTAAAATTTTTTAACAGAAAAAGGAAACAGCTCCAAAAACTGCTCAGCTGTGTCCTACCGTCCTGTGGGATCAGCAGATCTCTCCAAGACCATCCCCTGTATCCTAATGATCAGGCTGGCTTTTCCCATCTCCTCCCAATGCCCCATGACCTTCTTACCTTGCCGAGCAGTTTGTCTCACACAAAAGGAGAGCTGGTGGGTGCTGCTGCTGCTGCTGCCAGAGAATGTCTGAGCATCTATCCAGGCTTCAGGAATCACCTGCTCTCAGCAGGAATGTCAGGAGGAAGGTCACATGTAGATCCCTGACATATGGGGATCCCCTAAGGCACTAAGATCTTATCCAGGTGTACTCAGAGCCCAAAAATTTGGTTTAGAAACCAGCTTTCCTGAGCTGCTCCACGAGTTTCCAACCTCTCACATCATCTCTACTTGACAAACTGATGCACAGAGATAGATAAACCCTGTCCAGCATTGAAATGTTGTCTCCAGCATGAGATTTTGCTTCCTGAATCACACAGGGATGTTTGTGTACCTGTGATGCTTAAAGCCATCAGGATGGTAAAAATGAAGGGTTTCCCCAGCTCAGGACCCAGGCAAGCCTGCCTTGTTCCTCATGCAGCCCACATGTATACTTAACAAAGTATAATTAAATTTTATATATATTTATAAATATATAAGTAAATATTAGTATATAATATTTTAATATATTAATTATATATAAATTCTATTTTAAAATAGGAATTATTTTGCATATTAATAATAATAATTGTATATATAATTATATCTATAATATATATAATTTTATCTATAAAATGGTATATATAATATATATTATATAAAAATGTGAATATAATATAATATAATATAATATAATATAATATAATATAATATAATATAATATAATATAATATAATATAATATAATATAATATAATATAATATATTTATATATAAATATAAATATTATATATTTTAATGATTTATATATATATATCTATCTCACAATAATATATTAAAATAAAGAACTCACAGATTGTACCACACCACATCAGCCACAAGCTAAAGTGCTCAGCAGCAGCACTGCACACAGCATCCTGCAATCAGCACAAGGAAAAGGTTGAAGCACTTGCAGAAGGCCAGGAGGGCAGGTCCCAGCTGCAGAGCTGTGTGCCAGGCAGTGTGAGTTCAGGCTGATCCTGCAGAGGACAAAGGCCTGTGAGGGGTGAGCTAATGATGCTGTTGGGGAAAATTATCACATGGCCTACTCTATTATAGCATGGCCTACTCTATTATAGCATGGCCTAGGATATTATCACATGGCCTACCCTATTAGAGCATGGCCTAGGATATTATCACAAGGCCTACCCTATTATAGGATGGCTTATGATATTATTACATGATCTACCCTATTATAGCATAGCCTACCCTATTATAGCATGGCCTAGCCTATTATAACATGGCCTAGGATATTATCACATGGCCTACCCAATTATACCATGGCTTATGATATTATTACATGGCCTACCCTATTATCGCATGGCATAGCATATTATCGCATGGCCTCCCTTATTATCACATGGCCGAGGATATTATAGCATGGCCTAGGATATTATAACATGGCCTACCCTATTATAGCATGGCCTAGGATATTATGAAATGGCCTACCCTATTATAGCACGGCCTACCCTCTTAGAGCATGGCCTAGGACATTATCAAATGGCCTTCCCTCTTATAGCATGGCCTCGGATATTATAGCAAGGCCTACCCTATTATAGCATGGCCTCCCCTATTATAGCATGACCTACCCTATTATAGCATAGCCTAGGATATTATCACAGGGCCTACCCTATTATAACATGGCCTAGGATATTATCACATGGCCTACCCTATTATAGCATGGCTTATGATGTTATCACATGGCCTACCCTATTATAGCATGGCCTAGGATATTATTACATGGCCTACCCTATTATAGCATGGCCTAGGATATTATCGCATGGCCTCCCTTGTTATAGCATGGCCGAGGATATTATCACATGGCCTACCCTATTATAGCATGGCCTAGGATATTATTACATGGCCTACCCTATTATAGCATGGCCTACCCTATTATAGCATGGCCTAGGATATTATCACATGGGCTACCCTATTATAGCATGGCCTAGGATATTATCGCATGGACCCCCTTCTTATAGCATGGCCTAGGATATTATCACATGGCCTAGGATATTATCACATGGCCTACCCTATTATAGCATGGCCTACCCTATTATAGCATGGCCTAGGATATTATCACATGGCCTAGGATATTATCACATGGGCTACCCTATTATAGCATGGCCTAGGACATTATCACATGGCCTACCCTATTATAGCATGGCCTAGCCTATTATAGCATGGCCATGGATATTATAGCATGGCCATGGATATTATTACATGGCCTACCTTATTATAGCATGGCCTCCCCTATTATAGCATGGCCTCCCGTATTATAGCATGGCCTAGGACATTATCACATGGCCTACCCTATTATAGCATGGCCTAGGATATTATCACATGGACTACCCTATTATAGCATGGCCTAGGATATTATTACATGGCCTACCCTATTATAGCATGGCCTACCCTATTATAGCATGGCCTGGGATATTATCACATGGCCTACCCTATTATAGCATGGCCTAGGATATTATCACATGGCCTACACTATAATAGCATGGCCTAGGATATTATTGCATTGCCTACCCTATTATCGCATGGCCTTGGATATTATCACTTGGCCTACCCTATTATAGCATGGCCTAGGACATTATCACATGGCCTACCCTATTATAGCATGGCCATGGATATTATTACATGGCCTACCCTATTATAGCATGGCCTCCTGTATTATAGCATGGCCTAGGACATTATCACATGGCCTCCCTTGTTATAGCATGGCCGAGGATATTATCACATGGCCTACCCTATTATAGCATGGCCTAGGACATTATCACATGGCCTACCCTATTATAGCATGGCCTAGCCTATTATAGCATGGCCATGGATATTATAGCATGGCCTACCTTATTATAGCATGGCCTCCCCTATTATAGCATGGCCTCCCGTATTATAGCATGGCCTAGGACATTATCACATGGCCTACCCTATTATAGCATGGCCTAGGATATTATCACATGGACTACCCTATTATAGCATGGCCTAGGATATTATTACATGGCCTACCCTATTATAGCATGGCCTGGGATATTATCACATGGCCTACCCTATTATAGCATGGCCTAGGATATTATCACATGGCCTACACTATAATAGCATGGCCTAGGATATTATTGCATTGCCTACCCTATTATCGCATGGCCTTGGATATTATCACTTGGCCTACCCTATTATAGCATGGCCTAGGACATTATCACATGGCCTACCCTATTATAGCATGGCCATGGATATTATTACATGGCCTACCCTATTATAGCATGGCCTCCTGTATTATAGCATGGCCTAGGACATTATCACATGGTCTACCCTATTATAGCATGGCCTAGGATATTATCACATGGCCTACCCTATTATAGCATGGCCTACCCTATTATAGCATGGCCTGGGATATTATCACATGGCCTACCCTATTATAGCATGGCCTAGGCTATTATAGCATGGCCATGGATATTATTACATGGCCTACCCTATTATAGCATGGCCTCCCCTATTATAGCATGGCCTCCCGTATTATAGCATGGCCTAGGACATTATCACATGGCCTACCCTATTATAGCATGGCCTAGGATATTATCACATGGCCTAGGATATTATTACATGGCCTACCCTATTATAGCATGGCCTACCCTATTATAGGATGGCCTACCCTATTATAGCATGGCCTACAATATTATTACATGGCCTACCCTATTATAGCATGGCCTAGGATATTATCACATGGCCTACCCTATTATAGCATGGCCTAGGATATTATTACATGGCCTACCCTATTATAGCATGGCCTAGGATATTATTACATGGCCTACCCTATTATAGCATGGCCTAGGATAATATTACTTGGCCTACCCTATTATAGCATGGCCTACCCTATTACAGCATGGCCTAGGATATTATCCCATGGCCTAGGATATTATTACATGGCCTCCCGTATTATAGCATGGCCTAGGATATTATCACATGGCCTCCCATATTATAGCATGGCCTAGGATATTATCACATGGCCTACCCTATTATAGCATGGCCTAGGATATTATCACATGGCCTACCCTATTATAGCATGGCCTAGGATATTATCGCATGGCCTAGGATATTATCACATGGCCTAGGATATTATTACATGGCCTACCCTATTATAGCATGGCCTAGGATATTATCGCATGGCCTAGGATATTATCACATGGCCTAGGATATTATTACATGGCCTACCCTATTATACCATGGCCTAGGATATTATTACATGGCCTACCCTATTATAGCATGGCCTAGGATATTATCGCATGGCCTCCCTTATTATCGCATGGCCTAGGATATTATCGCATGGCCTCCCTTATTATAGCATGGCCTAGGATATTATAGCATGGCCTAGGATATTATAGCATGGCCTAGGATATTATCACATGGCCTACCCTATTAGAGCATGGCCTAGGATATTATCACATGGCCTACCCTGTTATAGCATGGCCTACCCTGTTATAGCATGGCCTAGGATATTATTACATGGCCTACCCTATTAGAGCATGGCCTAGGATATTATACCATGGCCTACCCTATTATAGCATGGCCTACCCTATTATAGCATGGCCTAGGATATTATCACATGGCCTACCCTATTAGAGCATGGCCTAGGATATTATCACATGGCCCAGGATATTATACCATGGCCTAGGATATTATTACATGGCCTACCCTATTATAGCATGGCCTAGGATATTATTACATGGCCTACCCTATTATAGCATGGCCTAGGATATTATCACATGGCCTACCCTATTATAGCATGGCCTAGGATATTATCTCATGGCCTACCCTATTATAGCATGGCCTAAGACATTATCGCATGGCCTACCCTATTATAGCATGGCCTAAGACATTATCGCATGGCCTAGGATATTATTGCATAGCCTACCCTATTGTAGCATGGCCTTGGCTTTAATCACATGGCCTTGGATTTAATCACATTGCCTACCCTTTTATAGCATGGTGTCTTGGTTTGGAAAGACCGGTGCGTGTTAAACGAGACAGGAACCTCCCCTGAAATGGAGAATTCAAACCCTCCCCACCCCTCTTAATTGGTATGAATAAAGGGCTCTCAGGCAATAAATGTGGGAGCAGGAAATAACAGTTCTTTAATAGGGAAGGGAAAAAAATATAAAATGATAAAATAAAACAATGCAATACACCAGAACAACACTAACAGAGTCAGAACACAACCTGACACCCTGTGGGTCAGGGTGTTGGTAGCAGTCCAGTTGGAAAGGGGCTGCAGTCCTCCTGGAGTGTCAGGCGTGGTTCTGTTGGAGCAGGGGAGTCCTGTAGGAAAGGGGTGAATTCTTCCTCCGCAGATCCGTGGAAGTAGAAGCAGCTGCTGTTCCTCTGGGGAGTCCAGTGGAGCAAAGGCTGTGCTGGTGTCAGAACCTTGCAGGTTATATCTGCATGGCACTGCTTGGCTCCTCCCTCTGGGCGGAGCATCTCACAATGGGATGCTATAGTTCTTATCATTCATGGGGTGACATTCAATAGCCCTTTATCAGCAGATGTCCCCTGTTGATTATGATCACTCAGGAAGAGAGATAAGGAGCATTGCCCACTTGACACCAGACAACTGCCATACAGATGGCAAGAGAATACATCTTGCCTTGCAATCTGGAACACCTAGGATATAATCACATGGCCTAGCCTATTATAGCATGGCCTAGGATATTATCACGTGGCCTAGGATATTATCACATGGCCTAGGATATTATCGCATGGCCTACCCTATTATAGCATATAGATAATATCCTAGGCCATGCTACAATAGGCTAGGCCATGGCATGTCAATGCCTCTGATCCACATGCCTTTTGCTAGGCTGGAGGGATCTGGAGAATTGCTGCAAACCCCTTGGACTCCACTGCACATGGGAATGTGGAGGAAGGGCTGGAGATCTTGGAGAGTCACCCCGGAGAACTCCTGTGGCAGAGGAGAAGCACAGATGTGGGATGAGGGCTTTAGGACCAAGGGATAAGGTCACACTCAATCCACACCAACCAACCAGCCAACCAACCAACCAGCCAACCAACCAACCAACCACCCAACCAACCGAATACCCAACTAACCAAACACCCAACCAACCACTCACCCAGCCAACCACCCACCCAACCATTCCCTTAGATGACAGATATTAGAGGCCACAGGCTGGAAGTCAGAATTCAGGTAAAAAGCAAAATATTGGGCAAGGGGAAACCCCACTTGAATTGAGAGCTTCGTGCTATGGGCCCAAGGCCACCTCTAGGGAGCCAGAGGCTCCCCACCTCGTGGGCATTGCTCCCCTGCTGAAGAGAAGGAAGGCAATGGGGAGGTTTTACACCATGGACAGCACTGAGAGGGTGTCTGCTCCAACAGAAACAGCTCCCCCCATTAAAAGAGAGTTCCTGGGGAACTTAGGAAAGATTGTTTCTTCCAGCAGGGCAGAGGGAAAAGGGGAACAGAACAGAGTGGAAGATTACCAGAATTATTAGACCTCCTTGGGCTCCCTCCACAGTCAGCTCACTCAGTGAAGGTATAAAAATGCACAGCTTCTCCAGAGAAGCCCTTGCTCCCCTCATCAGCCCAAACCTCTCCACTTCCCATAAGACAGAGATCACACCAGCACCACGGCCTGACCAAACAGCTGTGCAGGAGTTTCAGCCATTTCTCTGCTTCAGGGAGGGGAGGGATGGGTTTGGGGGCTGCAGATCCTTACTGCTCTCGCAGTGGGGTCCCTCCCAGCCGTGGCACTGGCAGCGGTAGCTCCCCGGCCCGAGGATGCACACGCCCTGGTTCATGCAGGGGTTGGGCTTGCACAGGTTCACAGGGCTTCTTGCTTCTGCAACAGGCACAAGCACAGAGCAGGTTCAGGCACATCTGCATTATTACCAGCTAAGACCCACATCCATCAGGAGTGCTGCAAAAATTGTCATCAGGGGCTAATGGGACTGGGGAAACATTTAAACATGGCAGAGGGTGCAAGCCACAATTCTGTCTTGACCCTTTAACCTTGAGAACAGGATGGCTTTTCCAGGTGTCTCAATCTAGAGAATATTCCGAGTAAAGCTTAAAAGAGGAATTTAATGATAGTAAAGCTTTAAAGAGTCATTTAATGATAGTCCCAGAAAAGCAAAATGGAGCATGTGCGGAGCTGTGAGCACCCCCAAACTCCCCACACATGCCCTAACAAGTTCTCAATCCCAAATGCCACTGAAGTTCAAACCTCACTTTGCCCCAGAGAGGATAAAAGTTTCCACTGGAGGGGAATAAGAAGAAGTTGCCAGCTGGGAAGCAAGGATGGTATGAATGGAAAACAACACAGGGAAAATTTCTGGGTTTCTTTTCTAGGGGGCTTGAGAGAAGCCTGCAAGCACAGCCCAAGTTATTAGCCCTGTTGTTATGAAGTGTGTGACAGCTTTCCCAACCCTCTCAACACAGCAGAGCCCAGCTGTCAGCAGGGCTGGCACTGCTCCACGCTGCCTTGCTGCCAATACATGAGGTTAAGTAGCAGCATCCCAGAGGAATTTGCTTCCAGTCTGCTGGCAACACCACTGGTGTTGGTGAGGGTGTGAAATTCCTCTGCTCAACAATGAGGTGGTGTAGAGCTGCTTGCCTTACCCTTTGCTCCAGGGTAGAAAAAACACAGAGAAAACAGAAAAAGGGGAAGGAAAAGGAATACAGATCCTATCCCCTATCTGTCAGGGAGCTTTCTACAGCTTAATAGATGTTGTGCTCATTCTCCCTCTGCACATCAAGTCTCAACCCACACCTAACACTGGCAAAATTATAGCTGATTTTTTTTTTTTTTTTTTTTTTGACATTCCTAGACCTGAGACATATCAGTCTTTAGCTCCAGTTGATTTTATTGGGAACCAAGCCGGGTTCAAAAACAATTTTGTCGTCATGGGATTTCTGAGCTGGGGTCCTGCCTGAAAGTGTATTCCCAGGGATGGACACTTCCATTGGGCTGGAAAAGCCACTGGCAATGAAAGCTGGATCTCTTGGACACGTCACTCATCTTCCAGGTGCTGCTGCTCCCCAGGGAGCTGTTCCATGGTGCTCTGTTCTACAGGTCATGCATCTACCTCATCCCTCCAGGGATGCTCCACAGCATAACCTCACAGTCCCTGCTGTGGAGAATCACTCTGCCACAACACCATTTCTCTGAACACAAGCCTGCTGTTAACCTACCTTAAATGAGGCTCTTGCACTTTGGTGATCCTAATAACTTGTATTTCCATTAATCTGATTCATATCTATTTAATGCTTGGGAACTTTTCTCCTAAACCCTAGGTCTTTTTTTTCTGGACTCTTTTCAGATGAGCCTCAAAACTAATACCATATTCCAGGTATACAGAGGCAGGGTCTGTTTCTCAAATACTTTTATAATGAATCATAAATTTCTTAAAGTCCTTTCACAGACAATGATTCTGTTATTGAGCCTCAGATTTGGGAGTAGAAGACTGAGTGAAGGGCTTATCTTTACATCACCCTTGGTCCCAGCCTATCTAGTGCAAACTGTGATTTAGCTGCAGATGGAATGAAAGCAGCAATTCACTCTCAGGCAATGAGATGTCATTACCCTGACTCCTTGAACCCTGCTGTCTCTTCCCCTTCACCCCTGGCATTTTAGCTAATTCCAAGGTACAGTACATTGTTTTTGCAATAACAAAGTACCACTGCAAGAGAAACACACTGGAAAGCTCAGGCAGAAACCCTCTGCAGAGCCTGCCAGGAGAGCAGCTCCTCACCCCAAAGAGATGGTGCTGCAGCTCTTTCTAAGCCTGAAAGAGACACAGGTGTGCCCAGAGATGAAAAGGACCTCTGTGCTGCTGCTCAGATGCGCTTCTTTTGATCTTATAAACGTGTTAAAACAAAGCAAATGGATAGATGTTAAACGTAGGCTATTTTGAATGAGAAAACAAGGCATGGTATTTTAACTAGGAGGAATTTCATTGTCACTGTCTGAAAATTAGGGCTGCTGTCCTTTCTGAAAAGCTGATTTCTAGACAACATGCAAGTGTTTCAAATTTAGTATTAGAGCCATATTTTTCCCCAGCTGAGGACTGGCACTCATGACTCAAAGTTTTGAAGAAACTTCACCTATTTTTTTCAACCTCCAAACACGAGTTTTTACACAAATATTTGAAAATTCTTCCCTTACACTTTGAGGATAAGGATTTGGTCCTACAAATAAGATAAATCACATTTTGTGTGAAGTTCAGTTTAACAGTCTGAAGGCTTCAAATGCACAGATTCTGATTTTAAGATTAAATACAGTGTAACAGAAAATCTGAAAAGCCTGCATGATAATTTCAGTAGTGGGATATTAAGGACGAACAGGAGTAATGAGGTTGCAGACTCACCACTTTACAAACACCTGGTCACAAACCTGTTGGACAAGAGAGCAGAGACCAGAACAAAAAGGGGCCCATTAAGCCCCCCCCAGAAACACCGAAGGGGTTCACTAACACACAACAAATTCTACAGATTTAAAGCAACATCAGAAAAAGAGAAAACTTCTTTTTCCATCAGAGAAAGCAGAACCTAGATCTAGCAGGGCTGGAAAGAGCCAGTCACACTATGCCCGCTCTCACCAGTCACACTATGCCCGCTCTCACCAGTCACACTATGCCCGCTGTCACCTGTCACACTATTCCCACTCTCACCTGTCACACTATTCCCGCTCTCACCTGCCACACTATTCCCACTCTCACCTGTCACACTATGCCCGCTCTCACCTGTCACACTATGCCCGCTCTCACCTGTCACACTATGCCCGCTCTCACCTGTCACACACTATGCCCGCTCTCACCTGCCACACTATGCCCGCTCTCACCCACTGGACTGAATCTTTGGAAAGTTGTTTACTAATTCCTGCAGGATTGCTTTGGGCAGTCATCAGACTTCTGTGTCACAGTTTCCCCCTCCATAAAATGCAAACGACAGTATCAAATTCAGTCAGTAAAACATCCAAAAACCTACAACAGCACAGCTGGTGGCACTGACAGAGACAGTGATGGCTGGAGCTCTCCTACCTTCACAGATCCTCTCGATGATAAGGCCTTGGTAATGCTGCAGGTCTCCGTAGGAGGAGATGTGGACCAGGTAGCTGGGAGAGCCAGCAACTCTCAGCAGCGTGTCCCTGTCTGCGTCCCCAACGACAACCACAAACACCAAGATGCCATCGTGCCTCAGCTGCTGAGCTGGGCCAGCTGCACCCTGCATGCCCCCTCCGTTGGAGAGCAGCACCACCACCTTGGTGACGCCGGGTCTGGCTCCCTTCTGCACGGTCATCACATCGCTGTGCACGTGCAGCAAGGCACCGCCAGCAGAGGCTGAGTCCCCGAGGAAGGGCACCTGCTCGATGGCCTGCAGGAGAGCAGAGCTGCTGGTGTGGGTGTCCAAGGCAAACACGGTGTGAGCTCGGCCGCCATAGGTCACCAGGGCGATCTGGGTGACGTCCCGGTTGATGAGGAAGTGCAGGCAGCTGCTCCTGACAAAGCGCCGCAGACGCTGGAAGTTCTCCAGGCCAACTCCAGACGAGGCATCCACAGCAAATGCCAAATCAAGAGACTGGGCCTGGCAGCCTGGGGAAAGGAGCACAAAGGTGGTGCCTCTCAGAATACATATCTGCTTCTTTCTGTCTGAAAAACAGCAGTGAGAGGAAACTGTGGGCAAAATTCAGCACTGCTGATCACCGACTGTGAAGGGTGATCTATGTCTCCATCACAAAAATCACTCACGGAAGGTTACTCCCCAGATCTGTGACTGACAAACAAAAACAAGGACGTTCATCCTTCTGTCCTTCCCTCCTCCCTGCTGGAATTCAGGACACCTCTGCATGGCTTGGCCAACTTGCCCCACCTTGCCCACACCACACTCTTACCCTCGGGATTGCCCACGCTGCAGATTTTTCCCTGCAGCTCTGGCATCCTGTTGAAGAGGTCCTGGGGGTCTGAGTAGACAATGGTGTGCTGTGGGTTGCCAGTCACCGTGGTCAGCTCTGCTCTCATGAAGCTGCTGCCTATGCCAATCAAGAAGATATTCTGGTCCTTCGCATACTTAGCGGCTTCTGCCACCGAATCCTGGGACTTGGAGTCGGTGAGCAGGACAACCACACGTGGGAGATCATCCTGCACATCTGCAAAGACTGGGGTGCTCCTAAAACCGTGCTGTGCAATGTACTGCAGGGCTCTGCCTGTCAGGGTTCTCCCTCCCCTGAAATTCAAGGCATCGACACTCCTTATGAGACTGAGCGCGTCCTTGTGCTGGCCCAGCTCAATGGGCACCTGGACACTGTCACCATACTGGGCCACCCCCACGCTCACTGGCGAGTCCTGGCCCACCATGGCCTGGAGGAATCTCTTGAGGAAGGCCTTGAAGCGCAGGAACCCTTCCAGCGTGACCCCAGCCGAGCTGTCCATCAGGAAAAGGAGATCCACGCTGCACTCGAGGCTCAGCTTCGCTGCTGGAAAGGGAGAGGGCAATCAGTCATCTCAGGGCAGCCCCAGGGGCCTGCTGGAAGCCTTGTGGAGAGGGGACATTGTGTCCAGCCACCCAAACATTTTGCCATTCATATCATGAGCTGGAGGACAAATGAGCCAGGAGCAGGCTTTGTTTTGGCTGGATGCCATATAAGCCTTTTGAGATGAGAAATACCTATGGAGATTCATGAACTTTTGGATGGCAAACTTCAAATCAGAAATTACAGCTCCACTCTCTTAGTGCTGTGGGCAGAGCACTCTGAATGACACAATCACATACTGGAGAGAGAGTCCAAGCACCAGACCCTCACCTACGACACCCTGAGACAGTTTGGAGCTGGAACCTTGGTTCTGGGGAAAGTAAGTACAAGGTGTTTTCTAATGATCAGGAGCTTTTGGCTTTTTTACACCAAACCAAAGCCAGGAGCTCCTGCTGCACCCATGTGTGTGGGGAGGGGACCAAGAGACACATCCACGTCTCTGCCAGTGACTCTGTTCTCCTGATCCCCATGGCACCTGCATTTAGGCACAAAGGAGCCATGCCAGGCTGAGACTGTCAATGTTGGTGCTCCTCACACCCACACGGTGTCTGAACAGCAGGACAGGCCACTGGGCCTGACACAGGCATGATCAGCATGAGAGTAAACTCAGCCTGCCTTTTGAGAAAAGCCCAAGGACTGTGGTCCCACCCCAGCTGTCCCCAGGGTGGCACAGAGGGGGTCACAAAGGCAGACCCAGCTGAGAGGGAAGGAGACAGAGCCCAGGCTCACACCTACCACAGTGGATGTCTCCTCCATAGCCCAGCTGGCAGAGGCAGTGGTACCTGTCCAGTCCCTCTGGGACACACGTGCCACCATTCTGGCATGGCTGGGAGTCACAGGGGTCTGAACAGGACAGGGAAGAGAAAGACAGGTCATCAGCAGAGAGTCTGCCCCTCCCCATCCTCTGCCAGTATGAGCAGCACTGTTAGTGGAAAAAGGATCACAGCTCTGCCCCTCATGAGTTTGAGTTTGAACTAACACAGGGCCACCTCACCTCCAAGGTAATTTCCATTTGGGATGGCTCTCCAGCAGGCTGTGACAAGAAAGCAAACCAGATTCTGACTTCATTTGATGTGGAACAATGCCAGTGACACCACATTTGTATAAACAGAGACTTGCTAAAGGTCCTGCAGCCCTGACAGATTTTCAGCAGCAATGAAGAGGTCAGGGTCTGGCCTGCTGCTTGGACAGTGCTGTACTGGTAAAGAAAATGAAGATGCTGTCGCCTCAACTTGCAAAAAGGACTGAAGGAGCACAGCTACAAAAGCAGGCTGGTGATCAGCACGGGTCAGGCTCCCCACTGACCTGATGTGCTTATGGTGTCAGGAATGACTGGAGGCATCCCTGCGTGCTCTCCTGGCTGGAGAACAGTCACTCCCTGCAGGCACTGGGGAGCAGTGCAAGGCTCTGCCCCCAGGACTTGAACACAGGAGGATTCACTGGCTCCTCAAGTGGAGGAGAAACTACTGGGAGACTTTTAATCCAAAAAACTCTGGTCATAGGTACCCATGAGAAACAAAAAATGGATTAAATATCTACTGATCACAGTCTCTCACTCAGAACAAAATTTTTGAGAAGTGAAAGTAAACCCCTGTCTTTTTGTTCTTTAGTTATTACCTTTCCTGCTTCACAAATTAAAGTTTTGGAAGAGCAAAATCCCACCTGGACATACAGTTCGGAAGCATCTGGACGGGTGTTTTATCAGGACTCGCTTCCACCTGAAACAGGAATAACAGGATCTGTCATGAATTTAAATATTAACAAGGTGGAATATTTTCAATGGAACAAATTTTCCTTTGAAAACACAAGCTTTCAAAATGAGTATTTTTTAAAAATAGTCCATTCTAAATGAGATGGCAAAAGGAAAAGCATCATTTCACTGAATCTACCTTTTTTTAAATTATTATTCAACTGTAATCTTTACATTTTAAAATTATGGACTTATATTTAAGACTCAAAAAAAAAGATTTTGTTTGCTTGCTTCTCAGCCAATGACCAGAGCAGAGACTCTTCCTAGGACTAGAGACTGTTTGCATCAGTCTTCTGAGGGATCTTTATCCCCGTGACGAGTCAAGGTCTGATAAAAGCCTCATTGCTGTGTTTGTTATCTCTCAGCCCCGCTCATTTTTCGAGCTGGGGGTGCCCAGCTTACCTGGTGAAAGGGCACAGGGAAGCCTGCACTGCGTTGGGCTGCTTGGAGCCTCTCCAGCACACGTAGCTGCCAGCCAGCTCTCTCACAGTCTCCAGGGTCCTGCGCTCACACGGGTGGGACTCAACTCTGCAGCCTGCAGCAGAGTAAAAGGCAAACTGGCATCAACTGCCTGCAAATACAAAGGCTGTAAGAGCAGACAGCTGTTTTCAGCCACCTGACAACAACAGACTGGGCAGAGCTTCCAAGAGCCTCTGTGAGACCCCAGAGGAGAGATTTCCTGTTGAAAAGATCACCAGCCTACTCCACTTTCTGGGAACCTAAACATTCAGCCTCCTTTGCTTTGCTATAAATCTCACACTGCTGAGTTCATGGTTCAGTGACAGCTTTTCAGCCCCTTTGGTGCCTTCATCATTCATGTGTTTGATTTTCTGCTACCTCTGGACTACTCTAGTTTTATCTTTTCTAACTCCTGCAAGCCCTGGGCACTTCCCCTTAATACACAGCCAAGTCCATTAGAAAATTTAACACAACTGCTTTTATCCCTCTATCCCCTGTCACATGAGCAAAAGCCAATATTCCCATTTTCAGAGGTGAATCAGGATGCAGAAGGATTTAGGATTCTGCAGCTTGGAGGTATTTAGAGAGCATGCCCTCCTGTTTGGGCACCAGAAGCAGATTACCTCAAAGAGCAACACCTGCTAATTCCCCTGCGTGCTTCCTGACACTGCCTTATCTTCCCCCCTCCGTGCCATGTCCGAGCTAAAGGCCTGGGCAGGGAGGTGTGGCCAGCAGGGTCACCTGGAGCGGTGGCAGTGCAGACAGGGTCACTCAAGGTGCTGTACAGGCCGTTGGCAGCATCCTCAGCATCTCCAGCAAAGAGCAGGTGCCGCTCAGGGGGCTCGCTGGCCAGCACCTGCAGCTCCTCCCACCTGCCAAGCAAGGCACACATCAGCTGCTCAGCCTCCCCCACAAAGAGCCAAAACCAACCCTGTGCAACAAACAGAGAGTTGATGCAAAACCACGACACTCCTCAGTTTCCAAGATCCTGGTGCGTTTAGTCTCAGAGCAGCAAAGCTCTACCAAGTGGAAAAGTTTCCTTCATCAGCTCTGGTGCTCCTTCTACATCAGCCACCAAGTCAGTGTTTCCCCCGTGCCTGTATTACCCTGCAAATTCCTTTTTGCCATGGTTTAAGTATGGTATTCCCCAGTTTAGTGTTCTCACTGGAACCAGGCCCACACTTGCCTCCCCTCTCACCTCCAGCTGGAAACGCGAAAGGCAAAATTATTTCATGGACTGAGATAAGAACAATTTACTGAGGACAGAAATTAAATGACAAATCAAGCAGTAACAGCAGCAATAAAAATGTGAATAACAAAAGATATAAGACAAATCCAATTTACTTGGGAAGTCTGTCTCAACACTGACTGTTTTGTCCACCACACTTTCTCCCCTCCTTGGAAGGAAGGAATGCCCTTCCTCTCTGAAGGGAGAAAGTCCCTTGTCCCCCACCCCTGGCAATGATAAAGTGGTATGGATTATCTCCTAGATACACCCACAGTCACAGAAAATAAAAAATCAGCCCTGCTCTGGCAAAAACTAAGACAGCTTTTCTCTTTCCAAAACTCACATCTAGCCTGAGATGACCCCTCACTCACCAGGACTGGCCATTTGGCTAGCTGCATGTCTACTTCCCACTCTGGAGAGTTTCCTACCTTGGAAACTTGATTCCCACAGCAAAAACTGTGATGTGTCTCTCCTTCACCTGCATTGCAGGCATTGCAGTGCTGCCCTGGGACTTTCCATCCGAAATGATGATCAGGACTTCGGGGACACTTGAGTTTCTGCCACCAGGGAAACCCTTGTGGAGAATGTACTTCAGAGCCTGACCTGTCTCTGTGCTCCCACCTCTAGGAAGCAGGGAGATATAATAAGAAAAGAAGAAATCAGAATTCCTTCCCTGATACTGAATTTACCATTTGGGTTGCAAATTTTTACCCTCTGGTAATGGGAAATGTAGCCTGTTTCTGCTTGTTGCCACACAACAGATCCGTGGGGATGTCTAATCCTGTCATTCTTCTCATCTTCCCACCCACTGGTCCCATCTATTCACCCTGATGTCCCCCGTCTCCAGCTCAGAGTGGTTCCTACAGCAGAGTGTTTCTGCACTTGGTGCAATAACCAGAACTCTTGGATATTTGGACTTTATTTCCATCTCCTACAAATGTCTCTACAGCGTCAGTTTTTCCATGTGAACATTGTGGTCATCTGGCTGTTGAGGGGGTGCCGGGTGTGGCCCTTTGTGACACAGGGTGTTGTGTCAGGGCTCTGGGTGATGTGTGACACCGCGGTGCCCAGTGGCCCTTGTGACATGGCAGAGCCCCACCCTGCCCTGTAGAGCCCATTCCTGTGAGAGCTGCTCTCCCAGGAGGAATCAGCTCCCGAGATCCCTGTGCCCCGAGCACGTCAGATGAGGAGGAGGAGGAGGTGAACCCCAACCCTCAGCCCCCAGCCCCTTGCCCGGCTGGATGGATGGAAGACCAGCCCTCGGTGGGCAGTGGCTGGGGGCAGGGGGCAGCTCAGGCCTGCCCCTGTAGGACACTGAGGGGGCCTTTGCCCACATGGATGAAGACTGGGAATATGACTTGGATCTAGAGCTTTCCCGATGGAGACGCCTTTCCCATCGAGAGCTCCGCCTTTGGGAAGAAATGACAGTCCAAGAGTATTACCAACTACAAGGAGATGTGATGGTCCCAGAAGTGCCCTCACAGCGAGAGGTGAGACACCAAGAGCTGCATCAGAGCTGCAAGTGTGAGAGAGGGGCAACTGTGAGGATCCAGTGGGGAGACAGCACACAGCAAGAGCTGTCCCTGCAGGCAGGGCAGGCACACCAGGAACCGTCTCCTTGGACAGTAGTGCAAGGCAGTCCACACACATTCCAACTGGAAGGAGTCAAGAGACACCCAGAGCTGTCCCAAGTGAGAGGCAACAGGGACAATGACCTACCACAAGGAAAAGGCTACAATGTCCAGGAGCTGCCCCAATGGGTAAAAGATGTGAGAGACCAAAAGCTGCCCCAAGAGGAAGGAAGTGTCAGCAGCCAGGGGCTGTCCCACCGGGCAGAAGGCATTGATCACAGGACATGGGACAGACCCTTGCTCCCGACATGGGACAAACCCTTGCTCCCAGAGAAGGATGAGCATGCCCAGGAGGGCCCCACCTCTCCCAGGAGTATGGGCACAGAGGTGGCAGCAGAGACAGCCCATGAACTGCCCAGAGCCTCTTCTGCCCTGTGGAGTCCCATGGAGGATGAGCTGGCAGCCACTGCTGCTCTGGCAGGAGGTGTTGAGGAGGAAGAGCCCCCCGAGGTGGAAAGGGCACCGGGTTCTCCTGCCCTCAGGGAGGAGGTGCCAGCAGCAGCAGCTGCAGCAGAGAACCCACGGCTCTCCCCAGCCTGCAGCCAGGCTGTGCTGGATTTAGCGAGGCGCATCAGCTGTGAGATCGTGGACAGTGCTGTGCTTCTGATCCAGGAATCTGCCCAGCAGCTGGAGGAACAGAGGGACCTGGGGCAAAGCTTGGCTGCTGAAACAGAAGCAGAGATTGCAGGAGGAGAAGGGGAAGAGAGCCCAATCTCTGGCCCCCACAGCCCCTGCTGCACCCCCAGCCCCTTGCTCAGCCCACTGGGAGGCTCCAGTGAGGAGCAGGAGGAGGCAGACCAGGGATCAGCCCCGGCAGAGCAAGAGCCTGAGGAGGGGGCCTTGGCTGGGGAGCTGGAGCATTCTCAGTGTGAAGATGAGGAACACACAGAGCTGTCCCAAGAGGAAATCAACAAATATCAAGAGGGGTCCCAAGGAGAAACCTTAACTGAGGAGGAGCTGTCCCTAGAAGAAACTGATAGCTACCAGGAAGGGTCCCAAGGGGAAGTCAGCTTTGAGCTGGAGCTGTCCCTAGAAGAAACTGACAGCCATCAGGAAGGGTCCCAAGGAGAAACCTTAACTGAGGAGGAGCTGTCCCTAGAAGAAACTGATAGCTACCAGGAAGGGTCCCAAGGAGAAACCTTAACTGAGGAGGAGCTGTCCCTAGAAGAAACTGATAGCCATCAGGAAGGGTCCCAAGGAGAAACCTTAACTGAGGAGGAGCTGTCCCTAGAAGAAACTGATAGCTACCAGGAAGGGTCCCAAGGAGAAACCTTAACTGAGGAAGAGCTGTCCCTAGAAGAAACTGATAGCTACCAGGAAGGGTCTCAAGGGGAAGCCTTAACTGAGCAGGAGCTGTCCCTAGATGAAGCTGGTATACAACAGGAAAGGTCCCAAGAGGAAGCCTGCCCTGAACAGGAGCTGTCCCTAGAAGAAGCTGGTATACACCAGGAAAGGTCCCAAGAGGAAGTCAGCCCTGAGCAGGAACTATCCCTAAATGAAACTGGTATACACCAGGAAGGGTCCCAAGAGGAAGCCTGCCCTGAACAGGAGCCGTCCCTAGAAGAAGCTAGTACGTACCAGGATGACTCCCAGGGGGAAGCCAGCAGTGAGGGGGAGCTGTCCCTAGAAGAAACTGGTAGCCATCAGGAAGGGTCCCAAGAGGAAGCCTGCCCTGAGCAGGGGCTGTCCCCAGCAGAAATCAGTAGCTACAAGGAAGGATCCCAAGGGGAAGCCATCTTTGAACTGGCCCTAGAAGAAGTTGGTTGGTTCATGGAAGAGTTCCAAACGAAAGACTACATTGAGCGAGAGCTGGCTGAAGCAGAATCCAGAATCTACCAGGAAGTGTCCCAAGAGGAAGTCAGCAGTGGGCAGGAGCTGTTCCTTGAAGAAACTGCTAGCCATGAGGAAGGGTCCCAAGGGGAAGCCAGAACTGAGCAGGAGCTGTCCCTGGAAGAAGCAGGTAGGTATCAGGAAGGGGCCCAAGAGGAACCCAGCGATGAGCAGGAGCTCTCCTTAGAAGAAGCCCAAAGTGACCACGAGCTCTCTGACTGGGATGAACGCGCTGAGGAAGAGCTGTCCCACGGGGATGTTGAAAGCTACCAAGAAATTTCAGACTGGGAAGAAGCCACGGAGCAGGAGCTGTCCTTAGAAAAAGCTCAAAGTGACCACGAGCTCTCTGACTGGGATGAATACATCGAGGAAGAGCTGTCCCACGGGGATGTTGAAAGCTACCAAGAAATTTCAGACTGGGAAGAAGGCACTGAGCAGGACCTGTCCTTAGAAAAAGCTCAAAGCGACCATGAGCTCTCCGATTGGGATGAAAACATTGAGGAAGAGCTGTCCCATGAGGATGGTGAAAACTACCAAGAAATTTCAGACTGGGAAGAAGCCACAGAGCAGAAGGTCTCCTTAGAAGAAGCCCAAAGCCACCACGAGCTCTCTGACTGGGATGAACGCATCGAGGAAGAGCCGTCCCAAGGGGATGTCGGTAGCGACCGCGAAATTTCAGTCTGGGAAGAAGGCAAGGAGCAGGGCCTAAAAGTCGACATCTCCCAGACTCTGTCTGACTGGGACGAATACAGCGAGCCCAGGCTGCTCCAGGGAGACGTCAGCAGCTACCAAGAAGCGTCTGATTGGGAAGAGTCCATTGGCAGAAAGAAACGCTTCTCCTTCCTGCGCCGGGCGCGGCGGGCGCTGCAGGGGCTGCGGGGGCTGTTCTCCTGCCTGGCCCCATGGCCCTACGATTAGGGCTGGCTGGCAGCACCAGCCCGGGCCCTGCAGGCAGAGCTGGCCCACAGCCTGCCCCCTGTCCTGGGGCTGCCCTGCCCAGACATGGCCCCGCAGCCCCAGCAATCCCCAGCTGCTCGCAGCATCCCAAGCTGGTCTCCCGAAGACAAATGTCACCCAGGGGTCAGCCCCAAGCCAGCGCCCGTGGGGGACACTTGGGGCTGTGGGACTCGGTGGGGAAGAGACTCATCAGGGCGGGAAGAGACCTTGAATGTCATCCAGTGCCACCGTCACCCTGGCACCACCTTCGCCACCCGGAAACCACATCCCCAAGTGCCCCGGCCAGATGAGGCTTGAACGCTCCCTAAGATAGAGACCCCCCTGAGGAACCCCTGGCAATCAACGCCTGACCACTCTGTCAGGAAAAAATTGTTTTGAAAATTTCATCAGGACCTCCCCTGGTGGAATCCAAGGACATTTTCTCTCATCCTAAAAGGATTACATGCTGATCCTTTGGGATTTTATCCGTGAGGAAGGAGCACAGACAGGTGTTCTGCACACTGCATGACTTCGCCAAACACAATTCATCCAAAACAGACAGAAAAAATAGTAGCAGTAGTAAAAAAACCAAAACCAAAACCAAACATAAAAACCCACCAAAACACAGCAAAAAAAAAACCACAAAGAGAAAAAGAATAGTAGGACTAATAAAAATATGAAGAAGATTAAGAAGATGAATAAGTAGTAGTAGTAAATAAGAAAATAATTAAGCATAAGAATAAGAAAAAAAGAGTAAGAATAATAATAACCATGAGAATAAGAAAAAGAAAAAATAATAAGAACAAGATTAGGAAAAATAAAAGGATTAAGTATAAGAATAAGAAAAAGGAAAAAAAAGGAATAAGAATGAGAAAAAGAGTAAAAATAGAAAAAGGAATAAGAATGATAATAAGAAAAAAAAGAATAAAAGAATGGGAAAACGAATAAGAATTTAAACAAGAAAAAGAACGAGAAAACAAAGAATAAGAATTAGAATAAGAAGAAATAAGAAAAGAAATAAGGACAAGAATAAGTTGATGTAGAAGAAATAGAAGTAAATACTAGGAAGAAGGAGAAGAGCAATAGGGAATACAACAATAAGATGATGATGAAGAAGATGAAGAAGATAAAATAGTAGTAATAGCAAATTCTTCTTATTATAACAGTAATATCAAGTTAAAATACACATCTACACATCCTCTAGCATCACAGAATGGTTTCATTTGAGATGGACCTCAGAGATCATCTAGTTCCAACTGATTCTCTTCTGCTCTCCTCTCTGAGACCTCTTTCCTATTTCTCGCTCCCTCACATTTCTTCTAAATAAAATCCATGTTAAATAAAATCTGTATGTTGCCCTCATATGGTCTCATGTGCATCTTCATTCCAGCAGAGGCATCTCTCCCTAAAACACATTCTCTGCCCAGCCTGTTCCTCAAAGCAGAGGTTCTCCAACCCTCTGAGGATCTCAGTTGCTCTCCTCTGAACTCATTCTAACCGGCCCACATCCTCCTCATGCTGTGCCCCCAGACACAGCTGCAGTGCTCCAGGGGGGTCTCAAACAATGGACTGGAGGGCCACAATCTGACCTGGGTCACAATCATCTCCCCGACCTGCTGCTCCTCAGCCCTTTCATGCAGCCCAGCCCAGGGGTGGCTTTCTGGGCTGGCAGCACAGATTGCTGACTCAGGCTCAGCTTCTCCTCCATCCACACCCCAAGTGCTCCTGCTCAGCCCCTGCCCTGCCCAGCTGCTTCCCACATGTGCCACAGACCTGCTGATAATAAAGCCACTAGGGCAGAGTGAACATTTCCAGCTGTCTTCTAATTTGTCCAAGGAGTTGTGCCATAAATAATTTCCTGTACTTGCCCTTAAGGGCTGCTTTTATTGCTGTCCAGAGCAACCCAGGGTAACCAAACCATAAGTGTCACTCCTTCCTTGGAGGATTCATGTTCTTTTTCTGCATTGACACAAACACACCTCAGCTGCTTTCTGAACATCCATCCTTTGCCCTAGCACCTGATTCCTGATTTGCTTGTTCTAGAAAAGCATTTCATCATGCCCAAGCGCACTGTTTTTCCATTTACCCTCTGATTTTCACACAAACTTTTTTCATTCTGTACTTGCCAGGCCTTTTTGCTTTGAACTCCTTCCTCCTCTGCACTCCACCATTTCCAAGCATACTCAGTGACCATGTGTTCATAGCAAGTCCAAATTTGCCTTTTTCTGACCAGATGTCTGTGAGATGCTTCACTGAATAGTGCTTTGCATGAAGCAAAACACACAGTGCATAGTCAGTGTGGGACTAAATCTTGATGAACTCAGTACACTGAGCCCATGTGAGCCCTGATGATTAGAAAAATTAACAAAGAGCTCATTAAATTGCTTATTAATTTGCATTTGGAGCTTCACTGGGGTTTGTCACAGCGGAGATGTGTTTGAGGCATCACTCCAATCAGGATTTTCTGAAGTACAAGGAGATCTGGACTTTACCTGCTGTCTTTCTTCAGGGACAGCACTAAGAAGGTTTCTCTCCTGTAACCAGCTGCTGATTGATATGAAAGAAATTCATATGAAATTTAGCTTGAGATTACCACCGAGCACGGCTGGAACTGGCCAACAAATTCCAAAGCTATTTGGACAGCATTCACAGAGAGAGACCAGCAGTCTCCAAATAAATCACAAAAGCTTCACTTTAGTCTGGTGCTGCCTCCTTCCAAGTGCTGTCAGCTCTGGGCTGAAGTCAGGAAATGCCTCCCTGGCCAAAGGCTCCTTAGGAACACATCAAGGAACCTCTCAACCAAGATGTCAAGCACCCATTCTTTTTCAGAAGCCAGCTGGAATCCATCCATAACTATTTTATCGACTTCAAAATGTCAGGTTTTCATTTAAACTAGATGAAATAGCCAGGCAAAAAGTAATTATTTCTGTTTGATCTGTCAGCATCCCTCTGTTGTCATCAAGGAAATGCAGTGCCAGCCAGCAAATGCTGCTTCACTTTCTCTGCTCCCACAGACTTTCAACAACAACCAGAGAGGGGGAATGCATCATCTTTGTTTTCTCCAAGTTTTTCCTGTAACAGAGTACACAAGAGGTTTTCTTGATTTGCTAAACTCATCAAAAGAAATACAACAAAACCCAGCCAGCTGGTCCTGCCTGAAAAATGCAAAACTGATCACATTTGCTTGCAATATGTGCAACATCCTGAGAGCAGCAGATATCCATGGGAAATGCTGATCTGACCCTCAGTCCTAAAGCAGATCAGCTAAAAGAGTAGACATCCAGAGGCCTTACCAATACCTCATCTATCATCAAAACAGCTGCTGTTTTGGGGTGATTGTCAGGTCCTTAGTAGATCCAAATGTACTCCTCCAAGATGGAAAGTTTGGATTTTGAGATGCTCTAAGGACAGCCCTTTGGACTTCGGGCTCCATTGCCTGGGGCCATGGGAAGAAATCCAAGGCTTACCGTTCAGGAAGAAGAAAGGTTTCCATCTGAAAGCCTGATCCCCTGGAATTCAGCGAGCACACATGGCTATCTACAGAGCAGCAGTTTGTCACTGACTCACAGGACTAAGGAAATTGTAACCACCAGAAATGAAGCAGCACACTGTGCAGGAGGGAACAACACGCCTGCTCTTCCACGGAGGATGTAACCCATGGCCTGCCTCAAACAGACAGAAAAACCCAGGGAAACTCTCTATTTACTGTGTTATAGGAGGACACTGAAAACTCTGTCTCCTATCAGCTTTCACTAAGACAGACCAGGTTCACATTTTTAGTGGACTGGGGGTCATGGAGCTCAGTGTTCATTCACCTCCCTCCCTGGGGACATCACACTGCTGTAAGCACAGCAGAAGCAGAGATTTCTAAACCTCAAAAAACCCCATCAATCCAGAGAATATTCACGGCCCAGAAAGAGGAGAGTTGTAAAATAAGCTGACCTGAACACAGTCCTCTTGATTCTCTCTTTTACTTCTTGTTTGGTGAGATAAGAATCCAGTGGGAACTCAAGGTGGGGAGTTGAGCTAAACTGTATCATTCCCACACGGACCTAAAAGAAAAGGCAATGGAAGGCTATGAAAGGTGTCTGTGCAAGTTGTACTTTTTTGATCAATTCACAAACTTGGGAAGACTAAATTGTATGGAGGCAAGCAAACTGTGTTTGCTGTTGAGCCACAGGCAGTCTGAATGAACTTAGAGCAAGAACTCCAGGATTATCTACACAGACTATAAACAAGGCAAAAAAAAGTTTATCTGGAAGCAACAGGAGCCTCTGCTGCACTGGAGGCAGCTCAGGATCCACATTTATCCACCCAGAGCAGCTCACAGCCTCAAGGGCAGTAAGTTTATAACTAACACCTTCTACACCAGCCCATTTATACACTGTGCAGGCAACCTTTCCATCACTGAGAGCAGCAGGCAACACAAACCAATACTTTTTCTAATAGTTCCCCTCAAACCATTATCTCTAGTTGGAAATGCAAATGGACTAAATGGTCTGCACTGGGCAGCACATCCAGAATACTTCACTGAAGCCTTACAAGATGTATTATGGAATGGGACAGCTCCAAAGATGAAAAGATTACCAATTTTCAGTCCAGTCCATGTGAGGATTAAGTGAAAGACTAGTGGAAAGATAGTGTTTAAAAAATAAAACACACTACCAAATCTGCAAATATTAAATATTCACTGACACAACCTTCCCAAAGACCTGGCATTCATTTGGAAAGGCTCTGGCATGGAGTCAAGTCCAGCAACCATCCCAGCCTGCTCCAAGGCCCTCAGCTGAGGTGGTGGTGGAACCACAGCCAGTTCATCCCCTCAGATGAACCCCAGGATGTTTCATTCAGGCCCAGAGGTGCCTCAAGGCTGACCCAGGGAGCAGGACCTGAGGCTACAGCAGCACAGCAGCACCCATCTCCTGCTGGGGGAAGCAGAGCAAGCAGAATGCATCCTTTACATCTGTACAGAGAGGTGGCAAAGTTCCCAGTGATTAATTCTGCAGCTTTCCAAGGAAAAGCAAGAGAAAGAACCAATCTATGAGCTTCCAAACCACAATAAAATCAGTAAAAAAAAAAAAAAATCCAAATCCTAATCTTTAACCTAAAGTACTATGTCTTTTCTCAACAAAAGGAACTGCTTAAAATCTGAAGAATCAAGAAGCTTCCTACCATCCTAGTGCTTCACAAACCACATCTTTCTGATAAAAATAAATACTCTGCCCCCATGGCAGCTGGTAGGTTGAATTTTGCAGTTTCACTCAGCACGTTACCACTGGCCTTTAGACACACTGCCAAGCTGTTTGAGAATTAGAGGAGATATTCCTGACACTCACTCTGTCTGGATGGATGTCCAAGGCATCACAGAGCTTGCTTGCAAAGTGCTTGGACCTTTCAAAGCTTCCTTTGCCAATGCTGTAGGAGCCATCCAGGAGGAAAAGGACATCTAATGAGGCAGAGCACTGCATCACTAGGAGAAAAAAAGGAGAAAAAACATTTTAACTGTGAAAGTGCCCTGTGTTAGCCTGCTCTGGAAGCAGGCAGCCAAGAGCTGAAAATCCAGACAGTTGCAGAGGATGGGCAGGGGTAGTCAGTGCCCACAACCCAGAGCCCAGAGGCATCCCTGCTCTGGCCTGCAGCAGCTCCAGCTCAGCTCTCAGTCTGCCAGACCCAGCTCAGAGCTCAGCCCGGTCTCAGGGACAGCTCAGAGCAGCCAGAGCAGCATCAGCAAACACAGGGAGAGCTGCTCTCTCCTCTCAGAGAGGACAGAGGGAGGGGTGAGCAGCAGGGAAAGGGAGCCCAGCCCAGTGGGACCAAGGCAGACATAAATCCAGGAGGCATTTACAAAGTCTATCGAGTCCCACAGAGCCCAGCATGTTTCATCTGCAGCACACTTTTCAAAACAGGCTCTTATTTTCCTAAACACAAATTCACTGAACAGCTCCCAGACACTGACAGAAACACTTTCCATTAAAATCTGCCTTTTATCTCCTCCTCAGAGATGTGTTTTTGTATCACCCCTCTCTGCATGAACATAGCTGCTCCCAGGCAGAAGTTTCTGAGGTGCTTTCGCTGCAGTGGAAACCCACAATTTCACCGACATTCACATTTAATTTTCATTCACTGAAATAAATAAATGGCAGATTGCAGACTATGAAGAATCATTTTCAAAGCATTTAAAGGGAAACTTTCAAGTCTCCTCTGCAGCATTTGCCAGAATCAACTTCCAGGGAAAAAGGATCCAGAAGTCCAATAGAGATCAAGCACACTGACCCCTTCAGAGCTGTTTTGGCCAGTGATTTTACTCCACCCCCATTATTATAATTTTTATATTGTCACTACTTCTTCCAAATCCTTCTTGTGAGTTAAGACCTGAGTTTATAATTAGGTTTTTCTAATAGCAGACTACAGGGATTGAAGGCTGGAGGCATTCCCTTCTGGGTCACTGCCTCTCCTAAGGGGGCACCCAGCCTTGCCCTGGGCTCTGTGCGGAGGACAAGCTGGAGCACAGCCCTGTCCTGGCTTGTCAGCCTTGCCCTGGGAGCTGGGACTCCTGGGGATGTGCAGCAGGGAGAAACACCCAAACACACATCCCTGGATGGCAAGTCTGAGCTGAACACATGGTGCTGCAGGGTAGAACTGCAAGGCATGCCTGGCAGAGGAATGAATACACTCTATCCCTTGACAGGCAAGAGAAAAATAATGGGCACTAGGAGAGAATTCACAGGAGTTTATCAGCAAGTACAACAAGGGAGCTGCAGGTGAAGATGGGCCAGCCAGAGCCCCATCACCCCTGCTCCCAGCAAGCTGGCTGTGCTGGCTTTACAGCCTGCAAAAAGCACCCACATGGGAGGTCTGATCAAGGCTGTAATTAAACACAGCTCTGCAAATCAGGATTGCTTGGAGCAGGCTCTGAAGAACTGACAGAAACACCATCCAGCTGGCAAATAGCCAGTCTGGGGAAAAGCAGAGTAGATCACATCCCAGGAGAGCTAATCCCAGTGGGGAAGAAAGCCAGGCTAGGGTAGAGGCAGCCACAGTGCTGTGAGTGGGGACTTTACAGACTGAAGAGGGGCTAATAAATGTAAATAACTGCAACAACAAAAAACATTTAAAATGCCCAAACAAAACACACAAGACAACCAAAGAAAGAGGGAATTCAGATATAGAAAATGCTTTATAAAACAAACTTACACTGGCCAGCAGCTGAGATCTTGCCAATCATGTCCTGGCCAACGTGGATTTGTTGTATACCCAAGACCAGCAAAGCTGTGGGATCAAACAGACATCCATGAGCAAGACAATCCTATAACAGCAGAAATGCTGGTTTGCTGGATAGGTTCCACAGCTGAAAAACATAATTTGGTGACACAGCAGTGTATCTATGTCAGGAAATTCCTTCTGGCAGGGACACAGAGAGCACGAGAATGACAAGGACATGACTGCAGCACAAAGGACAGTCTCTCTGCTCACTGCATGCAGGGACACAGGGAAGAATGATAGCTAGGCCAGCCTTAGGCTTCTGAGATTACAGCCATAAACACTGGATAGATTTCTGCCCTATTAATATAATATCAGCTTTTCTCACATCAGTTAGACACTTTACATACGGATCAGTTACATGTTCAAATTCTCAGAAGACCTTTTTCTCCAGGTATTATTTTCTCCCCTTTTGTGTGAGACCATGTTTCAGAAGTTTATCCCTAAACCTCCTGGAGAGGCGCTGACTTGGCTCTCATTCCTCAGAGTGAAGAACCCCAGCTGGAGATAGGGAAGCACCCAAGACAAAAACCACTGATGCAAATGGCAGCTTTAAACATACCTTGGGAAAGCAGGAAAATGCAGATGGACTCAAATGCCAAGAAGTTCATGGTGATAAATCTGGAACGAAAAAAACACCAAAAAGAAACAAAAGAAGAGAGGAATAGAAATCCAGTTCCCAAAGCCAATTTCTTTACCTGCAGCTGATCATCTTCTTCCTGGGTGTCTCAGGTGATGAGCTCAGAAACATTTTGTCTGGGGGGCAAAAGTAACTCCTGCCCTGGGGAGAATGGTGGGGAACAGATTGAAGGGAAAACCATGAAAATTAAGGAATAATAGGAAAGGAAATCTCTCAACATACTCCTCTCCTTTTCCATCACACCCGGAGAGAGCAGCCCGGGCGGGGAGGGAGGGAGGGACAGTCTGCGCTCCTCTCCCTGCCCACGCAGGCATCCCCTCTCCTCTCCTCCCTTTCTCAGCTGAGTCCCACCAGGGCACCGTGTGCCTGGGGAAGCCGCTGGAGAGCCCACGGGAGCTGCTCGGGGCTCCACCGAGCACGGTCCGAGCCGCATCCCCCCCGAGCTCCCCATCAGCTCCGGCTGGGGCGGCCCCGCTCGGGAGCCCAGCCCAGGGACCCGTCCCTCGAGCACCGCTGCTGCCCGTCAACATCCCCGTCCCCATCCCCATCCCCGTCCCCAGTCCCGTCCCCATATCCCCAGCCCCATCCCCAACCCCCGTCCCCATATCCCCATCCCCAGCCCCCATCCCTGTCCCTATCCCCGTCCCCAACAACACTCAGCCCCAGGCTCTCCCATGCCTCCTGTTTTACAAGGAGTGGCATTCTGGGGAGATGTTTTTATGCACAACTGTCCAGCAAACTCAATTTTCTGCTCATTTTTCCTTTGAAATCAGCGAGGCTGCCATCACATCGTAGGTAGATTTCAGTGACACTTTCAAGCATGCCCGGATTTAGACCGAATGTATCTGGTAGAGCTCTTGGCTTTCTATTTCAAACATGTATATTTATTTTTTCTCCAGATTAAAAGCACTCACTGGACCAGATTCCTGATGGGTCTCTGCCCCTGTCATTGCACAAGCAGCTTTTCTTTATGTAGTTAAAGACAAGTAAGTGTGTTTCTTGATAACCAGCTCTATTAGTTGTTTTTCCAGAAAATGGGTGGATTTTTCTCAGGAAATACTTGTCTCTGCAGCAAATTATATATCACTCACATCAGATACAGCAAGATACCTAAAGCAGGCCATGCTCAGTTACCTGCACAGGTACAAAATGAAGAGGGGATTAAGAAATCACCCCACCATTGTTACAGACACAATAACCCTGCCCTGCAGCGCCAGGTGCATCAAGCATCCCCCTTCAGCAGATCCCAGGTTTGGCCAAGTAAAGGGAAATAACACAATACATGACTTCATTGGGGAAGCCCCACTGTGTGTCCCCCAGGAGCTCCAAGCCCTGCAAATTCCACAGAGGAAAGGTCATTCTTCTGCCGTGCCTCAAGGACATTCTTCCTAGGAGCTCTTTCCAGGGTGCACATCACCCAGAGCTGGACAGGCCTCTGCTTGCAGCCAGATGTGACAGGTGCTGGGGATTTCACATTGTTTTCATACAAAACATTGACAGGTCAAGACGTTTCGCCAACTTGGTTTTATCTTGGGTTTAAATCAACCGATCTGCAGGATGAATTCTTTGCCTTTTAGCCCTGCCAGACTCTCAGCAAGAGGAATTGAAAGAAAGCTTCATCATCACCTGCTGCTCATCAGCATTAGCCGAGGATTAGCAGCAGCAACCTTAGCAGCTTTGCTGGAGGGATGGGGTGGTGAGCAAAGGAATTTTCATTTTGTCATCTCAGCCATTAAATAGGGAATTTTAATAACGTCTACCTCAATAATGAGTCCAAAATACGTATTTTTTAAACCACACTAAGTCAAAACTCCTATTTTTGTACCCAGATTCTCACTTGGATGAATATGACAGCAATTTACTCTTGTTAAGTAAGAGTTGTAACCATGTGTAACCATGTGTTTGGAGAAATGAGACCAGAGATGAGAAAGAGAGGTAAAGGGGAGAAAAGCTCCTCTTGACAAGTACCCTCCCAACATGTCTTTCAACATTGTAAAATATCACTCATTTTAATAGGGGAGAAAGCAGGAAAGATGACACTGCATATTCATTAAAACATATTCTTAACAAGCCAAGCAACCTCCTGTCAGTGCTGAGGAATGGCCCCAGCTTGCTGAGGGGAGCTCACTGCTACGTGCTCATCTGATGTTCAGATGTAGGGAGGGAGACAGGGAGCCAGTCCTCCTGTCTCCTTTTTCAGTCTCTCTCAGCTTGTTTTCCATAAATAAATGTTACTTTTTTCTTCTTGCCAAGGTTTGGAGGCAGTAAGCAACTTCTGTTAGGAGCCCCACACATCCCCTCTGCCCAGCCCCAGGCATTGCTTGGGGGCAGCTCACAGTGGGATCTGAAACTGAAGGGTGAGGAGGAAGACAACAGGGAAACGTTTAACTTCTTAAAACAAACATCACAAATTTCAGTCTAAAAGTTTTGACAATGTTTTTCTCCAAGGGATAAATGGGATTGAATTTCCAGAAGACACTCTGCAAAACCAGTTTATTTGTTCTCCCCCGCCCAGTTCTGCAGTGAGGGAATTTTGAGAGACCCTTTTCCCCTGTACAGCAAAGACTCCTGTCCATAGAAACCTTGATCTTGCAGCACTGCTCTCATGGGGTGCTGTCAAAATCAGCATGTTGGAGATCAGATCCTGTACAACCCATGAGTTACAGAATAAAAGGCACTTCTCTGACCAGATGGCTTTTGCTAAACTTACTGTGCAGTTTATTCTGACAGAAGTGCTTATGCTACTGACTTTCCCTGTGGCTAGAGCACACACTGAAGATGACATGGTTCACACCCCAACAGATGAGAAGTGGGTCAGAACACACACTGCCTGTCCAGCACAGCCCTTGCTGAATAAATGGGGAAATCTGATTGCGTGGACAATTTATCTCACAGGGACGCCTCATCTTTACCATGCAAAATAAACAAAGAGGCTGCTCTCATTTCTTTCATGAAGTATCCAGACACATTAGAGGTATCAGTCTTTCCTTGATTATTAAGTCGTGATCAAGTTGCTATTGTGTCTTTTGCAGAAAGATGTCTATTACAGACATGAGACACAACCTGTTGGAAAGCCAGCCCTGGCAGGCTCAGCACTTTCCTCTGGCCGCACCCCAAAAGTGCTAGAAACAAAGTAATTAAAGCACGAGAGCTCGGGCTGAGTCTGGTTTCCTGGCTGGTGGGGATTACTTTTATTTTAGTAACGCACCATGCCCTTGTTTATTTATTGAAGAGATTCACGCTGTGTTCCTGCCGAGCTGCGGCAATCCCCGCACGGAGCTCGGCATTCCCTGCGGGGGGACCAGAGGCACAGCGGCCGGGGCTCCTCCAGAGCCGGGACAGGACCTGGGCTGCGGAACCGCCCTTTTGGGTGCCTCCTGTCCCTCCTGCCCGTCCGGGGCTGCGCAGGAGCTCGGAGCCGGCCCCGCATCCCCGCTGCCCCGCGCACCCGCCCATGGGACAGCAAAGTGTCCCCGCCGATGGGACCGCCCGGCCCGCTGGGAACCAGCCCCAGCACACCCCAGAAGGCTCTCCCGGACCCCATCATCCCCCCGGGAAGGCTCTCCCGGGCCCCATCATCCCCCCGGGAAGGCTCTCCCGGGCCCCACCGTCCCCGACCTGCTCCGCACCGGGCTGCGGAGGCAGCGGCCCGGAGCAGGCGGAGGAGGAGCCGGGCGGGGCTGCCCCCGAACGCCGCCGCACACCCGGCTCCGCTGAGCGAGCGAACCCCCAGCACCTCGGAGCCCCACACGGCCCCTACCCTCCCAGCCGGAGGTTTAGGATGTTCTCCGTTTAAAAGGGTGGGAAAAAAGCTCTCCGAGCTGCACTTTACCTTTTCTCGGCAGACTGCGCGGCCCCGGTGCACCTGCGGGGCTTATGAGCCGCCTTCGCCCCACCTGGATTCACACCGTGCCCAGCTCTGACAGCTTCTCCTCCACATCCCCCACAGCCCAAACCTATAACTACCAACTGGGGGGTGGGGAAACAACGCCAGGAACACCCACATTGCTGTAGGTTACATTTAGGAGGAACATCGGTGCATCCGCTCCTCCGATAGGCTCCGGACAGCCCAAACTGTCGGCAGCCCTGGAGCACAGCCAGCAGGGCTGGCGGCAGCACCGACAGAACAGACACACAGTCACTGTGCTCACAGCAGCCCCAAAGGAGCTGCATGGAGGAATCAGGCTTTTAAAATGTTTCTTCTAATGCTTTCTTTTCCACAGAAACTATTCTTGACCTGTGAGCAGAAGTACTATATTCACACCAACTACACCAGGAGGAATGATGTAAGGGGCCTGTTTTAAAAATCATGTTTTGTTATTATGCTGTTATTATTATTCTGTGCCAGTACTAGCAGTTGCACAGAACTGAGCTCTTTCAGTCAATGAAGAGCTTGCACACCTCTTCCCACACAAAACCTAACCAATGATCAATTTCTGAATTGTACAGGCAAAACACACCCTTGTGTCTACCTCACAGTATGTAGATTTAGGAACATACCAACTGCTAAATAATAAATAATTTCAGCCAAACCCAGTAAGCAAAGTACACTCAAGTTCCTCCATCAGTGCTTCATAAATTAAAATTGTAAGGATAAAAAAAGCCTTGTTGCTTTGCAGTGCTAGGTAATTTTTATTAATTTCATATTACTTCGCTTTCAAAAGTGCTGTTATTCTAGACTTCCAGTTTGCTTTTGAGGGAGGTTGTGGACAAGTGAACAAGAGGTGTGGGAGTACTAAATCATCAGTGAGGTGCTTTGCACAAGAGCAAATGCTTGTGCAAGTCACTCTGCTCCCAGGGAGTCAAAGGATTCTTGACAAAGCCATAGTCTTGGTTGAGAACCAGGGGCATGAACAGAACTCCAGAAATTCAACTGCAAGCATTCATCTAATTACTAGTTACTGCAAGAATATGATGCAACAAAAACTAGGAGGCAGGAAAAAAAAAATCTGCGGCAATTTGAGTGTAATAAAACATTAAGTCAAAGGAAAATATTTTGCAACAATTTTAATCTCAAGATTCTTCCAATCTGCAAAAGCCCAAACTTGAAGTATGTGTAAGTGGACAAAAAGGCTGACCTTGCAGTTTCAATCAGCAAATGTCTACTTTTTGTGAAACACAGTAATCTGACATTCTTGAATTAGTCAGAAATTACTGATAATCTCTTAATACTGAAAATACTGCTAATCCCTTAATAATTTGATTCAGTATTTTTGTCATAGCTGAGACTGGGTCTTTTTTATTATGATGTGAAAACTTGATGGTGTAGAAATCCTGATGATGTAAGTACACAAAAAACAGCTTCAATACAATTCACTTCAAAATAACATTCATAGATGCATATTATACAGCATTAAGTGTAAAAAAGAACTGTGCACATTAAAGGGTTTACTGATTTTAGAGAGAACTACCTGTATGCAGTCCAAGACAACATTCAACCTTTAATGATACTGAAATCAAGGTTATGAAGAACAAATGGGGGTCTAACTTCAGACCAGAAATTAGGCGGAAAGATCAGTAATCAAAAGAAGATACAGTTTTTCAAGTAATATAAATGGTACCAAAGTTAAGAGAGCCTTACAATTGCAATCATTTCAAATGCAAGTCTGCAGAACAGACTCACAATGTAATGGCCATTCCATAAACTTCTGTGCATTTAACAAGAAAATACAAGCAAAATGTTCAGTAGCACATGGTAGCATAAAACAAGAACAGAACAGAAATTTTAGCTTGCAGCTTTGCAGTCCTCCAAGTTACATACTTGTGTCACAGTAACAATCAAGCATACAGATAAATGCAGGTGCTTTAACAGCACAGTTTCTACCCTCATTTTTTAAGCTGATGTTCTTGATCTTCTAAAAAAGGAACTGCAGCAACTTGGTGGACATAAAAATGAAATGGTGCATGTCAGAGACTTAGTGCTTCAACAGATTTTTCATATCAGTGAATCCATCTGGATTCCCAAACTTGTTTAAAAGGAAGAGCAGGACTTGTTTATGCTTTTCAAGCTGTGGAACAAGCAGAAAGAATTAGAAGTATACATTTCTGGGGTTTTTTAATTGCTGATTTCAGATTAGGGTAGATGCTAACATGACAAACTCAGCTAAATACCATATTCATTCCATAGAGAGATTTAGTTTCCTTTCTGTTGTAAAATCTTCTGGAGGGGGAAAAAGCCAACAGAACTGTAGCTGACTTCCCCTTGTCCATGTATGTGTCCCTCCTCCCTTTTTTCTTCCCTAAAGCAGCTACCTCAAATCAAATTGATTAAATACTCAAGATTGAGATCACCATCTTAAATTAGGTAACAGGGAAAAGTGCCACCCCTGAGACTTCAAAGACTTGGAAAATTAAGTAAGAGCTGTCTGTGGGGCAGAGTCCAGACTAATGAAGTCTGTGTGCTCTAAACACCATCCTCCCGCAGCTTCAGGGTGCCCTAATTATTACCATATATAAAAAAACCTGAGAACAAGTGTCAGGATACATATCACTAAACTTCCATGTTTCAGTAGCTGTTATTCCCCCTACTCCCATTTGCTTCCTACACAGGGTTTCTTTTGAATTCTGGAAACATAAAAAAGGAAGTATTGCTTGGAGTGAATCTTACTTGCACTTTTAATTCCTTGCAGCAGCAGTTGGTCTCACCTTCATTACCTACAAAAACCAAAGTGAATGAGTAAAATGCACACATACATTCTTTCCCTAATTTAAGAGGTGACAGGTGGCATTCTCCAAGATTTTTGGAAGGAAAAGTCATTTAGCCACCCCATGTGCTTACAAGTTCTTCAGAATAAGCAAACTGAAGTAATCAAGCCAAAGTATGTACCTTGATGCTCACTATGTGAGTTTTCAGTACTGCAGGATGTGACCAAACCCTCCTTTAGCAGTTTGTCAGCTACATTCAAATAACCATTGTCCAGGTGTTTCTGCACTGTTACTAAATTAACATTTCCATTAATCCCTTTCACTGTAATTGTGACATGTTGCTTCAATAACAGCTTTTTCAATGTGTCAAGTGCTAATGGAGACCACTCAGCTTTCTCTATTCCTGTGAAAAAAGGAAAATCAAGTCTGTTATATAAGTAATTCCTTTAAGCTGTAACTTGAATCATACATACAATGCTTTGGAAGATATGATGCTAAAGTTTCCTAATATAAATAGCTTAAATCTAGAGATAATGAACTAAATCCATGTTTTCTAAACCAGCTTTTACCATGCTTACCAATATAGTATTTCAGGAAGATCATCATGCTGTTTACCAGCAGTAAAGAATGAACACTACTACCAGAACAGGTAAAAAATTAAAATGTTCAAGAAAACCAGTCAGGGGTTTTTGGGGTGGTGGTTTTTTTTTTTTTTGTTTGGTTTTTTTTTTTTTTTTTTTTTTTGGTTGTTGTTGTTGTTGTTGTTTTGTTTTTTTTTTTTTTCCTTATTTTGGGGTGGTTTCCTTACCTGCAAGTGAACATGTAATGGTCTGAAAAGGCACCTTTAAATAGGAATCGGTGATTGGCAGCACCTTTGAAAGGGGTAAAGTTTCTGTGTTGCCATAGTCTCCATACAGAACTTTCACTGCAGACTGGGAAGCTTCCAGAACAACAGCTCTGTACCAATTGCCATTACCTGAAAAGATTGGAACAAGAAGGGTCACGTGAGAAGAATCATCTTATAAATACAGTTTATCCTGAGAACAAGACACTGTAAAGTTTTTAAAGAATTTTTAAATACTGTGGTGGATATATAAAAGGCCAATTGACTAGAAGCACAATTAAGAGAACCACAAGCACTTACAAGTTGGTGTTTTTCCTTTGTTTAAAGCAAAAATGAAAGCTGTTTTATACTGGCCAAGGAAATGGAAGGACAAATGATTGTCTCACCTGAAAACTGAGCACAACAGGCTTCACCCAGTTTTGGTTGGAAGGGCTGCTTGTTGCAAGATCTACAATAGTCTTCCAGTGAAATCAGCTCCTTAAGGAGCTTCCTTTGACCTACAGGAAAAAAGCCACATTCACTAACCACATCTGGTACAATGAAGAGCATACTGAAGCCCCCTGCTCCCACTTTTGTCATTTTTATATTTTCCTACTGCCCAAGATACATTTCTACACGGTTCAGTTCACTACACATTCATTTTATTAACTAGCTTGCAACAGTGACTTCTTACTGGCATTAGGAACAATGAACACTTTTTCTTACCTTTATTTGGAAATGGTACAGCATAGAACAAGTCTGGGCTTACAACTTCAGTTACACAGACAGACATGGTTTCATCTACAGCCAATTCAATTGACTTCCAGTGCCCAAGTGAGGCTGCTAATAGAAATTGTAAGAAAATGCAGTGTTATCTGTCCTCCAAACATATATATATTTTAAGGAACCATTATTTTATTTGATATTTATAATAATTTTTTGAATTTCAGACACGACTACATGCCTTCCCTCCAAGAAGAAAAATCTAAATCAAGATAATGATGCTTACTTTACTGTTCATAAACTGTTGGCATATAAAAGTAGCTTAAGTAAAAAACAGCTCAGAAAAAATAATACCTTGAAAAGCAAACATGAGAAAAGTTTCAGTCATAGAAAAACTTCTGATTCCTACTCAAACAACATTCATTTAAGACAAGTACAGTGATTTTTAACTTTCTCTTTTTGTCTGTAATGCCACCTGCAGGGCAGCTGGTGTTCAACTGTAAGAACTGACAATATACCCAAAACCCTGCATTGATATTAATTGTAGTTAAACAAGAAAATAACAGTTAAACGCTGGAATACTGAAAATTCTTGTTAAATCTAAAAGTCAACATTCCTTTAATTACCTTTGTGGTCAAGAGATGTGTTTGGAAAGTCATTTTTATCTTGTAGAACTTCCTTTACAACCAGTTTTTCTGAAGTTAGTATCTCATTGATAACTGTTGGGCAATCTGTGGAATTATCAGTAAGCACTACACCTGCCCCATCTTCAGAAAGGGCAGTTATTGTGGCTTGAAGCTCTAAGCCTGAAGTGTACACATGAAATCTTCTTGTAGCTTCTGGATTCCATTTGCTATTTCCAGGCTTTATACCTGGGAAGTAAGAAACTGTTAAAATATCTCCATTCACTAATACTGACTTTCCTCAACATTATAATTTTCTTTAAAAAATACTTAAAATATTTCTTTAGAGCATACCCTGAAATATCACGGCTACTTTTACTACGCTAGGGCAACACATTGTCCTTCACCCTGTTAACTGCTCTCGCTCTCCCTCCTTTTTTCTAAATGCCCATATTTTCTCAGGACTCCCAAGTTTCATCTTTTATATTTTATGATTCAACTAAGTAAACCCTATGCCTGAGCACAAACAACAATATTAAAACTGGTTTTGGATCAGTGTAATCAGGCCTTTTTATCAAAGGAGCAGACAAAACCTAAGTGTTTTAAAGGTGGGTGGGCAGGGGAACTGCACAAGACACTTGAACAAAGTGAGGTTTTGAGCTTTTTCCTGTTTCCACATTTTTCATTTTTAAACCAAGCAGACTACACCAGAAAGAAAGAGAAGTTCTGCAGAATTCCTGTGGAAAAGGAATTTGCAGAACATTAAGAAACAGCAGTACAGTGCCAAACTCTTCAGGAGTCAAATGAAAGAGAACTGAAAGGCCAACTTGCTTTACTTAAACAGATTAGCTCCACTGCCCGCAAAAGCTTTGAGAAATAAAGTTGCACAAAAGCACCTTTACTCCTAGGAAGGCAACAACCAAAAACCAGTAAGCATTACAGATAAAGCAGAACTAAACCAGCTCCCTTTTGACCAGTAAAGCAGTAAGCAAAGTCCATGCAGATCACTCCAGAGAACTGGCAGGAGTGCAGAGAAGAGAAAGCAAACAAACCCAAAAGAACAGAGTTCTGCACAGTATTCCCTGTCATCACCTCCTTCCCCCAAAGCAGCAAGTCTCTAAATGCAAGAGCACTTGTATGAGAAAAGAAGATTCACCTGAGAGCCAGCATTTAATTGCTTGAAATGGAAGTTTTAGGAAAGAGGGCGAGATCTGTCGGATATTATCCCGTGGTACATCCTCAGTGTTCCCATAGTCCACAAAGCTCACTCGAACACTCCCATCTAAAGTGACACTTTGCACCACAGCACGGTACCAGTTACCATCCTCTAATTTTAAAGAAGATTAAAAAAAAAATTAATAATTACTTCACACATTTGCTAAGTCTACCAGCTTTCACTTGTTAGTAAATAAATATGATTCTTTGCTGTCCTCTACTAATGTGAACTATCAGCTGATTTTTCATGTTCACCCTATTAAAAAAAAAAAACTGTTTTAGTCTGTTACTTGCCAGAGTAAAAAGCACAGCAAGGGTCTCCATTCTCAGGCTCAAAAACATCTGGTGGTGTTTTCTGACAGTATTCAGACAATGATTTGTTAAGTGAGTTTAGAGCAAGTAACTCTGAAAATTAGAAAAAAAAACCGAAGGTGAGATCAATGAAATGAGCAGACTTGAACTTTATCAATGCTGTTCACTCTATAGTTTACTTGTAAACCTTCAAATGTACTCCCTGACTACATAAGTCAAGGAACAAACAACCCACCACTTTTAAGAGCTGCCCCATATTTTTTGTTTGAATGCCTTTAGCTCCCTCTTCAGCCACTGAATTTTGTCACACTCTTTTTCTAGCATTTACAATGCCAATGGCTATCAGAAGTCTTTATACTGACTTCTGGTAGAGAAACAAGATTACTTTTTAATTAATCCAACAGGAAGTCACATCCCAATAGCTGCATTTTCTCTTTTTTGTGTTACACTTATTACATCTCCTGAAGTTTTTATAAATTATGAGAGCGTACTAGAAGAGAGCTCCAGCAAATACTGTCTTTGGCACAGGGAACATATCTCTTATTTGCTTTTATTAACAGAATCACTAAATCATGAAGGGTGGAGAAGACCCTTCAAGATCATTTAGTCCAACCATCAACCCAGCACCACCATAGTCACCTCTAAGTACTACATCCAGATGCTTCTTGCACTCTTCCAGAGACAATGACTCTACACCTTCCTGAACAACTTATTGCAATGCCTGGCCACTCGTCCAGTGGGAAAAAAATTAAGATAACTTTTGGCTAGGATATCCTTTGGTAACTCTTTCCCTTTCCTCCTCTGCTTATCTTCACCATTTTCAGATTTCAGTACCATGACCCAATTTCTTGGTCACTCCACTTGTATTCTTAGATAAAAACCTCAGAGGTAAGTCTTTGTGCTGTAAGCTTATTTGACACAGTAGTTCATTAGAACTATAATAAATGACAAACCAAGAAGCAAAGAAACTATCAGAAAGAATTAAGCTGAATAAACTTACCATGGCTGTTTGAAATCTGACAGTAGAATTCTCCAGGATTGTACACTGTACATACTATGACACTGAGTGTTTGGTTAAGAGTTAATTTAATCCACTTGCACATTCTTTTGTTCGTTGTGTCCTCTAGAGAGGACAGAAAAAAGCACAGAATGAAAAGAAATTAAAGTAACTTTTACACAAAAAAAAAAAAAATCCTGAATGCTCATTCACATCCTTGAATATCTTGTTATAAACTGTCCAACAGCCTAATTACCAGTGAGAGCCTCTTTGCAGAGTAAAAAATCATAAAGGGTGTAAGACAAATATGCCAGTTCTTTAATGTAATTCTTCATTATCAAAAAGAGAAGCCATAGATAGCAGGGAAGAGTAATTACACAAAGAGGTAAAGGCTAGCTGGCAACAGCCTGGGCAAGAGGGTCACTGCGGAATTTTGGATCCTAGAAACAGTGTAGGGAGCATAAAAGAGGGAAACATCTGTCACCAACACTACTGGAAACAATCTAAGGAGGAAGAGCAAAAAAGATTACCAGAAAGACGGTGGCAGAAATTTGCACTGAATATTATACTCAGGTACCTGAAAGAAACTTTTTATTTAACACAAGTTGTAGAATACATCATGAGAACACTAAATCATGGCACTGGAGAACACATTCTCTTTAAAACCTGCATTCAACAGCTCTGGCTCAGTGATGGAAATGACAAAAAGGTGAGAGGCAACCAATAAAACAAGGAAGTACAAAACAGGCCCTTGATGAGGGCCACAGATAAAAATGTGTTTAGATACAGCCAGGAAAGTACTGTTTATTCTATTTTTTTTGTAAGATTCCTCACTCTTCTGAACAAAGACAAGGAATAATTGCGTCCTGGCCACAAGGCCTCGAGTGAGAAAGATCAAAATCATTTGAACATAGACTTGACAGAAAGTTTTCAGTACCAATGGATCAGAAGAGAATACATACACTTGCCAGACATAGGATGGAAAGAAAAGGAACTTAGCATGCTTCATAAGAGAGAAGCCAGGAATCTTCCCCAAGATTTCAAAGAAATTTAATGTAACTTTAATGTAATGTAGCAGAGATCTCTTGGATTGAAGCTTTGGTCACTAAATTCAAACAAAGCAATTTAAGCATAGATTTGAAGCTTTATAAGCTACTACAGTCAAATATTCAAGGACTAAGTATGTGGGTTTATGTGTAAAATATAGGACAATGAAGATGACAGTAGAGCAAACATTATTTGCACTGATGGACAAGGACGTAGGAATAAGTAGGTAATAACTAGCCATAGCATATTTCAACTGCAAACTAATACTTCCAACAAGAGTAAGTACCAACTTCCAAAAGCAGGCAATAACAACTTTGTTAAGCGTGCACACCTGGACACACACACAGACACACAATTCTTTACAGTTAAGTTGCCATGGATAAACTTTGGCCTTGTGAAGGCTAGACTTGATGAGCCAATCTGAAAAGCTCTAAGAGATAAGAGCTTGCATTCTCTGTACCCACTCTAGCAGGAGGTAATGCCAGGGCAGCAAGATGTGTTCATACTCACCCTTGGCTTGCTCAACATCACTCCCTCTGGCTGCTGCTAAGGCCATGCTCAGTTCCTCAGCTGCAAAGCCCTCCTCGATGAGAAGGCTCGATACATTTATTACTGGAGTACCTGAGGCATCTGTAAGCTCCACCACGGATTTAGAACTCTCTTTATCCACTACTTTTACTGTCAACACTTTGTCTTTCACCAGTTTTTTCATGTAAGAAACACCTTCTGAGGTCCATGCTCCTAATGGTGGCTTTACACCTAAAAAGTCACATAGTATGGAAAGGTTCTGAGGTCAGTTCAACTCTCACCAATGTGTGAACAGGTACAACAACTGCAAGTACATTCTGAAATATTTGTCACATTTTGTAGATATGCCATGACAGTTAAGAATTCTGGAAATAATGCCTAGCAGTACCTCCATCCTTTCCCATGTTTCAGAGTGAGATGCTACAGGTGTGGTGGTTATGTAATACCACTTGTTCTCCCCCTATCTAGTTTGAAACTGCTAATCATTTACTTCATACCTGCCAGGCTACATCTTATGGCTTGAGCTGGCAAGTCCATTAAGCTTGGAATTATAGGACGAAGTCTGGTCAGTGGAAGAGAGTCAGAATTACCATAATCCATATAGTCTACCAAAACAGTGTCTTCAGAAGCATAAGCTGTAACAGCAGCACGATACCAAAGGTTGTCTTCTAGAAAGGAAGATACAGATGTTTTGTCTGAGAAGAGAATGAATTTTTTTTTTGCCAGACCAATATAAAAATACATCGATCTCAGTACAGCTCAGGACTACCAAGTGTTGGCTAAAGTAGCATTTTGAGAAGCAGTCTATCAGAGCAGCATCATTCCAAATAATCCCATTTCAACTGTGCTTCTTTTGGGGACTGAAATTTCAAATATATACTTATTTCCACCCCTGAGGAAATAGTACTTAGCAACATAAAAAAACCCCAAACTTTCCATCATCTCCTAATAAACTACTCTAAATAATCTCAATCCAATGTTAAGAGTTTGGTCAATAAAGGGACATTTTAAAATTGGCATTTTACAGATAACAATTTTTCAAATCACTACCTAGCATTACCCACAGCTAAAAATCAGAGATAAATCAACTCTACATAAAACATTTCTAAACAAAATTACAAAATGTATCTTTTTGGTAATAAATTTAAGTAACATAACTTAGTATTTTCACTCAATTTTTACCTGTGAACTGGGCACAGCACACATTGCCAGCAGCAGGATGGAAAGATGGATTAATGGGAATTTTGCCACAGTATTCATTAAGAGATGCTTCAAGCTCAGCAAGTTGACCTGATGTTAAAATACATAGGTTTTGGAACACAGCCTGTCTTGCAATTATTACAAAACAATTAAGCTCAAAGCCTGGAAGAACATCTTGTAGCATAATGGACATTATTTCAAATGTTTAACAGTGATCAGACCAGGGCTCTTCAATCATTAACATCCAAGAGAGTCCTCATGTGTGTCTGAGGAATCACAGCAGCAGTGAACAGACAGGAAAACCAGTGATGGATTTTTTCAGCAAAGGGACAAAGCTGAAGCCAGTACATATTAAAAACAAGCTAGTGGAGGCATGCCAAGAAGAAACCAAGGAAGACAGCTCTTCCAGCAACAGGCAGATGAGGTAGGCCACTTCTTCCCAAAGAACACACTTTGCTACTGATTACTCAGAATTAAAAGGCTGCACATGGACACAGAAGAAAATTCACCTTCCTCCAGCCACTCCCTACCAAAAACAAAATGCCATACCAGGCATTCCACATCCGACTTCCAACCCATCACTTACGAGCACTTTGCATCCGCTGACAAAAAAAGATGTCTGGACTTTGAATGTGAGAAACTACACCAGAAAATTCATCTCCAATACTCAAAGAGACAAACTTGGTAATTGAATTAACACAGTGAGAAGAGTCTTCATCCTCAGGTATTTTTTTTTCACCTCCCTTTGAATGATTTTCTGATACTGCACATAAAAAAGAAAAAAGGTTGCCAATCAAAAGCTAGCTGAATTTGAAAATATAAACACACTGAAATAGTTTATTATTTTTATTGATGCTTTGGACTTGGAGGGCTCCTGTCATATTATGAAATTCATGTTCACATAATAATCACTACACAAATGTTTTATACTATTAAAATGTCTATGAGCTAATGCCAACAGTGATCTGAAGCTCCATTAGCCAACATTTTTAACTTTGAGGTGATGCTAATGAGCAGCTAGAATATCATGCAGCACAGGAGGATCTAAATTTCCCAAAGTTTAGTTTGGTTTGCTTGCTTACCTCTTGGAGAGTCCACTTTGGCATCACTTCCTGAAGTTAAATAAGACTTCATTTCTAAGGGAACTTTATTTACGCAGTCTTCTAAAATACAGATCAAGAATAAATGATTTATCACACAAGATAGCCATCAGCTAGTTTCACTTCAGAAACATCCTCTGAGCCAGATCTATATTCCTATCACAAGGTGAGCATACTCTACTTAATTGCTCAGCACTTAATGCTTAAAATGCAAAACAAAGGTAATTTCAGAGTAGCTCAGCTACTTGAGTTCTCGGAGCACATTCAGAGCTCCAAGACTGTCTAACTTCATAAAATGAGCAAAGCAGTAACAATCAACATTTACTTGCAGCCACTAAAGACTGTGAGCTGAAAAACTGATTACTGCTTTTTAGACACAAGGATTCATAACTTACCTCATTATTTACAACACTGAGTATGTAATGATTTAGTCAAGATGTCTTTGTAAATCTTGGTTTCTCAGCTGTTACATACTCCATTTCTGATGCATGAAGCAGCATTCCAAACTTTCAATACCATTATTTTCAAATTAAAACCTCAATACAGTTGTTTCAGTTGCTTATAAAGTCTGGAATGAATGCATGGAACACTTCAAGAATGCAGTGACATTTATGTGATCTTCTCTCCCAAAGGTTGGCAGGTCACACATGACTTCACCACTAGTGTGCTGTGAAGCAACCAAATGTGAAATATGCCCAGTACAATCCTTAATCAGTTGAATTTACAGGGGACTAAAGTGAACCATCCTTTGACAGACTGCACAGTATTACATGGAGATAAGCTTCCTGCACATGAGCAAGTTTAGCAAGCTAGGAACATCAACCACCACATCCCTGAATGTTTCTGTGGGCTGCAGATCAATTAAATGAATATGGTCTTGGCACTACATCATTCCTGTCTGCAGACAGAGGAAAATCTAAACAGTAATCTTCCACATGACAAAAGGTACACCTTGCATGTATTGATCTGCTTTGACAATCAAACCCAGCTCAACTGAAAATCTGAAGTCTGACTCCTCAAAGGTCTTGTGCTTGGCTTGTCTCTCACTGAAGCTTGCTAAGTTAGAAATATAAACACGCTTATAGAGTTCTCCAACTGGACACAGCAATATCCAATGATTGTTCTGACTTTGGAATACCTAGTGAGCATGTATGAAATATAATGAAAGCTGGTAAAATCCTATGTGGAACTAGAAATTGACACTGTAATTTTTAAAGAGTTAAAAATGCATGAGAAAGAAATAAAATAGTACCAAATTTTCATGCATCTGTTAAAACACAAAAATAAACAAGATGATCCAGAACACACTGAAGTTAGTACAATTCTATTGGAAAAGTAACCTTACTAAAATTTAAGGTTATTAATCTTAGCAAGGTATTTCAGGCACTGACAAGTTATGGAAAGGCGAAAAAGTAGAATTGAAAAAAAAAAGAAGTCAAGGGAGAGGTTGGGAAAGTGACAAGAGGGAGGATGGCAAAAGAAAAAAAAAAAAAAAAGGTGTTCTCTTTTACAGGTGTTAGGGACGGGTGTGAACATAAAAGCCTTAATTATGGTGAGTTACTTTACCCACACAATCAAGCACTCACCAGAATCTGGAAGTACAACATCTACAGCAAAACTCAACCTCACTTCCTCCTGCAATATATCAACACCAGTTAATGAACAGTGCTTTCCTAAGAGCTGAGAAAAAAAGCTGGCAATGCCTCCATTCCATCCTTTTTCTTTTGGATCATAATGGGCAAAGAAACACTTAATGGCTTGGAAATAATGTAATTAGAACAAGAAGGGATAGCAGATTATTTTTTCCCATCTAAGTGACTAAATAATAAAGGCCTTCAAAAATATCACCTTACATATTAAAGCTGCTGCTGGGGCTTGAAGTGCTATCAATTCAACTAACTTCTGCACTCTCTTCCAAAGAATTCAGAAATTAAGGTAAAAATAAAGAATCCCAAGAAGAACCCTATTTAAAACAGGTACATATTATGTTTAATATGAAGCTTGTAGAAACAAAGTTCAACAAACACTGCAGAGACATGCTGAACATCAATGAAGAACAAGTGCTGAAGGCTCACACATTCACCTCCTCACCTGTTTTACAGGACAACTCAGCTAAAATTCCCACTTATGATGCTCTCATAAATAAGAAGAATCAAATTCCACCAGCTTTCTCATAACCTTAACACCTCAGAGTAGATTAGAACTCCTGCTTCATCTGCTGGCATCCATTTTTTAAAAGTCTAATAATTTAATGTAACCCACTTTAATACCCTTCAACATGCAATCTCTTACTTCTGCAGAACTTATGAGAGCTTCAAAAGGTGAACAAGATAACAAAACCTCTTCCATACTTTGAAAATGAAGTGACTGCAAATGTTTTATTCATACTGTACAACCACTGGGTATAAAGGGCCCTCACCATCAGTTGATCAGTTTCATTAGATCCCAGTCACAAGTACACACACAACAGGAACTGACAGGATGAGATAACAGAAGTCTCATGACATGAAGCCTCCTTTCTACATTCCTTCAAAAAGTTAAACAGATGAATAAGCTACTTCAAAGAAGCACATGACAAAGCAAGAGGCTAGCTGGAGGTATGCCAACTTATTCACCTTCATAAATGTGATCCCAAGAAACCACAAAGACAGAAAAATCAACTCCTGCAGAAGAGTTCATAGAGTGGAAGAAATGTTTGGCTCAAAGTAAGATCAAGAGAGGCTTCAACACATTACAGAGGAGAACTGTGTCATCTTTAGCTCCTTCTACAGCAAAGAAACAACAGCTTATCTGCATCTGTTACTGTATACTACATTCAATGTGTTTTACTAATAAATTTCCAAGGCTCTAAGAGTCAGCTAATGATTTTTTCACAGAAACAAGACACCAGAATTTTTCTGAATTGGACACACTGCATCTGTTTCCTTCCCACACTATTTCTCTAGCAACATCATACATGTCTTAGTTTTTAACTTTTTTCACTGAAGTTTTTTTCAAATAAAAGCAGAGTTGTCTGACAGTGCTTCTAAGAGCTCTAGAAGTAACAATTTTCTGAATGCTTCTCCCAGTAGCTTTTCATTTGAAGCACTGATCTTTCCAAAAGGAGCAACTTGCTCCTTTCCTGTACAGGTTAAATGAAGCACACTGCCACTCACTCACAGCAGATCCAGTCAAGACATAGTCAAAATTGTCTGACATACCTTAAGATAAACTCCAGTCTTGGTTTTGCTATGACTTAAACTGTAATCAAAGAAAAATATGTCAGTTTGAAGAACTGATAAGACTGATAAGCAGCATTAATAATAGAATCTACCTGCAAATAGATAAAAAGCTGTGTTCATAGTATGTGATTCTTGCCAACCCTTATTCCTCATCCACTAAAATGCAGAATTACAAATATGGTAATATGTAATAATGACAGGCAGAAGATAATGCAGTACTAGCTTAAGAATAAGAAACATATTTTACTGTAATAGTGCCTTCCCATGGTCACTTATGTTGTAGTGGGAGGGACATTGTTTTTCTGGGTAGATTATTTGGCAGAACTTTAAACAAACTTACTTCTGTTTAAGGGGATCACAAACTACTCTATGTGCTGGCCAGTCTTTTTTCTGACAATCTGCAGAGCAATAGTATGTTTGCAGACACTGTGAGCATCTGAGCTTTCCTAAAACAAACCAAAAAAAAAAGACAAGAGAAGTCTGAGCAAAACATGTATTGGAAGGAAAAACAACTGTTTAAATAACTGCTTTACAAAACAGCTCCCCTGCAATTCTAAGCACACACAAATAGGTATTTGTATTAACAAACAGCTACCAGACATCACTGCTCGAATGTCCAAAACTCCTTCTACATTTAAGGGAAAAAAACCCACCACTTTTGATAAAGAAATGCTCTCTTCTGTTTGTCAGTTCTGTTACTCCAACTATATTCTGAATAGAATATACTTGTGTCTGAGAGTTAAAAATATTCATCCATTTAAAGACATTTCTGAGCAAACCTGGTCTGGTTTCACTGAGAGATGTACTGTATGTCACAGACTACAGGACAGCAGGCACTTACCAAACAGACCACAACGATGGCAAGTGCCCCCTTTAGGGGGTGGTACTAACAAACTCAAGAAACTCTTATCATAGCAAATAGAAAAAGCACTCTTAGAGGAACATTGCAATTTCTTTGGCTTCCCATTAATCCAATTAGAATGTGACACCTGTGGAAGAAAAACCTGAAGTCATTCTTACTGGAAAAAACCTGCCCATTAGGGTAGAAATATTCTAATATATAAAAACATGGCAACAAAAGGAGACAAAACTTTTAAGTTCTAGAAATAGAAATACATGCTGATAATTCCTGCTACCTAGAAATGCTCAGAATACTTGGGGCAACTATAAAGTGAAATAACTCACAGTATTTTCTTTATCAGCTGCAGCTATGCAGTTCTCTCTACCAGTTTTGTCTTCCATAGAACTTCCTAGAAGCAGAAGTATTTGCAAAGGGATCTGATTAACAACACCAACACAAGCCTATGTTATGGAATATTTGCAGGAAGAAACAAGGCTCTTGGGTACTCCTACTATTCTGCCAGCCCGTTTGAACAAATGGAGATGCTCAGACCATGACACACTCTGGAAGTCACTTGTTTTCATTCTGATACCACATTTACTCAATCATGCAATCAGTGGTATTATTAAAACAACACTTTCACCTTCTGTGCTTATCACTCAATACTGAGAAACAAAACACTCTGAAACAAGAGACTCTGACTTTCCAGTGAGTGCCTTGTAAACCTTGTGGTCTTTCCTGCGAGTTTTTCTTTACCAAACAACTCTTAGAAAACATTCAACTAAGCCTGCATATCAATATAGCAGGAACTCTGTTTTTATAAGAGAGGGGCAACTCATCCACCTACAAAGAACTTGTTTCTGTGCTAGGCTACATAAGCCACTCAGATCTCGTTCCAGTCTGGCAGGCCTGTCCAAGGTCTCCACTGAGACGGCCTTTTTTCCCACCTGGAAGCAAGTAAACCTTGTAAACTCTGCTTGAACTATAACTCTTGCCTAACACGAAATCAAATTTCATGAACTCTCCAGACCCAAGATGTTTGCACATAAAGCTAGTTCAGATCTCCCAAAATGAAGCCTTTCCCTCTCCCCAGCTTGGAGTAAGAGAACATGGATCAGACAGTACCAAGGTACTTAAGAGGCAAGAAGCATTGCTGAAGGAACTCCAACTCCCATGTATCAGTCCAAATTCCCTAACACTTCAATTATCCTGGTGGGTTTTTTAGATTCTGAGGCATTTCAGCAGGCACAAGTTTGGATAATTAGGATTACATTCACAAGCCATACTCATACTGACGATGTGTATCAATAATAAAGCATATCCACAATCACAGAAGAATAAAGTCAAGATACCTCTGTCAAGCTTAGGACAAAATCTCTCTTACTGCACTTCTGCCTTTGTTAAAACTTTCTGTACTGTTTCTACATTTGTCAAAAATACCCTGTATTGTTTGCTTACAAAATATGGGATCCTGTTAAATATTTCAGAAATTCAGCCTCAAAACTAAAAGCTATTCAACAGTAAGTTTGTACCTGTGACCCTGTTGCTTAAATCTGCATCTGTAACTTCGTTATGATGAAGATTAAGTAGTTCTGCCATCATGTAAAGGTTGACATTAAGAGTTTGACCAAAGGTGGCTGTGGGCCAGGTAACTGCAAAAGTACAGATTTAAAGATTAATTCAGGCAGGCACACAAATGAAAGTATTTTTGGGTCATATTCTGAAGATATATTTAAGCATTCATTTTGGAAGGCTAATTCCCTACCATCTATTTCTTTTGTTTGCACAGCAAAACTTTCTGCGCTAAAGAACTCAACAATGAATACTGCAGATTAAATGATGAAAATTCCTTTAGAAGAGGAACACACTGACAAATAGGAGCAGCCATCAACACCTGCACGTGAAGCTCACTATGTCTCTGGAAGAGACCTCGCTGTACTTTTGTTAAAAAAGTTTGTAGTAATAAAAAGCACAGGCTGCACTCCTGGGTTCCTCATGCCCGAAGGGGAACCACTGCCCCAAGAGCGGCGGCCTGAGAGGAAGCAAAGCCCTGGGCTCTGCGGAAATGCATTTTCAGCACCTGCTTTCCGAATGCTAAGATGCAATATAATTGTTTTAAATGAAAAGTATAGTCAAAAACAAACTAAAATGAAACCTGTGAATAGAGCAGTCTTCTAAGTGACACTGCAAACCAACTCCACCAGAAAAGTGCTTTCAACAACAGCAATTAAAGAGGTATTATTAAAATTAACTGATTCTGAAGTGATTTTCAAGTGATTAAAATTAAGTGATTTTAAGTAACTCAGAATAAAATCAGACAGCCTCGTCCCAGGGCCTGCACCCAAGCCCGAAGCCAAGCCCCGCCACCTCGGCCCTCTCTCCCCTCAGCAAAGCGCTCACCCCCGGCTCCTTTCCCGGGGGAAAGCGAAGCTCTCACCCCCTGCCCCTCTCTCCCCCCAGAGCAGCGCTCACCCCGGGCCGCCCCTGCCCCTCACAACAGAGCTCACCCCGGGCCGCCCCTGCCCCTCAGAGCAGCGCTCACTCCAGGCCGCCCCTAGCCTCTTGTCGACCCCCACAGCAGCGCTCACCCCGGGCCGCCCCTGCCCCTCTCTCCCCCCTCAGAGCAGCGCTCATCCCGGGCCGCCCCGGCTCCTCTCTCCCCTCTCCGAGCAGCGCTCACCCCGGGCCGCCCCTGCCCCTATCGCCCCTCCGAGCAGCGCTCACCCCGGGCCGCTCCTTCCCCGCTCTCTCGCCCCCCACAGCAGCGATCATCCCGGGCCGCCCCTGCCCCTCTCTCCCCTCTCCGAGCAGCGCTCACCCCGGGCCGCCCCTGCCCCTATCGCCCCTCCGAGCAGCGCTCACCCCGGGCCGCCGCCCCGTCGTCGGCGCTGCCCCACGCGGGAAGCAGGGCCGGGCGCTCACTCGAAGGCCGTCGGCGGGAAGAGGAGAAGCAGCGGCCCCCGCAGGCCAGCGACGTCTCCAGGCGCTCCCGGCGGCTCCGTGCCGCTCATTCCGCCCCGCCCAGGCGGGAGCCCGGTGCACAGGCGCGGAGCGGGGCATGTGCTGCTGCCCGGCCGCTCGCAGCCCGCGGTGCGGCCATCACGGCCGCAGGAACCTTCCACTAGTCCGGGTTATCCCAAGCCCCAGTCAACCTGGCCTTGAGTGCTTCTAGGGATGGGGCGTGGGGCATCCACACCTTCTCTAGGAAACCTTGTGTCAGGGCCTCACTACCCGCACAGCAAAGGATTTCTTCCCAATATCTAAACCCACCCTCTCTTAGTTTGAAGCCATTCCCCAAGTCGGATCACTACATGCCCTTGTAAAACTTACCTCTTCAGCTCTCTTGTACCTTTAGATACTGGAAGGTGCTCTGAGGTCTCCCCGGAGACTTCTCCAGGATGAACAGCCCCAGTTCCCAGCCTGACCTCATAGCAGAGGTGCAACAGGCCTCTTGAGCATCTTTGTGGACATAATTATTCATGGTTGAACCAGTAACCCCAATTTATCTCATGCAAATTCAGAAAATGGCTGTGAGAGCTATGCAAAAAGCTGAAATTTGATACATAAAATTGATGCATTTCTATTTTAAAGTATTTGAATTTCACCCTGCAGCCAAGAACATAAATCATTTCCCATTTCCAACCTATTCTCATTTTCTTTTGTCCTTTTTCCTTTTTCTTTTCTATACAAGGTGTTTTCCCCTTTTCTTCAACTTTTTTGTCTCCCACCTCCATGTCTCTATCTTCATGGGAAAATATACTTCCTCCTCAAGACTGCTGCAGTTTTATGCTACTACTCAGACATGATCTCAGGTGTTCTCAGTGCTGTGCAATTAAGCTTTCACCAAAAAATAAATTAATCTGATCTATTTTAGTGCCTACATTGTTGTACTTATTATTAAAGTGTATAAAATCAGTGATGGATTTTATTGTTACATGTTCTCTACAGCAGGGAATAATTATCTCTGTTCACAGAGAAGTAGCTGAAGCATAGCTATTTTGCCTTAAGTCATTTGGCATCTGGCTGTGACAGTGTTTCAGTCTAAATTATCTGTATTTAAGTCTAGGATCCTGTCTGCCAAACTAAGCATTCTCAAAAGAGAAGTGAACACCACATCTGAGGGCTGCTGAGTTTTAAGATGGTTTAAGATACCACCTACTAAAGTCAGAGGAAAGACTCTTCCTGGCTCACATGAACCTCCAGCTCCAGCCTGAGCAAAGCTGAGTGGATCAGAGACTGCTCTTACAACAAGAAGGAAAATTAGGTGAAATTTTGTGGGATTTCAAGAAACCCACATGTCAAATTGCTCAGCATTTCATATCAGAGTAGGCACACCTGTGTGGGGGAGATTGAGGGGAGACAGGGCAATCATGATCATACAGCCTTCATCATCTCCCTGCCCCTCGTTCCTCTGTCCCTAAGATTAGCCCAGTAATCCTCATGCCTAGGAAGAACTAATACCAGTAAGGCACTAAGAAATACTTCAATACTTCAAACCGCTCTCAAAAAAAAAAAAAAAAAAAAAAAAAAAAAAAAAAAAAAAATTGGGCTTTCTTTATTGCTTAAAAGGTGATCCAGTACCCTGTTCAGCTGAATCTTAAAACTGTCCAGCATTGGGAATCCACCACTTCCTTGGGGAGATTATTCCAATGGCTGTTTTTTCTTCTTGTGAAACCTTTTACTCCTTTGGTACTTTGACACCAGTGCTCTCAGAGGAGTGTGGGGTATTGCTCAGCACATCTGCTGTTTGAGCCACCTCATTGTTGTCCCTTAAAGTGGAGTTGCTAACATTTCTTTAGCTGAAGGAGAAAAAATAGCTTTGTAAGACCTTTCAGTGGGCAAAGCTATAGAAATATTCTGGATAATTAACAAATCTGGAAACTGAGCAATCAGATGAACACTTCCTTTCCTTTTTCTTATATAATAAAGCATAAGCCAAAAGCCAGAACTACAACCTTTTGAATATGTGGGCCAAATTCTGCTTCTGCCTCTGCAATGCAGAGCTTGTCTGCAGCAGACAAGTCTGTTGTGTAGGACTGTCTGTCTTTCAGATGGCAGGTTCTCTCGCTCAGGAATTGTTTTCCTCAGCATTTGAACGTGCCAAATAAGAGCTATGGCTGGCTAATTAAGAGGTCCAGTAATTCATTTTGATTTAACATCCTGTAAGTGGTTTGGGGAAGGACTGTCACTATCATTCCCTAAGTATCTGTGGCCACCTCCTGGGGATAAGATACTGTTCACATGAAAATGTGGCTTAAGCACAGGTATTATAAGAGTCAGAACTCTCAGCATCAGTTCTGGGACCTGAGCTATGGGGAGTCTAGCTGAGTACAAAAAAGTCCTTTTCTTCTGCCTTTAAGGAAGAACTGAACCAAGCTCTAATTTTAACGTGATTTTAATCCTGCTCTAAAAAATGCCCAGAATAAAAGGCAAAAATCTGATTAAATTCTGCCAGGTCTGTTGGAACACACTAAACACAAAAAGGTAACATCAGTGGGACTGCAGACAAAGTGTACAACAAGGTAAAAGCACACATCTTAAAATGACTGGGGCCAGAGTATACTGATGTCTCTGCAGTTGTCTTTAAACAACTAGAAGACCAAATAAGAAAAGAAGCATTTGGACACTGAAATGACTGTGTTACAGAGCAGCTGTGTGAACCTTGCAGCTCAGCTGCAGAACAGCAGCAGTGGTGGCAAAGAACCCTTTCTGAAAGCAAAACCTAGACTTGTGCTGCATGGCAATTAGCAAGGGAGTGTTGCATGGCACTGCTTTCTGAACAGAGACAATTTTTACTTATCTCTGTTCCACACCTGATTTTTTCTGTACTTTTAGAAAGACGGAATGCACAGTATAATTTGAGCAAAGCAAGGGCTAGACATTTGCCTTTAAAGTGTTATTTGGAGGTTAAAGTTGAGGGCATGAGTGTTCTCTGCAACCTACTTCCATTTGTCCTTTCAAATTAATGTTTTTAAAGACACATGACTGGCTCCTTTGCTGCTTAGAGGTGATGGCTAGGACTTTGTTTAATTACCTGAAGCAATGTTATGTTTCCCAGAATTATGGACATTGAAAGATTTATAGTTATTATGGCACTGAAAGGTTTACAGATTGATTATCCTAAGATCCCACTGTTGTTTTTAAGGATCAGTAAAAATGTTTTATCCTCGTTTCAGCTGGGATAGAGTTAATTTTCTTCCTACTAGCTGGTACAGAGCTGTGCTTTGGATTTAGAACAATGTTGATAACACACTAATGTTTTTAGTTGTTTTTAAATAGTGTTTATGCTATTGTCAAGGACCTTTCAGCTTCTCATACCCTGCCAGCAAGAAGCTGGGGTGGGAGAGGGGGGGAAACACAGCTGGGACAGCTGATCCCAGCTGGCCAAAGATTATTCCATACCAAATGGCATCACCCTCAGTACATAAACTGAGGAATAGCTGACCAGGGAACAGTTTCAGAACTGTTTGGGCATCAGTCAGTAAGTGGTGAAAAATTGCATTGTGTATCACTGGGTTTGTATATATTATCATGATTATTATTTTATCTTCTGTCACATTGAACTGTCTTTATCTCAACCCACAAGTTTCAGTCCTCCAGTTCTCTCCCCTGCCCTGCTGGAGAGGGGAGTGAGCCAGCAGCTTTGTGGGGCCTAGTTGCTGGCTGGGGTTAAACTACAGGTTTGAAGGAGCATTTTCTAGGACCCCCTCTGAAATTCCAAAAGCCTAGAAAGAATATGGAGAAAAAGAACTTGTTCTGAAATAACTCTCTTAATTAATGGTTGTAAATGAAGTTATACAGCACATGCTACTTTGAAGGTCATCCATGATACAAAGTGAAGAAATCATCACTGCATCTTTGGGTAGGTGATGTTTTCATACATGTAGGTGTGTGTAGACTTTTATACATATATAAAAATAAATTAGCCAAAGTAAAGCAACAATCTGTTCTAACATCAAAGTTACCCTTACTATGAGTAGGGGATTGGACTAGATAATTTACTGAGGTCCTTTCCAACCTGAATTATGCAGAAATTCTAACTTGCTTTTCTATTATTATCTTTAAGATGTTACTTCAGGAGAGGTGCCAATGCTCATTTTAGCTGAGCTGCTATAGCAAATACAACTGCTTTCACTTAGTAGCTTGTCTGCTAAGGTATTATTTCAATTTCTTTTTTATGAAATAAAATGGCATTTGTGTCATGCTCTGGATTCCAAAAAGCTTTGAATTCCACTGATCCCAGCACTGAGATGCAGTCCAGATTTTTGATGCCCAGCAACATTTTCACGTTTTTTTTTTTTAATCCAATCAGAATGAAGTCCCAGCAGGCGCTAAGTGAAGCTGTTTATTAACATACCTGGATTGACTCTTGTATGGTATGTGGGTGCAGAAGGTTTTGACATAATGTGCAGGGGTTGGTTATGGAGAATGAGATGCTGTTTACTTAAGGGAGAAGATTCTATTTGTCATTACTTGTGCACTGGATCTTGCAAAAAGGAGAGGCATCTTCGTAACCATCTCCCTGAAAACTGCTGGGGTGAAGAATCCCTCCTTTAAGGCAGCTGCTCAGGGCTGTGGGTTTGGATAGTGCCATGGAATGTCTGACATGACATCCCTGGTTAACATAATCATGTTTAAATAAGAGAAAAAAAAACCCATCCAGATTGAAACGATTTATAGACGCGTGCCTGAAATTGTCTTGTGTGAAATCACAGAATCAATTAGGTTGGAAAACACTTCTGAGATCACCGAGTCGCGCCTGTGACCCAACACCACCAGGGCACCGAGTGCCACGGCCGGGCTTTCCTTAAACACCTCAGGGACGGTGACTCCCCCACCTCCCCGGGCGGTCCGTTCTGGTGTCTGATCGCCCTTCCCGTGAAGAAATTCTTCCTAATGTCCACCCTAAATGTCCCCTGGCGCCGAGTGCACTAATACCGCAGCATTACGTCCTACATCCAGCCGCTCGGAGCTTTTAGCACCGTCAGTGGATCGCGGGCTTTCGGCAGCAAGGCACGAGGGCGCGGGAAGGCGGAGAGATGGGTCCCGCGTCACCTGCCATGGCTGCCGCGATGGCCCGCTCGCCCCCGGCCCATGCCGAGGAGCCGCGGCCCCCGCGGGGCCGGGCCGGCCCCGCCGCCCGGGGCTGCCCCGATCCCGGTCCCGGTCCCACCCCCGCCGCCGCGGGGCCCCGCCCGCCGCCGCCATCTTTGTTGATGTGTCAGCGCACCGGGCCGGGCGGCCGGCGGGGAGCGGGACTGCGCTGTGCCCGCCATGGCCGCGCTGCCGCCGCTCCTGCCGCCCGAGTAGCGACCGGGTGAGGGCCGAGCCGCAGCAAGGGCGGGCGGGCGGGTGGGTGGGTGGGTGGGTGATGCTCGGAACCGGCGCCTTGGTACTGCCGGCGTTCCCCAGCCACGCGGGCACTGCCGGGCTCCTCGAGCGGCTGGCGCGGAGCGGCCGAGGGCTCCGGCGCTGGACGGGACGGGCCGGGCGGGCACTGCCCGTCGGGCTGGGGAGGGGCCGCGGGGCCGCTGATCCGCTTCGCTGTCAGCGGCAGATAAACCCTGGGGGACGCGGGGCGGGGGAAGGACGGGCGGGAGGCAGAATTCCCCCGGTGGCGAGGGGCTCTCCCTGCGCAGGTGGGGGCGCTGGGCTGGCAGAGGTCGCGCCGGGGCCGCTGGCGAGGCGCAGGAGGAGGGAGCGAGGTGACAGCAGGGCCGGGGCTGAGCTCCTGCCTGAGCAACACCTTCCCGGTCAGGAGCTCCCAGCGGGGAGCGCAGGCTCCTGTGCTGGCTCGCAGTCTCTTTGTTTCTGTACAGCTTTCTTTTCCGTGGTGTTAATTACGTTGTGATGTTTCATTGACTGCGTGTTGATTTTCTGTATGGGTAAATAATTAGATAACAAAGCCCAGCAGCTGTTATGAAGGTTATTTTTTAGAGCTGGCCGCGGTGTTGCGGTAGGGTACGTGTCCTTGTTTTTGCAGAAGGTTTTTGTAAAAGCTGCCTGCCCTTCTAGGTTTGAAAGAAGGACTTCAACAAAATGATTGTGATGTAGGCTTGCGTATTTTGGCTCTTGTCCCGGAAAATAGTCTGCATAGGTGAGTCTGATACATGTATACTTCCAGCGAGACTCTGTGCAGACCAAAAGGAGATTTCATAGGGAATTGAAATGTGTGAAGATGAGAAGTATGGCATTCCAGCTTTAGTGCTGCTTTGCTTTATCTTACTGTAGAACTGCTTTTCAGTAGTTAGAATGTTGCAAACAGAATACACTGAAAATCCAGGTATGGCTCCTATCCCAGTATGTTTTGTTGTATAAGGAAATGATTGAAACTGTGAGCCTCAGCTGTGTTTCTCTAATGTAATCACTGCCTGCGCTGAATCCTTATGTTGCACTTGACTTCAGGGAGGAGATGGTTAAGCTCTGGAGATGTGAGAAACTGAAAGTATGAAGATGTTTCAGGAAGGTGTTATATGACTTTTGAAATGTCATTTGTTTTATTTTAAATAAAGAACTAGTTGAATATTGCCTTGAGCTCTTTCTGAAAATCTTCAGTCATCTGTTCTTTTCTGGTTTTAGAACAGTATTTTTCTGTCATTTTATAAGACTTGATTTGGAGTTGTTGACAGATGTTTGTTGGCATTGTGAGGTTCACTCTTTCAAACTGTTGAGAAAAGGACTGAAGAACCACATCCAGAGAGTGGTTAATTTGGTTCTAATTAGCAGCTTTGTTGCTTAATGCTATATGAAGCTAATGCTGAACTTCCTGAAGCTGGCTTTTAAAAGAGCTATGAAAAATAGAAAGGCAATGTTTTTCTGGATTTAATTGTGTTATTAAGCACGTTAAATTAGTAGATGTGGGGTCCAGGATGCAATATCCTGTACTTAGTTCTGGGCTGGATAGTTCTGAACTTATTTTCCAGTTGCCAAAGACAATATTGAATAGCCTCATGGATAATAATTACCTTCAAGTCATAGTCCAAGACCTGCTGCCTGAAATTGAGTGTGAAAAAAACCTCATCAGAAAGAAATCAATGTCAGAATAGAGGGGAAAATCATGACCCTAAATTCAAGAAGGACATGGAATACTGATACTATAACAATATTGTCTATAATACTACATCTTAGATTAATTAACAGAATAATTAACAGAATAATTAATCTACAGTCTTTTGTAGAGCTCACAGTTGACTTTTTTACATCTTGAAGAATTGAAATGTTTACTTATTTGTTTTGGGGGATACTGGAGAAACTAGGAAAGTCAGGTTTGAAAACAGTAGAACTCTACAATCCCCCCAAATGGTGTTTTTCAGTATGTAGTAATTCCATGGCTGGAATTTTACAGCTTTTGGCATGTTCTGGAAAAAACATTTGAAAAGAGCCATTGAAAGCAAACTTGCTGCAATCTGCAGTGCCAAATATGCCAAGAGCCATATCTTAACCAGTGCCATGACACTACAGGTTTGTAAGAAGGTCTGCCAGAGCTCTGGCTTCTGTAGTGTGACCAAGAGTTATGGCTCTGTTACAGGTATGGAAGAGCTGTCATAGAATGTGTGCTTTGTCCAGGTTGTGTGCTCAGTCATAAATTTGATTTCTTCCCCTCCCTTAAGACATTCTTCTTTACACAGGTGATGTTATCAGTGTCAGAAGGTGAATGGAAACAGGGTTCTAGTGAGGACAGAGCTGCTCCTGGCCTTGTTATAAGCAGAGCTAAAGCCAGGGTGCTAAAACCTGAAAGGTGACAGTAGTGCTGTTGCTGCTGGCATTGAATTCATTGGTTGCTAAGTAGAGACTCATTTTACTGACTTGGTAGAGTAAGAGTTGCTCTGTGCTGAAGACACACAGAAGATTGCAAGTCTGTGTGTAAACCCTGAAGTATCTAAGCCTCATGTGATGTTCACAGTAAAAGGATGCTGTTGCTAAGGTGTTGTTTTTTCCTGATACATGAGCTTCAAATGTTGGGGCTCCTATGACAAAAAAATAACACTCTCAAGGTGTACCCCATGGCTTGTGTTATGATGGGAGCAAATCCAGCCTCACTTGTTAAACCTTAACTGATGAACTTTATTTTGGTATTGTTAACTCCAAAGATGGAGTTAATATGACCATAATATTAACCATATGCATGAGTTTGATAGAAAACCTGGTGCTGCCTTGAAGGAATTGTACATTTCTGTTCAACTATCTAACCTGTGATGTAAGCAAAGGAAAGCAAATATAAAGTTTGAGTAAACCTTGTCTTCTAAAGTACTTGTCTGATGTTCAAAGAATAGATAGAAATGCTGAGCTTTGCACCTTAGCGCTGCCATTGATGTTTAATGAAGTCACATTAAAAACCTGAGAAGAATAATTGAGTTGAAGTGTTAAACTGATAAAAGCAAGGAAATCCTGCAAGTACCACTGTGTATATTCACTGTTCCACTCCTTCCCTTCAAGCACATGCATCAAAGCAGGTCTTTGTGTGAGTTGAGTCAGAAGCTGTGTCAAGTTCTGCCTGGGCTGGAGGACTCAGTGTCCCAGTGTACAGCCAGCTTTTCACTTCTGTTTGATCTTGGGCAAAAGTGAATTAATATTGGGACACCTAGTGTGGGTGGGACTCTGGTATGTTTCTTTTGCCTCCTGTATGTGCTGTCTGTAAATACAGGATGGCTGGGAGTGTGTGAGACCTATGGCCACCCTCTTTTTTGTATGGAGTACAAGCAGTGGTGACCAGCATCATCTCTTCTTCAGCTTAAGAATTCTGTCTTTTTCTTAGGCTGTGTGATACTTTCCAATCCACTTCATCTCCTTTTAGTGTGTTTCATAACTTGTATGAGTTGCTGCTCTGATTAATGTTGGATGTGGAATTGTAAGCTGGAAGAAGTTTAAAATTCATCTCACATTAGATTATGTAAAATATCTGCTTTTTGGGATCTTTTTACCTCAGTCCCTTTCAATTTAGTTCAGACCTTTGTTTTGTATCTCTACACAGCTGCTGTACAGTAGAGCTGCATTTTGTATCTATCTAAACCAGAACTTCTTTAGCAGAATCCTTTTTTTTTAAACAAACTTCAGTTGAAAACAGAGTTCTCTCTAGTACTTGAGCTTCCCTGTTTTGCAGTGTTACCTGGTGATGTAACGCTTAGTCTGAGAAAATCATTTGTAACAGAGTTCTTGTGAAAGATACCATGCAAAACACAGGTAAGCTGGGTATTAACTGGAAACAATAGGAAAGTGTGTTGTGCTGATCACTGTGTTGACTAGTAGACAGTAGCTATGGAAAAAGTAGCCTTAGGAAAAAGAAACCAAAAACTTCACCCAACAGTGGAAGTAAAAAGGTGTAGTCAGTCTGTCCAGATTAGTTTAGGTAACAGTATTATTAGGATTACAGTGAGTTAAAACAAGCTATGAAATTTCAATTTTATTTTTAGTCTTACTGTCATGTAAAATTCTTACCAAGAGTTCTGATGCAATGACAAGTTGGCACTGACTTGGAAAAGCATTTTAGTTTGCTTAAGTAATGATTATTGTGTAATAAAGATGTGAAAAGTTCTTGAAGAAAGGCATGTTGGGTTTTGCAATGAGCAACACAACTGTAAGAAGCTAGAAATGTTTTCATACCCCAAAATTACTCTTTAAGCAATCTTGCTGGGTTGCCATTATACACAGGGTAGCACATAAACTGTCTAACAGGTTCATCTCTTACCTGAGTGTCATAGGTTGGAAATTGAATTAAAATGGCAACTGATAATAACAGTTGTCTGGCTCTTAATGGTTGCTTTAATATCTCTGGCTTAGGAAAATATCTTGAAAGATAATAGAAAGTACTTTATTTTTCTATTGTGATTCATCTAAGATTGTGTTTCTAATGGAATATTTTATAGCATGATAGCTAAAGGAGACAAAGAGACCTTTGTGTAGCAAACTGTTCAGGCAAGTTTTGTTATTTCTAATAAATGCTGGGGCATTTGTGAAGCTTTTTTACATTGGGTTGATGGTTGCTTCATATGTGTGTGACTTGTCAAGAAAACTCTACAAATTATTATTATTCTCTTCAGTATTCTTCAGCCAATAAATCCTGGTTAAGTCCTTGAAATACAAAGTCCATCTCTGGTGTTAGACTGGATTATACTGCATCTCACATTAACTCTTGAATTTGCAGTTGAACTGGCTAAAGCACTTGTACTCTGTCTTTTTGTTGCTCAGGAACCTGCAAGAAGGAAGTGTAACTGAACTGTGCAAATGGTGCTCATGTGCAGCTTTTGCTTTTAGTGGGGTCTTCTGATGAGCATCAGAGCTTTGTAGGGAAAGTCTTTTGATTGTTGACATTTCAGTCATATGTCACTTCATTTCATGGATGCATGAGTGGAAATGTAAGGCAATATAAAAAATCTCTTCAGCAGAGCCTTTAGTCTTTACTGCAGTGATTGGGATAAGAACCAACCTGTTATTGCACTATAAATGATAAATGTGCTTTTGGTAAAGTTATGTATTTATATTTGCTTCATGAGCTTCAGCAGCTGCTTACATGAAGAGAGGTGCTTCCAAGATGGGATTCTTGAGTGTAATGAACCATGCATAAAAATCAGTCTGTGGATTGGAATTTAATACTATGTATTCTTTAATGTGAATGAGAAGGAGGCAGAGTAGTTTAAATGGTGGAGTATATATTGATTCTGAGTTGGCATGTACACTAGATTCCTTTTTTAAAATCACAATTATTTTTGAATAACAACTTCCAAGGGTTAAATGTAAAACTGCTATCTCAGGATAGGTTTAGGGCATTGCTGATCCTTGTAAGAAATTTTGAAAATCATGTCAGAAAAAAGGTGTGTTTTGAAACAGTATTACTGAATAAAAGGCGGTCCTTGCTTGCGTGTGAAGTAAATGCTAGATTCCATTCCAGCAGAAAGACCTGAAGTCTCATCTCACCTCCAAGTTGTTGCTAAGATGGGGAACTACTTGTTCTCAGTGCTTTTACAGGTCAAGACACAGAACACTGTAAGACCTAATGGATGTTTTATTTGTAGCTGAGTCCAGTCCATGGGTGTGTCTGGGCAGGATGCTGAGAGCTTTAACTAGTAGTTGGAGGGCTGGAGTAATGGGAGAGTGATCTACAATGTGACTTGAGGTGTAAATGTGAATCTTTAAAATAGCTGTAAAATGCACATAACTTCCTCTTGCAAATTCACCTGACTGCATTTTAATTTGCTATTGAATGATACTGGAAAAAAAAGATCAGTATTTTCTTTGCAGTTAAAATTTTATGAGGATAATGCTTTTCATTGTTAAAAAAAAAAAAAAATTAAAAAAAAAAAAAAAAAATCTGTCTTCCAGACCTTCCAGTTCTAGGTTTAGCTGGTAGTTTGGAGTTTCTAGTAGCCTTTTGGTGTTAAAAAGCCTTGGCTTTTTAACCTTTATTATTTTATTATTGAGTAATCTTTGAAAGATTGTACAACTAAGTTAAAAGTATTTCTTTTTTCAGGTATCACACGTATCAATGAACAGGCTTCTTGATTGCAGGGCAGTTAGAAAGCCAGAGTAATGAAAGTGAACAGTTCCTGGTATCTCTTTAGGCCAGCTACAGTTTCAGGTGCTTCAGTGCTCTACTTTGGTTTCTGAAGTATTGCAGGTGAACAAACAGGGAGGTCATTGTGAAAGCATTACATTTCTACCTGGTTTAGCTGGGGTGTAGAAGTTTCTGTTAGTCTTGTACTGGGCTCTGCAGAGAGAAACTCCACAACTTTCTATGTACGTAGGCAGGCTGTATGTCTGCTTTCCTAAATTCAGTTTTGCCAAAAGTGGAGTGATTCATGGATGTCTGCATCCAGCACCTTCAGTATCAAAATGGAGCTATTTTTACCCTTCTTGCTCCCACAACATTGGGATCAGCTAGCAAACAAAAATCTCTGTAAACCCATAAACAGGCGTTTTTGGTTGAATTGGAGAGAAGGGTGCAGAAGAGCAGAGCTGTTTGTAAAATCAGTTAGAATGTGTTACAGAGAGCAGTAACAGTGCCTGGGACAGACAGCTGGTTATTTCAGCTATGTGTTGCTGCCTAGTCTTTTGGTGTGGTACTAGGGAAAAGAAGTCATTAGTAGCTCTCACTGGGGTGCCTGAGAATGTTAAGAATAAACTCCTTTTCTAGCTGTCTCCTTAAGAAACTCTCCACAGGACAAGCATCCCTTCTCCTTGTTGCTGCCACTGGACTCTAAACCTGAACTGCAGAGTTCAGGAACCAGAGCCAATATGGAAGCATAGTGAGTATTAGAGAGCATTTGAAGAGACTACTGCTTAAGGATGTTTGCTTGGATTTTTATGATGAGTTTCCAGTGGAACTTATCTTCAGAATGTGCCATCTTGGAAAAGAAAATAAAGAGTAATAGCAGGAATTTTGTGAGTTATCATCCAGTTCTTGAGAAAGAACCAGGAAGTATGGATCACAAATTACAGCATGAAGAGAATTGCTCTGAAGCAATTTCAAGGGCCTTATTTTCTAGATAGGCTTTTCCTGTAAATACATGGACTTTGTTTAGAGGTGTGCAGTGATTCCTTAGCAACTTTACAGCACACAGTGCAGTGCAGTGACAAAGCAGCTCTGAGTCCTGAGGTGACATCAGAATAAGAGCAGTAAGGACTTCTGGGAACTTGGGCTGCTTGTGTTGGTGTCACCAGGTTTTTCTGTCACTGAGCTGCTTGCCAGGCCATGTCATGGTACTTAGGACCCTGCTGAGTGTTGGAGTCATCTGCCTGGAGCAGATGCATCTGCTGGAGCACTGCATCACTCCTTGGAGCACTGCATCACTCCTTTGCTTGTCCCCCCCCTGCTCTCTGATATGCATCACAACTCTATGGCATCTCTGAGTAGTTTTGATACTTCAGTCCATTACTAAAGGAAATTTAAATGCTCTGCTGTGACTGATGTGAAATGGAAAGAGGAAAGCTACCTTGTACTTCTGTTTGAAAATGAGCTTATTTCATGCCCTATAAAACCTGTCTGGATGCTTTTTACATATCTAGAGGTAAACAGCAAGTACGGTGTGAGCTGGTGTGAGAACTGCTTTTTCACAATTTTGTGGATTGCATGTATAGTTTTTGGAGAGTAGATGATTCCTGAGCACAGCCAGGAGTGGAAAACATCTGCCCAAAGATGATGCAAAGCCCTTTCTTGTTGAAAGGAACGAAAAGAATTGGGTGCTACTGGCCATTATGTTATGTAATGTGTAGTTGAATGTGTCTGGTGTCCAGTAAACTGCATTTGCTGTATTAAGTTTTTATTACTCCCCTTTCAGAAGGTTTTCTGCCTCAGGGTCTCTTAGCTCAATGCTCTTCACTTTCATTTCAAGCCTGGGTTGAGCAAGGTTTTGTATATGCACACACCTGTGAAGCATTATTTGTTCCTGCCCTTTTTTGCCCCCCTCTCTGCAGTATTTTTAGGCATTGAGGTGCAAGTATATTTTTTTTTTCCCTTTAAGCAGTGATTTTTGTTTCTCAGGACCTTGACCTTAAGTTTGCTTACAGAACCACCCCAGGCACACACTTCTGTCATTCTTTAATCTGTTTGTTGTAAAGAACCCCATTGTGATAGTTACTAGGTGACAAGGCGCACGTTCTTTTTTTTCCCTTGTTTTTAGTGAAGTCTTCTAGGCAGCCACACCTCAGTAAAAGTTTCCAATAGCTATCATTTAATGTCTTTCTTTAGCTGTCATCTCACAGCTGTTTTGAAATTGGCTGAAACAAAGTATTATTTTTTTTCTTGAATATTTCAACATAAGTATTGAGAGTTTGGGCCAAATTCTGCCCATTTTATGAAATTAAATTCCAGCATTAGTATTGCATCTGCTTAGGAAAGGCCTTTGTAGGCAGGGATTTAAAAGAATCACATTTGTATTCAGTAGGAAGATTGAAAAGACAAGCATTTTGAAATGGCATAATATTGAATTAAAGCAGACCAGAACCTTGGCACATGCCTGTACTCATCGGATAGCAGGCTGGAGCTGGGAAAGGTGGTGCTCCTTATCAGAATGAGCAGTACTGCCATGGTAGGATTTTCAACCAGTACAGTGGATGACCAGCCAAGGATGGTGCCAACAGCTTCTTTTAAAAGTTAGGAGTGCAAGTACTCTCAGCAGAAGAAAGAGGAGAACTGAGTGTTACAGAAACTGCTTTTCTCTGTGCCAGTGCATGGACTCTGAAGTGAGAATTTGCTGTTGCAGCATAAGCTTCTCTGGACTGCTGCTGAAGATAGCTACAGGAAATTTTTTTCTTCCTTTTGTTGACATGTTACAGGAGTGTGTATTGAGATTTTTGATGTTCTCCCAGGATAATCAATACTTATATTGTGTCAGATACTCCCTTGAAGAGCGTAAATGACTCACTGTTGTATTTGTTCTTATTTTTAGCAGTTAATAGAAGACATTTCTGTTGTGAAACAGAAAGCAAAATAAAAATTGCTATTTTCTGAGTCTGTGTATTCACTGCTGAACCTGGGAGACATTTGTATTCAAAAGCTGCTGTGCTGTTCACGTGCTCCATTGGCAGGCTCTCTGCTCCCTGCCTCTGATTCCAGTCAGCAATTTAGCAGATCAGCACATCTTAGTTTAAGTAGTGTGATAAATGGCTGTAACCCTTGCCAGTACCAGCCTTTAATGTTGTGTGTCCTGTGCCAGCTATTTAACTGCTTACTCGTTTGAGATGTTACATTGGAACTTGGAGATCATCTGTGCTGGTGCAGATTTAAACTTAGTTTTGTGAGTAATGATGAAAAGTATGGATGCTCTCTGCATATTTGAAGAACTTGTCTGTGATGAGAAAAAGCAGTGGCTGTTTAAAGAAAAGGCAGTTTTGGTTTTGCAGGGTGCAGCTTGCCTGTATTCTGATGTGTAGGGAGATGTTTTGCAGACGTGGCTGAGCTGTGCTCCTGTTCCTCATTCCTGCTGCTCTCATCACCAGGATGTGAACTGATGTATTTCCACTTGCATGGCTTTGTGTCACTGCACTGGGGGAGAGCACAGCCAGCTGCCTCCTCTGCTGTGGAACAGGAGCATGGGCAAGATGTGTTGAGTGTCAGACTAATTGTGAGCTGTAAAACAGGACAGCTGGTCAGACCAGTTACATGAGTCCAGTCAGGTAGAGTCCTGACACAGCTGCAGACAGTGTCACAGGGCAGTGACAAAGCTTTTCTCATGCTGCCCTAGATGGATGGCAGTCATTCATGGCATGTGGGCAAGCAGGCTTGGGCTGGGCCACTCTGAGTGCTGCTTTGAGAAGTTCCTGTGTCACAGGCGGCAGGAGGGACTTACACTTCAGGGTGAGACAAACATCACATTTTTGCCCTGTTGTCAAAATGATGGGCTGGCCTAAGGAAGGAGCAGAGCAGGTGGTTGAAGGTAGAAGCTTTGCAAAACAGTGCAAGAATCCAGCACTTTGCTGTCACTCAACACACTGTGCTTGTTTGATGTTTAAGCATATCATTACATAAGCCAGTTCACTTGCTTCAGTCAAGATTTGCCTTTTTTGATTGTTTTTGATGCCTTCTGAAGACATCAAAAGAGGCACTAAACTATTCTGTTTCCTTAATGCAGTATACATAACCTTAGTACATCCCTGATTTTGAAATAGTAATTTTAGTAGGGTAATAAAAGATGGATATTAAACCTGGGAAGGCATGGAGCTCCTATCAGGTGGTGTCCAAATACTATCTGGAGCTTGATAGATTTGTGTGTTTGATGTGAAACAGTCAAATATTAGCATGTTTCATCTCAACTGGCTGTTGCCAGACTGATTGATTCTTCTGCCACACAAAATGTTTTGCTTGTAAACCATGAACCTTTCCTCTAGTGGCATCACTGCAGTTTTCTGTCTCTGACATTATATAGGAAGTAGCTGTTTTATTCAGTTGCCTGAGGTAGGCAGAACAAACTTTGAATATTCAAGAGACATTTGAATATCAGTATAAATTTGCATTGACAGCTGCTTCACATGAGTTCTTTGTCTGCACATTTCTGGTGTGAAAATAAACTGTGATCCTGTGATCAATTATTTAATTTCTGTTTAAGAGTTAGTAATTAGAAGGTAAAAGCTAATATTATTCATTGACAGTAGGGGGGAAAAAATCTGTGTATGTCATGAGCAGGTTCAGATGGGTGCAGGTAGACTTGGGCAGATAAGGCTAAATCCAGTGTATTGGAATCATAAAGACTGTGAACATAATGTGGTAAATTATATTCTAGGTACCACTGAAAATAGAAGTACAACTGCAGGGAACATTGAATCATCATAATTTACTTTTCATGCTTTAACTGATTTGTATAATCATTACTCAAATTCCTCATGTGTTTGATATAAAACCTACACTTTATTTAGGATTAATAATAACTAAGTTATTTGGATATGGAGTCACTGGCTCTTTTTTTCTCTGTGACTGTTGTGCAAATAATTGTATTTCTGCTTCCATGTAGATTAGTCTTTGCAATGCTAATTCACAGTATTATTTACAGAAGGAAGTAACACAATGAAAAGAAAACTGAGTGACCTTCCTAATATGCTCTTTAACAGGGCTGTATTTTTCACAGCTTTCATGTGGAGATAAAGACCCTCCAGCTTGCTGACTGGACTGGAAATTTTATGTGTAACAACCAACATGGAAGTTCGTGTATCTACTTTTACCTGTCCCTTTCTTGTGGTAAAGGTGAACTGCAGCAGCTGGGCAGTCACAAGCAGGTTTGAGGCAGTAGTACATCAAACAACTGCACATTTTGGGATGTTCTGTAATACTTCAGAAAGTACCTTAAAAAGGCTTAAAACCCCCTCTTATGTAAAAAACCCCCTCTGATCATTCCAGAGAAAGCATTGTCAAGAACTTTGACTAGAGTAACTACTAGAGAAAAAACCTGTTCCTCAGCTTTATGCTAATACAGTATCTTTTACAGCTGAGTGTGAAGTGGATTATAAACTTCTTTTGACAAGAGGGAGCAGATAATAGAAGGTGAATTTTTCTTCTGTCTTAACTGCATAATTGGCAAATTATCTTCTTATTGATTGTTTGAAGTGCACTAGTCTGAAAGCATTAGTTTTTAACAGCATTTTAATTAAGTAGGAACTAATGTGTTCTGTGACTATCAAACTGAGTACTTTTTCTTGCAGTTATGTTCACTTTTACTTTCACATTGAGACTGTCAGTTGGGTTTGTTTTGTTTGAGAATAATAGTAGTACATTGTGAACTTTAATTACTAGCAGAAGTTATCAAAGGATAAATGGGTTCCAAAAGAGCATTTGTTTGGACTGCACGAACCAAGTGGTGGGATTTGCTGCTTCCAGTGTTGACCTAAACATAAATCTTTTGAAGCTAAGGGCAGTCCAGGATTTTATTAATACCAGAGAAGATCTGTTTGTAGAATGGGGAATCCTTGTCACATTGGATAGACTCTCATTTCCCATCTCTGTGCTTGTTTGTACCTCTCCCTTACCAGTTGTGTTCTGGTTCCTGCTGATTTGTACTGGGTTAGAGGCTGTAGCCTCTAAAATTGGGGATTTTTTTTTTTTTTGCTTGGAAACCAAAAAAAGGAAAAGTTGTTTGTTTGTTGCTTAAAAAATGTGTGATTCTCATTTGCTGATTTGTGACTCTTGTCCAGTTGTGATAGGTTTCCTTCCATTCTCTCAGCTGAATGCTCAGTTTTCCATGTGCTTCCCTCTTGTTGATTGAATGCCACTTGTAGCCCAGCTGTAGGTTTCAGGTACTTGTGGGAGGTGTTTTGTGGGATGCTGTTTCCTGGTAGGAAGAGCTGGGCTGGAGCTGCTTTTTGTGCCTAGCAGTGAAAGGTGACAGTGGTAGCAGTTGGTGACAGGCCTAATGGGACTCCTAATCCCCTCTGTTTTAACAATGGGAGCCTCAGTAGGAAGTGTTGGTTAATAAAGAACACTCCGGAGGAGTGGAGTGAAGCCAAACAGCACAAAGGGGTTTCCTTTCAGGCTGAGGCAAAGGGAGGAGCATGGAGAAAGTGGCTCAGATGGTCTGGCTGTGTAGGGGAGAGCTGAACAAGTCAGAAATCGAGGATGGAAACAAGTTTGATGTGGCAAGTATGCACTTCCTTTGAGATAGATCTTGGAATAGCAGAGTTGAATTTATAAATGAAAAGTTTGCCTTGTTTATAAATAGCCTAAATTATCCAGTGTAGGAGGATAGGGTTGCATATAAAAGTTAGGACTGCTGTCATGAATTTCTCCTAATGGAAATAAGAACTTCCTGTGCTTGCTAAAAATGCCAGTAGTCTTTTCAGATACTGGACCATCTGGTATTCCTGAAAAAGTATTATAAGTCAAAAAGTATTATACCCAGAATCTTCCATAATTATTCTGGCTATTTGATTCTCACTGTGCTGTCCTTCTAGAGAGCTTCTACTGAGCTTTTCAAGTCCTTGCTCTGCAAGCTACTGTTTGAGAGAGCAGGTCTGCCACAGACCATCTGTGCTCTTCCTCAAGGGATTTTGGTTGCTTGAAACAGATGGGGAAAGAGAATCTCACCCCCATCCTCCCCCAGCCCCTTCCCTTAGTTTCCTGGGTACAGATGCATTTTGCTGTATGGATGCTCAGTGAGGACATGACACTGAGGAAATTGGATATTCTGTCTGGACCAGGGAGTCACCCTATGTTGTGAAAATGAGTAAGTCAAGACATATTGTTGCTTTCAAATCATGTATAGGGAAGTGAAAGCTGTAAGACCCTGGATGCTTAATCTTTTTTGGTTATTTATTGTCATGAAGTATTTTTTAGAAGTGATTACTTGGAATTTTTGTGGATTTAAATGGTAGAATTAAAAAGTTCTGCTTTTTTATTGTCTTGGCATTTATTATCTCTCTGCTTCCTGTTTGCTATCCCTCATTTCTCACCTTCTCTTAGAAAAACTTGTATTGGAGCATTTACTTAAAGGTTGGGCTGAAAGATCAACAAACTCTGTATAACATGTATCTAAATATTTTTGCACTTTGAATTTTACTTTCTAGTAGCCTTTATTTCATCTGTCTTAATCTCTTTTGATATTGTATATAACATGTCGTAATATGAATTTTCCATCTAGATTTCCAAAGGAAGATTATGGAGGAGCATTTCCCAGAAATGCAGAGCACACTGGAGCCAGTCAATCTGTCAGATGATGCCTCTTTCAAGTCCCCAGATAACGAGAAGACTGATAAAACACCTGGGATGGAGGAATGCCCAAGCATCAGTTGCACTGGAGGGGATGCTGGTGTCTCGGAGAGGGAGTTGAGTTCCTTGCCCTCGGCTCAGGGTGCAGCAGCTCTTGGCACCAACAGCAGTGGGGCCGCAGCAGAAGGACAGCAGCAGTGTGGAGGGGCAGACTCCTCTGCCAATGCCTACTGTGAAAGAGAGGCAGAAGGCTCCACAAAACCAGAACATCTACCTAGTGAAGAACTTGAACAACCTGATCCAAAAACTAACCAGACAGAACAATCATTAATGGAAATATTACAGGATCTAAGGGAGGAGTCTGACTTTGTGAAAAAATCAAGTGATAAAATCTATTCAGAAAGCCCTTATGACACAGACTGCACAAAGAAACTTATTTCCACAATACATCAGACTTCCTCACAGGAGGATTTGCTGAAGGAAATAGAGTCTGAACTGTTATCCACAGATTTTTCAAAAGAACCAAAGCTCCCCAACGGTGTGCAGAAGGGTGAACATGCCTTGGCTGTGTTTGAGAAATGTGTACAAGATAAATACCTACAGCAAGAACAAACTATTACAAAGTGAGTATTTGAGTATGTGCTTCACAGCTGGGGGTATGTGCTGAACAATTTTGGCTGCATGTTGTGTGCACCTGCATACAACATTTTGGTATGAAGCAAGCTGTCTTGAGTTGGCATGAGGATAGTTAATGAGATTTTTTTAAATTGTTTAACCCAAGGAATAGTTTTTACTTGTGGTATGTACTTGTAAACAAAATTGTGTGCTTAGATGTCTGAATTGTTGCAGGATTTGGCAGGAACTGAATAGCCAACTGTGTCATTGAATAGCTTGCCAATGTCTAGAATTACTTAAATGCTGCAGCAGTAATGGTGATTTAAAAATAGTCCAGGATTCATTCAGTCCATATGGGTCTGTGGAGAAATGAATCTTTGAAAGTACTAACTCCCACAATGGGCATTTTATTTATGTTCAGAATGGCTTGTTTCTTTTTCCAGTGGTATTCAATCTCCTGTTGTCATCCAGCAAAGTTGTTAATCAGATGAGAGGATTGTTTGAGTTGGGAGTGGCATATATAAATAAACTACTCTGCACATTTTTAGGAGGACTTCTGAAATGCATGACTTATAAGTGTTGTTACAATTAACTGGGCTTAATAGTTTTACCAGGCAGTATTCAACATTCCTTGCTTGGCATTTAATACTCTGTTGCCTCTTTAAAAATGTTTTTTTGCTAACAAAATGTAGCCTCTAACTTTATTCATTTTTGCAGAGCTGGAAATGAGAGTCTGCTTTTCATATAAGGCTCTCCAGTGCCATGATATAGGAGGACATCAAAGGAAGGGAAACCAGACAGGGGGGGAGAGTCCCAATAGGGAAAGATTTCTGTTGCACTTCACCAGTTAACCTCTGACAGAAACCATCCATGTGAGGAAGGTCAGCTGATGACAGGAAAGCTCAAGAATGCACAGTTAGACATTCAGAAGTTACAGAGGAGGAGTGGGAATCTGAAGCAGTGGGTGTGTAGAGAGAGGTAATTCCAGGAGATCATGAGGAAAAGAGTTTTATTTATCCATGGTAAATTCGGAGGCAGGGCAGCATTTTCAGCCATGGATCAATTACTTCCTCAGTGACAAGTGTTTTTATATGTATGTATGTTATATATCCATACAGAAGAATTTATGTAAAAACATGTCTCTTTCTTTTGGCCAGCTGCAACCATTTGACACTTGGGAACTCACCTGAAGAGTATGAAACTGCTGTGGAACATTTTGTGTTTGTTCCAAAGGGTATTCTGGGTTGTGTTTGTTTTGTCCCTTGCTTGGTGATCAACAGAATTTCTTGTAACATCGTTCTGGAAATAGCCCAGCTGTCTCCTGTGATCAAATCTAAATATATATGTCAGCAGCTGTGGCATGAATTAAGAATTTGTAATCCTGGAATATTCATTAATAGATTAAAAAGCAGATCATAAGTGCTAAGCTCTTTGTTAACTGATGGTTTTGAATTCCTTAGAATTTAGGAGACCAGTTTGTTCTGAGATCTTTTTTTTCAACAAAGGGGAGGATAAAGGGATAATTAAGTATCTTTTTCAGGTAAATGCATGCCTCCCACAAATTCATGCATTCAGTAGTCTAAAATACCCACTATGTAATAGTGTCTGCAAACATGTAAATACATGTGAGACTGTTCATTCAGCAGTTCTGACAGTGTAACTTCTGAGTTTTATGTTAGAATGTCAAACTAGGTCTAAATTGGCTTCAAACAGCTGAACTGGAACTATTGCTGAAAATTGAACATTTTATAAAGAGCATGGGCTACCTACTTAGGACTTAAAAAAAATCAGGATTCTGTTTCTTACCAGGTTGTGAACTTCATGGGTACTCTGAGAAATCCATGGAATTAATACAATCTCAGTGTTTTCAGACAAATGACTGGTGAGACTATCTTGACTGGAAGTTACTGTATTACATTACCTAAAAATTGCTAGCGTTTACAATCTTGTAGTTTCCTAGAGTTACCAAATGTCCCATGTCATTATGGACCACAACAACCCTAAAATGCTGGAAATGAGCAGTTTCCTCACAAGGAGGCTGCTGCTTGCTCTTTTGGAGTTATGTTCCACATGCACAACATTCTTCCTTTTTTTTTCTTGTAAAGCTTTCATGGATTTTTTTAAGGGTTTCTGGCTTCCAATAAAGCTTGCAGATTGATGAGCTAAAACCATGTGTTTTGAGCTTGAAAACAAGCAACCAAACAACCCCAGTACTGATGTACCTTGTTTTTAATTTTTTTTTCTTTACAGATTGATTAAAGAAAATAAAAAGCATCAGGAACTGATTTTGGAAATTTGCTCAGAAAAGGACAACTTAAAAGATGAATTAAAAAAAAGAACAGAAACAGAGAAGCAGCACCTCAGCATTATTAAACAGGTACAGATAACAAAACAGAAGTGCTGGTTACTATTTCACCTGTGTATAATGTTGCTGTTGCCACTGTTGATTCCCATGCTTATTATCCTAAGCTTTTTAAGAGGATAAATCTACTTTTGTATTCCAGAAATTGTCTAAATGCCTTTAGTGAATTTAGTGAATTTGGATAAACTGACTTTCTGGATTCCCATCCCTTAAATGTTCTGTATCTGGAAGTCTCTGCTGTGGTAGTAGCAGGTACTAAATAAATGCCTTTTCTCAGGGGCTTGTTAGAACCACAGCAGGCCAAGGAGGACCATGGTGTGTGCATGGTGGAGGCTGGTTTTAGTGTGGGAGGAAAAGGTTTCACACCAGGTGTCACTGCTTGGCTGTTATCAGCTCTCTGCTGATGTGCCTGCAGCTGGCTGGCCAGCTTTATAAACTGATTACAGGTTATGTCTTGGAAATCTGGCAAGAGAAACATTTAAAATGCTAATTTCTGTTTGTCCATGTGCTGGTGACTATCCTGGTTGTCAGGTTTCTCTGTTAGTGTCTGCATCACACAGAAATCTGTTCACAGAGCAGGTGTCAGGCTTGAAGTGTTCTAGAGGAATATATTCATGTAATATATTCATATATTCATGGTTGATTTCAGAGAATATCTGAAAATCCATGATGTGATTGAAAAGTGTTATTTTTAGGCTACAAATTGGAATTGCTTGTGCCTGAATAAACTAGTATGAGCAGCTCCCTCGTTCTTTCTTGTCTGTATTTCCATGATAGCTCTGTCATGAGTCATATATGATTTCTTGAAGCTCTATCATGCAGCAATTGCTTTATTCCATTCTGAAAAAAGTATTTGTGAGGGTGTTTGTGATACTACATGCTTGCAAGTGATTTCAGAAAATACTATTTTGGACTATGCTAGTTTTATATGGCTGTTGATAGCACCTGAGCTGTAAGAGACATTGCAGTGAATCACTTGCATTTTTTCATTTGTGAAGGTAGTGTTTTATTGTTGGAATTTCTGTATTAGTGCTTTATGGTAACTTCTATGTAAATGAAAGCTTGGCTGCACTCACAGCTCTAGACAAACTGTACCTGCCTGCTTGTACATGTGAAGCTTTTTCTTTGGCACATGATGCATTTGCAGAGCTGAACAAAGTGTGGTCAAGGCATGGTGTGGTAACAGAAGCAGATTGGGTGGTTCTTGCCTCTTACACAGTAGTTTGGGATTGCACAGAGTGTGCAGTACCAATGCTCAGACCCTGCCCCTTCTCCTCCAAAGCAAAGTAAACCCCCAAGCTGGGTGAATTGGCTTTCCCCTGGGACAAGAGGAGAGTTGTGAGGCACAGTTTGAACAAGGTTTGGGCAGTGTCACAGCCTTTGCAGCCACCACGCTGCTTCTGCTGGACTTGCATGACTTGGCAGGGAGCACACTCTGGGAAGTGTTCCAGTTAACACTGGGAATTATTCTTCAGCTGGATCAGGTCTCTGACTTGGTTCACTAGGTGGCCAGAAAAAGTGCCAGCATGATGACTAAGCTCATCTTTATTTGCTGAGTGATGTTTTCAAAGAATTAATTCCCAGTCCATTTCATATGGTTGCATGGCTGCTTTGCTGGCATGGTGAAGGATATGGCACAAGGATAAGAACAAAAGGATGGAAGGTGAAGCAACCTCTGATAGCAGCCAGCTTGTCTCTGGCAACTCTGACTTGCTGTTATGTTGTGTAGTAAATTACTGTGCCTGGTATTTTACTTGGTTTGAAGCATCTTCACTCTCACTGAAGATGAGAATTGACATCTTTCATGCTTTTGCTACTCATGCAAAGCTGGATGTTGATATGGGTGGTTGCAGCCTGACAAGTGTAAAATACAGGTAAATATCTGTTGAAGCATCTAATTTTGTGTGAAATATGCCTGCCTGTATAAAACATGATCAAAGAGTTATTTTCCCTATAATTATATCATGATGTTGTATTTTAGCTGGAAGCAAGAATAGAAGAGCTTAATAAAGAAGTGAAAGCCAGCAAAGACAGACTTGTAACTCAAGATGCAGCAGCCAAAAATACTATTCAGCAGTTGCATAAAGAGATGGCCATTCGGATGGAACAGGTAATATGGAAAAACTTAAACTATTAAATATCTACATTACTGAACAAACTTGGTTCTTGTAGGAAACATATTGGATCACTAAGTAAGACAGAATTTTCCCAAATTGGAACTGCTAGTGTACAGTTATATATGCATTTTGGATAACTGTCAGCAATGAATTTCCAAATAGCTGTTAACACTTCAGAGTGCCTGATAACTCTTTTGGAAAATACCTATTTTTATATGTATTGAATTCAGCTCTCATGGAAATCTCATTTTCTTTACCTGTAAGCTGAACTTGATTCAGAAGGGGCTAAAAGCTGGCAGTAGCTGTTTTCAGACAGGCTGTCAAAAAATTAATATTTTTCTCAATTCCAGCACAAAGCTTTTATTTTATCTTTATGTATTACTGAAATCTGGGATTTTTTTCCCCTTTTTAATGTCATACTATACCAAGTATTTCCTCAGCTGCATGTGTTCTAAAGGTCAGTGTCTGATTTTTTTTCTTTTTTTTTCCTAATTTGAGATAGAACTTGTCAGTGCTGGGGTGGGGGGAGTCTGTAAAAGTAAGCCACTGGAAGTGATCCAACTGAAAAATAAGCCACTGGATAATGATTGTGCAGTTGGCATGGGGATGAAGGAAAACAGAGTACCAGTACTGAGTATTTGCAAAATTTTGTTCCTAAATATAATACTTTTTTCCTTCTAAAAACCAAATTACTCATGTATTGATAACTCATTTGAGATGTTCAGCTGTGAAGATGCAGCTGTTACAATATTCATTGTTAGAAGCAGGAGTAATTTCAGTGCTTAAGAGGAATTGAACGTTAGTCTTTGTCAAACTGGAGCTGCCTCATTATGCTACTCTACTGCAATACTAAAAATATCTGGTTAGTTATGAAATAAAGGTTTGATTCCTTGTGTTTTGGTGTTTCTCAAGGCAAACAAGAAGTGTGAGGAAGCTCGGCACGAGAAGGAGACGATGGTGATGAAATACGTCCGCGGGGAGAAGGAGTCCCTTGACCTGCGAAAGGAAAAGGAGGGCCTGGAGAGAAGACTGAGAGATGCAAACAAAGAAATAGAAAAGCTTACAAATAAAATCAAACAACTTTCTCAGGAAAAAGGAAGATTGCACCAGCTCTATGAAACAAAGGTACTCCGAGTGCTGCTGTGTGACGTGATTAAAAGCACTGTCAGGACAGCCTGATCACTTGTTTGCTGTTGTACTTGGTAAAAGAAACCTGTTCTTGTTTACTTTCTGCTGCACAGCTGTGAAAGTGTCTTCCAAGGGAAGGGGAAAAAGTTACTCAGTTCTCATTGCAATCTTTTTGAAGTTCCCTTTAATATTTCCCTGAATATTAATTTGTGAAACATTAGGGATTTTTTTTTTGTTTTTTTGACAAAACTGAGAAGACAGCTTGTTTCAGTTGTCTAGATTTTGAAGTAATTTGTAGCTTCAGATTTTTCTTAAAGGCTGCAGCGGCATTAAATTATTGCTGTCTTTTTTTGGTTTTGTTTTTCTATGTTTTCACTCTGTATTTCCTCTTTTTACTACTAAAAATTGATAATGAAGCAATAGAATTTTTCATCCAAAATTTTGCCACTCATTTTTAGAAAGCAGTAAGATAATTATTAAATGATCCAAGTCTTTTGGTAGTCCTTCACAGCTCTGTTTTACAATTCTTGTGGAAGTCTTAAAAATCAATAAGTGACTGAAACAAAAATTGCCTCTGTGGTGCTTTTCACAGATATATAATATTAACATATACTAACATTAATGCAACCTTACCTTGCTATTCAAACCACAACACTAATGGGTTTTTTTTTCCACTGGATTTAAGTATTATTAAGCATTCTGAAATATGTGCATGATTTTTCAAAACCCAGACATTAAGAAAAAAACCCAACTTTATAACTGGTCAGAAGTTTTATTCTAGAAACACTAGATGGTTTTATTTTTTAAAAAACCTATGAAATTTTCTCAGGATGGTGAAGCCACTCGACTCAACAGAGAAATAGAAAAATTGAAAGAAGAAATCAATTCTCATATCATCAAAGTAAAATGGGCTCAGAACAAATTGAAAACAGAAATGGATTCACACAAGGTGGGTGAAGTGATGCTGATATCATTATATGAAAATAGAGTAATGTAATTGTTACAGTATTTACTTTTTATGTGCTGTTCCTAATGTGGTGTTTCTGTTTAATTTGAATACCTGCAGCAAAAATCAGAATAGTGCTCTCAAACAGTGATACTGAAATGGAAATGTTGAATGTGAAGGGAGGATGTACTGGGGCATTCTCTTTAATTTGGTCATCAGATTTTAATTTGTTGTTAAGTTTATGTTTTGGGGGGGCGGGGTTATTTATTTGAAATAATGTTATCTTAGTTTTTAAATGATAGAGTTAAATCTGCTGTCTGAAAATGTGCATGGCACATAAACAAGAGATCCTTTTATTGTGCCTTCAGTGTTGGGTCAAATGGAATTACATAAGTTAACAGCTGAATGGAGGCAAGGGGAAAAATAGCGTTGGACTTTTTGTTTTGTTAATTCTTTTCAGATTGAAAGGGCAGTTTTATTATGAGTAATGTGTTTCTCAGATGAAGTGAATGGATTTTACTAGGTCTAACCTGTTCTTTTAATTACTGTTTTTGTAGGAAACCAAAGAACGCCTCAAAGATGCAATGACAAAATTAACTGAAGCAAAAGAAGAAGGAGATCAGATAAGGAAAAACTGTCAAGAAATGATAAAATCATATCAAGTAGGCACATTTTCTTAAGAGGTCAAATTATTGTTTAGTGCCTCAGTCTTCTTTTTATTTCTAGCTTAAGCTGTAGCAGGAAAGAATTATCCTGTGCAAGCTCCAAAGTTGAGATGAATAGGGATGGGTTTTTTACTTTTCAGTTAAGTTGTTAAATAATAAAAGGGAAACTGTTAATCTTGATTGGCATGCAATGTGGGGGTCTTTCTTGGCATAGTCAGGATTATCAGGGGTGTACTTACAGGAAAGACTCAGTGATGTGAAAAGAATAGAATAGAAAGGGAAATATAAAACTCACATTTCTTCAATCCCTTCAGGAGTCAGAAGAAATCAAATTAAATGAACTGGATGCAAAATTCCGAGTAACTAAAGGAGAACTAGAGAAACAAATTCAGGAGAAGTCTGATAACCTGGAGGTAAATGTGTGTTGTGTGGTTCTGGAACATGTGGAGTCCACTTTCTGGTTAAGAATTCCATGAAATTATAATTTTGAAAACCTTATTTTAAGCTGCTTAGTTATGCCACATTCTTTGGGTTTTGTCTTTTTTGGTGGCCTGATACTAAATCCCAGGTGTCTGCCCTCCAGCATTGCTTTTTTGGAGGATCTTCAGGTACTACCTTGGATTCACTTTTTAGAAACAAAGTTAGGGGGAAAATATGGTATAGTGAAGGTGAAATAACTTCTCTTTCATTTATAAACATGAATGTTGCTGTAATTAAAAGCACAAATACAGTTGAATCAGGCCTTTCTCTGACCAGTATTTTGCCAAGATGTATGGGAAGGAGAGACAAGGACCAGCCTCTGCTGTTTGTAGAGATCTGCTCGCCCCAAAGTGAAACTCTCTAATGATGTGTGTGCTCACAGCTCATCTGTGCCAGTGCCCTCTTCAGAGGGGGCCAAGTGCCAGAGCTCAGAGCTTTCCTTGGGCCTGTTGTGCCCTGGATTTATGTACCAAAACCAGAGTGTGCAGACTCAGTTTCCTCTCAGTTCTCCTGAGAATAAAGAAGTTTTGAGGGTTTGCTTTCCTTTCTGAAGAAGTAACCCAGCCTTTGGGGTGTGCCTGTTCTGCCTCAAGCCCTCTCAGCTGTTGTCATGGCCTGTATTGGCCTAGATTTATTTTTTTTTTTGTGGTGTCACTGTTAATTGAGTTTTCTTAATGAGCTTTTTACCCTCTTAAAAGGTGCATCATGCAAAAATAAAAGAAGTGGAAGACTTGAAGAGAACATTTAAGGAAGGCATGGATGAGCTTCGAACACTGAGAACAAAGGTAAAGTGTGCTGGGTTGGGTTGGGGTGGGGCTGAAAGCACAGTGCTGGCTTTTTGGAACAAGAATACATTCCACTCCTAATTGTACTTTTATTTCTTCAGGAATAAGCAGTGTGAGTAGAGATTGGCTGGCATGAGGCTAGAAAGGATCTCTAATTGTTGACTCTGCATAAGTAAACTTTTTTAGAAAGTAGGAACTGATCTGTAACACATCAGAATTTTGGTTCATTGTGTGCACCTCATTTGGCTGAAAAGTTGAGAAACATTTTAGATTTGTAATCCTGCAAGTATTTTAAATCTTCTAAATTTAGTATAAATAAAATACTTGTAAGCTTCTCCTACCTGTGACATAAGTTTTGACCTCTGGTAGAGAGGTAATGCTGTCCCTAACTCCAGGACAGTCTATAGACTGGCATGCCAGTCCCTCTCTCCAGAGCAGCTCAATAGGACTGTGGAAAAAGGGAGGGAGGCAGAGTTAGGGGTTGCCTTGGTTACTGGGGAAGTGTCATACCTGTGGACCTTGATCCAATAGGCTGATATGTGAGCCTTTGGGCAAAACTAATGTTAATCGCGCTTGTTGAATTTAATTTTGTTTGTTTGTTTTTCTGACTCTATTAGATCTGAAATACTTTGGGATATTGGTCTAAATTACTTGGAACCACCAAAAAATTAACACATGAACTTTGTACTACAGTCTAGACATATGGTCAGAATAATTTAGTTCTGAAGTTTGTGAAACTAAATAGTTTTTGGTTTTATTTATTTTTGTTTTTCCATTTAGGTAAAGTGTCTAGAGGATGAGCGCTTAAGAACAGAAGATGAGTTATCCAAGTATAAAGAAATAATAAATAGACAGAAAAGTGAAATTCAGAATTTGCTGGACAGAGTCAAAACTGTAGATCAGCTGCAGGATCAGCATCAGAGGTACAGCTGTGCACTTTGAGTAATGATTGAAAAGATTATCTGAGATGGGGAAGGGTTTCTTTTATTGAAGTTGTTGATGCCTTATATGTATTGTAATTTGAAGAATGCTTGTCTTGATTTACATCAGTGTTGCTAATATTGAAGATAACCTTGGTGGCCTCTTACAAAACAAGAAGATTGAGATTGATAAATCTAATTTAGTGTCTCTCATTATTAGAATAACAACTCTCTGATTTCCAGCATGCTCTACAGGAAATTGTCTTTTAGGTGTCTGCTCAGTGCTTGTTTTATTGAAAGATGGAGGGGAGCAATTAAACTGGAAAGATAAGTTGCTTTAAAATTGTGATGGATGATGAATGGAAGTATTTAATGGAAAGAATTTTACTTACTTGAGAGATTCTGTATTCAGGCAGTGTGAGGCATTTGTCTTTCTGATGGGCTGGAATTCGTTCTGCTGTGTTGAAGTCACTCATTTAAGAACATGAGGGAAGTAATCTCAGGGGAGGGCTGGGCTCATGCACGATTCAGGAGTGTCTGAGCATGGCCCTGTCTCTGTGGGGTACACATGGACTAGGATATATGAATGCTGGCCACTCTGCTGGTTCCAGTGGTGCTGCATAAATGGATATAAATAAATGTCAGATAGGCAGAACTTCCCATGTGTCTGTCCCTCCCTTTCTGGTAAACAGTTTTTATTTATCAGTATAAAGTATTTCCATAATTATAGGCTTTCCTCCAGGCTTAGCAAATTAGCCACTTTCCATTTGCTGTGTGCCTGTCACCTGTATTGTCATGGTGTCCTCAGCCTTTCCAGGGAAACTGCTGTGTGCTGGGAACTACTGGAGCCTGCACTTGGATCAGTAACAGTTATTTTTCACTTGGAATTTTGCCAAATTAATTAAAGTCACTGTGATCAAAGTGTGAAACTACAAATGTGTTTCCACTTATCTTTTCCTCTCAGTAATTGAGACATGCTTAAATATGTCTCTCATTCCTATTCAATTTGGATTTTTTTTCAGTATCCTTCCCATACAACAGTTATTCTCCCTACATTAAATTTCATATTGTCCTTTATTTCAATTTCAGTGCAGACATCCTGTAATGTATAAAGGCTATATTATGCTGAATGTTCAGCTATGTTTGTTCACTGGAGGAATGATTTTAGGTTGAATGCTGGGAAAAACTTCATGGCTGAACTGGATACTGATCACCTCCAGTGTTCCCTGGTCTCCTTCATTTGCAAAATTTAAGGATAGTCTAGACATCTCTTTTAGAATGGTCTAAACCTTTAATTTTGTTTGATCCAGTCCTGACTACTAGGCAGAGATTTCTCCTGTCATGATGAAACAACATACTTGAAAATGTAAAATACAAACTGTCATGGGTTGACCCTGGCACAGTGCCAGCGCCCCCATGAAAGGTGGATTCCTAAAATGGTTACCGTGAGATGTGACCCAGGAACAGAACAAAACAGGCTCCAACTTGGGAATGGAGGGGAAAAGAAAAAAAAACAACATTTTATTAATCTACATAGACACAAAAGGGAAAAGGAAAAAAACTACACACAACAATCCACAATAGAACATCTTCAAAAACACTTCTCCTCCCCCCACCTCTCCAACAAACAAATCCCCTCTAACACATCAATTCTCAATTCCAATACCCTCCTTCACACACACTCTCCCCAGTTCATCAGGAGAGAGGAGTCTTCCTCTCACACCATGGGCCTCCCCAGGAAAACACTGCAAAGTCCCCAGTGCTTCCACGTCACACACTGCAGCCGCCCGAAGAAAATCTGTAGCGGTGACCATTCTTCCTTCCATGTCCAGCGCTCTCACCACTGTCCATGGATCCAAACTGCTCCTTAGGTCCTTTTAAGAATGCTTTGCCTAGTTCCAAGAAGTGGCCGCCTCTCACCATTTGGGACACCTGTCCCCCCCATATTATTTCCCCTGGGGCCTGGGGCTCTCAGGAACAGAGATCCTTCCCTGGAGGCAGAGGGCTCCACCACACCCTCCCCCTCAGTCTCTGTTCTCTCCGCTTCTCTTCGCGGCCTTGTCACTCCTGGCTTCTAGCCAACCGCCTCCCCCAAGGAGCAGTCTCTGTATTATCAGAAGAACTTGGTTTCGCCCGTGGCTGTGTAAGAGAAAAGTCCAGCCAAAGCCACTCCACTCATCTCCTCCACCTAGGGCACTCTCATCTACAAGCATTTCTTCACCTAGTCAAACTTCTTCTTCTTTCCCATCCTCTTTCTCCTCTCACTCCTCAGCTGGGGAGGATCAGTGTTTTTACAGCTTCCAAAGGTTCAAAAAGGTTACAAGCTCGGCCTGGTCTGCTGACGGCTGGGCACCTTGCCCCCCCCCACTTTCTCCTCCTGGCTGTGCTCCCGGCACCAGATAACAAATTTCCAGCCTGCACAGTCTCTGTCATTCTCTCTCCCAGGGGGGGGCTGCCCAAACCATCCCAGGACTCCTCCACCCCTGCACCTTGCCGGGGCTCCGGCCTCCCTTCCCAGGCCGCATGGCCTCCCCTCCCCCGCCCAGACGCCGCTGGGCAGGGGAGAGGTCAGAGCAACTCACCGGCCGGACTCCAAAGAGGAAGGTCTTCTCTAAATCCTCTGCTTTTTAACCCACTGAGTGTGTTCTCGGAGGCGTACCCAAATCCTCAGTGGCCACACCAAATGCCAATTTCACATCTGGCCACTGATTGGTTTGACCATAACTTTCCAAAAAAAAAAAAAAACTCTCTTCCGGGTCAAACCATGACAATCCACCTCTCGCCTCCGAGAACACACATTTCACTCCAACATATTAACAAAACTACATCCAAGACATTTCTGCTTACAACAGTGACATACACCAAACCTCCATCCCTACATTTTATAATCAATCTATTTACATGCTTTGCTCTTATTCCTTTTGATCCATCTCACAGTTTCCATCTTCTCCATTCGTTTCCCGGTCAGGGAACCAATAATGTCAAGGGTTGACCCTGGCACAGTGCCAGCGCCCCCATGAAAGGTGGATTCCTAAAATGGTTACCGTGAGATGTGACCCAGGAACAGAACAAAACAGGCTCCAACTTGGGAATGGAGGGGAAAAGAAAAAAAAACAACATTTTATTAATCTACATAGACACAAAAGGGAAAAGGAAAAAAACTACACACAACAATCCACAATAGAACATCTTCAAAAACACTTCTCCTCCCCCCACCTCTCCAACAAACAAATCCCCTCTAACACATCAATTCTCAATTCCAATACCCTCCTTCACACACACTCTCCCCAGTTCATCAGGAGAGAGGAGTCTTCCTCTCACACCATGGGCCTCCCCAGGAAAACACTGCAAAGTCCCCAGTGCTTCCACGTCACACACTGCAGCCGCCCGAAGAAAATCTGTAGCGGTGACCATTCTTCCTTCCATGTCCAGCGCTCTCACCACTGTCCATGGATCCAAACTGCTCCTTAGGTCCTTTTAAGAATGCTTTGCCTAGTTCCAAGAAGTGGCCGCCTCTCACCATTTGGGACACCTGTCCCCCCCATATTATTTCCCCTGGGGCCTGGGGCTCTCAGGAACAGAGATCCTTCCCTGGAGGCAGAGGGCTCCACCACACCCTCCCCCTCAGTCTCTGTTCTCTCCGCTTCTCTTCGCGGCCTTGTCACTCCTGGCTTCTAGCCAACCGCCTCCCCCAAGGAGCAGTCTCTGTATTATCAGAAGAACTTGGTTTCGCCCGTGGCTGTGTAAGAGAAAAGTCCAGCCAAAGCCACTCCACTCATCTCCTCCACCTAGGGCACTCTCATCTACAAGCATTTCTTCACCTAGTCAAACTTCTTCTTCTTTCCCATCCTCTTTCTCCTCTCACTCCTCAGCTGGGGAGGATCAGTGTTTTTACAGCTTCCAAAGGTTCAAAAAGGTTACAAGCTCGGCCTGGTCTGCTGACGGCTGGGCACCTTGCCCCCCCCCACTTTCTCCTCCTGGCTGTGCTCCCGGCACCAGATAACAAATTTCCAGCCTGCACAGTCTCTGTCATTCTCTCTCCCAGGGGGGGGCTGCCCAAACCATCCCAGGACTCCTCCACCCCTGCACCTTGCCGGGGCTCCGGCCTCCCTTCCCAGGCCGCATGGCCTCCCCTCCCCCGCCCAGACGCCGCTGGGCAGGGGAGAGGTCAGAGCAACTCACCGGCCGGACTCCAAAGAGGAAGGTCTTCTCTAAATCCTCTGCTTTTTAACCCACTGAGTGTGTTCTCGGAGGCGTACCCAAATCCTCAGTGGCCACACCAAATGCCAATTTCACATCTGGCCACTGATTGGTTTGACCATAACTTTCCAAAAAAAAAAAAAAACTCTCTTCCGGGTCAAACCATGACACAAACCTACATGCAACCTTCTGGCACAGGTTTTAAGTGGGAGCTGCAGGTGAGATACTTAGCAGCACAAATGACTGGGTCTTGGCTCTTCTTGGAGAAGCAAATAGTACAGGATTGTTGATTTAAAGTGAATTATCTTCCTCATAATTACACTGTCTGTCAGGAAATTAAATGAAATGTGTGCTCTTGCTGTAATTTGAGTTTTAAATTTGAATATACACACTCCCTGTGAGAAAGGTGAGTTTTTTTTCCTGCTGATGTTAGAAAGTAAAGTTTTAGAAAAGGTTTATCAAATTCAATGATGGAAGAATTAATGAACTTATATTCCAAGAGCAAATAAGAGGGAGGTTTTTAGTCTGTAACATTTTTAACAGCTATTAAATTTTGGAATTAATTTCAAATACTTTCTGTAGAATGTTGGTGATAACTGAAGGTGCAACATTTTTTACTCAGATGGATTGGGTGTGAGAGTCTTTCAGTAGAAACAAAAACTTGTTTTGTAGAGGGGAAGGATTTGTTTTGGGGGGGAGGAGTGGAGTAGGACAGGCCCTTTGATTCAGATAATTGGATAAGGACGTAAGGTAGGGAATCTCCATACTGCTGTCCTAGAGAAATCCAATCTGGATTATTTCCCTGTTTCCTAAAGAGAAGGCCTATTACAGATTGGCCACTTTGTTTGCAAACTTTCCTCTCACCCACTCGGTCTGGTTTTGAGGGTTTTGTTTGTGCCCTGATCTGAAGGTCATATGGAGAAGCTGAAAATGGAGAGCTGGCCTTCCTTGAGGAGCTAATGCCTGAGTGTCCTCTGTGGGATGCAGAAATCTGTCATTTCAGCACTGCAGCGTGTTGTGGAACAAAGTGAAAACTCCCTTGACATTTAAAATGATCCAGTGACTACCAGATACCCCAGGGTCATTAATTGTTCCTCTGCCTTATTTGGACTTGACCTGAATGCTTTTATTGCAGTAAACTTCGTATCTTTAAGCTCAAGTTATCCCTAATGTGATACAATTGTTTTGACAGAGATGAACAAGAAATCAATGCTTTAAAGGAAGAAATAGATGGTTTCAATTCTCTGGTTGCTGATCTTCAGAAGGACATTGAAGGTAGTCGGAAAAGAGAATCTGAGCTATTGGTATTCACTGAGAAATTAACCAGTAAGAATGCACAGCTTCAGTCTGAAAACAATTCCTTACAGAGCCAGTTGGATAAGCTTTCTTACAGTGAAAGAGAGCTGCAGAATCAGCTGGAGTGTGCTCAACAGACTAAGGATGATCTGGTGAGTACAGTGGGCTTTTTGTTTCGGCTCTAGTGAGATGTCTGATGCAGATAAAGATGTAGCACATGAATACCACCTTATGTCTTCATTTAGCTGACTGCAATTTCTCCTTGAGTTTGCTATTAGTAGCAGTGGGATATGAACACCTCATGTCCCCAGGCTGAAAGAAACTTTGAGGCACACTGCACTGGAATGAGGAGGTGTCACTGTGTTGCTCTTTCTGGTTTTTTGGGAGCAGGGAGTTGTTCACTTTCAGATGAAGTGAAACAGACAAAAGATTCTAATTTGCTTGTGAAATTTGTTACTGTAAATTGTTCCTCTGGTCCTGTTTTTACTATGAGATAAATTTCATTTTAAATAAATTTAGTGTGTCATGGAAAGTAATGTGACTTTGTACTGTATCATGTAGAAGTTTTGGAGGTAGTTGAGAAATCTTACTATTCATGTGAAATGCTAGTGTTCAGCCTAAATCATTAATGTAAATGTCAGTGATTTCCAGGTGAAAAGTGCAGATAGGGATGTTGAGCATGCACTATGGTTAGGCTAGAATTTTTTTGTGTATGACTGAAAATAAAACCCCTATTTCAGGCCATTAAGTTACAGAAGGAGGAGGATCAGAGAAAGTCGGAGGTTGAGGCCCTGCAGGCTCAGCTGGCCTCCGAGCAGGAAGAGGTGTCAGCCCTGAAGACCCACGTGGATGAGCTGAAGGATGACCTGGCTACCCAGAAGCGCAAGCACGCAGCAAACCTGAAGGACCTCACAAAACAACTTCAGCTAGGTGGAGATTATTTTCACTTGTGAGACTGCCCCATCTATGACCCCCTCAGTGTCTGGTAGAGATCCAGGTCCCGTCTGTGTGTGCTCTCTGCTTGAGTGTCACCCTTCAAGCTCCCCCTGTCCCTGAAGACAATGAGAGTGAGCAAGTTAGACCTTGTGGAAACTGCAGTTTCAAGCCTTTGTGTTAATTTTCAGTCCAAATTGTAACTTTTGAAGTGGGTTTAGACTTAAAATGAAATATTTCAAAAGAGCTTAGTCTTTGTTATGATATATCTGACGACTGAAATGTCACCGTAGGTATCTGTGGATCCTGGTCTGTGTAGGAGTTCAGAAGCTGCCAGAGGTTTCCTAGTTGCTGACTGTATCAGGAATTGCTGGTTATTTTTTTTAACAGAACAGTTCAGTTTTTAAAGCTGGATATGGAGAGACTGATGACTAATTTTGTCTACAAACAGAAGTCATCAAATACTCAACAACGCATGAATAGAAAATAGATTTGAAGATAATCAAATGTGTTTGAAAGAAGAAATCCTATTGGCACTTTGCAAGACAAGTTCCATGTCCTTTTTTGTGCTTATAACAACAGCTGTGTGCTATCCCTCCTGAGTGAGTGTTGCTTCTGGCACAAGTACTGCTGTAGTGACGCAGTTATGAGATGCTGGAACAGAGCTGGCAATATCAGTAGTGATTTACACGGCAGACCTAATCAAAAGTAACATCAAATTGAAGTCTCACTGGTCCCAGTTAATCCTATATATGACATTACCCCTTCAACTGGCAAACACAGCAGTGTGTAGGGATCATGGGTGGTGTTATCTCCAGGTGCTGCATGGCTGTTTGGGATTTACTTTTAGTTGCTACCATTGTCTGCCAGTTGTCACATCATGTTAAATTAGTGCAGGTCAGAGATGATTACAGGTTCTGCATGTTGGGTAACACTGTAATTTTTAGTTCTTACTCTGCTGTTGCTAATCATCATTTTGTTAATACTTTTAGCACGGAGGAAATTGGATCAGATGGAAAATGGTAATTATGACAAAGAAGTCAGCAGCATGGGGAGCCGTTCCAGTTCATCAGGTAATAGAGCACATAGCAGGGCTGCCAAACAGCCCTTCAGTCTTAACAAGGTTGCCACAGTGTGCTTGCTCTTTATGTGGTTTGTGCATATGCAGTGTGTGGGCAGCCTCCCATTAAAACTGACAGAATAGCCTCTAAGCACCAAAATGCATTTGACTGACTGCAGTTGTAGGTGCTTATTATAAGATTAAAGTGTAATGTTTGTGATGTTTATATAGTTTGGTTCTTTTTAAATACCTGCCTTTTTATTTCATTGCTTTTATGTTTAGAGGAAGCTCAAGAGGACTCCAGTTTATACATGCTCCTTTTACATGCTGCTAGAGGCAAAATAAAAATGAGCAGTGGCTTCCAGCATTGTTTAATTGCCCTATTGACAGTTGTGACTGTGTAAATGAGAAATCAATTAGCATCATTAGAGACATCAGTGGGTTTATGTAATATTCATTACTTTCTATCCTGTAGAAGTAAAGGAGTGATCTTTACCACTGAAAACAGCATGTTTCCTTTCTTGATATCTTCAGGTTTTAAGTTGGGTTAGTTCTGTCCAGATCTCCTGTAATCTCACTGTGTGAGAGAGACAAATGCTTAGGTAAATACTGCAAGCTCAAAGTGATCAGTGCTGCACATGTAGGGCTTCTGTAACTCTGTACAGTTCTCACAGTACTGTAATTTTAGTTTACTCTAAAGCACACATTTAAAATCAGCTCAGTCTTGTGGAAAGTAAATGGACATGAAGGTGTTTAAGTGGGGATAAGCATTCCTGAAGGGAGCACACTTCCACCAGAGGCAGTGCACCCACAGGAGGGGACTGCGCTGCTGTCCCAGCGTGTCTCATTTAAACACTGCAAGGATCCTTTAGAGAAAACCCCACTAACATAAAGGGAAACTGGCATTCTGGGACAAGTACCCTCAGCTCCTGACATGTAGTGAGTGCATGCTCTGCTCTGCTGGGGGCACTTCACCTGATGTAAGATCCAAAGGAGCTTTCACAAACGCTGTGGTGTTGGCAGGGTCCCTGAACGCACGCAGCAGCACCGAGGATCGCTCCCCTGAGAACACTGGCTCTGCAGTGGCTGTGGACAGCTTCCCAGAGGTGGACAAGGCTGTCTTGGTGGAAAGAATACTGAGGCTGCAGAAGGCACATGCTCGAAAAAATGAGAAGATGGAGTTTATGGAGGATCACATCAAACAGCTGGTGGAGGAAATCAGGAAAAAAACCAAGTATGTTGTGTGTTCTGTTCATGCAGGTTTTCAGTGTTGAGCTGATGCACCAGACAAGTGAGGAAACAAATTGTCTTAGTGGAAATGTTTAAAACAGTAAGAATATTGCGGTGACAGTAGATTTCTAAGATGGAATTAGTTTTGGGGTTTTTTTCCTTCTCTTTTCCCAGCAGTTATAGTAATTGCCAAGTTTTTGGCAATTAGTACTATTACTGAATTGTTTCAGGAGGAATAAACTGGCTCAAGTGGGTTTTTGGTAGCAAAATGGTCAGCAGGCAGCTGATTTGTGGTGGACTGCTGCCGCTGGCTAACAGAAGAGTGTTCTCCTCATGTGCTTAAAAGATTGTGTTTGTTTTGGAAGGAGAATCTGCATTATTCCAGATGGTACTCTGGTATGCACATCAAACAAATGATGTATCTGAGCCAAAGGCGGTCAGTGGTTAATGTGTGAGACAAGATTCCACTTCAATGAAAATCTCATCTTGCAGGGTAATGTCTGGAACTTCAGTTAGGAGAGTAAGAAATGCTGGCATAAAGCTGCTTCTGCAAGGTGCAGTTGCCTTTCAGGAGCAGCCCTTGCTTGATGAGTCCATACATTTATGCCCAGCTGGTACCATTTCACAGAACATGATCACAGCTTGGGAAGACTCTTGAGAAGTGGCTTTGTAATTTTATTTTTTTTTTCTCATGTGTAGAAAGCTTAAGGTTCCATGTCTGGAGTTCTTCAGCAAAGAAAAGTAGACTTTTTAAATTACCTTTCTTGTCCCAGTAGCTTTTCAAAATACTTTTAAATAAGTAAACCCTGCACATTGTAGTCTCTTGGCTTACCAGCATTTCTGATATCGCTGTTGGTATCTCAGGTTTTCCTCTGACACAGAAATTGCGGGAGTAAATTTTTACTGCTTTTTTGGTAATACAGTACTGCTTGAAAATAAAATTACTCATGTCAGGAATCTGAAGTTACTGCAGCATCTGACTCTTCTCTGCCTTGTAATGCTGTGATGTTGCTGGTTTATTTTTCACTCCAGAATTATTCAGAGTTACATTTTGCGGGAAGAAGCCGGAACGCTGTCATCAGAGGCCTCTGACTTCAACAAAGTGCACTTGAGCAGGCGTGGGGGGATCATGGCATCTCTGTATACATCTCACCCTGCAGACAGTGGGCTCACCTTGGAGCTCTCCTTAGAGATAAACAGGAAGCTTCAGGCTGTGTTAGAAGATACATTACTGAAGAATATTACATTGAAAGTGAGTAGTGTGCCAGTTCTTCTGCACATTCCTGTGGTTCTCAGATGTTCCCTTCGCTGCTTGCTGTTAAAGGCTTTTCAGAAGTCAGCTCTTTGTGATTTGGTGCCACTGGTAGCGTTAGGGTTAACCAGAGAGATATGTGACACGATGCCATGTACCTCCAGTTTAGGACCCTCATTAGCTGCACTAATGAGCTGCTGCTTGAAATACGTTCTGGAGGGCCTGTGCCTTCAGCAGGGCAGGGTCTCTCCGTGCTCTCCCCCGGGCCTGTGGGGCAGGAGTGCAGGCTCTGCTCCTGGGGCGGCACATCTGCTGCCAGGGAGAGGTGGCAGGCTGGAAAATGGTGTGCAGGCTGCCAGCTGGGCTGCAGGGCTCTGCACAAGCTGGATATCTCTTCCTGTAATCGTCTTTCCCCTTGAATGCTAGGGGAACTAACATTCTACCTCCTAGACATCCTGTAGAACACTGATAACTGCAAAAAAGGACTTGCCAAGAGCTTTGAGTTTCTTACTGAAATGAGTTTGTTTTTTTCTGACTAATCATTTGCATTTGTTCTGGATACTTGGAAGTATCAACCTGCTGACATAAACAGTAATTTTGACTTATTAGTGCATTTTGTGCTGATGGACTCATTTCCCTGTATAACTTACCTTATCATTTCCTCCCCCCCAAAGGAGAACCTGCAGACTCTAGGAACAGAAATAGAACGGCTTATTAAACACAAGCATGAACTGGAACAGAGAATAAAGCAGACATAACTAAAACTTCTGGGGACTAACCAACCTGAAGATGCAGAAAAGGCAGGTGCTACAGACCACTGTTTTACGTTCTGCCTGCCAGCACAAGCATCTGGGTTTTTGCAGAAGCAGCCTTTGGTCACACAGGCTCACTCATGTGAGAGATCAACAGGGTTTGGCATCTGTGTGGTTCTGTCTACCCAGGACCGGCCTGAGGCACTGCTGAAATTCACTGCACACTACATTTATCTGAAACTTCTATTTGAAATACAGATGCTTTGCAGTGCAGACTGTTTGGAGTGAGTTGCCACGAGATTTTAATTTCTGCACTGTGTAATTAATCAGTCTCTTTATGATGGAGCTTGAAAAAAAAAATAAAGCCAATTATGTCTTAGTTGCTATTGAACATATCCAGTGTTACTGAGCTTTAAGGGCTTTAAGACATTTCTTTCCTTTATTGCATATTATTTCTGATCTTTGGGTTGATTATGCATTTTTGACATATGCATGGAATAATGCTTTGTTACAAAATTTTGGGGTTTAAGTGGTGACCATGATATTGCATATTTTCTGCTTTAGATTAACATTCAACTGGTCAATTTCTTTATTCCAGAGGAGTGAAACAATAGTAAAACTAAGGAATTAGAAAGTGTTCTGATTCAGTTCTTGAGTTCATGTAGTTGAAACCAATTCAGTTCAGCAAATTTTGTAAACCCTTGATCCTTAGATATACGGATCAAAAGAAGTCTGATATCAGATAATTGGTTAAGAAAGTTCTCTGGGCTTCTGCATAACTAACAGCATGTGAGGAGTTGAAGCTGCCCATTGTAAATCTATGTAAGTACATGTAGACATGGTGATTGCATCTGTTTGCAAAGACAAATGGAAGCCAGTAAATTTTCTCGTTAGCTGTGGCTAGACCAACTAGTGACAATAATGGTAAGAAATAGATCTAAATGGGATTTTAATATATTGTTGGACTGTGAAAGTGGCACAGAAATCTGTGCAACTGCTTGATTTTACTGCTGTGAAGAAGTTAGTGAAAATAACTGAAAGCTATTACTTGGTTCTTCGATGGCTGAGAAGGGTGATGGAGGAAGAGTATCAATATGACAAGATTTGGGTTAGTCACAACATCATGTTCACATTTTAATTCCAGGATAAGTAATATACAGGATCTGAAATATCTTTATTCCAGCAGTAAATGCATAGTTTCTGTATCTATCACCTTTTGACCAAAATCAATTGATCAGATCACCCTGTAAATACCTACATCAGGTTTTTATTAAATACTTGAACTTCCTATTGCTATGAAAAGAGTCAGTGTACATTTACAATAGCAATGCTTTAGCTACTTTAATCAAAAAGGGGGGTGTGGGGAGAATCTGTCTTACTGCAGACACTGTTTGCATAGAACACCAAACGAGGGACCTGAATTTGGCAGCACAGAGGAGGAGAATTGATCAGACATCTGGGTGACTCAGGGATGTGAACTCCATTTCCACATGCCACTGAGTTGCCTGAGCTTTGTAATAAAACAAATTGAGCAAAAGAGCCCAATTTGATTTGAATAGTGGGAACAAGAGTGGGACTTCTTGTTAGTTTAAAGATAGGCATCTCTGAAAGTCCTTGTGGGATCAAGACCTGGTTTGTGGTCCAGAGAGCTTCAAGAGTCTGGGATGGCAGGTCCCTTCAGGGTCAAAGGATTAAGTATTCCTTTGGAAAGGGAGAATGGGAGCAAATAGTGTAAAACCTGAGCAAGTATTAGAAACTGCAAGCCTTTAATCTGGGTGGGTTTTTATACATCTATTTTTCTAATTCCTGAGAGCAGTGGTTATGTGAAATGTTAGGAAATTTGGGCTAGTCCAGTCATGGGACTACTTCTGCTTTACTGTTTTTTAAGTGATGTGAAGAGGCAAATACCTGGCTCTGCTGAAACAGATTTGTCACAGCTTCCAGGAAGCAAAGAGACAGTTGTTCATGACTGAGCTTGGACCTTCTGCTGAGAGAAAATACTTTTAGAACAATTTGCATGCTAAAACATAGCTTAGCTCTTGTATGCTTGTGTTTTCATGCTTTAATGTACCAGATCTCTGGATGTTTTCAGGCATTCAGCTGAATGATTCCAGTATTTTAGATACCATGTTAATATTGTAATCTTTTAATGTATGTTCTCCAGTTGTACAGTGTGAATGAAGGAGGGGTGTGGTGCAGATGGAATCAGTGCAATGGCTTTGTGGAAATTCTTATTTCTTTTTGGCATGGTTGTTCTCCTTTTAAGTTGAGAAACCCAGTTAGCTGTCCTCCTGCCCTGCTGAAATGCTGCTGGCTCTTTGTAGCACTAATAACTTCTCAGACTTTTTTTTTTTTCCTCCCTTGGTTATGGAGACACACAAAGCAGCCAAAATACCACATTGTTTTTTGTGCACGGTGTTTTCATGGACCAAAGCTTCATCCACAGGTGTTATTTTAAACATATCTGTTAGAGATGGAAAAGTCATTCTGGCTTGCACATTGGCAGGTGACTCTCCAGTCAGCCTGGGCTGTGATGAGTACCTGGTGGGGTCAGCCAGCAACTTGGCATAAGGATGTTCCTCCTTTTTGAGAGGCAGTGATGTATCAGCCATGAGATGTTGCTGGCCCTGTTCCCATGGGGTGGCTCGTCAGGAGTGTGATGCTGAGAACACTTTCTGTGGAAAGGTGTTTCTGTGGGGTGGCTCACACAGGTGAGCACCAGCTGGTGCAGGGGTGGGTGTGAGCCTTGTGGAGCGATCTCATCCCACTCATCCTTGTTGTGGAAATTGTACTATGGACCTGAAACTGAAAACTGTCCTCAGATAAACTGAATTTAGAGACAAACTGGTGAATTCATAAACTAATCATGAAGGCAGCCTGGAGCATGAAGCTACATGCCTGTCACTGAAATTCAGTGCCCATTAGACGTGGAATTGCCACAGGCTGCTTTTGAAAATTCCAAGCTTGTGGCTGGTTGTGTCTTACAAGCTTAAACATCTGTTTCTTAAATACTCAGGGTGCTCTTTTCATTCAAACATCGCACAAACAGATGTTGTTAGAGGCCCTACAAGAAAGCTGCCTATGCTTTTCCACCCTCTATAAATTCCAGCACTGTCACTGTCAGAAGCCAGACCCTCTGACCTGAAGACTACAGAAATCACTGGCTTGCTGCCATACAGACTTGTGCAATATTTTTAATTATAGTGTCCAGAAAACTGGAGATTGATTTCTTCCTTGAACATTTTCTCATTAACTTCACTTGTTGCTGGCAACACCTGTAGTATCTCTCTTAAAATATTTTTAATTGCAACGTTTTGGTTCATAACTAAAAAAAAAATAAAAATTTAAAAACAGTCTGTCTGGCTTCCAGTGCATCAAGTGTAAACCTGAGTGTCCACATGCTGCAGAGGCCTGAATCTAGGGAGGGGTTCAGAGGGCAAGGGGCCTTCACCCTTCCTGTGCCAGTCACTGTGACAGTGAACCCCAGCAGTAGGTGGCACAAGGAATCAGGTGTACCTGTCTCACCTATCCAGGGACAGGTGCCTGTGTTGCAGAGGGAGCTGGCTGGTATTTGGAGCTTTTCCAAGATGGATGGGTGTTTCCTTCCCATTTTTGTGTTCTACCTGAAACAGTTGATTCTTCCAATCTACGTGTGTAAGTCCTATACACAGAATGTCTTGTTGATTTCATTTTGTAGATACCTGTTTCTGTATAAAGTTTTTGAAGGTATTGCTATACCTTATGTATATACTGTACTTTGAAATAATAAACATAGAAATGTATGAAAGCCTGCTTTGGGTCTGATTTGTCCTGCTGTGGTGTTTGGAGGTGTTTTTACTAACAGAATGGGACTGCTGGGATATGTTCTGTGAGCTTTTATTGCAGCATCAGCCTCATTACATAGTTGAGACAACAAAAGGATGGCAAAAGCCCATGTAGAACCAGCAACAGCTGACGATTTCTTTGTTATGGAGCATTTTAAAAACTTTCTAACCAATAGCACATTGCTAAAGCTTACAGACAGTTGTTTTAGCCAGTTACTAAAAGTACACCTACACCTGCTTTACACAATGCTTACTTTTCTTCTATTGACAGTATACAATACTTCATTATTAAGCTTAAAACATTCCACTGTCTTACTAAGCATATTTTTCTGCAGTCTTAAGGTCTATCTTAGCTAAGCCTAAAACTCAAGCTATTGTTTCATGTCCTTATTCCTATACTATTGTAACTTTTTCTACTTTCAGACTTTGCAGCTGCTTCTAGTTCTGAGTTCTCTGTTCTTTCTATTTCTGCCCCTCCCGTGCTCGCTCCAGCCCCTCTTGCCTATTGCAGCCGCTCAACAGGAGGTGGCAGTGCCTCTTCTCCGGTGCTGCGGTGGGAGGGAGCAGAGCCAGGGAAAGCACCTTTCCCGCTGTATCCAGCCCTTGGGAATTGCGCCGGGCAGTTAAGGACTGCAGCCCCTGCCAGTGCCCTCCGTGCTTTTCCCTTCCATAACCTGAATTTTGGGAATCCCACAATCCCAGCAGCAAGGACTGCTTCCTTGGCTGCAGCCCCACATTTGCTCCTCTGATTTATTTATTCATTCTCTTGTAGATATCTAACAGAATTGATTTTTAATTTTTTAGGGGTTTTTTTCAGTTTTTTAGCCATGAGGGTATTTTTAAATAAAAGTAGTAAGTGATCGTGTCTGGTTGCTGGCAGTGCTTCTCTTAAAAACCTGGGAATGGATTGATATGGGTAGTCCTGTCCTTGCAGGGAGCCAGAAAAAGGGAAGAAGAATACTGTGAAGGTGATAATTTATGGAGTTTATTCTAGTATCTCCCAGAGTACCTTAAATCAGAGAGGGGGCTGTCCTATATTTTGCTGAAATTTAATGGCAAAAAGCCTCAAGCTTCCCAGGGCAAGGGCCCCCAGTGATTTTTCTGGTTACACTTACCTGCATGACCCTATGCTGAAATTTTGCAGCTCACAGTTTTTCTTCCAGCTTTTTCCACTGATAGCAGGTATGGTTGTTGGTGACAGATGTGACCAAAGATCAGGTTTATTTGTGCTTTCTGCGTATTTAAGGCTGCCACTTGGAAACAACAGCCTGAAGCTAAACTTCCTCAAATACTAATTTTGCCTTTGGTGCAATTTGCAAGTGGCCATTTGGCAAACAACTTCCCAGCCCTGTTTTAGGTCTGTGTCTGAGCCTGACCCAGCTGAGCTCTGTGTGCAGAGGAAGGGCTCTCATGGCACATGTTAAATGCTCAGTGCTGAAGTAAGCCAGGCTGATGCTGCAGCTACTGTGTGATAAATATCTAACCAAATGCTAGCAGTTCTCTCCTCTGGCTGATTGTGAATGAGGAAATCATCACTGCTATTTCTCTCTCTCTCTGCTTTATTTTAAGGGGATTTTTAATAGCGAGCTCTGCTGGAGGTTTTGTTGCTGCGGTTGTTTTTAGGCTATTTTGCATCAAACCACAGTGGGTCTGTGCCAGATTCTGTGAGATTTTTGCCTGCATAAATGTAACTGTTGCAGTAGCAGAGTGTTGCTGAACAAGTTGTTCTCATCTAAGTGTGTATAAATATGCTGTTAGATATTTGTGTGTTTGTTGCTGTTCTGCTCCAGTGGATGCCCTCTAGTCAGGAAATCCTCTGCCCCTTGGGCTTCTCTGGGCTCTTGACCATGTGCAGGTGCCCACTGATCTCAGCAGGGCTGCTCAAATGCCTCCAGGGAAGCACCTTCCTCACTAACAGGCTGAGTCCTATGAATGTCTAAGAGCTTCTTAAGAAGTTTCTATTTTAAAATAATCCCATGTGTGTGGAATGAGGAAAAGCAGCAAATGAAAGCACAAAATCTGTGAGCTCTGACCAAAGTGCACTGGTGTGACACAAGGTGGGTGAGCACAGCCTGGCAGGCACTGCTGCTCTCTCTGGGGTGGTTGGTGTGTCCTTAAACACTGCCCTGGGCATCCAACCTGCAGTTCTTTGGGAACTGCTGCTGCCTCTGGAGATGGATTGAAGCAGGGTGCAAATGCAAGGCAGTTTATTCAAGCTGCGATCTGCAGCCACACAGAAGGGTTTGTGAGGCTGCACTGTGAAAGGAAGTGGTTAAAAATACTCTCTGAAAAGGATAGATCTTAAAATAATTTAACTCTAGTCAGTACCTAGCACAGGGGAGAGGAAGAAGGTGAGAATTACTCATATCAAGGCTGTGGGTAAAAGCAGCATATGTCTGAAAAAAACAGACCTTGTGCTGGCCAGCCTAGACCTGTGTTGTGGTCCTACAAATTCTCTGAAAACTTTTCAAGTTCAACCTTCAAAGAGGCTGAAAAAAACCAAACTTGGGCTCAGAGCTCTGACCTGTTCGTGCTCTAAGTGGCTTGTACTAATCAACTGCCCTGGCTTCACCTTAGTAATTAGATCATCAGAGCAATAGTGATTAGATGGACTCTTGAAAATATTAAAGGGCTTCACCCCTCTGGAGAAGGGATCTTCATCCATGAGATAAAATGAGAAATCAGAACAAGCTGTCAGCTCCTCATGGGTTTAACATGTGGAGTGGCACAGGCTGCTGACAACCAGACCTGTGATGCCCTTGCCCTGGTCCTTCCCCTGGTCCCTTCCCCTGGTCCCTTCCCCTGGTCCCTTCCCCTGGTCCTTCCCCTGGTCCCTTCCCCTGGTCCCTTGCCCTGGTCCCTTCCCCTGGTCCCTTCCCCTGGTCCCTTCCCCTGGTCCTTCCCCTGGTCCCTTCCCCTTGCCACATGTCTGCTTTGACCCAAGGCTCTCTCAAAGCCCTGGGGGTGGCTGGCACAGGGAACAGGACTGTCCCCCAGGGAGGTCTTTGCCTGTCCACTTGCTCCCAAAGCTGTCCCAGCAGCTCCTGGAGCACTGCAGGTAATGGCTCAGCCTTTTGAGGCAAACAAGGATATTTGTTTTCCCTGGGAATGCTGCTCTGTGACCTGCAGGTTGTCTGAGGTGACTGCACAGCTCCCACACCCCCTGTGCTGTGCAGAGTGCCTTGAGGGAGGCAGGACAGCTGGCAGTGAAACCCATCCACAGATCCAGGTCAAACCTCCCCCAGAATCCACAGCCCCTTGTTTTGCTTGGCTTCAATCAGACATTTCTGGGATCTAGAAAGATCCAGCTAGTGCCAAGCAGGTGTTTCCCATCAGCAAGGACTGGCAGAGGAAAGCCTCTGCTGCTTAAACCAAGCTGCTAAAGAGAGCAGCCATCAGTCCAGGTACCTGTGACCTTGGACACTGTGCTGGGGAGCCCTCGGGCTCTTTCTTGGGCTGTCCAACCCCAAAACCAAATGCATTAAGAAAGTCTCCTGCCAGCAGGGCACAACTGCCATACAGGCACTCGAAAAACACAGGCACACCTCTAAACCAGGACCTGGCCAAACACAGGGCTCCAAGGGCTTCACCTTTGCTCCTCAGGCAGGTGAAGCCCTTGGAGAGGAGCAGTGGCAGAGTTGGCAGTAGGTCTGTAGCACGAGGCTGGCAGATTGCTTTTTTTTTTGTTTATCTCAATTATGTCAAACGATTTCCCTCTCTCAGAATTTCCTTGCAGTTTTCCAAGGCTGCTTGTTGATGCTGAAAGATCAGTCAACTATTTCAAAGTGATTTGACCTTGCTTGGGCTGGTGACAGAGCCCAGACCTCGCAGGTGGTTGTCACCTGTAATGCCAGAGCCGCTGTGGCAGTGTCTCATTAGGGACAATGTTCAAGCAGCCACAAGCAATGCCAGGGCACAGTGGCAGGTGAGCTCCCTCCCATCACACTGAAGAGAGTGTGATTTAGCTTCCCTTGGCTTTGGTGGCAGCTGAAACAATAGAAATGTCCCCAAAGGCCAGGACTTGCAATCCGAGGGATTCTCTAGAGAGCAATAAATGGAGGTACTTACGTGTCATTAATTGTGTGTCAGAGCAAACACTGGAAAAACACCAACCAACCACAGCACTGAGTTTGCCACAGACTGGGGGGAGGCCTCTGCCAAGACAGCAGCCTTGGATCAGAGAGCAAGGAAGTGAAGTCCTTCCAGAGGATGATTCAGAGCCGGCTCACAGGCTCCTGCAGCGATGCCCTGTCACCGCTGTGCCGGAGGAGGCACAGAGGAGTAGCTCCTGTCTGGCCACCACCCTCTGTGGATGCCTTGGGGCTGGTGAGGAGCCTTCCTCAGAGCCTTCCTCCCCTGCCAGGGAGGTCAGCTGGGCTTCTGATCCCTCATATCACAGAATCACAGGATCATTTGGTTGGAAAGGGCTTTAAAAGCCATCTATTCCCAAGCCCACTGCCATGGGGACACCTCCCACTGGACCAGGTTGCTCCGAGCCCCATCCAGCCTGGCCTGGCACACATCCATGGATGGGGCATCCACAACTTCCCTGTTCCACTTGTGCCAGTTCCTCACCACCTCACAGTGAAGAATTCCTTCCTAATATCTAACACAGCCTGCCCTCGTTCAGTTTGGAGCCATTCCCCCGTGTCCTATCCCTACAAACATTTATAACAAGTCCCTCTCTATCTCTCTTGTAGCCCCTTTAGGTGCTGGAAACTGCTCCAAGTTCTCTCTGGAGCCTTGTCTTCTCCAGGCTGAGCAACCCCAGCTTTCCCCACCTGTTTTCATAGCAGGGGTGCTCCAGCCCTTTGAGTATTTTTGTTGTCCTCCTTGGAGCTTTCTCCAACAGCTGGTCCAGGCTGGTCCCCCAGAGGGGGATGCAGCATTCCAGGTGGGATCTCACCAGAGTGGAGCAGAGAGGGAGAATCTGGCCTGCTGGCCACCTCCTTTAGATGCAGCCCAGGACATGGTGGCCTTTCTGGGCTGCCAGCACACGCTGCCAGCTCACACTGAGCTTCCCATCCACCAGCACCCCCAAGTCCTTCTCCTCAGGGATGCTGCTTGTCCCCAGAAAAGGCCTAAAATCAACATACAGGGAGAGGAAGGAAACTGGCTAGCTGGTTAAAGACTGAGGGATGTGAAGAAAGAGAAATAGTTTTTTTAGAAAGGCCATCCTGGCACAAGAGCAAACCCCATTGCTTTTGGAGTGTCATGGCTTTCCTTCTCTGCAGAATGAGCTCAGGGGGCTGCATGCCCAGATCTGGAGTGCAGCTGACAGCATGATCTTAACTTTGTTCAACCCTGGGCCATCCAACATGCACTTGTGAGTGGCTACACGTGAAACAGAAAGGTCTGTCTCTGGAAAATGGCCCAGGAATGGCTTGCACAGCCGTATTTACTTTGGAGGTTCCTTCTGGGAAGCGTCTGCCTGTTCAGCTCGCAGCCCCATCCACTTTCCCTTTCCCTCCTTCCTCTCCATGCTTGTGGGAGTGCCTCTGTGGGAGCCAGGGACCCCAGCCCCTGCCAGACCTCACTCAGCTTCCTGACCCCTGACATTGTGTTTCCTCCAAGGAGCTGGACACAGCAGTGCAGGACCATCCCTGGGCAGAGAGCACAGAAGTAGAAGTGCATGGGCAGAGGGAGAGGAAAGGAAGATGCAGATTCTAATTTTTGATGGGTTTAGAGAAGAAAGAGGTTGTTTTGGGGGGAGCTGATTGCTTTGTTTTTCTTTTACAAACAGCACAGGCAAGTATAATGGTAATATATAGGAAAATAAAACTCTGAAATGGCGAAACTTACATGTATGATTTGACTGTCAGCTCATGCAGGGAAGGGCAAATTGTGTTATAACAGTACTGGGAATAAAAAACCATGAGGATTTGCATGAATCCATCAAGAGCCCTGCACTACTGATTTAGGATACCTGTGTTGCTGGAGAGCAGAACTACCAGGAATAAGGAATGGGATTGCTAAACAGCCCAGGAAAAAAATACAATCCCAAACTCATCCTGTTGGGAAGATGTGCATCCAGGAAAGGACAAGCAAAATGTGACCACTCCAAAGTACTTAGATATCCTTCCAAGTTCCTCTGAAAACCCTTTGTACAGCTGCTGACAAAGGTCGAAAATGAGTGATGCCAAGCACCTATCATGTGTGGTAACTTTGAATCATCATTTCCTGATGATCCCATTTTCCTGTCCTTATCCCTTTGCTGCCCCATGGGAAGGTCAGAGCTGAAGCACTTGACAACCAGGAGTGTTGGGTTTTGCCTGAAATTCTTCCTGATCCTTGCAGGCATCCTCTAGGCACTGCTGTCATAACGAAAACTTTAAAGATCTCACACAGTACAACTTTTCCAAGTACTGATAGATGAAAAAGGAAGGAGCAGAGGAGTGTGCTGGCACTGTGAACAGCAAGGCAGGATGGCAAAGCCAGTCCTTCGCAGTTTGGGCTGGCGGCGAGCGCGAGGTGCGCCGGAGGGAAAGCGGCGTGCGCGGCCACGGAGCGTCCGTGTCTGCAGAGATGCCCTGACTGCAAGGCCAAGGAAACCACAGCTGCAGCCAAGAAAAACACCATTAAAAGGGTGCAGTGACATAAGCTGAGCGCCGCTCGTGGAATCCAAGTTACACGCAGAACAATCAAGAAGGAAAACACCGACGACATTCGCTTGTGTAACAGGGGTGTCGCCCTCCCGGCGGGCAGCGAGGGAGGGCACAAGAGCAGGCACCAGTAAAACCAGAATTAACAAGAGGGACTTGACCTTGCTGAAAGGGGTGATCCTGTCCCTGAGGGGTAATCCTGCAGTAACCACGAAGACTTCGTGTTCAGGTTTGTACATTTTAAACAGTTTAAAATCCACCGCATTTAAAAACCAAACTAGGACAGACCTGCCTGATGAGGAGGGAAAGGCAAGGCAAGGGAGCTGCAGCTCAGCACCAGGACATTGCCCCTTGCTCAAACAGCTGGATAAGGAAATGCTTAACATTTATTGAAAAAAGGAGAAATAACACTTTACCAATAGGTCTTTGAGATCTGTGTCAGGAAGGGTTGTACCTGTGAGATAAGGACTGGTGGTTGCACTGCAGGTAGGACACAGGTGTGAGGTATGTCCTCTAGATTTCTGCCCCATGTCTTTTACAGGCTCTGAAAATGTTGTGATGCCAGCACTGTGTATACTGGCAATGAAGTCAGGTTATAGAATAGCCATGAGAAAATGCAAATCTAGATCCACACAAAAATAAAAACATTCCGGCTCAGACCCAACACTAAATTATGCTAAGGAGCAGTGAATAAAAATTTCTCCATCAGGGAGCAAAAGGCATTTTATTGACTCATCACCCCTCATTAATGGGATGTGCTTCTGGGGTATCTACTGATGAGGAGCATTTATTGTTCACACCTCACAGCTTCATCTGTATTTTGGACTTTAACATAAGCAACATGATCCAACCCATGATGGGTGAGAGAGAGGAAATAGATGCACAACACAAGGTGTTCCCATCACAATCTCAGTTCCTCTTAATGCACAGAGAACCTACAGGACGCAGCCTTGCTCAAAACCAAACATGCTGCTCAAGAGGCCCTCAAACTGGGAAGAAGAGGTCATCTGGTGCCTTTAAACACAGCCTTCAGCCACCACATCCTCAGGATCTCCTGGTGGCCGCTGGCCTCGCCCTCAGACAGAGGGATGCAGCTGCAGGGTCATTCCAGGCTGTTTGTGGTGGACCCAGGCTGCACCCACACCTCACCCCACACCCAGACAGCTCCACAGGGAGGCTCTGCAAGGAGCTTTCAGGGGAGCCTCCCCACAGGCTCAGACCCCCAGACAAACCACTTCCCACCCTGCCCTCCTCTTCCCCTAAAATGCCTCTCTGCTGGCAGCTTGGGGACCTGGGTCTGTGAGAGGGAAAGAGGCAGCACCCAGCCACAGAAAGTCCCCAAGAACAAAAGATTAATTTAAATGTCCTGGCCTGGAGCAGCCTTGGCCGGTGGCTGCAGGAAGTTTCATCAGTTGTGCGGAGGAGGAAGCACCTGGAAATCACAGAATTAATTCGATCTGAAGAGATTGCTTTCTGGAAAAAACATGTGTCAGTCCCCATTACTCCAGACTGCAGGGGCAGGGATGGGACAAGCTGTGGTGTGTGAGTGTGCTGGATGCCAGGCTGGTGACATCAGCTGAACCAGGCGCTTCCCCCAGCCAAAGCCCAGGTCAGCAGGGCACCGGGCTGGGCTGTGCCCTGCCTGGGAGCAGGGAGCATCACCTGCCCACAGCCTGCCTCCAGAGGAGGGGTGAGGTCAGAAACAGCCAGAAAGAAGGAGAAGGTCTGCAAGGGAAGCTCTGAGCTTCTCCATGGATGGGGATCCCAAGTGAAGGCCAAGTCCCATGGGAGATGCAAGCCTTGTCCCCACAGCGCACACGTGGGCTCAGCAGCTTGTCCTGCACTGAGCATGGCAGGGAGCAGTGCAGAGTGAGGGCAAAGCCACGAGGTGACAGCTGCAGTGACAGCAGTGACCAGCCAGGCTGGAGCTGGGGTGCCCTGGGTGTTGTGCAGAGGGGTTTGGAGGTGGCAGCAGACCCTGCTGTGACCATCTCACTTCACAGCTGCTCTTAACAACATTGAGTTCCTGTATCCTTTATCCTGAACTCCACTCTCCATGCTAAAGGCATTGACCCTGACCCCTTTTAAAGGGGATGTGTCCCTCCCCTTTTGCTAAATTTGCTTGAGTCCTTGCAGCCAGGATGCCCCCCTGGTCTCGTAGCTCACATTTAGGATGTTTGCAGAGACAGCTGCAGGGCAGCAGACACTGGAGAGAGCTGCAGCCTACCTGCCATGGCCAATGCTCCTCATTTGAGGTGCCACTGAGTTGGGAGCTAAAAGTACTCTTAATGTGCAAGATTCCTTCTGTAGATGATATTGATGGCTTGGAAGAGAAAGTTAATTTGAACTTTTCTGTCTCCACAAAATAAGAGGCTATGTTTTGTTGGGACAAGCAGACAAGGGACTTCACAAATGCCTTGGTGTCTTCTCTGCTCAATCTGCCCATCCCATGCTGAAGTGCAAAGCCAGGACAGAGTCTGACTTTTGTTCTCAGTGCAGAGGATCCCAGAAACAGCAGATTTTGGAAAATCAGAGCCAAGAGATTTGTCTAAAGGGGGCTAAGGGCATCATGATTTCAACGATACTGAGAAGACAGGCTGGTGGCCAAGTACCAAACTAGGTCAGGGAAGGAGGTTTGATTTCCCACTGCAAAGTGAGAAAACATTGCAGACCACCAAGCCTGGCTTTTGGTGGGGTTGAATGCAGAAATGTTCCTCCCAGCCCTTGTGTTGGCACCGTGGTGTGCCCAAGCAGTGCCCCATTCCTGCCTGGAACCAGTCAATGCTGCCCCTGCAATGGAGTTAAACAGATTAGCACAAAGATAAACACCGTGTGTGGGGTTCCACCCCTGTGCTCTGGGTGCCTATAACTAGGCTGTGCATGAATTCCCACAAAGGGTGGCAGGCATTTGGGTCATGGCCTGTCAGGCTGCTCTAACTCAGTTGTACTTCCTGGCTCTCCCTTTCCTTGAGTGAGGCACTGCCCCAGCCCATGGCTGCCAGGGAGAAAGGCCTGTTGTTGCAAGTCTGAGGTGTGTCAGATAAAGGAAATGTGACCAAAATCCCTCACTTTATCCACGAGGCCAAGTTCACCTGGCAAACTCTGATTATTTGGAGCGTCACCTCTGTGCTGCAATAGGCAGGGGAGGCAGAAGCAGTGGAAGGACACCCAGAGCAGGGCTGAGATCACCCCTACACCCAGAGCAGGGCTGAGACCACCCCTGCTCCTCTCAGCCCAGACTGTGGCCCCAGAAGAGCTGAGCACATTGCACCCATCAGGTACCTGGTGATGGGGGCCCAGGGAAGGGCAGCGCCAAGATGGGCAAGTGTCTTCTCCCACTTGGCAGAGCTCAGAGCGTGGTGCAGGATGCACAGGAGGCTGGTGAGCACAGGGAGCCTCTCAAGCTGCTCTAGCCTGAGGATCTGCCTCTCTCCCAGAGCAGGAGCATTTTGTAAAATGCAGCCACTGCTTGAAGTGACCCCGCAGGCATTTTCAGTTTAGTGGTCTTAAGTTTTGAAGCAGCTGGACATTTATTGGGATAAGTGTCTGATAAAAGCCTTCCCGCCCCCATCCCTCCCACGCCTACTTTTGGATCCCATGATTTCGTCCTTGTTCGAAATGATTCAGCAGTAGGCTCTCAGATAGTCTCCATCTGGTTAAAAATAGTTACTTGCCTCATATGGCTTTAGCATGGTACTGTCAACTCTAAAATGTTCCACCTTCCAAAAAAGTAGAGTGAAAAATGAAAGTGAGCTTTCACACATCATTACTCTCGGCAGTTAGACCTCAACAGCTCATTCCAAACCCATCCAAGGAGGAGAGGAGAGCTGGGAGGGCAGGCAGGCAAGATGCTCCTGTTACTGCTTGGTGCCCTGCAGGTCCTTGTGAGGCTCTGCCCTCTGCACACCAGCTACCAGCAAGGTGGTTTCCTCGTTTCCCCAAACAAAGCACCAGCTTATTTTCAATAAACGTTTATTTGTCGGAGTTCTGGAATGTAAGAAGAGTTTAGTCATGGCAGCTGGATGTCTCCTGATGTCAGCTGGGGGTCAGTCAGCCAGTTCCCTGCTCCAGCAGGGCACCAGTACAGCCCAGTTAGCTGGGGAACATTCCACAGTCACCCCATCACGCTGAGGCAGGAGACCACGAGAGCCAGAAGTCCTCTCAGCCATGCCACAGCTCCTCTCTGTGAGCATGGGGATCAGTGATGGGCTGGCACAGTGCAGCCAGCTGGGCTGAACTGCTTGTGCTTTGGGGACAAAATGGGGCACGTGCTGAACTGCTTGTGCTTTGGGGACAAAATGGGGCACATGCTGAACTGCTTGTGCTTTGGGGACAAAATGGGGCACATGCTGAACTGCTTGTGCTTTGGGGACAAAATGGGTCACTTGGTGGCAATAGTGGACAAAGGATGCAGGTGGGGTCATTTCACTTGGCTCTCTGGGCTTGACTGTGTTTACATTCAGCCCTGCTGCTGGAGGGTGTGTGGTGGGATCCTTCTGCCCCACGGGTGTCACAGGGAGGGGACACTGAGGCACTGCAGAGTGAGAAATGGGAAGTGTGTCAGGTCCAGCCCAGGAGGGGACAGACAGCAGCTCTGCAGTGCCCTCAGCCAGCTCCTGGTGCTGCCAGCCAGGGAGGGAAAGGCTGAGCTGCAGTCTGCCCCGTGGCCCCTGGACAGAGGTGGGACAGCAGCAGCTCTGCACTGTTCATCCTGGCTTCTCCCATTGCTGAGCAGTGAGCAGGCTTGGTGGGATCCCCCTGCTCCCAGTGCTGAAGAGCTTCAGAGAAGCCAGAGGAGGCACAGAAGCATCCACTGCTTTTCACAGCGCACCTCACAGCATCAGAAGCTGACTCTAGAGGCTGTATGACAAATTGCTGGTTAATACCCACATTAATTCATTTTTCCCCTCAGAGTTCTTTTGCTGTGCCTGCAGAAGCATCCTCTGCTCGTTCCCTCAAGGTGATATGCTAAATCCTGCTCCCTGGACCATGGCACTCAGCTCTTGCTGGAATGTGATCAAGCTGCAGGTGTGGGCTGAGGGAATGGCAGGGAATCTGCACTGCTGAGCACCACAGCCACATCCCAGCCAGCTCCAGTGGGGCAGGATTTGACCCCAGACTCAGATCCCACGGAGAGCTGAGTGAGCCAAGAGCTGCAGCTGGCTGTGGGGTGCTCTGAGCACCACCTCTGTCCCAGGCAGCGCTCTCAGGTGCTGCTGCTGTGTCAGTGAGCTCCTGAAGTACCTGTCACACTTCACACTGCCCCATGATGGCCACTCCATCCCCAGCCTTTACTCTGGGTCATTCTAAACAGTACAAGGGATGAGTCTACAATGTAATTACTCCTACAGAAAGGGAGAGTTTTGAAGAAGAGCAGAAAGGGACCAAGATTCCCCATTTTGGATGCCCGCTGGTGTGCCAGACCGCAGCTGTGTTTATGGGAAGAGACATTTTCACATGCCAATAATTTTCATGCACACCAGGCCTTGTGTAATCTTTTCTTTCCATTTACAATATTATGTATTTTATATGATAAACTTGAAGTGAGGCTTTCGTGCATGAATGATACAGTTTCCATAATATTTTTTCATATGCAGAGACATTTTGTTTTGATCTCATGGGGCATGAGTCAACTCCTATTTCAAAGCCACTGGAGTCCTTCCAGTGACGTTCACAGAGCCTGGCTGACTGGGAAGATGAAGCCTGATGCATTGTAGGCACAAGTCAGCATGCCCTGTGGAGGCTCAGGGCAGCTTGGTAGAGCAGCTCAAACAAAAAAGGCTCAATCAAGAAACTGTGTCAATAGCATTCAGTGAGCTTGGTGCAAAACCAGTCTCTGCCCCAGAAAAGCACATGCTGCAACATCACGAGCCCCTTGGAGGAGCTGGCAGCAGTGAGAGTTCAGCACTGCAAGATCCACAAAGTGCCCATCCAGAAAAGGGTCGAGTCCCTTAACCTCAAGGCTGCAGGGGTCAGGGGCAGCCACAGAACTCGTCTGAGTGGGACAAACATGACCCTGGGATTCCTGGATTGCCCTGGCTGTGCACCCTCACAAATGCAGCAGCCCTGTGACCTGACCTGGCTGCTCCTGAGTGCTGCCTAAATGGTGGCACTGCAGGGTGACACTGCAGGGTGGCACTGCACAGTGACACTGTATGGTGACACTGCACAGTGGCACTGCATGGTGACACTACAGGGTGACACTGTATGGTGACACTGCATGGTGGCACTGCAGGGTGACACTGCACGGTGACATTGAATGATAACACTGCAGGTGACACTGCAGGGTGACACTGTATGGTGACACTGCAGGTGACACTGCACAGCAGAGCTGAGGCCACGTGCTGCCACCATCCCTGAACGTGCAAGGGTGCTCCCCATGAAGATTTCCAGACTCCCAATGCAAGTGTGGGATCCCACACAAACTCTGGCACGTGCCCATCCCATAAACATGAATTTCATTCCCCCTTTCTGTGGACTGCTGGAAGAGTCATTTTGGTTTTTGGTAGGAGCAAGTTTCGATGGGGAAATAACAGGTTCCCCAATTCAGCAAAATTTTAGCAATTTGCTTCAGCTCAGAAAGATGACCCTGTTCTGTGGGGTCAGCAAGGAAGAGAAACACACTCTGGAAGACATAAAATGAGCAAGAAACAGGTCAGGTGCCCAAAGCTGCTGAGTAAGCATCCTGCCTGGGGACAAGGCTTACATGCCCAGGGCTGTTGGTGGCACAGGGGGGGTTTGTGCCATGCACACAGTGCTCCTGCCAGGGTTTGTGCCATGCACACAGTGCCCCTGCCAGCAGCACGGTGCAGAGGGGCTGAGCAGCGCTCACAGAGGATGCCCCAGCAGGTGGTACCCTCTGCCTGGCTCTGCTGCCAGCTCTGGGGCTGGTGCTGTGTCCTCCACCGCCAGCCCTGCTGAGGAAACCCCACCTGGTCTGGAAATTAGGTGAAGCACTTTGTGTTTATGAAACAGCTGCTAAGAGTTTGAAAAGGGGACTGGTGGTGTTTACACACAAGCTGGACAGACTCTAACACGGTGCATGCTCTGTTGTGTCAACTCCTGCACCTGCATAAGATATTTTAAATTATCCCTGTGAAAGGAGGGAGCCAAACAGCTGGCTCCAGTCAGCCCTGCCTGTGCTCCCACTAGAGCCACACTGAACATTTTTGCTCATGGAGCTGTGGGATGCTGTGGAAAATCTGCTCTCCAAAGAGCCTTTGCTCCTGTCTGAAGTTAAGGCTGGCCCAAAGCAGGGTGTGGAGCTGCAGGGGAGCAGGAGCTGGAGCAGGCTGGGTGCAGAGCTGGTGGAGTGCTCCCCCAGAAGAGGGGAGACCTTGGGGGGAGCCCAAGTGTGGCAGCACTGCAGCCCACTGCTGGCCCAGGGAGAGCAGCAGCTCAGCCAGCACCACCTTCATCCCTCTCAGGCAAGGAGGAGGCTTGGCTAAGCAAGAATGAAGTTGAAGAACATTTTCTTATGTTTTCCCAAACTACCAGAGTTACCAACGTGCTTCTCACTGTGTGTTTTGGTTTCCTATGCCAGAGGGTGCCTGGACCCCTTCTTAGCAGCACAGGTTTTCTTTTTTGTACCATCTGCAGAAGGTCCAGCCTGGCCCGTGTTTGCTTGTAGAGTGACACCAGCATTCAGTCCACAGAGGGTTGTTGACCTGGGAAGAGAGAGCTTCTAGAATTTAAGGGCTGGGCAATTTCTTGGAAACTGCCTTATCAGCACAACTGCAAGCTGGAGCTTTGACAACCCTGCACGTCCCTGGTTCCTCCTGCAGTTAGTGTCTATATGCTGTACACATGAGTTTATTTTGTAGCTTCCCATTTAAAATAGCCTTGGGCCCAGATTGCCACAGAACCCTGAAGCCAAGATCAATTGCTGTGCTGATACTGAAATCAGGGGTCAGGGAAGCCCTGAAACCAGCCAGCAGTGGGGAGCAGCTGTTTGTGCACAGAGGCTGGGAAGGCTGATTCCAAGAACCTCACGTGCCCTTCCTCTGCTGCTGGAGAAGGGAATCATAGGGGGGGGTCAGAGGTTGTTATCAGCAGGGCAAAAGGTGGGGAAATAGGAGCAGAGAGGCATTGGCTTTGCATGGCAAGGACAGTCACCAGGCTGCAGGCTGGGCTGAGAGCAGTGGAGCTGGGCTGAGAGGGGGTGGATGGGTGCAGCACTCCAGGGATTTGAAACAAAACCTGACAATACATTTGAGTCTGCTGGAGGATGAGCCTGCACTTACAGCTTCAAGCAGAGTTGCTCTGGAATTTCACAGGGTCAGGACAGGCTGGGTCCCTGTGAACCTGGGTCTCTGGGTCCCTGTCTGTAGTGCCTCCAACCTTCCTGACTAGGGTAAATCTGGCAGCCCAGGCACAGCTGGGCAGTCTCCATCCCACTTTGTCTGGGATTCTGGGACAGGCATCTTCCTGGGAGAGCTGTAGAGAGCAGGAGTTTTCCATCTGGGATCCAGCCCTCATCCCTGAGGGCCAGTCTGAGTGAGAGCCTCGGGAGCAGCCAGCCAAGCCCACCTGGCTGCCCCCAGCAGGACAGGCAGCTCTGCAGAGCCAGCACCTCCCTGGGAAACAAATGTCCCCAGAGCCCAGGCACGCAGCCCCAAAACCTTCACCTCCTGAATCACCGCTGTGATAATCCTGTTTGCTCTGTCTTAGTGACTGAAGAGAACCATAACCAAGAAAAACAGCAGGATTATCCCCCAGCACCTGTTCCCACTGAAGGGATTATCATAGCTGGCTGCATCAATGACATCCCCTGGGTATCACCATGAAAGCAGCCTGGGTGTCATGGCAGCCCACCAGAAGAGACCTCTCTCCCCTTCTGCACGCCCCTTTCCTGGGTATTTTCAGCTTCTGGAAGCTCCTCACAGACAAAGGCCAGCCCATTTAGATACAAGTGTCAGTGTTTCCACGTCTGCAGAGCACACACTTGCTCTCCAAATAGCTTCATCTCTTGTTTGTCTGTCAGGGAGGCAGTGTGAGAAGTATGGGCTGTAAACTGCAGGGCTGAGAAGACAGACAGCAGCTTTAAAACACTTTAAAAACAAGCTTTTTTTCCTGCTCAACATTCCCTGGTTTTTTGTTGCTCCAGCACAGTGTCTGACCCACTCACCTCACAACACGGTAGGGCTCTGTTGTGCTGCCTTTACACCAACAACACAATGGTAGCTGATGTAAGAGCTATTTACTGCAGAATGGAAATGATTGATTGCAGAAAGAGGCATCTTCCTCAAAGCTGTTTACATGGGCAAGCAGGAAATCTGGAGAGGGTCCAGAAAAATTCTGAAGGGACTCAGCTCAAGGGTGGATGCAACAGGAATGCAACGCTCTCATAGATGGAGGGCTTGGGTCTCAAACTCGCCTTGCAGATGTGAAACCTGCCCCACTGTGCCCTCTTGGCTCTCCTGTGGGGTCACCTGAGATACCAAGATTTGCTCACTCACTGTGAAATTGCCAGTGGGCTTTGCAGCAGTGCCCTGAGGGCTGGCTCTACCTCAGAGGGGTGCTGCAACTGCCCCAAGGCCTCTGTGACACGAGCTGACACCTCTTTCCATTGGTCTTCTCAAGCAAAATCCTTCCATCTCTTAAGCAGAGGCCTTGGAGAACAAATTACCACAGGGACTTTTTTTTTTCTATAATGGAATGTAACATTAAACTAAACACTGGAACATGGAGAAAAACAAAGGAAAAAAACCCACAGAAATTATCCTTAGCTTCTAATGATTTTTGCAAAACACTGCTGAAATTAGGTTCTATAGAGAAAAAATGTATTTATCATATCTGTCAGCACTGGAAAACTATGGTTAAATTAAAACTTTATTTTAAACCCTGACTACGATCCAGCAGTGATATGAAATTTATAAATAGCTTATCATACACCACAGTATTAAAAGTACATTTAGCCTCTTGTTATTGAGACTAATTCATTGTTTTATATGAGATGGGAGTTAGCTTTACCCCGCTGACCAACAAAACAGAGAAAAAAATTCAAACCACATGGAGGGGAGCAAAACCAGCCCACACATCAGAGTCTCCTGTGAAAAGGAAAATGGTCCCTGGTGGAAAAGCTTGTCTGGATCTGGGCTGAGTCCAGGCAGCACCAAGCAGCAGAGGTCTCTGATCCCCACTGTGGTGCCCAGGATCTCAGCCTCTGACCTGCATGAAAGCTGTTCTCAAGCCCTGGGCCAGCCAGGTCCCCAGTTAAATCAGTGACTCTATGCACGGGTGGCTCTTTCCAAAGCCTTCACCCTGTTGTTTTTGGCCATGGCTTTGACAGGATGGCTGCAGACAACTTCTCGTGCCAGCTCAGCTTCAAAGCAATGAAAGTCCTGTGGCCCTGGTGCCCAGGCACTGCAGAGACTCTCCTGGCACAGCCCAGTAACACAGGGTACAGACTGGGCACGGAGTCTGACTGTGCAGCTGTTTTACTTGGCCAGGAATTCCCACATGGATGATGCTGGTGGCTCTCCTGTGTTCCTGCCGTGGTCCTGGTGCTTCCCAGGGGCTCAGGTACCACACTCAGCTACAAGAGGAGAGCTTGCCTGGGTTTTTAAGGGGCTCCTTGAGATCTCTAAGCAGCCCCACGCCAGTGGTGCCTCTGCCAGAGAGGAGCAGCAGCTTCCAGGTGGGAGAGGATCAGAAGTATTCTCCTTGGATATCTCAGTCTTGGAACCTCAGATAGAGGAGACAGCATTCCTGTATCCAAGCTGCATCAATATCCCATAAAAAAAGGCAAATGTTCCTCATTCTTGGGGCCAGGCAGAGGCAGTGTGCTCTGCTCTGGCCACATCCCAGGCTCTGTGTGGGGGGGGGATGCAGACATGCACAAATGCAGCCTGTCAGGATGCTGGCTGGCTGCAGAGCTCCTGCATGCAGTGCAGAGGCCATCACTGAAGTGGCAGGCAGTCTGTGACCACAGGGTGGCTGTGGAGAATGCTGTGGAGCAGCACAGAGAGGGAAGATGGGAAGCTCCAAGGAGGAGGCTCCGAGCAGCAGCAGCCAGGAGACAAATTGTGACATGGGGAGATAAGGTTCTTGATGGATGGACCTCAGAAGGTTTGAAGGTTTTTGTTCTGCTTGGATAAGCAGTCAAATATTCACACAGATAAGCTTCTGCTCTGAAAACCTTTGTGTCTTAAAAAGCAGGGCTGGAAATAGAACAAGAGAATTCTTCTGTGGCTTTTGTGGCTCCTGGGCTTTCCTTCCCCAGCACCAGGATGACCAGAATTACCCACAGGAGCAAACCAAGAGTCAGGACAGCTCCCACAGCCAGACCTTCCCTGAACCTCAGGCATTCAGCTGTGCCTGAGCACCAGCCCAGCTGAGGGCTGAGGGCAGCACTGAGGATGGCCACAATTACCCTGCACTCGGAATATCAGGGCTTGAGTGGAGTGCTTTTGGAGGGTGCATCACTTCCTTGGAAACAAACTGGAGTCCTGTGCTTTACTCCAGCGAGTTTCCTTGTACCATAAGTTGTTTAAACTGTTTGTCATTATGCATTTCCCACTCAGACAAAAACAGACCTCAAAGCCTGAGGCACCAAGGCTGGTAGGAAAACGGAAATCCTGCTCCAAGTGGGCAGAGAGCAGCTCCCTGGCTCTGGGCAGCGCTGGCAGGCCCAGCAAAGGTTTGGGGCAGGAAGTTGCAATTTCTGGCTCTGTAGAAACCTTTCAGGTTCACCTTTGAAATATGACTCCCAATCAGTTCTGCAGGATTTCTGTCTGAGCATCCCCCAGCTTTGGCATGCTGAGGGAGGAACCAGGTCCAAACCCCGAGGTCAGAGCAGGAGAGGGCTTCCAGCAAGCCAGAGTCCCTGCAGGGTCCCATGTAGGGTCAGCTCATCTCTTCCCCTGCGTCCCTCCCTGGGCTTTTCAATTTGCCATTTATTACTTTGTCTCCCCATCCACCCCCTAGCTTTAACCTCTTCTGTGCCAGGCTGTGTCTGGAGTTTACAGGAGAAAGTTGTTTATGTTAAATTGCTTTGTAATAGTTTCCTCCTCCGCCACCTCCCTTCCTTCCCCAATAAAAGCCCTACGGCATGTTTGGCAAATCCTCTAAACAAAGAGGAGGGTTTGGAGACCCAACAAATATTTGGTGAACCCAGTGGGGAAATAATGTCTTTTTTGAAGGACGTTACAGCCTGAATTCATAATAGTAGGAAATCAGTGTCCACCCTAGGTAAGGAATTGTCTACTTGCAGCTACCAGGCATAAAATACAGATGCCCATGCAGCCAAAAGTCATCACTGGGTGCAGGGGGTTAACCCTGTGTTTTCCTCCCCTGTCAAGATGGTGCTGATGGCAGCAAATCTATGTGTTTGCTGATCTCCAAATACTTGAAGCTGTGACAAGTGCGCAGGGAAAGGAGAACATAAAAAGGCAAGAGTGTTTTGAACTCACCTAGGCTGATGAACAGAAGCACAAGGCAATGAAAATCCATTAGCCTGACTGCTCCCTGCAGAGGAAAACCAGGCACACAAAATCCAATTCATTATTCTCTTTCTTACTTAACGCTAAGTAAGTCATTGAACTTTACTACTTGATCTATCCATTTTCTTTAGTAGTAGGGCTGCAGGAAATCTTTCTCTTCTCAAAGGGGGTTTCAAGTTTCTCACTGATATCACGTAAAAAATACTTGGGAGCGTATGAGTAAAAAATAACTGCATTTCAAAGAGAGCTTGAGCCATGCAGATAATGATAATTTTTCTTCTCTGAAGCACAGAACAGAAGAGTGGAGGCCCCTGGGAGCTGGGAGCACCATTGTTCTTCTTCCAGGCCATTATCTGGAGACAGGCTCTGAGATAGACTCTGATGAGGCCACGGGAAGGATTATCTGCTTGGAGTGTTAATGGCGTGCATTTGACAACATCAACCTTTTAATTTATAAGGTGCCTTGTAACCTAAAGGCAAAAAAATTTATACCATGCAATAGCCCAAACACATCCGGTGCAATTAAAAATTGTCTGATGAAAGCCCAGCCTGCTCTACAGCCCCACTTCCCTGATTGCAGCTATGGAGAAAAGTTCCACCTTCCTAAGGAACCTAGTAACTGGATTTTGTACTGCCATGGCAGCGTTGTATAACGAGAAATACATTAATGGAAACTCTCCAGCACTGAAATCGTTCCAGCCTTTTTATCACCACATTCCTTGCTCCCACATAAGTGAAGTGTGCAGGGATAAAAGCTGCTGAGCATCATTCACCAGCAGGCACACATTGTGGGGCTTGCTCAGAAGCCCCTAACAGCTCAGTGGTGCCCATGAGTGTTGGGATTCATACATACACTCTGGGCAAACAGAGCTGCTCTTCCTGGGGAATTATTTTTCCACTGTCCCTGGCTTTTGGCCATGTCATGCTCTTGTATTTGAGGACAGTTTAGTGCTGTGACCCACAAGAGTTACTCTTTTAGCTGCTCTAGTCCCAGTCACTGTCAAAAGTTTGTCCTGTGCCCCATGCTCTGGTCCTGGAAATAATCAGACTTAAAGAAATTTTTTTTCTATTTTACTAGTATTTGTAAAAAAAAAAATATTTTGACTTTTTGCATACAGTGAGAAGCTTAATGGCTTAGTCACGATGCCTCTGACTAGAATATTCAGAACAGCTTCTGGAAGGGAGGAAAGGTTTGGGTGGCAAGCTCTCTTTTTTCAACACCAGTCAAGCTAAACAATGGGCCAGGGAGGGCTGGTTTGGGTCTCAGCTTCTGCAGCATCACCACTGGACATGAGATTGGTGATCACAGCGATGGATCCAAATCAAGGCTGCTGCCAGAACAGATGATCCTTAACCCATCACTCTGCATCTTCCTATGCCAATTGTTACCCCTGTTTGGGCAACCTGCTGGGGGAGCTGAAACAAACCTTGTCTGAAAGGTTTCCAGCACAGGCAGCAGAGCCAGGCTGGGAAGTACGACACGGAATGGGAATTGAGGGCCTGGGAGGAGAGGGGGCAGGCACTTGCCACGGCTTGGAAAAGCTGATGTTAAAAAACACAGACAGACATCTATCTGCTGCCAGACAGCTGGTAACTGCCTGGCAGTGAAACAGGAACAAAACCTCTCCCGTGGATGCTCTCAAGGTGGTTCAGAGCACTGCTACAACACCTGTTGTGACTGGCGATTACTGCAGCACCTGCCCTGTGCTGCACGTGAGATAAAAGCTCCAAAAAGCCCGAGTGTTGGACACAAGCTGTTTTGAGATGCTCCCGGGTCAGATCCAGCCGGGGTACACTGGCGGTGTCCCAGCCTGGTGCCGGGAACCCGCCGGGGCAGCGGCGATGCTGGGCCGGGCTGTGTGCGAGCAGCAGGTCCCACATCGCCCTCCCGCCTCCCCGGCGAGGAGCGAGGAGCGAGGAGCGCTGCTGCCAGGGAGGCTGCCTGCCAGCCAGCACATCCCACACCGCCTCCTAAGCCAGCTAATTGAGATTTTATTTGACGGCTCCCAAGTGAGCATTTAGGGGAAGAACAGACAAACACAGCAGCCCTGGCTGAAGGCGGGCTGTGGAACAATGGGAGCTCGGCGGGACATCTCCCCGCTCACCTGCTGCAGCCCGCAGGAAGCGCTCCTCCCTGCGCCGCAGGCTGGCACTCACCTTTGTGTCCCGGGACACCTCCGGTCCCTGCTGACACCGGGCAGGTGAGAGGGGCACACATCGAACAGCCGAACGGCAGCACAGCGAGGTGATGGGGGCACAGACAGTGTCCCTGGGGAGCTGTGGTGGATGGCATCTGTCCATCCCCAGGGTGTCTGTAACCCTCGCTGGAGCAGTCAGAGCGGGGCTCTCCATGTGCACATGGAAACTTTAACCCTCAGCACTCTTCTCCCTTCCCCACTAGGAATTGCTTTTCTCGATTCCTTCTTCTAAACAAGAGGTACCTACATTTTGGCAGCAAAGCACTGTTCAAAAACCTTTTGTGATGAGCTATTGTGCTGCACCTGCAATTGTTCCTTACAGTGGTGGGGTCCCCCTCTGAGGGAGGGCAGCTTGCAGGTTTTAAGGGGGCTGCAGCACTCACCTGGCCCTGCAGAATGGCTCATTGGTAGCTGAAATACTTACACACCTAGCAGCTGCTGAGATTTTCAGCTCTTTAGTGTCTCTGTTTGCCTCTTCGGTGTATACACTTAGATCTGCCTTTCAAAGCATTGTGCCAATGAAGTTAAGAGCAATTATCAAAATAATTTTAGTAGGAAGAAGCCAAATATCATGGCTTTGAGAGAGACACTGGACCAGGCTTGCAAAGGTACATCACTGCCTAGAGACACACAACAGTTGCTAATGGCTAAGGCACTGAACTAGTAAAAAATCCTCATTTAATCTCATTAAGGACAACAGGATTTGGTGCATTACACAGGATCAGATGGGAAGGGTACACCATTACATCTGAGATGCTCTGCTAATCATGCCAATAGCAAAAGTCTGCAAATGGTAAGCTTCTGTTTTCTTCTTTGGGTTGTGAACCTGGAGGTCAGGACTCATTTCCTATTTGTCTGGGAGTTTTGCACTCTGGTGCAGCCAGCATTAGTAACTCTGAGCATCAATCCTGAAAGGAATGGGTACAACCAAACCTAAACACTGCCCAGCACCTGGTACATTTCATATCTGGATTCAAACACCAGAACACAGAAAAAAACCTTGTGCTGCTGGGTGCTAAGGCCAAGCAGGCAAACATTACCATGAAAAACCTGGAAGCTGAGTGGGGCAGGGAAGAAAAAAAGTCAGCTTGTGAAGCAAATGTGAGTACCAAGCTGCTGGTTTTGGTGAACCAGGAAGCTGACTGCCAGTTTACATAACAAACCCAAACTCTGCTCCATTTCCAGCACAGCAGGCTCGATTCTGCGGCTGGTGGGGAGGACAGAGGATAAGTCAGGGCAGGGGCATGGCTGGCAGCCAGTGCCAGCGTGCCTGGGGCAGCACGGGCACACCCTGCACCCCACAGCACCTGCTCACAGCACTGCCACCCCCCGAGGCCATGGGGCACCTCCTGTTTGGCAGGAGGGTGGCTCCAGGCTGGGGGACGGCTCCAGGTCCAACAAAACTCAGCTGGAGCCACTTGGAGAGGAGGAGGAGATGCTGAGGTGGTCCCATGTGTCCGTGGCTGGCCAGGGAGCTGTGTGCCTTCGCATCAGCTGAAAGCTGCTCAGGTGTGCTTTAGTCTGCTGTTATCCACAAAGAATGAGAAAAACTTCTAGGAATGTTCTGGGCATGTTTCAGCTGCCAGTCCTTTGGTGGCATGGTCCTACATGGAATGTCTGACCTCGCACATTTCTTAACCTGTATTTCCACAGTGCCTCTGCCTGTGTATTCCTCTCCAAACCAATTACACTTTACCAGTAAAAGGCAACACCTACAGCATGGCCAAAGTTTTCCTTTTTGCATTGACAATCCTGCGTTTGCTCACCAGCATCGCCTTTTTTATCCTTTTCCCATCTTGGTCACTTTTCCCAGCAGATTTTGGCAGGCTGAAGTTACTGAATTGCAGGGATAAATCACCTGCTGTTACCATGGGCAGCAGCTCCTGGTGCATGGGCAGGCACACAAACATCTCAGAGAAAAAGCAGATCGATTTCTTCTGCCACATGATTGTCCAAAAATATTGTTGATCTTACATTATGGTGATTGCTTATATGAAGAGAAAGAATCCTCACTTCCTCCTGGGCCGTTTGGGAATTTGGCAGGGTCTGAAAGCGAGTCAGTGGTGCATAGGGTAATGCTCCACGGGGAGAGTGTGCTTAGTGCTATTGCAGGGGATCACATTGGTGCTCTTGACACAACCAAACAGAAAAGTCCCAGCTGAACAATGAGTTTTTAGGATGAAAGGTGAAATGTTAGCAAGGTGTGTACATTGCCGTGAATTTGCTTCATCTGGCTCGTTGACGTGGTGGTAACAGAACTATTTTTAGGTATAATCCTTCAAACAGAACATGACTTCTCCTTTCTGATTAGTACAAAGCTGGCTGCTAGTCAAAGGATAATTATTTCCCAACACATCACCTAACACACACCAGCAAACAAAACACTCATTATTTGAACTATCCAGCACTAACTGTTGTTTAGCAGTTAAAATTTTCCCGACAGCTTTAAATAGGACTAATTGCTCCAGCTTCATTAGCAGAGGTCATTTGCTGTTGGTAACAATACTTTTCTGGAGGTAGTCTCTCGTATGAGATTAGATTATCAGGTCAAATTCTGCTCCCAGTGGCAATGATGCCTGACCACATTTGACCTCACGAAGTCTGCTCTTTTCAGTTCATAGCTGCCCAATTTCCAGGCCTGCAGCTGATACATTACATAAAGGAAGTAAGTGCACTCCACCAGACGGGAAATTACAATAAATTAGGAAAGTGTGCAGCACAAGGAAGGTTTGTAAAATAGCTACTTCAAGGTTGTTAATAAAATCTCAGCCTCAGATAGTGTTTAGGAAAAAAAGCTGATAAAGAAGTTGTCCTTATAGTCGACGACACATGGATATCCAGGAGAGAAAGCAGCATCTGCATAATAGCCAGTGCATGCAGCAACTTTAACACCCAGCTGATGCTGTCAAATGCACAGTTCAGATCATAATCCATCTTTTTTGCACATAGTTCCATGCTGCTTGGAGCTATAGACAGGGGATGCTGAGGGCTGCAGTCTCAGAGTGCAGCGGATTTGCAGGACGGCTTCTGTGCAGCTCTCAGTGGTGGGGAGTCCTTCTGCAGAGCCTGCTGCAGGTCTGAAAGAGCCTCAGCTTCCCTGAGCACACACAAAACTGAATCCAGTCCTTCAAGCTGATCTATTCCCATTCAAACACGTGGAGAGAGGCAGCCTTCTCTCCAGAAGTGCTGAGCAAACACTGCACGGAGTGTGGCCGGCGCCTTGGAGAATCAGGCGCCTTCCATGTGGAAGTCTCCAGGCATCCTCGCCAAACAATTCTGGTCCTGGCAGCTGCAGGACCTTTCCTCTGAGCGGATTTCTGGTTTACCTGTGTCTGCCTTCCCTGCAGGGCTGCATCTCTTTGCTGTAGCTTTCCTGCCCACGTACGTGTGCAGCCGCATGCCTACCACCTTTTCTTTCTGACTTGCAGCTCCAACTGCTAATCCATGTCTGGTTTTCGTCAGAAAAAAATATTCATCCTGAGTGTTTGACTCACTGCCTCCAGAGTATTTTAGCTGCCCCACAATGCTTCTCAGAGTATCCTTCTTCCCTGCAGAGAACAGCCTGTTCTGAGTGTGATCCACAGCAGACTGCTGGCCAGCAGCCTCCCCTTCCTCACACACGTGTGTGCCATATGTCCTGCTCTGTCCTCACTGTTACTGTACCACTGCCTTTTCCACGCCGTGTGAGATGGACTGGCATGCCCTGAGCAGGCTGCCAGTGGGATTACTTCAGCTGTCTATGAAGGCACTCAACGTGTCAGCCTCCAGACTCTTCCAGCAGGTCCTCAACTGGCAAAAATTCAACAGTAGACAAATCCTGACTGCTTTGCTGACACAGCTGGCCCTTCTGAGGTCAGTGGGCTAAACTCATCCTATCTCAGTGCCATTACACTTGTCCTGGAGATGCATCACCCAGTACAGTTCTTCAGCAGGGCAAGCAGAGCAAGTTCTGGCCATAAATTTCCCACCTAAGTTGGACCCTGTTGAGGCAAAAATGTCACTACTTTTTAAAGTCTAAAAAGGAGTGTTTGGATAGTTAAAACTGAGTGTGTGAACTGATTTATGAGATGGAGAGCCAAGTCCACCAGGCTGCCCTGCTCCATACAGTAGGACCTGTGCTTCTCCAGGATCCAGCACCCTGCTGAGGATGAGGGCTTGACAGTGACTTCAGTTCCCAGCCAGGTGCTGGGATCCTGTCCTGCTCTACCCAGCAGGCAGGGACCTGGCCCTGCCCTGGCTCTGTGATCCACAACATGCACAAGGAGAGCAGCACTGTGTCCCCATCCCATCCCATCCCATCCCATCCCATCCCATCCCATCCCATCCCATCCCATCCCATCCCAGACATGCACAGCCAACATCTCGCTGCAGTTGCTGGCATCAGACATCACCATCCAGGGCACCCTTTTGGTCCTGCTGTGTTTGCTATAATCAAAGATAAAACCAGATCTTTTTTTTTTTTAATCATTTGATGGCAGAGCCCACTTCACTTGGCTCCTGATCTGATGTCACCCCAGCGTTTTAAGGAACCCATTTCACTCTTATCAAGGAAGACACCATTAACTGCAGCTCACATCAAACTCCAGTGACATCAATGGAAAAGTATTATTTACTTCTCCAGTCCCTTTATTTTGTATTTGCATAAAAAGAGTAACTTCTTTTTCCCCCTGAAAATACAACATTAGAAATTGCAAAGGACAAATTCCTTAACTTTGAAAACAAAGAAAAATGGACAACTGGTTTCCAAAACAAACCGTGAGCCACCACCCTGAAGAACTCGCTTTGGGAAGTGCTCTTCCTGGGAGCTGATATTTAATTAAACTATACTCCTGAGTTTAATAAGCCAAAAAATGCTTCACTTTTATTCTGCACTGTCTTTTTGTTTCTCTGTCTGCCATTTATTCATTTCAGTAATGAAAAACTTTATGAAACCACATGGATAGAGCACACCTTCATAAAGCAATAAAGGAAGACAACCTTTCGGAGCAGGGGCACAAAGCTGCAGCACTTCTGCTCACTGTAACTCCTTACTTAGATCAATGAAAAATACAACATTCAGTTGTCATGATCTGCTTGGGCAGGATCAGGCCTGCTGTCAGCATGAGGTGGACCCACTTGTGGGGTGGCATGTAATGCTTACAGAGATTTCTTTCTACTCAAGACCCTTTTAAGCTTTCAAATTAAGCGTCCTCTGTAATCTTAAATATTCTGGTCTCCTGACTCCCAGCCAGGTACTCCAACGACAACAACAACAAATGAAAAAAAAAAGAAAAAAGAAAAAAAAAGGAGAAGAATATATTCCAGAAAGGAATATTTCAAGAAAATGAGTATTCATTATCAGAGTGGAAACACCTTGTCATTAGCCATTAATTTTTTCCCATTAATAAGGGAAGTCAGTGGACCTCACTGCAACAGGAACACAACCATACTGGGTTTCAAACAGGTTTTTTACAACACTGTGTCAGGAAAAGCCATTAGATCAAGTTGTATTGGTAATCTGAGCCATCTTTGGAGAAAAACAAATGCTGTTCTTCCCATTACAGGTTGGTATTGTTTCAAAACCTATAGAGACACACGTGCTGGTGCTGCAATGGTATTTATTGCACATAGACCAATTACTTACACAGTAGTAAATTGCACCAAAGTATAAATATGTTATAAAACACACACAGAGAGAAAAATGGAAATGACACACAAGTGCTAAAACAACAGCAGATTCACGTGGGCATTTGGAAATAAAAATAAAAATAATAAAGTCTCTTAAGATATTTTAATTTATAATATGGATATATTTACAGTACCTTCAAAAAATAATATTAAAAAAGTCACTCTCTCAATAAAACTATAACAGATCAGACAAAACCAGAAATCAGGTTCAGGGTCGGTGTTACACAAACCTCCGTTTCCTTTTCAATCTGCATGTGTGTATGTGTGTGCAAGAAATATCTTCAAATAACTTTACAACTCTTTAACACTGTGCAAAAAACGACTTTGCCGCCATTTAAAAAAAAATGTGCAGTAAATTTTTGTTGCCAGGATTCTCCCCCCTCCCCCCGTTCATCTGTAATTACAATGAACAAGCTGCAGCAGGTTCCTCACCCCCCCCTCCCCGGCCCTTGTCCTAAAACCCCATTAGTGGTATGTAAATATGCTGTTTAATATAAACATGGTCCGTTCATTCCCCTGTACAATATGCACAGTTTGAGGTAGAAGTTTCTCAGCCTGACTGCTATTGTCTGGCCGAAGGAGATAAGCACAGTAACTCACTGCTGGCTGATGCAGAGGGAATAAGCGCGAGAGTGTGGGTTGGGTTGTTTTACCCCCTTCCAAAATATACCAGCGCTCCTCACTGCTCATTATTTTCTCTCTCGCTACTCTGCGGACGAAGAGAGCACGGCTACTCCGAGCTTAAAACTCATCTTGCCAGCAGGTCTCCGTCTCTCCGGCCGCGCTCTGCGCACGGAGCACCTGCAGCACCGACCCCGCGCCTCCCAAAAAATCCCGGTGCCCCGGAAGAGAGGATGAGCCCCGGGGCCGGGCGGGGGTGGCCGGACCCCAGCTGAAGCCGAACTCGGCCGCCAAGGGCCAGCAGCACCCGCTGGTTCGGCCGCCAGCACGGTCCTGGGACAGCCACCCGAGCGCGGGCGCTGCCGCCACAGTCCCCGCCACGGCGCGTCTCCTAAAGACACGGCGGCCGCCTCGGGGATGGGCTGCTTGTTTCCATTGTTGTCCGCTCAGTGGGTTTCCTGTTTTCTGTAGTTTCGGATGAGGTATGTCGTACACCAGTTCACCTGCTTTTATTCCTAAGTAAACACCCGCACTCCCCCTGCCAAGGCAGGGATCGTTTCGCTCGGCAATAGCATTACCGCCAGGCAGCTGCCGGGGCTTTCTCCGCTCCTGCGCGTCTCCCTGCCTGCCTTTCCCCCCTGTCCCGGCTCCGACGCGGCCCCCACGCCCCCCCTATACCTTGGACTCCGAGTCGGAGGCTTTGCTATGTCTCTCCTCCAGGCTGGACTCGCTGCCGCCCCGTGTGCCCCCGTTGCAGTCGGACCAGGTCCCTGCCAGGCTGCGCTCCGGCGAGCCCACGGTGCTGATGAAGCCCCCGGGCAGCCGGGCCAGCTCCCCGCCGCCGCCGTGCAGCCACCGGTCGGCTTTCCGGCGGCAGCACAGCAGCCTCTTGAAGGCCTTACGAAAGTCGGGGCTGCGGCAGTAGATGATGGGGTTGAACGCGGAGTTGGCGTAGCCCAGCCAGTTGAAGAAAACGAAGAGCCAGTCCGGCACCAGGTCCCTGTTGAAGACGTTGACGATGTTCACCAGGAAGAAGGGGAGCCAGCAGAGGGTGAACACCCCCATGATGATGCCCAAAGTCTTGAGGGCTTTCTGCTCCTTCATGGCCATGATGCGGGAGGTCTTTCGCTTGCTGGCCCGGCCGTTGCCGAGGATGGGCTGGTGGTGAGGGTGAGCGGGCAGGGGCGTCTGCGGCTGCTCCTGGCTGCCGTAGAACCGGCCCTCGCACCTATCGATCTTCCTCATCTGCTCCTTGGCCTCTCTGTACACCCGCAGATACACAAAGATCATGATGAGAAGAGGGATGTAGAAAGAAATGATGGACGAGGCGATGGCGTAAGCCCTGTTGGTGACGAAGTCGCAGCAGCCCGGATCCTGGTAGCACTCCAGCGCCTGGGGGTCGTCATCTCGCCACCAGTGCATCATGATCGGCAAGAAGGAGACCAGGGCAGAGATGGCCCAGACGGTGCAGATGATGCCCTTGGCCCGACCCTTGGTCATGAGGCTCTGGTAGCGGAAAGGCGAGGTGATGGCCAGGTAGCGGTCGATGGCGATGACGCACAGGGTCTCGATGCTGGCCGTCACGCAGAGCACGTCCAGGGAGGTCCAGCACTCGCAGAGGAAGGACCCCCAGAGCCAGGTGCCTCGCACCACCAGCGTGGCCCCGAAGGGCACCACCAGCAAGCCCATCACCAGGTCGGCGCAGGCCAGCGAGGTGATAAACAGGTTGGTGAGGGTCTGCAGCCGCTGCGTCCTCCCGATGGCCGCGATCACCAGCACGTTCCCGGCCACGATGAGCAGCACCACCAGGGCCATCAGCAGGCTCATGCCCACAGCCCACTGCTGCGACAGCTCGGCGGCGGGCAGCTGCCGGCTCCCGGGCGGCACGGCCGTCACCCCGGCCACGGAGCGGTTCTGGGGGCCGCAGTCCGGAGGCAGCCACCCATCGCCCATGGCTGTGCGGGGCGCTCCGGCCGCCGCTCCGCACCGCGCCGCGGGCAGGAAGGCGGCGCCGCCGCCGCTGCCACCGCCCGGGGGCTGCCGCATGGCCCCGCGCCGCGCCGCCGGACGGGCCCGCCCCGACACCGCCCCGGCACCGCCCCGGTACCGCCCCGGTACCGCCCCGGTACCGCCCCAGCACCGCCCCTGCACCGCCCCTGCACCGCCCGCCGCCAATCGGCACCGAGCGAGCGCGACTGAAGCGCCCCGCCCGCGCACCGCCGGTACCGCTACCCGTTCCTGCCCCCGTTCCTGCCCCCGTTCCTGCCCCCGTTCCTGCCCCCGTTCCTGCCCCTGTCCCTGCCGGTACCCCGCCCGGACCCCGCCCGGACCCCCGTGTTTGCTCTGGCTGCTCTCTGCGTGCCCCGCGGCTGTCGGGCACAGAGCCCCCTTCCCGCACGGCAGCGTGGATGTCCTGGGCACGGCGTCTCTGTGCCCGGCAGCCGCAGGGCAGGCAGGGGATACGGGCAGGGTGGGTTCCTACCGGCTTCTGGAGCAGAAGTTACTTCTCTTTAGCCCTGGAAAAAGCAAAATGCCAGGCACTGTCAGCATCATTCTCCACTGGAAAGTAATTGGCATCCCCTCCCATTGGATGTCCCCATCAGGGACAAGCGTCGCGCTCGCAAGCCCCCACAGTGCCTCCTCTCCCAGCCTGGGCAGCCCCAGAGCCCCCATGTAAAACCCACTTACGGGGATGATGCTGCCAGCTCCGTGCAGGGGCTGCGGCTGCCGCTCGTCCCCTGCATCTCCCCATTGCGAATCCTCTTTTCCCCTTCTCCTCCAGCCCTGCCAGACCAAGCCACTGCAGGGCTGGGAGGTGAGAGCCCCAGCTCCCTTTTCTGGCTTTTCTCTGCTGTGTTGAATGGAACTCTCTGGACTTTTAAAAATGCCTGCAGTAGCTTTTAACACAGCCTGATCAAAGCCACGAAATCTAGGGACTGCTCTAAGTATTAATGCTGTTAGTACCATTGTTTGGTAATGAGCAGCAAAGTACCTGAAACATCAGGAGGCTGCAATGCCCAAATAACCAACTGAGCAAATCCCTGCCCAGGTCCCATCCCCTTCTGTGAAACCTGCTGCTGGGAATTCGTTTGGTTATATTTCCATTTACCTGCTTGGCTCTCTTTTCTGCTCTGGAGCTGTAAGACTGCATTTTACTGCATTTTACTGTTTTAAACTTCTTAAAATAATGTGAAGCAACCACTGAGTAAATGAGAACAATGTCCCCTCTCTCCTGCCTTTTAAATCATCGGCATGTCTTTACAGCAGCACCAAATGTTCCCCACAGCACTCTGGGAGCAACTGGAAGTCACAGTTATTTTCTTCCCCCTATATATTTATTCTGCTAAGACTGCTCTGCTGTTCCAGCTGGCCCATAAAAATCCCTTCTAGGCTTAGGCTTGATTTACAAGGTCGCAACCCGGGAAAAAAATTATTTATTTATTTACACACTGTTTATTTAACCCTGACTAAAGGCCACACACCAGCGTGGACCTGCTGCTTGGCAAACCATTCCCTCATGTTCCCATGGACTTTGCTTTGCTGCTCGTCATCTGCTGGACCAAAGCATGACCCACTTTAGTGGGAAGGGAAGGAGGCATGGCATCTTCAGAACAGAAGGAGACCGTATGCCAAATGAAAAACAGGAGGGTTGTTTCCAGGAGTATTTGCCCAGGTCTTGTATCTGTAGTTCTGATCTAAAAAAAAAAAAGTAATAATATGAAACCGGGTTAATGGAGCTGTGGGATAGAAACAATTTTTTCTTTTCTACATTTAGCTGGAACACTTAAAGTAAGTATGAGGCCCATGGTGCATCATTGCACCAAAACCTTCACAGATGAGATGCTTGGATGAATTTTGTGAATGTGTACAGTCCATTTTAGCATAAAATCAGCCAGAAAAAATTCTGATAAAATCTTACATATTTTTCCCAAGATGACACTGAAGCAGTGGTGGGGATACTCTGCAGCTGTTTTACTTGCTATTCCTGGAGCACCATCCATCTGTCATCTGTCCAGATCCATTATTGCTGTAATATCTTTACACAGTTAATAAATACCATAAACTAATAAAATGCCAGCTCTTTGCCTATCAAGCTATCCTATCAGATCTCCAGCAGGAGGTCTCTTCCCATCATAAGAGAAGATAAGCTTAAAGGTTGGAGGACTAAAGGAAATTATTAACAAGTATGCAATAAAGTAGAAGACACATAATTGTGTGTTGCTTCTCTGTGTCTTTGTTGGTTCTACACACATCAATCTGGAATGTCAGATCAGAGCTGGAGCCAGAATGTCTTTGGGAAACAATGCATCTCCAAAGGAAAAAATAAGCAAGTTTACGAATTCTGTACAGAACATCCCTCTGGCCCTCGCAGAACAGAGCAGCCAAATGTTCACTGTGGGCTTAACCCCTTTCAGAGCATTACCTTTTGCAAATCTCCTCTGACTCCAAATTTCCTTGGTTTTTTTTTTTTGTTTGCATTTCAGATAGCTCTGTAACATGATTTAAATACTTCCATTCATTTGCATATTATTTAAGAATGTTCTGTTAGGTCAAAAGAAGAGCTTACAGCACTGAAATGGTTTGTTTCTTCAGGCTCTCCAAATCAGTTTTTAATGAGCAACAGGTAGATCCGATGAGAATCAAAATGTATTGCAGTGGAGGAGCCCTATTGGCACGAGCTGTGAAACCTCAGCATTTCAGGAACTGAAGTGAGCTATGTGGGTGTTTTTTAAACCCATTTCTCTGAGATGCTTTGCACAGCTTCCAGCTTATCTTCGTGCACCTCCCTCCATGCAAAATGGATTGCAAGAGGAGGGTCCTGCTGAATGGGTTCTGTCCCTACCAGCAGCACAATCAGTGGGGCAGGAGATTGGGAATGGTGTTGGACACTGGGACTAATCCCTTCCTCTACCATAGCAGTAGCTAGGGCAGTGGATTTGCTGTTGCCACTCTGACTTGCTGCTGTAAGCCATCCCTGAATCTCCAGGGCTGCTCTGAGCTCTGTGTGCCTCGTGATGCCCCTTAGACAAGGATCTTGTCTTCCTTGCCCAGGCTTGGTCCAGCTGTGCCTTCATGAATCAAATTCAGGGACCACTATTATTAACATAATTCTCTCTAAAAACATGAGCTATTTGTTCTCTTAGGGCATTTATCAAAGTCCACTGAAAAGCCTGGAAATCCTCCCATTGATTTCAGTGAGCCTCATGTTGTCATTCCTTCTCTTGAGAAAAAGAACCACCTAAAAGCAAATTAAAAATGCATTTGCTGTCCATTTTTCTTCCTGCTGTCTTCCTTAATCTCTTAGCAAACTTAGCATGCATCTGGTAAATCATTTTGTGTTTGCTACCTGGACAGCTGACTAAAACCTGCAGGAACGTAGGTGAGAGACAACTCTGAGGATCCTCATGTGAAGCGATCAGGCTTCACCCTCTCCCTGCTGGCCCAGGAAGAAGTCACCACTTGGCTCTATTCACACTGGACATTTGTTATTAGAGAAATAGAGAAATGATGGAACATTGCCACAAGATCCATGTCTCTTGCTTTTAAAATAAACATCTTGGCTTTGACTTGACGTTTATTTTCCATAAATGCCTCAGCTTCAATTTGGCATTTCAGCAGCAGCAGGAGGCTGTTATCCTGTGACAACACACAATTCCATTGACATTATCTCCTGAGCACGTGTGACAGTGCTCCAAATACTGCATGTAGTTGATTTCTGTTAAACAATATCAGAAAAATATAAAGCAAAGGTATCAAAGAACAGAAGTTCCAGCCCTACGCTGTGTGTGTCACACTGTAATTCCATGGGGATGCTGTGTACAAGTGTGCTCACAAGTGTGAGCTACCTTAGGATGAAGCACACCCTGAGTTTGACTTTGGGGGTCCCAAGCAGTGAATGGTTACTAATTCCTGCTCACTCAAGGGCTGTGGCTGTTGTGATGGTTAGCATGTACAGCACTGAGCATATCAATGTTTTGAAAAGCTCCAAACCAATCTGAACACATATAAATAAATCCTGATGCTCTGTAAGACCCTGTCACAGCAACCCAGTCGTTGTTCAGAGTATTTTTGTCATCAGGAGACTGTCTTACAATCATGCTGATTCCTTCATTTCCTTCAGGTGATAAAAGAGATGCAATATGTCTTTCTGCCTCTCTCTTACACACTGAGCAAGACAGTGCTGAAGGGCAGCCAAGTCATGTTTCTTGTCTCTGGAAATCTGTGTTTCATTGTTGCTAAAAAGTCAAAATTCAGAAGGAGGCTGAGTTTGACCAACACTATTCAATTCTCCCAGAATTGACTTAATTTGTTATCTGGACTAATATTAATCGGGAGCAATAATTATGTGCTCATTAATCCTGATTACAACTGACTGCAATTGCTCAAGTTTCTCAGTATTCCTGTCTACATCCCCCTGTACTTTCTTGACATCCCCACTCCTCTACAGAGACACTGGCACTGTGAGAAAATGCTGCCTCTTTTTTAAGCATCAGCAATTCCTGTGAGAGAGGTGGCAAAACATTTTACAGCAGGCCAGAAAACCCTGCAATGGCCAGAGCCTTTGTTTATACAGAGAGATTGTGGTCAGAGATGACAGCAGAGGAGTGATGACTGAGTCCTCTGAGGTTTTGTGTTAGTCTATTCTTGCTTCAATGCATACTGGCTGCAAGAAGTTGCCTTATTTCTCCATCCTGATGCTTACCATCCATAGGATGACAGTAGTATGCTTTGGGAAACTCCATTTCACATTTTACCTGGAAAAAACCTGGTGCTTTAAAACCACATCCTGATGCGTGGGCTTGCTGAAAAAGCACAGCAGCAGCATTTGGGTGTCCATGCTGGGTGCTGAAATATGGAATTCAGAGACCATTTCTTTCCCCTTCATATCATGGTTAACTAGAGCACATAAGTGACTGGAATGTTCAAAAAGACTCATTCAGTTTTTTGGACGTGTGAGAAATCTGGATCTCTGTTCTGAATGGCAAAAGCCTGACTGGAGCAGCATGGCTGAGGGTCAGCTCCAGCTGGCTGTGATGGTGGGTGATGGTTGAGCTGATTTAGAGGTCTGGTCAGCCCAGGGCTGTTGGCTGAGTGTCTCCAGATGTAGCACTGAGGCCTTGGGTTCGGTAGAGACATGGGTTAGGGCTCCCACTGCGAGAAAATACATTCTGGATTTTTTAAGCAAGAAAAGTCGGTTATGGTTCATGCTAACTTAGGGCAGTGCCATGGGAAAGATCTGTGAAGAGCTGAGATGGTGTCACCACATGTGAAAAAGTTAAATAGTTCCTTTTTCTGTGGCATTAAGAGGGCCTTTAGAAGGTTTGGGAGATTCTGAATTGCAGTTTTTAAGTTTCAAAGCTATCTTTTTGGCAGTTTAAAATATTCAGTGACAGGTTTTTTCAGTGACTGCTTTTATTTGGTGCAAATAAATACAGGATTAGCGAAAAGAGGAAGAAATAGTAGGATGCATCAGAATTAGATGGGGGTCTTGCAGAGCCATGCAAGGCTGCTATCAAGTAGCATAAAAACCCCACAAATATTAAAAATAATCTTGGAAAAATATATTGCGACAACTTTAATTCTGGACTGTTCCTTTTTTTCCTTAACCTGTTGCTCTTTTCCTCTCTGATAAATGTCTTTGATACCCGCTTCTGGAAACAGCTGAAAACGTTTAAACCTCCTTAACATCAACCTCAGATGTAGTCAATGCCTGTCGCGGAGAGAAAACTGCTGGGCTTCAATCATCACAGAATAAATGGTTGACTTGCACCTACCTTGCACAAGGGTGAGTTCACCCCTGACCAGTTAATGCACTGCCCTGACAGACTTGCAGACCAGCTGAGCCTCTGGCAAGTGGGGAAGGAAAAGTGCTGGAGTGCTGTGGTGCCTTGTTCTAAAGACATTCCCAGTGTTTAAAGCAATGCTTACAGCGACACATCTGCTGCTGATAACCTCTTTTGACTGGATATGAGACCCCTCTGCTGACCATTTCTTGGTGGAACTGGATGCTTTGGATTAAGATTTTTGCCACTTCTGCATCTTTTGCTTTTCAATAATTGTGGACCAGGGCATGCACCTTTTTAATTTATTCAGTCTCTCATTAAATAATTGTAAGATGGTGATAAATTGCCTCGCTTTTCACCTGTTTGCTTATCAATTTGTAATTACAAATTAAATTATGATACTCCAGCTCTGCATGTAACATTTCTGATGGAAAATCCCCTTTTAGGTACCATCTATTGGGAAATGTCTGCTCAGTCTGCATTTGGTAACAGACACCTGGTATGGTAAGGTGAAGTGCTCAGCATTCCCCTCTTTTCTGGAGGTAAAGTGGATAAACATGTGTTCTGTACTTCGGGAAAACTGGTCAGAATTTAAAGCTTTATATCTACATCTTTCAGGAGAATAATTATGGTCTTAAAATGTAGTTTTAACTAGGGAAAACAAAAGCAAGCTGAAATGACCCTTTAATCAGTGAGCCTTCCTGTCATATTCCTCTCTAGTTTTGTTCAATGACTGATGAAGCAAAGTTAATATTGAGTCCTATCTCAATTTTTATTGTAAGAACCTAATTTTGAAGTCAGTTTAACCAGACCTCCCTTTCCCCCATCCTCTTCAATCAACCAGACATTTAGTAATACACAAATACCTCACTATGGCTTCAAGCTAAATTCATTCATGACCAAGTAACATAAAGGACACTTGCAAGAAATTCTTGATATGCCTGGTTTTTTAGATACAATGTTTTTGGACAAAACCGGGGATTAACCTATTTTTTTTTTTAAGGTTTTCTCTATTAGGTGTTAGACTTAATGCATATAACTCCCTCATATCTGAGCAGCAAAATCTTGCATCTGCCAACAAATTTGTAATGCATTAGTAACAAAGCCATAATTGTATCTAATAAATACTCTCTTTGCTCTCACTGGGCTTTTGTGAGTCTGAATAGCTGTGAACCACTTTGCAGTCCTCATCTGAAAGGTCTCCTATAGACAGAATATTACGACTATTTTAAATAGAAAAGCTGTTATTGAGGCACCCCTGTGTTCAAGCTGTTCTCGACAGTAACCACAGGCTGCTCACTGCAGCCTTGCAATCTGAAACTGCTAAGATTGTAGTTAGCTTGGCTGTTGTCACTCAGCAAACACCTTGTTCCTTATGATTTATTTATCCTTCTATTCTGCAGACTGTCCAGGAATGAGTTTGGGACTTTTCACACATTAATTATGCATAATGATTCAGGGAGATTGTTTATGCAAACACATTTCAGGCCACAGGCTCTCTCTGCAAAGCTCTTTGCTTTCCTGACGTCTTTGTGCATTTGCTGTTCCTCATGCATTGTCCACAGGACCCATGGATCACTGCAAACCATATCATGTGCCCTTGCTTTTGTTCCCCAAAGGATGAGTCTCCAACCCGTGAGAGGCACTTCTGGCAGGGTTTCTGGTGTGAACATTAGGGCATCTCACCGTTCCCCAGTCCTAGGCACCTTTCATCCAACTGTTTCTGAAATCACATGTTTTTGGAGACTGGGTTGGGCAGCTGGCATCGCTGTCAAATTTTTACCTGGCTGCTACTTGCAGTTGTCCTGCAGAGGAGTTGGTATTTCGAGTGAGGTGGGAGAATGACTGAACCTGGCCCGTGGTACAGGAATGCCCTCCTGCAGACTTAATCACATTCATTAGGTGAAAGTTAGGAAGGGATTCAAAGAGACAGACAGGAGAAATGACATTTCCCAGGAGGAACATTGCAAGGTCGGACTGTTACAGGCAACTTCAGCATCTCCACTGGTGTTTGGCCTGTGGGACTGGTGCCTCTGGTTGCAACGAACTTGTCTTTTCCTCTTTATGCCCATTTCCTGCTCTTATTACTCTTGGCAGCAGCTACCACGCCATGAAAAGACATTCTTGTGGGAGCAAGACTAAGGGGCAGGGCCTTGTTTCTGTCTCAGAGAAAAGGTCTGGTAATCCTGACGTGCTGCAAGGCCTCTGGGAGCCCTGGCTGTGCCGCAAGGCCTCAGGGAGCCCTGGCTGTGCCGCAAGGCCTCAGGGAGCCCTGGAGGTGCTGCAAGGCCTCTGGGAGCCCTGGCGGTGCCGCAAGGCCTCTGGGAGCCCTGGAGGTGCTGCAAGGCCTCTGGGAGCCCTGGCTGTGCCGCAAGGCCTCTGGGAGCCCTGGCTGTGCCGCAAGGCCTCAGGGAGCCCTGGTTGTGCCGCAAGGCCTCAGGGAGCCCTGGTTGTGCCGCAAGGCCTCAGGGAGCCCTGGCGGTGCCGCAAGGCCTCTGGGAGCCCTGGCGGTGCTGCAAGGCCTCTGGGAGCCCTGGCGGTGCCGCAAGGCCTCAGGGAGCCCTGGGGCTTGCACAACCCGGGAGCAGGAGATACATGCGAGACATAAAGTAATCCCTCCGCTCTACTGAAAATAGAGTAGCAAATAAACACCTGGCATTGGCCTGCTGGCAATGCCTGTGTCCAGGTTTAGGTGCCAGCTTTTGGAAATATGTGAGCCTAGTGGCATGATCCCAAAAGCAAGCAATGAGAACAACCAGAGGCCTTGACACTGTAGCTGGAGTGGAAAGGCTGAAAGAACTGGGTTTGTTTACTCCAGAGACATCGCTAAGGGGACACAATGACAGTGTAAAATGTTCCTGCAAAGGAGAGAGGAATAAACTGTTCTCTGCTGGATGCAGGAGAAAAAGGAATGGACACACATTGCAGCAAGAGCCATTTAGGCCGCAGTGGAGACAGCTGGACTCCAGTCTGGGATGGCTGGGAAGTAACTTCATGCAATTAAGTGAGGTCTCAGGTTAGAAGCATCACTGAATTTTAGGGATTAAACTTCTCTTACATGTAGTAAAGAGAAATGTGAGTTCTGGCTGTGCTTCAATTCCCTTTGAAGAAGCTTTTTTCTCTACATTGTCTAATGAGGGAGCCCAGCTTCCTACATTAGCCAATTCGAGTTCCTGAGGTTAAATGGGATGAATCTGGCCCTCAGTGACTGGCCTTTAGCCTGTGGCTCATCCTCAGACCCTGTGGGTCCTGTGTCATGGTCTCCAGGTTCTGCTTTCACCATTGCCTTTCAACTTCTTTGATGCAGTGAATCTTTGCTTCACAAAAGCTTGAACAGCCTTAACATTTCACATATTTTCTGTTCTTCAGAAAAGTCAAGCATTTGTTTACTGTGCCAAACTCTTTAATTATTTGCCCTTTGGAAATATAAACATGATTCTAAAGGCTTTATCAGCTAAACAATTTTTCTTCTAGAATAATTGATAATGAGTAACATTTTGCCTACTGGGTTGTATTCCACTGTAAGTCCGAAAGAGCAGATGAGGGAAAAGAGGTTTTAGCCTCAGTTTTCAAAGATTCTTTAGAAAAACCATGAAGGAGTGTTAAAAAAAAACTAGAAAAAGATGCCATAGCAACAGCATAATAACCTGACTGTCCTACCAGGTCAGAATATGTAGCACTAACAAAAGTTTATCTATAACCTCATTGCTGTGAACTAAGGAAGTATTGAGTCATCCTCTTGGTTATTTAACACCAAACACTGTCTTGTGGCAAAGATGCCTTCCTCAGAAAAATCATACTGGCCTAAAACTCTTGAGGTTTTACATTTAGAAAAACTGAGGTCCTTCTTAAATGCTCTATATTCTGGTTGGGTTTTGCTTGTTTGTTTCCCTTGAGCTTTTAGGGTGTGCTTGCTTTGCTTTTCTTGTTGTAAGCCTGCAAGAAAATAAAAGGTGAAGGTCTTCAATGAACTTTGTGGAGCTGAAACTGAAAAAAAAAGCATGGATTTGATATTTCAAACTGGAATCTAAATGCTTGCATTGGAAAAGCTTCTGCAGCATGACAGAAATTCTGCTACATGGCATACATTAATGCCATGCTTCCATGGTCCATTCATGGCAGGACTGAATGCTGATGGAATGACTGCAAAAAATGAGGATGACCATGATGAGGAGGATGATTCTAACCTGTCTTTTCTATTGTTTCCTCCTGTTGTCTGATTTCAGCCAGGGCTGACAGAGGACAAAAGATCTCCAGTAGAATATCTCCTATCAATGTTACTGAAAATGGTGTTTGGGTGGAGTGAAGAAAGCCTACCAGTGCCTCACTCACAGAAAGGCAGCTGCAGAGCTGCTTTCACAGCAGATATCCAAGAACCCACAAGGCAGAAGTATATTTGAAATGAAACTCCCCACAGTTTTAATTTTCAGAGGAGTAATTGCTGAAGAAATATATGCCTGGAATTATGGCACTTAGAGACTCAATTGCTCTATTGCCACCTACTCCTCATCCCCCAGCCCCACGTACTTTGAACCCCTTTGCTTCCTATCAACAAATTAAACCTAAAGAAAAGTTTAAACACTACCTGGGAATTACATTTCTCAGTCCTGTGTTTGTCCTCTACAGCCAATCTTTACTTCATACTCACTGCAGTTATTGTTACAAATCAGGACTGACTTTTAAATTTTGATTGCCAGCTCAGCCAGGTCTGCTTGATCTCTTAGAATCAACCCCTGTTTTTCTTCCAGCTCTACAAGCAGCGAAGCTCCTGGGCTCAGCTAGACAGTAGCTACTGCTCTCACTCTGCTGTAAAGGCATGAGCTGTATCAGAGCACAGCTCGCTCCTGCAGCTGCCTTGGCTCCAGAGGGGTGTTTGTGTCACTGAACTAATCACACATGGCTTGGACAAGAGGCAGGCAGGAGCAGATAAGGGGCTGTTTTTCAGAGTCCGTTCTTTGTCCGTGGCCGTGTTTTGGTGAATGAAATCATTGCAGTGCAGACAGCAGTGTGACTGAGCAGGAAGGGAGCCTGGTTGCCCCTTAGTTACAATCCCCACTTGGTTATGTGCTCCCAGCCTTGGACATTTAACCCTTCTGTGGCCCCTTCTCTAAGCAGTGAACTTTGATGCCTTTAAAAATAACATATGTACTAAACAGGCAGATACTTAGGAAAGAGGAGCAAAAACTTCCCCAGCGTTTTCCTTATATGTGTGACAGAATAGGAAGAAATAGAGCTTTTTCTGTGCAAGATTTGTCCCTCCAGTATGAGTAGGAAGCCAATAACTGGGATATTTTTAGTCCCAGTGCCATGAGCTGCTTATGGCACAGTGTAGCTCCAATACAAAATTATATGCTGTTTTTCTTCCCTAGATGCAACATAAATAAAGCAGCAGTTTCTTAGCTAAGCAGTTCCCACATTTGTTGGTTTGGTGAGTGAAATGGAGATGGTCTGTCTGTGGGTGCTGCCCACCCCACAGGGAATTGATGCCCAGCAGGAGCCATTCCCAAGAACCCCAGCTTGTGAACTGTGGTTTGCCCTGCTGGGCTTGAAAGCAGGTGTGCTTTCAAGGGAGGATCTGGTTTTGAAATTTTAATTGGCTGCATGTGCTCTTAATTTCACAGGAAGATGATTGCAGGAAGGAAATGGGCTAAGGTGAGCTGTGAGGGAAATGAAAATAAGCACTGTGAGACAGATAACAAACCTGGTGTGCTGCTGGAAAGGATTGGTGTGAACATGGATGGGGAAGAACTTCTGTGCAAGGGAGTGTGCTTAGCACGTAATAGGAGATGATGTCCAGAAGAATGGCTTTGGACAAGACACTTGAACATAGCAGCTGAAAAGAAGAAGGAGTATCAAGTATCCCTGCTAGTGTGATCTAGTTGGCTGTGGAGCAGTCTTAGAGAAGAGCAGAGATCCTGCACAGATCACAAAGCAGAAGATAGATGTTGTGCTCAAGCAGAAAAGTTTGGACTATTCCTGTCTTTGGAATTCCACATACAAAGGACTGTCTCCTTCAAGACAGAAATGACACTGAGACTAGAAAAGACTAGAGATTTTATTTTGTGTAAGCAGAAGACCCATGGATGGGCTGATCTACACAGTTCACTAAATATTTCAGGCTGGATTCCATTATTTCTTACTGTTGATATGTCTTCCCTAGAAGCTCAAAACTATGACTCTTCACCAATTTAAAAATGCTGGATGGAGTTTTAAAACCTTGCTCAAGAGCCACATCCAAAAATTCAGGCAGCTGGCTTGATCTGAGCCACTGGGTTTTGACTTGAAAACAAAGAAAATCCTCCTAGGAACTGAGAGATCTGTTACTATCAGTTTGTCTTTTGTCTGAAATGAACCATTAACTGCTTCTTTAGGATCAAAGGTAAATAATTCATGAACACAAGAGAGAAGGAAAAAAGGATCTTTTAGCGAGAGAACTGCACATTTTGAGGCAGCCTGTTGTCAGGTCATGGCATGGCATTCCTATGTCACTGATCTGAACAGTGTCAGGGAAAAAGGCTTAAACGGGGGAAAAAGGTTTAAAAAAATGAATGGGCTCAGATTTTTTTCAGATACAGCCTTGCAGTGATGAGCACACAGGGTCTTCAAGCTGTGACTGTTGGATTTGTCCACTGTCCCTTCAACTCACCCAGCCTGAGTGGATGGAAAGCACTGTGAATTCAGTGTGGCTCACACTTAGCATGTGCAATTATTAGCACTTTTAACATGTTCTCTTCTATATCTCTCAATTTCTCACCTCTTTTACATTCTCAAGGCATTAGGCTGCACTATATGATTCACCCACAGGTTCTCCTTGCGCCTGTCTTGGTTGGATGGGTTGTGTGGTGTTGCAGCCATGCAGAAGAGTCAGTTTGCAGGTGTTAGGTCAGGCTGGAGTAGCTTACCCTGTACTAATGTCCCTCAATACAGATAGGAAAGTTTGGATCATCTAATCAAAAACAAATTATTTGTCTCTAATTATGTTTCAAACTCTGTGCTGCCTTGCTCCTCAAAACAATGAACTCTCTCAAGTGTTTCTCGCTGTCCTGGTTACCTTTCCTTCATTGCATCAGCCATGCAAAGAAACCCCCATTTTTTATCCCACTCATTGTCATGACAACACATTTGTGTGCTGCTGCTTGTCATTTTATAGCTCTAAAGCTGAGGAAGCAGCACTGCTGTACTTCAGCCCTGTGAGCCCCAGTACTTTATGCTCTTGCTCTGCCCCGAGCTTGTTTAAACTTCTGCTTGCCTCCCTTGCTCTAGGGAAAGCAGGAGGAAGGGGCCAAGCTGCTAAAGCATGGGTGATGTCAGGATGGGCCAAAGGGGAAATGAAGGGAAAACAAGAAATGAGATTAAAGCTGGAGACAAACCTCTTCTGCTGTAGCACTGATATACAGGATAATTCCTCCCATCCTCTTCCCAGTTTGAATTCATAGACTCAACAATATGTTTGGGAAAATCAATTGTCTTTCAGCCTTCCCTTTGCTGCAAGATATTAAAATTTCATGGAAGAAAGGAATCCTACTTTCTGAGTAACTTTTATAATTCTTATCTTCAGATTCTCCAAGGGTAACTGAGGAAGCAATTTTAGCCCACTTTAATATGGTGTTTGAGACAGGGATTAGTCTTCCATGGGCAGGGGTTGTCTTCTGATAATGGGATCCTGGCTAGCCTTTTATTCTGGCTGGTGTTCTTCTAAGCACTAAAGACCCCATCTAAATTATAGAAAAATGCCAGTGATTATGTTGATAAATAGGACAATCCCAAAGGGTTTTAAATAGCACTTCACAGCTTTGACAAGCTGCCTCAAAATTTCCTTGCAAATGAGAAAGTTAACACCTGGCTGGGAAATTTATTAAAATTGCAAATGTTAATTTGCTTCTAGCTTGACTTGGATCACTCATCATCTACAAGAAAATTGCACAGAGAGATTTGACCCAAAACACTGAATTATTTGAAGAATACTTCCATTTCAAGAGCATCTGACTTGGTGAAAATGCTACTGGAAATAATTATATTCTTTAGAATATATTTAGTGCCTACCTTGATGCTACAGAATTCTCCAAAGTGGTCTGATGGATGTCTCCAAGGACTTTACTTGTAATCATTGCATGGAAAGTTCCTGTTACACAATTATACTTTTTTTCCTGAGAGAACTAGTGCCTCTCCTGGCACTTGAAGTGCCACAGCAAAAAGCACTTGAGACCACCTTCTGTGGCACAATGAAGTTGTGCTTGACACATAATGATATGTAATTGGAAGTGGAGTTATCCCTGGGAAAAGAATATGCAGACTAAACCTTCCTCCCCAACCACTCATGACCATAGGACTGTTTCCTGCACTACTAAACAGAACACAAAGATTTGTGTTACTTTATAGCCACCAAAAGGGGACTGAAAAGTCTTTCAGACTCTGTCAAGTGAAAGGGGACACACAATAAAATCTATATTTAAGATTAAGACAGATGGAGTGCCCTTCCTTTGGCCTGATCCAGTGAGGATATGAATCAGTCATGGCTCTGAGTTTCTCGAACTGACTTGGTACTTCCACAGCTGCTGGGTTTGGGAGGTAACCACAGTCACAGCTCTGAGTTTCTTTAACTGATTTGCTACCTCCACCCACAGCTGCTGGGTTTGGGAGGATGCTGGGGTGCAGTACCTGCAGCTGTCCTCACCTCAGCTCTCCTGACTCCCAGCCACTGCAGCTCACCAGGGTGACAGAACAGACTAAGGCAGGTGGATTGCGTCTTATGGTGACTTCCCTGCCATCCCTATTTTCTGTAATTTTGTATAAATGCAACAGAGTTTGGCCCAGTACGACTGTCTGGGTTGAATTTCTCCAGCCCACCACAAGTCCTGCCCCTTCAGGTACATGACCTAACTTGTCCCCATGCCCCAGGGACACACACATCATCCCAGCAGATCTGTTCAGATCTCTCCAGCTCTCTCTCTCTCTACTGGGTGAGGCCATTTGTGTTCCAGGACTCAGAGATCCTCCCTCCTAGCAGCTGATGTTACTTCAGCATGAAGAAAAAACAAAGTGGGTTAAGCTTGATTTTAATTAAACATTTCCTGCTTTCACAATGAAAGTGGAAAACACATGTGGGTGTCTCCTCACACAGTGTGAAGGACAAAACAATGCTCTGTAGGAATGGTGTAAATGTTAAACCCTTTGGCACATCTTGTCCAGCTCACTTTCCTTTGAACTCAAGCTGGGAGGATGTACTTAAAATGTTTCCCTCCTGTGTGTGTCATAGAGTCCTACAGATGATGAGGAAAATGAAGATTCATGCAGGCTCTTTCAAACAGAAAGGCTTCTTCACAAAAACTGGTCTGTTTTCCCTAGTTCCTAGCCGTGTAAGGAACGATAGGATGTGGGATATCATCTAGATGCAGTCTCAGTAAGAGGTGTGATGCTTTGATTTCAGAATGGCTGTAGGGAATCAATTGTTTCCTGTACCTCTGTGTGTACAAGTTGTAAAACTTCTACCTGGACAAAACCATTCCCAACTGCAAGATTCCTCTTTTGCCCTGCTGCGCTCTTGCCTCTTGCCAGTATCTGGGACTACATCCAAAGGTGCTTTTCTGAAACAAGAAACTGATTTAGAGGCAGATACTCAGGGGCAGACAAATAGCAATCACAGCCTGATTGACTAGATGGGCTGCAGATGCAGCTCAGTGTGACACTTTATAGGCTTACAAATTTCATGGAAATGGCGAGGAACTCTCCCATGGAGGTCTGTATTTCCTAAAAGATGTGGAGTTAGTGCTTGCATCTATTGCATTTTTTTGGCTGAAGTGCCATGACTGAACCCAAGCTCATTGCTCATGTGAGCTGGCAGTGCTCTGGCACGGGGCTGGAGCGAGTTGGCCCCTGGAGCAGAGGGATTAACTGGTGGCACTGAAGGTCACTCAGGGATGTTTTCCTTGGACTGCTGCCTTACTCTTTCTGTTGAGCAGCCCTGTGGGCAATGCATTAAAATGAAGACACTCTGAGGAAGCACATGGAAAACACCCTGTTCTCCTGCACAACCCGTGATCCTGCTCAGCTTGCGTGGATGCAATTGGCTCTAACTCATTTTGGCTCTGAGAGCTCAGGCCCAAATTCCAGCATGGCAACCATGGAAAGCAGGAGAGGAGGCCTCCTCTGGGCCATGCCCCTCCTCCAGGACAGAAGCAGCTTGGCCTTTGCCATTCTCACCCATTCCCCACTTGTTTTGCGCAATCTCTTGTCATGCAGATTCTGTGGCACCCTCAAGAAATGTGCTGCACTGCTTCCCTACAACTTCAACCAAAAGGTTTTCCCTGCTCTCTGGATTTCCCACATTGCAGCTGATGCTTCAGCTCAGATGTTCCCAGCCCCATCTGGAGCAGTGCCACTCCACCAGCCTTAGGACCCAAAGTTTGCAGCCTGGGCAGCCACACCTGCTGCTCACCTTTCTACAAAGGGACAACATGAAACTCAGCCTGTTATTCAGTTTTCCCCCTTTTCTGCAGTTAGTTTAATTATTTCTACTGTGCTGTAGTCCCTCCAGAATTATCTTTTTTCCTACACTTGTGGGTTTTCTTTTCCAATCTGCCAAGACATTTTGGCATTTTAACTATGTTTGATTTGCAGACCCTCTCAGTTTAGTGGCCTTTGCAACTTTAGTCTCTCTGGGTGGAATCGTGAGGTTTGAAATCATCTGTATAGCAAAGCTCTGAAACTGGAAGTGAATCTGGCATCCAAATTGTACAGCTCTCCTGGAAGCTGAGGGGTTTTGGCTGAACTATGTCTTTTAATAGCTTGCATTATCATCGAGGGCTACAATTGTGGCCTGACACAAAGCTATTGTTAGAGATGTTTGCACTTTCCTAATAGAATATAAATGTTCTCAGAAAACAAAGCTCTAGTGAAGCTTCATTAGAGCAGGCTAGCGAAGCTCAGGGGATGGAAAGAGTCACCAAAGGCTTTCAGGTATTAGCTTTTTTTCTTGTCTGCTTTAGTTTTATTTGACTGCCCATATTATGATCTTGGCACAGATAAAAACCCCATTTGTGTGTGATCAGGAAGCAGTGCTTACTACCACATTGTTGGACTCTGCTGCAGGGCACAAAAGCATATTTCTTTCTTCTGCATACAGATGGATATTCCTGAATAAGGTAGATTATATCCAAATATTAAGGAAACGACTTCCAAGAAGAATTTCTATCCTTCCTGGTACTAATCTTGATTTTACTCTTTCTTCAATCTATAAAGGCTATTTACTATTACTCTGACAAGGTTTGGTGAGACGTGTAGCCCTGCACTATCAAGCAAGAAGAGTTATTGTGACAGCACAAGCTCTAACACCATCCATCCATCCCATCAATCACATTTCCCAAAACACCCAATGAAAGAAAGCAGTATTCTATCCACTTCCTCACTGTTTTTACTCAGAATGAGCAGAAAATAGATGAGGCTTTTTGAGGCCAAGACTGAGTCAATGCAGTCCTGACTGCAAGCTCCTTGCCACGGACACAGACCCATTGCAGGGGCTGATGATGGTGACATTCACTCCTGTTAGCAATGTGCCCTGGGCTCTGCTTTCCCTCTCAGTAAGGCAGGTCCAGAGACAGGGACAAAGATCTGAATTCTCCTCTCAGGTTACCCTGTGGGTCTCCTTGCCAAGTGGCTGAAGAACCTGAGTTGGAAAAAAAATTTGTCAGAGCTGTGTTGATTTCTGTGAAGTCAGGATAAATTGCTCCAGTACAAGCTTTCTCAGGACTCTTAGGAGGAAATAAACTTGAGGATTACTGGGAAAACTGTACTGATATTCACAGAAAGGGCTAATCTTGAATATGATTGGCTGAAGGAATTGCTGGCACTGGAGAGTAGCAGAAGTTAAGAGTCTGTCACGGAGAACAATCTGTCCTGGCTCATCTTGCACTGGTTATCTCGAGAGCTGTGGGCTGGGGAGATGATGCTGACCCAGTCCCATCTGGCAGGGCTGGCCTGGCTGTGGTTTGGTGCTCTGGAGACAGCACTGAAGGAGCCAGCTCAGGAAGCCCATTTGCCCTTTCAGATCAACTTATCTCTCCTTTGAAAACTCTCTTCCTTGAGCAGTTTTCTCTTCTGCAGAAGGCAGCAGCAAATAGGTGGAGGGAGGAGGCAGGAGACATGTGGTGTCAGAAGACACACAGGACTTGTCCATGGCTCATCAATGGTTTTAGTGGGGCTGAGGAATTGAGGCTGTCAGGGGCCTTGGGAGGAGAGAATGAGAGCAGAGGGAATCTTGCAGTTTTCATTAGAGTAGGGCCCACTGAGGTCAGTGTAACACAAACACGGGCAGGGATAGCTGTACTCCAAATTAAGATGGAAAAACAAAGGCTCAGTAAATGTCCTGAGATACCCCAAGTTCCATCAGAACTCAGAGGCAAAGCCAGGAAGAGAACTTTTCCAATGATTGATGGTTCTGTTTATTTTTAAAAATTATTAAAATCTCTCCAACTCCCTACCCCACAAGTTTCTGGAATTTGATGTAAAGAAAACATTTCATTTCAGTTTCAAGCATTGTAGGATGTTCTAAAACCTATTTTCTTGAACAAAAGGGAATGAAATTTCTAAATGAAGACCTATTTCCAGCTGGAAACCAAATGTTCTGGCTGGAGTTGCCAAGAGGAAAAATTTCAGCTTTCACCATTTATTGTGGTTTGTTATTCATGGACAGTTGAATACAACTGAGACAAATTCACAAAACGTTTACGTTTGCTGGCAGGTCTCCTGATGGGTCCCATCATGAGGGGCTCCTTCAGCTGTGGCCTGCCAGGACAACTTTGCTTAGTCTACTGTTTTCCAGTTGGCACCTGCCTTTCTAATATTGTTACCTGTGGCCTCTATCTCTTGACAAAGGAGCAGCAGTAGACAGGAGTCCCTATGCAGACCTTTGTACACCTGAGGGCTTTGGAAATCCAAAGAGCTGTCTGTCCTGGGTGTGTTTTCAGCAGGGGCTGTCTGTGTGAGCTTGGGCTGTGGTGTATAACCCATAGCCAAAAATGTGCAGCTCTGGAGGGTCTCACTCAGAGGCTGCTGTTGTGGTCAAAGCTGATTTCTGGCTGGGTGGAACCTGCAACTCAAGAAGCCCCCAGTTTGCTGGAGTGTGTCATTCCAGGGGAATCTGCAAGTTGGACTACCCACAGTAAATTTAGCTATGCCACTACTTATTGTCTATTCAGTGAATGTCTCCTAGGCATTCAAAAACCTTCAGCTTCTTAATCCAGGAAAGGAGAGATTAAACCCTCAGCACCCCATATCTGTATTAGCAATTTCATTATTAAATGATTTTTAAAAGAGAACATGAATCTTTTTGTCACAAAAATACCTCCCCAGTGCTAACAGAAACTCATTATTCTGGATATTTGAGTAGAAGGAATGTTTAGCAACTCTTTGCAGGTGCAGGTGGCTTGACAGAATTTAAAATGACATAAAACTGTCTCCTCCTTTAGAAAAACCTTAAAGCTATTTATAGCTACTTGTCTGTAATGTTTTAACCCTTCCTGGCTGTTTATAGCATCATGTAGGGCACCACTGGGAGTTTCCACGGTGCTTGCAGGGAGCAGAACACGAGGATGTGGGTTCTGGTACTGCTTCCATTCTGGTACTGCTTCCACACGTGCACACACACTTCTGCTGCCAGTTACTTGCCAGTACCAAAGAACAAACTGCCTGGTGTGCCTAGAACATCACTCCTTCACATCAGCAGGGCATCTGGGCTCTGTGATTCATGCCATGCTGCTGCAGGGAAAGGCACCTCCTGCAGATGGGAGCGAGAAGCCCTACATGACACACAGCAGCTGCAAGAGGATATAACAAGAGTGCATTAAAGTTCGTATCAAGCTTTCAATAGCTTCAAGGGTGTTCTGTACATGCTCCCAGGCATTTTCATGTCATAAAAACATCAAAAATTGAATGGAATAGGGATGTTCATCTCTGCAGAGCGAGCACAAACTCTTGAAAAAGGGGGAAATGGGTTAATTTGTATGTCCAACAACTGTTTAAGCTGCTCCCTGTCCAAGAAGAGGGGAAACACAGATTTACACTTTTAAACATGGACATTTCATTTGTTCACATGCTTCTTTTTTTTCCTTTTTTTTTTTTTTCCCTCTCTGTGATGCAGAAGGACCTTAAAGCAGAGGAATTGAACCTGCTGTGATGTCCACTGTTGTTTTCCTTCTCTGACCATTTTGGGCAATGATACAGATAAACAGAATTCACTGGAGTCTGGGTTTAAGCTCCTGGCTCATATTCCCAGGACTTTTGCCAACTTAATGAACTTTGCCCTGAGCTCTGTTTGGAGTTTTCACCCATGATTTGACAAAACGTGAAAAGTATTAATGATCTGATGGCTTAGTGCTTGTCATCTAAGGTGCCAATGGTATAACATGAAGCTTCATAAACAAAGGGCCAGATTCTTTTTTATAGCCCAGATCCTTAGCACACAAGTCAGCTTTCCTTGCACAGGAGCTGCATGAAGATTGCTGCCATATTCCTCTGATTCTGCTGCTGCTTCTGTCAGGCTGGTTCACCTGCGCTGCCTTTGAGCTGTCAGAGCTGCTCCACTTTACAGTGCCCTTCAAAGGCAATAAAAGGCCAGAAACAATTCAGTCTATGAGCAAGCAGAGGCCATGCAGTCCCCATAGCCTCCCACAGAATAGAAATTCTCATTTTACTCCTACACAGCTGGGAGAGCATCCTTTCCCTGAAGCGACCCACACAAGGCTGGAGAGTTGTAGCAGAGAGAAGCCATGGCTTTGCACAGGAAAATCCAACCTTTATTTTCTTGGCTAATTAAAAAATATACTGATGTTTGTTTTAAAACTCATAGGGTTTTGTTAAGAAATTAGGCTCAGGTTAGGAATTTGGTTAGGAAATTAGGCTGTTATTTCTCAGCTTTATGGAACAGATTGTACATTTGGGTAACCCAAGGAATAAGCAATCTTGAGTTTGCATCTCTGAAATGCAGTTTGTTTGGGCATTCAGAGACTTGCTTTCATGGTGAATACCATGGCCATTTACCACTGGCTGGAAAAAGAATCTCTGTTAACCTATTACCAAGAGGGCAAAATCCAGGTATGTTTCTCATGTTCTTATTTTCATTGCCCAGTCAAGTAAAGAGCTGACATTCTCCTAAACACTGGTCACAGCTGCTTAGAAAACTTTTTATTCCCAGACACATTCCTTGGATAGCATTACTGTAATTCAGACATATATTTTTTTCCTTTCCTTTAAGGTAAAGATGATTCAAAGATATCCTGGTGTGTAAGAATAGTTCAGAGATGTGATGGGCCTTCTGTGAAATGTTGTGTGTAGTTGTGAGGAAATTGAGACTCCTAAAATCAGCAAAAGCTGGTGTGACACGAAGCTCATGCTCCTGGCAGGACTTCCAGCAGCTGCAGAGAGCTCTGGGATGGGGACATCCTCACAGAGCCCATGGGAATGCTGCTGTGGGATGCAGAAAGGGAACTGCAGGGAGTGCTCCATGACAGATCATTGATTTCCTGCTCTATTTCCCAGCTTATCTGAACTTCTGGGCTCACTTGTATGGAGAAAATGGGGGAGAAATACAGCTGGCACTTTCCATTTGTTTCAACAGCATTAAAAAATAAAATCCACATAATCTCAGAGTAGCAGAAATGGTATCAGAGAGTTTAGAGACAGAAGGAGCTATCTGTTTTCGGCCCCATTACATTTAAGTGGATTCTTTTCCCTAAAGCAATTCACTCTCTACATTTTCTTCAAGTTAGCTCACAAAGTGGAGGTGTTTCCCCTGTGCAGCACATGCAGCAGAGGATGCTGAGAGCTCATTAGCCCTAAGTGCTGTGTAGCTCCACATCCATCAGCATGCCAGGTGCTTTCAGCAGAGCACAACTGCACCGTCAGTCAGGAAAAGGAGAGCTCACCAGAAACTAGAAGGTACTTAGGAAGATGAAAAGATAGGATTTAAAAGTCTGGACTGGAATAGGACATAAATGCTGTCAGATATGAAGAGGCACAACAGAGATTTGGAAGGTCCTTCCAATTACAAGTCTCCACAAAGCCCAAACAAAAGAGCCACAAGACCCAGCTGGGGGCTGTCATTGCTAACATAACTCTTCAAACTCAATAACTCTTCCATCAAATCCAAGATTCCTTGTCAATGAGTTATCTCACCTCTACTCACACTGTCTTTGCATAAACAACACTTTATGCAAGCAAAAAAGTGTGTTGTTTATTAAGGATTATGTGGGTGGTGACATTTTTACCAGCACCAAACATCCAACTCAAAAATTCCCCTTTCACAACAGGTTTTTGCCGCTGGTATCTTGAAGCTGTTTTCAACATAATGTTAAGCTTTTAAATTCTTTCATGAACAAATATTACCCCAAGTTTATGTAACATCAGCAATCTCAGGTCTTTACAAAGGAGCTTGAAAGAGTTTTAGAAGCAGGACTTGCCAGAGAGGGAAGTTAGATTCCCTTCAAGTCTACAAACATAGAAGTTTTAGAATGCACATATGTATTTTCCATTCTTACAGCACTGCCCACCTAATGCTAAACTCTGCCTGACTCCCTTCTGTTAATGAAGAGTTAATTTCTGGCCCATATTTAGATCCATATAACAATTTTAAGACCAATGAATAACAGCCAGGTCTAGAGATGTTGAGAAGATCAATAAAGGATTAAGGTTGTTTTTATGCAGAAGGAGTAGAACCCATGAATCTTTACCTGTAAATCTAGATCCAAGCACTTGTAAAGTGCCATGGATATTCTTTTGGTCTGTGTTTTCCATGGGAAGGAAGGAGCTGCCACACTTGCTGTGGGGCTAATGGCTGAGAATTAGCAGCCTTAGCTCAATTTTTATTGAGTGTGCAGTGGCAATCATGCAAGATGCTTTTGGTGCACAAAAGATTTTTCAAAAAGTCTGTCCCAAATAGTTTTCTGCCTTAAGCCAGCTTACAATGAGGAGGAGGAGAAGGATCTGAATTCAGCTGTCACTCTTAGCAAAGTGTGGCTGGGAACCTTTGGTATTAAGGATCACAACAGTCATTAAAAAACAAGCAGTCGCAGCCCTTCCCCAAAACACTACTTCTGTGACTTTTTGGATTGCAGAGAAATGTAAAAACATCATCTATGAAGACAAAATATAGGGTTTCTAAAAATACATTTTGATTTTCTGTCAAATTTTTGATGTGTAGAAAGTGTGAGGGGACAGGCAGCACATTTTGTCTGCGTGATGTCTGCATAATTACTGTGCAATTAGGGTTTGGTTTTTTGGTCATAGAATACAAGTCTACTTGGAAACATTTTTGCAATTTCTGTTGAATTTGTGAATTGTGCAGTAGAAACTGAGTTACTACAACCTGTAGATCTTAGAAAAGCAGCAAGTGTGTTTTTCCCATCCAGTTCTATTTATAAAAACACGCAGCAGCTGGTGAAAAATGAAGTCTGTGTCTCTCACACTGCCCCAGAAGTTGTGAACAGCAGCTAAATGCAATCCTGACAAGCCACAGAGATGCTGTGAGCCAGAAGCTGCATCTGTTCACTTCCACCCTGTGAAATAGATGAGTATGAAGGCAGGGAGTGGGAAATCTCTTCTGGTCCTTTCTTTGCTGTTTGTTCCAAGGAAATGATGGAGGAAAACTAATTTCCTTAAAGAGGGCATTTTGAAGGTAGGAGTGTGACAGGACTGATTCTCTTCTTTCTGGCTGAGGATTTTGAGTCTTTGGAGTGGTGCTGCAGGAAGCTAAATTATCTCCACCCTTGCAACACTGAAACAAAATTAGAACATAATTCAGAAGCCTTAATTGAGATCCCAAGTGGCTGTTGCCCACACAGCTTCAGATTGGTGAAATCCTCAGAAGAGCCCAGGAACACAAAGCAGTGCAGGAAAGCCCATAAGGTACCAGGAGGATGCCTTTGGTCTTTGCCTCACCTCCTCCCACTGCAAAAAAAAGGAAGTTAATTTGCAGTTTTACTTTTCATTAGCTAGTCACTGTTTGCTACGCCTAATCTGTAATTGATGGCATTGATGGCGCATTCTGCAAAGTTAAAATATCACTTATTTCACCAATAACTGACTTTGCAAAGCTTTGCAATGTCACTGCCTGCTGTTTTAAAAATATACATGTATCCTGAGTGTTTCTTCAAAGGGAAATCTGAAGGTCTCTGTGGAGTTATAATAATATCACCATCATGATGTTTAAACTGCAAGACCTGAGAAGTTAGAACTAAAACCCATTGCCCTTCTCCAATTAAAAAAAAAAAAGTTAATATGAGTTTATAAAAATCTCACATGACTCACTGAAGTGCAGGGCAAAATTTATATCCTGCAGACAGGATATAAGAGAGTTTATAACATTGCAGTTGAGCTATTTTCATCTCAGTGATTCTTTTTGCAACCTGGGCTCTTTCTGCATTCAAACAGGAGCCTGGGAGCAGGGCATGCTGTCACTCCACAGCTTCCTGGGGCTGCTGCCAGGTCTCCAGGGCATCAGGATGTGTTGTTAGAGGGCTAATATGATAAATTCAAGAAAACTCGTAACAACCATGGAACCTGTGCTGACACTGTGGCCTTGCTGTATTGTGCAGTCCTTGTGCCAAATCCCTGGACCTCTGCTGGCCTCTCACCCACTCACCACCCCTTGGATAAGCTTTTCATTAACTCACCTCAGCTCTGGATCTGACAGCTGACAACTGCTGAGCCAGCTGCAAGGGTTCCAAAGGCATTTTTGGTATCAGAGCTGGCTCATGCACGCAGCTCTCATTGTGCTGGGGGGAAACATCACAGGGAGCTGATAGGGACCCACTCCTCCGTGGGTCAGAGCTGCATCAGGGTGAGCTTAGACGGGACATTAGACAGCTTTTCTTTAGAGAGAGGGTGGTCAAACACTGAGCAGGCTCCCCAGAGAGGTGGTTGGTGCCCCGAGCCTGTCAATGTTTAAGAAGCATTTGGACAATGCCCTTAACACACTTTAACTGGGTCAGCCCTGAACAGGTCAGAAAATTGGATTGGATAGTTGTTGTAGGTCCCTTCTGACTGAAACATTTCTATTCTATTCTATTCTATTCTATTCTATTCTATTCTATTCTATTCTATTCTATTCTATTCTATTCTATCCTATCCTATCCTATCCTATCCTATCCTATTCTATTCTTTCTTATGTCTACATGCCAAATAAAACTAAAAAGAGGCTGTGAATGCATGATTAAACATATGTGGAAAATGTGTTTGTGCTCATCCACTTAAGTTGAAGAGAGAAATTTGTTCTCACCCCTGGCTACCTGACATCCAAAGTACTCATTTTCCATTTTCCATTTGCAACATGGAGACTGCCTTCTCTTTCCTTTAATTGTAGTTGGCTTCATGGTGTCTTTTAGTTACTCACAACTAAAATCATATGAAGATGCACAGTGAGATCCTTTAATTCAGCATAAACTTTTCACAGCTTGGCCTCCTGAGGATTTATTAGTGACTGAGTTGTGCTGACATGTAGGATGACTTCTGCTGCCTGGAGAGCTGAAGACTTGAAGGAACTTCAACTCAGATTTTCACATGAGGCTCTGACACTTAGTATTTGAGGATGCATCACCACAAGCTGTAATTCCAGCCAAGGATTCTGTGTAAGGCCCCACCAGCCCCTCAGGCTGTACCAGTCCTGTACAACCCCCAGATGCCAGAGGAAATTCAGCTTTCCTGTTGAGTCTGTGTCAGCTCAGGTTGTGCCTCTCCATGAGACTTCACCAGGAACCAGGAGTAATTTCCTTGCCACTTTGTGTTACTTTGTGTGACAGTACCAAGTCAGACTGACTGGGTGTTAAGCTTTGTGATTTAAGGCTCCAGTTTACAAATGCACTTGTACTGTTTTATACACACAAATCCCTAGGAAAGAGGAGCCAAATCCTCCTCTCCCCCAGTGTAAACCTTGTGCCATCCAAGGTGCCAGAATTCCGTTTTCTTTGGATTTGTACTAGACAAAGCAGTATTTGTTCAGTGCTTTTCCTGTCTGAGAGTTATTTCTTTCTCCTGTTTGCTCCATCCATCTTTGGTAGGAGTTTAATACAGTAAATTAAATAAAAAAAAAGAAAAACAGCTGCTGCCCCAAACTACTCTAAACCCACCAAGTGTCCTAATTCCTTCACCATCTCTCAGTTCCCCATATGGTAATATTAATGAGGGCAAACTCCTAGGGGCTTAAAAGGCAATCACTTTTTACCAATTAAAAGGAAATTAATTTGTCAAGTGGGCTGACAGGGAAGTCAATCCCAGCAGCTCTGTAATCCTACCAGGGCAAGGTCCCAACTCTGTGGCAGCACTAATAATGTTGAATCTGCTGAGTTTATTACATTGCTGGTATGTCAGACTTAACTAAAGAAGGAAAAAAGAAAAGAAATTTATGTTGGCATCTGCCTGCTAGAAAGATCAGCAGTAGAGCTTAGGCATTAAGGAGTAGAAAAGAATAGAAAGTAACCCCAAAATGATATTGTCTGGATTGCTCATTATAATTCAAGAAGCTCCCTCTGGTCTCCTTAAACCTCTCCATAAAAACCTGACCCATAAAAAGCAACACACCTTATGGCTACAGATGATATTCTTCTAGCACTGCATTTTACTCCAGAGCAGGAAGGAACCAGAGACTGAGGATTTCTTTGGCATTTAAGCAGGCTTTTAAATCTTAATGGGGTTCTCTGCAGATAAACTTCCTAAAGATGCAGCTGAACTTGCTTTTTTAAGGTTCTTTGAACAGTTTTTCTAGGAGTGGGTGTCATTAGGGAGTCCTCATGTCATAATTGTATGAACACATCCTCTAGTTATTCTCTGACCCCTCTCAGACAGAGAATGATTCTCTCCTCCTTCATGGAGACTTAAAGGTGCAGAGGAATGAAGTTACTCCTCTGGATGACACAAGGAATCCACAAAGGAGTGGGAATGGAGCCCACAATTCAGCACTCTGAATTGGTCTGGATGTTATTGCATTTTTCTGGGACATAATTTTTTTTAATGGGGCAATGAAATCCAAAAAGAGTCTGCCCCAAATCAGCGACATGAGCTGTCTTTGATGGGAAAAAAAGGACCTTTATTTCTGAGACCTCTGCCATGCCAATAACCTGGGTTGTTTTCTAGATCTTTTCATCTATGTGCCTTGATCTATGATACTGTTTTCAGCCACAGGAGTTTTCCTACCTGGATAAAATATTACCTTGAAACTGTACAAAATCACACTTCCTATAAATGGCAGGAATGGATTCATTGATTCAAGAACTAGATTGGTTCAACAAGGGTTCTAATATTTCAGCCCACTGAAAAGTACATCTTGTCTTTAAGAGAGAATTTATAGCAAATTTGTGATTTAGTCCTCCCACAGCATCATATATAACCAGCTGCACATGGGAAAATTCTCCAAAGGGTGACAAATCTTTTCTTGTGGTAACTGGGAAACCTTTAGCTTCTTAGCATTAGAAGCATGGAGAAAAGTTCACACAGAGTTTGGCTTACTGCTGAAAATTCAACACCTCCTTGATGTTTGATGCAATTTTTTGCCTGTCACTGGGATGTTTTGGACGTGAAAAAATGAAATAGAATAAAATGGCTCCAGAAGCACTATAAATGGGCATAGAGAAAGGATTTCAGTTGGTGTAGAGGGATGTTTGCTGGATGAAGGCAGCATGTGCAGTGCTGCAGATGATCTATGAGAGGAAAGAGATCTGGAGATAGAAGGAGGGAGCTTTGGAGGAACAGAAAGGCAGGTATCAAAGTGAGCAGCCTGGGAACACAAAGTCCCATGTGAACAACTCCTTGTCTGCTTGGCTGGCACTGGGGATGGAATCACACTGGAGTTACACCGACACTGGCAGTGAGCACAGAAAGGCTTGGCATCCCCTCTCCTTTACTGGAAAGGGATATCATGTGGAAATATGGCAAAAAAATAAAACTGTAGGCAGCACAGAACAAGCCAAATTCTGAAATATTAAAAACACTTTCCTACTGAAATTTAAAAGTGTACCATAATTGGAAAAAGAAGAAAACAAGTTTCAACTGATCCAATGAATGATTGGAAGGAGTGAAAAGCTGCAGAGATACTATTCTTTTTCCTTCTCTTTTTAAAATATAATTTAAAAATTCATGCATATCTTTAGAATTTATTACTAAACCAGAACATAAATATATCTGACACTGCAGTCTTGCTACTTTTAATCATACTAGAAAAAACACAGGTCTTAGATTCTTGGGGAAAGGGGGACTTCACAGAATTACAGAATGTTTGGGGTTGGAAGGGGACTCTGGAGGTTGCCTTGTCCAACCTCCCCTGCTCAAACAGAGTTCCCTAGAGCAGATTGTCCAGGAACATGTCCAGTATCTGCTTCAAGTGCCATGTGAATTTCTGTGATGGTGATTAATACCAGCATAAGAGTTTTCATCCTGTTTCTCACTTGAGCCTTCTGGTCCATTTGTCTCTAAACTCTGCTGAGATAATCTGATGTTCTAGATCAGCAGAAGGAACAAGAATGACAATGCACGTGAATGATGTTTTAGGACATGAAAGAAAACACAAATCAGCTTTTAAAGTCATTACCTCTGAATTTTCAGCATGTGAAGCAGAGCATGCTAGCCCTCATATAATTTGTTAATTTGTTCTTCTAAAAGCACACAGAACATTTAATACTGCGTCAGCCGGTCCAACTTGCTCCATTTACAGCATCAAAGGGACGTGAACTTGAACCTCAGCTGAGGCAGAGACCATTCCAGATAGTGCCCCAAGATTAGGCAGTGTTTTGAAATCAAGTTCAACGTAAGCCTTCTGTTCTCTGTGGAGCAAGTTATCACTAGCTCTGCAAACAGAAAAAGATATCTTATGTTTCCCAGAGTAAAAAGGGTCTCACTGACTGAGAATCCAGCCAAAATCAGAACAACCTCGCTGTATATCATGTTTATTTCAGCTGTATATCTTGGGGTAATGAAGTAATCACTTTTGCATTGGGCAGAAGCACAATATTTATACAGTTTCAGGCAATCAAGCATTTATAATGTTACTGTAGATACATACATCTTTCAGAGGCAGAAAACATACAGCACACTGAATATTTTTCCCCACTTGAAACAAGATGAAAACTGAAGAGGCTGAAGAGCCATTGTATCTTAAATACCATGAAAAGGATCGGTGCTTTTCACATCTATATTTAGCAACAATAAATATTGCACGCAGAGATTCATAAACCTAAAGAGGGTACTGAAACCCTCTGGTGCTCTTGTAAGAAATACAGCAATACCTGTTCAATATCTGTTCTCTCAGCAAGGAAAAAATGCAGCAACTGTTTAACATGAAGCAGGAGACGTAACAGTTCCCCAGGAAACTATCTTGTGGTTAACACAGGTATTAAAAGACAGGTTTAATTCATAAATCCTGTTAGAATCCCACACATCTCTTCTTTTTTATTCTAAAGGTCATGATATGAGTCAAAATTTCTTCACATTCTTACTCAATTTGAAGATAATAGTTGTCCAAAAATCATCAGCCAGAGGCTCTTCTAAGGAAGAGAGACCCCTGATCTGCCTGCCTCTGACACCTATCCTGACCCAGACCACTCAGAGTCCTGGACAATGTGTGCTAATTCATGTGCATTATTTAGCATGCTGTAACTCCCACAGATCTCAAAAAGTGGGTGTCCAAACACCTTTGTTTTGCCTGGATGCAGATGAGGCACTTCCTCGAATGTCTAAATTAGTTAAAGGAGAGCACAGAATCGCAGAGGTGAATCAGCACTGCCAGGTGTGGTCACTTGTTTTCCACCTGCAGGTATTCAATACACAGAATTCTGCACATGCCTCCCAAGGTTGCTGTCAAAGTAAAGGAGTTGTTCTGAGTAGCAGTGTGAAATGGAATCTTTTACTAAATTTAACCATGCACGTTGTTCAGTTATTCAGTTATTCAGCGTTCTGCTTCACCTTTGCTCGTGTACAGAGGTATGACCAGTGTGCCTGGTGACTCACACCAAGGGACCAGAATAGCACCAGTGAATTACTGGTGTTTACTGCAGAACTTGCCTGAAAGGTGCCCCATTCCCAATTTTAGATAAGACTCCAGCTGCAGTTTGTAATGCGATATCCAATTGCTCTGAAACCTGAAAAACTGACTTTATTAAGCTTGTCTCAGCTAAAAGTTGCTATTTCCCTATCTTACACTAGCTGAACATCCTCACGAGGCTTTTATTATTGCAAGGCTGTCAGAAATCTCTCAGCAGGAGCAGCAAATGCCAGTGAACTGTAGAAGTGAGCCATCCATTTCTAATAGCATGCTGAAGGAGTGTGATAACTTGTTGAGTAGCTTATCAGGAAACTTTCTTACATGATAAATCTCTTTAGTCATTCAAAAATTTGGAGAGACTGAAATGGCCTGGAGAAAACAACTTATGTAATGCAGCTCTTCCCAGAACCATCAGATGTTTCAACAAGGTTTTCCCCTCTTTATTACCAGAGCAGTGCTACAACTCTCCTGAGAAGACTTTGCACACCAGACCTAAGAGTAGTGTCATTGTGGAACAAGGGTACCAGTTGAAATGCTTTCCATTGTTCCAGGTACTGAAACAGCAATTTTCCTGCAGCAGATAATATTCTGGTTAGATGCAAAGACACTTTGATTTGAAACTTTAATTTGAGACTTTAATTTGAGAAATGTTTTAAATTAGCCTAAGTATGATGGTAATAATCCTCTAAAAAGGCAATGGATTGAAAGTTATTAAATCTGTGAGTATAAGGCTAAGTTTATCTTTAGGCTGATTCTTAGGCAGGTGGCACCTGAATTCCTCTTAGGAGGACAACTACAGCCACAGATAAAAGAGAACTATTGAATTTTTCCAGAAATCCCCAGAAAAGTGTAAAATACCTATCTGGTATTCCTAGTGGTTTTAAAATACACAATGTGCCCTTTTCTTTTTTCCTTCTCAAGGCTCATTACGAAAAATAAGTCACCTTGAATAAAAATTGATATGATAGAAAACAATGGGAACTGAAGAAAGGCTAGTCTGTGACTCAGTGTTTATAGGCACTTTTATTGAGGGATCCCTAATTGCTCTCTACAACTACCTGGGAAGAGGCTGTAGTAAGGTGGGCCTCAGTCTCTTCTCCATGTAGTAAAGAAATGGCCTCAAGTTGTGCCAGAGAAGGGTTAGATTGCATATTAGGAAAAAATTTCTTCACAGAAAGGGTTGTTAAGCAGTGAAACAAGATGCCCAGGTAGAGTCAGCATCCCTGGAAGTGTGGAAGTGACACTGGAGGACATGGGCTAGTGGTGAACAGGGAGATGAATAACTGATGAACTTAAAAGTCTTTTCCAACCTGAACAATTCCATGATTCTATGATTCTGATGTCTCCATGCTTCCATGCTGCTCTACACAAATGTATCTGCTGACAGAAAGGCTGCTCAGGCAGAACTGCACAAGTTTGTCCACATCAGTCAAGTGAAGTTGAATTCTTCTTTTTCCTTTACCTTTTCCAGCAAGGCCACTGTGGAGCTGCTGCTCCCTGTGACCATTGCATGGCTCTTTTGCATTCCATGGCTCATTGCATTCCACCTTTTGAGGTGGAAGCAAAGCCTACTCATCCCTGAGTGGAACCTGTGGTTTCATAACTTAGCAACTTCAAACAGAAACAGGTACAGTCCTGCTCTTCCACCTCCAGCAAAGTGAACAGCAAGTGCCTGGATGGGCTGGGATGGGCTGAGACAATCAGGTGTTGTGGAAAAAAACAGTGTCCTCTTTGCAGCCCTTCATTTCACTCTTTGATTTCCCAGTCACACCCACATTTCTATGTTGTCCAAGATCTGATCAGTCCGTTAAACAAAATATTTTATTTCATGGATAAACAACTCAGAGAATAGGCTTTTAAGTGCTGTGAAGGATAAGAGCGTGGAACAGACTCACCATTCCCAACATTTCTACAGTCCTTAGCTACCTCTTGTCTTCCCATGTTTCTGTCTGAATACTGGCTTTTTTAGGCAGCCTAACAAAGTGAGGACTCAACTCCACTTGTGCTTTCCAGCACTTCACCATTCTCAAATGCCCAATCTCTTTTCTCTCACTTTTTCTGATTTAATTTTCAGTCACCCCCACGAGTGTTGCTGGACCAGTGAAGACTAGAGCCCCTTGTGCAGGTACCACACTCTCAGCTTTTAAACACCCCCTCTGTCTTGGAGTTCTTCCCATCTACATACACAAGGCAGATAAAGGAAAAGAAGTGGACAAATGGTGAGCTCTGCAGTATGGTAGGATCATGGGTGAATTCAAGTCCCCAGTAGAGACTACTTCTTCTTCTTCTAAAATCCATCTATTTTATTATTTTATTTTATTTTATTTTATTTTATTTTATTTTATTTTATTTTATTTTATTTTATTTTATTTTATTTTATTTTATTTTATTTTATATTTTACTTTATATTTTATTTTATTTTATTTTATTTTATTTTATTTTATTTTATTTTATTTTATTTTATTTTATTTTATTTTATTTTATTTTATTTTATTTTATTTTAATTTTTCTTGCAAGGCTTTATTCAGCTCTGATGTTTTCAGCTGACCGTAGCTCACTTTGAGTGTTTTTGCAGTAGGAGTGGAACAAGTTGGAGGACCCAACCTGAGCTGAGAGAAAACTGTCACCAGTGTCAGTGAATCACACAGACATAATTTGCATTTCAAGCAGACCTGGTGCATTTAGCTGCTTCTTAATGAGAAATTCACTGGAATGATGCTGTGTCTGCCTACCCAGCCCCCCGTGGCAAGGGGCTGATTGCACTGGGGATCAGGGTGAGAAACTTTCTGCTGCATGTTGAGATTCTTGCTAGTTAAAAAGAAAAAAAAAAAACCAAACAAGTCTGGGCTTTTCATTTTAACTGAAAAAATTGTTCCATGGAGGAGAAGGAGCAGTGTTGCTGGTCCTCAGAGCACATTCTTCCATCACACCTATTTACCCTTCTCCTGCCCCTCCAGTGAAGCAGCAGGTGCTTGGGTGCTTCAAGCAGGAGGACATGAGGTGGCCATGCAGTCCCTGCTTTTGGGATCAAGGCTCCCATTTCCCAGCTGTGCTCTCAGGGCAGCAGCCTGGATGCCACCCCCTGTCCTTATGGCCAAGGGTTGTTTTCATCTCTGAGGCTTTGTTGGATTTACATTAATTCTTAATGGCTGGCTGGCTGCATTGCAGAAGATTTTTATCCAACGTGCACTTTTAGCAGAGGAGCTGAAGGAAAAAGGGCAGGAAAGCTGAAGTGCCCTGTCCCCTCCTATTAGGGTGGGCAGACAGAGGTAGAGGAGGGGAGGGAGGTTTGGGCTGCCAGGAGGTCCCATCCCACCCTGTGCCTCCATGGCTGTTCCCTCATCACTCCTCCAGGAGCTGCAGCCACCCAATTTCCTCCCTCCACAACCCACTGGGAGTGTGAGACACTGAATTTGCACCTTGAGCCTTGGTGGCACAGAGAGAGGCTGAGGGAGGGCAGGCACCTGCCTTGAGTGTGCCAGTGCTTACAAAGGCTGAGGAGGGAGGGAAAGAGAAAAACCACACGGGGGGCAGGGGTCCAGTCTGTCTCTGCTTCTGGCTTACAGCTGGGAGAGCTGTAAAACAAGAGGGGTAAAACTTCAGGAGGATGGTGGGGGAGGAATCAGACAGTCAGCACCTATTTCTGGAGCAGAGGACTTTAGGGGGACTGTAACTTGGACAGATTTAGATTTTACCTCCCAGCTGAAAAAGCTGACCAGGGCTTTTTTACTAAATGTAACCAGATTCTCCTTTGACAGGTTTTCAAATGAAATGTTTCCTCTTGGAAATAGTGAAACATTTTTTCATTTTGATGCTTTCCAAATGAAATTCACCCTTTTGAAAAAGCCTACTTTGCTAGAACTGTATTTAAAACGAAATGTCTCAAAAGAGAAAATTGAATAAACTCAATTCTTCAAAAAACCATTTTAAAGGGAAATGAAAGAAAATGTTTGCATCCCCAAAATGTTTCTACTTTATTTTGCCCATTATTAAACCACTTCCCTCTAACTTTCTTTTAGACTGGGATACTTGGTGAAAAGACTCTGTATTTACCTACAGAGTAAATGGCCCCACAGTGCTCCAGAACATGAGTGGAGGTTAAGCTGAGCTGAGACAGATGGCAGCAATAAGCCTTTCCAGAGACTACTGCAAAAGCACACCCTTGCCACTCTTAGATCATTTTGTTTGAGGAAAACAAAGTAAAATGGCTTGGAAAGGTGATGGGCTGTGTGTCATTGGCAGGAGGAGCACGCAGGAGGGGATCAGCAATGGAAAATGTTCCTGCAGAAGAGGCTCTGCCTGCAAGGGCTCTCTTCTCCTCACAAGCTAAGTGTTAATCAACACAGCCAGTGGTGAGGGCTGTCTGGAACTCTCTGGGGTTTCATACAGTTGAAAAACTTATTGTAGTTGTGAGGCTGACTTGTAAAGAAGGTGGGGAGGAGAGGGATGTAAAAAGCTCTGTGTTGTTTTTAAACTTACTAACTTACCTCAGAAGGTTTCTCCCAGATCTAACTGTGTGTTCAGAGAGTCAGACCTAAGCAGAAATTGCCTTTTAATTAACCCTCAGCAGCAATAAATAATGTGAAGGGAAACCTGCAAGCTGAAGGCAGTGGATAGACCAGAGCAGGGCCAGGGAAACCCTGGGAGTCAGCCAGCCTGGCTGTGCCAGTCCCATTTTAGCTGGCTTGCTGTGCATGTCACATTTCAGTGAGAGCAGTAAGTCATAGACCAAGAAATCTAGGATGGTACTAAAATTAATAGCACATGGCTGAAATTAAAAATTAAGCATGGCCAGTGTCCATTATGCAGGAATATAGAGGGTTCAAACTGTTTTTCTTAGCAAAAGGATTAAATCACAGAGAGCTGAACAGTTTGTGGTTGCTTGACAGTGTGGCTTTCTCCAGCAGAAACCAGAGGAGTCTCTTTTAACTGATGTCTGCTTTCCAGAGAAGAGTGTGCACTCTCCTGACTCTTGCACAGCACACAGGCCTGAACCAGACCACCAAGCTGGTGGCTGATAGAAAAGCATCTTCAAATCCAGATCTACAAATCCAGGAGTGGGTTCCACCTCTGTAATTTGTCAGGTTCCAGCAATCTGGGAGTGCACAAGCTCCAAAGCCTGTGAAATTCCATTGTTTTCTCTAAAAAGCCTTAACAGGAAGCTGGAATTTAAACACCACTTCATATATACAGAGTACTGCAGGAGTAAACAGATTTCAGGAAGAGATCTCAGACTGATCCTGACTTCTTAATCTCTATATTGACCTTCTTTTCAATTTGCTTTCTGTAATGAAAGAGAAAAAAAGATAAAAGCTCCTCTTCTGATCTGAGAACTTCTTTAGAACATAAATAGGGGTATAAATGGGGAGATGGGCACAAGTTCATCCTTGCCTGGTTTCTGGCATAAATAATCTGTTCTGCAGATGCTCAGCAATGTGAGAATTCTTCTGAAATAAAATGTCTTCTTGTGAAAGGCAGGAGAAAGGCAGCAGCAGGAGCAGCTCAGAAAGAGCCCTTCAGAAACCAGGTTAATTTCTCACTTGAGCCTGAGTATCACTTGTTTTCAGCCTCAGGCTTTAGAAATGCTATTGTCAGTTATACTTTCTTTTTCCCAGACAGAAATGGTGAAGAAAATATGGATAATGATTGGATGAGCTCTTCAGCTCCAATAACACAGACCCCCACCCTGCAGAGAGCAGGTGGGAGCAGAAAGCTCCACTCATCTGTGACCAGCAGAGCACCCCCACACAAAGGGGAGTTTTGTAAAGCTGCAGAGTCCATGCCTGGCTGGGATGCACTGGGACAGTTCATGCTTCTCAGGTTTTATTTCCTCTCACCACGCACTCAGTCGCTTCAGTGTTTCTACCTAGGCAGATCCTGGGGAGGAGGAACCCTCTCCATCATATTCAGGTTTTCTTTGCAACACAAAAGGATGTAAATAATGACTTCAGTTGGACTCTTCAGAAGCCCATTGAGCCACTGGAGGAACATCAGCAGGGCAATATCACTTCATCAAACATGCACAGCCTGACTACAAAGTGCCAAAGAAAAAAGGAACACAGAGATTGCAGAACTTGCCTAATAAACACAAATATGTATGTTTTATCAGGGTGTTTAGATGCAAAGAACAGTATAGAGGAAAGAGACCTGGCTTTTCAAAAGGATTTGATTCAGCCTGTAATGGTTTGCAGACATATCCAGCAAATCTCCAGATAATTAAGCCTGTCTCTGGCATGCCAAAGCAAAATGTTTACATCTTTTTCCCTGGAGAATCACATTATCTGGAATGCTTCCATTGATAGCAGAAGGATGAAGCTCAGGGGTAAAAAATAATTTGTGCAAGACAACAGAGTTGTAATGGTCTTTTCCATTCATTTTTGTGAACCTCATCCTTTTCCTTTTTCTTACCCCTGCTGCAGCAGCAGTCTGGGGTAAGAAGGGGCAGCTGAAAAAGGGCTGGCAAACCTCTGTTCTCTCCCTCTGCCTCCTCAAAGCCCTCTGAAAGTATTTTCTCTTCCATTACTACCGAAAAGAAAACACACAGGGCTTTCCTGCTTATGGAAAATTAATGTATTCCCATCTATCACAAGCCAAGCCAAAATTAGCAAGAACTTCATTTAATACCATGCTGAGAGGGTTTTATTCACTGAGACTCCTTGACTCAAGACATACTGCTGCCTTAGAGCAGAACTCCCACACATCCTGGTTTATTACCAAAGCTCACATTTTATAGGCAATTCTTAATCCTCATGTTATTTTGTTACTCAGACAAATTTATCTAAATCTATCTGCAAATTCTTGCAAATACAGACTGTGCTGTCTGAGGATGGAGGAGTCTGGTACTCACTGCATAAGGGAATACAAAAATCATGGGTTTGATTTCCTTAGAAGTTGCAGGCCAGGAACCTCATTAAGCTGCTTGAAAACTCCCTTTGCTGCACTGATGGAGGCAAGGTCTGGCAAAATAAGGTCCATGAACCCCACACCAGGTTAATTCTCATGATAGGAGTTGCTCTAAATTTATAAAAATGGAACTCGTGGTCTTTCTTCCCTCTAGTCACTCTTTAATTTTGGAAGGAAATGCTCAAAATTCTTTATAACTCCATTTTATGACCTCTGAAATGACAGATCAGGAGGGATTTTTACCCTGTACATTGACCTCCTCAGATGCAGAGCATGTGACTTAGATCTCCCCTTGAGCTATGTGTTGACTTCTGGCTGGTTTTCTCAGTTTACCAGAGCTGAGGATCTGTCCAAAGAAGTGTCCAAATTTTTCTTTATAGCTCTTCCTTCACCAGCAATGCATCATTTAGGTGTGTCCTGTTGTGCCTAAAAAAGGTAAAAAATTCTATTCTTCATCAATTCAGAAGAGTGCAGGAAGGGAGTGTTAAGCACAGATTTGATTTGCTGGTGTGTATTTAAAAACTTCCTAGAATTTCTTTGGGGTCTATCAGAAAGGTTGAAAATGGTGTCAAAGCTTATACAAATACTTGAAGTGGAAGATTTTCCAGCATAGAGATAAATAAATAAATATGCAGTGGAGAAAAAGAGAACTAAACTATTGCTTCACATATTTTTCAAAGTCAACCTGCAGAAGCTGCTCTGAAATTAATGGATTTGCACCTGCATGGTTGGAAGTAGAATCTAATTCTCAATCTATAATTTAAAGGGGGATCACACTGATATCTTGCTATTTTCCACATTTTGGATTGCTCTAAAGTGCATTCTGAATCTTTAATGTGCATCATTGATTCGTGGAAAAGGCATCATCATTAAAGTAATTTGTTTCAGACAATTCTGTTCACCTGGAACAGATTTCTATTTCTATTCTTCATAGTCAGTGGAAAGAATAGAAAAGAAAAAAAAAAGAAGAGATTGTCTGGAAAATCAGGGACTTGACTTTAGCCATCACTTAATTATAGTGTGGGACTAAACCATCAGCTTTTCATCCCAGGCTTGTTCAACAGTGAAGCTGTAGAACAGCGGGAGGAAGAGGGTATGGTAAAAATAAAGATCTATATTGCAGATATTGTCTTGTAAAGATATCCAAAACCAGTCAAGACATGGGTTTGTGTATAATATATTAAAAACTGCATAGAGGAATCCAAGCTCTAAGGAAATGACAATGCTCTGGGCTTTCAAATTCTCAGAGAATTATTTCTAGGCTTACATGAAAGTAAACATAATTATCTTTAATTTTCAAATGTGAGACACCGAGGTTAATCAAATGATACAGCTTTTAATTTCCCCCTTTTAAATCTCTGTACAGTGCTTGTGATTTGCTATTTCATCTCTAACAGTCTGCCCACTGGGAATTGCTGCTGTGTAATGGGAGGCTGAGTTCTCATTTTCAAACTTTGGAGTCGCCAAACACATGCACAGAAAAAAAGCTGTAAAGGGAGAAATAATCCATCTGGTGCTGCTGCAGGTTTCCCACTCAAACTCTACAGAGATGGACCAAGAACAAAAATAGCATGTAATAACTTGTCTGGACTTAGAGTAAAGAAGGGAGAAAGATCATGTGAGTGTTGGAACTTCTAAAGCCTCAGGCTGAACTTTGATAAACTAGAAATGATTGAACTAAGTTTAGTTGCAATGTGATGGAGAAAGAGGAAGCTCTCTCTCCTCCTGTCAGACTCTGCTTGCTCTTGCCCATTTTGTTGATGTTTATAGAGCTGCATCTTAGTCAAAAAAAGTGATTTTAATCATCCTCTATGACTGTCACAAAGAGCAGCATTTTCCTCTCGTGGACTCATACATTTCTGGTAAAAAGACTGATAGGGCAAAAACATGGAGTCAGTTCCTAATTAACAGATTATCCTCAACTCCTTCATTTACTGCATGCTGTCCAGTGGTGGCAGTGGGGGGATTGCTCCTTTAGATGGGAGCAGCCACCCCTCAAACACTCAGACTGAGCCAAGGAGCCCTGGCGTGGGCACAGGCTGGATGCTCTCCCAGGAAAACAAAAGCTCACTCTGGAAAGTTCCAGATGGCTTCAAGATGGAAAACCCATGGGCTGGGGCTGTCCCAGTTCCCAATGGATGTCAGGTATCTCTCACAGCTGCTGGTATTCTGAAGGGGCACCTCCCACCCTGGTGGACCCTGCTCCTGCTGGAGCCAGGGACAGAGCAGCCTCACAGCTGGAGCACATCAGCTCTGGCAGGCAGGAGAAAAGGGGAGGAAGTGTTTTTATTTGCAGCAATCAATACCCAGAGGGCAGGAATCCTATGTGCAAACAGGCTGTGGGTGCAGCTCTGTGGAGGAGCAGATCAGGAGAGCAAACAGCCCTTGGCACAGCTAATGAGTCACTCTGGGCTGTGAAAAGGACAGTGGCTTTGTGGAGCTGCTGTCTCACAGCCACTCCACAGAAGATAAGATCTGCATTAAGCTATATTTCTTTTGTTCCATGAGTCAGGGAAATAAAAAAGTGCGACAATGAAAGGAAGGGCTGGAAAGGAGATAAGGATTCCATTCTGAATTCTGTTAAAACCTTTCTTTTTGTGAGACAGTTATTTTCTCCCTCCACAGCTCAGTGCAGCCCAAGGTACACCCCTCTGAGAGAGCCATACCCAGGATACAGCTGGAGTCTGATGCACTAATATTTGAAGAAATATTTAAAGAGATGTGAAGGACACATCTGCAAATAAACTAAGATATATATACACCATGACTGCATCGATTACTATGTTTTGTACACAAAAGGAATAGTATTTGTACTATTTTGTTTAGGGGGCTCTTCTGTATCTTCACTGAAATAAATAAGATTGAGATTCCATCTTGATTCAGAAATGACTGTAAGAATGGAAGGGTACAACATCTAATTCTCACTCACTTGGTATAGAGATATAAGAATAGAATAACATCACTCCCAGGAAACCTTTCAGATGATTCTGGGAAATTCCAACTTTCCTTTGTAGCCACATGGTGATTCCTTTGCATGCTGTTATTCTTTGGGGGATTTATTTGGAACCAAATACCTATAGAAATGTTGTTGGTGTTCATGTGACCTAAAGGACTGAAGGGTCAAGCCTTAAAGCTGAATTTAAGAAAGTCAATTTCAGCTTGGTTTCTGCTTCCTTAGAAAGCCGCCTTAGCTGATTTTTCCTCCCAAGAAAAGTTGTAAAGTTCATATTTTTGGCTTGTTTGTTTCTGCTTCCCTTACTGACATTGAAGGAAATTTGAGAAGAAACCATGGCAAGTTCAAGAAGAGAGGCAAATATTTCTGTCTGGGCTGGAGAACCATGGATTCTTTGGAATTGCTAGCAACAAGCCAGCAAATCCAGAAGCCAGGGACAGAGCAGCAGTTTTACAATTTCTGAGCAGCTCTGACTATCCCTGGCAGTCAGCACTGCTCTCAAACCAGCTGAGGATGGAGAAGAGAGTGACAGTCCAAGAACCTTTGGCCATGCCATTCCTCTCAAGATGGTAATGGCCCACAAGCAAAGTGAAGATGTAATATTCCAAATGTTGTGAACAAACACCACACAGAGCTTTCCAAAGCACTGGTATCATCACTATGGGGCCCAGGTGAAAAAAAGAGAGGGAACAAACCAGCTGGATAAAACCTTCCTTGGTAATCCTAAACAATGCACTGCTAACTTGGATGAGAAGTGACTTCTAAAATGTGCACTGGTAAAAATTGAATCTTCAAAATATACTGTATTATTCACTGTTAAAAGTAAGACCTACCTGGAGAAAAGCTAATTTCATTGGTGCCAGAACTCAGCAATGGAAATTAAATGATGTCCCTGCATTGATCAGGATCATGTTCTTTTGTATCTTTTCTAATGCTTTGTTTAGCTTCATTTGAGCAAAGTGAATTTCCACATTACACTCATTTCCATACACCTCAGAAACAGAATACTTTTACATTTAAAACCGTGTTCCAATGACAGAAAGAAAAAAAACCTGTAAGTTTAATAGAAAATGTTTCTAGTGTTTAGAACATTTAAATAAAATGGCTGCATTGAAGAAGTTAGTAAGGTGGTGCTTTCCTGGGCTCCTTGTAATGGAAAGTTTAATTTTCGGAAGAAAAGAAGGAGAAAGGAAAAAAAAAGGCACAGACAGAAATTAAAAGCCAAATAGTCATAAAACCCCAAAAATCTATAACTGAGCTGGCAAAACTACATGCCAAGTTTCAGCTAAAGACATCGAATTTCAGCTGCCTGGTTCATCTAATTTACTGCTTTGTTTTGGACATCAGGTTAAAATGCTTCAAAGGAAAGCTGGACCAACACAGCTACGTCCTGAATTTTCCAAGTGTGATGAGCTCAGTTTGGAGCAGGAGCTGAGTGTTTGACCTTCCTGTGCACAACTTGGGTTCTCAATTTTTTTTTCTTCCTTATTATTTTTAAAAGGGTTATTAAACCATGCATCTTATCAAGAGAATATCTTTTCAGGGCAAAGGTTTAAAAGCTCAAGGAGGATTTCAGAGTACCCTGAAATGAGGATTTGTGCTTAAGGGTGAAATTCAGACTGTGACCAGGTGCTGTGTAAGTCTGGCCTTGGAGAGCAGCCAGATTGCCTGCACCCCAGTGCCCAGCCCAGAGGAATCCAAACCTCTTCTCCAGGTCTGGCTGCAGAAATCTCTGCATTGATGTTTAGGTGTGTTTGGGAGGGTCACAGCCCTGAGCTGGGGGAGCTCCCATCCTCCTGGGGCAGCATCACTGGCCCAGCATCCCAGCCCACTCGGGTACCACTGGCCTTTCCCAAAGTGTGTGGAGCTTTGGGAAACAGGAGCCCAGGCTCTTGCCTTTCTGCTGCTCCTTCCCTTGTCACAGCAGCCAAGATTTTCAGCCTCCAGTGTCACACCCCAGCCAAAACGAGCTGCAGGACCCTGCAGCTCCAGGCACTCCTCTCTGTGACTCCAGCACAGGTGGGGCATTGCATCCTCAGTGCACCCCAAGAGCAGAGCACAAAGGCAAGGGAAGTTGCTCATCCAGTGATATTCTCTGTGGGCAGATGTCCTTGTGATAAACAGAAAAACCCAGCTGAAATGATTTGGAATGCTGCAGCATGACTGGAGTGCTCAGCCCTGAGGATTTCTAGTAACCAAAGAGCAAATGATGCTGCAGATGATGACTTGGATGAGCTGGCAGAACAGCCTAAGGTCTGTACACACTGTTGCCTAGCCACGTTTTTAAATCATTCCAGTTACCAAAATAGCCTAGAAAGTCTGCTCTTTCACCTTCCCAACATAAATAAAGTAATGAAAATGTTGGCTGGATTTAATTTGTGTATCTCTGCTTTCTGCACATTCTTTCTGGTTCTGAATAGAGAGGGACAGTGCTCTCACCCAGGGAGCAGCCCCAGTTGTGAGAGCAGCTATTCAAGATTAACCAAATCTGGAGATGAAATGTATTGCATAAAAATGTCTGTTATTGTCTTTCTCGCACTATATTTTAAATCAGTTCTGGAATGATCTGCTGGAAGGCACTTCCCAATTTCCTCAGTATTTCTCCTTTCTGCACTCAGCCAAATGCCAGCCAGCTTTGATGCCATATTTCAGAAACCTGGCTGCATGCCCACTGAGAACAGACTGACACTACCTCTGAAGGCTGTTATATAGCTATGAAATGGACAATTCCTGTTTGCTCCCCACTTGGAAACCTTCTGGCCAACAAATTTCTGGTTTCTGAACAAGCAGAGTTTTGGTAGATGTAAACTGAGTGAGAATGATGTCTGTATGAATGAAACTCACAATATTATCCCTTCCAACTTGAAATATTTTAATATTCTGTGAGTGTTTCAGTCCTCCCAAATGCCACACAAGCTCTCAGAAGTTTCATGGATATTGCTGAATACCTGCTGCAAACTTTGCTTGTAGTCTTTCACTCAAAAATTGCAAATGTGGTGATTTAATCAATTCCTGAATGTCATATCCAATATATATTTTCCCACAGCTCCAATATAAGTCCTTCACAGCTGGATTATTTATTTGCTTTTTTTGTCTGCTGTGTAATTTTATTGGTGTCACTTGTTGAAGAAGAAAAGCAGCAAAGGTCAAGCTTTAGCTGGAAAGCAATACAGGTTTTGAGGCACTTATTATTAGGTGAAGTAATATCAAAAGAGACAGTGAAGTGAAAATAATATTTGTATTCCAAGGTGTCTAGAACTCACAAATCCATTCAGGTGACTCTGCTTCTGTTATTCCTGCCCCTTGAGGCTGTGGTTTTCCAGTTCACAGCAGACATAAAGTAATCTGATTTACTGTGGCCTTTGCTCAGATAACCCTGCGGGTGACACAGGCCAGAAAATGCCCAACTGATCTTTTTAAGTCTCTGTAACTTGACTTGGGCATAAGAATTTTTTATTTTTTCTTTCCCAGATGCTGCCCTGATGTGCTGAGGGTTCCAGTTAAGGTTTCATCCCCGTGCCCCTGATTCAGAGATGTTCTCAATGCTCAGCACAGCTCCCACTGTCACATTCAGCACCTTGGTGAGGGGCAGGGTGACACCAGACCCTCGCTGTGGTGGTGATTTCCAGCAGCCACTGGGAGACATTTCATCACTGCCAGTGCCCTTTAGCTGGAGTTTGAGCTCTTCAAAGGTCCCCCACAAACTGCTGACCTGTGAATGTGAAAAACTACTGCCATAGCCATTCTGGAAACTACCGTCCTGGCTGTATAAGCAGATTTAAGAAAATCACTGACAATAAATCTTCAGTACTTCCTTTGCCTATAAGGTGGTGTCTCCATTTCCCATTTTCCCTCATACATTTTATTCTGTGATTTATATCCCATGCAGAAGCAAAGCTTTTTAAAATATAGAAGACCTGACAATTCCCAGCTGTTCTAAAGGGTTTGCAGTTGAATTGTTGCCTCAGTTTATAGACAGCAGAAGATGAACAGCCATCCTTTGTAAATTAGCTCCTTTGGGGAAACATTAAGTTGGGAATCCCAGAATTGAGTGCTTAAGTGCTTAAGCCACTTAAAAATATTTAGAACAGAGAGCTCACCTGACAATCTGGGAGCAGTAAAGTGCTCACAGGATTTGCATGGATGAAAGACTTTATGGCAGACTAGCACTGCATTGCCAGATTCCTGCTTGATACATAATTTAATTTGGAACTTAAAGCTGCTTAGGTTATTTGATTTATTTCATTGTGTTCATTGAGGATTTGCTCTGTGAAAATGTTCAAATGTTTTAAAATCAAAAGAAAAGAAGAATTCCAGGAGATTAAAGATGAGAGCCTGTTAACCCCTGAGATTTAGGATGACAGAGCATTGTACAGCAGACAATATCTTGCTTACAGGGTGGAGCATCTGTACTACCAACTTGGCATGCATAAAAAATCTGACAACCAGCATTAACCACCTGGCCATACCACTGAAAGAATCTGTTTTAAGAAGTTGTGTAAATAAACTTTGATAGTTCGCATAACAACATATTCTTATCACCTCTGAAGCTGATGAATTCCAACAGCAGGACACTGAGATTAGCAGCAGGGGCCTTTCTTTGGAAGTGAGATCCAAATTCATCTGGTCTTTGAGCAGACTAGGACTTCTTTTGCCACAATGAGAAGCTCTGCAGACACATTACAGATTTCCCCCCACCTTCTTTTCCATGTTTATTTTTTAGGATAAGTGGTACCTACATGCTTCATTCAGGGCTTTTAATTCCTTCTTCACACTGCAGAAAGCTTCCATTAACAGCACAGAAAATGTAGTGCAACCTCTTAAATATCAGCCTAAGGGAAAAAAAAAATCTAGAAAATGCTTTTTATGACAGAGCTATTTAAATATAATCACATATCTGTCATCATACAGGCCTGCTTATAACAGGCTGTCAGTTCTCTGGAGAGGGGGGGATCTGCAGTCAAAGGTTTTAAATAAGGCAGTGCAGAATTTTTAAAACTTCTATAATGGGCATCTGAGAAAGAATATAGATATTCTGGGGCAGGGGAAAGACAAGTATACTAGAAAGGAGTTTATTAGTGAGGCAGTACCAACAAGGAGAGTGCTTATTTATGGTTGAGAGGGTAGGAAACTGATATATAATCCCTGAGAACTGAGTGGGAGAAGAACTCTTCCATAAAAGACAAGACCTGACTTGGGCTCTGCTGTGCTTCATGACAGCCTTGGTTATGCAGCCTTACATTCTTGACTAGAATATTAGTTGCATTAACTATAGGTTGTTTATTATTTTCATATTGAAAGGTATATATGTGTATGGTATATTACAGCTCTTCAGACTGTAAAAGAAATAAACCAAAGTTAGGGAATCTAGAAAAAAAATTAAGATCCTAAGATAATATCCTAATTTTTCTTGCTGAATTTCATGGGTCTTAGATGCCTCTTCCCCACATTAATGTCATGTATAAGTTGCTTTACACTTCAAGCCCTCCATTTTACAGAAAAGGAAAATGAGCACATAGTTCCTTCCAAAGTTTTCCTTGGATACTCTATTACCTTAATAGAAAAATCAACCAGGGGAAGGTGTGAAAGAGTTAAAAAGGCAGCTTTTATTGAAGAGCTGAGCTCAGGATTCCACACATACTGGAAATAGGCTTTGCAAGTTAGTTCTAATAAAACATCAGAAAGCAAGGTTAGCATATCAGACAGGAATTCTTCAGGATTAAAGGTAAAAATAAAGCAGACCAGGCCATAAGATTTATGTATCATTGCAGAACTTCCCCAGAAAAAGAACTTTTGACCATCCATCTGTCAGGGCGATTCCCCTGGTGGAGCAGCTGGAATGCTCCGTGATTCCTCCCTGACAGGGAGGGATCCCACAGCTCCATCTCAGGGCAAGGCTTCCCACCTCCTCTCTCTGACCAGGAGACACAAAACCTGGCAGATTGCTGCTCTCAGGTCTGAATGCCTTCGTTCCCTGCTGCCTGGGCTGAAGGTGAAACCACCCCTTGTTCCACGAGCTGCAGCGAGAGAGAGGTCAGCACATCTCCTTCTCTGCTGGGAAAGGCTTCCCAGGGAAGGCTGCCCTCTCCCTGGGGCTAACAGGGCTTTGACTGCTGCCTGTGCTCCAGACTGCCAAGAGCCTCTCCCTGCCAGAGGGAGCTGGGAGCCTGAGCCACTCTGCAGGAGCAGTGGGAGCACAGCAGCAAAGTTTGGGAATGGTGGGAAGCACACTTCTCTGAGTGCAGAGAAGTGTGGAAAGAGCAGCTTATGCAGAAGAGAAGGTCTGTGGCTGAGGAGGTTGAGTCCCTCTGCCCCAATCTTAATCCTTCAAATTAAATCCAGGGAATGGCTGGTGACCTTCCAGATGTTCAGTGCCAAAAAGTCAGGGAGGAGTTAAGAGCAAACATTGGTCAGTCACTCAGATCCCCACATCAGGGTAACAGCCAGCAGGGCAGGGACAGCCTGCTGGCCTTCCCAAAGCCATGGACTGTGTTTCTCTGGGAATTGAGCACAGCCACAGAGCCTCCCTCCCAAAGAATCTGCACAAGTGCCCTTTGCAGCAGCCCACAGCTCATCCCTTCCCTCACATGTGTGGGATCTGCTGTGTTTTGGAGGGAGGCAGAGGTCACATCACAGATCAAACCCCATGTGTGATGCTCTTGTGTTTTTTATCTGTTTCAATCAATTGTCTCCTCATCCACTAGAGGAGAAAAAAGCCAGCAAATATAGTGAAGGCAGATGCATCTCTGGCCAACTTCAACATTTTTTTCAGTATGTGATGAAACATCCCTATAAAAAGCATGATAAAATCTTTGGATCCTTTAGGATTTGAACCAGGACAGACATCCAGCTCAGCTGAACTCCATGTGCCCTCCTGGAATTCCTGGACTAAGGACAAAATTCCCATGGTTCAGGATGATTTTTTAAAAATTTATTTCCCTATACATTGCTTAAGCTTCACTGGAACAATCAATGTGAGATTTATCTACAAACAAGTAGGCAAAATCCAGACATTGGAATGATGGAAACAGAAATTAAAATTTTGTACAAGTCACCTATTTTATTCTTCTGGCTCCCAAATCAATTTTAAAAGCTGTTTTGCTAAGATTAAGCACTGCCAGGGAAATAAACCTGTCATGCCAACTGTTATTACCCTTTATATTACCACAGTTCTCAGGAAAAACTCCATGGCACTGAGTGCTGTGTAAACACATGGGGAGAAAGTCCCATGTCCATGGAGAGCTTAAACTGAGATTTTACAACTGATGGACAACACCAGGCACCAAATGGCACAGCACAGCCAAGAGCCAGAGTCTGACAGCAAACAATGAGATATTATTGGTGTAGGAGTGAGTGATCTTAGTCCAGGAGAGCCTAAAAGTTGATGACATTTCAGAGTTCTCAGAAAGGCTTTGCCAGTGTTGATGAGGAAATCCTTTTGAAAAATTAAGGGAAGCCTCAGAGCTTAGATGTGCAATATTTGCAATAATAATAGTGGATAATGGTGCAGAAATATTAAAAAAAAACCCCAGGGAGAGAAACTGGTATCTTGAAAATCAATAGAATCTCACAAATAGGAAATGACCAGGCTGAGAGGCACAGTGAAATATTTGAAGGGTCAGCATGTGACCAATACCAGCAGGGAGAGCTGGCACCTGGATTCCAGAAAGTCACATTTCAGACACCAGCCTTTGGACTGGCAAATCAGCACCTGACCCAGTCACATTTGGGACAGGCAAGAGCAGGCCAATATTCTGTAGCTAACAAAGTATGCTGTAGAAACTGAGACTTGAGGTAGAAAAACTCAAACAAGTGCTCAGATTAGAGAGAGCAGAGAAAAGGTGGAAAAAAAAATTCTGCAAACATTCAGATACTGTCCAAATGCAAGGATGCAGTGAGCTGCTTAAACTGAATGAACACTGAACTTCTAAGGCTTGTCTGTAATCAGAATAATAAATAATCTGTAACCAGATTAATTGTAATCTAGCAAAAGATTGCTTGCAAAAGGAAAGGAGTAACATGAAGGAGTAATGAACAGAAGATTAGGAGGTTTTGGGTATATTACATTTTATAAAGTCAAAGGAAGATGAATGGTGAGACTCCTTTAGTAGAAAGAGACCATTCTGGAGGAGAGAGGGAGGACTCTGACACCTCAGCATGGGTGGTTGAGGAACTTTGTACCTTCCAGAGACCATCCAGAGACAAAATGTGCAAAGGCAGCAGGGAAAGAAGGCCACAGGAATTCCCACCAAAAACTGGAGATGGGAAAGAGGACTATCCACCAAGGACATGATGAAGAAGCAGATGCAGGGTTGGAAAAAATGAAGTACAGAGGCAAACAAAATAAAAATTTCCAACCTAAAAGCCTGTTTGTGGACATTGAAGGCAGCTGGCAGGCCAGGGAGACTGAAGATGGTTAGCAATGGATAATTAGAAACCTTGCTGGGAACAATTTCAGCGATCGGCGTGGAGACAGCCACATTATGGGATGTGGTACAGAGGTGAAATAGAGGAAGCAGAACCTCTTGCAAATAACACGTCTCCTGAGAGTAAAAAGAAAAGGGAAAGGGGTGTACAGGGTAGTAGCAATGTTTTTCCAATACAGGAGAAATTAAATTGCTTTTCTTTTGAGAGAAAGGAGCTACAGGTGGAGAGTTACTGGGCTGCAAGCCTTGGGAGAGCTAATTACAGAGATGAATGGAGAGTGAAAAGGGTCACATGATAAAAACTCAGCAGACATTAACAAGAGGAGCACAGCAATGCAGGGATAAATGCATCTATTTGCTGCCTGAGAGTAATGTATAAACTCCACTGCCCAGTTAGAAGCAGGAAAATTTATTCCACCCAAGGGTTCAGCCTTCATGTGGTTTACATCAGAGTCAACTTCGCAGTGAATTGAGTCTCTTCCCAAACTGAGGAGAACTCAGTAGTCTTTAATGCTGAGAGGTTCTGCTGAAGTGCTGTGCTGGAAGGTAATTCTAGTGGATTTTCCTCACTAATTTCCTTAGCTGACAAAACCAAAAAACCCCAAACAAAGCCCCAACAATAACAAAACCCAGAAAGTATGGGGTTATAGAATCACAGAATGACTTGGGTAGGAAGAGACTTTCAAGATTGTCTCATTCCAGCCCCCTGCTATGGGCAGGGACACCTTCCACCAGGATGTGTCATTGTTTTCTGTTTCTCACAATGTTAAAGTAGCAAGTCAGAATTGCTTTGGGACAACTTGATTTCTCCTCCTGAAAATTCCTTTGCTTGACTGCAAACATTTCAGAGTTTAAAAAATACAAGTTTTCTAGGTCAACTTGTAGGGCTTTTTTGCAAACAGCAAATTATTTCTTTCCCAGGAGCACTTTAATTGTAAATACAGCTTTCCTGTGAGACTCTGAGAAGTTGAGCATGAATTAAATCCTGGTTATTTTTTTGCTTGTCACTGTACAAAGTAGTCCATAAGCTTTCTGCATGTTAGGATAAGTTGGAAAAGAGTCCCTCTGACAGGTTCACCTGAGCTAGGCTGCTCTTGGAAAACAGATGCATGCCTGCTCTCAGGTGCTGCAGCAAGGCAGCCCCTCTTATACCATCAAGAAAAAAGCTGTGAAATTCAGGGTCCCAGAGGGTGTCAGGGTGATCAGGCCACCCCTGCATATGAAAGACCCTGCACCAAGTGTGTAAGGAAAACATACAATCTTGTGATTACAGGTGATGTACTCACATAGACCAGAAATGGGTCTCAGAGCTGCTGAGACCTCCATCCACTAACATTTGAACAAAGGTATTGCTTAAAAATCAGCAAGCTTGCTATATATTGGAAAAATACACACTTCTAGATAAAATATACCATCCATCCTGTTCCCCTTCTCATGGCTAAGTTCTGTATTTTTTCTCTATTTTATGTACTTCCATGTAATCTAAGCCTCCTGTAAAGAGAATTGTGCTGTTCAGCAGCCTCAAGTAAATAAGAATTTTAATCCCCTGATAGTTTAAATTCATAACTAATCCAGTTATGATTCAGTAAATGTTTCATTTGACACTTAGCAGTGAATTTGTGAGGCAAATTTTTGTCACTGTCTGCTAGAGACTCCATTACACCCTCTGCATCTTCCTCATAAGCTCTCAGAAGTTCTGCCACATGCACGTCTGATTTGAGTCTATGATAACAACAGCACTTTATAGCACTTCCACTGCTAAGAGCATGGCAAAAATGCAAATTAAATCCATCTTCTTCACTCAACTGCATAAAGGAAAGAAAAATTTAAATGATGGGTTTCTCAGTAGCCCCCAGCAAGTTTCCTTTGGATTTAACTGCCACTTAGGCATTGATGCACCTACGCACTGCTCGGTGCATTTCAATGTTATATTTCATCCTGTCCTTTCACTTGCTGAATGTATTAAGATTTTGAAAAAAATGGTTCTATCTCTCATTCTTGGTGATCTCTGTGTTTCAGTATCAACCCCAGATAACTTGGAGAACATCACAGCTTTAGTCAAGTGTGTCAGCGTGCACAAGGAGGAGGGGGGAAGGCGCACAGACCTTGATGAAACGACTGCTTACGCTTGCTGCTGACACACATCAATGCTCTCATCAATGACAAATCACTGTATCAATAAAAACACCATTAAACTGCTGAGTCTGCTTTGCTCTGATTAAAACATGGCACACTTGATGTGCTGTCATCTCAGACACAGGGCTCACTTCACTCCAGAAGCAATGTGCTGGCCCAAGCCCTGCAGTCTAAAGTGGATATCAACTCTGATGTGCTGCCTTCTTGTTGGAAAATAAAGATGCTGTTAGAACAACTCAAGGACAGTAATTGCAATGATAGCTTCAAAAATAACACTGCAGTTCCACGGTGAATGGATTTCAAAAGTTATGCAGCACAAGGCTAAGTTTAACTAAGTATTTGGTTGTAGTGAAACAAAATTTTCATTAATATCCTTAATATTAATTTTCATTAATATCCGTAAAATTTTCATTAATATCCTTAATTTTCATTCATATCCTTAATATCCTTAATATTTTTCAAATCCTTTCAGTATTGGGAAAATATACCTGGAATTTACAGCCTGAGCTAAGAGCTCTGAGCACTGGCATTCCCACATACTTTGCTTAAGGGAATGTCTGAGATAGTAAAATTATGGAGAGATTTAACTAAGGGTTATAACTTGCTAATGCTTTTCCAAAAAAAGAAACAGTATGTGCTGCTCTAGCAACACTTTAGAAAGCTACTCCTTTACACACAAAGGCTGAAATCCTCACCTCTGCTGTGACTTCTGTGCTCAAAGCAGAGGGCAGAGGAGCACAAACCCGCTCCACAAAGCTCAGTCACAGCAAGGGTGGAACTTTGCTACCCACGTTGGCATGTAAAACAGCCATCAGGTATTGTTGTCAGTTCCTGGTGGGACTGTGTGCACAAAATACCAGGGTGACAGGCAGAAAAGATAAAACAGATGGGGCAGCAGAGTCCTGAGTTTGAACAGCCACAGGAAACTACTTCAGATGGGAAGGACGGGCAGGGAGAGGAGCCCTGTTTAAAGCCCCATTTACCCAATCTCCAGATAAATTGCTTTTGGCAGGAGATGGCAGAATCCCTTGCAATAACAAGAAAATATCTTGGCCCTGTCAGTGATTTTAACATGAAAGGCTCCTTTCCCTTGCCTTTACAAACAAGCTAATTAATAGTTTCCTAGAGCAGTGGCTTTGTGACCACAGAAATCTACACCAGGCAGTGCCTCCTGGGGCTCTGGCAAAATGCTCCAGCCCAGCTCAGTCCCACAGATGCCATTAGCCATGAAAACATCACAGACGGTTTCCATGGAGAATGTGCAGGTCTGTGCTCACAGGATTTCTGTCCCAAGAACACTCAGAACTTGGGGGGAAAGGTGTCATTTCAGAGGTGACAATTGAAAGCCAGTCAAGGCTTAGCTTTGTGACCTGCTGAGAGATTGTGTGACCTGGCCTAAACTTGCTGAGTTCAGCTTGGCAGAAAGTTTTGATGAACTTTCTAGTAAAACAGAGAAATTACAATCAAATTTGAGTGTCTGTCAAATCTAGACTTGCTGCATCACACTTAGCTGAATATATTGCATCTGCATGGAGATCAAAGAAAGTTAGCTGAGCTTTATAAGTAGTATGCATAAATATTTGAATAAACACAAGGAATAATCTTTAGTGGGGTGGTGGGAATGACAAATTCAACACAGTTACACTATAGTTTATGAGACTGACCTACAGTAGATTCCAAAATTTTTGTCACACAATGCTTTCATTAATGAGGAATCACTGTATCAATAAAAACATGATGAGCAGCACAAATAATAGATCACCTCTGTAGGCATGTTGGTGTCCATCTCCAGTTCTACTGGAGCCCGTGAGAGCCTTCAATATTGCCCTGTACCCACAGGTTCTGGGTCAAAGCTGCAAAACTGTTACCTGAGTAAAACAATTATGCTTTTTAGACACTGCTGCTAAAATACAGTTCAGCCATAATTATAATTAAACAGGCACAGACTAACCACAGTAACAAACATTGAGTCAAGTGGAACTCCATGCAGAGGGATCTCATCCTGCAGCTAAATTTGCTCTGGGATCTCTGCAATGAAGTGAAGGACACAATCAGGCAGCCTGTGACTCATGCAGTGCACCATTTCTAATGTCTCTTACATGCAGAAATGAAAATAAAAGCAGATCTCTTGTTCCCAGAGCCCTGGAGGGGGGAGGCCTCACGACTCACACTGTTTTACAGACCCTTGGTCACTGACACCCACGGATGCAGAGCCTGTGGCAAAGGGAGTGGGAAACAAACAGAACTTCTTAATTAAAGCCTTTTATTCAAGCTGCAACCCCTCACAGCAGACACATTTCATAACTCCTAGATCTATGTTCACACGAAGATTGACAGAAAAACCCAGCCATGAAAGAAAACATAAAATTTTTTAATGTTTATTTTTCCATGAAAAAGCTTTACAAGGAGAAAGAGGCTGCACAGGAGAAAGCATACATTCTTTAATCACTGTTTATCTGTTGGTTTGATAGCCAAGGCTGACATATCTTCTACAGTGTATTTATTTGTTCCCATAATATTACAGGACATTTACCCATTATTTAAAAAGGATCATCATCTATGAATATTGTTAAGAACAGTTAGGCAACACTCAGTGAAGAATTTACACAACCTAGATCAGTTGTATTTGAAGTGCTTTCATTTTAGTTCTTCTCATATTTAGTAACAACAAATGTAAACCACATTTTTAAAATATTCAGATATGTGTAAGGCTTTGCATCAAATGTAATGGAGAAACAATGGTTTATGATCTCAAAGAACAGACAAAATTTTCCAATGCCTACAAAGCAACACTGAAATTCTCAAGGAAAAATATAAAATTCCTGTCCTTGGAGACTTTTAGACTTTTAGTAAGGTGTTAAGTGCCCAAATGTGACTCCCCTCACTAGCATTATACTGCTGGGATTTTTAGATATCCCAGCAGCAGAACTTAAATGAAGTTCCACGTTTTCACAGTGGCATAACCTGACCCTTCTTCACTGCCCCTGCACACAACCTGTGTGTAAAGCATCTTTGCTGATCTGTAGAACAGATGAAAACAACTCCAAAACAAAGACCAACTCTCCATCCCTCAAATACCAAGAAGTGCCACCTTTGCCCCTTTAGATCAGGGCATGTTTTGCCTTCCATCTCACTCAAGCCACGATTTCAGCAACTGTTTGAAGTCTCCCTGCCACGTTTGATCTGGAGTGTACAAAAAGGGTAACAATAATTTCAGAACTAAGCTCACAAGATGGAGAAACAGCCTCATTTTGAAGTATTTTCTAAGGAGTTTGACAAATAAGCACCTTAATTTCAAATTAATTCAGTAACATGATGGAGAAGGAAAATTCTTCACAGTTTCAGAATTAGCAGAATGAAATCCCTCTGAAGATGCAAACCATGAAGGTCAAATAGCTTATTTCAATCAGTACTCCAGTATTTCTGTAAAGAAACACTTTCAAGTATTGTTACAAAAGGCACTGATTTTTTCCTTCAGCCATCAAGATGTAATAAAACCACAGAATTTCTGTCACATTGGGCCAAACTCCTGGCCATAAAGGTGTTTGCCACTAACCTTAGAGCACCTGGATTTCACCCAGTCACTGTTTTACAACCACCTTCTTTTTCTTTATTGATTTTCTTACAAAATCACATAGACCATCACAGGTTTTCATGATACATTAATGGTAATGACAGAAAGGAGAACATTTTAGTTGCTCTAATTCTATTTTAAAAGTGAAATTGGAGAGGTCTGAAGTTAAGTATTCAATAGATAAAACATTTAGCAATTTGTTTCTCTGCTTTACTATCAATTAATTTTTAAAATCTGGAAACCAGATTTGGAAATATGATTCAAGCAACTCTCAGGACTGATTCCTTGAACATATGGTTCAAACCCAGTATTTCAGTTTAATCAAAAGCTTGGAAAATAGGCTCTTTTTTTTTTTTTTTTAATCAAATGAATGCAAAATCAAATTGAGAATTGCTGTTTTGCTTTCTATGAAGTCTGACAATGGCCAGATGGGTTGAATTTCTCAATCCTTAGTCAAAATGGGAAAGAATACAGTGTGGAATATCTCTCTTCTGAGGCATGTTGAGTACAGAGCATTAAGTTAAGGCAGATGTATGAACAGGTTTTCTTCAAAGGGGATTTCTTTAGCTCAAAATTGTCAATGTTTCAAAGGAACTAGGCAAGACTTAAAAATACTTGCAATTCTTTTGCTTAGCCCTAGAGCCTGCAATTGGACAGTTCCCTGGTAAGCTTGAAAGCAAAGGACCACCAAAGAGGTAAACGAAGCAATATTTAATTATAGCTACACAAACATTCCTCAACTCACACCCAAACTTCCAGCTTCTCATCTGCAGCAGGAGTTCATTACCTGACAATAATTAAATAACTGCAACATGACAGCAAATCACTTAAGAGCTAAAATATTTAACCTAAAGTATTTAATCTCTAGTATCAAAGTTTCCTGAAAGCAAGAGCCATCAGAATCCCTGCACAGGCTACTCAAGTTTGATGGGATGCTCTGGGACAGCTGCAAACGACTGCAGGAGCTCAGTGGACAGGGCCAGAGGTAAAGGGAAAACTTCTGACAGCAGCTGCATCAGTGCAAAGCTTGATGAAGCTGACCTGAGGACATCTTATTCTACTGCTATCTAGAATTACTTGCTGTTTGCATCCCCATTCCTGAAGCAGGGGAGGGGAAAGGAGCTGGTGGAGGGAATTATCCTTCCAACTTGGATCCCTCCACAGTAACATGATATGGGCTGCATTTCACTGTGGAAACTACAGGAGGAAAGGACAAACCCCAAAACCTAATCATAATCCCCCAAAATGGTATGCCAAAGAAACTAAGATAAACTTGGAAACTCAGTCATGGGTGTGATGAGTCCTGAACAGGAATGAATGCTAATCCTAAGTGAGAGCAGTGACTTTATCTCTAAGAGTAAAAAACTATAAAATATAGATCTGCTACTTCTAATGGAAGACAGCAATCGAATTTGGTTACATGAACATAACGGAATGTAAAACATTAGAATATTGTAGAGTATTAGAATATTGTTCCTAAGTTAATGATCTCTTGTTGAATGCAAACACAGACTTTGTGATTTCATTAAAAAATAACCAGGTCTCACATTTTCAAAAATTATCTCCAATTACTTGTCACCATTCCTATACTTTGTGTGCTTGGGACAGAGAAGCTCCTTTAATCCCTGACAAACCAACTCCAATGAAAATTGCAATGATAAATTCTGAATGCTAAATGTTTGCTAACCTATATCAGTAATATTAATTGATTACATGAGCAAGTCACCTGGCAGATTTCAGTGGAGAATGACTGGGGGGGGGAATGATGAGCTGCTCTGTGTGGAAAATTCTCCTTAGGTAGCACAACTGCAGGCTGGAGAACACAATGTGTCACAGCACATCTCACACATTCTACAACCAAGAAAACTTAATTTTGAGTTCACACTTCTGTGAGAGTGTAGCCTCAACGTGTCTTTGAGGTAAGTGAATTAATACCAGCCATTTAAAAAAATTACAAGTCTTAAGAATGCACATAAATCTCTGCTATTTTCTGCTAAACTAAAACCATTTAAAACAGGATCCATCACTCATAACTCTACAAAGTCAGACATTAAAGCTTCCATGTACATAGAAAACCTTGTTAGGAATAAAATTCAAGACAATTCATGGTAAATAATGCCTCTAGCTTTGCTAAAATAAATAGTCAATAATTAAAGGAACAAAAGGACATGGCCCTACATAAGAAGGAAAGTCTCTCCATTTTCATCATCCCTCTCCTCTGAGCAAGAGGTAAGGAATATCTTTTTCTTGACGTTCTCTCAACAAAACAGTTTTACCCATGGTTTCAGCTACAATATTTTCCTACTGAAATAAAATCAGTGCATTAAGAATATATACAATATACTGGAAGCCATATGCACTTTTTCTCAGGCTAAGCAGATAAGGCATTTACCTGATGCTATAAAACTACTTTTTCTTGCTTGGTACCACACTACCACAGCATATACAAACATTATAATGCTCTACAGGTGGAAGGTATGAGAGGCCAAACACAAACTGTGAAGAACTGCATCCAATAGAAAAGCTAAAAATGATGTAAGAATCTAACACAAAAAGAAATCAACTAAAAATATATGCATAAAATATGTGCCCATCAATACATTTACACAGTCATCATCCCTATCCTTCCTTCAACAGAAGAGAGCAAACTACAGAAAGATATTACTGAATTCAAACAACATGAAAGAGCTATTAAAACAAATTATAGTCCCTCTTTGAAACCACTTTATCTTTTTTTCTAGTCTAATAAAAAAATATTATACTGCAATTGAATAAAATGACTAAAAACATCTCATGGAACTATTAATACATCCATTCAAAACCAAAAGCTGTCCCAGAAAAGCAAACACTGCAACTAAAACCTTAAAATGCCACTGAAGTTGTTTCCATTATACAAGTCAACCATGACCAATACTCTTCAGAGACTTGCTATAGTCTTTTAATGCTTTCTTAAGGTCTGCTGCAAAACCTGTTAAAGCCAGTAGAAAGTCATGTTTGGAAAAGGCCTTGATTTACAAACTTTTACTGTGAGACACAAATCTGGGAGTGCTGAGCCACTCCAATCTGCTTAGAATTTTTATATCAGAGAACATCAAAAAACTTAGTTCCCATACAAAGAGGTAGCATCAATATATCTGGTTCTTTTTTTACAGAATAGTAACATTTCCTATTTTTCTGCATCATATTTGGAAGATACTTTCAGGTACTCAAATAAATTTCTTGTAGCTTGTATATGCTATTCAGTTTGCCTGTCTGGTGAAATTTATGGCACTTGTTATTAACTGTAAGAGCAACTTGTAAACCCTGGAGGAAGAAATGGAAATAGTATCCCTAAATATCATAAGCTGTAAAAAAATCTGTGCTTTTCTAATCACAAAACATTTGAATATCTGTACACTACAAGTGAAACAGAAGTAGTGACTCTGGGAATGTGCATCCTTATCCCTTGGACAAACAAAACTTTATGTTAAACTGTAGGATTAAAGGCTAGTCATAGTGAACACAGAGACTGAGCAAGGAGAGAACATTTAGATGTTAAATACAACTACAATATTGCAAATAAAAATTATACACTATAGTTAAATAAAGTGAGGAATACAGTCTTTCCCCTACAGCAATACATTAATTGAAAGTGCCGGATTTTTGATTTTTTAAAATAATATTGGAGTACAGGCAGAATTTGATAAAGTGATTTAATTGAAATAGTAAAATATGTCATTCTAGCTGAAAATTTGAGCTGGGGTTGTTCAGCCTGGAGAAGACTGGAGAGACCTTCTAGTACCTGAAGGAGCTACAAGAGCTGGACAGAAACTTTTGAAAAGGGCATGTAGGGACAGGACTGGGGGAATGATTTCAAACTGAAAAAGGCAGATTTGGACTGAATATTGGGAAGGAATTCTTTACTGTGAGGGTGGTCAGACACTAGCACAGGCTGCCCAGAGAAGCTGGGATGCCAGATCCCTGAAAGTGTTCACAATCAGGCTGGGTGCAGCTCTGAGGAGCCTGCTCTAGTGGAAGGTGCCCCTGTCCATGGCAGGGGGTTGGAACAAGATGATGTCTCAGTCCCCTTCCAACCCAAACCATTCTATGATGGGACAAAATGAGAGACAAAAGATTAATCTGATGAATTCCATGTTCAAGGTAACTGTGACAGTTTGGTTCGTTATTCTGAACTCCTGAACTTAATGCTTGTTTTGTCAGAGAGCAACAGTAAATCTGCAGGCTAGCTGGAAGCTGATTGAAGGTTTCCTGGCTACTATCCAAAGGCAAACAGACACAAGGAATTGTGAATGACTGAGTTTTACAAAAGTGTAAAAAATAATAAATGCCCAAATCAGTTTCTTTATCTTCATCCTTCCAACAGCCTTTGCCATCTGTGAACAAAGTAGCAAAGCTTTTTCACTCTTGAAAATGGCATGTGAGAATGAAGAGGCTTACCCAAAGGAGCTAAACCAGTGAATTAGGAAAGTTGCTAAAAAACCAAACATAAGAATAATAACATTTCAGCCCTTGCTTTGCTGACAGGTGAGATAACAACCACTTCTGGTGCCACACAGAACTCTCAGATAGACTGGCATTTCAATGGAAGGAAGAACCACACCACTCTCTTAAAACAAAAGCCTTTTGGGTTCATGACCAACATTTCAGTCAGCCTTTAAGTAAGAAAAAGCAACAACAACTGATAGTGGGGATTTACTGACAGGTGTCAGGAGTAATTGTTTTAGAAAAGACTATATAAAAAATTCTTTCCCTACTGCACTTTATAATATATGTGACAGTACTATCTTTCAACTTTAAATCATCATCTCAGAACTGATTATTATGAACAGAGCACAGGGCCTAACCCCATTACCACTTCAGCATGATGGAAACTCTTCCAGTTCACATAATAAACTTGCACCACCACCATCACCCTGCCCCTTCTCATTATGGCAAATTGAGGGAATTTATTTGCAAAACATTTAACCACCAAGGGCAGAGTTTTGCAATAGAGTTTTAAAGCATCTTACTCAAAGATTAGGTTACCAGTATTCTAGCAAGAGATCAGAAGCTCTAAACATGAATGTAGATAATCCATTATCAAATATACAATTCTGGTTCAGTGGCCACTATAACAAATCCAAGGACTAACAGAGACTTCAAAAGACTCTGAATCAGACTCCAGGAGTGTGATATTCTTCATAATCTTACATCTCTGCAACACAGAAGTCTTCAGAACAGTCTTTGCAGAGAAATCATAAAAATGGGAGTGAATCACTCTGCTTGAAATGGTTGACATTTAATTTCTGCAGTGTAGATATTCAACCATTACCTACCTCTTTCTATAAAATATAAATTGGTATGTATCAGAAAAGCTCCAGCATGGCTTTGTGATGGTTATTTTATATAAATATACACATTGCAGAGAGGCACATTCTTTGTTAAAAATCAGCATGAAATTCTTCTGCAGGAGCTTGAACGTTTCCTTGCACAGAAAATTCCCCATGAACTTTTGTTCTTCATGTAAGGCGGTGATGTTGAGTTAAAGCAAAATGCTCAGTTTGCATAAAACTAGAGCTGCACCTAGTTTAAGGTGTATTTTCAAAATACACATGTCATAAGTGTCATTAGAGAAGAATAAGCAAGATACTCCTTTGATAAACTGGAGAAAGAAACTTCCTTTTGACATTCTATTAAAATGCAATAAGGGCATAAAAGGAATTTTTAAGTGTTAGTCCAAAATTATCTACTCTAATACTATTTACAGTGCAAAGATCTTACAGTAACATCACAAAGTAACACCAGCTCTCTCAAATGGACTCTAAAAATTGTTGCTCACTTAAGACTGGCAGACGTCCAGTGTGCTCACAATTGGCAACAGAGCCTACAGTATTACAAAGTTATTGCTGCTACTGTAATGTAAAGAAATGAGGTTGTGATGATAAATTTTCCTGTTAAGCTGTAGGAAAAACTACTTCATTTTACCAAGCAAATTATTTCTTATCTTTGTCATAAGCTCCAGGAAAAAACAGAGCCAAGTTATCTATCTGTACTTTCTCCCACAAAAATGGTGGATAGCAAAATAAAGTGTGAAATCAGCTGGCTTTGTGTTAGTTGGTTGCAAAGGTGTGTATCAGTTCCACTCGGGCTGAGCTGCCTTGGTCAGTGCCAGTGAGCTGCAAGGGCTGGCTGAAGGAGACTCCTGCCATCATACAGGCACTGCTACCTTTGCCGCAGTAGTAGAGGCACGCTTTGATGGCCAGAGTGGCTTCAGCTGACACACAGCTCCCAGGCAACTGAAAGGGAATGACAGTTTGACAGGAAACATCCTTTATTTCTCCTGTCAGACATTGTCCTTGCAGCAACCAGGTGTTATCTGCAAAGGAAGAACAGATTTTATCATGAGGGTATTTAACACCATGTCTGAAAGCTACACAAAACACCAATTCTACTTACAGGACAACAAGGACATTCCACATGCAACATTAGAGAAAATTTCCTTCCTGATTATTCCAGTTGTAAACAGAAAAAAAATTTTAAAAAAAGGAAAGTAATTTACAAATGCTTTATCAGACATTTAAAGATGGAGAGATCCATGGCTCTACATCAGCACTATAGCTATATAAATATATATTATATCTTATTTAAATGCAATGGAACTGCAGTTTCTCCTATACAATCTTTAAAGGATATTAAAATTTATTCTGATATGCACAAGTAAAACTTCTTAAATTAATGGCTACCATACATTTGCATCAGAGATCTAATACACCAGGTAAGATATCTGCCATAAATGCATTAAATTGTAAGTAAAATGATGGCATTCTCAAACAGCAGTGTTGGTGTTATAGCTGGGTTGGTGCAATTTAGCAATGCTCAGGCTGATTGTTAGAATGAAACTTGAGTTTCATTTTGTTTAAATATTTGAGTGTATGTGAACTAAAAACCACTGTACACTACATACACCTAACTCATAGCATTGAGCCATAAAATAATGCAGCATGTATTAATTCAAGCAAAAAGCATTCTACCAGGTGTTTGGCTTTTTTCAGTCTTTGCATTCCAGCTGTTAAATGCATCAACTCTAAATATCAATTATTGCATCACAAGGTCAAACAGGAACACAGGATGGGGAGGGACATCTTGATTCATCAGACTGAGCTCCCATGCACTGCAGGATGTGCTGATATAACCCACTTCCCATCCTAGCCAGGGACTTTACCTTCTGCTGTGATAAACCAGGCACTGGGAGCTTCCTCATTCAGTTTTGAATCCAGAGGAAGAGTCAACTTTAATAAAAACTGAATTGTCTGGCCAGGAGCTACAGTCAGTGAAGGAAGTTCAACATTAGGTGCAGATTTAGGCAGTCTTGGCAGGTTTATTTTATCCTTTTGCACAGGCAGGTTATCTGGAACATCACATGCTTCTGGCTTCAGGATAGGCAACTATAAGTAGAAATCAAACAAAGTATTTTTAAAAATTTTTATTAGTACTGAAAACAAATGGGCTTTCACAACACAATCAGTTTCAAAGTGACATCATGGCTATTGACCTAAAACTTTCAGTGTGCAACAATACTATGACAAAACAGAAAAAGGACTAAATGTTTTCTTAAATTGAAAAAAACCCTTATTAATCCAGATAAAAGCAATATTTACTATTAAAGCCATAAAAACCACAGCTACTTTATAGTATCCCTTAATTTAAAATTTTTACAGTTGGATTACATTTGCCTTAGATAAACTGTAAATGTATTTTCTCCTAATTCTGGTATTAAACTGCATGCTTCAGTAAAAAAATCCAGGATTTTAACTAATGCACATTGCACAGTAAAATAGAGGAGAACCTCCCAGAAAAGCCACCAACATGTTACATGATATAAAAATTTAAACACACATTGGAGACTGTGCATTATTAAGTGCAAAGAAACAGATAAGAAAACATTAGGATCATTAGGTCATAAATAGATGTATATATTCAAAAAATCAGTAAGATACAGTGGCACTGTAAGGTGGACATGAGCATAGATTTGTTTGTTTACAATCAAATATTAAATTTTGACAGTGGTTTTGATTTTACAACTTAAAAGCCCTTTATTCATCCTGCTTTAAGCCACTGACTTCCCAAAATTGTTTCTTATAGAGTAATTACATGGCTTAGTAATTGATTTCACTTCCTTTTTTTACAAAATGCTCATGAAATGTCCTTCATGCTGAAAAACTGGGTGGTACATTTTAATGACTGATGTTTCTGTATTAACCTTCTCTAGAGGGTTGTCACTTACTGTTTTCATGCAAATGTTGTCTTTCTGAAGACTGAGGCTTTCAACAACTGTGCTAACAGGCAATGTTCATTTCCCTGACAGAACATCCTGTAGATACAGCTACTGTACCCAAAGTTAGCTGTCTTTTTTATCACACTTGCTGAAGTCTGAAATAGTAATTCAAAACACAAAACACCACTATCAGCCTGTTTAATAAGTATTACTTGCCATGGAAAGAATTTTTGTTTCCAAATCCAGCACTTTAATCTGATGATTATTTGTGTCTGCAACATACATGAGGCGGCCGTTTTCTTCAACACACAAACCTCCAGGTTCATTGAAAGCTGACTGGGTAAAGCTGGAACCAACAACATTGCCTGCTTCTCCTGTGCCTGCCAGGGTAGCACAGTTCTTCATCTTGGGATCCACAACCTTAATCTAAGATCAACAAAGACAGAAAAAGCTTCTCTGAGAAAACGCAGCAGGATTTAGATGTTCTGGATTATCTCATGTCCCACATTTCCAGTAGCCAGCAGTGCTTTTGGAGTACCTCAGCGACCAGGTGTCCATCCTAGATGCTGTGCTATCACTCTTTACCAAGTGACATGTTCCATTTTCCCTCTCCCCACTCCCTCATGGACTTTATTTGTTTTTTTGGTCTTCATTCAGGGTTCCCTTTCATGATTTTGCAGGTACCTAACCCTCAGCTATAAAAGTATTCTGGATGATTTGTTTTTGTAATGTTTGCTGCCCTTCTAGAAACATTTGCAAAACAGTGAGAGCATAACAAAATTGGCAGGCTAACTTCTAGATTATTTTCTTCTACAAATAGATGGGGTTTTTGTAAATAGCAAAAAAGTTTATAATGTTTTACACAAGATCTGAAACAAAATATCATTTACCTTAAAATTCCAACAAGCATATAGTGTTATACACCTTACTCTTCAAATGAAACAGGTTACTTTTCTCTTTTAATGCAGGTAGTCAGTGTACAGTTAAAAACCTTCTAGACATGGATGCTTATATAACATCACATAAGAACAATCATGCAAAACAATGCCTCTGAACCCAGAGTTCCAAGGAGGTAACCCACAATACTTCTCAAAACTTAGGTGGCTTTCTTAAGGGAAAAACAAGTCCTCTTGTCCTCTCAGTTTTATCAAACTTCAAGTATTCCTGAATAAGCCCTTCTAGCTCTTTTATTGTAATTCAGCATCTTTGGGAAGGCACACAGAAAGTCTTTAGTCTGAACTGTAACTTGGCACTTAAAATTCACCTTCCCCAAGAGACCATCATATCAGTACAGAAGAATGTGATAGCAAAACAATAGTAAAGAGAAGGACCCAGAAGGGAAGGAAGGAAGGAAAGAAAAAGAACCTACAAAGGAACTCCTGTAATTCATTTCCTCAGCTTAAGAGGACCAAGCAAATCTGTCTATGTTACTAAAATAATTTTTTGTAGTAATAAAAATTTCCAAGTCTGTAAATAACAAGTTACTATATACTTACCTTATGATTATAGGAATCTGCCACATAAAGCAGCTGTCTTTTCTTGTCCCATGTTACTCCCAAGGGATGCTGAAGCTTTGCATTTATGCCTGCTCCATCCACATCACCAAAAGCAAACAAATTCTGAAAAATTATTTTATTTAATTAATAGATTTGATTATTCAATGTGGACATGAATTTAAATGATTGTAATTAAATGGAAATTCACTGACTTAAAAAAAAATGAAGACAATTTCAAAACAAAGATACTGAAACCTGGAAGTGTGGGTGCTAACCACAGAAATGGAAACTCTCACATCTAAGTTATAAATATGAATCCAACTGATTTAATGACCACACAATGCTGAATCAAATTGCCTATTTTAAAAATAAGTGAAGTAATTTCTTATCTAAGCAGCAACAGTCTGCACTACAACCTGAGCATCACAACTGCCACACATTTGCATTCCAAGCAGTGAAGTTAAGAAATTGATGGCCACGGAAACTGATTTACCCTCTCACCCCAAAAGTGGTTCCTCCAGGTCAGGCTTGAGGAATATTAGTAGGGCAGTGTGGGGAAGTTTGAGGTGATTACCAATGGGTCTCTCTCTCCTCCTACAAGGTGCTTCACCGCCCCGTCCTTGAGCGAGATGGTTCTCACGGTGCTGCTCTCGCTGTCGGCCACGAACAGGCAGCTCCAGGGCTCCTCTGGGGCCAGGGAGAGCCCCGAGGGCTGGGCAAACCCTGCCTTGTGGGGGTAAGCATTGTTCCTGTTCTCCTCGTTGCCGCTCCCAGCAAAGCGAAGGCAGACTCCTTTCTTTAAGTCACTAAAGGCAAAGAGTAGCCAATTTCAGTCACGAGTTCGAAACAGCTCAGACAAGATGCATAAACAGAAGCTACAGAACAGGCACTTGTGAGTGCTAAAACCAGCAGTGAGGAATTATTCAATGCCTTTGTACTTTTATATCACCTCAGCACGTCATTCATTACTAGGCAATTCAGCAAATGCAAGGAAAAATAACATTCAATTACATGAATGGACCTTACCAAGTCATAGCTGTAGAGCTGAGGTAGCATCTTTCATTTCATCTAACAGATGTAGGAAAAGGAGGCAGACTTTTAAGCACATAAGGCTTTAAACTAAATTATTTTCAGTTTAATTTGATTATCTCTGTCTTTGGGATTTGAGAGCTGTTTATCAAGACAAGCAGCAATTTTACATTTCTCTTAGTACAGTTCCTTACCTTCCCTTTGGTAGTTTTCCCCCTTCCAACATCAGTGCCCATATCTGGTGAATGCCTGCCATTGCTATCCACAACACATCATCTTCCTGCGTCCCTGAAACTTTTAGAAAGGGACAGAGAAAACCAGATTTAAAAAAAAAACACTTTGGAAATATTTTATAACACTAAGAATTCATCACACCAACTCCACTGTCTCCCCAGCCCCCTGCTCATCTTCTCCACTGGGGGAAAAAAAATAACACAACCAAAAAAACAGAGCAAGAAAGAGAGAGAGAATATTTTTCATCTACCAAAACTTGCTATTTTTCTTCTTTTCTTCTTGCTATTTTATTCCCAGGGGTTTAAAAATGATGGTTTTAATACCCCTACCTGATAAAGGCAATGTTTCAAGTGAGATTTGCTCTTTGTAACACTCTACTACTGTGTCTGTTTCACATGCTATTTTTGATTCATACCAGCCAAACAAGTACCTATCTTTGCTAAGCATGGTTTTGGGGGATGCAATCTTGATTTTTTTTTTTTACTACACTAGTGACAAAATAAGACACTCCAAAAAACTACAGGGAGTTGTCAACAAGTTTTGAAAGAAATAACTGTGGCAGTACCATTGCACATAAAACACAAAGGACATCATGTGTATAATGTAAAATTATACACAAAGGACATCATGTTTTAAGCTAAGGGTAACTGATGCTTGCCCTGGAGAGCCTGTGGAACAGTGACCTTCTGATCAAGAAGTGCTCAAGCATGTGTCAAGCATCCACTTTTTTTCAACTTGAAAATCCAAATCTATAAATAACTACACAAATCTTGCCCAGATAATACTTCACAAAGAAAATTCGACAAGTGGAAATTGAAGAATATATTTGTACTCTATAGCTTTAAATGTAATCACAGTACAGCAGTAAAAAATGCATGAAGCATTGTTGTGGAAGACAATGAAAAAACTCCCAACAACCCAAAACCAAAAGAAATGTACTTATCTTAGTCTTTCCTGAAAATCTTAAGGAACAAAAAGTTGACATTTAAAAACTGCATTAAAATGAGGACAGTATAATCTTTTTAACACTGTCCCATGTAGTTATAGACAACACCAACACATTTTTTTCAAAATAAATATATTAGGTATTGGAATAACCATCAGTCACTCAACAGAAAAATACCTTTAAATTGCTTTGTATTCACATGAACTTGTAAAGCGTTGTGCATCTCATAGCTGTTCCTGAAAACAACCTCATGGATAATTCCCCCTCCCAACCAAAATAGTTTGGAGTTTCAAAATAAAACAATGTTATGCAAAATGCCTGCAATCATTTTAAATCCGAAGTCCAAAAAATGAAATTACCACCATTCCCCCAACCGAGATTCTGCCATTTTTCTTCTAATTCGAAATCTTTTCTACACTACAAACCACAAGAAGGGGAAAATGGCATCCTTCTTTCTCCAGAATTCACTTCCTTAAACTGTGAGGTCTCTTCAGTATAGTTCTGGTATGATTTTAAAAGAGTTTTTCTTCAGCATTTTCTGTTTCTTGGATAAATATACAAGTTCCCAAGACTGCTATCAAAGTAACTCTGGTGACTCTTTTCTGCACCTCCCTGTGGCTCCGTGTTTTTACATAAACTAGAGCTCTAAAAATGAAAGTCGAACTTGCAAAGTGCCTAAAAGCTTTTTCTGGATCAAAAAAGGTTTGCAAATTGAGTTGCAAAACACACATTTTATAAGTTACCAGAAATGCTACCAAAGTTCCAACAATGCCAAAAACACTCCAGTATAAAAAACAAAAACACTTCCCTGTCCCAATCACTTTTTGATTAGAGCTCATTTATAAGAGATTTAAATTGAGAAAAGAGATTATGAAATCATTTCACTCCTTCCTATACAGTAACTGCTCAGATTCAGGATTTTCTATTTCCATTATGCATATCTTGCACATTCAGATGTTACTATTCTAAGTACCGCAAAATGAAAACTGTTAAAATCACTGGTCTATTCAGAAAGTGAGTTTTTTTATCTTGCTATGTTATGCAATTCATTCTGAGTTATCTCAGAAAGTTCTGTTAATTATTTAATATTCACTTTATCCACCAATTAAATGAAGAAGTAAGACTTGAACTGAGTGCTGTTGAAAAATCTGTTCCATTCATCTATCCAGTTCTCTAATACCACAGACTGAAAACTCTCCTGTGACAGTTAGATGTTGAAAAATTGAAAAGGCTTCTTACTCTAATTCTGCACCCAGCAAAATGTATGAAATATGAGAAAAAAGTATCAATATTAAATTCAAATTTTACTGGGTATGTAAGATTGATAGAGAGAAGATGTCTTCTTTAACTAGAGAATAAGGCAGTAAAAATAAGTAAGAGCTCCATACTGTCATAAATTTTAACAGAAATATTTTCTACTGAATGGCCGTTAGAACAAAGAGAATGGATGCAAGCATGGAAACAGCACAGGCTCTTTGTGAAATTGTGAAAAATATGCCAGAGCTTTAATAAAAAAATTACACAAACCTAGAAAATTAAAACTAATGCTACACAGCTAAGGTATTTTATGACACAATAGCCCTCTCACAGTTTAACACTTCATGCTCTGACACAAAAGGCAGAAAAACTTTTTCTTTCGCAAGAACAGTTTGAGGACATCACCACTGTTATCCTTGTTCAGTTCTCAGAGGAGAAGGGGGTCAGGGAGAGCCAGAATGCTAAAATTATGGTAATGCCATCATTATAATAATTCCTTGTCATCCATGAATGGAAAGTATTTATTTCTAAAGAATTTATTATAAAACAACATAACAGAAAAAACCAATTCTCTTACATTTATTCAATTAAGCACCACATTCCAACCCATCTTGAGCTGTTTTAAAAATGCAGAGCAGTTTTTCCTTATTAGGGTATGTGCTTTCTTATCTGTGCTGTGCCTGTATCCAAGTGAGGTATGGCTTGCAAATGGGATATCCTTGTGTTATAAACATTCACTATAGTGACCTACAGCTCTGAGTGCACAAACATTCCCCATTAGATGATGCCTCAGTTACTGTACAAGGCTGCAGCTCCTGGATCTGCCTCTCCTGTGTGTGTGTTAAGAAGTCACAGTCCTGTCTGTACACAGGCACATCTTCAAACAGTGAGAACACTGCTGACCATTACTGGTGAGCCAAGCTGAATGCACAGAAATTACTTTATTTGGCACCAGTCATGAGCAGTATCTGTTTGAAGGGATTCCATTCCCAGGACTACCCACACTTTCAGCCTCTCTATCTGGGACTGCATGCTTACTTCCAGTCTGGGAAATAAAAGCCTGGGAATCAAAGTTACATTTTGTGGCTGTCACCACTGACATTTTCTAAATAGACTAAAGTCTGAAAATATTATTCCTGTCTACTAATTTTATCTTTGAAGAAATAAAATGAACCAAGGAAGAAGTCTGTTGGTAAACTCATCCTCTGCAAATTCTCAAGAAGCAAAAGGGGCTACACAACACACCCTGCAGTTCACAGATAGGCACATGCACAATGAATGCACATCTCACCTGCTCTTCAGTCAGTGGAAGTTCAGCAAATTAAATGCAAATGTGATACAAAAATAGAGAATCAGTGTTTCTCAGTGAGACACAAACAGCAAAGCTCCAAAGGAATGCTTTATCAGTGAAGCCTGGACTTTTACAAGTACACATAACCCTTTTTGGATGACTAAAAATCAATTTTCTTTTCTTTTTTTTTTTTTGCTACCTGGCTCTCTTTCACATCGTGTTGCATCACGTAAATGGCACGACTCTTTATGAAACAAAATGCTTCTGGAATTTTCCTCCTTAGTTAACATACCTTCCCTCTCATTAAGGGAAATCCTTGGATTTAGATACCAAGGGGGTTTCATACACTGGAGATAATAGGGAGCTAAAAATTATGACTGTAATGAAGTACTTTTTTATCTCTTTCCCAAGTTTTCTAACTCAGGTCTTCTAACTGTAATGGCAGTAAATATTTCAAAAAATCCCAAGCATAAGAGATAGTATTTGCAACCATGAAGAAACTAATTTGGATTATTTAGTGTTGAGATACATCATTGTAGCTACAGAAGGAGCAGAAGGAGCTAAGTCTGGTTATGTGTTTTACTCATTCCTAATTAAGCACAGCAAACACACACACTTGAGGGTACTTCAGCACCACGGTCTCCCTCTACTTCCAACACCTGCATTCCATATTCAAAAGCAATTGCAGCCTCAAATGGTAACAGCTAAAAAATGTGTCTCCTTCTGACCCCAGCATGCCTGGCAAAGCCTCTCTAAGGCTTGCTAAGATGTGTATTTTCAGCAGTTCTGCATCTGAAATTAAGAACTGATACACCAAGTATTCTTTAGAAATCTGATTTGTAGTTGAAGCTTCTTTATTGTGAACATAGATTTAATTAATAGAATCAGACTATAGACTGTGGAACAAAGAGAATGAGATCCATTACTCCATGTACAAATATAATACTTTTTTTACAGAAGGCAGTTTCCAGTCATGGACTTCAAAACAATTCTAAGTTTGACACCAGTTAGGATGGCAACTCTGCTAATCCAACTGCTTCTTTTTTACTGCAGAAAGTAATCACTGTCATTATGCATTTTGTCAAGACAGAGAAGTACAATTGGAAAAGTAGTCTGTCAAACTAAATTGAGTTAGACTATTGTTGAATATTCAGTCACTACTCCCATTTTATCCTTACATCAAGACTTAAGCCTTTGCATGTCACAGGTATGTTTATACCAAAATATTGACATAAGTACCTCATTTCTTAAATTGTTTATATAATGAACATGGGAAATACTAATCAATTTTGTTACTGTTACTATTCAGCAATACTCATAAACCCTAAATAAGACTGTGTAATTTCCTACTTCACTGCAATCCCGCCCTATAACTTCCTATTTTCTTATTTCTCTAAAGACTTTTTCACCTAAAACAGTTTTTACACAGGAATAAAACCTTTACTTTACTTCACCTCTCTCTTTAATGAAGTTACTTTTTCTCTGAAATTCCAAGAATCTAAAATAAAAAATAATGGCTATTTACAAGTAATTTAGGATCCAGTTCAACAAGAAAATAAGGACAATGAAGTTTTGTGTCAGTGATGTCTCTTACCATGATTTCTGTGGAGCTAAACTTGTATAATGGCAAAGCCAAATGGGAAATCTTTGAACTTGTACTTTGCACAGGAAACTGCTAAAGAGATGAGCAGGCCTTTTGCATTCAAAGTAAATCCACATTGCTACATCATGAAGTCATATCACATACACAACATATCTTTGGAAGAATTCTAGCTTTGCTTTGCCCAGGAAAATTATTCCAAACTAAAGCCTGATGATAGCAAAAGCAGCTCTTTTATTTTCAGCTATTACCCAGGAAAATTCCTTCCACAGGACAGTGACAGCCACAGCCTCAATGACAGAACAAGACAAGATTAGAAGGAAAAAGGGTGACATGTAGAAGAAAGCATCCCTTCAAGATACAGACAGTTCAGACATAAACACTTCATGTATGATCTGAGCTCAAGCAGGAAATGCTATTTGCTTACTGCTTAAGTGATTTTTAATTTTTTTTTTTGACATTATGAAAGAATCACCATGAGTAATACAGGGAAAAAAAAAGTGTTTGCTCTGGAATGCAGTGGTACCAAACAACCCTCTAGCAGAAACACAGAGAAGGATGAAAAATGTCTTACATACTTTTGCCTTTTAAGGGCTATAAAAATTGCACCAGTATGATAAGGTACTGTACTTTCATTTAAATCCTACCTACATAATACCTGAATTGATGCAAAAATTCCAACAAATTTACTGAAAGCATGGTCAATACTGTACTTGGGAGTTTCTATAAATAGATTCCAATCATGCAGTTTAAAACCAGATTTTGGAATGCGAAACACATGGTTATGTCACCAAGCACAGGTCATTGTCCTGCTCCTTCCAGCAAGAATGCAGCTATCAAGAACATTTCATGCTCAAATCAACTGTGCATTAAAGTATCACTTGCTTTCAACACCCACTAAATAAAAATAGAAGGGCACAACAGAGAAAGCTAAAAAAGCACACAGTAATTTTGTAATGTATTTTTAAGCTGCTGTCCCTCCCCTTCTACTTCCCACACAATCTATATCAATGCAAATTTCAGCACCAACCTCAGCAAAGCCAGAATTTAATCCATGGAGTTCATTCAAGAATTTTAACAGGAGGCTAAAACACAAGCTCAGTGGCCACAACTAAAGAAATAAAAAAAGGTGACAAGGAAGAATACACTGTCTGAATCCTACCATCTGTTTTGTCTCCATTACTCCCTTGCCTCAAAGGGAGACATTTGTGCCAAATTTGCTTTAAATGGTGTTTCAAACACATTTAATCTCTGTCTCAGATTTCAGTATTTGTATAGAACAGGGCAACAAAAGCCTACTTAGGAAAATACTATGTGGATACTTAAAAGAATGCTACATAGCCTCAGTTCTGAATATTAACTTAACCACGTCCTCAAAGTTTTTCTCAGTATTTTCCATTTCTCAACCACCTATATATTAAGGTTTTAAAGAAAAAATAATTTTTTTCAGTTGGTCAATACATACTCTAAACCATATATAGGAGTAAACTCAAGAAATGTCAATGATAGGGGAAAAACATTTCTCTCCATCTTTCCCCTTGGAGACTTTGAAGAAGGTCATCATAAGCTGTTTAATACTATCTAGTTTAGTACATAACTTGCTTAAAGATTTCAACTTCCTTTTTCTCCCTTTCATGTTCTGGATAGCACAGCTTTGGACACTGAAAGGAAACTCCCAGAAGTATTGCTTGTTTAAAAACTATACAATCCATATTTAAATAAACAACTCTAAATCTATCTTCTGAAACTGCAGTTTAAGAGACATAGAACTAAGAAAATGGGAAGGTATGGCGTTATGTCCCACATGCAACAACAGTTAACACAAAAATCAAACATTTAAAATTTGTAATAATGAACCCAGATTTGTTGAAGTGCATGTTAACTCCCACAACTTGCACAGAAAGATGTAAGGACATGCCAAAAAAAAAAAAGGACACTGCTGTGTGGGTACAAACAAAAGTAATTTTTGAAACTCTCATAAATTATTTCACCCATCCAAGTGCCTAAACAGATTCAATATAACTCTCCATTTTTACAACTCTCTTCAGCTGTAGCTTTCTAAAGAGTTTTAGAATTTACTGCTATTACAGTAATGTATATTTCCCCCCATTTTATCTATTGGGATTATTACCCTCTCAAAAAAAAAAAAAAAAGAATTTTAATTGATTTAATCTCTGTTTAACCAACAGCTTATATTATATTTTGTGACAATCTAAATAGCAAGCTGACTAGTAGGTTCTAAATGAATATGAAAAAAACTGCATAGGTCTGAATAAAGTGCATTCAGAAGATCTGATTTCTATGCAAATGCTTATTAAAATTCTGCAGTGTTGAACAGTACAGATGACTAATCCTCTACAGGTGACTAACTCAGTAAATACTATGTTCATGTTGATAACAATTATCATATCAATTAACATTTAACAAGCAGAGCTCTCAAAAATAAAAATAAAAATTCATCATATATTTAACTACTGATAGAAGCAGAAGAAAAGCATAATGAAAAATTAAAAGTAAAATTATAGGATACTTTGAATAACTCTGTTAGCCAGCTCAAGTTGCTGAAGCACTGATCACTTATTAGTCCCCTCTGTTGATCTGTGAAACAGCTCTGCAATAACATCCCACAAGGATCAACTTTCTGGTTCAAGATCTCTTGAAAATGACACCATCCAGCCACACAAGTCTCCTGGTTCACAAAAGGAAAATCAGATTGTACAAAATTCAGTACAACTCGTGCCTGCATTAACAGCAGCCCACATCTAGTGAGATTCTCTTTCAGGTGCTTCTCCTTGCCCTTCCAAGTAGGATTCCATATGCTTAACACAGACTGGAAGGGTTGCTGACCAGACCTTTGAATAAAGGTGCTTTATTGCTGTACAGGAGATGTTAATGGAAGTGTTAAATCTGAAAACACATCCCAACTGCTCACTCAAGTGCCCAAGGCTGCAGGTTGTACTCTGTCTATACTGACAGTGTATCTGTACCAGAAGACTCTACACTATGAGCACTTCTGAAGCAGCCATGAACAAGGATAGAGGAGGCCACAAGGATGATTTGAGAGCTGGAGCAGCACCTCTGCTATGGTTGAGAGGTGCTGAGGCTCCTCTGAGCCTCTAACTCTCTACAGGCTGAGAGAGTTAGAGCTGTTCAGCCTGGAGAAGAGAAAACTCTCAGGAGACCTTAGAGCACCTCCAGTACATGAAAGGGCCAAACAAGAACTGGAGAGGGACTTTTGATAAGGGCATGCAGGACGGGACAAGAGGAAATGGCTTCAAACTGACAGAGGGCAGATTTACATTAGAAATTAGGAAGAAATTCTTGAGTGTGAGGGCGGTGAGGAATTGGCACTGGTTGCCCAGGAAAGCTGTGGATGCCCCATCCCTGGAATTGTTCAAGACCAGGCTGGATGAGACTTTGTGCAACCTGGTCTAGTGGAAGATTCCCTAGTCCCTGCCTATGTACTATGGGAAAAATGGTCTTTAAAGTCCCTCTAACGCAAACCATTCTTTGATTCTATGTTCCCTCACACTCCAGCGTATTTTCCTCCCTCATAACTGACACAAGATTTTAACAAATGCTTCCAGGTCAGTAAAATGTTACTAAACCCACAAAGCACCTCTAATTTAAAGATATTAGAGATGAATCATGCTCCTTCCCCACCCATTCTTCTGCAGATAAAAGAAATTCCAATACCGGAAGTCAATTTTTCATGTCTGAAATACCAACCTAAGGGTTTTATGCCATATCAAAGCATTTTTCTGTCATTGTTCACAAACTGGCATCTGCAATTTCTAAACTAGATTGAAATGGAAACATTAGAAAACTGTGTTTCAACTCACAGTCAGTAAGAGCTGAAAACATGGCAGCTATGAGATGCCAGGCTCAGGTGTGTGTTAAGTGAATTGGGAAAGAAAGCTACTTAAGTACTCAAGGTGATTCTTGCATCCTATTATGCAAAGATTTATTTTACCTCCTGATGCTTGCATGGTTTGTGTAAGGTATTCCTCTCCTGTCTGTGTGATTCTATAGTGGTCTTGAGTCTAATGATTTTATGTCACCTAAACAGGAATAAACAGAGGTCCCCAATAAAATTATTTTTATTTCCTAAACTCAAATATTTACAAGTGGTTGGACATGTCTGTATAGTCAAGGAAAGGAACTTTCAGACAATACTCACTTCCTGTAAAATGTACCTGCTTCTTAAGTGATCCTGGCTTAAGGCACTGGCCTAACAAAAGCAATCATTATTTCCTTCTGTGTTTGGATCCAGTAACTACATAACTTGATACTAAAGAATTTTTCTTCCATCAAGTAACATTTCAGGATCTAAAGCAGAATTGCAGTTACCATTTGCAATAGAAACTACTGTGTTTTAGACTCAGTTTTACAGTCAATCTTTACTTCTTCTGTCTCAGGTTAATACCAAAACAAGAAAAACATTTAGCAAACAGTCACACATGTAAATAGGAGATGTTAAAGCTCAACTGATACAGTACTTGAACTTCCAAAGACCACATCCCATGGAGAGCTGATGGGCTGCTCTTCTCCCTTTGCTCCACCTTCCTTATCAACACCTTGTACCCCAATGCCTGCTACAGTGGTCACCACCTGCAACTCCAGGTCAATCTGTGTGAAGCAAAATGACACATTAAATGAACATATGAAATTAACTTGACCAAAGTTATAGATAACTTGAGATAGATGTCAAAACCAGAGAAATCCTAACAAATATCAGGCTTTTTTTTTTTCAGGGAAATAATTAATTTTACCACAATGCTTGCTGATGGACAGGGAGTATGGGGGTGGGGAAGCACCAGGCAGTATGAAAAACATGTACCTGGAACTCTATTCCATGTGCAACAAAAATTAACACTGCTCTGTCAGCATTTGCTCGACAGCTGTAGAAGAAATCATCACCAATTTCTGGATAAATACTTAGATAAACAATGGATGTGGTTTTTAAATTTTAAATTCATATATGAAATGGCATAACTCACATGCTGTAACAGTATTTCCCATCTCCACATAAAATAATCTGCACAAAGACACCTCAGATGCATTAAGAGTGCACCTCCTCTGATCACAAATATGATATTGGTGAGGACCCAAGTCCAAGATCTTCTGAGATGCACACAATACTTCAAATAATAAGACAATATTATATTGCACCACCAAACTTTTCTTCGGATTATCCTAAATTTGACCTAACCTAATGTAAGATCCAATTCCTACATGTTAAAACTTTGCAAGTGTTTCATCAAAAAGAAACTGCGGCCAATTCTGGGTACTTGCCTGCATCTGAGAGCCCCAAACAGCAAAGGGAAGTTTGGATATTCACTGCACCATAGCACTACAATAACTGCAGATAAGAATCTGATACTACTGGAAGTGAAACAAAACCAGTTTTTGCTTCCAGTACTAAAAATAGATGTTTCTCAAAACAGGAAAGTAAGAGAGACTAGGGAAAAAAAAACCAAACTAAAACCCAAACCCTGTTATGTATAAGGTGGAGACCACATCATCTCCATTTGAAAGAAAGCACAAAAGTATACGTAGCCCTTAAAAAAACCCTGCACAACAGTGTTTCTTTATAAGATAGTGGACCAAATTTCTTTTCTGATGTTATTGGGAGAAAAATTCATGAGGTGTAAATTTTCACCTGGGTAAGCACAATACAGTATAAGAGATTAAACTTTGAATTTCCTTATGGAAAATTTACCTTTCTAATTAGGTGATTTTCTGTATCAGCTACATAAATAACATTATTTTTTATAGCGATTCCTTGTGGTGAGTTGAAAGCTGCTTCTGAAAATCCTCCATCTCTCCTTCCACTGTTTGGACCTATAAATAAAACACAGCAAACTCACAAGTAATTTTTGAAAAAAGTCACCTCAAAAATAAAGTGCATACATACTAGGAGAATTACATATTCCAGGAGCTGCTTTCACAGCACCTTGTACATTTTATATTATTAGTATTTGGTGTAGTGTCATTTTAGTCACTGTGCTATGTAATCAAAATCGCCTGGTGTTATTTAGCTCTGAACCCATTCTGCACAAGTTCTCTTCTTTTTTAAGCTCATATTTTAAAGAGAAGTCTTAATAGGGTTCTAAATTGTTTTAGAGAAGTCATAATAGGGCTCTAAATTGCACTAAAAGACAACAGCAACAATGGAAGACAAAAATAAAAAAACTACAGGCTTTTTTAAAAATTCTTGACTACATCAAAGCAAGCCAGCAGGAAAAAAAAATTCCAAAGCTCAACTCCATATCATTGGTTTAGATTTTGGTGGAATCACAAATGAAACTAATATTTTATTAGCAACATTTTCTCATTAAGAAAACTAATTAGGGAAAAGATGATATGGAACTAATTACACAAAAGAACACTAAGAATGATGGAGCGGCATTCTTCTGCGTACAACAGTCAGGAAATAGAAAGGAACATAACAGTCTGAAGGTAAGTACTGTACTTCAGAGGAGGTAGCATTTAAAGTGCATTAGCAGGATGTGTCAGCAGAAGACATTTAGGTATGAGTTACGTGTGTACCATGATTTATGATGCAAATAACAATTTCAACCTTTGTGCATGCCCACATTTATTATCAACTTCATTACATTATTTTCTGCCCACTGAATCATTTAACTGAGTCACTGAAACACACAAACTTTTACAACCTCCCGTCAGAAATCAATTTAGACCTTATCAGACACACAGGACTGAAGCACTGGTGTGTCAGATTCCAGCAGTTCCCCTTATAAGTGTGAGGGTGCACATTCCCAGGGAAGGGAATAGCACTCAATGCCACAGGAAGGAAGGTACCAGTTTGGAGCTTAGGACACTCCTGAATTCCTGTTAAATGACTGTCCCAGAACACTAAAGGGTAGCTTGTAGGCAGAGACTCCTTCTCACGTATCAAGCAGAAACTCTCATATTTGTTGTAAGAAATTCTGTTTGCACATCCTACAGGAGAAAGGTATTTAGGCTAATGCCTTAATAATAAATTAGGTTAACTTGGATAAATAGCCTGTCTAGACAATGCAGTGTTACTTCAAATAGCAAGAGAATTTTTCCTCCTTTCTTTAAACAGAAGAGTATTTTTATGAGATTTGTAGGATCCTGCCCTGGGGCAGGCATTAGTCAATTCCAGACTAATATAGGACACAGCAGCACACAGGTCCTGATTCTGAGACATAAACAAACCATTGTTTTCAATAATCTGAGGATTCAATCGCTTCCTAAATCTGTCTATTTTGGTTGCCCTAACAGTCACATCCTTGCTGCACTAAGATGTAACTGACCATTTTAATATGTTTAAAAAAGAACAACTTGATTTGTGAAACAGTAAAACATACAAAGCATACATAATGTCTTCATTTGCATTGTAAAGCACATTGTTATTTCACAAAAGCAGCTACAGATGTTAAGTTTTCTAAAGCTGAAAGGAAACTTAAACTTTGTAACAAATGATATTTTCACTATTTTCACAACTTGTTTATTCATTATCATCTCAGATTTGACAAGAAGGTCTTTTTATATGTACTAAGGCAACTGCATTCTCAGGTGCCTGTGCATTTACTGGAATGCCACTGCTCTTAGTAATTCTCCTCTGCTTTTGAAACCAGAGGAGATCCTGAACAGGAATGTTCTCCATTGAAAAAACTCAATAACCAAACAGAAAACACACAAGAAAAACCTCTTCTCACAACACCACCACAACTCAAAATGCACTTCTATTGGAAAGGGAGGCATTACAGTCTCTGGTCTTTTCCCTACCTTGCTGCTTGATGCAGATGTATATCCTTTACACCTAAAACCATTTGCAATTCCTTCACAGGAATACAAAATGCATTTTTGTAATTCATATTAGACATCACATGAAAACATGAATTTTTAGTCAATGAAGCAATGAAAAAGTTAGGCATCTCTGACAATTGCTTTAACAGTCTCGCACTGGTGGTCTTACACCACATCCCCTCAAATCGAGTAAAAGTCATTTTAGAACAAAAGAAAATTCTAGCAATGCTTACAAACTGCCAGGTCCTATAGGAAAATAATCAGCCCAGAAGGCAGAGCAAACACACTCTACTCCTAAACTGAAATTGCTTTAATAAACTTACATGTATGTCCTTACCTCCAATAGTGTGTAGAATTTGTCCATTTTTACGAGTAACCAAAATCCTGTGATGCCCAGTGTCTGCTATGACCAACCTTCCTCCTGAATCATCTACAGTCACTTTGCCAGGAAACAGCAGAGGAGAAGGTGGAAGGGAGTCTCTGTACAGCTTTATTCCAATGTTGTTATCTTTGATTTGTCCTCTTTCCTTGTAGAATTTCAGCGTTATAGAAGTAAATAAAAACAATTTCTCTCTGTGTCCCTCTCCAACAAGAGAAAACAGCATATTTCCACGAGGCCCAAGAATGACCAGAGTTGGCCAGCAGGACACTTCCAGCTCATGCCACAGTGTTGCATCTGCATCGTTTACTACAGGGTGGACAATATTGTATCTCAGAACAGCACTTTTAATGTTATCCAGAACTTTTTCATTTGGGAATTTCGCTGAATGGACACCAACAATAACAAGACCATCTGCAAAGAAAAATGAAGTTGTGCACTGAAATGCATTTGAATAATAATAAAAAAAAAAGAAAAAATGAACGACAGTTCTCTCAATCTGACTGCTTCCCAGAACGAGAGATTTGAACAAACAGAAAGCAATTACATCTCAGTAGGAATATAGATAGTTACGTACTGAAAATACTGAAATTTAGAAATAACTATTAGGTAAATTACCAAATTTTAGGACCATTACTTCCCTGGCTGGCTGACATTAATTGTTCTCAGTTCCTGAACCTCTATATACTAAGGTAGAAAATACTTTCAAAATAAATGTGGGTAAGTTGTAGCTGTTCAACTGATACTTTGGGGTTTTTCAAAGATACTCAGGACACCTCTTTGTCTTCTGATTCTTGTACACAACCATAATATTTCAGAAAATTCTTCTTCACAGTTAACTAGAAGCCACAAAAATAACACCAAATCTTGGAATTCCAGAATTACCTGGACATAACTACTTCTAGATAAACAGTGAAAGATATAATGAATAGGCCTCCGAAATCAATACAGTATTCTGTATTTCAAATAAAAATGGCAGCACTGACAACTATGACAAAAAAACAAACAACAACCATTACAAACAAGGCAGGCTTAATATAACAATTTCACAATTAAAAAATTAAAAATTCATTATAACTGATACAGTCTTATCAACTCCATTGGAACAAAATGTTGCAGTATCAGACAGCTGAAGTTGTGCAACCATTAACTGGTGAAATCCAAAAAGCAGGTCAAAGATTTTAACTGTGAAGGGATCAGCACCTGCGATTGTATCTGTCCTTCAAAAACATCATTAAAGCTAGAAAGACAATTCTATAGTCAACACCTGAACAGCACAAGTAAGGTACAACCTTCCCTCATGAGGAAAACTCCTGTGGAAATGATGGATGCAATGCTCAGAAAAAACAATATACACTCCATTTAAAACACTTTCTTTGAAGGATTATAGCAGAGCACAACACTGGCTTTATGCCAAGCTATTTCTGAATATTAAAAAGTACTTCCTCTTATAGAAGTAATTTCTGGACTGCTGATAACATGAACTGAATATGCACTGGGGTTTAAAATAACTTTCTGAATGCCACTTGAAATACAGAAATAGCACCAGTGAAGATAGCAGTGAGAGCATATCAGATAAAGATGCTGGGCGACATTCAATCCTATGGAAAGCAGTCTTCACTTTGAAACAGATCTCCTGAACTTTCAGACAATAGAGCTATGGCACATGTGCTATAACATCCATCATGATTTAGGATCACACTAACATTATAGCCTCCTCTGCTTAAACTTCTCCTCTCTGGCGATCACACAGCTGAAGTTTCAACATGCTCCATGTAAGGGCATCTGAACCACATTAAAACAAAGTCATCAGAGCATGTATGTACAAAATGTACATCAACTAGGTCAAGGTTTGTTCTTGTAACTAAGAAAAAATAGGTAATACACCTTCAAGTATTCAAACAAGAGACAGAATACCCAAATGCATTACGAGGCAGATGCTTTGCCCAAGCAAGATGTTTTGTTCTTCCAACTTTTATCTTTCTCAACCTTCTCAAGCCAACAACTCTCCTCTCCCCTTTCTCCTAGTAATTAGTAAATCTCATTTGCCTTGGGTGAAAAGATGTACACTGATATAAGACCATGGGCTGAAAAATTCTTCCATGGTTTAAAAACACACCACCCTTACTGCCTTGTATATTTATACATATTACTGTAATGTTAAAATTTAGATACGTAGCACAGAAAAGAGAGACTAAATAATCCTGAAATGGTTGACAATCAAGACATTAAAACAGCAGAAAAGAACCAAAAGGGAGATCTACAGTGAAAAAAACCCAATGTATTTTTCTTTTTGTTTGAACTATCAAGCACCTTAATCTCTTCCTGAATCCATCCTCTGTTTCCTAATGCCTTAAATTTAAGATTAATGTTCCACACACCTGTTCTTCTCTCCTTTTACCTCCACTTTCACCCTAAGCATCTCTTTTTTCACTCCAGTTTCTACAGGAAGAAGATAGCTGAAATCCAAAGAAAACTCACAGGGGTAGTTCAAATACAAAAATCATTTATCACCCATCAGCAAAGTAGTAACTCCCATGACAGAATTTTAATACAAATCAAAGGAAAAAATATGTCACCAAGTGGACCTTTAGCTCAGAGTGCTGCAGCCTCTTCTACACCAGTATAAAGATATTCAAGCAGTTTTAGGAGAAAGCTTGTGGGGAGAAGTTGTTAAAATGAGTATTTTGTTGTCACCTGATTTAACACTTTAGTGTTAAAAAGCAGATTAAGGATATGACAGCTACATTACTACACTCACAGTATACTATAAAATAGTTATCATTTAAAGGTATTATTCATTTTATGCCTATATAATCTTCCAAAATCTGTATCTAGACCTTCCCTACATGTCCAATCCCCAACAGTCCACTTATCATCTGCCATTCACCTTCCACTTAAAACTGATGCCCTCCAAAAAAATGCCATGAAGGTTTTTCCTTATAAGACAAAGTTCCAAAGTTTCAAATTGTTTGAAACATTACACTGCATCTCAAATTTCTCCAAAATAAACATCCAAGTTTTCCTAGGTAGAAAAATTAGTTAGTATCTTCCATGAAGTACTGAGTAACCTATCTAAAGCACTACGTAAATTTCAAATATATTGCCATTTCTTTCTCTAGTGAAAAAGGTAACACATGAAAATAAACACTGCTGAAATTAAAACCAATCTAAAACAGCAATGGAGAATCAAACATTATAATGTTATTTACTACATATATCTTGTATTTAATACAATATTTTAGGACTGAAAGTAACACTGTTCTTCATCTCCCTGTTCAGCCAATTAAAATATCCCAGATAAGTGAGTAGCTGACACACTCTGTGTAGGACTACAGCTTATCTCTGACAAGCCATCATGAGAAGACACTGCATTCTAAACAGAAATTACCCCACATTTTTATTCAGTCAGAGTGAGAGACCGATCTCATTTCAGATGTGACTTTAAAGACCCTAATTCCCTCTCTAGAATATAGGCCTATTAATGGTATACAACATGATGCCAATACCAAAATTTTCTACATTAAGCTTACATATTTTGTTATTTCAGTTCCAATAGAAAAAAAAAAGTTATCTATATCCTATTCTCCCACCTGTCTATATCCACTCTACCACCTTTACTATATTCTTCTCAGAGCTGATTCCTCAGTCAAGGGTAGAAAGCTACCTACTTGTATTAATTTTGAGCTTGTGTTTCACATTCTTGAGTAGCTTTTTGAAAGACATCTTATTTATAGAGGTATCAGATCTGGGCTTTAAGCACATATCCTGTTTGCCTAATTACACAGACACAACAGACACTTTATTTAACCCATTTAAAAATGTGATGGAAGTACACACTGTCACCTTTTTTAGGCTACTTAAAAGATTAGAAGACATTTTTAGACACCCCTGAAATACTGCCAGCAGTTCAGCAACCAGCAACAAAGTGACTCAGCTCCTCAGCCTGCAACAGTGCCAGGAAATTCTATTCCAAGCCAGCCAAAGCACTTTTACCTTTATCAGAGTACTGGTGCTCTAAGGCATGGAGGTCAGGCAGCAGGTGCAAGCAATTGATGCAGCAGTAAGTGAAGAAATCCAACACCACAACTTTTCCACAAAGGTCTTTGTGAAGAGAAATAGGACCTTCAGTGTTTAACCATTGCAGATCTGGAATTCAGAGAACAGCGACAGCCAGTTAGGGGAAGGGTGGGGAAAGGCACCAACACCACACAAGATTCTTGGTACTTTTAACCTAAAAACCAAAATTAAAAAAAAAAAAAAGAAAGAAAAAAATGAGGTAGAAAAGCAAACAAAAAGTCTTTTGTTTATGCAACTCATCCTTATGTTCCGCAATTCTTCATAATTAGTAAATGAAAATATCATCAATAAGATTCACTGTAATATGAAAGGGTGGTTTGTATCTTTATATAGGCACTTTTTAATTGAAAGAACATGTAAGCCTCAGATCAAATTTCATACATTTTAAAACATGATCAACATTATTCAACCCCCAACAATGCCATTTGGGTAACAATCAATTATTTAAAACTCACATAAAGGCTACTAAAAGTTTAAAAGTGTTAAACTCTTAATGATTTTTTCCAACAGTTTTGTAAAGAACTGATTTCAGAGACCATTGGAATATTCTTGTGCTTATAACTTTGATCTTGATTTTCAAAGGTATCAATTAATTCTGTCACATGGGAAGAAAGACAACTTTTTCACATACACAGAACAGTACTCCTGGTCATTTATTTTAAACACTTAACATGACACATGAAAACATTCTTTCCTCTCTGATCCCATTAGAGGTATCAAGATAAGGAATAAATATCCTACAATGTGGTCTGACAATATTATGTCTTAGCATTTCTGAAAATTATAGAGGGAAAAGACAGTTATGAGAAAATGCAAAGCTAACTAGTTTTTGAACTTTCACTTTGACAGTTTCAGAAAATAAATTCTTACAGCTCCAGAAGCTATTCCTACTCAAGTCAGCAGGAGGCTTGTTTGGTGTTTCACTGAGAGAAGGACTGTTCTCTATCTCCATGTATGCACATACATTTAGCTTTGGTGAGAATAATGAGAATAATTCAAGTACATGCATTATTCCCACAGTGTAGGAGCTTTGCTGCTCAATTCTCAAAAGAAAAGGGTAGTTTATCTATTTTACAGCATTTCTCCCTTTTCATTAGAATTAAAATACCTTTCATATATATTGGCTACTTCTTTGAGTTCTTTTTAGAGGAGAAAATAAGCCCTGACAGAACACTGAAACAACACTAATGGCAAAAGCTAAAATTCAATTCAGGACTCCAAATCTAGACAGAGAGAGCATTCCTTTTGCTCCACAGGTTAAAAGTTGGAATTCATTCCCATGATACGTGTGATTTTAACCCTGGAGTTCACCTCCTGAGCTGTCTTGCAGTGTGATGTGAGCTCCCACTGCTGCAGGGAGCCTCTCAAAGGTTAAAAAGACCCTGAGCAGGACTTGCAAGATCTTACAAGGCTTAACCTTTGATTTCCCCCTTGCCACAAGGAGAGACAGAAATGTGTGAGATGGGCAAACCACCTCAGGAGGGTGAATAACATCTCCGGCACGGTTTGAACGACCCGGGGCATGAAAACTGACAAGCGCTAAGTCATGGAGCAGAGAGCTGGGGAACATCCTCAGGGATGCTCCAGGAAACCGCGAGAGCTCCGAGAACGCAAGGAGAGTTAGTAAGGTTCTCACCATGACCACAGGCGACAGATATAAATACACAGTACAGATGGGAACAGATTTAGAAGAGAGGCTTTAGAGAAAGTGCTTTTCCAGCCAGTACCACAGAGAGGATGTTTAAAGGGGTTCTTTTGCCTTGCCCTCGGCTCCTGGCGCTCCCAGCAGTGAAATCTCCTGTAGTTCAAGTGCCATTTAAACAGCGGCTCCCGGGGCCGGCCCTGCCCGGTCTCGCAGGCAGCGGCACCTCCAGGCAAAGCCCACACGGGGAGAGCCCCGGCCCCGCCCGGGCCGCGCCACCCACCTCCGCCGAGCTCGGGCACCGTCAGGTCCCGCTCGCGGCTGTCCATTTTCTTCAGGTACTGGTACACCAGGTTCTCCTTCTCCTGGGCCGTGTCAGCGTCGAGCAGCGCGTACTCGAGCTGTGTCTGGGCGGGCAGGAGCCCCGCCAGCCCGCCCGCCGCCATCGCCTCACCCGGCGCTGTTTACCGGCCTGGCGCTTCACCGCCGCACATTCGGCACCGCCCGCGGCGCCAGCGCGGAAAACCGCGACTGAAGAAGAAAATAAAGCACAAAGTACAGACACGCAATAACTCGTCTGTCTTAAAGCCGGAACTCCTCACTTATTACGTGTTTTTACGTATCCTTGGTATCCACAGCAGCACATTCCCAGAGGGAGCCCACGGTGGAGATTCCCGCGCAGCAGATTCAACACAGCGCGTGTTTCCCGCCCGGCTGCTTTACCGTTTTTAAGATGTAAAAATTGAGCAGCACCGGAAAAAGTCGAAACCAGGCTCCATTAATTTAAACGGAGGGATTTGGGGCTTTTTGGGGGGCATACTATGGGAGAAGCGGAGAAGTTGAGCGACAGCCGCGGTGACGAACCTGCGGAAGCGAATGCGCGGCCACGGCGGGAAACGGCCGAGGAGGCGCCGCCCGCGGGACTGGCGGGAGCCGGGACATCCCAGGGAACATCCCGGGACATTCGGGAGCACCGGGACATCCCAGGGAGCATCCCGGGATATTCGGGGGCACCGGGACATCCCAGGGAACATCCCGGGACATTCGGGGGCACCGGGACATCCCACGGAGCAACCCGGACACTCCGGGGCACCGGGACATCCCAGACAGCATCCCGGGCACTCGGAGGTACTGGGACACACCGTGGAGCAGCACCGGGCCCCTCTGGAGGAGCATCACAGGGCACTCCGGGGGGACACTCCGGAGGAGCATCCCGGGACACCCCGATGATGATCCCGTAGCTGAATTCTTCCTCGTTTTGTTTTAAATTTTTTCCTGCTCGGGCAGGAATTTTTAAAGTCTTCCTGCCCCCGCCGAGGCCGGGTGGAGCTCACAATGCTGGGGAGAAGGTGAAGGCAATGGCTCACCCTGGAAGGCCTGGCAGAGTCGGGCCCTGTGTGACAGGAGGAATTGCAACTCTACAAAGAGAGGCTCATTGAATTATTTTGGGGATAGGATCCACCATGCTCCTGTCCCATCAGGGACTGCTGCTTGGTTTGTGGGCCAGTGTTGCTTTTTTAACATGGGCTTCTGGAGCTTTTCCTCAGATAGTGAAGAGTGGAGGGAAGAGAAAATGTACTAGCGAGAGGAAAGGCAGGTTTGTGAACTGTTGCTTAAAAGAAAGGGGAATATTTAATGTGTTGACATGTCTGAAGATGCTTTATTGGAGGAGGACATTTGGGAGTACAAATCCATTAGGAAGCGAAAGCATCAGAGTAACTCACAGAGCATCTCCACTGCTGTGCAGGAAGTAAATGTTGGCAAAGCCAGGCCAAAAAGAAAGAGAAACAGGACAAATAAATCGACAGAAAAAACTGGTACATCTCAGAAAGCCAAGCAGAGCTCACGGGCAAGTCAGGATGTGGATGAATGTAAAGAAGACAGTAGTGTGCACTCCCAGGACAGTGTGGGTAGCCTGGCAGAACAGAGCTCACAAAATGCAAAGCCTGTTCACGATGGATTCTGTCCCAGCTGCCAGATGCCCTTCTCTTTGCTGTTGGTCCAGACACCTCAGTGGCACGTCTATGAATGTTTGGAAACTCCAGGACCCGTCGAAAAAGGTATGAATAGAATAAGAAAAAAGCCTTCAGAGAAAACTTACAAACTGCTCACGAAATGTTGTTGTAAACCTCGTTTTTATATTCAGCTCAAAATCGGAAATGGTAGTTGGTATGATTTTTATCATGTTTTATTATGTTGTAACTGATCAGTCCTATTTTTGCTTCTTTGTGAAAAACGTGGAAATCTGACATGAAAATTTTATTTCAGAATCTAATCTCAAAACTCTAAGAAAGTTTCATGGCTGTTTATCAAGTTTTATTTCATTCAACAAACTGAAGGTGCATATTTAAAATAATGAAACCTGTTACAATGACAGTGTCAGAAAAGAACCTTCAGGCACAAGGATGCTACTTTTGACATGAAGCTTCTATCTCCTTAGGTATAGATTTTATTATCTTGCATTCATGTTGATATGTGATTTGTTCAGTTGTCTATGGACGTTTGGAAGCTGAAATAAGCTAATTTACTTGAAATGTTAGCTTGTGGTTTAGAAATTTTATATAGAAAGAGAGACTAACATTCCTGTATCATCAGACAACTATTTTGAGTTCTCTACAAGAAGAATAAAACTGACACATTCCAAATTCTACTTTCATGGGGAAAGATCATTGCTAAACAGATTCAGGTATCCAATATATGTTCTTAATACACCTCATAACTTTTGTAAAACAGAAAGCATACAGTCAGGAAACGTGAGTAAAGGCTGTTTTAGGTAATGCAACCAACTTTTTATATTTTGGTAACCTTCCTTGAGTTTCTTCTTCAGAACACTGACATATATGTCCTTTCATGCTGATTTTGGCAGTGCTTTTAATTTGAGGCAGGTGTTTTAACACCTCATTTCTCTCTTACTCTCATAATTAACAGGTGAAAAATCCTTCTGGTGGGTTTATGCATTCACTTTAAAAGCCTGAAAAGTTAGGCTGGCAAATTGTCAGTGAGGAAGGCCTAGGAAAGAGCTATGGTTTTTTTTTTTCCCCTTGCATTTCAACACTGAATGTTTCCTTCATGTAGGTAAATGCACAACTTTTTTTCTTTTTTTTTTTTTTTCTTAGTGTGTAATATCAGACAATTTAAAATGGAATTTCAAGTTAATTCAGAATTGAGATTTGGTTTATTTGTTTGTTACTTATATTTGGAGTGTACTGGCTGTTTCTGGTTCTAATTCTCTGAGCTTGTTGCTTGAATGTGAGACAGTTCTAAACCAGAAGCTATGTAATTACAGGAGCACAGCATTGCAACAGGATCAAGTATTCTTGTTAATGGGCTGTATAATTCAGGCATAGTGCTGTGTGAGCAGCAGCAGTTTGGTTTTAGGCTGGAAGCTTCTCATTGCTCAGCTCAGAGCAAGAGGCCTTTGTGGCTTGAAAATTACTTTTCATTTGTGCCTTCTGCCCTCCAGCAGCTGTATTTATAAGAAAAAGCTACAAAACGTTGTGTCACATGAGATTTTTATTTGAACTGTGCCAACTGTACTTGCAAAGGTGTTAACATTGCTCCTTTGTTTGACTCTTTCCCCAGAGTGTCCTGAGGGTCTGCAGTGCACCTCCACCATTCCATCCCACTACAAGCGTTACAGCCACTTTCTGCTGGCAGCAAACAGGGCAGGGGAGTACCTTGTTAACCCTTTGGGAACCACTGTGGAGATGAAGATGACACATTCTACTGCTGCAAAGCCCAGCTGTTCCCCAAGTTATGCAGAGGAAACCACAGGGAATGAGAAACCCTCTACTGAAATAAAGCACTCCCCAAACGATGACTGTGCACCAGTGGTACGGAATTCACCACAAATGAAGTCTCTAAATACAGTCAGTGGAAGCACTTCCTGTTTTGCAGGTGTTGAAAAACCTCAGCAGACACTTCAGCTTCCACAGACAGCAGATAATCATTGTAAATTTGAATTTTTTGATTTTGCATCCTCTCAAGAAAGTGAAACGGGAAAACATCTGTGTGTGGAGAAAGATGCAAGTCAGCCAAGTCTGCTACAGTCAGGAGTGGATTTCAATGACTATGGAATTTCTTACTCACCACTAAGTACATTTGAGGAAAGTGAAGAAGAAGAGGAGGAAAACCTAAAAGTATCACAGAATACATTATTTGAAGTGCAGAACTCAGAAGAAGACACCAATTCTGTGGCATTTAAAACATTTGATGGACTTCTCTTACAGAGGAGACCTCAGTATGAGCATGCAAAAATGGAAAATGTCATAACTAAAAAAACCCTCTGTGGGGAAGAAAATACACTGAACCATCTAGATCCTCAGCAAGGGGTGGTAGCCAGTGGATCCTCTTCTGCTTGTAGTTACAGGGAGGCTGAACAGCCAGGATTTATTTCCTCTGCTGCCAAAGCAGGAGCCACAGAGTCAGAAGATGCTGGTGCTTGTGCTCTGGATTCTGCATGTGTGAGTTTTACTGGGACGTCATCACTGCTAGATAGAGAAGATGCTGGCTCTCTTCTGACACAGAAGAGTAATGTTTTGAGGGAGGCAAATAACATTTTAACTGGTACAGATAAAATGACTGCCAGTGCAATTGGAAAAACAGCTCACCAGGAGAGTTTGCAGGCAGCAGTGGAGAAAAAAGGAAATCCTAGTACAGCTGCTGTGTGCTTTCCCAGCCCCATCTCTTCTAAATCAGTGCCATCTTTTTCATTAGCAACTGTGAACACCAAATCCAGTCCTGCCAAAGAACTTAAACAAATGGACATTGGTGTTTTCTTTGGGTTAAAACCCAAAGCAAAGGAGGAACACAAAGGAGAGGCGTGTTTGAAGGAGAAAAAGCAGATACCAGGTTCAGTATCTCCTAATGGAAAGAGGCCCAGACAGCAAAAAAGGAAGGCGGAGGGGTCTGTGGGAGATGTGGAAGCAGTTACAGAAAGTTCAAGTAAAAATGAAGCCATTGCAGATCTACCTTCTGGTGGCCAACGAAGGTGGAGAAAAAAATACAAAGAATTGCCTACTACAGGTGAAGAACCAAGAAAAAAACACTGCCCCTTCTACAAGAAAATACCAGGTGAGAGGTAACATGGTTTTTCATAGAGGTTAACTTATTTTGGCTGGAGTGTTGTGTTTTTGTCCTAATTTAATAACTAGTACCTTTTAATTGGGGGGAAAAAAAACCAAAACAAAAGCAACATCTGATTAGAAATTGGTTCTGAACTTTACATGTTTACTGGCTGGCTTCTTTTCCCTCTTTGCTCTAGGAACTGGTTTTACAGTTGATGCCTTCCAGTATGGAGAAATTGAAGGCTGCACAGCTTATTTCCTTACTCATTTTCACTCTGACCACTACAGTGGACTAACAAAAAACTTCAGGTTTCCAATCTACTGTAATAAGGTAAGGCTTTTCAAGATTACTAGGTACCATTATATCCATATGCAGTTGTACTCACTTTTGTACTGATGGAAGTAAATGGAAGATCAGTAGTTGGGTCCTTTACTGGGTCAGTGGATATGTACAGGGGAAAGTGCATTTTGTTTGTGAGAAATCCTTACCTTGATTTGACTGATCATGAGGATTAGTAAAACTTTCCTCTCCAGATACCGTGAAAAAAAATCAGGTTTAAGAAGGATCTGTAGAGGTCACATGGACCAATTTCCTGCACAGTGTGGGTCTACCTTCAAAGTTAGATCAGATTGCAGGGAGTCTTTTTTCAGTCACGTTGGCCAGATTTTACTATATCTCCTTACAACCTGTTGCAGTGCTTACCTTTTCTGTTGTTTTTTTTTTCCTATAATAATACAGTTGAAATTTCTGGTTTTGCAACCTGACGCTGTAGCTTTTTTTGTGTGTGCATGCATCGTGAAGAATCTGGCTCCGTTTTCTCTGAACTATTTCAGTGATGGAAGTCTGAAATAGATTCTGCATGAGCCATCTCTTTTCCACGTTAAGCAAGTGGAATTATTTTAGACTGATGCTTTGTGTCCTGTACTTTGGGCTGCTGAGTGGCCATGACTGCCATTAGCTGTTGTATGTCCAACCAGCTCTTCCTTACTTGTAACATGGTAGGGCACCTTGCCTAATCAACACATTGAGCTTGCATCAAAAAAACTACTTATGGTTCATTCTGGAAGTTTCCTGGAATGCTTGTGTCCTGTCTTGCCCTTGCAGTTGGAGTGACTGCAGTTGCCCATGATAAAGTCCAGGGGCCTGTTACCTGGAAACTTCTTCACTTGTTTAAAGAAGTTTTTACCCATCTCTTCCTCTTGACTTGATAGTCTGCAACTGATCTTCTTCCTCCTTGTCTACCTCCTCTCTGATTCCAATCCATAGGCTTGACAGGCTTTTAAAAGGTTACTACCTGAAGACAGCTTTTCACAGTTTGCTTTTTGAGAATTGAAATGCTGCAGAAAGGCTTGGTTATACCCAGGGCCTTATAGTTTCTCTCTAAGCTAGTCTGTTTCTATAAAGAACAGTGCTTCTTTCTGACTTTGTTCCTGTTTTAAATCCTGTCTGTGTTGCAGATAACTGGCAACCTGGTGAAGAGCAAGCTCAGAGTCCAGGAGCAGTATGTCCACGTGCTGCCCATGGACACGCAGTGTGTGGTCAATGGGATCAAAGTGCTGTTGCTTGATGCCAATCAGTAGGTATCACTGCATTTCCTGTAGAAAAATCTGGAACAACATTTAAAATCTGCAAATAGAATTTAAAAGAAAATGCTCCACTAAGTCCTGCAGGAAGGAAGGTGAATCTTCAGCAATACAGTTCTGTTTCTCCTGAGCAAGAATGCTGCTTCTCTTTGGTGTGCTGTTTCCCCTTTGAATCAAATAATAGAATGATCCAGCTGAGGCAGGATCTGTGCCATGCCTAGAAGGTGGGGCATCCCAAAAAGGCAGTCAATGTTTGATTGCTTTATTGTTGATGTGGGTTTTGTTTCTTCTTTCCATCTCAGGTGAGAACTCAAGCTTGTGTATGGCCATAGGATTAGCTGCAGAATTCCTTTAGAAATCAGGAATTTTTAGCTAAATTAGTTGGTATAGCAGCTATGATCTAAAATGCTATTCTGCACATGTTTCTACTGCTGAAGAGTGGTCTATCTCTTAAAGTAGTTTATCAGTATAGAGAGCTGACATAATTTGTGTGGGGCTTTTTTGTTTGTTTCAGCTGTCCAGGTGCAGCAATGATCCTTTTCTACCTGCCAAGTGGGGCTGTTATTCTGCACACAGGGGACTTCAGAGCAGACCCTTCCATGGAGCGCTACCCTGCTCTGATGGGCCAGAAAATCCACACCCTTTACCTTGATACCACGTGAGTTGGCTGGATATTGTTTTTTTCTTAATTTATTCTTTGTCTTTTCAGTTTAGTAAGGCTTTATAGGAACCAAATAGATGTAAGTATAAATGGCATAGCTGTGATAACACTTTTTACCTCTAGTGTTGAGTAAAAGAAGAGATTTAATAAAAGTACATGTTTTTAGCTTGTTCATTGGCTATGCTGTTACATTAGAGAATGAAAGTGGGTGGTGGAAAAAATGCTGAAGTATTTGCTCAGGTCACCTATTATTTATAAGTGGTATTAAATTTAGGGTGTCAAAACTCATACATTAAGAGTTCAGCTTTAAAACAAGAGGTTTGTGGAGCACTAGTTTGCAGTGGATTCAACTCTATTATTAAAAGAGGTGTGAAGGAATTCAAAGGTGAAAGAATGCCAAAAGGCTGAATCAGTTTTGGGAGTTTTCATTAGACCTTCCTATGATTCATTTATTTAAAATTGGTTTTGTGTGAATGATGACTAATGCCCAGCTGCAGACTTTCATTTCTGTTCCATATGTTTCTGTGAATGAGTAATGACTTATATTATGGTTTGTGTGTATGACAAAAAATAGATATAAGGATATAATCAGGACGTGACAGAAATATCTAGCTTGCAAGAGCACTTGGTATTTATGAAGAAAATGTAGAATTCAGTACCAGAGAGTGAATAGTTGTAGAGAAAACACTGAGATATGCTCAGTGTGATTTTTGTTGCAACAATTTCATCTGGGCACCTCAGTGTTTCTAATAGAGTGCTATTACATAGAAGAGTAATGTCTTTTTCACTTCCTGAGTACATGGAGTTTTGAAGGCCTTCATGGCAATTTCAGATGTCTTTTTTCTTTTGTAACAAAGTGATATATTTTGTTTCCCTGCCCCAGATACTGTAGCCCTGAGTACACTTTTCCTGCCCAACAAGAGGTCATCCAGTTTGCTGTCAACATTGCCTTTGAGACAGTGACTTTAAACCCACGAACTCTAGTTGTCTGTGGCACTTACTCCATTGGAAAAGAAAAAGTTTTCTTAGGTATGTAAAAGAAAAGTAGTGGATCAAATAACTAATCTGGCTTTATAACAAATAACTAAGATGGCTTTCTTGAAAATATAAAAGGTTGTTTAGTCTGAATGTTCAGATATAGTGTAAAGAAATTAAATGTATTTAATAATCCTCCTGCTATTTTTAAGTTTTCTAATCAGTAAGTTTTACCTTTCTGAAAGAAATACTGTTCTACCATGTTTACAACCTTCCCCCCACACTGAATATACATGTGGCCAGTTTATATACTAACTGTATGAACCTCTTTAATTGATTGTGGTAAGAAAATTGCCAAGGGCGATTCAAGAAATAAATAAATGAGGTCTTTATGGCATTCTTGTTAATAATTTCAAGAAACAGCAAAGGGATGTTGTTCTTAGACTTTTATTTTGAGTTTTTCCTTCTGGTTTATATATTTTATATCTTTTCTGACTAAATGAAGATCTTGTGTGCTATGCTTCAGCCAGTTACAGCACCAGGAACCAACATGATTGCCCAAATGCCTGCTTCAGGCAGGCAGATGTGGACCATTTCTGCATATTTAAAATCATCAATACAAAACTTAATCTCACTGAAATTTAGTCTGTCTTCAGTGTGGGCTGTTTGTCACATATTCAAAAAACTGCATGTGTCTGGCATCTTTGGAATCAATATCAGTTCACCTCAATAACATTCTACCAAAAAAATGTGACTTAGACTTTATCAAGGTACTTTTCCTTCTTTTTCCAATTGTCCTACAAAATTCTGCTGCTAAAATATAGGGGACAAAGGTTTTTAACACCCATTATAGGATTCTCTTCTTAATGTTAGAATACAAAACACTAAATCCTGTTGAATATGGATTTCTTTTCTAATAGTAAAAATTATCTTGTACAATGATCAGGACTATGTCCAAAACAAGCCAAAAAAGAACTCTTACCATTTTCTTTATCTGATTTCTTCCTAATGAATCCTAAAGCAATTGCTGAAGTTCTGGGCTCAAAAGCGAGTATGTCCCGTGACAAATACAAAACCCTGCAGTGCTTGGAGTCAGCAGCTGTCAATTCCCTCATCAGTGTGGACTGGAAGGGTACTTTGCTTCATGTTCTTCCCATGATGCAAATTAATTTTAAGGTAAGTTCAGAAAATGGACTGTTGATGAACGTGCTAGTAAAATTCTCTTGGCTCGTCCCATCCAGTGCTGTGTTTGGTGCTTTTTAGCCTCTTGTCAGATTATATTTATTTAGTGGGGCTTTGACATGTAGCAATACATTGAAAATGAGATGCAATTAAACATTAATAACTTCTCCAAACACGATGTGCTACTTGTACAAGATAAGGTAAGGCTTGTTCAAAGACCTGCTCTTTGCAGGTCTTTTTGAAGTAGATTTATGTAATGACTGCATGATCTGTCCTCTTAGTAATTAATATATTGTGACATTAGTTCCTGTTTTCAGCCTTTTACCTGGTCCAGTGTAGGAAAAGTCTAAAAGGATTTTCTGCCTGTGAGCCTCTGTTTTGAGGCAGCCTATGAACATGGCCAACTACCAGTTCTCTAATATTTGTCACAAAAGCAAGTAAACCAGTTAATTTTAAAGCATGATTTCATCCAAGTTGATTTCAAATGCACATTTGGTTGAGATTTGAGACACTGAGTTTTTGTTGTTGAGCATTTTTTCTGGGAATTTCTTTATTTGGAAATGTGATTAATTCCTAGGTTATTCTAAATAGACAAAATACTGAAGGGCAGTAAGGTAAAGCAGCAGGCTCTAGATTAAAGTAACCTGGAAGAAAGAAAAAAACCCAGTGGCTGTTTATGCCTTACAGGCTTGGATTAATTTTCCTGTTTTGCTTCAAGCCTGCTGTGCCATCTCAAGCAAATCCTTCAGACCAAGATGGTATTCAGCTGCAGGACAAGTCGAGGTCAGAGTTGACCTAAAAAGGAGTAAAAAAGGCTATATGGTTTGGATGGAGCTGCAGGAGATGGCACTTAGTATCTTCATGCTTTAACTATTCCATGATGTTTTCTGTGGTGGAGCAGAGAATGAGTAATGGAAATATGTATGGATTTATTTTTAGCGTGTTGTGCTGTCTTAAACAGGAATTGATTTTAGTTTCTTCTGCAGATTTCTGGGTTCCTAAGTCACCTGTCCCAGCATGCATGGATACTCACACAGCTGGACTTTCAGGGGGTGGAGAAGCCCTCAAGGGCAGCTTTACTTCCCAGAGGGAGGCAGTTGTGTCAGGCAGGGTCTTGACAAATCAGGAGGCTCTTAACAAATCCCCAGTGTGACAAAAGCCATGCCTGGACCCTGAAAGGGGCCAGGAAGGATGAGAGGCACAATGATCCAGCGGGTCAGAGCCCACAGGTGCCCTCAGGTGTGGAGCTGAGTGCCATCATTAGTGATGATGTGTCCATGGGAGCTGGGCATGCTGGGGACACTTCAGAGTGCCAGAGAGGCTGCACCAGAGAAGTGCCTGGGTGGAATGTACTGTCAGTAAAATGTGGAGAATTTTAAATGCTTAAAGATGAGTTCATACAATTGTTTATCTTACATTTGGATTTGAGCTATATTAAGAAAATATTAAAAAACCCCCAAAAATCTGCAGATGTGGTACTTCACTGCAGTATTTGGTTTTACCCCAGTAAAATGCAGGGATTGCTGTATGTACTGACAAATGGCTGTTCTTGAATAAGCCAGATGAGTTTAAGTGGTGTTAGGGCTGGCGGTAAATTAAATATTTAATCATGTTTGAGTCTTTTCCTATCTTATGGAATCTGTTTGTGTACACTGCTGACTTTAGTGACACTCTGAATATCAGGCTGTCATGGTGATTGAAGGAGGTTGGTGTAGCAGTGAAATACATTTTCCATTCAAAAGGGTGAAGGTTTAGAACAGTGCTGGATAAAGCAATAAATGAAGAAATTGGAATGTATATTTAAAATGGACTTGTTATGAGCAAACACAGCAGTCATTTGTTTTGGGGAAAGAGGCCATCTTTTCCAAAATGCATGCATGGTTCTTTTGCAACAAACAATTTTTTTGTAACTCAAAAATTGAGGCTTTTGCCTAACTTGACTATGTGGTGGAAACTTTCCTGGGAGCTGAGTTCTGTGGGTCTGTGAATCTTTCATGTTTAACTCAGCAAGGTCTTGTACTGGCATTGAGGGGAGACTTTCAGTAGTGAAAGTGATTGAAATGCACAAATAATTTTTTATAAGCTTGTAATTACATCCTTAATGTGACTGTTGCACACTTGATTTATAACAAAACTTAAAAGCAGATTAGCATTGTTAATATAATAATCATTGCATTTGAAGTACTATATTTAGATTTCATTTCATTGCATTTGAAGTACTATATTTAGATTTCATTAGAGCAAGGGGAGAAAATATGTGAATAATTACCTTAATCTATGTTAATACTCCCAAAATGAAGTGTGAAGGAGAATTAGACTGCTACAGTTATACCTTTAATCAAGTGAGGACTGAACATTCACAGTGTATTCAAAGTCACATCAGTGAGCCATAATTCCTGTTGCTGAATTAAATGTCTTCTGTGGTAGAGTTTTTAAAAATTCTTTTATTTACCTAGTTTGATGGTTTCTTTCTGTTGCTACTGGACATTGTACTGAAGGTGTTGTTAAATGTGGCAGCTTTCTGCTGCCCTGTTTTAGAGTTCTCAAGTGTCTGACAGGTTAGATAATTTTCTGACACAGCCAATCTATCCCCCTCTACCCTCCTTTTTAATCAGCCTTTATTTTGTATTCCTCTCTCTCCTGCTAATATAAAGTTTGATTTTGAGTTCTTTAACCTTGTAGGGCTTTCAGATTAGGAATTTGCCTGTAAGATTTTATACAGGACACATGAAATTGATTCTCTATTTTTAACTTGAAGCAATACTGATTTTGCTTTATGCAGGCATAGGATTGTACATACTTAGAAATTTTTCAAGGTAATTTCCTTTTTAGAGTGAGAAGATGAGAGGTGGTTTCCTTCCTGTCTTGGAGAGGTGGTAAAACATGGTTCAGTGTTCAGAGCAATACTTATCTCGTGCACTGGCTTGCTGTAAGTTTTTTTGGGTAGATTAATTAAATCTGGTTACTTGTGGGCATAAGCAGGTGTCAAAACCTCTGTAATGATTTTGCACTGAAGCAGCAGTTCACTGTCTTCTATCTCCACCCAGCTGCTGACCTCTAGTTTAGAGGAGGAAATGAATGATTTGTGGAGCATGATTTATAAGAAGGTGTGATTATTCCTTGTGTTCTAATCTGTAATGCATAGCTGTTCATATGTGCCTAATTCAGTTGAAGAAATTGAGATCCTAAGGGACAAAATGTCAATACTTTTCATTAATCATTTCAGGGTAGATACTCATAAAAATTAAAAAATACCAGCACATGAAAATAAATGTAGTCTGAATCCTCTCCATCATGAAATGGCCAACCTTTAGTCTAATCAGCTCTTTAATGGGATTAAGTATATGCTCTTTTTTTTTTTTTTTTTCCCCCCACAGGGCTTGCAAGATCACTTGAATAAGTTTTCTGAGAATTTTGATCAAATTCTGGCTTTCAAACCTACGGGGTGGACCTACTCTGATTCATGCCGTTCTCTGGAGGATATCAAGCCTCAGACAAGAGGAAAAATCACTATATATGGTATAAGAGTGGCAAAGATTCAGTGCATTTGGCTTTGTGTGGATGCTCTTCCTATTTTTATTCTGGAAACTCCTACTGATTTTTGTAACTGCTGCTTTTTCTGGTAACTCGTTGAGAAACTGAACAGGTCTCTGCAGGAGAGGTCTGTGAAATGAGTAATAGAGAACACCATAAATGCAGATTTTTACATACATTTTGTACCTGTCCTTATCATGCAAATAAATCTTTCACCTCATACAGGTAGAGACTTCAGGGATGGAGTCTTGGCCTGACTGGTGCTGGTGGCAGTGTAGTTCCAGAGCCAAGATTTCATTCTGTCTTACTTGTTTCTGGGAGTGTCTCTTCCTCTCAGTTCTTATTAATGGGTGGAATGTTAAAACCTTTAACATTCCTTTAACCAGGTCACTGATATTGCTTAGCTCGTACTGATGAATGACTTGGTGACTTGATGCAAGGTAATTTTCCTAGAAGGGAAAATTTGAGGGAGGGAGGTAGTTTTACCTTAGCTATAAACTTCAGATCCCAAATAGGAATTAAAAAAACCCTTTTATCTAAAGTATTTCTTAGCTGGAAGGCTGGGAGGAAGCTCAGTGGCCTGACAGATGTGATTTGTTTTCATTCCAGGGATTCCTTACAGTGAACACAGCAGTTACCTGGAAATGAAGCGTTTTGTTCAGTGGTTGAAGCCACAGAAAATCATCCCCACTGTCAATGTTGGTGACTGGAGAGACAGAAGCTTGATGGAAATGCATTTTAGAGACTGGATGACCGAGGGCAATAGGCATAAATAAATATAAAGAAGACTGTATATTTCAAAGGAAGTAGACTGGAATGGGAACTGAGTTCCTGTGAGTTTTATTTATCTCCCTTTTCCATGAAGCTTTCTTTAGGGAGGACTAAACTGCTATTCTTTGAAGAAAGATAAATTTGGGAAAATAAAAAAAAAGGCACCTTGCTTTCTTGTGTATCTACTACTTTTTGTTTCCCCATAACATACCATTTTTGCAAGTTCATATTTTAGGTTATTTATCTTACTCCTTTTCCCCTGTTCTTAATTTTTCTCAGGTTGTGGAGATGCTCAGATGTGTAATGCTGGAGATTCAACAGTCTCCAGGATAATTTCTGAAAATAAGTTATTGTAATAAATGAGACAATAGTAAGCATATGTCACATGCTGTCAGCTCAGGCTTCAGAGTAGCTCATTTCATGGGGCAAAACTGACTATTGTGATTTAAATATTGTTTAAAAAAAACTCACCTTGTGAGAGAGTATTGACTTGGGCTCCTGCAGCATATGTACTTTTGACAGTTGTTTACAAAAGAGATTTCTACATTCTGCTCAAGATTTCTTGCCTTTTGTTTTTTAGCGATCTTTTTTAAAATAAAGAATATATCTTATGCCTATGAGTTCTTTCTGAGCAAATTCATTTTATTTCAGTGCCAGAGTTGCTGACCTGAACAATCTGTCTGCACTGTCTTTGGTGGATGTGCTGTGTCTGTTGCTTGTCTGACGTTGCTCTTGTGTCCTCTGCAGTGCCAGTTCTCAGCAGGTGTTCAAAGCACAGAAGTGGTTCCTCACTATGTAATCTCCATTGGGGTTTGCAGGGTTGTTTATATACAGGTTTGTCACCTGAATTCTGGAAAAACAAAGATAAATTTCACTTTGCATTTTTTGCCCTAATTCCTACCAGATTATCCATTGCTGGTTTTTTTTCCATCTGCGTGGTGTTTATGTACTGAAGTATGTGGATGCATGCAGGCACAGTAGTAAAATTTTAATCACTAAAATAAAAACTGTTTCAAACTTACAGGGTGGAATTACATCTAAAAATTCCCCAGCCCCTCAGAGTAGCTTGTCTGGAATCCTCAGTGCTATTTTGTGTTGTAAAACTGTTTTTTTAATGATCAATGCAAGTATAAACAGATCCTTGTCTCTGAGTGATGAGCTCTGTAATGTGAAGTCACTTGTTTTATTTGTCTTGTGAGAGAAATAACTGAGGAACTGATGGCAAAAAGATTCTTTGTACTAAAAGAATTGTGAATGGGTATTCCACTGACATAAGGCATTGTTAAATGCTTCCGTTTAATTTAAGCATTTAAAGGAATGTGAAGTTTTTGTTTTACATCATGCATAGTGCTAGCTGGCTGTCCCAAGAACTGGTAACTGTCTTGGACTGGAATGCTCATTCCTAGGATTCCACTCCTTTTTGGAGGTGTATGAAGAAGTATCTTTTATGGCTTTTGCAAGTACCAAACCTGAATTAATGCCTTGTACAAATCAGAGCAAATTTGGGGATTCTGTTTGGCAGGCAATTGTTTTTACCAGTGGAATTGTTAAGGAATTATGCATGGGGTTTTTTGCCTTCAGGATCTTTTTCCTAATTTTTCCATGGAGTATGAGAGGCTGGACTATGCACCCCAGAGTCAAATCTTGGTCACAACTCAGACATGTTCTTGCTTCCATAGTTGCATTTTCAAGAATGACTGTTCCCACAGAGAATGAGTGTGTGTGTGGTGGGGGGCTCCCACTGGGCTGATGCTGTTCCTGGTGTTGCAGTTCCCTCAGTTTGTGCCACTGGTAACTCAAACAATTCAACTTTCAGTGCAGCCTGATGAGTGTGAGGCACCTGTTTTGCTCTGTGTGGCTCTTGGCCTCCTGCTATCAGTTTGTAGCCTGTTACCCAGAATGAGGGGTTGGGTCTTTTTTCTTTTAAAAGCAAACTGATTTCTGAAACTAACCCCAGGAATGGTGTATCTTGGAAGAAACTGGCACTGGCATCTGCTGGAGTGACCCAGTGACTCCTGCCCTGATGTGGAGCAGGAGGTCACAGGCTCATTTCAGTCAGCAAAGCAGAAGGTCTTTATTAGTGCTGGAGGCTTTCTCCAGTTCCCTGCTCTGCTGTAGGTATTCCTGCATTAGCCCACTGGGTGCTTTCATTCCTCGCTCTCTGGTTTGTATTTGCACTTCCACCAGCTGGTTTTTGTGTGTAGATGAATTTTGCAGCATTTCATCCACCTTCATGGTAGGAGATCTCCATCTTACCTACTTACTTGGCCTCCTTTTTATAGAAAAAATGTATTTTCAGTATCCAAACTCAGGAATAAATTATTTTTGTTCTCTTTATAATAATAAGATTAATAACAGGATTAGGTTGAGTGGGAGGACGTACAAACAGATGTGGAAAACTAAATATAACTAACAAGAATTTTGTGGGAAGATGTGTGACAAGACTTTTCCCCTTGTCTTGTGGTTCCAAGGGAAATCTCTCTGATCTCAGCAGTTTAAGTCCTTTGGGGAGTGCAGACCTGGGATAAACCAAGTTTCAGTGTTGTTGTGCAGATGCCATTAATTAGGACTTTGAGTCTGGCTCTGCTTTTCCTAATGAAGAATTGGGGGTTTTTTCAGACTTTGAGCAGTGCTGGCATTAGAGATGGATGAATTAAAGTATTTATTTTTTTGGTTGAGTGTGGGGACTCTCACTACAGCAAAGGTGCCACCTTTTCACAGTCAGTGGAGGGGACTTAGACCTCTGTGGTGCCATAGAAACACTAGACCAAGTCCCCTGGAGAGGGGCATGGAGCAGTCAGCCTGTACTGACACAAACACTGCCAGATTTCACTAAAGCAGGAGGGGCTGTGAGCGTCCCAGAGGCTCTTCCTGTTTGTCTGGGGCTGACAGGCTCGGGGCAGGAGGCACAGCCAGTGACAGGGCAGCTGCAGCACTTGCTTGATTGGCTTCCAAAGCCAGCCCCTCCAAAGGATCACTTTGTATTTCCCACCAGGACTCCTGCTCTGATTACATATCTGCCAACAGGCAGATAAATGAGCTAAAAGCAACTCTGCTGGAAAAGGGTAGCAGGAGGAGAGAGGGGAGATGAGGAGAGCAGCTCCTGCCTGTGCTGGCTCTGGCCCTGGGGTTCAGGCTGGAAAGCACCCACAGCCTGTGGCCACCACTGGGGAGGCTGCTGGGAAGGGACACGTGAAACATTGCAGAATAAAATCACAGGGGCGGCTAAAAGGAACTTCAAGGTGCTGGTATTTCTCTAAACCTTGATGTGAATAACAATTGATAGCAACTGGGATGCCATTGGCATGGTTAAAGGATATTTCTCTTATTTGTTCAAACCTGTCTGCTCCTATGAGCTTTGTAAAGGTTGTGAGGAGAAATTGCCATTTAAGTTTGTTTTCTTTTTTAAGGAAGGGTGACTTCAGATACATCCTTCATGCAGTTAGGGACTGATTTTGACTGAACATGAATTTTGAATTTGAATACTGCTTTGGGGGATTGTGGGAGAGTTATTTCCATGTCAGGGCAAAGATGCAGTTATTGCTTTGATGTGTCTGAATAACTTTTGTTGAGTTTTCTTTGGTAGAGGAAAAAAAAAGCAGCAGGTGAGTTTTGAGAGCAAGAGAATGCAGCCCAAACATTTCCATCCTCCCTTGGCTACAGAAAACCAGCTTCTTCTCATTTCAGAACCAAAACAAATAAGGGTGGGTCACAGGCTGCTTTATGTGTTAAGAATTTATAGTGAAACAATGCAATTTGGCTTTTTATTCAATAGCCACCATTCCAAACCAAGTGTATTTGCAAAAAATTCAGTATTAATGTTTATGAACCACACAGTATTAGCATCTAGTGGGAATTCTGACTGGCATGAATGAAGTTCACAGGAAATACTGAAAGCTTATCAGTACCAATATTAAAACCTGAAGATCTTGTACTTAAGTTTCACATGGTGGAACAGATTATAAAAGTGAATTTAGAGTGCTGAATTTAATGTTCTCCCCAGCAGTGCAGAGAAAAGCTAGGATATTTCAGCCTCTAACAGAAATGAAGGGATAAAACAGTCTGTCACTGTTTGCAGAGGAGGAAAACAGCACAGGAGAGCTGACTGCTGCCTGCCCACTGAATCCAACCAGCTCTACCTGCTGTCGGCAGGCAGGAGGGATGGGGGAGCTGCAGCCCACAAAGGCAGAGCCCTGCACTGCCTGGTGGCCTCTCCTCTTTCTCCTTTCTAGTCTGGACCTTCACCCACTGTTGTACAATGGCACCTTGTTATCAAATCTCCAGCAAATACTCTGGCAGGGAAAAGGCTTTTCCACTCAGTCACATCTGCTCTGGTATCTCAGAGCAGATAGACACTTGCTTGTGCCAGTTTCCAATAAGTCCTTATGTAAACCAAGCAGTTCTAAAAACCTTTAAACTTTCCCATTTGGGCATTTCAGTTAAACTTGCTCACCTTTCCTTCTGTATGTTGTCTTGCTTGTTAGGGGTGGAAGAGGAAGAAAGTTCACCACCTCAGGGAAGGATACAAGCCTGGAGGGTTCCCTGGAGGAAAAGGTGACACGAGGACACAAATGGCAGCAGTGGTGACTTCGGAGCTGAGTTCAGCAAGAGCAGGGCTGGCTGTGGAGTTCTACATGTCCTGCCTCCTGCTGCCTCCCAGCCCTCCTGCTTGTCCACCACAATCTCCCTCCTTTCATGGCAGAAGCCATGATTTCAGTGATCTCTGTTGTGAGAAGCAAAGTTGATTTTTTTCCTGCTCGTTCCAGTCGTTTGTCAGCTCCTGGCAGAGCCTTGCCCAAATACAGCACTGCCAGCAGCAGGATCTGACCCACTTTTCAGCCCCTGTTTCAGAGAAGAGATGGATTGGAGCATTTATCTCAGCAGGGCTTCTTCAATCAGGCTGGATTTCTCTTGTTACTGAGACCTTGTTATTTACTTGGCTCTCAGCCCCGCTCTTGGTCACATCTATTGCCTGAACAGGGGAGGTAAAGCTGAAATTCTGTTCTTTGTGCTGCTACCCAGTGACCATCAGAGGAACTGAGCTCTGCAGCACAGCAGGAGCCTGCTTTTCCACTAACACCTTCATGGCCACAGCCCAGCTCGTTCCTTGGAGCTCACCTGTGGGGCCAGCAGCCAGGCAGGGGCAATTGGCACCCCCAGAAAGGCTGGGGCATGGACTGACAGCCTGGGGGACAGTGGGCCATGGCAGGGCTCTTAGGGGTGCCTTCCAGGGCAGGACAAACATTTCCAGTAGTGTGTGAAGGTCCCTGATTTTCTGCCATCTAAGCCCAAAGTATTCTGTATTTGTATTTGACCAAGGAGTGGCAGGGAGAGGGGTGAATGCAGCAGGACAGGGGTGCAGTTAGGGACAGCTCATTAGGAAATGATTAACTACCCAAGTGCCTTAGCAATTAGTGGGGTGAGGGGAAGCAGGAATGTCCCCTGGGCTCATGTGGCAAAGGATGACTCAGAACATGGGAAAAGTCAGGCTGAGGACAGCAGGGTGGGAGGCAAGCAGGGAATGGCTCTGGAGCTGCTGTCAGGAGAGCTGGGGGTCTGCATCCTCCCTGCCCACAGCAGCAGCAGCAGAGCCCCCACCACTCCAGCTGGAGGGACTCAGGGGAATGCTGTCATTCTGAACATTTCTCAGCCTCCTTGCTGGGCACATTCCCTGCCAGTGTTGGAGCAAGGCAGGAACCTGCCATGAACTTCTCCTGCTCCAGAAAGGTTCAGTTCAAGATGTGGCAGCTGCTCTGTGAGGGCTCTGAAAGGGGCAGTGCAGGAACTCCATTCCCCCTTTTCACACTAAACACAGCCAAAGGAACAGCTAACATCACCACGAGGTGCCACAGCCCACTGACACCTGGGGGTCACTGGTGTGGGTCCCCTTCAGGGATGGCAGCAGTGGCCACCCCCCTGCAGGCACAGACACCCTCCTGTCTCCTGGCTGCAGTGCCAAAACCCCTGCACTGTTCCAGCCTTGTGATCATCAGCCTGTGTGCCACTGGCAGAGCTTAAACAGACAAATGGATGGAGAGGTCCCAGGGTGACCAGAGCACTGTGCAGGGGATGTTTCATCCAGGTGCCAGAGAGACTGGACACACATTTACTCTGGGTTATTTCAATGTTTCAGCTGACCTTCAGGGAAGGTGCTACTTACAGCCACTTGTCTGATGCTGGGAAATAACCTGAAGCAGACTTTTAATTTTTTTTTAAAAGAACAAGTACAACAAAAATGTACTTACAGCAGAGAACTCCTGTTTTACCATCTTTGACATATTTTTTTTCCCATCCACAGTCCCTCTTGCTGTTTATAGTTGTTCCTCATGACTGAGTTTTCCTTCCTCTTTGTTCTTCCCCCCAGCTACTTTTCCACTACTGGGGATTTCTCAGAAATGTTAGGCTGCCAGAATTCACTTTTATTCTTAGAAACTGGAGCACAAGGGCAATTGCTTGGAAGCAAAATGACATCTGTGAAGAATGACTCTGGACATTGAATAAAATAGAAGAGGGGCAATTTGGAGGACAGAAGGCCAGAATTCCTGTAGGGCACTTACCTTCAGGACATTTAACATATAAAAGAGGTTATTTTGGCAAAAAGTTTCCTGGTGTAGAATATGTGACTGATCAGTAGATGCTGCTGAGGAGCAACTACTCGAAAACATTGGCTTCTCCTGGTTAAAAGAATTGGGCAACCCTCATCACTGAAGGAGGCAGTATCCTTCCAACAGCCTTATAAACCATGGCTTTATGCTTTATGTGTTTTATAGGCACAGACAGAAACAGATTTCTTGGGAAAACTTACAGAGGCAGGAAATAAAAAAAGGATGTAACTCAATGAGGTCCCTACTGATGAACACCACAAACACCCAACATTTTAAAAGGAGATTAGCACCACTGATAGCCATGATCTGAATGCTCCCACCAATGCTTCATTTTATTCTCCCCTGCTGGGTTATAAGCAAAACAAATTTCCAGGCACAGATCAACTCAGGCACCCCAGGATGAAAAACTGGACATGGTCAGACACTTGCTGTGGCAAGACCAGTCCTGCTGCCACCAGAGCAGCTTGGTGCTCCCCAGAGTGCTGGTCCTGCTGAGGGATGGAGCCACCAAGGAGCTGTCACAGCAAGCACGGGGCTGCTGGTCACTGAGGGTCCTCACAGTGAAGGGATGGCTTCATTTGAAGTGATTTTCCTGAATGAAAGATTTGTATCAACCTTGTCTGGCTTCTGCACTTCTTTAAGGGATGCAATAAATTAGAAGGGGGTAAGGGGCCAAAAGGAACATTCAAAATTCCAGTGGCATTTCTAGGAACTGCCTGGCATGCCCCAAGTTCCTCGCAGTGACTTGCTGGCCAGCCTGCAGGAGGGAAGTGGCTGGCTATGGCAAGGCATGTACGTGGAAGAAGTGCTCATCCCTGGGAAACAAACCAAAAAAGCCTCTGGAGCATCTCTGATTCCCTGTCATCTCCAGACACCTGAAGGCAGACAGTCAGTACAGCACTTTCCAGCCCCTGCTCTGACCAAGGGAGCACCAGCAGGGTATATATATTTATTTACCTTTGTAAATATCAGTGTGCCCCTAAAGGGCCTGAAATGCTGGAGGAATCCACTGAGAAGATTTCCACAGTCCCTGCTGGGGCAGCTTTCCACGAGCAGCACAGATGATGTGAGCCAGCTCCTTGCAGGGCAGTGGGAACATCACCCCACCTTCCCCCAGGACAGAGTGCCTGGAGGCACTCAGGTGAGCCAGTTTCTGCAAGACATCAAGGGTGGCTTCTCCCCTGGCATGGAACCAGCACATCAGCATCCCCCCATAGCACAGGGCATCGATGAACCCACCCCATGGCTGTAACATGCAGGTCTGATGGAGGCTTTTCCAGGAATTTTCTGGGAGCTAAAGCAACTCCTAGTACAGAATGTGGTGCTCACATGGTGGAGATCACATTCATGGTAAGGGACAGCACCATGCAAACGTGTCTGAAACCACTCCTTGAATTTTACTGAGTGTGTGTGAGGAAATGGCTCTCCTGAGGTCACCAGAAGATCTGGGGTAAAACACAGATTAAGCACCTGGTGTCCCCAGCTCACCACAGATCCACAGTCTCTGCAGTGTGCAGGGTATCATCACTCTCCTTTACTGCAGCTGCTCCTCTTTGCATCCCTTAGCAGAAATTCCAGCCACACTGAAGTATGCCTGGTCGTTATTTAGATGTCCCTGTTAAATATGTAGGTATTTATTGAGATTTTATTACATATACAGATTTTATTACATATACAGATACCCCTCCAATCCCCAGGCTGGAGGGACTCTAAAAAGAGAATTAAGCATTACACAGAGCTTGTCTCTGGCTCACTTCAGGGTGGACACTGCACAAATAACCTTCCCTGGCTGGACTCATTCTCCAGCAGGATCTGTGCTCTCTTGATCACTTTATGACTCCAAGCCCAGTTCTCAGGAGTGCTGCCCTTGGGAGGAAGAGTGGAGGTTGTGTGCTCTGGTTTCTGCTTTCTGTCCAAAGGGCTTTTTATTTTTCTTAACTTCAATGACCTCACATCAAGATAGACACTTCCCTTACCACTGCTTTATCTCTCTTCCAGGACTTGCTTTTCTCCTGGGCAATTGCCATATTCCTAGCTAGATGCTGGAGTAGAAAGAGCATGATTCAAGTTTGGGAATCCATGGGGAAATATCAGCAGCCACTAATGAGTGAGTGCAGCATAGGAACCTGCCACAAATTAACAGCCAGGGAAACAACCTAAGTCTTTATTTAAGTGTAGTTTTTTTTAAAATGGGCTGTTAAGTGACTCAGCTGCAGATTACTGGGAAGTTACAGGTAATCTTTGCAGGACAAGGAGGGGCTGTGTTAGGAGAAAATGAGGTGCTTTGCAGCATACAATGTGTTGTAAAGTGTTAGGACATTTATTAATCATACGTGGGCAGACAACTTCACACATTCTACCAGAATCTACTGTACCAATGTAATTTCCACATTGTATCTCTGTAAGTGTTATGAATCAGCCAATATGTGACATTAATTATCTGCATTTAGCATTGTGCAAACTGACATTATGATCAATTATGGAGTAACACATTATGGAGTAACTGTTTACTGAAGCACAGAAGTAATCCCCCAGTTCTCTAAAATATTCTGGAATTATTCTGTACATGCCTATATCTAACCAAATCCTGGTTTTGTCCAAAAGTAACATTTTTCCATGGCTGAGAGGTGCAGCATGCAGTGCTCAACATCTGCTTCAGCAGCAGGTTCCATGGAGGTGGCTCTTCTCCCACCACCATGGGGGATCTTCTTCACTAATTCACCTCTTTGGAGAAATGTTTTTCTAAAGTTCTAGGAAATTGCTTCATGGCCTTGGATTTCTTTTTGATGAAATTCAAAAAGACTTTGAATTCTTTGAATTCAATTTGAATTGAATTCTTTGAATTTCAATGTCTCTCCTCCTCTATTTATCCATAACTGGAAATACAAAGTATTTACCATTTTCAGGAACTGTTTCAAACAATGATGGAAGAATGCAGGATGTTTGGTCTAAGAAAAAGAGAAGGGAGAATAGGTAGAAAAAATATCTTCCATAATGAAGATTTCTGTGCAGACAGTGGCAATCCAAATGTTCCCTATGCCCACTAAAAACAGGGCAAGAAAAAAATCATGTTAATTTTCTGAAAAAAATGTCTAGGATAAATATTAGAAAATAATTTTCTGATTTTACAGAGAGATGAGTCTTGGAACAACACAGAAAAGTTTGGACTTTCCTCTTCCAAAGTTCAGAAGAGCTGAGGCAGACTTTGGCCAGGAAAGGCTGAGGACAACACCCTCAGTAGATGCTCTTGAAGTAGGTGACCTGTGATTTTAGGATTCAGGCCATGAGGACTGTCCCAGCAGACTGACAGAGTTCCAGGGCTGGAAGAAGCCCTGGACAGTAACAGCCAGCCATCCCATCCCTCAGGGGCTCCTTAGGCAGAAATGGATCTGCTGTGCTCAAAGCAGCAGTGCAGAGCAAAGGACTCCCACAGCAGCTTTGGAGCACAGCTCCCAAGGAATGTGTTTTCCATTTTCAGCCTCTGTAGTTCCAGAACTGGGAGTTCCCTCTGTATTTATGCAGAATTCAGCACAAACAGGCCTTTGAACACCGCTGAAACAGAAAAATCAAAATGTGATCCTTTCCACCTTGAGAAACAAGCGTGTCCCAAACACTCTTATCTCAAAGGCAGAAGTGACAGGCTGTGGAAACAGTCAGTCTGGAAATTAATCTTTTGAACAGGAGCTGAGTCTGAATAGATTATATTCATATTTGTGTTTGCCTGTTTTGAGTTACATGATGCTGTTTTCATCTTCAGCTGAATAAAATTTTATAACAATTTTTTTTAAAGTCCAGCAAATTTTTCAAATTTACTACTGAAGTAAGTTGCACCAATGCTGATTTTTAGTAAGTGTAACCAACTTGGTCTTATTCAGTTGGAGGCTAGATAAATACCTCCTTTGAGCCAAATCCACCTTAACCAAAGCTTACACAAATCTCTTAATATCAGTAATACCATGCCTGCTAAACCCAGTAGTTATTTTGGTTGTGTCTGGCAAGATAAAATGATCAGTACTCAAACCCAGTGATTCTGTCTGTTGCCACATCACTGTATATTGCCACTGTCTATTTTACAGCAGTGTGGATGTGCAAAAATTCCCCCACAAAGTGTCCTTGTTCATGCAGGGCACAGGTATGTGCTCTGCCATGTCACACCACTGTGCTGTAAGCAACAGAGGCCACTCTAGGACAGGACAAAACTCCCTTCTGGCATCCACTGGAGCTCTCCTGAAGGCAGTTCCTTATCCATTTCCTTTTGGTGTGCTATCATGGTCATGTTTGTATGGTAGCAATGCGAGGAAGGCATATCTCCAAATAAATATTTACAGGAAACATCCTTGTTTGGCAAACAAACGAGCACTTGCTCTGGAAATCCTGCTGCACCAGTGACATCCCTGTGGTACTGCTTGGTAGCATCAAAACATTCTCTGCAAGAAACACTGAACTGTTTGCATTGGGGTGAGAGCACATGCCTTCAGACACATCATTTCTCTCTGTGCTCCTCCCAGCTGTCTTTACTTTTCACAGAGCCTGCCAGCCCTTGCCTCTCCCAAATCCATTCATTCCTTTTTCATTTAGGGCTTATCTTGGCTGTCAATGAACCCAAAGGGGCTCCAGACACATTCTTTCTCCAACCTGCCCTTCTTCCAGCCGTCCCTTGGATGTATTTTTGTGGCTGTATCATCAGAGGGGCATAACACAAAAGGAGACCCCACTGAATCACTGCACAGCATTTGATACACCAGCCTTTCCTCCAACACTGCAGCTCTTGGCTCACTTGACCCTTCTGTAGCTAAGGGGAATCCAGGGAAAACACAGCTTTAGTCCAAATGCTGGTTGTTTGCCCACCTCTAAGTGATTGGGAGTTCACTAATAAACCATTGTAACTCAGTGTAAAGAGGTGAGCAGAGGCACAAATCAGTATTTTCTGCTGAAAGGAAAAGCAGACACAGCGTAAAGGTCACCTAAATTATCTGACCCTCAATTTCTTCCATGTAACAAAAATACATGGCAGCATGAAATATAAGCCAATACATGCCATTCATGCCACAAAATAAGTTATTAGGGCATAAATCAAAATCCACATTCTCCATTCTTTGTACTTCAGCAACAAAAGATGTCTGGCAGCTCAGGAAGATGATTATCTCTACATACATCACCTTCTCCTCCCTGATCTTTTCCCTTGAATTTTGGCACTTACTTAATCATTGAGGTCCTTTTTTTTTCAGGAACATGAGCAGCCTTTAGCATGGAAGGTATCTGAATGTGGAATCCTACATACAGTAAGTTTCACCTTAAAAAAGGAAAAAAAAAAAGGAACATTTTTATAGCTTGTTATATCTGGTCAATATTTGTGCAACTATCTACCTTGTGTTTGAACTAGCTAAATAAAAATTCTCCATCAAGAGAGATGAGTATTTTTCTTTCCTTGCTGAGACTGAATTTCCTTTCTTTAGATGGCAATATCATCTCATGACCTCAACCTTCTCAGCAGAAATCAAATATGAATGTGTTTGGAAATGGGTCATGAACCTGAATACTGAAAGATGAGTTCAGAAACACGTTGTGGATCACAGCTGGGTTAAAGAACATCTTAGAAATGTCCCAGGTTCTTCAAAAAACACAGTCCCACACAAGGAGATGTGTAGTGCTTGATAAGCAATAGGACATAGGAGTCCAGGGCTCTGCCCTCAAAACCCAAACCACTATGGAGGCAATGGTTTATTTCCACTGGAGGCAATGATTTCTTTCCCAAAACTTGCTATTTATATGCATTAGGCAAAAAAATCCCAAGTAACTCCAGTTTATGGTTGCCCAGTAACATCTCTTGGTGCTCCTCAACCTCTTCTTCAAACACTGCAGTGCTGGCCTTGTGTTCCCCACACAGCTCAGGAATACAAGACACCACACCAGAATGATGCTGAGGAGATACTCAGTGCTGGAGTTATTCACGCCAAACTTAGACCAGAGTAAACTGGTTTGAATTGAGCCTCTTGAAATGAAAAAGAAGGAATTGCTTTCTCATTTGGCTCACACATTTGAGTCAAGGTTAGTCAAGCTCACCTCCTTTCTCGTGGACCTGCTGATGAAGAAGTAAGCCTCCTCCACACCCTGGGGCTGCAGATCATTCACAGCCACCACGTGGTCTCCGTGGTTAAACAAACAGCCCAGCCTGAGAGGACCAGCCCACTGAGAGATGCTGTGGAGGGCAGAGAGCAAAGGAAACACAGAGGATATAACACAGAGGATATCCTGTATCACTGCACTTTCTGGACAGGATTGCATTCATGGGGCTGCCCTCTGGAGGTGACACACGCGTCCAATGATTTTGTACATTTTTGATCTGGTTCTGGTTGAAACCATCACTAATTATTCCACAGCATGCTGGATTCTTCTTTACAACATTTGAAATACAAACTCAAGTGCAAAAAGAACTGGAGAGAGCAGAAGGAATCACTGAAGTGCCAGCAAGCACTGCCCCTGCCCTGTTCTGCCCTGCCAAACTGCACATGGGTGTCTGCAGCTGAACTCTTCTGTGCCTGACTTATTCCCATCTCACAGGCACTGCCACAAGACATCCAGACTTACCATATTCGTCCTGCTGCTTCAGTAAGCTTTAGGTAATTGTTAATATCAGCCAGGGGTACGAAAATATCCAATTTCTGCAGCTGCATCTCATCTGTAACTTGACTGTGAGAGAAAAACATCAGAGACCACAGAATCACAGAACAGCTCAAATTGGAAGGGACCCATAAGGATTATTGAGTCCAACTCCCTGCTCCTTGCAGACTCCCTAAAACTAAATGCTATGACTAAAAGCACGGCTGAAGTGCCTCTGGAATGCTGACAGGCTTGGCAAGATGAAACCCATGAACATGTCTGTCTCCTCTGCTACCAGCTGGAGAAGACACTTACCTGAGCAGTATAGACAGGTGAACCACTGAGAGGGGTAATGAGTTTTGCCTTCTCTGGAGGGTTGGCTGCAGGCTGGTGCTGCTTTCTGGGAATTTTGTGCCTTTGTCTGCTTCCAAGTCTCTTGGACTTGCACTGTTGCTCTGGCATTTGGGAGGGGATGGGAGCCCATCCCGTCTGCACGTGAGCTGGCATGTCTCATCCAGCAGCTTGCTAAAGAGGAATGATGATAAAAAAATTAAGGGGTTTGACAATTCCAGGGACTCTTGCCGTGTTTGAGGCTGGATCAAGTAGCCCTCAATAAAGCAAAGAATAACAAGTTCTTGTAGAATATGCAGTGGACAAAATAAAATCCAAGTAAAATAAACAGCATTTCTAAAAATGGACCATAAATCTCAAAATAAAGGTTTTCATATGCAAGAACTATTTATTAAGCCTGCAAACATTTCAGCTAACAGCATGCCTTGACAAAAAAACTGAGTACAGATTGTTGGCCTTGGCAGTACTGGGCTCTGCAGGGATGTAAAGCTGTCCCTTGGGAGATGTGATAACTCAGAACTACTTGAAATCATTTTAGTTTTATTTGATAAGCCTTATATTGCCCGGAGCTGACCCCCATTGTGCCCCAAACAAGACTGGGATTAGTACCAAAAGCTGCTCTTGGTATACTTTAACTCAGATGGCATAACCTTGTGAGGTTTTTTATAGTTATTCCCCTTGAGGGGGTCCCAAAGACACAGACAAGTCTGAATTAATCTACTGGGATTTTCTGGTCAGTGGGTCTGCATTTCCAGTTGCCTCCCTCCATGTGGCCTAAGATCTGACTGTCTGTAGGTGTCAGGCCACAGCTAACAGCTACTGACCCCTCCTCTGGCTCAGGAGGAGTTTTACCCTGCAGACACAATTCTCTGCAGTATTCAGTGCTGTACTGTGAAGGTTGTAAATTTTCCTTGTGGCCCTGGAACTGTGACACAAAAGTTCAGGTCATTCTTTGTGACACTGTGCCTTCAAAACACACAGCAACAGAGCTGCTCTTTGGATGGCAAAATGAAAGGGAGGATGTGTCCTAACTCACACAACTTCTTCATGGAAAAGCTGGGAGCTAATGCCCCATCTCTAGATAATGCTGCCTGCTTTGGAGAGCGCTGGTCTGAAAGGTTGTTGGAGTTTGGCTGCAGTGACGCAGTAAATGCTGAGCTGTTGTCATGAAAACCCAGAAAAAGCGTGAGTCAACAAAAGGTGCTGCATTGTACAGTGAGAGCCTGTGTAAGTGCAGGAGTCTGCAGTGTGAGCTCAAATTTCATGTTGATCAGTTTGAATTTGACTCCAGTGCTCCCATGAATGCTGAACTTTGTGAACTAAGACCCAGCAAGGACTCGTTCAAACAAGATGCAGCCTCTAGATCTCGCTATGCAAATACCAGAGATGTCAGCTCTATCTCTAATGCTGTGCCACATTCAATTTCCAAAACCCTAATGAAGTTGTTACTTACAGTGATTTCATTGACATATAAATGTTCTCCTTTACTGGGCTGCTCTGCACTGGCTTCTCTTGCACAGGGACATCAGACTCAGCTGTAGGGTCAGGCTTTGATGCTTCAGTAGTGCACTGTCAGAAGCACACAGCAATATAAGACATTAATGTCATTGCCCTGCCTACAGAAGAAACTCCCATTAATTTCCTTATTTTGTTCAGTGCTCATGCTTTTTCAACATATTGGCTAATATAGCCTGGGTTTCCTCAAACGAGCCAATTCCCAGAAACTGGGAGCTAGAAAGGTGCTTGAAACTTAAAAGTTAATGCTGGAATTATTGGCACTGCCAGACTGGGATATGACCAGCTATATTCTGAAGTACTACCACCAAAAAAAAAACCCCATAAAAATTGTTGCCTTTTAATTTAAGCAGGCTGAAAAAGGAGACTTGTACTTTGAGTATGCTTGACTTAGAGCACTTAGATTATATGACCACATCACCATTATTGATGTCCTTCAGTCAGATGTACAGTCTGTGACTTCTGCAGAAAACTGATCACTTATCTTCTCCTGAAATTAGCCCCACAAACTGGGTGTCAAAATTTGTACGAAATTAACAGCATGATTTCTCCTCTGCCTTGTTTCACAGAATTCCAATATGTACTGCAGTATTTTTAAAGTACTGCTTTTATGCAGCTTACTGGTTTTTCAACAGAATTACATTTCAAAATGCATAAAACTAATGTACTGTTACATTCTCTAAATGAAGCTTCCAATTTCAGAAAAAAACCCAACCCTACCCCATTATATAATAGGCAAAATCCATTAACAATGAAACAGTCAATTTGGGGAATCTCAACAAAATCAGCAATGTTTTTGTCAAAATGCCCCTTGGGCCCAGGAAGAGCCTTTGAATGAGTTTAGTGTATTTTTTTTCTTGTTTAAATGAAAGCTCTATTACCTAGTGCTTTATCTATGTATTCCTTTTGCAAGGTACAAGTGGTTCCTCCTACCAGCTCCTCTTTGGCTCATTAAATGTCTCCTGTGTCCTTGGAGCTGTTAACAGGGCAGCAGAACTCACAGCTGATAAACTACCTTAGCTAAAACATTGCTGGGAGTTTGGTAATAATCTTCTTCATCCTTTTTGATGTTTTCCTCTGGATCTGACAACAGCAGGTTTTCCTCACTTCTTCCCAGAATTTTATTATCCTGCTGAAAGAATGGGTTTGTATTTAACAGGCTCAGCTATACAGATTAGCATGCATTTTCCCTTTTTGTGCAGAAGTAACAGAATCAGCAAATATTCACAGAAAACATGGTAAGATACATCCTGTTGGCATGAGTGACAATTACTTAACAAAGAGTTTTCAAGATCTGGGCCTGGATGAGAGAACCACCAATAAAAAGCAAAACACATCAGATGCTTGAAATGGGGACTCACACTGCTAAAAGGAAGTAAATACAAGGGATTAGTTAGGAAGTCAGTTGTCTGCATGTCACTGAGCAGAGAATATGTCCAGAGATGTTAGCAGATGTTAAACTTATGAGGCAAGAGAAATATTTTTATCCAATGAACAAGCATTGTTGTTTCTCATTCTCTATACAGCAAGGTTATTTATTTTTCACACACGCCGAAACAGAAACATGAGCTTTGTGCTATTCCCTCTGCTTCAGGCTAAAAAGCTAAAATCCAAATTCCTTATCTTTGAACCCTCGTGGTCAGCCTGTCCCAGCCTGAACAGCTGCATATAATACCTGCTCTCTGAGGCATTGTAAGTATGAGAAGAATTAATGAATGAGACAGAAAAGGTATGCACAAGGAAGAGACACAAAGAAATTCTTGACATGCACCCAGAGCAGGACTGGTTAAAATGAGACCAAGGGTTAACTCTGCATTTCTGAGCTCAGACTCACAACTGAATTACTGCATCTTTATAAAGTACTGTGCATCAGCTGGGCTACGCTGACTGCCCATGGCATTGCAATGTAGTTTCAACTATTCACTTCTTTCCACTAAATTTAGCTGTATTATCTCATACTTGCTGTCAGCCTATGTACAAGGATGGTGATTGCAGCATGAGATTTACCACCCTGTTAGCTGTGACAGCAGAACAGACTCTTTGCCCTGTATCTCAGCCACTCCAGGTCAGAGTTCAATGCATAAGCTGTCAGTAAAGATGGGTTTAAGCTGCAGAGGGGTGTGGTAGAGCCTTGGTTGTGCCTTCTGTCCTCTTGACTCTGCTGCAAAGGCAGCAATCCACAGCAGAGGAAAACTGCTGCAGGCACTGGTTCAGGGAACACAGGTCAGAACACTTAGCCACTAATACAAGATAACATTCATCTTTTTATCTTTCCCAATCACTCCTACTAGATATGGAAGTGAAATTACTTGAAGACATATTAATGCTGACAGAAGGTCAGTTCTAAGACGTGCCTCAATTCAACAAGCTCTTGTTCTGTAATTTAGTTACACTGACTCGATTGCTGCTGGCAAAGGCTGAAGAAATAAACCATTTAGGAACAACTGTGGCACAGCTGAGAAATGTGCAGGGAGGGACAAATCCTGAACCAGTGTAAATGCAGAGCTTTCTTTATAAACTTTGCGAGAGCTGCCACAAGTTGCAGTTGCTGCACAGAAACTCTGGGGCTCTGACTCCAAAATACTGAACACAGGTATTTTAAGCAAGATATTTTAGAAGATCATTTTCAGTGGTAAGCGAGAAAACAGACTAAATATTTAGGAAACTTTCATAGTGGAAATCAACTCGATGTGCTAGGAAAGTAGGTGGATAATCTGTAGTCACAGATAGCTAGGTGAGATAAAAGCCAATTCACTTCTGCAGATGGAACAAGGCAAGAGCTGTTTGATTTGTTCTGCTCACCAGGCTTGGGAAAACTCCTCTTGGTGAGTCACACTGAGCCTGATGGGGGCCAGGATCTGAATAAGGCCTGTTCTTGTCTTCTGAGGAACCATTCTCCTGTATGAAAGGGAAAAAGGTTGACTCCTCATAAAGATACACTGGAGGTGCCTGACCCACTTTCAGCTTCCTCTCCCTGGGCCATTTGCACAGAGCTTTGTGACTACAGAAACTCAGCAATTCCTTGGCTGCTATTTCACCCTGACACTGGACTGCAATTGCTGTAGGACAGCAGCAATGCTTTCCCTCCCTTCTATTTAAATATTGAGGGGAAAGTCAGTAAGGCAGAGAGGAATTGGATCTGAACTCTCCTCTAAGCTTTGCAGCCTAAAAACAGAGAGAGAAATAAAAGCACAATCACAAATCAGGAGGAATGTGGCTAGCAGCTGCCAAAACAATCATCACATGCCTCTGCCAAGGCATGTCAAAGCAAATCTTCAGGAGTTTACTTAATGTTCACTAAAATTTGCCAGTCAGTTGAGACAACCAGTGAGGATTGTCTCTCATTGCCTTCACTTACATGCAGACTTGCCCCTAAAGTATTTCCCTTGCAGGGATTCTGTGGTGTTACACCCTGGTCCTCCTCAGGAACTCCACCAGAAGAGACCACCCAGGCACCCACTGCAGAAACTCTGAACAACTTTTGATGGAGGAAAACCAACTATGCAAAAGAAATGTCACAGTCATGCCTAGGCACAGACTCATTATGAAGGACAGTTAATTTGTTTACCTTCTGGTAGCTTTGCCTGTCTGGAAAGCTGGCCATGTCTACAGAACTCAAGAACAGTGGCAAAGAGGAAGTCCGGCTTCTGACTTCTGGGTTTGGAAGATCTTGGCTCTAGAAATAAGGGAAAAGCAGTAGAAGAAAACAGGCACCTGTTGGGTGTGGGCTAAAATGTACTGACACATCTCACTAGAGCAAATTTTATTTCTACGGGCTCAGAGGCATTGCCTGCATGGCATTTTTCAGGCAGACATAAATTTGCCCTGCTTGCATTTTGAGCTCTGTGGAAGCTGCAGGGATGTGAGTACTTAGTGCTGAGTCTAAACTGGTGGGCCTGGCTGGCTGACAAGGTGCAGAAACTTGGGCCTGAGCTTGAACTACCAGGGCTTCCAGCTGATTCATAAAATTGACAGACTGATGTAAAACAGCATGGAAATGTATCTGAAATCCACACCCTAAGTATAACACACAAGTTTTCACTCTGATGCATCACAGGTGTGGTTCATTGCAGCATAATATCAATCTTCTCTCATTTCCATAGGGCATACTCTTCAAAGAGATTTCTTCAATGTAAAAGTGCAGACAGACTGTGCAAAGCCTGCTTGATGCATAAAGCCAGGCTACAGGATTTATATGAAAATGAATTTCTGAATAACCAAGGTCAGAGGCAACTTGCAAGGCAAAGATCAGGAAAATTCCTTTGCACAGTTTTGTAATGAAAAAGAGAAATGCCTTTTCTTGTTTTCCTAAAATAAAGTACAGTAACATGTCACCTGAGGGCAGCATCCACTTCTTTTGTCCTCCCTGCAGACTGAAGATATCAGAGTCACCCAGTCGTCTATTTCCTGCCTGAAGTTGGAACAAGAGGAGTGAAAGAAGTTAAAACTTACTGACAGGTAACACACAAGGGCAATTCTTTTGCCTACCTACTTCTTCCTATGGGGCCCAAAATAAAAATTCCTGAGATCAAGGGGAAAAACCCTGCACATTTTCAGGAAAGAGTGCTTGTGTGGTCATAGCCAGATGGCAAAATCTGACTCAGAGAGCTAACAAGGCTTGGGAGTGCATTTGGGCCACCAGGATGAGAAACACGCCATGAAAGGGCTGCTGAAGCTGTTTTTCATGTTTGCAGTGGATTTAGTTGGATTAATTCTGGAATGTTTCCCAGGGAGTGTGGGCTGTGAGAGCCGCGCCCCAGGGGAAGGCACTGGGTGCCACGCTCAAGCAGCACCCAGGTATGTGTTTTTCTTCTTATCAGAATTTCACACATCAGCTGCTCTTCTGCAAAAAAGCCAAAATTCCCCCTGATGTGCTCGTGACTGGGAAAGTGAAGAGGAGATGCTGGGAACCAGCAGCACTGTGACAAACATCCTCCTCCCTCACCCAACTGAGCTTTGGCTGATCACCTCCACAGAAACAGCTTCTGCCCCTCTTCAGGACTCAATTCCAGCCTGAACAAGCACAGACTGCACCCCCCTGCTGCACAGTTTGAAATGGCACTGCCATCACCCTGCCATCTCTGTGCTCCCTCAGCTTTCACATGCTGGCTGCAGGGAAGGGGAGCTCACCTGCCTGGACCAGCAAAAAATTAACCCAGCCACGAGCAAGGGGAGGCAATGCCATAGAAAAAAGCTGTTTTCTATTGGGCCAGGCAGCTGAATCACCTCATCCCAGAGCTGGGCCATCAGCAGCTGAGACACAAAAGGGAAGGAGTGGCTGTGAAGGAGCAGGGCCCTTCCTTGGGGCACAGCTTGGTGCTACATTGCTTTAACAGCACTGCCTCGCTGCTTTCAGTGCTACATTGCTTAAACAGCACTGCCTCGCTGCTTTCAGTGCTACATTGCTTTAACAGCACTGCCTCACTGCTTTCAGTGCTACATTGCTTAAACAGCACTGCCTCACTGCTTTTGCACATCCTGCTACGCCCACCTGCTGTCCCCAACGAGGTAGTAACGTCTGTTTCCAGTGCTGATGGACATCACCTGCTCAGGAAGGCATTTAAACATCTTCCTCACTGTTTCCATGATTTCAGTGTTGCTTATGCCAACTTGAATACTCATGATTCTGTGAAGATAACCATAGGAAACATCCTGTATAACTCTACACAGTTACATACAAATAGACACACACATATTTGTGTGCATGTCCATATTTTACTCTGAGCACAGTGTAATATGATGAGATCTGCGAGGGGAAAGTTGAACATTTTTCCACAGAAAAAATTGCTCAAGAAAATAAAGGCACACATTCAAAAGAGGTGGTCTTTCAAAAAAGAAAGTCTTCAAGCAAAATATATAAAATTAACTTTTGCAAAGTGCCCAGACTATGGATCCTCATTTCTGGAAAAGGGGCTTTTGGTTTAATTCAGAACCTTGAAAAAAACAGTAGTAAGAAAAATTTCTTGTGGAAGTTTTTTAACCACTATAAAACAATAGATTTGATTTGAAACTAATTGTATATTAATAGTGTTTTAATGGAGGGGAAGAGGAACAGAAGTACTCTTAATGGATACTTGAAGCACTTGAAGCACTACTTCCATTAACTTCCAAGAAGCCAAATTAATAAAAGTAATAACAACAATAATTATGGTAATAATGTAACCACAGACCACTGAGCAAGCTGCAATATTTTTGAAAGCTTCACAATGTAAATCCTTTTAATAGAAGAAGCACAACAGCAATGTGGTGAGTGACCTCCTTGCCTAACAATTCCAGGAGCCTGGAGTATTACCCTCTAGACCTGACAGGAAATATTTACATTTCCCATTACATTTTCTGTTTCTCTTGCACATATTTCATACCACCCATGGCATGGTGAAGGGTGCCAGTCCAAAGGCAGTGACACTCAGTCTTGCTGCAGCAGGCATGTGCTGACAGGAGAGGAACAACCAACCCAAAGGAGCCAAGCAGGCCAATTCCTTGGCAGAGTAAGAGGCAGTGAGCAACCATCATCAGCCCAAAGGGTTGTGAGAAAGTCAGGAAAGCTTTGCACAAACCTGCAAAGCACTTTGTGAAGCTGCAGGCTGGGGAAGGGTGTGTGCCAGAGCTGAGAGTTGCACAGCCTGTCCTGACTGACACGTGAATGAAAGCGTGGCACTGTCCTCCCAGGAGGTGCAAGGTGCCCTACTGCAGGAACACAGCCTGTGGGGTCATGGAGCCAAGCCAGGTATCCCACTGGCAGTGGGATACCCACATCACAATCACTCACACAAAAGTAAATCACAATAAAGCAATTCAGCGTTTTCACTTTTACAAATATCATAGCTGCACCCAAGGCCTACCAATCCCCTGGGACTCTTTTGTGGAGTTCATTGGGTTTGACTCAAGAGCCCAGTCCTGACTTCAGTCAGGAACAAGTGCTTGTGCAATCAGTGGCCATTGAAGAGCGCTGATACATGACTCAAAATAAAAAATATGATGCATTTGAGCTACATACTGATCAACAGCTATGGAGCCTTTCACGTGTTGGCCTTTTAGATACTTCAGGATGTAATGCCCTGTGCTGGACTTGGACAGGACAAACAGACGCCTTTTCCAGGAATTCTGCCAAAGAGAAAGCAATTTGTCTCTCATTAAAATTCAGGACAGCAGATATGAGGGATTGCTGAAATATGACTAATCTGTGCTGGTATACCTGTGAGCTGAAAAGTTGAAGAGGTGGTGATTTGATGAGGAATCCGTGCTTGCAGACTCCACCTTCAGGGCAAAATGTATTTTGAATTCTCACTAATCAAAGAGAAATGAACAGCACCATTACTTAACTTGCTGTCAATTAATCTCTTTAAAAAGACCTGTTTGAACTGGAAATTGTTGCTTAGCACTGGGTTTCTGGGCTTAAATGGACATAAAACACAAATCAAGGCTATAAAATATAGAGCCAGGCCCTGCTACCCTGATGTTAATACTGACAACTGGCCCAAATTGCAAAGTAATGGTAGTGAAAATGTAGGGGCTCAGAATATATCAGGAGCTGCTGTCTTATTTAACTGATCTTATTTAACTTTTGGGGTCTGGTCTTATTTAGCTTTATAATTAGTGATCTGAAATGCACCCCTAAAGAAATTAATAGATGGCATTTAGGCAAGGATAGATCATCTCACAGCTTTTCCACTGAAAAATTTAAGTATAAGAAATTTTGTACCTGCAGAATTTCTTTTACTTGTAGAAGCCATCCTGATTGTTTCTTCCACCCAGATAACAAAAAGCAAAAATGCTGAAGCTAATTCCTTTCAGTTTGCTTGCTGCAGAGCAGCATTTCACTGCACACACAACTGCTGTTGAGAAAATCAAAATCTTACAATGGTTTTCATACTGATGATCAAAATACATAAAATAGCCATAACAACTATTTATTTAAATATATTCATAAATAATTTTATATAATATTAAATCGTACACTATATGCTACATTTGTTATTTTATAATACAATCACAAAGTTACAAATAACAAATATTACCCACTTTTATAGGCCAAAAAGATGATTTGCCTAGAAGTGATGAGGGCTGCCAACAGAACTTCATTTGGCCCTTTCTTTTGCACTAGTCACAACACCTGTAACCTAGGAATGCTGCCTCCATGTGTGTTTCTGACACTGCTTTGCCAGTATGATCAGTCCTGCACAAAGCTGGCATAACTTGGCCTAAAGAGTTTAAAATATATGTGGAAAATACATTTATAATACTATACAATTTTAATAATTTGCAAGTTTGTCGTATTAATACAATGCCTTTTCAAAAGTTTCCCTTTGCCTTACCTCAAAACTCTCCTTCCCTGCAAAATCAGATCTTGGCTGCAAGTTGTTGTACCTACAAGGAGGTTACACAGACCCCCTTGTGCCACCTGAAGTCACAGAGCCTCTCCTGGGAAAATCTGAAGGATTACAAGTGCTGCTCTCTGGCTCTTTGCTGAAAACCCTGGCTGCAGTGAGAGATTTAGGGGTTTTCCTCTGTTTCTCTTTCTTCAGTGATTTGCTCCATGGTGCCAAAAGTAAACATGGTCCAGTCAGGAGTAGGGTGGTCAGGAATGGGGTGGGTTTCACATGGAATTTTACCCCTGAGACACAACTAAAGATATGGACTTTCATTCCTCCTGTTCCAGGCTGTAAATGGGAATGACCCACTGCAAGCTTAGGTCCATCAGAGATTTCTGCACATTTCTGTCTGTATTTTTTGAGGTTTTTTTTCAGGGAAACCTTTGCAATTTTTGCCTTTTGGGAAGAAAGATTTGTTGTAGAAATGCCGTGATAAACTGTTATGAAATTTTCTTCTAGGGTTTTCATCTGTTGTCTACCAGAAAAATAAAAGGACGAAAAAGCAATTTCCAAAACTAAAAATGACTGTACACAAAGTCAATAGTCAGGGCACACACCTGGGGTTGCAATGAAAGGCAATGTATTGTTCTGTTTAGTGACTGACAGTCACCTCAACTGGCAAACGATGCAATTACTACAAAACAATGTTCCAAGAGTCTCTGACAGGATAAAAGTCTCTTCTGGATGTCAGTAAAAGTCAAGATTTGCATGTAGGAGGACAAAAACCCGTGAGATTAGTTGTGCTATCTCACTCTGCCTTTTGGGAAAAAGTTTTTAATTGTTACATCTAATTGTCTTCTCAACTGAAAGCAACATGTAAACAGGTTATGTCTAATTGAAAACAGAAAATGCCAGTTCCATGATTATACCCCCTCAGATTTTTGTATGCCAGGCATTAAGGGATTTGATTGCTTCAAACCTTTTGAAATGCAATGAGACATTTCAGTCAAAACGCAAAGAAAATGCCTCCAATCATTATGATGAAAGCTGTTCTAAAACTTCAAAAATTTCCAAGATAAGGAAAACAAACTGTGTTAATACTTACAAGCAAAATGTCTTCATGGTGAAGAAGGTTATTAGAGAAATACACCTTCAGGTAAATCCAGATTCCCTGTACTGCCTCCTGCAGCAAAACACGATGTGTCCTTGCCCTGCATTGGGACTGCCCTCTTATAGTCCTTGTATAAACACAAACACCTGAAATATGACCCACAAGGAAATTCCTGTTTCTGCATGGGAAGTAACTGAAGACTCCTCTGGAAAGGGGAAATCCAGAAGATTAATATTCACTTAGAAGCAATGAAAAATATGCACATTTGAGGCAGTGATAAATGTCTCCCACACAGAAGAAAAGCCTGGAGACAGCCTGGTTTTGTTGGTTCAGCTTTCTGAACAGTCCCTTCATTTCCCAAGCTGTTTCTAAAACATAATATCCACCCATGGCTGGAATATAAAGCAGCAGTAAGAACCCTAAAAGATCATAAAAGTTCCATAAGTTGAAGCTAATTTCAGATTTAAACAGCATTTAGTTAAACATACAATGGTGGAGCAGGATTTCTTATGCTGCCTATGTCATGACAAGGTAATTTCAGTGTTAGTCTTGGCTGAATTTTTGGGATTCACTCCAGAAACATTCAGTGTATCAATAATGAAAGTGGATTTACACACTAATTCCCTTGCCATCTGCAGATGGCAAGGGAATTGCTTTCCAATAGAAAATAGTCATAAATCTGATCAGAGAAAAAAGCTAAAACACCCTTTTAAATCACTATTCAGCAAGCTGGCTCTGGTGGAGTGAAAGGGTCAAGGGCTCCTCACTCTGAGTGGGCTCCTTCAGGCTCACAGCTCTCAGCTCTGTCAGAATCACCACTCAGGGCTGATGCCTGCTGGTACACTATTTTCTTTTGAAATAATATTAATTTTATCTGGGCATCATCTAAAGCAATGCTCATCTAGCAGAGATCCTGGTTCTGACACAAGGGGATTTTTTTCTGTCTTTCACTTCTTCTCTAAGTTAATCTTTCCATGTTACTTTCCTCTCTGGCAGTGTATTCAGGTATTTTATGCTGATCTTTCTGTATCTCATATATTGGAACTGGCCTGAAGTTCTGCAGACAGGGGAATATTGTTCACAGAAATTTAAAAACAGGCTAGACCTCAAGCAAATAAACACTAATGAACTAAAAAGACATGAAAGAGCCTCTAGAGAAGTAACAAATACTGAAATGTTGGCTGGCCATGGCAAACCAGGAACATCCTTAATTCCAGAAAAGAGCTTAAGATGGAGCTATTTGGCAGAAGCAGCAGGGAGAACACTTTCACATGCACTGCTACAGCACTGTACAATTTACTGTACAAAGGGCAAGATGAAGCACTGGTGGAACATGGTATTTCCAATAAAATACTTCCACTAACTTTGGTTTACTCCAAGAGAGGAGGTGGCCTGTCCAACCCAAGTCACCCAATGCCAAATTGCTTTTCTAATCTACCTTTCCCCTGACACTGCAAACCTCCTCCTGAAAAGATGCCAGAGAGCACCTGCATTCTTCAAAGAGAAAGGGATTGGGATATATCTTGGTTGGTTTTTGTTTTACCAGATCGAGTGACAAACATGCAGATATACAAAAGAAATTTAAAAAAAAAGTCTTTATTGATGTCATACTCAACATTTTCATAAATCATCATTTATTTAATTCAAACAACTGTAAATTCGACTCATGAAAAAAATATATGTCTCACTATGTCACAGTATTTGTAAGAAAATAAACTTAACAATTTGCTAATTTGGTTTTATTTTCTCAGAAGATTGCAATGAGTATAGAGTAAATTAACTGGAAAAAGGGTAAACAAATAATTCTTCATCAATTTAACCAAATCATTAAACTTACTTTTTTTGAACTAGCTGCCAACTAAAGGAAATATAAAAAGTAGAAATATAAAGATCACCAACAAAACTCTAAAACACAAAATCATGACCGTACAGTAACTAAGAAGGCACTTCTGGTTTCTGATTCAAGTAACCATTTCCAGTTTTGGCAAAACTCCTCACAACTAGAAGCTAAATCTAAACATACATTTGTCATTGGAACATATAATTCTACCTTTTCAACATTAAATTTTAAAGTTTTAGAGCCTTGCCATTAACTTTTGAATCAACAAGCAGACATTTTTATTTCTGCAAGCAGAAGAACTGCGATACCACTGTTTCAGGTTGTTCTCAGTCAATTGTCATTTGCAAGGCAAAATATCTTTACAAAGGCACTTTAATATGGTTCCATCCAAGTAAAATTTGCCAGTCTTTTACAGAGATTTTAATTTTGATTGTTCTATTTGTTACATTTCTATACTGTTCAGACAAATAAAAATATGGATTTTTTATAAATTCATTTTATGCTATAATGACGACTAAGTAAACTGACTTCCAGATCGAGCATGGAGCAACCATTAGCCTTCATGAATAATGTTCATTAAAAGAAAATTAATATATTAGACTAAGAAACACCCTTTTAAATAGCTACAAACTGTTTTATTACTGGACATATCCATAATATGATTGTCTTTGGAAATTTCCAAGGAGATTATGGTTCCATGAGCCAGCAGTAAATGAGGAGTCTCAAGATTTTTTTGTTTTTATTCTTAATTTACAATCTGCTTTCTGGGAAAAAGCTTTATGGGTCAGGCAGCTGACTCATAACATCTTCAGTAGCCATAAATCATGACAGCCACCCTAAGAGAAACCAAGACACAATAATTAATGAAAGCTGCCAGGCTGGCCCACAGCTGCTTTAAAAGATTGCATATTCTCCATCCATCAGACACCCCATCCTATACAACATAAAAAACCCAGCGTTCCCACACTCCTGTCACTAAAAATGTGACACTGCTGTCCAGAACCACATCTCCACCCAAAGGCACAGCCTAACCTTTCAGCAGGGGCTGCACTCAAGTGCCCTGTCAGAAGTAGAGCTCCTTGGTGAGCATGGAGACCACGCAGGGGATCTGCTTCTTCTCGCTGAAGCGCGGATCGTCCGATTGCGACTCGAAGTTGGTGGCCACCACGTAGTTGACCCGAGTGAGGATCTGCATGATCTCAAGCTGCTTCCCGTGCTCATTCAGCACAGAGCACAGAGACTGCACAAACCAGGAGCCTCTTCCAGGATTCCTCCAGGAGTAATAACCTGACAGGAAAGACGAGGAAGAGAATGCAGGGAGTTATTTTTGCTCTTTTGTGCGAACGATTCTGGGCAAAGATTGACAATGCACACACTGAAAGTTGAACTCTTAACAGCTGTGTTACACATCCTGCTTCATTAAAGCTGAGAATAATGTATATTAACTCTCCAAACCTCACACTGCTTAAGTGCCATTCCACATTTTGACATTAGAGAATCTGCAAGAATTAAAATGACACAGGTTTCCTTTCTGATAATAAGGACTGTAACTATTCCTCCTCCTGCCTTCATCACACATTCAGCACACCAGGACACAGAAGGGCAGGATTCCCAGAACACAGTACTGCCTTTGCCACCTGTGTACTCCCTTTTCCTCTGCAGCCAGTGTAGGAGGAGTGGATACCCAATGTACACCGAGCCTTTGTGTTTTATCCATCGGTGCACAATGTATCATGGGGGGGGATTCCATCTCCAATCCAGTCAGTATGGATGGGGAGTTCTCAGGCTTCCCCTCCCATCCTGACCTTCTTTTCCTTACCTGGCACCGTGGAATAAGCAAACAGAAAATCTGCTTCTACTGGGATTTTGTATCTTGGGTTGGCATCTGTCTCCAGGGTGTCATTGGCAGGTCCAGAGTCAGTTTGTATACCTTCATCAAATTCAGAGCCTCTGCAGGCCTGAAAGCAGGGAATATAAATAGCATGTTTCCAGTAACCAGAAACAAGGTGTTATAACAATTAGTATTCATCAAAGTTTTTTATTGGATTCAGTTCAAGCAGCACTTTGAATATATTAAAAGCAGAGATGCAATTCTGGGGGATAACTAATTGTTCAGTGACAAAGTTACTAGCCTACCCTTTGAAAAATATACACCCTGTAAGCAGAGGGAGGCAAAGGTGTTGAGGCTGTGCAGCCCAGCTGTTTGTCAACAAGTGCCATATCAGCACTGGTTCATTCTAACCATGATTATTTTTACCAGTCTAGAGACATTTTCAGGACCCAATTATTACAAAATGCTGTGTGCAGTGTGACTTCTGGACAATTTATTTACAGTGGACTCTGCAGGTGGAGACTCTACAGTGTGGACAATGTGGTCCAGTGTTTGACCACCCATTACAAGTACATTGTGTTTTTAATACTTTTCCATTTATCTCCTTGATTCTTAATTTTCTCCTAATCATGGGTTTAGCTAAAGGGCACACTGGGACAATGGTCCTGGTGGGTAATTTTCAGCACTTGATCAGTAGCTCTGACTGACAGCTCTTGCAAAAGAACAAGTCTGACTGGCTTATATAAGATGGCTGATTGCCTTTATTAAGATAATAATCTTAAAGTCTATAAAGTAACCATTTCAAATGTGTAATTAGAAGAAACATCACTTTACTAGTATGGAGAGTCTAAAACAGTTTTCACTTTGAGGATGAGGATTAATTGATGGGATAGCCTAGGGAAAACCACACCTGCTGTAACTCTTATATGTAAATAATACTATGTATTATGTAAAAAAAAAAAAGATAATTCAGACCCATGATATGTCAGTTAATGCTGTTTGAAACAGCTGTCTTTAAAAGTTTAACTAATACAATTAATACATTAACTAATAATTGTATTAACTAGTACAATTGATTACATGCTAATTTAAAATGCAATATAAATTTTTAGGCTACTGAGGGAAAGCAAAGTGTTTCTTTAAGCAGTAATTTTTAGAGGCAGCCTTAATTCAAAGAGACCTGGACAGTATTATTCCTACTGAAAATCATGGACTATCCTTAGCTCTGCACAAAAGTGAGTTTATCTTTCTGCTTTGAAGTCCACATATTACCAAGAAAAAACCATGTAGAAAATTACAATGATAATATTCTTTACACCTGTGAATCTCATATATAAATTATCTTTTAAAAACAAACAATAATCTGACCCACAGACAACTTCTGTCAACACATTTTTTCACAAACCTCCAGCAACATTCAGTGAGTCAAGCTACAGGGTTTTTCTAGGGCAGACAACCAACAGAGCATGTTTTCCCTGCTGCAGCAGTAGGACACTGTATTTACCTTAGGGGTATTACCTGAATGAAAAACAGTTTGGGTTTGCCTATAAGGCTTTTGCACTTGTCTCCTCTGAACAGTGCAGTCAGACTCTTGATGGCCATGGGTCCATCTGTGCCATAGATGAGCCCCTCTTCCCCATGGCTGAGGAGGATGCAGGCAAAGCAGGCAGCATCACTGTGGTTCTCCTCAGCAGCTGCAAGGCAAACTCTTCTCAGTCAAAAAGAAGCCACGTTTTAAATGGAAATTATATTTAGCAAGCACATTTTTCTGAGGCTAAATACATACTGGGCTCCTACTGTCAGGTATGAGAAGGAGTGGATCACCTTTTACAATGTGGTGAGTGCCCTGAGTACATGGATGCATCCTTCACTTGATGCTGAGTTTAGCCCCCTGGAATCAACAGGCTGAACTCCTTATCTAACATGAAGGCTTTTCACCTAGTACACAGGACAAGTGCTTCACAAGAACACCGTGAATTTCTGAATTGATGCTGGGGGATGAGGTGGGGAATAAAGCCCATTCAGAAAAAAAATCCTTTCATACATAAAATGGTATGTGTGGGGCCTAAGCAATCTGCTCTACTTTAACCTGCTGTGAGCTGGAAGTAGAATCAGTGACTCCCAAAGGTATGTTCCCCCCCAAATTATTTTATTATTCTGAATCCCTACCTTTCTTCAGTAATTTTTCCATATCATCACGGCTTCGGTCATGGTGTATATCAACCTCAAAGCCCAAGTTTTTAAAGCTCTTAGCAAGATCTCCAGCATCTTTGTCGGTGCCATTGCGTGTGCCCATTCCTGCCAGAAAGCAAAGAACGTGGCTGACTGCACATTACACAACTCAAAGTGATTCACGTGTTCAAAGGCAAATGTTTAAGTTTATCATTGATAAAATTAAACAATGTCTCAGTGACATGTTTTTAAAACAATCCTCTGGCAGCATTGAGAACAAATGGTGAGATTTTAAAAATAAGGCCATGTTCAGTGTTAACACCTATCTTATACTGAAAAATGCTGGCGTGCCCCCAGCACTTGCAACACAGGAGCTCTAAGGATGATCCAGCTCCTTTTGGTTATGCAGTACAACACAAAGCACCCCACGGAAAACCTGTTGAACAGTGTCCCTATTATACCCAGTAAAAGGGACTGATACACAATCTTTGGGGAAAACAACTTACTGTGTTTGCCAAGTGTACAGGGAAAATCCTACAAACCCGCTTATAACACAAATATTTCTCTACCTTGAAACCACATGTGGTTTGGAAAGTTAAATGCAGGAGTGTGAACAGAGCACACCTACAGCTATTGGCTTTTGTAGCTCATAGCTGCAGCTCAGGGACAGAGAATTTATAACATGGGTTGCAGATGCCAAAGTTCAAATTTTAACAACATAGTTTTAAACTCTGGAACAAAGGTTTCGTTTGAAGTTGGTACAGCAAGGAGACATAGTGTTTGAGACATATACTGAAAAGATGTTGAAAAGAGCCACTGTAGCATAAGTGTTAGATAACAGGAAAAGTTTTAGGAACAACTATTTATCAAAAAAAGATAAAAAAACATTCATTACAATCCCATGTCCTAAAAATAGAATACTTACTGATCAAAGAATGTATAAAAATTCTATGGTCTGTAGTGAGTATCATCAAAGAAAGAACATTACCTGTTTTGTCTTCAAAATTTTTGTTGTTTATAATAATACATTTGCCAACTTTCTTGTAATCCATTTTATACTGGAATGTGGGTGTAACAATTCGGTATTGATTACTGAGAGAGGGCTTTTGCTGCTCTTCTTCTCCATTCTTCCTTTTTCTAGGCGAACCAAATGAAATTATTGTTAGTGACCAGTCACATGCACGGCCTATTTACCGCAATTCAAACCACTCATGCCCTGCCCAACGTTTCTCCTTCTCCAATATTTGTTTTCTTCATTTACATTTTGGATTGAGGCATAAAGATCTCGTGATTTCCTGAAGTGATTATCGTGTGCAGGTGGATTCCGATGAGGTGAAACAACCCTGGAGTGAACAGCAGCCAACAGCAGGACACAGATCCTGACCCAGAGATAAAACAAATGGCCCGCATGAAGTGAGGCTGGCAGCAACCTTTTGCAAACTGTTTTTGGACATATTTTACTTTTACTGTAAGTAATTAAGTAAAAACAGACACATTTCCCTCAGTAGCCATTCCAGGAACATGAAGATATGCAGTTTACCCAATCTGTGATTTGTCTACTGAATCACCATCATCCCCAAATTTTGTGCAGATTAAGACTAAGAAGTAGGTAGTTTCTACTGAAAAAGGTTATAGATGTGAATAAGTCATGTGTTAATTTGGTCTGCCAAACAGCAGTCTGAATCTGTGCAAAAACCCAAGCACATTCCAATGTAATCACTGATACCTAAACTTTGCCAAATAAAACCTAAGAAAAAACAAATCAAACTATTATAATAATGATGTTAATGGTTTATATTAATAAATCTTGTTTGGTTTTATGACTGTGTACTGATATTTTTGCCATGTACTGGAGTCTTACACTGGATTAGAGAGAGATGCCAAGGGATAGCACAGACATTACTCACAGGTTTAATGTAAATAAAGTAAGAATACCAAATCAGTTACAGCCAGCGTGCACACCTGATGTACAGGCATGAGGAACTCAGCAGTACTTGCTTTTACAGGTGGACTTTTTCATCCAAGCAGGTGGTTTCAGGGATGGTTAAGATTTCCTCAAGCAAAACTGAAGCCAGTAAGAGCCCATGAGTCGTCTGATTCAATCCCAGAATTATAAACAAGATTTGGGGCCCACATAAAAACAATGCTCAGGAAAGGGCAGAAGAAGTTATTGACACCTCTCTTATTTGCTCCAACATCCAGCTTCCAATAGTATTTAGTGCTGATATCTGAGAGGAAAACATAAACTACTTTCACAGCACAAAGAACTGTATAATACAGTTTGGTTATAACATTAAATTTTTCCTATAACCTCAATTAATTTAAGTACTTTCACTATTCTCATCCTGACATCTTCCTAAAGAAATAGTAATTTATTTGCTTCAATAATAACCTGTAGACATGAGATTGCCATGAATTGATTAAATGTTGTTTAGGTAATCTATTTTCTTACCTGCCTGATTTAACAATGGTTGTCTTTTAGCTTTAAGTGTCCTCTTTTTTATTACTAAAGGACAAGACCAATTGGAATCTATAATAAGCCTTCTTTAAATGATTCATCATGTATAAATGCTACTGCAATTCAATTTCAAAACAGCTTCTTCTTATCTTTGAGTGCCGTCACATTCTATTATAAAGGGCCAAATTAAAGAGCTGCACCTGGCAGGCTTCCATTCTACTCTTTTCACATGTGACCATCTTAACACCATGTCCTCTTTTAGACTTCCCTTAGAGACTGAAAAACAAGATATTGAACCGTATCTACTTGAGGATTATGTCTGGAAATACAGGGTTTTTTCTGACAAATTGCAACTATGGATATTATGCCTGCATGTGCTTCTTGAGGGCTCTGGAAGCAATAATTAAATATGCTTTGCCTCAAGAGAAAGTCTTAACCAATTCTTCACTAATTCTTTTAAAGAATCTGTCAGAGCTGTATGATGCTGATATTACATTTGACTTTCAAAGAGAGTTTGGATTTTTATTTTAACCTAAAATTCCTCCACAGTTCTTTGTGAAAGAGGGAAAAAGAAATTTCAGAACAACAAATAAACCACTCAGGTCGATGAAGAGGCATTTCCTCAGCCCACAGGTGCCAGTTTCTACAGATTTATCTGGCTTCAGTGATTTCCTGAAAAAGTCATTCAAACAACAGTGGCTGTACAGACAACAGGATATTTTCAAGGGGATTGTGCACACATTTCTGCTTATGTCCAACCCATGAACAACCCAGGCATGGACCCATTTAGCAGTAACACGTTTGCACTGTCTGCTCTTCTAGAAGGCTGGAAGTGACCTAATCCAGCCCAGAAATCAGGCAGCCCCACAAAAAGCCCCACTGAAAACGGCAGCAAGGGTGGCATGGCATGGCATGGCAATGCAGCCACGCAACTTCTCTGAAACCACCTCACTCCCAAGTTCAAGAGTTTGCACTCATTCATGCAGAAATACTCGTGAGTTTGAGGGGTGTAATTCCTGCTGCTGGAATTCCCAGGAGCAGCCAGAAGCTCGGTGCCAGTCGATGGCAGAGGGCACAGACAAGCCCTGGCAGCTCAATTCCCCATCCCCTTACACAGGACACTATGGTTTTACTCCAGTGATTCCCCCCAGGCTGAGCAGGTTAATGAGATACCCAAAAACCCACAGCATGGGCACGCCCATCACTTCCTTACTGGCAGACAATAAAATGTTCCAGAAATCTTCTGGCATCAGTCCAAAGTGAATAAATCAGGGAGCAAAGGCTGTGGGTTACACTGAGCCTTGAACTGCAGTCCAGACAAGGTTCTGGTTCCTGTGCCAACACAGCACAACATGGGAGCTGGACTGACACCACCATGTCCAACATTTCAGACTTAACAAGCTAAATCAGACCTTGTAATGATAACTAATAAAGTTATAAATAAGTAATAATCAGGCCTTCAGGGAAATCTCCTGTCAGTGATGGGCAAGACTTACGATTGAAAGCTTAAATCTTTTTTTCTGAACTTTGGACTAGACGCCAGCTAGTATAAATGTTTCCTGCTGTTCTTACTGAGCTTTCTAATGACTGTATTCTCCAAGAGGCTTTCCACAAATTAGTTATATGCTGTTATAAAATGTTTTAAACTATGAGCCCTCTGCTTTCTTTCTGCTTCTCTGACATCTAGTGTCTTTAATTTCCCTCTTTTGGGATTCAAACTTGCCTGGACTAAACAGAAAGTTGAATTTCAAGACTGTTTACTCCTTCTTCAGGTCCTAATTACAGCTGTGCCATTATTCCTCACACCATTAGTGGTCACTGATCCTTCCCGTATACAAAAATATTCTCCCCATTATTGCCATTCATATATTTCATGTTTTCTCCCTTTGGTCAAAAGTTCAGAAAAACTGAAACTCCACTCTGGCACTCTCACATAGCTTGCACATTTTCACCCTCACTGTGTCTCTAAATCCAGGCCTCAGCCTTGCCAACTGCATATTTGGGAATGTGATTTCAGCAAGTCTAGACTCAGTATCAACCCTGAGAAAATCATTATTATCAACTTCTCACTTTTCAAATATAAAACTAAAGTTATCTATTCTATTTATCATTTTGTTACTGAACTTTTAAATAGTAGTAAAGTGTTTAATCAGCATGAGTGGCTAAAATTCTGCCAAAGTCAATGGAGATACCTCCTTGCACAAGCAGTGGACATGATCATATAAAGGACTGCTACTCATCACAACAAACCTTCTTTTCTCTTATACTTGGAATAAATTATTGTTTCAATATGGGTCAAGATTTAAGCATAAAAATATGACCAAAAACATTTAACTATACCTGAAGATTATTTAGAAAAAATAAAGCACTGTCTCTTAGCAGCAGTGATTTTCTCTCCTTTGACTTCCTTTCTACTGGAACCTTCCTCAGTCCCTGTTACTGCCATATGTGTGTGACATACCAATATATTAAGAATCCATGTGCAGGACAAAAGCTTCCTTGAGCATTCTTTATTCTTTATTCATCTAACATTCATCAGCTCCTCTGCCTGGCTATTTAAGTGACCTTTTTCAGGGAGAGTTGTTCAAAATAAGCTCTAAAAATGGTATTACAGAGGGATATCTAGGTTTTTAAAAAAGCTACAGTCCCCTTCTCTCCCAGAAAAATTAGGGCCTTTTGTTGGAGTACTGAAAAATGTAAGCAGATAAAAAAAATTCTACAATTCTATACTATTTAATGTAAGGGAGCTGACATTCAGAGTTGGGTGGAAAAGGCCACACTGATTCCATTCACTTCTATTTGAAGTAAACCCACAAAAAGAGAGAACTGTGTCTTACTCTGCTCTATGCAGTCCAGTAAACTTTGCCTTTCCTTGATAAGGAATATCTCAAAACGTTGACAATTTTACTCTTGCTTCCTTCTTTTATACAACGTGCAATATAATTTTTCAATAACTGATAAAATGTTTCCAATAAAAAGAAAATTTGCCCTTGAAAACTTGGGTGTCTTTGCAAAACACATCACTTCAGGACACCTTCTGGAGTCCCAATGCTTTTTTGGCATTGATGAATAGTTTTATTCTAGTTTCTGTCACATTCTCAGCCCTTCTGTTGAGTCTGGGCAGGATTAGAGCAGTGGACACTACAAACATTCTCTCCACTGACACCCACCAGAACTTTCATACACTTAAGTGTTGTGGGATGCAAGGTGTCTTAAATTGCAATGCTTTTTAATCCATTACAAACCACTGAGATGTTTCCCTTAGGACTTTTGGCATCTGGGGACTCTAGACAGGCTTCATTTGAATAAATTTAGTTAGTTCAGTTACAGTACTGTGGAGTGCATGGGACAATGCACTAGTTCTGAGGCCTCTAAAGAAACTTACATAGCCTATATTGATGATTTATTTTTATGCAGTTTGTGTAGCTGTGTTGCCCTCTCTACCTAAAAACTCCCACTCTCCTTCCATTGTTGCATGCACAATAAAAATTATGTTTGTGACTACTGCTCATCACAAATGCTGTTTGCTCTCCTGGGGAAAATCCTGGACTGGACTTATTTATTGAAAAAGATAGTGGAAGGATAGACAGAAAACAATGAAAATGCAAATACAACTGTGTTTGAATTCACAAGGCATCACTAAGCTGTGTGCAGTAAAACTGAGTGTGCTGGAGATCAGTTTAGATTTATTCATTACAAAAAAACTGAACAGGAAACAGAATTTATAAATTAGCCAAAACAAGGTTCAATATTCTGTTCTATGTTTCTACCTTAGCCTCAATAATTAGTGATCTAAGGTGGGCTCCATAATTCATACTTTAGATGCTTTCTGATGATCATGCATTAGGATCTCCTGCTTCTACATAAACTTCTCTTCAATCTACTAGCTTTAATACTTTTATTCAGCTTTATTACCTTTATCCAATCTAATTTCACTGTATTTATACACCTCTAATTACGGTACACTCTCTCCACTTTGCATTTTTTTTTTAATCTTGAACCCTGTGGGCAATATCAAGCAAAAAACACTTGTTAAACCTGACTAGAGCTTTTTAGATCTTGAGTTCTCTAAGCCACACTCTTTGTTCTTTGTCAGATCTGTTTTGGTAGTGTCACACAGATTTAGAACTGCATGCAAACAACATATTACCCTGCTGCCTTTTTCCATTAATATTGCATCAGGTTGGCAGAACAGCAGCATTTCTGGACAAGAACAACGTGCCACTACTTGAATTGTCTTTCATAAAAATGAATATTCCTTTGCTGTTAAAAATCAGAAAGCATAAATTACATGGGATAAAGACTAAACCACAAGGTGTCATGGTTTGACCCGGAAGAGAGTTTTTTTTTTTGGAAAGTTATGGTCAAACCAATCAGTGGCCAGATGTGAAATTGGCATTTGGTGTGGCCACTGAGGATTTGGGTACGCCTCCGAGAACACACTCAGTGGGTTAAAAAGCAGAGGATTTAGGGAAGACCTTCCTCTTTGGAGTCCGGCCGGTGAGTTGCTCTGACCTCTCCCCTGCTCAGCGGCGTCTGGGCGGGGGAGGGGAGGCCATGCGGCCTGGGAAGGAAGGCCGGAGCCCCGGCAAGGTGCAGGGGTGGAGGAGTCCTGGGATGGTTTGGGCAGCCCCCCCTGGGAGAGAGAATGACAGAGACTGTGCAGGCTGAATTTGTTATCTTGTGCTGGGAGCACAGCCAGGAGGAGAAAGTGGGGGGGGGCGGCAGGTGCCCAGCTGCCAGCAGACCGGGCCGAGCTTTTAACCTTTTTGTGAATTTTTTGGAAGCTGTAAAAACACTGATCCTCCCCAGCTGAGGAGTGAGAGGGGAAAGAGGATGGGAAAGAAGAAGAAGTTTGACTAGGTGAAGGAATGCTTGAAGATGAGAGTGCCCTAGGTGGAGGAGATGATTGGAGTGGCTTTGGGCTGGACTTTTCTCTTACACAGCCACGGGCGAAACCAAGTTCTTCTGATAATACAGAGACTGCTCCTTGGGGGAGGCGTTGGCTAGAAGCCAGGAGTGACAAGGCCGCGAGGAGAAGCGGAGTAGAACAGAGACTGAGGGGGAGGGTGTGGTGGAGCCCTCTGCCTCCAGGGAAGGATCTCTGTTCCTGAGAGCCCCAGGCCCCAGGGGAAATAATATGGGGGGGACAGGTGTCCCAAATGGTGAGAGGCGGCCACCTCTTGGAACTGGGCAAAGCATTCTTAAAAGGACCTAAGGAGCAGTTTGGATCCATGGACAGTGGTGAGAGCGCTGGACATGGAAGGAAGATGGTCACCGCTACAGATTTTCTTCGGGCGGCTGCAGCGTGTGACATGGAAGCACTGGGGACTCTGCAGTGCTTTCCTGGGGAGGCCCATGGTGTGAGAGGAAGACTCCTCTCTCCTGATGAACTGGGGAGAGTGTGTGTGAAGGAGGGTATTGGACTGAGAATTGATGTGTTAGAGGGGATTTGTTTGTTGGAGAGGTGGGGGGAGGAGAAGTGTTTTTGAAGATGTTTCCATTGTGGATTGTTGTGTGTAGTTTTTCCCTTTTTTCCCCTTTTGTGTCTATGTAGATTAATAAAATGTTGGTTTTTTTCCCTCCATTCCCAAGTTGGAGCCTGTTTTGTTCTGTTCCTGGGTCACATCTCACGGTAACCATTTTGGATATCCACCTTTCATGGGGGCGCTGGCACTGTGCCAGGGTCAACCCATGACATTATTGACAAGCTCGGCCAGAGCTCCCTGGTGGTCTAGTGGTTAGGATTCGGCGCTCTCACCGCCGCGGCCCGGGTTCGATTCCCGGTCAGGGAACCAATAATGTCATGGGTTGACCCTGGCACAGTGCCAGCGCCCCCATGAAAGGTGGATATCCAAAATGGTTACCGTGAGATGTGACCCAGGAACAGAACAAAACAGGCTCCAACTTGGGAATGGAGGGAAAAAAACCAACATTTTATTAATCTACATAGACACAAAAGGGGAAAAAAGGGAAAAACTACACACAACAATCCACAATGGAAACATCTTCAAAAACACTTCTCCTCCCCCCACCTCTCCAACAAACAAATCCCCTCTAACACATCAATTCTCAGTCCAATACCCTCCTTCACACACACTCTCCCCAGTTCATCAGGAGAGAGGAGTCTTCCTCTCACACCATGGGCCTCCCCAGGAAAGCACTGCAGAGTCCCCAGTGCTTCCATGTCACACGCTGCAGCCGCCCGAAGAAAATCTGTAGCGGTGACCATCTTCCTTCCATGTCCAGCGCTCTCACCACTGTCCATGGATCCAAACTGCTCCTTAGGTCCTTTTAAGAATGCTTTGCCCAGTTCCAAGAGGTGGCCACCTCTCACCATTTGGGACACCTGTCCCCCCCATATTATTTCCCCTGGGGCCTGGGGCTCTCAGGAACAGAGATCCTTCCCTGGAGGCAGAGGGCTCCACCACACCCTCCCCCTCAGTCTCTGTTCTCTCCGCTTCTCTTCGCGGCCTTGTCACTCCTGGCTTCTAGCCAACCGCCTCCCCCAAGGAGCAGTCTCTGTATTATCAGAAGAACTTGGTTTCGCCCGTGGCTGTGTAAGAGAAAAGTCCAGCCCAAAGCCACTCCAATCATCTCCTCCACCTAGGGCACTCTCATCTTCAAGCATTCCTTCACCTAGTCAAACTTCTTCTTCTTTCCCATCCTCTTTCCCCTCTCACTCCTCAGCTGGGGAGGATCAGTGTTTTTACAGCTTCCAAAAAATTCACAAAAAGGTTAAAAGCTCGGCCCGGTCTGCTGGCAGCTGGGCACCTGCCGCCCCCCCCCACTTTCTCCTCCTGGCTGTGCTCCCAGCACAAGATAACAAATTCAGCCTGCACAGTCTCTGTCATTCTCTCTCCCAGGGGGGGCTGCCCAAACCATCCCAGGACTCCTCCACCCCTGCACCTTGCCGGGGCTCCGGCCTTCCTTCCCAGGCCGCATGGCCTCCCCTCCCCCGCCCAGACGCCGCTGAGCAGGGGAGAGGTCAGAGCAACTCACCGGCCGGACTCCAAAGAGGAAGGTCTTCCCTAAATCCTCTGCTTTTTAACCCACTGAGTGTGTTCTCGGAGGCGTACCCAAATCCTCAGTGGCCACACCAAATGCCAATTTCACATCTGGCCACTGATTGGTTTGACCATAACTTTCCAAAAAAAAAAACTCTCTTCCGGGTCAAACCATGACACAAGGTCTAGAGCAAATACTAAAAGTGTATTACAGGGCATTTGAAAGTGCATACTCAGGCTTGCAAATTATGTGCCATGAGAGAAACTGAAAGACAAAGCTTAATAACTGAAACAGAAGTCTCCTGAGGGAAAAGGGGCAATACTAAGGGTATAGGAGGAAGTTCAAGTAAGCATTGCATACTTTCAATTTCCCTATTAGCAAACATTATCAAAGGACTGCTGACTTTGATAGATGAGCACCAACAAAATCACCAGTCTTTAGAAGGTTATTTTAAAACATATTCCAGATAGATGTCAAAAGAAAATTGAAAAAAAATTTCAAATATTAAAGTCAGGATATTTTCCACACAACAGAAAGTCTTCATTTAGCAGAGAGAAAAAATGATCCTACAGAAGTTTCCCAAAAAGCATTTAAACATTATTTCACCTACATTGCTTACCATGGCACACAGATGTCTTACACAAAAGGCATGAAAACTGACAGCTGCAATTCAGAACAGCAAACATAAACAACACAATACCACACACAAAAAACTGTGTTCCTAGATTTCTGTTCCCTGTCAGGATCTTGTTTCATCTGTTAAAGAAAATAAAAATTTCAGTGAAACATGCTAAACTGAAAATACTGGAGTCTGAAGTTCATATTTATTGATGCTATATGAAGTCTGTGCTGCCCTTGCCTATTTATATATTGCCTTGCTGAAATGCCTGAACTTTGAAAGTTGGGAATGGGTGGAATAAAGGGGAATGGCCAGTGTGGCTCCTGGAACACCATAAGCCCACTCCACGTTCCTCCTGGGAGCAGCAGGATTGCTTAGACAATAAAATAAAGACTGCAAATGCTCTCAAGAACAGGGCCATGGGAATTAATCAGCTTTCAGTATCTTTTTGAACTTCCCATTAGTTCATGACCTCTTAAGGGCATCTTTGGAATCAGACTGTCAGCTGAACAGACAAAGCCAGTCTGAAAGGCAACAGAGGCAAAGCCTTTTCTCTGAATGAACCTCAAGTCAGGAACCTGCTAGGACAGTACCCCTTGTTCATCTGGAAACTTGTGTCACAGGCCCTTCAAATAATGGTAAACACAGTAATTTTGAACAGAAAATATTGCTGTAGCAGTATCAAAAGAAAGGAGTTAGGTAAACAATGTGATAATCTCCTTGAACTTATCAAGATAATACTAGAGCTGGGAAGGACCCAAGCTATCATTAAAAAAATTCTTTCCAAGATTGGACTGAGCTCATTCATCCAAAACCAAAAAAAAGTCATACTAAAAAAGTACTTTTGTTCTTGATATGACACATGAAAGAGTACTGTAACAGATTTCACAGAAAATTTGCAAAATAAACTGCTTCAATTTACTTAAATCCTGGCATTTCCCTAAATTTCTTAATGCCACATTGGAGAGGTCAACACAGAATAAAATATACTTATTAAGACCATAAGCTAGCTCTGCTTTGCCCAATTAACTTGATGAAAGGAATTAAACAAACCAAAATGAGTCGTGTTTCCACTGTTGAATAACTTTGGGAAAGTAACTCCATATTTCTTGGTCTCAGCTCTTCCATCACAAAATGAAGTCTACACAAACATATTTCACAAAGCAATTGCAGATCATGTGGCTGCAGGGAGGGGTTGGGTAGCACAAAACCTGATGTCCCATGTCCCAGCCAGCTGAGCCAATCTCAGGGGCAATCCTGGACCCTGTGCTCTGGGATGCCCCTGCTCCAGCAGGGAGCTTGGACCAGATGAGCCACTGGGGTCCCTTCCAACCTGACCCACTCTGGGATTCTGTCCAGCAATCATTTTAAACTAGACTACTTCTAAAATTTGTATTTTGTCCATCTGTGCAATGTGTGTGGGTTAGCTTACTGACAGGTGAAAATGCATGAAACAAACCATCCTTACTGTAAAGTCATTGTTTACATTCTTATTGTAAACGTCCACTATGAAGGTTTACAGTGGATCTCAGTCCAGAAAAACATTCCTAGCTTTGATTATTGCACATTAGTTTCCTTGAAGAGAGAACAATGCTAGTGCCTGTATGACTATTTAACGGCAATTGAAACACTGAATACATCTTCAATACCTCATTATAAGACATTTTTCAGACCCTAAGCTACTCTTGTAGCTTTTTTGTCCCACTTTAGTTTCAGATTCATCTCCAATTAGGAGAGAGAATCTTCTCTAAAAATCTGGAAAACTGAGAAACTCAGTCCAAGACAACTCACAAAAAAAAATGCAAGAGTTGAGCTGTTTGAAAGAACAAGCCTCAGACTACAACTTCTGGTATACTTTGGAAATGTCTTTTGAAGTTCTGATAGTTAATTTAAATATGCCTTCCTGTCTTTTTCAGTATGTGTTAGTGATGGCCTTAACTAATTCAAATCAAAACCACAACTGCAATTTAAATTATTATATACAAATGAAATAGAACAAGTGCATTGGGACTAAGCCAGCTGCACTTTGGACAAGAAGGTTCAACAAATATCTAATATTGTTCACATTTCACAACAGTTAAAAAAAGGACAAAACTAAAAGGAAAGAAACAGGTAGCAGTGTCCTAGTTTTGTGCACTTAATATTTTAGGGATCACTTACAACCCACATGACAATTTTGTGGTGTGGTGCCTGCAAAACAGAGTTCTAAACTCTCAATCATCACTTTGTAATTGACATTCAGCTTCCCAATTAGCTGCATGATATCTGCCATGCAGGCCTCACAATATTGTATGCAGCATAATAGCCAAAAAACATTCAACAGGTGAATTTTTACAAATAAAGAATTTTGCTTGCTGAAAGGCTTTCTGCTCATTTCTAGAAAAGCTGCACATCCATACCTTCCATGGGTGTTCTGGAAACTGAAATCTTGCATGATCATACCCTAGGCAGCACAATATAGATAGGCAACTGACAGTTATATGAAAAAAAAGATGAAGGCTCTTTTACCTTTCATAGGTACTAAGAGAAATTAACAGGTACATATGGATTGCTTGGAAAATGACTCAAAATAAAGGAAACCCTCCAAACACTAATGCTCAGAGAACGCTCTGGCAAGGATTAGCAATTGCAAAATGCCAGTGGAGCTAGGATTAGCTAAACTGGACTGTTTTAGGGTATAAACTCATGATTTTTCCAAACAGGTGCCAGAGAAGGAAGGAGGCGAACAACATTCTACAGTACCTTGGCTCATCATCAAATGGTACTCCACACTGCATCTGAAAACAGCTTCAGCCTGTCCCCAGGAGCAAGTCTGGTGTTGTCTGGCAGTGCTAGGAGCCCACCATGCTCGGGCAGCATTGCAGAGAGAGCAGGATGCTCTGTGATGCTCTGTGTGCTCTGCGAGCTCAGGGCCAGCATTCGCCTGTGTCAGCGCTGGGTCACGCTGGACTGTTCTGCTCTGTGGGGCCATTCACAGCCCCCGAGCCATCACCCTGCCAGCTGAGGTCATGCAGCCCCAGCCACCTCTGCTGACAGGCAGAAAACGCCCTCCCATCACTCATTCCATCTCTGCTCCTGGGTAAGAGTACAGGAAAATAGGTTTTGAGGAGGTGGGACAGCAGACTTCACTTTGTGATCCGTCCCTCCTGTCAAAACCCGATCCACCATTGCTACAATATTTACACAATGAATGTTTCTACACAGTAATGCAAATTAACATGCATACTTCACAAAGCCTCTCTAACTAATACAACTCCTTCCTACATATTTACCCTCAAACAGGGTTTATTAAAAATTTGGCTTAAATTTGTTTGGATTGCTCTGAAAGCTTAAATGTCACACTACAAAATAGCTGTCCTCCAAATTCTGTGTGATGCAGCCCAGAGTTTGTTGTAATGAAGGAAATAAATTACTACACTAATTACAAAAAGTAATTAGGATACTTGACTGTGATTACTTCAGATACAGTTCCTGGATAACCCAGTGTTTGCTGTACTTCACATTAAAAAGGCTCTAAGGAGACTGGAAACAAATATTGACTGTGAATCAATGAGTTCTGGTAATATAGACTAAATACTATGTCAAGATACTTGGGCTTTTCCTATGAGGTAAATGCAGAAAGCATCCAAGGGAAAGTACAAGCACTGGCCACAGTTTCTACCCATTGTTAAATACTCCTGCAGCGTTCTCCAGAAGCTGAGTTCCAGATCTAACAAAAATTGCTTTAACAAAACAACAACAACAAAACCCCCAAAACACAGACACACACACATACACACCAAAAAAACCCACACCAAACACCCCAAACAAACAAACAAAACAAAATAAAACCAAAACCAACTCTGATTTAAAAAGGAGTAATAAAAATGAAACATCCCTGCTGTGTTTGTTACAATTTCTTAATTGTCTTTGTAGGAAGTTTTCCAGACTATAAATTACTTCTGAAATTTCATGTTTTGTGCTCTCAGGTGAACATAAACAATTGATATTTACCTTGTGCTAGGCAGAAAAAGCAAACTCCAAACAAAATTAAAATTGTATTGTGATAGATTTTGGAGCTGTGACAGTAAAAGGAAAGATCATCACCCATTTACAGGACAAACTCAGGCCCTCAGTGACTTCCTTGGAGACATTAAGGAAACATGAGGCTGAAACAGGACGTCAGCTCAGACATCTGAGCTGCAGCCCAGAACATAACTTCAGATAATGATTCAACAGCTGTTAGTTACTTTAAAGTAGCTTGCTATTTTTAGTCTATCTAAGGATAAAAGAGATACTTTTTTTAGCAATATTTATTTTGAAAGGTCTATTCTATTCAGACACTGAAAAATGTGTAACAGAATGGACAATTCTGGAGAACATATGTATCTGCATCAGTGTGAAGCTGTTCTCCATAAAAGCCCTACCTGAAAAGCATCTTTCTTTACAAATCAGTATAAAAATAAGCTGTTGGTAATCCCCATACAGGCACTTATGGGCTGGACTTGATGATCCTTGTGGGTCCCTTCCAATTCCGAATGAACGTGATACTGTGAAAAGTAGATGGAAAATAGATCCCCAAAAGAGAGAGGAACAACAAAAAGGCTTAGCTGAAACAAAGACAACTTTCCACACCTGTTACAACTCCAGACCTAAGGTTCAGCTGAGGATGAATCTCAAAAATGAGCATTTATTCTTTGAAGAACAAGGTTATTTAGGTTGAGAAATATGGCTGTAGTGAGACAAGGGTCAGGAAGTTAAAACAGACAACCTTTGGTAACATCTTTGCTTCCTCACTTTGATGTCCTACAACCCAAATAAACACTGTACACGTGAAAAGAAAAGGTATATATCCATGAATCTTTTTCATCTAAATACTAATTTACAAACCTGGTAGATATCTTAACAATATAACTATCACAACCACTGAACTATGGAAGGTGGCATTTCCAGGAAATTTCCAAACTGCTCAAAAGTCTCAAACTTTAAAGTGGCATGACTTGACAGAAATAAGTACCTTACAGATATTTTGGATTTGCAGTGTTAAATGGCTAAAATATTCTTGGTGACTACATGCCCCACAAAACCTCTGAAATTTCTTAGTGGGGTTTATTTACAATCCATTTAATGTGTCTGCATTGAGGGCACTATAGAATCAAACACTTCCATTTGTAACTAAGTGTTTGTAAAGAATAGATACTTAAATTGTTTTCTGTTTCCAGATGAGAAGGGGAATATTGACTACAAATGAGACAGTAGGGCTGGAGCAGATAAAAGTAACCAGATGACAAATGGCTCTATACAATTAAATTAGGATAAAACTGGTGCCTAGAAACTACTAATAACAAAACTCTTCTGCACTGTTCCTTCACTGAAGCCCACAAGCAGTCAGGATTTTTGACAGTGCAAATGCAAGTCTACCAAGCCTTGGGAATTTCTGGATGCAGCTTTAAAAAAAACAAAACTTTACTTAGGATTAAGAGAAATCTTAGCTCTATTTAACACAGTGCAATTTTATTCCATTTCATGTTACATTAACTTTCCTGGATGCTAAAATGCATTTGCTGCCATCAATCTCCCTAATGGAGGTCCCCAGTAAAACACAAAAGATACCAAATTAAGATATTAAATCATTCTGTGGAGAAGCAAGACTATAGTTAAATCCTTGAAAGTGTCAAAGGAGCATAGTAAAAACCCCCAAACTTGTATGGGAAAAATATTAGTTAGCTAAAAAAATAAAATACACATTTGAAATCCTTAGCTGAATCTTTATTTAAACATGTTTTAAACTTTTTTTGATCCACAGCCTTGCCAGAATGTGCAAGGCTGTGCACCAAAAATGTGCCTGTGCACCATTTGCTTTCTGGAACCAAACTTGCTGCTCAACTGCAGCACAGCTGAGTTTTTGCTCTTTTCACAGTACACAAAATTAATCCCTTCCTGCCATCTAGTGGCTAAATAAAAACCCGGCTGGCACATTTAATCCAAAACTTCTTCCAACTCTTTTCCCCACTGGACAGTTTTTCTCACCAACATTTGCTAAGTATTAGCACTCTTCCAGAAAAAAGGAAATATGTAGAAGATAATTCCACTAAATTGCTGAGATTCCAGAAGAATCTGCCTATCCTGGCTTGTTCTGAGCCCCGTGGCCTCCTTGGTACAGCAGCCCCACAGACTTCTCAGGGAGAAATATCTGTAGTAAGATTTTTAATTTACTTCAGGTTACTGCTGCGACAGGGCAGATCTCCAGTCACAGCCAGAGGGAGGCAAATTGGAGCTGGGAAGGTACTGGAAACAGCTGGTCTTCCTGCACAGCTCTGAATTTGGCTTCTCATTGCTCTGTTCTCTCAAATTAAAATTAATGTGCTTATGCAGCATCACAAGTTCCTTGTTTTCCTATTGAACTTATGTTAAGCAATAGTACATGAAATGCAGTGAGGAATTTCACTGAGGGTGCTGCACAACTGGTGAAGACTGGGTGGATAAAGCAAATAAAAAGGGACAATAAAATTGTAGCACTCTGAAGCTTTCTGGACACCTTATTTAAGATGGATTTCTTCATGCTGCCAAAATGAAGCTTTGGTAATCAAGACAGAGAGCCCCACTGGTGCAAGTACAAGTACATCTAGCCTGGTGTCTGGCACTGACTAGGAATGAAGAAAGCAAACAAAAGAAATTGGATAGGAAGTATATTCTCACAGAGATGTGACTTAGGAACACCTTCACCAAAGATGTTAACATCTGGAATTTTCTTCCACACCTACATCTAATCTCTTCTGAATTCACCTAAAATCTTGACATCTGCATATCCCCTGGCTACAGGGACATCCTGCACTAGGTTAAAATTGCATCTTAACACTTGTTCTAAACCTACTGCATGAACTTTTTATTGCATGTCTCCAAAATTCCCTGCGAGGTACAAAGAGTGATCCTTCACTTTCTCCTTTATCACAATCACAGTTTAGATCAGATCCCATTTTCCTTTATCCTCCCACATTCCTCCCCTATCTTCCTTCAGAACAAAGACTTTTAGTTTCTATAGGACAAACACAAATACCTTAAATGCAAAGCACCTCATTCCTCTTTAAGAAATCACCACTTTCTTCAAGAAACTCTACTGGATTTCTCAAAAGTATTTTTTCCTACAATATCTAAGTTGAATTCTCTCAAGTACCTCATACTTAATCTTGTATTTTTTTTACTTCTAAAGAAAAAAGCTGCAAATTGCATCTTCAAGGAGCTCCCAAAAGATGAATGCCTCAAACTGATGAATAGCCAAATTATTTGAAAAATTTCTTATTGAAAAAGTCATAGAAATGCTGATTATTGCCTTTTCTTTGGCAATTATTAACTTTGAGTTGCATAATTTAGTAAGTGTATTAGCATATCACCTCTTATAAAAAGGACCAAATCAACTATCAAAAAACACATTTTATAAAGTTGAAAAGAAACCTTTGAAAAAATATTTGACAAGATTTAGAAACAAATGTTACATTTGTCTATTTGTTAAAATTAATAATACACATACACATCGTGAAACATATTTGAGGAATGATAAAATGAGACAAAGTACAGTGATTTGCTTAACAGCACATCAAAAGTCTTCTAAGACTAAAGCATCTTCACTTCTCTCACAAATTTGTTACCCCTATTAAACTCATAGAATAAACAGCAAAAATAACATGTACTCTCCGAATTACACCGCTCACTTCAATGTAAATTTCCAATAGTAAAAAAAATCAAAACCTCTCTGTAAATGCATTTGACTTTGCATCAAGTATCTCTTGCAAAATCTCACTAAATCCAATGTGAAGTAGCCATTTGCTGACATTCAACAGTATTTCTAAACTTTGCATGTTCATTTTTCATCTTTTGCGTTTCCAATCACATTTATTCAGTGTTTTCAGGAGTACAGACGAGCAGTAAATAGTTCTTGCTTCCCACTGGTTTAATGAAAGCAAGCTTATGCTTCAGTGAGACTGCTATGCTTTAAAATGAAAGGCTTTTAATGTGTTCTGTGAGGGGTTACATCTCTAGACTTGGTGAGGCTTCTTTGTGCTACAACCTAGATGGCACATCCAGGCTTTAAAGTAACTTAGACAGTCAGCAGGGGATTCCAGTGATGCTGGAGATTAGCTGAGCTGAGTGCAGTAAAATAGATAATTAATGGCACATTCAATTCCCAGCTCCACCAAAGGTCAGTGTTTAAGATGTGGGACTGTAATTGATGCTAAATGAACTTGGTGGTCTCTTAGCTGCCAAATAAAACTTATGGGAGATATTATAGGTTTCCCTATAGAGGATATTACAAAGAAATGCTTTAAGGTACAGACAAGATACATTACATTCATACAACATAAACCATCTTTCCATCCAGACCATAAACAACATTGTGGACATGGCAAACTGAACACCAAATCAAGCCCTTTCATGGTTTTTGGTTAAAAGGGTAGCGTGGCAGCTGATACAACAACAAAACCAGGAGTGTAAGTAGGAACTTACCCTCTAAAAAGTGATAACCTGCTGCTTCTATCTGGCCTTGCATCAACTACATCACAGCCATTTTCATCATCTCCCTCTCCAGCAGGGAGATCACCACGCTGATCCTCTGACATCTACAAATCAAAGTACAAGAACGTAAGCGTCCCTCAGTGAGCACTGACATTTCAGAAATATTTCTGTGAACCAGATTATTTATGGTCTGGTTTATAGAAGATTCATTGAGGGTTTTAGTCAGTTTTATTGTACAATACTTCCTGAAGAGAGTGGCTACAGATTTCCGGTCCTGAATTGCTGTGGCATTGCACATGTTCAGCCATCTCTATTTTCTTGTGCCAGTTACCAAAAGGAACTCATCTAACATCACTCTCAAAAATGCAGATCACAGCAAAATAAAAAATAATTATATAGTGAAAGATCACAGAATCAGAACACAATCATAAAATAGAATCAGAATAATCTGAGTTGTAAAGGACACCCTGGGATCATCCAAGTCCAACACTTGGTTAACTCCAAGTACCCTGCCATGTGCCCAAGTGAGCTGTCCTCATCACACAAGTAATTCCCAGATAGTTTCCCATGGTCTGGAAAGAAGCATGTTGGGATGAAAGCAAGGGCTGCTGTGTTCTCATTCCATATACATACATGCGTGTAAGTGAAAGAGTCCCGTGCGTTTCCTATGGGTGGCTTTAATTTCATCATTAAGCAGTAGGGAAACCACAGCAGAACGCTCCGCGCCAGCTCGGCAAGAGAAGCGCGGGGCACACGCAGGACCTCAGCTCAGGGGGGATGCTCTGAAACACCTGGTCTGTGCCTCCGGACTTTCATCAGAAAATTAGCAGTGATTCCTGCCCCTTTCCCATAGTTAGGCAGATGAAATTTGCTTTTATCACCCATTTACTGAGAAGAGCACACGCTCCTATCGAACACCACCCCGGACGCTTGGCAGCAGCAGCGGCAGCTCAGAGCCCACCAGCGGCACCACGGCTGTGCCACCCGGCCAGGGAGCGGGGCAGAGTTCTGGGAGCTCTCCGAGAGTAAGAGCAGCTCCCCGAGCCGGGTCTAGCCTGGGCTTTGGCAAGCACACCCATACACCCACACCCATACACCCACACCCATACACCCACACAAAGAGCGAGGGGAGCGCGCAGGCCGCGGGCCGGGGAGCGGCGCGGGGGCCTCCCGGGCAGCGGAACGCAGCGAGGAGCGGGCAGCGAGCGGGGAAAGCAGGGCAAGGCCGGGCAGCGGGCCCGGGGCCGACAGGGGCAGGAGAAGGGCCGGGAAGGGCCCGGGGCTTGCCTTGGTGCTGGGTCCGGCGGCGCGGGAGCGAAAGCGAAACTTAAAGCAACACTTAAAGCGAAGGAGCAGGCGGCGCTCCCGGGGCGGCGCCGGGGCGGGGCGTGTCCCCATCCCCATCCCCATCCCTGACCCTTGCTCCCGTCCCCATCCCTGACCCTTTTCCCGTCCCCATCTCTGACCCTTGTCCCCATCCCCATCCCCATCCCCGTCCCCGTCCCTGTCCCTGTCCCTGTCCCTGTCCCTGTCCCTGTCCCTGTCCCGTTCATCTCCCCCGGCAGAGGGTCTCGGCCGCAGCCCCGGGCCCTCCTCGCTCCCCAGGCAATGACGGCCGCATCACAGCGAAACCGAAATTACCACTTTTTAATAGCTGTGCTCTGGCACACCCCCGCCAAAGAAGAGTCGAAAGTTTCATGGTGACACGAGGTTGTCTAGATCTAAGGAAATTTTCCCCCTTATATAAACTTCAGTGGCATTTCCTTATCCTCCCAATTATTGTGCGTGTTGCATCTCTGCTAATTACGGTGTCCCACTGTGCAGCCCTAGCATCAGGCCCAGCGGTCCAGTACGTGGACTGAAGATTGGCACAGTCTTGCTAATTACGCCTGGATGCAGGCTCCAATCCTGCAAAATCATACACCTACCCAGCGGTGCGTGGTGTTTAACATTCACTACCTGAAGAGATTTACATCAAAGAGACATTTTTCAGTGTAACTGCCTCCTAATTGGCACAAAACACAGGCATGGTAACAAACAGGCTTTTGCTCCCTGGCAGGTCAGTGCCTCCATGTGATGCAGGAGCTCTTGCCGTGTGCCTGCACGCTGCTGCTGGGACTGCTCCCTGCTCCCTGCTCCCTGGGATTATGCCTGTGGCTCCTGGCTGGATGTGTAGCCAAAGTTTTCTCCTGAAAATCAAACTCGCAGAATCCCATGGTTCCTCTCATGCCATCTGTTAGCTGCTTCTTTCCGAGAGAACAGCGTCACTTCCAAATCCATAACGGATCACCAGGGACAGCAGGGACACTGGAAATGTATAGATCATTGTGTAGAGATCAAATGTATAGATTGGAGAGGAGAGGAGAGGAGAGGAGAGGAGAGGAGAGGAGAGGAGAGGAGAGGAGAGGGACCCTGTAATCACCAGCGGTGACTGCCGGTGGCACCTCAAATTCAGAACATCCGAATATGCTTTTCTGATGATATGTATGGGCGTTACCCAGAAAATACAGAAACTGTTTGCTTCTATGTCTTCATGAAGATGAAGAAAGATGAAAATGTTTATCCATTGCCATCTGGTCACCACAGCCAAAGTCACAGACCTAGAAATGGCTTTTTTCTAAACATCATTGTATTGCTATCAAAAAAGTGGTCTGATAATGCTTGCCAATTTTCAAAAGTTTATTATTATTAGAATTGGCTGTGGGGAATTTCTCAAAATCAAACTCAAACTGTTTTCTTTCTATTTCTTTTTTCTTTGTCTATTTTCTATTTTCTTTTAATTTCCATATTTCTATTTTCTTTTCACGTTGGCTGCTGGCCTTCACAAAAAGAAATTTTGATTCCTCAGTGTGCTGCAATACCTTTCTTAAATACATCTTAATTTTAATGCAGTACAAGGTGCTAGTCTTCTTTTTCAGAAAATCTTGCCTGTTTTCAGTGTGGAGTAAGGAGAAAATTGGAAATATAATAGTAAAAGAGGGAAGTATCTTGCTTCAGGGCATGGAGTGATTGCCACCTAGGAAAGGGTCAGGAAGGAGAAAAATTCTCATGTACAATATGGCACAGCTGGCTGTGTGCATTATTGGGCAGGGGAAAGAGCCAGCAGTGTGACACCTATAGCATCACCATTCATCTCCTTTGCCCTGGAGACTCAGCCTTCTCCTTAAAAACATTAATAATGGAGCTTTGGACTGGATATTTACACTGGGGAGAATAAGTGTTTAACCACTGCATGCAGCTGCAGGATGAAAATGGGGTGTGCCTTTGGGAAACTGGAAGGTGGATGGCAGGTACAAACTAGAAGGCTTGAGGCAACTGCACAGGACCTGTCTGGAATAATAACTGTGTCCTGTGTTCTGCAGCTGTGAAAACAGGGTGGGCTTCTGTGAGACCTGGGAAGCAGGTGTGGGGATACTTTTAGGATGGAGGGTTTGAGTGACTCACAGTGTGTCCCCTTCTAAGCAGCAGTTGTTAGTTTTTGATGTGTTTTGCAAGGAAGGATGGATGGTTTTGGTATGGGGGTAGGGCAGGGTGATTGGGCACGCTACAACTTTATGGAATTCTGCAGAGTCATATACCTCAGCTTGATGGATGTGCTTTGTTGGGATTTTTCTGTAATCAGGCAGAGATGAGAATAGTGCACATGCCATATTTTATGGGTTTTAAACTTGAGTCTTATTGTGTTATGATACACAACAAATGGGCATATTTGGACACTGGTGGTGATGTGTGCTGTGCTATGCTCTGTGTGCTTTTCACACTTTTCTTCAAGCTTTTAGCTTAGATTGTAGCACATCCTGACCCATTCTTTCTCTGCTCTGTAACACTGATGTCTTCTTAGCCCCTTGGTTCTTTTTTCAGTTTCTCTCCTACTTTATCTCACTCTGTTAGAACCATTTGCAAAATCCCTACACCCGCAGGTTTTCCTGACACTGGCAACAAGGGGAAAGTGTGAGCATAAACTTTTTAATCATGAAATATAAACAGTTGTTGGTTGGTTTCCAAAACAGCAAAAATGGAAAAAGCAACTGTATAAGTTTGTAAGGTTCCTTAGAAGTTTTAATTCAAGTCTTGGGAGATTTTTGTGTTCATAAATCTTTTCCAGTTTTCTTTCAATATTTTTCCAAGCTGGATTTCCTACCATGCTAAATTTGATTAGCATGGAGAGATTGTGTGAGGCAAAAGGCCCTGAGCCCAGGTAATTAATTAACCACAGCATTCAGAGAAGGTGAACATAGGCAAGGCTGGTTGAGTGCTTGAAATTTTACAGGCAGCTTTTACCAGTGGATAAAATTCCCACTTTATGTAGTGAACCAGAACCTTTGGGATTTTTTTGCAAACAGAGGGAAGATGGGGTTGCTATAATTTGTGATGTCTGGCTTCCTGTTCTTCATGTGGTTGGAATGGCCCAGCTTCAATTCAGGAGTGACAGAGGAGGTGACCCTGACTTGAATGTCTCTTGAGAGGTTACTTTGTGTAACTAATATGTGCTCTTTTACAATCAGATTGAGGATGCAGACATGCTTCAAGTTTTCTGTGCAGTTAATTCAAGGAATTCAAGGAGGCTGGAGAGGTAACAATGTTTCTTCCCACTAATTTGCACTTTCAAGGTACTGTCTCCTTGTACTTTATGTGTAACCACAGTACTTTTAAACCACATTGATTAAGGTTCTACTGTTAAGTAAAGCCTTTTAAGATTTTCATTGATATCAAAAAGCCTTTATGAGGCCTTACTAAAGGAGGAAAAAAGCCACAATGAGCTTTTAACTGAAGAGAAAATGTCTTGCTAAGATTTGTCAAGATAACAAACTTGCACTGGTTTTGTGATTTAATTCCTTGCATGATCAAAATGCAGCGTGTACTTTGTAATGAGACCATTCAATGTTTACTTTTTAATAAACTCCCTTTTTTGTTAGCAGCTCGGCTTTAATCCAGGGTGGTGAAGAACAGGACAGTTTTGGGGTCCTCAGAAATGGGAAAATCTTAGAGACTCCAGCAGAACTGGTGCATAATGGATGTGAGAGAAGTAGTGAGGCTGGGAAAGACAGTAGCTGTAGAGGACATTGTGTCTCACCACACTTCTCCTCTTGAACATGCTGTGACTTGGGAGAAGCAGGAGAACTTGGAAAATGCATTTGCTGACTTCCAGCCAAACTGGTAGTATCTGTCACTGTGAAAAAACAGGCTCTGTATGTCTAGAAATGAAGTAGGATTTATCTGTGAAATAAAGGGCTTTATCTGTTCCTTCCTCTTGGAAGGAGCACACGATCTCATTCTTTTCAGGGGTGTCTGTGTGCTCTGTGAGTACACAGTGCATATGGGACAGCATGATGATCCATGCTGGAGTCCTCTCTAGATGACTCCTGGATTAATTATTTCTTCTGTAATTGCCCAGTCTTCATGGTTTTGTGTGGTTCAGGGGTGTCCTGTTTTCACCACCTCTCTGAATTGTTTCAGAAGGGTTTTAAGCAATGCAGGGACAGGAGCAGGTCATGCACCCTTATTCTTGCTAAAGTGTGAGACAAGGGCTCCAACATGGCTTCAGACAGCATGGAGACCACTAGGACTCTAGAAAACACAGTGTGGTGACTCTTGGAGTAGGTGAACACAAAGAGGTGACAACTGGTAGTGTGCCAAGTGCCGAGTAAGGAGGAGACAGCCTGGCCACTGTGACCCTAACACAGGTCACTTGCATAAACAGAATGGCAATCTGGGACAAGATGCAAAGCTGTGTGAGAAGGGAACTGGAAGCCTTCCAAATGGCTTTGGTTCACAGGTGTGAGTGAGATAAATATTATTGTGATGTAACTTGGTCGACATAAATCTCTCTCGATCCCAAAAAGAATAACATAAGGTAACTCAGCAGTTATTTTTGTATAAGAAATCATGTTTTGGGGACATTTTTAAAAAATGAAAATGCATCTGTTTATATACTGATATTAGTTACTTTGAAAGGCCTTAAGTGTTTTCAGGACTTAGTGCCACTGCTCTTTAGATTAGAGACTCTATTTTCAGCACACCAGTTGCTGACAGGACATTGTGCCAGTACATTGTCAGCATTCAGTAAAAGTAGCAATAATAAGTTAGGCAGAACCGCATCTCTCAATAGAGAGATGAATAGGAGGCTCTCTAAGCATACCCAGAAGGTTTAGACAGAAACTATTTTGATAGAATTGTTTGCAATTTATAGAAAAGAGAAGTGCTTAGCAATATCCCAGGACTGCTGCAGGCAGAGGGGCAGATGCAGCGATGACTAAGTAGACTTTTACTCAGATTGAGATAACTCTTAGTTGTGTCCCAGGGTTATGGAGCCCTGCAGCTGGAGGTATTATGATTAGGTAAGATGTAAATCTTAAATCCTGACCATTTGTAGCTGGTAGAATTTAATAGCTTCTTTTGTTCAGAGCAGACTTCACAACCCTAATAGCTGGCTTGAATCCTAATATCAGACATTCCTTATCATTTTTTGGTGAAGGAATTTTTATATTCTGATCTATTGCAGTTTACTCTTGGTGAACACTGTTAAATTGCTGCTTTGTTCATTCTATTAAAAAGTAAATGGTTCCTTTCTGAAGTTTTTCCTGTAGGAGATAGAATTGTACCCATCATGTTTAGAACTCTTTGAGATAAGAGGCTCTGCCTGTTTCACAGTGCATCCTCCTACACCTGGGGATGGACTGACAGGTGAATGAAACAGGAAGATATGAGAAAAGAGTGTGCTGACATAATAGACGAGGTGAAACTGAGCAGGAACCAAGGGAAAAAAATTAGGATTTGTCTGGGACAATGGCAGTGAACTTCTTCTACGTCCACCCAAGGGCCAAGAAGCTACAAACCCATCCCTGGCCTGTCTCTCTGGTGGTACCTCCTTGTGCTCTGAGGCTGCTCCTAAGTACAAAATGCTCCCCCATGAGGTCACTTGTTTATCAGGGTGAGGAGGAACTAATGGTAAATGCTGCTGCTGTGTGCCCTGTTCTCCTCATCCTGGGCTTATGCCTGCACAACTGAAATACAAAATGATCAGGCTCTAACATTCACACGGACGTGATTCGTTTCTGTGAGTTCATTCTTCTATTTAGAGAAAGATATTGCTGCCCTCCCTTCTGCACTGACACAGTTGCCAAAATAACCACTCTTACTAACTGGCAGCTTTAAAAGCCAGCCTGCAGCTGACTTTGAAACAGAAGGTCAGCAAAGGGAGCAACAGACTTCAATTCAGAGCTTTAATGGGAGCCATTGACCACAGCAAAAGGCCTTGACTGGAGTGTCTAGAGTGTGCTTTGCACAGGCCAAAAAGTCACTTTCATACTCTTTGAACCTTTTGTACAGACCTATATATTTTTCACTCTGTGGATTTCAAGATGAATGTGCAGCCGTGTGCTAGATGTGGCTATGGGGTTTACCCTGCTGAGAAGATTAACTGTATAGATCAGGTCAGTTCTCTTTCTTTATCATTTTGGACTATAATAAATGTACAGATTGGCACTTCTAACACTGTGCAAATCTCTTGGTTCCAAAAGTTCTTTGCTCATAACTGGGCTCAGAACTGAAATGAATTAATAACATGTGTATATTTGAAGGGAAAAATAGTCAGATTCATTAAATGAAGGGTAAGGATCAATAGTGACATTTTAAACTTAGCAGAATAATAATGAAATACAAATCATGTCTGTTTGGTTTCTCTTTTGTGGCATGTCCAGACGTGGCATAAAGCCTGTTTTCACTGTGAAGTATGCAAGATGATGTTAACTGTAAACAACTTTGTTAGCCATGAGAAAAAGCCTTACTGTCAAGCGTAAGTGTATTTCCTTTTTATCCTTCCATTTTATTTTTTTAAGCAAAGGTTTAATTTTAGTCATTTTAATATAATGGAAGATCACCCTTTAGACTCAGTCTGTCCCATGTGTGATGTGAAATTAGGTATTGTTGGTGCCTTCACGCATATCTTTGGATTTATGTGAATCACAAATGGTGGGAAACTCATTTTACCACGCATAAAGCTTCCTCATTTGGCTGGTGTGTTAAAAGACACCAAATCAAGTTCCATTTCAGTATTGTGGGAAGAAAATAAAACCAACCACAAAATTCAGTGCTTTCCAAATCAGTGGTTAAGAGTTAACAAGGCTGAGGTTCCTTAATCGTAAGGAAAATGTATAAAATGCAGATTTTGGAGTTGGTTTGTTCTAGGAAGTTTTTATTTTATAATGATCAATTCCTGTCAAATTTGTCAGCAGAAAAAGGAGAGATGACAGTTGTTTTTTATTCTATTATTCTCTTTTGTTATTAGAAACACAGCATTGATATGATGATCATTAAAATTAATTTTGCTCCAGGCACCTACTCCCTACAATAATGACTTGAATGTAATCTAAGATCTCTGAGTGAGTGGGGAAAAGATCTGTATAGAGGGGTGGAGGCTGGTATTGTGGTTTTGAGTGCTCAAAGAGAACCTTTCTGGTGGGCTGTCTGGTAGATTCCTAATATCCTTTTACACTTTCCCTTTTCTAGGCACAATCCAAAAAACAATGCATTCACGAGTGTATTTGAAACACCAATAAATATGAATGCAAAAAAACTGTCAGAAGTCGTAAGTGAGGTAAGAAGCTTGAGGGTCAAATGTGTTTGTTCTACATTTTGATAACATATTTATTTCTCTTGTTTTGTAAGTATAAACATGTGCTTTTTACTTACCTTCCTGTGTATGATTCAAACCTCAGCTGGGTTTCAGTCATAATTTTTTTCAATGCGATTACTCACGTGAAAGCAATCTTAGATCTGGATTTCCTTCTCCTCTCAGAAGGAAAAACTGATTGGAGCCGCTCACCTGGATATCTGATAATCTATAGGGAAGCACAGTTTGTCTAAACTGCCCAGAGCTGTGCAGACTTGGTGACTAAGCAGGGTTTCTCAACCTCTGGAAGCAAGAACAACCGCCTTGCTTTGTGATCTTATCAGAAACTGGTACTAAACACCAGATAAATTATAACTAGGTGGGACGCAGGCAGAAGTTCCCACAATCACTTTGTCAGGTATTTCCACCTGACCTGAGGTGGGAAAGCAGCAGGTCAGGGCAGCTTGGCAGGGTTTTGCTGGAGGTGTTTTTTGGGGATGGAGGAGCATCCCCGCTGCGGGCTCTGCTGTGCCCCGTCCGGCATTCCCAGCACCACCACCACATTGATTCCCTCCAGACACATCATCCTCAAACCTGCCCTGCTACATCATCCTCAAACCTGCCCTGCTACATCATCCTCAAATCTGTGCTGCTACATCATCCTCAAACCTGCCCTGCTAGGGGTCTGGGGAAATCAAAAATACAAGGACACCCAATAATCAATGGCTGTCTCACTTTTCTGCCTGATGCTGTTTTCTTGAGTGGCCCATCTTTCTATATCCTAAAATAACATTACTTGTGAATGTATTTCACAGACAAAGCAATGTATTTTGATGTGATTAGCCATCACTAAAATTAACAAAGAAATTTGTATTTCTTGGATTATGGCATGCTGAATTCAGATGTCCTGTATTAGCTGGAAAACCTTGATGCACATGAGTAGCCTTTGTCAGATGCTGTCATTTATCATTTTGTACAGCATTCTTATGCCTCAGTTTTTGCAGTATCATGGGCTGTAACTATTTCAGCAATGACTATCTCACTTCTTTAAACTGTGTGTGACAGATCTGCTCAGGAATGAGTTTGGGATTACTGGAAGTTCTATTTCTGGTTTAGGCAGTGATATGAGACTGATACTTCCAGTGCATGTGAGTACACAAGCCAGAGAAATTATAGCTCAAAGATCATTTCCCTTGTTTTACACACCTTAAAGACCTTCTGTCCTTTTCAATCACATAATAAGGTTCTGCTCCAGAGAGAAAACTGCTAAGGGTAGTAAAGGAGCTGATTCTGCAGTACCTGTTTAAAGGGAGTACTTCTGTAAAAAAATTGAGTGCAGGAAAATTTTCCACTAGTAAATGTATAAAATTTGGGAAAAGGTTTCTCTTGCTACTATGCAAGTTCTTTTTAGATTGAAGTTTATTTCTCATGATGCAGAAAATAGAATGTTTGTTCAATCCCAACATGATGTTTTCACCTAAGTCTTATGTTGAGACATCAGCTGGAATGCAGAGATGAAAATTAGGTCTCTCTATACAGAATTTCTGTGTTAGCAGGCAAATTATTCAGCTCTCTGCACATCTGTGCTTAATTTATAAATGGAAATAATGGTACATGTGCTCAGTAACATTTCTGTCCAGATAGTTTAAATTCTCTACTCTGGGTTTTTAATCTGAAGACTGAGTTGTATAACAGATCTTGATTTCAGTTGGATTACTACATGCTATCATGATAAAAGTAGCAGTAGGAGCATATTGACCCAGGACTAAATATAGTAGTTTTTAGTATTTACATATGCACAGTTAGGATAGGACACTTTGTGGACGCTGTGCAGGGAAATAGGAGAGTACTTTAATATTGCTTACTTGGTAATAGTTTTTTCATCTAAAGCATTGACACGTCCTGCTTTAAATTTCTTAGGGATTTCAATTCTCATAGATTATTTCTCCCTAAAGTATTATCTAAATATCAAATTATTCTTTCAGAATGTCATGCCAGGTCACAGGTGTAATATGCTGCTCCTTTACAGATGTGCAGCTCCCATACTGGCAGAAATCTCAGGGAGAAGCTGGGGTGGACTAGAAAGCAGAGTTTTGGCTTTAGGGTTAAATGCAGTCATCACCTTGCCTCTCTTCTTATTCTCCAAAGGGGGCGTGTGTTAGTATGCACTAACAAGCTACTAAAATGAGTCATTATCTTTTCTTTTTAGATAAAATATCGAGAAGAGAGTGAACAAATCAAATCAGTCTTTCAGTGGGATGTAAGGTCCAGAGAAATTGAAAGTGTCTATAAAGCCCAACAACTGGCTACCCAGGTAAGAAATATCCCTCGAGTCTCCCAGCCAGCAGCCTGCAGGACAACAAGGATTGGCCCTGGCTGTCCTGATTGTCAGGGGCTTAACCATGACATTTCAATGATAACAAAAAAAAGGCCTTTGCTTCTCATTTGTCTAAACTTTTCAAGACAAAACAGCTCAACTATTGTGACCGTGTTCGCTGGGGTCCCAGGATGAGAGAAGAGATGAGAAAGTTGACTCCATGTTCAGAAGGCTTGATTTATTATTTTATGATATATGTTATATTAGAAACTATACTAAAAGAACAGAAGAAAGGATTTCATCAGAAGGCCTAGCTAAGAATAGAAAAGGAAAGAATAACAAAGGTTTGTGTCTGACCGAGACAGTCTGGGACAGCTGGACTGAGATTGGCCATTAATTAGAAACAACCACATGAGACCAATCCCAGATCCACCTGTGGCATTCCACAGCAGCAAACAATCATTCTTCACATTTTGTTCCTGAGGTCTCTCAGCTTCTCAGGAGGAAAAATCCTAAGGAAATGATTTTTCATAAAATATCATGGCTACAAACTATAGGTTAGGATAGAATAATCAGAATGTGGGGAAAGAAGTGTGTCTATAGTCAGCTGTTGGGGCTGCTGCATGAACAGCCACAGTCTGTGTGTCTTCTCTCTACTGGCACTGGAGCTTCACAGCAGGAGATCTGATTCCCAGGGGGTGTTGTTTGAGTTTCACTCCAGGATCCTACATCCTGTCATCTTGATGTCAGTTCTTGCTCTACAAGTTCTGCCTTGGCACTCTGAAGGGATGTGGAATGTGGGCCTTGTGCTGCGCAATTCCACTTCCCCTGCACTCTGTGCTTCCTTTTTTTTTCTTTTTTCTTTTTTCTTTTTTTTTTTTTTTTTCCTGTCAGATCAGCTGTTTGAGTGCTCAAACCAGGGTGAACACAGGTAGTTATTTAGTTCCTGTTTTGTAGAATGCTTACTATGCTGCCTATGAGGAAGGAAAGTCGTGGTACCCAGGAACAATCCCAGATCCTGAGATGGTCAAGATAACACAGGCACAGAAGGCTCTGACTGATGTAAGTGGACTGATGTTTGGCTTTTTTTCATGGCCTATAATATTCTGAAGACTTACAAATACATCAAAGTTGGTCTTTGGTAAGAAGTCACCTCCAGGCTTTGCAGGAAGGATATCTGGAGAGTCTGTCTGTCAAGATGTTGGCAAAGGAGAGGCTGATGTGTTTATTTCTGTCAATAACAATACTTAGCCTTGTAAACAATTAAAGTCCCATAAGAGTTCTGTTGCCATCACACATTTATATATTTATGTAACTCAGAAGCTCTTCAGCTGCTGAGCAGACTGAGGTGATCTGGTCTAGGAGGCAGTGCTCTTTCTCTCACTACAGCAAGACTCATGATGAAAAATGTCATATTTTCCACAGACCAAACTTTTCACTGACTGAATTTCCATGACTGATGAAAATCACTTCTAAATTATGACTGTGTCCATACAATGGGTTAGTGACCTAATCAGCATAGGCAATTAACAGTGGATAATTGATACAAATGAGAAATGTTTTGTGTTGTATGTAGGAAATAGCTGTAACTAACAAACTTACAGTGTGGAAGTTCTTGAATTTATTTTCTTTTGAATAAAGTGATACATACCTTTAGGAAGAGGGCATGAAAAGAAGAATCACATTAAACTACAGTGGATTTTTCTCTAATAAACAAATTCATCTTCTAGTTTCAATATACAGAAGAATTTGAGCCACGAAGAGGCAAAGGCAGCTTCCCTGCTATGATCACTCCAGGTTACCAGGTTGCCAAGAGAGCCAGCCAGCTAAGCAGTGATGTAAGTCAGAGGGGCTTTAAATTATATTTCACACTTCTGAATTTGGAGAATCCTGGGTTCAGGCCATTCACTTGAGATGTCAGATTCTGAGGTGAATATTTGTTATACTGTTACAAAGTGAAAAAATGTTCACATGATGCAGAAAACAAGGTTAATAAAGTACTTGGCCTGGGCAGACAATCATATGGAATAAGTGACAATGTAGATATTTCCTGGAAAATGCAACAACTTTTGCATAATTTCTCACAACATGAAAAAGGTTGTGACTCACACTGAAATCTTAATAATAAAATTCATTGCCTTTGCTTTCCCATTATGACTGTATTCAGCAAATTATTTACATTTGACATTTTTCACTTTATTATTTGAAATTAAATAGCTGTAAGATTGAAATTAATTCACATACAAGCTACTTTAAATTTATGCACAGAAAATTGCTTGTTTATTTAAGAGAAATTCACATGAAAAAATATGTAAAAATAAATCCCCTAAAAATTATTTTAAAGTATTGTATTGTTTTGTGCAGGTACTATCTACAATGTCATTGCAGTATGATCTTGGGACATCAATGACTATTCTCATGGTATTTTAATCAAATGTATGGCTCACATAAATCAAGTGAAAATTTTAATATCTAAGTCCATTTCTGTCTGTTTTTGGTATTCACTTTAAGGAAATTGGACCTTAAATATATGGATAGCTTGTCTGTGGAGAGTGTCATGACTGCTGTTGCTCATTTTCTCTTGAAGCCTGATAGGAAATGTACTTTTGCTGCTTATTAGGTGTAATATGGAAATCTATTTTCCTCTTCAGGTGGAATATAAGCGTGGGCATGAAGAGAGAGTTTCAAAGTTCACCTCTGTTGTAGACACTCCAGATATACTCCATGCAAAGGCTGGAGCACATCTTGCAAGTGATGTAAGTAAAACAAAATAGATTGATCTGGTTTTGGCTCTGCAAGTGGTTCCTAGGGTATTTATAAATTACTTGAAAATCTGAATACAAAGAAAAATTTTAAAATAATTCTTTAAAGGCAGACTCGTTTTTACCATTAAGCATTTAAAGCTTTCAGTTGCAAAAACCACATTCAATTTGAGGCCATTTTAGGCTGTCAGAACAGAAGCTGGGGAACCAGTCTGTTCTATATCCAGGAACTGGCTGCCATGAAAAGTAAAGAAAGAAGCTGCCTAACTCAAATGTAAATAGAGCAGGATCTTGCAGACACCATAAGCATTTTCTTTAAACAACCCTTTTCATCCTACACTCGGAACAAGACAAAGGAGCCATGCAGAAGGTGTGTGATTGTGTAGTTAAAGACCAAATTGCAAAGATTCAGACTTCATGGTTCACCTTCCTTTTGGCAGATGACAGCCATGGAGCACCTGACTTTGCAACTTTAAGGATTGATTAGGTGTGCAATCAAGACACATTTGCTCTAATTGCTCCTGAACTGTCTTGATTTTTTCACAGTTGAAATACACGGAAGACTTTGAAGAACGGAAGGGAAAAGGCAGCTTCCCTGCTATGATCACTCCAGCTTATCAAATAGCCAAGAGAGCAAATGAATTAGCCAGTGATGTAAGTGTCCAAAGAAAAGTCTCTGTTGGGAAAGAAAATATTAAACTGTCACACAAATTTTGAATTAAAACATTTGCTGGCAGAAATTCCATGAGCATGGCATACTGATCTTTACTGGCTTTCTTTTCCTTTCCAAACATAACAAAACCCCAACACCCCTGAACTCTTTAATAAGCACCATAAAAGGACATCAGTGTTCCTTCAAAATGTACAGTTAATTGTAACTTTGTTATTGGAACCTGAAAGAAAAGCTCTTTTTGTTGGAGAAGGTAACATATGGAAGAACATATAACTCAAAGGAAGTGAATTTAAAACACTGTTAAGAGTCATTGAGGAAAAGAAGAGATCTGTAATTTTGAAGGTAAAAGCAACTGACTCTAAAACAATTACATGTTTTTATTTGCCTTTGATCTGTGGAAAACCCTTCACTTTTGTCAGCAAACACACATGGTGATTAAAGGGCAACATCAGGTTACAGGCATTGTTATGACTTTAGCAAATGTAATGCAAATCTTGGCCTAAACTTGAAGGTTGATTGCCTAAAATTCCCTTTATCAATGTGGGAAAAGCATCTTTCAGAAACAAACCCATTTATTGATGGGGTTCAGGTGAACCTGTGGTAAAAAAGGAGTTTGCATTACAATCAGTTCTATTTTTTTAAACTGCTGGAGCATCAGGGATTAGCCACTGCCAAGCAGCTGGTGCTGAACACATTGACCCAATGGTCTGGGTTGAAATGGCAAGTCCCATGCTCCTAGTGCATTATTAAGTACACCACTAGTTCTGTTTTTATATCTTCCAGTGGCATATTTGACTTGTGCAGGTTGGTGGCAATGGGAATTTTGACAATCCTTTATTGACAGCACGTGCGTGCCTTTGGTTGTTATTTATTGTGCAGCATCTGTGAACCAGACTAAACTCACCCAGATTATTCGTTTCCTTTTCCTCCTGGTAGGTGAAGTATCACCAAAGATATGAAAAAGAGATCAAGGGAAAAGCCAGCCACACAGCTGGAACAGATGTTGCTTTTGCAAGAGAAAATGCAGATCAATATGGACAGGTATGCAGCATCCAAGGGCTGGCCGTGCTGGTGTTGATCATTGCTGCAGCTGATTGCTCAGGGCCTCAGAAACTGGTGACACCCGTTTTCACTTTGTTTTCCTGTGTGAGAAAACAAAGTCTCAAGGAGCAGGATGGTGTGCAAACAGCTCCTGAGGTGCACTGCATGTGCCACTGGCACCTGCAGGTGTGACTGCAAGGGGGCTGCACTGTTGCTGCATGACCCTTGTGGTGGGGCCACTGCTAAAGTCTGACCCTGGCAGATTTATCTGTGTGCACACACACACTCTGTATTTCTGTTGTGGTGTTATGTGTCACACTGAAATCTGTTTACTCGAGGAAATTTTCCCACTCCATGAATAAGGAAATTCAGTCAGGAGAAAAGCTAAAGGGTTGTGAAATGTTAGAAAGCTGGCAGACAGTTGGGTGCCTTTTTCCTGTGGGTATTTTCACAAACCTTAGGAGCTTTGCAGCTCTAAATATGTGTGAACAACACTAAATCTCTTAGATACACAATCTCTAAGATTTCACCTCCTCTACAGAGGGGGAATTATAAACCTGACAAGCTGTAGTTCTGTATTTGTGGAACCAGATAGGCTTTAGTTCTGTTTTGGTCGGTGGTTTTGCTTATATTTCATTTTTAAGGGAATACAATTGGTTTTGTTGTTGCCCAAAATGCACCCAAATTCCAGTTAGGTTAGGGGAATAGCACAGCCATATAGAACTGAATGAAATGAAATTTCAGCTAAATGAAATTTGAAAGGAATTGAATAGTGGTGTTGTATAAAGAAAACTAAGTGGTTAATCTCAGGGGTTTTTGTCCTGCTCTTCAGTAGGTCCATATACTTTGGAGAAATGAAGGAATAGGGGATGTATTTTCCTAAAACCTTTGGAATTTTACATTCCTTCACTTCTCCTGTTAAAATCTACATTTAGTATTCTGTGGAAAGCAAACCATCCTTGAAGAATATGGGTTTAGAATTGTAGCAGTGAAGCCTTCAATTACTTCTGTCTTTTGAACTGCTACAAGTTTTAATAGGAATAAACAAATAAAATGAATTTGAAAAAGCACTAATTACATTTCCAAGCATTAGAATGCTTCTGTTTTAGAATTAATTTAAGTTTTCTTTCTTTGAAAGTGTCTTTGAAACTTCAGTCATGGACTTCAAATTCGATTTGAGTTTTAATCTTTATAGATTGGATGCTGATATTATTAGTCAAATAACACAGAGTCACTGAAATTAATGGATCTTTCTGAGTAAATTGTTACTTAACATGGGTAAAGAGATTAGATTTCTAACTGTTGAGATCATTAACAATGAACAGAGTGTGCATCAGACAGATATATATAGATATATATATATGTACATGCATATTTATATATACAACATGAGACAATTTAAGGAATCTTACTGTAAAATTCCTGTGCTGAACATCTGTTTTGTTCATGTTTAAAAACCTTAAGAGTGGCTAAAATAGTTTTCTGAAACTTTGAATATTTGCACAATATTAGAAATGATGTTAAAATGTATTTAAGAAAGTTAGATGCAAAAGACAGGTTGGTCTGGAGAATTCAAACTCATTAATGGTATTTTAAGAAGCTAACTCAGCTGATTATTCAACTGCATTTTTTCTTTTCTGTGCCTGTTTATAGAATAACTTAATGCCATTGTAACTACTGTTCACCAATGTGCATCATAATGTTCACAAACTTGTGGTGTGACCTATTTTAGAACATTGATGGTGACACTGATTGTGCCCAAAGTGACCTACAATGGATGGTTCTGCACTGAGAACACACAGAAGAAATACCCCAGATATTTGTAGCCATTCCTATCTGTGCTCTCCATGGCGTTCTTGACATGCATTCTATTCATGGCCCATTCTATTTTCACTCAAACTGCCTCTTTACTACAAAAGATTTACAAAATATTGCAGAGAAGACACATTGCACTTTATCTCACTTGTTTGTACTCCATATTCTCCCCAGATCTTGCCATAGAAGGCTTTGAGATTATTATTGTCCATTACATTAGAAAACATCTCCAGTATTTTGATGTTAAACTATCTAAATGGCTTTCATATTGTCAGATATTTACACATAAACTTACCTATAGATGGATTTAAGGGTGTTACTTCCACAACAATTGGTTTTTTTTTTAAATCAGACAAATGGAATTCTGTGATTTTGTTCACTAAGGAGTTTGGCATTTTGATATCTAGGTATCTCTGCTTCATTTATTAATCCCTCTTCAAAATGCATCACTGCACTAGTGAACTATTATTTTTGGTCAATTATGATGTGAAAAATGACCATGGAAAGATCAGACAGCTCCTGTAACACCACAAAGAAAGGCTAATCCTATGTTAAACTTGTTAAACATAGCCATTAATTTTAAAGTGTAAAGTTGAAAGTTTAAGTTAGCCTGGCTAACCAAGCCATTAGCTATTTTTATAAAATTCCAGGAAAACATGTATTGACAAACAGAGAGGCAAGCAGATATCATCTCTGTGGGAAATGAGGTGAGAGCAGAATGGTGTGTGTCATTGTACACTTGAATGCTATCTTTACCACAGCTAATAGCTACCTAAATTTCTCTTGGAATGCAGCACAGGTAGCTTCAGAGGCACAGGTAATTTAACAGGTCAATTTATTCTTAAATTTTGGTAATTTTTTAATTAAAAAAAAAAAACCAAACAACATTGAAGCCATGATCCTACTAACAAGGATGGTGGGGCTTTGTAAAATAACCCATGGCCCCACCTGCCCATGTGTGATGAGTAAACAGTTTGAATTTTCTGCAGGGATATATGGATGAGTTTGAGGAACGCAGAGGGAAAGGAAGCTTTCCTGCTATGATCACTCCAGCTTATCAAAATGCCAAGAAAGCAAATGAATTGGCAAGTGATGTAAGTATGAAACCTGAATCAATACAATTCATAAACAATTAAAACCAGCAGTTTGTCAGAGCAGTGCCTGGGAGGAGGACGCTAAAACTGCACTTGAGAAGTAAACAAAAGTGACATTTTGCTGCATTGCTGGGAACTGGATGGCTCAGGGGATTAATAATATCCATTAATAGAAGGGGGCACAGCTCCAACTTGCATGAGGGAGGAGATGGATGTAGCAACTAATGGGGATCCCTACTGTTAGGTTAACCCTCCTGGCAAATCTGCACCTGTATTATTAATGAAACCTTCAACTGCCTTAATCATCCTGTGGACTACTGTGGTATTCCCAGTAGTGAATAAATGGAGGATGAATGAACTATACTGGTTTTGATATTTTGATGTATCATGCCTCCAGCACAAAGCAAGTCATATGGAGGGAAAGAAGCACAGAGTGTGACACTGTCACTTCACAAAAGTGAGCTTATTTCTGGGTTGTGATTTTTGGTTTTGGTAAACTAAAGAATTGGCAAAGAGACGGTGGGGTGTGATTCCTGCATCCCACCCATCCATTAGAGGGCCTCAGCCCTTTTTGGGGAGTGACAAAGAAATGGGTCAGTCTGTGGGTCAGCACCCTGTGGCTGCTCTGAAGGGCTCCTGTGAGTGACAACGTTGGAGTGGGGACACCTGTCCCCAGTGGGGCTGCCTGGGCTGGTGAGCTCAGTCTGTCTTCTGGGGAGATCACAGATGGTGGAGCCTTTCAGCTTGCATTAGTGTGGGCTGGACACGAGCAATAAACTGGAGTGAAAGGCTCAGTCAGGTCCTGTTACCTGAGCTTATCACTGAGAGAATACAAAACACCCCAAATCCTCTGTGACCCATCCCAGTTTGATGACAAACTCAGTGATCCCCTGTTTAAAAATGGAATATTTAACCTTTCCAGATAAAGATCACATAGGTTTTGAAAATGCTATTGGTCAGTAATTTCCTCGTTAATTTATAATACATAGAGTGAAGAGGAGGATTGCTTCATGGAAGTAACATTTTTGCACTACAGTACTTACCAACTTTCCTTATAGTTTTAAAGCCTGAGGAAATGTGTGCAGACTTGGAAAATAAAAAAAAATCCAAACCACTTTGCATTTCAGTTCATGTAAAATAATTTATAAAAGGCCAAGTACAACCTCGCTTCACCCATCCAAGTCCAATTTATGTCAAAAACCTGATGTCTAAATTTAATTTAGAAATCCCTTATTTCAATCTTGATTTCATAGAGAAATATAATTCCCTAGAACACACTAAAAGTACAAAAAGATAGAGCTTTTAAAAAAAGCTGGTTTCTACAAAAGGAAAAGTTTGCAGACTGCTTGATGACTATCTGTAATCCTCTGACTAAAATTAAGTACTGGGGATTAACTTCATTAATAGAAGAGCAAACAAGCTCCAGCCAAGAATCTGCTAGTAATCTGTTCAATCTATGAACAACAACCACTGCTGCTCAGTCTATGTCAAAAATTTATTAAAAATGCTGTCTAGTAAAATGTCTTGAGAGGGACTGTGGAGGGCTATGGGGTTATATTTGGGTTATTCAAGGTAGTAAATACAGTGTTTCAGCTTGGTAAATTCCATTTACTTATCAAAGCATGCAGAGGGAAGATATTATCCAGACTCATGAAGCCAGTCTAAGTAGTAAGGATGAAAAGGTGCACATCTATTTTATAATTCTCCCTACTTCTTTTCAGATAAAATACAAGAAAGATCTTTCCAAGATGAAAGGTGCAGCTCACTTTCACTCCCTAACAGCTGAAGACAACTTGGTCCTTAAACAAGCCCAAAGTGTTAACAAGCTTGTCAGTGAGGTAAGGGCTTGAATCGATCTCTTAACAAGTTTGGGAGCAGCTCATACAAACACCTGTGTTTGATGAGTAAGGACTGCAAGTTTAAAAAAAAAAGCTGTTGTTCTTACTGCAGTGTACATAACAAAAATCATCTGTGTGTAGCACAGCAACTGGAGAGAAAAGCTCAAGGACAGATCTTTAGGTGCAGCCTTCTGGCCCTTCCAATCATCTCTGTGAAAGTGTGGGAAATTAACCCCAGGAGAGTGGTTCTGGTTCTGACCATGTGAAGAATTGAAACCTGAAAAAAACCCATCCCAAACCTGAATTGTGCTTTTAATATGATATTAAGATATAAAGCTTTAGGATGAATTTGTGTGTACCTTAGAGGGTCTCAGAGAGTATTCTAATAATCAAAAAATAAGAACAGAGACAAAACTTAAACCATTCTGGTTATGCAGATTTCTGTTTTCTTCCATCCTGTGAAAGACTGTGAGTCACTGATAATTGATTCTTTTTCTGCTTGATAAGGGAAGATTGCAAGAGAATTCTCAGTGGATTCTGAATTATTAATTTATTTATAGTGTCATATCAGGTATAAAACTATTAATAAATGTGAGTTTCTAGAACTTCCCCATGGCACTTTAAAAACTTATACTCTTGAGATGTCAAAGTATAAAACCTTCAATAATGAAAAACCCCTGGAAGTAGGGCTGGAAGGGGCCTCCTGGGCCAATGATTCCTGGTTCCTGCTGCTTCAACACAGCACTGTATAATCCTCCTATTCCAATTTCTAGCCTACATTTCTTCCTGTCCACTTTATTACCACTGTGTTTTGTGCTAGTGTTGCCCTTTAGTTTAAAAAGTTCTTCTCCCTGCATGGTTACTTTCCTGAGAGGTTTACAAATATATCATTTTCTTCTCTCTGCCTTTGATTTCCTCAGCTAAGCAAGCTGAGTTCTTCTCATCTCTGTCTTTCACTGCAGCTGTTCCAGGCTCAGTTCCTTAAACAGGAATGACTGTGAGAGTACAAAAGCTCTTGCTGAGGTCTTGCTGCAATTTGGTACATGGCACATTTGTGCATGTTCATTTGCTGCATGCTCACCTTAGAATTTCTTTGTATATCATTGTTTTTGTTAATAGTTTCCCTCCTGTCACTGCCTTGTACAGTTTGCAGAGGATGAAATTGCATTTCTTTTGCCTACAAAATGAGAATTGAGTACATGAATATTCTCTTCATATTAATTTTCATTGTATGCCCTCTGATGAACACCATGTGTCAAAATCTCTGAGCAGTGGGTCCCCCTAATAAAAAGTGTCTGGAGGAACTTGACAGAGCAGATTAAGGTTTTACCATAGCTTCCCATTGTGCATTTTTGTCACTAAGGTGGAGTACAGGAAGGATCTTGGGAACAACAAAGGCTACAGCATGAACTACTGTGACACTCCACAATTCAAGAATATGAGCAAGATCTCAAAATTCACCAGTGATGTAAGTTTTCAGTACCTGGTGTGTGGCTTGCTTGCCCTGGTAGCTGCTGGAATCACAGGTCATCTGTGAGTGTGTGTTTCATATAAATGTGTGCTGGAAATGTGATGATAACTCATTTTAGCCTGTTTTTGTACAACACTTATCCTAGTGTGTCCTGATGTATAGCTGGGGCTCGTTTTATTTAGGATTATGAAAAGAACTATTATGGTATTTGGAAGGTACCCTTACCAGGTACTGCTGATCTAGAGAAATAGCCGAGTTGTTACTCTGGTCTGTCATAATTATTAATTATTTCATTGTGCATGTCTATCTCCTGGCTGGACAGGGAGGCAGAAGGCTTCACCAGAGTTCATGCCAGAGAGGAACTGTGTGAAAATAATCAGTGTTAATAGCTAAACCTTTGGTTTCTCATGAGATACAATTCTGTTTCATACTGCCTCTTACCATTCTCTAAAATCCCTGAGGAGTAAATATTTTGCCATTCAGTTCAGATGGTTGAATGATCAATTTTTCTTGTCAAATCCCCACTCTGGGACTGCTGAAAGATGCACCAAAACAACCTAATTTTGTTCATTTCTTAATGTAAAAATACTGTCTCCCTGGGACTTCGTTCTAGTATTTGTATCTGATGAAACACAGATGTATCTTCTTTATGTGGAATTTAAGTGGCATGAAGAGCAGGTAAATGATATCTGGTAGTAAAAGAAACTCACTGAGGGTTTTAACTTTAATTTTTCAAAATACCAAGGCTGCTGTGGACTAATGAGTTCCTGTATTGGAGCAGCATTAGTAGACCAGAGCTGTAAAAAATTGTCTCCCTGCTGTAAAATATGGAAACTCTTAAAAGCTGAAACTCTTCACTAGAAAAGCTGAATATATTTTCTCAGAGTATTTTTGTCTTTTCTTTTTTTTTTTCTTTTTTGTAACAGCTTAAATACAAAGAAACCTACCAGAATGAGATGAAAGGTCACTATGTGGGCGTTGGTATGGACAAGAGGATGCTCCATGCCATGAAAGTTGGCAGCTTGGCAAGCAATGTGAGTCCCTTTTAATCCCACTTGTGTGCTTGTGGCCTCCTTGTCTTTCAGTTTTTCCAGAATTAAGTTGATAGAAAACTTTAGATCATACAGTACTGGGGATCTGATGGATGGATATGTTGAGAAGAGGGGAAATTCTGGAAACCCTTTTGTACTGTTTTATGGCTCACTGTGTGGAAGAAGTTAAAATAAGAAATTTCAGTGATCTGGCAACATACTGAGATCCTTCAGTTTTCTTTGACATCAGTAGGATGCTGAAGGTTGTTTGCCACCACCCCCAGGGTCAGACCTTTGCTGGAAAAAACAGTCTTTAATGAAGATTTCTGGATTCCAATTTAATTTACTGGGTTAGTCAAGAAGCTATTTCATTACATACCATTCCTTCAAGTACATTATTTACAAATCTGTAAGAAGCTTGAGAACTAAGCAGAAAGATAAAAGAGATGTGTCATAGGTGGAAGTTAAGTTAATGCTCCCACTGTTGGCATTGGATTAATTGAGAAGCTGAAAAAGAATCAATTAGTGGCTAAACTATGCAAATAATTTCATTTTCTTTGTCACTCATGACACTGAACCTACTTTGTTTCTTGCATTTAATATTAATATTATTGTTTCTCCTTTCCTCTTGACTGATAATTATTCAAACAAATGACAGCTGAAAAAAAAAATAATGATTTTTTTTTTGTTCTCCTTGTGTTTCAGATAGCCTATAAGTCTGATTACAAACATGATGGTGTTGACTACAATTACCCAGCTACTCTCACTCCTTCATACCAGACAACAAGAAAGTTGGTCCCTTTGAAAGATGTAAATAATTTTATGTTTTTGTTTTTGGGGTTTTTTTTCCTCTGTGACTTGCATAGCTCATCATCTCCCTGTAGGAGAGATTGTGATAGATTGCATGTGTCAAATGATGATTTAATGACAGAAGCAAACAGCCACTGCTAACAAAGTTAAAGCAAAAAATACAGTGTCAAGAGGTCTCAGAGCAGTGGGAAGTGCTGTCCTGGCTGCTGTTGGTGTCAGTTCAGCACAGACTGTAGAGGGATGTGAAATCAGCACTGCTCCCTATCCCTGCTCTGTGCTGCAGAAGTCTCACCCCCCTGGGTAGCTCCAGCAGCAGCACCAAGCCCTGAAAGCACAGGGAGACTAAAAGAGCCCCTGTGAATGCTTTGTGAATTCCTGGGACTGGAATGGGCTGGACACAGAACCTTCCTGCAGCCCCTGACTGTGGGAAGGGAAGGTGTGATCCTTACACTTCTGACAGGCATGACAAGCTTGGCTGAGCTCCTCCACCACCAGCAACTCCCCCTGTGCCTCAGTCAGGAGCACAGACAGCAGGCACTGCTTGGGGAATCAGCGGAGGAGAGCAGCAGATCTGCAGGCATTTCTGACTTCCTAAGGCATGTGCACCCTGTCTTTACACTGGAATTGCAAAAAACCAGGAGCATTGTGCCTTAGAGAGGTCAGTAACATCATGTGAGATTTATCTGGGCATAAACACCTCTTCCAAGACAAGGATGGTAGCACAAAGAGCTAGAATTGGGAGCCCTGATGTCTCTGAGGAAATATTGGGTGTGCTTCAACTCTTAAGATGAGTTCTTGCCTCTGCAGCAGTAATTTCAGCTTTGCCTTTGTAAAATTCAGTGTTTGATTGCTTACTGTGTGAGAGAGCTGTGTTCTTTAAGAGTTCAAGGTAAGCACAAATTCATGTCCAAAATGTCAGAAACATCTCAGCAATTCCAGTGGCTCTGCAATTGATAGTCAGCATCAAGGTTTGAAGCACGTAATTCCACTGGCCACAGAGACTCAGCTGCACCAGTCCTGATCTAGGATTTTGCATTAGTCCCAGGACTGGTGCACTCCCAAATAACCAACGTGCTCACTCTGAACTCTTTTAGGAATACACCTCTCTCATACACTAAGCCATCGCAATTAGCAAAAAATACACAGTTTCAGTTAAAAAGAAATGATCCCTTTCCATGGAATTAAAATTCTCTCTGTCTCTGAGGAAGCAAATGCACTGTTTTAAGTACCTTAATCACTTTGGACCTGTGAGATAATTCAGGCCTTTTTTCCTAGCTTTTATCATTCTGGCAGAATGAGGAAGTTTATGTGAGGATATGGGAGATAAGCAGGTTTGCATTGAAATAGTTTCAGTAACTCAAAGTCTCCAGAAATATGCTCCACTTCACTGGAAAGAAGTGTTCTTAAGAAACTAGTTTTAAACAATGTGATTTGCAATGTTTGCAAAGTGGTGATTAACTACAGTGAATATTAATGAGGGCCTACAGAGAATAATAATTGTTTTGTAGTATAGCAATGAGTTCTTTTGCAGCAACAGGTTGGAAAGGAAGCATCATATGAGTTTTTTTATCATGCATAATTTGGGGCTTTAACATATTGATTTTATAAGTTATTGTTGTTGCTACCATATTAATGTGTTAGTAATTTAATGGGCTTCAGTCCTCTTGTTGGCTGACATTTAATGACTTTTTTTGTGCTATAAGTATGTATTTTTCTTTTCTCAACAGCCCCACAAAACTCTGACCAAACAGGGAAATTCTGTGGTTAATTTATTACATTAAAACTCAGTAAAGACCAAGTGTAAGAGAATTAATTTGCTCTACCCAGTGGTACAGTGGACAGAGCTCTTCACAGACAGTTACAATAATTCTTGTCTGATAAAGATAAAAATGGACTAAATGGTGGTTAAGAGAAGGAGTTTTATAGCAATGATTTGCAGCTGGTGCTGCACCTTTGTAAGAATTTGTGGGTTTGACAGGAAGGGATTATAAGTGAAGTAATTTTCAGAATGGGATAAAAACTGTGACGTCAGACAGGGAAACTTTCAGAGCACTAACTCAGCTCTCATCCAAGAGATCCTGGCATTTTTCCTCAGCTCTATTTATTATGGTTTAAGTAATATTTTATCCAGAGTATTAGTCAGCAAAACTTCACCTATTCAGTCTCTCATTTACCAGTCTGACCATTTCTTCCTTTACTAAATCTTTTTTAAAATTTTATTTTAAATTAGGTAAACTACAGGCAAAGCATAGACAAGCTGAAGTACAGCTCTGTGGCCAGCACTCCACAAATTGCTCAAGCCAAAATAAATGCACAGCAGCTCAGTGATGTAAGTTATCCCATCATTAGCCACTGTTGTTGATTAGAATGATAAGATAATTTAATTTCATAGCATTTGTAGCCTTATGTGTTTTATTCTTGATAGTCAGTCCTTCAGCAGATTCATAACCAAACCAAGAATTGAATGAAATCACTTTCAAAGATGTGGCAAGCATACCAGTAGATCTTATATTTGTCTCCACTTTTAAGATTTGTATCAGTGTGCTTTTTTAAGAAATTATTTTCTGTGTATTTTTTAAGGCAAGGTTTTAAATGATATCTTTTGTACTTAAAGATAATCAGTGGCTCTTTTATTTATAGAGTAAATTTCTACTTCCTACTGCTTAAGTAAAAGTTAGCCTTAAAGCCTTCATACTTGCATCACTAATTCCTATGAGTGTATTTATAATTTATGGCACCAATAACCTGAAATTTAACAGCAATCATTCAGTCTAATTGTTATATTTCTTTTAAGTTAGAAATAACTGAATTTCTTGCTGACCTTTTCAACATACACAGGTGAACTACCGAGCCCAGTATGAGAAAACAAAATCAAATTACACTCTACCTCAGGATGTACCACTGCTAGTGAAAGCCAAAGCCAATGCTGAGTTATACAGTGAGGTAAGTCAAACCCTGGGGAAATACTGACATTCATGATGCTGTTAATAGACTGAAATTCATGTAAAGATGATGACACACTTTCTGGAAGCATTTAGCATTTATCATTTGGCTTTGTACTAAACAACATGAAATATGGTGCTCAGAATAGACAGAGATCCAATTTCAAGGACAGTGAAACCTCTAGATTTTTTTTCCCAAAATGTTTTCTGATGGAATGAATTTCTTTAAATCAGTAAATCAGTATTCACTCCACAAAATTAACTGCTTCTGAGGTGAAATTTGTATGAAGAACCAACATTTGCACAGTTCTAGTAATTCGAAGTCCACTGAAGTCAATGGAAAGAAACTGTGACTTCAGCCAACTTGGTGTTGGGCTTGATAAAGAGCAGGATAAATATAAACATGCAAAAAGCCAAATCCAGAAACTGGGGCTTCCTGAAAACCTTCTACCTTCATTAGGTGCACGTAGACTATGGATGAAGGCATATTTGATCTTGCTTTAATGGAATTTCAAGTGGAATCTTGAAAAAGAGCTTAGAAAACTATGACTTAAAAAAATTCCACCAACTTTCAGAAGTTAAGGATGTGATTCTCATGCATTTCAGGGGTGTTTGTGAGACAGTGTGGCTCATGAGTGTGCTTTTGAAGACAATCTTGTGACCATGAGGGATGCTGCTCTGAGCTCTGCTTCACCCTGTGGGGTGGAACCAGCTGGGTTCCTTTTGAATGCTCTCTCATGTGAAGAACTGCACCTTCAGATTCAGTGTGTGGGACTTGACTGGTTACAGTTTGGGGAGGGGAAAGAAAAATGCTGAAATGAGTGGAGTGTTGTCAGGCACTAGCTGTTCTGCCTATGGATCAGCTCCTATAGATCTATACTATTTTCATAGGTAGGCATAACCAGAGGAAATTTTGAAAAACCCTCCCTCCTCCACATCTATCTGAAATTGTGAATTTTTGCTGAATGTTCTGGGACATCAAGTGTCTATGAACTCCAATAATAGAATTTTGACTCAATCCTAGACAATTAATTAGCTCAAAATGACAATGAACTGTGACTGAAGAAGGCCCCAGTTTGTGGACTGAGCATATTTATGCTTCTGTTTTTCTCTGAGTCATTTCCATGTTAGTTTGAAAATCCTGTGTGTTTGTGTTAGTGACATGTTGCTGTCTTTCCTTTCTCAGGTTAAGTACAAAGAAGGCTGGGAGAAGAGTAAGGGCAGGGGCTTTGAAATGAAACTGGATTCTCTGCCTTTACTTGCTGCCAAAGCTTCAAGGGATCTTGCCAGTGATGTATGTTACATTTAGTTACCTGGGAATTATTCTTTTTAATAAGTAGCTATAGCACAGGGAAATAAAACATAGTTCACTTCATCTGGATTTTTAAATCCTGCATTTGGCTGTCCATCTTTCTCAATGGCTAATGAGCAGTTGGAAACTTTCTCAGATTCTGTTGGGAAATTTCACTCTCCAAAAATTATTTTTTTTAAAATTGTGTGTACAGAGTGAAGCAAAATTAAATAATTAACTCATAGTGAAATTCAGTGTTTTGAATTGTTTATAGCCTCAAAAATAGTATAATCATCTACTACAAAGGGAATGCATATTTCTTTAGTCTGCTTCCTTAACATAAACACATGTATATAAAAAAAAGCCAAACAAAATCTTTCTAAACAACTTATATCAAAATTTTTCACCCATGGAGAGGGAGAAAAGGGAGATACTTTTTCTGCAGCTGAAAAATGTTCATCAGTGGTGGGGATTCTAAAATCCCACCTAATTGAAAAAATTAAGTCTTGAATTCCTTGCTTGGATTGATTTCTTATTTTTCTAAGAGACAGATAATTTAGCTAATCAGAAGAATTAAAGTTTATAAGCATGTTCACCTCAGAGGGCTGAGCCTTAAAGAATGAGGTTTAAGATCTCATAAATGAGACTAATCTTGCATCTTTGGAATTTCTGAGAAAATCTGGGAAATTTGAAGTGACAATGGGAGAATCAGACTCAGCTCTTCTAAATTTTGACCATCCAAATCACCAGTTAAAAATGTCTTGCTTATTTCATGGGTAATTGGAAATATTCTTAAATTTGCGCTGGTTTTTTTTTGACAGATTAAATATAAAGAAGAATATGAAAAGACAAAAGGAAAAACAACTGAAACCAAGGATTCAAGACTTTTGCACTCTCTGAAGGTGGCCAAGATGAGTAGTGAGGTAAATTATTTCTCTTACTCAAAAGGTGTTTTTTGTAATTACGAAACTTTCAGCAACGCTGTGTGATCTACCATTGTTACTGCTCTCACTGTAAGAATTTCTTGGAAGCATTTGACAAAATTGCTTTCCTTCACCATCTGTTAGTCTGCAATGATTGCACAGCAGGGGATTTTGGGCAATGGTGCCCTTATTTTGGGGCAGGAAAACAACATCCAGTTAAAACCTCAATGTGAATGAAATATCATCATATTAAAACCTCCATATAAACACTTCTACACAGAACTTTCAAGTCTGTAAGGCTATGTTTAAACATAAGATTTACTGTAATAGAGAAAATGTCTCTAGAATTTAGAAAATTTATCCTGGCATCTGTTTTGTCCCTCCTAGAACCTGATTTCTACATGTGTTTGGGGTTTTTTTGCCTAATCTGCATAAGGACCAAACAAGAGGGGTGACTTGAGACAGCTTTGTAATATCTGATACAGACAATCTATTTTCAATCCTGTGTCTAGGTTGCCTACAAAAAGGGTTTTGAGGAGAGCAAGGCCCATTTCCACCTGCCCATGGATATGATCAACCTGAGGCATGCCAAGAAGGCTCAGGCACTGGCCAGTGACCTGGATTACAGAACCAGACTCCATGAGTACACTGTGCTTCCAGAGGATATGAGGACCAAGTGGGCAAAGAAGGCCTATGATCTCCAGAGTGATGTAAGATGATGTTCTCCCAGCTTAACTGTTAAAAACAGCACAAGAGATTATCCCTTGTCCCATTTGATGGTAGTTCTTGTTTCTTATGAACATTGTCTGATTGTACTATGGTTTTTAAAAATGTTTTTGCAATGGCTTTGAATCTGGAACGGGTGCGCATGTTCACTTGCAAACATTATTCTCGTGTTCTCTGTGCCAATAAATGTAATTTTCCTCTGCAGCTCCAATATAGGGCAGATCTGACATGGATGAAAGGAGCTGGATGTATCACAGAAGGAAGTCTTAATATCCAACAAGCCAAAAAGGCAGGAGATTTAGTCAGTGAGGTAAGCAAAGTTCTCAGGCTTCTGTCTGTTGTTTGTTCAAAGGTTCATGCACACTTATTCCGTTACACTATGTGGAATAAGTATGGGATTCCTAACAAGGAATATCTGAGAAATGGAAAACTGATGGGCATAATTTAGTTATTCTATACTTTAGAAGATCCTGGGTTAAAGATTAAAATTATGTTTTCCCTTTATATAATTTTCAAACTAATCTGTGAGGTAGAAATCCCTGTATTTGTGCTTCCACCTCTTTTCGTTCTCCTGTCCATGTTGCAGATTCAGCATTGAATTTCCATTGAGTTTCATGTGCTGCATGAAGTACAAAAGGGCTCTAAGGAGCAGTATTGAAAAATAAGATATTTGTCAGACATAGTTTAAAATGTCCTTGCTCCTTGGCAAGTAGGGGCTGTGACTTGACTGGCAGCTTCAGCTTTTTCATTGCTTTTGCTTTATTAACTCATGGCTCTGTGCTGCCATTAACCTTATGGAAGTAAACTTCCTCAGCTTCTTAGCTATGGCTGAGCAGCCTCACTAGTGCTAGGAAAACTAGAGAACAGAAAGAAGGATAAATTAGGGGAAGTTTGACAAGAAGGATAAAATCCCACTTAGTTCTGGAAGGAGGAGCAGAAGCCTGGCGATCAGAGTCTCTGACACCTTGGGTCTCTGACATCCTCTCACTACTCCTATGAGGGGAAAGAAATACATCTTAGAAACAAAAGAAGAGCAGCAACTTCTGATCTGGTGTCTTGCAACTGACATCTGCTTCTGGGGTGTGCTGTAGTCATAATCACTTCCACAAATATTTAATCCATAATGATCTGCCTGTTCATCCCAGCGCTGGGCAAGTCCACGAGACGGCTGCCAGTCACCTGAACTGGAGACTGGTGGATCTTATTTTAGAGATCTCTACTGCCATACAAAGCCTGGTGTTTTGTCATTTCTTTGCAGGATGTCACTACATTGTGTTGCATGCAAGGTGACAAAACATGCTGTTTTTAATCTGCCGCCCTCCCTTCCAGGTTTCTGAAATAAAGCGATGAGCACCTCTTTGAAGTGCTGCATGCTTTTTTAACTTCTATTTTGTGTTCCCCTAGCAGAGACACAGTGTAAACTGATCTGTTCACCCATCAGTTCAAACAGAAGAATTTCTCTCCTGAAATGCCAGATAATGAAAAAAACTGCATTTACACCCTTTCTGGGTGGAATGCCCCACTTCATGACTGAACTGGTAGAATAAGAATGCAGTTAGAGGATACAAGTAGAGTTTGCTTGGTCTCCCCTGTCACATTGTGGTCTTGAAACAGAGTCCTGCACTTCCTTGTACCATCTCAAGGAAGGAAAGGATATTTAGCTTGCTCTCAAATGAGTGGTGCAAAAGGCTGAGGCAAAGACATTAATTTAAACCAGGCCTGTTCTAAAGCCTTATGAAGTCAAAGTTCATTCATTCACTTCAGTGTGTTTCAGATGTAAAACAAAATGTGAAATGGAATGAAACTATGGACAGTCTTATGGACCAAACTAAAAATATTAGTCACTATGCACATTTGTCCATTCAAATGGATTTTATATAAGTACTGGCACCAGAGGATGAACAAAGAACAAATTTTTTCCCATATCTGAGACTTGAGCATAGTGGAGGCCTCTCATAGCTGTTCATCCCAGAAAGGCTTGACTGCAATGTCTATGCCTAGCTCTGCTTTGAAAAGGGGAAGATTTTGAATTCAAGTTACTTTCAGGACTCTGAAACTGCTTGCTCTAATTTAATTATCATCTTAAAAATTTAAAAATATCTCAGTAACATATGTTCAGTGGCTTGAACCACCCATGCATGTGCTTGAGAAGTCTCTTGTAAGGAAATGAGATAGTAACACTGACTGTGTGGCTTATCAGCTTTATTGGGGCCTGATTTAAGTCATGTCCAGGTGGAAAACCACTCACTGGTTGGTGTGCAACCTAGGTCCTGTAAGATGTGTAGACAGCACATCTGGCACCAAAGTTATCCATGCCTGCAGTGCCAGCAGCAGTGCATTTGGCACACACTTGTGCACTGCCCTCCTCACCTCAAAATACCAGCAGTGGGTAGTACTTGGAAGCTTACCTTGTTGATTCCTGTGCTAAAACTGTCTTGGGAATTTACAGGGCACTTCTGGCTATATCACTCATGTATTTTTAAGTGATACTTTCTTTTTGGGGGAGGGCAAGTGCTGTACAAAATTTTGTGTAACTTGCTTTAATTTGCTGCAGAAAAAGTACAGGCAGAAGGCTGATGCTCTGAAGTTCACCAGTGTGGCTGACAGTTCTCAGATCAAGCACGCCAAGAAAAGCCAGGAACTTCAAAGTGATGTGAGTCCTTGACTGAATTTGTCTCTTTGCAAGCAGCTTAGGCATAATGTGGTCATTCCTGACACATATACACCAGTGTGGTGGTAAGAGAGCCCCCAGTCATGAAGCCTTTCAATATATAAAGTTTCTTCAGATCAATTCTAAGGGATTTTATTTGTTTATTTGATTAATTGTCTCCTTGAATTCTTTGAACTAGAACAACAGCAACAAAAATCAAGTACCATTGGGAGTCTCTTGTGTGCTTATCTCCTGTGTGCTGGACAAGCTGCCATTCTGTGTGTGCTGAAATCAGAAGAGTAACCATAGATTTTGAGCTTTATAGTAGGGACTTCTTTTTTCTGTAAGAAATGTAGGATGTAAGGATGTAAGAAATGTACTACTATGTGAATGGGGCCTATTTTCATAGTTTTTCAACAGCTCCTCCAAGAACCTCATGGGCTAAACCAGAGAAATTAATTTCTCTGCTGTTGTAGCTCTGGGATATAAAATGGGGATGATTTCTACTCAGATCATAAAAGGTCCTTGATGTTTTCATTCAAAGTTGTAATGTTAGTCCTCGCTAGAGTATTGTGTCAGCAATTACATTTAGGTCACAAATGTTCTCTGCAGATTCAATTGCTAGTGTTCTTCATTTCATGCCTAGAATTCTCTGTTTCTGTGTCCTATTAACAAGAAATAGCTGCAGTTTAACACTGGGTGAAATGTGTTCTTGCATTCATTTTGTATAGAATGTGAATTGCTGTCAGCTTTATACCTAGATAAGTAGCTAACTTTGGGAAATAAAGTATCCTGATATATGTGCTGTTTCACAGCTTCCTTGAAATTTAACCATGAGTAGTTTAGTCAACCTGACTCTGTTTTTAACTCCATATTTAACACAAAAGTTCAAGATGCTAAAGAATAACTTTCTGAAATAAGTTAACCCTTACAAATCCTTGGATATTTGGGGTGTTTTAACCACTATTCCTTCAACATTAAATGTGGAGTACTGCTTGTTGACCCTGCTTTGCTTTCTGTGGACAGGTTGCCTACAGGTCAGGGAAAGAGCAGTTTCTCCATCAGTACACCATCAGCAAGGATGACCCTGTCTTCATGCTGGCCAAAGCAAATGCTGCCAATATCAGTGAGGTACTGTGTGATTCCCTCACCCCTGTGATAGTTACAGCTGCTGGGAAATAATTGTTCTGTATGGAAAAGTTATGTTCTTTCTCAGAGGAGTTCCTCATGCTTTAGATACAAAAACTTGAAATTTAATTCCATGCTCCTATATAAATAGTGGTCACATCTGCTGTTCTGAAGACTTGCCACTTCTAGAGTTTGAAGCTGTGCATTTTTCACACACTTCCAGGTGAGTGGCACACTGACAGCTTCACTGGAACCAGGGAGATATTGGGGTTGCAGTAACCACAGTTACAGAATTTTTCAGGGAAGACACCAGGTTCTGATCTGTAGCCATACTGTTTCTGGGCACGGAGTGCAGGAGGGACTCATTACTTGAGAGCTTTCACTGTGACTATAGAAGAAATAGAAAGGATTGATAATAATAAAGAAACTGTGCTGTTGTCATCTCTTTAGAAACTCTACAGGAGTAGCTGGGAGAAGCAGAAGGAAAAAGGATTTGTGCTTCGTTTGGATGCTTTGTCATTCTTGACAGCTAAGGCAAAGAGGGATCTGGCAAGTGATGTGAGTATGGTCTCCATCAGCCTCCTTTTTCTGAGGACAGCTGACAGTCCAGGCTGCTGCTAGTGTTGGGGATGTGTCACATATGTCTCAGTGCCCTGAGCCACCCTCACTCGATTCATGCTAAGGAGCAATGGAGGACTTGTCTGGGTGATTGGCATTCTGTAATTAGTCAGAGGGGTTGCTCTGAGCAATTCAGAGCTTTTCCCCACATGCTGACTGTGTTTTCCTACTCTCATTTTGACCTGATGGTGAATTTTAGAACTCAAAATGAAGTGGAAATCTCCTGTGAAACATCATAACTTAATACATCTCTGCCTGGCCAGAAAATTCCTGAAAGAACCTTCTGACCTCTGTGCCTGAAAAATATTGTTTTTCCTAGAGAGAACCAAAAAAAAATATTTCTTACAGGTTTTTGTGAACATATTATTATCAAGAAAGGGCTTATTCTTTAGAGACACTAATTTCTAAGGCATTCCAGTTCTCTTTTGCAAATGATTTTGTATTGAGGACTCGGCATGCCACACCACTGGCAGACCATTGCTTTACTCCCAATAGAGCTTAAATCATTTACTCTTGATCTGTTTTCTTCTTCACAGGTTAAATATAAGGAGGGTTATGAGAAGATGAAGGGCAAGCTCATTGGAGTAAAAGCTGTGGAGGAAGATTCGCAGATGGCTCATTCCCTGCAGATGTCAAAGCTGCAGAGCGATCTGGAGTACAAGAAGGCCTTTGAGGGCACCAAGAGCCAGTTCCAGATCCCCATGGATATGGTTAACCTTGTTCATGCCAAAAAGGCTCAGAATCTGGCCACAGATATAGGATACAAGACCTCTCTCCATCAGTACACAGCCCTGCCCACCGACAGGAAAGTGGCATGGGCCAAGTGGGCCTATGGATTGCAAAGTGATGTAAGTCCAGCAGTTCCCCTGCTTCAACCCTCTCCCACCCTGCCCATTCTCAGCCTCACTCAGGGCTGGCTTTCTGCAGATGTTTATGCTTGAAATGCCATGACATCTTTATGCACCTCATTTTTCAGCTATTAAACAGTGAATATTAACAGTAAATATCAGCCACTTATTTCCCCAAGAGGTATATTTAAGTTATGCAGCGTTTCTGAGGAGGGTTACAACTCCATTTATGAGCATGGCTTCTTCAAAGCCTACTTCACATGCTAATAAAACACTAGGATCCCTATATGATGTACATTTATTTTTGTTTCCTAATGTGCAGGGAGGTTAAATATTGTATGGTGATAAAATTGGTGATAAAATTCCATATGGAGTCCACATGTAACCATCAGATGAACTGTCTGATACTGTAAACAGTTAAGTTAAACTTTCCATTCTGAGGTTGTGTCAGAACTTTTCGAGGAGACTGAGATAGAAATGTGTACAGGCCTTGCTGAGGTCTGGCTGCTGAAACCTTTGTGGCATCTTTGAGACCCCTGACTTACAGCCAAGCATTTGAAATGCAGTACTGCTCATAGGAGAGATTTTGTGAGGAAAGTGAGAACTGCTCCTGTGCTCCTCTTCCTTAAAGAAGGAAGGAAATGCATGGAAAAACAAACAAACCAAAATGCTTTCTCTCCAGAAAAACAAAAGAGTATGCTTTGGGAAATGCTAAGTGTCATTTTCTTTTTATTGCAAGTCATGGATGATCTTTTAAAGAGGGCTCCATATGCAATAAAACTGAAGTTAGAGTAAAAATTGCAAACAACAGTAAGGTGTAACCACTTTTTAAAATTACCTTGCAAGGCATATTGCACAAGTGCTGGTGAGTCCTTATACTTCTATTTCATTCTGTATATTTTTGCTTTCCTTACAACTGTGCAATAGTGAATAAAACAAAAGCAGGCACTAATTTGAGTTCATTGTTGTTCTGGAGCTGTCTGAATCCTTTAATGGCACTTTAAGTGTATGAACACCAACAATAGGACATTTTCTTTTCTTTGTCAGAACCGATACAGAGCAGATTTGAACTGGATGAAAGGAGCTGGATGGATAGCCACTGGGTCATTAAATGTGGAACAGGCTAAGAAGGCAGGAGAACTCATTAGTGAGGTGAGATTTCATGACAGCATGTAACAGAATTCGCTGCATAATGCGTGCAAAATGTCTGTATAAAATTAAAATAATTTCCACTCAAAGGGGAAAGAAAAAGGCATACCACATGAAAGCCCTCAAAACCCGGGATAGGACTGGTAATTAGAGGGAAACCAGATACCAAACACATGCCAGTAGGAGTCCATATAGCCTTTGCAAAAACAAAGTAGGTGACAAATGATATTATGAATAATAATGGCAATCAAACAGAGCTCAATTGCTACCCACTAGCCTACCTTTTTAATGAACCAAAACAGGAGAGATGATGAAAAGATGGAGCCATTGGACCCAGAACCTCCTTTTGTAACAGATACACATTTCCTTCTTGCTCATTTTTCATATATATTCATGCTAGCTATTGAAATTCATATAGATATCTCTGTCTATAGCTTTCTATCAGCCCAAGTAGTTTTCATCCTTATTTCTCCCTATAACCAATATCACTTACAGGACAAGTCAGACTCTAGAATACTCTGTGCCTGTCCCATAAGGCCTTCAAATGAAGGTCTGGTGGAAATGGTTAAAAGGTTCATAATATTCTGTTTCTGTTATTTCAGAGGTAATCCTGCTGGCCAAATCTGTTGCTATAAGAGGTTGAATCCTGTGATTTTTCAATAACTATGATGCAGGACTCGTGTGTCCATTCAGTCTGTGATGTCTCAGAAAAATACAGTCATCCTTTCACAACTGACTGATTGCTAACACTATTTTTTTCCCTCCATGTAATCATAATTAGATCCTCAGCTAGTGTCAAACAAGGTAGCTTTATAAAAGCTGCTGCAGTAATGCCAGCTGGTATAGTAGCTGTGAATCTGTATAGGTATTCCATTTGGGTTTCTGTAGTGAAAACTGCTGAGTGGAAATTTGACCCCCTAGGTTGTTAATCTCAGCCTTTTTGTGAGTACTAAGTAATGTTAGGTTCCTATGAGCCTTGTCCTTTCATACATACAGTGACTAGTCCTTCTAATTCTGATAAAAGACAATTGCCAGGATATAATCTCGAGCAATTTTTTGCAGAGATGTTCTGGTCAACTCTACTTTGTCTCCAAATTTGATTAAGACAAGGCATATACCACTTTTATTTCCTGTTAAACTCAGTAAGATTGCTCAGTTTTAAGATATTACTTTTGGAAACCAAAACATTACTTATCAGTTTATAATACTTTAAAGTGTTTGTGTGTTTTACATTGGTATTTTTAGTCTTCGAAGGGTCAAGATGTTGCTTCAAATAAAGTTCTGTGGGCCACAGCTCAGTTTAAAGAAAATGACAAGCCATGAGTTTATCTCAGGCATTTGGAAAATTTAGTATGTGCTATTTGGAGAAGTGGTAAAGGTACTGATGGATTTAAGACAACTCCTACAGTAAGAGAAGCTTTTTGTGACCTGGCCAAATGGAAAAACTGTCATTTTAGCACTGAACTTCCTACACCTTAATTACATATATATATAACAAGACCAAGAAGGTCTCAGAAGCTACTATGATTCCTTAACAGTGAGCAAAATGAATGTAATTATCTAGAAGATATTGCATAGCAATTAGGTACTGTGTCAAGGACTGCACAGATTTGCTGCAGGTTTAAGGAGGTAGCCTTAACACCTAACCAATAAGTTAAATAGTTATTAACACACTACAATTGTCTATCATTTCTTGCTTAAAGGAACTGGAAATTAAAAATACAATTGGTCATACTCTATTTGAAGTAATGTAGAAAAGATTTTAAAATCCTGAGTTCTGGAGTATTTAGGCAAGCAGAACCGGATTTTGGAATATTTTTCTTATATTTAAGGATTAATATTAATTGGCAAAAGGTTATTGTTGAATTGAAACAAATATTAATCTGAAAGTACCTAGGACATAAAGATGAGGAAAGAGGAATAATAATTATGTTCACAAATTCACTCTAATCTCCAGCAACCTATGATTTTTCTCTTTCAAATAGCATGAAAGAGCAGCACAAAATTCACAGCTTTGATCTTTTTCTGCTCAACAGAAGAAGTACCGTCAGCATCCATATGCTTTGAAGTTTACCAGTATTAAAGACACTCCTGAGATGATCCAGGCTAGAATTAGTTATAACCAGGCTGTGGATGTAAGTTATAATGTATATACATTATGATTATAAGAGTGGTATCCTCTTTGAACGACCTGATTGAAGCACTGGCTTTCTCTCTCTTTCTTTCTCTGAGATTATCCTTTGGAACCATGAAACTTCTGTATTCTGCTGTGGTGCATCCCACAAAGAGCATGTTTCTAACTTGGATTGGGAAGAGATCCCACAGAAGTGAATGGGATTTTCATACAGAAAGCACTTTCTGTCCCATTTATTTTCAGAAGTAAAATTTAGGAGTAAGACTGACCTTTGACCTTTAAAGAATTTTGGCCTTCTGATATTCATTAAGGAAGAACATGTTCGGGGTTCTTTCCCCTTTTCAAACAGATCTTTCAAATTTCAGTTTCTGCATATTCTTTGGAAACAAAACGTAAGGCAGCATGACAAGGAAGGAAAAATAAATTATTTCAAGCTGTCATCCTGCTGAGAGAGAAATCCAGGAGGGGAAACCTTAAAGGGAAGAATTGAGGCTGTTTGGTGTTTAAACATGTTTATTTTTAATAGAAGAGCGATTTAAAAATATTGTAGACTTAACTGGGATAATACAGAAGTGAATAATAAGCAAAAGTCACTCAAAAAAGACAAGTTTCAAACATGAGAGGATGTTTTATTTTGAAAATAGATATTTTTAAAGTGAAGGAGAAGATGAAAGACTTTGTGTAAAACACATGCTATTGTAATACTTTTGGTGTCTGTGCCTTTGGTTTAATTAATAAGATCCAAAAGGCTTACATCTCAGGCAGGATAAATAGAAGTAATTTTGTTTCACTGAGCCACAGTCAAAATCAGTCTGGTGCTCTACTTCTTCACACATGGAGTTCTCATTAATTTTCCTCTTATGGAGCTGCAATACAAGCGGGCCCAGCTGCTAAAAAAGTGTCAGACAGGTGAAATGGAGGAGTCCATTCTAATCTAGAGGGTCTCAAACTCTCCTGCAGAAATAATAGCCTGGGAAAGGCAAGTCAGGTGCTCCAGACAAGGGTCATATCTCAGGCCAAGGAAAGGTGTTTGTCTGTACCCATACAGAGTCCTAGTGTCAATGAAAGAAGAAAACTAGGCTAGCAAAGAAAAGTAATATAAAAAGAACTCTGCATAGCCACTGCAGGGGAAGTTCCAGTTCCAGTTAATTGCAGAGAACTCCTCTAACCTGTCTGCAGACATCTGAAAGTTATCTGCTCCTGGGCCAGCTCTGTGCTCCTCCTCCAAGGGTTGAAGTGAGTGGCACACTCGGACACCTCTTCTGTGATGGGATAAATCCCCTTCTGAGGTGTTGCAATCTCTTCCCATTGATTATTGAGCACCCTTTTGCAACTAACCCTGGAGATAAATTTGAAGTAATTACACAAATAATTACCATCCCATTTATCTGCTAAAATTGAACACCTTTGGAGAGGTGTTGGGGGGTCCTCAACTCCCTGTATTTCTGTGGCATTTCAAAGTGTTAGTGGGCTACTCATTGCTGCACACCCTTTAGTATTCTTCTCCCCACCCACATGTGTTAGAAGCGTTATCAAATTAATATTCAAATATCTGAATTTTCATATACATTGATTTACACACTCAAAACTTCAAGGAGCTCCTCTCTAGCATACTCTAGCTGATAAGTGTATCAGAGCCCAAATCCTTTTGAATCCATTTTGACTGATACAATTACCTGTATTTATTAATGCCTCTGCTGCTTTTCTGTAGTGTTTGCTTTCCACAAACTTAATTGTTAATGCTTTTGTTTGAACTAATGATTGAACATGTAGAGAGTACTTGCTACTGAAATTCATCTCTGTTTGCAGAGGCTGTACAAGGAGCACGGAGAGAGTATAAAGCATCAGTATACACCAACAACAGATCTTCCTGAAATCCTGCAGGCCAAATTAAATGCTATGAATATTAGTGAGGTATAAACCTTATCTTTAATATTTTAAAGGAAAGTGGAAATGTTGATAGTGCTTCACTGTTTGTCCTAAATAGGAAATTATACTAGATTTCTTTCATTACCACTGTATATGATCATTCTATGGTTTACATACTTCTGAAGTAATGTGGGAAATCAAACTTCTTATCCAACTTAACCTACATTAGAAAGATTAAGAATGATCAAATAAATAGTCTTTTCTAGTGGACATCTGTCTTGCAATAATTCCTGTTGTACATTGATAGTTTCATTTGTGTTTGCCCTCTGCATTAGAATAGAATGAAATTCATCTGCTAACATTTCTAGGGTTTCAATAATGCTGCGATGCCAACCCTCCGAACAGCAACTCTTCTTTATTTCTGTTCCATGTTTCCTAGACTCGTTACAAGGAGTCCTGGAGAAGGATGAGAGATGGTGGCTACCAGCTGAAATTGGATGCCATCCCCTTCCAGGCAGCAAAGGCTTCGGGTGAAATCATAAGTGATGTACGTGAACCTAGTGCTGATACTGTCCAGTAGGACTTGTCAGTCATTTCAGACTCTATCTGCCCTGTTCAGTGACTTTTCATGGAAACAGCATGTCCAGCCAGCTCTGCATCTGGGACACATCTGGCCTCAGACTAGTTAGTGTTGGTTTGGAGGTGCAGCCACAGTGAGGTGTTGTTGGTAAATAAGCAAAGGCAGGTTTGTGAAAGCAAAGCTGAGCAGTTTACCTGCTGCAGTGACTGCACAGTCACAGGGATTGCAGTTGGGTGAGGTCTTCCTAGAACCCACTAAATCTTTATTCAGATTTATTATCATACTGAATATTGTCAGAACTGACTATCCTATGAAAGCCCTTTTATTCAGGTATTAACAGCTGGACTAATACTTCTCTTACTCCTCTCCACATTTCTCTTCCTTTTTAGCACAAATATAAGGAGGCCTTTCAGAAAATGAAAGGGCAGATGGCTGGCTCATGTGGCCTGGATGGTGACATTCGTATTGCTCACTCAGTCCGTGCAACATCTCTGCAGAGTGATGTAAGTGCAAGGAAGGAGATGGGGGCATTCCTGAATTTGTTCCCTAACTGGGAGTAGTTCCTCAAGGAAGATGCATTTAGCTGTGGACCAGCTGTGGAATAGCCTACTTATTTAAAACTTAGGGCTTTCTGTCCAACTTTCCAGATATATTAATATAATTGTGATATTCTTGCCATTCTTCTACGTTATTTAGAGTAACATTAATTTGACAGTAAAAGAAGCCTGTGTTCTAGCACACTTCTCTGCTTCATACCTCTGCTGCCTATCACAGAATATTTCACTCTGTGAAAGCATCACTCAGAAGCAAGTCAAATTGAGAATTAACACTGGTCTTTGTACAGAAGTAAATGCGATTACTTATTCAGTCTTGATTTTCAATTTATCATTTTTCTGAAAGACCAAAGGATGAATGAGTTAATGGAATTTCAAGTTGGACTTTTTTTGCTTGGGGAATGGTTCTCACCTAGTCTTGGCATGCTAAGAATGACATCATTTGTTGTTTGCTTACAAGAGTTGTAATTCTTCAGTGCATTTTGAAGACTGATCCAGAAAGCAGTGAAATATATGGGAGTGTGTTCATGGTTTTCAGAAGTGCTGGTCTGGTAGTGATGGCAGGCTTATACAAACAGCTAGTAGAAAGTGTTTGAAGAATTCATCCATCTGTCAGGTTACTCTAAGTTGTTTGATGACCCCAATAACTCTGGATGTTCATTATCCTGATGAACAGCCTGAACATCTCAAATTTGCATAATCTGATTGGGAAATGTCATGTGAAAAAAGTTCTTTGAAGATTTCTGCACCTTTCTTCTCTTGGACAGAGGCAAGAAGTGAAAAAAACTAACCCAGCGCTAAATATAAGTCAAGAATTATGAAACTAAACTGGCCAAATCAACGAATATTTTGACCTGAGGGTTTTTTCCTAATTCTAATATAAATAAGGTTACTTGCATGTTTTACTCAGGCAGTAGCTGCCTCTTTTTGTGGCCCTTTTAAAAAATGCAGTAAATTAGGACTTTTCTTGCAAATTTGCTTAATTTTATAGATTCAATATATCAAGTTTTAACAAATAAATAATCTCAGTTTAATATAATACAGATGGCTACTTTCTGATGAAGTATAGGCTGCCACATATTCTAATTATAATTATTGATCTTTCACAGTATGGTTAAACAAGTTAGGCAACTTGTTCTAAAAAGAATAATTTATACTGCAAAATGGAAGAAATACGAGGAACGTCTCTTCTGATCAAAACCTGAATTTTAATTACTTTGCTGTGATATCTATGTGATCTGTTTCTCACTTGATAGGTGAAATATAAGCAAGGTTTTGAGGACACGAAGTCTCACTTCCACCTGCCTCTGGACATGATGCCCTTGGTGCATGCCAGGAGGGCGCAGTCGCTGGTCAGGGAGCAGGAGTACCGGCAGCTGCTCCACCAGTACACGGCCCTGGCTGACGACGTGAGGCTGCGCTGCGCCCAGAACGCCCACAGGCTGCAGAGTGAGGTGACTGCAGAGTGTCACTGGGGTGCTTCCTCTTGGTTCTGGGGCAAAACAGTTCTGCTCCAACGTGTGACAGCTGGCAGCAAGTGTTTGAGCAGAGCTGAGGGATAAGCAATGGTGGTTCCCCCTTGATTACGTGGAGGAACGAGACATTTGTCTTACTGCGCAGTGGAACAATGTGTAGCAGAGATACTACTAGAGTATCTAGTAGAAACTAGAGAATAAAGTCTTGTAGAAACTAGAGGAACCAGAGATAAAGTCTAGTAGTCTTTGATGTTTGGGTAGAGAAGGGTTTGCAAGTGAGGATGATTGGACAGTTGGTAAAAATACCCTTTTTAAGGTCTTTCTAACAATGCAAACCCTTTACCAACTGGTATTTACAACTTGGTTTGGGTCTGGGTGAAATTTTGTGTGTACTTTCACAAGAAAGATTGGATTTGTAAGAGACTTGTAAGCTCTGGCCCAAGACACATCCACTGAAATTTTAAGGATGAGCTTAACTCCCTATATAGTCTTGAGTAAAATTAACTAAATAATGCCTTACAAATCTGTAGGCAGAGACTTGAGCAAAGGGCTTGTCATAGATCACATTGCCCCTGCAGACCTCAGGAGGGGCTGTATCTTAAAAATATACCTGGCCTCAAAATACTACTATATATTGCCTTAACACATCAACCAACAGACTTAGAGATGACAGGGTGTGTCCAAACCAGCGTAATCCTAATTTGGCTTGGAAATGCACATAATCAGAGATTCTGGGGCAGGTTTCCATCCATCCTACTCTTCATCCTTCTCATTATGAAATGAAATGATATTGTTGTGATGTATTTATCAGGAACCTATTGGTAACTTTTGAAAAATTAATATTTACAGGGAGTCACTGCTCAGTTTGGTGGTCTGGAAAATATTTTAAAGATGTGTTTGCAGTGGTTCAGGGCTATTTTTCCTTAGTGTTCCTTGCTTATATTATGACCATTCAGAACTGTTAAAAATCAAGGCTAGTTTGTCTGCAGTTTCTCTTACTTAAAAGAGAAAGAAAAAAACATATTTTTTAATGTTTTTATAAACTGGTCTTATTTTACGTATATTTATAAATCAATAATATCTACCTGTGATTTATGTATTATATGTGAAGAAAATTCATGTACCTAAAAAAGGTTTTTTCACGGTTAGAAATAGAAGACAGAAGTTGAAGCAGCATTTGGTGTTCATGAGGCTCAGTAGTCCTCAGAATCTTGCATCTGTGCTGTAGATCTGCCAGGGCTGTATTCACACAGACACATTCATAAGCACAAGATCTTAGGGCAATGTGTACAAACTCTCTGTGCTAGATACTAATTTTAATGGAGTCATTGCAGATTTTTGGGTGAATAAATATAGGGCATCTCAAATGCAAACTCGTAATTACTTCTGCTTGGTTTTCCTTAGAATTTATATCGCTCTGACATGAACTTTATGCGAGGTGTTGGATGTATTACCCCAGGGGCCCTGGAGATTGAAGGGAAGAAGAAAGCTTCTGAACTCATCAGCGAGGTAACAAAAGAGGGGTTTGATTTCTCCACTACGAACAAGACTTTGCCAGATGTCTTTCTATTAGACTGGGCTGGCAAAGTGACTCACTGGATAATGCCAGACTCCCTCCCCTTGTGTTTGATCATTCCGCCCGTGTCCTAACTGCAGATGGGTGAACCTGATGGAGTTTTAGGCTTTGCAAACTTTGCTAACTTATTTTGCAAGTCTTTTCTCCTGTGTTTCAGACCCAGGAGGTATTTATTTTATGTTATTTAGGAATTTAAATGGGCTTTTTCAACTAGAAGTAAAGCTGTGCCTATCTGTTATAAATACCTTGTACTGTTTCTCCAAAATTAGAATGAGCTGTGCAGTGCCCAGAGTATTACAGGGTCCTCATCTCTACTCCTGTTTTACAGTCAGTCTGTTTTTCACCTGCTGCTTTTGTGTGCTGTTGTTTTTCTTCCTTTGTAACTGGACTTTTATTTCATCTGTCATGTTCTCTTCGTACAGTCTCTCAGAGTTTCAAATCCTTCATCTTTTACCTGTATTCACATAGATGTGAAGTGAGGAAAAGTAGGAGTTGTATTCTAAGGAACAACTGCCTGCATGCAGCGATCTTGCAGTTGTTTTGTTCACAATTCTAACATCAGACCACAGGCCAGGTGAAACCATTTTTTCTCACAAAAAAATCCAGTAGGTTTGTGCAGCTTCTTCTCTCTCTGGACTGGATTGCCTTTGCTGTAATTCCAGTACCCTGGGTTAATGACACCAAGGGATGAAATAATCTCATTACCGTTTTCAGCATATTCAGCACGGCAGCACTTTTCTTTCATGTCTTATTCCTTATTTACTTTTCATTTTCCCTGTGAAACTTGAATGCACCCAACTCAGAATAGCAAAAGGTAAATTAGTCTAAGGATCAATAGACAAATGGAGTTTCAAGCACAAGAAGTGGAATTCCACTAGAATTGGAAAAAAAATCCCTTATCTGACAAGGCAATTTACTTATTCTGCTCATTTTTCTTTGTGTGTGAACTCAGAGTAAATATCGTCAGCAGCCACATTCCTTCAAGTACACATCGGTGACAGACTCTCCTGGCCTCCTTCATGCAAAATTCAGCAATATGATTGCTAATGAGGTAGGCTCTCCTAACGTGAATCAGAAAATACGCTTTTCAAAATGCAGCAAGCTGGGGATGGAGAACTGGGAAAGAGACAACCCTGTTCTGAAAGCAAAATGCATCATCCAAAAAAGTGAAATCATCACTGGTTTATGCTTTTTTCATTGTTAGATCGCATTTTTTTCCCCCCAAGCATTTAATACCATTTTCAATTCAATCTCTTTCAAAAAGCTCACATAGTATCCAAACAACAGAGTTCCATTATCAAGTTTTTACATGAAACAGAGACTCAGAAATCAGGACTGTGGGGTGTTCTAGAGAGAGCTCATTTGCATAGTATGATCCATTTTTGAGGGCTTCTCAAAGGGCCTTTTCTTTTTTAGAAAAGAATCACTGTTCTAAATTCTGAAAAAACAAGACAAAATCTATAGAAAAATTATCAAAATCATAATAACTTGAAGAAAAAATATAACTTGAAGAAATAATAGCTTGAAGAAAAAATTCAAGCTAGAAAATATGCCCAGTCTACCAGGAATACTTGCCTTTTTATTTCACACTCATTCATGATGCCCTTGACATTCTTAGGTCTACTTTTGCCTTGCTGGGAATGTAACAATGCAAGGCTGAGAATGTAGTGGTTTGGCATCATCATATATTTATAAAAATTAGTGTAAAAGTCCTTTATGCCCAGCAAAAGCCCCACATCTTTATGGCCAGAAAAAAACTTTGCAATTTCAACGATATCCTCAGCTATTTTCAATGATGGCTGACTACAGTTGTCACCATCATGAACAACTTAAGTACTGCTGTTGTATTATTGAAACAGGAGAGAAAATTAATTTCAGTTGTCTCTTTGATCTCTTTGCTAGCGCCTGTATAAAGCAGCAGGAGAGGACAGTCGGCATCACTACACACCAACACTGGGTCTGCCAGAGTTTACACGGGCAAGAATAAATGCAGCCAACCTCAGTGATGTAAGAATTTATTCTGTATTTCTTACAACTTATTTCAGATGCAGGATGAATTGTGCAGTGGCAAGGAAGATGAATAAGTAGAGGAAATTTGAGATCTATTCTATTTATGCTTTCCTTGATTTGATTATAATCAAATTAAATCTTCATTAGCATATATACGGTTGTGAGTAAATTAAATCTACATAAAGAACGAGACATGTTTTGTCTGAGTTAGTAGGATTTCCCAAAGATAATTTAAAAAAAATTCCTTTGATTATAAAGAATGAGACTGTAACACAGAATAACAAATGAAAGATGGTTCCTTTGTTTGTTCCTTTGTGCATTTAAAAGTAAAGCAGCAGTCTACATGTGCCTTTCCTACTTTAGGCAAAATACAGAGAATCTTGGCATAATCTACGTGCTCAAGGCTACAAGCTGACAATGGAAGCACTCCCATTCCAGACTGCCAGGGCCTCCAGAGAAATTGCCAGTGATGTGAGTTGAATGATTCAACCTCCCTTCTTGCCTAATTTCTGTTAACTTCATGTAAAACAATGTCTAAAGCAGATTTTACTGAATTAAAGCAACTCCATAACCATGTGAGACAAGTGTGAGACAGAATATATTACTTATGAATGAGAGTCTTTGTGTGAATTAGGAAAAAAAGGAAGAGGAAGAATTGCTGCTAATCGGGAACCAAGCCAGGTTAAACATCTTCCAGTGGGAAATAGCAAATGAATTTAAGTATTTGCAAACAGAAAGAAAAGGGATTCTGCTCTTTTTTAGGCTGTTGGCTCCTCATATCATAACGTGACCACTAACTCTGTGCACTCTGTTTAGAGCTGACTTTTGGAACTATTTAGTATTTTGAAATTGAAATGAAGTCAGAAAAAGCTGAGGGTTCTTTGAATCTCCAAAAATCAGGAGTTCCCTCTCTGGTTAGTAAGTAAATATCAGTGCAAATTCCTGTAAATATGTATCCCCTTAACTTCTAAAATAGAAGAAACAAGTCATCTTATCCTTATAAATATCCTATCATTTGCATTGTTGTATGCAAAACCGTCAGACATGGTGGTTCCCATTTCTCAGAAAGCCTAAGTTCATCCCTCCTTTACAAGGTATGTAATAAATTCTAGGAAGATGGAAAAATTCTTCATTTTGTGTAGTACTTAGTTGCATACTTTATCTCTTATGTGATAAAATACGAATATATTTCACACATGTTTCTTTAATGAAGCAACCATTTCTAGTTGTAATTTATAATATATACTTAACCATATTTTGCAGAGTGCTTTTGGTTACAGCTTCAGATCTGCTCTAGAGGGTACAAGTCTGTAATACAATTACATCCACTTACAACAGATCTGAATTTGGCCCTTCATCTTGGAAGCACTTTATAAACATTAGATGCTGTAATTTAATCCCCACAACTCTCTTGTGTGGTAGATAAGTGTTATTATCCCATTTCAACTACATTATGAACTCTTCAGGGCCCAGGCCTTCCCTTTAAAGTTCTAAGCACCCTGTTGATGCTGTATAAATAAGCATTATCATCATCATCACTATTTCACAGAGAGGATAAATGCAAGATCACAGGGAGAGTCATTGTCCCAGCTAAGATGAGAATGAGGGGTTGCTGGTTCTTATTCTTTCCAGGAAAACTGAATTTACTCTTTAAAATAGCTGGGTGGCATTTGCAAATCTGAAGGCTACAGAGTGCACGGTGTTTTGCTTTTGTATAGATTTCTTTTTCTTCTGTCTTTTGTTTGTTTCTCTCACATTCTCATTCTCTATTCTGATGGGAATAGCATTCTTAGAGAGATAATAAAAGTACGTGATTTGAGGTTAAATATGACCAATGTTTTGGGCATATTCAGAAAATGCGATGAGATGCGCTTAACTTTAATGTTGCAGCTCCTGTGGTATTTAAATTTGAGAGCAATGAGATATTCAAACAATTGCTTTCTACTGCTACATACTGGTTTTACAGAAAACATAGATGTTTTAGTAATTTATCTTAAGTTATTTGCAATAGCTGGTCTAAGTTTGGCACATCTTCACTTTTACCCTTTTTCTAAATTTTTAGTACCAATATAAACACAATTTTGTGATGGAGAGAGGAAAATGCATTGGTGCCAGAAGCGTTCTGGATGACGCCAGGTTGCTGCACTGCTTGCATGCTGCCAAATTGCAGAGTGAGCAAGAGTACAAGAAGGGATCCCAAGACATGTGGTCTCAGTTTCATCTACCCATGGACATGGTCAATCTTGTCCATGCCAGGAAAGCCCAGGCCCTAGCGAGTGATCAAGATTACAGAAAGAGACTCCATGAATTTACAGCACTTCCTGAAGACATGAAGATGAAGTGGGCCAAAAGAGCCCACATGCTGCAGAGTGAGGTAAAATCTTTCTTTTGGACCCTACCAGCCTCAGTAAGTAGGCTGTACCAGTAGCTCAGGCTGCTCCTGATCCTGCCTAGAGAGGGACAGGATAGGATGTGAGGGAGGACCTCAGCACTTGGCTCTTGCCTTTAGAACCCCAAATCAGGAGTCCAGACAAATGGTGATGATGGTTTTACCTGATACCCACACTGCCCAGTAGAGTAATATACAGCACACATGAGTTGATTGTCATGTCCTTTGTACATAGAGGGGAGAACAAAAATGAAAGTTGGATGATTGGATTAAAGTCACACAGTGAGACACCATGATGCTGAAGTGAAGTCAGGATTGTTGGGATTGCCGGCACTTTGCTGACTTTCACTTTTTATTGGGTCTGCCTGATTTTCTTTAATAGATTAGGAGCTAAAAGCAAGCCTTTAATGTGAGTAAAGAAAGAGTAATGTGTCCTCCTAGAAATGGGGTTAACGAGGAACCATGAACCAGATAAAATAATTAGTATTCCTGACTTGTACTCACCTCATAAAATTATTTCAAAAGAGGTTCTTTTACGCCCAGTACAAACAGGTTATTACTTACTGCTTTGAGTCATACTAATTCACTCGTGGGGCCTTCTCTTGTAACTTGCATATGATACATTATTTAATTCCTGGTGGAACGAACAAATGCAAACAGTTTGGCATTACGATCTGATATGTGCATGGCAAATGAAAAACCTCAAAATGTGAATATGAACCAGGGAGTTTTTTAAAAAACCTTAATAGCTGTGGATACAAAACTGATAGTTAACGATTTTCATTTTTAACAGCATCGCTATAAATCAGACCTGAACTTCATGAAAGGAGTTGGTTGGATGGCTCTGAGATCTCCGCAGATAGAAAGTGTAAAGAAGGCTGGAGAGCTCATCAGTGAGGTAACTGATAAATCTTTCATGGGATAGCAAGTCTGTAGGAATTGTTTACCATCAAGGTTCCTCGTTACATGACACTTACGAATGTAGCTTATCATTTCCTTTTGATGTGGGAGCCTGTTTATACAAGGTGTAAGTTACCAAGAAGCAGTATGGGAGATGCAAGTCCACTGTGTGACACCTGCTGAATATTTTCCATTCCAAATGAAACACAAGAGTATAGGCAAAACATGTAGCAATAAATAAATGCAGGAAACTCCATTATGAAATTCTAAGCAGGTGGTTATGGAAGTTGTGTAGAAAGATACAGCACTGACAACCACAATGAAGGGGCATTTGCCTGCTCAGTATCATGCATTAATGGAGAAAAATTATGAGCTGTCAAAAGCGTAGTGTTCAAAAGCTTTTTGCATGTCAATTTTAGTGGGAAGTCTTTTGTGCACACACACACACACAGACACACTCACAAAAAAGTTCTGTGCCTGATACAAAGGCTTCCCCAGTCCCTAGCTGAAAGAGCAACTGAGACTAAAGCAGAACAGCGGCTTCAGGAAAGTGTCTTTTATGTTTTACCCCAGGTATCACACTCCTGGAATTGTCATATATCGTTAACAGGAACTTTTTTTTGCTTTGTTTGTTTTTGCTGCCTCCTGCCCCTCTCAGATAAAGTACCGTCAGAAGCCAGAAAGTCTGAAGTTCACTGCTGTGGCTGACTCTCCGAGTTTGATTCATGCCAAAACCAGCTACCTCCAGTGCAATGACGTAGGTTTCATTCTAATGTATAAGTGACCTTAACTTTTGCTGTACCATAATGCTTAAAAGAATTGATCTTGACATTGCTTCTGCCTGCATTCAATGACTTTTGGCCCCACAGAGGCTGTACAAGGCTGGAGGTTCTGAAGACAGGCACAGGTACACCCTGCCTCCCGATCATCCGGATTTCATCCGAGCCCGCCAGAATGCACTCTACATCAGTGATGTGAGTAAACCTTCTCCTTTGGGAAGAGGGCTTGCTAAACTTCTTTGGGAATGAAAACTTTCGTGTATGTAGAAGCCAAGTTCTCTGAGCCGGACCAGAACTAAAAGAAGCCAGAGGCAGTGAACAGCCAACATGTTGCTAGGTTTGGGCTGGAGGAGTCGGGTAAATTCTGCTAATTTTTCTTTCGAGCATTCATTTAATTTTCTAGGGCAGTAAGCTATTATTAAGGATTTCATACCTTCATTATAGATATGATTAGTTACAAATTAAAATCTTTTCAGTTTTCTTTGGGTGAGGGAGGAGGGAGAAGCCTCTTTCCTAGACTATGTATTCTACCTTTCTGAAGCTGCAACACTGTGTTGAAATGATCCCTTAGGTGTAATTGTCATAAATCTGGATGTAACTGAATCACTGAGAGGAATTAGTTTAAAGAGAATTTGTTTCCACATTATCTCTATTCCTGATGTCCTGTTCCCTGACTAAATAGCTGTTGTCTTTACCTGTAGGGTCAGAATAACCTCAGTTTGCTAGGAACTTTAAGATAGGCGAAAGAAACAAGTAGAAATTACATTTTGAAGCAATAGAGGAAAATGTAAAAAGTCAAATAAAATGTGCAAGGATTGCACACAAATGAAAGGTCATCCCTGTTAGCAGGATGTACAGTAATGCTTACATTGCTTCTGCCCTGGCTGTCTTGCAGGATTTCTGGCATCTAAATTTACTTTCAAATTTATTACCACCTAGCAGTACAGCCACCAGTGAAAGAGAAGATTGTCTTAAAATGTGGAGTGGATTTTGTATTCCTTTTCCTATGGTCACAAACCCCAGGAGGGGTGAATCAAAGACTTACAGAAAGCAAATGAATAAAATCAGAAGGGGAAAGCTGAAAGTGTCAGCTAAGATACCAGGTCTGTGTAGTAGGACCTGCAGACTGGAAGCTATTTTAAGAAAGCTACTAATGGAAGAAGAACCAAATCTAGAGCAACTTCTCTTCAGGATGTAAATGTGATTCACATCCTCAAAGTCACATTAGAACCGGCTGTTATTCCACATGAGTTAATGAAGCCACATGTGGCTGGGGATAGAGATGAGGATCATTTGAAAAGCTTGAAATAACTGGTATTGAAATTAGGATGCCAGGAAACCCAAGACACTGTGAGTGGATGCATCAAAAGAGAGAATAAGGGCAATATCAATGCAATATTGATGTGACTGATGCATCACAGTTTCTAATAGAAATTAAATCACATCAAAAACAACCACATTCAAGTACAAAAGGAAACCCTGGTGGCACTTTTCAGATGAGGCATTTTATCATTATGGTGAATAGAAAAGAAGTTGAAGTGCAATAGAACTGGATCAAAACCTTGGAGATAGTACTGATGACTCTTGATACAAATAAGCCCAGTAGGATAAAACATTTATTATTGCAGTTATGGGACTACGTTTAAGAAACTGCAGGGGGAAATGACTTTTTTGTTCTTTTCTTTTCAACACAGAAATTGTATAAAACATCTTGGGAACAGACAAGGGCATCTGGCTATGATTTTAGGATTGACGCCATCCCCTTCCAGACAGCAAAGGCTTCAAGAGAGATTGCTAGTGATGTAAGAATTGTTCTGCTTCAAACACTTCCCAACCCTCTTCCCAAGCCACCCCATCATGCAAAAATGGGTGAAGTCTGACATGAGTGAACATTATTCTGGTATGGAAAATTGGTGATCCAATGAAACAAAGTGCTGGTTAAGTGCAAAGATTTCCAGCTAAAGTCTGCCATTAGTAATGTCCGATATCAGGCTGTTCTGTCTTATGTCCCAAGAGCTTTTCTTGGGAAGAAGACACATTATGCTTTAATCAAATAATATAGGTACTAGGCTATGAATAGTTAAAGCATGGTCTAGGATAAAGTGGGTTATCTTTGAACACAGAAGACCACAGCTGGCAAGAAAGCTTAAGATGGAGGAGTTTCATTGGTTGAGCTCTGTATTGTGTGTACCCAAGAGTGCAACAGTAGGAGGATCTCTGATTACTTTTGAGAGATGAGCATTTTGGGCCCCCTAAGTCTTTCCACCTCTTTAAAAATGAGCACAAAAGTAATTCTTCTAAAGTGTCTTGTTAGATTAGGAGACGTGGTTTGATATCAAACAAACCCTTGGTCTTTATGCACTACAGGAAACATGATTGATAGCCAGGGGAGGATAAGTTATTTCATAACAGAATTTGAAGGTAATTTGAATGTGAAAATGAGATTTTCCTCTGTACTTCCTGCAGTACAAATACAGAGAAGCCTTCCTGAGAGACAGAGGCCAGCAGATTGGATTCCTCAGTGCAAATGATGATCCCAAAATCAGACATGTCCTCAGAGTGGGGAAACTCCAGAGTGACCTCCAGTACAGGAGTGATTATGCCCTAAACATGGCACAGTTCCAGAGTCACCTTAACCAGCCAGGATTCCTCCATGCCAAGAGAAGCCAGCAGCTTGCAAGCAATGTTAACTACAGGCAGCCCTTGCACCAATACACTTGTGACCCTGAGCAGCTAAATGTGAAACATGCAAAGCAGGCCTACAAGCTGCAGAGTGATGTAAGTGTGGCTGAGTGAAATGGTCCTTCCATGGGCTGGGGGCTGTCTGTGCAATCTCCTTTGCTGACCTTACCTGCCAACAAATTCACCTTGAAAGAATCACAGTCTGCTTGCTAAAAATGAATAATTTGTTTATTATTGACTCTACTGCTCCTTTATATGCTCTCTGTTGAATACCCAGTGTGTGTGATTTGGTTAGAGCTCAACAAAATAATACATCCTGGTGCATGTTTCATTCCCTCAGATAAAATACAAGTCTGACTTGAACTGGCTCAGAGGCATTGGCTGGACTCCCCCAGGCTCTCACAAAGTTGAAATGGCAAGAAGAGCTGCTGAGCTGGCATACCTTCGGGAAATGGGATTGCTGCAGCCTTCTACTCAGTACAGACCTGGAGCTGTAAGTAGAGCTAACCATCCTTCTCACAAATCCCAACAGCTCTGCTCCCTACCTGCACACATCCTGTCTAAGGTTTCTGAATGCTCCCTGGAGTCTACAGTTCTCCCCACTGGTCTGAACAGGATATGTGCACTTCCCTCATGAAGCTTTGTGCCTTAGTGTACATCTTAATTTGAAGGAACCATTGAAGGAAATTCAGCAGTGTCATGTTAGGATGTGTTTTCCTCAACTTGTGGATGGTGTCAGATCTCCAAGTGTCCCAGTACCTGTGAGGAAAGCAGAAGCAGAGGTAGAAGGGACTCCCCATGGAACTCCCATTCTCTTTTCCTAATTTCACAAGGAACCACATGTTGCCATGTAATTCAGTGTTGCCATGTAATCTCGACTGGCAGCTGTATTGACAGGCTGAGTGTAGGCTCCTGACAGATAGTATGTGCTGTGGGAGGCTTTGTGCAAAGGGGCAATGCTCCAGCCTCCTCTGCCTCTGTCCAGCTCAAGGTTAAAGATATTACAAGCAGGGATCTTCCAGGCTTTCCTTCTGTCACAGGGATAACTCCCAGCCTTCAGTGTCCCAGCATAAGACAGCAGAAATCTATACAGGAATCTCATAGTCCTTACAGTTAGGAACCATTCAGCTACAATAAAAGAGAAGCATTGCACTTCAAATACTCTGATCATTTAATTGTTAACTTTGGTAAGAAGTCAAACAATAATCCAGACCAAGAGAAACAGTACATATCCATGATTTACATTCCCATCTGAAAAGTTACTCAGGAAATAAGTGAAAACTATGGTTGAGTAATGGAGACAGTGGGAGCTACTGTTATTGATAATAGTAGCAGTATCTTCATAAGTCAAAGGTATGATAATGACCTGATGGTCCCAGGGAAACCTACAAGTGTGCAATCCATGTGGAACTCAGGTGTTTGCTGGTTTGCTTTTTATTTCAAAATAGAAACTAGGACTTCAGCACATTTAGTCCTTTGGTATGTGAGGAATCTAACTTACATGAACAGGTCCATTTTTTGCACTTCTCCACAGCAGAAAGGCGCTCTGTGCAGAACAGTGATTTAGATTTTCCTCATTTTTTTGCCAGTTGTGTAATTTTGAATATGAAAATACTGTTACAGAATAATAGCTAAAACCCTCCCCTATCCACTGGTTGGTTTCACAATTTTTTGGGTTGTGATTTTACAGGACCAGTTGGAGACAGAAGGATCTCAGCAAGCTGGAGTCAATCCTGATGCTTCAGTAATTCTGCAAGTCAAGAGAAGGCAAATGCAGCTTTATCAGAAGTAAACAGAAACATGACATAACATAAATAGATTTTCATCTTGTCCTGCAAATCCTGTAGCTTTTCCAGTTTTCTGGGAAACACAATAGATGGCTTTTAAGAATTTTTGTTTTAAAAGGCAACCAAAACATTGCAATTTATAACTGATCATTTTATTTTTGTGTGGATACTTTGTGATCTATCACTGAATGTATTACAGATTCTGCTATTTATTTAAAGCTGTAAATGAAATTAGTACTAGATGACTGGCAGGCTCAGCTTTGTACCATGGATGGTAGAATATGAAATAATTTATAATGAATAAATCAGGTGACTCTTGTTCCATGTTTGTAATTTTTGGAGATTTTTGTGTTCCTGGAATATTGGCACCATTGACCTGAGAGAGTACAAAAGCACAGTTCAGAGATGAACGAGTTTAAGAGATGAACGAGTCAAGGGCCAGTGGGAGAAAAGTTATCACTGACTTGCCAAAGGCAGGTCTTCCAGCAGACATCAGGGAATCTGTTCTAGATTATCAGGATGTATTGAGGTCACAATCGCTTCAGTTTTTCCAAAACTTCCAAACTAAAATATCAGAATTACTCTTTGCAGTAGGGGTAGCTATTGACAGGTTAGGTAGCAGCTTAGAGAAGGTTGTAAACCCTGGAATTCAAGTGAGAGTGACATCACTATTTTAAGAAATTGGCTCTTCACAAACAAGTCTATTCTTTATATCCTGATTTAATCCCTTGTTTTTCAAATTTTAGTGCAGAATCATTGGGCAAAAGTTACACAATTTGACAGGTACATCTTATGAGAACTCTCAAATTATCCAATGGCTTTAGACAAATTTTTTAATAGCATTTAGTACTACTAGCTCTCACTGGTTAAGTACATATAAGCCATTGTAGATCTGGAGCATAACTTGTAATTATTCTCTAGTCAGGAATAAAGTGGATAATTCTAGTACTGAAAGTTTGCTTGATTTTTCAATCTGAAATGCGTCACTAATAAAATTTGTAGTTATTTACCCACAAAAGTGCTTTTAAAGATAATTGCTTGATCCTCTCTCCTCAGGAAATTCCAATGGTTGCAATCTTGCAAACTCAGTCACATGGTGATTCTTATGTGTATGAAAAATGGTACCGGTTTTAAGAGCACACACCAATAGCTTTGAGGTGTCAGGGTCCAATGAGTGCAGAAAAAACACCTTAGACAGGAGGATGAGGGGAAGAGGAAATGTCTGGCAGTAGCTGAGCTGGGAGAATTTTCATGGCTTGAAAAGCAGATCTAGAAGCATGATATCAGGGCCTTTCATTGTTTGAGGAAGAAATGGAGTAGCTTTGCTTTCTGATTTGTTTAGCTAAAAAATATGGGCTTATTTCAAAGCCCACAACAGAAAAACTGTCACTGGCATTCTAGCTAACACTCTTAAGGCTATTTTCAAGATGGTGATGAAGGATGCCCCATGTAGGCCATGAGAAAATATCAGCAATATTTTTCATCAAAGATGAGGCATTTAAGGAGTGACTAAAACCAGTAGAACTCTCAATCTTACCATTTGTCATTCCAAAGCTCTCCTACTGACGTGACCTTGATGAATACTGAATCACAGCGTTAATCCAATTGGCGAATTTTGTCACCTGGGTATAAACTCCTGGCTTGTTTTTTAACCCACATCCCTCACCCCAGCTCACAAGGCCATAGACGTAGTAGGAGCCATTTGCTACACAAGTCAGCGGGCCTCCAGAGTCTCCCTGAGGAAGGAAAGCACACATGAAGCATGAAGCAAAATAGTAAGCAAAGCATGAAGCAAAATAGTAACCAAAATCAGAATTCTTCACTCTCATCACAAGAATTTGAAGCTGTAATTATGTTTTTTTCCTGACAGATGTACCACCAGATGCTGCTTAGCCCCTAAGTGGACTTGCAGTTCTGTGGCCAGGTCAAATGATACCAGACTTTTTGGCTGTAAGTTTTAAATTTTTTCCAGTCTCTGACATAAATCTGACAAGGTCACATGAAATTTCCCAGGTATGAAACTACCAGGAATTCAGAGCCTCAACTCAGAAAGATAAAGATGGGATCCCTGGCAATAATGAAAACTTAAGCTGTCTCACATTCCTCAAAATAGCCTTATTCTGAGTTGCTTACTTGCATGGTTTTTTTTATTTCTGATTTCTATTCCAAAACATGCTTTACAGTGGTAATTTGCACCTTAGGAAGTGTTGTTCAAACTGTTTCCTACTTTTCAATGGTGTAAGTATGAACTTGTTTCACATTTGTGTTAGCTGTAATGAACAGAAACATCAATACTGACTCCCTGCAAGTCTTAGCTCTGATAGTGAAAATCAGATTAGAATTGGCAGTCAAGGTAGAGGCCATAACAAAACTGAGGAAAAGAAAAAGAGCAAGTTTTCAGGTTATTATGACAAACTGCCTCAGAAGTCTCTTGATTCCACAGATCTGCCTGTAGGTGACAGTGGCAATATTAGCTCTAAGGATGTACAGCTCAAAGTGTACTGCAGATAGGCTGTTGAAATACACAGATGTGAGAACAGATACATATGCTGCACACTGCCAAAGCTCTGCACAGCCTGACTCTAAACACAAAAAAAATAGTGTTCAAATACAGAAAAAGCAACAGACCTGACAAGAATCGACTCCGGGTTTCCGAAGATTTCCTGCACAGAACATGCTATCATCCAGTTTGCCATTATGCAGTTTGGGCTCATTGCATTTCCTCTGTGAAATCAGCCTGACATTGGCATCTAACAGCTGATCGGATGAGTCACCTATGGGACATGCACCAAAAAAATGGAGTCACTATCTTCCCATTCCTGTCATAATTTGTCTTTTATTCAAAATACAAGGTTCCTTGGCAAACAAATGGGATGGGGGAAGAGAAGGGGGGATGCATGTGCTAGCCTGGGAAGGAAAGAACTATCTGGCTGAAGTGATAAGTTTCCAATGAGCTGGAGCCTGAAGTTCCTCTCGGGACAAAGTTGTTGTCTATATGAAAGTTAAGTCAGGTATTCAGAATTTGGTTCCAATCAGCTCTCTCTGTGTAATCCTGCTTTTCCAAGGTGCTGGTTGTCTGCAGCTCCCAGAGGTCCCGTGGGACTTTGAGCTGCTCAGCACTTCTCAGACTGGTTCTGTTAGATGCTTTAACATGCAAGCTAATGAAACAGATGAAAACTGAAAATCATACAATATTTAAGGGCAATGATTAATTGCAGTGAATCTAAAGACATAACTTGACATCTAAAGGCAATAGCCTTAGTTTCAAAGTACTACATCTGTAGATAATTAAAGGTGGTTTATAAGTTTGGTTCTGCTTGAGTTTCAGGAAATATTCCATTTCTGCAGTGATTTCCTGAAATGCTAATAATAGCTCTGCTCAAAGAAGGAGCCATTTAGTTTGAACATGTACAGGGTACTTGATATTCTTTGTTGGGGGGAAAAACCCATAAAATCCCCTTTACTCTTTTTAAGAGAGACTTTATTTGGAACTTTAAAAAAAATGTCCATTAAATTCTGTTGGTGCATTCTGATCAAATGAACACACTTGTCTCTTGTGGACTTCAACGGGAGTTATGTGAAGAGAGAATTCGGTCCCATGGATCGTATCAGGCTGTATCAGTCACTAAGCACTAGGACACCCACTGCAGCCTCAGTAACAGGTTTTTCTTCTGCTGCTTCACAGCAACACATCAATCAGAACATGAGAAAATGCATTTTTCAGAAAATTGCCATTATCTTTTTTTGAGCATAATACTGTCTCCCCTTAGGATTTACTGTGGGCAAGAAAGGTTTTTGGGTAGAGCTGGTTGAACTTGAAAAGCTTGGGTATTTTTTTATTTTTCAGTACATCTGAAGGTCCAGATGCTGCTTCCAAAAAGCTTTATCTCACCCAATGGGCTGGAAAACCATGTGAAAATTCCTGTCTTTCTTGGTGCTGTCTTGAAACACACAAGCTATGTGATAGCCTCTCTTGGTACTTTCTTTCTTCAGCTGGCTTCAGATGAAACCATGACACGGAGAGTTGGATGGCAGGCTAAACAATGATCAGGCATCTTATCAAAACTCTAACAGGTTTAGTTGATTTAGCAGTTAGAGATTTCTGCTAATGAGTAATTTGCATGGCATGTTTTAGCTGAATTTATTCTTTAATTCCATGTCTTGGTTTCACCAGTGGCTAGGTCCTCATTTGCGTCTGGCAATTGCTACTGACAGTAGCAGCCCACCTTGCCACTGGAGTACCCACCAAAATCCAGTTAGTCCACAAGTACCTGTCTCTGTGTCGCCCCATCCTGAAATGAAGCAGGAAGTCCCAGCAGGAAGGAAGAAGTCTGGGAGACATGCTATTTTCACATACTTTGTTTCCACTGCACAGTAACCATCAACAGGCTGCAGTTTAAGTAGGGCTGGAGAGGAGATAAACAATAACAAAAAGCATTCGGAGCTAATTTTGATCCCTGACTATTGTTAGCAGTTGTTACCATGCATAAACCCAACATCCCATTTGCCCCCCTCTGCTGGACCTGTTCCCACTGTTTGGCTCCTCCTGAGCAGTGACCTCTGCATCACAATTTACATCCCAAGAGTCAAATGGGTCTAGGTCAAAATTTGGTCTGATTATTTCCAGAGAATAGTATCAATGAGAATTTTACATTCACTTTGGTGGGAGAGAGGCACTTGAAACAACAAAGACTGGAGGTGAGCCACGTGAGTATCAAATAAAGGATTTACCAATATCATTGTATAGGGCATGACCCGTCTCCTCTCTGTATTTGCCATGTAAAATTACTTCCACTGCATCAAATATTTGCTCATGATCCTCTTTCTTCTTGAGGTTTTGCTTGCCAAGGGCTACTTGGATCTTTGTTTTTGGGTTTCTGGGGGAAAAAAAGTCATTTATACACAGACATTTTTTATCAGTGGGGATGCACTTTTAGTAATAGGAATTCAAGATATTTCTTCGTGTTGTAAAGCTTGGCCAGAAGATTTACTAAAATCCTTATAGGAAGGCTTAGATAGGAAAGTAGTGGTGTTGGAAAATACATGTTCTCTTAACTTGTTGCAATCATGAAATAAAGTGATCTAAAGCTGCATGTACATGATTTTCTTTGCATTTTAAGGCAAAATCTTCCTACTTTCCTCCTTTTTTCCTCTCACACGACTTTTTTAGCTCATTTTATTTGAGTGGGGCCTAAGTTTGTTATTTCAGCAAGAACCATTTTCAAGTATAACAACATTTTTGAGCATGTATTAATTTTTTTTTTTCTGTCCACATATATGTTTTCCTTTCAATTTCACTCCCAGCAATCATTTTGATTACAAATAATTTGGATACCAAGCTGCCTTTACTAGCTATCCTGATTTTTATGCATTTGTCTATCCTAATGATAGGACATGCACTTACTCAAGGCAGTGTGCAGCAGTAAGAACCCAGCATGATCTAATTAGCACTCCACCACAGAAATGTTCAGTCCCGTCTGGAGTCTGTATCTGCAGAGATGCCATCCAGGGATGTTTTCCAGGTGTAGCCTTGGATCCACCATAGATCTTCTTGAGTGTCCTACGAATTTCTGGCTGTCCACATGTTTCAAATATTTCAGGAGGGTCTGTAGGGGGTTCTGTCGGGGTCTCTTCAGCTGCATTGGAAGAGACAGCAGATGTATAATGCAGAGTTAATATCAGACTGGAAGAGTTAAGCAGCAGGGAGTCACCTGCTGCTCTAGACCACCTACGTGCTGCCAAATCACTTGCTTCTAATTCTTTACCTGAGCAGAGTGAAACATCACAGTATTCCCAATCCACTTCATTATTTTTCCTGACGTAGCACCAGGGTTTTTCATCCTCATCAGGATTCCTGAAGGGAACAGTTGAGAGAATCAGCCAGCAGGACCGGGGAAATCTCCATGAAACTAGTGAAGGAGCTGAGGATTCTTAGGGAGAAGCTTCATGTTCCCATATGGGAGATGAGCAAAGATAATATTTCATTAGATTGACAAAGAAGATGCCTGAGCGAGGCATACAGTACTGCCATATTACTATTCCCATACCTATTCCCTATCTTAGCCATAAGAAAAATGTGTGACTGGTTCAAAACAAAGAGGGCAGCTTCTGGAAGCCTCATATCAGCATGGTTAGAGAAGGTATCTCTAACATTCTGGTGTTTTATGGGCAGGCAGTGTCTAAAAAGATGTGGGATCATAACACCATTAGTTTCTCAAATTCATGAGCAGTTTGTCCTCAAGGATCTCTTTGATACAGACCTCTACAGCTGCTTCTTCAAAAATGTTACCTGCAGAAGTTGTGTTCACCAATGCCATGTGAGTCAGCATCCTCCATAAAGGCATTAAAAGGATGGTCCAAGAGATGGTGGGAATTCCAGTGCAGGCAGGTCCTGCCATTTTCTGCTTGGTTCACTCTACCTCTATAAGTAGAGGAGTCTTCTTCATAACAATCATTTGGTCCTGGAGAAAGACAATGCTCTTATGAAAATGACTTTTGTGTCGTTCCTTGCTCAAAGTGGTTCCTCTTCCTTCCCTTCCTTGTCTTACATTCATTTTATGGAGGATCAGAAATACCTACTGGGCCAAGTAATTATGTTCCTTATTGTACACAGGCCAGAAATTAGAATAATGTCCCAACATCTGTCTGTCTTCTACCTTGATTGACTTCAAATGTCACCCATCAGCCTGGGGAGTCACAGGCAACTGGACAGGCATCTTCACTACATCAGATTTTCAAGGTTTAAGGTTTAAGGAAATCCCAACATTTCTTCCCTGTGTAACCTCTGAGGACCTCTGGACCTCACTAACCATGTACCAGTGGGACCTTGTCAAAGCACACTTAGAAAACACCATGATGGGAACTCTTTCAAGCCCCTTTGCCAGTCTCTTCCTCTGAGCTCTCTCTGCAAGGTCCCTGGTGCCCCAGTGTAGTCAGGCTCTTGGAGCAGTGACAGGAAGTGACCACAGGATGCTACAGGAATAGCATCAGATAGTCTGGCTGCAGGAGGAAGCCAGCCCCTTGCTCTCTGGAGGTTCACCCCTTCCCCTGAGGGGCTGTGACATACCGATCTCGCAGAATCTCCCTCTGAAAGGTTCAGGGCACTTGCAGGTGAATTTTGATCTGTATCTGTTCCGTATGCAGGTGCCTCCATTTTTGCAAGGGTTTGGGCTGCACTGTTTGGATGCTGTCAATGTGGAAAACACAGAACAGCCTTGTCAATGTGCTGAACACTACACAGACACTCCCCTGCCCAATGGAAACCAGGGAGAGCTCCCACTCAGCCTGTTGGCTTTGAGTTCTCATGAAATCTTGTAAAACACATGTCTCTGGGGGTTTTACCAGTGACTGAACCACCACCCTGCAAATCAAGCATAAATCATCACTGGACAGTGATGGATGGGAGCTGCAGCATTACTAGGGCAGGATCACCCCCTGCAGTGGGGGATTTCCCCCTGCTGACTGGCCATGATGCTGTCCCCACCACAATTTGTGTCCAGCTGAGTGCTCACCGTGCTGGCAGGAGGGTCTCTTGTAGGGAGGCTTGCAGCTGCACTTAAAATAAGGTGGGGTTAATATAACCAGGCAGTCACCAACATGGCAGTTTTTCTCCAGACACATGTTCTCCACTGTGGAAAACACACATAAAGTACATCATCAGCATTTGTGTGTGCACAGGAGCTGTGCCTTTGCAGGGATCATGGGAAGATGCCTTCCCTTGATACTCTAAGGAAGCTTTCATTTGGCAGATGTGGTCTTGGGGTCTCACTTCTTGTTCACAGCATCTATGGTAAAATTCAGCTCCCCACTGCCCACCTTGCAGGGCATAGAGGAGCACTCTCTGCACTCCTGAAGTTTATTTCACTGGATGCTCTTTAGACAGACTTTGGCCTGGATGAGGTCCTAGGAACTATGGACATGACTGCTCTGAACACCCAGCTCAGCAAACAGCAGGTTTATAAAGTTGCAACAGTAGCATTACCTGCCAAGATGAGGAGTGTAGGTTAGCAAAAGAGCCATTACCTTTTTCACATGTAGTCCCACCGTATGGCTTGGGGCACTGACAGCTGAAGTCACTTCCTTTGGCTTCACAGGTACCACCATTCTTGCAGGGGTTGGAGTAACATGAGTCTGCAGAGGTAAGGATGGAGATCTTTCAGCATCTCAAACTTCATCACCTGCTTTTTCTTCTTGCATTTTATGGTTGCAGGAGTCTGTTTTCCTGGGCACAGCATCCTCTGTAACAAGGGCTGTGCTTGTGCATCAATGCAGCACCCACAGGAGTGATATGAGTTGCTGCAGAGTTTATTCCAAGCTGCAGTGGCTCAGAGCTTTGGCTCTGGAGATCCTCTACTCCCCTTGCCCTATTACAGAGTTGTAATGTGGCAAGTCCCTTCCTTTGATCAGAGATAGATTTGTTTCTGTGGCATTGCCTCTGCCTGTCTCCCTTCATGCACTGAGTCTGAGGTGATGTGGATTTGGCAATGTCCTGTTTGGAACATAGCATTAAATCTCCCCTGGAAAAGCCACCCACTACCACTAGACTCTACCATACCCCTGGGTGGCTCTTGGCTCAAGGGAGCTGGCACCTGCTGAAAGTCACTCGTGTGCTGCTCCTTACACTGTGCTCAACATCTCCACTGCAGTCCAGGCTGCCAGGAGCAATTGGTACTGGAGACAGCCCAAAGTCAGCTCTGCTGCTTTGTAACAGGGGATAACTTGGAGAGTGTTACAGACAACTTCCCTGTCTCTCCTTTTGAGTCCCCTGAGCAATCTCTAGGATCCTTTCCTGTTCTCCTGAAGTTTGGCAAAACAAAAAAAAGGAAAGGAAATAAAACCCTTGCAACTGATAAAAGAAGGGAAAAAGAAAAAAAAAAAGGAGAAGAAACCTGCTCTACATTTGGTTCCTAGCATAAATACAGAACATATATTCCATGAAAACAGCAATTACATCTTACAGTGTCTATAGACAAATAAGCCTGTGCTTTTTTGTAGTAGCAATCAGAAATGTTCTGCATGATCAGAATCCATCCTGTGAAACCTGGAGATAAAACACAGGATCCTTACAAGAGAAATACAAAGAAGAACACTGCAAACAATTCTCCTAACTCATCCCTTTGATGCAGGCATTTTGAGAGCAGGCTGGCAGCCAGGCCTGCCACACTCATGCTTCAAGCACAGGGTTGGGATTTTACCCCTTCCTTGCCTTCCTGCCCACCCCTGACAGGTACCTGCCATGTAATCAAAGACGCCTGAAGATGTCTCCATCCAGCTAAATTCCCCCGAGAGCTCCTGGTGGACGTTGGTGTCCTGCTTCGCTTCTGTATAGTAGTAGTTCTCATAGTAATCAGTCTCATCTGCAGGGAGGGGTGAGAACAGAGGATTAAAACTGGAACAGGAATTAAAACTGGAAGGAGACAAATTGTGAAAGAAGTTATTCCTGAGATGGACAGTACTTTTCCCTTTCAGTTGATTTGGGATATCAGTGGGTTGGTCCCACCATCTTGAGGACCAAAGATGATGGTCAGCTCTTCCTTGGCATAGGCAGAGCTCACCTAGCGCTCAGCATGGCCACCCTGAGCACAGCTGGCCCCAGTGCTGCCCTCGAGGATGCTCCTGAGGGGCACAGGGGCTCTGGCTGCCCAGCTGGCTCCTGTGGTGACAGCCAGGATGCCCCAGGGGGAATGCAGGCCTGGGCTCTCCAGGCAAAGGCACGAGGAGTGTGGTACCACAGCCAGGGCAGATGATGAGGCTGGTACCAGCACAGAAAGAGGTTTAGGCTCCTGTAAGAAGAAGTATTTTCTTTGTCCAACTGCTTTGCTGACCATCACCACCACTGCTGCAGAGAGTGAGGCAGGGCCCTCCCCAGCACAGGGGCCCTGCTGTGTGCGGGGACACAGAGTCCCATCCCGAGGGCAGCTGGGGGAACAGAGTCATCCACCTGCACGACTTTGTGACTTCTCAGTCACAAAGCAGCCTCGGAGCAGCGAGGGCCTGGCACTGCGGCCATGAGCTGTCTGAGGAGCCCATCCCTGCCGTGCCAGCCCGCGGCCTGCAGGGCCCGGCCCTCATGGGGCCTGCAGGGCCCGGCCCTCATGGGGCCCTCATGGGGCCCGCGGCTCTGCCAGCCACAGACACACCGGGGGTGTTGGATTAAAGGGGGCTGGCGGCTCCTGCCACAGGTACAGCTCCTGCCCGTGGAAGCCACTCCAGTGTTTCAAAGACAAGCTATGGTAATGAGCAAAGCTAAGCTACGTACAGAGACATTTTAAAAAGCTCTCCCCTAGGGCCGGACCGATGGCCCCATGGATAATGCTCTGCCTTGAACTGATTATCGACTGCATTATCTTAGTTTTCTCTCCTCATTCATTCACTTGCAGCCTTTATCTTTATTCTTTCTTTGCTTCTGAAAAAAAGAAAGAAATTCCACGTTTGTACAATGGGTGTTTTATATTTCATATTAAAATAGAACCGTCTTTTTTTCTTCTCTTTTTTTTTTTCTACATGCCAACTCTCGTTTCTCACAAAAAAAAAAAAAATAGAGGAAAGTTTCACCTCATTTATTGCTATGTCAAGTCAAGACTCCTTTTCCTCAGCTCATTATTTCCACAGGAGCCGAGTCTCGACTATGTGCAAGTGTTGCAGAAGTGTACGCCTTGCTGAGGAACAGAAGGATCTTGCTGAAAGATAAGGACATTGTCTACACTGAAAAAAATTAAAATTAATGTGATGTAGTTAAGGAAGAAAAACAAAAAGGAAGTTTTGCAGGAAATGCAGCCTCCAAGTTGACTTTGTTGGAGAGGAGATTTCGCAAATGACTTGAGGTTGAGGGAACTGTCTGAAGTAGTCTGATTTTGTATCCCCTGTTTATTTTCAGAATCTTAGAGGGGCATGCTGGCTTTTATTCCACGGATGCTGTCTGAAGGATGGGGTATCCTTTTTTATGGAAAAATATACCTGCTTAAAGTTATGAAGGATGAGCAGGGGAGCGACGGCCGTGAAAGGCAGACTGCAAACATGCCAGAATGCTTTACAGAGGACTCTCCTGAGTCAACAGAGGAAAAATTTGTGCCCTGAATGTGCACAAATAGCTAAGCCATTGTGGAATCATCTACCCTGGGTTTTAAGCCAACTGCTCTGTGTGTATTGTTAAGAAATGACACTACCGTCACTTGATTTTTGTTTGGCATGATTTCTCAGCAGCAGATTAATCATTTATTAAGAACACTTATGTAATTACTTGACAGGTTATGAATGACTTTTAAGTTCAGCTCTTCTGTAAGCAAGATGGCCAAGGTATAATTCATGAGGTTTGGGGGCACAATCCCCCATGTGCACTGATGGGGCAGTTTTTGGAGAGGCTATATCCCACCTGAGGCCAGTTTGGCACCCAGCAGCCCTGAGCAATCCCCTCAAGGGCTGGCAATTACCATTTCAAGAAATTTAATGGCCAAGGCATGGAGTTCAGGGTGCATGTGGAAAGGGCTCAGAAGACATGAGCAAAGACTTTTGGGTACTTGTCCCTCATGTGGATATGGGAGTCAGGAAGCTGAGGTTACTGGTTGGGAGACCAGCCAAGGTGATGTAAGAGTGCAACAGATCTAAGAAATGACCAGTGTCCCTGCTTTCCCCATTGCTGTCCCTCTTCATGAAACTGAGAAACAGGCATAGCTCCTACAGGTCACATGAGTGATATTTCCCATCTCCCAGCTGCTCCATGTCATCTCCAGCTGCATGAAGCAGTGAAAAACAAAGACCAGAAAACCCTCGCTGGGGCATATGATATCAAACTAAGAGATGTCTTCTTATTTATCACTGTTTTGACACTAAGTAACTATTTGGCTTCCACATCTCTTATTTAAGAAGTGCTCCCATTCCAAATTTTTAAATTATTCATAACAAGCCATAGGTTTAGCAAAGCAAAAACAACACTTTTTTTATCTGAGCACATAATTAAAGCACAAAGTCTGATACACTGGTTGATTTAAACATATTACTAAATCAGAGTGTTCATTCTTTGTAAGTGCTGGAAAACCTTAACACGCTTAAAAAAGCAGTGATCTGACATTTGTCACTGAAATGTGACTATTACATGAAATTAAATTAGACATCCTGCATGCAAATTTTCAAAGAATAACTTTCCTCTGTGTAGTACAAAAAATCCCCCCATAATTGATAGACAGAGATTGACTTTTAAAGCTTCAAATCAGCTTTGAGGTCTGGGTGATCTTTTAAACTGTGCAAGCTTTCATCTGCAGTTTTTCACATTGCCAAGAGCTGTCAATCAAGCAATGGATTTCTGATCAATATCCCCTTGTTCATTAGCTGACACGGGCTCTCTGTTACGGAGAGAACAGATACCCCAATGCCGACAGTCACACTGGTTTCAAAACCTTCCCTGGATCAAGTGATGACTAATGTTCCAAGTGGGAAAGTGATGCATTAGGATGCCATCGGGTGACCTGAATTGCGAGGTAACTTTGTTGGACTGCAGTTGTCAAGATGAGTGATGTGCAGAGTTAAAGCCTATTGCCAACACACATCAAGAGTGCCAGAAAGTACCCAGCATTTATTCAAGCTCTCTGAACCTCTGGAGACTGACTGAAATCTGGCCTAATTTAAGCAGGATGAATTTTCCTACCACCCCCCTAAACACTTTTTGTCCCCAGCTCTGAGATTATTGCAGTGTTATTTTTATGAGGCTGAAATCCTGACTGTATTTTAAATAATGAGATATTCCCCATTTACTTCTGCAGAGATGAGACCTCACAGTATTTCCTCCCTTCCAAGCAAGCTGTGGCTGGGAGTAGCTGCAGCTTCAGAAAGAAGGGAGACCAGCTAACAACAAAGCCAGAAAGCCTTTCAAATAGTTTTGTGCCTGTTACTTAAAAGCAGTTTTGCAGCACTTTTTCCCTCAGAGGGATGGATGCGGGGTGAAGGGGAATCATGATGGCTGAAGGAGTGGGAACTTTAAGGGGGATGGGGAGTAGAAGATTGTAGGAACAGTGGGGGGACAGATGTAAGGACCATACACCATAAGGCAGGGAATGAGTTAAGAAATTGTTAAAGGGATAAGCCACCATCAAAAGGCAGATCAACCAGTTTGCACAAGGCTATGTAAACCTTGAATCAAGTGCATGACTGCGGCCAAATATTTGCAGAACCCAAATACTGAGCTCAGACATAAAAATGATTTGGAAATTTGTTTTCTACAGACGTTATTAGAACAGCAACATTGATTTGGGCACTGCTGTATGAGCGATAAGATTTCTGGTTTGACCTGAAAACCCAAATACCACTGGAATAAGCAGGAATGCAGATGAATAATAAGTGCATACTAAAATCCACCTTTTTTTTTTTTTTTTTTGCAGGAAAATCAGCAAAATTATTGTAATATTTAACTAGATATTCATTATAAGCTCAGGTCTAACAGCCACTGAAATCAAGAGATGAAAGAACAGGGCTTACCTGCAAAAATACTAAACTTATCAATAAAACCATAATCTTCTACATGGACCATGCAGGCTGTGAAAGGATATACAAATCCTCACACATCGTACACATCCTCACACAATATTCATCACAGCTTTTCCCTTATCAACATCTTAATGCAACACAGCCTTTAACGATTTTTACTTGCATGGGCTTGTTTCTGAATCTTCTAGCACTTGGGACAAAGCCTTGCAGAGATAGGTTCCACAGTTAGTTGCATGCTGCAAGGGAAAGTCAGCCTTCATTTATTTGACCTCCAGTTTTGATCCAAATTTTGCTCTTTGCTCATCTTTCTGTGAGATTTGCAGCCCAGCACCATGACCTCTCCTCCAGACCATGGACCACTGTTGTCACCCATGGGTCTCCAAGGCACAGAGTGACAGAAAGTCATGGTTTGGGACAGAACTGAGAGTTGCAGGTGTGGTCCAGGAGAAACCCTTGATCATCTACAAGGTGGTACTGCTGCTGTACCTCAGTTTTTGTTTCCATGTGTCAGACACACTCCTGGCTGGGATGTGACACAGCATTGTCCCCACACAGCACATATGGAGGCCTGAAAGCACTCATCATATTACTTGTCCAAAGTCAAACAAACTTTCTACTTGATCACAGACCATATTTTAAGCACAGCAAGGCTCTCCATGAAGTTAAAATAATTCAGCACTGGGCAGTAGTGAGGGGTCTTGATGAACCAGGTTGCCAGCCTCTCAGTTTTGTGGCAGGCAGAAGCTGAAATGAAGAAACTGAAACCACTTACCTTCCATCGTGTTGGCCTGGAAGGAAGAATGGGAAGCCTGCATGAGATAATAAAGGTCAGAGAGTCATTTTCTGGATAAAACAGAAACTAGCACAGAGTTTTGCTTACAGTGAAAAGTTCTGTTTGCCTAATGCTGGACACCCAGATAAGGCTGCCGTCCCTGCCCCTCCCCCCTTCCTCCCCCTGCTATGGAGCTTACTGACCTAGATTTTTAGAGCTCTTTGAAAAGGGTAACAAAATGTCAACAACCCATGGGAGATGTCTGGCTTTTCCAAGAATACTGCCTAAGCTGCTGGGCTGGTCTGTTTTGGGACAAACATGACCTGAATGAGTTCAGTTGTCTCTTTGCTTATGAGGTGGTGGCACACTGGCTATTTGTCCAACTCTAAGATGCTGACTGAGGCCACTCTCCAGCTGGCTGCCAAAGCTGAAGGGTAGGAGGTGCCTGGGCATGGCAGAGTGGATGTTGGGCAGTGCTGCATGGCCCAGGACCTTACACTTGGGGTGCCCAGTGGGACCAGGACCCCTGAGCTGGAAGGCTGTCAACAATCTTTGGATGCAGGAGAATATTTCTGGCTGTCTCCAGGAGGAAAGGCCATATGTCCCACCTCCAATGTGGGGCTCCAGCCTTTCCTGTTTGGCTCATGATCAAGGGTGAGCAACAAAAAGCAACAAAAGAAGAAGGAAAACAGCACTTAGCCTTTGAAGAGTGTGAGTGAGGTTTATCTGAAAGGGAAGGCACTGACACTACACCGGGACACATCCCCAGTGTGACAATTTCCGTGTTTTTTCCCTCTTGCTCTAAATCCCAGCTGAGGACAGCATTACCTGCCTGCAGTGAGGATACACATGCTAACAGTGGGTTGTGAAGGAGATTTGAAGCTGCTATTCTTCACCCCTCACATAATTTTAGGTAGTAAAATTTATTTTCAAACAATTTAACACACATAAGTAAAGACAGCATACATACACATGCAATTATTATGTGCACATATGCATTGCTACAGATACAATTAACTGTAAATATATGCCCTGTTTAGTCACACATTATATATAGAAGAAAGACATTCTCAGATAATGCTGGTTGAGACTAAGAACAAATGAATCTAAAGCAATGAATAAGAAACAGGACAAAATAAAAAGCTCAGAATTCACATTTGTGAATATTTTCTGGATTTTCTGGAATATATAAATGAGCTTTTGCTTCAGGCACCTTTGCATCCCCCTCATGTGTTTGAGCCAGGGAGAACAGAAACTCCAGTTCTCCCCTTCCCCACTGACTTAAATGAGAGCAATGTCCCCTGAACCACTCAGCAGAGCCCCTTCCCAGGTGTATTTGAGTGAGCCACACACATACAGAACTAAATCCTTTGCAGCTGGAAGGACACACATCCTCACACAATTGCCCCTCCTGAATGAGTGTGGAGATGATGGTAAATGAGAAGGCTGTAAAAGCTCTGTCCTTGGTGTATATGTTTCCGGAGTGCAGGTACAGCATTTGTCAGATCCTTTGCCAGACCCCAATGGAGACCACATAAAGCAAAGGTCTAATTGCTCCATTTACAATTAGTGGTAGTGTTCATCCATAAACACAGACC